>NC_133024.1:33920000-36370000 GCF_048771995.1 Taeniopygia guttata
TGCAGCAAGTTCTCAACCACTAACAGAATAGAACTGATGGTATTGCTTTTTGCACAATCGCCAGCATTGTCTGGCAAAATATATTGTATTCTCTACCATAGCTAGCAGCTTTAGATTAGTTTTTTTTTTTTTTCCTTGATTTTCCTATATTTTGAGATGACTTGGCAATCAGATAGCAATTCCCCAGAAGTTAGAATAGGCTGCAGAATTTGGCATTAGTGTTTTGTGGAAATTAGAAGGCATTGTTACATGCCTGTGTATAAATTCTAGCTGAACTATTTCTGTCTATACTACAGGAAATGATGGCAGCCACAGCTTTAAAATGTTTTCAGATTGCTTCCCAGGAACTCAAGTTGCTGTCTTGTGAGGAGCAGCAAGTCTTATGAGGAAGACTGAGATTCCTGGTGGTGTTTAGCCTGGAGAAAAGGAGGCTCAGGAGACCTTCTCACTCTCCAAAATTCCCTGAAAGGAGGGTATAGCCATGTGGGGATCAGTCACTTCTCCCAGATAACAAGTGGCAGGACAGGAGGAAATGGCCTCAACGTGCACCAGGGGAGGTTTAGATTAGATATTAGGAAAAAATTCTCCCCTGAAAGAGTGATCAGGCATTGGAACAGGCTCCCCAGGGATTTGGTAAAATCATCATCCTGAAAGTCTTCAAAAGGTATGTGGATTTGGCACCTGGGGATGTTGTTATCATGGTGGTGCTGGCTTAGTGTATGGATGTGATGATCATAGAGGTCTTTTCAAACCTTCATGATTCCATGATTCAACAAGGGATTGTTACTTGCCTTTGTGACTCAGAAATGGTTAATTACTGAGCCCAGTTTCCTTGGTAGCAATTATAATGATCTGGCCATATTTATACAAGCAGAATGTAATATCGATGAATAATTATTTTTATTGCATTGTTTGTTAAAGATTAAAATAACTCCTGGCACATCTAGGAAAAGTGTTGCGTGTCCTCAAAGTCATACCTCAGAAAACATGGTAAAAAACATTTACGTTCTGAAAACAAAGCAAGTCAATGATCTAGTCCAAACTGACTGAATGGGAATGGAAAGCAGTAAACCAGAAGTGGTACAGACAGTATGGAATAAAAGACAAGAAATTGGCAGAAGATATAAAACTATTAAAGAAAGCTAAAGACAGCTACACAATATCTATGGCTGCAGTGAGAGGAAAAATGTGATTAGATGGAAGTGCTTTTTACACCCTGGGGTCTGCAGCTACAAGGAAATATGCTAGTTTGGGTACACGGATGTGAGTCTCAGAGAAGGATTCAAATGATGCTCTAAGCAGTTTTTACTAAATGCTTTTCTGAGTGCAATACTGTAACTAGCCAATGTGATGTCACCCAAGGGTAAATAAAAAATAAAATGGAAAGAAATAGAAATGTGGTCCAAAATGTTATAGCACTAATAAGATACTTACTAGAATTTTATCTAAGTTGCTATTTTAAGACAGATGTGCAAGCAGTAGGAAGCATGAAAAATAAGATGAAAAATTAATCCTTCCCAAACAGGCTAAAAGATCTCCTAATCTATTTAATTTGCTGAATGGGTAGATTTGATTACAGGACCTGTGTTCCTACTTTAAGAGAAAATGCAAAGATTTTATTCCAATTCACTGGAAAAGGTTTAAAATAACTCAGTGAGATGAAAGCAGAAATCAGATAAGTTAACATCACTTCACAGTGAGAGTAAATATTAGAGAACCTTACCAATTCTTAAAATGAAATTAGATAGCCTTCTTTAAGGATCTGCTTTAAATATGACTTCTGGGAGACAGCCTGAGCCCTGCTTTTGCAGGGGCCTGACTACCTCATTCCTTTGACCTTGCTGTCAATGAAAAACATGAAAATGAAAATATCCCATTAACTCTTTTCATGGGTTGTAACCAGAACAGAGTAAGATCAGCATTGCTTTCAACAGGCTTCTAATACTTCCTGGTCAATATGAAGGTAATAGTTCTCATGGATCTCTTCATGACTTGCCATCAGTGGCTATAACTAAGTGCTCATATATATATATATGTACATATACCTATAAAATATATATGGATATATACAATACTGAAGGTGTCCCTGCCCATGGCAGGGGATTTGGAACTAGATGATCTTTAGGGTCCTTTCCAACCCCAACCATTTTATGATTCTATGATTATGTGATTCTATGAATGGGATCAAGTCTCTTTTTGGTTTTTTTGCACATTGCGAAATTTATTGTGTACCCCATGAAAACATGAAGTTTAGATTTAAAACTAAGAATCTATGTTCCTGACAGAGTGTGTAATTATATTGCACAAATGTATAATTATACATGTTATGCACTCCTGGAGAATAAATCTATCAATGGATATTAAACAAAATGGTGTGAGTATTGTATCGATTTCAAGAAAATATTAATTTGTGAGAACTGGGACAGTGGTTCAAAACCAAGGATTAATATGTATTTTAGTTTTTACTATTTTTTCCCCCAAAATCCTTGCTAAATATTCATTTGAACCAGAAGACTAGATGAGGTGTTTCTGTGATCCAGGTCAGTAGCCATTCTGTCCTTAAACCTCATGTTTTAAGAGTATCTAGTTGATCATAAGGTTCAGGAAGGACTATTTTCCATCATAACACAAGTTGAATATGTATGCTAAATTTTTTTTTTCCCCACCTTCCTTTAAAACACCAATATTGAATGTAAGTGGTGACACTATGTCAGATTGAGTAGGCCAATGCTTTGAGGGGGTATTGAGAATCCTCTGCTTTAAATTCTTGGCTGGTACATCTTAGCTAGCTAGTGAGGATTAAATATATCATGGGACTTGGGGACAGAGCTGAATTTTCCACAAGTCAGATTAAAAGGAACCTTGGGATTTTTTTCAGACTTTATTATAGCTTGGCCTATGGATCATTTCTTACCTAATCAATTCCTTTCTACTGTTGAAGCCCAAGGTAACACCTTTTTCTTTTCTATCCCCTACCTATGGCACTTAATAATTTTGTTTTTCATGGGATGAAATTATGTAGTTTAGCTCAAATTACTGGGCTCGGTACAAGTAAATGGAAAAAAATTAATGTCTTGTGCTACAGAGCTAAATCTGAGCTCTCTAGTCATTCCTTCTGGTATTAAACATAAAACTTTGCCTTAGCAAATTAATTTGGTCTGAAAAGCCAAAACTGGAAGGGATTTCAGAAGGGTTGTGGAGAGTTTTCCTGTGAACTTTAAAACTGAGTGTTAATTTTTGTTTTGTTTTGTTTCTATTTTGTCAATAACTCAGTTTGAAATCAAAAGCTTTCTTTAATGTTTTCTGTAAATTTTTCTTTCAAATTTTTCATTTATTTAAATGTACCGGAACCTTTAAGTTTGGAATATATAATTCAGTATTACCAAAAATGTCTTTTGAATGTGTAGTTCATTTTAGGGATAATTTGGGGCCAACCCTGCTATCAATATTTGAAGGAGAATTTGGCCACTGTGTAGTGGGACCAGGATGAGTTTTCTCATTGCTGTCTTTCTTTGCCATGACAATATATATTTATGATTATTTAGGTTATTACCATAATATTACCTGTGCTGACTCTGCCTACCCAAAAAAGAAAACCTTGCCAGAGGAAATCCTTTGTTCCCAGGCTTGGTTAAACATAGTGCCTGACTCCCCTAGAGGAGGTATCTTATGGAATGTTTGTGTCTTCCCTGGGGACCTAGAACAATGACACTTTTAAAAAACTGTTTATCAGTATAAAATACCACTGCTCACAGTGTTGCAGTCTGGTTCCTTTTACAAGTGAGCCACAGCATCAGCAGAAAATGGGGTCTGTGTGAGATGTGCTCAGCACCTGGGATGAGCTGGAGGACATATCTTTCTGCCACAATGCTGGTTTAAGATTCCCCCAGCTGGAATTCCAGTTTCAGTTCAAGGAGAACAACTGCGGTTTCTTCTCTTTCTTTCCAAAAAGTGCTGTGAAATATTTAGAACCTTGTAATATCCCAACCTGGGATCAGCAAGTGAGCAGAGGAATTAAACTATAGAGGAGCAGCCAGTGTTGGTTGTTTCCCTACTTGGGTGGAAGAGACAAGTAGCTGGGAAAGAAGCAGCATTCCAACATAGCTCAGGTCATGTTCTGAGGTTTGTGGGTTTTTTTTTTTTGTTTGTTTGTTTGTTTGTTTTTTCCCCACATAAGAATCTAAATATAACATGGAAAACTCAGTGATGGGAAGAATTTCTTGGCCCTCATAAGGAACAGGAGCCATCTCATAGTTTGTGGATATTGTCTTGATCTTGTGTCACAGTGGACCACAGTAAAATCCACCTTTGTTCCCACTCTCCATCAAGGAGGCAAGCACAGTTTGGGAAGTCACCCCATTCTGTATCCATTGCTTGGTTGTGAATTTGTATTAAAGCACTACCTCCAAAATAAAGGGTAACATGTTTCGGAAGGAGAAGGCTGGAGTTCAAGCACTGTTGTATTTTTTTTTTAGAAAATTATAATGGTTTTGCCTAACATTTAGCAAAACCAGTTCATTTCAATCAATTTTAAATTTGATTGAAGCAAGATATATAGCACAATTCTAGTATAATAAATAAACATCACAGTATCTGTTTTTGACAGATATTATTTAAGGTAAAGGATAATAAGATACATTTTTTTGTTGTTGCTAAGATTTTAAGTTCAATCACCAGTGTGCACACATAAGAGATATTCAATAGGTAGAGTAAAAGTTAATTAAATTTAAGCATATTGTGATATCTTGATTTGTTCTAATAAGGACACATGGCCTGAAGTGTATCTGATGAAGGAACTCACAACTTTCTCAAGGGATTGGGAAACCAATATGGGGTGTACAAGAATGCGTGGCCTCCTATGGCAGTTGTATAAGAAAAAAATTTAGAGTAAATGTTTGGTGGATGAGCTACTTATTCTGTGTCACTTTGAAGATGTTTGTTTGGACCAGTAAAACACATAAGATTAATTGTTTAAACCACCTCCATAGCTCCCTAATCTTGGGCATAGTGAAAGCCCTGGTTTTGCCCATGGTCTGTGTGTAGACGTGTGTCTGTTCCTGACAGGACCTTCATGTAGCCTTGCCATCTCTTCCACTCCAGTGTCATCTTCCTTCCTGGTATAATTATTTGAACTGGCTGGCTTTTTTTTAAGTGGAAAGAATTAGATATTGCACAAAGTCACAATTACTCTTCTGCTGTTTGAGCTCAGCAGTAGGAAAATCTGAGGAGAGAAACAAATGTAAAATTTCCCATTCCTGCAGAGCATAGGCACTTTTATAAGTGAGCCGCAGCATCAGCTGCCCAGCTGGTTCTGGGCTTCACCCCAGCAGCCCTGAGCCCCAGAAGCAAAGTCTGCAACTACTCTTTGTTTCACATCTATGCTAATGGAGCATGCTCCAGAACCCAGAAGATGCTGTGTTCCCTCTTTAAAAAGACACACAATTGGAGAAAGGGACTTAAAGCCTCATTCAGTATGTCAGAGTGAATATTTATGAGTGTATAGGTGTATAGAATGGCTCATAACCATCAACCTGTGTTAGTGGTTACTTTGGCATGTCACCCAGTCTGAGACCAAAGATGAAACCAGGCTGAGATATTAGATGGAAACACTATGTCCCTGTAAGCTCATGCACCTCACATCTTGCTAAGGTAACTTGGTTACCTGAAGGAATTAGTCAGAGAAGTCCGGGTTCTGTCCACAACTGGATGGAGATATGAAATAAGTAGGTGGGCTTAGTGCAGCATCTAGTGGACAAGTGTCCACATCACAAAAAACCTTGTGTTTCTGGCTAATTATTGAAGGAAAAATCAGCAAAGGACAAAGGAACCATAGAGTCGAGAAAAATCCAATTCAGCTGAAAGAAGCATTGCTCTTCCTAATGAGGCACACTGGCTAATGAAAGGAACTCATCCTAATATCATCCATTTTATAAATGTGAAATACACAGATAGGGAGCCTGAGGCAATGTAGATTGACTTAAGTCTAAATGAATTAAATCACTGGTCAGAAACATGAATTTAATCAAAAGTGTTAAATCTTTAGTTAAACTGTATTTTTTTTTAATTTATTTGCATTTTATATCCTAAGGAATCTTTCAGAGTTACTGGTCCAGTGACTCTCTGTGATGCTGTGCAGACAGACACAGTTTGTAAAGGAAATTTGGTTTTCCTTTTTTCCTAGAGGGAAGGATGCACTGATACTCACACATCCATTGAATAAATTTGATCATTTATAAGATATTTTCTCTGCCTTAATTTTTTTGTTTTTAAAATTAGATTTGAATTTAACTGGTGGCTAATTCATTAGGAAGATGGTGAATTGAAAATCTGATGTGTAGGTATGTAACAGAATAAAAAGGTAATCCATGGGACTTTCAAAACCACTGAGCAACCAAGCACTTCCCTTTCAATACTAAAAGTGTAGCTGAACTAAAGCAGAAGTGGGAGCTAGTCTTGGTAGATACTTTTCAGTCTCATGATTTTAGGTACTTTAAAAAGTGAGTAACTTGTTCTTTAAATTTTAGTAACTGTAGCTCTCATATTCTCCTATCTTCTATTTGTAAGTAGTAAAAGGAGAACAGCATGTTGGATAATTAATTTCTGATTAATTTTCTGAGATTTCAGTGGATTAATTCACATGAAGAAAATATTCCTGTTGAATCTGATAATAAACAGAAACTCAAAGAAATGAAGGGAAATGCTTATTTACACTACAAAAGCAGAAAGTACTGGCCTTTAGAAAACATGTAAATATTTGCATACAATCTTTTGTAAAAAATACAATACAGAGTAATTTGACATATTTATGAAGATCAAGCTGTTGTAAAAATAGCAGCATTTTCTCAGTTTCAGCTGTACCATTATGGGAGAAGGTAGCACTCCTTAACTCATTCAAATCTGGGAATTAATAACTGTTGCAATACATTTTTAGTTTGGGAAAGTTTAGTAGCCCTGCTGAGCACTGAACTGCAATGGATCAGTGCCTCCTTTTCCCCATATCTTGTCACTGGATGCAAAGGCTCCAAGCACACATCAAACATCATCGCCAACTTTCCTCAGGCTTGGGCAAACCCACTGGCTGCAAGAGAATTTTATGGTGGAGACTCTGTAGAGGTTGAGTCCTGTTTTATTTCCCTCCTCCTTTCATCTGGTTTATTTGGCACCTCTGGGGAATAGACTAGGCATGTGTGCTCAGCTCATGTTGCCCCTCTTGTTCCCTAACAACATGCTTTTCATTCTGTGACACTTGTACCATTTCTCTTTTCTCATTTGTGCTGTTGTTGGTTTTGTCCTTTCATCCTATCTCTCTCAGGGAGTTCTTTATGGTGCAGTAACAGTAGGACAGTTTGTTTACAGAAAGAGCATGTGACCATGGTTGCTTTCTATGATCTTCCTGATCTCTACAAATCTTATCCTGAATTACATTCTCTTCATAATCCAGCTTCTTCTAGGTCATCCAAGATGTTTCTAAAATGAAGTGGTGTCCATACATCTGCATTTTATTACCTCAGACAAGGCCATGGTTGCCACTATTATAAACTTATAATAAAATGAATAGTCATGTAAATGAGAAGTACCCATGAACATAATTAATTTCGACTAGAATAAGACTTTTGACATGCCTCCTTTTATACACAGGTTTCTAGACAGCTAGATAAGTAACAAACTATTTGAATGATCAGACTTGGAGGGCACTGGTTAGTGGGTCACTCTCTTCCTTGAGACTGATGGCAAGTGTATCACAAAAATCTACTCTAGGATCTTTGCTCTTTATCAATTGGTCTCTAGCAGTGTCTGGGGATGAGGAGCATGTGCTCATCAGGTCAGCAAACAACACAATGCAGGGAGAAGTTGACATGCTTAAAGGCAGGGCTGCCATCCACAGACCTGGACGGTCTGGAGGATAAGGCCAACACAAACTTCATTAAATTCAACATGTATAAACTTGAGCAGAGCCAGGCTATCCAGGGAAGTGATTGCTTTCCTTTTCTCAAAGCTTGTTAAATTCCCATGCATCTTCCAGTACAAAGCAGACGTTTGTTAAATACAAGCAAGTTTAGGAGATGCCCACCAAGACAGTCAGAGCTGGACCACTTTCCCTTTGAGGGGGAACAAAGACCAAGCCTCATTCAGCCTTTAAAGGAATGGCTTCAAGAGCAAATAATCACTGACCTGAATGGCACATGGTGGCAGGATAAGAGGTAATTGTCCTAGACTGAAATGAGAGATGTTCAGAGTGGACATAAGGGGACGTGGTTCATTCTGCAGCAGTGCAACAGTGGGCCAGGTTTCCCAGAGAGGTAGTGCAGTCTCCATCCTTGGACTCTTTCTGGACTAAACTGAAAAAAGACTTGAGCAACCTCTTCTGCCTTTAACAATTGATCTGATTTGAGGGGAAGTTTAGACCAAGGGCTGCCTAAGTTCCCATCCAACATGAATTATCCTGAGATTCTGTGATCTACATTTTTCTTCATTAAATAATGCATGGCATAGAACATTCCTTGCTCCAAGTAAAAACATCCTAGTCTTCTGTCTTCCTTTCTGTACAAAAAGGAAACATTAGAACTGTCAGACGAGAAATGTGTCTGTGCTGAAAAATGGCAATATATTGCTTTGTGCAAGATAGCTGTAAGAAACCTCTATAGAAAGATCTAGTATCAGAAATGGTCAGTTCATAACTATGTTCATCTGTCTCAAGATATTTTTCAGGTTTTTCATTAGAACAGTGTAGTGTAAGTTAAAATCAACCCTCCTTTGGATGTTCATAATACAACCCTCCTTATAGGATGTTTCTAACCCACCTAGTTGCAAGAAATGCTATAAAATATGATCCATGTGCATCCTGAGATCTCAAATAAGAGGGACTGATTATGGGTAGAGTTTCCACTGCTGCTTAAACTCCTCTCTAGGGTCAAGTTTCAACTTGTTAATACCACTGTATCGAAACCTGCCCAAGAGCAGTTGGTGGGAGACTCCAGATGGGAGTTTCTGGCTGTGATACTCATAACGGATCAGCAGCCACAGTAGTAGATATAATTCTCCCACGGCTCATGAATCCTGTTCAGCTTCTCCTCTTTATGTTCCTGTGCCAAGATCTGACACAAGCTTCATGATATTCTGGCAGAGATGGGAAGAGAAAACTGCCCGGGACATGGAGGGATAGGTACAGGTGGTGGGAAGGAACAGCTGATAGAGCCTCAAGATGTCAACCTACACTCACATGACTTCACCATCACCTTCAGTTACAGAAGTGCTGTAAATAGTTTTCTTAATTTAAATATAGCTCAGGTTTACAGATGTAAAGACCTCCCAGATGGTTGTTATCCAAATATAGGACTTGAAGTGGTGAGGAATCCTAGGGACAATCAGTTCATCCTAGAAAAGTAATTTTTACCAGTAACCAGAAATCTGATCTGGATGTTAGAGGGAGGTTCATCTGTGGTTTCCATTCTGCCTTGGTGGTGAGGCAGTTTCCCACCCTCTGAGTCTTGTCAGCTCTCCAGCATGAGCCTGGCTCAGCCTGGCAACTCCAATTTATAGAATAGTAACCTTTAAAGTTAGACAGCACTTAATTTCAATCTGCCATTGACATGTGGAATATTGACATAAATATTTCCCATTAAAATCAAGTGTAGCTGTATTTGTCCCTGGTACATCAATGGAGGATTTGACTGTGCAAGCACCCTTAAACACTGAGGAGCTATATAAATACCTCTTCTTTTAATATTTATTCTCATGTGCTAAATTGTTTAAATCTGTTGTTGCACATAAAGATGCAGTGAGGGAAGTAGAACTGAAGCCATACATTGGTGTTATCACTAGCAGTAGTCTTCAAAAAAATACGAAAGCATCTATTTGTGAGGTACACAGGCAAGCATAAATTGTGTACTAATAGTCCAGCAATTTATTTATTACTTCTCTGCCACAATTATAAAATAACTTGTTTATAGGACTGATGCTAGAAACAAGCACAATTTCAGGTAAACAGCTGTCTAAGTACTTTTCCAGGAAATTTATGTAACTTTAGCTCCTTCCAATGGCTGAAAATGCAATCGTCTAAAACAGACACCACTATTGCATATCCTTAGGAAAAAAGGTATAATTATTGGTTGTGGCTGGCAGTTTGTCTTATTCAGAAAAGTGGTTTCCTATTAAAGTAATAGAATTCTAGCAATTCACAATTTCTGTTAATCATCCGTAGTAAAACAAGAATTTATATTCACAGCCAAATTAATTGGTTTCTTTAAACACTGTGATTTTTAATAACACCTGAAGATGAGTTACTTATATTTTAATTAATATATAGATACATACATATTTTTCATCTCTCCTGAACAATTTTCAGTGGTCTAACTTTGATTACTAAGCCTTTGGGGGTGGTATTGCTATTTCACACAGTATAGTACAAATTTAATTTGCAGTAATCACTAAATAACAGACAGAAAATTGTGACTGAGAGTCTGGATATACACTAGCCTTTGAGAAATATAAGAAAATTCCTATGTTAGGAAGTGGCAGTAATAATCTAAGAGAGGTATTTATGAGAGGATAAAGATTTTTAAAATGAGAATACTGAAACAGAGGTAATAATAACAAAAGTTAAAGACCACAGTCCTGCACATTCCTCTACCTATTTGAACTCATGCTCAAGTGATGTCACATGTTGAGCATGTGATTGACTGTGTCTGCACTTCTTTCCTGTGAAAAATGTGAGCCAATTCAATTTCATTTCCAGTGAAAGAGGGGTTTGCCATAGATTAACAATAAACATATGGGAACAATTCATTTGAGGCAAAATCAATTGCTAAATTAAGGGGATTTGTTAATCAACCTGACCCTTGAGAGTTTTCAGGCTGAAAGCAGTCACAACGGGGTACTCTGGCAAACTACCTTTGCCGAAGAGGGTGCTTGGTGTTTGAATGTCTCAGAACAAGAAAAGAGTAATGTCAGAGAATCAGATAATCACAGAATCATAGAATAGGATAGATTGGAAGTAACCTCTAGATGCCATCTAGTCCAACTCCTCTGCAATGTTCAGGGACATCTCTGACTAGACCCAGTTGTTCAGAGCCCTCTTCATCTTGATCTTGAATGTTTCCAGGGGTGGGGCATCTACCATCTCTCTGAACAAACTGTGCTAGTTGTACCACACCTTTGTAAAAATCTTCTTCTTTATATCTAAACTATGGCCCCTTCAATTTAAAACCATTACCCTTAGTCCTATGTCGTTTTGAGTAAAGGATTAGTGATAAACACCATTATCATTATCTTTAATCCTGGAGATTCTGGTTGCCACCTCTCAGCGGCCTCCCAGGACTTGATTGCAATTCCTTCTTGTGTATGAGGACCCATTGTGATAAAAATCCAGTGTCAGTCACTCCATGTATATCTTTAGCTTCCAAGCTAATTCAAAGGGCCTTGTTCTCTGGTCATACATGTTGCATATGTAAATTCACTCTCTGACTGGCTTTTGGAGCGAAACAAACATTCTGGGGCATATCCCATGACACAAAAATTGCTAGAGAAGAAAGTGCGCTGTCTGGAAATTACACAGTTGCCCAGCACAATCCCAAGATGTTTAGTATCCTCAGACACCCACAGAAGAAGCACGGATTTCTAGCATCATGGAAACCTGCGGAAGACCAGACAGGTACAGAAGCTGAGTTGGGTAGTGCTGCTGACCTCTTGGCCCTGGTACAGTGGAAGCTGTGGGAGAGATAAACTCAAGGCAAGAAGAGAAGTGAAGACATCATGTCTGGTAACTCTAACTGCTCTGACCATAGAGAATGTAACAAGGACCTGAAAACCGAAAACATTGCCTTACTACGGGAGCACAGGGGCAAAGAGGTTCCGGTGGAAAATTTTGCACGGAACTTAGAGAACTATAAATATGAGTGAGTTTTGTAATAAACTGGCTTTGCTAGTATAGCATGGTTCATGTCTTTCAATCCCTGCAGAAACCCAAGATCAAGTGGTATGGATGTGGCCTGCGTGAGTTGCAGGGGAAGAACCCTGAAGAGGTTTCATTATGAAGTATGGTGAATTTCCTGGCCTGAGTTGGATGCAGTCAGACATAATTTTTTATAAGCATCTAGAGCATGTCTAGAAATCATAAACTTAACCACAAATTTTTTTCATTGTCCAGACACTGAGACTCACCTGGATTTAATTACTTAAGAATTTACCTGGATTCTTTAATTTCTTCCTAGAACCAGTGTCTAGGCCAATACCTGGTAGCAAAACATGGTGTCCATCATATCCATAATTCAGAATTATCTTAAGAACCTTCTGGATAACCACAAGTCCATCAGTTCTTTTGGTGATTTTTTTTTCTTGATTGTAGAGTGTTTCATTTCCATCATTCCTATTCCATAACAATACATTAAATGCAGGAAAAGAGGACATAAAATTTTCTCATTATTCCCATAAAGGAATAATTTACTCAGCTGAAAAAAAAATGTAGTTGACCCTCTAAGTAATGCTTTTCTTGAGAATCAACCCTAATCTCCACTGTGAAGAGATAAATGGGTGCTAAAAGCTAAGTAGATTATGCTAGGAAAGTCTCCTTGAAAGTCATTTAACAGCTAATCGTATGTTAAGGTCAAACATTTCCAGTTTCTCTTGGCAGAGAAGTAGGCATCCTGCCTGATTTTCCTATTCTGAAACAATTTTAGGAGTATATCCAAACTGAAGGATTCTGCAACTGTCCCCTCAAAAATACCCCATCTCTGACATTTTTCCTGATTTTGATTTTATCTCAATTTGATTTGGCCAGTATCTGCCTCAAGGACAATAGAGGCCTCATATATTTGGGAGACATAGGGTACATTGTTTTCTTTTTGCTTGGCTTACATAAAAGCCTGACTATGGAACCTACACTGCCCCAAAATAATTTTACAACATGGTTGAGGGGAAAAGAATACGGAGCTCTGGGACACATGTGGGTTTATGTTCAGTCTCCAGTTCATCTTAATTTCTTCAGTCCCTTTAAGCTCTGTACTAAAGATCATCCTAACAACTCTTAACTGCATTTCACTGTGAAGACAATCTAGGATAATTGTCCTGAAGATTTTAAGCAGTTCCATGAGGGAAGTCTACAGTCAGAGGAGATGATTTGGGCAGTCGTAGAGGCGTGGCTGACACAACCTGTTTTCCATTTTAAGTCACTTTTCCACACTCTGTAATAGTTATGCCTCAGGGGAATCATATTTCATAACGAGAAGCTGAACACTATAAAAGAGTGTGATTGCATCATGATCTGTCTTGAAACCTATATTTTTAATTTTCGTGAATGAAAGTGCTTTCCTTCCAGAATGGAAAGGAGAACATGAATGTAGGCAAAGATGATGACTCAGAGCTGTAAAATCTCTCACATGCATAACATTCATGAGCATGAAGGCCTGACTGCAGTCAGCATGTGGCTTCAGTTCTTGTACGAGTGTAGAAGCCAGCTGGGGCACTGATAGTGCTTTTTCTGAGGCAGGCCAGTGATGAGCACAGGCTGTAAAACCTGCTCAAGCAGCAGTGCAAAGTTTTGGGTGGCCAGCCCTTACTGAGTAATGTTCCCATGTCTATACTGTTTTCTGTGCTTTCTCTTAAGCCAGCTTATCTCCCGAGATGGTACCAATTTTTTTTTTTTTTTCACTGTAATCCTGACTATGACTGGTACAGCTATATTTTCTAAGATTTTGTTAAAAGATATATTGGAGAAGTACTTTGGTCCAAACAATACACAAGTAAGAATGAAAAGAGATCATGACTTCGCAGAGCTGTGAAGTAGGGCAGGTAAACAACAGGGGAAAGGGAAAGAAGGGGAGAAGAATACTACCTCATTCCTTTTAACAGTAAATGATGAAATTCTTTACCCATTTTCCAAATGAAGGAAGGAAATTGGCAGTTTTCACATTATAGGAAGCTTTTAAAATGACATATTTAATCAGAAAACTGACCTTAGAAATGTGAAGAGGGGCATCCTCTGTCTTTGCTGAGGTAGAGGAAGGAGCTGGAAGAGCCTGTCAGAGTTAGTGAGGATCAAACAAGCCATTCCAGACAGTGGGTTATTGTGTAAAACCACATTAAACCACATGGACTTTCCTGTCACACCATGAGCTGGTCAAGGCAGCGATGCTTGCTTATGTATTTGTTTATTTATTCAATTTACAAGACACTTTGGTCAGCAAACTCCCTTAGGGCACGTATAATAAAAACAGTACATCAATTAAATAGCGATGCTTGCAGCACTGACAGAGTGCCTAACGAAGGACTTTGAATTCCTTCAGGCCTGTCCCTTTGGGGAATACTCAGCTTGTAGCTCTCACACATCTGGAAGGTTTGGAGGAAAAAACAGGCTGCCTGAATACATGGATGTACCTTGAAGCACAATTTGAAGGACGACAGGAGCTTCAGCTGTTGTCTTATAGCTGTAAGGGAAGAGAATTCTCTTCCAGTTTGAAGTTTGGAGCCCTACATGAGAGAAACCTGAGATTTTTAAAGCTATTTATGTACTACAATCACAAGTAGGCCCTAGTGGGTGTTCTTACTTGCCCTGTTTTTTAATTTCAAACTTGTTCAGCCTACAAGGAAAAAATCCCACGAGATACCAGTATGCATCTATCTAACTAAAAATCTGGGCCTTGGTTGAGTACTGCTACAGCATCAACAGCCTGGCAGAGGGGCAGCCTCTGAGGTATATTTTACAGCTCTTTGGTCAAGCACACTAAGAGCTAAAATTGTGTTGTTTATTAAGGGCCTACTGTAGAACAAAAATATGCCCTGAAGAAAATAAAGCGCAAACCAAGCAAACCTCTTGTACCACTCAGTTAATATCAGCTCCCAGCCAGTGGAGTGTCTCATGTGTCCCTGCTTCCTACCTGCATTTCTCTTTTTCTCTATTTTATAGAGCTAGAGTGGCCAGTGGCCACCGAAGGATAAACTCAGAACAACTGCTCTGTTTTCCTAATGGCAGTTTTTGTAGGGTGGTGATGGATCCTGACGGGGTGTCCCATCTTGTCCTTCAGGTCATGCAGACTAAGTGGTCCTGGACAGGGAAAGTTTTATTTTCCTTTTCAGACCCTGACTCTCATCCAGCAGGTCCACTGGAATCCATGGGGAAGCTGCAGCCTGTCTACATGCATGAAAAGAAGCAGACAGACAAAATCTCATTAAACCTGACTCTAGACGTTTCTTCTCAGAAATCTTTAGTCAAAAAAGCCACCATTATCACTAAGGGTTAGTGATTTGTTGTTAGCATTTCCAACTGGAAATACCCATGATGTTGGCTTTTAAAAACAGATGTTCACTCTTATTTACAAGCAGAATTCAGATGTTCTGCACTGTTAGAGTCAGACAAACCTATAGATGCACCAACAAAATCAGGCCAAGAGACTTTTGGTCCAGGTACCCTAAAATCATGGGCTACTTCTGCACCAGGTGACATTAGCTCAGCTTATTTTTTGCACCTGTAAATCTTGACAGGTGATGCTTAATTGTTGAAAGGGTGTTTGCAAAGATCAATTAGCTAATGCCTATAAAGTGCTCTGCAGAGATCCAGCATAACCACTGCTGGGGCATAGCACTCCCCTTCCTTGCCAGGCTCAGTGGGAGCACTGTTGCTTTAAAAAGGGAGCTTGTCCAAGCTCTCCTCCTCCACTGGATCTAAGATGGATGCTCCTGCTGCAGCACAGCCTGTGAGCAGACTTTGCCCAGCCTGCTTTTTTTGTTTTTCCTGGAAGCTTGCTCCAGACAAGTCAGCTGCAGTGCAGACTGAGCAGAAGCAGGAGGGCAGCTCTCCCCAGGTAAGCTACCACTGCCCCAAAGCTGCTCATTTCCACACCTGGATGGGGCAGCACCAAGGATGTTGCCATCCTGAGAATTATGGTCCTCTCTGTCCGTCTTTCTGGCTGACTCACAACAGCTCTCAGCCAGGCAAGAGTCAAACAGCTCTGGGCCTGGGCTCTCTTGCACTCCTTTTCTGGCTGACTGGTGTGAATTTAGTTATGAAGAGGACAGGGAGGCTCCTGCTCCACAACCAAAGCTGAGCTTGTGTTTGTTCCCTTGTGTTAGTATCGCCTCTGTGGAGGCACTTCTGAGTGATGTGGGAGTTGCCTGCAGCACCATGGGCTTGGGGCCATGCTGTGCCTGGCAGCAGCCCTGTGCTGGGTGAGGAGATGGTCTTCAGTCACCACACAGAGCTGGGGGCTGGCTCAGGAGGGTTCTGCAGGCTCTTGCAGGCCTGCAGTCACTGGGAGCTGTTTAAGCTCTGTTGGCTCCTTTCCCTCGGAAACGCATTGATTTTCCACAAAGCTCCTCATCTTTGAGGCATTAAAAATGTCATCTGTAGAAGACTGCACACTGGGCCCTCCAATAACTCTCTTAAGTTTGTCTTTATTTCACCTTATTATTCCTGTGGACTCTTTGGAGGGCACATTTCCTCTGTATAACATCATTTTAGGAAGGTCTTTCCTTTCCCCTTCCCCAGGGTGGTAGAGCATTGGAGGTAGGAGACATTCCCAACCAACACTGAGTTGGAGCTGTGCTTTTCCTTAATGTCTTCCATTTGCAGAACTGTTCCCTTTGGCTAATGGTGACAGACCCTGCTTGTACCCCTAGCCCCAGGGACAAAGAGTGTTTGGGCAGTGCCATCAGGGTGAAAGGTCCCTGACCTGGCTTTAAAAGACATTGTAGAAAGGAAGATGCACTGTAAAGGGACAGTGGTGAGTTGTGACTGGGAAGGATTGTTGTCACTAGTCCTGTGCTTCTCCTTGGACATGCCCCAGCAAAGAGAGTTAAGCTGGAGCTGTGAGCACCAAGAGAGCTCTGTGACTGAGAGTGCCTGGTCCAGAAGCTCCCATGAATGAGAGAATTGATAGGATTCCCAGGCAACCCAGAATTAAACCCACTTCTCCTCCATCTGTTTGTTTGGTTTTTTTTTTTTGGTTTTGGTTTTTTTTTTTTTTTTGTGAGCCATGTGGCTTTACAGCTTGTATTTAAGGCCATGGCAATGGGTATCAGCCCATGGAGGCAGAGAGAAGCTGCTGTCTGCCACACACAAAAGCAACACCCTTCCAGCTTTCTCTGGGTAACATTTTCTTTTCCTGCTGTGAAAAGCTGGTCATGTTACAGAGAAAGACACACAGGAACTGTTGAGAGAAGAAAAAGTCTCTCAGAAATATTTTTCTTCAGCCAGGTGGTACCTCAGTTTGGGTTGGAGTCAAGGGCAGCTCTCTTTCCAAAAAGACAATGGTGGGCATTGACTTTTTTGTTGTTGGCAGTGGTTGTTTCCCAGATGTGGGGTGGATATATTTATATAGAGGGATCTGCAGCCTCTGTTCCCCTAAATATGCCTAAAGGCATCCTGTGTGTCCACTGTGTCCAGAGGCAAGATACACAGTCTGTACTTAGCTTGCTGAGGTTAGAAATGCCAGCAGAGAGCCAAAGTAGATGATGTCATATGGATGTTTTTGCTACACTTTTGATGGAAAACTTGATATAGAATTTAGCTGTGACCACAATTGCATTTTTTATTTGTGAGTTTTTCTTGGGTTTGGGAGTTTTTTTTTTTTTTTTATGGAATGAGAATTTCATTGCTGAAAAACCATTAAATGCTAAAAGCTGTGAGGATAGTGGCACTTGCCAGAAATGAGAACAGAATTTCCTGTTAGAAGAATCTGAAGGAAATCACTGACAATCTTCCTGACTGCTGAGAAAATGCTCACTTTTAATGGCAGCTGGAAAGTTGGATACATTTATATGTAGAAAAAAATTGAAAAAACAACAAAAAATTTCATAGTTCAAACATCTGGTGATCAGAACTTCCTTCTCTATGTGTCAGGGAGAATTTCTGAGTAAAAGTTAACAGAGGAACCCAAAGGTGTTTTCCTGCTTCTAGGACATGTGGTGACAGCTTGGGTTCAATTCTAGCATGAAATGTGTGTCTACTTCTTCCAGCCAGGGTGCTTGTACCCTTAGCCAGTAAGCAAAATCTTGAAGACAATAACAAGGAACAACTAATGTAAGACTTTACAAAACAAGACTTAGATTTAGGCCTGGTCCAGTTATTTTGTATTTATTTATGCTCCAATTATAGCTCAGATGAATGATATTTTTCAATCAAGATAACAGATTTTCTTTCAAAATGCTATTCATATGGAAAAGTCACTTCTCCAAAGTGTCAACCTGACCTTCTCCTGAATTATGATGTATCATTGGTTTTATTTTTACTTCTGCTTTCATCAAGCACTTTTCCTTTATGCATATTATTTCTCTCTAAATAGACATACCACATGACACAAGAAATAAAAGCTGGGTTCTGGTGGTTCCTCTCTGAGGCTGCCAGCAGCAGTCTGAAAGTCTCAGTACAAGAGATATTCGTAAAGGCCCTGGTTTTCCACTAAAAGCCAGTTATGGGAACCAGATTTGAAAATTAATCCAAGGCCTTACAAAATACTTCCTGGAAATGGTCAAGGTAATAGTAATGGTTTTTACTTGTGGGGTTTTGTTTTTTTTTTTTTTTTTGGTTATTCATTTGGTTTCAATATTGTGATTTTTTTTTTTAATGTCTCCTAACTTTTATTTACATCATGAAAGTATTTCAGATGACTCTTGGATAGATTCTTTACTTGCCATCAGCTGGGTATAGTCCCTATCAACTTCCCATCTATGTGGGCCATTAATGATCATGAGCACTTTAATTCTGTGTGATCCAAAGGCAGTGAGGTCTAAGTAGAACATGTGTCTCCCCAGAAACCTGAGATACCTTTCTTGAAAGTGGATTTCCCCTTTGAAACTCTTTTGGGCGATGTAACACTCTGTGCCCCAGCTAGTCTAAATCTTAGGAAGAATTGCTTCAAAGTGCTTTTTTATTGAAGACCATACCCTGAGCACACCAGAAATTATCAGAGATATGTCATGTGTAAAACTCAACATAAATAAATGGCCTGAAAGCAATAACATGAAGTACAAATATTAAGTGTTGCATGTAGTAAGAAATATCCAATTGCAAAAATACTGAATGTGTATTGATTAGCCAGGGAAGCAGGGAAAGGTAGAATGGTGTAGAAATGAACCCCAGAGTGAGTCTTGGGGTAAAATGAAAGGCTGTTGCAAACCTAATATAAAAAACCTGGAGCATATTTAGCAAAATACTGTAAGCGAGGGATGGGAGGAATTATTCTGCAGGGCAGTGACACCATTTGGATGAACACTTTGAGAGGGACATGGAGATTTTAGAGGAAAACAACAAGGACATTAAGGGTTTTATAGTCCATGAGCTATGGTGAAGTTTGAAAGAATTAAGTAGAACAAGTTGGGATAATCAATGATCATCTTCAAATATATAGAAGTTGTTTTTATAAGAATGACTGAGGTCTATGAAGCTACAATTTTTCATAATAGAAAGGGGACCAGTTGGAGAGGGTGCACAACTCCTTTATGAAGTCACGAGCGACATGGAGAAGATGAATAGAAGTTGTTCCTTCCATTGCTACATTTCGAGAAAGCTGGTAAAGATATCAGGGCCAAGATTCAGAATAAACAAAAAAGATACAGTTGGAAGGCCAGAAAAACTTCCCATCAATGGATGTTATGGAAGTAGAATGGATTCAGGGGGAGGCAGGAAAACAAATGGAAAACTCCTACCAATTTCTACTTCTTACTGAGGTAGTCCTGCTTGCACACAGGATGCATGTGCAGAGCTGGTGACCACAAGGAGAGGTCTGTGGCCAAGCTGATGCCTCCACTCAATGCATAAAGCAAAGAAGTGTGTGTTGCAATGACTTCAGTACACACCGACAAGCAGAGCTGGCCAGTTTAGTGATAGCAACAGGGTATCAACACAAAATTCTGTGTAGACTAACCCCTCTTTTGTCTCAGCAGCCTGGGTAAATGGTGCAGCTCTTAGTCCTTGGTGAATTCTAGCATGTAGTTGTTAAACTAATAATGTCAAGCTTTTTTAGGTGTATATGTATTACACTATAAAGACTTGAAGGAATCAGTAGGTCTGCATAGCGACATAAAGTAAGGCATATAATTTCTAAATATTCTCTATGCATGTTTCCACTCAGTGCCAGCAGGACCAGGCCTTTATTTCTCTTTAATATGTCACAGAAAACCTTAAAAATGCTAATACAAGATAAAAATAGGAGTCTTCAGATAAGTGGAGCTGTTTTGTATCTGTTGAGGACTGTCAGGAATATGCTTGCTTTTTCTTTCAAGCTGATATTTAAATAGAGTATTTTTTCTTCTCCCTCTCATATTTCTGTTTTAAACTTATACCTGGCTGGAGAAGTTACTTAAAAAAAATTATATGCAGTTGGTAACTTTGTAAATGATTTAACAGATCAAAATTATTTTCATAAATAATTCAGACAGTTTTTCACTAGTTACAAATGTAGAACTATGCAGGGAATGTGGCTCTTTAGAATGTGTAAACACTTATGAACATGAGTACTTTTTGTAAGAGCATTCCCATTAACTTAAAAATCACTGTTATAGGATGGCATACTTAGAGATAGGGGCATTTAATTGGAAGGCATTAATTCCATGTTTAAGTGGGGAGATTGAGTCATATGTTTTCCGGGCTGCCGGGATCTGAATTCTTGCTGCATAGTTTTTTCCAGAGCATCCAATCTATCCTCTGCCTTTCTCCTGCCTCCATGCTCTGATTGCAAGGTGCTTGAGGAGAACTTTATCCCCATGGCCCTGTCATCTCTAGGTGGAGCAAACCAGTAGGGTCTGCTGTTAGCAGCAACCAACTGGCAACTCATCACTGTCTCCATACAGTGATTTGTGAAAATGATATCAGTTGTCACAAGCCACTGTGTGAGATGGAGCAGATGCTGCTCATGGCAGTGGAATAGTTGGGTCCCAGCAGTCCCAATGACATCTCACAGAAAGGATAAATCTGTCTCTACACAGCTGTCCATGGAGCTCTCTGTTCCATCTCCACCCCAGTGACTCTATTCATCTCCTCCTCGTGGCAGGACCAGCCCAGAGCTGCTCCTTGAGCCTTTGGACACACACAAGAAAAGCTTATCTCTGTTTCTAAAAGTGCACATGAAAGTTGAGTCTCGTATTATCCTTTGGAACCAGTTCAAACATGGTTTTGCATGAGGTGTAGGAAGATGACAAATTAGCAGCTCTTCAGCTGGTATCTGGTGCCTGTGGGGTCTTTCCTAGGCAGACTTGAATGATATGTGCTCACAGCCCATATCATATCAGGTGGGACCATATCCTGGACTGCATCAAGGGAAGTGTGACCAGCAGGTTGAGGAAGGTGATTCTCCCCAGCTACTCCATCATAACTATGGTGAGACTCCCCCTGGAGTGCTGCATCCAGCTCTGGTGTTCCCAGTGATGGAAAGGCATGGACCCATTGGAGCAAACTCAAAAGTGATCAGAGGGCTAGGATGTCTCTCCTATGAGGAAAGGCTGAGAGTTTAGATTGCTCAGTCTGGAGAAGAGAAGGCTCTGTGCTGCTGCTGTTAAAGAGGACTGTGTGAAATATGGGAACAGAAGTCTTCTCAGGTTCTGTTGTGATAGAACAAGGGGTAATGGTTTGAAACTAAAGGAGACTATATTTAGACTAGATATAAGGAAATTCTTTTTTTGTCCCAGTGAGGGTGGTGAAACACAGGCACAGGTTGCCCAGAGAGGTGGTGGATGTCCCATCCTTGGAAACATCTAGGGCCAGGTTGGACAGGGCTTTGAGCAACTTGATGTAGTTGAAAATGTCCCTTCTTGTTGAAGGAGAGTTGAATTACATGGCCTTTAAAAGTTGCTCCCAACCCAAACGATTCTATGATTACTGTTCCAAAGGGAGATGGATTTTCAGGCAAACTAAGCCTAGGCTTCTGATACTCACCAATATACAAAAATAAGCAAAATAAAGGCTTGATGTCCCTTGTACACCCCAAAATGACCAGCTCACAAAAAGTGTAGACATAGCTGCAGTCCTTGAAACACCCTAAGTGAAGCCTCTGTAAAGACAGAACAGCTGTAAAAAATTTGGTTTAGACTGAGGTGTGAGACTGTTTTGTTCTTAAGGAACATGTGAGACAGTTGTGTGCAGTCATTTCTATTTTGATGGGGGATCTTTCAAGTTTGTTTTATATTTATGTTCTCTGGTTCCCTTTGTATGTGTTGCCTGTGGTGCAACAAGCTTTTTGTTTTTTCTTTTATCTGATTCTTTGAGAAGACAACGTCTCTTTAATCACTGTCAGAACCAGGTTTAGTTTTTAAGTGGTTTGATTAGTATTCAGGGACTTCAGAGAGCAGCAAAGAAAATGGTTTTGAATTCTAACATAAGATTAGAAGCAAGTTAATAATCATATACCTTGTCTAAGGGTTTATGGATCATCATGATCTTCTCATATCTAATGGATGTTATAAGGGTTAATGGAATTTTTAATGATATAGCAATGGAACAAAAGGTTGAGTTGTGAAATCAGGGAAGGGGAAATGCATAAATATATACCATAGTAACCAAAACTTAAGCAATCTTCTCAACAGAAACATCAGAGGATTAAGAAATCCTAAAATTAAGCATCCTAAAATAGTCAAAGGTGAATACTTAAAAATTCTTTGTGACTTTCCAGGTCTTTTTTTAATTTTTTTTTTAAACTTACATTGATCTTCTTGTTTCTCATGTGATATGTCAGGTGTAGAGCTAAGCATTGCTATCTGAAATAACTCCAGTAGAGGAGAAAATATATATACACATTAAGTGAGAACATACCATGCAAGTATGATCATAATACTTTCTGAAATGCAACTCAGTTGCAAGTTAATTGATCTATTTCCACAAAATGTTGCACTGTGAAAGGCAGACATCTTTGGAAAACCTGGAGTTGAAAAGTTGCCAGCTTCCAGAGGGGTTGGTAGAACAGGAGAGGTCTTATCAGACTGTGGCTGTGAGCAAGTGGCTGGATCAATGCACTCAAGCCCTAAGAAGGCTGGAGGGCTCAAAACACTGATCTGTGGATTCTTCATAGAGTTACACTCACAATTTGTGTTCTTCTGCATATTCCTTAGCACAAAAATGTGGACAGAGATTTTCAAGAATCCTTACTCCTGCAGTATAACTATGAATTAAATGTCTTTCCTGGCAAGTGGCAATATACTTGTGCATGTGATGTGTGTTGTTGTAAAAAAAGAAAATGCAGAGAAGGATCTCTGAGCAAATGCTTTCTTATGGCATTTTTCTGTACGTGATTGTCACTTAATGGAAATAAATGTCTTGGCCAATTGCAACATGAGTTATTATTCAAATCTGTCACTGGAATAAATCTTCCTGTTCTGAGATTTTCCCAAATGACTGTGTATCAGGCAACTGTTTTTCACTTGAAAGCAACAATTAGCTCAAGTGTGACGGGATGAATTTCGTGCCTTGCAAAATACTTGGGTGCTTGCTGTTTGGTGTATCTTAACACTGAAATGAAATCACAGGTGAAACCTGTTCTGATTGAAAATCTGCAATAGTGGCAGGGGCTGGGGAAGAAATGGGACTTTTAATGGTCTTCCCTTTTGAAAACATGAACCAGCTGAATGCAGTAAGAGCGAAATGGTCCAAGAGCGTAACTAGCTGACTGTCTTTCCCTTCTTTGAAACTGGAATTTGGAACTAGATGCAGGTGATTTTAATTAGTCCATATGCATATTAATCAGAAATCACATTTGTGTGCTTGAGTTTGATTTTCAATCAGGACATCGTGTTGAAAACATTGAAAAGTACAGATGTGATAGATCCTTCTCTTCGAAATGCTAATGATTGGTAGATTGGGAATCACTGAAATCTCTAAGATGGGTGGCTATTGGAAGGGCCAAAATAGTTTAATAGCACAGTTTTCAGGGATTTTATAGTAGTGTCTCCTAAAAATATTGCCATGCCACCCCCATCCCAAATTAATGTTTCTAAGGCCAGTGATGTAGTGTGCTCACACCTTAAGGTAGCACTGTGATTCATGTTTTAATGATAGTGGCTGCTGGCTGTAACTATGGAATATATTGTCATGGAAACTACGCTTTTCTATATTTACACCAGTGCTGGTTATGCGAGAGACAGTGCTTGAAAGAAAAATCTGTATAATATATAGCTTAATAACAAGGCAGGCAAGCTAGGAATAAACAGATCAAAGATTCAGCAATGTTACAGCTGCTGTTTGTCACCACAGTACTTTTCTAAACAGGCTCTGTCACTGTTCCAGAGGAGTGCTGCTGTGATGTCACTTTGGGCTTGTGGGTCACACAAACTCAGGTTATTGAACAGCTGACTGGAGGGCATCCGTGCAGTGAACTCCCATGGCACACGGGCACACGTCCAGGCTGGTCGGGAGAAAAGTGTGAGCTGAGTGAATTGAGGACAATGGTTTGTAAGAGCTTGTTATTTGCAAAAAAGAAATCTTTAGAAATGGACTTGGGCTGTAACTCTGACAGCAGTGGAGCAGCTCTATCTGCCACTTCCATCTAGAAACTGCTGTAATTTTACTGAACTTGGGTTCTTGTGAGTGCTAAGTTCAAAAATAGAGAGTGAGAAATAATAATTGTAAAACATTATTCCAAGATGGAATTTAATTGCACACTAAAATTGGATTAAAATATAGTAATTGTATGGTGCAAGAGTAGGAGCAAAGATGTTTAACAAATTGTTTATTTTATGGCTTTGAACTTATACAAAGTAAGGGTAAAATATACTGAAGAAATTCTACTTAGTGTAGATGTATGCATGCACACATTTATCTATACTTATATAAACACCAAATCTTAGTAGAACATGTTTCCTAAGTTAGGGTCTGTAGTCTCAGGCAGCTTTTTAAAAAAAATCCTGGGTTATTCATCCTCTGTACTGCTTGATCTGGCTTCACACCGGGACCTCCATTTGCCGTTTTCTCTGTTCTGTTGTATAACAATTTTCTACTTTGGGTTTGTTACAGAAAACTGTTTCAGTTGTGACTTAAGAAGTCACTTGCAATTGCCAGGGAGACAAGCTGCTCTCATTTCTTTAGAAAGAGTTTCTAATTTGATGGGCAGAGCTTAGCCAGTCACAGAAAGCAGGGTCAGGGCGCTGTGAACAACTGCTTGGTTTACTTTGTTATCAGCTGTGAAATCATTAAGGACATCACTTTACTTTCCATTTTGTATTTTACTTTTCATTTTGTATTTGTGTCTGCTATGACCAAACCTAAACCTGGAGGATACATTAATCCAACTTTTGATATAAATAATCCTCTTAAAAAGCACAGCTAGTGATTTGTTCATCCAAGTGCTTTATTATGCATTTTAAGCTGGTGTTGCTTTAACTGAAGGAGCAGCGACAGCTGTAACAGAATCCAAATAAGCATTATGCTCCCAAACTTCTTTAATTATTGTTTTTCTGGTTTACAGCAAGATATTTGCAGGTTGCAGGATAGCAGTACTAGCTGGAGACGGTAGTTACACTGCCTCCAAAGCGGAGTTTAAAGAGCCTTGACTTTTTAGCTTCCTGCTGGTGCATTTTCCGTGTAACTTCATATCTTTATTCAGTGTCTCCTGCAATCCTTCAACCTGTCTATTTGTAAATTTGTGCCTGGAGAAAGCTCCCATGTGGCAAGCTAGGATTGGATAAATGTTGCTTGTATTTCTCTTATTACAAACTCCCAGCATCTGTGATTTTCAGCTCTGAGTACAGTTTGTTTCCTGCTGAGATTCATCTATTTGGGGAAAGCAAAGGTCATCGCTTCTCCGGAGTTGCGACTGATTTGATTCTTTTTCACGGGGAGGCGCTGGGAAGGGAATCCTTACTGGAATGCATATTGATAAAGGCTGAGGATCCTGGCTTCTTAGATAAGTCATTTTTTTTCTCTTCTCTCCACACTATGACTATGTATTGCAGCAACTCACTGGCTTTTTACCAAATCAGGAGCTGCAGTATTTTTCTTCCGATGGAATAATTTCAGCCCACTTCAGCTAGCATGACAATCTTATGTGATTGTTATGAGTAGGCGTTTACATCCTTTTACATGCTAATACTGCCACACCTGCTAGTCCCCCTCATTTCCATTTCTCTCTCTTTTTTCCTTTTTTTTTTTCTTTTTTTTTTCCCCCGATGTAAAAACTAATTTCCCAGAGGAAGGGAAATCCTGAGATCGTGATCGTTGTTGCATCGTTGATTCACCAACAAAGAAGGGGATGGCTGAATGGGACCCAGGTAGAGATTCAAGCAGGCTGCTTCTGACCAGCAAGAGGAAAGCTAGCTGTTGAGCAGCATATGTTGCCACTCCATGTGCTGTGTTAGCTACTTGTTTTCAGCCTTCAGTAGGCTGCCACTACTGCAGCACTAAAGGAATGTGCCCTATTGTTAAAAATCCTGACTGCTTTACACCAATGATTTGCCACTGCAAAGTTGCATGCACCAACAACACTTTATCGTTGATGTTTGGATGCAAGGTAGGATGTGGTTAATGTATTTAAATGCATGCTGTAACTCCTTTGAATATCTGTGCTGTTTAATTTTGTGTCTGACTAGAGATTTCAGTGCAAATTGCGATCCCTTGGCTGTAAATTAGGGCTTACAGCCGGTATGTTTTAAACGCCAGGGAAAAAACAATCAGAACTAAAGCTTTCTTATTTCCCAGGGTTATACGAGCAGAGATTTACACGGGAGAATTACGGATTATGAAGCATTTGTTTTAGAGTTGATTGTATACTTAGCTAACAGTGCTAAGATTGCTAAACCACTACTCTGCTATTTGCCTGGCTTTATTGATTTGGATGTGTATACTGTTATTACAAAGCACAATCCAGCAAGACTAAATGTATTTTTTTCCACTTATATTGCTGACATGGTTTTTAACCAGAATAGCAATAGTGAAGAATACAACCCTGCATTTCTCTGTAAGAAAGAATAAAGTAAGCTACTGATCCCATTTTTAGGTCTAGAGGAATATATTTGTTTTCTTTTAGGGACTGGACAATAATTTAGTTTTCCATTTAAATTTAAATCATAAGGTGGCGCAGTTAGCCAGAGAAGTTTTTTCCTGGCTGTGTAATGCAACCCCATCCCAATTTTTTTAACAATGGTGTTGGATTGGACTATATTTACCCCACATACATCCTGGCTTGACATTTGAGTATAACCAATGTTTGTTATTTTACTGAAATATTTCTGAATTGATGACATGTTTTTAAAACTTACTGTCTTTGGGGAAAAAGTTTTGTTCTTGGATCACTGGGTCAATCATAATGATTTCACAAGGGGGTTACATATTTTGTCCCATTCCTTTTCCTTGCTCTCCTTAAATACTGGATGATATAAAAACTGTTCCTCTATGTCTGAATAGGGTAGGAAATGAGCAGTTATTAAAAAAAATAGTGTCAGTAATTACTTAAAATCATTAACTTCATACTTGAACTTTGCTAATCCTCAAAAATAGATAAGCTGCAAAAATAAAATTTTAGTTATACAGTCCACAAACTAGGGAACACAGTATGCTTTGTGAGTTCTTATAGACAGAGTAGCCTAAATAAAATGAAAAGACTTTATGGAATAGGTTATAGATGACTCAGTGCTGCCTAGACATATATCAGCTAGAAGTTAATGACAGCTCATGTATTGCTTCATGTAATACCCTAACTCAAACTTGGTTATAGTCAAACACAAATTATTTGTGTACTTTCTGCTTTCCCTCTGTGGCCTGCCTATATGTCTGGTTACTTGAGGTTTCCTTAAACTAAAGTTTCTTGTTTCTTCCCTTCTGTTTTAAATAGGTAAAAATATGTTCTACTAATGAAAGGGTTATAATTTAATTGCTGTGTCATGATGCCACTAGTGATAAATAGCATTAAGAGTTTATCAGATCAGAGGCTCTGTTAATTTGCATTTTTTAAATAAGAATTTTTTTTAATTTTACCTTTCAAACCTTAAGTCCTCTTGTTTTCAAATGTTAAATTCTAATTCATAAAGGTGAATTGTTAGTCAGAGGAAATTAAATACAAGCCACCCTTCTACAAAGATAGGCCAGTGGCCTAGGGACTAGTATCCAATTCGTATTCCTGCCTGTAAGCATGATTTTCAAAGGATATTCTTTGATGCACTTAAGTTCTTTCAAGATTTTCAGATCCTGTTCGGAGGAAGCAAGAGAATAAAAATCATAAATTACAAACTTTTTTTCCCCTCATCTTTCTTTAGTGCTTCAGGCTCATTACATTAGTCACAGTCAATGTTTTATCTTCTTGTGGTGGTGTATGAACTACTTCTGAAATGAAATGTGGATGTGTGGAATAGTGATCATTTTCAGAGAGATGAGGAGCACAAATGAATTTATTTATCTTGGGCTGGTTCAACATGTGTCCAATTAGTATGCTTTGATACCACCATCAAGCATGCACGAGTTACGCTGGTAAATGTACGGAAATCGCCTCACTTCAAATACCTTTTTCTCATTTTTGTTGGTTCTGCAGCCCATATATAAATTCATGACTCTTTGCTCTGAACATTTATATTTCTAAATTTATGGGTGCAGATCCATTGTTAACAGCCAAAGAAGTGTGAATAAGAAGGACTGTTTCTTTTTAGGTGATGTTTTAGTCATATGGCATGAAGTCATGGATCTAAGCATGCTCATAATATTATGACTTCTAGAATCACGTGGTGCTTGAACTCAGGAAAGAGTGCAATATCCTGAAATGATTCTTTATATTCTGGGTGACAGAGGAGAAAATAGGTCCTCCTAATATAAAATCTAGATAGTGGAATAGACAACTGAGGAATTCAAAGTACAGGCACATATTTCCAAGTGCTAAAATGTTATTAACTGAGTCCTTTCAAAAAGACAGGGCAAGTTACAGTATTGCTTACACTTTTGATTTGCAGTTTTAAATTTTGTGTTACATACAGACTTCTTTTTCCTGTGGTCAGAGAAGTGAGTGAGAGAAATGCACCACCTCAGAACCATCACCTGTTTTATCTGTTCCCCATGCAATAGTTGTACTATCTTTTCATTCTTAGCAGGTGGTGCCAGGGAATTAGTGTGGTGGGGCAGGAAGAGGGTGCACATCTTGCCACACCATAGGCTGCAAAGAAGGTCAGTGGCAGAGCTCTCACTGTGCCCATGGAAAGCTTTGCTTGTCACCTTGATTTCCTGGATTTTGATAGCTGTCCTTGTCCTGGACCTTTCCTTTCAGTGATGTCGAATTTTGTGATCCTTGACTTAGGAAGTGCAAAGAATTCAGAGGAGTTTAATTTGAAAGACAGGTCAGCATCTATCTGAATTGCCACGATTGCACTTTTAACACATTTGAAGACTTGTTCAGTTTCTAGTAGGGAAGTATCCATGTTCCCATCACAGCAGCACAGAGCTGAAGCAGAAACAGGATAAGCAGGTTGTAAAACATGGCCCTCAAGTGCCAGCAGATGCTGTGCAGAACTGTCTTTTTCATAATCTTGCAGGTTGGCACATGACTGCTTCTCCCCTGGGGCCATTAGAAACTCCACAGCTACTGGACAGGTTCGTGTCCACAGATTGACAGAAGGCTTGTGTGTAAAACAGACCCATGTTCATGCATCTCCTTTGAGATGAGTGCACAGGCAGATATCAGATTCTCACTGAAGAAGCTGAAACCTAAATGCATGCTAAAATGCCAGTATGTGCTTACTCACTTGCTGAATTGTTTGTTCAGTATTGCAGAAGAGTTATCTCCTGGCTCTTAATATCCTGTTCATTTTGCTCTTATTAAGAGTTCTGGGAAGGAATTTTCAGGTTGACTGACACGTTTCTTAAATTACATTTCAGTTCTGACTCTCAGATGGAAGTGTTATTCTGCCTTACCTCTTTTGCTTCTATATATTGAAAATAGATATTGAGGAGATTCCATTGACTTGTCTGTTTGTTGACCTTGACCAGCTATTTTGATTAATCCTACTTTCCTTTTGATTTAGGTTTATTTTTATATCTGTCCTAGCATAATTTAATTCCCTTTTAAAGGGATAAGATATACTTACCTCTCTTCCCTGTCTCCTCTCTTTCCTCCTAGCACATTTATCACAACCAGTCCTCCAGCAAAATAGTTGTTTTAGGTAGGGTTTTTTGCTACTATTTCTCAGTTTTAGCTGAAACAGCCAAATAGTGACATATTACACTATCCAAGGTGAAGATGCAAGTAAATGTTTCTTCAACTGCCAAAAACTTCTATGTTCTGAAAAATTATTGGAATGCAAAAGATTGTATTATTAAGACAAACATTAAGTAGTAGTACTGAACATCTTGACATTGCTATTTATTATTTTTATAATTATCAAACTGTTAAAAAGCTAGTAGTTTTCTGTACTGGTATTATTAGTCTCTTTAAGGAACTCTGGTGTGCCACTTAGTTCTTAATTGGAAATATTCTCTGTATTGTCATAAGTTAGACCTGGCTGCTGTAAGGAGCATCAGTTTGAGATGACAGGAAAGTACTTCTCCAACTTGGTATGGTACATAGCAGACCTGCTTAAGGCCTCGAGTGCTTTAGCTTCTTTATGTACCCACATGAATTCAAGTGCAATGGATACAACTAGATAGAACATTCATTCAAATTCCAAATGATTTTTTTGACAATCTCCCAGCCCTACCCATGTATCCTGATTTTTTTTTGCATTACAGAGTAGGCTTGGGTTGTGGAAACAGGATGCCTTTTTGATGAAAGTAAGCAGAAACACACCAAGTATTCTGCAAAATCTTACATGTATTCAGCTTATAGAAGCAGATTAACACTATTTCAAAGGAAAACCCAAAACGCAGGTGTGATGCTGTGATTGAGCCCTTCTTATTGGCTCTTCATTCTGTGGATCCATTCATGCTGCTTGCTGATGTGTACCTAACCTCTGACTCCACTGATGTATTTAATTTTTTTGGGGGGCCAGAACTGGAGAGATGCAAAAATACAATATACCCGTGGTCATGCTGACTTCTGTGATCCATCTGTAGAGACTGGTATATTGTGTAGGGTTCCAGAACCCTCTGAAAGAATTTGCTGCCTATTCATGGACAATCAGCAGAGTAAGTCAGCTGGAACACTGCTGCCACTTGCTATGCATAACATTGACAGCAGCACTGAGAAACCTACTTCCACATAAAATTCTTGTTAGGCTACTGTGGTGTTTAAATAAAAGTGCTCAGCAATGGAAGGAGCTACGGAAGAGATGCAGCTTTGCCATTGGCAAGAGGCTCTGAGTATGATCACTTGAGTCACAGAGGATTTGTGCATTAGTGCACAATGCTTAAGGCAGGGAGAGTTTTCTTCTCTGGCATTACAGTTATGCAAGCTGGACATGGGGTGTAAGCCCAAGCAAATTTACCTGGCTGTATCTTTTTATTTCTGTCAGGCATTCACTAACCCCTTGCACTTTACCACTTCTGGCTGAAGAAGAAGTGATAGCTCTCCAGCAGTTCCCACCCATCATCAATGACTATGGGAAAAGAACAACTATACATTTTACTCAAAGGCCACCAGTCTGAGATCTTCTGAGTAGCAAGTAGCAGTTTATGAGGCTGTGGGGAACCCTGTCAGGAACTCCTCCCAGTATTAAAAAATGTATAAAATGGATCCAACTCTTCAGAACTTCTTGCTCCCCACCCCTGAGGAGCACTGAGAGAAACTCTGATATCAGAGAAGAGTAGACTATTACTTTGTAAATGATCCTGAGTTTCTTATCTTGAACTCAGTGTGGCTGCTGCAGAAGTTGATATTACAGGAAACACAGGATGGCAGAAGCTGAAGGAAAGGTAGGAGGCAGCAGCAGGAAGGTTCAGGTGGGGCAGATGGGAGATACCCTGAGACAGTTTAACTTAGGAAAACAATGCTAAAAGTGGCTTTTTTTAAATTAAGATGTCTTGGTTTAGTTTCTAAAATATTTATACGCAGAAAGAAAGTTCTATTGAGGGCGAGATCCCCAATCCCTACATAATTTTGAATCAGTGGCTTTTTGTCCCACATTTTGCCAGGCTAACTTTTTAGCTGCCACCAGCAGCTGGACACTGGGCTGGATGGCTCACAGTGCTCGTTGTCATAGAATCATAGGATGGTTTCTGTTAGAGGGCATCTTAAAGTGGCACTTAGTTCCAGCCTCATCTTGGCGTCATGTTTCTGTCATCACAAGAATGTTCTCTGGTAGTGCAGGATTGGGGGTCTGATATTCATCACTCCAAATTACTTATAATTCACCTAGATCTAAAGGACACAGTGAATGCCCTCAGGACTGTACCTTTGACCACAGAGCCATAGTGGGAAAAGGGTTTCTTTTCTCAGCTAGCACTAAAGAGGAGCTGATTGTTGTGGTTCTTAAGTACTGCAATAAAATTTACCTATGGTAAAAGTAGGGCAGGAGGAACATAGCTAAGGGTTACTGAACATATGGAAGAAGTAGTTCAGAGTTTTCTCAGACACTTAAATATTTTAATATATTTTTGCTTCAAATTATGCATAATAATTACATAAAATGAGGTACTTTCAAATATAAATGACTTGGTGCTCAGCTACATGAGCTGCTTGATTTTGCAAACTAATTATTGACTAAGAGAGGGATATATATAGACATTCATCTTAGCTGTAAGAGATGTCGTAGAAGAGAATGGTAATAAAGTAGTGTTATATAAATATATTTAAGTGATAATAGCAATAGAAGTGAAAACTGTCACTGAACAGTTTTCCTGATATTTGAAAAGTAGTTTTTATGTTTCCAGTGTAGCTGTCAGAAATATTCTCATTATTAAAATATATATATTTATTGCTTTCACTTTTCTGCTTGTGCTTCCTTCAACTTTAAGCATTTGCTATCGTATTAATAAACATGAAGGACAGGATTTTTCAAGAAAGCCTAGCTGGGGGTTGTGCTGAATGTAATGGAAACCTCAATGAGAAGAAAGATTACTGATGGGAATTCGTCTGACTCCCTGTAGAAGTTAATGATCTGTAATCCCAGGAGAGATGGCACAGAATGATCTGATGAAGTATTTAGGCAGTTTGAGCTATTCTTTTGATTCACTTGGCTCTTGAGTGTTCTGAAAGTATCATTGGGAAGTAAAAATCTTCACCGAACTTCAATGAGGAATTGCACCTTTTAGCTACTCAAATGATCCCCACCAAGCCAGAAAAGCAGATTTTATGGGAGACTGGCTCTTGGTAAACAAGACAGTTTTTAATTTTTTCCTTAAGCTGACATCTCAGAAACCTTGATCCTGAGAATCCTGACAGATAATTTTGGGGAGATTTCCTTTAGGGGATGCTGACAGCTGTTCAGTGTAATTAAGATGAAATATGCTAAATGTGAATGTTCAGAAAGTCGTAAGGTGCTGTCAGCACCAAAGTCCACACAGTGAATCACCTGGATGCTCTGTAGATTTATCTGATGTGGTAAAGAGTCTGTGCCAACACATAGTTGCCTGAGAAGGAATGTAGACACGTCACTTATTTGCAGGATATTAGCTCATCCCCCATGGAAACAGGCTTGTAACTTCAGGCCTTGGACCACCTGCAAATATTTAGAATATACCTGTATTTCTAAGTAACAGAGGACTAATGATTATACTCAAGTACTCAATTCCCGACTTTCCATATTGAAAAATTGTTAGATATTTCCCTGGGCTGAATTTCTATGATGATCTCAAGCTCTTCCAAGACGCTTTGTAGATGTGGCTTGAAGGATTGATCACTTCAGAAACTTCTTCCAAGAGGGAGTATGGATGAGACTGCATCAGGGAAGATTACTTGCAGCCTACAGCCAAACCTCTTCCCTCTATCTTCAAACACCTCCCACCCCTTCCCTTTGTCTTTTGGAGATATTTGAGCGTGAAATACATCTTGTGTTCATTTATTAAAGATGCTACTTTAGTAGCAACATGCATGTGGGCCTCTCCCAACCGCTTGGCCTGAGAACCAAGGGTCATGCTGAGAAACTGGTGCATTTAGCATAGTTGATGTAGCATAAGGTCTCAAGAATGATTTTGCCACTCGGATCTTGAAAAATGTAACCAAGAGTTCATATTTAATCTAACCATAACAGCTCCCTCAGGCTGGGTTCATCTGGATCTGCAACCACTGCACATGCGACAGTCCACCTGAAATATACCCAGGTATGCAGGGTTAGAGGTCTGAGCCCAAAGCTGTGAGAAACTTGTGCTGAACTCAGAGACTCTGTGTCCAGCACAGAGAGGTGCTCCACCCTCAAATATTTCCCATCTTAGCTACTTAACCACTTAACCTTTGCCAGCCACATGTGCTTCAAGTAAGAGATGAGTTTAAATTCAGAGAATTAAAAGGATTCATAGATTAAAAAATGAGTAATGCACTCTTGCCTATGACCTTGTAAGGCTTATAACAATGCCCTGTGAACAGTACATTGTTAAACTGTGTTTGTCCTGACCCTTACTCTAATTATCAGAGATACTGTCAGCTGGAAGTGAGATGATTTGAATTTTGTACACATCCTCCCAGGGAAATCCCAGTCTGTGTAAAATATAGTTCCATAACAGGATAGTCACCTCCATAAAACATTGAGAAAATTGCCTATGCCAGAGACGGTTCTGTGACCTTGATTTAGGACAGGGAATGGGAACTCCTTATTTCTATTCCTGGCTCTCACATAGGATTTCTGTTGTGGCCTGAGGAGAACTGTGCCTTGCATCTCTTTCTAGAAAATCAAGTTGATAATACCTGCCTCAGAGGAATGTTGAGAATTAATAGTTATTGTGTGTAAACAGCACTGAAATGAACCATGTAGCTACAATTGTTTAAGGACCTACATAAAGCCATAGTTAGGCAATGACAGGGAGGATATAAGTGAAAACGAAATGACATTAGTGAAAATCAAGTACCTCCTTTTATTTCTTTGTGTTCCTCTTTCCACACTATTTATTTCAGGCATACCTTGAAATTCTATTATTCATCCATTATTTTAGATTCTTCCCCGAGGTCTGAGGTTTCACATCCCCCTTTTCCTTATATCACATTGTTGTAGATGAATTGTAAGTCCCTGCAAAAGTGGATTTGAAAAGTAAGTGCTGACAGACTCTTATCTCCACCCATCCAAGATAGTGCTACTATCATCTCATTTATTATGTAAAATTGCGGAAGGGAAGAAGCAATTTCCAGAACTCTGGTTGAGTTATTTTGCAAAGATTATTTAAAAATAGTTACAGAATGATGGTACCCAAGGAAGGAAGATGAAAAGCAGGTGAACATACACCTGTTGCAAGGGGGCAAATCAGTAACTGCATCATGCAAATCTTGTGAGTATTCTGGAACTGTGGTTAGGCTGATCATTGGGGGGGCAATTCAGCCCAGTTCAGAGGACCATGTGGCTCTCAAACTGTATATTATATCCCAGGTTCTGCAGTCTACAATAAATTAAGCAAAGTGCTGTAGAGCTGCATAAAATTCAGGACACAACGATGTGCAGAGCTGTGAGGGAAGGTCTTTTCAATGTTTTTGTAGCAGTTTTTGAAAGTTCAGAAGTTGAAAGTTCTGAATGTTGCTCACTGTACCTATAAAATATACTTTTCTTGCTTGTTTCTTTCCCTTATCTGTGTCAGTCTTTGTGCTCAGATTCCTGGTACTTAGCTTAAGAAAGATAATAAATTGGCTGTGTAGGAACAAAATACTTGGCAGCATAAGAAGGCATAGACCATTTTGCACTGGCAAAATTAACTGAGGACTAGTATTTCATATAAGGTAGTTTGGGATATAAAATAACCAGGGCAATATGTTTTCATAAGGTAAAATTTGGTAATACATTTTGAAACATGTATTCCTTCCCAGAACAATTATGAAAACTCAAGGGAGGAGGTGAGAGCAGAGGAGGGAGAAGAAGTTGACCTAGAAAATGCACTTGTGGGTCTAATTTTGTGTGTATATACGTATTACAGGGGGGACTGTTGCACCACCTCCTCAAAGCCCTGGTGTTTTGCACTCTTTACTATATACATCAGCCCCCACGTGAGTTCCAGACATGCAGGTCTTTAGTTTTTCAGCATTAAGGTTATGTCTTTTCAGTGCTTGAAGATCACAGCCCTGTAAAGGTGTTGGAAGTGAGGAGACAGAGGGAATAGAGACTATATGAGATAAACTTTCAGAGGATTGCAAGATCTTGTTATGAAGCAAGAGGTTTTGCATTGAAAGTGTTGTTGCAGGGCCTTCAGGATTGCTTCCTCGTGTCAGGTGCAGTTGCAGGGACAGGGGAACAGCATCTTTCTCAGAAAGCTGGATTTGAACCTCCTTGTATTGGAAGCAGCTTCCTAAAAATTTACTGTCTACAATTGCCTAATATGAGTGGATATGATGTAGAACTCTTACTGCTACTCGACTGCACCATGTTTTGCATTAGCACCTACTACTTTCCTGTGCAATTGCAATAAAAACTTTGTGTGCTGAGCCAGAGAAATGGAGATGCTCTCAAACTAATCCACATTCTGCATGCAAACACCACTGTTTCTTGCCTGTTTTTATTCACCAGGAGGGGCAGCATAGGGCTCCATGACTTAATAAAGTTTCTGTTATTAGATGAGAATTAGTTGTCCTGTAGTCTGATAAGTTTTCTTCTACTGTCTTCAGTTATTCATTAAAGAAAGGAGCCCAGATAGAAATGGGTCATCTCACATTATAAGAAAACATAAAAGTAATCACAGAATCTTAGAAATGTTGATTGGAAAGAACCTCTATAAATGACCTCATCCAAATTTCACTGAAAGCAGGAGAAATGAGAGGTGATTTAGTATGCAGCTGGACACCTCTCTTTGCAGAAGAAATGGTTTGGGTTTAAAGTAATGCCTGGTGAAATATCACCGCAGCTAAAACAGAAGGAAATATGGGAAGCACAATCCCGAATTTAAAACTAGGGAAAGGAAGTTGAAAGTTCTAAATGTTGCTCCCTGTTCTTCCATTGATCTAATTAAGATGTGTAGGAAGTTGATTTGACCTCTGCTGATTAAAGCTGGGAGTGTTGCCAGGGGCCAGGATGGTAGATGTACTTCTGTCACGGGGGTAGGGCATCACCTCTTATGCCTCCATTTCTAAATAAGTTCAGGAAGAGTTTGTGAGACTCTAAGGTTCAAGATCCTTGAGATAATTAGGTGCCAGTCCCCTTGGCTTTTGACAGGAATTAAGTACCTCCTAGGGATCTGCCCATGCAGAATTTCTTTTTCTCTAGTGCTTCCTTTATTCAAGCTATGCCTTATTTCTCCTGTGCTTTACTTTACTTCTCCCATATATATATGCTTTCTCTGCTGTTCCTGGCTCTCACTTAAAATTCACTGTTAGACCCTAGGTCAGTTCATGTGGTTGGTTTGGGTAGGAAAGTTAGGAGCACTCTCCGAGAGAGAATCATAGATAGGAACAGGGATATGTGTCCATAACCTGTTAGATATATGCACATACAAACAAACAGGCCACTGAACTCTGCACTTACTTGGTAGATTAGTAATACTCCCACACTTAATTCTGAAACTTTGGTGACTATAGGCCTTGGATGATGGTGGGTGGGAGAAGCGGAATATCTGTTTAAGGCTGTAAACTGCATTTGAAAGTGTCAAAAATGTTTGTGATGCAGAGTCTATTTGCCTTATATAGAAAATTCATGTTGTCACATCCCTGAAAGTTCTTATGCAAGAGTAAGAAGTCAAACAGGTCTTTGAATACTGCAGTAAATAATATGACTTGTTGTCAAAACCCTAATAAGTTAAATCTAGTTAATGTATTTTAAGCATTCTTTTTTAAGAAGGCTTGAAGTCCTGGAATTAATTGCAACTAAAATTAAAATAAGGTAAGAAGAGGGACCAGATTCTGCTTTTATTTTCCTGCACAATTTATTCTTCTAGTTAGATGATGAGAAGCTGATGCAGAGACACGGACTGATACTGTAGTGAAATACCTCCATGTTAGTAATTCCAGATTTGGCTAAACCTTGTGAATAACTGATTTAAAGACCAAGGCACAGCACTTAATAAGATCAATTCCTTCCTGGAGTTTAGCTGCAGAAATTATGGTTAGGACTTTTTATTGAGTTGCTTTTCTCAGACCTCAGTCAGACTTGGTATCTAAAGAAATGTGGTTATTTGGTCTGAACATATTGATGTCTTTTTAAGTGGCACAAGACCCTGTCTTCTCTTGCTTTTTCTATCATAAAATAGCTCTACAAAGCATCAAATGAGTATTAAGTATAGCACTACATGTGGTCCCTTTGTATCTGTTGGATTTTAGTTGAATTTAGGACACAACATTTACCAAACAGGACTACTGCAGTCATGAATTAGGTAGCCCTTTTGAATACAAGTCACAGCTTGCAAAACTGATAAATTAGAGTAAACACAGCATTTCATTAGTGTTCCTTAGGTATTATATTGTTATCTTCTGCATGTGAATAAAAGTTCTGATAATCTTCATTCACCAGCTGCAAAGCAAAATTCATTTTCATGTTGTGACTAATACGGAAGGGTTTCTTTTCATTCAAAAAGACTGCTGTGTACCGCAAAGAATAAGAAAATAATGAAGCTGTAGCAGGACAAAAGAGAAGGTGCTGAGAACTGGAAAGAGCTGAATGCTTTTTGAACATGTAACTCTTCAAGTTACATTTTCTGTGTGAACTTTTGAAAATGAAGTGACTTTCTCCCCTTTATAATACCATGTTTGAACCTATGGTGTGCAAGTAGAATAATTCTATGTCCGACGCATGATTATCTAATGATACTTAAAGTTACAGTGCCATTCCCAAAAGACCACCTTAGAGGTTCATATTTATGGTTTAACAGGTGAGATCCCAAAAGAAGAGCAAAGTATTTTTTTTCAATGTGTTTTCGCTAACACTAAAAAATATGAGCTATAATTAAGCACTCTAAATATGAGCAGAGATGCCTGAGCTCGACAGCTTTTTGTTTTGAAACAACCACCCTCCAGGTGGTGGTGACCTTCTGGCAGTGTTTGTTATCAACTGCAGCTGTTTTCATCCCTTCCTTTGGCTGTAGATGCGCCACTCTGCTTGCCTGCAGAGATTATACAAACAACCATTTAGCATCTTGCTCTGAGTTACCACTTGACCCCTAAGGAGGGTGCAGACTGCTTAGAGACACATTGACTTGCTGCTGTTCCCTGCTCCGAAGTGCACTGTTGTGCTCAGCTGCTGTCTACACAGGTCAGGTTCAGGTGCAATCCCACAAAGGAAAACACACTTCAGAACAGACGCACTTTGGAAAACTGGCAAGTGGAAAAGGCTGGGAATTATTTTAAGGAGCACTGTAACTGTTGCTGTATATTTTTTTTTGTTCCAGATACCTACATTTAAGAAAATCTTTTGTAAGTGTATTGAGAACTTCTAGTCACTAGGCTTAGGGAAAAATTATATTGAGCTGTTCGATATTTGTGCTGGGAATGCCTCTGGAAATGGGCTGCTCATATCTGTTGTATACATTGTGTGGGTCAAATAAGAGAAGACTAGGGAGCTTGTCCCATGGGTCTTGGTGACAATTCTTTTCTTCTTCTTGCCTCAATGCATTGAACAGAGATCTCTGTTTAGGCTACCCAGCTATTTCAATCTGCAAGTCCTGATCTTTTGAGACTTTAGGAACAAAGCCAAAACCCTTCAGGTACCAAGAGAGGCTTTGGCTTACCTAGAGACAAGATATCTGTACTGTTCTTCAAACTATTCTGAAAGCCTCATATGAGTAGTATAGAGTAGTGACTGGGAGGTCTTCAGCAGGCATGAAGGGAGAAATATGAAACCGGGGAAATATTTTTAGTTTGGATTAACCTTCTCTTGAATCCAGTTGAGATTTTTGTTGGATTCCAAAGTTTGATACGAACTTTTTAATGAGAAGCTTTAGGTCTGGGCTTTCTTCTTGGAATTTCTTTCCTGGAATGTTTTTCTTGTATATATGAAAGACAAGCATGGATAACAGCAATGAAATTAGAAAATACCTGGAGTAGTCCTTGTGTGTGGGTGGTTTGTTTGGCTGTGTTTTGTTTTCCTGGCTTGAGGAACTGTACGTTTGTTCTTTTATCTTGGAAATGTACATTTCTTCTTTTAACTTGAAAAGAAAAATTCTAAAAACCAAAAACAGCTTCAATTTGTGCTCTGCTGTTCCACTTTCTAAAGATGCAATGTTCTGTTTTCAAAATAAAAAGCTCCTTTTCTCTAGAAAATTTTACAGTGTAGTTGAAAATCCAAGAAATTCATAATATGGTCCTATCTTCATCTATGATAGCATAGTAGCCTATCTTCCTATGCACCCACTTGATTTTTCAAGGGCGCCAATTGGGTACTCCAAAGCTGTAGTGCCATTGATTGTCATTCAGCCTCCTGTGAGTAAAATTATATTTGTTGTTATTGTATCCTTCAAGCTGACTGAGCTAAGCAGTGGTGTGTAGCTGTTTACTCTTATCTCCATAAAATGTTAACCCTTGACTCAAGGAGACAATAGAGCTCTGATTTCTTCTATTCCTGGCCCTGCCACAGGCTTCAGTGTATGACCCATTACTAAATCTACAGGCATATTGCAATATTGCATTATTTAATGCCACTACCTAGTCCTATTTTGGTACCATGATTGATGCTTTCAGGTGATTTGGTTTTATGTTGATTTCAACAAAATCTGCAGCAGTATTGCCATTGTGTGGGCACCCATATGGGATTGTATTAAGCAAGTACTCAACTGCAGAAATATTCTTTCAGTCAAGTCAGTGACAGAGGCAGGAACAAAGCAAACAGAGGGCTAAAGGAGGTACCTTTTCTCACCAAGCTTCTAGGCTTGAGCATATCCACTACCAAAAGTATTTCTGATTATCACTTTAAGGGAAAAATGTTAATATACAAGATCTAATTACCTCTGTCTAAGCTGATACGCCTACAGCACCTTTTACATAACCCAAACACTTGAGTTCCAATTATACAATTATATTTTAACATATATTAAGTGGTATTCCTTTAGGGAGGAGACTTACACTGAATATTTTCACTGAATTCCTTTCTCAATATGAACATATATATGGTAGGATCTCATTTAATTACAGTGCCAAAAATGTGAATGTTTTTGTTCCTTTTCCCTTCAATAAATAAGCTGGCTCTTCAGAAAGTCAATTTTCCATGTCTTCAGCACTGACAGCAGTCTCTGTATGTGTATATCAAATGTAGGCTTTGAAGCTCATGTTCTTGGGGTCAGCAGTGGCCCATGACTGCAATTAGATCAATAATGATCTCTCCATAATCAGTGTGAGTATCCTCTGCTTTGCAAACAGCCTATGGCAAGGTCCAGCTCTCTCGAGAAAGCAACGTGCTCAAACAGGGAGGAAGGGCTGCTGCTTATTTAAATAGGATGTCTTGCTCTGAAGGTTGATAGCACAAAAAGTTGTGTGTTCCCTTACTGAAAAGGCAAAGGTTTCCAATGACCCTTCTTCTTTTCTGATAACTTCATGCAACTTCTGTAAGAGACAAAAGCCCTTGTCCAGACGACTTGTTGACGAAGGCTGTTTGCTGCACTTTCAGTTGTTAATATCAATGAGGTTTGTAGGTCAGCTCTTCTGAAAACCCAGAGCCTAAGTTTAGAGCAAGGAGTCTGAGTGTATTCCTATGCTCAGAGCTAACTCAAGTTTTCAGAACATCCAGGAGAAGTTGGGACTTGACCTGAAAGAGCATAGGAGAAGAAAAGAGATGAACCAAGAAATGACGAGTTTGAGGGCAACCCTGGTGAGCAAGGCTGGGGACTGCTTGTACTCCCCATAGTGGATTAATAAATATATATGGGTGATGGCAACTGCTGGAGGGGAGGAGTCAGGTCCCAGAAGTGTTCTGCTTCTTTCTATACCTCAGCATCAGCCTATGCTAGGGCTGGCACAGCCTGCAGTTCAATGGCAGAGTTTGTGCTGAGTTTACTGCTGCCATGGAGGTTACCTTACCAGCAGCTGAACCACCTTGTTTAACACTGATGCAGTGTTCTCCTTACTACACTGTAGCCATTTCTGCACAGTGACTCAAGTTTAAAATATCCCCTGCTTAGACAACCAACTTTTGGAAATGTTGAATAAAATTATCACATTGGGCTGTACCCATCAGATAAATAGAATTCCTGCCCAAAGAAAATGTGAACATACTTAATTACAAGGCAAAACTGAATCATTATGACATTGTACTTGTGTAATTTTTATTATACAAAGCCAAAAAATCTGGTGGTAAAGTTCCCATGGCAACCTTAACTCAGTTGCCTGTAGGCACTGTGTGTGTATGTTTGTGTAAAGTAGGAACATGCGTTATCCTGGTCAGAGTGTTTTAGGACTTGCTGGTCAGGAAGGTGTTAATCGGACCAGAGATATCATCTTAAAAGTGATTTATTTTTGCTTTTTCTCTAGCAAAGTGTTAAAGCATAAAGGAAATCTTAAATTTCTGTCTGGTCTGATAAGTATTCCTGCTAAAACATAATGCCTGAACCTTGTCATAAATGTGATCTATCACTGCTCAACTTTAGCTGTGCTTGTGGACAGCCATCCTGAAGCCTTGAATCTGAAGAGTGAGTAAGATGAAATTGGCATCCATTTTTTTAAAGTGAGCTCACTAGTATCAAACATTTGGTTACACATTGCACTCTGATGCTAACACTTGACACTGCAGAGCTAATTACACCCATAAAGTTTTTTTCAAGAAAGTTAGACATTGTTTGCCTATCCATCAAGGATTATGGAGGGTGCAGGGATCTGGTGACGTAGCGGAATTGTCCCCATGATGTCCTGACCTGGAGTAACTATCAAGTGATACCCTACAATATCACCTGAGGCAATGGCATTTTCAGGAATCATTCCCATGAAACATTCTCTTAGTCTCTTCATTTCCTTCTCCTGCCTCACCCCGTTCAGTTTTTCCAAAATGTCCCCATCAGCCATCACTGTTTTACAGAGCATGGTGGCCTGATGATCAGGGGAGGGATGTGAAGATATTTTAGGGTACTATTTATTTTTATGACTCTCATGAGATTCCGTCAATGGCATGTTCCTGGTAGTGAGCTTTACAAGTATTATGTAAAGTACTCTTCGAAACTATGGCTTATTATTTTTTTTCCTTTAGCTTTATTTTCAGTGACATAATTCCTCAGGGTGGTGGCTCAGAAAGAGGATTAATACTTTATAGGAAGAACTGAAGGTGTAAAACTTTTCCTATACAAATAAATACACATCCTTGTATCTACTGAATATGACCATATTCTCACTGAACTGCTGTGTAAAGAAAAAAGAGACATTATACATACATAGTGTAAGCATAATGTGTGTATAAATATATCCTGAGCAAACACACAGAATAATAGAAAGATTTGCAAGTTTCTAAAGTCCCCAAGATATAAACCTAAGGACAGAAATTAGCATTCATTATGTTGAAGAGCTCTGAGTATATAAAGCAGATGTAAGTATTAACTCACTAAGAATTCCTCTAAAGAGTGGAGAAATATGAAGCAAGAAACCTCAGAAAAATTCTATCCTATTGTCATTGGGGGTGTGGGATTAAATGTTAGAACAATTCAATTAGGAAATGTCTTTGGATGGTGAATTGCCTTTAAATATAGGATAGCTGGACATACTGAAGTAGAGCAATTATTTCTGTGCTTTAAGTACACATTGTTTTCCTGTGAGTCATGAGGTCAAATAATATTTAGCCTCTAATACTTAGCATCCTGCCAAAATTAAAAAGCATAGAGATTTCCTGCCAACACAATTCTGAGCTGGTATTTTTATTTCCTTGGATGTAGCACAAAAGCAAAAATGTATATTTATGCCCCTGAAGGAACTTGAAAATACAGCACAATTATAATCCCCAGATGTCTTTCATCACAATTACTTTTGTTTGTAGTTAAATTTCCTGAATTTTTTTAGGAGAACGGGTTTGAAATTAAACCTTAAAATCAGGTGGGATATATTTGCAATAAGCGTAATGACAAACCTTTTTTAGATTTTACTGATTCCTCTGGTAGAATCAGTGGATACCTCTGTGCTTATGTCAGTGAGACAGTCTCTGTGTCAGGGGAGGTGACATCAGGTTTCTGTGGTTATTCCCAGCTAGATGAAACCAGGCATAAAAGAGCCCTCCTGCAAGTGCTGTCAGAATAAAGGGATTGCTGAACAGGATTCAGAGAAGGAGCAGAGAAAATACACAGAGGAGGAGAGTGAAACACTTCAAAGCCTGCCTCACCAAGACTAGAATTCTCCAAGAAGGTGGAGGATAACAAAAGTGACCCCACTCTAGTTTTGCAAGCTGTGAATGCCAGTAAAGTGCAGATCCTTTTCTGACAATTGCTGGGTTGAAATCCTCAGTATCTTTGATAATTTTTGTGGTCCCAGCCAAAAAGACTATAAAACTGAAGCAAAGAAAGATGTGGAACAAGAATAATAATAAGCATGGAGTATGGATAGTTACTTATATTCAGAGATACTAGAGGCTGTGGAAGCTGTGAGTCATGTTTCTGGGGGTTGAGTCTCTGGTGAGAGATCCCGTTGGCACACGGAGACACGGGTGTGCTCTGCTGTGCTCCCCGCCGGGCCAATCCTTAGCGTGCGCCACAAACACGCGCTGACTCCCTCTTCTGTGCTACGGACACCCCGCCTTTGTTTTCTGCCAGTCATTCAGCTGGAGCTCTTCCAAGAGCACATCAAGCCTACTTAGCTTCCCTGTGGCACAAAATAGTGGAGGAGGGATTGAGCGTGCCCAAGTCACATCCCTACACCGCTCTTGTGACAGGGAGGGTAAACAAAGCTCAGGAACATCACTAAGAATTCTGAAAGGAAAGATGTAAGAATTTGATAAACAAAAGGAAGAACCAAATTCAGACTCAGAGTAGTGGGTTGACAATTATGTCCTAATTGAGATCCTTCACACTGTAGGGAAAAGATGCTTGTATGGCATCACAGCTCTGACTGCAGCAAAAAGCATGCGGAGTTTGAGGAGCAGAGTTAGTTAACAGAAGCCAACCCACTGGGTGTCACTAAAGGAAAGATATGAGAAGGAGGATGGATTATATCACTTTGTGGCTCTTGCCAACATTTGCAATATGTGTTGCTCAGATTAATCCTCACAGGAACAATGAGCAGCAGTTCATTTGGAGATAAATACACTATTGAACTGGAAGTAAATGGCTCAGTTATGATGTTGGACATGGTACACACACTATTACGTTACCAAAAATAGTTGTTTTCACTGCTAGCCTTGAATACTGGATAGTAAATTTACTAGTGGTATTAACGGGATTCAGTACTGCACTTATTGCAGTTATAAAGGCGTGGACACATCAGAGTGTAAAAGCTAAAGAGGGAGAGGGGTCTCTGAAGAGCCGAGTGGAGTAAGGAATCCCTGCACTAAACAAGCATTGAAGTAGTTGGATGATCAGCACGTGGGAAGACTCTCGAAATGGTACTAAGGACAATTTATTTCTTTTACTAGTGGAAAATATGGGACATCCTTTTCCTCATCAAGATGAACCCTAAAAATGGAGGAAGCAGAGTGGAGGTTGGAAAAATATCCTCCAGGGATAACAAACCTGCCGAGACACAGACATTTATTGCCATTTTAAATGGCATCCCATACATCTCCCAGTATGTCTGTGATTAATATATCACCATACCTCTAGGAAAGCTATGACTTTCTGCAGTGACAGCTAAGGGTCAGACAGGTTTCTCTGGTACTAGAACAGCATAGACACCATCATCTCAGCTGATGAGCATGGTTACAGTCTCCAGAGGCATCAGGAGACATGTGGAGCCCAACCAGTCTCCCATTCACATGTTTTAGTAAATTATCCTTTTCCCAAGGACTGTCAGAGCAAACACAGTTATTAGCTTTGGTAAGAACAAAAAGAAGGGAAACATATTCCTGTCAAAATTTGTGCTAGATAAATTTTATGAGCTTGATATATCAATAGATACTTTAGAAAAACATTAATGCCTTTTCCACCCCTGGAATATTTTTTTCTTATTATTATCATTTGAGTTGTGCTGGACAACCAATATATTTCCCCAGGAAGCACATCTGTGATATTTTCATAGGCAGTAGGACCAAGGAAGATTAGAAAGCTTTCACCAGATGCTCTCTGGAATGAAGTGGGTGGTGGGTCAAAGCTGAACTAGTTCTGTTATACAATATATTTGATTTTTGGGGGTACTGGTACTTCATCTCATTGATCCATGTTGACACCTGTGTCTCAATGCAAAGTTTCTTTGAGGGGAGAGCAACAGAGGAACATTTATGTTTTAGTCTTACTACAGAGTTTGGGAAGCTGAGAGAATTAGAGGTTCTTATTTCACTTCTTTTGTCCATAATTGAAATGCTAAATTTCTTTCAATCCTCTTATTCTACTCTGGGAAGCCTGAAAAAGGCTTTGGCAGTACAGGTGATAAGGACCAAACTATTGGTTGTAATAAAGAAGACTTTAGATTGTGGGTGCAAGTATCTCATGCCCCTGTTCCTGGGAAATCAATTTAAGCTAGTACTGAACACAAACTGATGCTTTTGGAAATCCTCACTTTTTAACAAATAAAACCTTTTTGTTGTTTGTGAAATTTATGACTCACAAACTGCATATAAATCTGTAAGAAAGCTGCTGTTTGTGGACAAAATCATTAATGCAGTTGACAAAGCTTTAGTAGAAAAAATTTTCCTAAGCCTAAATTTGTTTCCTAATAACTGGAATTTAATAACCAGTCTGGTCTCAAAGGAGACATGCACAGAGGCTGCCAAAGCAGATACAAGGTAAGACACTGGAAAATGACTACATTTGGCAGTGGCACGTATTTAACACTTATCACCACTTTTGGAAAATGTATCTGGAGCAGATAGGATTTGAACATTACAATCATATCCAAAATGTTACAGAAAAAATATAATAAAATGATGGGTCAGTTAGAGGGACCAACCCATGAGAGCATGTCTTGCAGAATACACCATCTTATAATATGCAGAAGACGCTCATGATGGTTGTTGGGGGAAAAAAAAACAAAAACCAGCTCTCCAGAAAAAAAAAACCAGGCCTTTATTTGTTTATATTTTCAGGGCAAAGAAAAGCCCTACAATCCCATATGTTTGTGCTTGATAATTAGCCTGTATCAGAAAATGCTTCTGTTGAAAGAGCAGCTCATGTATATAATCCATTTCTGTGGTAATAGTACAAATGGCTGAGTAATAGCTGAGAACAGATCATAGTTTACTGAGTGTGTGTTTAAGTACTTTTCAATGAAGATTAGTTCTAATCATGTAATCTCTTATCCCCATAATTCCCTGTCTAAATGACTGGTCAAAACAACATACAAAACCCCTTCAGAATGACCATTGCTCCATAGTCACCACTTTCAAATTCCAGCGTGCCTACAGTGAAGTGGTTGTTGCTGATAGCTCTGATTAATAGAAACCTGTCAACACGTGCGTTTGCATTGCCAGCAACCACCCCTAAAACCATTGGACACTTTCAAATGGGAAAAGAAAAAGACATAATTAATAGAATTTGAATTCCTGGGTACTTGTACTTCAAGGTAATGGTACTGTGCACCTCTGGTAGGAGAAAGTGGCTGTGTCTACACTGTGGAACGGAAGGTGCTTACTCATGTCCGCACTATGTAAGTCTGGCTCCTAGAGCAGTTTTTGCCTGGAAGGAGCCAGCTGGAATTACACAAAACAGTGAGGACTTTGTGCAATGTGTAACATCTAACAGTGAGGATGATGAGAGTGCAGGCTTGAGCATGTTCCTCAGCCTCCTTTTTTTGGGTGAGTCAGCCATTTCCAGAAGTAGTAGTGCTACAGCATTGCAGCAGGTCCAACCAACCAGAACAGGGTGCAGCTTTAACAGGGAGCACAAAAAACAACTGTGTTTGCATTTGAGAGCAACACTACGGATATTTCAGTTGAGATGTGTTGGACAGAAGCCATGGCTCTGGAAATCGCCAAACAACCTCTAGTAAGGATACTTGTTAGTGACCAAAAGTATGTTACCTTACACATGTTATGTTTTCTGACCATTAATATTTGGATTGGAATGAAAGGCATGCTTTGGGGACTGTTATTTTAATGGCTGAATTTCCCAGACAATAGAGCAATTTCGTTTCTAAGCCTCTCAGTAGGTATCAGACAAGGGATCAAAAAAGCTCTTAGAAGATCCCTGGGAAACAAGTAGTCCCTGAATATCACATGAGCATCAGTGGACTGATTTATTTTTATCCATTTTATGAATGAAGTACAGTCCTAGGATTAAAGAGAAGTGGTTTTGCAATAGTCATATTTTTTTTCCATGGAAAGAACTAGTTAGAAAAAGAGGTGGTTCCTGCAATGAAAGTGTAGAAATCATGATATTCTAGAGCAGCAGTGAAAAGTAGTAGGCTAGCAACAGTGTTAAGTTTATGATTGGTAACCCACATGAAGGCCTGACATCTCTTTTCTAATACAGCTCTTTCATTTTGTTCCTCACCTTTCTTTTCTATCATTTGTTCCCCTAATAATCCTTTCCCTTCAGTTCATCCAAGACAGGATCAAGCAGACACTGGTATTACGGAGTAGCTAACCAGAATCATCCTTGGTACATCTGAGCAGGAACACACGTATATTATAGCCTAGGTCTGCTCTGAACTCCAGAGTCTTCCTTGAATCCAGTGATGCTCTTTTCCATAGTTCCTCACAAATCTTTTGTTGTTACAGAAGCAATTGGATTAGCAGGAGACAGGGCAGTGATTTTCTTCTGGGTTTGATCCCAATGTAGATTTCTATCCTCTGCCAGTTGCACTCATTCTTTTGAACCCTTCTTTGTCTGTGCCTCTGTGCATCACTGTGAGTTTAAAAGTTCCAGTTTCATTCTGTGTCACAAGTATTTGTGTCAGTCAAGTATAATAATACATGGCAGCAAGTGTAGAAGCTTTAACTTAATCATAGCTGTCACTTAATAAAGCCACTTTTTGATGGATTAGGAGATGAAGCCAGAACTGGTTGAGGTACAAAGAAGTTGCTGCCTGTTTTCCTGGACCTCTGGGACTTCACTTTTTCTTAAACCCAAGAGGGCATGAGATGTGGAGGCAGAGCATGACTGCAGAAACCCTAGATGCAGTACATCATCCCACTGCCCACATCTAGATGAAGAATTGGAATGGGAGGCAATTTCTAACATGTTTATTATGTAAAACATATGCACAAACTGAGGCACTGGGTACACTGGCATAATTATCCACTGTGAGAATGGATACCCTGGTGCTGAATGTGATTAACCTGCAAGCAGAGCCAAGAACTATTCTTGTTTCAGAAAGCCTATGTTAAACCTGCCTGCCTGTGAAACTGTGCTCAGTGCTCCTGTAATTGCACTCATCGCTGGCACACATTGTTAATAACAAGCATTTTTCCTGCTGTAGACAAGGGTAAAATATGTAAGGATATTGCAGTGAGCCAAAGCTGGAAAGCCCTCACTTAGCTTGTATGCTCAGGATTTAAGCTGCTGGGAAACTATATGTCTCTGGCTATTTATTATTACATACAACATGTTCTTGGAAACCACTCCACATTTAACAGCAGTTAAACCCATCTGCTGTTCCTGAATTTTCATTTCATTCACAAGCCTGTTTTATAAGTATTTTTGGACTTGCCTCCAATGTGCTATCAGCTGTTCATTATTCTGTTGTAAATTGATAAAAAGAATGACTCAAATTTTAAAAGAAAATTGTAGCCTCCTATAGCTTTTCATTGAAATTTGCTTTTCTATTATTGTCTGACATAAATTAAATTTTTGGTTTAATAGCAATGGAATTTCATTCCCTCATGCTCAATTCTGTGTAATTCATCTGTAGTAGTTATATCACTGGCATGAGGAATAGACTTGACCTTAGCACCGTGATCACAGATACTGTTCAGTATAGTGAAGTTCCTGTCAGTGCAACAATTTTTTGTGGCTAAATTTAGAAATACCATCACCATTTTCTTTGCACATTTCTTCTTCCTATATTCATATTTTATAACTGTTACTTTGCATAGCAGTACTTCAATGCCCTCTACATATGATTAGCAGGAACTATGTAGATTTTAATGAGATCTCTTTTTGAAGACTTTTTAAACAGAAAACTTGATGATACTCCTTTTTTATTGGTGTGTCTGACTTTATAGCACTGCATGATGTTCTTCTATGAAGGTAATATTTGTTGGACTGTATTTCAACACTGAAACTTGTTTGGCTCTAGGTCTTGTATAAAACTTTTATTGGATTTTCGATTTTTGGATTTACCATAGGTCTTAAAATTTAGTAAACTTGAAATTTATTTTTTTTATTTTTCATTGAAGATCAGGCAATTTAGATTTTCTGTGCAATAGCCCCCCAATTTTTTTAACTACATATTGGCATTTAATAACAGTTAGTGTGAATAGCAATGTCTGTTAGAAAATACTTCCTTTAAATAAAAAAAGGCTTTTTGGGGTGAGATTCAGTTGTCTAAGATAGGCATATAGTCCTATTTTAGATGTCCTGTAAGATCTGAGTGTGCGTATGGCTGTCAGAAATTATAGAAAGAAACCCATTCCTTTTTGAAGAAGCAGCTGGAGACAAAACAATACCATAATGCATCTGATGACTTGAGACAGCTCTGTTTGGGAAACTCAGTCTCACCTTTAGGGTTGCCACATTTGTAGCTCACATTTTGATGCTTATGAAGAATTCTGTTTTAAATGGTACCTTACTTGCATTTGAGTAGAGTTTATTCAAAAGATGTTTTTTTATGAAGAGGAGTACATTTCTACAACCACTACATTCACTAGTGGATTGTAAAATCTTACCTTGGAAGCAAGTATGTATTTATTTTATTTTAACTTAGCACAGAAGACTATGCCTTTTGCTTTTAGCTTCTTAAGTAATCATCTGATTTCAAATTAAAGTTGCTGAAATTATGAGGGAATAAACGTCTCATGCAGTCAAAGCCTGTAGGATATGGAAAGGACTGGAGAATTTCCATGTTTCAGCACTTAAAGGTTTTTTTCATAGCAGCAAATTTGGAGTGATTTCCCTGGTTTCTCTCTCAGTTGGAAACAACTGATCACTTATTACATAGGGATCTATGTAATATCCTGTTTTCAGTCTTTCCTGAGTTGTGACATTCCTCTTCTGCAGATTTTCTTTGGCTTTTTGAGTGCTTGTCTTAAAACAAAATGCCCCAAAATGATACAGTTCTTCTGGTGTCTCATCAATTATTACAGCACAACAGTTATAACCCTTGTCCTTATACATAGCAATTCTTCATAACTTGAATGAAGGCCATTTTGCAACAGAACCTCACTTTTGGCTCCTCCTTACCTAACTTTCACCTATGATCTCCACAGAGGTGCTCCTTAGTCTGTATTTTTGATTTTGATGTTTTCTCTGGCAGGGATGTGCTTACTACTCTGTGTGCATTTCTTCTATCTGTGTTTAAGGTACTACACATTTCTTCTCAAAAGTCTGCAGAACCAAATACATGTACACAGAAGCTTGCTGTGGTCAAAGTGCATCAGCTCCAGTGGACTTGCCCATAAAATGCCTTATGGTAGCTCCTGGTGGGCTTGGTGCTCATACTGGGGAATCCACAGCTGCCCATTACAGTGTAAAAGAAGTTACTCTAGATTTTTTTTTTAATGTAAAAATTCTCTCTGTGTAAGCTCAACTGAATATTCAGAGATACGTTCGTTCCACTACACTGAGGTGGGAATGCACCCTCCAGAGTGACTCGAGAATTTAAGCCTGAAACCATTCTCAGTATTTTCCCATGTCTCAAAGGACTCTGCTCCTAGTTGACACAGCTAGATGCCTGCAGACTGACAACATCCATATAAGCTTCAATTCTTAAAAATATTGCTGTGTGACAGCATTAATCTTTTTAAGCAAAGTCAGAAGTCCCCTTTCCTTAGACTATATACTGAAAAGTGTATATCCTGAGCTTTGTGACTATTATTAGTCATTCTTTATAGCAACAGACTTTTGAGACTTCCCTGAAAGACTTAGCCTAGTGGCTAAGCTGTGTTTTATGCTTGATGTTAAAAAAGACGTAATTTGCAGGTGAGAGTGAAAAAGTGTTACCTCTTATGCAAAAAAGTAGTGGGTTTATACGCAAAGGTGGTTTAGAAGAAGGCTGGAGAGGGACATTTTGCAAGTCTGTCACTGTGTAGTGACAGAACAAGGGGAAATGTCTTCAAACTGTCAGAAGGCAGGTTTAGAAATTAGAAAAAATTTCTTCACTGTGAGGGCGGTGAGGCACTGGGACATGTTGCTCAGGGAAGCTGTGGATGCCCCATTCCTGAAAGTGTTCAAGTCCAGGTTGGATGGGCCTTTGAGGAACCTGGTCTAGTGGAAGGTGTCCCTGCCCATGGCAGGGGATTTTGGAACTAGGTGATCTTTATTTCCTTTCACACCAAAACTGATGTATGATTTTTATTCTTTTTAAAAATTGTGGTTATTAAAATAGAAACAAAAAGTCTCTCAAGTAACCCAGTAAAAGGTGATGATCAGCATTGCATAAACATTGTAATGAATATGGCCTTTGTAGAAATTCTTTTCAGTCCTTTGTTTATTAAACATTGTGTAAAAATGCTGTTGGATGCATGGCTACAGATAGGGTAGTTTTGCTATCAACAAAAACTGAGATTCTTGCCTTATGTCTCTCCTTACTGGCAGGGCTCTTCCATATTGTTGTTGTTTGTTAAGAACTCATGTGTTTTCTACAATGGCATTGACTCATGCCTATGTGGGAGACTGAATTCATTATAGATTTTCTGTTTCACAAAAAAAAATGGCAAACCTGACATTCATTAAAAGCAAATATATAACCTCCTACTGTTAAACTTCATAAATTCATAGTGATAATTAGAGTGGGTTTTAAAATTTAGAAGCAACAGGGTTATTTCTAATTTTAGCTAGAAAGAGGTGGACTGTCAAGAGAATGTTTATTTATTCTTTATAGCCTTCTTGCTTCATTTGCTAATAGTTACTAGAGATTGGTAGATTTTGCATACTAAAAATTAGCCTAAATACAGTAATACAGTGTTAATTCTTGTAAAATATATATAACTTGCTTGTTCTTCTTTTAGTGATAAATAGCTAATCCAGAGATACTAATAATCAATAATAATCAATAACATGCACTCACATTTTTAATACTATATAATATAAGGGCAATTTATTTTTGGTATAAAGCCTCTGGGCAATTCAGAGTGTATTAACACCAATTTACAGCTTCAAGGGAATAAATGAGCCCACTCCCCACAAAAAAACAACCTGGGAAGCAAACCTGCACAACTAAACACCATATGCAAAGACAATGAAAAATCTGAGTTTGGAACATGTCCTGAGTAGATGTCTCTATGTACTTCCAGAAAGGCCAGGAGGAAGAAAATCCCACAGGTAGAGGCCTTCAGCTGGGACCTTTTCCTGAAATGGAATGGACTAATACACAGGTGAGAGTAGTGAAGTTGGCTGTGAGAAGTAAGTGAGGAAAGCAAATAGTTTTTGAATTGCTGCTTTATAGTTTTGCTAGTTTTTCTCCACCAATGCTTCCCTGAACCCAAAAGAGCCCATTTCAAGTTTAAAAAAATATGTATTTTGCAAATGTTTCAATATTTTCCAAGATGCTGTGGCATGCAAGAGGCCTCAGCTACATACTGATCAAACTGAAAACAGTGTGAGTTATTAGAAAAACTATGTGGCTCAAGTTGACTTTTTACATTTGAGGAAGTCAATGATATTGCCATGGTAGTCAATGGAGAGACCTGTCCTGATCACAGTTCCTCTAACCTGATTTGGATGGCTCCTTTAGATGGAGGGGGATTGTGCCGTGGAAATAATTTTGTCTCTCTGTTGTCTAGACATCCTTGTGGTCAAATAACTTAGATGTAAATACCTTGACTTTGGTATCTCCAGTGGTCAGGAAAATTTCACCTTTGTCTTCTTGGAATTTCTTTTTATTGGCTGTTAGTCTGGCAGAGACACAATCAGTCTCTGAGACGTAACGGGCAGGACCAAACCAGGATGTAGGACAGGAAGATTAAGCATATTTGCAGACCTGGTGTGCCTGACAGAAAAAGCATTGTTGAAGTTTGATTTGGTGTAAGGCATTTTTTGGGTTGGTTTGTTTGTTTGTTTTTTAATGAAAGAACTTTCCCAATAGAGGAGTTGTCATTGAAACCAGAAGTACAAAAAAACCCTCCAAATCAAATAAAAGTACAAGTGTCACTATTGCACCAGAATAGTAACCTCCATAAATTTCTGTTATCAAAATACTCAGTTTAGTTTATGTTGCATTTGTGTGCTCAGTTGTCAGTGTATGACCTTCTGCCATTATGATAATAGGTGTGTGAGACACTTGATATTCTGGCTGTTGGCCAGCTGGGTCCTTTGCAGTCTCAGGAGGAAAAGAAGGCTGATTAAGATATGAAGATAATGCACACTAATGGGATATTTCTGGTAAAAATAGTCTGAAGTGATATATTGTTGATGTCCAAATTGGTATCCTTTGTTATCCAGGGTTAACAAGACTCTGGGATAAATAGGACAGATGAGCATTCTGAGTAATCTTGCACAGCTCTCTGCCAGCTGGACATCAATTTATAATGGCTTAGGATATCTAGGTAATTTTCCTTAATGTAAGGGCCAAAAATATGTAATGATTAAGGTGGTAACCTAGGATGAATTCAGTGCCAAGCATAATGGACAAGAACTCTTACAGTATATATCTGGACATTCAATTCTGGACACAATTTCTACCTCCTAAGATTTCAAGAAAAGTTTGACAAAGCTTATTTCTTCTAATTTCTCCGTTTATTTTGTATGTGAATTAACTAATTAGTGCTACTTTTTTGTAATGTCAAAACCAAGAAATGATGCCAGTCAATCACTGTTTAATTAATTGTGCAATTTATTCATGCAAAGATGAACAAAAGCTCTGATACCTCTTCCAATACTGAGTGGCACACAGTAGGATGGAAGTGCTGTTTGCTCCCTAGCAAGCCCATATGGTGGTAGGAGATCCAGTGTCCCTACTATATAAACAGCACTGAATCTTTCAAAGCATATTAAACAACATCTGCCAGTGATAAAATAAGTAAAGCAGAAGGCTCATTACTTGATAGCTTTCACCTATGAACCTTAAAAAAGGAGGCTGAAAAGATCTGTTGGAGAATTTTTAAAGTTCTGGAATGTGAGTGTCATGCTATTATTTTCACCTTTTTTTGCAACTAATGCTGCAGAGCAGGCTAGTTCTCTTTCAGCTCTGGTAAAAGTATTGGCTTGATTAAGGAGAATTTAGCTAAAAAAGCAAGCCTAAGGAAAAAAAAATAGTGGTAGGAAGAAATTAATGGCAGTCAGCATAGTTTTAAAGAAAAGCAGTTATGGTAGATAAACTTCATTTCAGAATGTGAATTTACTTGTCAAATGGTCCTATGTGTTATTTAGGCTTTTGTAGGGCATTTAATTTCATTTTGTATTTCATCTGGTATAAATAATAGTATACTTTATAAAAATAATATTTCTTGAAGATTGACATCTCAAACATTAGTCAATGCGAAATGACCCTTACACAGAAATTATGAGGGATCATAGAATCATAAAACAGAATCATAGAATGGCTGGGTGGGAAGGGACTTTAGAGATGATCTAGTTCCAACTCCCTGGTCCTGGGCAGAGACACCTTCCACTAGACCAGGTTGCTCAGAACTTCATCCAACCTGACCTTGAATAATTCCAGGGATGGGGCATCCAACAGCTTCTCTGGGCAACCTGTGCCAGTGCCTCACCACCCCCACAGTAAAGAATTTCTTCCTAATATCCAATCTAAACCTGCTCTCTTTCAGTTTGAAGCCATTCCCCTTTGTCCTGTCAACTGTGTCCTCTTTTAAAGTCTCTCTCCACAGCCTTCCACAGTTTAGAATTGTGTATGGACAACATATTTTGATTTTTTCACAAATCCTTTCGAATGCTGCATGAATTCTGGGATGTTAGCATTTGAAAATAATGTGAAGATTGAAACTCTAGGGAAAAAGAGGAGGACACAGCAGATAGTGCAATCCAGTTACAGTCTTGGCTGCAAACAGGTCATTCAAACAAAATTGTCAAAATTGTCTCTAGAAGATAAGTATTTTGCAGCCAGAAGAAAGCAATGGCAGCCTTACATACACATGGGGACACCTACAGCTGACAGAAGTGATGCTAGGATTGTTCCAGAGGAAAGAACAGACAGCTCAGTGGGGCTTGTATTTTTAACTTGAATGTAGAAATTAAGAGCAAGGAGGTGGTTTTATTCATATGTGCAACAGTGAGACTGTGGAAGGAAATACTGTACCAGGTTTTAGCATCTGTAATTTATAAAGATAATAAAAAAGTATCAAAAGAAAGAAGGACTAGAGTGGAAAAGAATCCTTCCAGAGAGAGACATGACAGTGTATTCCTGTGGGATCACTGGGGAATATGAGGATTCTTCACAGTAGCAGAGAAAAGCTGAATGTGTACCAGGGTAAGAGTAAACTAAGGCTGGGCAGGTGTTTTGAAAAGTGAGAAAAGAGGACAAACCATTAAGGAAAACAGTAATCTCAGTCCTGTTTTGTTTCCAGGATTAAGTGTTTTCCTGAAATAGGTGTGCATGCTTGTGTTTAATACAAGCTATTGTCAGTATTAAATATGGCAGTGCATTAGTTCCCAATGATCCAATGGTGCTTTGTGCCTTAAACTCCACATCTTTGAGGTGCCTTTGAGGTCCTGAGTCAGAAAAAACTTCTACATGGGAAAGTGGTGTTAGATGGTATTTCTTAGGGAGATTAAACTCATGGAACTAATGCATTTTATCACCTTCTTCCCCAGTCAGTAGTTCAAATGGAGAAACGTGGAGCTGTATTACTTGGCCTAATGAAAGCATTTATTTCTTTTTTCTTCATTCCCACTTCTTTCCATTTTAATTCATTTAAAAAGCTGAGTACACCCACCTCCTGGCCTATATGTGTGGAGGATAAAATTTGAATTCTTCTAGATCATGAACTTCTGAATTAATTTTCCTTCACTGATTTTTAACCCGGAGTTGCAAAATTTTCACTAAAACAGCAAGGTTTGGTTGAGAGGGCTTGATGTTTTGCAGTGCTGTCTGCCATCTATATCTCAGTCATATTTTGTATAAATGGTTGAAGATTGGGTGATCTTTAAAATGAAGTTCTAGACATACGATCTGTTTTTTCCAACTCCTCTTGAGTCATCTTGGGCAGCTTGCTTCATTCTCTTTCCCTTTGCTTTCCTACCTGTAAAAGAGTAATAGCATTTTCCTTTCTTTTACGAAGGGCTTTGAGAAGTGTTGTAGTGGCTGAAGAGTCATTAGACCTTTTCTTTTTGTTTGACATAGAACTAATTCATTACTGCACTACCAGTACATATATTCTGAGAGCAGGGAATGATATGTTCTCATCTGATAACACTAGAACACTTGGAAGTAAAAAGAAACAGAGACCCCTAGCCTACAAATCCATAGGTGCACTTATCAAGTCCTAGAGAAAGTATATTTAAAATAAGCTTTGTTTTGTCCCGTCCCCGTCCCCCCCCCCGCCATACCTACACCCATTATAGCATGTATTTTCAAGCTTCCTGCTTTGACTTGCACCTAAAAGAAATTGTTTTCACTTATTCCTCACCTTACTTACCTTATATCACTCCCTGGGAAAAAGTGACCCTCCTCTGCAATTAGGCAAGGATGGAAGGGTCCATTATTCAATTGTGAAGCCTTTGAAAAACATTTTAACGTTTTTTGCTCAATTCACCAGCAAAGTCTGCCTTTGTCTTAATGTCTAAAAGAAATTCCCTGTCTCAGTAATGACGGGTCTAAAACTCTGGTGAAATCCGGATGAGAGCAGTTGAAGAACGAATGCATGTTATCTCCTGTTTTACTCAAATTGGAAACTCTAAAGCTTGGCTGCTTCTTTTTCATTCTGGGTATCCTTAAAGCCTTTGACAATGGAAGTGCAGTCCTTAACACTGGCACTGAGATGTTATGGCTATAGGTAACAAGCTAATTAGAATTTGGTATTCTTTGCATAATCTCAACGTTTCACCAGGGAAAAGGGAACTGAACTCCTGTACCCCTTATTGGAATTTGGAAATGCAGATGAGAACATAGGCAGTTTGAGTCTTAAGACCTAGTTCTATTAAAATGTAATTTCTCTGATATACAAATCTACTTCCTTTGTACTCTACCAAGAGACATATTTATTAACTAGCATAGCTATTTATCTTTTTCCACTGCTAAGTTTTCAGAACTGAGTCTCTGCTCTTGCCTATATACCCCTATAGAATTATTTCTCTGTGGAGAATTTTTTGAGCTGAAAGTACTGCATGGGCATCAGGAAGTCTTAATTTTGCCTACAGTACGTTTTCATTATTTGGTATTACTCATGAGTAGTAGAAGAGATGGAGGCGCACTTGATACATTTGTTTTCCCTTTGTTTATTTGTTTTATTGTGTCAGTTGATGTTCCCTTGTGGTCTCTCATGAACCTTGTTAAATACTGCTCAGGCAGTCCAGCTTATCAATGCTGTGTAGTTGCCCTTTTATTCTCACAAGCTGAGAAGAATTTGCCTCACCTCCTATTCAAGTAGATAATAGAACTTAAAAAGGTTTAATTGCATCCAAGACATTGCTCAATATTTCCACATGAACAAACATAAAGGTCAGCAACACTTGAGAGGCTTTATTGCAAAGATCTTTCTTCTGGCTTGAATTCTGATGAAAATTGTCTTTGTTGTTAAGAAACAGGAATTTATTGATCTTAAAAAAATGACATTACCTGTGGACAATTCTTTAAAAGTGAATGTCCTTAAATTTTTGTATGTGTGGCTTCTGTTGACTTCTTGTCAACTTGTGATCTTTTATATAGTATAAAAAAATTAGTAATTAATAATATATGTAGTGACCCTGCAAACACATTTTACAGGAAGTGATTTGTTTCTATATTCCACTCTTCCGCATAGAAGCGTGTTCACTATAGCTTCAAAACTGAAGCTTAGGATTTAAAAAAATCTTACATCACCTTTGCAGTCAGCATTAAAGGTAAACTGATGGTCAATTAAGTAAATCTCGCATGCTTTCCTGCAAAGGTCTAATAATAATATTCAGATTATGTAAAAGAAAACTGAATATACAGATAGTAATTTTGCTCTTCAAAGCTAAGGGAAATACTGGTAACATCAGTATTCCATATTGCTTGCCTATATTGGGTCAAGTGTGTGCTGGAGCTTGAAATAAGTTTTCAAACAAGTTATTCTTGCCTTTTTTCACTTCTGTGATGTAATGCAGCAATGCATTGTTTAATTTACAGTAACAAAATAATTTGGGGTTAAATGTTATGGAGGCAGTGTAGAGTTTGTTCTGCTTTTAATTGATGCTGTGACCTACATTGTTCCCCCAGGCAGCATAGATGTTTTTCAGACAAGTCTCTTGTTAATTATATTGTACTCTGTGGTGCTGGGTCAGTTGTCATTTCCATTATATAAACTTTAAAATCTGGGGAGGTTGGGGATTTGTTTCAGGTTTTTTAGCTCACATTTGGCTAAGCTTTGATCACTTGTCTATAACTGTTTCCTGAAGTGATGGTGGCTTCAGGCTAACAGTCACTTCTGTACAAACCCCTGCAAATTCTGAGGTCTCCAAGAGGTGCCTGCATAGCTGTGCAGTTGCTGAAAGCACTTCCAGCTTTCTTGGAAAACAAAGCCAAAATGCTGAATATTTGTGGCAGCCTAAATTCCCATAGCCTCCTTTAGAGACAATGTGTTGTCCTGACCATCTGCTAACCCTTGAAGTAAATGTTAACCTCGCTGCACTGCTGAATATGCTCTGTATTTCCTTCAGGAGGCAAACACATCCATAGAGACCATTGTGGGATTCCTATAATGTCTGTCTCACAGAAACAGGGAAATATTTACTGGATGAAGGATGGTGTAAAGAAGTCAGCCATTTTAAAGGAGAGGAAATTTATTTCTTATCTCCAGACAGTATGAGTTATAGTTAATTACAGCATTTCCTTTTTTTCATAGACCTGTCCATGTGGTCAGCTTGCAGTATTAGACTCTTCTTCACTTCCTTGAGAGGTGTTTTGGTTTTGTTTTTCCCCTTCATAGTGTTTATTTATTTATATTACTTTTTTTTTTAAATGTGAATTTTCTCTGGATGGTGCTAGAGCCCACTTACCTCCATTGTACCTTCCTTACTTGAAACATTTGGGATTTTGTGATTGTGTAGTTACATATAGTTGCTGTCTACAGCTGCTGGAAAACAGGTTGTGTCAGGTGGGGGTTGGCCTCTTTTTCCAGGCAATTAGTGATAGGACAAGGGAAAATGTTCTCAGGTTGTCCCAGGGGAGGTTCAGACGGATATTAAAAAAAATTTCTTTACTAAAACAGTTTATACTTAAAAAGTTCTATATTTAAGCATTGGAACAGGATGCCCAGGGAAGTGGTGTTGTCACCATCCCTGGAAGGATTCAAAAAATGGCTTGACATGAGTCTTTGCTATGTGGTTCAGTGGTCTGGTAGTATTCAGCTGAAGGTTGGACTTGGTGATCTTGGAGGTCTTTTCCAGCATTAATGATTCTATGCTCCTGAAGTAAACTCAGGTGGAATATAATGAGACCTACACGTGCTTCCTAGCCCTGAAAGATTGACCCAGGATTCCTGAAACTAAAGACTTAAAAACCAGGAATCTTTGTAATCTTGCAAGTTATTGGGCAGTCTTGAAATAGTTTTTATGGAGTCATCACTACACAGCAGTAAAGAGTCAAGAAACTCAGATTTTGAAAACTTCAGTAGCCTGAAGTAATAGTATGAATTCACAACCTCTTCAGATACTTTCAAAATTTCACATCTAAGAGTAATTTTCCTTAAGAAACGTATTGCTTCTGGAGACATCATCCTGATTAAATACTTTAAAATTCTATGATTTATTAAAGTTAGAATGTTGCAATATCCCTGATCATTGCGAGTGATTGATGTAATTCTTTTAGCTCTGAATGTAAATTCAGAAATTAGTCATAATTCAAGTTGTAGCTTAAGATTATTGTAGTTTAGTTATTGCCATAGTATAATCTTTCTGAAAAAAGAAGCATGTCCTACCTAATACTTACCAGCATTGGTGGCTGCTGCCTCAGTCAACTGTCCTGCCTAATTTTTTCATGCATTCATTCTCCAGTTAAGGGATTGAAATTATTTTTCTCTTCACTTCACAGTATAAATCTTAACCCATTCAGAAAAGCACAAGGAAATTGTGAAATAATGGCTATGTAAGCAGTCTGTTAAATGTTATTAAAAACACATGCTCTTTCTAGAGTGAACTCAAATTCTCCTGATTGTTTATATAAAATGTTTATAGAAGGTTTACAGCTACAAAGCGGATATTTTTTGTATGTTATTGGAACAAGTATTTCACAGGGTAGAAGTGATCATGATAAAATGATGTCTTTATAGTACAGTTGTGTGTCAAGGACCCTCATATAAATGAGTACTCTTTAATTTCTTTGTGCAATATAAATGTGGCGCTTATTGTAATATCAAGTGTCTATGTCTCTAAAAAAAAAAAAATGGTTAAAAACTTTATCTCAGTGTTGGAATCCAGTTAAAAGCATGTTTTTATTCAGATCCTTTATTCAGTAAAGTACCGAAAAGATATATAGGAATTAGTAGGTAACTTGGAGATTTTAGTGAACAAAAAGAAACAATTAAGAGTAAACATACTAACTCACCTGGGAGTGAGGTTTTACCATGGGAGAATTTTTTGTACATCTTTTGTGTTCAACTCTCAATAACAAAAACCCAGCACTTTTTCACTTGTTTACAAAACACAATGTTACTGATTGAATTGTAAATGAAGGATGGCTGAGTTTAATTTGATCCATAGTTAAAGCCTACAGAAATTTCAGACATCAAGACTTTGAATTCCATGAAGTCCAGACAATTAAGGGACCTTTGCGACCTTTCCATGTTCAGCATCCTATTATAAGACAAACATGCAATTTGTTCCAACTCTACTTAACCAAAAAAAAAAGTTCTAATTGCAACAGAGGGTACCCAGAGAACAGATAAAATTGTCCTTTTTCTATGATTTGGTTTTCTAAGACACAGTATATTATTGAGAGATAGAATATGCAGAGCTGTTTTGCTACATAAGCCTTCAGTTCTGTTGGAGATTTTAATTATCATTGAGTGAGTTGGCTTAGCTCTTAACACACACACACATATAATTGCAATGTACTATACTATCTAAGAAGAGTTATATCTCACTTTGGACATAAGAAATTGAAAATTTAAAAAATTAAAGGAGGTTTTTTTTTTTTGACAAATAAACCTTTTCTCTGTTAGACATTTAAACTTTGCAGTTGCAAGCAAAATACCCCTCATACTTAATTTCTGCCCTGTAATCCAAGGCTTTCTATTTCTTGTAGTGACCCCTGAAAGCTTCTGCACCTTCAGAAATATGCAGTTTAACTCATGATACTAAGTTTCCAATTATGAGATTCTTTTATTTTGCTTAGAAGCACCGTGAAAAGAATTGTGATTTTCTTAGCTTAAATGGACATTCTGCTTAAACTCCACAGAACTTCTGCATTTAAATTTTTCAAAAAGGTCCTTTTAAAGTTTTCTAAAATAATAAGGATCTGAAATTATTTCTAAAATAATATGGACCCTAAGACATCTGCTTCAACTTTCAAGTTCTACTTTGAGAATCAGTAGGACAATAGGACACACTTCCAGCTCGCTTCCAACTCAGCTTGCAATTGCATGGCTCTGTGATTCTGTGGCTTTGATTGTTATTTATTAGTGATTGATTTTGAAGAGTTCAATTATATGCTAAGGACTGAGCATTGTAGGCTCCAAACTTAAAAATCTCACCCTCTATTTCCTAGACAGACCTTGGTCACTCTTAATGTTTAGTTCAGCTTTTCCTTTCCTCTGTTTCATTTTGACTCATATAATGCCAGGCTATTTTTTTCTGGTAACTTTGAAATACTTGAACATTTCACTTTGACTTTGCCTTCTCTTCCCCTGGCCTTGACAAGTCCCTTTTTGCATAGTCACACTACAAACTTTTTATATCATATACTGATGTCAATGATGGTGCAGCTTTCAGATATTATGTTTGCAATGAAATACAGGAACTAGAGTAAACTTGAGTGACATATCTCTTCTGACATAACCTGCATTTAGAATTCAGGTAAATGCATTCTTTTGTGAAATCTTAAAGCCAAACTTGTAAAAGAAGAAAAATTAAAAATATGTTTTTCAAGCCATTAAGAAAAATCAGCTCCTTCTGAGATTTTTTCCCCTGCTATCATTATATCTGTTGTGAAAACTGGGAACTATTGTGTGGGGCAACAGTGTCATTGGAACACAGAATGAGAAGACAGACCCTCTCCCAAACAGTTCCTCAATTGAGTAAAGGAGAAAATAAAAATCGGTAAAGTAGGACAGAAGCGATAAAAAACATATTAAGAAAGCACAAACTATTGATAATTTTTACTACAATCACAGAATCATAGAATGGCTTGAGTTAGAAGGGTCATTAAGGATCATCTAATTCCAACCCCCCTGCCATGGGCAGGGACACCTTCCACAAGACCACTGTGCTGAAAGTCCCAGCCAACCAGGCCTTGAAAACTTCCAGGGATAGTGTAAAAATAACTTCACTTTTTAAATTAATTACTGTAAAGACAGATCATAAAGAAGCAGCCTTGCAGGATGTTTTACTGTCATAATTGAAGTGCCACTCCTGGCAACCTGGTGGGAAATTGAACTAAGAAGACCCAGTTTTGTTCTTCTTTTTTGGCAAATATCTGAGCCCTTCTAACATGCAGAAAAAGAGTCAGTGTTCATTCACAGGAGTCCAATGTACATACCGAAAGTGTCCAAAGGACAATTTCACGTGACTGTAGTGTACCAGATGCTTCGGAACAAAGGGGATAAAACTTCTTCCCTGATGATCTTAAAGTATTTTTGAACACTGCTTTTACCTCTGCAAAAAAAACCTTCTGGAGAAAGAAAAGTTCTACTGTTGTGTTCCCACATTAGGCCAAGGGCTGGTGCACCAGCCTGGAAGTGTGTTAGCTAAACTTGTTCTAGATTCTCTTACTTCTGGCTATGACTAATTTTTAAATCTTCTATAGATGAGTTACAGGGTTTTCACAAGGCCATTCCAAGCAGTAATGGGGAAAGAAAGCTAGATCTATAATAAGTTTTTAAATATGACTCGTTGGTCTTTGGTGTAATTTGGAGATGGTTCAGGTCTGGTATCTTATCAAGAAATTTTGTCTATGCTTACGGAGTATAAACCCCTTCCTACAACTTTTCAAACAACCAGGTGACTTCATGAGCTCTAAGATATTTTAAGTGTTTTGAGTGTTTACTGTTTCCTGCCCTACTTCCTAGTAGTTCAGCAGTTTAAAATAGGTGATTGCTGAGCAAATTCCAAAATGGTTCTATGAATTTGCCTATAGCTGGGAAAGAGGTAGCCTTTGAATGATCTCAAAGAGGAAAACCTTAGTTGTATTAGTTTATCCTCCTAAATAGCACTGATGACTTTTCTTTCTAGGTCTGTGTATCTGTTTGGAATAACTTGGGATGAGAGAGTGTCAGTTGTTGCCTTTATAAAGGGCAACTGGCGACCTGGTTCAGGGGGCAGCACGGCAGCCCGGTCTCGCCCAGGCTACTCGGGCTAAGCAACGCACGCAGATACCAATGTGGCAGACGGTCGAAAAGCCTTTCTTATCTCATCTCATGGGTTTAAATAGTCTTGGGGGTCTTTGCTACGTCAGAGGGGGGTTGTGGGGTCTCCAGGGTTAGTCGGGAGTGGAAAGTTACCAGAGCAGGTGTGGTCACATGCTCCTGGGGTTAATGGATAGCGTGGGGCAGAGGGAGGGGGAAGGGTCTCTCTCTTTCCGTCACATCCCGTGGTCTTCCGTTCGCCTGTCCCTATTTACCACAGTCAGTGGGTATATTGGAGAAGAGATTGATAAAAAAACAATTATAGGAATATATGAAAAGGGTCTACAGAAAGGCACCATGTGTGGAAAAGTGACTCTGAGCAATGTGGAAAAAAATTATGGAAATGGAGGAAAAGACAGATGGAAAATGTGTTCATAAATTGCCTATGGAAAAAGTGCTTGCTGAGTAAAGGATATATAACGTCCACTGGTTGATGTTCCTTTCCTCTTGATTTCTTATTTATGTGTTGACTGTGTGTCCTAGGTTGGCTATGTGAAGTATCAATAAGTTTTAAGACTTTTATTGTTTAATATAGTTTGATTTTTGTGCTGGTGAATGCTTTACCTATAAAATAAACACTTTTTTTCCATTTTTTTCTCCAAAAAATCTTTTTCCCAAACCAATTAGAGGAGGGACCACTTAAATTTATTTTTCTATAGACGGGTTTTTCTCCCAAAATTCCCCTAAACCAGGACATTGTGTTTCATAGAGATGTAACAATATTTGCAGCAAGACTAAGACTGAACCACATCTAAATCCAGAGAGCAGTTTTTATTGGTTACCATGGGAAAAGCTGGAGTGGTAGGCTGAGGTTTTTTCTGTCTTGAAAGAGATGACACCAGCAAATTCATAAATTTGAAAAGTCAAGGAATATACTATGCAGTCAAGGAATAGTCTGTATTATTATATTATCTATCAGGTATCTAAAGACACATGATTTTATGTTGCAAAAGTATATGAAAATTTAGAGTATCTGTGTACCTGTGGTGGTACTTGAGATCCACAAAATCAGAACAAGTTAATATTAAAATTCAACAAAAATAAAACTTATAGTTACATCAAACTATTGTGCATAAAAACACAGTGCTCTCTCATTTATAGGAACTGGTTGGGTGGTATGATGCAGAGACCTCATAAGCTGCAGCAAAACATACTTTTCATCCTGGCTTAATGCTTATGTTAGTAGGCAAACAGAGATTCTCTATGCCCTGGAGTGGTGTCTGTATGTTGTGCAGCTTGTCCTTCCTACAGCTTCATATGGCGCAACTCATTATTTGTTAATATTATCTAATTTTTTTCAAGTAATGAATTGCTCAAGCTAAAAAGTAGGCTTTGTGAGTGGGGGCTCAGCATGTTCATGCAAAGGGACTGTTTCTGAAAAATGAATACACAAGACATTTTCATTGTTTCTGCTGTTCTGCAAATTTGCAGACCTTCTAAAACAGATTGCTTCCTAACTATAAGTCTGGCCAGACATCTCATGTTCTGGTTAAATAATCCAAAGAATTCATAATTCAAGTGCCTATCTGTGGTTCTTCAGTATCAGTGGACTAAAGAACTTGAAATTGATCTAATTCCAATTTCTAAAAGTATATGAGAACTCATGTCCTTGGCATCATCTTTTTGGTGGCTCTGATTTTAGTGCACAGGCTATGGCCATGTAAGGACACAGGCTATTGCAATACTGTCTGAATTGCTACAAATGAAGATATTTTAACATTTTAAAGTTAATTCTAGGAGAGAATAGCATGAAGCTCTACCATGGAGCATTTGTTTAGTGAAACAAATATTTAAAATATGATACAGCTTTGGCATAGTGCTCCATATTACAATGCCCTGTAGGAGGAAGTTGAGGTGTCACATATATACCACCAGGATTTATTGCATTTTATATTATTGAATAGGCTGGAATATTGAGTCTTAAAAATAAGAAGTGTGTGTTTATAACTGTAAAATATATTCACAAACCAACTGAATGATTCCCTCAGAATAATTTGATGGACTGCTTCTTTTTTTTTTTTTTTTTTTTTTTTTTTTTTTTTTTTGTATAACTGCCGAGATTATCCAGTTGCAAGTTAGGTAACAGTTCTTAGGAGTGAGAGAAATATGTATCCTCACAGGCTTTCAGAGCATTGTTCAGAGACACTCTTAAATTAGACTGGCTCTTTCTGCTCAGTTTGTAGAGACTGGCTGTTCTAAAAGATGAATCACTATATAACCTTAAATTGGCAGAGGACTTGCTTAGTTCAGCTTAATTTCTTGAATGGCAGAGGGCAAATTTGGGATATGCTCCTCTGCTGTCTTTATTTAAGACCTGAAATGAGAAGTAATGCAGAATAACCCAGGGTTTTTTAACAATGAACATTGTGTTAAAAAAATAATCAAACTGAAAGAAAAGCATATTTTACAGTATGTTGACTGTGACCTGAAGTTAATCCAATTATCAATTTTATTCAACTGACAAACTGGATGACTAAAGCCTTGATCTTATTCAAACCTAGTTGCAATAAATCATCTTATCTGATGCCTGAAGCATTTATCTTGAGCCTGTAATTTATTCTTATTACAAGCTTATATTGCAGACATTTTCTGCTGCACTTCATTTACAGAGCTGAGAATCTGATGGCAATGGAAATGATGGGAAAAGAGATGACTGTATGGATTATTAGAACTGCATGTCTTAGGCTAAACAAAGCTTAGATTCCACTTGCAGGTGAAACAGAAAATGGTTGGTTTCTTTCTTGAAAGATGCTGAGCTAAATGTAGCTGTTGACCAACAGTTCTAACCATAGTGGAATCCTTCCTGTTTCCAGGCTTTCTGTGAATCTTTGAGCACAGTGTGACATTGTGTGTACACAAACCATCTGTTTATGGTGGCTGAGTACCATAAATAGGCATGGTGCTGGATATTCCTAACGTGCTGAGGGTCTGTACTTCTAATGGCATAGCACAGCATGTCATTCAGAGGAAGGAGGTTCAGAAATAACATAAGAAAAAAATGGGTCAACTTCATAAAAAAGATGTGGATTTTCTATTAGTTAATCTCTGTAGTTTTATATTAGATAATTTTTTCAGGTAAGGAATTTTGGATGATTTTCTTACCTTAGTGAGAAATGTGAGAGACAAAGCTAAGAGGGGTTTACCTGTTATGAAAACCTCTTTGTAGCAGTCATGTTGAGAAGGCTGTGCCTCAATTGTCTTGCAACTCATCATGGTGAAAAGCAGATTTTAAGACTTTGGACAAGTGGTGTCTGAGAGTCTTACAAGGGAAATAACTTTTAATCTAATACAATTTTATGAACTTTCGTCTTTAAATCCAGATTTACCAGGTGACAAATGTCTTTTTAGATGTAGGAGTATCCCACAGATTAAAAGGAATATTTTTATGGGTCCTTAGGTATTTGATGTGAAGGAAGTATAAATAGCTTTGTGGAGTAAGCACAAATTTTACAGTGTGCATTAAACTAGGTTCACTGGAGTGCTGCTGAACACTGCAGCTTTGCTAGTTTAGCTGTAAACTGTTCACTTAAAATTAGTCACTGCTGTCATAAAGCTTAAGATTTTCATACATACTGCATAGGGAGAGATAAAGACCTTCTGATTGATGGCTAATTCTAGTCTTGTCATTTCTTTCCATCTTGTGTTAACATGCTGACACTGATTGTTCCAAAAAGTCAGCAAAGAGTCGAGCCACGCTGACTTCAGTATTTCCTTAGTCATTGCCACTCCTCTATTTTGGTACAAAATGCCTTATTAATCCTTAGGATATTATGTTTTTAAAAAGGTTATTCAGAAAATGCTAGCACATTAAAGATCCTATTCTCATTGATGTCTTGGAGGAAACTGTGTTCCAGAACCAGAGATGAGCGCTGTGCCATGTACAGCAGCACAGCTTTGTTATGGGGTTGCACTGGTGCTAAGGCAGGCAGTGCTCCTCCCACACCACTAACCAGGACAAACTGGCTCTTCACAGCTTCTCCTTGCCCATTCATGTATCTCATTTTACCTGTGACCATACAGTAGGATTCTTGAGTGATTTTAGCACTGCTGATGTTCAGCTCTGTAAAGAAAATGTGTATTTCACTCTGGAGAGGTGATCAAGCAAACCTGGGTGAAAGGATATTGTGAAAGTGAAGAGGTTAAAAGAAATTAATGATAATTCTGGCAACAAATGATACGCAGAAAAGGAGTCAGAGTAAGCCTTTTGTAGCACTCCGAAGCATACTGATTTAGTGTCTGCTAATGAAAATTGCCCTAATAATTAGAAATGCATGCATATCAGATGCACATATCCAATGCACTTAAATACTTTAACTAAATGGAACTTCTACTGGAAATTTTAATTAATGACTTGTTTAAAAAAGTCACATTTACACCAGATGCACACTATCTAATCTCTTCTGCTGCTCTACTCATGGACAATATTTGATATTTTCATCTTCATAAATTATACTTTAGATTTTGATGAAAGCATCTTCCCAGATTAAGTATGTTGGTTGCCCATCTCCTTGTTTTTATTGAGAGCAGGCTGTTTCTAATTTAATTGAACTTAGATATTGCTGAATTTTTATGGTTTCAAATATCATAATAAAATAAAGACAAACATTGTGAGAGACTTATGACCAAAACCTTTGATAAAATCTTATTAATCCCTTTTCTGCTTACTCAGACAATTGGTATCCTTCTGCCTATATACTGACATTTACAAGTTTGTTGTCAGATAAATAAACACTCCATTTTTACATTCCTTATAGCTGCACAGATGCCCAGCACACTGAATGTTATTTTATCTTTAGATTTATATATTCATATACTCTTTGACACCTCTGCATATATTATAAGAGGGGAGGGGAAGATGGTGTCCAAATTTGTCACAGAAGACATGTGTTAATATGCATTAAAATGTTCAAAGAGCAATATTCATCTTAGCCTCTACATTGAGAAGATATCAAAGCAGCTCAGCAGTGTGTTATGAGCAGCTAATTTGAAACTTCTGCTCCCTGTTAGTGTCATTCTGTCTTAGAGTGAGATTTTGTTTAACTGCAAAATGTCACCCAGACTTTTTCTGTTTAGTCCTGCGAGGCTGCTCAGAATGTATCATTTGTGAGTGCTGTCTGTTCACAGTGACAAAATTCATAAAAAACATGCACCAGCAATTACCCAAGGGAAAAATCAATTAAAATGTTTCTAATTTACTACTGTTGGAAATATTGCGTGAACTGATAAAGAGATACAACTTAATATTCATCTTCGTGAGATTTCAAGACCAAACTAGTGGTACAGCTTTTCAATCTTGTGGCTAGACCAATTTATATACTAAATCCAAAACTAGATGTGGTTCCCTGTTCCAAGACATGGGGGAAAAGTTTTAACACTTTTCAGATAATTTTCATAAACATAGAATATTCTAACAGCAACCTTCATCCAGCCTTCAGTGTGTCTAGGCTACTAATCACCTCAGGATGCTTATCCCATCCTCCTTTCTCTGCTGCTGCCAAAAATGCTGGGACTGCTATTTTAGCATGGCTATGTCAGATACTGAAAAACAGCTGAGGTAGTTAAAAAACCCAAGCTCTCTGAGATTTTAGTATAGTTTATATATAAATTTTCCATGGACCATAAGAAATGAAAATGTTAAGTCTGATACCATGAAAATATTTATGGAATTGGGCAAAATTTCTTCTCATATGGTGTGACCTCTTTTTTTCGGTGGTTCTTGAAGGGATCTTCCACTGCTGTGAAACACTTTCAGGACATAGTAGTGAGAGGAAATTTCTTAATGCATTGAGTCAGAGAGAAAGGATGTGATGCTGCCAGAAGGAAGCAGAATGTTACAAGTGACTGAAAAAGTGGGGAATAGCAAGGAAATTAGAATCTAACCTCAAGAGAAGTGTTCATTCTACTAGCTATTTACATTATGTATCATTATAACTGGGAACATGTATTCCTTTAGATTCTTGTTTGCTTTTGCTGATGTCAAGCATTATCCAGATGGGATAGTGCATTTTCAGTATTCACTTCCTTTTTATGTCACACTTTTCCTGATCTGCATTTTTCACAGGATTTTTTCTTTCATTCTTTTCCCTTAGAAAAGATATTATAATGTCCTTCTTAGCCCTCTTGCCATATTTTTCTCTCCACTGGAACAATTTATTAGTTAATAAACTTAATTTGTCCCTTTTTCTTGAAGAAGCTTTTGATCTCTGCTGCCTTCAGATTTAATGGACTGAGAGCTTCAGAAGCAAATATGGCTGGTAAAAAATATTGTGAGCTATTGGTATTATTTTCAGATCCTGTAACAGTAAGGATTATATGCATAAATGATATATATTTCACACATATGAATTCTGAGGTTTGGTGCTATGAAGCAACACGTTTTTGATACTAGCCGAGAAAGCACAAAATTATCTGCATGAAGTTTGAAGGACTGATTTTTTGAGAATCAGTGGAAAAAAATCCCTCTTCTTAATGAGACCTATTAAGATTTAATAAGACCTACAAAGAGAGAAACTGGATCACCCTCTATTAAGTGTGGCAGTCAGGCAGTGCACACTTTATAATAGAGTGTGTGACTTGAGTCACAGAGTGGGTGGTGGCATCAGCCAGGGGAAGGGGTGGGTGTTGTGTTTTTCTGCTGAAATGACTTCTCTTTGGAAGCACAGACTGAAGACCCATGAACTTGGTGTTTATTCTTAGTCACATCTCTTTGCACACATTCCTTTTTAATATCCATGAAATAGATAAACTCTTTGTCCTAAATTTTTGGACTCCCTTTAGCCAGTCTCTTTAATGAATACACAATAGAAAAGAATTAACATAGAAAGATATGCAAGTCTGTGATAAATCATGCGTTTTCTTCCCAGAGAACTTGTAGGTGCCCTCTCTCTGGAAGTGTTCAAGGCCAGCTTGAGCAGGATTTTGAGTACCTGGTCTAGTGTAACATGATTCTGCCCACAGCAGAGGGGCTGTAGCTAGCTGGCGTTTAAGGTCCTTTCTGATCCAAGCCGTTACATGATTAACTTTTGATGTCATTTTCATTAAAGTGAACAATTTTTATAATTATGTGTAATTTAAATCACTTTTTTTTTTGCCTGGTTACCTCCTAGCACACAGTAATATCATTGAAATCTCTTGCTGTCTCTCTGAGTTACTGCATACTAACAGGTGATGTCATCAGCACAAGAACTTCAAGAGCCATAAGTATATATAGAAAACTTTTCCAGGCACTGAAAAGCATCTGACAGATATCTGAGGAAAAATCAATCAACTATTTGAACAGCGCATATAATTCATAACAAGAAGTAAAAATAAGTGAAACTGTCAGGAAAATCAACTGATGAAATTTAAATTTTAAATTAGTGTTACCCAGGACACTGGGATTAAAATACCTAACCTTTCAGAAAATGCTTTTCATTTTTTTTTAGCATGGTAGTGTACAGAATTATGATGCTGTCCTTAGCATCACATCACATATTAGTCTAGTATCGATGGAGGAGGGAGAGACTTCTCCTTACTGAATTGTGATCTCCACCTACTGCTTCTCCATGGCATTCTTGCTGATCTTCCTGATCTGACCATCTAACAAATTTTTTCATGCAAACTCAAGTTTGTCTTTTATCACCATTCCAAGTGCTCTTTTGTGTTTGTGTAGATGATCACATAACTAAACACTTCTCATATATCCATCCATATTCTTCATAGCAGATTTCTGTTGTTATTTTCTTTATTCTTTGGCACATGCTGCTAAAGCTTCAGTTTGTCACAGTCTATTTAAATGACTTTAGAAAGAAACATGTTCACATGTAAATTAAGGGACTTGATGTTACTAGATCTTGTGGTAGAAGTGCAACTCAGACAGTACATGTGTACTTGCCTCATCTTTATTCTCCACCCATCAATCCATAGGAAGAAAGACTCAGGGAGCTTAAGGCCAGGAGAGCTGCTTGAAGAGCCATTAGATTTAGTCAGATTTCCTTAAGCTTTAACTTCCACTGGAATAAAGAATATTTGTATTTCAAAGGATTATATCTCCTTGCAAAGCCTTCAGTCCTGAAAGGTATCAGGTAACAGAGAAGCCTTCACTTCCTTGGGTAGTTTGTTCTGGTGGTTCCTTTCCCCACCTTGCAAGTGTTGTCCAGCAATAGTTGACAGTCAGTGATTCTTGTTATGGCTTCTTCTATTATATAAAACACTACACTCAAATAATTTCTCCATCAATGGATGGAAAGTTAAACATCTTATGCTTTTAAATATAGACATTTTACTTTTATGTAGTATCCTTGCATCAGTTATTGTTTAGTAAATAAAATAGAAAATTTCTTCTAAATTGCTAAAATAAATTGCTTCTGTAGTGCCCTTGGTGGATGGTTCTGTTGCTCTTAAAATTTATACCTGGTAATTAAATTTTTTTCCCAAAACAAGCAGTGAATCACAGAATCAAATGGTTTGGTTGGAAAGGACATTTAGAAACCACCTCGTTCCAATTTCCCTGCAATGGACAGGGACATTTTCCACAAAACAAACTTTAAAGGCCTATCCATGCTTGCCTTGAGCACTTCCAAGGATTGCATGTCTGCAACTTCTCTGGGCAGCATCTTTCACCACATTTTTCTCACTGTCCTGATCATATATTTTTTCTTCCTGATTTGCAACCTAAGCCTACTCTCTTTTAGTTAAAGCTGTTTCTCCTTGTCACATCACTACAGGCTCTGCTACAAAGTTTATTTCCATCATTGTTAAAAGCCCTTTTTATGTAGGGAAAAACTGCAAGAAGGTCTCCCTAGAGTTGTCTCCTATCAAGAATTAATAATCCTAGCTCTCTCAGCTTGTCCTCAGGTTGGCCTTCTCTGGACCCACTCGAACGGGTCCACATCCTTCTTGTGTTGAAACCCCAGGGTGGGATGTAGCACAGCAGGTTTGGTCTCACTAGAGCAGAGGAAGAAGACGAATCCCCTCCCTCCCTCTGCTGCCCATGCTGCCTTGGATGCAGCCCAGGATAGGTTTGGCTTTCTGGGCTGCAAGAGCATGTTGTCAGGTCATGCCTGGTTTGTTATGGTTTTCATGTTTCATACATGTATTAGGAGTTTCTTTGCTCACCTGTCACAAGCCTTCCATTATTTTTGGAGTCCCTATTTTCCAATACTCAACCCCTTTTTCTGTAGAGTTCTGTAGGTTATAGTCTTTACTTCTAAATACATAACTTACGTGTACTAAGAAAAAAAAAAAAGAAGAATAGGAGTAAATTTAACTACTTTCTTGATTAAGCCTGTGTTTTCTTTAGTATCAGAGGTGGGAAATAAGCACTTTTAAGGTGTTACTAATCTAAACTAGTATAAGCATCTAAAAGTGCCTATTTATCTCCTTTGGCAAAAAAAAAAAAAAAAAAGGTGGCTTTTACAGTGAGACAGATTTCTAAAGATATTTACAAAGCAGGCACTTTTATTTGTTCAGGGAATCCCATCCTTTTAGGGGGAGTGGACGTCTACAACTCAGCTGACAGTATTCTTAACCTGAGCAGTTCTTATGTCATCCAAAATTTTCATCAGAAGCACCTTTATGTATCTCAAAAGATTTCATGAAATGTTTCGGTAGTACAAGATGTGCTGCTATAGCTACAAATCTACATTAAAGACATTTTCATTCAAATCGTGTTGCTCCAATGTTGACTACTCTTTTTATTTATCATCTAGTAAGTTCTTTGTTAAATCTATGCTTTAATGCTATTTAGTAGTGCTAACTTTCTAACTGCTTCATATGCAATAGCCTTTCAAAAGCCTGAATATTTTACCTTTTTGGACAGAAGATGTACAGTCTCTTCATTCAAGTTTGTTTACTTGAGAAAGTGATGTTTGGGCAAAAAAGCATCTTAGTCTATCTTACTGTAGAATGTGTGAACTCTATTAAGATTTGCAACTGCTCTTGTAAATCGTGTTCTTTCTCTGGAGTCTCTGAAAAAGGTTGTGAAGGCCTAGTGTATACAAAAAAATTTTGGGCTTTTTCTCAGAACAGCCAGGGGTGACGAGGCATCTTCCCTTTTTCTGTTCTATAAGTCCAGGTGGCATTGGAATCAAAGCAGCAACTGGTAAAAACTGAATGAATTTGTACAAAACAGACATCTCTCCACTTGATTCATCCAGACTTTCAGACTTACTCCGTTATGTTTTGTGTTCTGAAAACACCAAACCCTAGTGATTCATTGGTTTCCTTGGCCTGTGAGCAATACCCTTTTTTTTTAATGACATCAGTCTTTATACTTCTGATATCCTCTAATAATTTCATGCTTATGACAAAACTGGTGTTCCTTATTTCTCAGCACAGGTAGATCCTGTTGCCCAAAATAACTGAGCTGGGTACCAGGGAGAAGGTTACTTAATATGTGAAATATGTTTAAATGTTTTTCTAAAATTGAAAAAACAAGATTTTATGGATAATTTAATTTTGAATTTGTGAAGGGGCTTTGAGCTGAAAGCTATTCAGACCTAAATCCAGCTTTACTTGATTCCTTTAAAAAATAAAGTGCTTTTCTAATCACTTATTATTCATGTTTTCTCTCACTCTGTAATATTTTAATGGCTTTTAAGGACTTTTTAAAGTCAATAACAATAATATGGTTATATTATGAATATATGGAAATTAATTTGCATAAACGCCCACTTCTCAATCAGCATCTCAGATGCAGACCTTTGATTTTTATTCGGCTTTCAAGCACAGAGCATATTTACCATTTCTGAGAGGTTGTGACTATAAATACTGGTAGTGCTTCTATTTTAAAGACAGACACATAGTATACATCTACTTTCTTTCAATACTGAAATTTCCGCCTTGGTTTTTATTTTTTCTCGTCACCATATGTGCCACAAAACTGCTGAAGTAGAAGGAACCTTGCGAGGTCTTTGTACAACCTGCTCTTCAAAATAGGGTCAACACTGAAATCAGAGCAGGGTTATACAGTTACATCCTGAAAACCTCCAAGAGTTGAGGTCCCTCAACCTCACTGGACTCTGGTCTTAATTAACTCCATAGTTCTTAATTAACTCCATAGTAAGTTCTTTTCCCCCTTATGAAGTCCAGATGGAACCTCCCCCTATTCAGTGGATGACTGTTGTCTGTTCTCCCACGAAGCATCTGTGTAAAGAGTTTGGCTTTGTCCTCTTGGTTACCTCCTTGCAGGTGTTGAAAAGCAGCTTCTGAAAGTCCCCCCACTCTTTCTCTGGCTATTGGGGGATGTATGTCAGTTTCTCTTCGTGAAACATTTACTTTAATCTTATATCATACTAATTTATATGAGCTTCACACACTTCTTCTTTTATGCTACAGAATTCTGTAATTTCTACTACTTCTGATTTTATTAAGTTAAATATTTTTTTTTCTTGGAACCAACAATATTCTAAATGAGCCAAGATTTTCAGAGCCAAGATTTTATTACTCATCCCTTTATAGAGCATCTAGTTATCATGCTCTGTTTTTCTAATCTTCATTTTGCCTTAATAGCTCAACAAATTCTGGAAGTAAGATGTTAATTATGCTTGCAATAATTGACCTCCACACCTATAAAGTGCAAGTAGGTTCATATATGTAAATTAAGACTTATAAATGTGACAAAATGCCTGCAGCATTTGACATCAACTTTCCACCTTCTGTCTCTTCAGTGTGTTTTGAGCTAAAAAAGCAGCTGTTTGACTTGGGTGCATTTGATTTACAACATTTCAAATAAAGTCCCTTTTTTTTTTTCCAAATTACAATGAATATGTTAAAACACAAAACTCAGAGTTCCTTTTTACCCTGTTCCTTAATATTCTGCTTTTAATCTGGACCCTTTCATTCCATATCAATTTAATTTTTGTTCTGATTTCCCCAGCTAATGGAAATAGATGAGGATTTAAGATTTATTTTTCCTTTTAAAGGAGGATTTATGTTCATCACTACTGCAGGAAAAGACAATGAAACAAAGTATCAGTAAATGCTGTTTTCTTTTCATCACTGTTTTTGCCATTACTGACTTGTTACACTATTTTTAGATGAGGTTGTTTTTTCTAATTTAAACACATATTAAATAGAAATAGCTGTTTTACGTATTTTTTTTCAATTCTTTGGCCACAACAACCTAGAGAAAATGGCTTATACTGGGCATTTAAAATGGCAGTAATTGAAAAAAAGGGATTCTGGATATTAAGCTCTTCTTATTTCTACATTATTTAGAATATTGAATGGAGCAGATACACCTAATGTTCTTCCCTGTGGCATGGGAAATGCTGCCTTCTGGAGATATGGAACTTATTTTCCTACTGCAGTGGGTTCCTCCTTCCCACATGGCAGAGTTCCAGAAGTTGCACTGACAGCAGGCCGAGTGCATGGAAACTCAAGCTAAGAGCTTTGTGGCAGGCAGAGCTAAATGTCACCACCTCAAACATGGATTTGCCCAGTGTTGGGAAATCATTGAGTGAGTCTTGGGATGCCAGGAGTGCCCTTCACCCTCTTCCTCTCCCTGACGCTTGGGCTTTTCCAGAGATCATTCCTGTATCACACAGTGCACTCATCTGGCTGATGCTTCTGGAGGTGCTCCATGAACATCACATTGTTAATGTCATGTCAAGCTCAGTTTCCAGGGGTTCAGATGGCTTTTGGTTTTCTTCCACCATCAAGTGGACTGGGAAAATGAAGAGATAAACATAAAAAAACCATTAAACCATCTCTAACAAGCACTGAGACTGTGTCCTGTGCAGGTCTCTATTAAAATGTTGCCTGCACAAAGGAGGGCAGCCTTTGTAACCTGGAAAAGGGAGGATTTGGCTGTAGTACAGCAGATGTTGATTATTTGTACCATTGGTCACTAATGAAACTTTGGTAGCTCATCAAGGCTCTCTAGCTCCAGGGCAAAAGAGAACACAGGGCTCACCTTAGATTGCAGTTCCATGGATATTGCATTAAGACTCTTCTCTAGTTCTTTCCTGTGAGTAGTTTTATTTTCCACTTGCAGCTGCTGATATTTTCTGCTTGCAGCTTACTCTTTCCCAGGAGTAAGTGACTACTGCGTGGCACACCAGGCTCTGTACTGCCCATCAGAACTGGTGTAGTGCAAGTTCCCACCTATGTCTGAAGGACCCCAACATCTACAGGCTGCACTGAGCAGCCTTCAGCATATGATGGGCACTGGCCAATTAATGAAAAGAGCTTCTGTAGGTCATGATAACAATCTTGCTACTACACCAGCTCATGGGGAGAAATCTGGACTTGGGACATGTGGGAGTAAGAAGTGCTTCATCTGCTTTACAAATATAGGACTTGCCACTGTTTCTCTGAGATCTTGGCTTCCCTGAAAAGCAATGGTGCAAGACCTCCATGCTCATTAATTTGCTCTTGTGTTCAGAAATGCAGTTCACTGACTGTTATAACAATCTGCAAAACTTCATTCATAAAAGCATCTCTTTCTGCAGGAGCCTTTTTATTGGTTTACATTTTGTATTAAGCCTAGTAGGATATAATTTATACAAATAATCCTTCATTGTTTCCTCATTTTGGAAGGACTGTTGAAAAATTTGAATACCAGTATTTCCAGTGACTCAGAAAAATGCCTGAAGTGAACAGGCTTTCACTTTTTTCCTCTGTAATTATTTTATCATGAAAATTTTTGGGTTTTATGAATATTTTTCTGTGCTGTGAAAATATCACTCCCAGTGATACTCTCGTAGAAATGTATCTTTAAAGAAAAGAAGGGGCAATGTGTTAAAGTTGGAAATATTTTCAAGTTTTAAATTCCACTGTCAAAGATTTTATTTTCCTAGGCTGATTAATTGACTTTATAATATTTCCCTCTTAAAAAAATTACCAAGTATAGTCCTTCAGGCTAAAAAGAAATATTACAATTCTTCTTTTCTGAAAAATTCTAGCATTGTATAAAAATTTAGGTTGAAGTGGATCTCTGGAGGTTGTCTAGTGCAATGCCCAGTCAAAGTAGAAACAACTTCAAGTTCTGAAATTACATCCAGTCAAAGTTGGATGAGGTTGAACAAAGCTTCGTCCAGTCCAGTGATGAATATTTCCAAGGAAAGAAACTTTACAGCCTCTCCAGGTGACCCATTCCAGTGCTTGACCACTTTTTGTCCGATGAATTCTGTTTTCCCCAGGCTGTTCAAACTCCTCTCTTAACCTCTATATTGTGTACTCTGAGCCACTCATATCTTTTTGGACCACCGTTGAAGTTGTTCCAGCATCTTTCTTGTGGGACGCACAGTACTGAAACATAATAGCCAGATGAGTCTCATAGTTCCCGTGTGATGGAAACAGTCACAACAATGGTATAAAATCTGCAGAAATGAGTGAGAATTTCTCTAGGTACTGCTTTAGTTGGGAGATGCTCAATTGCATTATTATTATTAATACAATTACTTTTGTGTATTGTTATCCTCCATTATTTAAAACAACATAGGAAATCCTAAATCTGTGGGAAACTTTAGAATACTTATCTGATGATAATAGAAAATGTTCATGTTGTTACACCTGAATGAAAAATTACTTTCTTTTAAGGCCATGTAGATGATGATACAGATGCTTCATGTTGTTTACAGACACACAAAATGTATTTCTGTTATATACAGGATTTTCTTATCTCAAAATGTTTACAGAGAGTGAGCCAATACAAGGAGCAGGAGAAGCCACTTAGTCTGTTCAGCCAGGGAAAGAAGAGACTGAGCAGAGACCTCATCAGGGTCTCCAGGTTCTTCATGAGTAGAAGTGGATGGGCCCACACCAATCTCTTCTCTTTCTTGACTTGGGTCAGGTTCCAAATGAACTGTATGAAGTTGTCAGGGGAGGATTAGGTCAGATATTAGAAAAAGGTTCCTGACCCTTGGGTGGTTGGGCACTGGAACAGCTTCCCAGGGCAGTGGTCAGCACCAGCCTGACAGAGTTCAAGAAGCATTTGGACAATGCTCTCAGGCACATGCTGTGACTATTGGAGTGTCCTGTGCAGGGCCAGGAGTTGGTTTTCAATGCTTTTCAATGATCCTGGAAAGGTTGTCCTTTCCAAGTCAGGATATTGTGTGATTCTATGAAATTATTTTATAGTTTTCTTTTCCAAAATGGGAGTTTTGGAAAAAAAAGAAGTCAATGTCATTCTAGTGTGTATTTAGTCAAGTTTGTCTTGAGAAGTAATAGGAAAAGATCATAAATGTCCTTGAACAACTATATATGCAACATTCATACTACTATTTAATATCATACTGTCAGCAGTTAATTAGTTTAATTTACTGAAAACAAGCGTGATCTACAAATTCTATTCTCAATTTACCTTAAGACATGACCCCAAGTACAGATTTACTATGTTTACAGATTTGTAAAGATTAGAAAATGAGGAACTAATATAATATGTTAACATTTTTTTCAACATATTGACCATTGGGTGCTATTTTACAGAAACTAGAGCTGAGTGTTAATTTATACCCTAAGGGGTCTACAGAAAAAGCTAAGTTATTCCTAGTGGGAATCCTACAGTTTTTGCTTTCTACCCCTTTTAAATGTTTTAATATTAAGTTACCCCAAATAAGCTCTGACTTTATGTACTCAGCCTATTGAATTTGAGAAGCTGAATCAGCACTGCAACAAACAAGCATTTTTAGAAAAGGAGAATCTTTGCTGCACTTTGTACTGAAATTACACTGAGTGTTGGCGTCAGCTCTATATAAATGCAATGAGCATTACTTGTAATTACTGAGTTAGTCAGGCTGGCTTTGGGCAAATGGTGATGGTAATGAGAGTTTTCATTCTTTCAAGAATTTTGAAGACTGTGCAAGAGACTGCCTTAGAGATGTTTGTACCTTCCTATTTGAATTTTATTTTCCTCTAGAAACATTTTAGTGACTTTTTCATTGTTTTAATATTGGACTGAGATTTCCCGTTAATGGCAAAGGAGACTTAAAAAGATTTCAACCTGAGAAGTAAAACCTTGGGGCAAAGCTCTGAAACAATCATACTATGCAGCATTCCTCTAATCTTAACACAGATTAGAAGAATAATAATAAAAGAAATAACACCTCCTGCCCTGATTAAAATTTGAAGTGTCAGAAGTTGCACCTTGATATTTGCACTTCAGATACTCTCTCCTGAAATGCAGCTGATGAATCATTGCACCTCTGTTAAAAGCTGCTAAATATAAGTAAAACCTAATTTCTTTATTTCTTCACCACTTCTGCAAACTGTAGGTGAAAGACACAAGGAGTGGGTATTGACTTTTATCTGCATTATCATCAGAACCTTCTGTAAAAAAACTAGGAGATTTCTTGTGGAAAGAGTGAAGAGGGGGCCGAGGAAATTGCCCTCACTTTGTTACCTAGCCATCACCTCCTTAAAAAGTTATGTTCCAGAGCCTTCAAGAGTGGTTTTTTTTGCATGTTTTCTTGCTTATAAAGATGGCCAAGCTCTTCCCAGGTGTACTCTAAGGTGACCTAGGTAGATGGTTTTGCCTCCTTAGCAAGTATATGAGTACCAGATATATTTTCATGCAGTCTCCCCTAAATCTCTATCACTCTGTATTATTTTAAGCGTTTGGGTGAACTCTGATAAATTGAGTGTGGCTGACTTTGCCTTAAATATCCCAGGAACACAGCTTCATCTCCAGCACAGCACTAGACACTATGAAAGGCAAAACATCCATCAAGAACACACTGGATTGTGTCTTTTGACTTGGCTGCTGACTCACCTCTCTTGGTGCTGACACTGGGAGAGGCCCTGGAACGACATCTCTGTAGGGTTATTATGGCCACAGGTGCACTAAACTGTAAGAGTTGGAGTGATCAGTACTCAATCAGCAGGTAGTCTGTCACTAGAAGACTTCACAAATTGGCTGAATTGTTAAAGCAGCAATTTTCTTGACTGTTAAATCGTTAAAGCAGTAATTTCCAGGAATGACAGTGTCTGTTGGAAAGCACTTGAGAAAACTTGCACTTAGATAAATTATCCATTAAGAACAAGATAAACTCTGAAGTTCCTTTTCCCATAAGCAAAACTTTCAGCTGCCCCAGCTGCTGCATCACCTTTTCTCGGTCGCATAACTCTTACCAACTTGCTTCTTCCGTAACACAAGAATGCTTTAATGCCTCAATGTTTGCTGTTAGAAGCCTATATTTTTTTTTCTATCTATAATATAATGTTTAATATTAAGGGAAAAAAACCCAAAACAACAACAAAAACAAAAAAAAAACCTTCAAATACCCTAAAAAACCTTAAAACAAACAAAAAAAAACCCCCAAAAAATAAACTTTCCCACACTTTCCCACAAGGGCAAACCTTCTCATGTGACTCCAGCTTGCTGATATACATGCATGTAGACAATAACTTCATAGAACCACAGGGTAGCCTGAGTTGGAATGGATCCCTCAGGATCATTGAATCCAAATCCTGGCTCTGCATGGAACAGCCCCAGGTTTCACACCATGTGCCTGAGAGCATTGTCCAAATGCTTCTTGAAGTCTGTCAGGCTTGGTGGTGTTTAAAATACTTTGGTTTCTCTTTCAATAAGAAGAGTTTTAAGGAAAATATTTTCCATAAATTTTTATAAAAACTCCTGAAAACAGCAGTCTGGGTTTCTGTGTTTGTTTGTTTGTGGTTTTTTTTTTCCCCTGAAAATTAAACATTCTGTTTTAATGCCTTCTAACTGAAATTTGACAACAATTTCAAGAGGGATATATATGAAAAATAGCATTCTGATCCACACAGACCTGTGATGTAAGCAGACTTTTGGAGGATTTTATTTAGAAATTAAAATAGCCAAACATTTTAGTTTCCTCAGATAACTAAAGCCAGGATGTAGCACTACACACCTTGACTAACTGGCACTTGTGTGCAGATTTCTTTTCTGTATGACATAGTTTGCTTTCCTCTGATGATACTGAGAAAAGAGAACAGGGAGGTGTGGGAGTCTTTTTAATGTCCTTGATTCAGTTCACATACCATAGGTTTGCCGTCCTTGAATATTTAAGAGATTTTTAAAGGTGTTTAAATTCAATTTTGCTTTGTTGTTCTATGCTTGGTAGTTCACCCATGATTGTGGAAGAAAGTTGTTTTCTTTGTTTTTTTTAATATTTCAGAATGAAGTATCATTCAGACCAGCTTGGTTTGAATAATTTTTATTTCAAAATTACTTTAGAATGCTCAACAGCAATGAACTCTGGTAGTGATTAAATGGAAAAAATACCAAGAAAAGACAAAATACCCTAGAGGATGAGTGACAGGTTATTTAAAAAAAATCTCTAGGAAGAGAAAGTGGATATATAGTGATGCCAAAGCCACCTGACTCTGGGGCAGTGTTGGCTGTTCTGCTTTTAATTTAATTTTAGGGTGCTTACTTAAGAATATTAAAATTACCAAAGAATAGGAAGAATCAAGACATTTTAATCTGAGAATCAACCCAATATTTCTGAATCTTACCACAATCTCTGACTCATTAAATCCAAGTTCAATGACAGGATCTTATGCCTATTCAGATTCATGTAAAGAATACCAATCTACTAACTCTATAGGCTCTTCTATTATTTCAAGAAACAAATATCTGAAAGCTTCCAGTGCTTTGAAAAAAGACTTTATTTTTCATTTCTACATGTTTATATTTTGACATTTAGTTATACAAACATCTCTAAGCAAAACCCTCACTTTTATAAATCTGGAAATATTTTTTTTATACTTTGTACCTCAATTTTCAGTTGAAAAATTATTTTTAATATACTCTATTTTCCTGTTGCACTCAATTTTGTGGGGAAAAAAATGCCGTTTTGTTACATAAGGCTAATAAGATACATTCTAGAACATCTTATAGAGCACTTCTGTGAGTTTGGAGAAACTGAATGAGCAGCATGAAATGAGAGATATTGTTGACTGTTAGTGACATCTCCCTGTGGAATTAGGGAGAGAATACATTCAAGAGTCTTACTGGCCTTTGCAATTGTTTTATCTTACTTTCTTGGAGATTGTGATCAGAGCTGTATAACTTCAGTGAGTTATCTTTTCATATACTTGCTCTTCATTGTAGATTTGGGGTTTAAAACTACTGAAGGCCTCAAGCCATTAAGACATAAAAGGGGAAAAAACACCTTGGTGTAAAATCATATCTCCAAGCAGTTACACACTGTTTTTCAATCTGAGAAAAGAAAATTTAATCAATTTTACTGATGTTTAGGTACAGTAGGTCAGATGTGGAGAGACATTTTCTAGGACTTTAGCAAAGATAAGCACATATGAGAATTTTTGTTCAAGCTATAATGTGTCCTCTCCAACAGAACCAGCACCTCTTGGGCACCGAGCTATGATGTCAGTAATTTGCCAGAATTGTGATGTTTCTCAGAAAAAAGAGGCGCAAGACAAGAGAAGCAACTGCTGCAGTGATGTTCCAGAAAACGTAGCTGTGAGCAGTGGGAGGCAGATGGGGAAACAAATTTCAGCATGTGCAGAGGGAAGGCAAATAGAGATCATTGCAATGGAGCTACCCTGGCTTAGTATTAGTTAGTAGTACCAAAAATTAACATGCACTAATGAGGATAGGGTGTTACTGGCTAATTCTGTCCTCATGTGGGGACAAAGCCTTAGGTCCTGGCCTGACCAAACCAATAACTTTGTGCTAGACTATAGCTGAAAGTCAGTCCTTGTTGGGTTCAACAGGGGCTCCCGTATTCTCTAATCAGCTCAATCAGCCCCAGTGAGGGGCCCAGCAATAGCCTCAGAGAAACAGGCAGAGTTGCTCTGGATTTCCACAGTGAAGCTGACAGAACAATTGGTCTTTTATAAAAGATCTTTGAAATATGAGGTACAGTGTGGTTTTGTCTGTGACGCTTGCTTAAAATGTCAAATACTTTTTCAGACATTTAATAACTTATTGGCAAAGCATGGTATTTTTGATTTAATAGTCAATTTAATATAGAACATTTTAAGAAGGTGTATGGCATTGCAGTCTCATTGGAGGGTATTTCCCTTTTCCTGCTGCATTGTGAAAAGAAAAGCTAGACTACATACACTCTAAATATATTTTTGAAAATTTCCTGCATAAAAAATTTAAGGGACAGACTATATGTGACCAAAGGTGAATAGAAAGAAGTTGGGAGTTTAATTTCCAAATGAAGCGTAATTATACCCAGGGCAATATGCCATTCTCTGGAACTGTCGTGAACCCCAACCAACAGAGCTAAGTTTTTCCCAGAAACTTTTCCATCACCACTGTTTTGGAAGCTGTCAGATCTGCGACCAATCTGCACGACCATGCACTGTATGTCAAATTTTATATTGTGGAGAATAACAGTGACATCAGCCCTGTGCATGGGCAGCTGATGGGCACAAGGGCTCCAGGAGAGGTTACAAGCCAGGAGGTGGCAACTGTAGTCTAAGTCCGGGCTGGGTGGATGAAGGATGACAGGAAAACAGTTTGTTATCACCTGCTACTGCAAAGGATTAGGGCTTTAGGTTAGTGCTGACTCCTGTATCAGCACAGTTTCTTGGCTGATGGTGACACAGTTTCACCACATATGTGAAGCAGGTAACCCAAAAATCATTGTACCTTAGGCAACAAATGTCCCCAGGCTTGAATAATGCCCACAACAGTCTATAACTATAAAATTAGGGAGTCCTAATGTCCATACTTCCATGCCCATCCCAGTTTCATTTCACAGACAATTTATTTTCATCCTCATGATGACCAGGGGCTGGACCTGGAGCACTGGTCTTCCAATGTGTAGATTCGTGCCTGTATGTATTAGATGCACACACATATATATGACAGAACATACACATTCCTCAGAAAATTAATAATCTCCTCCAAATCTTCTCGCCTACAACTTCTAGCAATGCTGCAGTTTCTTCAATTCTTTCTTCATCCCACATAATGCTATTTTCATAGGGTGCTGTGATGACTAGACATAGAAAAAAGAAGAAAGAATTCTAGACAAGCCATCTTTATCTTTTCAGATTTTGTATATACTTATTAATTCATAGCAGTCCATTCTTTCTAGGAAGTCTGATCAGGACATAACTAATTCCTGTGTTAGCAATTGTATTAGTTAGCAGTCTGATGTCTTCAGGCATGTTTCAGACTGGAAATTAGTTTGAGCTTTTTCACGTGTGGCTTAGGAAAAACAGTTGATCTCGTCACTGAAATTTTCTTCTTCTTGGCTTACTGTTACCTCCTTTTTCCCCATGACCTTTTTTCTTAGTTCTTTACAACAGTACAAACAAATAGTAGTTTTCTATGAAGTCTGAGTAATATATTTTTCCTGTTCAAAAAGAAAGATGGTGAAATCTGTGTAACAATTGAAAGAAAAGTTGCAACAACTCCTTGCCATATGCTGCACAATAATTTCAGTAAAATAGCACATATGTCTGTATAGACTGATCATCAATATGATGGAAGGTGCAGTTATTCTTTCTTATCTCAGAATGTTTACACCAGAGTTCTTTTTGTAGTTAGATAATTATGTTCTATAAAAATTCTTTTTTTCAGTACCAAGTAAATGATGGCCTGGGCCTCACAGCTTTGGATAAATGCCTCTGACTAGATTTTTCTCTTTTTTCTCCCCATTTCTTTAATCTTTTAAAGTCTCGACAGTTTCATTTTTTAAAATCTAAAATTATGCCACTCATGTTCAAATAAAAAGCACTTTTACTTATGACTTTTCAATACTTAGTGGATAAAACATAGAGACAGAATCATACATTTTGTGACAATCAAGGCTGTATGTTCACTCCTTTAGACAGCTGTGAAAGAGCTGAAAAAAGTAAGGGTCCTGTCACTTCATGTCCCATTCAGAGCACAGATTGCAGTAAACCTTTGCAGTTCTTAACTGCAGTCATTGGAAGGCTGAGCTGTTGCAATAGCAAATCAACAGCAGTGTTGGGCCTCTTTAAATTAATACTCATGACTCCTAAGAGTGACTATCCCCAAAAAAACTGACTCATAGAGGATAAAGTTAGTACAGCTGAAAACAGAGTTTGATTCAGAGACTCCAGGAATCCTGTGGTGCCAGTGCCATTTGGCACCTGTCAATTTGTACCATTAGAAAGCCTGTCAACATCCCTGTTAACAGTTTTGTACTGTTGAGATAAGCCATTGCCACGCTCCTAAAATTAATAACTGGTACAAATAGAGCACCATGGAATACCCTGGATTCTAAAGAGTAACTTGCTGGAAAGGATTTTTGAAGATCCATTCACGTAAGGATTGCATATTGCATCCCTCAAAGAACACAGATAAAGGAAAATCTGGTGCACTTGATTTAAATATATCTGAGTCAACAAAGTTCCACATTTATGTCTATTCCATTAACAGTTGAAAAAGGATTGTGCTCGTTTTATCTGTCCAATAACTGCATCTTTTAATACATATATTATCTGTTAAAGCTTAATCTTAATTTGGTTTCTGGTATTTTTAGGGAGGTAAGGTAGAAATGTCTTTACCAGGGGATGCCTGGTTTTGCTTTGCTCATAAAGCCATTTATTTACCTGAGATTTTATAATCCAAATCTGTTGTAATTCTCAAAGTAATCTGGTGGTGATATATCCGATTTTTGACTGTTTTTTTGGCATCCAGAAACTTTGTTCATGTCCTTAACTCTTTCTGTGTATGTGTTCCATTTAGGGTTAATTTAAGCACGTTTCTGAAGATGGTACCTATTTCCAAGAACAAAACTTAAATTTTAATTTAAGTTATTTAAGACGTATTTTAATTGTCCTCCAACTTTGACCAATTTTACATTTTTGTTTTTCACCTTTGATCTTTCCTACAATTGAAGAAGAGCTAACAGATCTACAATTTCCATTTGCACAGTGGAGAACTACCCTTCCAAGTGAAGAGTACAAAAATCCTGTTAAATAGTTAAATCCTAACTGTAGTTAAGTAATATAGAAGTGTTATGTAAGTTAATGTGGAGTTCCTCCATTGAAATAAAGTTTTCCTTAGGCTGTAAAACTGGTAGCCTAAATTTTTCTTTGTAGGGATTAAATTGCTTACAATGCTGTAAGTGAATATTTTATTGTGTTGCGAAACTACATTCAGCTTTAACGTTCAAATCAATATTTAAAACCAGACATAGGCAATAAGAGAAACCAGAGATCCACAGACGTAGTCATCTGTTGTAACAATTTGGGGCAATATTTGAATCTAGTAGGTAGTTTGGACTTCCAGTTTTTGTTTAGTGTTATTGTTTTTTGGTTTTTTTAAATTGTGCTGAGTCTATGAATTTATATATGAAAACGCAGTTTAGATTTTAGTCCTGGTGATGCCTATTCTCATTATGTTTTATGCATTACTTTTTCAGTGGCTGTGTATGCACTTAATTTAAAATTTAACCTACTTCAATAGAACATTTCAGGCTTTTCAGTGAGCTTTATAGATCTGCAACATCAAGCGATTATGAAAAAACTTTATGTTTTGCGTTCTAGCTCTTAAAATTCCCTTGTATAAATATCTGGTTTCAGCTGGTGTAGAATTTATTTTCTTCCTGGTAGCTGGAACAGAGCAGTGTTTTGGATTTAGGTTGAGACTAATGTTGATAACACACTCATGCTTTTACTCGTTGCTAAGTAGGGTTTATAGTAGGTCAAGGACTTTTCAGTTTCTCATGCCCTGCCAGTGAGAAGGCTGGGGGGGGGGACACAAGGAGCTGGGTGGGGACACAGGCAGGACAGTTGACCCCAACTGAGCCAAGGGATATTTCATAACATATAGTGACATGCTTAGTATACAAACTGGGGGGGAAAGCTGGCTGGGGCACTGCTGCTGGGGCACTGGCTGGGTATTGGTTGGTGAGTGGTGATCAATAGCATTGTGCATCACTTGTTTTGCATTTTCAAATTTATTATTGTTATTGCTAATACCATTATTATTGCTTTTTTTCCCCTCCTTTTTCTGTCCTATGTAAGCTGTCTGTTTCAACCCACTAATTTTCTCTTTTACTCTTCCTGTTCTCTCACCTATTCCATTTGGGTGATCAAGTGGTTCTGTGGGGCTTAGTTGCTGGCTAGGGTTAAACCACAGCAAAACATTTTTCTTTCATCAGATTTCTATTGTAGCTGACTTGCCTCATATAACCTTGAAAGAAATTGAATACTAGTTGTCTAGAATTGTATTTTAAAATATGGTCTTCCCTGGATCAGGCTTTATAAAGAAATAATACTTTAAAAGATTTTATTTGTTTAGATACCTAAAACTTTTGCCCTGAGGCAATCTTGTATTCTGTATGAATGAAATGCTTTAGAAATTTTTATTCACTGTGTAGGCTATGCATCCTGCCTTCTTAAGAGAGGAGTGTAGATACCTTCCACTGTAATTTATGTATTTTAGCATCTGCAATTTATGATGTGCTTAATTCATTTTGTTGAGGTTTAAAATCATCATCATGTGTTCTATTTTAGGCCTTTAATTGGCATGGTTTTTAAAATAGTGTTCAGTGCATGTGTTGTTGCCTGTTGTAAGGGCAGAATTTCTCAGCAGTTTGCTGCCGTGGTGGAGACAGAGGATTTCAAGATCCTAAGGCAGGGTGCTGCCTTCCATGAGGGATTGGGACATGACAGCACCCAGGACAAACCTGAGCTGATGAAGCAATGGTGGGGCATTTTGGAAGGTGCCAATAGGCATGGCCTCTTTCATAGTTTCAGATTCCAATATAGCATCATGATGTGATGAGAAGAGGCTTTTCATGCTACTTTCTTTTCTCTTTTACACTCTTTGCCTTTCACATCTCATGCACAATCTGCCCATTTTGCTCATGGTGTAGCAATCATCACTATAACCTCAGAAAACCTCTATTTTTTCCAAGATTTATCATTGATAAACATTGCATTCCACCTGAAATGCAGCACATTTACTTTTTCTCTGTACATACACTTAGAGCTTAATTTACTGTTTGTTTGATTTGGGAAGGACTCCAAGGTGATCAGCAGAGCTCAAAAATTGTGTGTATCTGTCAGAAAGCAACTGTAGGCAAATGAGAATGATCAGCTCTCTGCTGAGAGGAATTTTATTAGCAAGAAATAATAGCCCAAGCTAAGGCAGATGGTCACTTAATTTCATTTTACTGCCAGAGCATTGTGGCTCATAGGTACATAGTTTCACACAAATCTGAACAGAACCAAAACCCAACAGTCTGCATCAGGCTTAAAGGAAGACTTTGACCTTGGATAACTTTGGATATTCAAACTTTTTATTACATTTTTAGCTTTTGTGAAAATAATTGGTAGCTAGTTTATTTTTATACAGTTTTGATGAGGTCTTTTTGTAACTCTCTGCTTATACTTTGAGGATCTGTCCATATTGGTTTCAATATACTAGAGGAGTGAAGTAGTTTTCAAGAGACAGAAATAAGTGAGCCAGTAACTATTCATCTGGTGAGTATAGTCATGTCACATTTGCAGAAGTGAGATAGATTAGATCAGGCATTGCTGAAAAACCTTGAAAAGCTTCACAGCTGGTAGATTAATAGCCTAGTTAAGCTAATCAATTTAATAATCAGTTGAGAAATTAATATTTTTTTTGCTATAAACCCATCTATTTGGCAGCTTATCATAATAAATTGCCCTTCTTTTTTTTTTTTTTTTTTTTTTTTTTTTTTTTTTGTTTTTTTGTACTGACTATAGTATGTGTATAACCCAATTCAATTTTATAATGGAAAGATAGAGTTCTGCATGTGGTACATGATGCTGCTGTCTGGGGAGCAAACCTGCCCCCTCCACCACATCCCTGTGTAACAGCTGTGCCACCTGAATGGCTTCTTTTCTCTACTCACTCTAATATTAACACATATATGATAATGCTCTATCTCCAGGTCTGCACTATCCCACACTTTTCAGCATATGGATTGTCTTCAAAAGTTTCTCAAAAAGCTTCACAGAACTCTATTAACTCTTGTGTAACGCTTCCCCTCTGTAAGGGACAGCATTTTTGAATCTACAGAACATGGGCAGCATGATAGAGAGCACCTCCATGCTGCCTCTGGGGAATGGGATGGAGAAAAGAGGAAACTGGGGGCAGGAGGGCACCCCCAAAGTGTCAGCAGGTCATCCAGAGAGCCACAGCTTTCCCCCATCACTTTATCAGGCCATAAATCCAACACATCCTTGTGCTGCAAAGTCAAGAGGAATGGTTAAAGTTTGTCCACCAGAATGCATCCTCCATGCTCTTCCATGAAACTGGAGAACTCTAATGGATTCTTGAACGTTATGCTGTCGTTTCCTCTAATAAAGAAATGCTAGCATTGCAAAGTTCTGACAAAATTTCATGCTGGCAATTTTCTTCTAGCTCATATTATGGCCCTGCACTGCAATTACCCCAATGTATTGATAACCCTGAAGTAATGCAGTTATTATTCAAATGTGTAAAAGCAAATTGTTGTGGTAACACATTGAGCTGTGCTCCTGAAGTGACTGTGAAGATATGAATAGCCATGTTTTGCACTACCACAATCATCCTTTAGGATTAAATGTATGAGGATTTGTAATAATACTTATTTAACACATGGGACTAATCCACTCAAGATCCTTGGAACAGTCTAACCTCAGTTCTGCACAAATTGACCTCATCACATGAAGTCATAGAGGCATTAATGGAATTGTAGAATCATAGAATGGTTTGGGTTTGAAGGGACTTTTAAAGGACATCTATTCCAACTCTCCTGCAATGAACAGGGACATCTTAAGCTAGATCAGGTTGCTCAGAGTCCCATCCAACCTGACCTTGAATATTTCCAGGGATGGAGCACCCACCACCTTTTTGGGTAACCTGTACCAGTATTTCACCACTGTCATCATAAAAAAATTCTTCCTTGTATCCAGTCTGAATCTGCAGTCTTCTAATTTCAAGCCAGTATCCCTTGTCCTATTGCTACCAGCCTTACTATAACATTTGTCCCTATTTCCTTATAAGCTCCTTTCAAAGGCTACAGTAAGGTCTCCCAGACCTTCCTTTTTCTATAGTGAACAGCCCCCGTTCTCTCAGCCTGTCTTCATGGCAGAGGTGCTCCAGCTTGTTGGGCATTTTTGAGATTCACTCCAAGAGGTCCATGTCCTTCTTATGTTAGGGCCCAGATATAAAAGGCGTAGAAGTGTAAAACCAGTAAAGATAATTTTAAAAAAATAAGTTTTTCCATTTTTATAATAAGGTTTACAGAAATTATGTGTGTACTCTGTTGAAAAATCACAATATTTAATATGCAAAAAGTGACATAGCAAACAGCTGTGATTAAGTCTAAAAAGGTAAAATGGAACTGAGTCTGAAATACACTACTAGAATAACAAAATTGATTCATGTTATTTACCATGATTAGATTTAAACACAGATTAGTAATATTAAATCATCATATGTTTAGTTAACTTGCAGACATCAGTACATTGCAGCAATGCCATAGTCACACTTTCGGATTTGTATAAAAACGGATACTGTCATTACTTAATAAAAGCAATCTCATATTTGATCTGATGGTCTCTTCTTAGAAAAGAAATGCATGAAAAAGAGTTAAAGTAAAAATGCACTCACTTGATCACCATGGCTTATACTATGAAGGGAAGTGAAACACAGTTTGTCAAGTTTATTTTTTTCCAAAGCATTTTTTGTTGAAATGAAAGCAAAAATCCATCAAATTTTTTTTGGCTTTTTTTATCACTACCGACTATTTTTAGTATATTCTTGTAGTCTAGCTACAATGGTAATGATACTGGAAGGCTTCTAGCCCTAGTCCAGTCATATCAGCCATAAATTAGTATTCTTTATAACCTCTGTAGTCTTCCTAATTCCATAGAAAATGGTCTTTATATACTCATCACACCTTAATATCATGAGTCAGTGCTTCAAGAGATCAAGTCCGTGTGGTGAACCGAAACAAATGTAGCGGCTTCAAGCTATGACTTTCAAGGTCACAAATACATAACATGCAAAACATTTTTGAATTTTCAGTTACTAAATCAGTAAGAAATCTATCCCTATCATAATTATTACCCTTCCATTTCCTCTTGAAGTCATAAATTTTTGAAAATAGCCTTTGAAAATAAATGAAATAAACCCCAGATATTAACGGAATAGGGTCAGTTTCTGTTTCTGCACCAGATGCTGAACCTCAAAGCTAGTGGAAAATATAGGATATCTAATGAGCACAAAAGTTTATAGATAAATCTGTAACCACCAGAAAATGCTTATAAAATGCTGGGTCATGACAAAAAAAAAAAAGAAAAAAATCAAGCAACTTACATTGAAAGTATTTGATACGTACAGTATGAAGGTGTTTTTTTTTCTATTTTTGATGGCTGTTTGTCCTCTTAAAATGTGAACCCAGTCATGCTTTGCAAGGGAACTGCCTAAAACTCAGGCAGATGTGAGGTTCCTACATACTTTGTAAACTGCTGCCTGGGGATTTTTATTTTTCAGCTCTAGGAAACTTTCTGATATATTTCCAAAACAAACCAAATCAATTCCCAAAGCTACTGTAATTCTAAAAAGATCCTGCTCACCATAAATGGAAACAGTTAATTAAAAATATATTTAATATAATTATGTGAATTAAGCATCATGTGGTATATTATTTGCCCATTTAATAGATTCTTAGCTTTTGCCTGCTAAACTGAAAGTATTTAATATATGCATGTTAATACATGCATGTGTGGAAAAAAAAAAAAATTATACATTTAAGTACTGGATGTATTAAAACCAGCTTTCACTGCTAAGAAGATAGAATACAAGACCTGTGAGATGTTTCTCATTGGCTTTTACCAGGAAATACTTGATAAAATTATGTTTATAACAATAGAATATCTCACAATAGGGGAGAAATCCTTTAGTTTTGCAGATTGTTGTAAACTGGTGTCAAATTCATATATCAGCTTTAATTTCCTGTTAATTGCGTGTTGGTGAAAACAGTCTTTGTCTCAGAGAAAAAAGTTGGCACTGCAAAAAAATAAGTGAGGAAACTGTGTAAATTAGGGTGCTAGTATGTGCATCAGTATGGAATGCAACATTTCTGATGGATTTTTGCCATCTGAACTTTTCAAATGAAAGGAAAACTGGAGGTAGTAGAACTCTTTTCATTCTTGGGCACATAACTATTTGTTATAAAATTTTGTGTCCGGGAAGGGAAAAAAAAACCCCAAATAATCTACGCACATAAAAGCATGTGAATAGGAGAAACTGTGTTTGAGTATTAAATCTATGAATTCAAATTTTCCCTGCACTCCTAGTGGTCTATAGCAACAGTACATGTGGATATACACTAATAAAGGGGCTCTCTTGTTAATTCCTCCTTAAAGTAATAACACATGGGTCACTAAATATGTTTGCAGTGTTGCTTAAACCCACAAAATAATGAAACATTTTCCTAAATACAATAGATTTTGGTAACATTACTTAGCCCCTGGAAAAGAAAGAGTCTGTCACTAATCTATTTGCTGGAGTAATAGATTTGTCAAAAAATACAGAGCCATGGGAAATTCTTGACAATTTCTTCCCCATCCATATGAAATGCAGCGTGTCACAAAAACACACTGCTCAGGCTTCCAGCATCTCATAACAGAAAGATCTGCCATAATTATCTTTGCAACATAATGCATTCTGATTACCTATGTACAGCAATTATATAAAATAACAGATCTGTTAATGTGCTGTCACTGAGATACAGAGCTCATGTGAATAATTTATGTGGAATGAAGTAGAAAAGTGCCCTCTTTTAATTAAAGGTAAACTCTAGAACATTCTCAGAGAACTCCAAAGATTAAAAATTACCTCCTAGAATAGAAACATAGAATACTTGGTGTTGGAAGGGACCTTTAAAGGTCATATAGTCCTATTCCCTGCAATGAGCAAGAACATTTGACACTACATGAAGTTGCTCAGAGTCCCATTCAAACCTGACCTTGAATATTTTCTGGGGTAAGGTATCCACTCTCTGAGCAACCTGTTCCAGTGTTTGATTACTTCTTTCACCTAACTTTGGAATATAAACATAATTATGGCTTTTCTCCTTTCCTTATGAGCTAGTAACATGTGGTTTTTGCCTTACTTCCGTCAAAGAAAATAATGTATGTGGCTTTTTATACAATATGGATATGTTTGTTTTGCTGGATTATGTGTCTTTACCAGGAAAGTACTACCTATAGGTTTGTTTGAAACAGATCCTAGATTTTACAGGCATTAGTTGAATGTGTTCCCAGCCTCCTTCATTCAAGAAAGCCATAGGGATTGAGCGTACTGTCAGCAAATTGGCAGATGACACCAAGCTGAGTGGTGCTGTTGATACTCCTGAAGGATGGGATGCATTCCAGAGGCATCAGGATAAGCTCTAGAAGTGGCCTATGGAAATCTCATGAGATTTAACAAGATCAGCTGCAAGGAGCTGCATCTGGGTCAGGGCAGGTTATCAGCACAGGCTGGGGAGGAAGAGATCAGTGCAGCCCCACGTGAAAGACTTGGTGGCACTGGTGGGTGAGAGGCTGGACACGACCCAGCCATGGGCACTCACAGCTAGAAACCCAAACCTGTCCTGGGCTGCATCAAAAGCAGCGTGGGCAGCAGGGCCAGGGGAAGATTCTGTCCCTCTGCTCCACTCTGGTGAGAGCCCACCTGGAGTGTTGTGTCCAGCTCTGGGGTTCCCAGCACAGGAAGGACTTGGAGCTGTTGGAGTAAGTTCAAAGGATGGCCACCAAGTTGATTAGAGGGACGGAGCACCTCTCCTATGAGGAAAGACTAAGAGAGTTGGGTTTGTTCAGCCTGGAAAAGAGAAGGCTTTGCATCCTTCCAGTACCTGAAGGAGGCCTGCAAGAAAGCTGGAGAGGGACTTTCTACAAGAGCATGATGTGACAGGACAAGGGAGAAAGGATTCAAGCTAAAAGAAGGTGGGTTTAGAGTACATATAAGGAGGAAGTTCTTTGCCGAGAGGGTGGTGAGGCACTTGATAGGTTGCTATGAGAAGTTGTGGGGGCTGCATCCCTGCAGGTGTTTAAGGCTGGGCTGGATGGAGTTCTGAGCAACCTGGTCCAGTGGTGAGTGTTCCTGCCCATGGCAGGAGAGTTGGAGCTAGATGATTTTTGGAGTCCCTTCCAACCCGGACCAATATATGATTTTATAACACTGTAATTGGACAAATCATTTTCCTCATGTGAGGGACAAATCCATTGTGCTAAGGGTGCATTGCCTTTTTTGTCCATCACCAATATCTTAGGAGTTTAAGCTGTTTTCTCATTGTACTGGATCTGAATCAAGAAAGATTTCAGAGATAAAGGCTGAGTAGTTGAGGTGCTTGTCTGTAGAGAAAAATGTTGAATAGCTGGGACATGTGCCCAGAGCTTTCACCATCTGAATACAGGTTGTATGCAGGTAGGGGTTTTACAACACATTTCTGAAGATTAGTGCTTTTAAAGCTATGACAGCTGCATTTCTCAAGCATCCTTATTGAAAAGGCAAAAAAACATACTTAAAGTATCTCTATGACATATTTTAGCTTTTCAGTGCAGTGAGTCCAGTAGCTCTATTTGTTCTTTGCTTACCATTTTTCTGGATAAAAGTCAGAAGAAATGAAAGTCCTTCCATTGATGTGAGTAATTTTAGGTCATTTCAAAAGTGCTTGGTTTTCTTTTGATTTGAAAGAGGATCAGTTCACCTCCATCAGTACATCATTATAAAAATGATGTCCTGGGTTTACTAATGGTCATAGGCTGAGTTAAAATGATCAGATTTGCCAGACTTTAGAAAACTAGAACAAGTAAGAACAAGTAGCTTAGGAGAGAGTAGCATTTTCTTGCACCTTACAGTGCAAATGCAAGTATGTGTTTCTAAATAATCTATCAATGCTGAGCAGTAAAAGTTTTGTTTTTCAAATACAGTCTGTCTTAGATCTGTGTGACTATTCCCTTTTCTTTTAAAATACAATTTCTTTAAGACTAAAGCATTTTATAAGAACATACCCATTTTAATTACCTTTTCCCTTGGGACATGATTACATTATTTTTTGTACTGTAGTTTCTTATTGTTATTTATTTAGTTCTCCTAATAATTTTAATGTACTACTATATTTTCAAATTAACAATTAGTATTCTAATGTTTCAATATCATAAAACATGCTTTGGGATAATTTCTTTTCAACCTTTATTCTGTGAAAAACTTTTGATTTCCCTCATTCATTCCATTCTGAACTGCTGAGTGACATCTGGAAAATTTCTAACTAAGCAGCAAGAATTGTATGTTAAATCTCAAGAAGAAATTTAAAAATTAAAAAAATAGTAGATTCAAGGGAAAAAAAGAACTTCATCCTCTGAACATTTTGAATTCACATTTTGAAGACAATGTAACAATAATAAATGGGACAAATTTTTTTTTAATTGTAAAAGACGTAAATTTATGAAGTGATGCTATAGGTATATGACTGAAGCTAAGATTCCCACTTTCAGGAAACTGTCTTTTTGTTTTTCCATTAGCTTCTTCCTTGCAGGTGAACACCACATAGGTTACCATATGTTTATTTTTTCTCACAACTGACCTCTAAAATGACATCCTTTTAGCTGTATTAGTGAAAAGACTATAGAAATAATTTTAAAATATTTGAACAGCTATTTTTCTATTTAATTCATTACTTTTTAGTTCATTAATAATAACCTGAATCCCTTAGCCATGCTTTCAGCTAGAGCAAATTTCATAGGAGCTGACAGAACTGGGTTCACCCTGCAGTAGCTGCTGGTCTGAGGCTCAGGGATTGGAGCTACAATAGTTCATAGAAATTTCATAAAAATCACAACCAAAGGCTGTCATCTACTGTTGTCTCAGAACTGTATTTCTAAACATTACCGGTGTTACACTGATTCAAAACCCATATTATTACTGACGATTCGGGAAAGAAAATGCCAGGTCTTGTTGCATTAAGACTGTTAAATCTGCCTTTGTCACCATAAAGCTGGGTGAAAACAACACGTTTTCCCCCAGTTAAAAAATTCCTTGCACATCTAGCATGGTATATAACAGTCTTTGTGTAAATGTGACTCAGGCTAAAGTTAATGCAAGCTTTTTTTTCACTGTCTTTCTTCCTCATTTCTTTCAACATGCATTTAAGAAGTTAAGACAAATAGGTTTCACGTGACTTCAGACAAATAACATCCAGAAAATAAAATCATTTTTTGAAAATTCATTATTCAAACAATCCTTCCTTCACACATTTATATACAGTCAAAAGATTTTTTTTTTTCCCACAATTATTTTCACACTGTTTTTAAAGACCAGTGTTGTGACTGTTGAGCAACACAATTTTTCATCTGAAGCCCCATGGCTGCCTTGTGGAAAACCTCTGCTTCCGACACATACGCATCTAAGATTTCTGCTAACATCCCAGTGGTGTGCTTGACTGTCAGATTCATAGCGTTAGGTTCTCAGATCTTGAAACAGCTGCTAGGTGTTTTCTAGTCACTTTGTGCTTACAGGGGAGTGGCAAAACTTATGGCCTGCAGGTGCAAGGACATCACACCAAGGACGAAAGTAGCTTCTCTAAAGCTCAGTGAGGTCCCTTGCTGCATGCACCACCTCCAGGGAAAACTTCCTTTTCCTCATACTCAGCATGTCTTAGCAATCCCATCTGTGAAAAATGCTCCTTAACCCTCTCTACTTCCCTTTTTTTTTCCAATTCCATTGGTCCTTGTGGTTCTAAGACATTGCAGCCCATGAAATATTAGTCAATTTTTGTGGCCCACCTCTCGGCACCCAAAACTCCTTTAAAATGAGGGAAATTATGTACAAAAAGTTGTGCTGCTTATTTCTCTAAGTTTTCTTTTACCTGGTGATTTTTTAATAATGAAGTTGCGGTTTCTGTTGCCCATAGCAAAATATTAGCTATTACCATGAAAAATATACAATTGTGGACTTGAATTGTTTCTTTAGGCTTTAAATACAGTTTCTTAGAGACCTTTTTCTACAATTTTATTTTAAGTAAACTGCAACCCACCCATGTTCCCTTTACTAGTAATGTCCTTGTTCTCATTCCAAATTACAGTGTAGTGCCCATGATTATATCCCCAGGAAGACTCCTGTCAAATGCAAGTGTAAATAGAAGTTGAAGAAAAGGAGATGCATTGATTGGAACTTAAAGCACCACCTTCACTTTGTGTGCAGATGGTGATGGATTTTTCTTTTTAATATCCCCTTGCCAGTTCTCTGTTGGACAAGCCACAAAGTTCTGTAGTGGGTGGAATTAGGTTTGCAGGCAAAGATGCTCTTCTGTTGTATTTGCTGGTGTAGACAGGCTTAATATTTCAATAACCTTTGAATGTAGTATCTGCTTTTTATTTTATTGCTTTCTTTTACCTCCTTAAAAAGAGTCTGACTACATTTGTGTTTTTAACCACTTACTTCTGGATCCTGTGCATGGTATTAGGGTTTTGACTACTAGAGGTCTTACTTCTCTCCTCCCATGAGCTTGAGCTGAGAATTTTCTGTGAATAAGCTTTAATGTATGATTTCGAGACTTAGTTTCAAATCCTTGCATTGCTATAGATTTTTTTTTTTTTAATAATAACAATTGCAGTAACTTGAAATATAAAGCTAATCTAGTGTGCCTGGGATATGGCTGTAGGCACTTAATGGCACTTTCTAGGGGTTGCAGCTTTGGACTTTTAATTTGCTGAGCATTAGCAGGATTTTTCAGCCTACAGGAGATACTGGAAAATAGCTTGTTATCCAGAAATAATGAGGAGAACTGAAGGATGTTAGAGAACAATGAGGTCTCATTGTAGTCTTATTTTGTTTCCTCTAAAAGCTTTCGTTTTAGATGGAAGAGTTCAGTTTCTTTTTCATATTTTGGAATTTGCTTAGCTTAAGGGCTAAATAAAGTTAAAATATAGAAAAGAAAATGGTAAAGTTATGGAAAACAAATGCTCCATGCATGTTCCCATGTTTGCAAACATGATTGGTCTGTATGAGAATGTGAGGGGGAAAGTGTGTAAATACTGATTAATCCAGACTGACCCCTAAATAATAACAGTTTTTTCCATACTGGACAACATAAGCAGAGGACCCATGATTATTGCACATTTATAGAAATAATGTCTCTTAAAAAAAGCATTTAATTTGATGAGGCTGGTTTTCCTCCTGAACAATTTAGTTGCCATAAGAAGGATGCTTATCCTATTGCTGCTGTTGATATCTACAAATCTACAAATCTGTCAAGCCCATTCGTATATCAGTGTACTGAATAAATACCCCTGCAACTGAAATGTGCATTGGGGTTATAGGTGTGGATTTAAACCTGTCACAGATATAAAGTAAAAAATAAGTAGATCCTGTTTATGTTATTTTATTTAATTTAAAGAAATTTGATTACAAAATCATCAGTTTATGTTGTTGTTCATTCTCAATGTCACTACCAGATTGATAAGGGAACTTGTCACTGTGAAGTGAAATATTTTTATGTATGAATAAAGTTAGTGCATTTGGTTATTATGATCAGCTAATAGGAATCTTTTGAATAAACCACATGTTCTGTGCTTTAAGTTCTGTAATAACAGCATTTTTCTTCATTATAGAGCATATTTCAAATGTGTTCAAATATTTCAAATATTTCAAACCATTTTTGCTATGGCAGTGTAGTCTTCCCTCTGCCTAAGAAATTATAAAGTATCAAGAAAGACAGAAATATTACATCTCACATTCTCAGTGACTTTTAATTTCATTTTCACTAAGATAAATATAGTAATACTCCTGTAAAGCCTTTTCTATGCTGTTTAATACTGATGTCCATACAGGTGTCAGTCTCAGTTCAAGCTGAGACTGACAACTTTATTAAAATTTTAAAATATTTTTCATATACACCCTAACAAGAGTTCTGATGGAAACCTTTTCTGTATGTCAGAACCCTAGCATTTCTGTAAGAGAGATACTCTTACTCCTCTGGGTTTGGCAACATTACGCACACTAAAGTTGGAGCTTTCTGACAATATATGTTTCTATCAATGGTATTTTTTTATATTATCTCTCCACCTCGTACTGTTGTCAAAAGCATTTTCAGTATTACTACTTTAATTTCCTTTTGATCCTGTGTCAACATTGGTGTCATATTTCAATCCAACAAGCCCTGACTTCCCTCTTGCTCTGCTATTATTATATATGTTGGTATTCCCAAGAGCTGCAAATTCCTCCATCTACTCACCAAATCATGCATTTGTTATGAAAGATCATATAGAAGAAAAAGTACTTGAATGTTTTTTGTTTGTTTGTGGGGTTTTTTTTGATTTGTTGGGTTTTTGGGTTTTTTTTAAATTTGTTTTGTTTTGTTTTTTTTTAATTTCTGAACTCTGGCCATTCATGTGTTTGTGAACTTTGTGGGTTATTTTTCTGTCTGATGGTCTTCGGCCCCAACTCTTCAGGTAGTCTGTACTGCTGATGCAAAACTTGAAAATGTTCAAACCTCATTCCCTCTTTTATCAGAGGTATGGGAGAGGAGTCTCCCATCCCCCATCCCTGTCTAGATCTGTTTCTCCTTAGTGATCTTTGCATCTCTTAGAGACATCTCAGGTGTTGCTGCAGGGCTGGAGTAGGGCTGAAAGCAGCATAACTCATCTGTGAGGCTTGTTAAGAGAGCTGGGAGCATGGGAAAGCTCCCTCCATTAGCAGTGATCATTCATTCAAACCATGCTGATGGAAAACAGGAATACTGTCTGGACACAGCACTGTCTGGGGATTTTCTAACAAACTTCAAGAAATTAAGAACATAATTTCTGTAGGAGCAGAAAATTCAGCCTTCGGCTGTTTCTGCATATCCGGAGGATAAGATCTGCCATCAATATTCAGCTTGCCACTTCTATTATTAGGTTTTGGCTAAAACAGTCATTTATAAGGGAGAAGGAATGGGATTCACTGCATATTTTATGTTACTAAAGTTAATGGGCACTATGATGGCTTTACAAAGCATCCCACACAAAGGAATGAGTGCAAACTCCTGGCTATTAAGTGTGCATGTCACCTTAGACTTGTCAAATTTTGTGAAGCACATTTCACTGGAAGTGTTAAGGCAAAAAAGAAAGAATGATTCTTAAGATTTTAATGCATGTGCTGAATTTCTCCAATTAATGAATTGCAGGTGGCTTAACTAACTTAGAAATAATTTAGCTCCTCTTAAAAGTTCTTTTGCAACTTGGAAATACAAGGGATTTCATAGGATATCAGAGAGAGGTTCAATAAACCCTTCAATAGGCAATTGCACTTTTAGAATATCTATGAACTGCCTCAACCCCAAGGGAAACTTGAGTTTTAACATCATCTCTGAGCTCCTTGGTTTTTTTGGGGGTGGTTTTTTGTTTTTTTTTCTTTATTTGCAATTTTCTCTTTGAGACTTAAATTACAGATTAGGAATGTTTCAAGATAGAAACAAATTTAATTTCCCAGAGTGTACGCCTAAATATTTGCCTGCTTTTTTTCATCTATACTAAAGCTCTAATAAATTACATTGTTATCCCTTCTTGAACTTCAGGTCTAATGAATAGTATTCTCTATTTTAAGCCTTGTATTTCTATCGTTTTAATATACATAAATCTAAAATAAGTCCTTTAAAGGGATTTTAGGTTAAAATATTTATAAAGCAAGCTCTTTTTTGAGGACAGGAAGTAAATAGAAAAAACAAATTTATGTAAATATATCTATTTACGTATATATATATAAATATATATACATATATATATAAATATATATGTTGGCTGCTTATGTGATGTTATGTAACTCTAAGGTAATTAAAACTACCAGAAAAAGTCTTTTTCCTTTTGGAAATGATTCATAGGAATGTATCCATCTTCATTAACTGTCTTCAAAATATTTAAAATCACACTTGCCAGCAAATTAATGTATTTCACATCTTCTGTTGAATTTTGTTTTCAATTATGTGTATCTTAATATTTTAAAAACTGTCACTCCAGTTAAAGTAAAGCGACTGAAGTACATGTTGAATTCCCTTAGTTTGTTTTTTCAAGGAAATTCTTCATTTAATTCATTTTGAAATCAGCTTAATCAGTTTTTGAAATAGTATTTAATGTGGAGCCCCTGTGGGTAGTGGCATAAATAAATACAGATATTAGCATTGATTCCACTTGGGATATCTTTTGTTTTTTATCCTTTTCATGATCTTTTGGGACTTTTCTGCACATACTTTCTTCCTGATAACAAGGAATATATATTCCACATCCTACTAATGAGAACTAAATACTGATTTCTGATATATCCTAGGAAAAAACAGCAAACATACAAAAACAAACAAGGACAGGACAGAAATGTCAGATATAGAGTCACTTCAGGAATTCATGTTTTGAAGGAAATGGCTACCCTTTTTATTTGGCATATTTTAAAATAAATTCAAAGAAGAAACATGGCAATGGCACCTTTTGCAATTTCAGATTTATAGAATACAGAAAAGAGGCTCCAGTTTTTTGTGTAGAACTGCAAATATGTGCCATTTATAGTCTTTTCCAAGTCAGTGCTTTTTATATAAAGGCACTACTGAAAATATGAAGTATTTTAAAGCTTGAACAAGGAACAGAATGGGTCCAGAATACCTGAGTAGCCACTTATGCATATAAGGCTAGCTAGTATAGCTTGACAATGTATAGCTGAGGTCCAGGTGTTCAAATTATTTTTTCAGGCAGGTCAACTCTGAGAACATGCAGGGAGTTGTCAGAAGGGATGCAAGGCTGTTGTGAAATGCAGACATCTGACTTATTTTCAGGTGAGAGCTGAACACTTGTGAATGAGCTGTAGTGATGTGAGAAAATTAGTGAAGTGGGAGGGGTTCAAGAATTGCTAATTTTCATGTGATTAGCATAATAACTGAAACACTTTGAAATTTTGGTACAATGATAGAATAAGCTTCACATGGAAATCATTGGCTCCAACAGAGTAATTTAGAAGCTTTGAGAATAGACTTTGTCCTGTTAATGTAATGAATTTCACAGTTTTATTCATCAAGTTTAAGACAATTTTTTATTGAATTGCTTTGTAAATACAGTATAATAAGAAATGAAGGAATAATTTTCACAGTGGTTCCATGACACTTATAAGTTGGAAAGTTCAAGAAGACAAAGTGTTAAAACCCCTTACTCCTAGCTATTTCACTTTTCTTATAGTATTTTTTATAAAATGAGGACAGTCAATTCAAAGGTGAGATACCATTCTGCATTTGTTCAGACAACTAATGTGCATCTTATAACTTTAGTTAATCACTTGTTAAAGAAAGTCTTCAAAGCATTTTCTGCTGAAACATGTAAGCATGATTTTGGTAATTAGAAAAGCTAATAGAGACATAATTTAATAAGCTTATAAAGCTGAAAAATATTTCTGAGAACACGTATCCATAAGGCCAAAATATTACAGGCAACTGGGATTTGCTTAATTCTATGTTCTGCTTCTGAAACTACAGATAGAATCATAGAATGGCTTCTATTGAAAGGGATCATCATGATTATTCAGCACGTGAAACTTGTACAAGGGTGTTGAAGAATTTTTTTTTAAATTGTATTTTCCCAAGAAAGTTTCAAAAATAATCATAGAATAATGAAATCATAGAATCATAGAATGGTTGGGTTGGAAGGGGCATTGAAGATCATCTTGTTCCATGTTCCAACCCCCCTGCCATAGGCAGAGACATCTTGCACTAGACCAGGGTACTTAGAGCCCCATGCAATCTGGCCTTGAGCACTTCCAAAGATGGGGCATCCACAGCTTCTCTGGACAACTTGTGTGTCTCTCAACTTCATAGTTCAGAATTTCTTCCCAGGATGTAATCTAAACATCTAATCTAGTTGTATGTTCACAAGTTGTGGCAATTCCCACACAGGCAGTTTTCACTTTGGTTTAGTCAGGTAGCGTTAAGGACAAAGTCACTACACCAAAAACTAAACACACACCTCCCAAGGGACAGCACACGTCTACTGTTGAGCTCAGTCTGAGAGCCAGAGGAGCTTTTGAGTGAGGTTCACCAGTACCAGTATCTCAGCTTTTGTGTAGTTAGTTTCAAGCTCTGTTCAGGGGCAGCCCACCCCTTCCGGAGCAGCAGAGATGAGATGAATCACTCAAAACTGTACATTTTCCTTGCTGTGGATAGGCATTCACACAATTGTGATTAATGTCGCCAGAATTTTGCTCATGCAGAGATGTTTTATAAATAGTAAAATGTGTTTTTCCCACTCTATACATGATAGTTTATGTGAATAATGTTTTATATATATAGCACTGACTTTTAGATCTGTGATCCAACTGCAACAAAGGTCAACAACAAGTGAAAGTCATGCTTGCTTTCTCATTGTCAAGATAAAAATGAACTGTAGCTCTCAGTTTCGTTCCCAGGAAGCATTCCTCTTCCTCAGCAGAAAATCCCAGCTCCAGACTCAAAAAATTATTTTCCTTGTTGGTATTATCAGCTGAGTAGCAGAGGATTGACAGAAAATGCAGAGTATCTTGTCTTTTCTCATAGAGGTGGTTTATGAAGAGAGAAGGATGCAATTTTGACACAAAAACTTCTGTTTTGGGGAGTTTGGATTGTTACTTCATCAGAAAACAGAGATATTGGTCTTTGACGATCCATTTAGAACTTAGCCAAGCACTAAAAAAGATGGAAAATGGATAATATCTATAAATAGGCTATATTTCCACACAGATGCTGCAAATTTGGCCCACTGTACATATAAAGTTTTGGAAAATATTTATTTATATAATCAATCAGTCCATTTGTTGGATCAGGACTTAAAAATACCCTCTCTGCCTAATAATAAAACTGCTGTGTCTAGACCAAGCTATTTGCCTGGGATTGTCTGAGTTTTGTTTTGGGTATCATTTTAAGATAATGTCTTTCATTTCAATGTTAAGAGTGCCTCCTGATTGCCATATGATCTGGGCTGAATCTAATTTTAACCTGGTTGGGTTTTACTTTGTCCTGATTTTCTAATAATTAAGAACACAGAAAATGTACCATGACATTGTTATTCAACTGACAGTCATTTATCCAGCCTTTCTGAAAGCTAGTTGTTAGGACCAAAGGAATTTACATTTTATTTTCTTCATGTTACTTTATATAAGAAATTTACGTTTTTCCTGCTGAAAACATAAAGAAATTCAAAAAGAGAGATGTTACATTATTCTAGACTTTTTCAAATAGTAATTATTTTTTCAGCACAGGAGGGATTTAACCTTTTAATTAAGCTAGCATTATCACAAAAAAATGGATGGCTGAGAACATTGATAAGGTCATTCGGCCAGAAAGAATTTTTTTATTTCTCGAAGAGATAATATTAGTAACTTCTAAAGTATTCTACCTTCTCCTTTGCCTTCCCCTGCTCTTTGCAACTGCAAACCCACTGAAAACAATCAAGAAAGGTGCAAAATACTGTAGAATTCAGAGCAAAGGTAGACAGAAACAAAGTTGACATGCAACAGTTGTATCCAACAGAAAAGTCAGGTGATAATTTTCGAAAACAATGAAGTTTGAGGTTCTCCAGGTTAAGACATGTAGAATTTTGATTTTCATGAACTGGTAGTACATTTCCATCTAAATCATTGTCTGATGCCCACAGTGTCTTCTCTGCCACATATTATAAATTTGTACTTTTATAGAATTTTTCAGCTCTCAAGAACTTTTTAGACATTACTAACGCTACCAAATATATACCTTAACATGACAAAAACCAAGTCTGATCGCTTTCTGCAACTACCATAAAGGAGGTTGCAGTGAGGTGTGGGTCAGTCTCTTCTCCCCAGTAAGAAGTGACAAGACTAGAGGAAATAGCCTCAAGTTGCTCAAAGTGATGCTTAGATCAGATACTAGGAAAAAATTCTTCACGCAAAGGGTAGTCAGGCATTGGAAAAGGCTACCAAGTGAAGTGGTGGAATTGCCATCCCTGGGAGTGTTCAAATGCATCTGAATGTGACAGCTGGAGATATGGTTTAGGGGTGGATTAGGTGGTGCTGGACTAGTGGTTTGGCTTCATGAACATAGAGGTCTTTCACAACCTTAATGATTCTATGACTGAGGTGTGTGCTCTCGTCTATGTTTGTGGACACTAAGAGCCTAGTTGGCTTCTTTAAAATATAAGTTCTCAAATCACTTAAAAATAAAAAATATGCCTATTCTCTCAACATGAATATGGAAAAAGATTCCTAAATAACAATAGCCCCAACAGAAAATCACTGTCTTCATCTATCGGGGAAAGTGCCTCCACATCCAGATAAGATAAAGGCAAACTGCAGATGTCTAGGTCTAAAAGCAGTTCTACAAATATGAGAAATCTGCGCACATATCCTTTAGTTTCCCGCAATTTTGCTTTGCTACCTGGAGTTCTATTCTCCATGATCCACTCACTGCGTTCAAGCTTAGCCTTATGGGACTTGAAAAACTAAGGAAGGCTATGCTGGGAGGCTTGCTTGACACTTCAGAAAATGCAGGTGTAATACCTCTGTTAGTTTATTTTTAAATAGAATAAATAAAGGTGATGATAGGATGTTCCCTCTTCATTTCAGATAAAGTATGGCCCAAGGGGTGGTAAATTTATCAGAGGATGTAAACCAAGGCAATTTTCCTGTTACACTGAGCTCAGTATACTGCAGTTTAATGGGATACTCTCTTTCTGCCCAGCCCCTGACCTGGCGTGGTTTTATCCTGATGTGTCACCATCAGATCACTGAGCTGAAGGAGCTTCCCCTGGAATGATAAACTACCTAGATCAGGAACTAGGTTCCTATGGAGAGATGAAATGTGGAAATACCAGCTTTTGTAATAGCCTCAGTAAAGCAAATATTCCCTTGTTAATGTAATATCTTGATGTTTCTCTGTGTTCTGTTTACAATAACAGCTATTTTGCCTGCTTGTGCACTAACCAGGTCTTATTAAAGTATCTGAAAATGTAGATTTTTTTACCACAATTATGCTGTATTGAAAAGCTGTGGAAGGATTAAGACGCAAAAGCCCAAAGCTGTTTTTTCATTAAGTGCCCTGCTATTGAAATGTTTAACTCAAGCCTTATAAGTGTCAAAAACATGCAAATGCACCTAACCCAAACGTGTTTTACTGGCCTATTGAACATCTAGTTAAACTGGACTAAATTTCTGTTGGTAAAATTCATAGCTTTTCGAAGAGGGAACTGATAAGAAGGATATTTGAGACTAGTAATAACTTATTCAGCTCTAACATAAATTGCTTTGTAGGAAAAGAATTTTATCTTCAGAGCTAATGGTCTAGGTTCATCAGGGTGACAACAGTGAGATTTTCAAGTTTATGTACACAAAGCACTTGTATTTTTATTTAAGAAGATAGTTTTCCACAAATACTGAAAAATACTTATCTCTATACCTTCTTCACGCTAGAAGAAGCAGGAATGTTATTAAAATTTATGAGGTATTTTTATGTGTGTATACTTGGTGTTCAAAGACCTGTTAAGGGATGGCAGGGTGATAAAGTTAACCACTCAGATTTAGGAAATCCAAGAATTGAGATGGTCTAAGCAATTTTATTGCAGGCCTTCTGTGGCCATATATTGTAATGTAGTATTATAATATACACCAACTCTATTACATTTTTAATTACTTTTGTTTTCATGGGCTTTCTTCTTCTTTCAGTATGTGGAGTGATACTTCATATGGCATTTTACATTCAACATATGTCTTCATGCATTATTTAATGCAAGCAGTTCCAGCTGCTCCATTATAAATTTTTTCATTGGTTTTCCTGTGAGGGGACCTTATCAATGTATGGAAGTACCTGAAGGGAGGGTGTCAAGAGGAGGGAGCCAGCCTCTGCTCCCTAGTGCTGAGCAGTGGGACAAGAAGCAACAGGCAGAATGAGGAAGAACTTTAGGGTGCAGGTGACTGAGGGCACAGGATTCCATGGTATTTCTCCTGTACAAAGCCCATCTCTAACTGATTTCAGCTGAAGCTGCTGATGCTCAGCACTTCCGCAAAAACTGGCCATCTGTGGCTTGCTGGGCATTTAAAAGTGAGGAATGTCTCTGTTCTACGGCTGTGGAGAGTTATGTTTTGTGAAAAGCCTAGCATTGCATAAGAGTTCTGCAGAAAAAGCAAGAATAGAAGCAGTTATCTACAACAGCATTCACCTGTCTTAATCTGAGAGCATCCTTTTGCCTCATAGAGCCTTTCAGCAGGATCCCCCTGTTTCTGTGAAAAATGATACTGGAATCCCACAGACACATAATTCCTGTGTAAAGACAGGGGAGAAGGTTTCAGCTGCAACACACAAATGGCCTGCTGTGTCACGTGCTGCTGGACTAAATTAAAATATATATCTTTGGTAGAGAAAGCACAAGAGGGGCAAGCCATTAGTTCTGTGGTTTTTTTATTATTTCTCTTTTATCCTTTGTTTCAGGCATTGCTAGTGCATTATTTATTTATAACAGTCCGTGATTACTTTGTACTCTTCTGATGCAAACCTCGGGTGTCTGTTTTGCCAGGCTGCTTTCCCACCGCAGGCTTATTGGCAGGGAAACTGAGACATGGCAACTGACAGCATTTCCCAGCTCTGCCTCTCCAAATGCTCAGCTGTAACCTCAGCACAGTCCTCCCCATGCCAGAAGCTGCTCTTTAGGGTGGGCAAGAGGTGGAAAAAGGGAATTTGTGAGGCTCAGTGCCTCTGTGCTGGTGAACTGCAGGAGCAGAATTAGAGGGATCAATGGGGATGTACATCTAGGGCTGCACAGGGAGCTGCAAGGGAAAACAGAGGAACTGCAGAGGCAGGAAGGTTCCTACGAAAATTGGGGGAACATGGACATACCAGAAAAAAAGAATACTTTGAGTGGAATAGTTGAAAAATTATAAAAAGGAGTAAGCAAGTGATGTTATTGCAGGACAGAGGGATAGAGAAGTGGCTACTGCCTGATGCTGATAAATGGTGCAGTTTCACCCACACCATTCCTTTGCTCTCCTTAGATAAACAATCAGTATTAGCTGGATTTTCTTTTTTACTTGTTACTGATTTTTGTACTCTGCAGCCACGTTCACCATTTAATCCAAGCAAAGCCACCCCCTTAGGATGTCTTTTTGTATATTGGCACTTCAAGTTAAAAATCTATTTTAAATTATTGGATAGCAAGTAGCAGCCTCCAGAGGGCTAAACTGATGCTGTTAACAGGTCCAAAATGTGATGCAGCATATGGAGCTGAATACCTCATGGTACAGATTTGCATGCAGGCGGTTTTAATTAGGGTTTAGAATTCCTGGAGGAATGCAGAATTCTGGGCTAGTCTCAATCTTGTCAATACATAGTGGTTTTGTTCATTCTAAAGTTTATAAAAACTGATAGATTTCTACTTGCTTGTAATTTTTTGATACTTTTATGAACTGTTTAAATTTTTTCCATCTGCCAGCTTTATGATCACTGCTTCTTTATGTATGCTTACTATAAAAGGTTGCTGCCTTTTTTTTTTTGTTGTTTAATAATTTTATATCAGGTTAGTTAAAAATAAGAATCGTTTGAAGTTTTATGACATTGCATAAATACTTATTTTTTCCCTGCAAAATATCATAGTTCAAAGTGAGAGTATTCTTTAACTCAATGGTTACTGTGCCATCTTGTGAGGAAAAGGTGCAACTACCTCCAGCTGATAAAATGAAGAGGTACTTAGCTATGCTCATCTCACTTCTTTTTCATCATGAAAAATAAAATCTTTTAGGGTTTCAAAAAAAAAAAAGATTATGAGAATACCATAAAACACATTTGTTCCACTGCATTATACTTGCCCCCCCTTTTTTTTTTTTTTTTTTTTTTTAACTAAGCATATACTCCCAGCTACGGGCAAAAACCTGGTGCTTTCAATAAACTGAGATAAGAAATTATACTTTTCTTTCTCCTTCATAAAAAAATAAACTTCTGGTTTGTACTAAATGAAAAATACATGCAAATTCTCAGTATTCAGCACTGATAATTTTATTTCTGTGAACTAATTTGGCTCTTAGAGGAGGAAACCTTTTGTCTTCTAAAATTCACTATGTGTTTCTCAGAGATAGCACACTGTAAATCACCCAAAGTACTGTTAGCTATTACACTAAGATAGACAAAACCCTAAGTCCTGACTTTAGAAAGACTGCTTTATCCTGGAACATTTGTGAGGAAAAAAACCATAAAAATAAATTACAATGGCATCAGCAAACCTACAACCTTATGTTTAAATAATAATAATAATCATTGCTATTAAAGTCAGTGTAAGTGCTCTAGATCTTGGACTAAAAGAGGAGACTGGAAAAATCCCCTAAGTTCTACTACTGCTAAATGAACTGATTCTCTCTGTGACCTTGAACAAGTTGCTGCATTTCTGTGCCTAATTTTACCCACCTTTATATGATGCACATCAACAGGATGTTATCAGTGTTGACTGCCGCTTGTAAAGCTCTTTGGGCTTCTTGGATGGAAGGTATTGCTGTGATATAGTGACAAGCTTGTTGGAAATCTACTTGATAAGCAAAAGAGCAAGTCATTCACAATAAGTATAATTATTCAATGATTTAAGCTTCCTAATCTACTTCCACACTCTTGGCAAGCAGATTGTGATTTCTTCCATTTTATATAATGAGAAGAGTATTTTTTTTCCTCTTTTTACTCTATAGATTGATTGCAAATATTCAGAATTCAAGCTGTGTTGCTCATTTGCAATCAGTTGGATGAGTAATATTATTTCTCCTCATGATTGGATGAATGCCCAATGATTTGTGTGTACAAATTGTAAAGTTTGTTTTCCAAAGATGCTCATTGGTATGACATTGAAATTTGCTGTCTTTGGAGAGCAGTGACAGTAAAATTCAACACACTGAAGACCAAAGAAAACACCGAGCACCAAAGTAGGATAAGGTGACATTAACATTTCTTTGGTGGGATTTTGCTGATTCCTCATTTGTCTAAATGGACCGAGTCCATTATGTTTTTTTTGTTTTTTGTTGGCTGCTAATACTGAAAAATGATCACAGAATCCTAGAATGGTTTGAGTCAGAAGAGACTTTAGAAATTATCTATTTCCAACCCCCCTGTCATGGGCAGGGATACTTTCCACTAGACCAGGTTGCTCAGGGCCCCATCCAACCTGGCCTTGAACACTTCCAGGGATGGGGCATCCAAAACCTCTCTCATAAAATCCAGTGTGTTGAATCCTGGACCTAATCTCATGCAGAAGGTGGGTGATGCTTGCCCTGTTCAAAGGTAGCTCCCATGTCCAGGTTCCAGAAGATGACCAGCAATGGGGCTAACCTACTTGGGAGCTGCAAAGCAGCTCAAATGCTGGTTTGAGAGAAAAGGCAAGTAAGTCAGAATTAAGAAGAAGGTAGTACTGGGACCCAGTTGCATACCTTGCCTATTTCCAGATTGCAGTGGGACAACTGGATCTGTACGAGGTCATTGTCTCATGTGGGAAATTTTCTGCAGAAATTCCTTTCCCTGTGGTCTCACTGTTAAATGGGTTATATGAAGAATCACAGCTTGTAAGGAGCAGAGGTCTGGCCTCTCCTTAGGAGGACTGTAAAACAGAAATTTTATTCAAGACTCAAAATGCTGATGTGTAACAGCTAAAACTGCTAGAATTGCTATTGTTTCCCAAGATAAAACATAATATACTGGCCACTGGCTAGCACACTGGCTTTGAAGAGTGATTGGGAGTGGGATTCACTCATGAATGGGTTATTATCTCATGGTATGTGGTGGTATTTTTTCCCATTATTAACATCTATAAGCTGTTTCTACTATGAAGGTTTGGTTGAGTGAAAAACAATATAGTTTTTTTGCTTATGTGTCTCTTGACATTTCAGGGTGTTTTTTAGTAGGTCAGGAATCTCTGTAGACCAGGATTAATTGGCTGCTTATTTCATAGGGTGTTGTAGAGCCTGGGACTCCTCTGACACATTTAGCTCCCTCCTTTTGCAGTCATCCTATTGCAAGAAGCAGGAATGTGTGATGAATTGGAGTGTGGCCCAGTCAAGGAGCTGTGTAGAGAACCAGGGACATGTGCTTTTGAATGGCAACTCCAGCTGGGCCACATTCAGCAGCTTAGGTCATTTTGACCCGATATAAAATGAAATGTTCTATTTGCATTTTATGCAAACTGATGGCAATGACAAAAATAAACAACAAAACTTTTGTAAAAATACCAGTTCCCTTTGGCCCAAAATTGAATGACAAATTCCAAGCTACCTTGATTCATTGTCAATCTGTCCAAAGTAGGTCATAAGAACATCTGTATTTTCATGCCAGTGCAGTCCTCTGGGTATTGTAACTAGAGAACTGCCTTTGTTGAAATTTAAGGTTTTTGACCATTACCTCCTGCTGGATTCATGTCTTCAGTTCTGTCTAGCTGACATCTCTTTGGCAATCACAGCCTTGGAAATGCTCCTTTAGACAGTAGGATGTGAGGAGCAGTGATGCTATAGTAACCTCACACTGTAGAGAGAATGATCTCTTATAAAAAGGCACGTTCCTATTAAAAATTCACAGCGGCACACTCCACACCCCCATTATAGGTAATTACAGAGGATTTTAAATATCTGATGCTAGTTGGCAGCGTACAATACCCTGTCAGCAGCAGGCACTGATTTGTAATTTAATTATCATAAGATATCCACCTGTTCTTTTGTCAAATGAAGAGTAGCATATCCGAGCAATCATGCTTTTCCCTCCAGAAATTTGAATTAGTCCTTAGAGAAAGGTTTCTAGGGAATGGGTTTTTTTCAAGGACATTTGCAGGACCTCATCAGAACAGGATGATGGAGATGAATGAGACATTTCTACAGGAGTGTCTTGATTCTGGTTTGGTATTTTCAGCCTTACCACTGGCTTTTTGCTGTATCAAGCTGTTTCAGTTCACAGCTGAAAGCATTTCAATGAAGAGATGCTGTAGGAGGAAAGATGTATGAAAATCAATGAGTTTGGTGCTAAGAACATGATGCAAACCCATAGAAGGATTGACCCAGAAATGCTCTAGGCTCATACTTAGTGAAGAAGGAGAGTCCGGGCTTGGGATGGGAGGGAGAAAAAGACAAATAGAACAGTGGAAATCTGTTCTGAAAACTTTTCAGTTGATAGCACATGAATATGTATATTACTGAAGTTGTCCTGGGAATATGCATTTATTGGATAAATAGATCAATTCAAATTATAAAGCAAGTCTATCACTGGAGATCCATACAAGTGTTCTGCTCTTTGGGAGCACAGGGTTCAGGGTGAATCAATTTCCTCTGGGTTTTGGCTCCTGTTTATGCAGCAGCTACACTGCAGTGCGGTGATGGTCAAAGAGATGTTCTCTCCTTACGGCCACATCACACTGCTTCTGGCTGTGTAAAACTGCAAAAATTATCTGGAAAGAATAACATATATGTTATATATATATATATGTATATACACACATATATATTTGTGAGTGTGAATGTATGTGTATATAATAATATATGACATATATATAATCAAATGAATCATATATAAGGAAATATATAACCATATAATGAATTATTGAACATAAAATGGTTTGGGTCGGAAGGGACCTTAAAGATTCAACCCCCTGCAAGGGCAGGGATGACATTCACACCTCCATTAAATGAGATTGCTTAAGGCCCCATCCAACCTGGGCTCAAACATCCCTTACAAGGATGGGGCAACTACAAACTCCCTGTGGAGTTTCATCCTGTTCCAATACTTCATCACACTGAGGAAGAATTTCTTCCTAATATGTAATCTAAACCTCTTCCAGTTTAAAACCATACCCCTATCCTGTCACTACATGCCTACATAAAAATCTCCCTCCATTAAATTACTGGAAGGTCTCACCCCGAAACCTTCTCTTCTCCAGACTGAACAACCAGGCTCTTTCAGCCTATCTTTATAGGAGAGGTGCTCCATCCCTCTGATCCTATTAGTAGCCCTCTTCTGTATCTGCTGTAATAGGTACAGAGGTGGGAATGTCTTTCTTGTGCTGATGACCCCAGAGCTGGATGTGGTGCTCCAGGTGGGATGCCACAAGATCAGAGAACAGGGTGAGAAACATTTCCCTTGACCTGACCTCTTTTGATGCAGCCCAGGACAAGGCTGGCTTTCTGGGCTGTGCATTCCCTGTTTGCTTATGTCCATCTTATCCACAAGAACCTCCAAGTCCTATTTTGCAGTGCAGCTCTCAATCCTTATAGTGGGAGGGACTCCATTCCTCCCACATCCACCCAGAAGACCAGGAACTTGGCAGAAGTGGGAAGTCTTGGGTATATGTATATGTGTTTAATTTTTTGTATCTGCAAAATGTTGTCAGCAGGACCAGGACAGTGATTGTCCCCCTGTAGTCACCAATGGTGAGGCCGCACTACAAGTCCTGTGTTCAGTTTTGGGCCCCTCACTACAACAAAGACACTGAGGGGCTGGAGCGTGTCCAGAGAAGGGCAGTGGAGCTGGGGAAGGGTCTGAAGCACAAGTCTGACGAGGAGTGGCTGGGAAGGTGAGGGTGTTTAGCCTGGAGAAAGGGAGGCTCAGGAGGGACCTTAACACTCTCTGCAACTGTCTGAAAGGAGATTGTAGTGAGGTGGGCGTTGGTCTCTTTGCCAAATAACAACTGATAGGATGAGAGGAAACAACCTCAAGTTGTGCCAGGAGAGATTTAGATTAGACATTAGGGAAAATTTTGTCACTGAAAGGGCTGTCAAGCACTGGAACAGTCTGCCTGGGAAGTGGTTGACTCACCATGCTTGGAGGTATTTCAAAGTCACGCAGATGTGGCACTTGGGGACATAGTTTAGTGGTAGACTTGGCAGTGCTGCATTGGATGGTTGGACTCACTGATCTTAAAGATCCTTTCCAACCTGAATGGCTCTATGTTCTATGATAGAGCTTCTTATGGCTTCTGTCACTGCTGTCTTGTCTCCTTATGAAGTAGCCACTGGACTTTTCCATTTTCCTCATTCCTGAGTTAATGAGATGATTCTGGTATTCTTCTCTTATTTCTTCTAATTATGTTTCAGCAAATGACTCACTTAAAAGAGGATGTCTCAGAGTAGTCGCCTTTTTAGAAAGAGTACTCACTTGATTAAAAAAATAATTGATTGCTTGTGGCTTAAATGATCTGTGTGCCAAACCTTAAACGTGACATTGGCTGGAGTACTATCTATTAGGCTGATGGCTTCTTGCCCAAATAATATTTGGCTGGTGCCAGTCATTTTATATATTCATTAATTATGTTATCTAAAAAGTGAATATATGAAGGGCTGCAGGCATATCCCAGAAAAGAAGAGAATAAATCATGCCACATGTGTATTCTGAAAATAATTGGCAACTGCTGAAACATTTCCATACATAAGATTGAAAGTAGGAATACAATGGGGTGGTTTCCTTGGGAGGGATGAGTAAATGAAATAACACTCCATAGCTGAGTGGTCAAAGTGAAGTGGACAAGCAGCAGAGAGGTCTGCTGCATGGAGAGGTCTTCTTTGGGATGTTCATGTACCTGGACTTCAGACTTATTTTTCTTATACAGCCATACAAACAAAGGCTGTATAAGGCTTTTATCCAATAACCTCCTCAGGACACAGCTGAGGGGATGCCAACTTTTTACAAAGCATTCTCGCTGGAGAACAGGTCAGGTAATTTAATTTAATTTTTTGGGTTATATTCCTTGTTGTTACAAGCTTCATTTGGGATCTTGGACAAGCCCCTCATGTTGCCTCTCCATGGAGAAGAAGGGCTTAAGGATAGAATTTTATGCAGGGGAATCTTCTGTGGGACTGTGCCTCTGTGGAAGTATGTCTGTGCTCTCCAGCATCAGAGTACACACTGCCAAGTGGAAAATAACCCAAGTATTTTGCAGAGAAGGGCTATAGAACTCTAATTATTAACACAGGGATGTGAAACGTGATCTGATACTACAGCTTAGCTGATTGACATCTCTTTTTCTTCATCTCAAATGTCATCTCAAAAGTGTGTCTTCTCAAATGTCTATTTGATGGTGAAAATCTTGTGTATCAGTGACATATACCACATTTCTTTCTTTGATACAATGGTAAAAAAAGAATTCCTCTATGTCTCCAGAATACTCTAGGAAATCTGATTATTATTGTCTACTGAATCTTTTTTTTTTTTTTTTGTTATTCCACAATTATATTAAAATATAGGAATTACCTCCTAAAAGCTTATTTGTTCTTCCTTGGTGTTTTCTTCCTCTAGAAATATCGTTATCAAGATGAGGATGCTCCACATGACCATACCTTGCCTCGTTTAACCCACGAAGTGAGAGGCCCAGAGCTTGTTCATGTGTCAGAGAAGAACTTGTCTCAAATAGAGAATGTCCATGGATACGTCTTACAGTCGCACATTTCTCCTTTGAAGGTAGGATCCATACAGCTCATGGCTTTAGTCCTCAAACACGAGAAAACACATCCCATGAAATACCTGGGAAACTTATTTTGTTGTACAAACAGACAAGCTGCTTCCTGAAATCTATCACTGCAGATTGATTTTCTTGTGATGGGTTTTTAAAGCTCACTTTAGTGGAACAGGTGATAGTTTAGTTGACAGAGCTTTGTATAGAGATGTGAGCTTTCTGCTTTGAGTGAGGCTTTTGCTTGAGTAAAAATAATTCCTGCCAAATGAGCCTGTTTTTCTGTACATTGTGAAAAGAATAATGTAGGTTCTTGGCCTCAATATCACGGTGATTTTGAAATGGCAGACTTCCCTTCCTGATGATCCTTGTTCAGAATTTGAAAAAAAAAAAAAAATACTGTAAATGTAACTAGTTTTTTAATCGCTCAGAAAGCTGTATGAAATTCACAAGTTATGTCTGAAAAGGGAGCTCATTTGCCTCTATTCATATCCTTGCTGCTCAAGTACTTGCAGTTTTCTGTGGGTTTTGATGCAATTCAGAGTGCTGTAGAGATATCTTTCTGTTAATTAAGGCAACTATTTATAAAATATAGAAGCTTTAGCTGTATGTGGGTCTGGTGTCCTCTGATATATCTTGTTGGGTCAAAATGTTTCTCTTCCTGGTGAACCTGTATAATAACCAAAAAGGAATCCATTCCTGTAAATATACATTTGTCCTTTAGTAAGAATGCAGTAGTTGGAAAATATTCCTAGAGCTTCTCCAGAAGAATAGATGCAGTGATTAGCATGATGGGTTTTCTGTTTTAGTTTCTACTAGGCCTGGAAAGGAGGGAAGAAAAAAATAATATTCTTTACTAGAGGCAGTGATGTTCTGGTAATAGTTTTATTCCAGCAATTATCTAAGCAGCAAACAAAGCAGATGGGCTTTGCTCCCTCTGGTGCTCAAAGCCTGTGAAATGGGCACTGCTTGCCTAGCAGAGTGTTTACAGTGTGGTTACAAGTGAAAGGAAGTGTTGATTATAAAAGATTTATGACCCTATAGCTGATGTTCATTGAGCCTTTGTGGAATAGCCATGTGAATGAATCTTTATCCTTTGCTGTTGTTGGTCCTGTGTTTAGTTTGTAAGATGTTTGTCTTTTTAGGTTTTAGCATTTTTCTGGGTTACTTTACCTAACTTTTACTGCAGAAGCCAACAGTACCAAGCAGTAATAGATCATCTTGTGCTGAGGCTATCACTTTAGTTATTTGGAAAAGATTAATTCCATGAAGCCTCTGTCTAGCATCAGGGAACAATCACAGACCAAGCAATTTCTGGCCTGGGAAGGAAACATCCCCATTCCTCTAAACCTCTTTGAGTATTGTGATTACAGTGGTGTTTCTTGTTCATGAAGGTCAAAACTAGACATTATTCTTCACATTTGGAGACTTTCAAGTAAGGCTACATAATCCTGAGGGTGTAAGGCTACATAAGCTGAGGGTGTAGCAATGATGTCAAAAAGCTTGTTGTGAAGTGAAGGGTATCCCCAGGCATGCACAATTTCCTTGAAAAACTCCCAGTCTTATTTGCTCTTGTAACAGCACAAACTTGTTGTCTGCTGCTGTTTTCTAAATGATGATAGAACAGGAGCTGTATAGTATTTCCTCTTGGAAATCCGTGTCTCTTGGAAGTTGTCCCTTTAGCATGAGGATTTTTGTCTTTGTCTCTTTCCCTTCTTTCCTTCAGATTTACAGTTCTTATATCTTCCACTTAATAGTCTCATGCCTGCCATTTAATCTAAATTTAGCTGTTTGTCTCTTCAAATGGCTTTGAAGTTCCTGCTTCCTTTCCCCTGCTATGTCCCATCTTTTAACCTTCAGTAGGAAATTAGCTCAGGAAGCTGGAGGAATTCTTCTGCTAGAGATCATGGCATTGTGTTGCCCTTCCTATCTGAAATATCTGCTTTGGATTCACTTTTATTGTTGGCAATTGACTGAAATCCCTGTTCAGAAGCTTTTGGTCACAGTGATTTCCATATAGTTGAGAAATAGCATTGTGAACACTCCAAAATCTAGTCAGAATTGGTTATTGTCTTGAATTACAGACTTTCCAATCTATAGCCTCATATCATTAAGTTTTCTGCCATCTCCTCAGCAGTATTGTGTGAACATGGCTGCACTGAAAAATGGCAAAAGCTGCCTCTCAACCCATAGCATGCCTTCCTAGAAATGTAAAATAATGGATTCTTAAAGATTAACTGGAAAATAATGCCTGCAATTTAAATATTTCATTGACTCCTGTGAGAGGTGTAACTGCTGGAATCCTGCTCTGAGGAGAAATAACAAGTATTGTGGTCCAAATACTGTCAGGTGATTTCTAAAGAGTGAGAAGACACTGGCAACTGCAGCAGGATAACGCTGTCAGGAAACTGCACCAAGAGCTTTTAACTCATTCTGCCTCACTTTTCTGGTTACAGGTCAGAGCATTTGGTGCAAAGGGAAAATATGTGTACATGAAAGTCATGAGTCTGCTTGTACCAAGTGCTGAGGAATGCATTTGGTGCAGCTTCTGGTGCTGGGAGAGTGACTGGTAGAGTCTGTGAATGGTCAGACTGGGAAGTTTCCTTAGCACCAGGAATCACATAATGTCCTGTGTGCCATTAGGACTGTCCATCTGCCCACTCACCGAATTTGACAGTAATTTCATATCTCAGATTGTGTGGTTTGATGTAGTCCAGAAACACCCTAGTGGATCTCATTGTTATTAGATTATTAGATTGGATATTAGGAATAAATTCTTTACTGTGAGGATGGTGAGACACTGGCACAGGTTGCCCAGAGAAGCTGTGGATGCCACCCACATCCCTGGAAATGTTCAAGGCCAAGGCTGGATGGGGCTCTGAGCAACCTGGTCTAGTGGAAGGCGTCCCTGAACATGGCAGAGAGCTGGAACTAGATGACCTTTAAGATGATCCCTTCCAACCCAATCATTCTAAGATTCTATGATGACATGATTGTATGATTATTGATTACCTCAGGAGGCTGTATTGGAAACCAAAACATAAAACTAATTTTCTTCAACACCCTTGTGCTTGTTTCATGTGCTGAATAATAAGAAATGTGGTCCTCATACATTCTGAAAATATTTTTGAGGTACACAGATACTGATTATGCTAAATATTGTCTAGAAATGTGAATAGTTTTTTCTGAAATTGAAGGTAGGCATGTTTTTCTTATCTTCCAAGTACCTAAAATCTAGTATGCACTAGCCAGATTACTCCCTTTCAGAAGATAATAAGCAAGAGCAGTTTTGCTGCAAAGCAGACCTTTTTTTATTTTCCCTGTCTTTTTCACTTCTTCACCTTATTGTATTTTGCATTAACTTTGCTTTTCTACTTTACATTTCATGTGCAGTCAACTTAGCTCTGAAAAATGCTTAATTTTAGAAAGATTCAAACTTCTTTTAAAGGTTGATCTGCTTCTTAGTGTGCAAAAGACAAAATTTTCAACAGTTTAAGCAACTTTGAATGTCAAACACTGAAGCTGTAAAGGAAGTTTTCAGTTACGTGGATGTATTAACATTTGGAAAAATGCTAGCATTGAAAAAGTTTTGTTAGAGTTGCCATATTAAGATAATAAATGTTCTTTTCAACTTATGGAGGTGATGGAATTGCCTTTTAATAATCTCTTGAAGAAAAAAGTCTGTAGTGTAATGGAAAGAGAATTTAAAATAATTTTCTTGCACTTCCCCTCGTTTGACACGAGATGGTGCAGTAAGCTCAGAATTCCTTGGCCTGCATCTGTAAAGCTTCATGGTGTACTATTGAGAGTTTTCTTAGATGGTTTAGAAAGTAATAATCAGCAAAAAGTGCCTTGTGAATCCCTGGTGTTTTGGGAAATCTGAATTCAACCAACTGTACCTGAAAGTCAGAGACACAAGTTCTGTCTCTAAATTAAATATGTACCTCTTCTCCTCCCTCCCAGGAATAGAGCTAATCAGTGTTCATTAAATGAATGATAACTCTGGCTCCTAAATGAACCTTACTAGTATTTTTGTGATGTTAGATGTATTTTTTTTTTTTTTTCAGTATAGCCCACTTTGTTAAGATAAGTTGAAAAGTAAAAATCCTTGTAAGGATCTTTCATCTCCTTGGTTGTCCAAACATTTTAAATGTCAGGCTATTTCAGCTATCTCCATTTCCTAATTTAATGCCAGGTTGAACTGTAAGCATCAGTGGAAATTGAGCAAAAACAAGGAACCAGGTGAATAACTATACTAAGCTAAGTTATTTCCAAACAAGAATGATCAGTAATGACTATTTTCAGTTGCCTCATCTTTGACAGCCTCATCTTCTGGAAGGGAAGGAGCCATACTGGCTATTACTCCTTTTATTTCTGTCCCAGGATGTTGTCCTGCAGCTCAGCTGGGTTGCTGACAGCTTGCAGAAAGTCAGGATTGATGGAACAACTTTCCAGTGGAGAGAGGAGAAAAACCATCTCCACATGGAACAAATGGGCTCAGCAGTCTACAGAGTTAAGGTTATCCACAAATTGGCATGTGTACAAATTGCTTTACAGAAGGAGGGCTGCGTCTCCCAATGCCAGAGCACATAGATTTTTTTTTTTTTTTTTTTTTTTTAATGGCAGGAAGCCTTGTCTTACCCACTACTTGAGTTATAGAATCACAGAATCATTTAGGCTGGAAAAGACCTCTGAGATCATTGAGTCCAGTCTCTGACAGATCACCATCTTGTCAAATGTATTGGCCATGGTGCTAAGTGTCACATCCAGTCATTTCTTGAACACCTCCAGGGATGGTGACTCTACCACTTCTCTGGAAAGTTCATTCCAATATTTAACAACCCTTTCATGAAGAAATTAATCCTAATATCTAACCTGAATCTCCCCTGTCATAGGTTCAGTTGTGTGGGAGAAGAGGCCAACCAGCACCTGACTGTGACCTCCTTTCAGGTGTTGTAGAGAATGAGAAGGTCCCCCCTGAGCCTTCTCCAGGCTAAACACCCCCAGCTCCCTCAGCCACTCCTCATCAGTTTTGTGCTCCAGACCCTTCCCCAGCTCTGTTGTCCTTCTCTGGACACACTCCAGCCCCCCAATGTCCTTCTTGCAGTGAGGGGTCCAGAACTGCACACAGGACTGGAGGTGTGGCCTCACCAGTGCTGACAGGGGACAATCCCTGCCCTGGCCACACCATTGCTGATCCAGGCCAGGATGTCACTGGCATCCTTGGCCACCAGGGCACTCTGTTGGCTCATGTTCAGCTGCTGTTGACCAGCACTCCCAAATCCTTTTCAGCGTGCAGCTTTGCAGCCATTCTTCCTCAGCCTGCAGCCCTGCCTGGGATTGTTGTGCCCCGAGGGCAGGACCTTATAAAACTTCATGTTGTTGGTCTCAGCCCATCAATCCAGCCTGACCATTTTCCCCTTCTGAGCCTTCCTACCTTCCAGCAAATCAACACTCTCACACGTATTGGTGTCATCTGCAAATTTGCACTTAGTCCCCTCATCCAGATCATCAGTAAAGGTATTAAACAGGACTGGACCTGATACAGAGCCCTTCACAGCATGAGTGATCAGAAGATTCTTTGAGACTCTCTGTATCTAGTGGGGCAAGGATGTTTTGTTTCTGCTCCAAGGCAGATGTCTCTCTTTCCCAATTCCTGTCTCCTAGTGAGCGTGTAGTATCCCTTGAATATCCATCATTCTTCTTTTTATCCTCATGAGTGCAGGAAGGTCATTCCACTGAGAGCTTCTGGAATCTGTCACTCACCCTTTCCGAAAGTCTGTAATGAAGCAGCTTTTTCCCCACCTCCAAAGCTTTCCCTGTCCAGGTGTGAGTCAGACCTCACTACAGGGGTTGCTGTGCTTTGTCCAACAAATTAACAAAAATAGGGAAAGAGGCTCTGAGGATGAGCCTGGATGATTAATGATTCTGTGAAAAATGTATTAGCCTGAGCTTCCTGGAAACTGTCATAAAGAGTAATTTTTTGTGTCTAAAAATGTAAATTAGGCAAGAGCTATTTATTTCATGAATTAACATTAACTTCAATAAAAATTGAGTTCTGAAGACAATTTGGATAAATAAGGTCAAAATATCATATAGCTTTTTTATTTTTTTTTTTTCCGATGCAACAGTCTCATGTCACAATTCAACAAACTTTGGGACTATTTTTTTGATACTGGACTTTGCATAAAGACCAAAGTCATGCATTGGTCACGGGTACTGTAAAAATAACAAAATCCTAGACTCTTCTGATGTTGCAGTGGGTCATGTTACCTTTAAATAAACTTGAGATGTTGCTGCCCAGAGCTGGAAAACAGTATAAGGAAATACACTCCACAGACCTGTGTAGCTGCTTTGAATCATAGAATCACAGAATAGTCTGGGTTGAAAGGGACCTTACAGATGATCTAGTTCCAACACCCTGACTTAAGCAGGGACACCTTCCACTAGATCAGGTTTAAGCAATTGCAGGGAAGTCCTCTGCCCAGGAAATGTAAATATCCCTAGCTTCCAGGGAGCCAGGTTTGCACAGAGAAAGCTGATTAATACAGCTTTCAGCATTGCTGTGCCTGATAGTCCTGTGTAAATGTAGTTCCTGGTGTTTTGGGGGGATAATCTATCTGTGGCAAGAAACCACATTTATTTTTTCCAGATCACTGAGATCCCTTAATTCCTATTACTGAGGAAGAACCCTATGATAGAGATGAAGTTCAAACAGGAAAGAAAAGAAAAAAAAAAAAAAAAAGGGTTGAGTTTGCTTTAATTTCTGCAGCTGAAGTGTGACAAAGAGTTGAGGCAGTGGCACAGCACAGGCTGTTCTTCCCAAGCAAAGATGCTGCATTTCAGAGGCTCTTTAGAAGCTGTGGATGACTTGAGAGAGGCTGAGGCTTTGTTACATGTCAGGAACAGCAGTCTGAAGTTTTCTCTTGCAGTTACAAAATTAATTGGGGTTATAGAGAGGACATATTAATGTATGTATGAATATATTAGCAAGCCATCTAAAATTTAATCTTGCATCCTTTTCTTTGCTTACCCTGACTGCATTTCATAAGTATAGCTAATCTGCATGAAGCATTTTTTATCCCCAGGGTGGCTGAGCTCAGTAGCAATGATCTTATAAGAATACTTTTGATCACTACCCAGTAGCTTCCTAGCTTTTGTGTTTTGGAGTTGGTACTGTTTGGTCCTTTTTCCCCCTCCCTTTCTCCTTTTCAGTATGCAGTTGCTGGCAAAGCCCCACGCTGCAGTCAGTCCTTCAGTGGATTCCACTGAATATTCACTAGGTTGCTTCATCAAGACACAACACTTGTTACATGTTTAATCATGTAATGCTTTTCTCTTATCTCCTATTGTAGCAGCAGATAAGCATATATCATACATCTGTATCTGTAATCTATGTTTTTTAACAGAAAAATGCAATTGGATTAGAAAGAGACAAAGGAAGATCACAAATGTGGCTCTGCCTGTTTCTGCTCTTAAGAAAGTGGCAAAAGCAGCTCTGAATTTTGATTTTATTCCATTATGTTTCAAGGCAAAATAAGCAGCTTATAGATTAGCATTTTGAGTAATATTTTGTATCTCATTTTCATGTGGGCATGAACGTCTTTCATTTCTGAGCCCTTGTCTTACTCGAAAGAAATTCCCAAAATGGTGCAAAAATTGAATGTTACAGTGAAGAACAGTTATTAGTGAAGAATATTTTTTTTGGTTTTGTCATCACAGCTAAACCTATTGTTTTGTGTGCTTGATGTTTGCCTTGGCGTTCTGATTGATGGCTTTCCACATGATTTATGTAGTTGCAGACAGTATCTTGTTATCTTTCTAGATTCTGACAGAATGAAAAAAAAAACCCAAATAAAATTGCTTCTGTCAGTGGATGATTTAATTGGAAAAATCTCAGCAACTTAAACCTCAGGCATTGCAATCCTTTATTTTTTGGCAAAATAAATGTTGTCCTCCGATGGACACAAGCAGAGCAAGTTCTGACAGTATCTACTAGTGCACTATATGTTGTTAGACTTGCCTGAAGAATGAAGACAGGAATTTTCAAAGGAATTTGAAAATATTTTCAGGCAATGGACCCTGTTTACTTTATATGGGCCTCCTAGGTATTGAAGGTCTTTTCAAATGTTAATCTGAATTGCTGTTTCAGGAGATTTTCTGTGTTCTTGATCTACCAAGTGCTTTACCCATTAGAATTAATTAGCTGATTGATATTTTATTCTTTTTGAATAGCAGATTTCTTTTTAAGAATAGTCTTGTTCTTCTTTTTCTTGTTTTTTTTTTTTTTTTGGGGGGGGGCTGAGGGTGAAGCCTGACATATTGCAGATATTCCTCACCATGTCTCTCACATATAATCAAGTAAATAAGAAAACCCAATAATCCTTTTCTCTCACTGTCTTTCTCTAATGCTTTGTGTAGTGCTAGTTATTCCTTGCTTCCCTGTAATTTTCTGAGTTGTTTTTTCTTTGATGTGTTGGCCATGTGCAATACTCATAGAATATAAAAAATACTGAGAGATGGCCTGTTATAAAGACATTTTTTCCCCCCATCTAAACCACATGAAATATACACAATGGTTTAAGTACTAGATGCTATGTGCATAGGACTGCTATGTTCTGCCAGTTCTTTTCTCCAAGTCTAGAAGTACTAGAATATTTGTAAAGTATCTGTAATGATGTTTGCCACCTTTCCAAAGTGTTTGCTGACCTACTGCTGAAAAGTGCAATAAAGCATCTCAGAGTTATTAGTCAGACTGTAACAGGAGGGATTTTTCTCAGACATGTCAGATGGGTTTAACACCAGTTGTTTCCGTAAGCTTGGTAGCTGAAATGCCCTTCTGTCAGACTTCGGCTACTGCTGACACTTGGGAGTGTATTCGACAATTTAAATGAAGCACTAAAGTTCCATGATACTTTTTCACTGAGGAATATACTGATAATTCACTCACTCAGTAGAAGATACATGTGTTTATATATCTGATGATGTGACACATCAAAAATGTTCTGGCTTTTGTCAGTACCAGGTGTAAAAGAAAGCAGAAGTTTGCAGTTCCAGGGTCTCTGGATAGCTGCAGCCTCCAAGATGAAGAGAAAAGAATCACTTTAGTCAAACCTTATGAAAAGTATCTTGGCAGCCTGACCAAGAAGTGCTTTAGCAATTTCCAAATTTTTTTTTAATTTCTATTTCTCATACCTCTTATTTAATCTTGCTGTAATGTAGTTTTGTGGACTATGAAGCTGTGAAAAAATCAGAATTTTGACATCTGAAGGAAAAATCTTTCTTAACTGGCTGTTACTTTCCAACTCATTTCAAGAATCTAGTCTAAAATAAGAGTTTCTGAGATTGTTATTATGTGACATCTTCACAACCTTAATATTGTGTAACATCATCTCCCCACCCTTTGCAGGGAACTTGGAACTTAATGATCTTTAATGACCATTACAACCCAAACCATTCTGTGGTTCTGTGATTCTGTGATCTTGGTATCAATGGCTGATTGAGACTTCTCAAAAGATAAGATGTCTTTCAAAAATATTTTTAAATGGGAAATGCCTTTTGCTATTTAATTACCTTCAATCCATTTCAGAAGATAATGTTACTTGCTTTTTAATAACCTTAAAAAATTGCTACTGAAGCTGATGTAATTTGAACTAATGTCAAAAAAATAGTCATCACTCTTGATGACTCAGGTGGCATTTTTAAGATCTGCATTGTTTACTAACTTGGTTTTTCACAGTGTTGTCTTTCCTTTCACATAATATTGTTTCTTTTTTCCATAGTTGATCAGTGTTCCTTTTCCTGTTCCTTTTTCTGACTTGCCTTCAGGATCCTTTCCTGTATTTTTCCTTCTCCTACATTTCTCTTATTTCCATTCCTACACAAACACATGATTCTTATTAATCCTTCAAGGTACCCATGAAGTACAAATTTGTACCAAATTTGTGAACCTGTAATGATTGATGCCCTCCTGTACGAGACAACTGCACTCTTATTCCTCATTCTGTTTCTTGGCTGCTTTAGAGAGCAGAAGCACAGCACTGCCTGTCTCCTCTTTGTTGCACATAGACTTTAAGAACTGGTTTTCATTTTTTTCTTGCTCCTGAAAGGTGTATTCTCCTCCCCCCGAAAAAAAGTAATGTGAAATACAGTTGAATATTATCAAGTCTAGTGGATCTCAGTTGCCCACTGAAATGGGAGCACTTTGGGCAGCTTTTATTCTGTTAATACTTACAGAAACTGTGAGCCAAAGTAACTGCAATCAGTCTTTTTAACCAACAAACTCATGAACACCAAATTGCATCTGTCTTCCAAATATGAATAGAATGAGAGTTTTACATAGATTAGAGCTAGAAGTCAGCTTTTAGTGTTTTCTGCAAAAAATGACCACATTCTCAAAGCAAGTGTACCTAGCTGGTTTCAAAGCCTTCCTCCCACTACAGTTTTAACATGCATCTACCTGAATTGCTGCATTGGATTTGATCAGCCAATATTGGTTGAAACTTTTTCTTCCCAAAGGGAAATAAAAAAAAAAAAGGTCATTAAACTTAATAAAATTATTATCATTGATTAGATGACATTAAAAAGGCTAAAAAGAGTTTTTACAGCAAATAAACAAATTCTTACTTTGAAGTCTGAGTCATAAATTGTGCCTTTGATCAAGTGGATGAGCAAATGCCAACCAGGAAAGTAGAATTTCAGTGATGAGAGTATAAAGAGTTATATTAATTACTGGGAATCAGCCAAAATAGTACAAAGTTAACAACTTTACACTTTGGGAGTGTTAAAGTCATCCACCAGTTTCTGAAGACCACACTTGCAGATCGTTTCACATTGAAATTGCTGCTGTTTCCTCTTTAGAAGTTGTTGGACAGTATGTGTCTTTCACTGTTTGGCAAGAAATCTAGAAGTTGAGCAGATCTGAATTGAATAGAGATTTCATCCGAAATTTGGTTTATTTTCCTAACTGTTATCTTCATAGTTGTACTTCTGTTTAGAAAAGGCATAATTTTTTCAGTATTCTGGAGATGTTGATATCTACTTAAGGCAAATGTGAATGGGAACAGTAAAGTGAACTCAAGGGCGTTTCTGTACTACCTGTACTTTACTAATACCTGTAATGTCGAGGGAATGCCTGAAATTTGGCTTAAGTTAAAATAACTAAGACAGATTTCCATTTCTGAACAGGCTGTTTACCTACTCTCTCCTAGAGATACTGGGCTTAGGGAATTGTAATCCTGTCTCTATTTTGGAGTTCGAAGTAGGCCACAAGGACTACTAAACAATTGTACCTCAAAAACTTTTTTTTAAAAAAAAAAAGCAGAATCTGTCAAAAGAGGGAACAATCAACCAGGCAAAACATCACATCAGCATTTATCACAGAATCAAAGACTATCCTGTGTTGGGAGGAGCCCACAAGGATCATCAAGTCCAACTTCTGGCCCTGCACAGGACGACCCCTAGAATCACACTGTGTGCCTGAGAGCATTGTCCAAGCACATCTCGAACTCTGTAAAACTTGGTGCCATGACCACTTCCTTGGGGAGCCTGTTCCAGTGATGTTTCTAAACAGAGGAAAAGCAGTCTTGAGCAAAGTCATAGAGCACCAATACATCAGTCTATTATAGCTACTAGAGAGGTAGAGGGTTTGAATTACTTTGGAAAACATAGTTTACTTCTCCTATTCTCCTTCATCACTTTGTGTACTGGGATTTTCCACACCTATGCCTTTGGAGGACTGTGTGTGCCTTTGTTTAGGGGCTGTACCTTCCTCAGCATCAAACTCTTCTTACAATGCAGCATACAGAGAAGTTGGATAGGTATTTCCTAATGTCTGGATATTAGAAAAACTTTGCCACTGAAAGAGTGGTCAAGGATTGGAACAGGCTGCCCAGGGAAGTGTTGGAATTGCCATCCTTGGAAGTGTTAAAAAAACCATGCAGCTGTAGGTGTGGTACAAAGGGACATGGTTTAGTAGTGGACCTGATGGTGTGTTAGGGTTAAAGGTTGGGCTTGATCTTAGAGGTCTTTTCCAAACATAAGGGCTCTGTGTTTCCCTGAATAGGTTCATCTTTCAGAGCAGAATGACTTAGAAACTCTCTGTATGCAACTGGATGATAGAGCCATCGGAAACACATCTGTGGCTTTCCACCTTTCGTATACTGACTTTATCACCAACCTTTTCTTCTCATACTTTCTTGCTGATGCAGGATGACTCGGCAGCTGACTTCTATGCCAGGTCATTATCTCAAACCAAAGGGGATCTGAGCCAGCTTGGAGCCACACGAAATGCATCAGGGTAGAGAAATGGGCTGAGGAAAATACAGTTTGGGTTTTGTACCATTGCTCTTTTTCTCTCACTCTCACTGTCCCTGATTTTTTTTTTTTTTTCTTTCCAGTACAAGGCTTTGTGAGAAAATGCATTTTAGAAATAATATGAATGTGAGGAACTGTGAGAAAGGAGTCTGGCAGTCAGTGGCTGAAATACACATAGGCATGTGCAGCTGGGGAGAAAGAGGCACAAACTGTTAAAATATTTGAAAATATTTTAGAGCCTACATTTTTCTACCTTGCAGCCTGATTTGACATTGTGATTATTCAACTGCTCAGAAAACTGACGTCTGCAATGTTGTTGAAACATATTTCTTTTGACAGTATGGTAATACTAGGGTGAATATGGTAATATTAAGGGTGAATAATAAGTCTGAATACTAGAGAATCTGCTGTAAACCTGCATGCATAGAGATCATCCTACATTTTCTGGTTTTTAAGTCAGTTATAGCTAGCTTAATACAGGTAATTCTGGCAATTGGAACCCAGGTTTTATTCCAGTTATTCAATTAAGCTGAAATTGCTTGTAATGTAGTACATAATTGTAGGAGAGGCATCGTTTCAAGATGGTAAGTAGGTGAGATACTAATTAAATTCTTCTGAACTTCAATAATTTAATATTCAAAGGAGCATTGCATTGCCTCTGGGGATTACAGGGGAAGAAACCTGAACAAAAATAGCAGCCCCCAAATGATTTTTGCTGGACAACTCTGACTGAAATTTTGGGTTTGTTAGTATTGCTCCACCATTCTGGATACAAACACAGTGGGTCATATCCGTCTGTGGGTGAATGCTCTGCAGACTTCAGTTAGATCATGTGTGGGTGGATAAGAACAAAATTTTCCCAAACACTGTTAAACCCAGGGGTGATGATGGTGTTTATATATAATCTTGAAAAGCTGGATTCTTTTATATTCAGGCTTTTGGGGAAAGTAGGTTTCAGCCTAATTTAGGCAGGAATACATCTCCCTTTGATTTTCAAAGAACTGTAAGTCACAAACTCTTTTAAATTCTTTTTGAGAATCTCATCTGATAATAAAATGAGAGGTGTGGGAGAGGATGAAATTCATCCATTCTGTAGCATCATGTCATAGCATATCTCAGGTTGTCTTATCTTTGCTACATCAAGGTTTTTGACCGGGTTAGTGCAGTCCTTCCCACTCCTGAATACATCAAAGCAGATGTGCCACTGCCCTTCTCATTATAGCTCTCAGTAATGATCTAAGCTAGACTGGTCTGGAGATTCCTCCCTAGATGCATATTCTTTCCAAGCCTCTTAATTCAATCTGAATGATGATGATGATAATTTAGGTTATAGTATTACCCAGGGGCTCTGATAGCAGTGCAGGGCCCCATTGTCCAAAGCATCATATAGACAAGGAAAAGCTTTAATGTTGTGATACCACAGAGCAGCCCAGGCTAAAACCAATGCAAATGAGCAAAAATTAATAGGAATTCCTGCGTATGTTCAAATCTTATCTAATAATCTATCTATTACAATCAAATTATATCCACTTTTAAACTAGTGTATAATTCATTTGTAATTTCTTTAGCTAGTGATGTTCATATCTCAAGGCTGAATTGCAGACCAGTGGTATCTTGTTACATTTATTGGCTTTTTCCCATTAGCACTGCACGATTTCTTTGCACCTCACTGAGTCAGAAACACATGGACAAGTGTACACATTTTGGGAAAAAAAACAAACAGCCTTGGTGTTAAAGAAAAAGGTTTCTGAGAATAGAGTCAGTAAGAATCTGCCATGATTGCACAATGTAGAAATTAACCCCCTCCAGCTAGCATACCACCATTTGCTTACTGTGTCAATCAATTAATGTCCTTGATTTATTTCTACACGTTTTTTAACTGAGTTGATGAGCGTTACTGTACATTCAATTAGATGGGTTTTTCAACATAGTTTTCATCATAATGGTTAATGTAAATGAGTTTTCTTGATTATGGTAGGGTGAATGCTTTATTAAGAGTCTTGTGATGTAATAGAACAAGTTTTGGCACATCCTTTTGAGGACCCTTTGTTTTTAGGGACTCCCATCTCCACCTCTCTTCTCACAAACTCTGTTGGCCTGATGGGTGTGATATTGAAGACCTATGATGGGTGGACTTTCAAATCTAAATTATCCATAATTTTATTGGAGTATTGTAATTTTATTTGGTAATGTGTTTAGTACTCTGATGCTCTACACCTTCTAAAAGTGCTGGTGGAGGGCATCATGGTGTACTGTAATTCTGTTCTCTGGCAGTGTCTTGGGGGCTGCAGTGGCATTTGAACCTGTGATAAGATCTTATCAAGAAGAAATAAATTCAAAATTTGATATGCAAACACAAGAACCATTGGGGCAACACTTTATGGAATGTGGAGATGCTGATTTGTAAAAAGTGCTTGTACTCTGGAAATGCTTTCTTTTCCCCCAGAACTGCCTGTTTCCTCAAGCTGGCAGTGCCTTTCCCAGCTCCCCTTTCTCTCTAAGACATGTGGTCTGAATGACTGCTTTGACATCTCTGTGACTGTAGGGGAGGAGATTCATTTGCTGAGGGGCACAGTGGCTGCCCAAGGCAGCTGAATCTCTAGTGTTATGGGGCAAGAATGATTGCCTGAGGAGAAATTAAAAAGATGGAGAAGACAGGAAATATGGTTTTAACAATTTTAGTCCCATCCTAAACAGCCTTTCTACGTACTGCATCTACCCTGAAGCTCCCACTTCACACTCTTTTTGCAAAGATGGAGAAAGTGGTCAGGGCATTGGACAAGGGTGTTTTGCATTGCTAACGTTGCTCAAAGACTGATTACTGTAGGGGCAGTGTTAGATCCTGGGCATCCCTACTCCAATGACATTTATTTTCCTGAAGTGTTAAGGCCACCGAGTTGGAATCTACCACCCAGTTGTCCTTGTTGTTTATGTTACATCTGTGCCCACCATTATTTTGCAGATTTGGGATGGTTGCAGGAGCAGTTCTAACCACTTTCCTCAGAGCTCCCAGAACTGTATATGTGCTTCAGGGACAAAACCTGATCCTAGGAGCAAAGAACTTTATCTGCTTGGTACAATCTGTTTTCCAGAGATATGGGTAAATAGGCAGTTGGTATCATTTTACTCGAGATTTTTATGAACTGGTGGTGGTATTGTATATTTGCATTAAAAAAAAAAAATGTAGACAAAAATGTTACTCTCTTACAAATAGTATTAATTACATAGAATTAGATGGCTGATGGGTAGTTAATGAAGATGTGCAGTGCCACAGCTGTTCCATTTAGAGACCTGGATGACAGGAAATATTTATCTGTCTTTTCAGAAACTCTAGGGATGATCTTGGGAATTACACTTCAGAAAATCTGTGCCAGGTAGTTTTAATGAGATAAACATAATGGGATTGTGACAAGAAGGAATAGTTTCTCGAAATGAAAAATTGATTTATTTTAGCTTAATGGAATCTCTGCCAATGTCAGTAAGTTAGTAGTAAGTGGAAAAGAGGCTCAAGTAATTTATTTGTACTTACTAAATAACTTTCACAAAGTCCTGTCCCTCTAACATGCTAAGGAAATACTTCTGAAAATAAAATACCGGGGAAGGTTAGAGTGCCAATGAGCCAAACAACTGAGAGAAATGAATGGATCACCTGCAGTATGGCAGAAGGCTTGTTGCTAAGGTTATCCTTTAGGCTAAGACAGCCTGGACCAGGGAAAGTCTATGCACATTTTTAAGTCTTTCCTAGACAGTGCTATAAAAGTATAAATGTGATTATTAGCTAGACAGGCATAGGACAGGTTGCAGATGGGATGCCATTATTTTGGGCAGTGGAGAGAAGATAAAGCTGTATGACATTTCAGACAAATTAAAGAGAACTGGAAGAATAGGCAGATGATAAAATGCAATTTTGTAAAATATACATATCTACAGTGGAATGGGAAATATAAATGACTCATAAATGCTTAACTGATTGAATGTTTTAAGAATGGCTTATAGCTTTGTAGCCAAATCTTTAAGTGACTGAATTGACTGAGCAGATTTTTTACAAATGAATGGCAGAATTAAAGAGCTGAAATACTAAAAACATTTTCATGACATAAAAAGCTCTATTGCATAATGCTTTTAGAAATTAAAAAGAAGAAAAGGAAACATAGATTGAAATGGGAGATAAAAAATGTCTTCTAAACCAAATACTCGGTTTGGCCAAGATGATAATTTTTGCCCCCTTTGATTTTCTTCCCCTTTTTGCCATTTTCAATCAAATCTGAAAGGGGTCAGTAGCTGGAGAGAAAATCCTATGACTTTCATAAAAAAGGTAACCAAATTGAGAAAAAATACAGTATTAACTCATCTGTTATAAATCCCAGTGAATTAATACAGATTAAGTATTACAGTTAAGAGATGGGGGAGTGAGAGAGAAAGAGAAAATATGAAATTTTGCTGCAGCATAAACTTCTTTTTGAACCAACACCTTACTAGCCATCAGAATTTAGCAATGCAGCTCAGTCCATAGGAGGAGAAATCTTGTTTATTCTGCTGCTCATGTATCTATTTCTTTGGGATCTGGGAATATTCATGAGCCAACATGAAAAATTAGGACCTTTTAGATAGAAGACTAAAAAGCCAGAACATATGGATCTTATGGCACTGTGCAGATGGATAGGAAATTATGAATTACTAAGGTTCTCAGTTAAGCTGTTGAGCACAATGCTTGTTGCTGTTCCATAGATCTCACCCTGATAAAACGGGTCAGTGTTTAGTAGAACATAAAAACCTCTCATACATAACCTTTTCAAGGCTGAACAGATTGGATGCTCCAGAAATCTGCTAGCTCAAGGGTAATTTCTGGAACCTGCAAAAGAGGAAAAACCCTGACAGCTGCAATGTTTGAAATTCCTTCCTAAGAGGTGAACTAACACTCTGTGAGTTATTACAAAATAATAAAGACTTTATTTTATTTGTTTTATTTTTCATTTCTGAACTCAAGATTTTATGACAACTGAAACTGTGAGAATAACTTACCCTGTAAAAAGATTCCACTGCTATTTTATGGTATGTTTTTATACCAGAGATACATGCACATTGGACACATAATCAAAATAAAGTGATATGGTCTGTATCACTTGAAACTTCACTCATGAACTTAATGATGTATTTTTATCATGCTCTATTTTTATCACAGTCTTAACTTTAAGATTTTTCTAATGAATAGATCATTGCATTTGGAGAAAGAATTGCATTTGAAACATTTCTGTTACCTTTCTGCATCACTGACTGATGAGATCAGGTATTGAGGGAAACAAAACATGTATTAGTGAAATTAGTCTGGTTTTCTATTAATTTCATTTACAAAAGCTGTTGATAATCTCTTTTTCAGTCTAGTTCAGTCTAAACTTCAAAACTCCAAGTAAATGAAGGTCAAATTTTTGGGTGTCACCTTAGGGACTGCACAAATTAATGCACAAATTCACTTGCTCCTGAGTTACTGCTGTAGACCACAATAAATGGTAAGGTTTTTCCTATTGGTTTAGTCTCAAGAAAGGCAACCAGGCAAGAAAGCTGATCCTACAAGATTATGATACCTTCTTGTGGGTTTTGCTGCACAGTTTGATGCCTGTTCTAGAAGGAGACTGATGAAATTGGTAAATATTTCGTGATCTTTCTAAAATATTTAAGGAATTGTATCATGTTTAGATAGGAGAAAGAAGTTATTTATTTTTCTCAGTTTCAAGTGACATGGCTGCAACAAAACTATACTTTTCAGTGCAAAAAATATAAAATCAGAGGTACATATTTATTTACAGGAATGGTTGCTAAAACTAATTATCTAAATATGGAGTGTTTAGCATGATACAGATGGTGATGTTTTTAATAGCAAATGTGCCATAAAAAGGTATTTCAGTCTTACCTTAAAACTTTCAAATGGAAGTCAACAAATAATTTCATCTGACTGAAGAATAAAAAAGATCAGAAATTACAGTGGTTTGTATTGACATTTTTAATGTACAATTTGTTTCAAAAAAGTCAAAACATTTTATTTAATAGCTGCAATATAATTTTGGATGCATCATTTTAAACTGGAATACCAAAATGGAACAAAATATCCAAAAGTAAATATAGGAAAAGAAGTAATGTTCCCTCTTCCATACAAAAACTTCTGTATTGGATTGAATGAAATATTTCAGGTCTAGCTGACCTGATTTCTGTCTTTGCTCTGTTATTGAGTGAATAACCCATTATTTGTACAGTTTATGAGGAATATGAGACAAAATATGCACAGACTTTCTCAGAACATGTGCTGCAGTCCTTTAAATTTTGTATCTTTCTTTTGATTTATGAAGATAAAGAATAAAAGTTGCCTTGACACCTGAACGACAGACAATTTCCACTGGAGGGCTGTGAATTCTTGAAGAGGAAATTCTTTCAGGGTCTGCAATGAATCATCTATGTCTGACTTTGGCAAAATACTAAGTTTTACCACATATATACTGCACTCCCATTCTGCTCTTGGCAGAGTATGTTGGGTTATTTGATAAATGTTCATGAGAGATCTCCTGCAAGAAAAACATGAGATTTACTTGTCTCTATGTTTAAACTTAGTTTTGGTAATGTTTAGTGTTCCCCTCTATGAGGATTTTTAGGGATAAGTTGGCATATGTCCTTCCAGGACCATAGTCCAAGGGCTGAAGATAATATGGCTTGGAAGGGGGAGAGAAGTGCCATTTCTATCTTTCTGTAAGTTCAGGGTGAGTGGAACAAGTCTCTTGCCTTCAATATCCACATATATAACATGGCAATATAATCAACTGCTGATTTGGTAGAGCAGTTGAATATATACATATATAGATTTAAATTTTTACATCTCAGATTTTCAGTCTTTAAGTTTTGCAGCTGAGGTTTGTGGTGTGCTGCCAGCCAGCTCTGAGGTCAGGGTGATGCGTATTCAGGCAGTGGGGAACTCTGTAAAAGTCCCTAATGGATATCACATATGGTGTATTCCACTGTAGCTGGAATCCAAATCCTGGAATTACCAATGCAGAGTTCTGTGCACTTCTGCTATGCTGCAGACACAATAGTTGCTGTCCAGCCCTTGGTACCCCCGCCCACTCCTCAGCAAATGATGGAAAAAAACAGGATTTTATCAACTCTAAAAGTCTTTCTCAGGGCCTGTCAACGGTTCTACCTACAGCACTGTAGATATTAAGGCTTCCTATATTTAGAGTAAAAGGAAATGACAAAACTTCTATTTTTACAATTATAACATACTGTGTAGTTAATTAGAGAGGATGCAGAGATGATTCTCTGACAAATACCTTATAAAATGTCACTCAAACTATTTGCCTGAGTCATCTTTTATGGACTTTACCTTTCTAAATAGCTTGTTGGGGTTGGTTGGTTGGTCGGTTTGTTTTTCGATCCCATATATATGATAACAGTTATGCACTCCTGATCTTCATGACTTTTTGAATTAATGACAGTAAGGGAAAAAATGAGAATCAGATAGGCAAAATATAACTCTTGTCAAGTGCAAGCAAGTCATTTTAAAATATGGAAAAAAAAAAGAAAAAAGGTCAAATAACAAGCGATGAAAACAGCAAACCCCAAAGCATTTAATAATATACTTTGTTGTAACTGAGTGTATCCATGGCTGTCATGGGGCATATCTGTATTTTGGCAGAAGTCCTGATTAAGTCAATGGGGATTTCAGCCTAAAAGCCATGTTATTGTTCATTACTTGGAATATTGTCAAAATTGCATAAACAGTGTTCCTTTTTAATTAGGCACCTGGTATGAAATAGAGTTTCAAAGGGAATTTTACTGATGTGTTTTAGATGAAAAAGCATTTATTGCACAGTAATATGTTTTCTTTAGCTGCCGTTCATTTTGTAGAAAAAAGAGGCAAAAAATGTTTAAAATTGGGTTGTCCTGATGGAAATGCTATGAAGGATTACACTTAAGGGTTTTTTTAAAGATTTAATGTATATGAATGATTGGGAGAAAATATGAAGCACTTATAAATGTTTCAGCTGGGGCTTCTTAAGCATTATACTCAAGTGTTATGCACATGACATTGCATATACCTTCTAATGTTTCCTAATTGTCAGATGAATGTGAAATTTGATTCCCATCTTTCAGACAGAAATCCCTTCATCTGTTCAAAGCTTTCTATTCCCTAGGAAGGCTGAAAACCTGTTGACAGTTGTATTTATATATGTGTGAATCTGTGTGTATATGCATTACATAATATGTTTGCAAAGTTAAAAAATCTTTTTTTGAAAAAAGTAATCATGAAATCATAGAATCATATGGGTTGGATGAGACTTTGAAGATCAGCAAGTCCAACCATAAACCCAACACTGGGGCTATATAGTCTTAGTTGCAGCCTTTTAAAATAATCCGTTTTTCTCCTCATGACAATGCAGTATGTGCTTCTTTTAGCTAAAACAGTCAAGTTTCTTCAGAGAGATGTTTAAAAAACATATTTTAACACAGGAACTACTGTAAGTTAGAAAGGAAGGTAATAGGTAACACAAGATGCAGAGTTGGGAGAAAGCTATTTAAAAATAAATTCACAGTAGATAAAAAGAGCCTGGAACAAATGAGGAATTTATAACAAACACTTGGGGAAAGGATGAATAAATTGTTGTGAAAATGAAAGAACAGATGAGGCAAACAAATGAGAAAACCATACGGAGCAAAAATGTTTCATTGTAACAATTTCATGCTCCTGGTTTTAGTTCTGTCTTTCTTTACTCTTTCCATCCAAGCCATTTCTCTCAATAGTTTAACTCACTGAATTTAGAGGTCTTTTTTCAGTCTTAATGATTCTATGATTCTAAGATCTGGCGCAGTTTTGATGTCAAGACCTAAATTGGATAGAGTGTAACTTTTGAAAAAATATCTTAAATTTTATGATACAAAAAAGAAGTTAGTTGTAAACTTCCAGCTGAAACACATCTGCACAGTTTTCCTTTCTTTTGGGATGTTATCTTAAGTGGTATTTCACGCAGTAGAATCATGAGGTTTCAGGTGGTACAGGGGAGGATCACACCCTTATGTCCACAAACAATATTAATTGATTATTAAATATCAAAAAGGTTAAGGACGTATCTATCTCTGAATGTTGTGATAGGTTTCTTTGCCATCAAGAAATCATGTAAATTTCAGGATGTGGTGAAAGACCATGTGGTTTGCTTCCTGTATCAGCTTTCAAGGAGTATCCTTCTTCAATTGCATACCTGCAACCTTCTTATTCAACCAGTAGAGTCTCAAAGGACTTGCACAGGCATTTATTTCAAACTTACACTGGTCCTTGTACTCCTTCATCTATGATGGATTTTTGTGGTAACTTTTTCATAGGCATTAAGTCCCTGTTTTATTTTTGCAGATTGAGTATTCTAGGTTAAATTTATTGAGGAAATCAAAGTCAACAAGAGATGCTCTAGATTATATGAGCAAATAGTGTGAAAAACAGTCACCATATTAGAAGTATCAATTCAAGTAATAATAAAAGTATTTAATAACTAAATTGATTTGTTGTCCATAATATTGCTTTAGTGTACTATAAAGGCAGCTTTTCCAAGAAGTTTACCAGGGATAACACGTTTACAGAGTATGTTCAGAAGAGTTTAGTTGCTCACTGTAGAAGTGAATTAGATTAAGCCAGAATGAAAGCACTCTCATAAATGCTAAGTTAGCTGTATCTAGATGCATACATTTATGGACATTTAATGAGACCATAAAACAGAATTTCAATTTCCTGTCTAACTACTGTTGGTGATTAAATTTAATATGCTATATATTATCTAAGCACAACACTTGATATTAAGAATATTTTAGAAATAAATTTTAATGTTGATCTCACAATACATCTGTAGTAGCTAAGTCTAATTGCGTCATTCTAATGGAGGATAGGAAAATAGGAAATAGGAGCCTGAAACAAACATAGAGAGATCTTAAATGATTGGTTAATGCTCATAGTGAAGACAGGTTAAAGAACGGAGCTGCTAAAGATCTCAACCACGCCCTGCACTTTATACAGGGGTCCAGAAAAACAGTGCACAGATTTGAAAGCAGCACCATACAGTAGTTATCCTCCAACGCAATCATATGAGAATAATGACTGTAACTTTCGATTTAGGTAAATCCATTCTCCCCCTTTGAGAGCAGAGGGAGAGTTGAGAGCATTAAAAAGCTCATTGATTAGATGTTTCTGAGACACACACCTCAGCGGAAGATCTGTCTCTATTGGAACAGCTAGATTAAAAAATGGTATTTCTAATAGGGATGTTTATCATGAAAAGCATATTCATAATTCTAGTGTTGTTGTATGTTGTAAATTAAGTATTAAACCCAAACTTTTTTTAGCCTTGTCTGTTTCCCCTGTGAAAGAACTACTGATGCAGCATATCCAGATTAGGATCGATTAACAATTCTGTGAATTTTGCCTAGCAGCTGTAATCGTTGGTTGCCTTAGCAACTTGGTAGATTAAATCATAAGCTAAAAATCCAGGGGGTTCAATTTAAAATTCTTGTTGAAATTCAGATTCTTTTGAGGATGAAATGACCAATGATTCAATACGCACTTGAGAATTCTCAGGGTTTTCTCCTTTCTCTTCAGTGTAGTTTATTAGAAATTAAATATAAATCTAATATATTGTTTGGGAAATATGTACCTATTCCTATTTATTATTTGCGCTGGTGAACTAGGAATAATGAAGCTTTGGGGTTTTGTTATATAGCAAAGCACAGGCTAAACTTTATCTTAGTCAGAGAATAATCTGAGAATAATATTCTCTTGGCTATTTTTCTTGTAGTTAATACTGGGTGGAATTTATGCTAGCACTGGTCCTACAATTTAAGAAGCAGGGAAGGAATTTATTTCTGCAATGTGCTCCTAGAGGACTTTGGTTTGTTGACTGCTGAAACTACCCAGTGTCCAATGTGTGGCTGCAGAGTAGGGCCGGAGTTCTTTCTGTATATTCTGTATTTCTTGTGTAAACAGGGCCTATTCACCTTCTTTTGACCATACTGATCTTTCTGCTACTGATTTATTATAACTGTGCTGTCTTTTACCTCTAGTAGCTGTTTTTCTATCCAAAAAATCACCGTGATGACCCTGATGATTTGAGTAGATGCACTTTTCCCACAATGCTCTTGAGGGAAGTCTCATTTTGAAAGGATGAGAAAACTGGGGGTTTTCAGCTTGGAGAAGAAAAGTCTCCAGGTGACCTTATTGGGGCCTTACAGTACCTGAAGGGAGCCTACAAAAATTCTTTTACACAGGCATAGAGTGATAGGACAAAGGCCTGTGACTTTAAACTGAAAGAAAGGAGGTTTAGATTAGCTATAAAAGAGAAATTCTTCACCGTGAGGGTGATGAGGCACTGGCACAGGCTGCCCAGAGAATTTGTGGACATCCCATCCCTGGCAGTATTCAAATCCAGGATGGATGGGACTTTAAGCAACCTGGTCTAGTGGAAGGCAACCTTGTCTTTGGCAGCAGGGTTGCAACCAGATGATCTTTAAGATCTTTCCAATCTAAATCATTCTAGAGTTCTATGATTTATTGTCTGTCAATCTTTCTCAGAAAAGTCTTTGTCATCCAGGTATTCTGATATGGTGTCAAGAACACAAACACCAAACACCGTGTGGATGCTAACTCCTTGCACAACTCTTGACTTTTGTTCTCACTTTTGCACAAAAGGAGCTAGAAATTGATACATTACTGCTTTCTGTCTTCACTTGTCCTAGTGAAAAGTTTTCTTCTCTACTTATCTTCCTTTGCTTTGTTCTGAGTCTCAGCAAGGACAGACTCTGTGTTCAGCCATTAAACATATTCTACCACACCCAAGGGTATTTAGAACCCATTTTAGGCAACGTTTTGTATTTTCTTACTTTCATCTTCCTTAGAGAGTTGGCACCTCTTTTCTTCAATCTATAGAGCTGATATTCTTTGTGGACAAAGAAGAAACAATGAAGATGAGAGGAAAGAAGGTGCTTCTTTTGAAAGAACTACTTAAGCAACATAAGCAAACAGAAATACGTAACGTAAGAGAAGCATGAATGTTCCTGCAGTGTTCCACACACAGAGAGAAAATCAGTGTTGATATGTGGTAATGGAAGAAGCCAACCCTTTCATTCTCTGTTTAAGTTCTTCTGTTACTTTCTGGGTTTTGGTGCATATCCTACATGTTAACAAATCTACAGGGAAGATACTCGGCAGCTATTCTGCAGTTATATCTCAATTGTGCTGAATACTGGTGGATTTCATAGATAAAAATGATAGTAATCAGAGAAAGGGAAGTTGATATAAAATTTAATATATTGTACAGATAAGCGACCAACACTTGACAGTTGAATATAAAGACAAATCTGAATTCCTTTAGGTCCTCTGTCAGCAAGAAATCTCTGCAGTTATATTTTATTCTACAAAATTATCCCTTGAAACCTTTTTAATAATTCCAGCAGTTATAACAAATTATGTTAAATTACAGAGTAGGCCTAAAGCATGATCCTAGAAGACTTCAAATTCTGAATCTAGTTTAAGACATAAAAGCGTAGCTCTGGGAGAAAAAAAAAAATAGGGTAAAGTATAGGAATTAAAGCATAGTAAGATAAAAAAGAAGCTTGTGACTAGAAGATAGTTCTTTCACATGTGCTAAGTAATCCTCTTAATTATATTTTTTTTTTAATGCTAAAATCTTTTTATATGTTTTGGCTGTGTGAGAGGAACTTTTTGATCATTAAAAGCTAATTAATGAGGTTCAGTAAAAATTGAAGGCTCTGCTACCTCTTTCTCTGGAAATTACTTCCTGGCTTTTCAGTGTAAGTTTTATAATCAACATGTCCTTGCAATTTGAGAAACTCATTATTTTTATGTTATTTAATGTTGATGATGGGTTTTGCAATCCCAGAACAGGAATCTTGTGCAGAAGTGTCCCCAATAGCTGCAATGAAACCTGGCTTTGCTAAGCTTTTCTGCTTAGGTTCTGTTGCTGTGTTATTTACAGAGCTGTTCTGCAGTTCTGCACCATTCTGAAATGACATTCTTTTGTTTTAAAGTCTCCATTCTGGAATTACAAGTGTAAAACTCATGCTAGCTTCATCTATGCTCTACATTTCTTTCTTAATTTCAATTAGTAATTTAAAATCAATCAACTGGGAGTAGTCCAGAGGGAAATTTTTTGTGATGAATGAATAGGTCTCTCTTGATTTATTTATCCTAAAATAAGAAAGGCTAAAAGAAAAAGGGGGAGGGGATTTAGAAATAATTTTGTATATATTCTTGGACATTTAAACAAATTACTATGCATTTATGCATTCTGTCTTTTAGATGTAATTAATACTATAAAGTTTTACCTTTCTTTAATTCTATTGACCCATAAAGCATTTCAGTCTGCGCACTTTCAAAGTTTCAGTAGGGATCAGCAGTAGCTTTGTCTTCTGATTTGCTGAAACAAATGCACAGTGTGGGGAAGGGAATGGCTCAGAGTTGCACAATTTCATGGCTGAGCCAGCAGATCAACCCAGTTTCCTAAGTCCCTTTCATGCCTTAGCAATTCTGTCCCATCACTAATAAGCAGTATTGTGCATATTAGATCTTTTTGTTCCAAACTAAACTGTTTGCAGCACATCAGAGATGCTTTAATAGGACAGCACGATTTCAGACATGATGGATGAGTGCTGAAGGAGCTGCATAACCAGATGTTGGTAGGAGCTCATCTGTCCTAGCAGTAGGGATCACATGTTGTCAGAGAGCTTGGTTCAGAACTTTGGGTAGCTTGCAAGACATTTATTTTCAAAACACATCAAAGGGAAGTGACCTTAAGCATCATTTAGTTCCAAGCCCCTGCCATGGCCTGGGACACCTTCCACATGTTGGTCAGAGCCCCCATCCAAGCTGGCCTTGACCTTGCAGGGGTGGGGTACCTGCATCTTCTCTGGACAACAATTGTAGATCTCGAAAAGACAAAAAAAAAAATATCAAAGGATTCCTTGTGTACTGACACCAGCAAGGGAGGCATGGGATGCATTGCAATATTAAATATTTTCTGCTGTGCATGAGGATTTAAATGAGGGTTATCTTAGCAGATTGATGAAATACCTAGCTCTTCAGCTTCCCTAGAGAAGTAGCTGGGTGACGGTTACCCAAATTATAACAAAATACATGGTTAGCTGAGGTAGAACCAAGTAGTTTTTCATTTGTGTGCTATTCTGTGAACTCTCAAAAAAAAAAACCCCTCCAAGCCAAGAAGCCATAATTTAAAAACTTGCACTGTAAGATCCATTGGCCAGGCCCTAGTAAGGAGATGTGCTGATGGAGAAAAATTGCTCTTTAAGACAGCTCTCAATGAGAAAGTGTTAGGAGGAGAATGGATTTGAGTCATGCTGTGGACTTTAACAGATTGCTTTCCAACTGCCTACCCCAAGCAGAGCACTTGCTGGCTGGTAGCATGTACTGAAGATGGATACGTACCACGCTGCCTGGCAGGCAGACAAGCAAATAATTGTATCAGCAAGCCAGAAGTGTGATTTTGATCTCTAAAGCAGGGAGGTAAATGAGGAAATAATTTTAGTTTTTATCTAGGGTGACCTTAAAGATTAGTTCAGTAAATTCTCTCCGTTTTCTATATCCTGTCTAGCTACAGGTTTTTAGATATAAATTAAAGACTCAGAAATTCTTTCACTAAGATTACTCTATCAGAGAAAAATGTTTGGATTTGGAGGTTTGTTTTCAGATCCCTTCACAGAATTGGGATCAGTTTGACACACTTTTCCTGTCAAATTTCTCTCTGATTTCTGCAGTTAATACATGATTTTTATTATGCATTAATGTATAATAAATTCCTGTCTTTTGCATATTTGAGATCAAGTTTTCATCTAAGTACTAAGATCAGGGTGTGAGCTAATAAAGCACAGTGGCATCTAACTTAACTATTCTATTGCCTTTTTTAGGTACATTTATTGAAAAATATAAGACATTGAAATAACATAAATTAATGCTAATAGCCTTCACTAAGATATCTTGAATATATCCTTTGAGGTAATATATAACATCATGAAGTCTTAACATAGCAGAAAAAATTAGTCTGAAGTCTTGATTCTGCACTAACTGTACTTATTCAGAGTGCATGTGTGAAATGAATGCTAATATTGGAAATATGTTTGGTATTGGCATGTTTTACAATGCCTCTCTTGCAGCTTGCAAGAGAAAGCTCTGCTGAAATTATTCAGCTTAGCAGGGAAAAAAAATAGTCTTATGAAATTTTAAAGTGATACATTTGGTGATGGTAGAGTGGTCTGGCAGCACATTAATCTTGACAAGGGTTATCTCTCCCTGGTGGAAAACACGTAATAAGGTGCCACTCTCTTAAATCTCCTCGAACTGTATGGACAGGAAGGGTGGTGAATGTGTAAACCTTCAGGTTTCTGTACAACTTCAATTCCAAAATATTGTGACAAAGGACAAACTTTCATGAGGCTACCCTGGGTATTGTCAATTATCATCTTTAAATATGTGATCACACTTGCAGCCAGACATTCTGGTGAAGAAATCAAATATACTATCTGAAAAAAACTGGGGGCAAGACTTGCTTAGCAAGTAAGACTTAAAAGTAAGACTGTTAAGCAATAAGGGAGGTTTATGCTGATGGTCCTATGTAAGACAAGGATTTTTTTCTTCAATATTTACTGAAAAGTCCTGCAGAATTCCAAAGAGTGCGCAGCCACAGAGCATGAATGCATACACTGATTTTTAAAAACATATTTGCATATAATTAAAGTACACTGGGATGATCTTATGCTTCTCTTAAGTCAACTGATGATCTGTGTCTGTGGAACACAAACCCAGATGTTTTCAACTCCTTGTTTTAGAAAAAAAATAAACAACTTTTGGAAGTTAAGAGCCAAGAAAATATACTAAGATGTCTTTAAATGTCACCAATATTAAATCAAATGTTCTGAGTGTTACTTTTAATTGTCATCATTACTTGCACAGAAGAGATATAATTACATATTCCTAACTGTCAACTCATGAAAAAAACACAAGAGAGCATTTTCCTCTCAGCAGTACAGGATGCTTATAAATGCTGTTTCAAGGTGTGATTTACCTGGTTTTTGGACTAAAAGTGAGCTATCTCTGTCCAAACTTGAAATCACAGGTCCAATGATAGCAGAGAAAAAAGTAAGTATGATGTGTGGCTGTTTTGGTGATGGTTAGTCCAAGAACATGTGAACAGTGACAAAACACTTTCAGAAATTCCTGGAATTCTGCAGTGGCAGGAGACAGGGCTTGAAGTGACGCTTGCAGGTGCTGATGGATTTTTAGGGATGATGCAGTCCACATCAGGTCATTTCCACATCTGGAAATTAGGAAGGACATTCTGCAGGGTGCAGCGTCTGGAGGGAATGGAACTGCTTTGAAGCAAAACACTATTTGATTATTCAGGGAGAAACAGCACCTGAAAGAATCTTGTTCTAGGAGTAATTGTGCAATTTATCACAGCTAATGGCTTTGCAAACATTTCTGAAAATTATTTTGCAGCTATAGCTTAAAATCTTTGTCTGTACTGTATAAGGCTGAGATGTTTTGAATAGCTGTAAAAATACCCAGGCACAGACTAATTTGAGCCAAAAAGGAGGTATTCTGGCTTCTCCTTTTGAAAACAAAACACACAGCAGAAAAAAAGTAGCGGCTCTCTCATCATGGCAATTTTCCCAATGCCATCCATGAGTGTCAGCTCTGCCATAGTGCTTGAACAGCACTGCAGGAGATACTGACCTTCCCAAATAATTATGATTTTTTTACAGAGGGAGTGATGCAGAACTGTGCCTGTGGCAAGGCCTGTAGCATGTATAACACAGTAACTGCCATTGCTTAGTTTGGAAGTGCTGCTAAACTGCTGGTAAAACAAACTTCTTTTCCTCCACTGTGCTGGATCTATGTCTCTGTGTCTGTGGGATTCAGCAGCTGACCAGGCATATTACTGAAAAAAACTCTATAATCAGAACATTTTAAAAAGTTAATATTTCTTTAGCAATTGTGTAAATTTATTTAAATTTATAATTTATTTCTAGCCAGTTTAGGGTTTCTTACCACCTCTTCTGCTATATTCCTAGCATTTCCTTTTGAGGAGAGAAAAGGAAAATACTCTATTGTAGTTAATAAATAAAATGTACAATCAAAGCAAAGGAATGTCCCCTCATCTATCTTTTTTGGATTATTTCTTTGTGTCATGGTGAAGAAATTTTAAAGATAGACGCTGTGATTCCTGAGTCATAGACATAAAACATTCTCTCATGAACTGAAAACCTCTGAGGTAGAATGAGATACTTAAAAAGTTCTTGAAGAATGACAGATATTTAATGAATTATGAATATGGTATTGACCTTTTTTTCTTTAACAACTTAGTTCGTAGATGTTTTGTTGCACTTCAAAAAGTTGCCTAATTTTTACTTCACAGAATATTATTGCTTAAGTCTTACAGGGGGAAGTACAGGTAAAATAATTTAGAAAAAAAAAGCTAGATAACCTTCTCAGCTCTTGTGAGGGTTCTTTGCTTGACTGAGTCAAAGAATAAAGGTCATGAGTTGTTGGGAGGAGAGGAATCCAATGAAGTTCAACAAAGGCAATTGCAGAGCTGCTTTTGGAGAGGAATAACATCATGAAACAGTGGAGGTTATCTGCTGGAAAGCAGCTCTGCAGAGAAGGACCTGGGGGACAACAATCTGTCCAGGAGCCTACTGGCTCCTGATTCACCTAGGGGTCAAGAAGGATGTCAAGGTGTCCTGGGATGCACTGGGAAGAGCATTTCCAGCAGGTCACATGAGATGATCCTGCCTCTCTACTCAGCCCAGGTGAGGCCACATCTGGAGTGCTGTGTCCAGTTCTAGCTCCTCAGGACAAGACAAAATGCAGCAGAGTGCTATGGAGATGACAAGGGGACTGGAGTATCTCTCCTCTTTGGAAAAGCTGAGGGACTTGGGCTTGTTTAGCCTGGAGAAGAGATGACTAAGAATTGACTTTATCAATGTATGTAAATATCTCAAGGACAGGTGTCAAGAGGAGGGGGCAGGCTATTTTGGGTGGTGCCCAGCAAGAGACATAAACTGAAATGCAAAAAGTTCCATCTGAATACAGACAAAAACATTTTACTTTGATAGTGACAATGCACTTGAAGAGGCTGCACAGAAAAGCTGTGGAATTTCCTTCCCTGGAGATACTCAAAATCATCCTGGACAGGATCCTGTTTAGCCTTCTCTAGGTGAGCCTCTTGGCAGGTGCGTTGGAACTAGAGGTCCCTTACAACCCCAAACATCCTGTGCTTCTGTGATTTATGGGAGTAGTTTGAAAGGAATGACACTGTGTCCAGTTTTTATCAAGCAGAGAGACATTATAAATAAAAAATGAACAAACATATAAGAAGAGAAAGTAAAGAGGAGCACTGACAAATTTAGATAGGTAATCAGACAAGAGAGCTTGCTCTCTGTATATCTTTAGTAAGGTTTCTTCTAAGTGGAATTTGACAGAGAATTTATATACCTCAATCTATCTGTGTAGAAAGCTCCACATTGTATGCTACCCATGACTCTAAAGACTGAGGACTAAGGAAGACAATTACAACTATTGAAGATTGGTGAGTGGGGACAGCTGTCCCTGCTATAGCAGTGTCAGGAACTGGCAGCTCAGGCTGATCACCAGCTGGATGTTGGGCATTAAAATAGTAGAATATAGTAACAATCTGTAATATTAACTGAAGAGGTGGAGAAGAAAACAAAGTCACTGTAGCACTCAAGGCCAGGCTGGACAAGGAACCCGGTCTAGTGGAAGGTGTCCCTGCCCATTACAGGGGCTTGGAATGAGATGATATTTAAGGTCCCTTCCAAACCAAGCTATTCTATGACTCCATTTTTTTTTTTTTTAAATGTTGTGGATACACAGGAAATACTTTGATTTTCAGCGTTAAGCTTTTTTGAGTGAATGCCAGATATAGATTTCCTAAAAATATATTAAAATTGGAAAATCCAGCTTATGCATCATTCTCGAAGACTACAAAGCATTACTGTTGTGTCTAGAATACAGAACCTACAGCCTCCAGAAAAGTATGCCTCTTGAAAAATTCAAATGTTTTTGAGCTTTTCTAAAATGATTCAAGTTATATTCCAGAGTGACACCTTGTACTACTAACATTTTATTCAGCAGTGCTGTGGGAGAGGTCATGACATCCATCTTGTGCAGTAACTTAGAAAATAAAGTGACTCACAACTGCACATCTGACACACCCCAGGCTTTGGCCTCTCTTTCCACTCCTATTGCCCTAGTTATCTTGCCAGACTATCTGTAAATGTGCCTTGGAGACAGATTGCTGTTACATGTTGGCCTAGCTATTTTACCCTCATTTTCTTCAAATCTTTTTGTCTGAGGATGAGTACGTTCACTTCTGAATGTTGCCAAATACAAGTATTTGCAAAGTTGATAAAAGTTCTGGCCTAGACATACATGAGGCTATTTATTTTATACAACATTTTAATTTTGTATAAAATAAGTTTTATAGTTTTGTATAAAATAAATTTTAAGATTTAGACTAAATTACCTACCTAAATAATCATAAATCCATAAGTTGCTTAGATTTCTTGGATGAGCAAAGCACTTACATTTCTGATTCCCAAAGCAAAATTGATATATATTAATCAATTATTTATTAATTAAATATATTGTCTGCCTTAATAATAAACTCCTATAGCTGTCAGTGTGTGGCCTCATAAAATGTTTTGTAAAAATATGCTTCTCCCTAAGAGATTTGGACCAGCTGTTAGACAAGGCAGCTGAGCAGCTCTGCTCAGTTCCAGTCTAATTAGACTGTGCACAAAACTGCATTTTTACTTTTTAAGTCTTATAGGTCTAACGCTTCAGTTCATGTTAAAAATGTGATTTATATTATCTCTTGTCTCTCCAGAAATGTCCTGTCATATGTGAGGATTAAAACTTGGCTTTTAAAAAGTAATACTAATGTATATCTCAACCCAGAAGTGGAAAATTATTTATTCGTAAAAACAATGTGAGTGGTCATAGGAAAAATGGTGTCATTCAGATTGTTTAATACCATGGTCTATGCCCACAGCTCATAAAGGACAAATTTCTGGTTCTTGTATAGCTTTTCCCCTATGTGTAGGATGAATTACATCAGAGTTAAGTTCCAGAATCAATATTTATTCATAAATTAATTTGGGCCTTTTATGGTTGTTGATATTTACTTCCATTGACCTATGGTGCATTTCTGAAGTACATTCACATGTGTTAAGTAGCCTAATTAGCTGAAAGATATTATTTTTTGTAGTTTTCTGTAATATCTTAGTCTTCATGCTTTTTAAAGTTAGGTTGGATGAATCCAATGTGCATGACTTTTGCAGTTGATAGTTTGACCTTTCTTTCCAACTGTGGGATTATTTGTAGGCTATTTGCTGATGATGACAATGTCTAGATATGTTTTAAATTCCTAAACATTTAGGTTTAGTGTTCAGTTCTATCTGGAACATGGAAACCTAGTCAGGCCTCTTGTCTGAAGAGAATATTAAATATTTTAAAAATTCTTGTGTAGTTTCAAAAACTCTGAAATACTCTTAAGCAGAAGAGCTCTACCATAGTGCAGAAGCAACTCTACTATAGGCAAATGCAAAAGTGCTTTTCATTTGGCAAAACCAGTGGGAGAAGAAAATTTAACTCAGGAATGATAGGGTTTGGTGTGTTTGAAGTCAAATATTATTCAGACTATCCTAAGAATAAATGTATCTATCCTATGTACATATCTATCTATTTCTCTAAATTATTACTGGGAAAATTATGGGTCATAGTATCAATCAATTACAAATTTTACAGAAGCTAAGACTGCATTAGGAATATACCTAATATAAAATAATGTTATATAATATGACAGTGTTTTAGAGTCATATTTTACTTACAATCCTGATTTTAAAGCCTGCCCAAGAAGAATATATAAGTAAAACAGCAATTAAAAATTATATTCAATAACATTTTAACACTCTATCGATTGCTCTAGACTAGAGCCTATCAATGCACATAAAACAGATGGACCAGATGTTTAAATGTAGCTCAGATTATATTATATCAGCTTTAACTGCCTCCCTCACACTATGCATAGAAAATCATTGGGGGAAATTACCTTGCTTTCTGAAGGCCAGAGCTCTGTAAGTAGTTTGTAAACAGTATTTTTATCTGGAGCTTCCAAAAGGTAAATACCTTCTTGTAATTTTGGGCCAGTTTCACCTAAGTGACTTTGTTTACATATATTTCAAGCATTCATTGAAAATGACTTTTTTTTTTTCCTTTTCCAATCTCTGAATTTGCATTTGTAATGTAGCTTGTCTTGCCACTGTGCCATGTTCAGTGCTTGTGTAACTAAAAATGCAGATCTCTCTCAGCAAAGCACATTGCATATTCCTAAACATACAGCTGCCGAGGCTGAATCCTAGGCTGTGTGCCTTGTCCTAGAAACAGCTGAAATGGGGACTTCTTTCTAAAGGACTGTCTGGTATTCTGCATCTCCTTGCATGGGCAAAGAGGTGTGAGATTTAACATGTAATATATCCATTAGCATTTAGCCATGATATATTGCTTGGGATGCGCATGGAGCATGCAATCAGAGGATGAGCATGCTCTTCCCCACACATGGCCTGATGAAATCCCATAGGTAGGAATAGCTGTGCATTGCTGTGGAGATGTTGTCCTGAAGTACACTGAGCAAATGCATTCATGTAGCACTCAATCTGTGTTGTCACGCTCTGTCCTGAGCTTTAACAAGGATCTACTGTTCATAATAGATGAGATAATCAAAAGGTGTATTCCTTTCGCTCTCTTCAGACTGAGACCATCTGAGACTGAAAGATTATGCTGCCTGCTTATCTCATCTTAAATCACAGCAAATTACCCAGACATTTGTGTAATAAATGTGAAATCCACCATATTTTTGTTGCCTTCCTACAGAATTACAGTGGGCAGAGAACCTTCTCAGTAAGTGCTTAGTACTTACTCCATTATTTTTGAGGAAATAAAAAAGCATAAAGGCCTATTTTGTACTTGAAAGGTTAGGCTTGAAAGTAGTAAGTGGACATGTCAGAGGGCACTTTAACAAAATAATAGCTTTGGAAGTTGTATGTGCTTAACTGAGTAAAATGAGTGTGGGAGGGTTAGGCAGGTTGGCACCAGATAAGCAGGCAGCTGGAAGCACTCCTCTCAGCATGCATTGCATGGGGGGCTTGGTGTCGTACAGATGTGCTCTGGATCACAGCTGGTGCTCACAGTCATGCAGACTGCTTGCTGCCTCTAAGGACAAGACTGGTAGGTTGGGACAGCCAGCAGTATCTGGGAGCCTGAGCCCACTAGGATAAGGCACTGCTCAAAAGTCTGTGCCCTTTTATGACTTTTTCCTTCACTGAATTTTTCAAGACTTTGAATGGCAAAGGGGAAGACAGTGGAAAGAACAGATTGTTTCTCTTAAGGTGAGAGCTCCTCTCCAATGATGGGAATGAGATTTTGGCACATTGTTCATTATTTAACTCTCTTGTCTGGAAATAGAAAGCATTTTAGAGCTTTTGGTTCAGTTCAGTGTAGATCTGGTTCCCCCAGAGCCACAGAAAAATAACTGGAGTCCTTGGAAAGACTTGTTCTTTCCAAGGACTTTGCCCTGTGTGCAGGGCAGAGATGTGTTGTGCAAGTCTGTGTATATTAAATCTTTTCTGCATTTAGCTGTGGGGAGTGGTGGAGAAACAGACATTCATTCAGCTTAAGTTTTACTTCTGGGAGGTCTAGGCATGAAATATGGTGCTTATTAGGATGCTTGAACAATAAGAAGCAGGGACTTGCTTTTGTGGTCCTTTGCTTATGATCTTTTCTATAAGTTCACATGAAGTTCATTCTAGCATCTCCATGGTGTCTTTTGACATGTGACAAGACAACCAATGTACGTGGCTTGGCAAAATTCAATTTTCAGAGAGGTGTGGAAGAATCTTTGATCTTTGATTTGGCAGATCTTTGAGGCTGCTAGATGTATGAATCAAATAAAAGTATTTTCAATGAGTTGTGCAGAACAGAAAGTTTAAAAATATCTGTTGACTGGGATCCCAAAGGAAAGTTAAATGTAAATGTAATTTAGGCAGCAGTATTGACAGCCCTGGAGAAGGCTGAAATGTTCTGATTTTTTGATGAAAATGAAAGATAAATATTTTGACAATTTCAAGGAACACTTTCTCAATTTTCTACTGGTTAGAGATCTCAAAAAAGTTTCTGTTTTCTTGAAACACTCAGATTAAATTTAAAAACTTCAAAGTGTGTGGAATGATGTTATTTTTTATTCTTGTCCTATAAAACTATCACTTTTTTTTTTTTTTTAAATCAGCTCTAGTCCGTCTCTTGTCAAAGACTATCTCACTAGCTGTATGCAGCCCCAATTCTTCCCCTGGCTTTTCAAGTGCCAAGATCCTCTGCAATGAAAAATTCCCCTCCACCACCATCCTTGTCCTATCAACTGGGCTTTGCACTCAAATGGAATTGACTAAGAAAATGTCATGTGACTAATTTTCTCTTATCCTTTTTTTTCACATAGAATAACTTAATTAACTGAAGCAGGTTAGACTGGTAATTCTTTATTTTAGATTGTAGTGTTTGCTATATTTTTTTTCTGTTTCTGAATATCTTGCAGGTTTAAGAATAACTCCTTGTCCTTAACTTCACATTTCCTTATAGTTCCTTTATCTTTTGATCAAAATGGACATCTTTTATGGCATTGCTGAAATGGACCTTTTTATGTCTCACATTGCAATGAAGCATTTGTGTAAGCAGGTTTGATGTGGACTGTCACAGACCTTTCAGCAAAATTCTGTATGATTATATACCAACCAGTGAGGGGGTAGATGCTCTCTACATTGTCTTCTACAATGTCTTCTCTCACAATGATGAACATTTGTTAAAACTTCTATCTTTAGACTGTTGCAGTGTGGTAGAGCATTATTCTTTTCATTTGAAGAGTGAACAGCTGGCTTGCAAAGAGTAAATAATCTCATGCAGAAGAATTTTAGCAGAAATAAGGGAGAAAACCTGGTTCTTGGTCTGCTGTGGTTTGGACTCTCCTCTCTTTGCTTTGCTTGGGCAACAGAAATGTGGTGAGTCAGTTCCAAAAACATGATCTCTTCCTTGTCTCTGACTCTAGGAAGCAAGAATTGCAGACAGTCCTCAATAAAGACTTGTTATCTATCCCTCATACTTAGTAGTAGAACATCTTATACTTGTTGCAATTAACTGCATCCTTTTCCTTCACATTTCTTTTCTTTTGCATTTTAGCAGAAAAACATTGATTTGTTAAACCTGTGTCCAGCATCTAACATGTTCAGCATTGTTCTTAAAAACTTGCCTCTGAAGTGATTTAACTTCCCAAGCAATACTGTTGAACTGTAGGACCTTTTTCCAGGAGCTGTGAGGACCACAGCCTAGAAAAGCTGAGGACAGGGATAAAAAGCAAGAACTGAAATAAAAACTGGCAGAAGCCATTATCTGTTGCATTTGTTGTCCTCATGTGGGTTCCTCTGTAAGAAGCATTAAAAAACCAGTCAGGAGCCCTGGAGGGGAGGGGCTGCTCAGCTGGAACATGATCCAGTCAACAGCAGAATATGGCTGGAGATGGTTCCAGCTGGGAGTGGGGAGCTGCCACTTTGGCAGAGGCTGGGAGAGGGACTGAAGGCAACCCAGCCAGGGAGATGACAGGGAATGGTGTGCATGGGCTTCATGGACTCTCAGGAAGTGCTGCTGAGTGGGCTCAACCCTCACAGGTACACTTGTGTCTGCCTGCAGGGAGATGCTGGCATGAGATAATAGCTATCCTGTTAGATCTCATCACTTGTGATTCCTTGATGCTTCATAATTCAGTGCAACCTGTCTTCTTGTGCATGAGGGTTTTCTGGAGAGCTTGAACAGCGGCAAGGGCCACTAGGTACATTCACCTTGAACCTATAAATAATGCTGGGTCAAAACAGTCAGTGTAATTCTCTGGTTTGGTGCCTATAACTTGCAGTCTTTCTGCTTAAACTGACTTTTAAATTTTGCTCTTGGGGCTGATAAAGCAAAAGTGAGATTTAAGGATGCCTTTGAAAGGAAAGACAGCTTGTCATCAGCCAGGATTAAATAATGTTTAAGGTGGGATGATATATATTCCCATGCTTGTTCCTGCAACTGTTTTTTTGGGGTTCTTTGGTGGCTAGCAGTGAGATGAACAGCTCTTTACAGGCTGCATGGCTTGCTGTTCCTAATAAAGAAATCATATGGAGATTATGTATGTCAGTGCCCCTTGTGGGTGGCTGTATGGACATTTCCAGCCCCGCTGTTTCTCACTGGATCTGGACAGGAGAGCTGTGGCTGGTATAGGACTGAGTGAGAGCTCCTGCCACATCTGCCTGGCTTTGGCCATGGCAAGCCATGTGGCCACGCCCTGGGTCAGAGATTTTGGGCTGCAGTCAGTGTGCAGATTCTCCAGGTTGCTGTATTTTGGTTACCAAGTCACTTTGTGCCTTTATTCATCCCCACCCAAAACAGAGATGAGTCCACCATCAGACAGGGTTATGTATAAATGACAAGAAAACAAATGTACTTACATGCTGCAGGGTGGGAGGCACACACACATAGCTGCAATATAAGTGTTTCCACACTGAATTCAGTTTTGCTGAGGATTATATTTGGCAAGTGCCTTGCAAGATGCACTGGTGACACACATAAGCACTGCTCTCAGTCTGTGGTTCCTCTTTTTTTTCTCTCCCCAAGGATAAATTTTGTAGTTTATATTATTTCCCGTAGGAGTACTTGCCATGCAAATGTATAACTGTGCTACATACACAGTGCTTTGATTTGATACAAGTCTGAGCAGTGTAATGGCACATCAGGGGATTTCATACACCATTTTGATTGTGATTTCTTAACACAGCAGGAAGAAATTTAAAAATTTCTATCAGAAAGGTGAAGCAGAAAGCAATTTGTGCTGAACCAGGGACAAATAGGGAATAAACTGGCATTTTTTCAGATTTTTAGGGGTTTTTTTTAAGGCTGCTAAAGGTTGTATTACTTCTGTGACTCACTAGAGTTTCCTACGCACCAGCAGAAACTAGAGCTGAAAATCAATTTTTAAAATCAAAATGAAGTGCTGTAATTATGTTTTTCTCCATTCTAAGACTTAACAAATAAAAGAGGAAAAAGAACTTCCTAGATTTAAAACTTAGTCTGTTACGCCATTATGCTGTAAAGTGCTAGAATTCATCCCCGTGTACAGGGATGTGCTGAGTCTCAGTGTCTAGCACAGCACTTACTTTATTTCCATTTCCTGCCCTTCCGCAGTTAACGCTCTATTTCAAGCAATTTTGTAGCACACCTCCTCATCCTCTCTTCTCTTGACCTGTTGCACCACAGGTAGCAGATTGAGTGCCATCTACCCCATCAAATAATAGAAGAGCAGAATAATAGCAGTGATAATTGCATGGCAGAGGACAGGCACAGAATATTTGGTGTCTCACACTTGAAGGAGGTCCAGAGGAAAAAAAATGCTTGCATTTTATTTTTTTACTGCTCTGAAGTCTTCTGACATTGTGTATGAAATTCTTCATGCCCTCTGCTAGGAGACAGCTCTGCTATTCATCAGGAAAGGTGACAGAGGAGATCCCTGCATGCAGTATCTTCTGTTTTTTAAGGGGAAATTAGACCCGAGGCAAACTTGTAATGTCACATCTGGGTTTCTGAAAGCATAATTTCTAAAGAGAAATGATTTAGCACAAGAAATATTAAGGGAATAGAAAAATTGAAATTGGAAGAGAAGAGTATGAACCTCTGTCATCCTTAATATGCAGCACTTCATTTTCACTTTTTTTTTCCCCCACATTTTTATCCCATCTTTTCCTTCATCTTGTGATTTTTTTTTTTTTTTTTTTTTTTTTTTTTTTTTTTTTTTTTGTTTTTCCCTGTTCCCTTCTGTGCAACATTTCTTCATCAGGATAAGTGACTGTTCTCATAATCATTGCACTATATTCTTGCCATTGACTTAGATGTTCCAAGGAAGCATTTAGCTTTTTAGAAATTCAGATTTCATCTTTCATCTTTAAAACTCAGGACCAAAAGGTAGAATTTTAATTTTTTTTTTTAAGGAAAAAAAAAAAGTTATGAAACATCATAACTGGTAGAAAAGACCAAAACTAGAAATTCACATGCTCTGCAGTGGTGGGACTGCAGCTCAATTCCTGCATTCAGTTCTGGGACCCTCACTGTAAGAAGGGCATTGAGGGGCTGGAGCACGTCCAGAGAAGGGCAGTGGAGCTGGGGAAGGGTCTAGAGCACAAAACTGAGGAGGAGTGGCTAAGTGAGGTGGGGGTGTTTATTCTGGAGAAAAGAAGGATCGGGGAACTTATTCCTCTCTATAAATACCTGAAAGGAGGCTGCAGTAAGGTGAAGGCTGGTCTCTTCTCTCAGGTAACAAGCAATAGGATAAGAGAAAATGACTTCAAGTTTCATCGGGAGAGATTTAGTCAAAACTAGGAAAAAATTCCTCATGGAAAGCCTTGCCGAGCATCAGAACAGGCTGTCCAGGGAAGTGGTTGAGTCACTGTTCCTGAGGAATTTACAACATGTGTAGATGTGGTGCCTATGGACATGGTTGGACTTCAATAATCTTTCCAACCTCAGCAATTCCGTGATTCTATTCTGTGATAATCCTTCAATCTGTTACAGACAGTGTTCTGCCCTGACCAAAAAAGAAGTCTTAATGTGTTCTGGTGGTCCTGATGCTTACTTTTGTGAGAGTGCCCATAGGTTTCCTATAAAAATATTCTTTGTTGCATTAGGAGGAAGAACATTAGTCCATTTCCCATTGTTTAGAGGGAAGAATGAAAAATCAGGTCCTTACAAAACCTTGGGTATTCCATCTACTTAAAGAATAGTGAGGTGTGAGTGCCTACAATTTATATCTTCTGGACTGAATAGCAGACATTTAGATTCCTGTCTTTCCTCGTATTCTGGTCATTAAAGAGTATGTCTTGGCATCATGTAGCTGTGTAAGATAATTAGTTGTGCTGGGGATGGGAAATGGTTGCTTGTACAGTCAGCCAAATCAATATCTGTTGTTGCCTTGTGCTAATAAAAACAAAACTAGCTACCTTAGATTCCCAGCTGCAGCTCTGTTCCTGTACCCACAGCTGTGGAATGTTAAAAAATAAACCTTGAAGTAAAGTGATTGTTATATATCTTAAGTATTTCATTTTTAACTTGTTCCATCTCCTACCCATTTCACTGGAAACAGTTCTGCAAACCCTGAATACTAATCTTTCCATCCGTCTTCCCATTCTTACAAGGAAGGCATTATTTATGACTGAACTGTATTTGTATTTTAAATGGCCCTGTCATCACGTTTTATGACTACTGTGTATATACTCAGATAGAGGTTGGAGAGAACCAGAATCCACAGCTCACATCTATCTTCACCACAGGTGTGTGAGGGGGAGGTTGACACCCCACGTGTGTTCTGTGAGAAGTTATCCCTTAACAAGGGAAAATTAATGCTCTCTCTAAAGCAAAGCCAGGCTTTAAGTAAAGCAGCACTGTTAAAATTGAAAAAGGAGGCAAACTGTCAGAAGTACTGGTGATACTCAGTGCATACAAACAGTTGGCAAGGTGTTTGAAACAACCATCTGTTTCGGTACCCAGCATCAAGTGCCCTTGCTTGCGATGTTGGGGAGCCATGTCATAAAAATAATACGATTCAACAGCCTATGAAAACAAATAGGCTCGTACAAAATTTCTGTTTCTTAGAAATAGCACTTAAAATATTCTTGCTTTGTACTCATGCAAAGAAGTAAAGCAGAACAGAAACATAGCACTATGTTAAGCACAATGCTCTGTGCTTACACCCATGTGCCCACTTGTGGTAAGACCAATCCTTCTCATAGAGGCAGAAGAATGACATTTAATGTATGGTTTGGATGTGTTTTGGTTTACCAAAAATCACCCGTTCATTTGCAGCAAGAAGCTCCTTGTAAAATCTGCTCTTAACTGATTATTTCCTGTCTGTGATAATATTGCTGCTCAATGGCATGTATCTCTCTGTCCTTGTAATGTAGCACTTCAGTGAGCAGGCTAAAGTATGTATTACTCCTGTGAGGAGACAGCAGCTGGGAGTTCCAATTCTTCTAAAGCAGCTCAGCTTGTAGCACTTCTGTAAAATGCAGCCTTCGTTATGGTTACAGTAAAATATTCATAATCATAAACTCCCTTGGTACCAGTACAGCCCTAATAAACCTGCTACTGGCAATGTATGGCAGACTGCTGCCTGATGGAGCTGTAAGGAAATGGCTTGCAGCCTGGCCATTGCTGTATTTGAAGGGTTGGATAGATCTTCAAATGCATGCAAACAGTTAAACTGTATTTCTGATTAGAATCAGGATTAGGTATTTGGCAAGATTTATTCTTCCTGATCTAACATTTTCAGTGGGTGGAGAAAATTACCTCCCTATTGCTTTGTCATTATTTCTTAAATGAACAATGTATTCTATTTTTTTCCTTTAAGTGGGATGAATTGTGGCTTTTTATTAATCCCTAATTTTCCTGAATAAATAATTCAGTAAAGCTGCTAATGTTGAGGATAAAAGTCATTAAAAGGAAGTTTTATTGTTTAACGAGTATTTCCTTAGATTTTCTCAGCTTCTGAATATACATAAGACTATAAAAGTAGTTGTTTGGGAGAATGTACCCTTTTTTGGCTGTAGTACAATGATTTCAAATTATGCTTATTCTCTTCATAAAAGCATGGGAGCAGAGTGGGAGAAGTGTTCTACTGTTTATACATATACTGTGTAAGATTTTTTTCTGTTCCTTTAACATTTATAGTGTTGGTTAAGCTGTGTAATGATGTTGCTTCTCCTTTTCTGCACTTTTTTTTTTTCCCTATCATTGTTTCCTTAGAATAGTGTTACAGCTAGAAACGTCTCTGGCTTCTTCCTAAAATTTTCAGGCCATCTTTCTTCCTTCTCTTGTCTACCCTTCTCTCTGTTTTAGGACAATGTCATCCCACAAATAGGGAGAGTGGTGAGAGGCTGCTACATGGCATGATAAAGGTTTTCTCACCTTGAAGAGTCCATCTCACTATCAGCCTAGATTTCAGAGAGCTAAAGTGTTGTTATGGAAAGACGGCTCTTCTGTAGCAATCATATTCTAGATGAGACATGATTTGACTCTATCTTGTGTTCTTAAAATTTTCTGGCTGCCAGGATTAATTAAATATTTGAATTGGAAATAGTTAGTAACTCTTCCTTTCCCAGAAATACAACCAGTTACCAAATATTTTGTCAGAAGTTTTTAGATGTCAAGCAAGAATCAATCATACACGTTGGAGTTACCTTGAAAAAAGTCCTCACAGTCTAAGAATTTCAATTTAGTTAACCAATTTACCATTTTAAAATGTGTTGAGGAATTCTTTGAACTCCATATAATCTTAACAGAACTGAGGAGTATGTGCCTTCAGGCTCAAAGCTTGAGCAGTGCCATCCAGGTACAGTAACTTGGATGTTCTAAGTTATAAGTGGGAGTAGAATGTTTTCCCTTTTGATTTCATGTGCTCTGGAGAAAATAGTTTCAGCCATTCTCTGAAAATCCTGGGGCAGAAAAGGTGTTTCCTTGGCCCCAAGAGCCTATACTAAATTGCTCTGCCTTTATTTCCTTTGCCATACATTGATTAATTTGGGTTTGTTCTTTACCACGGAATAGCAGAGTAGAAATTATTCCTGCATGTGTGCATTTCAAATCCAATGCTGCGGACAGGACAGAAGTGGCTCTCCTTCATGTTGGTATCTCCACACTTGTAGGTGGGAGGGCATTGGGCAGGACTTCTCTTCTAAGTGCTATCAAATACAAAACATAACTGAAAATCCTGTAATTTACAGCCTTGATACTGGGAGGAAGATCTAGTTTGTCATATGTCTGGAGCCAGAAGAGCGTGTTTCTGCTTATTGTTTAGCCATTCTAAGAGAAATGCAGGGGTTAAAGCTGTAGTGTGTGACAAAAGGAAAATAGTGCATTGCTGTTTTGCTGCAAAAATAGGTGTTCAAAGGCACTTCCCAACTCCTAATGCAGAATAGCATGCAACTAAAGGAAGAGGGAAAAGCATGCTTAGGTAGGGCAGAAGTTTGGAATTTGGAAAAAAATTCTGTCAGGTTTCTGATTTGTGAAGGCATTATCAAAGAAAAACAGAAGCCCTTGACTGAGTCTTAAATCCTTCAGCAGAGCATGTGTGACATCAGCAAGGGAACTGAGCAGCTCTGATGCTGCTGTCTGTTGTGAACTGAAACTAGGTAGCAAAAATATCTCTGAATAGACCCCAGACTGCAAGAACAAAGTAAAATCAATTTTCCTTTCATATCTTAATTTCCCTGAAAAACATGAAACACCTGTTCTTTCGCCTTAACAGTTAATACACAATTCTATTTTTGGCACTTTTGTACCCCTTTGCTTTCCTGCAGTGCTGTGTATCTCATTTTTGAACTGCTGCTGCTTCTGTTGCATGCTGGCAAATCGAAGAGAACCAAGGAGTTAAATTTTAGAACAGGAGAAGAGGAGGTGAGCTGTCTGCTACAGTAGTTTACTGCAGCTTCCTTTCATACTGACACATATGTAGTTTGTGGTGACAGTGCTAAAGAACTGCAGACAGGCACTTAGCAGACTGGATGTGAGCTGGATACAAAGATGCCTCACCCTGGACTTCCTGCTGGCAGTATGTAAATACACCTGCAGACTGGCCACACTGGGTGGTTTGTTTTTTTTTACAGAAGGAGCATGAGAGGACTTGATAAAGCAACAGCACAGTTAAGACCTTAACCAGCATTAGATCTGTATCTCAGTTGTGGGGGAAGTTGGCTTTTTTTTTTTTTTTTTTGGTGTGTGTGTGCTGCATATTCAGACTGAAATCTTCATCACTACAATGTTTGCCTCTATCTGGTATGCCAAGAAGCTGGGACGCAGGTTTGTGCATAACGCCAGGAAAGCAAAAGCAGAGAAGGTACGTTCCTAGTGGGAATATAAAGCCTTATGTCTCATGCAAGCTGCCTGCTGGCATCCTGTTGTGTGTCTGCTTAGCTTTTTAAAATACCATGAAAAACAATCTATTGCTATTCCTGATTTCATGTGAGAGTCTTTCAATATTTTGTATATTATTAAATACCAGGGAGAAGAACCTTTTGAAAATCTTTATGTCCTCTTTTGGTTGTTTTTCTTCCCAAGATAAACAGCTGTACTTCTGGTATGTCTGTGTTAAGGGAGCACTTCAGTGAACTTGTTGCTGTGCTGCATTATTTTTCCTTGTACCATATCAGGCTCTTAAACAACCGCTGATTGTTTGCTGCTTGTAGATTTTTTCCTAGTGTGGTACTAATGAGGATGGAATAACATGTTAAGCATTTATAATGTTTGGGAATTTTGTTTCATGGTACTTTTTGAAACTGTGCTGCAGCATGGGTCCCTTTTATTTAAAATAGATATAGGTATGTAGAAATGATCAGTACTATATTTCAATATTTTTCTCTCATAAAATGGAACTGTATTTTACTGGCTGCTTTCTGGAAGCCCCCGTAGATAAGAGTCTTCTGCCCTCTTTCTCCCTGAGCAAAACTTAAACAGTTTTAGAATTTGCAGTAATGATAATTAGGGGATATCAAGGCAATTGTATTTTGTTTTAAGCATAGAAAACATTTAATTAGAGGACCTGCAATTCAGTTTTTTCTACATTACCAGACAAACCATTTTCAAAATGGGACCAATTCCTCTTTCATAAACTCAGATTTAGATTGGGGTGAAAAAACTTCAATGTAATATTGTAAAGTTACCTCATTAGTCTAATAATGATGGCTTCCTCTTTTCCTTGTTGTCTTTGATGTAGTCAAAGACTTTCTATATGGGCTGCTTTATTATGTCTTTAATATGCCTTATGCTATGTAACACAGCCACCAATCCACTAAGCAACTATTGTTGCCTGAATTCCTTTATAACTGGAAAAGTCCTTCACTTATAGAAAATTATTAGCAAAAATATATTATATTTGTGGTAGAGGGGAGAATGGGGAGAAGTTTTCTTTTTCTGCAAAATATTCCCAATGGTTAAAAAGGTGCTGTGTGAAAATTTTGAAATTTAAATATGCAAGTCATTGGGAAGTTACTTAAATGGTAGTGATTTATATATTTCACATCATATACATGAGGGGGAAATTGAAATGCAGAGAGCTATACATGGGACTGTCAAACTTTCCCTGTCATCAATCACATTTCCGTAAAGAGAGCATCATATAAACTCTCCTGCTGTTTGCATATTGTTATGGAAGGAAAAAAAGTTGCAGCCTGGATCTTCCTTAGTCCTGAGGGGCTCCCTCCAGAGGGATATTTGCTCTCAGGCTTCCTCCAAGATGACAGAGGCAGGATGAGTGGACGCATTCCTCTCCTGATACAGTGGGGCTCACTCAGCAGCTTTAAAAACAGATTTGGTGTGCACTGCTTAAAGCATATATGGTCATAGATTATTTCAATAACCTTGAAAAATTTCATAAAGCAATGCTAGAGTATTCACTGAGAAAATATTTTCTTCTCTGTAGAGTCTTGTAACACCAACTAAAATAATGCTTTTAAAAATTTGTCTCTTTTCCTTTTTGTTTTAAGTACTTTAAATATTTCTGCATAGATTTATTATATTGCTGCTTGTTCATCCCTATAGAACTTTCAAAATAACTGACAGCTTAGGTCTGTGCTATTTAAGCTTTCAAGCTATGCCTAACAGTTTTTAGGGAAAAGCTTTTTTTGATATCACTTGAACATGCTATTAGCATACTTGCATGGGAATTATTTTTTTGCAAGAAGACAGCAAGTATGCAATAAACACCTTGTGAAATGTTTATTTATTGATTTACAAAAAAAAAAAAAAATTCTTTCTTGGTTTTTTTTTTCCACAGTCAGGGCTCATTTATATTTTTAATTATTTTTTCCCTGCAAATTAAACTCTAGCAAATGCAGAAAATCCCATTCCTAGCAGGATTCTATTTCAGTAAGTGCCATTAATGATTGGAAGCTGATCAACACTGACATCTTCAGTGCAATACCTCAGTACTAGGAGAACACAGATAAAATATAGATCTATCAAAGTGTAAATTCAAAATACCATTTAACTGCATGCCTTGTTTTGGGTTTGACCTTTTTTATATAGTGGTTGAATAATCAAATTATTAAGCAGTTTCTCTTTTTTCTTTTCCCCTAGAAGAATAATTAGATGTTTTTCTCCATGTGTATGAGCTGAATGATACATTGTTTTCTTAATGCGCTTTTGGAGGTAGTAACATACAGCAGTATTTTCTAATACCACATATTTGCAAAAAGATTGCCTTGCAGTAAAGAGCTGGATAGTAGAAATCAGAAGACTGGGGCTCCAAAGCAGATTTTTCTGTTATGCTTTACTTCTTTGCATGAGTACAAATCATAAATTTTTTAGGGGCTATTTCTAAGAAACAGAAATTTTGTATGACCCTATTTGTTTTCATAAGATGAGGAAGAAAATGGGGGATGGTTACAACATGGGTTGCTGAGCACACACACATATGCACAACCTGGCAGTATAGCTCCTTAAACTGTCAAAACTTTGGGCCTGAATTGAGCAGAGAAGACATGAACTTTGATCTGCCTTGGATCCCACCAGGATCTCCTCCCAGGTGTCTGTTTAGGGGAGCAGAGTTTCCAAGGTGTGAAGCGTGCTGTGCAGGGGGGTGCACACAAAGGCAAGGGAAAGGAAGAGTTCCCTGCCCAGGTCAGGGAGGTTGGACTAGGTGATCTTTAAGGTCCCTTAAAACCCAAGGCATTCCATGGTTCTGTGGTGACTAGGGCAGTCCTTGGTGGGGAGAGCTAAGGTGGCATTGATGGTGCAGCTTGATGCTCCTGTGTGTGCGCTCTGCACTGGCATGAGGGTGGCTGGTTGTGGCCATGTGGGTGAGCTTGGCCCGTAGTGACTCCTGCACTCTCTATCTTGTCCAAAGCTGGAGCTCCTGTCCCCATCCTTCCCATGTCACCATTCCTTCCTGCTTATCTCCCCATACCTGAATATGGCAATCCCTACTCCAGGGGAGCTGGCAAGAAAATTGCCTCTAAGTGAGTGGGACCTGCCTGTTGGTACTTTGCAACCTGCAGCATTGCAGCCAAGGACTGGGGGCTTGGAGGAGCTGGAGAGCTGATCTTGAGCCTTGGGGAAAGGGGAAAAGAAGTCAGCAAGCAGCAGAGTTGGGAGACCAAAGGAAAGAGGTAGGTTTACTCTAAGAGAGAGAACTCTGTGGTAGTTCCTGGGCTTGCTTTCTTATCTCCCTAACCAGTACCTGCTGTTGAGTGCAGCACTACTGCTCCTGCCCTGCCTTTTCAGTTCTTGCTTCCCCTCCAGCCCAGCATTTCCTTGGAGTCCTAGTGGAAAGGCACTATCTCATTATCACCCACACACAACTTAAGAGCTTCAGTGTTCAAGGCTGGACTGGGCTCTGAGCAACCTGGGCTAGTGGAAGGTGTCCCTGCCCATGGCAGGGGGGTCGGAATGAGATCACCTTCAAGGTCCTTTCCAACTCAAGCCACTCTAAGATTCTATGACTTCCTGGCAAATATTAGGTTTCTATAAACCAAACATGAATTCTCACTGTTAAAATTTCATCTGGAGAGTGAAGAAGACATCTAGGAATAACAGGATTAACAGGATGAATGGCAGCCGTAGGTGTCTTAAAGGGTTCTTCCAAGTTGACTGGTGTGCACCAGCGCACCAGTATTTCTATTTGAGTCATGCTTTTATGATATATTTTAAAAACTTATTTTAATTCTGAACTGAACCAAATTTTGAAAAACTTTAAAATTTGGAAAGCTGAACTTTTTTTTTTTTTTTTTTTTTTTTTTTTTTTTTTTTTTTTAAGCTAAACCAGAAACTCTTTCCAGTATATACCAGTATATACTGCACTTTTTATCTACAAATGCTATCTCAATCTGGTTGTCTTGTCTTGATTGCTAGTGTTACTCTTACCTTCAAGTATTGAGACATCTAGTGTACAGGGCTGCCACTAATGTTGCCTGGAAACTGCTGAACTCCTTTCAAGTCATTGCTGGTCATACCTTTTTTATTGCTTTGAGTTTATAACATGAAAGGATTATTGCTATGAGTGTAAACAGGATCACTTGAACCTTGGAACTAAAATAAAACTTGAGGTAAAGATTGATGTCTTGAATTTTTCTCATTAAACCATAATCAAGCAGAAATCAAGAGATATTAACTGCATGTGGTTGTGCTATAGAAATAAGTATTCTAAATGGTTGGAAGAGGTACAGAAAAGTAACTGAACAATTAATCATGTTGATCTGAGAGAATGAGCTAAAGTGTGAAAAAGACTTTTGATAATGCTTCACTGTATTGGTAGAATTTGGGTTTCAAGGGTCTCTATCAAAAGTGGGAAAAGACTTGCCAAATTACCACATAATTTAATTTTAAACGAGGAAGTTCAGGACTGGTTTTCATGCTAGTTCAGAAGTGGAATATATTGCAACCATGATACCCAGATTTTGAACCCTAGAATTAGTTATGCGAGTGAAGTTTTAAATCTCAGTCATTCTAAAATTAGGTTTTTCCTTGTAGATTATTTTAGGGAGTGAAACAACAGGGCCTATGTGAAGCGTTTAGAGTTGATTTTCACTATTCTGTATTGTTAGAAATCTTTTTCTACTTTTTAGAAATCAAATTACTCCTAAAGTGTTTTCAGTTCTAAGAACTATGTCTTGTACTTGAAAATATTTAAGTTTACATCATAGGGTTTAGTTCATCATTCCAGTCTAACTCATGTATTAGTTTAATGATTCCAAATAGAAGCAGCTTAACTTTTTAAAAAATAGTTGTATATGTAATGATAAAATAGAATTAAGGTTTTGGACTATCAATTGTAAATAAAAATAAAGATGACCCAAAATTCACATTCACAACTGAGCAGTATAATTTTAAATTAGTCGTTTTGAAAGTATTGTAGTGCAGACTAAATAAGTAGAACACAGATCAATAAAGAGTTTTTCTTTCTATGTGCTTGGCTCTGGAGTTGTTTTGGGTAAATCAAGTATCCTGCACTGTCAGCCTACAATTAAATATTTGCAAAAGACCCAAAAAATATTCTTTAAGAAATTAACGAACAGTTAAAGCTGGGATGTGTAACAACAAGAACTAAAAGGTCTATAAATACATATTTTATAATTTTTTCAAAAGTATTCTGGCAATAACAACAATCAAGTCTCCATATCAAGATGACACTTGAATTTAGATTGTTCTCATATCTGTATTGTACCATAGCTAATTGGGCAGTTCTAGGATATGTATTCTTCTTTCATTCTTGCTTTGTTTACAAGTATCTACCAATAATTTAATTTGAAAGAGATAAGAAATTAATTTGAAACAGTAATTATTCACAACAAGCAATAGAAACTGCGTCATTAAGAAATCATAAAACATATTAGCAGAAAAGCATATTTTTTCTTACATTATTTTTACATATATATATAATTCCAAAGAAGAGAAACTCTTTTTCCTTCACTGCTTTAGAAATCACCTTAGATTTCTTAAGGAGTCCTCTCTTTCAAACCAGAACTTACCAAATCATTTACAGTCCACTGGGGTTGTGATGAAGTGATAAAACTTGCAGGTGTAGTTATTTCCTTGGCTAAAGGTGAAATGACTGCATCTCTAAGGGACATCTCATGTAGCTGCCACATGCTGTAAGGGCAATGGATAGTTTTATTTGTGTTTGGGCAGTCAAGGGCCCTCATGTTCCAAGTTCAGTGGGATGACAAAAGTGTGTCACTAATTTGCAGAAATACCTGTTCGAACAGATGCCGGAGTTATCTCAGCCCCCTGGAGGAATCTTTTCAAATGGACTTCCTAAGTACTCTATTTTACAGTTTTATGGAGAAATCTTTTCACACATAACTGCATGAAGAAAAATATGCAAGCATTCCTGTATCCAGAGCTTGCTGTCTTTTGCTTTAGCACAGCTCAGTTGGAATTCTAAAACATTTTCTCATATTGTGATTTAATCCAGAAATATATAGCTATTCAAATTGAATTTTTTTTCCTATTTTCTTTGCATTTTGTTATAAACCCATATGTACTAAGATTAATATGTAACAGGAAGGATAAGCTGCCTAAGTAGGGATTTATTTTAACTCACTGCCATCTCACAATCACTATAGAAGTGATAACGAATAAATTCAACTAACCTTGAAAAAATGCAGGAATGATGTTTTAAAATAAGATACTGATCAACAGGAAAATACTCAAGTTAATCCCCTGAAATATTTAATTACAAAGTAGTCTTTTTTTAAAAAATATGTTTTATATTTTTCTTCTGTGAGGGGTTTTATTCTTGCACCTGGCCAGGCCCTGTACCTATCTGTAGCAATTAATGAGCAATAGGCAGCAGTCCTGGTTAAGTTAGTTGGTGTTTTTTATTTTTGTTTTTTATAATTAAAGAAATACCATTTAACCAGCTAGGGGTGAGGTCTTTGTGAAGAATATCTTCTCTCCTTCTTTTCAGTATAATCTAAGAGACCTCTAGTCTTAGCTGGCTGCCATATATTGGTGATGCTTTTCCCTTTCCCCCATGCATTATTCTGGCATGCACTGCTCTGTGCCTGTCAGGTACCACCCACAGATGTCTGTAGCATGGAACTGAAAACAGTTCTTTTCCCTTTGGCCTTTTAGCCAGTGTTGTGATCATCTTAGAAACAGGTTAAGTAATTTTTCCAATTATTTTTTATCTTTTTTTGCTTCAAGACAAAAGTGAGATGGACAGGAACATTCAGAAAATGACAGCCACACTTATGGCTGCATTAACTGGTGCTCTGAGTGCTTAGCTGGGACTCAAATAGAGCCAGATCTAATGAATAAGTGGGCTTATTATCACTGGTTATGAGCTAACCTGTTTTTTCAAAGAAAAGTTGTTCTCATTTTCTATTTTCTGCTTTCATTCAATAAATAATTTATCATTTCTCCCTGCTTTTCTTTGTATAACTACTGCATTTATATTTTGGTCTACATTGTATATTAAGTTCTGTTCAATCCCGTGTGTACCATTTTGTATATATTTAACTCATAAGGCACTCATTATTTTACTGGAATAGTCTTATTTCTTTGCACAGATATACAGTATTCAAGTATATTATGGAAGTGGCTTGTGTGATGTGCAAGCATGATTTTTTCGTTTTTTTTGGTCATTACTTGTCTCTCTGTCCTGAATATGCAATTCAAAACAGTGCATAATGAATAGTTGTTTGATTTGCGTTCTGAACTGCATTTGGCATCACTTGCTGTGTTTGCAAATAGAGATCAGTTTGAAACACTGACAAGAAACAATCTGTCCTTTGGTATTAGAGTCTCTGAAGGAAACAGAGATGAAAATTCTCATACTGTTCCTAAGGTAAATTATCAAATTATTCTTGATGTGTTTTTAATATCCTATATGGGCCATTAGAGCTGGTACATATGTAACTTGCTCTCACTGGAAGGCAGCCTGCCAAAGCCATGTGTGTGTAAAAAGCTTTAGTGAAATTTAGAATTATTGCCATGTCATGCAATTCTCAAGATGGTTTACTTTAAATGAGGCACATTTTTTATGGTGAAAAAAATTTTTCTGCCATACACTACTTAAAATATTGGTGCATATCAGGGAAAGCTTGGTTGTAGCTCTAATATATGTTAACAGCTTCAGATGAGCAACTGGAAAGACTCAAGGGACTAGCTAGTATGTGCAGTCAGAGGTTTTGTCACCAGGAAGGAGGCCCCAATACCACATGAAGCACTCACGACCTTTTCTGAAGTGAGAGGCTCTCCTTTTCACAGCAGCTTACAGACAAACAGCAGAACAAGAAATTCTTCACATTTCCACCACTTCCACCACCCATCATCCCTCCTTTTTCATTCCGTTCAGAAATAAAATTGTTCAGACTATACATACAGATTGTATGTGCAGGTACACAGCTGCACTCTTAGCTCTTCTGAGATGACCCACATGATACCAGCACCATGCTGAGTGCCTCATTGTGTTCTTTATTAACTACTGCAAGGCTATGCCTTTTGTGAAGATCAACAATGCAGTAACTTTGTCATTGTTAAACTGGGATTGGATTTGAAGAACAAATTTTGTGTGATAACTTTATTTCAATCCTAGACTAATATTTTTTCAATTAACTTCCGCCTGTCTTCCAGTAAGTGCTTCCATATTTCAAAAAGCAATGTTTAAACTGAACATTAAGTGATGAATACCAGAGTTATCACTCATCTTACTTCTAAGAAGTTTACCTTACGAGTTACTTTGGGAAGCAAGGTCACATCATTAGAATTCTGCAGCATGAGAGGCATACTACCAAGTATATACTGCTTTTTTCCATTTAGAGGTTTGAAGAGCTATAGCATGCAATTTTGTAATTCTGTGAAATATTCTTTAGCCTTGAGACAGAAGGAAGATATAGAAAATGTGTTTTACTCCTACTCTAAATATAATATTCTTTTCCTCTTAGCTGATAAACTATGTATACATGGCTGTGGTTTTCGTAATTAACAACTTTTTAAAAGATTTTAGGTGAATTATTTTTGACAAAACTGTCCTGTACTCTTATAGATAGCAAAAGGTCAGGATATTCTGTATTGTTAACAAAAACAACTTGATGGTTAAGAAATATAAATTTGCTGTTTTGAAAGAGATGTTCTAGATGAGGTGAAAACGATCCTGTTGCTACCCTTTGTTTTCCAGACTGTACTTATAGCCTGAGAAGTTCTTTGTTTGGTGTAATAATCTATTCAATAGACCTCCCTCCTAACAGGGGACATAATGATATTGTTCCTAACTGTCATCAGCCTATCGTGCTTTTGTTCTCCATTCATTGCATCAATCACTGTACTGAAGGGTACAACCCATCTCTTACCTTCCTCTTCTGAAAGAGAATAGAGAGATAATAGGAAGAAATAGATAAAAAAAAGGAGGGAAAAAACCCCAGGATTCATTCTTCATATTGCTACACATTTAGAAAATTCTGAAACAATTAGCTTCATTTGTTGAATATCTGTTTTGAAAGCTCACCTTAATTAGATTTGATGTACATCAACATTAGTTGTTCAGGTTCAACACTGGGAAGGATATATTCATCTTGAGATGCTTCTGCAAAAGCTCTGTGTGCAATTTCCTAAACTGGAAATATAAACAAGTTGTTGGGTTTTTTTTTAATATGAGTCTGGATGTAAAAATGCAAATGAATATAAAATATTGTACCTGGGATGTTTTGAAAATTGAATATGAAACAAAGAATTGCTAGATATTTGCAAGGAATTTAAAATGCCATTACTGTAATTAGAGATGTTAGCAAGGAAATCATTGGAGCAAGACTATTACATTGCAAATGTAGTGCCTCAAAGTGTATTGCATTTTCAATTAATTTAATATGCCATTAAAATATATATCTGTTGAAACTACAGGAGGGACTAGACCTGTCAGTAAATAGCAGACTGGCTAGCCAAATACATGATTCTTAACATAACTGGTAAAGGCAAACCACACAAAAAGGAGCAAATTTCATACCAATTGTTCTAAAATTTTGCCTTTACTACCCACAATAAAGTTAAGACTACTACTGTTTAGAAGATTGTTTAATTTCAGCAAAACACCTTCAGCTAAGATACCATTTGTAATTAAATATTTAGTCATGTAGTAAATTAAGCATGTCATGATCTCTGCAAAGTGATTCTCCGTTTACTTCTGCATAAATGTTTTACAAGGTGCTGTATTGTTTTGAGTAAATTAATAATGAAGATTTAGATTTTTACTGATTAATAATCTAATTCACTATTTAGGAGAAATCTAATTTAGGACTTGAAACAAAATTGAGGTAAACATCCTTGGCAGGGATCCCAATTCCCTGACAAAATCACCAAGTGATAAAAAACCAAATCAGGGTAAAAGAAATTAGGAGATTGGAACTTCCAGAACAAGTAGCATTTCCCTGTGAAATCTGAAAACATTCCCTAAATTGGAGTGTACTTGGACTTGACTTTTCTTGTCATATCATATCTTAAGTACAATTCTACACAAAAAAATTGCCGGGAATTTGTAACATAAAGAAATGGGAGTTTGGCATAAACAAAGAACAACCAAAAGTACTCAGATTAAATAAGTTTTGGTGGCATTGTAGAAGTATTGTAGTACTCTTTGGAATAGTGTTTCTATTTCTGATGCCTATAGACTAACAACAATAGATCTGTTAGGAAGTGTTCAAAAGTTGAATGATCCAGATAAGGCATTGTGAGGTGGGATGGGAAAAAGTCTTCACAGCCAAATTAGAGTCATGAATAGCTGTGCTGGCACAATTAGATGCGAAAATACGGTAATGAGCAGTGAAAACTGCATGTTCTAAAATATGGTTGAAGTGGCTGAGGCTGATCAAATGTAATGTCAAAGTAAAGTACAACTTTCCTTGGGTACAGCAAAGAAAATCAACTATCAGCAGCAGCTAATAGGGAGAGATACCTCACCTCTTGCTCTTCCTTCGACAAGCTGAGGGAATAAAAGTTGGACTTATGCACCTACATGATTTGGGGCCTCCTTGTGCACTGATGTGGGGTGAACAGCTCTGGTTGTGCCATATATAGGCAGACCTCCAACTCTGAAAGCTCCGACTTGAGACCCTGTAATTAGAGTCAGCACTTCATAGATTCAACTGGTTGCCACCTGATGTTGAGATGAAATTCTTTGCCAAGAACAGTTGACAGTAAGGGTGCAGATTTTAGTTCTTGTACCTAACATTTTTAATTTATGTACTTCCAGGACCTTTTCTGTCAGTAGTCTGCTTGTTTTAGTTGTCCTTTTCTGCTTTTAGGAAGTAGAAGTTTAGTCCAAGAACAGAAACACTGAGCTTTAATTTTGGATCTATATAGAAAATGCTATGGTTTTTGTTTTGGAGAATTTCCCTGAGTTCATCCAATAGTTCTTTCATCCATTCTTCTATTATAAAGTAATTTAAAGTCAAAATTTGGTTCTTTCCCAGATTTTCTGATTGGAATGACTTGAGTAGAAACACCATGGTTCATCAGGGATCAGTACCTGTCCTGCTGTTTTTCTTTGTACAAAATGGTCATATCTGTTGAGTGGCGAGATTTTTTTAATTTACATAATTAACTTTTCTGGTGATTATCTTAGGCTCGAAAATGCATTTTGCTCTTTCCCAATTACAGCTTTTTCTCTGATAGAGCTATACATGCTGTGTGTAATAATGAAGGTAGTTTTGGAAGGACTTAATGTATATAATTGGAAACTAAGATGAGGAAGTCTTCTATCAGCAGGAGGGTAGGAGAGCTGGGCTGTATAATGGAAGTACAGTGTAATGGGATTACCTACAAATTTTAAACATTGCTTTCATTAAGGAAAATAATAAGCATATTTATTAAATATAGTCTCTGCTTGAGACAATATTTGTTATTATGAAAAAGCTTTTGTAATTAAGCTAGGGTCTAAAAATGTATTGAACACACTACATCAGTTTCTAGAAAATGCTTTTGTGCATAAAATTTTACTGAAATAGAAAGAGCTTTCACAGCAGAGGCAGTTAGCCAGATATTAGTATAGCTCACATTGAGCACTGACTGTAAATTTTAATATGTGCTTTCAATTTAGCCAAGGTCAAATCAAAGAAAAGTCATAGTCAAATATGCTTAAGCATTTATCTTTTTATGAAAGCTTTTAATGAGTGTACTGTTTTTTATGGCAATATTTAGTGGAAATAAAAGCTAGATTTTTTTAAACAGTATTTCCTTGCTGAAACTACAGAAATGTGATGTTTTAGGAATTATGGGATGAATGACTATGACCCAAATTTTGCATGCCGCCACAGAGAATTCTCCAAGGAATCATTATTGTACTTAAATATGCATCTTTGACAATCTCCATAATAGTAGAAAATGTTTTCATTCCACTTAGACCATTTTAAGTGTGGCTGATATGTGGGTGCTTGGGACAATATATTGTGGTCCCTCTGGTTATTCATTACTTTTTTTTCATTGTCATTTTCAATAGTTTCTCTTAAGAAAAAGCCTTATTTTAAAGTTAACTAAAGCCTGTACTGAAAGGAGCTGCCTTCAACAAATGTTGCAAACTGTCCCAGATTGCTTTGAGGAATACTGCTATGGTGATGAATACCAAATACCGTTCTTTGAGCAATAAGATATTTCTTTTTCTGAAAGATATAGATGGAATAGGATGTGTCTGTAGTGTGAGTATGAATCCTAGATTTAAAATTTCATCTATCATACTGTACGTATATAAAAATGTTGCTTCTGTTAATTTACAGAGAGAGTTAACAAGTGCAATGGGAAAAGTAAAGAGTGAGGTGAAAAAGGCACCACTACCTCCGCCATTGCCATGTCCTCTATCACCAGGTCCACTGGCCCATTCAGAAGTGGCCTTACATTTTCCCTTCTTGCTGCTGACCTGCCCATAGAAACTTTTCTTATCAGCTTTCATGTCCCTTGTCAGATTAAGCTCCAAATGGACTTCAGCTTTCCTAACCACATCCTTGCACACTCAGTGTCTTCATATTCCCCCTAGGTTCTTTATCCCTGCTTTCAACTCTTGCAGGCTTCTTTTTTTTTATAGTTGAGTTTTTTTGGGAGCTCCTTTTCCATCCAAGCAGGCCCCCTGCTGTCTCACTTAGCCTTCTCTTGTTGGGGATAGTTGATTTTTGAGCTTGGGAGACACACTTTCTGAAATACAACCAACTCTCCTGGCTCTTGTTCAATCCAAGGCTTTATTCCATCGTATTCTTCCAAGCAAATCTCAAGAAAAAAAATAGTCATAGATTTGGCTTATGTGCGGTGCTCATTTTCAGGTCCAGTCTCCAGAATCTTTTGCTACACTGAGAACTGACAGAATGATGCCAACTCATCTATATCTGAACAAGTTGTTCTTGAGGGAATGTGTAAAATGGAAAATTTAATCTTGCATACTAGGCAAAAGTGTCAATCTTTAATCACAGCTCTACCTGGTGTCTTCTCAGATGTAGATATTGGTTTTGTTCTTCTTTTCATTACTGTAAAGAATGATTATATCTCATCCCAGGAAAAATCTTTTGGAAGTAGGAGAAAAAGAATTCAAGAAAAAACCTCATGTCGTTGTGCAATATTCTCTTATGTTCTCGTAAGAGAAGTTATAGGACATCAAGACAGAGGGAAACATAAGATCTGGAATCCACAGTTGAGCAGTAAATTCAGTTTTAACTGTCCTATCTGCCATTCTTTCAGGATTGTCTCTTTGCCAAGACCTCTCACAAAGAGCCTTGCCTTCATATTTAGAGCAAATTGCAAAATTTGGCAACCGTACATTCCCTTCCCTTTTCCCAGGTGGAGAGCTGTTTAATATTTTCCATTCCAGCTTTCAGCAAGTTTCCATTATCTTGTGCTTGCTAGTGACATTCCCATGCATCTTTTAAAAGTTTCTTTTACTCCCCTGACACCTTCCTTCTTTTCATTATCTTCATGTAAATTTTCCTGGCAAGACCACATGATAAGAGTTTCCTATTTTTCTTTTTGAATGCAGATTCTGATATTGACAACTGAATGAAGGAGCTTTTTTCTCTGTTGAAGTGTTAAAGAGGAAAAATGCTATTTTGATTATGGAAAAATTAATTAATTCCTTTTTTTTTTTTTTTTAATGCAGGTTAAAAGCAAGACAATGCAGTATTTTTGAAAATAAATTATATTGTTGATTCTGGGTAGCAACAGAATTAATGAGGGAAATAGTTCCCTAGTTATTTATCTTTTCTGCTTTAGTCATTATATTGAAGGCTCAGCAACTTTTTATGAAATTCTGTGTCTTAGAATATAGACCATGGAGATGCATGGCTGAAGTTTGTTCACCCAGTTCACCCCTCCTTCCTTCCTGTCCTGATGATGAAACTGCGCATTCTCACAGTTCATTGGCCCTAATTAAATCACTGCACCACCAACCCCCTAAAAATCCCCCAAAAACATCACCACAGATTTTAAAATATTTTTTCAACCAATTATCTCAGTTTCTGGGGTCAGATTATGACTTTACCAGGAATGTTTCAGACCACGTATTACAGCTGATTTAGTTGTCTCCAACTGGAAGATACTATTTCATGTAAAAGGCTGAATTGGATGGCTTCTGGCTTTGTACTTGAAGGCAACAGTTTCCAGCAGGCTGGGTCTGAGGAGTGCAGATTGGTCATGTGAAAGAAGATGAGATGTTTCCAGTAATCAGGGTGAGAAAATTCATTCACTGACAAGACATTTATTTTTCCAAAAATCTTGCATGTCAAAGATGATGGAGAACTGAAATTGAAACTGACAAGATAGGAAGGATGAGAAAGCAGAATCAAGCTGACTTGGTTGATTGCTTCTTTAGATGTGGAGTTTGGTTTTTACCTTGTCCTTCCTCAGTATGAGAAAGCATTAGGTACAGGGGGATAATTTGGACAAGTTGGACAGATAGTTTCACCGTTTTTGGAAGCATCTTTAGACACTACAAATTGAGCTGGATGGTAAAGTGCTCTGTATACAGATAACATTTCTGGCTTCTGTGAGAGCTGAATTAAAAGGGATAAAGTGAAAGACAGAATTTAGGAACAGGAAAACTGAGTTTAGCTTTGGAGTCAAGCCAGCTAAATGCAATTAAATAGATTAGGAACTAAGAAAAAGACATGAGAAGCTCACTGTGGATGTCAGCTCAAAGAACAGGAAAGGGCAAAATATAACCAGGGGAGATTATACAGAAAAGACAGAGAAAGGGCAAGAACGTTGGAGCATGAACAAACCACAGGCGTGACAAAGACAGGCAGTCACTAAGGGAAACTGGAAATCTGTGAGGTAGGACAGAAATGCATGAAAACATTTCTAAGAATAAAGACTGTACAAATGGCCTTGTATTTATGGTGTAGGAGCTTGTTAGTAACCTGAGCAAAAATCAGATCAGCAAAATGGAAATCCCAACCCAGGAAGAGCCATGCTGGATGTGTCAGAGAGGAAAGTGAGATGCTGAGAAGGCACAGCAGGATGCTGGATTTTGAAGCTAGCACATGCAATTTTAAGTAAATGACCTGTCCATTCTTGTCTTAAATTGCTTTCTTAATTTGATTTTTTCAGATTATGACGTAAGTTATACCATTCTAATTAGTCATTCATATGTTTTCTCCCGGATGTTTAAAATACAACAAGAAAAACATTACAAAAAAACCTCGTAATCCTAAGGACAAAAAATACACTTCAGTAAAATTATAAGTAATAATAAGTAATTTTCATGAGTTATGGATAACAAAATTACATTTTTAAATAGTACATGATATTTGACAGAATCAGAAACCCCAGTTAATGAAAGATAATTTTCAATTTCAGTAGTTACATAACCTTGTGATTGTTCCCCTTTCCCACTGATTTTCTGAGTAGATTTAAGTGCTTTGGACTACTTTTGCTTATCATTTAATGGAAGAAATGTATTAGAGAGGCTCAATGATCCTGTTATAAATCCAGAATATAAGCGTGAGCTGAGCCTGGGCCAAAAGATGCACCCAGTTTGGTGAAACACTGGTGGGTCACTCTTCACTTAGGCTGGGCTATTAAAGGACAAGAAAGACCATTGATAATATATTCTCATAGCTACTTCTGGCAATAGATTCTGGCCTTCCTTGGGTACAAGAGGTAGAAACCTCTTTTTGAATGTAGCTTGGGGAGAGATCTTTGTTGGTCAGTTGTTTTGCAGCTAATTTGTCTCTAGGGACTGTGATTTTTAAAAGGCCTCTTTGGTTTGGACTTGACCATTTACAGATTAGGGAAGTGCTCAATAAGCAAAGTTACAGTAATTGTAAATTGCCATGTGTTTCAACTAATTCGATATTTTGATCTGTAAATATTTTCAACAAACCATGCTTCCATTAAAATATATCCTGGTAATTGTTTTGATTATGTTTTATTGATTTTTCTCTAATATTTCACGAGTAATTTGTTCAGGCTACTGCTCTGTTGTGAGAAGACTCATCAAGGGCATCATACTGTAGTTACTGTGAGAATTTTTGTGATTCGCAAAACTCGTGTTTCATTTTGGCTTAAAACAAAATTATGTTTTTGAAAAAAATGTCTTTTGACAGATAGGATTATTCTGGAGTCAGCTGCATTGGGTAGCAGGATGCCATTGAAGTAAGTAGGTGAGCAGTGCACACTTATGAGGTCTCCACATGGAGTCCACAGAGGAGGAAAAATGAGTAGGACCCAATCTGGTGTGCTGCTCACTTGAGCCTCCCAGACCCCAGCAGGATCTGTCTGCTGACAAGACTTCCTCTTCTGTGCACTACTTAAAAAGTAAGAAAGTATTTCTAATGGAAAACTTTTGACAGCTAGCATATAGCCCATATCCTAAAAAGAAAAGTTTGCAGAATTTTTAAGTTGTGTTCCAGCACTGATAAACCATGTTTCTGCATTGTTATCCAGAATATATAGGATGCTAGCTGCCTATTGACATTTTCTTACAGAATGATTTAGCACAATCATTCTGAAATGATTGTGAAAGAAAAGAATAGACTAGACTATTTCAGTTTGAAGGGACCTGCATAGATCAAGTCCAACAGCCTGACAAACTCAGGGCTGAACAAAAATAAAAACATGTTGTTAAGGGTGTTGCCCCTTAAACACTGACAAGTTTGGGGTATTGACCACCTCTCCAGGAAACCTGTTCCAGTGTTTAAACACCCTTTCAGTAAAGAACTGCTTCCTTATGTCCAGTCTGAACCCTTCCTTGTGCAGCTCTGTACCATTCCCACACATGTTGTCACTGAATGCCAGGAAGAAGAAATTTGCAATAACTTGATCATCCCACTCAGTCATCCAGTTCTGATCTTGTGGGACTGGGATGATAACATTATAAAATTATTTTAATCACCTTATCTGGTATTTTCAAAATGGAGTATCTTGAGTGTTTGCTTTTTAGGGTATTATTCTGAAGTGCTGAAGTATTGATTTTTCAGAAAGAAAGATCTTTTGATGTCTAAGATAATTAGAATTACAAAAAATAAAAGCCAAAATATTTAATCCCTATTGCAGCACATGAGGTTAAGTCAGACTTAGGAGCTCTACTCTCATGTGAAAAGAAAATGGAGTAAGGGGTTACAACGTTCTTGGTTTTTTTTTTTTTTTCTTTTTTTTTTTTCTATTATGATGAGAATCAGCAATATAAACATTGGATAGTCCTATTCTAGTAGTGTGCCAGTGTGCTTGGATTATCTCTGCTTTTCTTTTTTTTTTGTTTTTGTTTTTGGTTTTTTTGTTGCTTGTTCCTAAAACCACCATTCATATTAGAAACAGTAGAATTTTGAAGTTTGCGGATAATGGAAGGATCTTTATGTAGTCTTGAAATACACTAAAACAGGGTAAGATGAATACTGCTGTCTTACTGTGATTAATCAAGATTCAGTAAGGAAGACTTGGCATGAAGTTGTTTTCTATAATTGATAATAAGAGGAACTAATGAGGAAATAATAAGTATATAGATTAATGGTCTTATACAGTTAAATTGTGAGAAAATCCTATGTTTGTTTAATTGATAGTATAATACTTCAGATATGTTAAAGATAGTTACCATTGTATGGTAACTTTATTGTGCAGGTAGATCTTTCATCTATTACTATTTGGAGATAAAAATAAATCTATGACATGGATCATTCATCACTCATCATTTTATTTGCATGTTCACCATTTAAAATTTCTCTCTGTAGAGCAGCTAATAGGCAATTAGTAATTTGAGATGGCTTCTGTCCTGAACAATCAAAATTTTACATAAAGGTTTGACTTTTTTTTTAATATGGAGTTTCCCATCTCCTAGATAACAAAAACCCAAATAAAAGGAACTCAGCATGATCTTAATTAAAAATCCCAATCTAAACTTGTTTAGTAGGGTATTACAATTTAATAGACAAATATTGTAGTGCAGATTGCTAAGAAGAAAACTCACACTTAAAAAGAATATATATATATATATATATATATATATATATTATTTATATTCCTTTTTTCATTCAAGTTTATTAAAAATTCAATTTTCTTGTGGAATTTTCATAAAAAACTGAAACAACTCCCTGAAACACTTAGTATGAGCCTTACCATACTTACTGAGTTTAGCAAACAGATTTCAGTGAATTTAATCTAGAAAACAGTTGTCAACATGCAGTTCATATGTGCTGATAGATATGAAATGTCAAATCCATACATGTGCTAAAAGATGTAACCTGTTGTCTGTTTGCAGTGAGTGAGAGAAAGACATTAAGGATATTTGGCAATATTAGTTGTACTCAATTACTTTATACATAGGCATCCCTATACCTTATGTGTAATAAAAAACCTGCAATACACCCATTTCTTCCTGTGTGTGATTTTGTAACAACACAAGAAGCTCAAAATTTGTATTTGTAAACTTGATGTGCACTGGGGAGGCAATTGGTGATAGAGGACATCTTTGGATTTTTCCAAATTCCTCTCCAGGCTCTCCTCTTCCATTTCCTCTTCCACTTCTGAGATGCCATCTAGGCTGCCAGCTCTTCACAGCTAGAAGCTGTCTTTTTGTGTGAACCTTTTGTGCTGAGCGTCCTCATGATATGGTGGATGACTCTGCACCTGCAGCTCTGAGGGATTACAGATGGAATATGCATTAGCATAAAAACCTTCATGTCATAAATAGACATGGTTTATTTAACTAGTTCGATTTAGTTATTTGGTCATGGGAAAAATCTGTTGAACGCTGCTTTGGTAAGATCTGCATAGTTTCATTTTTAGCCATGGACAGCAGCCTAAGGCTGCCCAGTCACACTGCTCCAGTCAGTGAAGAGGGTTACACTCAGGTGTGATTCACATTTACATATGTGGAATTGCTCCTTGGAAATGCTTTATTCACCATATGGGGAAGTAAAGTTGACAGGGCTCCTAACACAGGCAATTAAATGAGCTGAAATCTGCCCAGGTCCTACTCCTGTACACATCTTCTTCTCTTTCACCTCTTTACTCTTCCTCCCTCACCAAGATGAGACTGTTACATGGAACACTGTGCTCCTCTGCAGAATTTTGCATAGTCCTTGCTGAGCAAACTTCATGAAGGTTTCCTTTCTGAAGCCTTCTATAAAAGCACGTGGTACTTCTAAGCACTCGTATGGCCACTCCTAGCATGCGTGTGGTAGTAGATGTTTGTGGTGAACAGTGGGAATAGTCTTGCAAACTGGATCTCCTGGGGGACAAACCTCTGTCTGTAGGTTCTTAGGAAACTATTGTTTCTAAGATGAAGAAGGAAAACCTAGAAATTAGTTAGCAGAAAGGGAAAATGCCACTAGAAAATGTGTTAACAGTAAAGTGTATATGGGAATCCTGAATATGGTACTGAATTACTTCTGGTACCCAGAGATGATGAATTCAGAGAATAATGAATCTCAGATTGAATAAGGTCATAAACCTCAACCATGGCAGTCACTGCTTTTTCAGCAGTTCAAAAATAGGAATAATAACTAGTAGTGAGCTAGACATCTGGGTTTAATGCAGAATTTACTCCACATCTTCCAGTTTTATATGACTAAACTATTTATTTTATTTGTATCAGTCAGAATTTGGATTCTCACTCACAGGAGTGATATACCTTAATCATTTGTAGGCAGGCACATTAAGACTCATTTCCTGTGTAGATAATTTACCGCAGTTCCCTGGAGACATTATATGCATATCACAAAAGCCAGCACCAACAGCAAGCTTGCAAATAACAAAACAAGTGATTAATATGAATTCCTATATTCTACTTTTGTCAAAGCTTTTGGTTTTTTAGGTTTTTTTGTCCTGGAAGAAGATAAAATAGGACTACAAATTCTGCCTATGTGAGAGGTTACTAACTTCAAACTTGCATAATAAAAATGGCATATTGACAGGGTTTCTTTCCCTTTTGTTTTACTCGACAATTTTTCTTTAAGAAAAAAAAAAAAAAACTCATTACATAGTCGCTACAGATAAGTTGTGATACCTATTATAGTAGTTTTTAAACAATATATAATACAAGTAGTCAAAAAATTATGTTCTTAGCCTTGTTTTTATATAAAACTAATCATGTCCCAAGACCCTCTCATTCCCTATCTCCTTTCGTGTATTGTGTTTCCTTTTTTCCTTATCTGGAAATGTCATCAGCATGTGATTAAGATGAAAAAAGGTGATGTACACTTGGTACTTGACAATAAGGGGGATTTAGTTCTGTGGAAGCATTGTAAGAGCTAATTAGAACAAAGAAGCTGACCTTTACTAAAAATAACACCTTTAAATATTCCAGTGAGAGTTAGGTTATACTTAATGATCATCTGGAAGACTTCCTGAGCAGTACAAATGCAGTATCAAAATAAGGCTTTATTTCCATAATGATTTTTATATGAAAGAAAGAAACTTATGATCTTCAATCTCAACAAGGCTAATATGTATTCTTCAGCTTATCAATAGCTTATCTTGTCAGACAAGTATAAATGTCAGAATAAGTAATACTGGAAATGCTAGATTTTTGTCCATCACGCATCTGTTTTTTTCTAAATATTTATGACTGTTACCAGCTAGTGTTTTTAATGGTAAATTCGGTGGTTTGGGATCCCCTTTTCTTTTTATAAAATCATAAAATTTCCACTAATTCAGTTTTCTATCCATTTGTGGTTGTGTTTAGCTTGTGTTAGAAAAAAACAATTTTACCCTTTGGACTTCTCCTAGTTCTTTGAGTTGTGGATGCCTCATCCCTGGAAACATTCAGGGCCAGGTTGGAAAGGCCTTTGAGCAGCCTGGTCTAATAGAAGTTGTTACTGCCCATGGCAGAGGCCCTGGAATTAGATCATCTTTTAAAGTCCCTTTCAGCACAAACCCATTCTATGATTCTGTGTTTAAATGTGATTTTCCAGGAGATTTTCACTAATGGAATTTTTCAGATGCACTCCTTTTTCTTTTAGTAATCAATTTGAAGAAAAAAAAAAATAAGGCATGTAAGGAATTTAATTTATTCTACGTGAATAAAGTCACTTTTGACTTTTGAGTTGAAAAATTTTGTCCTCAGTATAGACCATTCTACCAACACTTCCTTGGTGAGCTGAATGAAACCTGCTTCTTTTTTGGTGCTATTGTAGCAATTACTGACTTGCCTGATATATCTACAGATACTGCTTTTCTTATTAATCTTTGTTAATAAGGTCAAGTAGTTGTGTTCCACAGAGTGCTTTTCATAGAGATGACTTCCATAAGGTATCTGATGCAGAGAGCTTCAAATGGAAATTTACATTAATTATTTTAAAACTTGTATAAATTTTAATATCCTGTGTTCATTAATTGCATGTAATGCTTTAATGCATACAGAGTTTAAGTCAATATTGGATTCTGAATTCTTAAATGCTCAGTTATACAGAGAGCATTTTACTATTGTAAAGCAAAATCCTTAATTCTATTTCAGTTTTGAATTAGTCCCACTGTAAGCCACGTTCTTATTTCAAGATCTCTGTAGTGGTAATAGCTGACAAGAGAGCTCAGAGTACACATTGTAGACTTTAGGATCATAAAGGCTTTTCTGAAAATTATTGGGCATAGAGAATGGAGATTAGACTTTGAGCATAAGACTAGGCTTGTTAATAGTTAAACTTTTTATGCATGGTAATTGAGTAAATATGGAAATGGGAAAGGGAGGATGAATGCTGGATAAAAGAAAATATAATTTTAACCTTTTTTTTCTCCCCTAAACTTTCTAAATTATTCAGACTATAATAAGGGGATTTAACATATGGAATTATATCTCTAAATCTGTCCATACTGTAGTTGTCTGGAAGATATAAAAGCTGAAAGAAAAAACCCATTGAAAAACCCAGCATACTAAATAATCTGGAATATTTGTTACTCTATGGATTGCTTTAGTTTACACTTTTTGGCTCTTTTTCTTCCCACAGTTAGAGGGAAAAGAAAAAAAAAAAAAACAAAACACTGAGGTAATTTTTTCAAAGTACTTGCTTTATGGCCTCCAGACAAACAGCTTAATTTTGCGTGGTTCACAGTAGAGTCACTCACGACAACCTGTACTTTCCAGGCTATTCTTATATTCAGACTAATGAACATGCAGTAAGCTGCCCAGGTAATGAAATGTCACTGTTGACTGCAATATCCTGCAGCCTCTACTGGCCTGTTGCCAGACTTTTTTGTTCCAACCAGGGAGCCTGAAGCAAAACTTGGGCTATTACTGGAAATTTCGTGTTGTAATGACATAATGCAGGACTATGTGCCTCCCTCCTGAGCTGGCACAGAGGAAAATCACTGCCACATTTGCAAACTACTGCCTTGTGAAATGAGTTTGGAGCACTGCAGTTTCATATCACTCGAGAAGTTTCATTGTAATATGGCTGCATTTTAGCCTTTTCTTATTTTCATTTTTCTGTCAGAATGTCATTCAGAAGAGAGGCTGTGGTTCAAAATTTGTCAGTGCAGCCCTTGGTTTCTAACACATCTTTTAAGTGTGACTCTGCTTACAGGTGGTGAATTGTTAGCCAGAGAATTTAATGATGGAATCAATGTCCTACAACTAGGCAACACCAACTGAAAGTAGTTGGTGAGTGGATTGTTTATTTTGCTTTTGCTATTGGAACAGAACTTAAGGAAGAAAAAATATATGTCCAACAGTTTACTACCATTTTTGAGGGAATATAACTTTCTGATCGTGCACCACCTGAATGAGTACAATTCCTGTGTATGTCAAGCGTATTTTCCTTGATTCTTCTTGGTGCCTGGTCTCAAAAGAACTCCCCAGATCACTGCACTGTCCTTCTCTGAGCATAGCTACATCTGTTGGGGTCGGAAATATTTACCATAGTGTCACCCATGCTGCAGAACCATGGAGAGTGATGCTTGGGTAGGTACAATATAACATTTCTGTGGTGCTGATGTTTTCCTTCCTAACCGATCTCATCTCGTTTGTCAGAATGGGGAAGACTTAGTGTCTTACTTATGGTTTAGTGCTTGTTTGTGTTAGACCTGAAAGGTGGAGAAGCTATGTGAGCAGAAAATTCTGGGCATTTTTCCCTTCCACTCCACTGAACTAAATACTTTCTGCTTAGAAATGTTTAATGGCTTACACAGTTCCCCTTGCATTAAGTAACCTGGGTTCAGAGAGAGAAATACCATCACTTGAGGTTTACACTGTCGTTTTAACAGTATTTGCCATCACTAGATGACTGGGAAGAGATCCTAATAACCTTGTGAACAAAGCTCCTCTCTGGCTGAGGACTGCCTTGTTTAATTTGTCTTTTTGAGCCACGAGCCAATTTCCCCACCTTACCTCTTTACTCTGTTCTTGTTTGTATCTAAGGACTTGTATTAAGTGCTACTAAAATAAATTTATTAAAGGGACATTCTCCTGCACTAATGGTGAAAGTTAACTTTCACTGCTCCCTGAAGGGGAAAGCATGTCAGTAATTGAGGCATTCCCCATGCTCTTTTGCAAACCTTGTGGTGGTGTATGAAAGATGTCTTGAATAATTCAGTGTTCCTTGTTAGTTATGTTTCTCCTTGGTTTCTCTCTGTAGTTGATGTCATTTGTTAAGGTGAGATTTTTTTTTTACTGTGTGAATAGAGCTCGGATTTGTGAAAAACATCTTCCTTTTTAATTTTTGTCATGTCTAAAAGGTAGCATTTAGTTGTTGACATTTTCTCTTTATCCACCTTTCAGGATATGAAATGTTTGGAAAACTTTAGAAAAGAGTATTATTTTGTTAAACTTCCAACACTGATGGAAAAAAAAACTTGCACAACATTGCAATACTGCTGATGCTTGCAGTACTTAGAGTAATTTAATGCTGAGATCACAGAGAATGCTTAACAGGATAAACATTCCCATTCTGTTTTATTTTAAATGACCTCTACCTATAGGTGCACCTATTTCTGCAAATCCTCTCCTTTACATTGCAAACTTCAACACACATCTATAAAGACAACCTTTCATAAGAACGAAATGCACATATATAAACATGGAATTTTCATTTAGAATTCTTTTTCTGGAGTTACCAGGTTTTTCTTAGTTTGGTTACTCTTAATAGAAAAAAAAAATAGAAAAAGAAAGAAGAAGGAAGGGAAAAGAATTTTTATTAGTTATTTAATCCTTCAGTTGCCTACAAGGAGCAGCACCAACGGCCCCAGCCCAGATATGCACTCTGTAGGAAAAGCTGTAAGAACAACCCATTCTGGCATGAGAGCATTTAATTATATAAATGTCATGAAAATTCTGTAATTTCCATGACTATGATCTAGTTAGGTCTTTATTAGTCTTTCAGCTTTGATTTCCTCACCTCACAGGGTAATAAATCATCTTTTTAACTTAAAATAGCTGTGTAGTGTTGGATCAGAGATTACAGTGAAAATGTTATTTTCTATTATGGTCTGCCAGTAACCCCACCAAGGTGAACAGCAATTTGACCTCGCATTGATACTAACCATCAGAGAATGCAGAATTACATTTGAAAGTATTTGTTGCCTTGCTCGTTGCTGATCTCTTTGCAGTAAATGTATTTTCCTGATTTGCCAAGGAAGGAAGATGTGATCATATGCTTATAGACCTTAGAGTAAAGGACAATGAAGGAACAATTTTTTCATCTTTCAAAAATCCAGAAAACATCCCTCTGTATACTGAGACATTTTTCTCTTTTGTGTAGTTTTCTGAGCACCTGAAGGACAAGGGTACATGCATTAGGCTGGCTAATCCACTGGAATATCTAGGAAAGAAAGCCAACTTTTACTCTTAGACCATCCCAAATAAAACCCAAGAAAACAAGAAATCATGCAGTTCTGAAAGTTAATGTTTCCCAGATGAGAGGAAAAAGCCCCCCTTTTGCCTCTTGGTAGACAAAAAGTATTTCTAGCAGCATAATTGAGAATGTTCACCAGTTCATGCAAGATTGTTATAATTGAAAGTCTTAATTCTGTCATTGCAAGGTCACTTTGGTCCCTAACAGAGAATTGCATGAAAGCCAAGAGACTGAAACACTATTCCCAGATTCTACCACTGACCTGCTTTTGCAAATTATCTCACGTCTCTTACTTCACTTTTCGTATTTTTGTGGGAATTTTTACTGTACACTCCCTAAAAGGCAGGACTATTTTGTTCTATTGCACTATCTCTAGGCTTGGAGAAGATTCAGATGTGTAGAGCTGTTTGCATTTTATCATAATGGTTAATAGAAAAATTGTGAAACAGCAAAAAGCATGAAATACATAAATTTGGGTAAAGAACTCAGCTATCTTTCAAAGATTAATTCAAATAAAAGGTTTAAAGTAACTCTTCTGTTTCAGATTTAACATTTTGTAATAGCTGACATTGGCAATCTGATTTTATTATTTTTTTTAAGCTTAAGTAGCACTTTTTAAACATTGTACATCTTGTTACTAGAGGCTTCATTGCATTTTTAGTGAACTTTCTATCTAGTTCAGGGCTACATCTAGAGTGATGATTTAGCTTTATTGATGTGGTTATAAAATGAAGTTGACATGGCGAGCTGTAGGTGTGTCACACTTACTGACACTGGTGTAAATTGCTTAATTAATGCCCTATGTGCAAGGTTGAAAGTGTCCCCTTAGACTTGGAGAGCTTACCAGAACAAATTCTAAATCAAACATTTTTCCTTCTGGCATGGTTAAGCAATTCATAATAAAAGAGAGGTGCAAAAATTGGAAGCTTGAAGAAATTCTTTGACATTTTTCTACAGTCAAGCAGAAAAAAAATAGAGCTTTCAGGGCAAAAGCTAGTAGAAAACCCAGAACATACACCCATATTTTTCAGTCTTAGAAGATAAAAGTTGAAGCTACCCTTTATCCAGAAAGATGCAAATAAAGTGCTAAACAAAAAATGCAGCTGTTTCATTGTATAAGTGTCTCTACAGCTCTGACTATCATACTAATAAGATTTTAATCTGCAATGCTCATAAAGAGGTAAAGGACAAATAATTTATTGAAACTCATTCGTGTGAGATGGCTGCATGGAGCTTGTTCAGTATTTCCCAACCTCTCTCTGACATTCTGCTTTTTTTATTTACCAGGGAACTATTATGACTGTTTTTCCTTTTGGCAGTAGGGTAACAGCTTCTGGTACCTGCCTCACACTGGCATTTTAGATGTTTATCCTAGAGGAAAGATGTGTCCCAAAATGTTCCAGTGTTGTAACTGCAGCTAAATTTGTCCAGGCAGCTTTACAGGAGCAAGGTGCTACTGAAAAACAAGAAAACTGTGCTGTAAGTTACAGGCTATTTTTATGGAAGTAGAAAATAGTTTTCAAATATTTCTGTCTCAAAGTCTTGAGGCTGCAGGGAGCATACTACCATATAATGTATATATTCTATAATGGAAATGGAAGAAAATAATTTTAAAGAAATTATTACTTCCTTAAACTTTTCCATTTATTCTTTTTTTGGAAAGACTCTGTTTCTAATTAGAATTAAATATTTTAAATGAAATATGATTAGATAATCTACTATCACAGGATTATAAGCATTTTAGAGCAAGTATGTTTGATTACAGATAATTCTTTCTTCTATTCATCCTGCATGCATAAGGACAACTTGAAATCAGAACTTGGTTGGTTCCTGATTATTATTTGTAGTTTCTCCTGAAACACCTTGGTTTGAAGACGCCATTGTGATAATTAGCATCCATTGCATAAAGCAACTGCATTGACTGCAGACCTCTAGCACTTTCCATTTCACTCTGGGAAATAGAGGGTTCCTCTTCATCGACCTGAATTTGTAGTTGTTGAACTTGGTGATCTTTCTGGGTCCCTTCCAAAGGAGGATATTCTGTAATTCTTGTGAAGATACGCGGAAAAAGTTGTGTATGATTATCTGCACATAGGCAGCCCAATACAGAAAATCAGCAAAAAGCTTGCAACTTTAATAATGTTGCCATTTTAAGCACAATCTCTTGTAAAAGATGAAGCAAGTAAGGCAGAAGATGTGGCATGTGAACACTTGGAGATGACATTTTGGTTCAAATTAGAATTTCTGTGTAAGATTGCTTTCTTAGGAGACTGATGTACTTAGTAAATCAAAGGAACTTTTGAAGGGTAATTTGACACGAAGAGCAATGTGTTCATATTTTGATTTCACAATGCACAAAAATGTCAGTTATCAGAATGGCATTGATTATGTTTAACAGCTGCTTATCCAGATGACAAAGAAGAGAGATGTGGGAAAGTATTCCAAAGTTTAAATTTGGCCTCTTTAGTACCTTTTTAGACATTTTAAACGACGACAAACAAAAAGGTTGTCAAAAAATGAATTTATAAAAAGCACTTGGGTTGTGTATAATCTGTGAATTGATTTAAGTTAAATTATAATATAAATTACACTGAATTTTGACATTCATGAGCAGTATATAAATTTCTAGAAACTAATATAATGCACTTGAAATAATAATGTAATTAAAATCTTGTAGGGATGAGGCTATTAATCATGTTATAGAGGTAAAAATTGTACATTTGAAACCCTAAATTCTCTACTGAGATAATAATGTAGATTTTTTGTGATGCATTCAGGATGTGATGCACCCCCCATTTGACTACTGACAACACAAAAATAATTTCCATTTGCTTTCTAGAGAATTATAAGGGTGACTCAAGGTTTGAGTAGCCTTCACAGTGCCATATCTATTAAGAATTTTCATTTCATTACGATGGCAATAAATAAATTCTGATGTGAAATACAAATGAGTAAGTATATCAGCCAGAAGGTAGTTTACAGAGCATGTACATTTGGGAAGGAGGGGAAAAAAGAGCAGAGCTATTTTCTCTCCCTGAAATATGAAAAATACAACTATTATAAAAAGTACAGTCTTAATTTTAGGTTGCTCATATAGTGATCTTTAACAGTTGAGAAAGACCACTCATTTTATAGGGTTCTTTATACTCTTTGAATACTTAATATTGGGTTTTATAAAATCCTCTATAGGATAAACGCTGTAAAACATAGCATCCATGGCACAATTTGTAACTTAGTAGATACAATTCCTGACTTAAATTATTATCAGACTAAAGACTTATTCATCCTGTACATTTTAAATGTTGGAGGAATCTGCTAATGTGCAAGGCGGCCCAAAATTAAAACATCATTTAATCAGCATGTTAATTGTTCTGTTGGTGCTTTTTTTTTTTCCCCCTTCCATTACCAAAAAATCTCTGGCAGAGAATAATGGAGACTCTATAATTATGAATTAAACTCAATAAATGCTCTAGTCACATATTCAGGTAATGATCTTGCCTAGAGTTTATAAAAAATTTATGTGTTAAGGGAAGGGTAGTTGGAAGATACGAATATCTTTTAGAAATAATTGAGTTATTATCATATCTTCTCTTAAAGGTATAGATAGAGTCTGTAAGAAGGATGTTCATGCTGGCAGGGTCAGGAGGGGAAAATTGCATATAAATTATAACAGCATTAAATAAAGAGAGGTTTCAACATGGGGGAAAGGAAGGGAAAAAATTATGTTTTCCTCATGGCTGTGATCACTGACAAGATGAAATGGTGGCTTACATTGTGATGAAAGTCTACATGTGGAATATGCAGAAGCTCTGAAACCACATTAAAAAAATCAACATTGCAATTACGTTGTTGACTTTGAAAAATAATGTCTTTAATCCTTTGGATGGAGAAGAGTCTGACAAGTGAAGACAGATATTTTTGTCTGTTCTCCAAGTACAGGGAGAGATGGACAAATTCAAAGAGTAGTGATGTCAAAGTACAGTGACGTCAAGTGTAGTGATGTCCAACCATGTTAGATGAGGCTCTTCTGCCTTATTTTTTTTTTTTTTTTTTTGTGTGTGTCCATTATTTCTTGGAAAAGTAGGGAAAGCTAAAGATGGTTACTCCCATAATTTTTATTCATATTTGAATTACTTACAAAGAATTGCTATGCTGTGTCTGCCTATGGGGTCCAACTTGTTTAGTGTTCCACCAAGCATGTGGGAATTATACTAGAACTGAGAACACATAAGTGATAGTATTGGCCCAGCCTCCAGCTTTTCAACTAAGAGAATTACTTTGAAAACAATATTCTTATTCATTGTTTATTTAATATTATTTCACTTTTGCCTCTTTTTTTAGAGATTTAAGTACTGCCATCTGTCTATTAATATTTCCTAGAATGATGCAGAAAGCATCTCTTTTGATTCAGCTCTCCAATGGCATCTTCAATTTTGTGTCTCTCTCTGTTTTTCATATTTCTTTGTCCTTTTTATTGATTACTTTTCTTCTAAATTAGGCAGACATTACCATACTTACCCTAGCTGGATTTTATTTGCATTTCTTTGATCTTCAGGCTTTCTTGAAGAACTGGTAGAAACTGGTTCCCAGTTACTGTTGAAAGGTGAAGTTATTACTTTGCTGATTATACTCAAGAGGAGTTCCTTTTATCTATCCCTTCACACCCCCTCCCCTTTTTTTCCCCTTTCTTTTCCTTCTTTATTTTAATTTCACTAGGCATTTGAAATTTCTGGTGACATTAACCTTCATAAATGTGATTTCTGTTACTAATATTTTAGCATATTCTGATTTAAAAGGGACTTAGAAGCTCACCAAGGAATATGTCAGGGTTCTTTTCCTCATTGCAAAAGCTTCTGGGCAAATAAACGAATTTAACACATTTATGCATCCATGAAGCAGATATAAACTGCTTAAGGGGGTCTCAGAACATAATTGGCACAATATGGGGGTCTAGGCATCAGTCTCTCATGCACTTCAGGTACCTGTGAGATTCTAAGAGATCTGCATGAAGTGACAGATATGACACAGGACCTTTAGAAATCTGACCTTTTCCAGAGTGGCAGCTCTCAGCTTGGCAGGATACCCTGGGGCATCTAAACTGTTATTAGTCTTCTATACAGAATCAGCTGAATTCCACCCCAGATCTTTTGGTTTATGTTCTTAAAATGCTGTAACTCTCTGATGTGCAGTGTTTGAAGTGTCACACACCAAAACTTACATCAGCTGGGGTTATCTGAAAAGGTTTGGTTTGCTTTAAGTGTGATTTTTTTTTTTTGATTTTTTTTTTTTTTTTTTTTTGGTCTCTGTGGTATATGCATGTATACATTACCTCAACCATTGCTGGGGAAGAGACAGGATACTACAAGCTTTCTTAAAAAAACAACCCTTAAGAATGATTTTTTTCCAAATTCCTGTTGTCTATAGAGTTATGCATTTATGGCTTTCCAGTTGAATAAGAAATTAAATAATGACTCCTGTTTTGGAAAAGGGAGATTTTAGTATCTGCATTTCTTTTAAGAAACTGCCTTGAGTCTGTGCTGCTAAATGTCTCATTGGAAGAATGGAGAGAAAAAACCTTCCTTTAGTTGCTCTTTTTAAGAAAGTGCATGCATGAACTATTTTTAGAGAAGAAAATAAGTTCCTAGTAAGTAGAATGTAAAGGAAGTAAGATAGGAATAACAAAAAAAGGGTCACTTTTACCTTCCCCATGATTCAAGACAAAATCAGCAATTAGACAGCAATTAGGTGATAGATATCTTTCTAATACACTCTGGAAATTCAACATTTTACTGTGGTCATCTAGGCAATCTACTCCAACTTGTATCTATGAAAGTTTTATTTCCAAATTTTTATTGGAATTAAACACTTCGCCTCTATTAATAAATCTGTAGTGTCTTCTTATTGCAGACAACCTTTTCTTTAAGACTAGTAGGCCTCTTTATGACTCTTCTCACACTAGACTAAATAAATCCATTTTCACCCCATAAATTACATTTTTAAGACTTCTTCTTTCTTGTCTCTCTGACTCTTAGTCACTTCACAGTTTTCTTGCAGTTTTCAACTGAAAATCCACTTTGCAGCTGAAGTATTTCAAGCTGTAATTTCCTACTCACGAGTACCTTTCCTTCCTTTTTTTTTTTTTTGCTCTTATATTGCCCTGAGCCTCCAGCCCTCCAAAAGTATCTCACTGGATGTTTTTTAAATGCCAACAGAAAAGTCATGAGAGGACTTGTTTTTATTGCACTTGGGGATATTATTGGGAAAAGGAAAAAATAAATAAGAGGCAACACCTTCAAAGTCTGATTCTGACTGATATAATCCTTTGATGATGTCATCCACAATCTTCTCTTGTGCTTTACAGTGAAAATATAATTTCTTATGCTAAAGCTGGAGAAATCATAGAATTTTCTCAATTATACAGTATTGAACAACTAGCATGTGAATGTAGTGCTGAAACTCAGCAGAAAATTATTTTAGAGAGTTTTTAAAAATCAGTTATACAAGTGTTTAAAGAAATGAAGGCAATAAAACACTTTAATCAAGCCTAATGCTGTGCAAATCATGACAAAAATTAGCTGAGCAACCAAATTCCTTTTCCTTTGGACTGTTTTACTTCAGATAATAATGACTGAGTCAGTTTGTGCTACTTGACGGTCATTATTTCTTTTTATCTGCCTAGATGTAAGAGAGGGCTTTCAGCAGAAAAAGATGCTTTCCTTTAGGTGATAAGTAGAATCTTTCTACTTGCTTGAAGATTAATTTCTAATAATTTGATGGCAGAGTGTTATTGGTGGTGCTTTAGAGCAAATCACACTCAGACTTGACAGCCCCACATAAGGTGTATATCCTCCCCAGCCCTCTATCCCTCCACCAAACCAAAACCCAAACATACCCTGCATTATAAAATTCTAATAATACATTAATAAATGCACTAAAAAGGAAAAACATTTCCTTTTAGGTGCTTCAGTCAGTACATTAACTATTTCATAGTGGTACTGCTGAATTCATTTCCTTTGTGGTCCTTTACTTCTAATAGAATAAAATATGTAAAATGAAGGGCAGCATTTCATTTCTTCTGAATGGTTTGGGTTGGAAGGGATCTTAAGGATCATCTTGTTCCATGGCCCTGGATGTAGGCAGGGACACCTTCCACCAGACCAGGTTGGTCATAGCCCCTTCTAACCTGGCCTTGAACACTTCCAGGGATGAGGCACCTGCAGCTTCTGTGGGCATCCTGTGCCAGGGCTTCACCAACCTCACGGTAAAGAATGTCCTCCTTATATCTGACCTAAACCTGCCCTCTGTCAGTGTAAAACCCTCACCTCTTGTCCTATCAGTCCACACCCCTGTAAAAAGCCTCTCTCCAACTTTCCTGGTGGTCTTGGAGAACCTTGAGGTCTATTCCATCCCAAACCATTCTGTGATTTTATGAAGAACATCTCCAGATTGATGACAAATAGCTTGGCTTCTAGAATATTAAGGCAGAGGCTGCAATTACTATTCCCAGTGTTTTTGGGAGTGCAGAGCAGGAAGGAAAGGTCAGACAGATTTTTTGCAATTGCAACTTTGGTAGCTATAGCTTCTGCTTTAGGCATTATTTTCATATTATTGGTTTGGTATGGAGAGATATGTGTGTCCTTGCATGGGATCAAGATTGCATGATTGATTAAAAAAAAAAAATAGAACCAGTTCAGTTCATCCAGCAGCACTCACTGCCCTCTGGCATTTAATTATGTAGCTCTGCTAACTATATGAGAGAAGCTTGTTATTTTTTCCTTTTTTTTTCACATGCTTTTCATAAGGCTACTACATCTTTATTGGCTACATTGAATATGTGTCAATGGAGTTGTTTTTCATGCTGCATGAGTGCGCTGATGCTGTGAATATGCTTTTGGCAACTCTAAAATAGAAAGCAGTAACATCAGTGCAATAGAAGACGACCAGTTCAGGACAGACGAGTGAGAGAGCAGCTACTACATAGCCTCATAGAATAGTTGTTAATAATGGATTAGAATCCTCTCTGAGATAGGGCAGATAAAAATGATAACCAGTTTTGTGTCATATGCATGACATGAACTCCATTTGAGGTTGCACAATTAATAGCATTAAGTACCATAAAATACAGCAAAATTTATAATTTACGGTACAGAATACTACTGTAAGCAGAAAACAAAAATGCTTTCACGAGGTTTTGAAAAAAGATATGTAAGGGAAACTAATTAAATCTATTATAGGTTTTTTTTTTTTTATTTTAAAGTGAGAAAACAGTTATCGGAAGGCTGGGGTTAAGAATGAACTATCTACTGGTAAATAACACAGCTTTGATGAATCACAGAGGAAGTGTACCTAGTGTAAAAGCAGCATCTCATGAGGTTTTGTGCCCACATTACCAAAAAAGGTGCTCCTTGGATGGGCATAAAGGGAAAACCCAACAATCAAGCCAACTGAAGTGGCCATCTCTTCTTACTATTTTTAAATGGAGACAAACTTTGGAAGAGCGTCTGCTAAAGAAGCACAAAACTAGATTGAATTGTTTTCAGGTAATGTGTCAGTTGCAGAATACCTTGGCTGTAAGTAATATGATTAAACATGATTGGCAATTGCATATGGTTGTGTCTAAGAGTTTAACATTAGATATGCCTGTCATATATTGTTCCTAATTTGAAATAATTTTTTTGAAACTTGTTATGAATATGTTCTCAGAATCTTTGTTAATGCTCACCCAAGAATATGATGCTTTAAAAGGCTAAGACAGTTCTCACTGATACTTTCTGAAGTGTCAGAATGTATAATTTAGTGGTTTTTCTGAAAATCAAGGAATCTTTGCAACATGTCAGATGAGAGTTCTGAAATAAGGGATAACTCATTTTGGGTATCAGTACGGCTATATGAATTCTGTAGTGACTGCTTTTTAGTTTTATATGTCAAAGATTACCAAGGAAGTCTTATTTCCTTGGCACTATATTTTCTCTGTTCCATATTTGATTAAAAGTAAATTGAAAGTAAATTGTTTGCGATAAATACAACAACTTTTAAAGAAGAATGTTGACAGTCAACAATCTGTAATGTCTGCAAGACTGTGCAAGTTTTCCCCATGCTTCAACTTCATGGTTTGAAATTCCAAATTAAAACTCTTTTAATAATAAATACCATCTTAGAAATGGTAAAAATACAAGAAAAATGGTATCTCAGTATGTCTTGGTAAGAATTTGGTTAAGGTCAAAGTCTTCTGCCGACTTCAGTGCAAGCAGAATTGAAATAATAATATCTGGAATTTATGTGATTAGTAGTGTTAGAGATAAATATAAAATATATTGTGTACAATGCTATTTATTTCTGTTTCCAGGGTATTTGTCTACTAAACTTAGTTTCTGCTAAAATTTTACTATGATTAAACAAATTTTTTCTCATCAATGCTGTTACTCATACATGGACATTTATAAGTAATGCAAATAAAGACTTACTGTTCTAAGTTAACCTTCAAGCAGAAATCCTTTTAAACTCAGAAGACAAAACTTAAAAGTACAAAAGAGCATAAAGGATTTTTTAATGAGGATTGGATTATATTATGGTTCTGGTAGGAGTATTTGAGCGATAATGGGAAATGGGTCATAACAATCATTCACAATTCCATTATTTTCAGAAGTTTCTTTTTAAATGCACTGAAGGCTGTAAGAGAGGATTATTTTAAAGAATTCTTGTACTGTTCATTTTTATAATAATCATTAATGGAATTAACTGCTTTGCACTCATTTTCTTGCACCTCTCCATAAAAATAAATTCCCCCCCCCCAAAAAAAAAGATAGAATATATTTTAAAATGTACTTTCATATTTTTAAGAACTGAAACATAATTATTTTTAAATTTTCTGTACACATGACTTTGATTAAACAAATATCTAAATTTGTAATCTTTCCAACTTAGTATGTGGTAGTGGAAGGAAAAATTTCTAAAGGAAGCAACTTTTTGGAAATCTAGAGATTTAATATATTACCATACTTAACATGGGAAAGTCTACAGATATTTGAATACAAATAGATTTACCATTACAATATAAACAAGGCTATGGTTATGATTTATTTTCATAATACGGTATGTATGAAGTGATTTGCAAAATCTGCACAGCAGCTTGGTATCTCTTTTCAGTGTAGGTGACTGATTCTTGGGGAGGGGGAAGAGCAAAATACATTTGGTTCATACATTGCCATATTTGAGTGCAGCATTTTCTAGGGAAGAAACTCTGGGTGATTAATTGCAAAAGGATCTTGAAAGACTGCAAGATAAAATGGGTGATTAAATTTTAAATTAACAATTGTAGATCTGTGCATGTGATGGTGGAGACTGGATGAACAATTTTAATATCATGAGTTTTGAATACCCAGGATAGAAATCTTAGTTATGGTCATTCCCAAATATAATTACCTCAGCTGAAAAAAAAAAAAAAAAAGCCCAAACAAACAAACCACCAAAAACTACAACAAAACCCCAAACCTCAAACCCCTTCTTCTATCCTAGAAATTATTAGGAAAAGCACAGAGCACAGAAAAAGCCTGACATGACCAGAAAGGAAGAGAACACATGCAGAATGTCAGGCAGGAGTTACCCATTCAATGGCACAACCTTTTCAGGAAGTAGGAGCATGGGGGATTTTACCCCCTTAAAACAAATGCTGCGGAGAGAGCAGCATTCACATCAAGGGGAGGGGGGTACATCTTCACCATAATCCAGAATGTCTCTGACCTTGGTAAATCAGTCAAGAACATCCTCAGATGCAACAACCAGAGCAGACTCCTGCCCAGGCTGGAACTATTAAGACTTGCCATCCAAGTGTCTCTGCTGAAGAGGGACAGTGACAGAGGCGCACACTTAGGGCGGTCGTGTTGTGTGGATGATCTTCAGGGGCCAGGCAGAGGCACTGGGAGGCTGCATCACACCAGGCTGAAGACAGAGGTGCTGATCTTTTCACCCTGGTATCCAATAACAACCCAGTGTAATTTGCTATAACTTTTGGCCAGCCACCTGAAGTAGTCTAAATCAGTTGGACTGGATCCCTGTAGGTCCCCTCCAGCTGAACAGCATTCTGCTCTATTCTGTTCTGGGCATTCTCATACTGCTCCGGCTTGAGGAAAGCTCTGTTCCCAAAGTTTGTGACAGTGCAGATTAGGGAACTGCCATAGTGACCTTCCTCTACTCTCCTTTCTGCTCATACAGGAGAGCAGGAGATACGCTTCTAGAAGAGTAGGAGGGGTGTCAGTACACCCAGCAATTGAATCTGGGTGGGAATTTTCCTTTATCCTCTTCTGGCTACTTTGGTAAATGGGATACTGTGTAGATGGCTATTTGATCCAGTCAGTGTTTCTGGTCTTACATTTGTTTGGGAGGTAATATCTCTAAAAGATTGTTGATTTTTTTTTTTTTTTTTTTTCTATTGGTTTTAGCTGAGGCAGGAATTTTGGAACTTTTACTCTCCCCATTCTCTCCGTCATCCCACTGGGAGGGAGTGAGAAGCTGTGTGGAGCTTAGCTGTCTACAGAGGTTAAACCACAAGAGGTTTTTTAGCAAAGTATGGATTATATAATAAATTACAATATCTGAGAAAGGAAAATTAAGATTATTTCAGTTTAGGTAAAGTTTTATTAAAACTTAGAATATTCAGTTTGCAGTATGTTTGAAGAGCCTGAGAGAAACAAAACATAAGGAGGAAAAATGGAGAAAATTTCAGGTGAAAAAAAAACCAGGGAGACATAAACAGGCCTTAGAGAAGGAATGTATACAGTCAACACCAGCCCTTTTTAAAGATTTCTATTTCACACTTGTTTGAAATAAACCATATTGTGGAAGGTGATTTGATGTACAGCTTTGGAAACCTTGGTTAAAGAGCAATGAATTAGATAGTAAACTCACAATGAAGTTCAGTCTGTGTTACTACAACTGGAAGGACTACTTTCTGCTGCTTGTCATGCCTTCTGGTATCTCACTAACTTCAGTTCAGTCTGGAAACAGCCTTAGTATCATGGAATCACAGAATTGGGTGGAAGAGACCTTAAAGATAATTTAGTTCCAACTTCCCTGCCATGGTCAAGGACACCTTCCCCTAGACCAGGTTGCTCAAAGCCCTGTCCAACATGGCTTTGAGGTCTTTGAGCTTTGAGGTGTCCTCTTCCTGTTTGTATTTTTTTTTTTCTCTGTCTTTTTTCTTTGTCTCTGAGCAAGAAAAATTGCTATCATATTGACAGTGAAATGAGACTGACATTATTTGTGTTCCAGAATGGGTTTGAAGCCCTTCTCACTTTCCTCTATATGCCTTTATTGCTGTGCATGTTCAGTAGCTGATGTTTGAAGTTCTTTGAAGTCTGAAAAGCTTGCAAGTGCTGCATATTGACTAAATTAGGTCTTTGCAGAACCCTTTACTGCAGAACCAGTTTCTTCCTTTGCAGGTACTATCATGATAGTAGCAATTTGGAGTTAAAGTTCACATGTGCTGTGTACATGTCATATTTTGTGTTCACTTTTCCTGTCTTTAGCTTGCCTGAGGAATCTATTCCCCATGGAGAGTGTCACGTATTTTGTGTCAACTTAACTGTCTGCCATAAATATTTTGCAGCTGTAATTTTAAGAGAGAGGGGGAATTAAGTATTTTCCTTTGCATGCAGGTTGCAGGCAACTTGCTGTGCCACCAGTTGTGTCTTTGCTGTTTTGATGCTGCTATATGGGGGTTATGCTTTAATGCAGTCAAGTCTAGTAGGTATTTTCTTTTAGCTATTGCAGTTTGTTGCACACTAGTGTCCTTTATAATGGAATTGAACAGAATAAAAAATGTATTCAATTTCTTAATGCAATTTTACTCCAATTAGATAGGGAAGGAAAACAACTATCTATAATTGTTATACTGCATAAATCTTTCATGGTCAAAACAAATCCTTGAGCAAAGAAATACGGTCTTCCTTCCCCTTCTTCCTGAGTCTTCCCCTGCTGTCACTGTTGTTATCTTGCCTTCTGGTGTTGTTTTTTGAAGTGCCAAAGTAGTGAGTTTCAAAGGCAAAGAACAAGGGACAATAAAATAATCTTTCTTTTGTTTCACACATATAAAGCCATTGTCTTCTGCAGTATGCAATTCCCTTAATAACTGGTCTTAATCTACTATATTGAGACAATTAGTCATATAGATATGTCTGGACTACTTTTATAGTAAATGCATACAAGTTAATAGACCTGTATTAACCCTATTAAGAATAAAGTGAGACATTGCATAATTGTGAAAAGTATGCATTGAGTGATTTTATGAATACTTTTGTTCCCATACCACTTGATAACATACAAGGTGCTGGTGGACTTCAAGAATTGATTCTTGAAAACCCTGTCCTTTTAGGATGCAAGAGTTCCACTGAAGAGATCAAAAGGGAAAGAGCTGGAGAACAGCATTTCATCTCATGTATCTCTTTTCTAGTATATTACTGCAGCCTGACTTGTATAAGACAAATTTAGGTTATAAGATTATTAGGTTTAATGAAATCCAAACCAGAGAAATATTACCAAACTGGAAAGAAAACATGATATAATTTTACGCAAGTTTAGGAATATCAATAACCAGTTGATGGGACTACTGTGAATTGAATTGGAAACCATCTTTTAGAATCCTGTCACTGTGGTAGATAAGCACCACATAAAATGTAGCTTTAATATTTGAAACCTAGAAACAGTGCAGCACGAAGAGGTTTTATTAAGGAAGCTGGAGTATTGCTTTGCTAGCTCACTTGAAAGGAGTTTATAGATACTTTTCATAATTATACTGTTAGCATTAAAAGTAAAATTAACCTATAAAATACTCAGAAGAGACATTCTGAATTTAATAGTCAGTGTCTATTAATCCAAAGGAATGTCTTGCTGGACATTCTGGTCTTGTGAACTATGGCAGAAGGAAAGCTGGTATTTACTTTAAATTTACTCTCTGTCTTCAGGACAGAGTTTTCAGTGTCTGAAACTGGAACAAATATGATACCAAACCACCGTATGACGCCAGAAAAAGTGGTTAGAAAAACTAAAGGAGTTCCTACTAAGGAGGGCAAAAATTATCACAGAGATGTACCGAAATACAAAACAGTCACTGTCCTGCCTCCCACTACCCCACTCCTGCTGGATAAGAGATGCTTCTTTCCTTCCAATACAGAATAAAAGTCTAGAGCAAACCCTGAAAATTTTCATGGAATACAATTTTCAATAAATATGAGCAGTATTTGGGGATGAGGTTTTAGGAATAAACATGACTGTCTTTGCTCCTGTACAGCTTCCATGGACTTGTTCTCATAATTTTCCATATTTCAGGTAGTTTCCATGGAGAATGAAATGGGTTCATAAGACATCAATTTTGGTGTACATAAATAGTGCTGTAGGACTGACACAGATGTGTAAGATTCCTAAATATTGCCTTGGTCGTGAATGCATTTTATAAAAGAATTTCAGGGATTGGAAGCAAGTTATTGGCTATATTCACTGGAATTTGCATGTTGCATTAGTGTTTAGCTGATTGAAATAGTTTTACTGCTTTGTTTGCTGTAGTCAGATTATATTAGCCAAAATATGTCTGTGAGTATGCTGTAATGGGTTTTTAGGTAAAAGCAGCATATTTCATTGCCATGGTACGTGTACGTATTTTCCAGAGATCAGATTAATGCCCTTGAATTATATTTTTTTCCCCTGAAACTTCAGTAATTGCAACAATTAAAGTCAGATTTTGAACTCATGAAGCGGAAAATGTTTGTTGTTAAAAAGACTAAACTAATGAAGCTTTATTATCTCATCCTTCTGATTCCTAATACAAGCTTTTGTTTTTACTGTGAGAACCAGGGCACAAACCATGTGCCATCTTCTGGCTTCTGTAGTCACTGCACTTGGTTTGACATAGGACAAGTGTTGGCTGAAATATTTTTCATGCCCTTTCTTTTCAACTTGCGCACAAACCTGGTTGAGAGAAGTGGGAAATGGGATTCCTTTTGTAGAGAAAATAACGTTGTAGGCCATTGAAAATGTATTGAAATGAAGCATAGAAATTGGGGGATTTTCTTTTCTCTCACCTCCATTTTTCCACCAGATGATGTCATCCTTGAAGCAATTTTCCATAATTGTTCATCACTCATCTAAACATAAAGCTCTTTGCAACAGTGAAGTCATCTTCTGCTTTTGTGTTCTACTTGCATTTTGTAATTAAAACAGTTAACACTGACTACTGTGTCTTTTAGATAAAAGCTTTTAGCAGTGTATAAACAGAAGATCACTACTTAACTGGGCCCATTGTTTCACTTAACTAGTTTCAATACAGCCAATCACATTTTTTTTTTAATTTGAAAAATATAACAATAATCAGGTTTTATCTGGATTATGAAGAAAGGCAACATAGGCAACACTCCTCCCCACCAAAAAAAGCAGAAGAAGGCCCAACAAAAAACCCACAATAAAAACAAACCAACAAATTAATATTTTGCAGCCTATGTCATTTTTAAGAACATTTTTGTCCTCCTTGTGATTAATTTCGTGACATGTATTAGCAGTTTACCTGTGCAAAGCTTCAAAGGATAATCTTTCACGGAGGACTAAAATGTTTTTCAACAGAAACATGGAATTATAGCCAGTAAGTCTCTGGAGCAGTGGAGCCCAGGCAGCAGCAAATATGGAAAGTAAGATGGTATTTGTGTGATCAAGGGTTAACTGACAGATAATTCATGTGTTAAAGGACACACCAGAGGAGTTTCTGCAGAGGACCTGCTGCTTCCAGGAGAAGGGGGAGAGGAGAGGGCTCCCTTTGCTGTGATACCATCTGCAGCAGGAGTACTGCAGGGAGCACAGGCAGAAGTAACAGTTTAGAAAATAAAGCAGGATGGTAGATGGATAGAAGGAAGCAAAGCATGTGCAAGCTTCTGCCTGGCAGGTTTATGATGGAACTGTGGCAGGTTACAGAGATTTCATATTTCCAAGACTCCATGCAGCAAGTTCACAGTCTTATTGCTTGAAATCATAGAATCATAGAAATATAATGGAAATATATATATATATATAGACACACACACCAAAAAAAATGTTGAATGAGGACTGCAAATCTATGTTTATTCATGCTTTTTACAATGATCCTTTTAGACCAGATCAGAAGTGTAAAATAGCAGAATAAATAAATGCTTTCTCTCTATCTACACAAATACTTCTCAGAACTCAAAATTCTGTCTCCTATGTAAAAAAAGGCACATATTTCTAGTCATTTAAAGTATTGTGTGAGCACTGGCCAAGTCTGAGCATAGTTGAATCTATCTTGATTTCAGCCAGAATTTGCACTGAAATTGCTTTACTCCATCTGATGACTTGACACCTTTGTCTGACTTCTTCAGCTAAATTTCTTTTGCATGTGCTTTGAATCAGATATCACTTCATTATTGCTAAACAAGAAGGTTGTGATCCTTTACATATTAATCTTGAGAAAAACAGCATTGTTTGGTCTCTATGAGCAAATACGATTTCCCATTAAGGTCTGCATTGAATTGAATCAAAGAGTTTGCAACACACGCTTCAGTGTGATACTTAATATTTGGAAAAATGTTCTATTCCAGTGGTCATAATTTCAGCTTTGAAATTTTAAAAGGAAGTCATACAACTACTGGGCAACAGAAAGGCAAACTTGCTTTCACAAAAAGCTTAAAAGTACAAAATGTAAAATATTGTATGAAATTAATTGATGAATAATTGGAAAGTATATGAGATGCAGTTCAGGAGTTTGTAGTCCAAATCAACCCTTAGAAACTGGAAAGAAAGTAAAAGGACAAATACCTTTGTGAGTACAAATATGGGAGGAAGAAAAAAAAAACCAAAATGAAAAGCAACAAACTATAGAAATGTAGACATGAGTGTATAAAGACTTCAAGCTCATATATTGGTATTTAATCCTCCTAGCATATATATGCAATAATTTAGATTTTAGAGCCCTCCTCAGAAGGACTGCAGTCCACACATCTGCACAAAGATGAGTCAATTTTGAATTAATGGGCAGTTGAGGACTTTGTTCAACCTGGTCTTGGAAATCTCCAAGGACTGAGACTACACAGCCTCGCTGGACATCTTGTTCCAATGGTTGCATTCCTGTAGTTGCTGACAGGATGACAACTGTGTGATTTTAATTCAGATTTTTCTCCTTTTAATTCAGATTTTTGTCCTTACAAATTTGATTCTCCAGTTTTGTCCAACTGGCCACAATTGAGCCCAGAAAAGAAAAAACTTTTTTGAGATTGATATTGAAAAAATATCTTCAAAAAGACATAATTTTTCTGCCATTTTACATATCCCATTTATTTTATTGAGTTTCTCTTTAGGCAACTTATTGTCATTATTATCTTTTCTAATTTATTTAGCATTATTTTTTCTCTTTTGTTAATAATGGAGGATTGATTTTGCCCTTCCTTGCCCCAACCTACTGTGCTTTATTTAATATAATTACTATGTACCCTTTTTTTTTTTTCTGAAGATACTCTGTAAATGCAAGTAATATTTAACTCTTTTGCACACTTTTCCTTTTTTTTTTTTTTTCCAACACATGCTGTCAGCCGTTACCTTCCAAAAACCTTCATTCTTGGCTCAAATCTTGCAGGCTGTGAAGGAACAAGTAATGAATATCTAAATTTTAGAAAACCTGTTGAAGCCAAGTGAGGAAATGTAGGAAACAAATCAGTAATTACCCAGTTTATTACTGAGAAAACATTAAAGAATGTGATATGAATCTCTAGAATTCTTAAATATTTTAAAAAATATTTCCCTTACTGTAGGAGTTTTAGCAGTGTGGCAGGCAACTATAATTCAAGGCCAAGTTACTATATTGAAAACTTCAAGTTGATCTTGCTTAACTTTTAATCCTTTTTTTCTATTAGAGTGTGTGATTCTTGTAGTGCTCTTTAGTCTGTACAGTGACCTTTTCAAGTATGCAATCACTTGCAAATTTATTTAAATAATATATCTGCTTTGGTCCTGGCTGATTGGCTGTACAATCACTGAACATTAACAAAGGGCACACAAACTGGCATATGCAGGTAGTTATATGTAAAATTAGATAGATAAAACTGTTGTATTTTCAATGTTATGGAAAAAATACTGTGTATTCATTAAAAGTGTTTCAGCAGGCTGATAGACTAGTATGAACCTTAAATATTCACACATTTTGTTGACCCTTAGAAGCAACACTTAAAGAACACTTGAGAGAGAGAAAAAAAAAGGGACTCATTAAAGCCACTACTAAAACAAATACATAGCAAAGATACTGTTATTTACTAAAACCACCTAGGAAAATGTCGGGGTTTACACTTTCAATCATGTGAAACTGCTCTTAATTATTAATTATATTTGATCAGTCTTTTTGCAAAATTTATTCAGATTTTTTTGTATCCATTATTTTGAGCACTACTTCAAGGCTCTCTTTTCAAATGAATTTCATCAGAAAAGGAATTTAAGAATCGCTATATTAGCATTAAAAATAATCAAAGTTGTATTTAAATAAGGTTAATTTAAATGTAAATGCAGTTAGTGTAAATTGAAATGTTAATAATCTGCTTTAATTCATTGACTGCGATCAAAAGAATTTAAAAATTACTTTTTCATCGGGTGTTCAGGTGTTAACTATTTAACAGTTAGGAAAAAAAACACTTCATTTGAAAAGTCTGGTCTTCAAAGCATTCCTAAATGTCTTTCGTGTAAAAAAAGCTTGCTTGAGATAATGGAGAAACCTAATTTGTGTTCTACAAGTGCAGTTGATGAAATTTTCCAATTTGATTTTGTAGCTCTTGACTCTGTGTTGACAAGTAACCCTCAGAATTCTAAAAAAAAAGGAAAAAAGCCCCAGCAACATGGAACTGGTAAAAAACACCCACAGAACTGATAATGCCTTCTATTTTTATAATGGCTTGCTTCTACCTGTCCAAAACTCTGTATCACTTATAGGGGGAACAGCATTCCTTTGAGCTGTTTCTCTCCCCTCCTGTCTCTCCTGCTACTGGCGATCCTGGTGCTGGGGATGCTGGCCAACCGTGGCATAAGGAATCTGGCTGGAAGCAGGGCTGCTGGAGGCACTGGTGTACTGGAGTACGTCATCACCGCACTCAGCACCACCGTGGGCTTCAGGTGCTGCAGACAGGGCCACTGTCTGTAGGGTATTACAGCACCTTGTGAAGATTTTTGCTGTAGCAACAGCTCTGCTCTGAGAGGGACTGAATTTGACTGAAGCTATGTCTTGGATTCGTTAATGATCCAAGAACTGGGAAACAGCCCAAAGCAGCTCCTGCAGAGTGCCTGGCTCCGCACAAGAACGTCATGCCACCTTCCCTGTGCCCTTCTGCTGTTTGCCCTTGGCAATGGGGTTTAACCTGGATGCACAAAGGCACTCAGGGCAGAATGACATGGAGAGGCAGTGCCAGGAAATTACTGTGCTTCAGATTTCAGCAGTAACTCCTTTTAATGGTGCCTGAACCAGGTAGAAAATCTCAAAGGCGCAACACAGACTTTCATCTCTTGTTTTGTTCTATATTTGTTGGAGTTCAACTCTTACACCTACTACTGCAGAGACTTCTCCAGTACAGACTCACTAAGTGAAATGGCTCTTTGTATGGAAACCCATATGCCCTTATTTATTGTTTTCATTTGGTACTAACAGCACAATAAATTGAAATCTGATGTTGTCATTAAAAATGTTCAGTAGGGGGAAAAGTTATCATCAGTCAGGTGTACCAGTGACAATTACATGGGCTCATCTGTTTATCTTAGAATGAGTTCTATTATTACCCTTCTGCTTAATTACCCTCCCTGACCAGCTGGATCTCACAGAGCTCCACCTGGGAATGGGTAAAGAGGAGACCATGAGCTTATGGGTCAGGATTAAGGGGCGGGCAGGAACAGGTGGCATCATAGTGGGGGTCTGCTGTGGGTCACCCAAAGACGAATACAAAGCAGATGAGTCTCTCTATAGACAATGGATCAGTCCCAGATTCACAGGCCCTGGTCTTCATGGGGAACCTTGATATCTGTTGGGGGGACAACAGATCAAGGGTATTTGATAATGTGTACTTAATGGGAGTCTTCAAAAAGAGTAATATTTTCAAGGCTGTAAAAGAAGTAATGTTAATTTAATTTAATCCATGTTTGTTTATTTGCTGTCTTTGTGATTGTCTACTTTACCTCATTACTTTTAATTTTAACAAGAATATAATAAATGAAAGTCTGTGCTTATTTGGCCAATACTGTCATTAAGATACTTTGGGCTGTCACAGGAAAGGGATGAGAAGTAAAATCCAAGGTCCATTAAATTGTAAATCCTGGTTTCTTTAATGAAGTACAAAGATTAATTAACATGAATTTGCTAGATCCAGTCATACATTGGTGACTTGTTTCTCCTTTACAGCACCATTCAAGCTGCACTTGAAAGTGTCTTGGCTAGCATATCTTCTTTTTAATATGCTTGCCAACTCTTAGGTGGATGCTGAAGCATTTTGAAACAGAACTGCTAACAATTTTCATTAGAGAATGTCTTGGTGAAGGTGTGAAAATATATTTCATGGTACCTGAAATATATAAATGAGAGCAAGAAGAAGGAGGAGGCTTGGAGAAGTCTTTCTCTTATGACAGAAATGCTTGTAATAGTAAAAAAAAAAAAAACAGTAAAATATGTCACAATGTCTCAGCCAGGGGAACGGAAGTATAATCAGAAGCTTGAACACTAGAGGCTGAAACAAACAGATGTGGCAAGTGAAGGTGGAAGAGTACAGAACCAGTTGGAGCAGTTGCCATGAGGACAAAGAAACCTGTACCTCATGCAGCACTGGCTGGGAATCTAAATCAAGTGGATACAGAAAACAATCAGCATTTCCTTCTGTTATACTGATGCTATAATTAAAAAAAAAGAAAAAAAGAAAAGAAATATTTGACTGTATTTCAAGCAAAACATCTGGTTGAGATAAATTACAGACTTAGTAAAAGCCAAAGTTACTTAACTGGAGAAAGCAATTATAATTATTACATCATAGCCACCAAAGCTGAATTTGATATTGTCATGGTTTAACTCCAGTCTGCAGCTCAGCTCCACTGAGTCAGCACAGCCACTCACTCACTCCCCACACTGGGATTGGGGAGAGAACTGGAAAGGTCAAATGAGAAAACTCGTGGGTTGAAATAAAGACACTCTCGCTGGTAAACCAAACACTGCTTGTGCAAGCAAAACAAAACAAGCAATTCATGCACCACTTCCCATGGTCCACCTAAAACCAGCAAAGGTGGGCAGAACTGGTAACTGATAACATTAGAATGGCTTGATTCTGTCTGTATAAACATTTCTCAGTGTCTAAATTCAAAAAATTTTAAATGTTAAACTAAAATTTTCATGTTCTGTGTCTGCCTCAAGGTAGCTGATCTGACCCATTTTTATTCATAATAATTTAGTCATTTATGGACTAATATTTTTATATTCCTGACATTCCAGCACTTCTAGAAGAGCCAGATTATTTTCTTTAATGGTGGTGCTTTTGAAAATGCAAACAAATTTGGCTGAGTTACAATCCAGAATTCACAAAGGCTCTCCATATATTTGCTAGAGATAATAATTAAGTCTTCAAAGAGCTATTTTTTCTTACACATGCTGAACATTCTTACTGTTCCCACTGCTAACCAAAGTGCATGGGTATTATTTTCCCAGGAATTAAGCATGATTAGCTTCAAGAAGAAGTTAGCCTTTTACCATAACAAGTCACTCCATCCTTGGATGTGTATGTTTATTGGAACTGAAAGCACAGTGTTTTTCTGTTCTAAGCCCCAGTACAATAAGTCTGACTGAGAAACAGACTGTATGAGTTTGGGAACAGCTCTGTGTTAACACAGCCACATTTTGAGTAAGAGTAGCTTTGAAACTGGGCATTAGTGGTTATATGAGTCCATCTGTCTTGATGGGTTCTGTGTAAGACAGGATAAGGAGAGTGCAGCTGGGAACCAGGAGGGGAGAGAGGAAACAATCACTCAGATAACAAACTCTAGGGCAAATTAGAGCACAGGGAAATAAAAAAAGACCAATGAACAAAGAAAGAAAAAACTCAAACTAAAAACCTAAACTCACTTTCATGATAATTTTGGATGTTTGATTTATTCATGCTTGATAAGTCAGAATTTGCTCAACCTTGTAAAGCAGGTGAAGTGTATGAGAAAATTTGTGCTGGGATCAGATGCATTTTTTGGTGGTTTTTTTTTTCCTGTTTTTTTTTTTGTTTGTTTGTTTGTTTTTTGGTGGGTTTTTTTGTTGTTGTTGTTGTTGTTTTGGGTTTTTTTTTTTTTTGGTCTAGTTGCAAATTAGACCCAAAGCTTTCAAGTTCAATAGTGAGAAAACTAGGCATATGCAATGACCACAGGTGATAATGTTATTTTAAATGGCTTCCCTAGTGAAACATAGAAACACTTCGGCAGAAGGGCTGGTCAAAGCCAGCAGTCACAGGAATAAGTAAGTTTTTCATCCATAAGATTTTGATTGTCTGTACACACTGTTATGCTGCAGATGACAGAGAAATCTTGAAAACAGTTTCATCCAGATAACGCCAATATAATTCCAAAGGAGAATAGAAAAAAATTGTATTCTTTGCTGTTCCTAAGATATCGCAAATTATATATTTTCTTCAGACTTATTTTCTTTGCCCATTTAAACAGTAGGTACATATGATGTTCCATATGGGTAAGTGACTTTAACGAGCATTCTGAAAAGCTTAATCAGATGACAAATATAACATCTGTTTACATATCTCCATTAGAGATAACTAACATTCTTTTCAAAGTCAGCCTCAGGGTCTGGGGAGATCATTACTGGAGAAATTGGAGATTATTCTTTCTGTAGTTAGCATCAATAACTATGGAATTGCAAAATCTAGTAAAATATGGAAATTATCACAATCAGAATGATTTAAAATCAGATGGGATCTGCCTGTAGAAGCAGAAATGTGACTGTAATAAAGATGGGAATGCTAAGAACCAAATTCTGAGCTGCTTTTGACTGTTTAAATATAGTGTTTATTTGCATAAGGGGAGGGAGACAGAGCTCTAATTCTCTGTATCTTCTGATCAGTTGTACCCAGTGCAGTGCATACAGGCTAAGATATAGATCAGTGCATTGTTCAGTGTCCAGTCCAGTTTTGTTCTGGTCATTGTGTGACTCGGCCATTCGTGAGACAAGGCTAAAGTCAGAGCAAATAGGGACCTTTCCTCAATTATTAACTTTCGCTTTTTATAAATTGACTAAGTAGGCTGTTATGTACCACCAAGTTTCTAGATTTTAACTATGAGATGAAATTAATAACTTTTCTGGATTGAAGCTTAATTTGGTCTGAATTGTTGCCTTTAAAATGCTATGATATATATTCATTTTACAGATGTATTGACAGCTTTTGTGAGGAAAAAAAATGTAAGTGAAAGTAATTGTCACATTGGCAGTGCTGGCTGGCTGGTGAGTGTGGGGAGCATTTCTATTACAGGTTAATTCAATTAAAATACCACAGTCCCAGAAAAAATAGGTGTACTATTTATTCATATTTTGCTGTGTTTGAGCCCATTGGTTTATGCTGAGCCCTCTAGGTCTCTAAGAAGCAAGATTCTCTGTCTAATCCCTTGTTTTGATGACTGGAACTGGCTGTTAGTGTCCTACTATCAAAATTGTTTCATATCCTGATATGCACCAATCCCAAAGTGCTCCAGAACTGTAGGTTTATTATTTTACAGTTTTCCAGATGTTTGACAGTCAAAGCAAAGAGATTTGAAAATTGCAAATGAGATTTATAAAATAATATTTTTTTTTAAACTACACCAGCACCTAGTTCCTTCTGTCACTGGATGAATACCCTAATCAGTCTGCCAAAAGCTATACAGCCATTCCCTACTTCCATGCTGGAACCACACTGAGAGCAGAGCTCTGCCATGAACTTTTTCAAGGGGTTGCATGGGGGTGAATGTTGTTCATGAATTGGCTGCAGAGGTGGAACAGGTGATCCTGGTGAGCACCAAGTTGACTATGAACCTGCCCTTGCAGCAAAAGAGGCCAAGAGTCCCCTAGGCTGCACTGAGCCAGCAGATTGAGGGAGGTGATAACTTCCCCTCTGGTCAGCACTGGTTCCTTTCCACTCCAACTATTCCATGATTCTATGCACTGGTCTCCATGAAACCACGCACACTGTCCTTGGGTGGCTGACAGGAGTAAACAGAAAAGCATGGCAGCTCAACTGGAATTGTTTTGTTTGATTGGTAAGTAGGGAGGCTACCAGAATATATACCTTTGACTGCCCTTGAACTGCTTGTTAATGTCAGTAGATATTGCTGAATGGTTTTTAATTAAGAAAAGGTTCTGGAGCTGGCTCAGTTCATCTCACAGGGAGAGGTTTAAAAAAATCAGACAGTAACACATCCCATAGGTTGATTACCTGTCTATGTAGATATATGGAAAACAAAGATGTGTGCCCGACCATTTCTCCTTATACTGTGAGAAAGAGTCAGGTTGGTCACTTCAGATTGAAGGGGAAGTTCAAAGTAAATGCCATTAAATGTATTGATGTTACATATTTTTACCTAAAGAAGTATAGTAGATCCCAGATGTTGTGTTGTGGCATTAACAAAAAGTCTATAATGATGAATCAACATAATGATTAATGGGGTTTTATTTTGTTCCTTTTTTATTTTTTTCTGTCAAAACCAAAATGTATCTCACAGTATTTATTTGTCTGTGTTTTGATACTCAGAAAAGGGAAGAACATGAAACAACTTTCAGTCTACCTTTTAGCAAAGTGATTAGGGTAGGACTCAGATTCTGGAAGGTGTGTATTTGAGAATGGAGGAATCAATGTCAAGTATTTTCAGCTTTAATTTAGAAGTGACAAGAATCATCAAGTCTTGGGTTTTTTTAATTTAGTTAGTTAGTTAGTTTTAGGATTTATATTTGTGTATGAGAGCTCCAGTATTCATCAGCTTTCTTCCATGATACATTTAAGTTAGAGTCACAAGCAATTCCATCCTTAATGAATTGTTATCTGCCACAATTAATCTAGATCAGGTTCAGGGAATAAATACCTGATTGCTGGGCTATTGCTATCATTACTAACCAAGCTAAAATCAGCTAAAATGAGCTTAGGCAAGACATCCTGCACTCATTCAGACTTTTCTTATTTTCTTACTAATGGTAAGATCTTTTTTTTTTTTTTTTTTTTTTTTGGCTGTGCTGTATCTACTTGGAGGACAGGCATCCCAGCACAGAGGGTCTCATCATTGTTGGCCGGGATTGTCTGGTTTTGATGGTCAATTTTGTCGGGATACTGGACCAAGATACTCTGAGGGGTGGAAAAGTTAGTTTTTAGGTCAAGACCTATTGATCTTGTGAGTCTGTTGAGTCACTTCCAGAGTAAGCTCAAGAGTATCTGTTAAGAGTCCATGGACATCTTACCTTGGGTGGGTGTCTCAAGACATGGGCTGCTGTGGCAACTGACATCCTATTTCCAGTAGTTTTGTAAACATAGCTTTTATTTTACTTTCCTTTTTTCAACAAGTAAATCAAATACAATCTGAGTCATGGTATGTATTTTGTGTTAGCTTAAGCAGAAGACAGCCTATTTCAGTAAGGACAAAATATTAACTTCTAATATTGATTTAGTATGAACCTTTGTTTTAATTGGGTACGTAGATTACTTTTGGGTGGCAAATATATTGTCAAAACACTGCTGTCAGATCTTTAGAAGTCAAAAATATTTCTGTCCAAAGAAAAGTGAATCTCAAATGTCTTAGAAGAGAAAAATAATGAAGATAACTGAAGGTCATAGAAGACATTCAGTAGAGAAATTATTTGCATGGCTTTATGTAGATGATTGGGTTTTGAATTTTGCTGTCAAAATTCTAGCTGTAACATAAATGATTTTATGCCTGTAAAAGCTTTTTTAATTATTTTGCTGTGATGAGATAAAAATCTCTCAATATTTTCTAGAACTACCCAGGTTACTTTCGGCTTGGAATACAAAGTTTGTAACTCATAAGTATGCATATGTGTCCTCAAAAATCACAGCACACGCAGGAGGAACACATTCAGTGCAGGGAGCTTGGTGTGGAGCTCCTAATGGAGCTGCAGGTTGAGCTCTGGAGGTGGGGCCTGAACCAAGGGGCCATGAAGAGCTGAGGCTTCACATAACAAAGGGCACCTGTGGCCCATCTAGGTGAGTGGGTGCAGCAGGAGCCAATGACTCCAGGTTTTCTGGCATTTAGACTGTGAGGGGGTAAAAGCCCAAGGGCTGTATTGTTTGGGGTCCTTCCTCAAAGCTACCAGCTCAGGCTGTTATTTTGTTGATTATTGCACCAAGATTGAATTGTTTAAGGATCTGGGAAACCTGGGAACTGGTAAGGAAACCTTGTGTGGATGTAGGGATGTGTTGCTGCGAAGGTTTCAGCTCAGGTGCAACAAGTGTTACTGACTGGGTCACTCTTGTATGGTTTGACAGGGGACTTTCTTTAACAGCAGGTCCTCCAGCAACTGTCTTTGTGCTTTTGATTCCCTGATGCCTTAAATTTGTGAACCATGGTCATGACTGGGCAGAGCATAGCTGTCGTGGAGCTGGAGACCATATGCTACAGGGCAGTCCTGGAGCTGAGACCTGTGGCCCCAGACTGGGCTGAAATGGGGTCTGGGGGTGAGGGTAGCACATGGGGAGGTGGACAGGGACAATCAGCCTCACAGTGACCTCAGGGCCCAACACTCCTGCTGGTTTTAAATTGTTGGTTATAGGTCCACTGTCCTGCAAATGATTCTGCAAACAATAAAGGATTTAGAACTTGCAATTAAACCCTCAATATAGTCAAACAAATACTTTGTCTACAAACTTCAAACACCTAATCCCATGATAATCTACTAACAGCTGCCAAAAGTTGTTGACAACAAATATATTATTTCTCTCTGAAAGAGAACGGGCCATTAGTATTTAATGTAATTTAGCAGTCTCTTTTGCCGTGTTGGATGTCCTAGGATAATGAGTATGAGGCTGATTCATTTTGGATTTCTTTTTTTTTTTTTTTTTTAATATAATTTCTTTAGTTTTCTCACATTCTGTTTGTTGGCAGATACATAGTGTGAATTTTCCAGACTGAAATAGTTGGTCTTCACCTGCCAAGGTCTGCATTTAGTACTATTTTAAAAACAGTTGAGAGGAAACAATCAGGTAAACAAGACTGAGCTGACTCTAGTTAGTTTTGGAAATTTGGAACAATTGTCCCTTCTACCAAGCAATTAGCTTAATTTACATTAAAGTAATTTTCTCATGTGATTTATACTTGCTGGGTGTTTAAAGCAGAGACACCAAAGACTGACTGACTAGTCAAACGTCAAAAGATGTGCTAGGGGACACCTGCTGAGCAAAAGAAGCATTTGCAGCACTTCTGTAAGCATTTGTGGTTTTAATAAGCTGGGAAACTTGTTCCAGATCACATTCATGGTATTTATTTTTTTCCTCCAACATCTGATCACATTTTGATTTCTGCATCTTGTGCTAATTGGCCCTTGCCTTTTGCTCTGAAGTTTGGCTTCTCTGTAACCATCCATTTAAGAAGATGGTCAGCTGGATTTGCCCCTTAGCACCCTTTCTGGCTCAAATGACATCACATGCTCCAGTCCATTGGCCCTCTTCACTTGACTCCAGTATGTTCATCTTTCTTTTTCTGCCTAAGAGACACAGTACTTTAGAGGTGTTTTCATAATATTCAGCAAAGTGTCACTTTCATTGATGTCCTGCTTATACTCCTACTAATGCAGACCACTGTATGGTTTACCTTATTTGCTGTAAGAATGCACTGCTGATTCCTATTCAACTTGTCCATCAGGCTCTCAGCATCTTCTCTGCAAGCCTGCTTCCAGCCAGTCAGTCCCCAACCAGTTCTGTTGCATGGGAGTATTCCTCCCAAGGTGCCAGACTTCACATTTCCTTCCTTGAAATTAATGAAGATTCTTCAAGCATACTTCTCCAATTAGTCAAGATTCCTATAAATGGCAGAGATGCCAATCAGTAGATCAACTGCTTCCTCCAATTTTGAAGTGTGAACTTTTTTGTTTTGATTTGTTCTGTAACCATCCCACAGACTGAAATTAAGAAGCCCATCTTTTAGTTCCCCAGATCCTCCTCTTACCCTTCTTGAAGATGGATGCAGTATTTGTATTTTTCAGTTATCAAGACTTCTTCTGACACCACAGCCGTTCAACAACAAGAGAAGTCTCACTACGGTGTTGGCAAGTTTTATAAACAGTTTGGAATGCCTCCTATCCAATTCCATGGACTTTTGTGCATCCAATACCTAAGAGGTCTCTAGATTTGTGTTCTTGTATTGTGGGTAGTACTTCCAGCCCTGGGCTCTACTGGTCATTGTAGGGTCTAGGGAGCAGCCCTTACCTATAAACACTGAGAAAGCAAAGTCACTTCACAACAAAGGCATTTCCATGCCTTTGTTACTATATCCCCACATTTCTCTTTGTCTTCCTTGTGTTGCTGGTGTACCTATGGCAAGTATTTTTGTTACTCTTCATGTCCAGCTCCAGTTTTGATTTCAGCAGCACTCCAGTAGCTCTCTTTCTAGAGAATAGCTTTTACTGTAAGTAACACTGTATGCTAAGTTTCACTACTCCAGAATATTTTCTGAGAAGCACTAAGTAAGTAATAGTTCTTATTTCTTCCTAAATTTTCATTGAACTCCCCCTCTAAAACTTTCTGTATTGCCTTCATAAGACCCTACATTTGTTTGCTGAAAGTGATCTGGAGCACAGTTGTTGATAAATGCTCTTTTTTCCCCTGTTGTAATTTTTTGCAATCATTATATCTATTTAAGAACATATTTAGAAACAGTTATTTTGGCATAAAAGCAATTCACTAATCAGTCATTAGTCATAAGGGAACAAAATTATGTCTGATTGAAATAGTAGATGAACATGTCATCATGAACTAGTTAAAAATATACTTTTGCATTTGAGTGAAATTTTATTTTTAATAAAGACTCATGCACTGTGTTTGGTGATACTGAGACAAAAATTCAGGCAAAGGGACATCCATTCTTCCAGAGGTATCTTACAATGGCAATGTTTATTTCTCCTGGTATTATCCAATCCACGTTTATTTATGTATTTTCACCTCCTGAGCTATATATATATACATTATAGAAGAATTATAACCATAACTTCCAACAAGACTTCCCATTTAAGTTTGTTTTAGCTACAGTGACCGAGTTCTGTGAATTAACAATGCACTTCAGAGGAACATTTCTTTTTTACTATAGTAATTGCTTATAATATTTTTTCCATTTTGTTCTTTGAGACAACTAACATTGTTCTGTTTATGAAATTCAGGTAACAGGTACATATAAATTATTTATGTACCTAAAAGTAAATCCTTTCTAAAATAAAGATATTGGTACATCAGACTTTTAAGAAACAGTACAGAGAAGAAAAGCCATGGAGTATTGCTGTAATATACTTGGGAATGATGTTATCTAATGTTAGTGAAAGCAACCTGAACATAAAGTCTAACACATATGAAAAGGGGGTAAAAAATTCTATAGCATAGTATGGTATCAATGCCATAATCTTAATTTAATAGTAAGGAGATTAAGGTGTAGCATGTGATGTTAAAATAACTGAAATTGCACAAAGGTTCTCTTAAATTAATCCTGACGTACTCCAGGACGTTGATGAAATTAATATAGTTTGCCATGAATGGTCTTGCAATAAGCCCCCAAGTGTGTGGATTGATTTTATAAACTTTTATACTATCAATATTTGTATTATCAATATTCCAGGAATTATTAATTTTGTTTGGGTTTTTTTTCCCCCCATAATATTCTGGTCAGTAATCTGTCACTCACCGCTTGCTATCACACAAAATTGTAAACTCCCAACTGGAGTGGGGTCCCCAACACAAGAAAGAATGGATGTGTTGCAACAAGAGCAGAGGACAGCTGCTGAGTTAGTCAGAGGGCTGGAGCAGCTCTGCTATGAATTCTGTTCATACTGGAAAAGACAAGGCTTCAGGGAGACCTAGCTTCCCAGGACCTAAAGGGGTGCAAGAAGTTTGGACAGTGACTTTCCACAAGGTTATGTGGTGGTAGAGCAAGGGCAAATGGCCTTAAGAGGAAGGAGGGCAGATTTAGATTAGATACAGTGAAGAAGCTCTTTACTGGGGCAAGAAATTATTTTACAACTGGTGCAGGTTGCCCAGAGAACTTGTGGATGCTGTGTGGTGGGAGTGTTGAAAGCCAGGTTGGATGAGGCTTTGAGTAAAGTCTGGTGGAAGGTGTCTCTGCCTATGGCAAAGGACTTAAACTAGATGATTTTTAAGGTCCCTTTCCATTATAATAATTCAATAATTCTGTGATTCTGTAAGTTGCCGAGACTTCAATTTCAGGTTGCTCGTTTCTTCTGGCCTTTTTTCTTCCAATCATGTTTGCCATTCCAAATTAGAAAAGCAAAGCATCTGAGATTTTCTACCAAAAAGGACAAAGAGGCCAAATTTGTTTGAATTACCTAAATGTAATTTGCCTTTTGACAATAAATAATAACTTTTTATTTCAGAAACTGATGTGATTTCTTTGTGGTCCTGTTACGTAGAATAGATTATTTTCCTCATACAGCAAGTGGTTCCAGGAGAATTTGTTGGAATCCTGGATGCTGAGAATTTTAGACTTCCTGTTCTGAAAGGCACAGATTCACAAAAGAACACTGCATTTGACCTGAGGTTGTGGAACAGACTTTTTAAATTGATTAATAGCACGGAGATTATGGATCTGTAGTTGGTTAGAAGTGTGTAATATCACAGGGAGGAAAACTTAGTTTGGGATTTTAGAATATAGAAATAAATATAAAACAAGATGGAAGTTAGGGTGGAGACAGGTTGCTCCTCTTTACCACCTTCTTCCTTCTTCTTCATGGGTTTGGGTGATGTTTTGCGATTGGACAGAAAGTCCGCATTGCAGACTTAGGGGGATCAGTTATTGGGTTAAAAGGGAAAATAATCTAAGTGTCCTTTCTTAATTGGATAATTTACTTTTAAAAGACCTTGTAATAAGAGTTAGTTAGCCATTTTGTGCCTTGCTAATGAAAAGGTGCCAAAAGGTAGTAAGACTGTAACATAGATAAGAAATAATAAACACCTGAGTCCAAACATGAAATACCATCTCAAGTGCCTTCAATCCTGACCTCGAGAAATCGATAAGAATTAATGTGTTTTGTAGCTAAGGGTTTCTTTCCTGGATTTTTATGTTTAAAAAATATTCCTCACAATTAGGTCTTCTCTTCCTAAACTAAGTTAGCTATGAACAGCCTATGTTTACATCCATTTATATAGAGAAACTTCTTTTTATCTTAGCCATTAGCTTGCTTTCCTTTATTTGTGCAGTGCTAGCCTGAGAATTGTGGCTGGTTTGACCTACTGTACAACACAGACTCTGGAATTCTACTTTGTCCATCTTGCATTAAGCTCAAAATCTTCTTCAAAGCAGAGGGCAACGGGTACAGCCTTTGAGGTCACTCAGTGTACATAAAATGTAATGTTGTTGAGGCTCCAAGTAAGGCTAACATCTTGGTTTTACTCTTCCAAGTAATTAAGACATTTTGCATCAACTGTGTATACGTGTAAAGCTATTTTCATTATAGAGCCATCAGGGATTCACCTTGCTTACAAATCATTCTTTCTTGTTTCAGGGACTGTCCCTGTCATTTAAATACACAGCACATTGATGTTTGTATAATTCCTTCACAAAAACATGCTTATTTATGTTTGGGAAATATTTTTAGACAATATTTTTAACTCAAATGAAATCTCAAGCATGGCCATGTGTGGACTGTAGAGAAACAAGACTGATTTTTGTTGTTCTTTTAATATTGAATCAATTATGTTCCATCAAATTGTCTTGCTTTTGTTCTGAAGTTCATGTTAGTCTGTTAAGTCTTTGCTTTCCAAAGGCTGAAGAGGGAGCTTAGTGACTTGAATTCTTCATAGTGTAGGCTCTGAACCTTGTCTTATTTTTGTCTGTGCAGTGTGCTCACATCTTTCTGCCTTCTGTTCTTCTGCAGAGGAAGCTTATAACTGGCCCATAACAAGACAGTGACAGAACTGTGTCAAACTCTTCAAATATATATTAAGAACATAACACAAATAGCTTCATAGAGAAGAAACAATTTCTCATTGTCTGCTCATAAATTTAAGTTCTCTCAAAATAAATCTAATAGGAAGTAATCACTTAGAAGAAAATATTGTCATAGGCATTACATCTAGAAAAGATTGTCTGAGCCAGCTAATTGGCAGGTTTATTTTCTACATGGATAGCCAGCATTGGAATAAAAATTCTAGCTTCATTATATTGTCCTCATCCTTTATACAGTTCACACTGTGCATGTATCTGTATTCACTGTACCTGTAATAAGGCTCCTGATTAACTCATTCTATGGTTCTATGCTGGGTATTCACAGTATGCTTTTCTGCTTACATTGCTATCTGAATGAACACCTGCCATAGTTGAATTTCTTTTTCTAAATCAAAAACTATTTGTTGTAAATCTGTGCATCCCCAGACCCTGCCATTGTGACAATATGAGGAGGAGAAAAAGCCTTGGCTCTGTGTAAGGCCTGCTCAGCAATAACAAAAATGTCTATGTTCAGCACAGAAATCCAAAAGCCCCATACCAGCCACTGTGAAGAAAATTATGTCTAGTAAAGCTGAATCCAGCACAACACCTCTACCTGAAAATAGCAGGTCCAGTAAGGGAAATTCCTGTATTGGCATGGAAATGCCCTTGTATTTCACACCACTGAAATTTTATGATGCTAGTTCACTTGGATGTGAAATTGGTAAACCTGCTGCGCTGTTCTCCACCAGCTTTGACATGATTGACTATGACTTAATATTCCCAGCTGAGGGTTGTTTTCTTCTCTTGATACAGTTCCCTTCCAAATGCTTGTCATTTTTCTTTTTCATTGGATCATGATTTCTAAATGATTGTCCTTATGTTAACCCTAGGACATGTAGCTAATACTGAAAATTGATATGTTTGTAGCTCCTTAAGCTTTTCTAGCCTCTGATAAAAATGAAAAGAACATGCCCTTGACCATGCAGACAGATACATTGTGCAGGCAGCTGTGTCTCAGTGCTGTGCAGGTATTTTTCTGCAAAACCTCTAAAACTGAGACCAATCCTGTTGTGTAAAGGATATGGGGATCGCACTTTTTTTGAAGTAAGCAAAATATTACTCTTTAAAATCATTGATAGATTTCCAGTGAAATTTCCTTAATGGTGGATTTTTTAAATAGCTGTCTTTTATTATATTTTTCCACTTTTACTGTGTTATTTTTGGTGTTGTACTCCTCCATGTTTTTTGCTGGGAATATCAAGAAGAAGAGAAGAGTAGACATACCTGAAATAGAAGCCGGATTGTTTGATTTCAGCTGTGTCCTTCCCGACCTCTTACATTCTGTTTTTATTATATGAAGCATTGTTTTTTGTTTTTTAGTTTTTTTTTTTTTTCATTTTGCATATGAATAGTTATGGAAATCAAATTATTTGTCCAAGATTTTCTGGGTACACTATGATAACAATTACTGATGCCAAATCAGTTGACTCCTGGCCTGATCTTGGCCTAATCATAACCATTCCTTCTAGCCCATGTCACCACTGAGAATATTATTCTACACAAGATTGCATTTCAGTAACCAAACAAAAAACTTGCAAAGAAATTGTCTTTGACTTATTTCAGTAGTTTTGCTTTTGTGTTAGTAATTTTTCATATTATTTTTTCCTTTAAGAAAAGTATTAATAGAAATTTAGGAACTCTAATATGTGGGTCCAGTCCAAGTTTATTATTCTTATTTTATTCTGTATAGTTGCATAAAATTGCATTCTTGGTTGGAGGGAAAAATCTGTTACTACATCTAAACCATCTTTGCCCATGATTCTAGCTTCCCTTTCAGAACTCTATTAATAATTTTTGTTTCCCATATGCACTTTTTCTTTCCCATATGCACATTTTTGCCTGAAGCAAACTATTCTCAGCATTTATTTTTGGTGTGTGTCCAACATTGCTGTAATCCAGTTACAGTTATTTGTGCTGGTACGATATCAGCTAAATCTATTTTCTCCATTTTGTCATGCCTACTTAATATTTTAAAAAGAAAATGAGTGAGATTTTTTCCACAACAGTATTGGGTCAAACACAGTTCACATCCTCTCTCTTATAATATTTGGTTTTGCCTTGTGCACCAGTTACTACCAAATTAGGGTGACAGTTGGGCATGTGGATTTGAGCCATGTGTTAATCCAAGTTCATCCAGAGGTGCGTGCCATCCTCTCTAATACAATGGTTCAATTACAGCGGATGAAATTGCATTATCTTTTGAATCCATCTTACCATGTTGTCTGGTGATTAGTTGCACTTATACATCCTATATTTTAGTGTTTTTGTCTCAAATAGGCAGTGGCAACCTTTAAAAAAAAAGTGTTGGCAGTAAAATAATTTATTTGTATAAATTCTTTGCTTCACTAATTTTTGAAGTATGAAATACCCTGAACCTACCCAACACTTCTAGGCTACGTTCAGTGGTGTCAAATTCTTTTGACAAAAAAAAAAAAAAAAGCCTTTTTCCTCCACATTCTGATGAGAGGCTATTTCAAATATACTGTTTTAACATGAATGTTACAGTCAAAAGGATGCCATTATAGTCCTGCATTTTTCTGGTTGGGGTACACTAAGGTTGCTAAAAGTTCCTCTGCTGCTTAAAAATAGGGCTAGGGAGGTTTATGATAGCCATTTTTGTGCTCTGGTACAGTTGACTTTACCTAGAATTTTGTGTGTAGGTGGCCTACAGACTATGTCTGGTCATGGAATGTGTAGATTCTTTTCACTCCCCAGTCCTATTGTAGCCATTGCTTGCCCTGATTTTTACATATATTGTATATTATTTTGAGTAGCTTTTTTAATTTTCTTTGGGTTTTTTTGGTTACTTGTGCAATTATCCAGATTCCACCGAATAGCTTTGAAATATCTATTAATGCTTCTTTTTTTAAAGATTTTTACTGGCATTTGAGAAAGCTGGAATAACATTGGGATAGTCTGGGGTGAACTAGGTTGCTTGATATGTGACGAAAATGCTGATGGGTTTAAGGTGATGGATGCTGCTAATATAGGTCTACAAAGATGGAAACAAAAACTGAATTTGGCTTTATTAGTGTTTTGTTTTATATATATATATGATATATATATAGAAATATATATAAGTATGTTACAGTTTTATAAATATGATTTTTAGCTTCACATAATGTCAATTATACATTTCTTTAATCAAGGTAGTCCTGCTGGAAGTGGTGCAGTAATGACTTGAATTACCTTCTGGTAGACAAGTTTTTAGGTGCTCAGGGTTGAATTTCCCTTGAGCACTAGAGGAAAGCAGCTTTCTGGACAGCTCGCACACCTTTACTTCTTATGCTTGAGTACAACTGCAAAAGATGGATTCAAACTTATGTAACTTTACATTTACTTTACGTGTGGCAGTGGTTTTTTTTAGACTCCCTTAGCTCAGATTTTTAAGTGCTGGCTTCCACATCTATGCTTGCAATTGAGAAGTTTATTAATATTTCTTTTTCAAACATGAAGTGACCTGAATTCTATGCCAAGCTCTGTGAGTTCTTGCAGTTGGGTTTTTGTTATGTGAGAGTCTATGGTATATGAATTTGGCTGTTCAGTGGAGTTCAGAATAAACCTTGTATTATCGCTTTAGTTTAGTATAACTGGGACAAGCACCTTAAATGGAAATACAGCTAAAACTGATGTGAGTTTTACATGCAACAATTTGAACTGCAGTGTTGTCAAAATATTTTCCCCACTGTTAAAGCATTGCCTCTTTTTTTTTTTTTCTTTAATTCGAGTTACTGCCAGAGTTTATTGTTATGCATTTTAGCAATGTCTAAGTTTTGAGGAATTTTAAGTTAGGTATGTAGGAGGAATTAAATAACTGAAACAAGTTTTTTTTTGCATCAATGCATTCATAAAAATTCATTTATCTCACTTGAAAGCATATTTGCAGATCATCATAGTTGTCTTTATCTTTGAAGTCTTTAAAAGTAGGTAATTTTTTTAAACTTTGTAATAGTAAAACTATATATATTGCTAGTTCTTTTTAACTTCTGTGTTGAGCACCAACAGACACAAAAGTATTGTTACACATTTCAGTATTTTTTTTTAGAAATCAATTTGTTATTTCCTATGGTTAATACTAAATATGCTTAAGTTAAAAGAAAATCTAAAAAAAATTACACATATATACAAGTCCATGATCCAATGTGTGTCTTACAGGCCTAAGGACTGAGGTACCTGAGAGTAGAGAATACCCCTAAAACTTGGAATAATCAGACCAGATTTATTCAATTTACACTTCTGTCACTTCTATAAGAAGAAATAAAAGAAAATACTGTCAAATAAAGAGTTCAGAATAATGTAAGGCAGAGAGATTGTATTAGGAAGAAAAACCCAAGAGGGAATTTACAGAAAACTCTGTACAGAAGGTTATTGGCAAGCACCAAAGAATTTTTAAGGGGTAAAAAACAGAAGAGAAAATAATACATCAATCAGAATCTTGAAGTCCTTACACCTACACACACAAAAGTATATTTATATATAAGATATAAATCTTAGAGGTGCTGGAGAGTTGTTAATTTGTGGCATAGGTCTTTTTGGCTTTATTCTTAAATTCAGCCTCTTGCTGTCTCCGCTGTGTTTGTGCACATTAGCACAAACCGTCGTTCATGCTGTGGTTTAGCATTTAGGGCAGATAACATTCTTCCCGGACTTGCCGTTTGCATCTTCTGATGCAATTTTGTTGACAAGGTCTTTTCAGGCATGCAGGGAAGACAACGCTCTCGCGTCTGTTTGGATCATTGGTAAAGGAGTATCTTCTTCAGTACTTTGTCTAGATGCTATTTCCACAAGAAAGCACTTTGCCTGTAAAGCTTGTACACATAAATGTGCTTCAGCAGGGTGCCTGTGACTCGTGTCAGGGTCAGCTAGAAAATGACTAAATCTTCCTGAAAATTGCAAGAGTGCTTTTTGTTGGTTGTTGGATTTTTATTGCCCCCCCCCCCCCCCTTCCCTTCCCGTGGTTTGTCATCCAGAAAGGGATGCAGGCGTGCGTCCCAGACACGCAGAGCATTGATTGCTTCTGCCTGCAGCGGGGATGCTGTCAAGTGGCTGCGCGAGTGGAGTCCGGCTTTGACACGGGGCTGCTGGCTCCGGCCGCCGCCATGCCCCGCCGCTAGCCCGGGCTGCCCCGCCGCTAGCCCGCGCTGCCCCCGGGCTGGCCTCGCCGCCGGCAGCGCGTCCCTGCCCAGCGGGCAGGGCGAGCCATGCACGGGCACCTTCCCCGGCAGCAGAGCTGCGGCAGGGGCGCCGAGGGCTCGGCCGGGGGCAGGAGCGGGCCCCCCGCCGCCGGCGATGCCCGCTGCGCCTGCCGCTGGCACCAGCCCCCGCCGCGCCTCCCGCACGGCCCCCCGGCGCTGCCCTGCTGGGGAGCCGCGGGTGGCGGCCAGGCCAGGGGCAGGCTGGTCCCTCTGTGGGACACGGTGCGGAAGAGCCCCCCCAAATCCCCAGCCAAGCCCCAGGGCAGCCCAGGGCAGTGGTGGTCAGAGTGCGGCTGTGCCCACGGCTGGGCCCCCCCGGTGCAGGTGAGCTGATTCTTCACTCTGCAAGCGACTTGGAGGATGCTCCAGGGAGTGAAAGTGAGGTTTGGTGATGTCGTCAACTTTCTGTGATGTGTCCCGATGTGTGTTTAATGGTTTATTCTGGAAATTTTATATGCAAGGGCAAGCTGTCAGCTGGGTCCTATCTGTGTTTGGGTATTACTTCTCCGTTGCCTGTGAAAATTGTGGGCTGTTCTTGGAAAGGTTTTCTTGTTAAAGTGTTTTGGTTTGTGCCTCCAGGTTCTGCAGACTTCATATTCCATTGTGGTGTATAGAACTGATGTGTTTCTCTCCCACGTGTAATGGATTTTGTGAGCTTCTGTAAACAGTTTGTTTTAAAATATCGCATGGAGTTAAAATAATATTTTAAGAGACAACATGGGGGAGGGGGTGTTAGATTTACTGATAAGAGAAAGTGTGACCTCTTTCTCCTCTTTGGAACTTCAAATGTAGTTGAAATTTCTAATAAATATGAAATAGCTCTTCAGCTTTCACAAATCTATTGATTTTTATTTAAAGGCAGGGCAGTGTATTTTCAAATATAAACCAAGCAGGGTCTTTGATGTGTACAATTACCTGTAAGCAGCTAGACTGAAACCCAGCACTGTGAAACAGGAATCTCAGCAACACTCATAGGATGGTTAATACTAAGAAGCATTAAAACTACCTCCACTCATTCATGTTTTTATGACTCACTTAGAAAACTTTCAGTTATTCAAAAAAGCTTTCTATCATGGCAACATCAAATGCTTTTGTCAACATTTCACAGAATGTATTGCTGAAATTTTTTTGAAATATATCTTTACTTACTGATATAGTGTTCACTAGAGTTCAACAAGCATCAGCCCACACTGAACATAGGCACCCTCTCCAGAGATTGCATCAATTCTCTCATGGGAATAGTTTTAATATATTTTCACTCTACAGAAAAGCAATAAGGTGAAGGATTGTTATATAGTGTAGATGTATTTTATCTTGTCTTATAGTCTGAAAAAGGGATATTCTGTTGAGTGAAAGTGATTGTTGTATAAAAAAGCTTTTTTCTCTCAAATCTAGGATCAAGTGGAAAAACTAATCTTTCTGTTATATTTTTGAGTGACCAAAATGTTGCATGTGACTACAAAATATTTTCTGTGTTTTCTTTCTTATACAAGGCATATACAGTTTTTTATGTTGGAATAAAGCCAATGTTAATATAATACATAAAGCATCAAATTAGACTTTTTTTCAAATTTGAATTATAAAAAGCTCTAAATATTTTCTTAGACTCTTTTTGACTTGGAAAAATCGTTGAAGGAAAAAATACCTTCAATGAAAGAACTCCTTGGTTTTCAAAGGTAAAGAATTTATAAAAAGAAAATGTAGGAGCTTTATTAAAAAAAAAAAAAGGCCCTTTTAAGATGTATTGTAAAGTTATTTCTATAGTTTTAATACCTTTATGATCACATCCTCACGTGTTTAGATAATGTGGAATTATTAATATTTATTTACTTATATTTAATGCAGAACTTTGTTCTGGAAACTCGCTTTACTGTGTGTTCTGAATGCCAACTTCCTTATTCTGTTTATGAAGGTGCCTTTCTTGGGTTGTGACTATAATGAATTTATCACTGTGCCTAGGGATAGACTGATGTACTTGGGGAAATGCTTGGTGGTTTCAGTGTCATAGAATTGAGAGATAGTTTGTTTCAAATAATAATCTCTTCTCTCTGCAAAGTAAGCATTGTGTAAGGTACGGGCAGGAAGGGAGGAGTGTGTGTACATGTATTGTTGTGTGTACATACACCTAGAAAATCATCAATGATATTGCATAGAAACAATATGAGAAAATGTTATAGGGCTGCCCTTACTGCTTCTCCGTAGTTTAGGGATGTAAATGGAAGTCAGTGATGTTCTTTGAGGGCTGTGTTGATGGATAAATCTTTTTCTTGCTAAAATAAAGTGATGTAGTGGAACAGTTAAATTTGCTGCTCTAAGGAACAAAAAAAGGAGAATTTATTTTAACTGTCCATCTAATGTGTAAATGTGAGAATAAATATAACATTGATAGCTTCCAAGGTGGATTGTTTTATTACCTGAAGTTCTGATCAGGTTTTTCTTCTGCTTGACTTCTTTTAGGAGAGACTACTTTCTTCAGACATAGTAAAGACCTTGTGAAACTGCTTCTTGATAGTACTGTTGTAACAAACTGAGTTCACAGCTCCTTCATTCCTAGAGTGTGTACTTGACAGCTTACAAATGTGCACTTTAGCAACCTGATCCTGACAGAAATGTTGATTTTATTGATTTTATTTTACACTACTCTGTTTTCTTTGCCAGAAAAAAAGCATTTCATTTGCTTTTCTTCTTCTTTTGTATGCCAGAGCAAAAAGTGTCACTCTGGTATTATTGATATTACAACTGTCTTAAAAATTCTGCTTTGCTGACTTGCATGTTTGTGTTTGCTGGTAATGTCATGTTGACTTGTGGGTACAAGAACTCTGTATATCCAAATAGAAATTTACTTGGGATTAAAAAAAAAAAACAACCCAAAAAAAACCCAAAAAAACCCCAAAAAATAACCCAAACCAAAACCCCCAAATTTTGAAAGTGAGTTGAAATCATGTTTAAATGGAAATTTGATTCCATGACCTAATTTGGCTTTTAACTTCCATTCCTTTTTGACAAACACATTTACAGTTCTGTTTCTTTATTTAAAAGAAAAAGGGATGGGGGGGAAAGTGAACAGAAAATTAATTTTACAGGCAAGTTTTAAATATTCCTGTTGCTTAGAAATATTTTTTTTGTCTTCTCCGCAGTGCACTGGACATCTCTATCACCATTAGTATAATGGAATGATATGATTTATGTGATTTACTCTGTGACTTCAGATCACTGTTATGCTGTGAGAGATCTGAGTAAAATTTGAGCGTGGAAGAGGGCCTTGCAGAGGCGAGGAGGTGACCTGGTGTTTTGTATGGGTCATTCTGCCATGGGCTTTGGTTTGTAACATTGGATGGCACCTCTAGATTGCTGGCACATGCAATGTAGCAATTAATTGGATCAGAAATATATGTTTATCTGAAGGTGTGCAATGAATACATTCTTTGTGCAGAAGGGGCAGAGGGATAGGAGTCTGTATTGCCCTGATTGTAGATTGAAGAGGAAATTGCAGCATTTGCGTTGCTGTTCTTGTTTTACAAAGAAAAAGTATGAATTTTACTTTGTGTGGTCTGTATTAAGAGGTTCCTCATCTATAAATGCTTTCCCAATATGAGTTTTCAAATTCCATGAGCTCAAGATTGTCCTTTTGAGGGGGAGAGAAGGTATAGAAGTAGATTCCCATCTTTGGCTGTTTCCCAGTTCAGAAGACAGTATTGGAGTCCACTGAAATTTAGCTATTTGCCATAAAATTTTCAGCCCTTCTATTTTGATATGTTCTCAAAGAAAATCATCTCATAGCAGGTAGTATCCTGAATATGTCATTTGCAAAAGTGCATTCATGTGCTTTGCTTTGAAAACTTCCATAAAAGTGTGAATGTTCACCTATTTTTGAATAGTTTGCAGTCTATATCAGCTTTAATGACTTTTTTGGTTGATTGGGGCTTTTTTACAATCAATATCAGAAAAAGTTTTTTTGTAGTCAGTTTCTTGTAGAATAAACTATTTCTTCTTTTAGAAAGTTCTTTGTGTTTTGTTACCTTGCTTGGGAGGCTTGTGAGCTAAACCTTAGGCTATAGATGTGGCATGACTTTACAAGGGCAGTGAGCAGCCAAATTCTGAAGGATCTGCTGAGAATGGTCTTTGGTGTTTGCAGATCTTTGGGGCTAGTGCTGAAATTCCAGTGTTTCATTTGAGAGCTCTTTGCATGGTGGCATGAAGTGAGAGCTTGCTTCAAGGCATTCTGCCTCAGTACTAATGCAGAAGGTCTACTCTAAGAGATACTGGCTCTTCCAGCTGTATGAAGAAATTATTTATTATGGGTTGTGTTTTTAAAGCTTAGATCACTCCATTCAGTTCACAGATTCCCACATGCAAGTGGCCATTCTTTGCGCAAGCCCCTTCCAGCTGTAAAATTACATCAAGTTAGCTAAGGGACAGCTTTTCACTCTAACCTAGTGTGTTCTAGTGCCAGTAAAATAGCAGTTAACCTGCAAATAATGAGCAATAATTGGTGTTTACACTTTTGTTTTTCTTTTCAGTCTTTAAGGCAGTTGAGAGCTAGACAGTATAACTTGAGCTCAAGTTTTGATAGGAGTAGCCGGGCAATTTTTCATGAAGAAAAAAGCTATATTCCATTCTCAGGGCGGTATGCTGTTATCAGTGGATTTAGATGACAGCTCTTCATTCAGCATCTTGCCTTGCCTTCATCCTCATGCTGCATTCATAGAAGTGAGGTCATTGAAGCATTGTCAGCAATCTGTGCAGCTGCTATGTAAGAGATGTACAAATGCAGAAATACAAAATCTGTTATCATATTCTTTTGAAGATGACTGATATTGTTCTAACAATTCCTGTACCCAGTCGTTCTCATTGACAAAGGGCTTTGAGAAGTCTGCACCATGCTAGGTGGCATTCAGATCTGATTCTCTCCCAGGACAACTGCTTTTAAAAAGTTTGATTTTTACATTCATGTTTAACCTATTTCTTCTACCAATACCAGGAAATCTTTGTTACTACTGGATTCATAGCAGTTATGTTTGGCATAAAAAGGAGATCAAAGCTTAGCCTGTTGAGGCTAGCAATTTCCTTAGTAATGTAGGGAACACTTCTGGTCAGAAGTAGCATGAAATGAGGCATAAGAGCCTTCCCAGCAAAGTGGTATTTATGGAACTCCTAGATGTGTTGTGTAGGGACATGGTCTAGAGGTGGGCTTGGCAGTACTAGGCTAATGGTTAGACTCAGTGATCTCAGAGATCTGTTCCAACCTCAATAATTCTGTGATTCTGTAATTGTTTGGAAATGTGTTTCCTTAGCTTAATGGTTGTTCATGTGACTCCAAATTGAATGGTATGCAATGGAAAGGCCAGAAACTAAATATGCTGAGGCCACAGTAGGACTTTCCCTTTAAACATAAAAGTTCCTTTTTTGGTGGTTTTGTTTTGGGTATTTAGGGTATTTTGGGTTGGTGTTTTGTTTTGGGTTTTTTGGGTTTTTTTTGGGGAGGGGGTTTTATTTGTTTTTAATTTTATTTAAGGAAAGGAAAAAGAATACACCAGTGTTATTTAGGAGGCTTTGTGATCTTCAGATTCAGGAACTTGTTCGGGTGTCAGTCATCACAGAATTTTCACCATCTCACATTGAACAGGAGGTAATTCAGCAATCCCTGCCTTGATTAATGATGTAGTATTGCTTTGCAAAGGCAGACTTGTCAAAGAAAAAAGAAAAGTTGATATTCTTTCGTTGGTTATATAATATTCTGTCTCCTTCTATTAATGTATCAGGTCTTTATCCATGTTAATATTTTTGATAATACATAATATTAGGTGTTAGCAAAGAAATGTAAGAAATAGGCATGGTTATGTATATCATGACAGTATTTGTGTGCAAGATGTTCTATATATTTTCCTTTAAATACCAAAGTGGATACACTATGTACTGTACTCACCAATTATTTTAATGATTTATGGTTTAATTACACATTATTTGGCTCCTGCTGATTGTTCAGTCATAAATATCTTAATGCATAATTTGCATTTGTTGCACCGTGTTTAGAATTGAATTTATTTAAACCTATATTTCACAGTTTTTCCTCCTAGATGCCCCAAAAAGCCAAGAACATTTTTACCTCTTGACATGTAATTTGGCTGCTGGGATTTTCAGAGGGGGGATGAAAGGGGACATAGAAAGGGAATGGTAGAGTTTGGACAGGGTTTGTAGCATTGGTAATTAGCCAAAACTGCACAAGTGTTCTGATAGTTCTGCTATTCATACTTTTCTCTAATACTTGCCACATTTATTCATCCATGGATAAACTGTTCATCATATTTGAAAACAGAAGGGCAATTATCTAGAAATGCAAACTGGTAGACCCCAAAGGGATTCAAAGATTTTTATTTTTCCTGCACTTTTTCTATATTCTGCCATGCCATGTAACACACTCCTAGGTCTATCCAGGCATTTTCACCCAAGTAGACCCTTGCTACCACAGGAAATTGGAACAGAGGAAAGTCTTTAATCTTCCCTATAGTGCTGTGATGGCACCGGCCACAGAATATGATTTTAGTCTTCCTGTCTCTTAGGCTGGGTCATGAGGTTGATGGAACGTTTTGGTGACGTGTCAACAGGATGGATAAACTGGATGCTCTCTGGACTAAAAGGAAAAAACACCCTGAAACAGTTGCCTTATGTTTTGCATAAAATGATTAGGAATAAGGCTTGATAATGCTAACTGGCCTTTGTGCCTAATGTTCCACTATGTTTAAATTGGGCATTCCAAGATGCAAACCCTTTACAGAAACTCAGCAAGGACTCTTTGGTCTGATCAAACAAAAGAAGTGAAAGGTGATGCATGACAATTTGTAGCTGGGCACTGAGCAATGGCTCAGATTGAGATAGAATTGGTCTCAGCTATGTTGGTGTGACTCAAAGACACAACCTGTAAAATTGATCTCCCTTTTGGAAATGTCTCTCTCTACTATTCTGGGATACAAAAATATCAGACTTTGCCACAATAAAAAAAAAGCCTAAAAAATTAAAGGGAGTTTCTGGTTATAGTAGTGACAAGATTTACAGAGTTTTTCAATTTATCTCTCTTTCCTCGTGTCTGCATGTTACTTTTGGATGAAGGTTAATAAAAATAAAGCCAAGAATATGTCAAGAAAGGAATATGGACTCAATTACTTAGCTTTTAAGAACTATGTTTGCTTTGAAATAAGCCTTAGATTATTAAAATAGAGTTTATAAATTAAATAACATATACTAATTTTTCTTTTTGTATAAGTATTTTTTATAAATTACTACAGTTAATCAGAAGAGTTGTCTCAAATATTCATCTAATTGCAAAATCTTCCATCATTCTGAGAGTTGGAAATACAAGGAATCAAAAAGAAATTTTTTATGCATTGAAAACAGAGGTCCTGTAATATCTAAACCAAATATCAGAAAAACAAACAAAATAATCCTTTTTGTAAATTCTAATTCTGGTGCAAGCTTTCTTTTAAGTCACAGGAGCCAGCTATGAATACAGTACAAAATCCAATTTAGTAAAATACCAGCTGGTTTTGATTTGGATATACTGTACTTTTAATACAGATTTTTGCCTTTCTGATTAAGGATTTGTACAAGTAGAAGCAGGTTACTTTAGCAGCTGAAATTGTTCATATAATTGGTCAAACAGAACATCAGACAAATTATTTTCATTATGCATTTCAAATGAGAGCAGAATGGAGTGCTGTCTCAGGATTCCTGTAGCTGCCCTCCCAGAGGGCATATACCTGCCTACTCTGTAGCCAGGTATGAAAAAAGTTAAGCTGAGGCTTTTAATGCTCCTTGTTCTCTTTTCAGACTCCTTGTTTACATTTGTTTTGCTTTTAAATTCCAATAAACACTTGTTCCATACTGAGCTGCTATTTCTTGCATTCATGATCACGGGAGTAGGAATTTATCCATGTGCTGGTTTGTCCAAGTTTTATGTTGTGACCAGCACTCACCTGAGAGCTGATCACGTTCATTGAAAATGTAAGGTCTAAGCTCTGTTTTTACTTTTCTTCATTCTGCATAGCCTACATTTGGGGAAAAAAAAAATAGGTGTTTGAGAGACCTGTTTCATGGCCCAGTTGATGTCCGCTAGCACAGCTTCTAGTGCCAGCATAAAGCTGAGAGCAGAAGCATGTGAAAAGGGTCATGTCCCAGCACAGCTGTCTCTTCCAAAGGTAGTCACACTAATGTGCAATCTGGTATGTGCAGTTTGGTTCTGACAACACAGCAGTGCTCGGGGACTGTGCTAAGCACAGAAACTTGTATCAAACTCATTTCTGCCTCCAAGAATTCAGAAATAATGTTTCACTTAAGAAATTGAGAGTTTTGGAGACGACTTGCTCCTTTTCCCTTTTTGTTTTCAGTTTCTGCTCAGCAGACACATCTGGGTTCTATCAAAATCTATCTGTCTTGCAGTCATGAGTATAGAAGTCACTTATGCTCTGTGAGACTGCAATTGGGCACACAGGATCAAACAGGCAAATGACATTTTGAAAGAAAAGAACCACAAATTTTTATCTAGATGTTCAGTAAGAAGGTAGTAGAAAAAGCAGAATCCTGGTCTCATCTTCAGTCTGGGGCTGATGTTGCCACATTTGCTGCTGTGTGTTTGAAAGGTCTCTGTAACACCAGCTCAGGCAAAGATTTAGAGGCTGGTGCTGCACAGGACAGGCTTAAAAATCGCACCCACACTCCTGAGAGCATTGTCAGTGCTCCTTGAATTTTGTCAGGCTTGGTGCTGTGACCACTTCCCTGGGGAGCCTGTTCCAGTGCCCAACCACCCTCTGGGTGATGAATCTTTTCCTAATCTGACCTAAGCCTCCCATTGCACAGCTTCATGCAGTTCCCTTGGCTCCTGTTGCCAGAAAGAAGAGATCAGTGCCTGCCCCTCTTCTTCCCCTCAAAAAGGATGCTGTAGACCACAATAAGGTCTCCCCTCAGACTTCCCTGCTCCAGGCTGAGCAGACCAAGTGACCTCAACTTCTCCTCATGTGGCTTCCCCTCAAGACACTTCACCATACTTTGGACACTCTCTAACAGCTTCTTTGGATGCAGCCCAGGGTACAGTTGTCCTTCTGGCCTGCAAGTACACATTGCTAAACTTTCATCCACCAGTTCCCCCAAATCCTGGTCTGCAGGGCTGCTTTTAATACATTTCATCCCCTGGACTGTATTGATATCATTGGTTGCTCTGACACAGGTATGAGACCTCAAAACTTGGCCTTGTTGAACCTCATGAGGTTCCGATGGTCCCACTGGGTATTTCAGAAAACCCTGGCTTATAGATTTACAACAACTTTGAAAAAAATTATAGGTTACTATAATTAGTATTATATTTTTAAATAATTATTATTTAAACCTTTAATGATTTTAAAGAAGTGAAACCCTATAGGAATATGAAGTGGAGCAGTACCAGCTTGTTGTGGGTCAATTTGACAACACCATAGTTTTTCTGTAAGGTACCACATGTAGATCTACTACACATATTAAGCAGACTCATGATGCACTGTAGTTGCCTCTGGGGCAGTTAGTAGCTTGTTCAGCTTTTTCAAGAATAAAAGTAGAAGTAATCTGATCACTTCTGCAGGCATAAATCTGCAAAAATATTGTCTTTTTTTTTTCTTGAGTTGTCATGGCAGTATTCTCAGTGGATCTTATCTTTTTGCTGAGATGCATTTAGGTCTATGTAGTCAGCACAAAACTGGAATTCACACATTACTTTTTAAATAATTTGTGCTGGAAATTGAGGTTATCATTCATGGTTAGTTTGGTTTTAAACACTGGTTGCTGCCTATCAGCTAAGCTAATTTGTGTACCAAGAAATGCCATGTTAATCATATGGAGAATACAGAAAGAAATGAATCAGCTCTTAGTAGTAGTTGAATATGCAGAATTGCAGAAATATTTTGCTGAATGGACAAAACCTAAAAAGCTCCTCAGATTCATAATTCTTTGGTCCTTGTATCCTTTGATGGTAGCCCTTGTCATATCTAGCCAAAAGGTTTCCTTTTGCTCATTTTATATAATGCCCTTTCAAAATGCATGTTGGTACTGCATTTAGTATCTGAAATTTAGTATCTGTTTTCCTTCTCCTTTGCTCCTTTCTGTCCTCTTTTCAGAGTCCCATTACTTCTACATTTTTTTCCCTACTCATATGTATTTTCACATTTTTGAATGATCGCCAAAGTAGTAGTGGAATTACTGGGTTTACCTGTATGTTCTTTGTCTGATTTCCAGATGGAAGTCTTTTTTCTTGTGGTTCACTTACCAGGATTTGTCCTCAGGTGATAATAACTTTAATGTACTTTCTGCCAGTTTCTATTTCATCATGTTACCTCTTGCACTTGAGGGTTCAGCAAATCTGACAAACCAGCAAAATGCAAAAGGTACCGAATTCCCACAGCAAAAACATTTACTAGCATGGGGATGAGGGGTAAAGGAGCTAGGTTTTTGTGTTATTAATAATAAAAGCAATAATAAAACTACAGAGATGCAGGGAATTATTTTTTCAGAGTCTTGGTGTTCAGCAGCCAACCAGGGGCAGGAGAGATGATGAATGAAAATTTATCCTGTTTGTTTTCTCCAGATGTCATTACTGCCTGATGTCTTGACATTTCTTTAAGCACCTCAGAAGGAACAGCTATGTGATTCTTCTGTTTTCTGATAGATTTGTGAGTTAGGTCATTGTTCATTTCATTTCACACTGGGAAGGCTGCAGTAAGAAAGTTAACAAATGTTTTTTTTTTAGATTGTACATAGAACAGAGGAAGAGCTTCATTTTCAACTCCTTTGTCATAGCTTAGTCCTACGGCAACAGCTAGACTGAACCTACCTGCACAATTTGTTGAATGGCTCTTTGTTTTAACCCATCTGTGTGGAAGGGTACCTGAAATCTGTTTTTGTTGGACCTTTAAGGGTCCCTGCTAGTTGTGGCTGCCTTTGAGGTGCAGCATTAGGCTCAGTCCCCTTGGTGGGGACTCAGTGGCTTCCTGGGTCCATGAGCATGGGTATGTATGAAAAGATTTCCATCATTTTGAGGTTAGTGGTTCTTCATGTTACTGTAGAAAGGTGCAGTGGGTTCTTTGTTCTTTGTTCAAGTGGGGCAGTTTGCATCAGCCTGTTCTATGTATGAGAATTTTCAGCTAAAGGCAGGGCTATGCTCTTGGAGTAAGGCACATACAGACTTAGAGATACAAAGCCACTTCTTAGCAGAACTACTTCAAGCTTTTCCATCAATAGATTATGTTCCTTTCAGCAGTTTGAGCTGACCTTATTGCTGGGATGTTGTACTGGGCTGGTCAACACAGTTTAGGCAGTTCTTGTGCTACTGAACTGGTAAACTTGGAGTAAGAGGAGAAAATACTGAAAATATAAGAGCAGAAAAAGTCACTAAGTGTAACTGGAACTTCTTTAAAAGACATTTTTCTTCAAATGCAGAAGTTCATTAAGAAGCCACTGATGCAGATCACAGTTCAGCAGCGTGCTTAACACTGTTCCCATGTAACTGTGATTACATGAGTAACATGTAATCAGAGTTACACAGGAACCAACACTAATTTAGATGTTACTCGTGTAAGTCTGTGTTGGTGGGACTTGGTATTACTGGCAATACTTTGAATGCTGAAGTTAACCCAAATGTTAAGTACCCTTCTCAACTGCAAAGTGGCAGTCTAACCTGCAATTGTTCCTTTTTAAAATTCCATGCTATTGTTTTTTCCATTTCTGTATAAAACTAAAGAAAAAGAAGAATCCTTTTGAAATCCACCTGATATGTAAATTGAGAAAAAAAAAGTTGTCAAGATTGAATACATCAAACACACAGAAAATTCTACTTCTTCATTTGTTTGGAATTTTAAGTTTATCTTGAAATGACAGTGGGGTTTCAACAAGAGCGGTAGGCTAGAGGGAAAGAAAATAACATTTTTATAGAGATCTTGCACTCAGACTCAATCCAACAAAAAAAAGTTTTAAATACACAAAAGTAAAAATTTAATTGCTGCAATGACTGGTCTTTGACTACTGAAGCACTACTGGGAAAAATTAGTGAATTAGATAATCAGTTGATCTGAAAGTAATGTAAAGCAATATATTAATATTATCTGAAAGTAATATAAAGTAATATAATACTGCCTCTGATTATTAGATGCAAATGTTCAGACATTGTGATGCAGGAGTATTGGGCTAAAAAGCTCAAATCACTACTCTATCCTTACTTCCCTTTAAAATTCAATAAGAATAACTGGCAGAGCCCTTCAGGCTTTAACAGCCCACATAGTTCTGCAGCCATAAATAAATAAACTTGTATGAAAAATTGAACGGCTATATTGTTCTTATTCTTCTAATGCAAAGTATTTCCCTTGTAAACCACTCAGTTATTGCTGTCATTTGCTCTTAATGCGTTAGATTGGCAAAACTCCAATGAGGCTTTATAGAAGCTATTATCTAAGGTTTATTTTAAAAATTAAACATTTTAATGTTCATAGGAAGGCAGTAATCTAGTTGGAAAGGTTTAAAAAGGTGAGGTACAATTAAACAATTTCTAAAATTCTCTGGTGGAGACATTGTGAGCTATTCCCAGCTGATCTGTTATATTAACTTCCAAAAAGTAATTTTACTGGTTAAATTATTTTCCATTCACTTGATTGACAGCAGTACTTGTTTTCATAGAAATAAAAAACTTTCTATAAATGGCATTACACATATAAGGCGTAAACTAGCATGCCATGGTTTTTTTCCCTATAAAATATAAGGAAGAATCTGGGAGAGTTGTGTCTTTATGTATAAACTGTATGAGCTTTTATGGGATGTAGTTGCCGCGTACATTTTGCATTTCCTCATACTTTGATCTTTATTCAGTATGAGTTCTTTATTAAAGTTTTGTCATCACTGTCTTGACCTGAGGTATTACATGTCTGTAGTGGTTCTTCAGAGATAGTGGAAAAGTTGTAGGTATTCTGTAAGATCATTTTTTAAAATATGATGGAAAGTCTTCTGAAAAGTGCTTTAATTGGAGGACTGGTATATCAAGTTTTGGTTTCCCCAGCTGGCAGGCCCCACAGAACCACTCTCTGAAGAAAATTGGAAAAGCAGGAGAGAGAGAGAGAATGCATGAACTGAAATAAAATTAGAGAAAGCTCATCAGTTTGTGTCACAAGCTCACAAGCAAAACAGCCTGCTCAGCATGGGGTTACCCATTGGCTGTGGTCTCTTTGTGGGTATGCCTTCTTTGCCATGCAGTACCATGACTGTTTTGGTCCAGTTGTTCCCGCATTCTCTTCTCCTTGGTATTTTCTATCCTTTATTAAAGATGTTTTCACAGAGGCTTGGCTGAAGGACTCAGCTGTGTCTGTCACGGTCCATTTGGATTGCTCATATTTACAGGACAATGTACTCTGTAAATTAAACTTTATTCTATGAGCTCACTAGGTCATGCAACAGACAAACTTCTTGTTGCAATCATTTTCATAACAACAATACTTCTCATGTCGTAGAAGATAATGTTTAAACATTAGCTCTTCAAATTGATGAAGCATTGGTGAGTTATTTATGCTCTCACTTTCAAGTCTTCCAGTTTTCTGAGAAGCAAATAATACTGATCATTTGGGTCTAGGGAGACCTCACAGAATCTTTCATTATCTAAAGAGGCTACAGGAGGTCTGGAGAGAGAGTTTTTACAAGGGTGTGTTGTGACAGGGCAAGGGGGAACTAGTTTAACTGAAAAGGAAGCAGGTTTGAAGTAGATATGAGGAAGAAATCCTTCACTATGAGAGTGGCAAGGCACTGACGCAGGTTGTCCTGAAAAGGTATGGATGCCCCATCCCTGGCACTGTTCAAGGCCAGGTTAGATGGGGCTTTGAGGAATCTGGTCCAGTGGAAGGTGTCCCTGCCCATGGCAGGGAGGTTGGAACTGGGTGATCCTTGAGGTTCCTTCCAACCTAAAGCATTCTATGAATTGATTCTATAAGTTGATGCAAGAGACTGTACTAGGTGAAACCACATGCCAGTTCAAGCCCTTATATCGAATAATGTAGAGAATGTTGTGGAAGGAGTTTGAAGGGAAAGGAAAAGCTACCTGCTTCTAGGGTATATACAGTTCACATATTTTATAATTGTCTCTAAATGAACACATTCCTTTTGTTAAATAAGGTATTTTCTGAAGTATGCTTTACAGGGATATTGCATTTTAGTAAATACTGAAGTATTTTGTAACATTTAGGTTAGTGTAGAATTTTCTCATTAAACAGTGCAATTTTAAGTGAAGAAGTAGAGGGGAGAAGCAGCCTTCTGTCTTCCTTTCCTCACTTCCACTCTGCAAAACTACATGGGTTTTGTTGCAAAGTCTTCTTTGGGTCTTTTTAGAAAATAGTTTTATTGGGGGAAAAAGTACACTTTTTATATTAGGCTGCATACCATTTTTTTTCTTTGAAAATTATATATCAGTTTTTAAAAATAATCTCATCAAAAAATATTTATGCTGCATTGTGAAAGATTTTTGAAATACTTAGTTCTAAACTAGACAAACCTGTAGGGGTTTTTTAATGCTCCTTCTTTGTTTTTTGTTTGTTTTTTTTTTTTTGTTTGTTTGTTTTTGGTTTTTTTTTTTTTTTAATCAGTATTATTTTCTAAACTTTGCTTGGTTTGTCAAGTATTTTGGTCCTTAAGACATTGTTTTTGAATTTGACTGTGAATATTTGGAGCCCTAAAATGACAAAGGAGACAAACCAAAATGTTTCATTTGCAGTAAATGGCATAGTATTTAAGGCCACTTGTTTCCTTGTTACTTGTACTAGGAGTTTTCTGTGTCTCTCCGCTCACCTCTCTTGCCTCTCAACAAATAGTCATATCCTGCTTCTTTTTTGACACCCATTTTTATGAGAAGGTAAGGAATTGGAGAATATAAAAGTTATTTCCAGTATTTAATCCTTCATATCTGATACACTTCCATTTTATCATGGCTATTTAGCTGTTCTGACGTTCAGATTTGCTTTAGAGTTTCTTTGGCATCTTGTTCCAGAAAATACCTGGTAATGTAAGTCATTGTGTGACTTTTCTGAGCAGACAGCCTACAAATATTCTATACCATCCTCCTTAAATGACGATTGTAACGAAATCTTGACCTTATTGAAATCTTCAAGAGTTATGTGCTCTGAATTTTACCAATGGGTAAAACAGTCAAGTCTTGCCTCTGAAGGATCACAAAATATCCTGAGTTGGAAGGCACCCAATCATCATGGAGTCCAACTCCTGGCCCTGCACAGGACATCCCCAAGAGTCACACCATGTGCCTGAGAGCATTGTCCAAACACTTTGTGAACTCTGTGAGGCTTGGTGCTGTGACCACTGCCCTGGGGAGCCTGTTCAGTGTCCAACCACCCTCTGGGTGAAGAAGTATTTCCGAATCTGTAATCTAAAACTCCACTGACACAACTTCAGGCCATTTCCTTGGGTTCTATCACTACTTCTTTTATTTTTACAGTACCACCCTTAAGTGCAAGGAATATGAACTTGAACAGGTAAAGAGAGGTCTCAGCTGTACGTTAGAAATGGAGACTGGAATTTCAACTTTTTGGAGAGATAAGAAATAATTCATCAGCTATCCTGTTATTTGGGTAGTTTTGCGTAGTTTTCTAAGATTTAGTCAAATTCAACAAATTGTTGTAGCTTGGCTCTTACAGTTTGTCACCAAAAGTCCAGTTCCTTTCAAAATTTCTTATTTTATTGAAAATATGTTGTCTGTGACATTAAGGAGATCTGATATTTAGGTGCTTGCTGCATTAGAATCTCAGTACAGAGAGGTCTCCCGAGTTCCACTGGGGTAAACTAGGTGTGAACAGTTTAGGCCAAAGTAACAGAAAGGGAGCACTTATATTTTCACTTCTGAATAGTGCCAAAGAATCTAGTTGTGCTATTGTCCCACAGCTGTCTCGGCTCCAATCTTGCCCTCCTATTCTTCCAATGAGGCTTTTTGATTAACTTTTTATTCTTAGGATAGCAATTTGTACTGAAGATCTAATTAGAACTTTATGTAACACAGGCAAAGCCCTCCTTTTGCAAGTCTGTCTCACTTCAGTCCTGCTAATCTTGTAGCTTTCAGTATGGAGCATTCTGAAATATCTGATATTTCAAGCTATCTCCTCTGGTTGAAAACAATTTCAGCTATTGAGAGTCTGGAACGGGGTTCATCTGATTCTTCTGTCCCGGTAAGGAAAACTGTAACATATCTCTGAAATAAGGCATGTTTTTAAATTTCAGTTTTAAGGGTTAGGCTTCTTTTGGGGGGGAAATTAATTAAACTAAACTCTGATCTACTGAATGAATTCAGAACTCATAGCATAGCTCTTCTGTGTTTCTTTCTGATGAAAAGATGAGTAGTAAAGAACTGTCTTTTATAAAAGCTGGTGATTTTTCTGGGGAGAGAATGCATAGTTCTATATACCTGGAATTAACATATTTTGCCAGTATTTCTATTTTATCGTTACTTTAATGATCAAGAAAAAATCTATACTACATGTAATTTTTACTTCCTGCAAAAACATGTAATTGAGATATGGCTTTAAAATTATAATAAATATGAATAAATATAAGTTGAACATATGGGTATTACTGCTTATCACCAGATAGCACACAGTAATGTTGTATATGTGTATAAAATAAGTGATTTATTCTTTGTTTACATCAATATGTGTTGCTACTTCTAATTCCAAGTATTTTGAATAAGCTATTTATACATATTAATGTCATGTGCACAGGAAATATTTTAATAGCAGATGGCTTTTGGTGACCGGGTTAGGTAAACCAGGTAGAATGTGCTGGACAGGAAAGAAGATAGTATCTTTCTTTCTTCTATGTATCTTCATTTCATGTGAAATATAAATTTAGTAGGGTAGTTTTAAATTAAAATGTGCTAATGTTTTGCAGAAGAAACAAACATCTGAACTGTTAAGTATGTGATCAACAACCAGAAGAATTACTCAGTTCTAGCTGTGTCAGATCACTATTGTGCTAATAAGTGAGCAAAAGGGTCTTGAATAACAGATGGGTTGATAGCAAAAGTGCTTGAACCCCTGTTTGTATGAGAGTAGAGCACTTATAATTGAAGAAGACATTAAAAATGTGTCACAAAGCATATAGCATGTGAAGGATGGGCTGACTTTAACTTTGGAGTGTCTGGTTTCTCCTTGTTAAGGCTGCCCTAAAAAACCTTGTGCCTCCCACAGATTCTGTGTTCTTCTTGCTGTAATATTTTCTATGTCATTTTTCTCCCATTCCTCTGAAGCACACGATGTTCCCATTTCTTGTCCTCCCAGCCAAACATTTATTTAGTATCAGGGTCAGGTCTGCAGTGGGGTTTTTATATGTTAGTGCTCAGAATTGGTGCACCTGCCTGTGAAGTTGCTTAGTTTTTGGAAAGGACCATCACATTAGGTGTTAGTTTTTCCCAGACATCCCATGGCGAAAGTCAGGATTTACAACAGGCTGAGAATGGTAAATGTGCTATTTCTGGCAGGCATCATAATTTACTGGAGGAGGGGGATGTGTTTCATTTGGAGGGTGGGATTGGTGCCTAAAAGGTAGGGTAGGAGGAAACTGGATCTGTCCAAATGGTTTGGGGGAAAGGCTGCCTCATATCTGAATGCCAGTATTTTGGGATAGATGTTGAATTATTTTCAAGGTTGAAATGCTGTTGTACAGGCACAAGAGAGATCTGAGTTCCTGAAGCTGAATATTTTTAGGACTGTGCTCTTTGATTCCTGTGTTGTACCTCTCTCCCGCCTTAAGCAGACAGCTCTGTTTGTGTTACTAAATGCTTAGTCCTTTTCCAGGTGTTCTCTCCTAGTGCCTGATGTATAGTGCATAACTTTCAGTTTCCTTTGCCAGGAAATGTTTTCTTTATCCATTCTAACAGTAATCAAAGCTTATTTCTGAAAGCCCTCTCCTGGAGTTTTTCCATTTAAAAAAGAGAACCAAACCATCATCATATCAGAGGCAGATATGGGCAGATATGCAGGAGATGTTTCTTACTGTTACTGTTTCTGCTGTTATTGCTAGAGGAAGAGTCTGCCTTGATGCTCTGAACCATTTAATGTTCCAGTGTTTTGGGGGGTGCTGTTCAGTGCATGAAGGGTGGTTGTGACGTTTGAAGTTTCCCTAATTGGTTTGCAAACCCATCTTCTCAGTCGTGGTTCAGATCAGTTCTGACAGTTTTTAGATTTTATGTCTTTGATTGTTACATGTGTTGTTCGATACAGTGAAAGATGAATGTTGTCTTTGTGTACAAGGAAAGTTGTTCCATTTTGTGGAATAAGTGGCTTTTGATATATACATTCACACAGTAAATTCAGAGTGCTGAACTTTCCTAGTGCTTTTCAGGTCACTACTAATAATGTATACAAAAAGCAGCATCCTAAATGTTTGTGTTTTGCAAAGCAGAAAATATGTCTTGAAATCAGTAAAGTTTCAAGATTTCCTATAACCCAGAAATGATCATGTTTCAAAGTGCTGCCTTGTATTATTTTTTTGTGCCAGCATCATGAGAAAAAAGGCCACGTTACTTGCTGCTAGATAAGTTACCATTCCCACCTATTTTAATTCAGTTTAAGATTATTTTTTTACTCAGTGTTTCTACATCCAGTTCTAGCCAAAACAACACTGTTAAGAAATGACAGAATGCTAAAATGTAAAGATGGGGAGAGACCTCATAGGTCACATCTCCCATCTGTCAGAATGTGAGTACTGCCTACAGTATTCATTTCGGTGGTAACCTAAGTTTGTACAAAGGAGTTTTAGGCAGCAAAGCTTCAACCTCTCCGCTAAGGAGACTATACTATAGATTGTTGAATTTGCCACATAGTTGTAGCTGTGGATAAAATCTACTTGTCTGCCCTCGGCATGAAACTGAAAAATATTTCCACCATAAAAATTGCAAAATATTGATTGAAAACCAGGCAAGTATAATTTTCCTGATACGAAGTGCTTTTCATCAATAATATCAAAGAATTATTTACATTTATTTTTATATTTCTTCCTTTTGCTTTTAGTCCATTTTGTTAAATTTGGTTTTTAGTCCTATTTTCACCGATAATAGGACCATAATAGGTCCTATTTACCTATTTTCACCCACAATCTATTTTTCTCAAGTTCACAAGGATGCTTTTCCCTTTATAATTTCTCAAGGGGAATTGCCTTCTTTTTTTCCAGGCCTGTAATTTTAAGTGAGGTGTATTTTTAAGGTTCTGTGCAACTTCTTTGAAAGAATGTTGGTTGTGCTGTACTCTCCAGTCATTTCCTTTGTGGTTCAGACTTATAATGGACCTTGGGACTTTGTTTACTTAAGCAATGATATATCATACAGCTCCTTTTGTGGTACTGTTACTTCTCCTCTAGTTCAGTCCCTTTACATTGTTTCCTTATTCTCCAAACCTATGGTGCCATGTTACATTGATTTTCTGTTTTAAAATTTTTCACTTAATGCTATTTCTAAGAACTGAGAGGTCAACAGCAATGCATTTTAATAGAGTATGTAAGGGGAAGTAGGTGTAGCTTTCTTTCTCCAAGAAAAATGTCTCTTCATAGAGGATCTGTAAGGGTTCTAAATATATATATGTTTAATCAGGTGCTAATTTTTGTGTTTATATTTTTACATGGCAACTTTCCTTGTGGCCACAGTACTGCTTCTACTTTCTCTTTGTTGAGAGATCTTGTTGTGGCCTTGCAGTACTTGGAAGGGTCTAAGTGGAAAATGGGGACTTTTTAACAGGACGTGTTGTGGCAGGATAAGGGCTAATGGTGTTAAGTTGAAAGATGTTTGATTTAGATTAGCTATAAGGAAGAGGTGTTTCACAGTGATGGTGGTAAAATACCAGCACAGGTGCTCAGAGGGTTGGTGAATGCCCTATCCCTGAAAATACTCAAGGTCAGATTGGATATGGCTCTGAATAACTTGATCTAGTTGAAGATGACCCTGCTTATCACAGGGTCCTTGGACTAGATGGGCTTCCAGCGTCCTTTTCAACTCAAATCATTCCAAGATTTTATGATTTGTTGTTTTTCCTACTTGGCTACATTTATCTTATAGAAGGGCAGTTTTCTTACCTTGGGCTTATTGTCATACGAGCAGAGCTACAAATCACATGTTCCCTTCAGAGCCCAGCCCGAGCGAGTTCGTGTCTGCACAGGATACCATTGTGTACGCAATATTTTCTTTCATAACCAAAGACTTTGCTCTTTTGCTTTCTTCTGCTGGTCTAGTCTCACCTCCAATACTGGATTTGTAGGTTTTTCAGATAATAGAATAACTAAATAAAAGGTTCTGAAAAAATATCTCTTCTACAGTGAAATTTCAAAATAATTGGTGTTTTGAAGGCAAAGCAGATTTGACTTAGGGAATTTAACTTTCTTGCCAGTTTACATAAATATTTAATTATTGAGTTGGATATTGAGAAACAATATGACAAACTCATGCTAAGGGAAAATGCCTCATCTTGAGGTTCATCTTCACTCCAGACACCTCCCCTCCTCTAGCCATCACTTCAGGTCCCACTCAGTGCCTTTGTGGGGGATGAGGGACTTGGGGTCCCTCACACATGGGGTTGGAGCTGGGGTTAGGACATGCTTTTTTCTCTTTGCTGCTCTTTTATCCTCACTCTTCTTTATTACTTGTTTCTCCTGCCCCAGTGGTGGGTCTGGTGTGACACTGGCTGTCACCTGTGCCCAGCATAGGGCAGCCCTGGCTTCTCACAGAAGCTTCCCCTGCAATTCACAGCTTTCTTGCTGTTTCCATCCAATAGGGAGCAGAAGGCAGGCAGAGGAGACACAAGATTGATGCTTCAGTAGGATGGACTCCTTAAACAAGACACTTGAATTGTAGTAGAATGAGGAATAACAAGGTGTAAAGTCTATAAACTGGACTGATTTTTCTTCTCTGTGCAAAAATTTTAAACGATGAGGGAAATTAGTCCTAAAAACAAAAAGGAAAGGGCATTTGCATATTTCCACTCTCTGTCCTACATCAAGATTGCATCATTCAAATGAGACCATCCTCTTTAATCACTAACAACCTGATGGCATTACAAAGGTTCTCAAGTTCCCTGGCTAAGTTTGGCAGCTTGTGATGTTCCTGCTGGGTGCTACATCCTGTAAAATTATTGGAAAACTGGCAGTTCTGGCATGTGTTGTCCTGCAAGCCACCCACAGAGCACTCAGGTTCTCAGTCAGAAGGACATCAGCAAGAAAACTGAGGTTTAAAAATAGTTGGCAAGCCCTATAGTAAAGTACCAAATAGTAGTAATTTATGTAACAGCATCTCCATTGAGAAATGCATTTTATGCCACACAAAGCTAAACCATGTAAAAGAGCTGATTCCCCCTGAGCCCTGCATAGCTGCATTTCACACATGGATATTTATCTTTTAAACTGATGTACTGTCAGTGCAGTGGTCCTGCAGTGATTTAGGGTTTGAAACAAGCTATTGGGCAAGTGATATATTTGGAATTATTTAGTTAATTTTATTCATCACTTAGAGATTCTGGGACATAAAGGGGCACTCTGGGACATCAATTAAAACTTTTCCAGAGGACGTTAGGGTAGACATTTACTTCCACTGACATAAAAATCAAAACATTCTTTGTTCCAGCACAGACGAACTTGAATTTGGTTTATTGCAGATATTCAAAATCAAGTTTTTCTTTAAATTCTTCCTCTATACTTAATTCTATATACATTAAGTGAAAACAGCTGGCAAAACAACTTTGCCTCTATACATACTTAGCCAGAATCAGTGAGTTAATTTGATGCATTATATGGACCACAGTAATTCCCAGTTCTCCTCATGGCCACTTCAGTGCCAGAACAAGATCGTTGGTTATTTTGCTATTTGTGCAATTAGAATCTTTCAAAAACTCCTGGAACTTTTGTATTTCTTATTCTTTTGCCTCTATGGAGAGTTTTAACTCTGACACCAGTAAGCCTTGATGACTTCTGCCCTTGCTAAACAGAGATGAGCACTCTTTGGCACTGATTCCTTTCTTGCTGGGCTCCTGTTTACAGTGCTGAATGTAACAGATTAACCTGAAAGGAGGTGTTTCATTCTTTAAGATTCATGTTCTGATTAAACCGGTTTAACAGTTACTGTATTTTATTAAAGAAATTCCCCTATTTCACATTTAGTTTTGTATTCTCTTTTCTTGTTTTCTTTATCTACATTATAAATTTTAGTCCATTTGTTTCTGTGTTTTTTATAACCCCATGCAGAAATATTACACTCAAATCTCAGATATTTCATTATATAAAAAGGTAACAAAATAAGACACTGGATAATTTCTTTGTAAGCTTAGTGTACCATGATGCTAAAAATAAAAAGCCATATGGTGAGTTAGGCAGCCTTGGCTTTTGAAAGAAAGGAGGAAAAGCCAAATGTGAGAAGAGACCATAATTAAGTTGCAAATGCAGTCCAGATCCAGCCCCTCCATTGTTTGTATTGGGATCACACATGCATTTGTTTTTCTTCTGGCCCTGCTCAGCTTTTGGAGAAAGTGTTGGAGGGTTTGTAGATGTGGCACTTAGGGACATGTTTTAGTGGTGGGCTTGGCCAGGCTGGCTTAGCACTTGGACTCTATGACCTTAGAACTCTTTTCCAATTTTAATGATTCTAGAATTCCATGAAGGAAATAGCTGCAATTTTGCTTTGATTTTTGCTTTTATCCTTCTGGAAGGAATTCTATGTTTGTGCACACTGAGACTGGGGGAAAAAAAAAAAACAAAAAAACCAAAAGTACACAGTTAGGTCAAGTAGGATGCCTAAAATCTGGATGCATGGTTTTCTTCTGGTCTGTTTTGAGCATGTGTACATTCACGTGTATTAGCACAGAATCACAGAATATCCTGAGCTGGAAGGGACCCACAAGGATCATCAAGTGCAACTCCTGGCCCTGCACAGGACACCCCAAGAGTCACACCATGTGCTTGAGAGCATTGTCCAAATACTTATTGAAGTCTGCTAGGCTTGGTGTTGTGACTACTTCCCTGGGGAGCCTGTTACAGTGCCCAGAGAGCTTTTCCCACTGATATTTCTATGTCCTTCATTAGATCTTTTATTGGGGGAAAAAATTATCTGTTATATTAATCATTGCTATTTCAACCTGCTGACAGGTAAGATCATTACAGGGGAAACTTCAACAACTGTAAAGTAGGTGCTTTCTTCTCAATTCCTCTGGTAGCCTCTGAATCATGTTGAATTTTCCTTGTGTATGGGTTTTGTTGTTTTTTTTTAATAATGCAAATTAATACAGTTTTAAATAGGAAATTACTCCTACAGATTAAGTAAAAACAATGTAAAACTCCAAGTCTGCAAATAAGGCCATCTCCTTTGAAAAATGCAATTTACATTTTAACTAAATGGGTTTATATGAGGTTGCACTGCATACAAAGGGAGTGGTCTTGAGGATTTCTTAAGGCATTTTTCTTCTTTCATGGCAGCTGCAGCCTGCAAGCAAAGCTTCTTTTGACTTCTGTTTTATGTCTCAGAGCAGAGGTAGGATTGTTTGCTGCAAAGTCATTCTTTAGATGTTCAAAGAGGTTCTCTATCTTTTACATTTTCTGATTAATAGCAATGAAATGACTTTTTATCTTTTAGTCTTTCAGTTTGTAATTCAGTGGTAAATATGACAAAAGGTGCTGTGTGTTCTGTGATCTTGAGGCCTCATAACATGCCAGAGAATTACTGTTTTGACATCTAAATTGTCATTTAATCTTTCCTGCTATTGTGTGTAAATGTAAATCTATTTCTCGCAATTGTGAGACTCTGAAAACAGGAACTTAAACTAATTCAGTATCACTTTCTTAAGGCCTTAAGCAGTCTTACATTGTGTCTCTGAGAAATGCAGCATGCCCTATTTATATAAATATAGGGACTGCTCTACTTTTTATTATTAAGACCCAAAATGCTAACGTTTTGAAGTAATAAAAAACTGCAAATGTATATTCCAGAGAGTGTTTCAGAGTTTAGGTCTGACTTCCTGGAAAGATGAGCCTTTAACTCTGATATACAGTCCAAAGTTCATTGTCTGCACAAGATGGCAATAAGCCACTGACAACTCAACTTACTTTTAAAATGGTAATACATACACTCTCATATTACTCTCAATTTCACCACCTCCTTATTTTGAGTTTAAATAAATGTAATAATGTAGGTAATGATGGTGATTCCTTAACAAGAAAAGTAGTAGAGAGCTCTAACAGCCTCAAGTTGCACAAGAGGAGGTTGAGATTGGATATTAAGAAAAAAGTCTACTGAAAGGGTGGTCAAGCCTTGGAACAGGTTGCCCAGGAAAGCGGTGGAATCACTGTACCTGGAAATGTTAAAAAACCAATTCAGTGGGGTGCTTAGGGACATGGTTTAGGGCTGGACATGGCAGTGCTGGATTATTGATTGGACTTGATCCTAGAGGTCATCACCAAACTTATTGATTCTATGAAATTAAAATTTCAGCTAGGAATAAAGCATTGGTGGGCAATTTCAAAATGATGACATACTTGGTTGTGTTTTCTTGTTAAGAAGTAACGTGCTGTGCTTATGGTTTATGAAGTAGTGGCCATGTAACTTTGTGATTTTGTGGTCTGGTATTGAATATACAAACAGTTAAACAGGGACTTATGAATGCTGGAGAAAGCAACCCGGTATGATATGGATAGTCTCTAAAACTGAGTAGTATAATTAAAACCAGAATGAAGCTAGCATTCATGGTAGAGGGAAAGTTCACCTTGTCTGAGAGGTATGAGTCATGTCATACACTTGTAGAGAATTTGGCAGCAGAGTAATTGTTCATGAACTAGACCGTGTGCCTTTTTGTTCTGTACCTACTGGCTTCAAGTGCTTCTACTCTATCTTGCTTCTAAGTTGTGCTTTTGGCAGAAAAGCAAGCAGAACAATCTTGTATATATTTGTGGAAGCAAAATGTTTTATGCTCAAGTCCTTTAAGAATAATAATAAAAAAATCTTCCATTTTTATTCTTTTTCCCAAAGCTATTCAAGTTTTGTCTCAGCTATGCCAGTCTTTCACTGCAGCTGTCAGTGTGATGCTTTTTTTCAAAGCACAGAGATGGCTCAGCTGAAAGCAGTGCTTCCAGTCAAGGGCAGGAGGAAGATTCATACAGGGAGCAGGAGCTGTAAGTCTGACTGCACAGTACATTGTCAGCTTAGTATAATACTTAACATATAGGTAGGGATTGGGATGGAGAGGAAGTGAAAAATGGGGAAAACAGGATTATTCAGTTCACTGCACTCAGTAATATTCACACTTCTGGTGATTGGTTAGGTTTTATTTTGCATCTGGAAAAGCTGGTAAAGTGTAATTTACTTGGTAAAATGTGATTCAGTGTCTTGGTCAAGACAGTAGAGGAGGTCACAGCGCAGAGTTAGGAATAAAGTTGTTCTCTTCCAGGAAGCTGTATCTTCTCAACCAGTCTGAAGCCTAGGTAAAAACTATATAGATCTCTGTGGGTATACAGATTGAGATAAGAGGCAGTGCTATCTCAAAGACACTCTAGGCAGAAGTTCTCAAGAGAATCTAGACATGTTTTTGCATGCCTTTGTTAGTTTATGCGCAGTTGAGAGTACTGTTGGTGATCAGAAATTTCCCAATGTTCTCCATTAGAAGTACAGAGATAATTGAGTATCTTTTTTTAGAATTTGGTGAACAAGTGTGACATGTTTTCAAGTCATGTTTTCATAGATACAGACACATCATTCTGGAAAGTAAAATCTTTGGTTCTTTGTTGATACTGATCTTATCCCTTCACTAATTTCACTGTGGTTACAGGACTGTTTTGATGCTATTGTGTACTCCATGGCTAGCACTATATTTAGGGCTTTCTCCAGTGATTGCAAACTGCTTTCAACTTTGCATGATTGAAGGCTCCTACTTTAAAGCGTGAGCTACAAACAGGGCCCAACTAATGAAATAATCTCCATTTCCTGCACTTTAATGCAATTTTGCAGCTCAGGAGGTTAGTGTTCTTCAAATCATCATATATCAGAGAGATGGGAACAAGATGTTTCTATTAAATCATATTTCTTTTTTTTAAAAAAAACACCAACAAAACAAATATTCCTCCCCACCAAAAAAAAAAAAAAAAAAAAAAAAAAAAAACCAACAAAATCCCCAAACCTAAAAAGACAAGTTGTAACAGGGAGCACTGTTCCACACACAAAGAATCACATGCCCAGTATGAACAGGAGGAACAGAGAAGGCGAATGCACTGATGATATTAGTTGTGAGTGAGTGCTTCTTATAGTCACTACATCCATCTGAAAACTGTGTATTTTTTCATGCCCATCTGTCTGAACAGTATAAATGCCCCAGTTGCAGAAAATTGTCAGTTTGATAGTTTGGTATAGTTTTTCCAATCAGTAAAGAATACAGTAAGCACAGTGTTGAAATGTGTTTTCAAGCCAGTGTTGATACACTGGCTTGAATATGAATTCTTTACAGGCTCTGTATCAGGGCCAGTCAGGAAAGGCTCATCATTCAAATGAGCAGCTTAAAATTCTGAGACTCTTCCTGTGGAAGGGGTGATGGACCAAGTGATAACCCAGGGATCAGGATTAGGTATAAATGGAAGCATCATAGTGAGTGCCCATGGTCTGGGCCTCGAGAACATTTTGTCAAGGCTTGTGAAAGACAGAGGGAGGTGATTAAAAAGAGGGAGGTCAATTTGCAAATGTTTACAAATGTTTGGATTTTACCTTGCCAACCTAACATCCTTCTGTGGTGAGAAATCTGCCATCTCTGTGGATGAGGGAAAATAAATAGATGTAATTTGCCTGAATTTTAGCAAGGTTTTTAGCACAAATTCTCTTTCATAGCCAAATGTGAGAGAAACTAAATGGATGGGTTTACTATGAGTGGGACACTGGCTAGACCAGCAGACCCAAAGAGCAGTGGTCAGCAGTTCAGGGTTTAGTTACTGATGGCAAGTTACTTGTGGTGCTCATGCAGAGTTGATAGAGGTGCTAATGCTGTTTAATATCTTAATTAATAACCAGAATGATTATATAGAGAGCATGGTCAGCAAGGTTTGAGGTAACACCAGACTCGGAAGAGCAGATATGATACACTGGACTGTTCCTTGCTCTTTAGAGGAATATAGGAGAAGGAGAAATGTGCTGAGAAGAACCTCACAAAGGTTAATGAAAACACTCAGGAGTTCCCCATGACAGAATAAAACCTGGAGCAGTCCCAGCCAGGCACAGTCTGGCTAAGCTGCAGCTTTGTAGAGAGAACAAGTTGCACATGAGTCAGCCATTGTAGCAGTGAGGGGGAATGGCAAGCTGGGCTGCACTTCCAGCCTGGGCAGCAGGTAAGGGACATCTCATCCCATTGTCAGACTGCAGCAGCAGGAGTACTCTGTCCAGCCCCAAGTGTTCTCGTATTTGTTTCTGATTTCTTTAGCTTTACTTCAGGAAATTCTGATGCAGATAAAAAGCTTTGTTCTTCAATAGGTTAAAGAGATTTGGGTGAATGCTTTGGAAAATGACTTCTGAAAGATTTTTGTTATTTCAGTAGATACTGGTTTTTTAAATCACCAGTGGAAAGATGCTTTTTTTCTGAAAACTGCAATTTTTTTAATAGTTGGTAATAGACCAACACTGTAGCTAAAAATAAAAAGGAGATAAAATCAATACTGTAAAAAATTGCCAAGATTATTCTTCCTGTAGCAAAGGTAGCACTTTTTAAGTGTATTAAGATAAATATTAGTGTTATTCTAAAAAAGAAATAATTTGTTTTACCTGCAATTATAATGCAACTATAGGCATGTTCCATATGCCTAAAGATAAAAATATTATAATCATAATAATAAAATAATAAAAATATTATAATCCTATTAAGTAAAATTCAGCTTTTACCTCTCACTTCAGTGTGACTAGTGTTTTGGGACACAATGAGAATAACAGGTTATGGGTGTATAATATCTTTCCAGATATTAAGCATTTTAATATCAAATAATACTATACCATTGGTCCATGCAATGAAATGCAGACACCAAATTGTATCCATTTAATTTTTATTCATGGCTTACACAGTTGTATAGAAATTATGGCATTAATCAGCAGTAGCTCTTGTCCAGTAACAAAATTTCTTTGAGCACAGAATTATCCTTGAATGACTGCACAAAAACTGGGGGGGAAAAGCCCAAATTGTGTTATTCTCAGGTTCTTTGAATTATTGCACTAATGTCACATTCCTAATTTGAGTTGGTAACAACCAAAGGTTTGAAATCCCACAGTAAGTATTTGACAACAGAAATAGGATCAGTGTTTCTATCAGTGCTGTGTTCATGCCTACCATGCACAAAGAGACCCTGCAGTCTGTATGAGTTTAAAGTGCAGTCATTCAGTGGCAAGTACACAGTGCAGATGACTAGAACTAGTGAGCTACTGTGCTAAGCAGTAGTATTTTCATCAGCCCAGTTCAGTGACCAAAGAGTCTTTGCAGCCCATGTCAGCATTAGTGAGGCTGAGAAAGGGTGCCTTCCATCACTCTGTCCTGCACTGACTGCATGTTGGTCTTTCTGAGCCCTTGATTTATTAACAGTCCCATCTCAGCAGTCCTTCCTTTAGTTTGACACTGTACTGATGGTGCTTGCCTCTAGCTTACAGGTTCTCACAACTCTAGTTTTCTCCAGAGTCTGAGCTAGGTCTGTGCTGCTGTGTCATATCAGAGCTTGGCATTTGGTCAGTAATACTGAATGCCAGAATGGGAAGAGCAAGAGGTTCAGGTGGTTGGAAACTAGCCTGTATATGAACTCCATCAAGAAATTAAAGATCAGGTTGGGCACCTTTGCAGATGCACAAGTCTTTTTAAACTGGTCTGTATTTCAGTCTGAACCCCAGCTGACTGTATATGAACCATGTCAATTATATACCTTTGATATAAATATCATCATATATGTCCATATACATATTCAATACTGCTAGCAGTGTAAGCATTAAATGTTTCTCCTCTGTAAAGATCATTTAATCATCTTGGTTCAAACACAAAAGTTGGATTTGTCAGGTGGGGAAGCTGAAACGCTCAACCTCAATATCCCCTAATTGAAAGTTGAATACATCAGGATTCTTACAGTTCTACTAAAAGATTAACAACTGGATAATGCCTATTCAGGATGTGGTCCAAAGCCTGGAAAAACTAAAAAGAAAGGCCACAGTGAGCTGTGGTTTGGAGGCTTCATCCTTGATTGATCATTACTCATAGTTATGTACTGCTGTATGATTTGAATTCAGTCTGAAAATAGCCTTTTAGACTGTTAACTTAATGTATAAGTATTTCAATATTCATGAATTTCAGGTCTTTAAATTTATTTTCTCTTTTTTTTTCCCCTTTCAGGCAAGCCCTGCCCCTATAATTGTCAACACAGACACTTTGGACACAATCCCCTATGTAAGTATTAAGAATTGTTTATAAATATGTAGAGTTGGTTTATTTTCACTGTTGCCTTTATGAAAGACAACCAGGGGCCTGGTTCAGGTGGCAGCACGGCGGCCTGGTCTCGTCCAAGCCACTCGGGCTAATCAACACACGCAGATACCAATATGGCAGACGGTTGAAAAGCGTTTATTATCTTATTTCGTGGGTTTAAATAGGTTTAGGGGTCTTTGCTACGTCAGAGGGGGGTTGGGGGGTCTCAGAGGATAGTGGGTAGTGGAATTTTACCAGAACAGGTGTGGCTACATTCTTCTCTGACTCCTGGGGTTAACAGATAAGCGGGGAAGAGAGAGGGGGGAAGGGGTCTGTCTTTCCGTGACATCCCGGTGATCTTCCGCTCCGCCTGTCCCTATCTACCACATTTCACAGAGAAATTCTTTTTGGTATTGCATAGAAGTTATCATAAAAACAAATACTTAATTTCTTTTACAGTTACACTGTAAATTCTTTTTTGGGAAAAGAAATTGGGAATGCCAGTTGTACTCAGGTGAATCATAGCATTACTATATGCACACAATTTGTATATGTTTACTAAAATTAGCCTTTATTTGAAAAAAAAGAAAAGTGATTTCCTTAAGGAAATGTCCTTACCAGTGACATGAGTATTTCCTTTTAGAGCCATGCACACCCTGCTAGCATAATAGAAATATACCTTGATGCACAGTGTATCTTAAAATGGTGCAATATCCCTTCGTTTGTCTCTATCCTTCTTTTGTAGATGGAAATTGCTCAATGATAAATAACAGCTCAAACTAATTGACTTAATATTTTCCTGTTAATGTCTTCTTTTTCGTGACTTCTAGGAAACAGATTATCCTGAAATAAATGCATGTTTTTACTAGAGTTTTAAAAATACGGTTTTAAAACCAACATTTGATACTATTGTTGTGTAGACTGTAAAATCAACTATAGTTGAAGATAAAGGACATAGAAAAACACAAAACAAACACATCACAAAACGAGTAGCAGGCTTAAATTATTGGAGGAAAGAAAAACAAGTAGCACAAAGCTAGCCAGCCAGTATCTAATCTTTCTTCTTGCATCATCTTAGTTTATCTTTTTGAAGCTCCTAATTAATGTCTCTTATCTGTTGGGTTTTGTCCACATCTGTTTCTTATGATACCAATGCATAAGCCTAATTATTTATCTACCTACACCAGTCATGTTGCTGGATTCTGTCTTTAAGACTGTTGATGAGGAAGTTTAATAGGAGTTGCCCTGGTGAGTTTGTTACTTGACAATTCATAAAAGTTAGAAATTATGGTGCGTAGCACAGGTAAAGATCACAGCCAAGAGCAATTTAGAAGAGTGACAGTGCTCTAAAGCAGAAGAGAATGAAATCCCTTGATGGAAATATGAACTATTGGGAAGGGTGAAAAAGTTAAATAGAATTTCTCTGTTCATTTGCATGCAGCTTTTTTAAATGGCTTCCTATCATTTCTGTCTCAGTTTTCCACCTAACATAGAAACCATCTGCTACGGTCTCACTTTCAATAGGTCTGTCTGGCTTTTCTCCTGTATTTTGATGAGACATTTTATACTTAGTGTTCTCTAGTCTTCCAAAAGGGACACTCTGAGCCCCAGTTCTCATTTTCAGCACTGGACCTGTGCCCAGGATCCTCTGCAGCAACGGTGTTAGAATTCCTAAATACAGATGCAATTACACTAGTGACAAGATGCTCAATCAATATGATTTATTCCCTTAACACATCCTATCAATACTTACACACTTTTATGCCACTGTTGTACTAGAGTTCCTTTTTCTTAAATAATAAAGAACAAATGACCAAACACATTCAAGAGAAATGTTGACAGTAAGCTGAGAAATGCCTGTGGGCTGTTTCAGTCTCCAACACATGATGTGAACTGGATAAATAAACAGAAGGTGCCTGCTGTAGAAACAGACAACTCTGAATTAGTCACCTTGCTCTTCCTAACCTGGGGAGAGTTATTTCTCTTAGCTATAAGGACACAGCAGTGCCACCATAGAGGGATTTATTTAACACTGGACACTAAGAAGCACTTCATCTTGACCTGTCTGCTGAGCCCAGGCTACCATAGTGCCCCACAAAACCTGGGGTCTCTGATTTAGAAATAGGCATTTCCTTCTGCTCAGGATTTGTATGCTTGAACATTCTCTAAAATGAGACACAAAACCAAGGCATGAACAAATGACCTCTTCCTCCAAATTAATATTTGAGGGAGTGGGCTGGGAGACCTGTGTTTTCTTTCTTGCTCTCAGGAGTAATGCATTTAAATTTAGTTTGGTTTTATTTTATATTTCCTCCGCAAGGGAGATGCCATTAGTCATGGGGCCAGATCCACATTTTCTTCTCTGTGCATCCCCTCCTGGTCCAGGGATCCTTCCCAATACATATTTAGTGATAGCATATAGTGGATTGACTCTGGCCAATAGCCAAAGAAGCTTCTCACTCCTCTGCTGTGGGTCAGGAAGAGAATAGGAGATATAAAAGGAGAAGATAATGAGTTTAATAGGGAAAGCAAATGTTGCATGTGCATGTAAAGCAGAATAAGAAATTCATTCACTGCCTCCCATCAGCGGGCAGATGTTTCGCAAGGGAAGCAAGGCTTCATCAGGTGTAGCAGTTATTTGGAAGACAAATATCATAACCATGAATATTCTCCCTTGCTCCTCCTTTCACTGAGCTTTTACTGCAGAGCACCATGTGATATGGAATATTCCTTTGGTCATGTGGGGTCATCTCTCCTGGCTAGGTCCCCTCCAAATCCTGTACCCACCCCCAGCCAACTTGCTACTGGGACAGGAAGGGCAAAATAGAAAGGAGAAAAAGCCTCGATGCTGTGCAAGCTCTCTTCAGCAATAACCAAAATCTGGTGTAATATCAACATTGTTTCAGCCACACATTGAATTATTGCTCCACATAGGCTACTGTGGAGAATAAACCCCATCCCAGCAAAACCTCGTACGGCCTATAGTATTGTGTGGGTCCTGTAATACAGCCTATAACATAATGGGGTGTTAAGGGAGTTTTGTCTCTCTTTTAAGTATTTGGAAATGCAAAGAAAAATCTTCCAAACTGGATGAGTTAAGTGTATGATAGTGCAACCGTCATCATCTAAATTATTTTACAGGAAATGTAATTTAGCAGATATGCCATGAAATATTTTTTCCTATGAGATCAGTTCAGAGAGATAACAAAAAGCTAGATTTATTTATGATTTTGAAACTTGATCATGTGTCAAACAGCTGGATTTTTCAGCACTGTTGAGACTTCCAGACATGCATGGGGGAAGATTCTATGTGCCTAGGAACATAGCTGATGAATGTTTAAGTATCCTTAAAGTTAACTAGCTAAGTATTTGCACTTCTGAAAGGCACTATTTATTTTTAGTTGCCATAAAATAAACTTCTAACACTGAGAAAAAAATCATGTTATGGATCAGAGAATCCAAGTTAAATTATTATATGTTCTGTCCGAAGCTAAAAGCAGCCTTGGTGTAAGATGCTGATCCTCCCTCAGAACTGTGGAGTGTTTAACACACCCAGAAGTGCTGTTCTTTGGGACTATAGTGATCTTAGATTCCTGCTATTCATCCCTGTATCTCATCTCTCATTGCCAAAGTACACTTGGAGTCCAGGAAGACTGAATGGGAAGAACAAGAATTTTTCAGATCCTACTAATTGGGTCATGGTTCTAATGTTTACATTACTTTTTTTTATACTTTGTTTTTCTCTAGTCTTAGGTGGTTGTCCTTTTAATTGAGTTTGCCTTCCACATATCTGAGCACCATTTCTAAATGAACTTGTTGAATAGAATTAAAAGGCAGGGGAATACATAAGCAAGTGATAATGTCTCGGGAAAATTTTTGACATATTACTTTTTGATTTCTAACTGTTAGGATTTTCTAAGATACTTTTCATAACAAGTATTTAATGCTGTCCACTCTGGTGTTTGCACAAAAAAAAAAAGTGCTGTTTTAAAAAAAAAAAAAAAAGTTCTTTTATTATTTTTTTCCTAAATAATGGTAATTTTCATTGCACTTACCATAACAAAAATAAGTAATCCATTTTATACCATATAGAAATTATTTCCAAAATTAGGCATTGGAATAGCATGGATTTTCAAATTTTGGTGAATCAAAATGGTATTTTTTTTTTTCTGTAATTACTAGACACAACTGATAACCTGATAGATCCCTAAATAAGGTCAGGCTATTTTTAGTGCTGTTACATGCCAGATGGAGACTTCTCATTATTTCATTAGGCTGTTGGCACAACCTGTGTCGTTGTTTTGTTTTACAGGAGGTACCCTCAATGCATTTCCAATTCATTAACAGCTCTGCTCATCCTCTCTGCCATCTTCCTCCAAACATTCCTGAGTGTTTTTGGAAGATACCTCTCAAATGGTCAGCATTCACAAATCATGTTCACATGTCATCTTTGCACTAGTCCACCCGAGAGAAATTTCCTTTGTAGAGTTGGTGTACAACTGGTAAACTTAAGTGATTTATCTCATTAACCCTCTAATGATTTAAAATCACATTATTAAACATTTTGCAACTGTTGACATTCTTCAAACCATTTCAACTCAATAGTTTGGGAAAAAATCATCCTTTGTGGGACTGGTTTTCATCAGTATGCTTTTTTTAGATGAGATAAAAGGCCTTATTCTATTCTATTATTCTATTATAACTTGGGCCTGCAGAAAATAACAGAAGAAACAGTTAATTAAGTTTGTTTCTAGGTTCAGTGGTTTGAAAACTTTGGCTCGCCAAGCTTTGGACGTGGGAATAAATTTGATAGGAAGCTTTGATGGTACAAAACGAATTATTCTGTGACATTTTAAACACAATTAAACATTAGTGGGAGTTTGTTTGTTCTCTATTCTTTTGCTGTAAATTTTAGATCTTTTTGTATAATGAGAAGTATTAATTTAATAACGTATGAATCATTTTCTCTGTTGCACAGAATAGGCCTTATTTCTGTTTTCGTGTCTAAAAATTGCATAGTTGAATTAGAAGTAGCTATAAGACTGTCTTTGCATCACTTACAGAAATTGAAGGGATCCTTTCTCTTATCTTCTGATGGAATTTTATTTTCATCTTAACAAAAAAATATAGGGAAATCCACTCAGGTACTGTGGTTGTTCCCTTCCTCCTCCATCTTGTCACAGCGATACGTACTTTATTTTCCTTTCAGTCACAATGAATTCTTCATATTTCTTAAGTTTCACACTGTTCTTTCAAATAATTATTTTTTATATTATTATTATTTGGAGTTATTGTTATTTTATTATTGGTTTGATTTGCTAAGTATACTGCCTATGATGAGTTCTGTGAAGATACATGTCCTGAAGACATGTCCTGAAGAAGTAATTTTCAAACTGTGTTGGTTATGTCTTCATGAGCTGTAATCAAATCTTTGTATTGTTTTACCCTTGCCTGTGTGTGGCCACAGAGAGGGCTGTGCAGCTGTTTTGGTGCATCCCAGCTTAGGGACACTGTGAGCTCAGCCCCTCCTGGAGCAGGGCAGTGTAGGGGCCAGGATGATGCCAAAATGGGGAATTCTGGAAAATTTTCAGCTTTCCTCTCTGCCATTGAGCTAGTGCACCTAGATTTAGCACATTAGAAGGAGGCACATAAAAGCTTAAACAAAGGCTGAAAAGAAAAATAAATTCTTTCTGTTCTGATGTTGTAGATGGAATCAGGCACTTCACCCTCAAGTGAGAAGAAACTATATTTTATTGATATAAGAGAAGTTCAGTGGTAAATGCAGCAGTGGTTTAACAAGAATGAATGGCCAGGTATACTTGAGCATTTACTGGATAGAGAACAGTCAGAATTTTGGAGGGATCTCCCTATTGAGCCATGAGGTTCAGAAAGGATCGCAGTCTGTTCCAAACTTCCTTTCAGAGGGGAGTTTAGGTGCAGCTGGATCCAGACTGTCTAAGCCTTGGCCAGTGGTTGATGTCTAAAGGATTATATATTTGCAATCACAGAATCAATTAGGTTGGAAAAGGCCTCTGAGATCATCAAGTCCATCCTTTGATCAAACCACAGTGTCAACTATACCATGGCACTAAGTGCCACATCCAGTCTTTTCCTAAACACCTCCAGGGACGGTGACTCAACCACCTCCCTGGGCAGCCGCCCATTCCAATGTTTAATCATCCTTTCTGAAAGATTGCCAAGTGTCAGTGCTTATTTCCAATTCACTTACCAACTGTCTGATGTAATAAGGCATCTCGTAACCTTGAGAGGCGTTCCTACTCAAGGAGAAATCCTGGTGTGCAGCCCACTACCATGCAGGAGAGCTCAGCAGGCCCTAGGCTGTCTACCCTTCATGGAGTAAGATGATAGAGTCATATTTGCATACTGACTACAGATGCTAGTTTCTTTCAAATTTGCCTTGAGTTGGACATTAACCAGTATTCTGGTTAGCTGGGTATATTGCCCAAATGTTGTTCTTGCCTATCATATTGTTACCTGTCTCCTCTCAAGTCCAGCTGGACCTGTCAGGACCAGATACATCCGTGGCTGACCACCACTTAGGGTTATTACCTGAGCAGGAGCTATAATGGAATTTAAAAGGCAGGTTGGGGATGGGAGCACATTGCCACACCTCACTGTAAAAAGAATGAGAAAACTGAGCAATGAGAAATGAGAAAATTTCTGAGCACAGGCAGTGCTCTAAAGGCTTTTATTGGATAATAAGAATGTAGGTGCATTCTAGACCTAGAAAAGTAAATTGGAAGGAGTAGGTGGCCTAATATATTTTTATAATAAAGCATGTCTTTACATAATTAATATTAAATGTCATATATGACTGAGCTGGTTTTGGCTGGGGTAGAGTTAACTGCTTCACAGTGGCTGGTATGAGGCTATTTTGGATTTGTGCTGAACACAGGGTGTCTAATATAGGGGCAATTTTGTTATTGCTGAGCAGAGCTCATACAGAGCCAAGGCCTTTTCTGCTTTTTGTGCTGCCACACTGGTGAGAGAGTGAGGGGTGAATGGGAGGCTGGGAGGAGGCATAAACAGGACTGGTGATCCCAGCTGACCAAAGGGATATTCCAGGCAGTGTGAGATCATGCTCAGTGTATGAAGTTGGGGGAAGAAGGAGGAAGGGAGGAACATTCAGAGTAATGGCATGTGTCTTCCCAAGTCAAGCTCTCCTAGAGACGGCTGAACACCTGCCTGGCTATGGGAAGCAGTGAATTAACTCCTTGTTTTGCATTGCTTTTGTGTGTGGCTTTTGCTTTCCCTATCAAACCATCTTTATGTCAGCCCACAGGTTTTCTACCTTTGACCATTCCAATTCTTTCCTGGATCCCACTGGTAGGGGAGTGAGCAGTTGTGTGGGTCTTGGCTGCTGGCTGGGATTGAACCACAACAATGACTATGCATGATGAGCAAATTTGTGAGGACAGTGGTAATAGAAGACTAAAAAGAAATTTTGGTCTAAAAGGATAGGATCTGAAGTTTTACAAAAGTAGGAAACTCATGGAGTTTGTTGTTTTTTTATTAATATTATATTGAAATATATCAAAATACCATTATGTAGGTATAGATATATTTTTTCCATTGACTTCTCAGAAGAAATTTATTGTTTCTTTCTTAATTAATTTGATCATAGTCTTGAAAGTCAGATTACATACCTTATTATCTCCAAGACTTATGTTTTTCTAGATTGTTAACGTGCAGTTTTGTTTATTGTTTATACTCATCTTTCAGCCTTCATTAATGTCCATTACAATGGAAAAGCTAAAGCTGGTAGAACTCTGTGCTAGTCTTTTAAAGTTTAAAGTAGAACTCTGTGCAGCTTTTAAAGCTGCATTGGCTTGACTTTTATGTTTTGGCCCTTGAATTGTATCATAGCAAATTTTTTTTTGGCCTGGCAAACATGCTGTATTCTATGTGTCATTGTTTCTGCAGTAGGATAAAACGTTTTTCTTTTATAATAGCAGTATTGACAGGCTTGATTTAATGTTTATAAAATATTTTGTGATCATTAGTGAAAACAGTTCTACAGAACACAAAACTAATGAACTAATATGAAACAGCTCCCCTTAAACATGCAAAAATATAAATGTTTTCATCCTGCTGTCTGATGACCTAAATGGATTTTAGAGTGACAGCATAAAAAAAATATGCTGCTTCTGTTGAAAACTCAAAGCAAAGGTACAGAATGGACCTTGAGATTTACTTTGCCTCTATTTTATACCCACTGTTTTTCTAACTGAAAATAAACTTACTTCAAACTTTTTCTTTTAAATATTACTGTTTTAAAAAGAAACATCATCTAAAGAAGGGCCAGAGTTATTCTGAAGTAAAAATTGATTTTCTTCGTGTGTTTTGCATTAAAATTCTGAATGCATTTTTAATATTTAATCCTTACCAAATACATAACTTTTAATTAAGGGAAAAGGCTTTAATTCAAGTAAAATAACTTAATGATTTTAGGAGATATTTTTTATTTTCTGTAGGAATGAACACTCTATTGCCTGTTTGAGTGCTACATACCATAATACATAACAAGTCTTCATGGTGTCTGGATGTAGAATTACCAACATCCTGTCAATCCAATGCATCTCTCGGTCACATATCTAATTATTCCTTCAGACTTCTATTTTCCAAAATTATAATTGTCCATTACAACTGTCCATTTTCAATTGCCTATGAATAATGCTGGACTTTAGATTCAATCAAGGAGTTCTTTCTATGGATGCTTGAAATGCTGCAATTAGCAGACTGGGAGAGAGGAGCTTATTGAACTGTCAGGATCACACCCTGCACTCATTTATACCCCTTGGCTTCAGGTGGACACAGCACAGAGAGTGTAATGCTTCATGCTTTTTGGATTTGGAGTGCAAGTACTTCAGCATTGCAATCCAGGTGTACACTTAGCAGTCTTAATTCAATAACTCTCTAGTTTGTAAAGCAGACTTTTTTACAAAAAACTGCACTTGCCAACAGGTTTTTGGATGCCCACTATCAGGATCTCTTAGGTGACAATGTAATAAACCCTTTGAAAGAGGTACAGTGCTTTGCTGTTGTGAAGTCTGTTCTTGTTGGACCACTCTTATCCTTACTGCCTCTGCTGGGGGAAGCCAGCCATGCATTGCACTGTCTGGTATTTTCATCATTCTGAGAAAAATCATATATACTATATACATATGGGGGTGTGTGGGTGTGCACATACCCCTCCTCTACACCCAGCTATACGTAATTTTTAACTTACCTGTAATGTTGGCATGTGATGCAGAATGCAGTGTATGCCTGTTAAAGTTTTTTGAAGCACTTGGAGATCTGAGGCAGCCCTGAATTACATGGACTGACCTGACCTAAATCACAAGTCATTTGAATTTGGTTTTGTCATTCTCTGCCTTGCCTTGAATTAATTTTTCCTTTTCTGTAAGTCTTTATGTATTATGCTACCATAGCTAACCTTACTGGATGTTGCAGCACTGGGCTAAAGTCAGATGGGTTGGTAAGTTTGCAAGGATTCAAATATAATAAAATAACCAAATATGTATGACTTTATAGTACAATTTATGGTCTTAAACCATCAAGACCATTGTCTTTTCCATAAAATACTTGATTAGAATATATATATCTGTATGTATAAAATTGGGACCCATGGCAGGGAGATCAGAACTGGACAGTTTTTAAAGTTGCTTCCAATCAAAACCATTCTGTTATTATAAGAAGCTAATAAGGCTCTTCAAAATATGCAAGGCTATTTTTCCATAGCAATAACTTTATTTTGAGTTACTTTGTCATGAAGTTAAGTTCTGAAGTGATTTGGCAAACAGCATAAAGAGTGCAAGTGAATAACTACTTACCTTACTTGTATTGGTCAGTATTCACCGTCTTAGAAAGGTGTAGAACTTAACTGAAGGCTGTTGTGAAAAAAATGAAAGGAGAGCTAGCACAGATGCCATCATCTTATTGGTTTTAATTATACAAAAGAAAGAAAGCTTTCCTTTTTGATAAGACTTCATTTTGGAGGATTTCAGATTAATTGCTGTCAGAGACAGATGTGTTCCTTTGACCTTGGATAACTTGAGAAGTAAAGAGAAAGTGGCTGCTCAGTATTGAAGAGAAAGCTTGTTTTGATGAAAAGTGGAAAAGAAAAATCTTGCTTTCATGTCTTATTGGACATATGATGGTTTGATTACAACGGGTTTTTCACTTATTTAAGATGAAGTATGTCTGAAATTTGTTTTACAAGAACTTTTCTTTGTAATTTTAAGAATATATGCTTTTTTTTATCTGTAGAATTATTGAATATTTTGCTTTGCAAACTACCAGTTAAAGTTCAGCCAAGGCAAGGTTCTTATCCTGGCAGCACATAATGCAACATCAGTAATAACAATGGGTAGAAAATATACCCCTATCTTGTGCTCTTAACATTATTCACTGTGTTTTTCATAGCAGCATTTTTCCTGTTATTTATGGTAACTTTCAAAAAACTTTAGAATAGCTAGAGTGTGTTCTTACTCGTTCCCTACAACTATATAAAAAGATCTCAATGGGACACCATTCTCTTAACAAAATTTCAAAATTAGCTATTGAAATGCTCTTATTTTCCCCCATTGTAAGCCAGGGATTTGCTGATCCATGCTGTAAAACTAGCACAATTTCAGCACAGTTTCAGCAAATATTCTGAAGTTCCTACTGCAACTTGTGGCATTTTGGAAATACGAGTTATTTCTAATCCACATTTTGCACAATAGAACCTCATGCTACTTTTAATGCAGTGATCTGGTGAATCAGACTTAATAGTAAATTACATTTTTAATCAGTGTTTAGATGACCTAGCATAGACAAGGAAACCCAAATATGCCACAGATAATATCTGTTTTTCTGATCTTTGATATTGCAGCCCTCATAATTTTCTGCAGAAGATTGGCTTAGTTTGATGGTAATAGAAAATAAAGACTCCTACTTGAGATAAATCTCCACTGGTTGAGGTGATTAGTAAAGAGAAATAATAACTGAAGTACATTTCTTTTGTATCTTACATTAACATATTCAATCAGTTGTCGAGTAATTTGTGCCTGTAAATTTTTCAGCATGAAGATGACAAGAGTTTAAAATTCTGGATTCTTTTTAGTCATAAATTATTTGTACTGAGTACGTTATGTTTTATGTTTGCTCCGCAGAAACATTCTACTGAATGTTGGCAATATTGCCAGTTGAATATTGGAAAATATTTTACTGAATGTTGTTCTTTGCTCAGCTGTTCTTTGCTCAGCTTAAGTGAGCATTAGCGTGGTCATAACAAAAGTAATCTTGTCTAATGTCCAAATTCAGGACTTAGGCTTTGCAAAAGTGATGGAAAGGTGAGCATAGCACACTGTGAGCTTATCTTGATTCTGTTGAGCTATACTAATTTTTCAAATAATGTGCACAGTGCAAGGTTGATTAATCACTTAGATTTCACCATAGTCTTTCTCTTTAGTAGAAGCAGATATGTGGTATCTTGGTAGTGCTCTTTCTTATTCTAAAAATACTAAAAGTCTTCAACTGTCCCTATGACCTCTTGCTCTTTCCCTAGAGGAGAAGTATAATTTACAGCTGGTGCTTTCAATACTGTTTAATTTCTTTTTAGAAGCATTGTGTACTAGTTTAGAGTTGGACTGTAAGTCAGAGAAGCGTTCTTTCATTCCCTAAGAATTTGAATTTCATGCAGAAGGACACAAATATATTCTAGTTTGTGAAATTTTTTTCTGTATATCTTGAAATTGTTGAAAGATATTAATCTTTCTTTCAAAATAAGGACCAGTCTCCAGGAGCCATCCTTATGTCTTAGGGAGACTGATCTTATCAGTAAGGCAGGTTGATCAGAACTGGGCATCCCTGTTTCAATCACATCTGACTGAACTTTGTCTCTCTATGCAGATCTACAGAAAGAAAATAAATTATACTTTACTTTCTCCCCAGTTCTTTAATTCTGCATTTTTTTGATTTTTGGCTATAGCAAAACTCAAGTTTGTTTATATTTCATAGCAATTCTCCTGCTTTACTAAAGTTAAAGCTTTAATATTGTGTAATATCCACCGTTGGTTGGACTTCGAGCGCAGTTTCTTATTTCCAGATATTTTTCTAGCCATTTTTCTTTCCCTGCTGTTTCTTGGTGAAGAATGATTCAAGATTGTAAGAATAGCTTTTCCTGTCACATTCATCTTTCTGATTGGGTGAAAAAAGGAGATACATAGCAACGAATATGAGTCTGCAAAGAATTTTTTTCTCAGTTTAGCATCGCATCGAGTTGTAGTCCATATAACAAAAAAAAAAAAAAAAAAATCTATGTTTGCAATACATATGCAAGAAATTATTGCAAGATGTTAGGGGGTTGTTAAATTTGCTAGCCTGATGGAGGCACGGCTGTTGGGGCTCCATGCCACAGTGCTCAGACAGCAGCAAGGTCCCTAGTGTATTCCCAGTAAGCACACGGACAAGCAGAAGGCATTCACGTAGACACAGGTCTGAGAAGAGCAGCAGAGCAGTCAGTGCCCACGTGAACAAAAGTGGCCGCCTCGTGTCCCCATCTGTATTGCATGTGTTCATGTGTGTGTGGAGTGAGAACTGCCAGGAGCTGGGTCTCGACACTTGGTCAGCTCAGGAGTGCTGGCTCCAGATCCTTGCTGTTCCAGATGCTGGCACCTGATGCTACAACCCCTGTCCAGCTACTGGTACACACTCCTTCGCACAAACCAAGGCACACACCCACCCTGTGGGACTCTGATTCCCCCTCTAATGGAGCTGAGACACATGGTCCATGAAGTAGCTGGCCCTGGATCCTTGCCCTTACTCCCGCACAGTAAAATACACACACACACTGAAATGGATCTCAGTTAATCCCTGGATCCTAAAGTCTCTTGGGCAGTTGCCTTTGATCCTTTGCCCTTTCAGCAGCCAGCTTCTTCCCTTGCCTTATTTCCAATTACACATACACACTCCAGCTTTCTGACTGCTTCACCTCCTCCCCAGCTAGCCCAGCTTGGTGTTTGCTGGCCATCACCCACTGCTTGTGGGCGTCTTCATGTACTCCAGCTGCTGGTACCACAGACCACTATACACACAAAGAGAACATAGAACCCCTTGGCCAAGAAAAGAGGTAAAAATGGAGTTTAGTAGAAGACAGGACAGAAGATGTTCAGCAGGCACAGGGCTTGAACAAGGAAATGAACTGACCAGCCTTGTCTACATGTGACTGGCCTCCTTTATCCACTCACCCCTATGTTTTCTTGTACTTCTAAACCACGTCTGACCTTCCCTTTTCCACACCTTTTATTCCTCACCTAAACATCTCCTAAGTCTTGTTGCAATGCCAGGACGCTCGTTCCTTGCATCCTGCTGGTGTTCCAGCCCCATAGACAGTGATGCCCTCCTCAGGCTGCAAGGTGCTCCCCAGCTGACCCACAGTGCTGGCTGTCACCCTGAGCCACGGGCTGAGGCTCCCTTGGGAGAGGAAAGGTGTCTGCCAGGGTATCTCCACCTGCCCTTGTGCCTCTCTGCTTGTGGGTGTGTGTGTGTCCGCACCTTTGATGGGCTGATGACCCCTGTGATGAACCCAGGATGAAGCAGAAATAAATTTAAAATCATGAAAAATAACTTTTCTGTGGAGCAGACATGCTGGAGCATGTACAGTGTAGTAATGGCAAGTAAAATGTCTGGTTAGTGGCCTTGTGCATATGGGAGCATTTGATGTCCAGGAGATTTGTACACAAATTTAGCTGTGAGTGTCATCGGCCACTAACTTCATTGCATATTGTTGAAATAAGAACTGGAATACTTTCCACATCTCTGCTGCCAAATACTTTAGCTTTGATGTGGAAATTACAGGTTTCATTATGTCAGGAAACCTATGGAGAATGTAATAAAGATACTTCATATAACTGGTAAAATATGCTCTACTTCTGGAAAGAGATGATGAAATACTTGACATTTTAAAGTAGTATTGCGTGACATTAAACATTTTCAGAGTACTCCTGCGTTGCAGTTGTGCATTCTAGTGTAGTAAAAATATTCTTAGAGTATTTCTTGTACCATAGGTCTTTTCATCACTGCTTACTTAAAGCAAGACAGCACTGTGACCTTTCTGTGTTGTTTTAAAGAGGATTATGTGTCAGCATTTTTCTCAAGCTTTAGCTTGGCTTTCCTCAGTTCTTTAGTAAAGCTTCTTTCATCTTTGCTCTTACACATTAATAGGCAATCTTGAAAATAACTATTTATTTAGAATACTGAGGCAATGCATAGAAATTACTTCCAGAGTAACCTTCAAGTTCAGGTTACTATTGGGTCAGAAATTAGATTGATTGAAGGTGGATGAAAGTGATTTTTTTCCTCTCTGCTTAGATTTCAGTTAAAAGAATTTTTGAGAAAAAATCAAATTCCCTCAAACTGATGCAAACTAGTTTTTTCCTTTCAAGAAAGCTTGAGAAGTATTTGGAATAGTTTGCTGAGTATTGGCTAGGCTTGGATTGGGGCTGGTGATTATCAGTTAGGCTGCATTGGCTTGTTCTCAGGGTTTACATAGTTAATCCCTGTGGACAACAGTTATATCAATTTTCTTTCCTTGAGCTTGGGAGGAGGAGCAGAAAACCACTGATTTTTGTCTCAGCCATTCAAAATGTCTTCTTTTGTTTTCCTTTCTTTCTTTCTTTCTTTTTTTTTTTTTTTTTTTTTTTTTTTCTGCAGCAAAATTAATTGGGTATGAGGGAGCTGTTCTGCTGTGCTTTTAGTAGTAGAGTGCAGAGGACTGTGGCTCCCTTCCCTTACATACACTAAAGAGCCTTCCAAGATTTTAAGAGTAGTAAATCCTTCTGCTGCTGTAAAAACACTTGTAAAGCAACTGAGTCATGCGTAAAAAGCTTGTCCTGTGGAATCCATATTGGTTTATAAATGTGCATGAATTTCATGTGTGTGACTATTCCTTATTATTAATTTTTACTGTTAGTGCAGGCATTTTCTTCACTCTTTCAGGGCTGCTGCCTCCTGCAGGTATAAGTACATCCAGAGATTAGTAACTGCAACTTCAGTTACACAAGTACAAGCCCAGTGACACCAGTGAGATTGCACCACAGCTACTGACAGTGGAATTTATCCTTCAGTGCTTGTGCTAGAGTTAACACATAAGAACAAAAGAACCCAAATGAATACATTGATTGTGATGTTTTTTCTTAGACAATGGGGTGAGAGAGCAGTGAAAAAAGTATTACGTCTCAAAGCTAAACAAAGGTACTGGTAGGCAATTTTAGGCACAAATATATGAGTCAGAGTATGTTCCCATTGAACAAATGGTAAGAGATTAGATTATGTTGGTTGTATATTTATTTATTGAGGAAATGTGGTATACCTATTATGCCTGTTACATATATTTCTTTATATAATGGCTCTATAAAGATGTCATGGATACCAAAGAATGAAGTTAATTAGTGCTATTCTTTCCTTTCCTAAAATTTTGCTGGTTAGTATGCTGCTTATTTTTTCCCTAAAACTGAGAAACATTTATTACTCATGTTTAAATGAATCAAACTTAACCCACATGTAATAATTTCCGCCTTTTAAACACTCTTACAGTTACCAACCTTTAAAATCGAACTATGCAAATTGAACTATTAAACATTTTTTAAAATTACCTTTTAAGTCCCAATTTACAAGTACTTTATAATCTTTGTTGGTGAAATAAGGTCAAGCAAGCAACAGCTGTTTTCCATTTTCATGTATATTGTGCATGGAATGATAGATTACACTAGAAAAATAATTTCTAGAAATATCTGAACTGTTCAAATTTCTTGAAAGGTTTGATAGATTTTCTTTGAAATCTGAAATAGAGCAGAGATAGAAGAACTTAACAAACTGAGTGCTTATGAAAATGCATTTATTGCCATGTCAGCAATGGCAGAAGCCCAGAAGAAAATAAGAGGCAAAGTGATTGCGAGCTTCTGAAGCTGTATAGTGAATGACCTGAATTGTACAAGAAAGAATGGGATTTTGTGGGAAGAAATTGCTGCATCCAATTCTCTGGAATGTACTGTTTCAGTGATATGCATTCTAAGTTTAGGATACCAAAAATGAAGAATTTTCATGGAAACAGAACTGTTTGGAAGGGACCTTAAAGATCCCCTAGTTCGAAACACCCTGTCATTTTTTTTTTAAGAAATAATTTTTTTAGGAGATGAATCCTGGAAGTCTAGAGTTTCCCCATATAGTCAGTAGGCAAACAGGTTCTTAAACAACAATTCCATCCAAAGACTAGGACACATGACATATATCACCCCTTTGATTCTTCTCTTCAGTACATGTAAAAAAAACCCAAAACCTAGATCGCTTCTTAACTTGGATGGCTACCCTTTAGACTGGTAATATGATGGTATATTAATTTCTTTTAGCATAAGAGAGAAAGTTGTAAGTGCCAAAACCAAGCTGTGCACTCTTCTGTTGTTGGTACTAAATTTGTACAAGGTGGAAGTGCTAGCCTAAACAGAATTCACACACAAATGTAATTTCACTTCCATTTACTGTGAACCCCACTTGAAATTGTGATCTCTTCTTTTATCTGCTCCTGCATTAGGCTTATAAATCTGGGAAGTTTGTGTTGAGTCTGCATTAGCTATATGAAGTGCTTACACGTAAGATAATGCTTCCATCAAAATATGGACAAAACAACGAAGAGGTAAAAGAAAAATTGATGGTTCATTGTAAACCTCATAAAATAATAAGAATACCTTGGAGAAGGGCATATTTTTTTTTTTCGACCTGTAGAAAGTGTCAGCTCTACGGTAACAAAACAGATGAAAAGAAGTAAATCTAAATTGTTGCTGAATAGCAAAAAGGATTATGAGGAGTGAGAGCAGTGACTAGGGGAAACCAGAAAAGAATCCCTTATTTTGACAAGGTCTTGAAACTATTGTCAAGCAGGCAGAGAATTAGTGAAAAGAATCAAGGAACATGGAGTGTATGAGTGGCTTCATAGGAGTCATGGGAGAAGATTACATTTCAAGTTTAGTTGGAAAACACAAGAAAGTAGAAAACTAATAATGAATAATGGTTTGGATGAAGTGGGATGAGATATAGTTTAAATTGATATGTATGTGTGTGTGCATCTGTGTGTGAAAGGAAAATGGAAAAAATTTGGGACATAATAAGGAAGGAAAAAAAAACTGAAAGGATTGAAAATCAGAAAGCAGTGGAGGCTGACTTGGAGACATGAGAAGTTGTCTCATGATTACAGTTGGGGGATTGTGATTCACAGTAGACAAGAAAAAAGGACTGCTCTGTACAAGATGAGAAATGGGGTAGAGTAAAATAAGATTGCAATTTGGGAATCAACCATAGAGGAGTGACAGTTGTTACTTGCTTGATGGGTATTTTCTCCAACGGAATGAAAACAAGAAAAGCCAGGATAACAGTGAGGGAGGCAGAAAGAGGAAAGGGTGAGTATTCTGACAATCATTGGAGAAGAGGCAGAATAAAAATTAGGTCCTGAAGAACATAAGAGACATCTAAAAAGGCAAGAATGAGTGAATATGGCACCCTTTGAGCAGAGTGCAAGCTAATCATGACTGCATGATGTTTTTGCATCATGACTTTGCAGGTGTTGACCAAGAGCTAGATTTGGCTTCTTGGAGCTCTGCTAATTATTTGTTGAAGGTAATATCTTCCCTAATGATGTACAGTGACTGGTGGTCAAGTGCTCCCTGGGCATCTGTGGAAGGATCCACAAAAAGCTTTTCCTGATAAAGTATAAATTTCTTTGAAAACCCTTTCACTCTTCATTCTTCACACCAGAACAGTTGTTTTAAAATAAGAAGGTTTTAGGTTATGGTGAATTTTTGATTCAAAAACTTAACATATTTTCCTTGTTTCCTAAAGGAAGCATGGGTAAAAAGAAAGAAATCGGCGTAGTTGTGCACCATAATTAAAAATATATGTGGGATATCTCACATAAATAGTCCACAAAATGCACTCATTCAGATAAAGACTAGCATGAAAAACTTTGTGGCAGCTTTTTTAGGACAGCTTGAAAACTCTAAGTCATCACATGTGAAATCAGAGAAATCAGGAGAGTGTTTTCTGTATGTTTATATGCAGTAAGAGAGGAAATTTCTAATGGTTTTGGAAAGCAAAATTGAAAGAACATCACCAGCTTTCCTTTGACAGTTAATAAAAGAAATATCCCAAATTTGGAGTTGTCAAAGGGCTAAATAAAGATCATTCTTTAGCTTTGGTAACTAAACAGAAATTGTGAAAGGCTATTTAATACTTTTTAGATACCCAAATAGGCTTGGTGTTTCTGAAATGTAAAATAAGATGTCCCTTCCCCTGGTGGGGGGTTCAAAAATAGATATCTTTGAGGTCCCTTCCAATCCAAACCATTTGATGATTCTCTGAGTCTGTGACCATCTTAATTATACAGCCAACTGGAAATTTCTGAGGTATACATGTATCCTGAGGTTACTTGCACAACAAGAATTTGACAGTCTTATATTCTGCTGAGATTTGGGTGATGAGACAACTGGTGAAGCCATACAACCATTCATTTTGCATGTTGAATGAAAATCAATGTCAGAGTAGTTATCTTCCTATGCATATAATAGCAGAAGTAGAATCAGCAGTCTTCTTTCTTGAAGTTTTCTGAAAAACAATACCCAATTAAATATGATTAAAATGAGTTTTGATTGTAATAAAAGTATACAGATGTAATTTTTACGCAAAACAGTCTCTTCTTGAAAATAAGACTTAGCATAACAAATGGCTCTGGCAGTTTTTATTAGAAAGGATAGGTCCAAGGATTTTGAAATCTTGCAGTTGAATAATTGTATGTTTTGTTTGGATTGTTGCTGCTATCATAATACAGTTCTTATCACTAAAATTCACATAATGAAATATATATCTTATTGAGTGGATGCAGTTGTAGTAGGCTAGAAGTATAGCAGGAACAAATTATGCAATGTTTACTTTTCAAGTGTAAACAAGTCCATCAAATCAAATAATTGCAGAAGTAAAATAAAAGGCTATCAAATTACAGTTGTTACTATGAGAGCAAAAATCTTAAAAAGTGTTAATGAAGTGGCAGAGCATGTGGTAGAAAATGAAAAACCCAACAGAATGTTTGTCTCAAGGATTTTAGGAATTTCACATAATCTGTAGAGTTGATTTTTCAGTAAGGGACTACTTCAGCTGCTTGTATTACCCTTAAACTGCAGTGGAGGAGAGAAACTTGCTGCAAAGAGTCTTCACATAAAGGAACAAACAAATCTGAGTTTGTCAGGTCCTTACTTTGGCATTCTGTATGCTGGGCTTTATTTCAGATGTTTCACAAAATTGTGTATAAAAACCTCTCTACCTGTTTCTTATTTCTCCCTCTCCTGAAAGTAAATGTCACTGAAGATGAGTAGTGCTTTCTTCTTAGAGAGGTAAGTGAACTCTAATAGCGATGATATTCCAATTTCATTGCTATTATAGTTCACTTGCCAGGAAATTTCTCTTGAATGGTGGAGTCTGGATAGTTACCCTACATTACATCTCTCTTTCTTAAAGACATTTTCTTGTCTAATGTTTTGGAGAGTCCTCTAGAATAACAGGTGCAGCTGTAAATGAAAGGTAACTGTGTACCTTGCCTTTGTGGGGGGTTCTTTTAAACATCAGGGCTTAATTAAATTTTGGTAATTTATTCAAGAAGGGCTGTGCATTCATCACGTTCTGGATCATGAACATATGTAAGGTCAGGAGGCTGTGAACCTTCTTTCATTGCAAGTGTATGTTGGCCATGCAGCAGAAGCCCTCAAATTGTCTAAAGATTTCATGCACATCTGCTCCCATGTAGCAATTTTACATTTTTTCGTGGTCAGTAGTATATTTTTTCCTCTGACAGAAATACAAGCTCCTGGATGAGCCATGTGTTGATTCCAGCTCCTGTGCATTGGAGAAGGGATGCGGTTGGTTGTGTCCTCCCACGGACCTCATCCTGTGAACCCCTTACCCACTTCTGCTGCAGTCCTGTGGCCCCTTGCTGTCACAGGTGCTGTTGAGCATCTTTCTCAGAAGAGTGCTCATCAGTGTGCACAGAAGCCAAGAGCAGCATTTCTTGGCTTTTGGAGAAGGCGAAACATTGAATTGTTCCTTGTGGATATCCCTATAGGTTTGGCTTGTTGGGAGTAGGTGCTGCCAGTTACAGGTGTAGACAAGCCCGAAAAAGCAATTGGAAAAGCTGCTAAACCGGAGATCTGGCCTTTCAGTGCTGCATAATTGCAAAAGATATATGGCATCCCTTAAGCAGAAATTTGTTTCCAGTCTATAGCCATGAGAAATGCAGAGAAAACAGATTCAAGGCAAGTGTTCACCTAACTTCACACATCATTTTTAGACTCTGTACATAGAGAAAGGAAATGTCCAGCCACAATTCACCTCACCTACCTGAGGTTTTTAGCAGAGGATGAAATTAAGACCTTCTTGTGCCTGTTTTTATTCACTTGAGTATAGTGTTAGATGACTACCTCACATTTCAGCGTTATAAATATATATTTTACTTGTGATGAAAGATGAAAGATATCTGTCATTACAAGCTTGCACTCTGGGAAGCTGAGAAAGAATTTTTCACAAACAACTTGAAAATGCTGATGATTTCTTTGATTGAAAAGAATATAAAACTGAATGAAAATGTTTGTAATTTTTCATCATTATCTAAAATCACGGAAGCTGTAGTAAATTTTGCTTTCTGTTCTTGCTGAAATCTGATACAAAAGCAGGATTAGATAAGTCATGAAAAGAGGGACAGAAGAGTAGGTTTCCACTACTTGCAAGAAATTGAAGTAGCAGGTTCAGACAGCTTGTTTAGGTGCTTTGACAGGCCAGGGACTGTCGAGTTAGAATGTACAAAAACAGAGGGTATGTCCATATGCTGCTAAATGAGAGCAGCAACAAGCCAGTTCTAGTGCTGGAGCCACGACTCGCGTTCTACTTAAGTGTTGGCTCAGTCCTTGGCCATTTGCTTCCAGCAGGCTCCAGACAGAAACAGCCCTAAGCACTGAGACTTGGCTGAAAACTGACTATAATTTACCAGTGTAGGTGCAGCCAGAGAGTCTATATGCGGAGTTAAATGGTGCTAGCAATGAGTGGTACTGCATAAAACATCATTCCACCTGCCTCAGGTTGGAACAGTATCTTATTAGATTCTTTAAGAAATAATTGCATTTGGTTTGCTGAGCAACCAGCAAAGCAAACAGGACAGAGAACAGTATATGCAGACATATATGTTTAAACAACAAAAGGAGCTGGATCAAGATCAGCTTTTTAATTCATATCACCCCTGCTGCTATGGAGCCTGATAATGGAACTCTGCTGCAATTAATTTTGATTTGAATTGAAGACATTTTCAGAATCGCCACTGTCGATGATAATAGAAACCCCTCAGATGGTCATAAGCAAGATAACGTTTGTGTGCAAATACAAATTGAGTATTCAGCTTCTGTTTTCTCCTTTCATCTTTCCACAGAGGTTGCTCACTTCTCATATCCCTCTTTTTCCCATTTTGCTGCACTAATGAGTTTTTAATGCAAAGGAAAAGCGATTATAAGCAGTGAAGCAAAGACAGCTTTACAGAGCAAGACTGAGGAATTGGAGGCATAGATCAGAGCTATCCACCAACCTAAGATGAAAGAGAAGTTCATGAAAACAGAGACATATAGATAGCTTTGATTTCATTATCATTAGACAAGAAAGGATAAAAAATGGAATAGCTATAAAGATCTTCATATGTAATAAGTTGCCCATATTAATAAAAGAGTCTCTGCAGAAAGCATTGAAGTGATAACATTGGGCAGGAAGACATCCTGTAGTAAAATTTTTTCTTTCATCTCTGGTGTAAGTGTAATGTGATGCGATTACCCAATCCTAATAAACTACAAACCCCAAATATTATGCACATATTAAATATTATATTCATTGATGCTGTGTTTTCCTGTAATTCTTGAGCATGAGTTGTTTGTTTGGACTTTTCTCTCTCTTTCTTTTTCAACACAGATTCTAGAGATTGTATTTCTATTACAGATTTCATGGTTTATCACATCTTGAATTGTAAACAAATTACATAGTTGGTGGATTTTAGAGGAAGCTTTTGTTTGGCAGATACATGTACCTTGTTAAAATATTCACAAGTACCTAATTACATTTGAAAGGTGCTTGACAAGATAAAGACTGATTTATATATAGTGTTTTATGATTGCAGTTAGGGATCTAATACAGAAAAGTAGTAGTTGGGAATGGGGAGGAGTGATAAATGTTCATGTTTTGAGAAATAACAAATTTGTTTCTCCAAGATGAAGTCAATCCCAATCCTTTCCTTCAGTTTAGATCTTGAGAAATATTTTTTTCCATTAAGTATAATTTAAGACACTGAAGCAAAGCTGTTTTCCAGGGCATATCCCATAATTACAGAAACTAAAATAGCATGATTAATAATTTTTTCTTATTATTATTTTTCTTTCCTTTTTTTTTTTTTGGTTTTTTTTTTTTTTTAATCAATACTTTCTGACCAAGTAAAAAATTGCTGACTAGTTGTATCAAAGTGATGCTTTTAAATTCTTCTGAGATTTTAATGATAGATAGTTTTCATTGCTCTGCAGTTTACCTGCAATACGGTGAGCCTTTGTAGCTTTCTCAGATACTCTACCCTATCCATTTAAGAAATGAGAAGAGGGAGTAAAAGGGAAAAAGATATGTTAAGTGAGTTGCCAGGAGGAACAAAAAACAATCCATGTCAGACTGGAGCAAGGTTTTGGAATACTGCTTAAATCAGTGTCATCTCTTCAGCTTATAGATTTCTTGTCCAGCACAATCCATTTTGGTGCTCTACATTTTGTAGCTTAATTTATTTTGACACTGGGACTCAGCATAGGAATTACATTAACATTCTGTGCCTTTTTGCTGTTCAGCTGTCTCTTGCAAAGGTTCTCTGTCATGTTCTTGCCCTAGGTTAATATAGTAAACAAGATGTATTTCAGTGGATGTATCAGTGCGTAATTTCTGCATAAGTACTGTGAATTTCCTGTCTGGTTTTGTATTTCAATGTAAATTGGAGCTTGTAAGACAATGCATAAATAATTTTTCTTCTATTGTGAGAATATTAGAAGCAGGTCTTCTATTTTGACTTGAAACTATTACCTTGGAAACTATTTAAACATTGGCACAAAGCCCACAAAGATGTTTTATCAAATACCACTCTTATATTGATGATTTATATAGCTATTACATACTGAACTTTTACTATTTTCAGTTTTTAGGCTTGACTATGCCCCCTCAAGACAAAGGGGAGTTAATATTCTATACTTTAGAACTCCTCAGCTATATGTTGAAAAATGTGCTTCAGTAAACCAATGATACTGGAACAGCTGTACAGTGTGCCTATGAAGTTACCTTCCATGTGGATTTAAAGAATTTTCTGATTTTATTTTCTTTAGGTCAATGGAACAGAAATTGAATATGAATTTGAAGAAATTACTTTGGAGAGGGTAAGTGTAATTTAATCTTTCTTCTAGGAAAAATATAATCTGTAATAAAAATGTGATTAATTATGAAATCAAAATTGGTTAAGAATCAATTTTTTTACATTTTGAATAAAGGTGTCCACTGTTTATTCTAAAATGTAAAAATGTGAGCAATACAACAGGTAAGTCTTTCATGCTTTTAAGAAGTTTATGGCTTTGCTACTTGCATTCAAAAGGTTTTTCTTCCTCATAACTCTTGTCAGTGCTCAGTTCGGTGTTTGGTTGTATTGAAGAACCTCTATGACTTGGTAACTCCCTTTTTAGCTTGTCAACTGGAATTGTGGAATGATTTTGATTTAAAAATCTTTGGTTTCCTGGCATATGTGCGTGATAGAAGATGTGTAGTGTTATACTATAAAAGAAGAATTTTGAAAGGGTTTTTAATGTTCAAGTGACTGCATAAATGCTATAGACCATATCTATGCTTAAAAGATATGCTTACTCAAAGGCTGAATTACCTGAGCTGTAATCAGGGCTTGCAGTGAAGGCTTTGTTGGTAATGTAGCACCAAAAGCAAAGCCATATGTGCTGTACCATGTCTCCGTGGGTTTGGTGTTTTTTCCTTGCCTTTTGGTTATGTAGCTGTCCTACAGTGCTGACTTTGTCTGACACAGATCGAGGCCATATGGGCCATGTAGGGTGTGAAAAAGAAGGTCTAAGCTTTATAATATGTCATAATCCTTACAAAGGCTTCTAACAGATGCAAGAATGTCATTGCTGAATTCCTTTAGTGTTCTACCAATATTTTGAGAATATGAAGTTTTTCCATCTTGAAGCACAGTTCAGCTTCTTTCTACGTAAAATGATTGAATGGAAGGCCGGATTTATCAAGATGTGGTTGATGCCATGTGAACAAATGCTGTATGGTAGCAAATTACCATTAAATTAGATACTTAAATGATATAATTCACTGCACTTTTTCTGCATGTTATATTTTTAATTTTCCAGGATAATTAATTTCGTAACCATTAAATTTAAGGGGATACAAGTTTATGTTCTCATTGATTTGCTCTCTCAGGCAAATTATGAAAGAGCAATGTATCTTTTTATCATAGCCATTCTCATAACAGATAATACATAAGGTTATAGGCACTTTTCATCTAGTGTCTCCCAACTTACTTGCGCATCACTAGTCATTCATTGGACCAGCGTTTCCAAAGGTCACTGAACAGAAAACAGAACACATGCCTCCTGGGTGATATTTTGAAAAGTGCTTTATTTTTAACAGATTCATAAGTTATCAGTGTACATACTGCAGAATGAATGTGATTTGCATCTCCTGTACCTGTCTCATGAGGATAATTGGTTATTCACAGTGCAGCATAATATCAGCTAAAGGCTGAGCAACAATAGCAAAAAGAGATACAGATCTTAATGGACAATGTTTCAGTTGTTTTCTTGATGATGCTGGATCTGTGGCTTCTGATTACTACTGCTTGAAATGTTCTGTCACATGTATCAGTGTTTTGTCTCAAAGGCAGGGTACTGTGTCTGCTGGTTTTTGTGTGAGATATAAAACACAAGTGATTGCCTTTAAATAGCTGTCATTTATGTCAGACTAAAAGTGTTTTCAGAAAAAAAAAGACATTCTCCATGTTGATTACCCATTTTTTTCCACAAAACTTCTTCTAGAAATTAGAATAAAATCCTCTCTCTGTATTTAATGGCAAAGCTGAAAAATATATTAAGATTTCTGCTGTAGAGAGGGAAAAATGTAGTTTGCCCATATCAAATAGCTACTAATAAACTTTACATTTTGGTCCAGTTATTCAAGTCATAGAATTCTGCATGACCAAAGCAATCAAAGATTTTCTTAATGAAATTTATACACATTTTGAAATGGTCAGTATAATTAAAAACATTTAAAATGTGGGAAAAAAAAAAAAAGTTGAGGGTGTCTTAGGGAAAAAGCACCCTTACTTTTATCTTTTTTTAGATAATAGAATGAAAGGGAAGATGGGGAAGTAAGGGACTGATTACTTCAGAGCACTTCCCAGTCTCTATATACACTGTTTATTTAATTATTAGGAGATCACCTTCATCCGTAGGCAACATGGATTTGTGGGACCTATTCCTGAAGAGAATTACTGGTATTGGTATGGAGCTTGCCCCAGGGTGAAGAGATTTCCGCATCTCTTGGGGTAAAATAAGGCTACTGTGTGCATGCTGGCAGAAAGTGTCCAGTGTGGGGCTGGAGAGCAGATCAGCAGTGTCCCCAAAATGCCAAGAGCAAGCTGTGCTAATGGTCTGGTGGGAAGGACAGTGCAGGGCTTGCTGAGCGTCCCCAAGCTGCCCAAGACCATGCTGGTGTACCAGGAAGTTGACTGCAAAGTTACAGGGGGCTTTTGAAGAAAGCTTTTTTTTAAAAAAAATCTCTCTTTGAAATAGTGTTATTCAATTGTTTCTATTTAAATTGTTGTGCCGTACTTTGCAGTTAAAAAATACTTGGGGATTTGAGATTAAAAGGCTTCAGTGAGACTTGACAGACAATTAATTTGAGGCAGATCCACCTTAAATCTGTGATCAGTGCTGATTCCAGGAGTTAAAGAAGTTTTAAGTACCCTCCTGACAACCCTCTCTTTAGTGGGTGCTCTTATCCTTTTACTCTTCAGTTGTGCCAGCCACTTATCAGGTACCTTCACCAGTCTCTGAACTCACTGTTAAATAATCAAGAGCTCTCATAAGAACACACTTGAATAAAGTTACAGAGTTAACAGAAATCAAACAAATTATCTTATGGGGGTGGGGGGGGGGGGATAAATACCTTGAAATACCTCAGAAAAATATAGGAGATTCTCTGCTAATTTACCAGCATAAAATACAGATATGGGTATAGACTAATACTTTATGCTTCTTAAAAAAAAATACAATGCCCATATGCACACTCAGACAAAATTCTTAAAAATAAAATATTACCTTGTTCTAGCTTGCATATTAAAAACATTTTAGAAAGGAAACTCTACATAAAATAAGTCCTATTAATGCAGTGATGTTAGTCTTCCATTACTGAAAGACTTGAAAAAGCCATACCCAGTGCTTTTGTAAATCAGTGGTCAGTGTAAGAGATGATCAAATAGTCTCTGGTACAAAGCCTAACCAACTTTCCTAAGCTGGAGGAAAGTTTTAATTGATTGACTCCTTGGTAGAAGTGCTGTGCTTGGAGACAGATGCTGAAGAGAGGATTTTAAAAGATGTTGGAATATCAGGCAATATCAATACTTGCCCTGAAGAAAAGTTAAGATAGTGGGTCACTTAATGATTCTTATTGGATTCATGCTGAGTTTAGCATCTGAGTTCAGATCTCAGAACCTTTTTTGCTCATCTAACCTTGACTGCTTTTTAGATGTTGCACAAAAAGAGGACATTTATGATTAATAGGGCTGTTTGCAATAGGTTCTTTTCATGTTTGGTATGTATTTTCATTTTGTAGCTGTATAAAAGCATGTTATTAGGTTTTGTGAAATAGACCATTTAGAAAAATCAAATTCTATCAACACTGGAATTAAAGACATCTAGTTCCCAGTGCATTTGCATCCTGAGATTGACTGAAAAGGTTGAGCTCTGACTGAGAATTTTGCCAAGGCTAAGACATGAATGAAGGGTCTCTGTTTCTTTTTCTTTTATACTCCTGTGAATTTTCTGGCCTGTCATAACAATACAGGTTACAGTCAGAATGTCTCTATATTTTAATTAACCATATAGTTTTACCAAGTTTTTAGGAACCTGTTGTTTTGTTTCCCCGTCACTTTTTCAGATTTCATTGCAATTGCCTATTGTCTCACTACAGCTGAGGGAGAGACAGGTATGAATGCTTACATAGCATAATTATTTCCTTAGAAAATCAGGTTAAATATATTCATAGAATCATATTCCGAAAGAGTAAATTCTCAATGATAATTTATCATCTTGCATTGTGTTGTGTTAAGTCTGATAAATTTAGTTCTGTACCTACCACAGGCTCTGTTCAGTGGAGGAACTAAACAATCTACTCTGTCTCTTCTTTCCTTTGACTTGGTAGTTCAATGACATCAAGCACCATCATGAGAAGATTTAATTTTTTCTACTTGGAGACTATCATTCTGTAAAAGACTGGGTTTCTACATTTCATCAAATTGAAGGACGTATTCAAATCTTAACTAGAAAAACTAAAACTAGTCATAGGTGACCACAGATTAGCTCAGCTGATTAGAATGTGGTTCTAAAAACACCAACACAAAAGGTTGTGTCTTCAATCCCTTTATGGGCCATTCACCCAAGAACTGGACTCGATGATCCTTGTGGTTCCTTCCAACTCAGAGTATTGTGTGAAATTATGGCTTAAAAGCTAAAAATTAAAAATCCTGGGGAAGCAGTGAAAAAGAAATCCTGATACATTTAAAAAAAGTTTATTACAAGCCTCAGCTCTTAATCACTTTGATACTTGTAAATCTGAGAAATAATCACTACTGTAATAATTCTTTTTTCATCACTAATTTCATAGGTGAACACGTAGAAGTTTTCAAAGATATGAACAGCTGAAACACTGAAGAACAGATTGTATTGAATGACACAAGTATTTTAATTTGACGTGATGTCTTATTCTTTTATACCCATCTATATAGCTTGCTTTTGTAGAGATCACAGAATTATAGAACAGTTTGGGTTGAAAGGGAACTTTAAAGGCCATCTAGTCCAAGCATCCTGCAATGAGCAGAGACAGCTTCCCCTAGACCAGGCTTCTCAGAGCCCCATCTAACAGTGTCTTGAATGCTTCCAGGGATAAGGCATCCCCAGTTCTTCTGGGAAACCTCCTCTAATATTTCACAACCCTCATTGTAAAAAATGGCTTCTTTAGATGTAGGCTAAATCTACATTATTTTAGTTCAAGCCCCGTGTCCTACATCTGCAGGCCCTGTTAAAAAGAAGTCTATCCATATCTTTCTTATAAGCCCCCTTTATGTACTGAAAGGCTACATTAAAATCTCCGAGGAGGCTTCTGTTATCCAGGCTGAACAACTCCAGCTTTCTTAGCCTGTTTTCACAGGAGAGGTGCTCCAGCCCTCTGATCACCTTTATGGTCTCCTCTGCATTCAACAAATTCAACATCCTCCTTATGTTCAGGTCCTAGAGCTGGATGCAGCACTCTGGGTGGGAACTCACCAGAGCACAGTAGAGGGACAGAATCCCCTCCCTTGATCTATTGGCTATGCGGCTTTGAATGTAGTCCAGGATACACTTAGAGTATGTCCAGCTTCTCACCAATCAAGATCACTATTTGCTTCTATGTCTGGGAAAAAAGGTTTTCACTATTACTCAGTAGTGAATCCTCTTTCTGCCTTTTTTAAAATCTTAGACAGCAGTTCATGCACTAGTATGCTTTGACCACTCAGGACTGATACTGCAGTACACCACAGTGCCGGGAAAGCCCTCCTTTAATTGTTTCAGAAATAACAGAGTGGAAGGGAATGGTCGAGAAATGGCCACTAGGTAAAGGTATTTTAAAAGTTTAAGAGCATATGATGCAGATGCCTTTTGAGAGTCCACAGTGCAAAAATCAATATCCAACTATCAACAGCCCCAGTGGAGTAGTCTGGCATATTCTAACAGGAGAAAGTAAATCTTTTAAAGCGAGTGTCCCTCAGGTACCTGATGAGTTCCACCAAACTCAGGGTTGCTCCGAGTGTTTATTTTTGCAGAACTGTAAATTATTTCTTTACAGTTGAAAGCTTTATCTGTGCCCTTAGTACATTTCTTCTTTGATACACTCTGCCTGCTTGCTTCCTAGGTGGTAGTTACTCTTGTAGCCTCGGACTGAAATAAATTATAATTCACAGACAGAATCCTTCTTATTGACTAGTTTATGCTAAAAAGTTCACTCACAAGATTCTTTTTTCCCCAGAAGCGGCATACAAGAAGAGGCAGAAGTGTTTGTTTATGGTACTGAGTTATCGGCAAACAGAAAATGAAAATCCCATCTTTTTCATAGTTGGTCAAAGAATTTGAAATACTGATGTCTTGTGTATCCATATAGAGTCTCTATAGTGTATTTCTTGTGTATGTATAAAACAAAGTTCTGTGAAATAAGAAATGAAGAAAGATCGTTGAAAATACATGTGTAGTGCGTGCAATCCCTGTGCAGGAAATTCTGTTCTGCATTCCAATTCCAATCACATCTTAGTTTGGAGCTGAGACTGATGGTCGGTTGGTCAGTGGCTGTTATTCACCTCCAGGGAGGTTTGTAAGTACTGGAAAGGGCAGGTTCTGGCCCCTGAATGCCATGGCTGAAGCAAGGTCTGTGTTCTCCTTTCATCTCTTGTGTCTTACCAGATGTTGCCTTGACCTGAGGCTGTGCTGGAGTGATCAATGAAAGAAACTAAAGGGGTCTGGTCTTAAGTCCTGCTAATGGGACGCTGAAATACCAGGTCAACATTTTTCACAAAAACTTCAAAATTTGATTGCTTTATGTCAATGACCTGAATTAAGATTCTTTGGAAGAGTCTGGGTTTTTTTAATTTTCTTTCACCTCAGAGCAGCCCTAATTTGGTACCAAAATAAAACTAATCACTGCAAAACTTTGTTCTTATTCTGTCAGAAAGTTATTATGCTGAAATTATTCCTGCTTGTAGAGCTGTACTACATGTCTTGTGGGGAACTGTCCCACCAGTGTGTGGTAGAGGTACAAAACTTGCCAGTCCAGAGCGTGCATGGAAAAGCAGAAGAGCTGGGAGGGAGAGGGTGGGCCTTACCTTTTGAGAAACAGAGGCTCCTGCCTGATGTTCTTAGCTGTCATCATCCACATTCAGTGTCTGGGACTGGAAATCTATAGGCCCACATAACTGTCTTACTGAGGACTATTGAAAGAGAAGATTAAGAAGTGAAGGAACAGTGGTCAGATATTATACCCCTCTTAGAGGTGGAACAAACTATTTTTATTTATTATTATTGCTGTTAGCAATTATATGGCTAAGGAGCATGATGAAGTAGAACTGCTGCAGCACTGATAGTATCCTGGAAACAGTGATAGGACTAGGAGGACTGGTCTTATCTCCACGTAATGATATATGGACTGCTTCAGAATACATGCTGCCAGAAGAATTTGAGTTATCCAGGGAAAATGCTAAGAAAGCCAGTGGCTTTCCCTTGAACCTTTGTTTATAAGGAAGATTTTGCCCTATATTTTTTCATTGCTACAGCTGTGCAGAGGATACGTTCTTTCTCAGCTGTGTAGTGGCAGCACTTTATATCCCAATAGGCACAATAGGCACGACAGGAAATCTGCAAAGCCATGAAAGGGGAGAGAAAGGAGAGGGAAAGGCTGTAAGTGCATAAGGAAAAAAAAACCCTACTACACTATGCTTGGAAAAAGAAGCTGAAACAACACTAAAGATTTAGCTCCCTCTGGGTGCCTATCAAAGAAATTGTTATTTTCTTATTATTTTCTTAGAATTCTGCTTTTAAATCTAAACGTCTGAAAAACACTTCATGGATGCTAGCTTGGATAAATCAGAATGGTGTGTTTCTTTGGATGTATCACTGAAATGCTATTTAAACTCCTCTAAGGGTATTTTTGCAGTGGAGGATGTCTGCACCCATGCATGTGTGGTAGCTTTAAATTTCAAAGTAAAAAAATATATAGCTTGGATTTACACCTGATGACTCAAATTTTGCAAGACAAAGAATAATTGTATTACTGTGGATTAATTAGGCTTTTACTCATTTGTATATGTAGTTTTGAATGTTTATGTATTCACTGATTCATATAGTAATTTTGGGGTATTTCTTCTGAGAGATTCACTGTTTCTTGTATACTAGTGTCCAGGGAAGATGAGGAGACTTTGGTGAGAAAATTTAAATAACTGAATATTTTATTACAAAAGCTCAAGATGATATTTTGTTTTCTAAATAATTTGAAGCTTTGAAGAATGCTCAATGAGACGAATTAAAGCTAGAGATTGTTTGCCATATTTTTTTTTTTTATTTGATAAGAGTCATTTGACACACTGAGCTGTTTTGCTCCCAGAGGAGTACATTTCATTCTCCAACACATTGAATTGCAAGCCTGAAGTAAGTTAAACTCTCTGCATTGGAAACTCACAGGGAACTTGTTCAGGGAGAGAACATCAGTAGAAAACACAGACACTAGAAAGAAGACACAATAACTTAATACTAGAAAGTGTTCTCAAAGTAACAAAAACAAAATAAATCAACTGCAGGGCAAAAATACATATATTCCATATCAAAACTGAAGAAAAGTTGAAAAGTTAATCATAATTTATTTAAGAGTTCAAAACCTACCTTTGCATGTGTAGGAAAAAAAGAATTCATGTTTATCTCTACTTGAATCTTATCCCTTTAACTGTGCCAAGATCACCAAGACCTTGAGTTATCTATTATTTTAGAAGTTACTTCATGCAAATCATAGCTGCCTCGAGGCAATGTTCTGCTGCTGGTTCTTTTAGCTTATTATTATTATTATATTGACATTTTATTTTTCAGGTAATATCACCCATTTATTGCTTTTCTCCCGTTTCTGAATGCACTCACTCTCAACATACAGTTTTCAGGGAGTAATTCTGCTGATTTTTTGCATTATTTACAGCTTTATATGAAAATGGTCTTTACTCCAGATGAACCTGTTTAAGATGTGGCCTTTCAGTGTATTTGTTATCTGTAGCTGAAGTTTAAGCTTTATGTCTCTTCTGTTTGGTGTTTGGAAAGTGAGCATCTAATGGAGGCAGTTTGCGAAGCTGCTTGACAGTGAAGTCAAATCTGCAGAATACTGCAGTTTCTGAAAGGTATACTTAGGTGTGGAGTAGATAATATTGGTCTAAGGGGAAAAAAAATCTTTGTATGATGAAGCAGGGCTGCCTTTGGTGCTGTATCTTAGTCCTCCAGACTGATGGAGAAGAGCAAATTTCTCCCTTTCAGCTTAATTTTGGTCAGGAATAATTTTGCAGGAACTTAAACCAGATTTAAGGATGTTCTCAGTTCTTGGATTGTGTCCCAATTTTCAGGAAGTGCAAACAAATAGGTATTATGCTTCACACAGTTTTTCTTTTCCAAACTGGCATAAACTGGCATTTTGGAACAGTTTACCGAGGGAAACGGTGGAGTCACTGTCTCTGAAAATGTTCATGTCATACTTCAAAGTATACTTCAGTGGGAATGATGGTTTTCAGTCAAAAATTGGATTTGCTGATCTTGGAGGTCTTTTACAACCTTGATGACTCTGTGCTTCTGTGAAAAAGGCTGCTAAGAGAAATCATTCCAAGTCTACCACCCACAGAAACCTGAAGTGTCCCACCCTGTAGTATGCCACGTTTGTCAGCACTAGTCACCAGTAAGCAGAGCTGCCAGTGTAAATTCCAAATAAACATTCCATTTCTGAATAGAAGCTTCTGAAGCACTAGTGGAGGGTACAGCTAAAAAATCAATTATATATGTGTCTTAAATTCTGTCTTTTCCAAGAAAGTCTATTGTAGAAAGTCTCTGTAGGAATCTTCTTTGCAGAAAGACTGAAAAAGCAGTGCAGGAAAAAAAAAAAAAGTGCTACAAAGCATTGGTTTGACTCAGTTTTCACTTAGTTTTGCAACTATCATTGGCAAATAGTACACAGATTTAAAATATGTACATTTAAGTAAATGGGGAAAATAAACCTCAATTTACCAGTAGAAAATTACTCATTCTGGAGATGATAATAGTCAACTTGCAGCAAAGATGGTCATTTTCGAGGCAGCGCTTTAAAAAGGCATCTTTGATGTATTGGATTTGTCTCTTAGGAAAAGTAATGTTTTTCAAAATTACTTTTCATTTTTGCTATAATTTAGAATCAGTTGTAATGCGTAAATGAGGGCTGCCCAACCTTGAGGAATCAGTATGCCATTTTGGTAGGGAAAGATATTGCAAAGAGGTAGAGGAATAAGTGGAAAAAATTGCTGGAATACCCAGACTGAATTCCACAACTGTTGTTGTTGTGTACCTTAACACATTAGCCCAATAAAAAAAATTCAAATTTGTTCTTTGAATGCAGCATTACAATTATTTTCTGTTCGTATGCCTTTGTATTTGAAGCAGTCACAAGTTCATTTGTCTTCCAATTAGAACTACCATTTATAGCTTATCTTCAGCTCTGTGAAGGGAAGAAAAGCTTTTCCTTGTCTTAAGAGGGCTAAGAGTAAATCTGACATACTTTTTTACAAAGTAGTTTTGCTAGAGCAGTGGCCCACTTTCGTAGCATGTGAAAGTTCTTGGAAATTGTATGATATAGATTGTTTAGCTTGGTTTTTTTCCCCTGTGTTTAAAACTGAAACTGAATGTCAAATGGATCAGGGATCTCTAGGTATGTGAAGCAATAAGTAGATGAAAAGCAATTGCATCCTGCTTTATGCTGTTTTCTATTGCAAGATACTGTTTTACCCTAAGAATCTGACCTAGCTGGTGAGATGCAAGCCTGGCTTGGAAGTCACCTTATGCAACCTGAAGTGATATATGAATTCTGACTGAATGCTATGAATAATTTATTTTTCAGTGCTTTTTAATTTTGCAGAGTTTATGTTGTTCCACATTTCCTGTACCTCACCTGCAAAGAGAAGGGAGCTCCCAATAGCAATATAATACAAAAATTGACATTAACAGAGATTACACTGTATAGGAAATAAACCAAAACCCAAAAAAACCCCAAAGAAACAACCACCTGCTTTTCCCCATCCCAACCCCCCGCCCCCACCCTCTCTCCAAATAAAACCCCACTAAAATAAATTATGGGCTTGGAATTTTAATATTTTCTAATGTTGAATAGTGTTTGAAAGTGAAAATACTTCTCTTAACTGAGGAGGATGGTCAGTGTACTTTGTGTTTCCATCGTATTTCATGATGGGGAAACTTGCAGCCCAGAAGAGCAGGCCAACAGTAAAAACAGCATGCAAACACACATGTGTTAGGATCTGTAGTCTAGTAGCCTACTTCCTGAAGTCCACTTTGAAAAGTACACAGTGAAAAGTACCTTATTCCATTGGTATCAAGGACCTTAATAGTACTGCAAAATTTATGAAAGTTTAGGAAATATGGGAAAGAAAACAGAATTTTTATACTCTTCTAATGTCTCTTGAATTTTTAAGATGGCTAAAATATGTGCACTTACTACTTGTCCATCCAACATTTATTTAGGAATGATATTAAATATTTGACAAATAGATATTTTTATTAAATTTCAAAAGCAGAAATAAGACTACATCACACAGTAAGGTATATTGACTTTTTTTTTGTCAATAAGCATATAATTAAAGCACCAAATAGTGAAATCTTAATTGGGTTTTTAAGCAATATGCATTAATTGAATATGCATAGAGAAGCATTGTCATGGGAAATCTAGAGATCTGTTGTTATAATTCAAGTGGGTGGAAGGCCTTTCTGGAAGGAAGCTTAGAAAATGAATATGGCTTTTTTTAGGTGTACTCGTTATAATGTGGCTTAGGGAGAAATGATTGAGTTAAGATTGTGTGTGCAGACCTGCAGTACAAAAGAAAATGTGACTGCTAAATTGAGCTAAAGTATCAAAGGCCATTAAAAATCAATGTCTCCCCTGGTTTTCCACCTCCAAACAATGCCATTGCTCATCTCTCCCAACAGCAGAGAAATATGCATCAAAACAGGTTGACAAAAACCAAGATCTGCCTGAAAATTCGGTGCTATTTTAACCAGGTAGAAGGAAATCAGAGGAACTCAGATACAGCAAGTACTCAGTCTAACGTAACTGTGTGTGAATAAACCCCAGAACTATTTTTAATTATGAGAATGAGCTAGACGTTGATTTTCCAACTTGATTTCTAAAGGAGTTAGTTGAACAGCATCTGCATCTGTTGTGCTGAGTTTTCAAGAGGTCTTTGAGTACTGAAGAAATTTGAACATATTGAAGGAGAGCTGATGCCCTGGTGATGTTTAAAAAGGGTGAATGGATGGAGTGATTGATCACAGTGTAGGTTAGGGGGAAACAACTGCTAGGCTGTTCTGGGTAAAACAGGTATTTTACACTGGCTGAGTCTGAAGTCATGTGTCAAGAAAGAAAATGCAGCCTGTGTATGAAATCAAGGACTCACAAAAGCAATGAAACTGAAAAGCAGTCCTGGGCCTTCTTGGCTGGTCATCAGCCAAACACAATTTTTTAGTCCAGTGTTGTAACCAAAGGTCTGGTGAAGACTTATAGTGTGTAACTGAGAGCTGTAGAATTGAAGCGGTTTTGGGATGTGGGAAATAACAGGAATTGGCACCTGATGTGTAAAACTTTTGTAATTTTTTGCTTAATTCTACCTGAAAAAGATGCTGATAACTGAAGTGTCTTTAGGGGAGACCTTGAGGATTATTGTGACGTTGGAAAACACACTTAGTGAGAGATGCAGATACCTTCATAAATTTATTTTCTTGGGGGAGGAAATTAAGAGGCAACTTGATCAGAAAAAACATCCATTTAAATGAGAGATGACCTTTAAGAGAAAGTTCTTCATCCTATCTGGAGGGCTATAACAGGAGCTGATTGTTTGATGTTGAATTTAGACCTGGTGAGACCAGACACAAATATGTTAATAGGTCAGCAATGGCAAGGGAGCAGGACTGGATGAAATCTTTAGGAAAGGCAGCTGATAGAAAAGGAAAAAAAAAAAAAAGCATATCAAAAGTACTAAAAAGGAGATAACATTAATGAATTCTGAAAGGATTGTCAAACACCAACTGATCTGATAAAGGGCAAACCCAGACATTTTGGGAAGGAAGAGACTCAGCAGGATGTCAGTGGTGAAGATCAGGTTCAGACATGTTGATGTATATGTGACACAGAGCTGTAATTGTGGCATATTTTTAAGCTATCAGCAAGGCATACTAAATGCTCTAAAACAACATACCAGCCTTTGCTACCATCCTTCTTTTATGACAAGGAGAAGACATTAAGTTAGGAAGGCATTAAAGCCTGTTTGAAAAACTGAGTTCTCAGGGAGTGCAAAGAGACAGATGTGTGCTCAATTTCTGAAAGGGTGGAAATGGCAAGCTTGTCCTGGCTTTTTTTCCTTGTCTCCTTTTTACAGTAATTGCTCTGCATAAGAAAGAGACATTGTGGAATTAAGTGACATTTTTCTCAAGAGAGGATTTAAGTAGGTCCTATAGCCTATATTAGGCAGGAGCTCAAGGTAAATGATCCAGTTGTGTCCTTTGTCTTAGATTAACTTTTAGGCATTGATTACATACTTGGACATAATTATAAAGATAATTTTTTTCAAAACTGTATTTGTAAATTAAATATATTTATTTCCTTGTTCTGAGGAACAGAGTATTTCAGGTGCTATAGCATAAGCACTGCTGTTTAATGTTATCATTTTAATGGGGATCAGAGTTAGTAGAGTCCAACCCCACAAGTTTTTAATGTTTACCAGGTGATACATCAGAGTGTCATCAGTGGAAAGCATTCTTCCATAAATGGAGGCTGAACTGTGTGTGGCTGAAGTGATTTTTTTAATAGGTTAATTGGAACTTTCAGGAAAAACTGTCTTTAATTTGTTCAGATCTGCTCAGAATTTAGTGGAGGAGGAACAAAGTATAACCATAATGAATTTATCAAAAGTACAAGCTCACTGAAAAAAAATGCCAAGAAAAAGTGGTTGAAATAACACACACTTGAAATAAACAAAACTTTAAATGAGAAATAAGCATCAGACAAAAGCAGCCTACATGAAGAGGAAATAAAAACAGTAACAGCTGTTATGGGACACAAATGAATGCTTTGGAATTTGTCAGATTTTCATTCCTGTTATGTTATTCTGCTATGCTTAACAAACATTTTGCTTTTATTGTATTATCTCAGGTAAATCTATTCTCTAGATACCATGACTAACTAGTAAAGGAGATTTATAGCTAAAAAAGCTCTTGGTTCACTTATAAACAGAGTTTATATCTATGAAAAATACAAAAGTGAAATTGAATAATGAAGCAATACAGAGAGCAAAACCACGTTAACTATTTCTGACCAGAAATGTGAAATACACTGACAGTACTGTGATGCTAAATTTAGTCAACATATTCCAGTGTGCCACAAAGTCAATGTTAGAGGTTCATGGTAAAGCAACATATTCATATTTGAAGTAAAACCATGTCTGAAATACCCCCAAAAAAATGCCTAGTTGTCAGATGTGCAATGAAAAGCAAAGCTATGAAAAAGTTGGTAGGAAACAAATTTAAAAAAGCTCCAAACCAGGTGGGTTTAGTTGCAGGTGAATTTTAGACTGCTTATAGGTCTATAGGGGAGAAAGGGTTTGTTGAGAAACTGAATAGCAAACCGTTATTTTTAAAAGTTAGGTTGAAAAGGGAACTAGAACTGTAAGCAATATTTCCAAAATAATAATTTAATCAAAATAGCAATAGGCCCAAATCCTTTCTCCATTTTGAAATTTTAAAAATATTTTCTTATTTAGGATAACAGAAAATGACCTTGAAAATAACATCAAGAAGCAAATACTTCTATTTCCAGTGATGGTTTTTATTTTGTTCTGATTTTACCATTATCTTATTGATGCCCTAGCTTTCAGAGTTCTTGAAAATTGGTGATAATTGCTCTCTTCTCTTTGGAAAACATAAGTTTCTTGATGATTTTAACGTGTAATAATCACCTATATAATTAACTTTACAAATAAGTAAAAATCAAAGTTATGCCTCTGACAAGATACCTGGTAAAGTGGTTATCTGAATTTGTGAGTGTTGGTTTTTTCAATCAGAAAAAAGAAAAAAATAAAATAAACAAGGGGTTCGCAGGATAATGTAATCATGAATTCACTTTTCCACATTCAGAAGAAAGGGAGTTGTCAGCCTTTTAAGGTGGTATTTGTGGCGCAGATTCGTAAAGGGACTCAGATGGCCTGAACACCCACATAGAGAACACTCTAACATAGAGTACCTGACAATTTAGGCACTACAAGGTCTGTGTGCATGTCCGAATCTGCTGGAAATTATGCTGGGGATCTTAACTCCCCTCTTGGGTGTTCCTGGAAGTGCTGCTGCTCATAGATCTTCATCACTTGTCTTTCAACTGGCACCACTTGTGAACATGTGTCCCTGAATCCCTGAGGTTTAAGAAGTTTAATTGCCCAGAGGTTCTCCGAACCTGCTCATTTAATGGGGAGGGAAGAATGGACATGTGGTAGCTGTTACTGTTTCACCATTCAAGTGGAGATATGAGTGATGAAGATCTTCTTAATATGGGAAGGAGCTGTGAACAGAGTTTCCATTTCCTAAGAAAGCACTTTTGTCCTCAGGTAGCTTGCATCCATAAGATACTGACATTACTTGACCCTTCCTTCCAAAGGAGCAAGTGGAAAGAAAAGCTACTGTGCAGTCAGAATTCCTGATTTTGAGTATTAGGGAGGCAATAGATTAGAGGGAATTTGTTTCTGTTCCCCAAGGATGCTACATTTTCCCAAAAATACTGCAGTTTTTAAAGAGACTAAAAGGATATTTTTCATTTTAAAAAGTTTTGATCTAAAATCCAGATACAACATTAGGTGTGAGCTCAGTGAGTGGGTACAAAACTGGGTCTCAGGCCCCATTCTATTTCAGCTGAAATGGATTATCTCTTTTTGAAGTGCTGGGTCTTTTTCATATTCCAAATACTTGCTGAAATTATTATTCAGGTGCTATTTATGGCACTGAGTTTACTGACTACTGGTCTGATATAAGGAAAGGAATGTGGCTTTGTTTTCATTTTGAAATAGGAGAATCTTCATTTGCTTGATTGCTAGAATGCAGAAGTATTTTCTGGACAGCCCAAAATTTTAACAGGCAGGTTTAAGTCTTCTTCTTGACATATCTAAAACCAGAATACATTTGGGAGACAGTTCAGATTAATTTCAGAGTTTCTGGCACTATCCAAGCACATTTGGGAAATTATGTGAGTTGTTGCATTGATCAGAGCAACTGTTCCAAACCTTTTCTGCAACAGCAAGTCCTTTTAAAAGTGCATTGCAGAGCATTTCAGAGATTTGAAGGTCACAGTGTTTGCATCACTTTTTTGAAGCATGCACAATGGTGCATGCTTCAAAACAAAAGTGCTGCAAGGAAAACATATGAGTTCTCTCTGGATTTAAGAAAGGGCAGCTTATCCCCATTACACAATATTTGGAATATCTAACATTTAAACTGTGGAAAACCCAGCCATTAAACATATATAATTTAATTACTTGATGGCAAGAACAATGTCAGCATCAATTTAAGAGACGGCTGCAGAAAATGGGAGCCGATTTTATAAGTTTTTCTTGTGGATGTTGAGTTGCCACCTTTGTGCTGCAAGTTAGGGTCTGCATTCCATGGAGGCAAGTTTGAAGGCATTAGACACAGGGAATACTGAATGAAAAAGTAAGTCAATCCTAAATAATTTTGTTGTAGCAGTAGATTGTCTGAGAAAACATTTTTTTGTTCTGGAGATATTGAGAAAGAAGGCATTAACCCAATGAATAATTTAAAGCAGTATGCAAACTTAAATGGATGGAGAAACCATTCTTTCTAATTATTTTGTTCCAGTGTCATAAGGCAAAGGCAAGTGCCTTTATCTTCCCTTCCCTTTCTTCTATTTTCATTTATTTTCTCCCCTTTCTTTCATCTTTGTAATACATCAATTAAATTGTAAAGCACTTAGCAATAAAGTTTCCTTGAAACAGGCCTAGTGAGACAACAGTATTGTTTAGCATGGAATTAGAAGTAGCACTGCTATCAAACATGAAAACTGACAAAAGTTCACTTCATTATTCTTTCTTGTTGTTTATATGCTAACCAAACCAGCGTACTCTCATATTTGGAGGAGAGAAGAATGTCTTGCTGTTTGTCTTATATAGTCCTATGTAGCTACACAGCAATCACAAAGAAAGCAAGCTGTAATATGAAAATATTATAGAAATGAGTTAGAGAAATGGCAGCAGCATCCTGGACTTTTTGAAACTTAGAGGGGTAGCGAAGAAGAGAATGCTATTGTAGCTGCTGAATAATAAAATGCAAAGGAAGAAAAAGGGCACCCACTAGAAATGCTAAAGGAATGGGTAGAGAATAGAAATGAGAACATCAGAGAAAACAAATGGCATGTTCATCTCCCTGTAGGCTCACACCTAAATAAATAAACTGATCTAAAGCCTCACAAAGTCAATAGGAGCCTCTTCGCAGTCACTAATGGATTTTAGATCTGGCCCTAACAAAGAGGGTGATATAGGCTAATTGCCTTACTTAGTCTGCTGATAGAGCTGATAGATGTAGTTTCATAAAAGCAAGCAAGTCAAAAAGAGTTTTACAATTTTTCAGCCAAATATCTAGAGAGTGAAGCGCTCACAGAAACCACAACAGGCAGAAGCTTTGTTCTGTCTTGATTTTGTGTTTCAATCAATCTCATTACTTGTGTATTTTTCAGGTCCCTATATTATTTTATAAATAATAAATTTAATAATTTTGTACATGGACAGTGGGAAAAATGGCCCATGGGTTATTTAGCTTTTATGCACTCAGCCTGTTTCTGTGTATTATTGATTTTTAAAATACAGACTAATGTTAGTATAGAAATTATTTTGCCATCTGTATCACCCTGATTTTGCTTATTGCTATCCCCTTATTCTCACTGAATTTGATGACGTTTCAGTTTTTATATTTCTGCTTAGTGAGAGAAAGAGATTGTACAAGAGACACAACTTCTCTGTTTGGAGGATGTGTGGTGCTAATAACAGAATATGGCTGGATTTAAATGACAATATATTTCTTTACCAGATTGTAACTGAAACAGAAAGAATTGCTAATATATTTAGAATTAAAGATAAGAATTGCTAATATCTCTTTACTAAAGACCTCAGAGAAGATCTGAATTTAGCAAAGAACTTAGGACCAAGTCCATTCAAAACATTGGTTTAAATTAAAATGTTTCTATTGAGTTTATGTATGGGGGGGGAGAGTTCTTGGAAATCATTGGAACAAATTGATCAATTAAGTTATGGCAGTAAACACAGGAAATGGACAAAACATCAAAAGACTTTGAATGAGTTTTGTGACTAAGTAGAAAAATAAAAAAGAGCTCTAAAGAAAGATCCTTATGTGGAGGATAAAATACTTCTAAAAGAATACTAAGAGTACAAAATAGACTGGTTGGTCTCAATACATATATCTGAAAGGTCAGTGTTTAACAGAAAAATGAGACTTAGTAGAAGTCAAGCTGAAAAAGATCTTTCTTATAAATTAAAAATGGAAATCTAAATAGAGGAAGAACAGGCAGATACATTTTGGAGCACTATTTAGTGATATAAAATAATGATTAGTTTTGAGCCATTTACAAACTAGTATTTTGAATCTGTATTTCTTAAGGACTCTAACTTTGAGTATGAATGAGGACAAAGTAGCAAATTATTTTAAAATAGAACATAGGAGCAAGGAAAAGTTCAAGAACCTGAAATTAATTTAAGATATGGAGGAAAGATTATTTCCTTTCTAGAAATTTAAATAAACTGAAGGTTTTAATACATTCATCAAGGCAGTGGTCACACATTTGAAGCAGAACATAGAAAACTGTAATGGGAATGGAAAAAATGGATTGTAACCTATAGTAGCAGCTAAATAGCATGCTAAACTTGGAAGAGATTTGAATGTTCTTTCACATTCAGGTCATGGAAATAAATAGAAAGCTGTATAAAATTTAACACAATTTAGCAAAGCTAGATTGTACTGGAGTAATTTGATAGGTTATTTTTTAACTGACTCCCTAGGAAAAGAAAATCTATTCTCCCTTTCTTGACTTAAACATAGTAAGCATTGTGCTGTACACTGTGGGGATTAGTAAAAAAGCTCTGGAATAGATAGTAGCTAGAATAGATTTTATGGGAGATGACAGGGATTGTTCTGAAGAGGTAACTGTCAGGTTGCACGATTATTAATGAGTCCTTCTTGATGGTTCCCGAGATGCACGTCCTTTGGTAATGATCTTTGCACAAATCATTTCTACTTGACGTACTCTGTGTCAGTGAAATTACCTGATGTCATAGCATTGGGAAAAGTTTTCGGTATGGGGAGGATATAAGTGTTCTAAAGAGATCAGTGGGTAATCTCAAGCATTGATGTAAAAGAAAGGTAATTAAATTTAATCATGCCAAGTGGTGTGTTAAGTGCTGATAACTAAGAACAAGAACTTCTGCCATGTAACTACAGCTCATTAGCTGACAGAGGTGGAAAAGGCTTTCATGAAGTAGCTTTGTATAAGTAAATTAATCTTAAATAGTTGTAAAAAAGAGAAACTGAAAAAGATACCGAGTCCTACACTATGAAAGGAGATTTTTCTGTACATAAAAAGAGATATGAAAGTTACGGGCCAATGTATGATTAGATGAATTGGAATGCTGCTTTTGTATCTGGTTTCCTGTGTTTAAAAAAGCTGATTTAAATGAAGGTAGGTTCAGTAAATGGCCACTAGAATACTGTAGGTAATAGGCTGGCATCTGAAAAGACTCTAAAAACTTGTCCCATTAAGCCTAGAAAAGCAGTGTCTGAGACGAGATTATTATCATTTGTAAATACATAAAAAAGTTGAGGGTAAAAAACAGAGAGGAAGGATAATTAGGAAAATTAAAGGAAATTGTTGATAGAATAACAAATAAGTCTGAATTGATCCTCTATAAATTTCAACTGAAAATTAAATAAAGTAACTAACCTTTAAAACCATTAAGCTTTCCCTCCAAACGCTGACTTTATGGTACAGTCTTCCAGTAAGAATAATTTCTTATGAAGTGAATTACTTTATGCAGTTGTCTGCAGCAGCCATAGAGCTCAACTCAGAAAACCAGGACCTCTTCCTGTGATTCTGAGGAATGTGCTTTCAGACAACACTGTAGGATCCTTGCTTTTAAAAACCTATTTCGACAGATAAATAGGGCAGATCAAATCCTCATTTGCATCCAGAAACATCCTGTAGTAAACTGGTGCTCCAGGGCTAGACTGTGATTTTGAAGCTACACCTGCTTCAGGTGCATTAAAGCATTCTCTACATCCCTCCTCAGGCTATGTAAAAACCAAAGATGTGCTCTCTTGTCACCGGAGCAGGTGGCTGGATTATACATCAATAACTTTGCTGCCCTTACCCATTCACCACAACTGAACAATGGGGCAATACAATTTGCCTCTGGTGTTACAGCAAGGAGAGGAGGGAGCTTGTGGTGCATGAGGACTCAATCTGAGTTTTGTGGTTAACACACCCCCACCAACTCAGGACCGTGCTGAAAGGAACCGTGGGTGTACCAAACAGTGGCTGGATGTGATTCCTGAAGTTACATTATGCTGCTCTCAGCACCTGGAAAGTGTTGTCTCCTTCTGTGTTTGCAAAGTGCTAGGATAATCAAATGCTGCTTCGTGACTAGCATTCCTAGGGTTGGCATAATGCACCTGATAAATGAGTAAACTGTTGTTCATCCAGTGATGGATTAATTTATGTAAAGCTGATGAGATTTCACAGAACTACTGGTGACTAGTTTTGCAGTATTTACCTATCCTTTCACTACTGTTTCTTACATTGGAAAAAATATGACAACTGTGTTCTAACTAGTGTTCTCCTTGGCATGCAGGTACCAGATCTGGGCTTTTCAGTTCATGCTGTTTTCCTAAATAGCTATTACTGGACTTGAGAAAAGGAGTATTTATCCCTGAACTATCTTTATGAAGTAATGAGAACGTATGTCCCTTGACAAGTACACAGGAGAAGCAGATCCAAAGGACATACATGCTGCTTCATTCACAGTCTTTCATACTGGACAAAAACATTATTTATTTTGCTTCCTACTTTTCACTTAAATAGTTTTAGCTATGTTCAAAGATTCCACTTATTTTCAGTCCAGTTCTTACCTGAAATGAGTGCAAGGGATCAAATTAATCTTTGCCATTTATCATTCCTCTCTTTTGAAAGGACAAACAGGAGACCAATAGTTTGAATTGTGCTTCAGCAACTCTAGATATTTTATTTTTAAGGCATATTTCACACCTCTGACCTATGCATTCTGTGTTCTTGTGATTTGTTCCTGACCTGGCTTATTTTTGCCAGACATGAAGTTTTTATCCCATTGCTGTTTTCTGTCGTGGCTATTAAATCCAAAACGAAATTATTCTTCCATTGCTTGTCTCACTCATCATCACCATTCTCAGTGCTGAAAATAAAGGAAATCTGTATGCCCAGAATTTTATTAAAGTAGTAAAAATGCACCAAATTTCAGTAGCGAGTAGGATAGTTTTCCTTAGATATCATTCTCTTTGATTCATTTAATAATTCTACTTCATGTGAGTAGAATTAATTTAATTTATAATTCACTGCTTAGTACATTAATGGGCAGTCTTCTTTGGTTCTTTTAACTTTTCTTCCTAAGCAGAAAAGTGATCATATGTCAGAAATCAGATGTTGCAAAATGTCAAATTTGGAGCTCCTTAGCTTGAACACATCCTTGCAGCTCAGTAAATGATATGAAGATACACAGTTTTAACACACAGGTCAGTGCGGCATGTGACTGTGGGGCACAGAAGTGTCAGAGCCCAGGGTCACTGTGCACCAGGTGAGGCTGGAGGAGATAGTGGGGAGGACAGGGAGAAGAGTAAAAGTTCAAATCTGCTGATTCATGCATGGCAAGTATTTATTTACGAGTCTCTTCCTGCAACTTATCATACCCATAAGGAAAAGATGTTTGTGAAGAAATTTCTGAAACCTTGGTGTTAAGTATTAATAAGAATGTGTTGATTATCCTGGAAATCACTGATAGCTCTTTTCACCACTTCTACCAAAATAGGGTTGCATCACTGTGCTCTTCCAATTTGTGTTTGGCATCACTTGCTGAGCAGCACATCTCGTTTGCTTCCCTGTATTCACCCCTCTGTTTCTTTCTACTCTGGTATTCTATGCATCTTCTTACACCTGGATTGCAAACTTGTTTGGGATCTGTGTTTACCTAGAACTTAACAGAAAGAACCTAATTTGTATTACAGTATGTGTGAAAGCTTCTCAGTAGATATGGTTATATCCCAGCTCCATAACCCTTTCCCCTAATGATCTTACAAAATAAAGTCAGCATACAGATGGACATCATGGAAGGTGACAGCAACCTGGCATTGAACACTTCCAGGGGGTAGGGTATCCACAACTTCTCTGGGCACAACTTCTTTAGTGCCTCACCATCTTCTCAGCAAAGAATCCCTTCCTAGTATCTCAGTTAAACCTGCCTTCTTTCAGTTTAAAGCTATTCCTCCTTGTCCCATAACTACATGCCCTTGTCAAAAGTCCCTCTCCAGCTGTCTGGTAGGGATTTTTAAGTACTGGAAGATACTGTAAGAACTCTGCAGAGCCTTCTGTTTGCCAGGCTGAGTAACTCCAGCTCCCTGCCTGTGTCTCAGTAGGAGAGGTGCTCAGACTCCCTGATCATGTTTATAGCCTCCTGGGCTTAATCCAGCAGGTCCATATCATCTCCTGTGCTGAGGACGCCAGAGCTGCATCCAGGATGCAGCATTCCAGGTGGGGTCTCACCAGCGCAGACCAGAGGGGCAGAGTCCCCTCCCTCACCCTTCTGGCCACGCTGCTTTGGTTGCAGCTCAGGACATGGGTGGCTTTATGAGCTGCAGTTGCACATTGCTGGCACATGTTGAGCTTCTCGTGAGCCAACAGCCCCAATTCCTTCTCCCCGGGGCTGCTCTCAATGCCTCCTCCACCCAGCCTGCATGTTTGCTTGGGATTGTCCCACCCACGTGCAGGACCTTGTACTTGGCCATCTATTGAACTACAGAACTTCATGAGGTTCTCACAGGCCCACCTCTCAAGCCTGTCCAGGTCCCTCTGGATGGCATCCCTCCCCTCCAGTGGGTCAACTGCACCACAGAGCTTGGTGTGGTTGTCAAATTTTCTGAAGGTGCACTGGATCCCACTGTTGTCACCAAAAAAAACAATGTTGAACAGCACTGATCCCATTAGCACCCCATGAGCATATCCATATTTTTTGTGACCCTTACTACTTGTAATTAGTGATAAAAACTCTTAATTAAAACAGTAAACAATGTAGGTGCAGCAACAGAATTTGGAACACTAAAAGAGAAAAGACAGTAACAAAACTCCCCATACAGATCAGTTTTACCTGAGGGCTATGGCACTGTTCATGGACATACAATGCTAAGCTCTCTCATAATTACAACCAGTTCAATAGAAGAATGTAGTCAATAAGTAATGAAAGAAAAGCCTTTCAGTTGCCAATTAGCAACTTCAGATTTCATATTTTATGAAATTCTGAAAACATGGGTAAGCATGCACCAGCAAGTGTATTAAATTCTATGAAATTAATGATGGCTTCAGGGGAAGATGAGTTTAGCTGGCATTTAATCATATGTTTATTTTGTTATATAAATATATTGCAAGTCATTTTTACACAGACAAGTTTTTATTGGTTTGATTATGTGCATTCTCTTGTTTGCCAACTGTTTTCCTGAGTTGCACCACTCTTTCTCTTAAGTAATGGTTCAAATGAAAAGGAGCTTCTGATTTAAGAAGTTGAGAAAGACAAGACCATATCTTTCTGTGCACTTATACTAGAGATCTCTGAGGTGCTTTTGTAAAAAAGGGCTTTCCAAGGGGAATTTTTTCAGAAAACTTTATCTGTGATACCACCTACAAAATATATTACATTAATTATATTTGCAATTTTGTTAGATCAGGAATATTTTTCCTGCTGATTTGACCTGAAAGCAACCTGCTTAGATAGTAGCATTTTCCCATGACCATAAATTTCAGATTTTATTAGTTGTAATTTTTGTTGAATCTTATCGGGGCTTTTTTCCAATACTAATTGTAGTCTAATACCATTCTAGTATATTTTAAAAATATATATTCTGCTTATTTTCTCATTATCATCAGCTGTCCTGTATGCATCATAGCTTAAAATAAGTTCTATTTCGACCAGCAGTAAGAATACCATGCAGTTCTTTCTTTGTACTTCAGCTCCTTCCTAAGAATTGCTGAACTCTGTAGACAGATTTGGTTTTTGTTTTTCTTTTCACATCTAGGTATCAAACAGCAAACAATTACTGCTTTCTCTCTCCCTCTTTCTTACACTGTCCTTCTCTCCCCAGTTTATTGCTTGCGATTTAAATGCTGATGTTGAGTTCCTCCTTTGATGAAAGGCATGGAAATAAAGGTAGTATCAGCACAAGTTTTCGGGATTGCTTCAGCTTTTCTTTGGCAATATGGCCCTGCTGCCTAAGGATCAGCTTGGATAAGTGAAGATAGTGTGATTCATAGAGGAGGATATTTCTTGCCTTGTCTCTTGTTATACCAAGTTGTCACTTTATAGTGACTACCATGTTATAAATGTTAATGGTCATAGCAACACCCATGAAGTCTCAACACAAAGTGGCTACTCAGAGGCTTACATTTTTCTCCAAAAAAAACCCTGTATGAACACTTCTAGCACTGAGAATTCCATTCTTCATCCTTTTCTCTCAGCTTCCTGCCCTCTCATCAAGACATGCTCTCCTCCTTACCTTCTATCCACTCTCACCTTTTACTTGCTTTATTCAGTTTCCCAAAGACTTCCTCGGGTCTCTTAAAAGTTCAGTTCTTTCTCCCTGTGTGCCTGTGTGTTCATAAATATCCTCTTTGTCTCTCTTTACCTTGTCTAATCAGTTCAGCCTTATGCAGCATCTGATAGTCAACATCTGACCTATTTTGGGAAAAAAATTCCCTTTTCAGGAAAGAATAAGAATTCTCTCTTAGGAAAATTTAAGGATACGGTTTTAAGTGTGTTTGTATAAGGCAATCTAACCAGAAGATGTCCAAAGCATAAAGACTTACAGACATCCTCATTGAATATTTGTTAAACCTAAGACTCTAAAATTTAACTTCTTTTCTTAGATTCAATTTTACTTAGCAGCATCTGAAGTGCTGATTAACTAGACCTAATGTTAGGTTCCCTTCAATTTCTGTTAGATTTAATTATATGGGGAGCACAGTTTCTTACATTATTTTGACACGACAGGAAAGCCTGAATACATTAAAGTCAGTATCAGACAAAATAAAAAACCCAAAATAGTGTAATTGCAGGACTTGTAGAGAGTTGAGAAAGAGAAATATGGTAATGAAATGCTGAAAAAATGTTCAAGAAAGCAGAAAAGTATTTGGTTTGTTATTTTTTAAAAGAAAATATTATGAAGAAATAGAGACTCATGAGGTCATTGAATTGAAATAGGGATAGAACAGAGGTTAAGCAAAGAGCAAGACTGAATGCAGCTGAGAAGTGTTGCAAGGAGATATGGAATGAATTAATTTACTTTTTAGAAATAGTTTATACCTAGGTTTAATATAGCAGTGGGCATTAGGAATGGGATTAGGATGGGATTGCATTAGGACTGAGTGGCTGCACTGGTGCTGGTGGCACACCAATGGGATATGAGCAATAGGTGGACCTTATTAGGAGCTCTTAATCATCCTGCTTTCACTTCAGTGCTGTGATGTGTACCTGGGCCAATGTACCCCCACCAATGTCTTTTTAGTCAAGGCAGTCTTGTACCTCAGGTACTCCCTGCTATTCCTCACTTCAGCATCAGCACTTCTGTTGGCTTCTCCATCCTCTGCTGGAAAAATTGAAAAAAATAGCAACAGATCTCACAACCTTGTTTTGAGCTATGAATGCAGAATGTGATCCAGTGTTTTTGGTAGAAGAAACTTAGCCTAAGATGGGAAAAGTAGCAGTCCTGGGAGAAGAGGGCCAGAGAACGTGGTGATATATCCTATTTCATCAGCTTTCCTCAGCCAGGGACAGTCCCTTGCAATGCCTCTGAAAGCTGCTTTCCCTTCTGTTGAAGAGGAGCTGAATAAAGGAGAAAGTCTCCTGAAAGGTAAGCTCACAGTGAACAGTTGTAGGTGCACAGGATGCATTCTGGTGTCAGTTGTGCCATCTGGAAGAAAGACTGCTTTGGACTTTTTTATAGTCACTATGAGTTTTCTAAACATTAAGAGGAATATCACCATTTTGTTTTCTTGAGTGACTTGGTCAAAAGAGTGCTTTGTTCTTCCAAAAGAGGATGAGATTTAACTGTATAACTGCAGCAATGCTAATGTAAAAAGAACACCATGAAAAAGCCATGAAAACATGTTTTAGTAGGTATCACTTGAAGGACAACGTACAAAACTAAAACCTGAAGTGCTAAATTACTTCTACAAGTTGTCAGACTAGATTTCTATAAAACCTCCGATAGTGAAAAAGAGCTGAAGGAATTTGGAGCAAAATGGGATTTTATCTTCTAAATAAAATGAAAGAATCATTCTCTACAGGAAAAAAAAAAAAAAGAAAAATACTAGAAAATTATTCTAGAATACGTATGTGTTCTGAGAATAGATGTAGTAAGAGCAAGCTCAGATAAACTAATCTGAATTTTGGTGTTAGAACTGTTATGCAAGATTACTTGATTATTTTGCTATAAAAGGAAAATGAAAATAGCTACAGGCATGATGTGGAAGAATGGACTGATTAAGTTGACACACTAGTCTTTCTAATCACAGGGGAGAGTAAAAATTTTGTGAAGCCTTATCAAGGAAAAGTAAACAGAGGTACAGACTAACTGTACTACCAATACTTTACCAATACCTTACTAACTAACCTTGAATTTCCTGCTGAGAGTATAGGTAGGATACCTACTCTATGATATATTCAGTGTAGGAGCCTGATCCAGAATCTTTTTACATATGGAAAATCAATAGTTATTCTTGACAGAAGAAGTACATGTGGAGTATGTAAGTACAGGATTCATTCCTAAAGATGGAATTCATTTAAGCAGCTTCCCTGGAACATTTAGCCACATCTATGGAAGGTGCTCAGTCTCTGAAAGCACTGGGCTGCTCCTTATTGCAGTACAATATTTCCTGGCCTGGTTTTCCCTAGGAAACACAGTCTGTTACTGATTTAGGTATTCTCATGGCTTGTAAATGGCTTCTTTAAGAAGCTGGCTTATTGAATCTTTGTTGAGCAAGAGAGAGGCTTTCTGGAAGTATAATGTTAATGTGGAACTAGTACATATAATTAGTTTAAATTAATTTCTTAATTCTTGTCTATTTATTGACCACTTCAAAAAAACTGAATTTAATTTTTTATACTCGGCAAAGTTGGAAAAGAGGGTTGTTCTTTTTATCTATTTGTAATGACTGAACTTCATATGAAATCTGGAGGAAATCTTATATGTCCATGGGGGTATCATTCTTTGAGATAAAAGGGTTTTATTAATCTTTCCACTTGCTCATATTCTTCCCTTTCAATTTTATTCTCTGAGCAAAAAATAATCTCCCTTTCTGTACAGTACCTTGTTTGGAAGGGTTTACAGTGCAATTAAATGAAAGCCAGTGATCCTTTTTATATTATTTCATAAATTGACACAGTAAATTTGAGTTTGTAAAGTTTTATGAAATATAGTTATGGGATTCTTGAACAACAGATGGTGGATAAACACTCTATACTTTGAAATTTGGTATTCATAACACTTGTTCCGTCTGAGCTGTGGGTTCACTCTCTGTGGATGACTCATGCAAAAATATGCATTCACAGATAATGCAGAATAAACTTAAGTTTTAATCTGAATTTTTTATGCCTTCCTGACTGTGTATCTAAATGCTCCTAATGAAGCAGTCTGACTTACTGCTCTGTGAATGCCATGCTACTTTGTTAAAAGGAAGATATTTTTGTTAATTGTCATAATGATTTTCATCTGTGTGCTGGCATTTGAAAAAAAAATCCTCTTAATTAAGAATAATTGTGTGAAGCCAGGGCGACAGTGAGAAGATATTAATTTGTTCTTGTAAGTCACTAAATTTTAAAAAGTCATTCCTCAGTGAAGTAAGTGGTTAGTCACATGCTTGTTCTCTTTCACTGAAGTGCTCTTTAATTCATTATTGTCAAATTAGACTGGGAAATAATTTTTTAAAAATAATTTAAAACAACTATTGCAGAAATACTTGAATTTAAATGAAACAAAGCTCTTGAAGCATCTTGTCTCAAAATGTGTATGGAGCACTCTGGGAGAACAGAGGGTGGATGGTGATGCCAGACATACAACATGTTCTGTTCTCTCTGTGGTGTTAGCACATGTGGTGGTGGTGTAGGCTCAAAGATGGGGCATGTTTAAAATTGGGCTTTTTAGAAAGGATCAAGTCAAATATGTTTTACTTAAGTGCCCAAGCATTCTATTTGTCTGGTGTAATATTAATTTCCTTGTGAAATGGTATCTTTAAAATCTCAGTATCATGTTGCAGCTTTTGGCACAGAACTAACAGTTGCTTGAGGCACAGGTTGGATCCTTGTCTGCTTGAGTCACGTGCAACACTTTCAATTTGGTTTCAGAAGCTTCAGAAATTTCTCTGATATTATTCCAAATCCTCATACTGTTTTTTTATTTGTTGTTTCAATATCATAGCTTGAATTATACAAATAATTTCCTTGAAGCCACTTCTTACATTAATTGTAATGCATATTGTGGCATATTGTTATTTTTGTAAATTAATTCAGTATTGAGTAACTATGTTTCTGTCTCACTAAGCTGAAGTATTAATCGGAATTAGAATTTACTCTCTCTGTTTAGCTACATAATTATAAAATAATTTCTTTTTGCTGGTCCTGTATTTCTGTGGCTTAAAATTGTTAAATCATTACATTGATTTCTTTTATCAAAATCTATTATCCCCTTTGTACTGAGTCATATAATTGTAATAATTCAGAATAGGAGAAGCCCATGATGTGTTTCTGAATCTTGAACAGGGAAAGGGGATAAGCTAGTATTGCCCATCATTGTGCACCACTGTCCTCTTGTGTAAACTCTGTGTTTAGGACAGAAAGTTTTAAACCAAATAAATCTCTATGGAAGTGACTGCAGGTGGTTATGGAAGTGAATGCTGGAGGGAAATATCTAGGGGAGATTCATATGGCTCAAGAGTCTGTAAATTGTTACAGCTGTATTGGCAAATGTCCCATCTAAATTTAAAAGGAAACAAGAAAAAAGTGTCAAGATAAGTTTTATGTACACATACACACCTACTGTATTTCCAAATGTCTCAAAACCAAATGTTTGCCAGATATAAAGCATTTTCTGTTATTTAATTTAAATCCTGAATGTACCCAGTATGCACTGAAACATTTCAGATATTATTAAAACAGTCACATTGCTTTACAGAGAAGGCTGAGGCAGCGATTGAAATGGATTGCTGCATGTAGAACTGCCATCCCCTCTTTTCTGTTCATGCATCCCACCACATCTGATTACCAAGAAAACAAATATAATTTTAAAGTTTTTCGCTCTTAAGATCAACCTTTAACAGCTATTTCATTTGGCAGTTGAAAAGCTGTTTGTTAACTCAGTGATTGTTGCTTTGGTTCAGAATCTAACCCCTTCTGATGGTGCCAGCTTTGGCATAAAACAAGCATATGCTTAACTCAGAGATTTTGGTCATGTCTTAAATTACCACAGTGACAGTACATCCCATAGGCTTCCACTTTCAAATGTGGAAAAATCTCAGTGGTGAGATTCTTTTGATTACATGTATCCCACAAGTTTCTCAATTAAAAATTCTATCTTTAACTTCTGCATGGATCTTTTTATTTGTTGGATGACCCTTTGGAGACAAGGAAAAGCCTTAATAGATACTAAAAAAATCATATGACATAATGCTTACATTTTTAAGGAGATTATTAGCAGTAGATTTGTACAAGTGTACTTAGGCATGTAAAATAAAATTCTGACACTGAACAGAGTTTGTGGATTTTACAAAGTGTAATGACAACGCAGTGTGGAAAAGGCATATGCATTAATGTATGTTTAACTTTACATTTTTTTGATGCATATCATGGGAATGGAGAGATGCTTCGTGTTTAAAATTATCCTGCTTGTGCTTTGAATAGGATTTTAAACAAACCTAAAACCAAAAGAAAATAAATATTTAATGCATGTTAATGAAAGTAATACAGATTCCTGGTGTTATATATTTTGGGACAATGCCTATCTCTGTAGTGAATTGAGAAAAACAAGCCAAGGTACCAGCAATGGTTTCCCCTAATTGTTGCTACCTTTGGCTGTATATAACAGATGGCAGGGTAAAAGTTGGATGCAGAACATTCATCACCAACTTTTTTGAAGTATCTTATTTTTTACCTCTACTTCACTCTGGCAGAAATTTTCTGTTTTACAAGTTTTCTTGGGGGAAATGTGTCAAGTGGAAGGAAGAGCATTCACAGTCATAATATGTATCCAGGGTGTGGGAAAATGGGATTGACATGACTCCTCTGCCTGATCTGTAACCAGGATTTGTATGTGATGAATGCCTACTTTTGCTCAGGTGTGTCTTTCTCCTGTTGGACCTGTTCCACATTGAATATACAATTATATATTCATTAGATCAGAGATAGTGTGCCTAGTGATTAAGGCACTCCTTTGAAATGTAAACCCCAGCAGTGCCTGTTCAGAGCAGTAGTTTGGTTCAGGTTTTGCAGAACAGATGAGTTCCTCATCACCGACCTGCTGGTTATTCTGATCTCATTCTCTCTCTTTCTTGCTTTTTAAACCCTTTCGTACCTCAATTTTCTCTCTCATTTTAGAGCACAAATTGCATGCCAGGACTAAAGAACTATTAAATGAAGGTTGATTGCAACTCATAAATGTATGTGAAACATTTTGACTTGTGCCAATTTGCATGTTGATGAATTGCAATGCAGAAGTGTGTCTTTCTATACAGTATAGAGAGAGGGTATGTGGCATGCTTACCCTAATTGAAAATGTTATACTGAACATGTTTTAAAAGACAGATAAAATGGATTACACCTATTTTGTACAAAAAAAACACAATCATCCAAAAGAAGATAAGATTCTTTCCTCATTCCTGCAGCTCCATATATTCTGCTGATGTTAAAAATCAGGATTTTAAGGATGTTATTCCTTAGAGTTTTAGTATGCTAGTAATACTCAGTGTTGTGCTTCAAAACCCAGTACAATTCCGTAACTCTGAAGGGGATAGGAGAATTCCCTCTCCTCTAGGAGGAGGACATGGGAATTAACAAATCTTGAAGAAGCAATAGTTAATATGCATGTTCATGAGTAAAACAAAGAGGGAAAGCTTCACTGCTACGTAGGAGTACTTAGAAATGCCGAGTTAGTAATAATTTTCTTTTGAGCTGAAATTGCTTTCTTCTCTAGGTTTTTCCAATGTTGTTGAAAAGTTAGCATGAGAGGCTATATAATTAGCTTATTTTCTGTGAGTAAAATTTCAAACCTATTTGCATTGTTGAAGTATACTCACAGAGTCACATAGTTCTTTTCATTTCCTGAAGGGTTATTTTTTCTAGGTTTTAGTTTGCATTGTAAGTTTACTGTCTGGGTGGTATATGGAATATATTTCAGGAACACAGTAGAAGCTGGGCTTTCATGTTTCTGAACATGAAATGTTCATGCTGCCAATAACAGGAATCTCAGCTTTATTTCTGATACTGCTATTTCTGTTACTCCTAAAATGAACCAATAAAATGGGTCTTTAGTGACAAAAACAATACAGCTAGTGCTAGGAGAATCTTTGTGAATCTAAGAGAATCTTAGATCAGAATTGTTTGGAACTAAGATAAAAGACTGGATTTTCAGAAATGCTTACCAATAGCCTATTTATTTTGAAATAGGTGGCATTTTTATCAGATAGGAATAGGTTTATTCTTTTGAAAATTCTGCTCATCAAACTTGTTACTGTACTTAAATATGCTTATGGGTGAGTGAGCCACATCTGTGTTTGACCTAGAGACGTCTCTGATTGTGGTCTTTCCATGCAGAGTCTGAGATCAAGTGAAAATGTCTTTGTTGACTTTCGCCTTTCTTCTTAAAAAGTGTGCATTGGTAATTTCTAGTCTAACCTCCCTTCTTCTAATAGGAAACTAGACTCAGCCTCTGTCTCTTTCCCAGCCTGCATTTCTACCACTTCCAAAAAGGCAAAAGTTGCATCTGTACAAGTGGAGAGGAAAGAACTTCCTTTTTTTTTTTCCCATGAAACACAGACCATTATTCTCTGCCAGCGAATCACTGACAAACACCTCTAAAATAATGTTACTAAACTTGAAAATTGCTGTTACTTTATCTTGAGTATTTTTAATATGACTCGATATGATTCATTACCGTGACACTTATAAGAAGTTGGACATGGGAACTTCAAAATTCCTTTGAATTTCCAAAAACAACAACAAAAAAATCTGATATTGTATGTTATTAGATGACTGCTTTGGGGTACGGTAGTCTAGAACTGTTGCACAGCATTGTGTTCTGGTTTATGTATGTGCTTAGTGCTTTGAGAGCAAGACCAAAGATTTGACAGTCGTGGATGTAGGTAAAGGAACAGAGAATCTTATCTCGCCTGATTTCTAGAAAGAAAGGAAAATATGGCCTATGGAATGTTTTACCCAACTTTGGCAAACATATACCTGGTTAAAGATTTCTCTTCACTTCTTTCCTACGGAAGGACACCTATAGACTTGATTTTTCTAATGTAAAAAATTGTGCATTTCTCATTTGACAAATTTGGTTTGTTCAATTCCAAAGAACTGTGTGAAAATTATACAAGGAGCAGTTTTAGCTATGAGTTTCATCTGACATTTATAGAGGTCATGTCAAAAAAGTCTCTGCACCTAAGAATGTGCAGTTACAAATCTTGAAAAATGAATTTCTGTAGAGAAATATATATATATATCTTTATACACAAAACATTTCAGTATCATGTGATTTTTAAGATAAAATTAAGAAGGGAAGTGTTAGTGACTGAACTATTCCTAGACTGACAGCAGATTTTGAAACATGTGACACCTGTGTTTCATAGAAGCAGAGAATAATTCTGTTTGGAAGCATTCTGTGGAGGTCGTCTTGTCCAAGCTCTTTCTCAGAAACAGACAGCTTTGAAGATTGCTCAGGGTCATAATCAGGTTTATTAAGAATAAGGAAAAAAAGGAAATGGAAATGAAATGTTACAACAAAATAGGGTCTCCAAAAAATTATGAAAATTGTGTTTAGATATGGGTCTGTGGAAATGAATGAATTGCATTTTATTTATCCTTCTTTGTATTTCTTCTCAATAAAATCTATAATTGAGCATCATGGGAAATGCCTGAGAGAGAAATCTTGAGTGCTATTCAACATATGAAAGTGTTTAAAAGCTTGCTTTAATTTATATTAAAAGAGAAGATAATGCTAAGCTTGGTATGTATAGCCACTGGGGTAGTACAGTGTTGGAAAGGTAAGTGGTGCAACAGCAAGAATACTCAGTTATTTGCCCGTAGGATTTGTGCTTGAACTTCTAAGCCCTAGGGGCCTTTTAGTTCATTAATAGTTTACCTTTTTATTCTGGATTATATGCCCTGAAGATCATGGTTTTGAATAAGGCAGCAAGTGAGGAGTTTTACTCATGCATTTGCTTTGATGCGAGATTAAATAAGAGTTGGAAGGAAAATATTATCAAAATTGTATCAGTGGATGTAAATATTTCAGAGTTTTAACCTTAATGATTAAGCATATATCTATTCCAGTAAAGAAATATAACCCAAGAAATTGTTGAAATATATTAAGATGCTAAACAAAATCCACCAATCAAACTGCAAGAGCAACTAAATATGCTCATTTCACATCTGTGAATATGACAGTCAAATGGAAAAGAACAATAGCTTAGACAATAACTTCGAACTTGGATTTATTCCAGCACTTGTGATACTTCAGGGGTCTCAAATTCCCTTAAGTGCTTTGCACAGCAATGCTGTAGTGATTGTGCAATCTGTCAAAATATACACATTTAGGCACGCAGCAGTTTTTCAACACAAAGACTTAGAGCTACAAACTGGTTTAACCAAGGAGTTTCCACATAATCTCAAGATATCCGTTGAGGTTTTCACAGTGCTGAATTGTTGCAGAAGGGGATGAGAGGTGTCATCATTAGAGAGGAACTGAATCAGCAGTAGGAGTTTTCTTCATTCCTTTTAATTGCTACCACTATGTGCTGAAACGCTGTTGGTTTCCATGGCTTCAGTAAAGTCAGGTTTCAGTTCCCTAAGTCCTTGTACAAGATGTGGCTGTCTACTTCTGTCATAGAGTTACATTTAAACATTAATTTCCTCAGTCTTAATGTCCTCAGTTTTTGCAGATAATTGCATTGTGAAAGTTTCAGTGATGATCCTGTCAAAGTTTGATAAGTAGCTTACTACTTGAAAAAGCTTTGCTGTTCTTTCAATTCTTTTTAGTGTTTTACTTTATCTCCTGTTCTTCCCCACCCCCCTTATGTCAAGTTGCTATTATCACTTGGTGAGTGCTTTTCTTTCCTTGGTCTGACTATTTCACTTTCTATTGTGTAGGAGCTCAGAAAGCTCTCGGGTCTGGCTGATGAGAAGTCTACAGCTCGCCTGGAGTGACACCACATGACAAAGAAAGATAGATACATATATATTCCTATCTTTTTTTTTTTCCCTAAGTGAAGTGAAACTTCTCACTCCCCAGGAGCATTTCCCTGCTCCACTTTTATGGTGAAAATTTTTGAATATTTCATTTTCTCTCATACTACTTTTCATGTAGTCATCACAGTGCTTTTTCTGACATTTGTTTGCTCTCACTGTAGCCAGCTAAAAGACGACATATGTTGCCCCTCTTCTCTATATGAGATAGAGCAGGCAAGGTCATATGGTCCCATAGTGCTGGAAAAGACAAGTCTTACAGATACCACTGAAGTAGGACAAGAAACACATTGAAGAAAAAAACTAGGCATACATGTCTGTCACAGCTCAGAGGCTGTTAATATGAGCTTAATAGAGATAAAATAGTGAAAACTCAACCTGGAGAGAATTCACATCTATTCTTTGCTTCGATCTGTGTAGAAGCAGAGGACACACTATCACTTTTTCATTAGTTTCTTCACTTTGGAAGTGGTTTAATTCCATGCCTAAATATTCTGTTTTACAGTGTTGTAGATTTCATGTGTATCATAAAAATAAAATCCCTTGGATCATTTTTTTAAATACATATTTTTTTGAATACCATACTTGGTCTGTGCGACACTGAGAGAACAATATCACTCTACAGCTATCAAGTCAGAGTAAGCATATGAAGCAGTTGTAGTCAAGCGTATTGTGGTTTTGTAATGAATGTGCTGAACCTGATAAGGGGCTTGAAAACAAATGGCATCATGAGAGATGAAAATCTGTACCATATGGAACATGATATAACTGTGGAGTCTCAAAACACTGACTCTAGGGACTGTGCCAGTGTACGTGGGAGAAGTGAGAATTTCATGAATTATGTTACTCTTGAGTGAATTTGAAAGTTAAAAAAAAAAGAGTTCAACAGTACTCTGATAAATATGCAAATGTTCTTGTTCTCTGAATGAGACATAAATGCAGCTTTGATGTTTAGGTTTTTGAAACCGGGGGTTTGGACAAAACACTGGAGAGGAGAAGTACTATACAACACAACATGTGCAAATACCTGAAAACATCAGTGGAATGATTGAAGTCAAAAGACAGAACTAGATGTGTCAGGATTAGTCTTATAGAGTGGGAGACAGCAAAAAAATCAGGCACTCTGTGGCAGAAAATGGTTTGGTTATTTAGCGTGTATCGCTCTTTCTTCAGAACATAAAAACCAGTGCTAGTATAATTGCCAGCTTGTGAAAGAATTGCAGAGCAGAGTCCTGTCTTAAAGATCTTAATGCCTTGAGTAGGTGGGTTTAACAAACATTTTCAATCAAAATCCTGAATTGGATGAAAGTACATTGCCTATTAAAAAATCACCTATTTGCTTCAGTGGGATGAAGCATTAATGTGTTAAGCTGTTGTTTGCAGTGTGGCTGTGTGCTGTTGAACTGGGCATTGCTGAATGACAGGTAACACCCCCACTAGATATGTGACGTTAATCTAAGCATGGCTGAGTGAAAAGTAGGGGAAAAAAAACTGTATAGGTTCGCTGTCAGGTGAATAGAGAGCTGTATTTTTTAGTTAAGAAGTACTTTGTGGAGAAAAATCTTACTGAACAAAGTCTGCAGAAATACTCAGATCTTTACAGCAATCTCACATGATCATCCACTTCTGGCTTGGTATATCTAGAGGTATTTCCTCCTTATAAGTATCTTAGGTGCCAAGTAGGGGAACCTTATCTGCTTTAATACAGGGAAAAAGAGAAAATCTTTCACAGACTGTTTCAGAGCCGCAGCAAATCCTGGTCCATAACTAATCCTCCTATGCCAATTATAGAGTTATCAATCTTTTGTCTCATTTGTAGACTATGTTGCTTGATTCACTCTGCTTGCCTGCAGCTTCTTGTAATTTTTTCTCCTGTCCCTTTCCAAACATTCTAATTCCACACAGTTTTCTAAGTTTTTCATTCTCGGCTTTCACTTTCTCATGCTGTCAAGTACTTCTTGGAGAAACCTGGTCCTGTAGACAAGAGTGAATGTGGATTTTTGGAAGGAATTGCAGGGGTTTGTTGGTTTATTTTTTTTGTTCTGGTTGTTATTCTGTCTCATGGGAGAAGGTGTTGTCTTTTTAATCTGAAACAAAAGTATCCTGAGACAAGAACCCAAAGCCAAAGATGGTAACAACCTTAGCCAAGATTCAGATATTGGTGTTTTATAAAACAGCCTTTGTTTTTAAAAAGTACTCTGTGGTTAAATTTGGACATAATAAAAATTTGCTGAGTGGTTCAGGCTAACTCTTTTGAATATCTGCAGAAAACAAGTATTGGTTCCATATTTTACTTTTTAAAAGAAGGTATGACTTCACTTAAGCAGAAATGTGAAAGTTAAAAATTAGTACAAAAATATTAAAAACTTCTAAAATGTATAAAAGCAAGTTTCAAATGAAAGTGTCTCACAGTATGTTTCATATTGCAAGGGGGTGTTTTTCCACCACTGGAAATAAACTCAACAGTAGTTTATGAATTAACATTTCTTGCAGCAACATTTACTTAAAGAAATGTGCTACATTATAAGACTTGAAAAGCAAAACCAAATAAATATATATATTCTATAATAAAAGAGCATAATTTCTAAATCAACACTATATCAGGAAAGTATGCCTTACAGAATGAGAATGCACCCTGACTATAGTAGCCAAAGCTGAAAAATTTAGTATTTCCATGCATGTATGTGAAATTAAGAAATTCTAACAAGTGCCAAGCCTACACTGCCTTCGCAGCATGTAGCTTATCATTGTATTTAAGTATTTTGAAAGTTTGCATAAACAAGATAAAACCAGTGATTAAACATTGCTTGGCTCAGGAAAGGTTGGGATTTTCTGACCTACAGATCATGAGTGCTCTTGAAAAGCTGAAGGATAATTCCCATTGTAAAATGCAACACATAACCTTTTAAGGGGCACCAGTAACAAATTTGATAGGGTCTTTAACATGTGTAACAATGGAAGACAATAAAAAATATGGCATGCCTTTAGGAATCTAGGAATGAGTGAGCTATCATTCTGTGAGCATTCTCTTGACTTAACTTGCTCTGACCAAACCTGCAAGTTTAGGCAGCAACTCATACTTTAAAGTAATCTGTAAAAGAAAAGTATTCCAGAAATTTGGCTCTAAACACCAGAGTAGAGGTAGGAAGTTTACAGTAAAAAAAATCCCTTAAACCACTGGGGGAAAAAAACCCCAAAATTAAACACCAAAATTAAACGATCATTTAAGTAATAGAGTTTTTGGGATTATGTGTTATCACCTGAAATGACTTTATAGAAACCATTTTGGGAAATACAATTATTCCCTCAGTCTTAGACTTTTCACTGACTGATGAACTCTGAAATTCTGATGGCTTCCTGATATGCTGCAGTGTATCCAAGGTTGCAGCAATAGTTAAGTGAATTCTGTAAAGCTCAACTATTTTTTTTTCTTACTTGGATGCTAGAGGTTTTCAAAATCATGTCACTTCATAAGATTATGAGAAATTATTTTAGGTGTACTGAAGTAATTAACTCACTCAAAAAGCATCTATGTGAGTTCTGCTGTCACCTTATTGAATAGAATTTAAAAGAAATTAAAATGGAGAACAATTTCTGTGTGATTGTAGTAAGTCTGTTTAATATTGTAAAAGACAAATTACTTGTGTTGTAAAATACAATCCCTTTTTCAGGGATATAGTCAGTCTGCTCTTAATATGCATTTCTGATATTCTTTCTCCTTCTGGACTTAGGTTTTTCCATGATTTTGTTAAAGACTGAATGACTTTACATCATTCTTAGTCAAGGCAAATGCAGCCATTGAGCAGGAAAAAAAAGAGATCATGAGACACAAAAAGGACAAAATAATTTGTAGAATTGTAGTGAAGGCTATCCTATTATCCATAGTGAACTGCATTATCATGGGAAAATAACTTCAGTAGCTCTTGGTGTCAGCAAAACTCTGTCCATACAGAAGAATGTGGAGCACTTCTGTCAACTGCTGACAAAATAAAAAGGCTGCAACCCTATGGAGTTACAGCCTGATATATGGCTGCTCACAGAGGTGTGTAATGGGAGAACACAAGATGGAAGGCTAAGCAAGAAGAAGGATAGGTCTCAAGGCCTTCTGGCTACCCAAAACCAGTACCTACTGGGGGTTCTTATTTATTTTTATGATCCTTATTTGCAAGTATAACAGTCTTGAGGGAAGAGATTCAAACTGGCCACAACTTGCAAGTTTTATTTTCTTTCCCTGGCATGTGAATGATCTGTCATCTTATTCTGTCCCCAAGTGTTGTGTTTCAGAGCTGGGAGAGGGTATAATACCATCATCTGCAGTCATGCTGTGTGGCTGTCAGAGGTTGTCTGCTACCCCAGGGCCAGAAGAAATACAGCCAGGCCTCTTCTCTGCCCAGGCTGAGCTATAAAGAATTCAGATGGTCCTTGTGGTATGCAAAGCCCTATTTGAGAAAGTCATAAAGGAGGCAGGCAGGTGTAATAAACCTCAAGACGAAGTGCTGACCTTCCCTTCACAGGAGAGCAGGAAGTGGCCTCAGGGGCTGGGCAGCGAGAAATTGTTTTGATGTGATAGTTTGACCTAATTTTCTGTGTTTGAAAAGTAAAGCTGAGCCAAGAGACAAATTTGAGCTTGGTGGTAAATCCCTGAGAAGCATGAGATATCCAGCATGAATAGGAGGAAGCTTGGGCAATATTTTGTTTAAACCAAACTGGGCATGTTGTGCTGTGCTAAGCCTTTTGTCAGTCTGTGTGCATGATTGGAGCCTTGTAACAAAAGGTGAGGTTGGTAGTAAGGAACAAAACTAACAATTAAAAAGTACATTCATCCATCTATTGCTGGGCAATTTTATGCAAATCTTCCTCGTATAGTCAGTAACTAATTATATGAGGTTTTTATAGTAGTAGAAATTGACAGCTTGGACAAAGAGATGTAAAGATTTAGATCAAGAGATAACTTAGATGATAAGAATTGAATACAAAATAATTTGGATATGAACTCTTATATAGAATAATAGAATTATATATATATGTGTGTGTGTGCATATATATATATTTGCACATGCTAATAATGATGTTTGAGCAATACCAGTAAAAGTTGATGGTATTGAGGCTCGTTCAAACTTGAACATTTGAAGTGTTGGGATTTTTGCATAGATTTCTTCTCCTGAAGGATCCTGAATTAAAACAGGCAAGCTTATTAAGGCCTAAATATGAATCTCAATTAAGAAGTATCAGTGGAGTATTCCAAAAGAAGAAGACTTTTTCTCCTCTGTATCAGCTGCTATTAGTCCTCATTAAGTATTTATCTGCATTGTCACCAGGCCTCTGAGCTAATTTTTAACTTGCTTTGCAAGCATCCAAGAGATATAAGGCTTGGAGTAGAAAGAGTACAGTGAATTAACTTGACAGATATTTATGGGGAACCACTCCCAAACATGAATCAGCATGAGAGAAAGCATGAATGTTGCATCTTGGAAAATGCTGTGGCTAATGATGGTTCAGTTGTTGTTTTGGGCTGTGGGATGGCATTTTCATTGGTTCCTGTGAAATGGGAGGGAGACGGGTACTCCAAGAAAAGCTGTGAAGATAATTAACACATACTTTTTTTTTCTGGAATGGGGACAAAGGAGGTGAAGAAACGAAAGGGTGGGGAACCAAGTCTTTTGGAAATGTTCAGGAAGTATTGCAGTAGTAAACAGTACTTACTGGAACTTGGAATTATAGTTTGACAAGGGCAATGAGATTTTAATACAGAAGGAATATGCTGGTGAACCTCTATACTAAATGCAGAGCAGAGCATGGAGAGCAGCACAAGGAGACATCTGCACATCAGTATTGCTGCTCGTAACTGAAATGCAGTAGCTTTTAACCAGAATGTTCCTTGTGCATTATTTTTCAAACCAAGACTATCAAAAAGCCATGAGTGATTGTAGCTATGCTTTTAGCCCTGTTGGCTTTGATCTGAGGTGCAAAGAATATTTTTCCATGTAGGCAAGGCAGATCCTTCATAAACCTTAGTGGGGAAAAAGAAGTGTAATTGCTTTTAACTTCAGCAGCGAGTTTCTGGTGCAGTAAAGCCTTGCAGGGATGTACCTATTTTTCAAGGCAGCTCGTGCCTGACAGCTTGTAGATCCTGTTGATCAAGTCAAGGACTGCAGCCAGAATAATTGCTTGAAATTTTCTGGATACAGAAGTGCCAGTGAGGAGTGCTACCCTGTGCTTTTAAAAGGTTGCTCCTAAGGGGCAGAATCAGAACAGTCTTGCAGTATAACAGATGCACATTTATGGATAAATGTCAGGGATAGCACTAATTCTCCTGAGAAGTGTGCAGCAGTATTACCACATCACTGCTTACAGCCAGCATTTCTGTAGCATTTTTGAGCTCTAAAATGTTCACGGAAAAAAATATGGTAGGAGGAAAAGATTGCAGAATTTCTTTGTAAAATATCAAATGCATTTTATGTGATGAACTGTAACAACTAAGCACACCCTACATAACAGTCAAGCTTTGATACTTTTTTAAAGCTCCTCAGATACATTTTTTTTTACTTATGGTGTAACTGTTTGTGTCTTGTGCTAATATTTATGCCCAGATTTGTCCTTGTTACCCTCCTCTTTGCCATTTCCTATCAAAACTAGGTTTTAGGGATTTGAAAGCCTATCTCTTTTCAGAAACACAGATTACTGCATATTTTTAAAGTCTCTTTGAAGTTAATAACAAACACAAAAATTTTATTTTTAGATATTTGTTGGGATTTTTTGGATTGCAAATCAAGTATTACTCAAAATTGTTTGAAATTTGAGCTTGGTTTTCCTAATGTTTAGGGATTTTGTTTCAGGCTTCCTGAAGTATGTATAAGTACATACTTTTTTTCTTTCTTTCATCTTTGACGACTTAATTAATAATATGACATATAGAAAGGATTTCAGGAGAACACTCCTAAAGTATTTAGAGGGTGCAAGTTACTGTAAAATGTGCTGTATAATTAGGTATGTCTTAAAATATTGGGAGAACAACCTGAATCTGAGATGATCCTAATGATGAAAGGGAGATTAAATCAAAGATTTATGATGCTAGCCTGGAGGTGTTTGCTAACTACAGAAAATATATACAGAGTGTTTCAGTACTATAATGATTTCCATGTTATAGCTGGCTGAGAAGCATTCAATATGTGCAGTCCTAAATCCATTTCTTTGGATTATAAATTAGTTCAAAATTATATGCTGATAGCAGAGCTGCACATTGTGTGTTTGTCTCCTGAGAACTGCATCTCTTGTGAATGCAGAATACTGATAACAGCATTCAGAATCTGACATGCTTCAGGCAGGCAACCTGTAGGCTTTCACACACAAAATGCATCACACTGAATGAGTTGAAGTACAGTTGAAAAATGCAGAAGTGACATTTGATTTAAATTATTTAGAAAAAAAAAGTATAGAGATGCCATTTTTATTAATAACTTTTCTCACTAAAACAGAACTAGATATGTGACCATTAGCAGCAGTAAAAGAAACATACTCCCAATCTGAAAAGATAATGAAAGAAAAGTATTTTAGTGCCCCAAATATACCTCATTTGCAGTACATACTCTGCAATATGTATGTAGTTATATCACTGTGATAAGTCTGAATACTTAACTGAAAATACTTTTGGGTGAGAGGCCCTTAAAGAAGCACGCATTGCATTGAAGTTTATGACACTCCCTATGCATCATGGGTTCTTAAAACTGCATCTACCTTTCTACAAATAAGAAAGTATCACTTGGGAAAAAAGTTAATTCATACAGGAAAAAACCAAAACATATACTTAAGGTTGACTTATATAGAAAAGCATGACCAATATGTACTCCTGAAAAAGAATTAGAATGGTGGTTTTGAAGTGTGTATGAAAAAGAGTGACTTAATTTGCAAGAGTATATTTGTGTGTACATATCTATTTATCTTTCATTATATTCTCACAAATAGTAGAAACAATAAGTGAGGTTATTGAGTAGAGTCCTATAATGTCTTTCAAACATTTTGTCCTAGCAGATCAGTAGGATGAAAGAAGTATTCTTGTTTTGTGGGGGTTTTTTTTTGGTTTTTTTTTGAAGCACATCAGTCTTCAACAGAAACTAGTATAGTAAAATACTTCAGAGTTAGATGTTTTTCACTGTTTCTGTTTATAAATGACAGTCCTTTTGAAAGTCTTTTTTTCAAAGCTCTGAAATGTTTTTAGCCTCTAGCTGTCATTGACTTGGATGAATTAATATTGGAGTTCAGATGCTAATTTATGTGACTGCTTTTGAAAACAAATTTAGGTCAAATCCTGTTTCTGTAGGAGTATCCATTAACTCTGTCATTAGCTCCAGGAAATCTTTCTGTTCAGAGCCTCTGTTCTTTAACTGACAATTAATTTTTTCAGACTGAGTCACCTGCCTTCAAGTATGGAGTTGCCAAATAGTGTGCTTTCTTTAAGAAGGAAGGTTCCTTCTTCATGCAGTGCAAATGAATTCTATAGAAATCTAGCATCTGAGTGATGGATTTACTTTGTATTATTTTTCCAGGGAAATTCTGGCCTGGGGTTCAGTATTGCTGGAGGAACAGATAACCCACACATTGGGGATGATCCTGGCATATTCATTACTAAGATTATACCAGGAGGAGCTGCAGCAGAGGATGGAAGACTCAGGTAAAAACAAACTTATTACGTGTGTTTGGAAACAAAATGTGTAATTATTATAATTGTTCTCTTGGAGCAACATGCCAACTGGATCTTTCATGGGGTTAAGGGAAGCAAATGACATGACTGCAGTCATCTTTCCGCTAAGATAGCTGATTGAAGAAGCTTAGAGCAAATGAATAAAAGTAGTTAAATCCTGTATAACAGAGGACATTTGATGGTGTCACCTCCTTTTTAGTACCAGATATTTACTTTAGTGCAAAAGGTAAGATGGAGGCAGCAGCAGGAAACCTGAATATCAGCATGCAAGTTTTCTCTGCCTGGTCTTTGTGTGTTCATTGCTCAAGAACTATACGTTGGTCTTATACATTAGGCTATCAGACTTCCCAAACTACAAAGCTATTGCTAAGTAATCATAACTATTTGTAGATGCTTCCTGTTATTTGGCTGCAGCAGTGAGATATGTTTACTGCTGTTTCCAAACATTATTTTGTTCCATGAGGATGTGATGGCTGTGCTGCATGTTCTGAGTCATCTCCAGAGTGGTCTGCTGTTTTAGATTCTGAAACAAACATACAGATCATTTGATGAGGTTCTCAAATACATGGCAGCATCTCACTTAAAAATGAGGAACCACAGAAGTGCTTGTACTTGTCTTTCCTTATGGACTGAATGCAGAAAGGCTTCCATCTATCACAGAGGCTGCCACCTTACTGTTGGTTTTTCAGCCTGCTAATGCTCAAAAAAAAGCCAATTTAACTGGAAAAACTTGGGATAAAATTTTGATGCTTTCATGGTCTCAGCACTGAAATCAGCTCTGAGAGCCTTTGCCAAAAACAGATGGTCTAAAATTCATAAAATGTACCAGATGGTAGCAACATTTTTCCTGAAGCCTTTTCCTTTAATTCAAATCTAAAAGTAAGGGGAATTGGCCAGTTTAAAGAGCAAGTTTGGGATATTTCTTATGCTACAGTAATAATTTGATTTTGGAAATAATTTTTTTTTTTTTTACTGTGATAGTGATGAGGAGTCATGGTGGTTGGCAGTGCCTAAAGAATTTAGTTTTAACTAAGATTGCTGGTAAAAGGAATGGGACTGATGAGCTAATATCATGTAACTTTATGACTAAAATGCAGCTATCTATCCCTAAGCTAGTCTCAAGAAAAACCTAAGCATTTCTAGGTTGTGATTCATCTCATCCTAAAGTTAATGCCTAAAATAGAACAGAAGAATAAAAGAGCCTATATTTTCATTGGTGACTCAGATGAAAAGGAGTTTCTTTGCCTAGTCCAGCTGTATTGATCTGTGCTGTAAATGTCTGCATTGGGCCAGATGAGCTTTGTGGAAAACAGAGCATGAAGAAACAGCAGTGTTTGGAAATCATGCTATAGAATTAGACATGATGAAAAACATAAAGGGGTCTTAAACCTGAAACTGCCTTTCTACTAAAAAGAAAATTCCTTGCAAAAAACTATAGTATCTTTTTAGTAAAATTTTTAATTTAATGTGAAGACTTTTTTAGTTTAAGCTATTACGAAGACAGAAGCAATTACAGTATTCTGCTATCTTTGTAAAAAATCAATTATTTCATAACTCATCCCTGTATTAAATAACTACTGTAGATTTAACTCATGATTATGTCTGCATTGTAAACATCTTGGAAAGACCTACTAAACCCACAAAAAGTAGCATACTAAGGCAATTCATTAATCGTTTTTAAGATTAGATGTGTCAAACTTTGTGTTTTGTAATAAAAGTTTAGCAGTACAAGTATAATTACCATATTACTAAGATTTATATAATCTTTTAAGCATATATTTGGTATGGTCATTCTTCCTACTCTCAGATATTAGAAAGATTCCTCCTTTCCTTGTTTTATCTGGCAAATTGGTTTCACTTTGCTGCTAAGTCACAATTCTGTCACTTTTTAGAAATACCTAAAAATGTAGTTATTAGTGGTTGTTACTGATATGCCACTGAAGGGCCATATCCTGGGACAGTCTTCACTGACTGACACTATAATTAATTCTTCATAGCAGAGAGCTTATCATCTGAGGCCACTCTATAGGAGCAAAAGCTTAACAACATGCAGTAACAACTACTAAGGGTAGTGATAACATAGGTTTCTTAGCAAAAGCCCAATTTTTAATTACCTGAGAATGGGGGATTGGCGTTTATGGACTGAAAAAAGATATATTTTTTGTCTGCTTTTCTTTCACACTCTGCCTGCAGATACTCTACATTATATAGCAGTGTGGGCTGTCTGAACTGGCTTCTCTATCTGCTGTCTGGTTATAAAATCCTATAAAATCACTTCCACTGCATTTTACATGACATCCCTTTGATCAAACTTAGCTGAGTGAAGTTCTTCAAATAGCAAGACTATGAAGGCAACTTGTAAGAAATTGACTACATGCTCCAGACCCTTGGGAATATTTTGCATGAATGCATGGGTTGACAGGGGAGGAGTAGGTCAACTGAAATTTCACCTAAGTCAAATAAAAGCCCATGCAGCCTACTGCACCTGGTAAGGCATAAGTCTCCAGTGGTAGATGTAAAGTTATAATTACATAAATATCAGGTATAAACACTTGATGGGAGAGAGTGAAGATAAAGAAGCCAGACTTTTATCGGTAGTGTCCAGTGACAGGGCAAGAAGCAATGGACAGCACGCGTATGAAATTTCATCTTATCATCAGGAAACTCTTTTTAATGGTAAGGGTTACTGGACACAGGAAACTCCGAGAAGTTGTGGGATGTCCATCCTTAGAGATATTTAAAATCTTAGTAAACATGTTCCTGTTTACTAAGGAAAGCAAGTAAAGTTGTGAAGCAAGTAAACTTGGTTCAGCAGAGAGGGTTTGACAATGGGCTCTCAAGAGGAGCTTTCCAATTTACATGACACTGTGATTCTTTAATTTGGCCTGAGCCATCAGTGTGCTCTGGCAGCACTGAAGACCATCATCGAGGTGAGCAGAGATGCACAAAAAAGGATTGGAAGCAGCAGTCACATGTAGCAAAAAGGAAAATTCCAGTTGTGTCTGAGGACAAAAATTACCTCTTTAATGTAACTGGTGATTCCATGAGATTATGGAATCTCTCTTTTCCAAGAGATTCAAAATTCATCTGGATGAAGTCCTAAACTATATGATTTAACTTTCACACTGGTCCTGCCTTGGGGAGGAGATTGTGCTAAATGATCTCCAAAGGTCCCTTCCAGCCTGAATTGTTCTCTGAATCTGCAGATTACTCTTGTGAATAAAACCCAAGTGTCAGACTGAAACAAAGGTGATTAAATTGCTGGATTTTCCTTTAGTGGAGAACAGTGCTTTTATTGACAGTGCATAGTGCAGGTTTGTATCACTTCATGACCCGTATCTCTTCTTAAAAAAACACAGTAATTATCGACCACTTTAGACTTCACTCACCTTAATAAGAAAATTCCCTTTTTTGAGAGACTCTCTGAACTTTCAAAAATCAGAGATGCACAGAGCCACAGGACATCTCAAGTTGGAAGGGACCCATAAGGATAATGCAGTCCAACTTCCTGCTTATTTCAGGAGTACTACTAAAACTAAACCATGTAACTGAGAGCATTGTCCAGATGCTCCTTGAGCTCTGTCAGATGTGGTGCCACAGACATTTCGCTAGGAAGCCTCTTCCGGGGACGGACCACGCTCTGAGTGGAGAATCTTTTCCTCATGTCTAGTCTGAATTTTCCCAGAGCAGCTTCATTTCTTTTCCTTGTGTCCTACTGTTGGTCACCAGAGAGGGATGATCAGCACCCCTCCAGTGGGCTCCTCAAGGAAGTACTGATGGATATGTTTATGTGCTACTCTCCCTGAAATGCCCTGACATGTACAACTAGTGTAAGAACCATCACACTGCACAAATCAGATTTTAGAAGACATTTAGGTCAGTACACTAGCTCCTCATCTTGCAAAATAAAGCTGTGGGTATAGTATAAGTTCATACATAGTAAATAATATAAAATATATCATTTGATATAATTTTAAGAACAATTTTTGATTTAATTATTTAGCTAAATGGTATTATAATAACCTTGGAACTAAATGGAGATTATTTTTTCTCTGAATGCTTCATGCCATGTTTCTCTGAAGATTTGAGTTTCAAGTCAGGAATAGACAGAGAATATAAACCCACTGAGTTGAAGAAGAATTTCTCTCAGTAGTTTGATCTTCTGAGACTTTTGATGCATAAAAACTTCTGCTTCTCTCTCATTAATGTTGGTTGTCCATGGGCAAACATCTACTTTTCAATAAAGAAGCTCTGAATTTGGACATCTTTTCTTCTCTGGAAGAAAGAGAATTCCAGTACTTATGGTTCAGTGCCTTTTTTTGTTATTTACATTTGTGACAGAAAAAGAAACAGTGTTTGTTTCACACTTTGCCTACATAAAGCAAAGAACTTCAATATAATATTCAGTAGTTACTTCTTTTGTCTTATTGATCATAAGTGAATCTCTGGCTTTTAAAAGGCAACGCATAAAACCATTCATCATTCTGTGAGAACAAGAGTGATCAGCTTATAGAACTAGAAGCAGAGTTTAGTGGCAGAACTTTATTGGGGGAAGAAAACAACTAAAAGAATGATGCAAAGCTTTAAATTATGATCAAGTTTAAAAGAGCACAGACTCACAAAATATTAATACATTTTTTGCAATCATAAATCAAAACTATTTTGAGTCAAGAATCATTCATGCTGATTATAATTTCTCACAGTCTAAATTTGATTTTATGGTAGAGATACCTTTCTCAAAAAGCTTTCTCGCTCTACAGGAATGAGAGGGTCATGTGAGTTCCTTATGTATTGCTATCAAAAATTTTCCCTCTTGAAAAGACGAGTTTGAAAATGAGAGCTTTAAAAGGTCTTAGGAGCTAAAAAAAGTAAATAAAACAATCTTATATAGAACAAGAATTCAAATCTTAAGTTTTACCAATCGCTTAGTCACAGGAATCTTACTGAACCTGTGATACTAAAATCAGTTATTGCATATGTGATGGAATATGGATTAGTTAATTCACAGGACTGCAAGATAGATTTGAACACTCCTGAGCTTGACTTTCAAGGGTTAATGTTGTACCAGAAGTTTTTTTTGTATTTGAGCCTCAAATACAGCCTCTAAGCTGTACTCAAGAGGAAAGAGGGACAATACGAGGGTTAAGTCCAAGGGAAGAAATTGGTTGTGCCTGGGAGGATGCACATTGCCCTGGTTAGATGCCCAGACCTGAGGTTGTTTGATTCATTCTTTCTTTTAGGAAACAGATTTCCAGTCTCTTTCCATTTGTGAACCTATCAGTTGTTTTTTCTTAGCATGGACATCTGTAAGGAGAATTTCAACAGGTTGAGAAAATCAGATCCATTGAGAGTTACTGTTGTCAGACTAATCAGAAACAGCACTGGTACCCCCAGCTAGCTGAATATCATAAGTTAAAATGTTCTAAGGCTATGCACTGATACTTCCTTCCTTAGTTATTGTATCTTCCCTTTTCTTTAATTACTGATTGCTAGGAGGGTTTGTGTTGTAAAGATGCAGCATTTTTTAGGCATGCTGTGTTGCTCTACCATCACCCTGTCCGTTTTCCCCATTGGATTTCTCTCCTATCCTCAGCTCTCAAAGTGATTGGTCTGAAGAAAGGAATGTTATACACATGCTAATGGCAGGAGACAAGAAGCAAAATAACTTTCCTTCAGTAATCCAGTAATTCAGGGAGAAAACTTGGAATAGATTCCTTCTCTCATGTTTCTGTGCCTTAAAGGCTTCTGTTAAATGCCTACCAGCAAAGGCTCTAAACAAATTAGATTGTTCTCTCCAGTTGTCAACTAACCCGCTGTGAAGTGTCAAAGATTATAAATTTAGCTAGCTATATGTAGCAAGAGAGGAACTCTGAAGGCCCTTTCTCATGGATATTTGTGGAGGGGAAAAAAAATAAATAGAAGATTGTGTTCTGATCAAAATTTTAAAATAAGCCTGTATTTCACGAAAGTGAACCAGAGAGGAAAAAATGGTGATTTCATGCTGTTACTTCAAAGCTTGAAAACTGGAACTGAGAAACACTGCTGTTGTGTGCAGTTTACCTGAGAAACTCAAAGGAAAGAAGAAAGGGAGGAGAGGAAGCAGAAGTGAGTTCCTTCCTGAGAGCTGGTTAGATAAAAGGCACCCATGGGCTGTGCTTTGCCTCTGAGAAAGTCTGAAGCCCAGATCTTTCCAGAAGCAGGCATACAGTTGTTGCCCATTGGTGTCCATTTGTAGCTCTGGATTGCTTGCTAAAAACTGAATTGAGAATGATGCTATGAGGCCTTTTCAAATTAATGTGAAGAGCTCTTCCCAGTAGAGATCATGTTCTTTACAAGCATGTCATGTGCCTCTAATACAGTTTGGGAAGGGCTTTATTCCACCATCCTTATATATTAAAACAGAAGTGTGTTTGTTTTGTGATTAGCTAAGTCCCTGTTAACTTCTGATCTTGTACTAAGCCTCTCGGTACCAGGTCTATGCGCGTTGCAAAGGCACACGGCTTGTTCAGGATGTTGTTATAATTACGGTGCTGCCACAAAACACTGATTCATATCTGCACTGTTTACAGGCCTCTGACAATGCTATTAGTTCAGTACATAATTTAGCAGTAAGTTAATAAAGAAGCATTCGCCCTATTAGGCAAAACATGCTTGCTTTGCAGACAGTCATAAATTAGATCATGAATTATTGACTGTTCACTCTGTCCTGGTTTGTGTTAGGAAATTTGATCTTATTAACTCTGTTTGTCTGTGTAGCTGTGTATCTTTTTTGAGTTATCATGGAATTGAAAAAAAAAATTACCACAGGCGATCTACATGAAAAAGGCAGGTCACAAAATCCAAATCTGATTTTCATATATTATTTTCAAAGCTGAACATGAAAATGTAAACCATGGTTAACATTTTAAGTTAAAAACTTATATGTCTTATCATCAATGGAATATTGGTCCATGTAATTTTGTTCTGTGTTGTCTGCTCCACTTCATTTTTTGTTGGCTATCTTCTTTCTTTTTTCCTATGTGAATTTTGCATTCTTTGTTCAGTATTGCAGATCCCCAGTCTGTCTCTGAATTGGTTTTTACTGTATTATTTATTGTTATTTATATTATGCTTTTCCTATTTTGAAAATAAGGTGGTAGGCTGTAAAAAATCTTTTATGAGATTCAGGAAAGTAAAACTATGTTTTAACAGCTGAATTGTCAGGCAAAGAGAATATAAGTTAATGAATAATAAAACGTACCTCTCTGTATTGTGGTATTTGAAACTGATTAATTTCAGGAACTTCTTTATAGACATCAGTGATGGACATTTTTATAGAAGCTTTCTTTTGTAACACAAAGCATCAGTACCTTTCCCCATACATTTCTGAGCTGTTTTCCACTGATTGAATTTCCCTGCTTGTGTCTAACACTTAATCAAATTAGCATGGTACAAGAACTCTAGCTTATGTAATGCCCAATGCACTAGAAGTTCCATGCAGTGGTACTGAACTAGTTAACAGGTCTCTCTCCAAAGAGTTCCTTTATTACCCATCCTGCCTGAATTACAGTCACGCCAGAGTGCTGCAGTAGCAGAACAGCACCATGCAGCCAAATCTAAGTGATTATTTCATCAACATGTTTGCACTGATACTGCAGTTCCGAGTTTAAATACCTCAGTGACAGTTTATCTGGAAGAAGCTTTCTGTGGTTGCATACCTTAGAAATCATCAGCTTTCTGTGGACTCCAGTATTAGTCAAGGAAAAAGTATTTCACATCTCTTCCTGTGTTCAACAGGTTTAACACTCTGGGGTGCTATTGAATTTTTCATTTATTTCAATTTTCATGAAACCTGAAAATTATATTTTAGATTAAAAAATAAACTGACTTGACTGACCATTAAAAAAATTAAGTTCCTTTTATGCAGCAAAGATCTTGTTTTAAGATCTTATTCTAAGGAAAAACTGGGTCATTATTTTGTTTCTGAGAGCCAAAACCACTAGTACATGGTGAGACAGTTCATACTCTGTCAAAGCGCCTGTCTGTGGTTTGCATAAATAATTTGGACTTCTTAGCCAAGCCATATTTTCTGGCAGTACATCATCATTGTTACATTCCTTACTCCACTTTTATTGCAGCTGTTAGAGCAGGGGTTCCCCAGAATATGGGAGGTTCAGTGTCAAAACTTTCAAGATGTAGGAAAACTTTGTTTCGATGTTTTGCTCATGTCATGCCATCCTGTGTGTTACTCCGAATCATAGCAACACAAAGAACAAGCTTAGTGTTTTCTCTGTGGGGTACCCATTTGCACTCTACTTTGAGTTGCAGCTGTGTTGTATGCAATCTAATGGTACTGATGCTCCAAAGCTGATGGAGGTTCTTACTGAACTTGAACAACGTGTTTTCTCCTCCTCCATTTGTTTTAAGGCTGCACCTATGTTGGGAATAACTATTCCAATCACACCTAAGCAGGAGGGAGGGTTTTCTGCTTGTCGGTGCAAGCACAGTGCTGCTTCTTTTTGTGCTCAACTTGCTGGGCCTGATCTTTGGTAACACTTTTCTTCTTTTGTGCTCAAGTTTCCCCATTTGTAAAATGGATACAGTGATCATTATCTTTGCCTCACGGGGGTTGTTGTGAAGTTAAAACGAGTTTATATTTGCAAAGCCCTTTGAGAGCCCCAGATGAAAAGTACTTGTAAAAATCCTGAATTTGAGATTGCCTCCTGGGTTATCTGTTGTAACTGGTTTTCCTGCACAAACCTGAACGCGCTGCAGACTCTGCTGGTGTCAGCTGGGAGGATTTTAACTTGGATTGAGGAACAGCTGAGCAGTTCAGTGCCTTCAGCAGGCAAAGCACACCTTGGTCCCAAGTCAGTGCCTTGGCTGTCCGCTGGCTGGACACGCCACAGCCTGGCCCAGAGTGCTGCGATTCCCGGGCTCTGGGTCCCGCAGCCCCCGTGGCACTGGGGACAACCGGACTGGAGAGCTCCAAGGGTAAGTCAGGGCTGCAAAGCCGGAGCTGTCCCTGCCCTCTACCACACCTACAGCGCCTGGCCCGCGGCACTTTCCAGTACCTGCCAAGCAGCCCTGCAGCTGGGAGGAGTTTGGCTGCTTCCTGATGCCCTCATTCATCCTAGGCTTTACAGAGATTTGTTTTCTTTCCCTTTCCTTTATCCCAATCTTCCTCTCAAAACGCCCCACAGCTACCTACACCTCCTTCTGCTCATCCTTCACCTCTCTGGTGTTGTACTCTGGCCTCAGCTATTGACGGGCAGATATGACTCCTTGTCCTGTGAGCAGCAATTTTCCTTCTGGCCACCATTAGAGGCTGCCAGAGCCGCCTGGATCGAGCCGAGCCAGCAGCAGGGCTGGATGTACTGGGATTTCCAGCACTCAGTTGCTTGTAGGAGTAATTGCCAAAGGAAAGCATCGTTCATGGCAGTGGCAGGAGACGAGACGCAGAGAGACTGAGGATAACTTGGGAGTTAGAGAACGGACTGAGGAATGGAAAAATGTGGTAAGAGCAAAGGACATCAAAACTGAGGATTGAGGTGGATGAGAAATATAGAGGGTGAAGAAATGCAGGGTGGGAGAATATTTTGGGAGAGGGGAATAGAAAAAGTAAACATTAGTTCCTATAGAACTTGCGAGAGATTAATAAAGAAAATTTGGTACAAGTTTGAGCCCATTTAAGAGAATGCTTATGGAGCCCCTACCAGTCCCAGCATCCTGAGCACCCTTTGCATGCCTTCTCTCCTTCCTGCCCTGTCCTGCCTGTGCTTCCCTGTCTGCTTTCTCAGCCATCCCCTTGCTGCCATGAACTCGCCATGGAACACAGACATTTAAACGCAGCTGTGGGCTGGCTGGAGCTGCTGGCTGGGCAGTGTCTGCAGGCATTACCTGGTGGAGCTGCTGGCCTCAGTCTCCTTGTGCCTGTGTCTATGCTGCACTGCTTCAAGTATTTTGCTTTTAGTAAAGTTGTGCTTCATTTCCAGTAAGCTGAGGTGGCAATCGGGTCTGCAAAGTGCATAATTTTCTTCTATGTTTGGACAATTGTTTTGATTTGTCTTCTATACTTGTGTGTCTGGTTCATTTCCAACCCAGCAACTTTACCTTGACGTATGTTTGTGTATTGGAGTCCCAAACTCTGAAGAGGATGCTAATTATGCAGAGGACATTTTAAAATTAATAATGTGGGAAATGTAAGATCATAAACTCTGTACAAAATTACTGCAGGTGTGGCTTACCTAGCAAGAGAGTTAATTTGTCTTGAGTTATTCTGGCCAAGCAATAACTGAGGCTTGATAGCACAGAAAATAATTCAATCATAAATTATTTAGACCATCTGTACCTCCAAAATCATTATACAATGACAGGATATCATTCTGCTTTCAGGATGTTTGTGATAAAGGAAAATAAAAAAAGAGGTGAAAGAAGATGTCCTCCTGCTGTAGACGTACTTAAACTTGACTTTTATTCTAGAAGTTTTTGCTTGAGTCTGTGTGCAAATTGAATGGGTGTCAGCTGCTCCTCCCCTCCAGCCTATATAACTACACCCTGTGAGATGAGCTACCATTATTTAATAACTACTCCCCATGCTCAAAGTGTGCATTAGGAGATGCAGCATTTATGGGAGGCATCAGACTGAGTGGGCTTTTGCTTCTCTCCTTGCGCTGCATGGGAATTTTATGTGAAATATTTTTAACATCTCCGGTTTTTATCAGACACTGAAAGAATGGCACTTCATTTTAGTGGTGTTGTTGGCTCGACCATCAAGTAGATATATGAGAAATTTTATCTGCATGGATTATATTTTTTTTTTTTTCCAATGGCAAGGATTTAGAGAATTACATTTGGAGCTGATTTAGAACTTACTGACATTTTTAGCACCTGAATATCATTGACCATCTTGCATTCTGTCTTTATGAGTATATTTGAAATAATACCAAATCAATATTGTACCAAATTTCAAAATTAATATTGATTTTGAAATCAATAGTGTGACAGTATTATTACAATGATTTTCATAAGAAATATTTTTATTTGAAGCTGAAGTTTCTTATATTATATAAATGCTCATAGCATGGTATTAGTTTTTACATTTTGGTAAGAAATTCATTCCTACAGCTAAAAACTGCCTTGCGTCTCCTTACTAAGTTGTTGTGGTTTTTTTAAATCAATAATTTGAAATACAAATACTCAGCGCATTTGGCAGCAGTACATTTTTAAAAGTTTTCAGTGCATGTGTCAACATATTTAAATTATACTGTTTCTTTATTTGGCATGTAGTATTTTAAATAACCTAATTTTGAAGTCTTTGTTGCCCTTGTGATCATCTCTCAATGCAGTGCTGGGCTGCATCACTGTATAAATTTTGCTATCTTCAAATTCCAGGTCTAAGAAGACTTATGAGTATTATACTGAAGCTGAGCAAACATTTTTTGGTACAACATTAGGTCCAAATTGCTTTCAAGTGCCAAAGGGAAAGAGGAAATCAGGGCTGCCTTCATTCACAAAAGGAGTGGCAAAAATCATCTTCCAGGGGAACCTGCATTCACTGTCTTCTCTCTGGAGAATATGAGGTTCCAGCTTCCAGAGGAGTAATCAGATCACCAAACTGAAGGGGCTGTGAAATCAATGTTTCCTCTCAAGGTTCTTTCACTTCCTTAAAGACAAGTAAAGGTTGGGCCAGAGCAACCTTGTAGTGAGTGTGGTGTTTTGAAAGCAAGGTAGATGCTGTGAACCAGAGTCCCCTCTATGGATGCCCTGAAAACTGCTCAGCAGCAATCTTACATGGACCTGCATACATTGTTAGAGTTCATCACATAGAATCATTGAATGGTTTGGGTTGGAAGGTCCCTCTAGTTCCAACCCCCCTGCCGTGGACAGGGACACCCTCACTAGACTGGGTTGCTCAAAGCTCCATCCAGCCTGGCCTTGAACACTTCCAGGGATGGGGCATCTACAGCTTCTCTGGGCAACCTGTGCCTCACTATCCTCACAGTAAAGGGTGTTTCCAAGGGCTCTTCTCAATATCTAATCTCAATCTACCCTCTTTCAGTTTAAATACCCTAATACCCTCTGGGCTGCCACTATGTGCTCTTCTAAACTCCTGTAACGTATGTAAAGATTTCATCAAGTCAAAACAGCAGGTAGAATTTCTGCTATCTTGCTAAGGAGGATGCTCCCCAGTTGAGGAGCTGATTTACAATTCAGAAATGGGATACTAAGACTGCAATCTAAAGACATCATTGCATTATACAAAATGCAACCATTTCAGTGATGGAAATATGCAATGAAAGTGTTTTCCTGAGATGATATTGCAGACATCAGATTGTTTTGATTTTTTTTCTCTGACTGTCTTTTTGTTTATTCAATTTTGTTTTCATTCAGAGCTTATTAGATTTAATTTTTTTTTTTTTTTTTTTTTTTTTTTTGCTTAACTGGAAAAGTTGTTCACCATAAACCAATGCCATTTTTGTCAAGAAAAAAGGATGATAAAAAAAAATTGACCTTAACTTCCCATTTTATTTCAGAGTTCAGTTGTAAACCTGTAGGTGTTACAGCCAAGAGGCATTCAGTTATATAGAAAGATGAGTGGTGGTGTTTCCATCTCTGAAATTAAATCAGTGTTACTGGTGTTCAGCTATATGCCTTTGGCTTGAGGAGCTGGTCTAGCAAGGCCTTTTAGGTTGAAAAATCAGGTGACATATGTAGGAGATTATGATGACCAGAGAACCTATGTTTGCTCTCCTTACAAAAAGATTTGGGGACGTTAAATGAAACTAATAAACAATAGAAATAACCACAAGGAGAATTTTTAACTGGTAGTAAAGCTATGAGATTCATTGATAAAAAACACTGGGGATATTGAGTTTTCATGAGTTTTGAAAAAGGTTAAATTAATGTAAAAGAAATTATCCAGGGATATTAATTGGAAAAAAGAAAAAAAGTATTTTTGGCTCACAAAGTCCACCTGCTGAAAATGTATTCTGGGTAAAAAATTGTGTAATATTTTTCCTTTACCATCTGCTAAAAGCCACAGTTGGAAAGAATCCCCAAACTAGATGGATCCCTGGACTGGTTTATCACTTCATGTAACATTCATCTTTTAGAGGAGCAGCTTATTCCGAGCTTCCCTACAGTGGGATCGTTCTGGCCATAGGAGCAGCACTGTCTCCATTAGGCCAAGGGCTGGATCTCTGTGTGAGCCACTGGGTGTTTGGCAGGGATGTGGTCAGAAGGTTCAGCAGGGCAGCTCCAGTCCAGGTCTCCTTGCTGGCTGTTTTGCCTTGCTGCCTCGGTGTGCCTGCAGCATTCCCACTACCAGGGGCCAAGGTTTTCATCTGCTGGACAGGGTTTTGTACTAAAGGTTTGTCACCGCTTTCTTCTGTTCCTGTTGGGAGCCACTAATGATCCCCTCTTGAAATCAATCACTGCATGTCAGGATGTGCAGGAGCTCAAGGTAGGTAGTGCTAAATGAGCTCAGCATTGCAGAGCTGCATTAATATTGCCATTTATTTGTAGTAATTGGCTGTTGACATATGGAAGATACTGATCTGGCTGGATTTCTACTCTAAATCTACTCTGTCAGTGTCTGTGCTGGCTTGGATGGCTCTGTATGGGATTTCACTGTGCCAGTTTTGATGTAATATGTTGCGTCTTTGAGGTCAGATTCCAGATATTATTTTCAGCCAAGAGGTGTGTGTGTATTTATATATATACATACACACACATATATGTGTGTGTGTATATATGTATATATATATATACACAGAATATATATATATATGTGTAAATATATATATATACACCAAATATATATATATACACATATATATATATATACATATATATATATACATATATACATATATACCAAAAAAAAGACACCCTTTGAGAAAGGCATTCCAAAGAAAGGCATTCCAAAGACATTCCACCTAAAAGGACAAAAGGATCTCTTTGGAGTGGCAGAAAGGGTTAAGTCAAAAAGCACCCCAACTTAGTCCAGGAAGTTCTCAGAAGCAGCATAGAGTGCAGAAAGAATCCAAAGTCCTTTAAACAATAAATAAACTGCTTTTTAGCCAATTTTGTGTCTGGAGAGCTGAGTTTAAGGCCTTTAAGAAAAAAAGAGAGATTTTAAAAAAGGAAATGCTGATGCATCCTCTATTGCAACTGTGTGAATAGGAACATATTCAAGCTTCTAAATATATTTTCTTCTAAGAGTCTAAAGGCTACAGGGACTTTTCCATTCCTAATTATATAGTGCAGTATGCTGTCTGTTTCTGACTTACAACTTCAAAAATAGAACTTAGAGTCATAAAAGAAATACAAGGAGAGGGATAAAGAGACGCCGTATATGATAAGGAAGTTCTCTGCTAATATTTTTACTGATGTTGTAGCCAGGCACTTGGGTTTTAAATTCAGTGACTGTTGGAAACCCTTTAATACACTGGCATTTCATTAAGTGGCTGTTTAAAAAAAAAAACATCTGTGGGTAACTAAAGTAGTAGCGAAGGACAAGCAATGTAAATGTGTTTTGACAGTTCTGTGGCTGTGCTGGTTGTGTCTCAGGTCTCAGCAAGGTCGCGTCTCTAACAGGGTATGGAAGCACAGTATTCAGTATAATACTCATAAGTCTTCTTAGACCTGGAATTTGAAGATAGCAAAATTTATACAGTGATGCATATTCTGAAATTTAGAAGTATTTCCTAAAATCTGAGTTATTTCCTGACAGTTTGAACTTTGGTCTCTGTTCTGGATGTGAAATAAAGCTCAAAGTCCTATGACAGAACACCTGCAGATCATGGTGGTAGGACCTATAGCCTCCCTGGATGGGATCTGAAATTCTTGACTGCATTATAGCAGGCACTTTTACCTCCAAGACCATCACTAGACTCTTGCTATACAAAGGAGGAATTTCATTTGTACTTTTTTATTTCTCATGCAAACTCTGGGAGGGCAAGAAGTAGGTCTTAGTGCTAGCCTGTCCCTGGATATGGGAATGGGAAAAATTACTGGGACTGCCCTGATCTAGAGGGAGTGAGGTGACTTTTGCTGATGCTCTTCCATGTCTTTCACCTTCTGCCATTTAGGCAGGAATCCACTAAGAGATCACTTTCACCTGGAAGGGTAAATGGCTATTTTCTACACTCAAAATACTGAAAAAATTCAAAGGAGTGAACTGTGGGGATAACCTACATAATTTGAGGTCCCACTCCAAAACCTTATGGGGTTTGGAGGCTGTGGGATGAATGCAGGTGGTGTGCTACAGGACAGACTGGGTTTCCATTATATTGTAGTAAAATCTGCACACATACGTAAATGAGAAACATTTTATAAGAGGTGTTTTTTTAAATTTTAAGTCTCTGGGATGATAATCATTCCAGTTGCTGATATGACTTGTGAGGCTGCAGAAGCACTGCACCAGGCTTGAGTAAACACTCCCTGCTTTTCAGCAAGGCTTGTTTGCTCAGCCGTCCACCAACCTTTAGGCTCCCTGGGCCAGCACACTGAAACTGGCTCACCAGTGCAAGGGGAGAAAGCATCTGCCTGGGTGAATTTACTTAGGGAAGTGCTCTGCAAGAGCAGTTGCTGTCTTTGCACACAGAGCTGCCTTTGTGCTTGGTTGAGGTGGTTGCCTTTCAACTCTCGCTTCTGAAGACTTGTTGCAAGGGCGAATGCAGCCAGGAACAGGCAGGAGACTTCTTTGTTTGGTTATCCAATGTTTATGCTGAGTATGCCTGGGGGCTGCAGTGAGGGATAGTTCCTGTTTGAGATGCGCCAAGAAGGTGTAGACTCTCCTCTGGAAAACTCATTTAGACTGTAAGGAGGAGACAAAGGAAGCGGGAGGCAGGTGAGGTTTTAATCCTACATTTGTAGACTGTGAAAGAAGAACCTGGTGGAGGTTGCATGCAAAGAGTTGGGATGGCATCAGGCCAGCATCATTGGGGAAAAGCTTATATGTTATTGAATTTATTTAAGTGCAATAGATTAATGCCATTGATTCAGAGGCTTGAATGATTATGGGTTTTTTTCTCAGAAATGAAACACTGTGGGTTTAGTCCTTATTTATTTTCCTCAGAACTAAAGATAATTCTGTTCTTGTTAGAAGCACAGGCTAGATTCAATACTTCATATACTGCCTTCATGTTAAATACAGTTGGATTTACCATTTTATTGCATCAGTATTTCCACATATTTTTAAATCAAAATCAGTCCTAGGATTTCAAATTATTGTTAAGTTTGGTTCTAATTCTTCTGTGTCATTATTAAGTTACAAAGCCCTCCCCCCCATCATAAGTTTTATCAAGTAGTATTTTCAGTAGCCACCATAAGATATTTGGAATTTCATTTTAAATCACCTAAGTGTCAAATTTCAAGTTAGGATTTGCTGTTACCTTCAGACATTTTTCATAAGCACTAGTTCCCCTCCAGCTTCCAGAGACAGACAGGAATTTTCTTCCACTGATAAATTTTATCACTGTATTTTTGAAATAGACATAGAAGTAGTTTTGCACTACTTTAGAAAGTCAGGAAGGGGTCTGAGAGTATACATGAATTTGCTACAGCAATTGGATCATGTCTCTAAGAATCATTATACATAAGGAAACTATGCCCTACGGTGCATGCATGTCATTGGCTTTTAGTGTTAGCTCTGTATTCTGTGATTTTAAAGACACATCTGAAGACTTCTGTAGTAAATGTGATAGCCTTTATTCTGAATTCTTAGTGGAAAATTAAAAAAAAAAATTATTCTGCTTCAAAGGAAGCTATATGACCCACTATTAATATGTACATTTTTTTACCCCATTTAGTGTAAATTTTAGTTACTATGGAATAGGAAGGGTGTGTATAGAATTAAAAAAAAAAAAAAAAAGCAAAGTAGGGGAGAGTCATCCTTCTCTAGCTAATGGACTAGGATAGTCTCTTAAGGTCAGATAATCTCATTATATTTGTTGACCTCTTGAAGAAAAGATAATAATTGTTTCAGCTTGCAGCCTAGAATCTTGTGTTCTTGCTTAAGATGTTGTGCTCTTGTGAGTTCTGGAAGAAATAAAATATCAACAGTTTTGTAGGGAAACAGGCAAAAAAGGTTAGAGAATGGAGCAAAGGATAAAGAGAAAGTTTAGTGTTTCTTTGTCTTACCTCTGTAGCCTATCTGATATCTCCATACCGATATATGGAGGTGTATATCTACTTGATATTATCCATAGTTTTGCATTCATTCTCCCATTATAAATATTTTACTTTGATTTCTGTGCTCTGACTAAAGAATAAAGAAATTCCATCTCAATTTGAGTTTTTCTGAGGAGGCAGCTAAAAAAAATTCAGTTAGCTTTGGTTAGAAACAATCTATGAATGCTGGCCATTCTGCAATGGAAAGCGTGGTAACTCTACTTTTGAAAAGCAGTGTTGTTCCATTAATACGACTTAGCTGGAGGTGTCTGGATGACAGCTAATACCTGTGGATTACTACAGGATTTCTTATCATGATGTTGATCCATGGAGTACAGCTTATTCCTTAGTTCTTCAGTCTATACTTAGTTCCAGTTAGCTTTGTAGTGGAGCTGCAAGTGGACTAATGTGTGTTGGCAGGACCATTTGGTCTTTTGGGGCTCTTAGCTGCCACACCATGCTGCTTTGGGTTTCCCTCCAGGGCACCATATTGCACAGAACAAGGGAACAGAATGATCATTACCAGTTGTCACCTACTATATGTCCAGTAAGTGCCTAAGGATTGTACTCGTCTTCTTTACTTACAAGTTGACTGAAGCATTTGGCTTTTCAAGGATGTCTGCTGTTTCTTGAAAACAGTAAAAATCAAACTCAGATGAATATAATGAAGTTAAAAATAGGGTTTTTTCTTTAATACAAGCCCTTATCTGCTTTGAAGATGGCAACAACAATTGGTAATCCTCTGAGACCCTGACCTTCCCCCTTAACAAAGTATCTATGATATTTCTTCTATCAGTTGTAACTGTTTTGCGTGATCGTTGTATATGTTCTATATTTAACTATCCAAGGTGCTTCATATTGAATTTATACTAAAAGAGTTTTGTAGGATATGTTCATTATGTTAAAGAACTTACATGAGGCAGTGTGCTAGATGAAGAGCTGCCTAACTCATTTTAATTTGTTACCTGTTTGGGGGATTCTACAGACCTTAATCAAATTAGGTGTATGCATAATATTTAAAGCAGGCTTCCACTACTTGGAGATATTGATGGATGAGAAGCTCAGCATGACCAGGCAATGTGCACTGACAGCCCAAAAAGCCAAGATGTATGAGGTCTCTCCCAATCCATACCTTTCCCTGATTATATGACAATAAAACTCTTGTATGTATTGGTGAAACTACTAGGATTTCTTCTGTTGGAACTTGTGTTATCTTGTGTTATGAGGCAGATCTTCCCTGGGCCACAGGTTGGTCACCATCTGAAACTAACTTACAGGTATAGGGCATATCCAGCAATAAATGAGAAAAGAAATCACAAAAATAAAATTTTGCCATAGACTTGCCAGGTGAACATCAAGCTAGGAAAATGCATTGGAGAGCTGCTTGCAAAGGCAGAATAATTTTTTCCCTAAGGAGTAAGACCATGTACTTAAGAGTCTGAGAGATTTCTTAAACTGGGTTTACTGACGTTTTTGCTATTATCCTTTTAGGTTTATTTTCTTGCAGCATGTGCATACATGTTCTTGAATATTGTATTTATTTATTAAAAAATGAAAAATTAACTTCCTTATGAGGGAGAAAAGAGCCTACAGGTGTGGAAAGGCATAGAATCATAGTAGCACAATTTGTTTTGGGTTGGAAGGGACTGTAAAGATTGGCCAGTGACACTTTCCATTAGACCAGGTTGCTTAAAGCCCCTCCCAGCCACGGAAATTTCCAGCATTAGAGCAAACCACCAAACCCGACCTTTGAATGATATCTAGAAACTTTGTGCTACAGTACTTTTGCTCAGAAGTTAAACATGTGTTTTGTGTCCTTTTCAAGTTTTACCAGTTTCAGATAACTGTTCTTTTTGTTGTTTTGATTTTAGTTTGTTTTAAACAAAAGCAGCAGGACAAGAGCATGACAAAAACCATCATAAATTCTCATAATTCTGGTAAACTTAGGTAAAGTTTCATTCTCCTTCCATGTGCTAAGATTCCTAATCAATATCCAGATCAAGTGTTCCTTTGCAATAAAGAGTCACATTTAATAGTTGATTTTTATGTATAGAAACATAGCAGAACTGGGAATATTTTTAGCAACCCACATTTATTTCACTGGTTGTCCTTTCAGACATGCAGAAGAAGACATTCATTTACAATATGCCTTTTTCTATTGTACCCAAAATACTTAGAGGCATCTCACAACAAATGTACTGCAAAAGAGCAGTAGTGTCTCAATTAATCTAGTTCTTTGGAATTTGCTCTTTTCACTTGTCCTCATTTGCAAAGAAAGGACGGCCCAGTAGTTAAGTCATTAGCATGCTGCTTTGGAGATAGATTTTTACTGCTCTTAAGTTGTATATTTCCTTTCCAACTAGGACAAATCTGTCAGATAAGGAGAATGCAGCTCCATCTAACCAGGACATTGAGGATTATTATCTGTCTGTCCTCTGATACTTAGTAAAGCTCAAAGTAAGAACATGAGGGAAATGTAGTAGTATTCTAATAAAAAAGAAAATTTGATTACCATACAGCAGATCTTGTAGCCTAGAGTCAGTGTTGAAAACAAAGAATTTAACTTGAGTAAATTATTTAGCATCAAGCATTCTCTTTTAAATTGTCTGCTTTTTGTAGGACAGCATTTTCACTATGGCAGCTTTTGTATCACACTATGAGATTTCCATAAGAGCAACTGTAGTTGTCCTTACTATGGGCCATAGTAATAGAATGCAACGTCACTGTTTTGAAGCAGTTATATTGTTTAGTCAAAACTGTTTAAATGAAATCTGTAAAGACAAGTTATTACTTATTTCTATCACTATAGTGCATGTAACCCCAGTTTATGAAGGAGGATGGTAGGTGTGAGTGATTGGGTAGACTCCAGTTTGAATCCAGTGTGTCTTTTGGAAGGACTCAGTGCTCTGTCTCAGTGCTTGTGAAGTATATTGCATTAAGTCTGTAATCTGGCAGATGTGGACTTGATGATCCTTGTGGGTCCCTTCCAGCTCATCGTATTCTGCGATTCTGAGATTCCCAATGAAGTCATCTTCATTTCACAGCACTGCTGACAAAACTTTGTTTCGTCCAAAGTAACCGCTGAAGCATTTAGTACCTATGGTTCTTTGTTTTTCTTGTAGGGTCAACGATTGCATCTTGCGAGTGAACGAGGTTGACGTGTCGGAAGTCTCACACAGCAAAGCCGTGGAGGCCCTGAAGGAGGCTGGTTCCATAGTGCGGTTGTACGTTCGGCGGAGGAGACCTATACTGGAGACCGTCGTAGAGATCAAGTTGTTCAAAGGACCGAAAGGTAGATAAGAAAATTAAAAATACATTCATTTTAAACTTGGTGTTTAACCTCTCTTGTAGCTTAAATGGCATCTGACCATGTTCATTTACTAACTGTCAAATAGTGAAATGTTAATCTAGGCTGGTAGAAGTTGAATTCATGATTACGTCTCTTCCTGAAATAAAAAGGAGTTCAAGGAGTTTGCTTCATTCAATGTTTACTGCAGAGATATCTCATTACCTTCTAAACACACACGGAGATACTATGTGGCAGCACATATAGTACCTCTAAAGTTTCTCTACTCAGACCTTTGACTTTGATTTAAGGTGCAGCTGAATGTGGAGTTTCTGAATTCTTCCTCTTTTCAGAATGCATTTTGATTATCCAGCTTGCCCTCTCTACTATTGTTATGGTTTTTTCTAGTTATCTTTACAACATGAAGGCATGAGTATCAACTTACCCAGATCCATAGATGAATTTTATTTTATTCTTCAACAAAATTATGTGGAAATCTAGCACAAAACCTTCACTAGTCTAAATGAGCTTTATCACTTCCAGCAGAACCTTCTGGTTACAAAACAAAATGCTAAATTCCTTTCTAGAAGCATTTTTCTTCATAGCTAATTTCTGGACAAAGAAAATTCTTATTGTCACAGTACATGTGAATAGAATGAACAGCAGTTAATTTTTTTGATCCATAATAGCTATTTTATAAGCAGGCCTTTGATAAATATATATACATAAATATCTATATTATGAAATTAAGACATTTGTGTGTATGTGTAGTGCACATGACCTTAATCTCTCTATTTTATCTATAGTGAATAATCTGCAGCTTTTTTAGTGTTCTCCCTTACATATCCCCTCATGTGAATATTATAGTATGCTTCCCCATAGGGTTTTTTTATAGCAGTAGTGGAGTATGTTTAATGTATTGAGACAAATTGTTGAGATTGACCTCTAATACTCAAAAAAGATAGTGCAACACTGAAAACAGTGCACTCTTTTACACTGCAGTGTATTCATTATACTCTGGTCTTGGAAAAGAGTAAGATATATTTAAACATGCATCTGATGGTAAATAACTGAAAGTCTGGATTCTTGTGGTCAATTATGATGCTGGATTGTTTTTCTAACAGAAAAGCATTTCTAATGGTATTTTGTATGAAAGTGAATTCAGAGTAGAAGTGCAGGCAGTGTTTTTAAAGATTTGGAATTAAACTAAGTGTGTTATGTGACAGTCATTTTGAGAGACCTAAGGCTAAAGAAACTAAAATTAACTTGTCCTTTCTGGTTGTGATGAAGCAGTAAAAACTATTCACCGTGACCAAATTTTCGCTACATTGTGAAAACGGACGAGAGAGGCAATCATTATCTAATAATGGGTTTGCATCGTGTTTGTTTTGCCTGTAACTATTTATTTTTGCAATTATTTTCATAAAACAGAATGGATACCAAAAAAGTACCTTTTTAGGGCAAGCTAAAGAATTTTTATTGCTTCTTCCTGAAAATACGATTTTGTATCTGTATTCTTATATGAACTTGACTACAGATAAGTGCTATAAATAATTAATTTTGTTGTTAAGCTGAATATATTTTTTGTATTTTCACTTTTATAGTTAGCTGGAAACATGGATAAAAAATAATCTGATGGGCTAATTTTCTGCAAAAGCCAGGGGTTTTGCCTTCACAATTCAGGCAGCAAGGAAGCCTGCTCTGTTAGGCTTTCTGTATTCTACAGATAAAAAAGCAAAATGAAGAAAATAAATAATTTATAGTTGGGATGAAAATCTTACTAATACTATTTTTAATATCTAGAGTATTTTTTCTTTTTTTTTTATTTTATTTGAAATCTTCCATGAAAAAATTATCTCTTGTGAGGCATCAAACTCTTAGCAGAAATGGAGAATAAAACCCACCCCTGACTCTTGGCTGTAGTCACACCTGTGATGCTTATCTCCTCATATTTCAGGTGATTTGTCTGCGAACTGGTCTTTCACACCATTAATGTGCAATGTAAGATCCACTTAGTATTTATATAAACAGTGCTTTTTACTTCTCAGAGTGAAATTGGTATGTTTTGGTGTCCAGAGCAGGATCTGAAAACCAGAATGGTAGCTTCCACACCATTCCTTCTTTCCTACTCACAAAATTAATAATGAAAGTAAATCTGTTTTTTAGACAAGAGAGTTGTTCCCTACCTAATTTGGAGTAGCAAATATCTTTTCAGTTCTTTTCCTGACTGTCTCTGTCAGTATATAACTCAGCATTTACTGAGTTCATTCCTTACTGCCCTGAGAATTTACCACATGAAAGCAAGTCTTGGCATCCCTAATACCAGGTAAACTCAGAGATCCCTAACTTGCCCATGTGTAGTAGATTATATCTTTCAGCACTTGAAGTTGGTAAAGAAGAAAATTTGCAAGGGTTTGTATGTAGAGGTCCTTTTAACTTCATTTGAGATATTCAGGATGAGGGCTTTTACAAGTTATTAGTTCATAGAGGTTAATTGAGTTTTTCTAATAGGGGTTAATTTTTGTAGCTAGTAACCACTGTATAGAAGATATTGATTAATTTGGTGAATGTATTTTAAACATCAAGTATAGAATAAGCATTGGCTGGAGATGGCTTTGAGTGTGTGTCAGAGGGAAGGGTGTGGTCTTGTGCTGCCAGGAGGTCCCTTCTGAATGCAAATCCCCATGCAGTGGTTCCTGTTGCTCTACAGAAAGTCTTTCCTAGTGTCAGATGTGATAAACCTGTAACCCTTTAGTTTTAATTTTGGGAGAAGAGGTAAACAAAGACACAAATTATTTGTGTAATAGGAAAATCAAGGGTTCAAAGAGAGCTTCAGCTGTGTAGGCATTTAAATCTGATTATCACTTTGACACACATGATGGCAAATATTGGCAGATAGCCACAGTCTGTGTCTTGAAGGTAATAGCTAACTGTCATCCTTGCAGGCTCTTCCTCTCTTTCACCTGCTTGGGAGATTGTCTTTTGTATGCCTCTTACATGTCTCTCCAGGCAGGTATGCAATTCACTGTATGGCTTTGCAAAGGATTGAGTGGCCAGCAGTAGATGTTTTGTTTCAGGCACTCCCAGGGCACAGCAGATTTTAGCAGCCAGCATCTCTACAGTGGCTGACAGATGTAACAGAGGAAAGATATGCTTGCAGCTTTTTTATTTAAATCACTGGGATTTAGACACTTCTAAAAATCCTGTCATTAAGTAATATTCTTTTCTTGCTCTGTATTGAAACAAGACTAGCAGTAATGAGAATGGATTGCAATGCTTGGATTTGCAATGGATTTGCAATGGATTGCAAACACTGCAATGTTTGTTCCTGGGGAGCAAAATGCAGGCATTCAAAGCAAAGCAGTTTAATGGTGCTGTTTGGCTTTGTAATATAACTCATGCATTAGCTTCCTGTAAGACCCTGCAAAGAACTGTGTATGGGCAGTGAGTTGCGAACTTCAGTCATTGTTCAGGGGTTCCAGTGCTCAGTCCCATTTCATTGCATTTGACTGAAGGATTTTAAACCAAAGTAGTTCCACTGACCTCAAGATTTTCATGCTGTCTTATCACACTCCAAATATACTTTTACTAAACCCATAAGCATTGAGTAGTATGATGATGCACAATTAGTATGCTCATGCACAAGTGACGGAAATTAAACCTGATTCATTTTACTTTCATTTTTTAAATGATCAGCAGAAAAATGTATTTCTACTATTGTAAAAATTTTATGGCAGTCAGAAACGTGGATAAACACAGAGATCTTGTAAAATATTATCAACTTACTTGCCTACCTAGCTGATAATTTAAGCTCTGATATAATGTACCAGAAGGGGAAAAAAAAATGGCAGAAAATAAGGATTCTTGTAACTACCGCATTCTCGGATCAGATAATAAACTTTTGACCTCACTTCTGTGGGAAATGTGGTGTCTTAAAAGACATCAGAACTGCAAAAATGAAGTTCAGGGTATGTGAAGCAGAACAGCTGAGTACCAGGAAACTTCAGAGGAAAAATGTCAGACTGAAAAACACAAAGAAAGGAACAACATAAAGTACAGCTAATTTTGCTATCTGAATATGCTGGTGATTTGAGTATAAAGTCATAGAGAAACAGGATTACTTTCCCACACCCTTCATGGTAATAGTGCCTATCATTACAGTGTTTGAGATGTGTCAGGATCTTGCCACAGTGACTGGAGCTGCCCTTCTGTTCATGATATTTTTGATGAAAAGGCTCTGAACACACCAGCAGTTCTCTCACTTTTTGTTTTCTAAAAGCATACTTTTTGCTCATTCCTGATGAAGTCAACCAGTGACACATTTTTATGAGGTCCACTTCAGACAGTTTTGGGCACTAAAAGATTTATAGAGGCACTAAATTCTCTACTCTTTTTGCTCTCAGAATTAGGGCCATATCAAAACTTTTCTTTTAATCCATTTGGAGTGTGATTATATTTTGAGGCTTCAGATCAAACATTTATGCATCTTAAGCACTGTTCAGCCCCATTCTGTATCTCCCTCCGGATGGCTATTCTTATCTTAAATTTCTTAATCAGCAAAGACTAAGCTCCTAAACCAGACTTCTCAATAAAATATGCAAAAATAAAATAGGATTAATATAAAGGGCATAATGCTCATTTATTTTGGGAGTTATGTATATCTGTCCAAATGTTAGACTATGTCATTGGGCATAACCAGTTCCAGAGTTCCCATTTCATTGTGTTCTGTGCTGAACTGAAGCCACTCTATGGCACATGGTAGATTTTCTTTTCCCATAACTTTTTATTCTTGATGTCATTGAATAAAGTCAGTGGATGGCAATGAAGCTTTCTTACTATACTAAGAAAATAATCAGTATGGCTTAATTTGTGCATTTTTAATTCTCTTGTAAGTTATGAGATTTTCTTGAGATGATGCAGAGATTTTTCACCATCAGTATAAGGTATGATTTCACTGTAGATTTATTTTGGATTGTTACTGAATTGTCCTCTAGTCCATTACTGTCTGTAGTTTCCTAGAGGTCCATGCTTCTTTTTTTCTATGAGGATAGACGTATTTTAATTTGGATTGATAGCTTTATAGGAAATGTCTTGTGTGTTCTATTGCACGGATAGTATCCCAGCTTGCTGTGACAACTGTAGTAGTCACAGAAGTACACTTCAATGATTTGTGTTTCAAAATGTCTGCTAAAATAAAAAAAAAAAAAAGGTGTTCAATTCAGAATAGCAGAATAAAGGGTTCATTTAAAAAAAATTAAAAGTGCTGCTTTCAGTAAGGAAAGGAATAAACTTCTGACTTTTATCTAGCAAAGCAAAGTCAAAAGTTACCTTTTTATCTCAGGTAATAGCTGCAGCACTTAAAATGAAAGAAAGGGCTTTTTGCAAACAAAGAACCCCAGCTATTTATTTCCCAATTTCAGAGAACTATGAGAGCTCTCAGATCTTGCTGTTTGATAACTGATTGCAAGTGCTTGCTTCAGACTGATGAGGGTACATTTTTTTTATTATTCTTTTTTTTTATTACAGCTATCACTTCTACTACTTTAATGATCTTTTTTCTCTAATTTAAGAGACACTAAATATGCCATAGCAAACTTTAGCATGTGGGAATAGGAGGTTTTATGGCAAGTTAGGCAGATATTCTCTTAATTAAAAAATAATGTTTTGTAAGGTCCAAAGTGTTTTCAACCAAATCATTTTTTCACGTTTGATACAAAACCTTTTTTTACAGTCTTTGAAGAATTTCATTCTTATGATCCTATCAGCTGTGAATTTATTCTGGTTTTCAATGTTCTTCTTCTGTGCTCTGTGAATCCTTATCTAAAACAGAGGAAAATGGAGCAACTTAAAAGACACAACCATATAAAAATGAGGAAGCAGGCAAACTTTCTCAAGTCTCAAGGATTTAACAAACTGTTTCGGTTCCCAACTCTAATTAAAGTGCTTCACTTAATATTACTGTAACCTGAAGTATCACTTATTTCAGGTATAAATAGAAAACCACCACAACTGAAACTAAAATACCCTTTATTGTTAAATGCCTTTGCTTGAAGGAACTTGTATTTCCTCCAGTTAGCAGAAAGTGCTCCATCAAACACTGGTACATATTTTTCTAGTTTTAAGATAGTGGATCGAACCATCATTTAGAAGTTAACATCACTAAAAAGCACAGCTTCCCTGCAGTCTAGGATTGTCTAATGTAAGAATATCTGAACATTTACCACGTGAAGATTCTATTCTCTTGAAAAATCATAAAATTAGAAAGCACCATGACAAAAGTGCTATAGAAGCTTCTGCTGTTTTCCAACCATATTTTAACACATTTATATTGCCAGTGCCTAATGTGGTTAAAAGTGGTAGGTTATATCTACACCTTTGTATTTCCCAGACTGAGGATGATGTTATTTAATTTAAGTGATGATAAATATGTACAGCTGCTATTATCATATTCTTCTTCATGGTATAAATAAAACACCAAATATATTATCTGCCTTTGGTCAATAAAGACTTGCCATCTCATTTGTGCAAGTTACCATATATTAATCTTTTCTTTTAAAATCCCACATTGATTCTGTGAAGTGGTTCCTTACATTCCTGAGGAATAGTAGTCCTTGTATACAATTTCACAAAGTAATAGTTATTAGATGAATGGCATTTTGGTTCTAGTTTCTCAGGCTTTTTCTTTTTTGTCTTTGTTGGAGAAAGAAGATAAATCTGTTATGTTTTTTGTTTAAAATGCAGTTTAATGGAAGGAAGTGGTGGAATCTTAATTTAACCATCTTTGGAGATTAATAGTCATTAAAAAAATTATTTTCTAAATCAAAAAGGATACTTTCAAAGGGAATTCAAAATCCTTCCTTCTGGCTGGTTGTCTCCCTTAAAACTGGAGCTCTCCTGTGAGCTGTAGGATATTATGTGCTTGAAGTCTTTTGTATTTTCATGATAACTATGATTTTCCCCTTTTCTATTTTACTGTCATTTTCCATTAGCAGTAAAGAAATAAACAACATGTCTGGGAAGACTGTGCAGCAATATAATATTGCATGTATTTTGTCTGTTTTTCCCTTGAAACCATTAAGCTCTTAAGAACTCTCCAAGCAGGTCTGAAGGATCCTGTGTTCATATGCAAAATTAACATCATAATCTCGTTGTGGATTTTAAGTAAAATTTTCCAGAAATCATTCACAAAGAGTAAGGTTTCCACTGATATGAACATTGCTTTTTGCAGCTCCATCATGCTAACTATTTCTGAAGTGGTGCAGTAGCAATTTCAAAGTGCAGTGCTGTATTTTAATAGCCAATTGAGATGGCTATAAAAATTCAGCACTGTGCATTAAGATCATTACTAAATTGCTTCAGCAATACTTACTGATGAGGCAGCTCCAGCAGAACACATTTCATCTTAATGAACTGTGGCTGCAATAGAGCAAAAGCAGCAGCTCGGGGAAAGATAGATGTGCAGGTAGGCTTGGATGCCAACAAACTGGAGATTTTGTTTCAAGAGAAATAAGCTTTGGTTGGTTGCTTTTGTTTTCAGTGGAGAAAGAAAATAAATCCATCATCTTTTTCATTGCACTTGCAGTTAAATGGCAGAAGATGATGCTATGAAACTATGTTGCATCAGACCAAATTCAACCATCTTTGGAGCCAAGCAGATCATTGACATTTCAATTGACAGAATTTTCTGTGCTTGTCCTTTCTAAATTAGGTAGGAATTCTGTATTATTATCCAGTTGCCAAGATCTCATCAGCTCTGAGTAGATACATCAAAGGGTATGGTGTTCCAGAGTGACCTTATTTTTTATCATTGTCATGAGGTGCTGGCCTTTTTGCTGTGGTCAAAGTTACTTCTGAGGCTTTCGCTGCAAGTCAAGAGCTGTTAGCATGACTTACTAGATTCCCTTGATACTGTTGTTGTGACCTTCACAGGTTTAACTCTAAACTTTTTTCTGAAAATATGAGAAGGAAGATGTTGGGCTTGGGGTTTTGGGCTTTGCTTCCTTTAGAGACAGGTCTTATTAATTTCTGTGCTCAGCTGTTGGGTAAGTGATTGATGCATCTGCAGCTTTGGTTCATATGGTGTCCTTCTGGGTGACAGTAAACCAGATAATTTAAAAATTCTGTACTTGGTTTATCCCGTCCTTGTGGAAAGGCCTCAAAGGAACTTGCTTTCTAAATGGATTTCCCAGTTACATAATGATCTCCAGCGTGCTGCTGAAAAGTTGCTTGGAACATCTTTTGTCTCGGGCTTGTATGAAAAACTGTGATGTGTCTGCTTTGGGATTCCACTTGACACTGTGTCCTTTTACTGTCTGCAATTTTTAAAAATCCCAAAGACTTAAGTGCCTTTTTTGGGTTTTTTTTTGTCTATGCCAAATCTGAGGAAAATTCCCCATGGATCTTGGCTAGCTTCTTTTTCAATTCTAAAGTTTTCTCCTGACTAAATGTAATATACAGTAAGTCTCATAATTTTGTCATTATAGAATGCCTTTGTACTCATTTTTTCCTCTGGGTTGTAAATTTCTGGGTTAGAAAATAGTTTCATCATTTCCTTCCCCATTCTAGAGTACTGTGTAAGTGTTAAAAGGGAAGTTAGAGAAGATTCCTTTCATTACATTTGCCATTGCTATTTTCATCAGGACAGGCGGTGCAGCAGACAGTGTGTAACGAGTGTTGTTTGTCTCATCAGTATTTCCAGATACACAATATATCAAAATATATGGAAGGACAGTGTGGCATTATTTGCTAAACTACTTGGCTGAGTGTGGAGAAAAGCCTTCCTGTAGACAGGAGGCCAACATCATTTTTCTTGTTTCTTAATGGAGTAGTGAGAATTTCCTAGGCAGTGGCAGTTTTCTTGGCCTTTTTCCTATACCTATCTGATCCTTGTTTTAAATTCTTCAGTTAAATTTTAGAGAATTATTGTTATGCTTGATCTTTCACCACTTTAATAATAATTTTGAAACAGTTATATGACAACTATTTCTGATATACCTGATTGACATCCTGATGCAACAGAAGAAGGGTATTAACCTGTTGTGTGGAATGTGTTCATTGACACAATGTCTTTCATTTCACCTGGGTAGTCTGAAAATACTTCTGTTTCCTTCTTTGGAGACCTTAATCCTTTTTTGAATATAAAGCTTTATGTGCAAATTAGACACATGAAGCTAGAGAACAGTGTTTTCATCCTTTATTGTTCAGCTAATTATCTATATAGCAAGATCTGTCTTCTTGATAGTTTTTAGATGTCCAGATCTTTCTCAAGACATTTGCTGTCTGGAAGACAATACATATCAGCAAAATACTGCATTGCCATGAAGAGAGCCTTTGAAAGAATAAATGGTATTTAATTAATTTTTTATAGCATGAGGAGCTGTAGCTCTTCATTTCTTCAAAAAAAAAATTCCCTGTAATCGTAAGCAGGGGCAGACAGTATTTTAAGTCTTCTGAGAAAGGCCTTACAGATTCTAATAATGGTGGAGAGACAAAGCTGACTGCAGCTTTAGAGATTCAAGTTATGTGGTAAATAAAATATCACACTGCAGCCTATTTTAAAATTATTTTAGGTTGTCGGTATTATTCTTTTGTTGCACTAGTTGGAAAAAAAATGAAGGAGTTACATTAAGACATCTCTGAACATCTGAAGGTAGTAACTGTCTTAGAAGTCAAACATCAAAGTGATTAATTGCAATAGTTGTTCAGCTGGCTATTTCTTAGGCCTTTCTGCAGGTCTGTCATCCTCATTTTGCTTTAACTATTCCAACTTCTAGATGAAATTTCAGTTATTCTTCATTAAAATAAAATAAATAGTACATTAGTGGAATAGAAATTTCCCTGTAGTATTTTATCTTTGACTTGCCATTTATTATTTTAGAACATTTTTCCAGCGGCTTTGAAGAACTGCTTTTCCTTCATCAGTTAGGGGTGTTTGTTTGTTTGTTTTGTGTCTCTAAACATGATGTTAGAATTCCTAGAAATCACAGCTATTTTTTGGAGTTCAGGGGTACGACCCTTTGCTGTTTGCCATGGAACACACTGTCCGTGCAGAAGATCATTGGGCTGTCATAAGATATGAGACCAGGAAGTCCAGGCTCTGGAAGTGCAGTGCAAAAATGTTCTGGTCCTGCCTGTATCACATCAGTGATGTGTACAAAGGGCAGCTGAATTTTGCATGCACTGAAGGTCCTCTGTTGCAGGCATGGTGACATTCTTACAGAAACAAAGTAGAGTCTTCCTGTGTCAAAGTTTTGTGCTCCCTGACACAGTAGACAGCTGTTCTTCAATTCTTCTTTTGAGTTGGCAGTAAAGCCATTGATTTATGAGAGTATCACTTGTTCTTCTTACCTTGCAGAGACTCATTTAAGACTTTTTTCATTCAGAAATTCTGCTACTTGGTCCAATTGCAAGTTGATAAATTTTTATCAACATTAAACTTTTGATGTGCTTGATAGATAAAAAATATTACTGTGATCTCTTCCAGTGCAGATTTTGGCTGTTGTTGAATGAGAAAGGCAAGGAGATAGCTTATTGGTTATATCTTAAGTGGCTAATTTTGGAGAAAAATGCAACTCTGAAAGCTTGAAAAAGCAAATTATATCTGTGTAGGAAATCTCCATGAAACCATAAGCACTAGGGAGTATATCCAAAATATTCCAAGAGCACAAAGCTCTGTGTTCATTACCTGGGATGTTGGCTTCTGAATTTTGAGTAGTAGCTTAAATGAATTAATAACAAAGTGGCTCTTGGATTATTTAGGGGAAAAAAAAACCAAACAAACCAACAACTGTCCTATCATTATCTGTTGATAGGAATAAACAGTTGCAAAGCAAGATCTTGCAGCTTCATGACATGTAAAAAAGGGTATAATGACACAAAAACTCTTTAGGATATGGTAAAAGATACTTTGCATAAGCTAAAAGAATAATAGCCCCAAGATATGCTTGACATGTTTATTTTGGAAAGTGGTGTTTGCAAATAAGGACACGATAGACTTTTCTTTCTCAAAACTGTGTTTTGGTTTTTGTTTGTTGTGTTTCTTATGCAAAACAATTTGTAGTTTGTCTTACAAAATTAATATAAAGGCATATTATTCATTCCAACAGAGAAAATTGAAATAAGGAAGCAAAATTACAGCAAATAATTTAGTAAAATTGTTTACTGTGGACACATTTACATTTTATATACTGTAATTGAAAAATAAACTCAATGTAAATGGTAGGCCAGAGGTAAATCTTGTCCACAGTGTGTAGGTCAGTTGTGTATCATTTCTAAACTCAAATTATTATCAAATGTCATAGCCAAAATTTCTGAAAGTTATTTTTATATTACATTTTTAAAGACTACTATAGCAAATCAGACCCCCTCTGTAACACAGGATTGTGATTTTAGAGATGTACTTGGCAGTTACAGAGAGATGTTATGATTGGGGGTGCTTTGAAGACAAGATGTGAAAAGTGCCTACCTTTTTACTGGCATCAGTTTTCACAGAAAAGTTGTCTCTGATAAGGTTGCTATCATGATCAAAACCAGCAACAAAGGGACTAGATCTCAGCCTCAAAGGAAGAAGCAATAGGTCTGGTAGCACTTAGAGAAACTCAATACTCACACACTCACAGGTCCTGATGGTCTTGACAGACCAGCAGAATTTATGTGATGAAATCTGAGTGCTGACAATGGTTGAGCTTGAACCCCTGTGGAGAGAAGGTAAAGTGAAAAACTGGAAAGATGAAGCAGAAAAAGCTTCCTTATTGAAGTGAACAAGAGGACCCGAGGGACTGTGAAGCATCAGGATATTTTTAGAATCTCAGAAGAATATTTGTAAAACTAGGGAATCCCTTTAGAAGCATCTAGAAAAAGGTTGAAGAGTAATGATAGCCAGAAGAGAACATACTTCTCTTCTTCAATGTTTCCTCATTTTTCTCAGATGACTCCATGTGCTGTGAGGGTTAAACATTGAAAGTGATGGGAAAAAGCAAAGTGTAATTGAGCAGGGTGAACTGCAAGGTGCTTTCAGTAGAAATAACCACATATCTGCTAAATAGTGCTCACATAAAACTGTAGGAAAATAATGGGGAACAGTAACTAGAACTTTGTTAGCTATAGCATCTTGTCTCTGACGCATCCTACTATGATGAAACATTCAAATCATATATTTGGTTTTGTAAATTGAGGTATGGTTTATAAAGACATAGGAGCATTCCTTTCATCCTTTACAGGTAAAGCTTTGAGCTCTGTACTTCAAGAAGGGTGTGTGCCAGCTGGAGAGACTCCAGGGGAAAGCTGTAAAAATGATCAGAGATTTAGAAAGCCTGTCCTACAATGAATAAATGAGTGATCTGAAGCCATTTATCTGAAATACCAAAGACTAAATGGGAGGTGGGGGGCAATTTATCAGCACCTGATAGCAATCTTGCCTTGCGGTGAATCTTTGAAGAGTGAGTTTGCTCTCTGTGCTCCTTAGGGAGGGTGTGAAACAAAATTTAATAGACTAATAATAAACAAGATTTGTACTAGATGTGGAAGAAGTGAGGATTGTGATTACCAGGGAGGACATCAGGTCTGTAGCATGGGAAATACCTGAGTATGCCAGACAGCCATCTGTTAAACACAATGCAACTGTAGTTGCTTGACAAGAATATTGATCCTTGAGTTTCTTCTTGTCCCAAGATTCATAAAATTTTCTTATTTCACTATACTTTGAAAGAGTAGTCATGGGGCTATTTATGTCCTCCATCTGCAGAAATGAAGAGGGTGTCTTCCAGACAAAAAAACATGTCCTTTGCCTGTCCTCAACAGTAATTTTATATTTTTCATTTCCATCTTGTTTTGCTTTAGGAAGGATAAAGCATTTTAGAAAACACTTCAGTGCATGGGAAAATATTAATGAATATTAGAATAGATCATCAGGTATCTTAATCTGAATTTCTCTGTCTTTTCAAATTTTCTGTTGCTCAAGCTGGGATCATGCTCCTTAGGAACAATTTGATCTGCTGAGTGGCTGGTTCTTCACCAAAGGGTGTTTTCACAGCATGTGTCAGTATTTGGAGGCTGGTAAAAACTCCTTTGTTATTGGCTATGCCAAGTCTTTTAATGCTATGTCTTAACTTCATATAGAAAGTTTTGTCCAGCTCCAATCAAAGCTGAGTTTCTTTATGGCTAAAATCAATCTTGTAGACTTCAGTTGAGTCTCGCTGGTATCAATCTTTTCATCCAAGTAGCTGCCTAAATTTTCCAAATGGGGCCCAGAAATGGCCTGTGAATAAATCAAAATGTTAGTACATTCATTCTTTCCCCCTGGGTGTCATTTTTCATTGGAAATGCTGCATATATAGTTCCTGGAGACCGACCTACACCCTGGCTTTAGCATTGCAGGAAAGTTCAGTGTTTATTATTAGTTGAAATAGCTGATGGAAAGGCCATGTTAATATTCCTCCTAGCTAGAACCCCTCAAGGGACTAACAGCAGGGTCTTGTGTTATGCTATATCTCATTAAGAGGGTAACTCTTACAGAAAATCTGTAGTATTTTCTCAGGCTTGAACAACCATATTTTTAAGAGCTATGCTCTGCATTTCAATTCTGCTATGCACAAGTTCCTAGAAAATCTTTAATGGTCTAGGATCAGTCTGAAAAAAAAAATATGTAATTCTGTTTTAAATGTGAGTTCACATTCTCTTTCTAGTTAGGTATGCTAGAATGCAATTCTCTTTGCAAATATTTGACGTAATTTCTGAGAAGTCATAGAATCATACAATGATTAAAGAATATTTTGGGTTGGAAGGGAGCTGTAAAGGTCATCTACTCCCAGACAATGCAATGATCAAGGACACCTTCAACTAGACCAAGTTTGTCAGACCCCCATCGAGCACACCCGAATCCTTAATGGGCATCATCCAGGAGTGGGGTATCCACAGCTTCACTGGGCAACCTGTGCCTCACCACCCTTACAGTAAAGAGTTTCTTCTCAATATCTAATTCAAATCTACCCTCTTTCACTTTAAAGCCATTACTCCCTGGCCTGTCACTAGAGGTCCTGTCCTCAACTTTCTTTGAAAGGCACAAGTGTCGTGCTTCTCACTGGAAAATAAACCACTTTTGCTTCACTTTGCTTCCTAGAGTGCTGAAAGACAGGATCATCAGCAAACTGAGCTAAGGGACCAAACGACACTTTCGGAGAGACAAAAAGAATCAAAGTGCAATGACTCATTAATCCTTATTATTTCTATTCAGTAAGCACCATCTATTTTCCTTCTCTGTATGATTTTTTCTGTTCAACTTTTAGTATCATAGTTCCATAATTTGCCTTACATAAAAAAGCAAAATTACATGTATATTTGTGCCTTGATATCTCTGTGTTTTTAAGTAACTGAATGGATGACAGATTGATTATTTACAGGTTGATTGCAAAGAGATAAGAGGCTGCAAGATGAACTTTGATTTCATTTTGTATTTTCAAGCTTCAACATAATTGACAGAGAGCTTTTCAATAAAGCATTTCTGCTCAGCTTTACAAGAGGGATGAGAAGATAAATGTTAAAGTTCCCTCATCAGATGGAGGGCAACTAAAAGAAACTGATGAGTCTGGCCCAACAAGCATTTTTGTAAACAGATCCCAAACTGACAGGTTGCTCCTTCTGTCTCCATTTTATTGGTGACAAATTATTAAATATTTGTCTCAAAGAGCCGTTCAACTTAGCAAAGAACCAGCTATACTCATTTAAAGATATATTACCTAATGTTATACAAAGTAAATAGCATTTCTCCCTGAATTGGAATAATCTTCTCCTGTGTCAAGTCTGTAGATTTCAAAAATGAATCAATATCAGAAAAAAAAAAAAAAAAAAAGACAGGAAAAGCACAGATTTACGTAGTACAAAGACTTAAAAAACTAACGTCTCATCAAAAAGTAAAAACTACTTTAAGGCAGCTCTTGATGTGTTCATCTACAGGAGCAAATTATTTTCAATTGCAAATTATTAGGAGATGAAATACCTTGTTCTGCTGTCAGTAATTACAGTGATTTGTGCAGAAAATGACATAGGTCCTATTTGTTAATGACTGGCAAACTGTGATCGACTGTCAGCATAAATTTGGTTCCTACACCTGAAACAGCTGGTGTATTTTGTGCATGGAAAGTGAACCATGTTTTAGGATTTGAACCCAAGTTAATATATAATGTGAAAACAATTGGGGTCTTATCGCTGCAGTCATTCCAGGTGTCTGTAACTGCTTATCTCTTGGCACTGCAGAGGAGCCATGCCCTGTTACTTTTTTCCTTTGCCCAAACATTGTGTGTCCGAATTTATGTAGTATCAGGAATTAAATAAGGTCAAGTGAACTTTAAGAGCATGAACAATGGGTGAAACGTGGAAAAAAAAAAATCCCCCAAGATTTTTTTTAATTGTCTGTGGAAGAAAAAAGGCAGTCAGGGAAAGGGGACTTCTCTTGGTTTTATACCAGTGAGATCAACGTCTGCCATGCTGATCCCATTTCCAGATACTTGTCTTCAAAATTAAAACTTTAGAGAGCTGGTTGATTATTGGTTACATATTATTGAAAAAGGCATTTTTAACAGAAGATGCAGTTAAATGTGGCTATAAGGGCATATTTATGGTAATGAGGCTAATTGCCTTAAAAAATTGAAAAAAAGGGACAATAGAGATAACTTCATTTCCCCCTTCTTTCAATCTGTATGCATTAATTATGCTCTAGATTAGACATTCTCACAATGCATGCAAAGGTGGTTAAATGCAACATTCTCAAGCCTTGTGCTACTGTTATAAATGAAAATTTATTCAGCCAAATCAAAAATAAAAATAGCTTTATTAGCGGTCAAATTCTATCTAGCCAGCCACGGTAAAAAAACGCAGTGCCGAGCCCGGGGATCGACCCTTGGTGTGCAACAAGGAGTCAGCCGTAGGAGAGGTTTTCCCCTATGCCCACACACCTCCATCCTGGCACAAGCGGTTTTTATAGGGAAAATTCCACCTGGAGCCAGGATTTCAGCAATCAATCTTTTCTTCTATTCAGAGTCCATATATTAATAAGATTTTCATTTTTGGTGATGAGGGAGAACAATTCAGTGTCCGGAGTTGTTGAATCCCGTGATGAAATTTACGGGAACACTGCATTCACATGTATTTGTCCGAGGATTTCCATTATATCCATCTCGGTCGTTCACGCCGATGATCAGCACCTGGGGTCCCCATATCTCTCCAGACATGGCCCCATGGCCCATCTTCTGGCGAGCCGTACTTTCTCACTTGTAAATCAGTTTCCAATATACGCCCGGTCTCGCCAGGGCCGGGGGGGGCTAGTACAAACAAGCATACAAGCAATGGCGCAAATTATGTTTACTACCCATAACACTACTCTTGAAAAGGTCTGTTAAAGGTTTCATATTTGATTCTCTAGTCAGGAAAGAGGTTCATAATACCAGTGTATTTTTCAGAACAAAAAATTGCAGAAATACTGAATAAGCATTATTATTACTACAATTTTTTCTTCCACTATATATCTGCCTTAGCTCTCAAGAGCCCTACAAACCTTTGATTGTTAACTTCTCTTTCTCTCTCTTAAGCTTAGGAGAGCAGTTTTATTTTTCCCTTTCCTCCCAGCAGGACTTGTGCTGTAAAGGCGTATTTTTATTGACTGTTTTTCAGGTGCATTCTTAGCCTAAACAGCCAATTCTGTCCTACTCACTTTAGCTACTTGCTTCTGTCCCTGCATCTTTCCTTTTTCCCACATCCTTCAAACTGAGTTGGCAGGGCAGCAGTGATGACCTTGCAGTGCTCTCCATAGGAGTCTCAGATCTATAATGAGGGGCCAGGTACAAAAGTGTAGTGCCAGCAAAGGGGATGTGTGAACCCAACACCATCCCCATCTGCCAGCTCTTACTGCTGCCATCTCTGTGGATGATGGTCAATATGCACCTGGTCTGTGATTCAGGTTAATTTGGCTTGGTTTTCATGCCATTTTCAATTTGCCAATTGGCTAGAACATTTTCATGGCTAACACAAGGCAGACAGTGGGAAAGAAGGCAGGGAGCACATCAGAGTTGTCTCTTTCAGCATTAGTGCGTTTTTAGGTCAACATATGACAATTTAAAAAATGCACTGTGCAACATTCCACCTGGCTTTTTTGCTGCTAATTAGGACAGCTGGCTGCTTAAAATCATGGAATGGTTTGGACTGGAAGAGACCCTAGAAATCATTGCATTCCCTCCTACTCACCATGGCCAGCAACATCTTCCACCAGACCAGGTTGCTGAAAGCCCAACCTGGCTTTGAACACTTTCCTAGGATATCTTCTTCATCTGTAGTCTTGTATAGCCTAGTTGATTTTTGCCCAAGTGAATGAAAGAGCGAGGCTGAGGATGGAATTAAAAAACCCAAAACAAAACCAAAAAACTCTTGTCAAGAAAAATGCTGGTAATGTAGAAAAAAAAGTATGAGGAAAAAATGGGTAGCCTTTAGTAGTCCCTTCATATCCCATTCAGCCATACAGGCCACTTATGCTGTGTTTACCATTATTCCCTGCAAGATATAAATGATCCTGTCACCAGGCAACCAGCCAGATGATGTCTACCCTGACCAAAAATTCTAGCTGTAGAGTTTTTAGTGCCTCTGGATCTGAGGATTATTTGTCCTTGGGGGTGCACCAAAAGTATACCAAAAGCTTCCTGCATGCAAGGAATTGACCATTCATTCAGTTCAATTGTAGGCATATGGAGATGTGAGAAGAGAAAGGCATTTAAAACTTCAGATATAAACAGTTAATCCTCTTCCTAAGTGGCAAATCTTGGATTTTTCTGTTTCAAAACACTAATCTTCACTTTTTTAAAAACCTAATTTGACTGGTCTTAACATGAAATGTTTAGACTTGGTGTATCATGTGTTTATTTCCAAAACAATCAAACTGCTTGTTATAATTCTTGGGGTGTCAGAATATGTCAAAAATTAAATAATTTTTTTTTTCTTGCACTTACACTGGTAAAATTGTGACAGTGTGGTTTAATATGATTTTCAGTGAACTAGAATCCTCATTAATGCTTTGAAAGTCAGATTATTGTGAATAATTAGGAAAATTCCCTGATCTTTTCAGGTCAAATTGTAAAGTATTCTTAAGAATTACTGTTATGCAATTAGGCCACTGCTTGTTGTCTATGCTTTCTGGGAATTTTATTCCTAATTAATTTGAATAAATGTAAAAATATAGAATAAACACAAGTTCTAATAAGGCTCTAAGTGTATTTTCCTAACTTCTTGTTTCCTTTCTTTTCTGCTACATCTGAGGAGAATGTATATTTAGGGATAAATATATGGAAGCGAAATATAATACTGGGGAAAATATTAGACTGCAAAACAATAGAAAAGAAGTGATTGTTTTAATTTGCTTGTTAGAAAGCTTCTTTACAAATTCCTACAAAAATAGCAGTGTAATTTAACAAGATGTGTTTTCAAGGCTTTATGAAAGATTATAGAAAGATTAGCTTTACTATTATGGTGATGTAAAACATGCTTTATCTACTATACCTATAGGATGATTGTTTTTAAACATGCACTAACTGCATTGCAGCTTTATTAACATTTGCATCATAATCACCATTGCCCATAATTTTTTAAGCCAAGAAGTGTAGTGCTGTCTCCTGAGAGTGGGTTTCTTTCTTTCCAGTCTTTCCTGTCTTTCCTGTCTTTCCTTTCCTTCCTTTCTTTCCTTCCTTTCTTTCCTTCCTTTCTTTTCTTTCCTTTCTTCCTTCCTCTCCTTCCCCCTTCTCCTTCCCCCTTCTCCTTCCCCCTCTCCTTCCCCCTCTCCTTCCCCCTCTCCTTCCCCCTCCCCTTCCCCCTCCCCTTCCCCCTCCCCTTCCCCCTCCCCTTCCCCCTCCCCTTCCCCCTCTCCCTTTCCTTTTCCCTTTCCCTCTCCATTTCCCTTTCCCTTTCCTTTCCCCTTCTCCCAAAAATGTAAACATAGTTGGAAACTAGTAGTTGAAGTTGTTTATATTTGCTTCTGAGGCTACAGCTGAGCAACTCGGCAAGAAAACCCCTGAAATAGCCACATCATTTTTTTTTCCCATATTCTGGACTCTTTTGTGTTTCTGGCTTTTATGGATCTCAGATGACATTGATGAACCCCATGTCCAAAGAGACAATTCCCATTCCCCTGCCTCCAGCAGAAAAGCAAGCTCAGAGAATGCAGTGGTGGACAGGGGTTTTCCAGGACATCTCAGCAGAAAGCTGTTTTGGAACAGATGTAAGGAACTGTTGTTAGCAGCATGGTAACCAAATTTTTTAAATTACAAATGCTGAAAATCTCCTTAGATATCCTCAATCAAAGGTATGGAAATCAGCCTGCCATCCCTCCATCACCATATAGCAGCTACCACCACAGTCTCTTCTCTGAGTTTTAGCTGGCTGCTATTTTTCCAAGCCTTCAGTCCTTCAGAGAACTTTGTGATAGTATGAATGTACATATGCAGCAGTGTCGTGAAGCCCTTTTAATCTCAGCGAGATCAATATCTCTGTTTTCATCAAGAATCAAGGACACACCTCTGCACATTTTTGCACTAGGCTGTGCAGCAAGTTTGTGTTACTATGATGCTTTAAATGTCAATGATCCTTTTTCTTTTTATTAAATAAAGAATAGTTAAAATTAGAACTAACCATACTATTGTCATTTACTTTGAAAATTTGAATTTGCAGAGCTAAAAAATCATGCAGATAAAGACAAATAAGATGAAAAATTTTACTGTTTAATATCTAATAAAACCTCAACCAAAATCTGTCTCCATACAGCAAAGTATCAGTGCTCATTTGCAAGAAAATAATTCTCCGTGCCTGCTGTATAATCCCAGCTGCCATCCAGCCATAGCTGCTCTTGTGAGCAGGCAGGCCATACTCAGTGGGAGTGCTGTGTGTGCTGCTCAGTTTGATCCTCAGCAGAGGCTGTACTGAAATCTGGCATCCCTATTGCTTCAGTAGACTGGAGAGGTGATGCACTGGGAGGTAGTGTAGGTATTAATGAAAATAATAACTGTAAAAATGGCTGTGGGAAGGAACAAAGGAAATGTGTACAACCAGTTGGATAAATACCTGAAGGCACGAATATATAATGCAACACAGTGTAAGGGGAACAATAATTTTCACATTGTGTCAGGTGGTTTTGGACAATATTCTTCTTACCTAGTGGTACTGTTCATCACTTTTATTCTATCTGACATCAACTGGGAAATAACCTGAAACACTAGATATTTCTGAAAGAAAATGTCAAAACAATAAAGAAGATGGTTGAAGTTTTTGACCCAAGGCCATTAGAAAGAAACACGGGATAACAACATGCTCTGTCAGATGTGTAGGGACTTGGGCCTTCTTCGTGGTCTAGGCTATTACCCAATTGTTAGTTACAAAAAGAGCCCTCTGAAGTGATCTGGGAAGCAGGGTCTGAAGCAAGACTTAACAATGGCAATGAAATTAGCTTTTAAATATGTTATGAATATTGGTAAAGATTTTATGAATCATACTGTATTTTAGATTCACTTTTTTATCCACAAAACAAAATGTAGGCAAATTTTATTCACATAAGTACTTCTGGTATAAGATGTCACATGCATCAGTCATAAGAATTGCTATAAGAACTCACTCAAATTGATATTTGGCTCCACTGCTACAACATCAAGGAGATGCGATGTTGTGGCTAAGTGATATTGTGATGTTGTGAGATGTGATATTGTGGCTTCACATTCTTGGGATTAATAGTTTCTCAAGAACTGATTCATAGGATGACAAAGAAAGAGCTCTGTAGAGGAAGATTGGTCCCTCTTTGTAACATTGTATAATTATTGTGACACAAACTTTAATTTTTATTTTGTGATGCATTTTATTTTTGTATGGACCAAATAAAAGAGGAATCTGCTGTCAATAATGAACAATAGTCATAAGTTACAGCTATAACAAGCGTATTAATTGTCCACAGTCCTGAGGTGTTATTGTAAATATGTGCTATATGTGTCCTCCAGGAAAGCTGAAACTGGCAACAGGAGGCTTGAGCAAAGGGCATGGGGAGACATTTCCTGGTACTCCTTTGTTTATAATTAACATTTTTATTGTTTGTTTACTCATATAAACTGGACATAACAGTGGTACCTGTCAAAACAAGTCAATCATTATATCAGTCAAAGCATTTTATATTCCCCATGTTCCTTTCCTCCCTGCAAGTGGAATTTGATTAATTAGAAACCTGGATTGGGCCTCATTGTTCCAGGTGTGATGGTTTTAACAAGCTACATCTTTTGCTGCTGTGTTGTAGAAGTGACTGACTCTTGGGAAAGGCAGGAGCTGTCCCAGACCAGGTTCCTCATTGCCATGTCCAGTTATTTGCAGTAGCATGGTTGATTTGTCATATGCCACAGGGCAGCCAGGCTTGCAGTGTCAGGGGAGGGCCTCAGTGGGACAGCTTGTTCGGGGTCCTTTCTGGTGGTGCTTTCTGTTTCGCTGCATGAAACATTGTCTTAAAATCTGATTGCACGCAGTGCTCTGGAGCAAATCAGTTTGTTTCATACCTTTAGGAAAAAAATGTGGCAAAAAGCAATGAGAAAATGTGTAGAGAGGAGTAGTGACATTTATTCAAGAAATCTCTCAATAAGTTAACCATTTATAATCTTCCTTTCATGTATTTCATTCACTCTCTGTTTCATCCACATCCCCCAGGGTGGATGTGCTGAGGTGGTCTGGCTCACTTGTGTGTGACACAAAGGACATGGGACATCAAGCCCTTACCACATCTCTTGGCATTTTCTTGATTGGCAACCATGAACTGACAGATTTTTTGGATAAATTATTTATACCCTCTAGGAGTCTGCTGTTCTTATGGGTGGTCCTTTATATTGAATACCTTTCTGCAGTCTGAAAGCCATAAGGTGGCTGCTCATCTGCTGATTTTTTTCATTTAGTAAACACACATTTTTACTGATATGATCTGCTTCCCTATTGGGCTTACTGGCAAGAGAATGGCAGATGTCACATACTGCAGTCTTGCTGCCAACATCCCACTGTCAAGGTACAGGGTCTTCTGCTGGCAAGACACCTGTTCAATGGTCTTACAGAGCCCAGACATTCTGTCCAGGTTTGACAGAAATGACTCATTTTGATTTTTATTTCTTGGAATGCTCTGCACTGTCAGTACACATGATTTCTCTAAACTTTAGTCTTTAGTCTTTCTTCTTGTGCTTATATTCCTACTGCCATTCACATTTCATTTGTTAATATGATAATATTTCTGTTGAAAGTCCTATGCCTGTTGTGGTTTCACTAAGTCTATGCTCGCAGGTCAGTTATGAGGTAAGGTTTACTGTGGTATAGCTAGGAATTAGGAATTGCCTTTTTTATGTCTCTAAAGCACATTGTTTTGGTTAACTACCTGAAAATCAAACACTTCTTAACTATATTTTAAGGTTATTACTTAAATGCTGCTTTCTTTGGCCTCCCCTTATTGGGAGCCGTGAAACTCTTGTATTTGTGTTTTAAAATCCTCACTCTCTTTGCTGATTTAAAATAAGCTTGTTTCTCTGTGTAGGATAGTAGCAAAATGTGACATCCATCTACCCGCCGTGTCTTTAATGGAGGTTTTATTATTTTTAACTATTATTATTTATTTTTATTAGTCCAACTTGCTGGACTAATTATATGGGGAGCCTCCAAGCCTACTTTTACTAGAAAAATAGTTAGAACATATTGTTTTACTAATATAGTGATATGTTTAAAACATGTAACTGGTATGGCAAATAATGCAAAATAGATGTAAATAGCCAAATATTTTAACATGTTCATGCTAATAATCCCAGGAAAAGATACTACTAAATATCTTCGACTTACTAATAGTAGCATTTTTTCTGCAGTTTCCAGTTTTGATGGAATAGCTTTTGACCCTGTCCCTTTTCCTCTTTCTGATACCAGATATGTCTGCTTTTTCATGGGATTATTGCACATTATTATTCACAGGATTAGTGATGAGCACTTGTGGAACCCAAATGGAAGGAAAATAGGTTTGATTCAATTTTCCTAGTTTACACATTGAGGCAATCTTAAAAGGGCCTATCCTCTTCAGTGATTTTGAACAAAGCTGAGTTTGACTTGGATATGCACCAATATTAAATCCAGTTCTCACTTTTTTTCCCTCTTGAAGTAGTCTCTTCTTCACTGAACCATAGAAACATGGCATGGTTGGGGTTGGAAGGGATCTTTAAGTTCCAAACCTGTTACTCACTAGCATTAGATCAGGTTGCTCAAGGCTCCATTCAACCTGGCTTTGAACATTTCCAGGGGTGGGGCATCCACAACTTTTCAGGGCATCTTGTTGCCAGTGCCTCACCACCATCATCATAAAATACTTCTTCCTCAACTCCATTCTGAATTTATCCTCCATCTAATTCCTGATGTGAGGAATTTGATCACTCTCCAAAATCAGCTGTTTCTGTGAAGCAGATTGCACATCAGCCAAAGAGGAAATTATCAACTCCTGAACTGTGTTCTGATGGAAAGGTTTTCATAACCAAAGGAATCAACAAGAAAAAGGTTCTGCAACCAAATACGCTGTTTTATTGATGGGGGCGAGGAAGGTGTAATTCAATGGAACAATGAAAAATACCATTTAGAAAACATACCCTTGTTCCATTGCTTGAATGATTCTCTGCTTTTAGAACAGGGTAAGAATCTGATACAACACTAACCTGATGTAGTGAGTGACCAGAGATGCACACCAGGGCTGAGCAAACCTTTCCAAAATGTGCAAACAGAAACCTTCAGTCTCAATGAACTCAGATTGTGAACTTTCATAGCACTGATCTTCCCACTCAGCTCTTCCCACATCCAGACCCCAGCCTTTCAAAACCCAAAAGTATGATTCACCTCATCTCTTTCAGATGTCTTGTTGAGATGAGATGAATCATACTTTAAAAGCTCTTAATGAATTTTCATTTATCGTACAGGTTGTATAAATGATAAACATAGTAGTCGAATGTCATTTGGCCATATGAATTCTACCCAAAAGTTTTTGTGTAGTATACTTTCCATGTGCCCTAGAAATTAGCAGAAGTAATTTAAATAAAATTAAATGGGGCATTGTTCCATTCCCTATTCTTTCCAAGAAGAAATTTTTTAAAAAAGGCAAATATGATTAAGCAATGAAATCAAATCATTACTGATTGACATGGAAAAGTTTTGTCTTCCTCAGTTTTCTTTCCTACGCACTCTCCTTTTGCTCCCCACCATATTACCTTATCTTGTTCTGCTTTTCTAAACCTTTCTGTAATCACTGCTGGTTATTTGGATGCCCAAAGTCAGACCTTGCTTACAAATGCAATGTAGCCCCCGTGTTGAATCACATCTAAATTTTATGTAGATTGTAGTAGAGAAAGTTACTCATTCCATTATTTTAAGCTTCACTTTTGTAGTGGAAGCAGCCTGTGTTGGTGCTCTTTTGTTTTACGGTTTCATCTGGCCACCGTGCTACAGCCGTGCAAACGGCAAGCCAAGCCACCCACTCAGCACTGCAGAAAGTGCAGGTGATTATCTTGGCTGCTACTTGCTTGTGTTGCAGCAGGAGCAGGCTGAATTAGACCCACTTTGTGCAGCTGTGTGTGCAGAAATGGCCTTGCTTTTTGCATGTGTACAGTGTCAGTAAAGAGAAGAGGAGGGCATGGAAGTGCACGGCAACCTAATCTTCCATGGTCATGCCCTGGGTGAGCAGTGGAGCTGAAGAAAGCCCTCTGGCTGAGATCTAGCCCACTCATTTGCTCCCACCAGCATTCTGGAATATTTTCTTTACTGGTAGCAGCCTATACAGATGGGGTTTAGATAAAATTGATTAAAATTATGTCACCAAGAAATATTATTCAATCATTGTTCCTTGTCCGTAACTAGCGTTTTAAAGAAAATTTTCATTCTTAAAGTTTCGTTAGAATATCTTCTTTCTTCTTTGTTATCAGTACCAGGAAAAAGTTCTTCCCTGCTGAAAACATTATAAGCTTTTTATCCATGTAGTGACAGTAGCACATAAATAGTAAGAGTGATTGTGAGCTTTAGCTGGAAATTCAATAAAGCTTTCTCTTAATTACCCCATACATGTGAATTACCTTCATGTGTATTGTTAATAGTCGATTAATTAAGTAGTGTTTCAATTGGAGATATAAATTCAAAGGTTTCTTTTTGTAATTTACTGGTGTGGCACCTTTCATTGAGTAGTCCATTATGCTTTCTGATCTGACCTCACATCTTTTTGAAGCTAAAATAATGATCAAATTAAAATAATGTGGTAAAAAAAAATTAAAATATTTAATTCACTCAAAACCTCCCCTTATATCTGTACTCATACGGCTGCTAAAAATGTTATGTGCATTAAATATACATTGCTCAGGTTACAGCAATTATCAACATGTTTCTTTTAGGAACGAGTGAATAGCATAGATTTCATAGATAAAACCAGTGATTACTCTCTAAATCGATATAACTCTTTTTTATGTACAAAAAAAACAGCTAGATCCAACTAGATCAACTAGGGAAATCCCTAGCTGGAGCAATAATCTAAGCAGGTTATTGTCAGAAACAGCTTCTCTGTTCAATAGAAGTTCCCATTAGCTACATAATCTCTGAAAAAATAGCTGTATGAAGTTAATTTCTGTGGAAATTAAGCACAGTCATTTCTATCTTTTCTTTGATTGAGAGATAAGATGTTCCTAAAAATTAAAGCAATGATTTTCCTGTGTGTGCAATATGTCAAAGGATATGAAATGTAGGAAAAATGGAAAAGTGTCTTTTTTTTCTTCCCCCAACATCTATTTATTTTGCCTTCCATTTCTTGAATCATATCAGCATGTATTATGGATATCATTCCAGAGTTTGGGTCTTTGAGTGTTTATCTAGGAACTTCACAGATCAGTGAATACAAGTTACATATTTACAAAGGACTATTGCTTTCTTACTTTATGTGTTCATAGACACAGATTTGTGTCCTAAGGAAAAAACCCACACTTTAAATCAAACATCTACACCTTTTCTCTTTTATTTTCACCAACCGTTCACTGTGATACGACATGAACTTGCAAAACCTGTGCTAGACCTCTTCTATTATTTTTCAAATTATATGGACAATCAGACCATCTTTCATTTTGTTCTGATAGATGGTGATGTATTTTATAGCAATATTTAACAAAATAAACTCTGAGTTTCAGTGTTTTAATGCTGATCATCGAAAGCTGAGCCAGAACTTCTTGATGTAGGCTGCACTGGACCCCAGTGAAGAGGGTGTATAGAATCATCACTGCTTCCATTATTTTTGTCTCTACCTTTCTGTAATTGTAAATGGCAAAGAATTTCCTTGCTTTAGTTCTGCCCCTGACCTTTCAGGGAAAGTGAAAGAGGATGTTATTTGTATTTCTGTAAAAAATACTCAAAGTTTACATTGTATATACTACTCTTCCACTTCTGTTTAATGTTATATGTTGTATTGCTAATGTTTTGTTTACAATATCTTTTCCAGGTCTAGGATTCAGTATTGCAGGAGGGGTGGGAAACCAACACATCCCTGGGGACAACAGCATTTATGTCACTAAGATTATTGATGGGGGAGCTGCACAAAAAGATGGGAGATTGCAGGTTGGAGATAGACTTCTTATGGTAAGTATGACAAATTTAAATGCCATTTATTTAGCTAAAAATTGTTTCATATAAGGACTTTCATTCACCATATATCTTTCTGGAGATAACCAAAACAACTGCTATTATAATTGTATTTCCATCATCTTCATTTTTCCAGTTTTTAAAATATTTTCCTGAGATTGAAAAAAAAAACATTCATCAGGAAAACTAATATTTTGTGAAGGTAGTGTATTATATTACTTTGACAAACCTTTTACAGAGAAGAGAATAAATGTATTATGCACATAAGCAACAAGTCAAAATGGATCATAAAACTTAGCAAACAGTTTGTCTAAAATCTTTTAAGGTAATACCGATTCTACTGTTTGTTGTAGACAAATTGAAACCTGTCAAAACATGCCAGTAAATTACTTCCATGCAGCAACTGTCAGTGCACTACTACTTACATTTCAGTACCTGTAGGAATGCTTCACAGATATGTTCCATATAAATGTTAAAAAACACCCCAAACATTTTCTAAATGTCCCCTAGTGCTGGTTCATTGTTTCTTATCAATAATGTTTTCCCACTCAGAGAGTTTCTTTAATTTGACATTGAGGGGAAATCCTGACCCTGGTGAATCAGCACAAGTTAATCTATGTCATGTATAGAATATAGATTCTATACATGGATCTATGTATTCATGTCAATGCATTTGCGTAGATTTCAGCAGGTAGAGAAATATTTTTTTAATAAGTGCAATGAAAAAAAACCACTTATACTGCAATAGCATTGTTTTGTGATGTGATATTTAAGCAGTAAAAATTGTCTTAACCTTTTTTGCTGCTTGTGAAGCTGGGCCTAATTGAGGTTTCCTTTATTTGGCTAGGGACACCATGTTCCAGTCACATATGAAGATGACCATTAATTTTATACAGAGTACTAAACAGAACTGGAAAGGTACTTAGTTGCTGGGTTGGTGACTCTTTGTCTTTTTTAATTAACCCAAATGGATAGATAAAACAGTTTAAGGATCAACTGGTGTTAGCAAAACCAGTGCAAAATGAAACTAGAACTCAACATTTCTTTAGCATTTTGGCTTTGCTTAATGTCAGCATAATGAAATTCAAGTCACTGTTGGATGATGAAGTTTTGGCTTATTTTGGTGCAGAAATATGTATTTTTATTTGCCAAATTTTCACTTTAGTTATTTTGCAACTTGTTGCAAATCTGCTTCTGTTCAATTGTTTTTGTTACTTTTTACGCTGATGAGAATTCCTTGCAGTTTTTGTGTTATCTGCAATTTTTTGTTAATTTACTCTTATTTTTTTCCAATTCATATGAGGTAGTAAATATCTTATATAAAAGGAAATCAAATAGATGCAAACCTCCCACATTCACCCCCTCCAGTGTAATTTCATTAGAATTAATTTAAATAGAAATGTTTTCCATACCACTGTGCATAAATTCATTCTTTTCAGATTTTTATAGGACTAGTTTAGCAAGCATCTCAGCCTTCAACCTGTGATTCACTACAGGCAGATATAGATGTTTCTTCATTGTGACAATTTTATACTTCTGAAAATGAACAGAGGTCATTTGCATTATGTTTGATGTCTTTGTTCTTTCTTTTCAGTCTGGACTGTTTCTTTACTACGTGTTGTCTCCTTTTCTCACTGCATGTAAAATGAGCAAAAAAAGAAATCATTCCAAGTGTTGCCCTCCTCTAGTCATGTACATCCAGATCAAGTTTTTCACTGTTGCATAAGCAAATACTAGTCAGCTGACTCTTTGTATACTGTAATCATTACATATTTGGAAATTCGTTTACAAGATCAAAATCTGTTTCTAAAATCCATGCAGATTGCAGCCATGTTTCTTGATTCTCTCCAAGTAGACAACCTGATTAGTTTATAACTTCTGTACCTTCAGTATTTTTCTATCCTAATTTATGAGTTATCTGTCAATTTCTGGCATTAACTTCATATTCGGTTATGAACAGTGAGTGAAAAAATTACTTACTTTTTTTTGGCAGTGTTTCAACAGAGTATTACCCTTGTTATCTATATGGTCCTACTTCTGCTTCACTGATTTCTTATGGACTAGTATGTTTGGACCATTTCTCTTTTTTGTATTTTCCTTCTCAGTAGTACATCCTTTCTTGATCTTTGGGTTTTTTTCCATCATTCTCTACAGAATTTCAAAGAATTTTTAATCCTTCTGGAATTCGCAGCAGTTCCTGGGGAGCTTTTTTTGTTTTCGTATCTGTACTCTGATAATTTTATGTGAAATGCTATCAGATCCCAAAAAAACATGCAAATCAAATTAATATAAATTTAAGAGGTGATGAAAGTGTAGGAGCAAAATAAAAACTAGTTTTGAAATGTAAGACAAGAATGGGCCACCTGAGCATTTTGCAGCTTGATGACTCTACTGTTATTAAATGCAGGTTGCATATAGTGTGTTAAGCATTTCTGAAGATGTATTATGTAAATAATACATTGTGATCTTTGTGAAATCTGTACAAGGGCGTGTTATGCAGTTATATATTTGTGGCACTTAAGACTTACTAACCTGAGCACTTGTACAAGATAATGCTCCATTGTACAGTAATCCTGAGGTACCTGTTTGGAAAATTAATGGTGAAAGCATGAATGTTTAAACCAAAAACTGAATGGTTTTTATAGTATATATGAAAGGACCAGAGCTCTTCTCTGAAAACTTTCATCTAGGAGAAAAATACTCCCTCACTGTGTGGTAATGCCTCTTTCTGCTGGTGGTGATGCCAGTGGTGAGAATCCCACTGCAGTGGGTGTCTCATCTTCTGTCTGCAGTGGAAAGGAGCAAAAGTAAAGCATGTAGAAAGCATTACAGACCACCAAGGTAATTCAGGGTCAGCTATAGGGCCAGACAAGGTTACTCAGGGATTTATCCAGTTGCATCTCAAAAATCTCCAAGGATGGAGATTTCTAGGAAACCTGTTCCACAGGTCAGCTGTCCTCCTGAAGAAAATACTTCTGATAGCCTGTTAGGCCCTCTCTTATTTCAACATCTGCCTGCTGTCACTCATCCTTTTACCACATGTGAGTCTGAAAAGCTTAGCTTTGTCTTGATGATCTTCCTGTAAGTACTGAGGGTCCGTTATTAGTTGTCTTCAGAGGAACTCCTTCTCCAGGATAAAAAGTGCCAAGATCCCCCATTTTCTTCTCAGCAGGTCAGTGCTCCATCCCCAACCATCCCAGTAGCACAGCTCTCAACTTGTCTCCTTTTGTTATCTTTCCTGTAGTGCAGGAACCAAAACTGAACAGAGTTTCCAGGTACAGGCAAAAGTGTGAATTATTGGGGAATAATCCTTTGCTCATTCTTCAGCCTATGCTCCTGCTCATCCAGCCCAGGATGCTGTTGACCTCTTTGCTGACGGGACACACAGCTGGCTCATGCCCAGATTCCCATCCATCAGGAGCCCCAAGCACTTTTCCACAGAGATGCTGACAGGCTGTCAGTGCCCAGGCAGGGCTATTGATGGGAGTTAGCCTGTGCCAGGGGCAGGATTTACTGTTTCTTCCTGCTGAGCATCATAAAGACTTCTTCAGGCCCTTCCTCCAGTCTGTGTCAGCCTTGCCTTCGAGTATCTCACAGTGAAATGAAGTGTCACCTCCAAATATGATGCATGTCTCTCTTCTTCAAGGTCACTGCTAATAATGATAGAGAAAAGCTGAAAAATTGTTTTAGTTATTACAGCTCAGATAATAATTACTTTTTTTTTAAATCTCATACCATCATCTTACTTTGGACAAGTTTGTTACCTACAGAATGGATAAATGAGAAGTCAGTATAAAACTGGTACTAGTTTTTTACTAGTACATAATAGCTAGAAGCAAGGCATTTTTCAGGGAAAACACTAAAACCATTAGGGTTTAAAGGAAAATGTAAGTTATTATTAATCTTTTATAACTATTAGCTTTTCTAAAATACATCTCATATGCCAAAATAACCATGCAAGTTTAGGCCATATCCTGTCGCTTCTTGGCCCATGTAGTCACAGAGATCAGTGATTGCATATAACAAGAAATATAATTTGATTCTGTTTTCTTGATAAAAAAAAAGGAGGAAGATAAAGGAGTCACTTTCCTTTTCATAAATTTGTGCTTCCTTTCTGAAAAAAAAGTGTTATTTTCTGGTAATTTCATAGGCCTGCAGAGAGTTTGTGACTGTGCAGTTGTTGATGTGTTCCTTATAGGGTCCCCTACCGGTATCTGTTTCTTTCAGGTTGTGTATAAATGCAGGCTCATGTTTGTACTAAATTGCATAAAATCAGAGCATGTAATTCAAGATGCATCTAGATTAGAATTTGGTTCTGATCAGAGGTGTCCTTTGAACGTGATTTTGATGTCTTCGTGGGATCGTCTTTTAGAAAACAGCCCAGCACTTGTGCAACTAACTCATGAGTCCATGGGATTATAAGTATTTAGTTAATACAGACAGCTTTATATCCTTTGTACAAATGATTACTCCTCAGCACTGGAAAGCATTTTACTTTTTGCAGTCTTTTAAGTGAGTGAGTTTTGGAAAAGGCCATCAGCATTCTAGATTTACAGCTGGCAGGTTGCAGGTGTTTACTGGCAAATGTTCACCCAGGAAAATCCACTGTCTGAATAAAAAGGTGAATATTACAGAAAAGCAAACATTACCACTGTAATGGTAAAGATGCTAAAGATCACCCCTTTGTCTTATTCACTCAGTGAATCAAGTCTTTCTTAGCCTAAATCAATAAAGGAACTGAACAAATCCCCTTTAAAAAATGAAAATTAAATAAGATAGACTTATTCCTCTGGAGCTCTTATTCTCATATCAGCTTATATTGTTCTGAATGAAATTATTCTTTAGAGCACTTGCACAGTCATTTTGGGGATTCTAAGCTTTTCTAGCTGCTTTCTAGGGCTTTTGATTTTTAGTATGAATCTAGGAAAACTTCCAAATAAAACATTCATGCTTAGGTTTATACTTCATTACCCTGATTATGCTATTTAGGAAAAAAACCACCCCAGTCTTTTTATATCTCTCTGGCATCATTTCTTATTGATTTCTCCCATCACTCAAATAGCTTCTATGATTGGACTTTTATCTCTAATTTCCTTTTCTACTGCTCAGATTTTTATTTCTTTCCCTTATTCATTTCTAATATATAAAGACATAAGACATAGCAGTATGTCTTATATCACATAGTTTCTATTTATAGGAAAAGCTTTCCTATTTTTTTCTTCAGATGCTGTTTGCATTTTTTTAATTTTCACTGCATAGAACTTTTCCCATTAGAAAAGCCCCATTTATTCCATGTGTTTTTTATTTCTGACTCCTATTCTTTGGCTCCTCTCACAGCATTTTTTGTCTCAAATATACAATTTTGTGACTAAACTCACCACTCAGATAAATACCTTTTTATCATTTGCCTTAAGAGTTTTGTTTTTTTTCCCCTTAATTAACTGCTACTTATATTGGCTTCTTAGATCCAGAAGGTTGGCATGCGGTACCCATTCTACCCACTCAGAATTAAGTCAGCCGTTCTTTACAAAAATGCAGCCTCTCAGAGGATTGCATGCTATATACACTTTGATTTCTTACTTTGTGTGCATCTCCCACTCTTTATCTTCTTTACCTCTCACTCAAATCATTTTTTGCAAGCTATATATAAAAGTATATAAGGTTATCTCTACAGGAGGAAGTAAAGCTTTGCTATAATGCATTTATTGGGCCAAACCACTGTAAAAAACAGATTTAGTACTTACAATTCTTTCAAGATAGGCATCTTTTATGGAAGAAATAGCTTCAGAAATAGTCTCTTGTACAGTGTTTTAAGGAAAGATGTCCAGAGATTCCCCTATGAAAAAAATTACGTACTACGGTCATCTTGCAATAATATCAAGGGGCCTAAACTATAGAATTCCTCTAAGTATTCAAGTTTTTTGTGTATCAGAATACCTACAGATGTCTTTATTTGTGATCACTGTTTTATGGTCAAAAAGTAGAAAATATATTGATAGATGCACATAGGATTATTAATAGGAATTGTAGATCCTAAGCAAGGACTGCCTTCTGAAGGAAGTCTGGGAGTGCAAGTCTAAGCTGATGTTGGCAAATGACTAAGGAAGGTGATCTCATCTCCTTCTGAAAGAGCTCCCACTTAAAAGGGACCTTATGACACACTGAGGACCTTAATTTTTGTGAATGAATCAACAGGCTTGTTTGTTTGTTTGTTTTCTCTTGACGTACATTGAGTCTTTCTTTATTTCTTTGTTTTCTGAGCACTGAGCAGTCCAGGACAAAATTATTTTACATAAATTTTGCCATGAACTCCAGGATTTTTATGTGTATAAAGATAAACATAATGCTGAACTGCATAAACATTAAATTTTAGTTTAGAATTGCTTAAACTCCTTAAGTCCTAACTTTTAGATTTCAGTAATTTGTATAGTGTTGGTAAAATACCTGTCCCATAATGTTGTTGTCAGAGAGAAGACAAGGGACCTGCTGTATCAAACATGTTTTGTATCTATAATACTTTACTTTCTGTTTCAAAAATGGCTTTTTTCTTCTTTACTGCACAACTGTGACATCCAAGTATCTTGTGATGGATTTCTGTCAGCTAAATTACAGAAACAAACCCCAAAAAAACCAAAATCCAACACCTTTGGAAAAATGTTGTATCATGTAAATTTGTGTAATAATTGTTTTTATTCACTTCTAAAAAGACCAAAAAGTCAAAATCCAGCCAGTTCTAAGATATTTCATTTTGTATCTATTTTTTGACTGAGAACGTCAGCAGCAGCTTTATAGTGGGTGAGGTCATATCAGATTTTCTCTACTTCAAAAAAATTTAGGATGAAACACAAGGTAGATACAAATGTACAGACAACGTGGGAAGGAGAAGAGGTAAAGGATAACCTTGTGGTCATCTTTTTAAAATGTGTGAATCTGAAGTGACTGGCAGTTTTGAAATATATAAACAAGAAAGGTATAATTTCAGTCACTTCTTCCTGCCAGCCTATTAATTTAAGACATTTTTAAATTAAAGTTATATGTGAATGATTGCTTTTCATAACAAGGAAAGAGACAGAAATTAATAGAAGTTAGATATAAGATTTTTGTTTAAATAGAGGACCTGTAAAAATACAGCATACCCTGTCAGCTGCTCCCTTCTGAGTGTTAGGTTCTATCACCCCTCTTCATGTTAAATTATCATAATATACCCGCCATTGTCTCTTTTAATTACCCTTGAAACCAAGCCTGAGAATTATACAAGGAAAAAAAAAAAATAGATGGCATCCTTACATTCAGCAATACTGTCTAATAAAAATATTTTTTTCTTGGTGCTGATGAAATCATCTGGATGTGAAGAGTCCTCCAGTGATTCATAATAGCTGGATTTCTTTCCAGTTACCAAACCCTTTAGCAGTTGCTTATTGTCACATCAAGGTTTCTGATAATTTATTGATACTAAATTCCCTGGAAGGATTTTTTTTTTTTTTTCTGTGATTCACTGTTATGTTATACTATAGTGAGGAGGGAATTCTGCTTGCATCTTGCATAATTTTTAAAAGGAATCCTTGCAGTAACTGTGGAAGGTAGAGGATGGCAATTTAAATGACACTAAAATGTTTCATATACAACATTCACTGGGAAATGTAGGTCAGTGGAACAGGCTCCCCAGGGAAGTGGTCACAGCATCAAGCCTGCCAGAATACAAGGATAGTCCGGACGATGCTTTTAGTCACATGGTTCAGTTTCAGGCAGGAAACTGTGAGGAGCAGGGACTTGACCTCGATGATAGGCACCTCAAGGTGTTCTGTGATTCTGTTGTTTCTCTTGTCTTATGCCACATGCCTGAAACCTGAATCTACACCCTTTAATTTTTTCCCCCTATCCTATAATTTCTCCATTCAGGAGTTTTATACATTTTGTGGCAGGGAACATTCACAGTTCTGTTTATAGGACGACAACCTACTATGGACATTCTGTGAATACAGTGGATTTATATGTGAATACATTTTATATGCCTCTACAATAAACCACTTCACATTATTTTCTTTTGATTTTCTTTCTGTGGGAGTAAAACATAAATAGGCAAAGCTGTCTGCCACCATTTTCATTCCTACTTTATCTGTTGTCTTCTATCCTTACTTAAGTGTTTTTTTCTTCTAAAAAAAGCACAGAACTAGTACTACATTGTCTTACTTTTTCAATGTCTTTTTCCTGTGCTCCCAGAAAACTGACAAACTTTCACAATGAAAAATATCTTTTCCTCATCCTGAACTGCCCTTTACAATTCATGCACCTTATAGATATTCTATATGCCATTTTTTACCTTTTCCTCTTTCAGTGGTCAATGTTGTATCAGTGATGGAAAGATTTGGTTGTGTTGGGTCTGAGATCCCAGCTATGGAGGTTAAGAGATGAATTAGGAAGTTTATTTTGTTAGGTGAAATACTGTAGATTGTTTCTGTAACTGATGTGGTGCTATTAATTTATTGTTAAATAAAATTTTATATTGGTGATTCTACCAATAGCAGAACATCACAAAGGACTTTCCTATTGTCAAAACCAAATGCCTTCTTGATCCATTTTGATTCTGTGCATCAGTATTGCTACATCAGTCTTTGAACATGCATGTGCTAAGAAAACTGTGTTTTCTACCCTGCAGCAGTATTGCTTCTATAATCTTTAGTGCTCTTTGTTTTCAGCACTGTTCCAAACATTTTGAAAACTGCAAGGATATATCATTTTTGTGCCTATTTTTGCATTTCAACTCACCTTTCTGATTTCTTCTCTAAGGTAAATAATTACAGTTTAGAAGAAGTTACCCATGAAGAGGCAGTAGCAATACTGAAGAACACATCAGATGTAGTGTATCTGAAAGTTGGAAAGCCCACCACCATTTACATGACAGATCCATATGGCCCACCAGATATTACTCACTGTAAGTGACTTCTGCAACTTATTTTACAAGAGATATTTCAGTTTGTCAGATGATTGTATTTTTTCATAGCTTGTTCAAAGTACCCCATTAAAGTTTATGAAACAGCTTGGAAGGCTACAAAAATGAAATGTTTATTGCCACCTAAGAATGCTACGCTCAAGAAATATTGCAAATAATTTAACTCTGCTAAAGTATTTTTGCAGCAAAAGTAGCAATGTAGAATATATATGGCTGTGCTGGTTCCAATTAGCCATTGTCTGAGTGATCAGACTGAACTGTAACTCTTGTGAAGATTACAGCAATAAGTACATGCAAATGAATTTTGTAATATGATTCGATTTGTAGCCTGGAGTCCTCTGTCCACTGAAAAATTGGAACAAGCAGCAAACCATCTTGTACAAACTTAGTAGAAGCCTGAGGCAAATATATCTCATATTTGAATAAAATATTTTACTGGAATGTAAAAATCACTGCTCTACTTACAAAACTTTACCTGTTTTCTGTGGATACCCAATTCATGAAGTCACAGAATGGTTTGGGTGGAAAGGTACTTTAAGGACCATCTAGTTCAAGTCCCTCTGCCATGGGCAGGGACACCTTAACCTTCCACTAGACCAGGCTGCTAAGAGCCATATCCAGCCTGGCCTTGACCACTTCTAGGGATGGCATATCCATGGCTTCTGTGTTCCAGTGCTTTATTACTCCTGCTGTGAAGAATTCATAAATCATTGATCCAATTTGCTTTATTCTCAGTCTATCCAATAGCTTTATATATGTTCATCAGGATTTTTTTTTCAGAGGACCAAGGCCTTATTTTTCCTTGCATTCAATGCACATTCTGTTGTAGGAAAATTTGTTTAAATAATATGGTAAAACTCAGTGAAATATCTCATAGGAAGAGAAGATGTCCTCATATAAAAACTAACTGATTTCAATCAAGCTGTCATATCCATGCACTCAAAAGCATCTAGGCTCATGTCCAGCACTTATACAGAAAGATGTGCATCCAGGTGCATCCCCAGGACTCCCTGAGGTGACCATGTATAAGGGTTGATGTATATATATATATATATATATATATATATATATATATATATATATATATATATAATGTTGACCATCTCCTTGCTGGAGTGCTTTTTGGACATTTTGGACTCTTAAGGAGATTACAGCAATGAGGATCTTCTGTCCCTGCCATCTGTCCCTACTATGCATGTTTTTAGGATTTACTCACATCTCTGCTGGCCCCCTGGCTGAGTGTCCTAGGCTCCAAACTAGTCTTTATCTCCCACCACCATCTCTTAGTGGCTGGAATATTTGTTTTAGTTTGGGTGTAGGCTTTCCTGGTAAGTTGCATATAATTATATTGAGTATTGATGACTTATTGATGAATCTAGCTTTATCAATACATGCCATTCCTATGCCTGCCATTCCTCCTGGTGTTCATACCAAGGCATTTCCATTCCCTTGGCATTTACAGCAATCTTAACATTTCAACTTCACTCTTTATACCACTGATTCCCATTAGTCTAAACAGTTAATTACTGAAAACTCCCTTTCTTCATTAGGTGTTCCTTAAAAACTGTCTGCCTTGGGTTCAGATACCAACAGGGACCAGCTGCACCATCTACCAACTGGATGGAAATATAATTTTTGACAAGAACTTCAGCAGTCAACCCATACCCATCTTGATTTCCTGCTAATAATTCTGTGGACGCTTAAGGCAAACTAAGGGTGGGGAAATTTACCAAGGGCAGTAAATGCTAAGGATTTAAATTTTTCTGCACTTTTGCAATGTTTCTACTGTGGACTGACAAAGTTGAGGGAAAAGCTCAATATTCCAAATCTTCCTTATTCAATCTGCTCCATGAAAACAGAAGGGAAGGTTTTGTAACATGCATGTCAGTGGTATGCTCAGCCATGCTGAGGATGCCCATTTAGTTAGCAAATGTTACCACAGATGGCAATCATGTTGTTCAGTAGCAGCCTGGTCTGGATCTTAGCAAAGGGTAGGAAGTAAAAATGCTAAATGTCCCTATCCCATCTCCAGCTTTATAATACTTCCAAAATAATAATTTTGCAGTTCTAAAATAGCGTGGTTTATTATGTCAGATTATAGATCAACAGCATATGAGAAGACAGAAACAATTCTAGCGGGAAAGTAAAGGTTGAAAAGATTTGCAGTAGCCCTTCCCAAGCTGTTGGTGCATACAGATTCATTTATCCTCAGGGAACCTTTCATTACACCTACATGTTCAGAGTATTTCAGAATGCATAATGGCCTTTCCCTGTAGAGAGATTTTGCTTTGAAGCATTCTGTATCTCAGCATCTGAAAAAAAGACTGAAACTAATACTAGAAAGTTTAGCTATCTTCTTCTCATGAGAAAATTAATCACAGCTCATTGCAGAAGCATGTAACACTGCTTTTTCTATCTATCCTTTCTTTTTCTAATTAAATTAACTAGAGATAGAAGACAACTATTACTGCATCTCTGCAGTCATAAATGTCCTAGATAACTTAAGAATAGTAAAAAACACAAAACCAACAAACCCTGCAAACCCAATATATAAACAGACAACACAGTAATATAACTTTCATCATTAATCAGTAAGATATTTGCATCCATTTTATATTTTAAGTATAGAAATTTTCTGTGGTCTAAATACCATCTGTGTTGATACTGAAATTTCAATTATACTGAGGATTTGGGCACCTTTAGTAGATCACAGCTTTGAATGTGTACATAATTCTTGCCACACGTAAAATTCCTGCTCTTATCCTGCATTGAGTTCTTACTATGTTACTCCAGTTACTGCACACTGGAGCCAAAAAGAGTGCTTTTAATCTTATTCTTTCCTAATTGCATTTCCTTCTGCTAGTCCTAAGTGAAGAAAATGTTTCCTGTCTCTCAAACAGGAGACCTATTCAGAGTCCCACTTCAGGAACTAAAGATCCTCTAAAGAGTGAATCCCTGCAAATAAGCCAGCATTACTACTACTACTAATATTATTTTTTTTTTTTTTGAAAACTCCAGATGGTCATTATTTGTTGTTATATTTTAAGCTCTCTCAAGACAGGATTGTTTGTTTTGATCTTATTTACAGCATTGAACCATGTTCTTGGTACTTAAATTTAAAAAATTACGTTCCTGTGCAATCTAATGAAACATGAAATTTGTGACTAGAAATGTTCATTTTTACCATCAGCTTATTCTCCACCAATGGAAAATCATATACTCTCTTCTGGAAACAATGGCACTTTAGAGTACAAGGCATCCCTGGCCCCTATCTCACCAGGAAGATACTCACCCATTCCAAAGCACATGCTTGTGGAGGATGACTACACCAGGTCAGATGCTTCTCTTTATTTGTTGCCGTTGATGAAATTATAAAGGACATAAGTTAAGTATTCAGTGCATCTCAAATAAAATACAGCATACTGTAGATTTATATTCCGACTTTTTTTTTTAATAATCCCTAAGGAATTGTGACTACTGCATGGACCTACAGTAGCAGAATTGTATGTGTATAGTTAATTTCAAGGTAGAAGAGACACAGAGGAAAATGCTGGGAGGGTTCTTTTATGCCTTGTTTTAGATGAACACTGAATGTCACTGATGAGACAGTGTGTATTTATCTTTTTGTTTGAAGAACACTACCATTCACCTAGAAGACAGAAGTTGTTCAGTTTGGAAAATGAGCCTTCATTATAATATCTAATGCCACAGAAAATGAGATTTTTTTTTTTTGGTGCTAGGAGGAGGCTGTTCTGATCCTCTAATATGACTTGCTGTGTCTTACATGTCAAAGAATCTCATCCACTTACGTATTCATCAGCTTTTTCTTGTTTCATGTGATTACTATATCAAGCAGCTTAACTGCTTGGATTAGACAGATTCAGAGTAACTAAATCATGATACAGTGTTTAATCAGGACATAAATGTGTGGAAACCACACCTCTCTTTCCTGTTTTGGTTAATAGGGTTTCTCTTTTGTTTTGATTGAGAATGCAAAGCTGAAATTGATTTCCTTCAACTTATGAGACATTCAGTTAGGATGTATTTTCTCCAAATGGTTCCAAGAAGTTACATTTTTAATTAATTGTTAAACATTGATTTCATTAAATCTGCACCAATGTTTTTACCTGATCTAATAATGATCTTATAGTTTCTCAAATGCCCATGTATAGGGAGAATACCAAGATTTTAATATCTGGGTCTCAGTAATGAAGGCTTTGTCAATGAGGTTGTAGGGCCGAATGGTCTTCTATAATGAGACAGCACCACAGTTGCTGAGAAAGAATTAGAAAAGTTTAAGAAACAGCAAAAAAAATTGCAGGCTTAAAAGTAAATAATAGCTAAGGACATCGTGAAGTCACAGAAAGTGAAGGGATTAATTCTAAAAAGGGAGATAAGCAGTCCTGGGAATGAAAAGACCATGTAAACAGCTAGAAGGTTTGTAACATGATAAAACATTGTTAGTCATGTTTCTCTGTTATCATGTAGCTGGTTTTGAATTTCTAGTTACTTCGAGGGGGGAAAAAAAGAAGAAAAGAAAAGAAAAAATAGTCATAGAAGGAAAGGCAGTGACACTCTTATCCCAATAGTTTAGCAGATATCCAGTAGAAAGCCTACAAAGAACCATACAGGATATGTATTGAAATTAATTAGGATGTCCTTCTGACCTTTTTTTTATGCTGATATTTTTAGACTGTTTTTAAATAAGCTACTTGTGCTGGTTTAGCTCCTGAGAGAAAAATGAAATACTGGTGGTCTGTTTCTTGTCTGAGGTATTCATACCAATGTCCATTTTGCCTTATTGTGAGGGAAAAAAATGAATGCCCAGAGAAGCTCTGTATATTCTCTGAAATACTCCACTCCTGTGTTCTTTTTCCTGTCTGTATTTCTGAATTAATGTATTGGCTAATGAAAAATCTTCTTGTGGCGTTGGCACTATTGACAGGAGGTGCTGACTCTACAAGCATGACCTTCTGTGACACTGTGTGACACCAGCAGAAATAAGGGTGTTGAGTGACCAGGGCAGGCTCTGAATGCCACAGCACAAATCAGATGGAAATCTCATCTTTCTGAACAAGTGTTAACTCTGACCTATTGAAAAGGAGCAGGGTATTATGAGCTTCATTGTATTAGTGATAATAGTTAATATGCTACATCAGGAAACAAAAGCACAAAGAGAAAACTAACATAGTCTTAAAGACAAATTACTCTTCTTGCCATTTCCTTCCTAGACATGCACATACATCTGAGAGACAACCAAGCAGAGCCAAAGACCAGTTTTCTTCTCTAACTACAGTGACTAAGAAGCTCTGACCTTAAAAACCATATCATTTAACCCTTAAATGCTGCTGAGTTGGTTTTTTTTAATGTCCATTTGTCTACTTATTGCCTATTGAGTCAAGTGGGACTAGTGAAATACAGCAGTTAATTCTCACAGTCATTTTCACAGCTATAAACTCAGAATAGTGAATGCACTCTTTCTGTTCAATGCTGTTGCATTGTTGTTGACCAATTCAGAAGATCTTTTGGGAATTCAATGATCATATTGATAACTTTAGTAAAACCTATAGATGCCTTAATTGCAGCATTTACAATTAGGTTTTCTCACATAATGTTTTATAATTAAGATATTTGCCAGCTACTGCAGTGCTATCCATTCAAACCACCTGGTTCTTGCTGTAATAGGTTTACAGGGCTAATTTACATTGTGCTCACATAAGGAAATTTATTACCCATGCAGTCTTGCAACATTTTTGGCAGATTTTAATTTGTGCCAGCTAAAAATATTTCAAATGGTAACTTCTCCACTAAAACAGGCTTTTGCAATTTTGGAATTTGCTGTACAAGTGTTTTGAGTGAGGCAGATGACAAGTTTCCCTTTAACTTACTTCTGATAATGAATCTATCAGTAAAGCTTAAATGATTGAACATTCTACTTAATTTGCCCACTTCCTCCTGCTGGTTTTATATTTTTTTTGTTTGTTCATTCCAATTCTGAGGTTTGTGGGTTTTTTTTACCTAAATACATCTATTTTGCCTAACAAAAATAAGTGTTTCAATTGATAAAAATTTGTATTTTTTGGTCTGATATTGAATCAGACCATTTAAAAAAATTTAGTTCAGTCTGTATAAAAAATAAACTAATCTGAGCACAAGGGATAGAAAAGTAACAAATTACCTTCAGCCACAAGTTTTAATGAAGCTGAATTTCTCTTAATTACTGAATTTTTTTAAGTTGTATGTATTGTTGGTACAACATACTATCAGTAATGGGCATATTTTACTTCTTGATTTTTCTGGATGTATTTTAAATTCATTTAGAATGGAAACTTTGGCTTCCTGTATTTTTTACAGCCATTATCACCTTCACAAGTTCAGATTAGTAGAATGTGGGATCAAAAGTGGATAGAAAATACATGTCTAATAATTCTGTCAGTACACATGGCAAGTATGATGCTGCTTGTTTTAGTTTCTAATAAGATTAACTTGTGCAGGCAGTGCAGGGGACTCACTGATTGTGTTCCTGACCAATCCCTGATGCTGCCAGGGGGGAGAAACAGGATTTGTGGCGAAGGTCACCAGCTGGGATAAATAACAGCTGGGATCAGAGTGACCATGAATTGAATTAGTTCTTGATTCAAAGGAAGTCTGGAAAGATAGTCAGCAAGTTATGGCTGTTAAAATTTCAGAAGAGCAGACCTCAGCCTTTTTGGAGAGTTGCTTAGCAAAACCTCTTGGGATGCTGCCACAGAAACACAGGGCCCATGAAAGATGGATGGTTTCTAAATAAAACTTATTGAGAACTCAGGGAGGAACCATCCTGTTGAGCAGAAAGGAGGGGGACTCAGCAGAAGGCCTTCATGGCTGAGCAAAGAGCTTTCTGATGACCAAAAATGCAAAATCAGACAAGCATTGCTTGACGGCTTGCCTACTGACAAAATTAGAAAGCTGATTGATATGAGCTAATACTTAACCTCAAGGGTCATAAAGGAAAACGAAAGTAATTCTGCAGATGTATGCTACTTTAAAAAAATTAAGGTAAAATTTGAAGAAGGAAAAAGGCGATGAATAGAAGGGAAGTTGATGTAGTGACAGATAATAAAGGAAAAGCTGGAGTACTCAAATGCCAGGCATTTAAGGGCCCAGAAGGTAATTAAAATAGTCATCAGAGATTGACTAAAAGCAGTCTATGTACTTGTCCAGACTGGTTGACTTTCCTGATGCCTTTCCTGATTCCTTTCTACTGCTTGGAGTCTACTGCATTCTATTGCTTGGATGAGGGGAGAGGAGTGGCTGCCCTTCACCAAGCAGTGCCACAGCACAGGTGCTGCCTCTTTGCTGAGGGAAAACACAGCTGACTCCAAAGTCATACCTGACTCGTGTCATAACTCCCACTAATGTGTTTCTGGGATCTGCTGTGCCGCACATGGTAATTCCTTTTCTCCACTAGTTATCATGGGGAGTGGCTGCAAAGGTATTTCTCACACCTCTTCTGTAGGTAGGAGAAGCTGTAACACTGGGAGCACCCTTTAAAGCTCTGCCAACAGCCTCTCATCCAAACACAAGGAAGTGTTGGATGAACATGTACAGCTAATCAGAAAAGAAGTATGGTTTGTAATGGTTTGGAAACCTTGTGGATAGCCTTTTGGGTTTCTCCTGGATTGTGTGCTGCATTACCTTGCTAGTTATCCTTCTCCCAGCATGGCTATGCTCATTTGCACACAGTGGTGTTGGTAAGGCTTTTGACCCAGTCACCTACAGCATGCTTTGAAAGCTGAGGAAGAGTGGACTAAAAGAAGGCACTGAGTTGGGAACTGACTTAACCAGTAAGTTCAAAGGGTGATGATCATCACTTGGCACATGTCAAGTGACCAGTGATGAGCAGAGGAACACGGGATACCTAAGGTATCAGTGAATATCTTCATCAATGACCTAGATCATGACACACAATGCACCCTCAGCAAATTTCAAGAGGATAATAAATTAAGAGGGAGTGGTTAGCATGACAAATGACAGAGCTGTATTCTAAAGGGCTCTTGGTATACTTGAGGAATTGGCCAACAGAAACCTCGTAACATTCAGTAAGAAGTCTGCATATCAGGGAGAAGAGCTGCACACACTTGTGCAGGCCATGAACATCTGAATTGCAGCTTCACTAAAAATGACCTGGATGTTACTGCAGACACCAAGCTGAACATGGACCCAGAAGTGCACTCTCACTACTAGTCAGGTAATCAGCATACCAGGCTATCTTTGGAGGAGCATAGCCAGCAGAAAAAGACATTCTTTTCTAAAAGCCTTTGACTAGTTCCCATTCTTTGACTTTACGAGGATTGTGGAGAGGCTCCAACAAATTCTGAGAGCCCTAAATCATGTGGAGGTTGGAGGGGTGTTGAGGGTGCTGGGGCTTGTTTAGTGTCATGAAGAGGAGATTAGGGGATAATCTAAGAGCACCCTATAAGCATTCAGTAGCAGAGATGATGAAACCAAAGTCTTCTGTGTAGAGAAGCACCAAGGGCAACAGGAATTGGTTTTGGATGTTCTGATTTCAATTTCAGAAGAAATTAAAACATGAAATGGATAGAATAGTGCTGGAATAGTACTTGCTATGAAGGGCTCTGAAATACCCTCCGTTTCAGATTTTTAAGTATTGTCTAGGTAAAATCTAGTGTTGTCAATAGTCCTGATTCCATCACAAGATTGGATCAGATGTCCTATAGAGATGCATTCCAACCAAATTTTATATGGTGGTAGTAAGGAAAAAAAGATATTTTTTGGTTTTGTCATTTTGTGGAACATGTGTTACTAACATAGCAGAGAGAGATGTTACAATTTTCTCTTTAGCATATTTCTGCCTTCCTACTTTCAGAAATATTGAAATGATAGCCTAATTAAAACTTAAAAATCTTGTGGCTTTAAGATGTTAATTTATTCTGTCTCTAATGAACAACAACAAGAAAAGTTCCATAAAAATAAAGAACTACCATCTTGAGTTTTTATTCCTTTTTGGCTTCAGATAATGGTAACATCAAACTTCTGTGCTTCAGCTGATAAAAAATTCACTTTAACATTTAACTCTGGTTAGATATTAAAGATTCATGGATGAAAAAGCTGAGTTATCTGTTTTGCTATGTAAGGCAGGTTTGATTTTTTTACATGCATTTTTGCAAAATATCATTTTCTGGATGGGGAAGAGGTGCTGAGAATTGGATGGGAGAGAAAAGAGAACCATTAAGGTGAAGTCTAAGGGGATGTTTTTTTCCCTGTATTGAAAGTAGCATTCTCAGCTATTTCTTGCTTACTTACTTACCTAAACCTGCTAGTTGAATTTGACAATGTTTTATGGAAACACTTTTAAGTTTCTGTTGACGCACAGATTTGACCTTCCAATATTAAACCATTACCACAAATATGGTTTGAGTTATAGGAGCACATGTAATTTGAGCTCCCAACAAACAGTCACCATGCCTAACCCAAACTCAGCATATTACCTCTACCCTAAAGAGAATAACTATATGTAGTAGTATGGGAAGACTGATGATGCCTTTTATTTATTCCTCTTCTTAAATAACTTGTAAATTTGGCAGATTAGATGTTCAAGTTAATATTTTCATGCTTAGCTGTTGCCTGGAGCTGGATTTTTATCTAGGGATAGCAAAGGTTTTGTGATCATTTTTCTTTAAAATTTAGTGTAAAATGCTAAATTAGCTTGTTGCTAATGTAATTTTAATAACCACCGTTACTGTTAAAATAAATTGCATTTATTTTTAACCATACCAGTATGATGATTTAAAGGATTGAAGGAGAATTACACACCTTACTTCATGCTCTATTCTATTCTATGTTAGATATTGCTGTGCTATTATATTTTAAATGCCATAATATTCCATACATATGTTCAGAGTGTTAAGTTACAGCAGATGATGAAACAGAATCCAGACAGTATTTTTAATGCATTTATGCAAAGCTATGAAAAAGTCAACAGGTGCAAAGTCTTTGGGAAAACTGCAGTGCATTTATCCTCCAAAACTTATTTAGTTTGGTTTTTTGCATAGAACAGAACAGAACTCTTTGTAAAGAACTCTTTCAGATTCTGTACTCACACTACAATATATCAAAGCTTCTCACAGTTTTCTCATGCTGACTGGATTATTTTTAAAAGTCTGCATGATTGAGCACAGCATTAAATGGCCAAAGCTAGTTTCCTCTGTACTTATTTCTACCATCCCTTTCTGACACAGGAACATGGTTAGGAGGGATTTTGTTCTGTACCCTGAATGCCCAGTCCTGTCACATTTTAATATCGAAGAAACTGGAGGAATAGGGGGAGTGTGTTTAGCAAGGGATAAGCATGCAAATGAGGGAAAACTTGTCACTGGTATGTGAGAATGGAAATCAAAATAAGGGAAGACAGGTCTTTAATCAGGTAAGAAGACTTGGATTTGGAAAGGGAATTCAGGACAAGACAGGACATTAGAGAAAAATAGGTGAAGAGGCATAAAGAAACAGTGGAGTAGGGCAGCAGTGGAGAAGGGATTTCAGGCTACCAAACCAGCAAATCCCTCAGTGACTGACACATGAGGTTTGGGATAATCAATAGTTGCACAAGTACGCTGGCCAAGGAGCAGAGATACAGAGCAAGTAGGAAAAGTTGCTGATAAGATGCATAGGCCATCTCCCTCTAGAAAAGTGGAGAAGCACCCAGGGTTTCTGGGTATGTGCATGATATGGGTGTGATTCCACCAGGCAGTCTGTCATGTTAGTTGATTGTCTGTCTGTCTGTCTGGAAGATGCCAGCCTGCTGCTGTGACTGGTTACTCACTGTCTCTCACAAGCAGGGTTCTCATCTCTAGTTGTTAAGTTGGTGGCATATTGAATCCAATATGGTATCCCAGAATAGAATTTTTTCTTGGTTTAATCTTTGATCAATCTAAGAAATTAAGTTGCTTAAAAACAAAGTTAATTAAAAGAAGACTATTTAAGTTACACATTAAAGGTTCAGTTAAAAGGGAAAAAAAAAGTTTATCTACATAACCGTAAATTGGACCCTTGGTGAAATGCATTCCTTAGATTGAAGCTTTAAATTGCTAACTTGCAAATCAACTATTTTATATTTTTTGTAATTAATGCACAAATTTAATCTTAAACTAATTGTTAAACTTTACAGATGCATAATTGTCTGCCTAGAGTAAGATTTCATTTTCTTATCCAAATTTATTTCAAGTATAATAAATCTTGACTTAGGAGAATAATTGAAGTTAAAGTAAAAATATATTCATTATCAAGTCACAGATAATCTCTTATTCCTGAGTTATCCTTGCATATTTAAATAGGCCTGTCAGAGATCCCCAAGTAACAGGATTTTACTATTTCTAATACAATCACTGGCAGCTACTTAGAACTTAACACTTACAAATGAACTAATCAAATTTTGGAATACACTTTAGTGTTTGTATGAAGATTTTTGAAATGAGGTAGCAGGACTGGCAGTGATGACACACACAGAAATGGTAAGCAGCCTGCCGTACTGCACATAGGAAAGGATAACATGAAGTACATATGAAATATAACATGGACATGGACCCTTCATGCTGCTCTTGCCACTTGAGAAAGACACCTTGGGGTGGCTGTGGTTAGTTCTGTGACACTGTCAGCTCAGTACTCAGGAGCAATCACAAAGGTAATTAAGAACGAAAATAGGGTCTGATAGGAAAGGACAAGAATGCAAAATGTAATGGTTTTCTCTGTGAATCTGTGCATTCAAGTCTTGAGTCCTACATGGAGGCAACTGAAAAAAAAACTCAGAAGAGGGTGAACAAGGGTGTAGCATGATTTCCAGGGTAAGATAAATAACAAATAATTCCAGTATAGATAAAAGGTGTCAGAGAGGGGCAAAACAGAGATCTACAAAAGTACCCATGGCACAGAGAAGGAAGGAGCAAGGAAAATTACCACTTTCTTACAACTCAGATACATGGAGTTTACAATGCATTCCCAAATTTAAAATATGGCAAATAGAAGGTTATTTAAACATTACCATATATTATCAATGTGCAACCAAGTAACAGGCTTAGAGTACACAAAGGTAGAGCTTTTTGGGTATGTCACAATCAGTTTGTGGGTCTCAGTGCCACAGGGAGCTGTGAAGCCTAAGAATATAAAAATGTTCAAATATGAATGAGAATAACTGCTGATTCATGGGACAGGCCTACTGACTACACTCTTCCTGGATTTAATTTCGGGTCTGTGTGGTCCTTGCTGATTTTCAGCAGCTGATCAGGTAAGGGCCATTTTTTGCTGGTCCCTGTTTCCTAAACAGTCACTGCGGGGAACTTGGGCCTTTGGTCTGACAGTCTCTCCATTCCTGTGTGAAACAGCCTTCTTTTCCATTACTGCAGCAGAAAATCATCACTGATTTATTTTTTTTTCAAATTAAGCAGTCATTTCATTTCCTAATTCCTTATGATTAAGAATAATCAGTGTAGAATTGGATGTAGAATAGTAGAAGTTCTAACTTCTGCTTATGACTTCTTGTAGGCCATTTAGTTTGAAAACTCGATTAAAATGTTTAAATAGTATTGTTAAGAGGAACAAGGCAATCCTTAATCTTCATGCCTGTGCTAAAAAGCACTTATTTTGCAGTTAAAGAAACCTTTAAGGCATATGAAAATAGCAGTTAATAACAGAAAAGCTGAGAAATTATTAAGTTTAGGGTTTCCAGAAAGAACTAACATACTGTACTTCAGGTATTTTCCTCCAGCTCTTCATACTCCTCCTCTGTCTTTCATTTAGTTGAAATAAACATGTCATATGAGTGGTTTGGTCTCATTTAAATTGGCAGGGCACAACCTATAAAATAAAATCAACTATCAGTTCTAATGACCCTATTGAACAATTAAGGTATGTGGTTCTTCTAGAAGGTTATATGAATAAGTAGCTCAGTCAAAGGACATATGTATAGAAAATCACTGGCAATTGAAAATGGAAGATTTTTTTTGTATTAAATTGCCATTGATTTTTGGTCTAATAGTGAAATAATTCTTAAAAAGTTCTTTGTCTACTTCCCTGCAACATTATATTAGCAAAACTAATGTGTTAGATGTCTTTATGGAACTTGGATGCAATTAAAAATTGCTATTAAAAAAAGAGTTGTAAACTTCTAGCATTGGGAGATTTATTTTCTCTCAGATTGTTTTCTGGCTATAGCTCTGCATACTTAATATGCTGTGAGAGCTGAGCTGGTTTCTTTCCATATCATAAAAGGTTTTGAAATGTTTTAAAACCTGAAAGTGTTAAACCGTTAACATTTAATGTGCTGTGTTTGCAATTGATCCCTACCAAACAGGATTCCACAATAAAAAAAAAAAAAAAAAAAAAAAAAAAAAAAAAAAAAAAGTTAATTTTAAAATGAGGACCCTGCATGATGCTGAGGAGAGAATGGTTTTTAAAATGCCATTTTTTTATAACTTCTGTTCCACAATTAAGTCAGCTTGAAACAACAAAACAATGATGATCTAATCAAGGAATAATAAGGACTGCAGACAACAAAGAATATTCACTATACACAACCTGTTATGAAATAAATAAAATCAGTGTTAAATCAATTTTCTACCTCCCACTGCCACTGTTATCTTTTCCACCAATTAGTTCTACCTTTCTGTAAGAATTGTGCCTCACTGCTGTTACGTCTGTTCTGAATAACAATTCCAGTTTTCAATTTTTTTAGTTTTATTTTCTTGCTGGAAGAGTGACTCTGCTGTTCATGTTACCATTTAAAAGCTTACCTTTGGCTTTAAGTGACTTGATTCTCTGTCCTGTGAGTTGAACTCTCTGCTGGGGCATGTTCAAGTCACGCTATGCTGCTACTTATATTTACTACTTATATTTTCTGTTCCCTCCCTTTACTATTGTGTGCTTTATTCTCAGACTAATTTATTTGTTACTGTCCATCCAGACCTAGTAGTTGCTGCTCTTATTTGTCACAAAGCTTTGTTTTTAGCTCACTGATGAAGACAGAGAACTGTGATGCCTCTTTGCCACTAAATAAGCAGTGTAGAGGCAGAAGGGGAGTGGATCTGACTTAGAAGTTATAGCAGTAGTTAGTTATTTTTCAGAGTAGATCCACATTACATAATTTTGCTTTAAAAGAGATATTGCAATTATCAAAGATGTATACAGTAATATTCACACATTTGGCATTTTAAGGAGATTTGGAGATTTTTTTATACATAGTTATTAACAAAAATTAATATAATGGACAAAAGAAATTCTGTAATATAGTTCTTTGTTCTTCCTCAAAAAGAAGTTTCAAAAACTGCTTAGCATTTATTTTAAAATTAAACTTCTGAAGTTATACCTGCTGTATCTGAAAGAGATGCAACTGCACATAAACTGCAGTGCATTATTCTTCAAATAATATATATCTATCCTTTACACGTTTCTTAAAGCAGGCTAAATGGCTTGCTACATGTTTTTAAATTCATTTGAAGAATTAGTTCATCATAAAGTAAGGCCTCAATGTTTATGTTCAGTTTGGCTCTTAATTATTTTTGCAAGGAAAGTTGAGGTGACCTTGGCTGTATTTTTTCATAATGGCACATTAAAAACTCTTTCTAAATAGCACTCTCATTATCTCATGCTTTGAGAGAGGACAATCTGTCTCTGTCATAGCACTGGAGAAGATGTGTGAGACAGGATTTATCAGGTGGGCTGATCCCTTTGGAAAGAAGTTATTTCTTCTTTCTGTAAGGAGAAATATAAATGACACGAGAAAATGCTGCATTAGAATAATAATTTAATAAAGCTGGGTGGTCTTCACAATCTTCTTTTTTTGAAACAGGGTATTTTCTTCCAGTAGGTGGATACTATTGTACTGAAGTGCTTCTTTGCCATAGAGAAGGTGAAGAATGAGGAGGGTATTTGAAGACAGGCTGTTTTAGCAAGTATCTCATATTACTTTTTTGTGATTATTGGCCTACATGGAACACAGTTTGAGCAGGACAGTGATCTACCCCATATCATTTTAAGCATTCCTATACTTTATATTTTTTTATCCCAACTTTCAAATATTTTTACACAACTTAATTCTTATTTACTACACCAAGTTGAGAGAGAAAATAAGATTATACTTGTCCTGGACATTCGATGTTATATAGTGCATTTTCTTCCAAATTCTTGCTTTTCTGTGCCAATAAAACATGCAGTCAGAGCCCAGCTATGCAGCTGGTAGTTGTTGGCCTATCATCTGAGTAGGATAGAGGTATCTGAAGGACCAGTGCAGTCCATGCTCTCAATGACTTTGAAGTGACATCTGAAGGGAAGCAGGTGGCTGGGGTGATCTCACACCACTTCATAGGCCTTATATCAAGTGCACTCATAACTGGAATTATCTGATATCCTAAATCTTCTTCTAACCAAAAAGTGCAAGTTTTAAAATAATAAGAAGTATAGATTCCTTTTCTTAACCTTAAGACCTCTCTCTGCAGCTCAAATACAGGGGGTATGATGTTAACTAGGTCACAATATCACTTATATAATATCCGTGAGTATGGGACTTTATACTCAGAGTTGTTCCGGTTTCCTGTTATCTTACCACCCAGGAAGCCTGAAAGGAGTGAAAAATGTTTCAAAAATGTTTTAAAACACGTTAACATTTGCTAAATGTTTTAAAATTTGTTGGCCCTTGTAGGACAGTTTGTTAGGACTCTGTTTATACCCGAAGGACTAATTTGGTGTCAATATCTAGGTAGATGTTGAATGTTTAACTTCATTTTTCTTTTGGAGGCAGCTTGTAACTGTCAATTAACAAAGAAATTCCTCATATCTACCCGTGTCTGTGGCATGATTTGTGTCTCAGCATGAGGTTGGATGGTCACTGACTGATGACTCAGTGTAGTTTGAGCATTCACAATAAATCCAAGGGGTAGCAACACTGATGTTGTCTACAACTGAGAGAAGACAATTAACTTGAATATAGGACACTAACAAATTTTTTATGGACTGGTTAGTGTTTTAAGCCATGGAGGAATCCAATTTTTATTCATCTTCCTGCACCGGGGCAATATTTCTTCAATTTTCTTAGTAGGTATAATTTATATTTGATATTTGTACTTGTTCTTTCATATATTGCCTAAAAGCAAAGGTTGGTTTCTAAGGGAATAAAAGGCAGTATTGGACAACAGTGAAATAGAATAGTTTTTATCTGCATTTTTTTTTATTGAAGGCAACAACTGATTTAGTAAATAAACTATTAAACTCTAGTAAACTAGTAAATAAACTATTATCCAGCTCTCTGAAACAAGTGAAATATGATGATAGAAAATGATTGCTACTTAAACATTTTTTAAAAGATTATACTAAGTGCTTGACACAATGCTTTATAACCAAATGAGTGACAGCTTTGCTATTTTGATATTTGGTAATCTTAAATTGCTGGGTTTTTTAAATGTAAAGTTTTCCCTGGGAAATTCAGGCACAGAGAGTTCTCAAATCATGTGGCAGATTGCTATGAATAATGTTATTAACATTGAGTAAGACCAATTTTTAAGTAAAGCAGCTACTCCTTTTCCCCCAAAGGACAAACCCAGACGCTAACAAAGGAAATTAGATTCTCTGTATCTGCCAGCACATCCACGATTGTAATAAATTCTGGTACCTGTGAAAGTCACAGCAAAACCCACACCCGTGTGAGGCATAGTGTAGCCAGAAGAACAAAAAAAGTTCATTAACTTCTTGGCCTCTTGATATTTTCAGGCTTCTGAAATAAGATTTCCATCTAGCTAATATTGTATGACAGTGATGAAAGGCAGTGACATACCCTGAATCTTCTGGCAGAAGCGTGGCTATGATAGCAATTGACCCTTGGCACTCTTTAGAGCAGAAATGTCAGGAAACAATGAGTCAAGCTTCACAGTGCCAGCAGGCCCCAAGGTGTGTCCTGGGGCCGAGGCAGGGAGGTGACAAGGTGGGGGATGCGCTGGGGATGCGGTGCGGGTTTGTTTTGCAAACTGCTCGCTGCTGTCTCCCGCGGATGCTGCCTGGCTGTCGGTACCAAAGGCTGCGTTCCCTTCTCCCCTCTCCCAGGCGGCTCCTGGCAGGGCTGAGGTAAGTATTGCCTCCCCGGGCAGATGTCTCAGGGCAGCAGGAGAGAAACTTTAGTTTTAAGCTCTTTTTGTATCTAAGTTCACAGGCTGCTGTTTGCAACTTGATGCAGCCCTGCAAGTGCAATTGCAGTAGCCCTGGCAATGAGGTTAACTGTTTCAGATGTGGTCTGCATAATCAGATTTTGAAGGCTGAATCTGGAAAGAGTGCAAAGAACTGCCTGCTAATGAGATGAATTGCTCGCACAGTTTGTTGCCATCAGTGTTATCCTAGGATATGGGTCAATTTGACAACAGCTCTACTTGCAAAGTCCCAGCTCTCTGTGACAGGAGTATGTTGTATTAACAAGTAATATGTTCTGCATCTATATTGTAAATTAATGGGTAAAAAATACTTCATTTTCAGGTAGCAAACATTTTCTTCTATGCTGTACTCAAAATTAAGATCACGGAAAGCTGTGTAGATGTTATATTTAAATAAACTAGAAATACTATTGGGGAAAATGCCTCACTTTCTCAACTTCAGAGATAAGATATTCCCTTTCAGTGCCACACTTCCCATAGAGTAGTTTTATGGTCCGCTTGTATTGTGTATATTTATATGCAGCTACTTGAATGCCACACTAGTGTTATCAAATCTAACAATTCCTTTAACATCACACTATACTTGTTGGAAAAGCACCACTGAAAAGTTCTTGACAGATTTGCTATGCATGCTTTTAAAATGATTGCTGTGTTTTCTCTATATTCTCAGCAACTAATATGCACCTGATCTTTTACTCTTGTCTCTGTATCACCAGGCCTCCTGAACCTGTTTACAGCACTGTGAACAAACTGTGTGATAAACCACCTTCTCCTAGGCACTATTCCCCTGTCGAGTGTGACAAAAGCTTCCTTCTTTCAGCTCCCTACCCCCACTACCACGTAGGCCTGCTCCCTGACTCTGAGATCACCAGGTATTGCATGCGCTTCTTCCTCACCTCCTTTGTTTAAGTGCATGAATATCACTGGATTTATCTCATAGTTTGCATCTTCACCATAGATCTTTTTCTACAGCTTGTGCTTATTTTTAACCATGCTTTCACATCTGCACCTCTGGGAGATACATGCTGCCTTGGTATATAATTTTGGTCATCCAAAATCCAGTGATGAACACAGGCAATGTTTTGATCCATTGGAATGGTGCTCTAAAAGAGGTTACATAATATGTACCACATTTTGCAACTGAATTCAGTGTTTGTTTCTCTTTGAGTATGGAAAGTGACCAAGACTTCACTGAAAACTGTAGTGATTTGTTTTGATTCAGTCACTTTATTCCTTTGTTGTGCTTACTTAGTTCACTGAGCATCTATGGGCTTATAGAACAGCTGTCTAAGCCATTCAGAAGAAATAGAGCAAAAAATAATCACCTCCCTCACCAAATCAGGGTTAAGAATGCATCTAAAATTCAGCATTCCCTAGGCTAGCTGTGCTCTGAGAGGACAGTTAGGAAAGGCTAAAATTATGAACATTTCCATAACTGAAATAATGGAAGATCTTTCTGTAAAACATTGTCAGTGATTGCCTCCTGATAAATATTTAATGAAGGAAAGCAGACTATCCAAAACCTTACACTAGGATAACCCAGCTATTTTTCTATCTAAGGATAGTAATAAACCATTTTCAAACAATATTTGGGAGATAGAGGAAGAGTTAGGCACAATTTTTCTGGAGTGCTTCCTTTGCTAGGAAAAGAAATTCTCATCTTTCATATTCTAGAATAGAAGAAATAATTGTGTTTGGAGCTTTGATCACAGACATTTTCTACAGGAGACATTTTTCAAAGCAAAGAAGGATCTGGGAAGAGCAGAAGTGTGTAAGTGGAAAGTAAAATGGTAAATTAATGTAAGATACACTAACAGGAGAGAAAGCCCAGGGATTAGGAAGACAGTTGTGAAAGGCATTGCAATGCTATAGAAATAGAAAGCTCCATGAAAAGCAAGAAGACAAATACTAGCAGAGAATGTTACAGATGTGGTAAAACCATGCAAAATATGTCAGTTTATTAGAATGAAAACTGTGTAGCTTCTAGAAGTTGTAAAAAGATTCTTAATCAAAGTGGTCAAAGTGATTAGTCAAGCTGTTCAGCCCAGTGCAAGTTTGAGTGAAACACATTGATTACAGTGTTTTATAAAGGTGTAAATATCTGCACAAGGGTGCCAGGCACTAACAGAGCTACCCATAATATTTTAATTTCTCTGCTAATGTTGCCTTGTATTGCATAAGTGGGCAAAATTGATAAATTACTCTGGTTTTTTAGGTAAAGTATAAGTATGAGTAATTTATCTGTGCATGGCAGTTCTTCTGAGGTTTTAGAATGAGACAATGGAAGATTTCATTATAGAAAGACTCCTATAATGGTCCCCTTAGAAAGAAAGATTCCAACTTGAACTAGAAAGTTGAATGAGTGGGTTCTAGGGGATGCTGGGGCCATGGAGTTGAGTGCCTTGCTAACTACAGAGAGAGGTAGTTCAGCAATGAACTACCTCTCTAGACATGACCAGTATGGAGAGAAGTTGGGGGAAAGATTATATTAAGTCTGCCACATACATAGAAGTCAATAATCAGTAATGCTCTGGAGGGCTCATAAAACTAGGCCATTTTGGCACCTGAATGTTTAATTCTGTACATTCTTTTGCTTTATGATTGATTGATTGACTGTTCGGTCATCAGATATTTTATGGCCTGACATCAGGACTTGGAAAGCTGGGTATTATTCTACTGAGTGTGAGTTAACAATAATCTTTAAGAACAAGGTTTCATTTATCTTCATTCTACTTTGATGTCATTTTGAGCTCTAGTCCCTGTATATTTAATGAGTTTGTTTAAATCATCAGTCCAACAAAACTGCAAAAAGAACATAATATGTGAGAAAAAGCACAGCTCATGGTTAAATTTGCTGTGCTATACTCTACTACATGCTGTTGCAGAGGCAACTGATTACTATAATTTGTACTTCCTTCACACTGTGAAATAACATTCAGATGGAAAATATGACAGTTTTCCATGTTCTCAGAACTGTCATCTTTTCCACAGGACTCTGAATAGTTGAGTGTGGAGGAAGACATTTGAAATAATATTTCAGCAAATGCTTTTGGTGAGGAAAGTGACAGCTTTACAACGGATCATGATTCAATTTCCAAATGGACTCAGTATTCACAGTTGGAGAACAGATTTTAGAAAAGTACTGATATAATTTTTGCCCTAATGCAAGTGACTGTTCTTCCAAGAGTATTTAATGTACACAGCCCTAGATTTCCCAAAGGCAATGTGTTTCAGGACTGTATTGTGTTGAAAATTTTGAAGAATTAATCCAATAAAAGACTTGGTTTAAATCCACAGCTGTGAGACCACCATGTCTGTGGGAAGTTATACTAAAAAAATTTTTTTGAGATACTGACCAAGTATTTTGAAAGGTTCTCCTCTACATGCCTGAACTCCTCAAAGCTCTTTTCCTCTACATTAAACACTTCAATGAGCTCCAGTCAAAAATTTAATGTACCTTGCTTTCTTCATCCAAACTTCCTAGAAAGAGCTCTGCATCAGCATTTGTGAGCCTCAAGTTTGGGGAGGAAATGGCAGGGATTATTTATTTGTTTTAGTTATTACAGTTATTGTTGTATCTCAGTGCTCCAATATTGGGAATCTGCTGTTCATCTGCAAGAAATTCAGTTTGACAAATGGCTCTTCCAGAGGAAGAGGAACATGATGCCATATTCTCTCAACTGAAATGTTTGTAAGCAAGCCAACACCTTTCAAATTGCTGCTCCAGATAATTTGTCAGCTGCTCCTCAGATGATTGTTTTGTCAAGGCTCATTAACTTAATAGGCAGAGAATTCATAGGGCAAAGCTTTATTTGTCTAGAATAAATTCAAGTTTATAACCCTAGCTTTTATAGTGGCCTGTCAACTCCTGGGAGATTTGGAGGTCTAGAACAATGTACTTTCATTTTAGGATAAGTGTAATTTGTTTTTTGATTGAGTTATCAGTTCATATGAATTGATATTAAGAGAGCTATGTCAATGTGCAACAGCTGAAAATCTGTACCATTGAAGGCAGGAGTAGAGAGAGAATTTTGGAGTAGTGAGTTTTCCTTTGAGAGCAGCATGTGGGAATGGATGTGGAATATTCATGTTCTGGCCCCTGTCATATTGACTATTATGTCTACAAATAGAAGATTATTGTCAGTGAAAGGAAATCACAGCTCATGGATGTAACCCTCTTTCTACAAACATGAGAGTTTATTTCAACACTGTGTAGCACAAAGTGTTCCCAGGCTTGCAATGAGAACTTCATTGCATTCCCCTCCACAAAAACACACTTGAAAAATGCTTCGTGTTTTCCTAGAATTTACATCCTTGTTTTCACCAAAATCTTTCTAGCCCTCTAGTTGCCGGTATACTTTTTGGTAAAGGGCTGCCTCAAAATTGTTGGCTTTGTTTACTTTTTCGTTTTACTCTATAGGTGTTTAGGAATTTTATGAGTCTCTGATCATGTGATTGCCTTTTTTTTTGGAGTACATGTAAGGAAGGAACTAATGGTTGGATTTCATTTCAATATAGTTGATGAATCAGATTAATGGCAGCATTTCTTTAGAACCACCTCTACTTTCTTTGAGATGGGGATTAGGGAGAGAAGATAACATTGGCATGAGGCTCTAGGGCAGAGTCTTGAAGAAAACAGTGTGCCTTACCACTTAGCATTGGTATTCAAAGGTAACTGAGCACTGTGGAACTCTTGAGAGCCACAGGAGTAAAAGTGTGCTGAAATTAATGCAGGCATATGGGTTAGGAGATTGCAATGTCCAAAATCTTGGTGTGTGATGCTGCTTCCAATGTGTGGCACAGAAGGGTCACCCCACTCCTGTGGTCTCTGCAGCCAACCTGGCGTATGTCTGCCCTAAGCACTGATGCCTGTGGTCCTTCCACATACTTTTAGGGATCCCGGGGATCTCCCCACAGGCCATGAAGGCCACTGAGGAGGTGCTGATCACTGTTCACAGAGCCTGGGAGGAAGTTAAGGTAGCTGCACTCAAAGGTGTGACTAGTGAGTCTCTCTGGTAGTCACTCTCTCATTATTAGTATCTGCACAGCCTTTTCTTTCCTAGCAACCTTCTGGGAGTGAGCTTATTGTCAGAGTGATGCATAAAACTGCACTTGTGTGTGGCTGCCTTCCAGGGAGGCTCTTGTCATCTTTATTGAAATTCACACTGTACAGGAGTACTCATCGTCCCCTGTTCAATCCCTTGTGTTTAATATGGGAATTATATCTCCCAAAACACATCTCACCATATTTTGTGGTTTTGAAATGCCTGGCAACCTGAGAATGGAGCCTATCAAACAACTAGTAAAATAGCAATGATATGAAATTGAGTCTTCAATTTGGCCCACATAAACACAACCACCTTTCTTGAATTTAAAAATAACTTCTAAAAACACAATTTCAACTGTTTAGTTCTCTTTGTTTGCCTGGTTGGTTATTTGTTTGTTTGGTGGTTTTTTTTAATATAAATTTCAAATACTAATTACAAAATAGGAAAATAGTCTGTTTAGGTCAAATGGATGTAAACACTCAGATACTTAAAACAAGAATCAGAGCAGATTTGTGCTTTTTATTTTAACACCTTCAGATCAGCTTCTGGACTGATCTGCATTTTACACAATCCAGCCACAGACAGCAAGCTTATATATAACGAAGTACTACTATAAAAAAACATTGCTTAAAGACAGTGGAGAGGAATCGGCACATGATTCTTAATGTGGATTTTTGACCATAAAAACAGGCAATACCAAGGTTCAGTTTATTCAATGTCAATGAAAGCAAACTAACCTTAAAGTCACAAAAAAACCCCATCTTTTGAAAATATAAGATACCTGGTTAAAATAATTCTTAGTGAATTAGCTCCTAGGAATCAGAAGGTGGCACTTTAAAAAGTGAATACTGTGGGGTTTAGTTTTGAGAAATGATTTTTGAGGCATACTTATACACAAATTTGGGCATGCAGAGGCACAGAGCACATAGTGACTCCTAAGCAATTTAAGATTAAACTGGTCATCACAAGGGTTGGATTGGGTGCTGATGTTCATTCTGAAGGGAATTGAAGCATCTTGTTGATTTCAGTGAGAATCACCTATGTAAGTGCTATAGCCTTCACTCCCTGAACAGCATCTTTAGCAATTCAAGCACTTCTTTAACTCCTAGACCTCTTTAAAAATAAGCCTGGAGACCTTGACTCACTGGCAGGAGCACACCTACCTCACAGTGGGTGGCAGGATGCAGCCCAGATGAACACAACTACATGCACCTTATGCTTGACAGGGTTGCACTGCTTCTGAAAACACCTTCAGATCTGAAACATTTTATAGTTATAAGGGAAAATACAATCAGCATAAACTGTGTTGATTAACTGTCTGCAACTTAAATGCAGTGTTCAATGTAGATTGTCCCTGCTTGTGAATCAGCCTCCTGAGGCCTTTAAATTATTTAAGGATCTTTTGGAAATGATAAAAGTTAATTGTGGATTTTCTTTATCACTTTCAATTAACAAATTAGAAAGTCTTAACGGGAACAGTTTCCTATAATTTCTGTTGAATCCTGACTGAAGTGTTCTTTTCAAGTCAATGATCCAGTCATATAACTGTTAGGGTTAATGAAAGAAAAATTATGCTGCCTTTCAATCTCAGCTCAGATGCTATTTTGCGTGAGTGAATCTCTGACCCTAATAAGCACAAACATTCCTATAAACTCACTTAAGTGCTTTCATTTTTTTCATGAGGAGTCTTCTATTTTGGAGGCTATTAATTAAAATTGCTAGGAAGATGCAATTTTCAAAAACTCAGAGACATGCTTGCAGGAGAATCTTAACATGTGAAGGCATAAAACCTCTACAGTTCAAGTGTTTAATTATGTAAAGTTTCAAAAGCCTTTCAGGTTTAGATGCAGTGCTTCAGGTTAGAGCTGCTGGGCTTTATTTGCAGTTGTGCTGCTGACTAATTTTCTTCAGTTGAGCAACTCACTTAATTCTATTTGCTTTGCTTTGTCAGTAATCTTCTCAGTTATATTAAGAATAATAACTACTATTGTTAAACAGACTAGAATAAAATTTTAAAAAGAGAAAATTTAAGGTATTTGTTCTGCTCTGTCATTTTGGGAATGTTTCGTATTTTTTTAATATGGTTTGATTTTCAGAGATAATGTGCTTTCTTGTGTTACAGATCTCCTTTTGTTCACAGCCTGCACTCATGAAAATTAAACTGTATATTCTTAGCTCATAAAATGGACAGAAATATTAATTCTGTTCAGTTAAGTAGCAGTATTTTCTTTACTATGTCTTTACAGAAGAAAAAAAGACAGTTTTCAGAAAGAAAACATCTTTAAATCAGTGGTATTAAAATTTTCCTGCTGTTTTGATTACAAGCAGAGCTACAAAGAGACATCTGTGAACAAAGGAAAGATGTCTCCTTCCTTTCCATGCCTGTCAGCAAGTTCTGAGTCTCAGTCTCTAACTAAGTCAAAGAAAATCGTCCCAAAGCATCAAAAGTTAGTCTCTATGTGGTTTTTCTGGATTAATGGTGAAGACTGGAACCAGAGACTAGACAAGTATCAGGCTATTTCTAATAGGTTTGTGCCTAAGGATTTTGGCCAGGGCCAGTCACCAGGCATGGGGAGCTTGTGGTGGACCGTGACCCTGTAAATTGAAGTTGTGCCTGATGTCTGCCTCAGAGTCTGCCATTCACCACTAACGCTGGCTGCAGCACTTGCTGCCTGAATACAAGGCATGAAAATACCCCATGGAAACCCAGCCAGTTCCTAACCAACTTCACACAGCATTCTTGTTTGAAATGGTCATTTCTGTGAGATATGTTATTGTTTTCAATGTACATGAGCAGCCTCTCAAACATCTCATTCTGCTCTCTGAAAAATCACCTTGAAACGGTTCTTCCACAATGACAGAGTACTAAAACTCCAAACACAATGTTCAGATTCTTCTGAGTGTTGGGAGAAATTTAAACCCGTATATTGGTTCCCTTTCTTGTTCAAGTGTATTCAGAATAAATTACAATAATTTATCAGAAAGTGTCACTCTGCTAAGGAGTATTGCAATAACAAGCTACTGGAGCCATTCACTAATTCAAACTTTGTCCACAGTGACAATTATTACCTGACAACTGTCTAAAGGCCACTGTGAGAAATGGGTTTGGAGATTTCAGTTTCATTCCTGTGGACAATTTCCACATCATAAAAATCATCACTCCATCTGTCACAGTAATTGCTAGTCTTGGCTCATCAGAAAAATCAAGAATAAATTTAACCTGGAGAAGAAATTACTTTTTCACCCCATGAGAGATTTCTTTGAGCTTAGAAATTAAATATTACTGTGGAGGCCAGGTAAATAAAGCTATGCTGTGGCTCCCTGTGCTGTGTCTGTTGGGGAAATAATAGTTTCCAGGGTTGTAACTCCACAGAAAAGAGCAGTAAAGCTTTCTGGTCAGAGCAAAGGGCTGGAAACTGAGAAATTTACCTGTGCCACTGACAGGTTGTACGACCTTGGAAAATCGAAACTTTTCATTTTTGTCCAATTGTGAAATGGGTGGCAAGGGTCTACAGACACCCTCAGCAGCCCTTGGGGTTAAAAGATATTTCCAGCATGCGGAGATATGCAAGATTTTCTGCACTGCAGAAAAAGAGTGATCATTAGTATTAAACAGAGTGAAAGAAGGCATCATGGAAAGTGGGTGTGACCTCTCATTACAGCAGTGTGGTTTGTCAGGGAAATGGGAGAGAATTATAAAAGTAATAATAGTCCTTCCCTCAGCCCTGCACTAGTCTTATTTTGCACTACAGTTATCCCACTGGAATAACGTAGTGCTGGCTCAGGCACCCAGACTGTGTTGTATTTACTTACCACCATTTTTTTTGTTGTTGAAATGAGCTCTGTATGTAGATATTTTCAAATATGTCCAGTTCTGTTCATTTAATCATGTCGAATAAGGTGTGACTTTACCTGAGGATATGTCTATAAACATATTTGTGATGCAGAAATCAGGAGGAAGAAATCAGGAACATCTCTGAGTCTATGCTAGGTAAATGATCCTGCAAGCCTATTGGAGGACAATGTTGTAGGAGGCGTTGCAACATTGAATGAGTTGTTTAAATTGGATCCACCTCGCTTGTAGTTGGTGATTTTGCTTTACATCTTCAGTCCAAAAAGTATAAAATACTAATAAATGGAATAGCCAGAAACAGAAAGATACTAACTTTAAGAAAGCTCTAGATATGATGGGATCCACATCCTGAGTCTAGGCTAAAATTTCTACATTATTTTGTTTTCCTTTTCTATTTTCCCCACTGTCACAACATACAAGTTGTGACAACCATTAAGTGTCTATAAGGATAATAAGTTTTTCCCATTATAAAGGGAAAATTGATTTTAGTAACCAAAGGTTGCAACACAGAGGTCACATTTTCTGCCATTTCTTTCTTTGTAAAAGGCCATGCAGCCAATCATTAAGAGAAATGTGATGAAATCTATTGTTTATTTCTCATATTACTGCAGAAATAGTTATTGATCAGTACTCTTTACATTTCCTGTTTCAAAAAAAACATTTGTTGCTTATTGAAAATATTGAATATACAACTGGAACCATCTACAGAGACTTCAGAGTGACACAAGTAATGAAAACCATAACACTCAAAATGTTAAGGTGTTTGTTTAAATTTTAGCTGGACTGAAAGTCTCAACATAACTTTGGGGAGTTGTTGTAAGTTGTTCCCTGATTCAGTCTGACAATACAAATATTACAAAGGAGTTTATCAAAATGGGGAAAACAGCAGAGAAGAAGAAAGAAATTGTGGAAATACAAACTCCCCTTTACCTATATAGCACATTTAGGTACATGTGCTACAGTTAGCAAGTTGTTTTTAAATGCCATCTGAATAAATATCATCCTTATTTTAGGTTAAACTTTCATTTTAGTATGAAGAGGACTGCTGAACTTTTCTTATTGATTTAAATCCATTTTGATGGAAATAAATCTACATTTCTTAGAGAACTGACTGTCATAAAGTAAAATATGAGCTTTCAGATAAACTCAAGAGTTAAAGTCCAAGTGACTTCCAGCAAGACACAGATTTGGAAGTGCCTAAATTACATTTTAAAAGTGAAATTTTAGCCAGTGTAATACAGGTCAAAAAGCTATAGGGAAGAATCTCCATTTAAATTCCATCATTTGGCAAGCACTTGCTTTGCAAACCTCAACAATTTTGCTCGGAATCTCAGTTTGGTTATAGAATTTTTGTTATCTTCACTTTTCAAGCAGAAAGGCACCTAAGCATAAACTTGCTAGAGCCCTTTACCAGCCCCGTTTAACTGCCCAATTAAAGCTATTTCACTCCAGTTCATTCATCTCAGCATTTTCTCACTTTCCCGTTTGGTGTGAGAAACAGTAACTGAGTCCTTCACAAAGAATATTTTAAAGCTATCACTGTGGGGTTTGGGTGGTTAGAGGTGCCATGCTTTTGGCCACCAAAATTATCTTACGATTACTTGAAATTTTTTTGGGTTTTGCTTTTTTATTTTGTTGTCATCTAATGATATAACCTAAAGTGAGACCTAAATATGACTTCAGATCTTAGCAATTACTGTTGTAGATTCCACTTCAGAATATGCATTCAGAGTTAAAAGGATAATTTATGTTATCCCAGCACACTAGGATTGGGCCTATTTTCAGTCAGTTTCTCTTCCAACTCCATAGTTTCTTTGACAAATTTGCACTGTAATTTTTTCATGTTAGTTCAATATTCTGAAAGTGTGTGCCTGTAGGAAATGACAAAGTCGTGCTATGCAGGATCAAAGAAATGTTTAAGAGCATTACTGGGGGCTTTTCAGACACCTACCATGCCGCTCTGAGGTTGTAGAACTCACCACTACTGTCTCTATACTTGCATCCAAATTCTGCCCAAATGTAATTGTAAAATACAAACACAACAAATTAAAGCTATTCTGAATTTACTGATTTTCAATGTTGCCAAAAGAGACACTAACTGTGGAGTACCTTGGGACCTGAACTAAAATTCTTGTGGGTTTGAAAATATTGAAACCTTGTTTTGAAACTGAAAAAGAGAATAGGGTAGATTCAGAGTTAACATTTTTGACAGTATGAGTTACCCAGTTACAGTACTTCAACATAATTTCTTAAAGAGCATTAATTTAAGAAGTAGTAAGGGGTGGACAGGGGGCAGGAAACAGAGGAAAGGGGGAGCAGAAAGATGGATGCTTATTTATTCCACACAAGTGCGGGGGAAATGCAAAATCCTGAGCTTGAGTTTTGGTAGGAAACATTGAAAAGGCCAGGAAAGAAACTGCCCTTAATAAACCATATGCACACACGAAGAGATATTCAGTGCCAATTTTCAATAACAGGACACATTGACATAGGAGTTCATCATAAGCTGTAATGATTATAAGCTGCCATATCAATATGAAGTCATTGGGAAAAGGTTTTCTTTTTGCTCTGCCAAAAAGAAAAGAAAAAAACAATATGCATTAGGTATGCAGAAAGAGTTACAGTCTCTCAACATCCCTGAATTTTGTACATGTCTAGTTATGCAACTGACCTTTCTGGGTTGAACTTAAATTTAGCCAAGTTGTCACTGTAAATTTGTACATAGAATTTGTTAATGTTTTGGGATTTAAAAGAATTAATTCTTTAAAAGGTTTTTATTTCATTTTTAAAGAACAGCACCAGAAGCAACTACTTTATCTGATTTTTTTTAATAATGCTTATAGTGCATAAAGCTACTACTGTAACTGCAGTAAAAGTAAGGTCAGTGAAAGCGACAGAATATTAAAATACATTTTTTAGCTGACAAAGGGAAGAGGAACCTTTGGTTTGACTTTCAAAATTAAAATTCAATATTGTTAAGGAAATACAGCAAGAGAAACTTTACAGTTCCCAGGGAGATGCATAGAAAATTTCTTTTTCTAGAGTATTTCCATACTCCATGCAGAAAATGCATCGTTTCACAGATAATTGGAGTTGTTTGCTTTATCTTTTGAGGATCGTTATAATTCTTGCTTTTATGATGTTGAAGTCACTAGACTTATGAAGTGGGAAGAAGGGAAAAGAATACAACTCTAGCAGCTGAGTTCTAAATAGCAATGACTGTATCTGCAGTCAAGCTTTCCTAAAGAGCAGAGTGAAGCCATCACAGTGTAGGGAGAAAGCACATTAGGATGTGCACCTGAGCTGCACTGAAGCCCTCATGGGTGGAGTATGCAGCACGGAAGCCAAATACCACTTGCCACTACTCACTGGTAGTACAGTGCCCTTGGGCAGCCCAATGCAGCACCGAGGTCCCGAGCTGGTTCCAGCCCAGGCAGGTTAGCTGATGAAGCAGAATAACCTGCTGCCAATAAATGCCCACACTGGTTCATAGCTGACTTGGGCACAATCAGCAATGTGTAGACAGTTCAGCTACTGATCTGCTGAAGGCTGCATAAACTATAATGAGAACTCTGAGTCTATTCGAGGTACAGTGACTAAGAGTTGCAGGTGGGAGGGTTTGCATAGTATCTGTGGTACGAGCGTGGCTGTACAGGCTGTGTTGGAAGCAGAACTCATACAGGTTTGGTTAGGATACAAACTCACCTAATGTTGTCATTGCACCATGCAGAAGAGAATTCAATTTTGACATTTCAGATTCAGCAGTATGAGTGAAGGTTGTTCATTTTTCATATCAAACCTTTACAACCATTTCATTTTTTTATCCTACTTCAGTCAAAGTGTATAGGAATTGCTGTGTTACAAAGACATCTGAATTAAGGGATGAATTCATGAGTGTCTTTGAAATCATAGGTGCTGCCTTGAATATTGAGGCTCAAAGGAAACTTCTAGTTGATATGTCCACAGGATTTAGAAAGGGAAATATGCAGAGAGGAACTGTACTCCTGATAGAAATTTGAGTGCGTTTTTCCTCATGGATTTTGCCTGGTTTCCCAGATACTTCTTGTAATCATTACTCAGCAATTGGCATTCACATTGGCATGCCGTGGATTGCAAGAACAGGTCTTTTAGCTAGGGTACTCAGATTGTTCTTTGGAACAAAATATCAAAGATTCAAACTATGCTGACAATGATAACAATATAGGAATCATGTTCAACTCTTTTTCCTTACTTTTCCTTTTTTTTTTTTTTTTTTTCTTGTACAATACCATAGTGAGTTGAATTAATTGGAAGAGTAGAATTCTGTGTTTTGACAAAAGTGGGATTAGGCAGCAAGTGTCTGCAAAGGAAGATCATTACAATACCAAAACCAAATTATATCTCAGCGAACACAGGAGAATTACATGACTTTGTTAGAGCTAAACAAAAAATAACATGGCAACACAATACTATAAGCAGTTTTCATGTCAAGGCTGAGTGCCACATCACGTGGCATCATTTTTTGTAGCATTACAACAACTCTTTCTCAAAAGGCCTCCATTTATTTAAATGTACTACTGTGTATCCTTCTTAAAGAAATAGCATCACATGGCAAATAAATTCCTATATGACTGAAATGGTAAATCTATTTGCTGTTAACTTAAATCAAGCAGCATGGACTGTTGTTTATCAATAAACTTTAGAACAAAATCCTGCAATATGAAGTTGTGGTTCTAAGTAATTACTATATAATAATGGGGGGATATTTATAAAACTGAAGTAAATATGTTCTTCAGTAAAATAGAATAAGCTGTGAGATTTTCACACTGGTTTTCTTTAATTTCTTTCATGTTTAAATTTTCCAGTTCTACTATTCTTGCATTACCACTTAAAAATTAAATAAATCATTTTAATTAGTTTCAATTAACAGAAATGCAACATTGATGCACCTTGGAAAATTACAAGATTTCTTCAGCTTGCAGACAGCTTTAATCTTGTCTACCTTAATATTATTCCAATCTCTGTGAGAATCTGGTCATGTCACGTATCTGTTTTCTTAGAGACAAGGAGATGGCAAATGTAGAGATTAAATAGCTTTACTAACGTCCTAATAGAAATCCTCTTTGAGGCTAGGAAGTTTCAGACCCACTTGCCAAAAGGAACAAAAAAGAAAGAATACAAATTAAGAGTACCCTATGCTACTTCAAATTTTAGTAGTGTACATATGAATATAAATCAGTGTAATTCTCTTTTTTAAAATCTGACAAATCTTCATTTGAGTTAAAAAGAATTAAAAAGAATTAAAAAGAGGTCCTAATAAATTCATTTAAATGATATTAGCATTTCACCACTTGAGGCTTAGACCAGTCTCTGTGTAGAGAATAAGATGAAGTTTGATGTGAGAAAAATTATGTTGCATTTTGGTTTTTTTAAATGCTGACAGTTTTACCTCTATTCTCAACTGGAGATGTGCATATCATAACATTTACTGTAAAAAAGAGGTCTGGGTTGCCATCAGTGAAATGCATAAATTGAAATAATTACTCTTTTCCAGCACTAATTTAAACATTCTGCATCCACATTTATAGGGAAGAGTTTTTGTTTGGTATTGGTGTGTAACAATTTCTGGTTTATATATAAAAGGATTCTGGAGCTACAGTTGTTATCATAGGTTTAATAATAAGATCCAAGTTTAAAATAATTTAGATGTCTCAAAGGTGTTGAATGTATCCAGGCCTGTCTTTGACCCAGAAGAATTAGACAGAAATTAAACTGTTCCGCTTAACTTGGGTACCAAAGTTCTCATTTTTGTACCCAGAGGTAATGAGCAACAGAACCTTCATTGGGTTTCTTGATTTGCCAAATCATTGGTAAATTATTGATAAATTTGGTGTATTTACCAAACTGTATTTGGAGAACTGCAGTGGTTAAAAAATATGCTTATTTGAATAGGTATTTTCTATCATAGTAGACTTCCCTGGTATGTTGGAAGAAAGGTGTAACTTGGAATAACATAGTGTATCAAAGGAGCTCTGAACAGAAGAACCTATTGCCATGGAATTTCCTGCCAATATCTTGAATCCAATATCTGAAAATATGGATGACCATCCAATGCATTGGCTTATCCACCATAATTTTTTTCTATCATCTAAATGATCCATATTTCATATGTGAAGTGTTCATTGATTTTAGGTACTCATAAGTTTTCAGCAGAACTGCTTTCTCTTCAAAAATAAAACATGGAGAGCTGAAGCAAAATGCTGCAATGATATCTCACTTCATGTGCACAGGATAAATATGGACACAAGATACTCATGTTCCAAAATAGCTTCCTCATGTGGCTATTTCTCTTTACAGTGTTAAAAAACAGTGAAATTCTGGTTCTAGCACTAGTTAAGTTAGATGAGGTGTTGGTATAAATCCAACTGTGACCATTTGTATTGATGGATTAATGTTTCCTTATACATCCCTGTCTGTTATTCAGGTGTTTTCTCTTAAGCAGCAGTATTTTAAATCTCAGTTGGCCAAGTGCAACTGGTTCTGGCCAAAACATATATGAACCAAAGTACAATAGTACTTCCAGAGGGAAATAATTAGCTGGTAGTAGCAAAGAGAGACTTATTTCTAGATGAAACTCTTTGTTTAAGAAATGAAACATGAACAAAGAAAAAATATGGCAGCGTCTTTATACTAAAGTAACCTTGAAATAACCCAAGAGCCTTGGGTTTGCTGGTTCACTGATGAGAAGATTGTAATTATAAGGAATGATCCCTAATCTATACGAAATACTTGTAAAGTTCAGCAGAGGAAACTTAGGCTTTTGTTCAGGACTTACACTATTTTATCTTAGTGATGTTAAATTAGTCACCAGAAGGATCACAGATTGACTGTGTATCAGCTCAGTCATGTATACGTGCTTGGTAATTTTGGAAACCTTTTAAAACCACTTTCCAATGTTTTACTCAAATGATTTATCTATTAAGTTTGTAATTAAACAATTCGCCTTAATGAGTACCATAGGCGTAGAGTCAAATTCTTTATAAATTCCTTTCACAATTCTCTCCTAATTAGCTAAGTATCTCTTCAAAGATTGAATTTAATAACCACCTTTAAATAAATGGCGGCTTATATGTCAATTTATGAATATAAGGATTGACATAATGGAACATATAAATAAATAGTGTATCATCATTTATCTAATCCAGTCTGGGACCTATAATCAAAGCCAGGCAAAATGAATTGCTAATGTGGGTAGATAATATGATAGTCAACTTCTCTGAGAGGTCCTTATGCCTCACACTTCCACTGGGAGTAACCCCAGAACGAGAAAATTTAATACAGTTTTAATTTTTTTTTCATGTCTAGTTTTAGTGTATACTTCATCATTAGACCCAATGGTAGAAGAAACTCCATGTTTCCCATGAAATGCTAAGTCCAACTTCTATCGATTAAAAAGATTCAAAAATCATACGTCATATAGGTTAGATTAGAAGCAGAAGAGCTTAAATTGTTGAATCGCTTCACTATCACCTTTCATTTTGACAATGCAATCTTTACACTTCTGCATTTTCAAATTGCCATTCCTTGCTGTTTGTCCTTATCCTGTTGGAATGTTTTTTGTGTACATTGTCTTATTTCTGCATTCGCTTTTCTCTCTTTGTGTATTTTTCTAGGATTGTTGGGTTTGTGCTTGGTATAGCTGCACATGCACACTTGCATGCTGGGCTGCTTTGAATGACAGAAGAAGTGAGACTAAATAGCTGCTTATGTAGGATTACATTCTCACTTCTGCTCTGTTAAAAAAAAAAGACATATTCAACCCATATTCCTAGCTTGCACAGAGATAATGTATATCCAGATAGGAGGGATAACATTATCAGAAGGTATCACACAGGTGCAGTAAACACAGTATCAGGAATAACTGCAATATGGAGTGTGCTTTTCTAACACATTTAAAACGGTAAATTAATATTCTTTCTGTTGTGCTAGTCCTGTTTACTCCTGTGGAAGCTGAGTGTACTCCTTCTCTGTAATTCAATGCAATGCACACCTGAAGATTATTAAGCACAGAGAAAATGAGCTTGCTCTTATACAATATTAAACTTAAACTTCTGTAGCTTTTTTTATTATTATTCAAATAAAATCATACAGAATATAATAGCATATAGAAATGTTTAATAATGGCATGGTATGGTTTCCCATCAGACAGTATTTCATTGCTGTTTTAAATCACTTTAATTTCCAGATTTATCTTAAATGAGTAAAATTTAGTGCAATGACTCCAGCATAAGAATAATTTTATGTGCTTGTTTTTCTTTGGATGGAGAGGGATAGAAACTTTGCCAATTAGTTTAGTAGGTTGATCTTATTTTAAGTCTGTCATTAGGCTTATCTGTGATTTCCCTTCCCTTTAAAAAACAAGCAGATGTAGTACAAAAGTTCTATATTTTTCAAGTGTCATCTTAAGTGCAAAAAAGGTTCATTTTTGTTAATGACAAAATTGCTCTGACACAGCATTATTCTCACTTTTTATGGATCCTGGATTGGAATTAGGAGTGTCTGATTCCTGAAGGGATCTCTCAATTGTCTTTTAAGTGTAATTCCTAACTTTAGATGAACTTCTCTGGACTGTGGAGGAAAAGCACAAGAAAATGTGTGGTTTTCCAGATTTTTCAAGTGTTTGCTTAACCATTTGTTTTCTTAGACTCTTATTGAGTACATATCTCCCACAAAATTTTATTTTGACAAAAATGGATTTCCTTGAGTTTTATTGACAATAATAAAACAAGTCATCTAAAAATTCTGGTCTGAACACTTTCTGAGACTCAAGGCTTGCTGCCTGCTAGCATTGTTAGGAATAATTTACTAGTTATAATATTTCAAAATGTATTATGTATTCACAGACTGTAGAATAGATGAGCTTTTCCTTTAGACCATAGAAGCAGTTTTCTTACTGGAAAACTTACCCAATAATTTCTTTTTTCCTCTTCCACCTTCCCTCCACAATGCAACTGTTTAATACATGTCTGATGTGCCATTTGGTGTTTTTGGATGGTAAATCTATATGAAGAATCTATATGATTCTTCCTATTATGCCTATATGAATTTTCCTAAAACTGCTGAGCTCTCTCTTGATTTCTGTCTAGGTTTTGTCAAAGTTTCTTAAATGTGGACCCATTTTTCAAGTCCTTCCTAATGCCTTTTGACATTTGCTTAAACTGCAAAGGAAGTTTGGTGCACATACTTTAGTTGTCACTTGCCTGGAGACCTAATAAGGTTTGAGTGCAATGACCTGTTTTATTGTGGGACCAACACACAGCTCTAGAAATCCATCAGAACTGGGGTTTGTGGTGAGTGCTGGGTGTTGCAGCTGCTGCAGAGCAGCTACTGATGGAAACTGCTACATACACCCTGTGAAAGAATATATATGTGTGTGTGTTCTTGCTTTCTAGGGAGAAATCAATCACCATCATAGGCAAAGTAGGCTCAACTCAGTGAAAGTAATTCAATTAAATCAGAGTAGGGTAATGAGAAATAAAACCAAACCTTTAAACACCTTCCCCCAACCTTTCTCTTCCTTCAAGACTCAGCTTCACTCCTGATTTCTGTACTTGCTTCCCCTGGGCAGCACAGGGTGACAGTGAATGGGGGTTGTGATGAGTTCATTACAACTTGTGTCCACAGCTTTGAAAGCCCTGGTACTGGGGAGAATTAGGAATGATAGCAACAGGAAATGAGGTACAACATTTGAGTGTCTGGCAAAAATCATTAGTGACGTAGAAGCGTGTAAGCATCATGCCAAAGAGCAGGAAGGAGGGTGACAGCTGCCTTCTCCATTAGGAAGTGCCAAGCCAGCACAGGATTGAGCGTGGTACCAGGTACCCTGAGCTGCGGGTAATTGGGAGGCCATGTGGAGTGCCTCGGGAAGTTTCCTGCAGGTTCTAAACAAACACTCCCTATTTAAACTCATGACAATAGCATTACGTCCTCTTCCACAGCTGTAATTAGAGACAAAATCAGGTGTTATGTTCATGGATCATAGACATCCAATACTGCTTAAGTAACTGAGAGTGATGGATTTTTGTTCTTCTACCATTATCCCCTTTTTTTTCCTACACACCTCTATGTTTTTCACATGTAGATATTTTCTCATGTAAACCTCAGTCCTCAGCTGGTATAATTTTCAAACTAACTTTGTCAGGGAGTATTTCAGCTCCAAGAATGAGCTTTAATCATTCATAATCATTACAGTATCATAAATAATTATGATAGCAATAATAACAACGGTATTATTACAACTGAGGCTGATAGGAAGACTTAAGCTTACTTTTATTTTTTACAGTAATAGAATGTCTTGGAATTCTGTGGAGATTTAGGCACCCCATTTCTAAAGACCCAAAAGTTTGTCCAAAATATGAATATATGAACAAGGAACACAATCACTTAGGATTGGATTAAGGTTTTTTAAATGGTTTTCACTCACTATCCCTAATTTACCCAATGGTGAGTTCTTCACAATACTTCAAGTCTGTATTTACTCTACATGGGAATTTCACATGTAGAACTGTTTTAAAAATGTCCTCTCCACTCTACTCCTTTAAACAGCATTCCTACTTACTTTCAGTTCCCCCCACATCATTCTAAACCACTTCTGCTGTTTTAAATACTCTTGTATCTCAAACTGAAAGAACAAATCGTCTCAAAAAGGTAAGATTTTTTTATATTTTAAAGGTAATCATTATCTCCTTCAATTACCTCAGTCATAAGGAAGTAGATTTGAAGTCAGTGGATGTTTCACCACTTTGAAGACCAGGTTCCTGACTTGGGCACACTGCTAACAAAGGTGGATAATTAGCTCTGTTCCAGGAGCTGAAGCATTCCTCTGAGTCACAGCTCCACCTTGCATTCTTCCTTATTGCTAAGTGACAGTAGTTTAGGGCTGCAGTAACTCCAATACTTCACGTCACAGAATGTGGCTAACAACTTATTTGTGAAAACTGTTTAGGGAAGGGAGGCAGGCAGGAGGGAGGAATAAGTTAGCAACCTTTTTTACTTTAGTTGTGCAAGTGAAATTGCCTCAGAGAACCTGAATAGAGATGTAGTGTGGTCCTTATTCTACATATTTGTAGGCTGAGTGACAGCCTAATCCTTCATTTTATTACTTATCCGTTTTCCAATGAGTAGCTATTTAGCCTAGCAATGCTATTTGTACACTAGATGTACAGATGCCATTTTAAAAATTGAGTTATGTTGCTAAAGTCCTCACTGCATGTGCTTGTGCATGAAAACAGCATTACATCTCATGTCTGGCTTTGTTACCTGAGGGTGATCTGAAGGTAGCAGGGTTGAATGTCCTATTCCCTGAAGTTTCCTATTTGCCTCTGATGGGAGACTGTCTGGTTAGTTTGACACTTCTAACATGGGTCAGTAACTGTCAGTGCTGGATATTATCAAACCATTTGTAGCTGAGATTAAATTAATGCCAAAAAAAGGCAATCTCTGGTCTTCTAATTAATCTCACAGGAGTGCAAAAACTCATTTAAGTTAGGAGTTTAGCTGTTGGCAGCATCAGGAAAAGCTGGTTTCACTTCACTGAGCTGAATTAAAACTCCACATTAATGGAATTAAAGCATGTTGCCTTCCTAAACTCTTACATCCATCAAATCAAAAGCTTAGGAGCTTTATAAACAGCTTCAGTGCTACTTTCAATCCTTGACATAAGAAACAACATGCTGAGAATACATCATAAAAACAAACAGTATTATCTTCCCTTCACTGGTCTCCTGTGGAATTTTTTAATATTACATTTATGACTCTTTTTTGTTTAGTATTGTGAATGACAAAGAATAACTCAGAGCTTTAGTTTTGGGTTTGCTTTTGTTGATGTTTGTTTTGGATTTTTTTTTTCCCTGCAGAGAACATATTGATAGACAAATGGAGTTTGTATATTTTTCTTCTGTGTGGCAGTTTCAGAATTGGGAGCTGAAGAATGGCTGCTCCAAAGTCAGTGTTCAGAGAGGTCTCTACCCAGCCTGTGCCACAGCTGCTTCACTGCATCTTTATGAGAAGTTGCAGGTCAATTGACTTAGAAAGCAAACAACTTTAATACTGTCAGTTTTGACTTGTCAAAATAAAGATATATGAAAACAAAAGGGTTCCTAAATCAGGGCTATAGCAAATAGAGGACAACTGTTCTTTGTTGATAGAGGTTCAGGGTTGAGAGAGGAAAGCTAATGACTTTTCTAGTACTCTCTTTGCAAAGACAGTGTCTCTTGGTTTTATCTAAACAAAAGAGAAGAGGAAAAAATTTGGACTGTAAAAACCTTGTTTCTTCTATTGTCAATGCAATAGACAGGCTCTGGGATGAACTGATTTGAGCATCATGCAGTCTGATCCCTTAATGGCGGTATGTCCATAATTTTGCATTATAGAAGTTTAAAACACAATAAGTATTTCCCTAACATGACTGTTTCATCCCAGATAGAGGTTTCACTGGCATATTCTGGAAGGATGAAAGCATCATTTGGGAAGGGAAGGTGGTAGTTCATCTGATCCCTGTGGGGAAAGAAGGGTTTATGATGCTGCCTCCAGTTGCAGCATCACCCACAAAGCAAAAGTGCCTTCAGAGTTTTCTTGGCCTAGCACAGAATTAAAGCTGTCTACATAAATTTTGTTTCTATAATATTTACTGATATGATTATTTCATTATAAACATTAAAAAAATACATGAACACTAGGCTGCTCTATTTTTATTATTTAATGAAGCCATGAAATGGTTCACCTTGCCTGAGAAATAAGTTTAAAACAAAAGGCAATTTAAGCCCATTAAAATGAGAGGTTGGATTCTTTGCTTCCAGTTTTGCACCTTATTATTAATTTACAATCTCATTCTTTGTTCTTTCACTCTTATGAATTGTCTTACAAGAACAGTATAGCCCTCTTGTCTCAATGAACTAAAATAAAATGGATTTAAGTTAAAATTGGTCTTTTACAGGACGTAAAATTCTTTTATCCAGGGAATATCTGTCTTGTGTGGCTGTAGTACTGGGTGGTATATTGAAATATTACTAATGTTAGGTTATATTACTAAAACTAGTAGGAGGTCCATTCTGTATCATTTTAGAGGAACGGTAGCATTTTTGTAAGCTTAAATGTCAAACTCTGAATACTTTGATCTGTCAGTTTAAAACTATGCTGCTTACATATCTCAGTAGGGATATGTTTGGGCATTCATCACAGAAAGTGTTGGTAACAGAAAGCTTTATTTCTTCTGTGCTGCAAAAGACATGGCAAATGCACAAGTGTATTGAGGATGTGATGAAATTGGCTTCTTTCTGCTGGTTCCATCAGTTTGATAGAATTCAACAGGAGATTATCTTTTCAATAAGTCATTTAGGAATCATATCAGACTATTATCCTGTCTCCAATAGCAACCTGTGTCAAGCAATGATTAAATTGCATTTTAGACTTTAAGATGTCATTGTATTCATGATGATACCTTAGAAGGCACAAGCTCGTATCAAGCATCAAACTTGATTTTTATAATTATGTAAAGAAAATGAGTTTTCATATCATCAGTTCTGAACTCTTTTCATGAAAGAAGGTGAGGGCTCATTTGAATACTGTGTCATAAATCCCTAGGATTGGAAAAGGTTTTCTGATGGGTGGAATATTGTAGATAGATGAGCCCCTCACTTGGCAGGAGTGGGGTGTAAAGTTCCTTGTACATGCAAACTTAATGTGAAATTTTAACCAATATTCATATAATATTCTTCAGTGTTTGTCCCACTCAGCTATTCTGTTCACATCATGATCCAAGAAACTTATGGTACTCCTAAGTTTGCTATAAAACAGATAAAAAGCTCTGCAGCTCTTCTTAGAAGGGGAATATACTTTTCCATAATCCTTCTGAAACCTTCTCAGTAGGGATAAATACTAACACAAAACAAAGCACACTGATCACAACAGAAGATACCAGGAAGCAGCAGGACTTTTGTTTGTTGAGTGACAGGCATCACAACTCCATGGGCTACACAAAAACAAAAAAACATCTCTTCTGTCAGACAGTATTGACTGTGCTACAGGATGAAATTCATGTAAAATAGATGTGTGGCTCACTAATGTCAAATGAAATGCTTTTCTGGAAATAAGATATATTGCTTCTGAACAAGCAGCTTGAGATATATGCAAAGCTTGAAAGTAAGACAAAGTCTTCAGTTATTAGAATCATTGATATAAAAGTGACATAAAGATTTATTTTTTATTGTGCACTTTGCATTATTAATACTGGGCCTCACTATGTGCTGTAGTAATTTAAACTAATCAGAAAATACACCCAGATGCTTCTGCTTTTTAATATCTTATTTAAACTGGATGTCTTGGATAAGGAGGACAATTTATTATCACAAAACTGCCTTTGACTGATGCTCTTTTTTATCCATTTGTACTTACAATACTGTTCTACCATAGTATAATACTGAAATTAGTGCATACTGTGTATTTTTAACATAATTATTATTATTACTCAGGTTTCTTAGTCATGTCAGTATAACATATGAGAAGCCTCATAAATCAAAATCAATCAAAAAGGTTTTTTTTCAGAGAGTCTGTGTTTTGCTATAGAAATAATAACATGTTTTTTCCTAAATGTTGTGTCCTAGATTAATAAAAAATCTATGTGGAAAGACTCAAGCTGCTTAAAATATGATAGAACTAGTGTTGAAGCTACATCAAGATGGAATTCTAAGGAATCCATGTCCTCCTTTACTGAGAAACACTGAGAATTAGATTGATTACATTATCATTTGCTGTTTTACCTTTTGTTCTGAAATTAAATTTGCATTGTATGTTTAGTATATTTGGAATAATTAGCATTTAAGTTACTTTAAATTACTAAACTCTGTGTGGGGATATATAAGTGTTAAAAATGAGTAGGAAAGATAAGGGGGAGTTATTATCTTCATTTTCTGCTCTTAATGAGAAACGAAAGCTGAATTTAAACAAGAGAGATTGTACAATTAAGCCCTTTTTGAACAGATGAGCACCACTGAAGTCAAAATGCTTTAGACACATGTAAAACCATCTGATTGTTGTATCTACCTTGGCATTAACTAAACTTCTAGAGACAATAAGAGCAAGAGAAATTTCTATGTCTTTAACAAATGCTTTTCTTTATTCTTCCTTGGCCGTACAGTCATTCCCAGCACAGCACTGCAACGCGTCCACCCACAGTGAGCTTGCAGCGGACCATTTCTGTGGAAGGGTAAGATGATTCTCTCTTGAAGCTGCTCTAGAGGTGTCAGGTACCACTGAACTACCCACACACACAGAGCTGTTCATTAGATGTGGGTTTGCACACCACGGCGTTTAAGTCTGTGAGATGAAGCAATGAAGTTTCAAATTAGTGCTGGTCCTTTCTTGGTACTTATACTGAAAGGTTTGATTTTCATGGAGATGAGAGTATCTGTCATGGAGATATATTGGACACTATTTGTTCAATTCATCTCACTTGACTAGTGTTAATATTTACTTGTGTTAGCTGTAAAATCTTCCCACTTATCATGGAAAAGCCCAGTGAAGTCTGACTCTGTTTTCTTAATGTATGCATGAGTTCCTTTTGACAAACCAGTGTCCAAAACTAAGGATGAAGAAGTACTGATAGAAAATATTAGTCCTGTGCTGCTGAATATCTGTGTACATGAGTGTGTTAACTGTAGAACACAGCTCTGGGTACACAGCTCAACTTTAACTAACCTCAATTTTAACTAAGACCATGGTGTAAAATGTGAATAATGCACATCTTTATCGTATTAGAAAAGCTGATATTTAACACAGGAACACAGATTTTATTTGCACTGAATGGCATAGTCTAAAAAAAATGTCAATTTGTTTTTATCCCCTCCCATAGAAATGTGGAACTCTGTAGGCATGGGTAATAACTTATCATTGGCTGCTCTCAGTTCATATTTCTAAGTTTTTCTTTCTTGTGATAAAAGTGAGACTATAAAGTTTCCACAGGGAAAAGATGTCATCTTGTTGTCTTTTAGTTTCTGTTACAATTGTACTGTGGTGCAGTCAGAAAATAAATTGGTCACTGTGTAAACTAATCCTGTCCTAAGTGAAGTCTGAAATTGTTTTCTCACAAGTCACAATTTTTAATTTCTTATCTAGAGCTATCATTTTAAAATATGATTATTTAAAATATGTGAAACAGCTATTAATTGAGAAATAGTTTGAGTAATGGAATTATGCAGGAAAAGTGCATGTGGCTCAAGGGCTATTATCTGGAATATAGTTCTGTAAATAAAGCCTTGTTTGTCATTCAGCCATCATGCTCAAAACAGGACCAATTTTAAGGCAGATCAGGTTGCTCCGGGTCTTGTCCAGTGAAGCTGTGACTATCAAAAACCTGGAGATTGCTCAAGTCCTGGACAAGCAGTCTCAGTGCTTAAACACCCTCCTCTTAGATTTCTTTTTCTCTCTAATCCAAAGAGAGATAATAAATTCCCCTGACTCTTCTTCATATCATCTCATGAATAAGTTGGTGTTTAAAATAAAACTGAGATTCAAGAACAATTTGGGTGGTAAAAAATGAGGGGGAGGGGGAGAAAAAAATAATTTGCTCAATTGAGATTTAAGCAACGAAATTCTATTATGATGTCTCTGGCTTGGTCTACTGGACCAACTCAGGAATCATCCTGTAGCTTTAAACTACTACTTAAATCTGGAAATTAATCTTTCTAAATGAATTTTTAGATAAATTTCAGAATCTGAACTGGCCGCACAGACAACTTGCATGTATTGTGTGTGAATCATTACAGTACAGAAAATCTGTAATTGATACCACAGGTCTCATGTTGTTCAGGAGGGAGAAGAACATCAGCTTGTAATTATTCCTAATCAACTTAACCTGCATCGTATTTCATTTCACATAGGAAAGTGGGACTGTTAGCCTATTCCACTGCTGAGCAGAAATGAGTAATCAGCTGAGCCCTAAACGTTTCGTTATGTTAAAGCTCAATTTATTCTAATGTTTTTGTAGAGTCCATGCTGCTATGATTACAGCTAATAGAATTTGAGGTCAAAACAAAGTTATTTTTCTCTTTTAGGAACCATGTTCCTGTCAGTAGAATCCTGTATTTAGGGGAATCACTGTATTGGTTTTGAGATGCACTTTTTAAACAGCTGCTTTACCTGCAAGGCATCCCTGGCACATGCTGGCATTTGTACCCTGCATGCTGGCTCTGTCTGACTGACTGTGGAGTCACTGAAGTAATATAATTATTGGGTCCTATGAATGAAAAATTAAATCTGGGAGGGTCAAAGAAATACAGAGGGAATTGCATTTGCTGGCATTTAGTCCTTTCCACCCTGATGAATATCTGATAATAGAGCTGGCCAGAATAGATTTTTAAAGAACTTGAATAGCTTTTTTTCAACAAGAAGATGGATGAGCACATAAAACAGTTTCTTTTTTTATTAGAGAGGGCTTTTGTGGACTTTATGTCCAGCAACAAAATGAATGGCTAGGCAGGAAAAATAAAGACATCTTTAAAGATTTTTTCCATTATATTCAAGCCATATATTCTTCACAGTGTGAAAACTGTACATGAGGTGTACAGATTTATTCTGTATATAAAGGCATGAACTTCAGAGGTGTTGGAGGTCATCATTAACAACTTCCCTAATGTTTTATTTTCATGGTTTAAAAACGAAGAAAACTCTTGATTTGAATGATTGAATTTGAAAATATTGTTATTTTGAGTTTTTTGAAGAGATTTTAATGAACAATCTTAGGCTGTGACTATCCAAAGTAGGAAAAATATTAGTTGAAAACAGCCCTTGTTTTTTTTGAAATCTTGCCATACTAGCACACAAAGTTTTAATGTTAGCGGCGATTGACAGCTATTCTCTCTGCTTTTGGCATCTCCACTAATCTGAATTTTGTATGCTACCAGCCAACTCTAAGAAACTGGGATTTCAACTTCTTTGATTGAGTCTTTTTGACTTAGCAATGTGTCTGAGCATCTGAAATATATTTTAAAATATTTATACATAAATAAATAGCATTTGAACCATGACTAAGGATAGGAATTTTTAATTTGAATAGGATAGATATTACAGAATGTTTTTTGTTTCAGAAGTATCTTCTGCAAAGTAATTTTAGATGCTTGCTACTAGCGGCCTGTGTATTGATATTTCCAAACATGGCTTAGAGGCACTGCTATTTTTAGGTATTCTCTGAGCATTTGAATTGCTCCTGTCTCCTGGTAGTGCAATTCTGGTGCCTCTCACCAGTTCCATCTCATCCAGCTTTGTTTACAAACGGTAAAGCTGGAGCATTCATGGTAAATAGAGCTATTGAATGCTGTTAATAGTTTTTAGAACAGTGATTTCAATGTGGAACCAATAGTTTTTCAAAGCAAAATGCAAAGCAAACCTTTCTAGTATGGAGTTGTATGTGCTAGGTGTAGCAGGTGGTACAGAGATGCAGTTTTCAGGATTTATTTTGGTTATTAGCATGTGGAACAAGGAGGAGAGATAAGTGATAATGTGAGACAAAGGATAAATGATCAAGCAGACAGGAATAATCATATCCCTTATAGAGCTAAAGAGTATATTAGCTGCCCTACATTATCTCTCTAAAAATCAATGAGATTTCTCAAACCCAGGAGACAGACTACTGTGCATTTGAAGTAAATGTCAGGTGTCATGGTAAAAACGCAGACCAGTTTTTCAAATCAAAAAGATTATTCCTGTATTCCAATTCCATCTAGCTATCTGCAAGCAGAAAACTTGTTCTGGTGTGCAGACTTTAATTTCTCTACAAAAGATAAAATGAAAGATTGCTAAAGTCCAGAGGTCTTCCTACAGAACAAAATCATAACCCAGTGCAATCACACATGCGTCAGTCAGCTCCCAGTAGGTCCCCTTGTATTAAGTACACATAAAAGTTTGTGACAATTTAGGCATCATGTTTGCAGAATAAATGCATTAAAATTGTAGTCAATATTAAAATTAGAATAAATGATTGTTTTTAAATGTTCAATGAACAAGAAATTCAAGGACTCTAAATTGACAAAATACTTTTTACAAGCAGATAAGGTAACTTTAGTAGGCAAAGTGAAGTTTTGATATGTAATCTGATAAATGTACATCTTATTACAGGCTGAGTGCTTAATTGTTAGCATACCAATATTTGGTCAAATGAAATAAGTCACTAATAAATTAGAAGGCAAAACCATTATTTCAGTTTATGCAGGCAAAGTTACTCCTCTGGGCTGTGATGGTCAATGTGAAAGCAGTAGATAAGAGGAAGGCTTCCTTATTTTTGTTATTTTCAATAATAATTGAAAGTAGGATAACACTAATTAAAGTCACTATCTGGCATGAGACCTCACAGAGTCAATTGTAGCCCTGGTGTGAGCAGGTGCTGTGAGGTGATGAAGGACTGGGAACTGAAAAAGGAAGGTCTGTAGCTCCCTACCGCTGCCAGGTCCTGGTGCTTTGGTCACTGCAACAAAGCTACATGAGAGGGAGGGCCAGGGAGGAGAAGCAAAGGGTAGAGCTGTTTCATATCATAATGGAAAGATTTTGCCAAGCCTAAAAGGGAATAACAAGGGAAAAAGTAAAAGCTGAGATGCAGTAGAAGTGGTATTAAAATAAAACAATAGATGAGAGCAGATTTTTCATTTGTGTGAAACAAGAGTTGTGGAAGTATGAAAGAAAATCTATATAAAGAAAGCTTGGTTTGACCAAAACTCAAAGGCTTTTAAAAAGTTGTGTGTGAATATTTCAAGACTTCAACTTAGAACTTCATATTATCTCTTTTTTGCATAATCAGATTTTAAACCATCACACACACTGGCACATACTCTGTCCCTCCAATCTTCCTATGTTCAATGCTGTGAAGAATGAACGATCTATTTGAACCATCTTTTTTAAGTTCTTCCAGAATGAATGTCCTTTGGTTGTCAGAAATAAATACACAGATATTTATCAGATTTTTTTGAAGTATGAGAGGAAAAGTAGAATTATTGCTGTGAAAAAGAAATTGCTTGATTAGCCAAATTAAGGTAACTCAGTGCTCACACTGTGGATTGTCAGAAGCCAAACATATTTATACTGCTCAGGAGAAGGGGCCTTGCTGTTTTGATTTGGGGTGGGTTCTTTCAGAGAATCTTAGAATGGCTTGGGTTGGAAGGGACTTTAAAGATCATCCGGTTCAAACCCTACCCCTGCCATGGGCAGTATCATCTTCCCTTAGACCAGGTTGCTCAAATGCCAATTCAGCCTAGCCTTGAACATTTCCAGGGGCTGAGTATTCACAGCTTCTCTGTACAACCTATGCCAGTGCCTCACCAGCCTGACAGTAGATGTATCTGTCCTAATATTTTATCTAAATCCACCCTGTTTCAATTTAAAGCCATTTCCTGTTGTCTTATCCCTTGTGTGCTCTTTTCCCTGATAAACTAATGTGACTTTACCCAGATAATAAAACTTCTTGCAACTTCAACTTAACCTCCTGCTATTTGCTAAATCAAGCTGGGATGGGTTTTCTTGCACTTTATAAGAGTACAAAGGTTCTGGCCTCTGACTTGTATATTGATGCTACCCTAATGCAAACAATAAGATAAATATTCTTCTGGGCTTTCTGTGATCTGTGTTACTATAACACGAAAGCAACAAAAGATGCTTTCAACATCTTTTGTGAAGAAAGTGGCAGTTTGGGGGGAGGAGGAAAGGCAAAAAACCAACAACAACAGAAAGAAAAAAAATTAAAAGCCATAACAACAAAAAAACTGTAGCCAAATCAAGATCAAAGCCATATTTCTAAACCTCTGCAGACTTGAGATACCTCATCGATTGTATAAAATGGAAGAAATCCCTAAGGTCTGATATTTGAAAGCACCCAGCGTTGTTTAATATGTCTGTATTTCTGCATTTCAAAAAGCACAAAACGTGTCAACACTCCAGTTTTATAGATGGTACAAAAGAAACAGAAAGAGCTGTGTCATTTGAGATGAATACTAAAACTGACTCTTCTTTAATGTTGCCAGCAGTACAAAAAAAATCAATTTAATAATGGATTTTCTTTCAGTTAGTTATTATAAGAATTACTTGTTTTTAGAAAGCACTTCCCCATCATTTATCAGTCCAGTTTTAATCTCATATTTGATCTATAATTACTATGGATTCCAGTCAATAGAATGATAGTAATAGTCAAATTTTTTGTCTTGTCATTTTCTGTTTGTTAACAGTAAACTGATCAAACCAAATATTCAGTACAAATGAAGTAAATAAAAAGCACTTGCTGTTTTCAAGATAATCATCAAATTAAACATGCGTAAACCAAACAAACCTGTTAAGGAGAGATATGCTGCACATTAATTTATTTTTGGTCATTGCATTTTTATAACAGAAGACATTTTCTTAAGTGTTGACATTTTGTTACTGCTTAGTATTTTCAAATATTAATTTAGTAACCCTTTGCTCTTACATCAAACCTGCAGTTTATAATGTGATTTACAGAATCTGATCTGATGCATTCCCTAAAGCAAGTAACCAAGTCCATCCAAATTGATTCTGCCATTGATTTCTCAGCCTGTAAATTTGTGTGGATTGCAGCACTTTATTTGCTCCTTTACTCCTGGACCTATTAATGTAAATCTTCCTTTCTTCCTTCCCTACCTTTTTATTTCCTTCTCTGTTCTCCTTTACAGAGGCACTGCCTCCCTTTATTCTGATTTCGCTCTTCTTTCCTTTTTTCTTTCCTTTTTTCTCTTCTCATTTTTCCCCCTCCCTTCTGCTGCCTTCTGTCAGTCCAGGAATGTTTTCATCTCACACTCCTTTCTAATTTCTGCTTGATTTCCCCTGCTGCTCTGCTCTGTTTGTATGGGGTATAGAGCTGCAGGAGGGTATAAAACATGCACACACCAAATTAAAGTGCTAGTACGCTTTGTTAGCACCTACAAAGTTACCTTCAGCTTTATTTATCACAGAAGAAATTGTAAATGGGATAAATAGTTAAAGCTGGAGGCTGAAACATGAATTTCAGAAATACTGGATGTTAGACTGCTCCTTTTTCCAGGGTAGCTACAGAGTGCCATCTATTGTATCCAAATAAAACATCTTCATAGAACAAGCTGAGTTGGAAGAGACCCACAAGGATCACTGAGTCCAACCCCTGCACAGGACATCCCCAAGAGCTACACCATGTACCTGAGATCATTGTCCAAGTGCTCCTTGAGTTCTGTGAGGCTTGGTGCTATGACCACTTCCCTAGGGAACCTGTTCAGTGCCCAGCCACCCCCATCTTAAAATAAATACTGCCTTAGCTGCTGTTTTCTGCAGACAGCTACACATTCTGAGTGCATTAACTACAAGCAAACATCATTCACATTTGAGTTACTTTTCTTTCAGTTCTCAACTCTCCTATCATCATGTAAACTTTAACTATTTGATTCCATCACCTTTACAGCATTTATCTGCATTTTGTCTGATGTGTACTGGAACCATATTCATAGTGATTTTTCACAGAGGCAAAGGAGTTTTTTCCTAGTGTTGTTTCCTACATATTCAAAAAAACATTGGAGCAGTTGTTCTTAGACCTCGTTAAATATCGTATTAAGGGTTGACTGTAACTTTTACACCAGATGATAAAATATGTAAAATCCTCGTCTTCAGCTTAGACATTTCAGTGAGTGTTGATAAAGCATTGGCAGGTAACTAACTGACTGCATCAGTCTTAAAAATCACTTGGGCAGTGACTAGTACTGTAGTTGGTTTCCTTAAGAAATATTTTTCCTACTTCAACTTCATAAATTTTATATCTACTTTTTTACCATCATAAACCCTTTTTTTCATTGTCATTCTAAGTACACTATGCAAATGTGAACAATTACATATTTTTAAGCATATTTATTATTTTAAAGTGAATTGGCATGTACATTCTACTTCCTATAAATTTTGTAGTACAGTAAGGGATAAAGGTTATCTTTATAATGACAACATCACTTAGGTGTTCTTGAGTACACATTTCAGATTCTGCAGGGTACTCAGATATGAAAGAAATACAAGGCATGTTAAGGATGGTCAGCCTCTATTCAGCCAAATCAGAGTCATGACCAAAATGATCTGATTAGGTAAAAGAGCAGGGGTGGAAACCCATTGCATTCTAATCACAGCTTCTGACATTTTCCCCTTATTGTCTGAACTTCCTCTGAACATAATCAGCCAAGAGCAGAATGTGAATTTTGCTGTCAAAAGGCCAAAATTATAAAACAGCACTGGCAGCACTTTAGGCATAAATCTGCTGACTTTATCAGAGACAGGGATTAATAACTGGGCCAACATTTTGTTGAGCTGCACAGCTTACTATTCAGTAGATACCCAGTTGTATTGACCTAGTTTTGTCCATGGCCCTGGCTTTCAACTATTTGATCCAAGCCGCCTGTCATATGTGAAAATACTCATTTTTATTTTGAACAAGATCTCTTCTGATTTCTTACCAGCAAAGCATGCAGATATATTGGTTTGACTTTGCTGCCTCTTTTTCCCCCATATTCTGGTAAATATTAAATGGCAGCTACTCAATTCTTGCAAAGTATTTCTGATGAGTAGGACTTAAGATGGCAAGTGTCACTGTATCATTTTGTGGATGAGGAAACTGAAGCTGGGAGAAGAAGTGAGTTGCCAAGAACACTCAGCAGTGCATGGGCTAAGCAGAGAAGAGAAACCATGCTTTCAGCTCACTGTCCTAGTTCTGCTCCAGCCCCCAGGTCACACTTCTAATTAAAAGCCTGTTTAGACTTCTTAGAATCTGGATCGCATTATGTCTACTCTGCACATATTTAACAAGGTGTTGAAGGAGTTGCTACAAGGCAAAGCAACAGCAGCGATGCAAAAGAAAAAAAAGACCTCTATCTTTATTTTCTGATTCTTAAAAATACTTTAAAAATACACAAACTCAGTGCAAGGTATCTTTTGCTTACAGCTGTAGTTTTAACTGTTTTCTGACCTTACAACATTAAAAAAGTCAAGAGATGAAGAACCGTATGGAGTAGGACTAATACTTTGCTTTAGTCTTCTCTTTCAAATATATGAAACTTCAGTTTCAGAAAGCTGAGATGTTACTTTAACATCATAATCAAGTTGAGTATACTATTTGAATATTAGCCTTGGGCAAAGATTAACAAATGCCTATGATTTCAGAAGTATCATGTTAAGAGAAAGTCTCCATATATCCATAAGATTAAACTCATATCAAATAAGGCATCACTCAATTTAATCACTTCTCTTCTATTTTCTCTGTTCTTTAAAAACAAAACGGAAATGAAATATCCATTTGTGTGATACGGAACTGTGGTATAATATAGAGGAAAGATTGGATTTTTTATACAAGAAGCATTCTGTGGAATGTGTGTTTTTGTTGCTGGCAACTTTTTTTTTTGTAAACTTAATGAGTAGAGCGTCCTATTTCTCTGGGAGGAGTCACAGACACCCACATGTATGTGTTTAAGAGACTTGCAGGGCTGGGCTTAAAATTTATACATCTTAATTGGACAGCATTTACACTTTTTTTGAAAATTAAATTGTTAGAGGGATTTTAAATGGGGTAAGTCCCAATAATCATAGAGTGCATGTATGTATAAGTGGTTGTGTGTGCTTGTGTATCCAAGGGAGAGCTAACTCTGAGGCCTTGTATGTAGAGACTGGGAACAAGAATATTTGGGATCCTTTCCCAAGAACGCTACCTTGCTTGCTTAGAAAAGTTACCTATTTCTGTAAATAAGTATTCCCATCAGTAAATTGCATGTTATGATTACATCCTCTGGGTCATATTTTCAATTTACAGATGAAAAGAGCTGTGTGAGATATACCTGTTATTATTTATTGATTTCTATCATAATTAATAGTTTTTAATGAGCGTGGCAAAAGCAGGTACCCCTTGGGGTGGTTCAGTGATAAATGCAATGTGACTTAAAAAATGCATGATCCTGATAGTGTCAAACCAAAGTTTTTAATGAGATTCTGCTGGATTAGCTTGATCATATAAATGTTATTTGCTCCAAATATGTCAGGATCACAACTGCCATTGTTTTGCTTGGAGTTGTAAGTTTTTTCTTTGTTCATTTGTTGCAAAAGCAAGACTAGAACTTAAAAGAAAAAGGTACTATATAAAGATTGGGTACCTGGATATATAGTACTGCTATAAATTAGATTATTAAATATATTCAGTTTTGTTTTTCCTTTTAAAAAATTTGTCACTTAACATAGTGAAGATGACTCCAATGGGGTGAAATTAATAAAGATGTTTGAATTCAACCATGAGGGGAAAAAATAATGCTGGTTGATTCCTACCTTATCTGTTCACCAGTTAACAGCTTTGTCATCTGTTATGTGGTTCTTTAGACAATAGCAGGCCATGGTGTCTTAGTCAAAATATAACATGCTTAAGATGCTGTGAAAAATGAATACGCAGTAAGAGGTGTGAGTGCCTAAACATTATAATTTCGTTTCTATACAGAGAGCCTCGAAAAATCATCCTGCACAAGGGCTCCACAGGACTTGGTTTCAACATTGTGGGAGGTGAAGACGGGGAAGGCATTTTCGTGTCTTTCATCCTCGCAGGTGGGCCAGCGGATCTCAGCGGAGAACTGCAGCGAGGAGATCAAATCTTATCTGTGAGTGTTTCTTTTTGGCTGTCCTGAGCAGCTTCTTCATCTTGTTCTTTGTCTATACTGCAAGGGGCACACAAAAAAGTCTTTCTCATTTCCATGTTGTGAAATCTGAGCTGCAAACAGCTTATTCCTGAATATTTTGGTTATTTTGCCCTTGGGTTTTAGAGCATTTGTTACTGGTGTTACTTGCATTTAGCTGAGAAAGAGACTTTTCTCTACTTGATGCTATCTACACTATGGTGACACTGCAGGGAGGACCTAAGAACATTGCAGACTTAAGCATCCCATATTTTGGTCCATCATTCAATTCCATTTTTCCCAAAACACACTACTGAGTCCAAGGATATTTCTCAATTTCACCTTTTCTTGGAGAACAAGCAATAGGATGAAATCATCTATACTCAGGCTGCCATCTAGTGTACACTCAACTGCTCAGCAAATAGCTACAACAAGGACATTAATTAGGTTATGTTCATTATCTCTCTGCCTCTGATGAATTTGATGATCCCTCTGAAATTCTATTCATATTTTATTGGATTAAATTCTTTTTAACCTGAGGTTATATTTTGCATACTTAGACTCAAAAACATGTTTTTAATTTTTCATTAATGTATATAATGATATCACACATTTTAAAACCAGATCATTTGTCGTTTAGGCTCCGACAAGTAATCGAGCATCTGACTGAAATAATCTGAATGTAAAGAAATGTGAATAACAATGAAAGCCTTGGAAATGTAATTAAATATCCATTGACATTATTCACATTCCTTACAGGAAAAAAAAAAAAAAAAGAAACTATCCCAAATTGATGCAGATGTAACTGACTGTTCCATGTGAAGCACAACAATAGCCTGAGGGCTAAGAGCTGAAACACAGGAATTATTTATCCCAGATAAATGATGGATGCACTAGGCTGCAGTATCACACTGCTTCCCAATGTTGTGACTTCTATCCCTGTGAATCCTGCATCCCTGGCTGTAATTTAGTTAGAGCTGAGGGTGGAAGATAGCTTCAGCCTGGGTGGTTTGTAATGTGGTTATGCAACACTTTCCTGGTCAATGTTTAAATTCATGAGAAAGCTGGTTATAGTTTTCCTACATTGCTAAGGATTGTCTTGGGCTATTCTATGAAAAGTGAATTTACCTTACACCTGTCAAAGTTTTGTAAAAAGTTGTAAAGAGGTGAGTGGAGGTGTTTTGTGATATATAGAAAATCTGGTTATCACCAAAGGGAGGCAGCAACCTGACATTGTGAGGATCACAACAGTGTATTTTATCATACCTGTTCCTTAAAAGTGCTGTAAGAAAATATGAGAAAGAGCAAGTAAAGGGTGTTTAAAGGTAAAGGTCCTGTCAGGAGTCCACACAGGCAGGCAGGCAGAACAACCACAAGACCACATCTGAAATGCAAAGAGTAAATGGATTTAATTACTTCGCTAACCAGAAGATGCCAAAGCAAGACCTGGGCAGAGACACAGGAGTGGGAACTCAGGAACCATCAGGCTCAGTCCACCCTGAGGGGTGCCAAGGCTGTTCTTTGCACCCACTTATTGAGGGCCCACACACATGGAGCTTACCACAACATTGTGATCTCTGTGCTTTTTATGAGCTCTGAGCTCTGATCTCTCTCCCAAGACAGGAGCTCAGGAATGTCCCTGAAAATGCCTCCAAGTCCCTTAGACTTGGATGTCTAAACAGTAGCTCTATTTCTCAAAACAGAAAGATAGACAGCAGCGGGCATAATCTTAGGGGTATATTCCCATAATGATATTCTCCAGGCCTCAGCATTCCCACCTTCAAGGTCTCTTGGAATCTTGAATCCTCCTCTGCGCTCCTCTGCTTTTAACTCTTTCCTCCTAACAGTGCCATAAAGAACTGTCCAAGTAGAAAGTTTCTAGGGAATTGCAAGAAAATCCAAACAGATTCTTATAAAGTTATCCTAATGCAGAGATAAGGAAGTCAAAGGCCTGTGTCAAGAAGAGCAGAGACAAGAAACCCAAAGAATAGAAACAGAAGTTTCTTCAGGACAATTACACAATTTATTTTTCTTTGGTTAGATGGAGCAAAATAGGGCTGACTGACAGAGACTAACGAGATCAAAGCCTTTCACAGTACATTGCATTCAAAATCCAGAAGTTTAAATACAAATTTAAAAGTCTGTTTTCTTTTATTTTTAGCAGGATATGTTTACAGCTGTATGCTACAGCCACGGTAAAATATTTAACTCTAATTTTTCTGGTTTGTAGTGACATTTTCCATAAGTTCTTATTAATGTTACTAGTGTTGCGTAAGCTTTACTTGTCATGCAAGAGTTGTTTATTTGTTCATTGAGCAGAGAGGGATGGAAATTATTACTAAATTAGACTGCGTACATATCCCCAGGCAATCACTCAGTCAGGCCCTTGTTATTTATTTAGTCACAAATAACTATTATGGATCCATTTTGCCATATTCAGAAAAAAACAGTTTCATGCACAGAGTTCATTAATCTTGCACCATTGTCTAGTGAAGGGTCCCAGACACCTTAGTTTTATAAGGACTGCAGAAAAAAATTCTGTTTTTCTATGTTTGTTCTTTCTTGTCTCATCCCTCAAAAACACTTATTTCCCTACAGTAATACTCTTCCCATTTGTTTCTCAAAACATGACAAATTTTATTAGCAAGAACAAATAGTATCTTCAAAGCTACAATTTCTAATCAGATGAAGCTTGGTTAAATTTCTTACAGACAGGATGCATAGTAAGTGATTTAGAGATCTGAATTTAACTTTTTCTAAGATTGGTATTGCAGAATTACAATGAAACCACAAGAGTTTTTCTACTGTGATATTTTATTGCCTTTACAACATGATGTGACCTGCTTTTTGGCCAATCCCTCTAATATTTATTATCTTTCAGAATGCTACTTCTTTCATTATTGTCTCTACGCATTGCAAGGGAGTTGGACTCAGTGCCCTTTAAAGGTCTCTTCTAACCCAAATGATTCCATGATTCAATTTAATCAATTTAATCCATTTAGCTGGTGTCCTTCTGTGTGAAGGGTGCTTCATTTTCCTAAGCCTCAGTCTCTCAGGTGAGCAGTGAGGATCATGGGCTCTCTCCAAATTGATGCCTGTGCTGTGAATATGGCAATGTTGACTTGTTTAGAGCTGTGTATTCTCACCTTTGGGAACGTGCCTATAAAAAACTCTAAATCAGATTGCAAATCCACCAGTGAGACCCAGCAAGACTTTGCCTTTACATGCATTGCCTTGAAGAGACGCTCTGAGGGTGAATGCATCATCCCAGAGTCAGCCGGCAGGGCTTGGACAAATCCCATAATCTCTGCCTCTGCTTCTGCCCGTCTGTCGGGATGTGAGAGGGAGGGGTCCGACCCTGCAGCCCTCCGGGAGCGCTGGGGAGGATGGTGCCCCCGCCTTGGCCCCATGGACGAGTGAAATTTGAATTTATTTTTCCCAAATGCCACCAGGTGGCGGCTCAGGATCAGTAATGACAGCAGTCTGCCTTTGGCTGAAACTTCAGGAAAAACGGGAATAACAGGGTTTTTCTTATTTTCAGTTCATTGGAAATTTTTGAAAAATACCTCAGAAAAAAAGACTCGCATTCCCAATGCTCCTGTGCATAGAGAACAAATGAATCCTATCTGAACCTTGAAGGTCAATTGAAGAATCCTGGAAAATCTTCTGTGTCGGACAGTAAAACATTTCAAATAGCCCAAAAATGAATTTTTGTCTTACGCTCATGAGAAGGTGGGGGTTCCTCCCTTAAAGTATTTTCTTAAAATGCTGCCTTCTTATGGCTATAATTCATTGTACTTCTTTGAGTCACCACCCAACTAAGTATTTTTTTCTCATTTCTGAATGTCTTTAAAACGATTTAACGCACACATCACCCATGTAAGGTCATCACTGTACTAGAATATATCCCTCCCTGTAGTATTTTCCTCATACTAAGTATATTGTAACTATTATCAAGTATCATTTTGAATTCTACTCAAAATTAATGCTTGATTTTCTACATGTACACACTCAGATTAATTTTCATCTCAGATACTTATAGGCCAAAGGAAACAGTTCAGAATATCCATGGAAAAATCATTTCCATTGTAGAGCAGCAGAAATGAGGTGCCAGTGTGTTAAGTGATTTTTTTAAAATCATTTTAGAAGTCTGAGCCAGGTTTAGAGGCTGCCTGAACTCAGATCTAACCCCAAGTTCTCTGTCTGTTAGGAGAATGCAGTCTTCAATAAAAATAAAAATGTTCCTTGATGCCATTCTTGCAGTTTTAAGTTCCACTTCCAAGGCTAAGGGATATTTTTGCTATTAAAACAGCAATGGGAAACCAGTGTTGGTGAGTCAAAACCACCTGTATTAGAACAAATTTTTTCCATGAGCCACATGCATAAAATGGCCATCCATTGTGCATACACCCTGACAGAAAGCAGTACAAGTCTTATAATTTTTTGGAAATACGTACATAGTGAATACAATACCGTTTTTAGGGGAAAGTCCTGGGGATGCAGGAGGAACAATACAGTCCTTTTCAATGAAAAATTTCCACATCGTTACTTGCATTACAATTTCAAATAAAAATCTTGATAGAACATAAGTCTTTATTTTAGGTGTCCTTGCCTGAATGCTTCAAAGCATTTTCAGTGCCAAATGGACAATTTTTTCAATGGGTACAGGACCTAAACCAGAGAGAATTAGTTTATACATGCAAGTTCAGCAGCAAATTCAGATTTACAGTTTCACAGAAATAGTTAGTGCATATTGCTCTTTAAATTCCTATGATGACATTTCTTTTCAAAAGTTTCGTAGTTTTCTGTAGGGCTACATCAAGTTGTATACAAATGAGAGAATTACGGTAAATTAATAGGCATAAGGAGTTAACAGCAAGTATTTGCATTTGAATCTTAACTTTTGAAGTTACTGAATTTTATGTCTTTGTGCAAGGTTAAAGCTCATATTCAGACACTTACAAATAGACATCTATATGTTTGCTGGGTGTCTAGTTGCCATTAGTGTTAAAGGAGGCAAGAGAGCATTCAGCTGGCCACCTATGAGCTGTATAGAGCAGGCTGGATTTCTCCCTAAGCTGTAGCATCTGTATTGACTTCTAAGCTTAAACACCACATGCATTCATATCTATATTTAAGTGTCTTAAACTGCATCTCACATTTCATGTCAATTTGCCCTTTTAATATATATTTACTTTTTCAGCTATCATGCTTCCTTAATCACAAATAAAAGTAACATAAAATCATGAACCATAAAGGCAGTTTTATTTCATTCACCTGTAGAAATGCTTTGCATTCACAATGGCTGGATTCAGTGTGACTTGGAGCCTGAAAGTAGAATCAAGGGGAAAAGTAGACTGGTTGCTCTGGAGCAAGATGACTGCTCCAAGGCAGTTCATCCACAGGTTACCTTAAGGGAATAAAACAACTTTTCTCAAGGGTGATGCTCGACAGAAGCAGGAAAGAGTAGATAAAGAACAGGCTGCACTGTAAAGAGACACATAGTACTCATAATACTTCCATTTCCCCTCTCATCTAACCTGAATCAGGTGAATGAAGTTAACCAAAGCATTCTGTGTGATTTTCCTGTTGATCTGGTATAGTATCAGGATGTACTCCTATATGGGGAAAGACACTATATTTTTTTTCTATGCTGCTTTATGAGAATTAAAGAACTTCAGGTTGGGAAGGGGCTGGTGGAGTTACTCTGTGGGGTTTTCTGTCACTGGTACATGGCACTATATAAACCAATTTGCAACACGAGTATTTGAGCATCTCACTTCAATATTGTCTCTGTTTTTTTGTAAAAGGTTCTTCCTTGCAGAGGGATCTTATATATTAATCAGATTTTTTCTTGTATGTGTGCATCCTGCTGTTGTTTTTTTTGTGAGACATCCCTGATGAACAGTTTAAACATTTCCTTGTACTTGGTTCCTCCCACACAACTACCCACCTTCTCACTCACACCTGTAGCCAAAAATACAATATGCATTTAAAAAAAACAGAGCGTTCTTCAATTTCTACTCCAAAAATGCCCATATAGAACAGGATAGATTGTAAGAACTCTGTGTTTACTTACAGCAAATATTTATGCTTTATATTTGCTGCAGTTATAGTTGACCTTCAGACTGACTTCCCTTCCTTTGGTACGGAGAAACTTTCAGCTTTCTAATTTAAAATGGTTATTTTGTTCCTGGTGAAAGCTGTAAAACTGCTCAAGGCAAATAATGCATTTTGTTACCTAGTTACAAAACTAAGATAAATGGCAAATACCATTTGGTTTTTCTTCTCAGATTTTCTTTTTTCCAAAACACAGCTGTCTCAGAAAATGTTTGAAATATCTCTACAGGAACTGATGTCTTTTCTCCTTGGATCATCAGTTTGTCCCTTTTGTGTAGTAGTGTCAGGGTTGTAACAGATATTCCCTTTGCCCTATAGGAATTGTTTGCAGAGGCACTGACCATATCCTTAGGATGCCTTCTTCCCCTTGGTGGTGTGGGTGATGCATGACTGTCTTCAGGCATGGGACAGTCTAACAGTTTCTGTGGCCTTTAGATTAAATTGTCTATAGATTTCTGTAACATTTTTAACATTAATCCTACTTAGTCAGTATGTGAACTGTATAAACCTGCTTTGTAGTAATGTATAGAGCACTGCTTGGTATATATTGAAAATTTTAATATATAATCATAGCAGTGATTTAAATGGGTAAATCAGTGCACCTGACTGGACTCTTTTAAAGTAGAAGTTGTCTGAAAATCAAGCAAGAGTGTGTTGCTAAATATAGCCAAAGGATCAATACTTGATTGTAGTGATATATGTGACAGATCTGTAAAAAGGAAACCTCTAGAGAGGAAAGGAGCTGAGAGCACAGGCATTGTCATATGTTAATGGGATGACACCAACTAGAAGGACAAGTAGATTAAGCTCCTTAGAAATATTTAGTGGATTAATCTAAAGTCAGGCTTTGCTCATGTTGGGAAGTACTGACTGTATAACCCTTCAGGCCCCCTCTTTAGCTAGCAGAAAGGTGTAGCCATGACTTACTTTGCCCTAATGCAGACAGTTTACGTGGGTCAGATGACCATTTGCTGTAAAAATTTCTTTTGTTTTTGGTGGAAAATATAGAAAATAAATATAAGATAATTCTAGGGTTTATTCTCACCAGTAAGGAAGAATAGCCAGAAAATGGGAGACTGAACTAGAATAATCCATTAAATATTTCTAAGGAGAAAGACAACTTGCCCTTGAGTAACCATATAGTGTAGAGGCAATTTTTATGATTTTGTGCTGAAAGGGAATGAGGAAGTAACATGAACTTCAAAACTAGTTTTCTATGCAGTCACAGCTGTGGAACTCAATTAATCAACATTGAAAAAGTGAAAGCTGAATTAGTCACTGTGATAATAACAGCCCAAGTCTTAAAAATTTATAAATGTTAGGTAAAATCCGAGGGGAAATTCAGAAGGGCAAAATGTAAAATGAGCTGTACTTTCAAGAATTTGAAAAGGCATCAATAAAATTTTTGATAAAAATAGAAAGCCAAGAAAGAAAATTTCCCAAAGAGTTGGAAAAGAGATTGTTTAAAAGTGAGACCATGCGAATTCAAACCTTTAGTAATTTTTGTTTTGGTTTGGGTTTTTTGTTTGTTTGTTTGTTTGTTTGTTTTTGTTGCTGTTATTTTGTCTTTAAAAAGAGATGGATCCAAAAGTGTCCACTTAGGGAAGTTATAAAGAAACAGAAAATTCTTTGAAGTGGACTTAAGCAAAATCAAATTAGAACTTAGATGAGTTAGATGTTGTAAATAGATGAAACTGATTCTCATATACTTAAGGAACTATTCAATGCAGGCCATTCATAATTTTATTCAAGAACTGAAGGAATATTTGGGAGTAGAGGTTGCCCAGTTTTCAGGGAAAACTTCTGGAAGAAATAGTTAATCTATTTGCAGATAATTTAAAAATAGCAGAAGAAGGAGTACTAACCCTGATGAATTTTTCAATAATAAATTGTGAAATATCATTTTCCACCTGAAAGAACATTAGTCACAGAGAAGAAGTCATAAATGTCATTTTATTGCAAACTTGCAGTAAAGATGCTTTCATGGCAAGATCTAATGGAAAGATCTGGGGCAAAACAGTTGTTTAATATAAGTTCAGTTGTTGCTGACAACACTGGGATTTCTGGGATTTGAGTATGAGGGTTTATGTCTATATGGGATCATCTGGGTACACAGTGCTTTGCCTTTTCCAGATAAACTCAGTTTCACCCCTCACAATGCATGCAGACATATGTTCAGTACTCACTGTCATCATGATGAGCCAAAAACATTTCATAAAACTTAGACACCCGTGCAACTTTCCTGTACAGGAAGAGAGATTTAAAGGTACAGAAAGCAACTGGGAACCCACCGAAGAGAAGCTGGGTGCAAACACTGGAACAAAACCTCTTTTCCCATGTGGCTGTGGAGTTTAGAACTCATGGCAGAAAAACATTAACATCCCCCTTGACAGTAAAAAATCATTTTTTTACATACATGTAGTATGAACAGTGTCCATGCTAACACTTCCATCTAGAAATAGTCAATCCTGGGGAAGAGAGCTGGTAGCAAACAGTTTTTCAGTGTTGTTGGTAAATATATCCAATCTGATGGCCGGAAGAGGAACTTAGGCATATTCAGCCTGAAAATATGAGGCATTTATTTTGTAATCAAAGAAGTGGCTCTATTGCCAGAGAAGCTCATAGATTTGCCACTTTGGAACTTCAAAATAAAATAGATTACTTTCAAAAATATAACCTTAATGGAGATTCTAGGGGAAAAAAATTACCAGCAGCACGTTTTGAAATGCTGCATATACTGCTGCATAATTTCATCTCATTAATCTAGGAATTTGTCTTCCATCTGGATTCCTCCTGTCCCACCACAACTCCTCACCCACATCTTTCTGCAATCTGTAATATACAGTGGAATTGTCTTGCTGCAGTAACTGTTTCCTTACTTAACTCTCACATTTCATGCCCATGATCAGAAACTAATAAATTATACCAACAATTCTCTTGAATAAAATATTCAAGAATAAGGTATATCATTTTTTTCTCCTAGGGTGTTAGTTATCAGACCTGTCAGTACTGCGTCATACACAGCTAATAAATTTGCCTAGACTAGAGGCTCTATATTTCTCTTGTGATTAATTCATCAGTTGCCTCTAAAGTCTTCATTTTACTATTGCCTCTAAAGTCTTCATTTTACTATTGCCTCAGTGAGTAAAAATGGTCTCATGCCAGATTGCTTGCTCTTCAGCTCCTTCCAGTTTAAGGAGGAGTGCACATTCAGTTCCAACATTCTGACTTGGCAAATTTTGGTGTAACACTGTCAAGCAGAATTATATCACATCTGATACACTGAAGATTTGTAATGAGGTTTGAACCCCTCGCTGTTGCTGCACTGCTAGGCTAACAGCGAAAAAGTGAAAGCCAAGCAGCTACTGCTGGACACAATGGTTAAAATCCCTGAGCTTTATTCATACAGAGCTTTGCCCCAGGCTGGACTTTTGCCTTGTGCTCAAACTAACTAGTCTCCAGGAATCATTCTGCTCAGTCAGTTTTGGGTTTCAGAGTGATTAGAAAAATTATCATATGACACAAGCTGCAAAGTAATAGAAATTGGCCATCCATTAAATAGGGTATTGAAGGGATATCTGCAATAGTTTTTGCAAGGAGTTTTCTGAGATCTTTTTGAAAAAGCAAGTTATATAAAACCTGAATCGGAACAAGCAAGCCACCAGAATGGGAATAAAAGGAAAATCATTCAGAGACTACAAGAGCTATTTCCTTTCCACTGGCTATAAAAAATACAGTTTATTTGAGAGTATGGAGCTTTGTCTATTCAAAGTGTCTGTGTCATAATCTTCATCTGTAGAACCACAGATAAATTATGAATGTTGTGATTCAGGGAGTTTTAATCTGAAATGTGAGCACTGAACATTTACTTACATCATTCCAGTAAGACAGTCTACCCTTCAGCCATTGACACGTTACCTTGTGGTCACTGGGTTGGGTTCAGTATGGATTTGCCATGGCACAAGCCACTGGCCATTTCACCTCTCACAGCCACAGAGCCATACTCTGGATGTGGAAATATGAAAACATCTATCAAGCAGAGCTCAAAGCAAGGATTTCAATTTTTGAATTCATCTCTAAGTCAGTGCTCAGGGTCGCTTCTGTCTCTATGCAGCCTCTAAAATTGTTTTGCATTTTTATTTCAGTTCCCAAGTACCTATTTCTTGTTAGCTTCAGCTGAAATTAAGTTCTTATCATCACTGAGGTATCAGGAACTTGTTAAAATGGCAACCTTTACCACATTTTAGAAGCAAGAGAGTCTCAATCATTATTTCTGCTTATACTACTCTTTGAAATTCAAATGTGAAGCAAAACCCCTGTAGCATTATGAGTAAAACTGAACAACGCTGGCTTATTTATATCCATTCACTTATGCTTGAAAATGTGAGAGTTAATTTAGGAAAGAGTTACTGAATGAGGAAAAATACCTTTTAGATGTATACGGACACCAAGGTATATGGAATAAATGCTAGTAAAAGAGACATGTCTAAGTGACCCAGGATGAGAGCAGGACACAAGAAAATACAAACTCTGAAAACAGAATTAGAGAGTTGATGTTTTACCAATTCAGAGTAGAAAGGGAGAAAGAATGTGTGAATGCTTGAAAAGATGACACTGTACTGAGATCCATGAAGTTAGATGGTGGCAGGAACATAAGGGGTTTTGAGTGACTACACAGAAGGAGAAAAAATTAAAAAGTAGCAACTAGAAATTAATTTAAGAGCTAATTATAAGCTTTCCATTTTAACAATAATGAATACTCTTACTAAGGATTGTATTTGATGGACGTTTCATGTATAAAATGGATGCAAAACATAATTGATACTTATTTTTATATCATCTGATAGACACTGGCCTGTTTTATTAGCCAGTATAGTACTCCAATAGGTATTTTTCACAGGTAATACCAATTGGCTTAATAGGCAAAAAGTACACGTTCCTTCGTCTTGGCTTTACCATTTAGTAATATGACAAAATGCCATTGATCACCTTGCAGTTGCTGAATCACCTCCAGTTCAGGTTGGTACTTGAACAAGCTAGTAGCTATTTAGTGATCTGAATAAAATAATTTCCATGTCCATTAAGGCTCCAGTAAGTCTATGTGTCCTTTTCATAAAGTGTCATTTACTTCTAAAACTCGTTTATTCATTAAACTAGGTTTGAGGAATTCTGATGGAATTGAGAAGAAATGGCTCTTAAGATGTCATTCAGTGAAATTATTTCAGTCTCAAAGTTTGCAAATCTGACCTCATTCATAAAAGCTACAATCACATGGGAAGCAGATCTTCTATTCGAATTTCTGTACAGTTTGGATTAAAACATAAGTCTTTACCTGTGATTCTAGGCTTAACAGGTACTGTTTGGAATGATTCATATGGTCTGGTGAGTCACAAATTTCGTTGGTACCTACTGTAAAAGGCAATGTGTACAAGACACTTCTTCAGGAAAATAATATTTATTCCCTGCTTCAAATATGCTTTGATATCCCTTTCTTTTGGCTTAGCTGCCTCCTGAAAGTTCCTGTCAGAAAAAAAGGCATGATACAGCTTATACCCCCACAGTGGTTCTTGTTTTCCAGAGAGAGAAGAATTTGCCTCTAGAATGTCCAGCTGCCCAGAGCATAAAGACTATCTTACTAGAGGCAAAAAATGTAACTCTAAGGTAGCCAGACAAGGAAAATTGAAAAGGTCACTGCAATTCCTAGCCCATAAAAACAGAGAAGGAGGGTGCTGGGCATGGAGAGGAGCAGATGGGACATGATCCTGTATTTTCAGCAGAGTTCAGGATAAGAAAGCCACTTTGCTTCTCTGTGCAGCTCTAACTAAACAGCAGAAAGTGTAGGCTCAGAACAGATCAGAATTGAGAAAAGTGAGAGAAAAACAATAAATCTAGCCTGGAAATACAGCAGAAGCTAAGCTGTGAAGAGAGTGAAGACTCCTCTCTTACTTTTACTTCCTTCCTTCCTTCCTTCCTTCCTTCCTTCCTTCCTTCCTTCCTTCCTTCCTTCCTTCCTTCCTTCCTTCCTTCCTTCCTTCCTTCCTTCCTTCCTTCCTTCCTTCCTTCCTTCCTTCCTTCCTTCCTTCCTTCCTTCCTTCCTTCCTTCCTTCCTTCCTTCCTTCCTTCCTTCCTTCCTTCCTTCCTTCCTTCCTTCCTTCCTTCCTTCCTTCCTTCCTTCCTTCCTTCCTTTTCCTTTCCTTCCTTTCCTTCCTTTCCTTCCTTTCCTTCCTTCTTCCCTTCTTTCTCCCTCCCTCCCTCCCGTGTGCCACCCCCCAGCCATGTCCTAGAGTACCATCATGCTGAGCCCACTTTACTTCTGCACCTCTTCCAGCAGAGCTTTGGCTCCAGGCTGGATGTGCAGCCTTCTTAGCCTTGCAAAAAGCTGCTGAAATGCTCTACTTTGGCAGCATGTCCTGGTTTCTTAGAATTGTGCTTTTTGGTGGACTGTATCAGTTGCCGAGAGATGTGGTGGCCATTATGTAGAATGGTTATTCCACGTGCTTATGAGGAAGGTTTTCCTCAAACATGTTCACAGCAGATCACCCCTAATGGGTTTTCTTCCAGCATTCCTTGTTTTACATTCCCAGTGACTAAACAGGACTGCTGGAGAACATGGCCCAGCTTTCCTCTCATCTCTTGATGATGTGCTTGGCAATACTTATGTTGATGTGCAGAAATTAAGGCAGATAAATAGGGGGTTTTGTATCTTCTCTTAATGCAAACAACGGAATTATGGCTGTAAACAGTTGTCATTATTCAGACTTCTATTTGCTTTTTCAGGCACCAAAAGCTCTTATTTTATTATTTCAACAAACAGAAGAATTTAAACAGAATTTGAAAACTCTGCTCTATTGTTTATTTTGTGGTAAAAGAATGCCTTTCCTTTATCTTTTAATTTATTATATAAAAGCATGTACTATGTCAGTGACAACTTAAAGAAGTAATGGAAAGAAACCCTTTATGTTTCCTCCATAGGGAAAGGATATGTTTTTCCTTTCTTTTCCAACCCAACAAGGTATTTGGTTCCAAGTATTCATTTAACCACAGTACGAAACATAATAAGGTGGCCTAAAGAAAGAAATGGCAAAATAAACCAGATTGTTCTGCTACCTTCTGTTTGAATGACCCACATGGAAATCATGTTCAGTTTCTAGATGCCAACCAGACTGCAACAAGTCTGTTCAGAATACAATCAAATTTCTACTAATATGAGCCACTCAAATGTTTAGAGGGAATATAACTCTTCCAATTTTAGAAGAGCTCAATCTATGCCAAAAGTAAATCTGGTCTTTCTTTAAATTATGATTCAATATTAAATGAAGAAGATCATGCTTTATTTTGAGTCAACAAATGCAAAGGCCCAGTAATTACTGTTAGCTATTGTTGCATCTTTTTCTCCATCTCAATTTAGTTTTGACCATCGTTTTCAACTCCTCTTTGTTTGTAAGCTTTCGAACTACTTTTTGCCAGTTCAAAACATGCAGAAGAGACAGACTTTACTATAAGCTGCAGGCTCTTCTTATTTCCATTATGTCAAATTCATTTTGGAGTTAGGCATCAGAAATTGTGCAGTCAAGTTCATTCTGGGCCAGGACATCATGGCTGTGCAGTCAAGCTCAGAACAGCTACTTTTCTTATTGTATAATACAGTCTAAAGGAAGCAAGCCCACTTACTATAGAAGAAAAAAAAAAAAAACAACCAAAACACCTTTGATATTTATTAAACTTTCCTGTACACATTTGCACTTTCTTCTGATTTTTTAAAATTTTCTTTTACTGATTATTCTTCACATAAATTATGTTAAATCAATTAAAAGCAGTAATTTTAATCAGATTTAAGAGTTTGCAATTAAATCATATCAGGGAAAAATATCACTGCACACAATTATTATGAGACATTAAATTAAAATATTGTTTTGGAGGAAGAGGCAAGACAGAGTATTATTTATTTTATTCTCTCCGAATTCTTGTTCATTTGTGTCTGATGGTAAAAATTTGATTAAAATATATAAACTAATGGTGCCTTTCATCAAGATTTAATGTTGCTATGTGAATATACTGGTTTTCAACTAGAAGGTTTGGGAGTTGATTATATTTGCTTTTAAATAGGGGGAAATGATACCCAGAAATCAAGTTAGCATCTACTTTTCTTGTTCTTTAGAAAGTCAGACTAGATTATAAGTAATTTCTAAATTTAATACCTATTATCCTACAGTGAGATTCTGCCACTATTGGTGAATAAAATGCAAACAGAACTCTCCCTCCCTATTTGTTAATGGTTATTTGAATTTTTATTTTTTTTTCTGCAGCTGAGTGTCTCCGAGAGGGAGATCACTGTTTTGGCAGCCTAATGTGGTCAGGTCATTTCCCTGTTCAACATTGCTTAATCTGGTTTGCCTAGCTTGATTATGATCTAGATAAAAATTGCAGAAGATAGAATTTACGTGTTATTTTCTCTCTGACATTTCTTTTCCTTGCTCTTTTGATTTCAGCCACTCAGGCCTCTAAATCTTCCTCAAGTGTCTACCAGCTATATCCTAACAGAAAAGTGAAATTAATTTCAGGAAAATTAATTTGCTGCAATGTGTTGTGTTTGTACCTTAGGCAATCATTTCTTCTAGACCAAGGGTGCAAAGTGCAAAAAGTAGTCAGCTGCCACTTCAGCTGAAATGTTCATATCAGCTAGCTTCTTGTTTTTCTGTGGAGAAGTGAAAAATATTCGTATGACTACTTCAGTGAAATTCCTGTCTTACATTCACAGTCTTTGTGTTATTAGGATTATTCTTAATAGCTCACATAGACATAGAACTGTTGTTTCTCAGAGGAGGAGAATAAGCATGTGATATCCTTATTCTTTCATACATTGTCTCCTTTTATCTATAGAGATACAGATTTTTTAATGGGATTTATTAATGTTTTTAAATCTTCTGTACTATTAACATGACTTCACAGACCACCACAATGTTTTCATATATTGCTTAAGAATGTGTCCTCTCGTAGTCTTTGAGCTCAAGCCTGAACAAAATTATTTCCTGGATACCTTCTAATGCCGACAGGTGACATAATCCATGTCCATCTCCCCAGCTCAGGAATTCAGGAGTGTTCCTTTAAGCTTTTCTTCAGATCATCCTATGCTTTTGTGGGACTCTCTATCAAGGACTTCAGTTGCGAAAGGGAAAAGCACACAGATAAAAACAAAGCTCTCTCGTAAAGGGAAGGTTACTTGGTTTCAGAGTTGTCTTCTTCAGACACAGAATCAAGGGTGATGTTTCCTTTACAACATTATATAGGCACTGTTCTTAAATTTAGGAATTCTGCTCACACTTCACAAAACTGACTATAGTGCTCAGTTATTGAGTAATTGTAGTGCTGGTACATCTGTGCTCAATGTAATGCAGCATCAAGTGTCATAACACCATCACTGAGAAAAGGTAGGGAGCAGTACCTCGTTTTCTACAGCAGTACCCTAATTTGTGTTTCTTACAGGAAGCTGGTATTCTCAACAGGTGTTGCAAAGCCCAAGCAGACATCATCTTCCTCCTTATGTATTTTCACAGTTGGAGATTAAAATATGGTAGATTTTTATGGCACTGAAAGTTCTGCTTCTCTCCTTTTGTTCTTTTAGAATGTATTTAATTATTGCTCTCTAGGGTCATATATTCCTAGACTGAATTTCAGTTAGTGTTTCCCAGAGGCTTCAGTGCACAACTTTAATGAAAGCTTTTGAACCTTTGCCTCATTTTTTTGAAAGCTTCTACCAGCCATTATAACATCCCAGGGAGATGGGACAACTGAGGACTCCTGCATTAAATTATGAAGTTTATCATGTAATATTTGCCCCATGCTCATAATTTCTTTGTACAGTCTCAGTTGTACAGCATCATGCAGTCTTTTGGATCAGAAGCTGTGGTATCTCCAGGGCTTTATATAACTGCTATCACAAATTAGTTTTTTCTAATAGTAATAGTCTAAAATGTTGTTTGCATACTAGTAAGGACTACATTTTGTCATGCAACCAAGGAAGAAATTTTTTGTGATGCCTGTGGTGAGACACTGGTAGAGGTTTCCCAGAGAGGTGGAGGGAGCTCTATCCCTGGGAACATTCAAGATCAGGATGGACAGGACTTTGAGCCACATGGTATAGTTGAAGATGTCCCTGTTCATTGCAGAGGCTTTTTAAAGTTCCCTTCCAACCCAGACTATTCTATGACTCTGTGATTTCATGGTAAATAATAATTGTGTTTTCAAAACATCATGATCTCTAAAATTTGATCAAAGACAGCAAGTTAAGATGGGCCAGTTTCTAAATGTTATCAAGCCAAATATATATTCCTAACAAACTTAATAGCTGTTACTTTAAAAGTTCTATAGAATCAAATTTATTTTTGTAACCCTTAAAAAGTTGTTAACATTTAAATTTTAAAAGCCTTTCTTTTTAATATGTACTTAACCATCTTGCAGTGGTATTTGGTAAACATAAACACAAATATTTGCTATGGCGGAGGATTTGGATCTAGTGTTTTGTCATATTTGCTTCATATGGCAAGGTTCTCATCTCTCTCCCTATCTCTCTATTTTCTTTCTTTTTCTTTTCCTTAATAATCAGAATTGGATTTCTGTCCTACTGAGGTTGTTACATCTCGCAAGTTTCCTGTTCTTCACTAAAATACTATAAAGTGGAAACCTGTAGAAGTGAGAGGAGAGACAGATAAATATATAAGATAAACAAATACATAAATACAAACATAAGTACTTAAGTAAAAGTCTTACATAATTCAGTACAGCCAGACAGTAATGCTCCCACTGGAAAGCAGGATTCAAGTTACTGGAGCACTTAATAAATGTATGTGAATTCTCTCTCTTCCTTAGGATACTGCTGGCAAAATATGCACACAAAATGAAATTCAAAGAGTTCTTAAACTGCCCCTGAGTTTTAGGGGTGGATTTCCTATTTTGTTCTATTCTGTTCCTCTTCCATGTCTTGTGCAGCCAAAAATGGTTAAGAAAAAGAAATCATATGGAAAGCTGTGTGGATGTTGAACAGCCAGAGTTGAGGAAGCTGTGTCTGATAGCAACTCCATTGCTGCCGTGTGCAAGACACAGAATATTTCCAGGAAATAGTCAGAGGGGTTGCATGAACAGGAAACAGTAGATAGGGTTTTTGCTCTAAAAGTTCTTCAGCCAGCAGCTTTTGTTAGACACACTCAATGTATCTCTGGGTTTCCTGATGCTACTGAAGGAGCAGCTTCTTTGCTTGCAGTATTCTTCAGTGACCTTCAAGCATCACAGAAAATTTATCTTTTGAACTTAGTATATATTAAGTGATATTGCTTGATGAAGAGATAACCAGAAATGTAGTGGTCAGAGCATCTTCATGGTAAGCACAGTCAAGCTATGGGGGTGTGTGGTACTGATGCATATCCTCTTTGCTGGTCATAGGAAGTTTCCTCTCAGCCTTTTGATTTTGTACTTTGCTTCTGCACCTGGGCATCCATCTGAGCTTTACAACCATGGGATATTTAGCGTAGAACCCCACTTCTGTCTCCTGTCTAATGTCAAGCTGCTCATGCCTGTTGTTGTCTGGTTCCCTGCGCAGGTGAACGGCATTGATCTCCGGGGTGCTACCCATGAGCAGGCTGCAGCTGCACTCAAAGGAGCGGGGCAGACGGTAACCATCATAGCACAATATCAGCCAGAGGGTAAGTGAAATAACCACCTGCAAGGCAGATGGCAAAATTGAAGTGCTCTGGAGCCACTCATTTAACAGGGTGAGGCTGTTGTAGGTAGTGAGTTTCCCAGTTATCATCAGCAGTCATCTGGAATAAAAAATCAAAGTGACAATTCTGTCCCAAGGAAATGGCTGTGTTTTTTTCACAGACCTGGATTTTAGAAGCATTTTATGCAACTGTAAGAGCACTCTTTAAGTGTGCATATAATAATACTGTCATCAACACTTAGTTATTCATTTTATTCTCATTAGTGCTCATTTTGTTATTTGCTAATCTCTTCCTGGAAATAGGTGGTGCAAAAGATAGGTTAAGAGAGAACAGAAATGCCAGGAAGATCTGACATTGCTTCAAACAGTCAGATTAGAATTAGACAAGGATAAATGCTTCCTGCAGAATGTGTAGAGCTTCTCGTTATTACTTTTGGATGACAGTGTCCTTGTACCTTCAGGGCAATTAGGCCTGGATAACAACTACTTATTAGAGAAAATGACAGCTTTCTCAATAAAAGCTTCACCAGAAAATTCAGCGAAATGTAAGACATTTAAGGTGGGATGCATCTCATTCAAATTTTGCTGTCTAATATTTAGCTTCTAGAAGTTAAGCTAGTTTCAGTGGGCAGAAGTAGGCGCTGATTGATTTGGAGTCCAGAATTAAAGGGCAAGACTCCTTGTTGTCCATGAGCAGTGACCCAAATGACTATCTAAGGTTCTCAAGGAATTTGTGAGAGGAATATTACCTTCTGATAGGAACTCAGAGTGTTTTTTCTCTTCAGTAGTTATTACTTTAAAGTCTTTGCCAGATTAATTCAGCAAGTACAAATGTCTGTGAAGATTTGCTGGCACCATGTTACCATTTTTCAGGAAGCAGTTCTAGCTCAATTCACAAGTTGATTCTGCCTGATTGTGCCCAGCCTAGGAGATATGTAAGTCTCACAGGTGAAACAACAGCTCTAATAACATGCTCAGTCAGTCAGTTTTTTTTAGGGAAGATGAATTAGTTCTTCCAGATCCAATATGGATCCAATGGAAAGGATCCAATATGATCCTTTCTTTAATCTCTTTGGATCCTCATGATAGCATTCAAGGAGAAAAACGGCTTCTAATTTAGTCAAATGTGCAGTTGTGCTTCAGATCTGGAATTAAGCATCAATTTATTAGTTTATCTGTGCTTGAGTCACCAAACAGAATAAATTGGGCCATAGTAAGAAATGGACAGGGAGCAAATGAAATTGAAAGTATCCATCTTCAGTTAAATAAATGGAACATATTAATATAAAAATGCATGAGTAATAATCAGCATTATTTCAAAGAAGTATTGAAAAGCAATTCCATTACAGATAGAGATCCGCACTGGGCTCTGAATGGAGCCATGTTCCTATTAGTTCCAGCAATCTTGTTTGCTGTCTGGTGATTTTACACTGCAATTATCACCATGGTGTCTGGGTACTTGTAGCAATCACTGGCATGTCACAGTTGTTCCATGCCATTGTTAATACACAAAAAAATACATTGCTTGACAGCTTTTTCCTATTATGATTGAACCTCTAGTTGACATATTTGTACCCTACATTTTAGCAGCTCAGTCCTGTATAAAATTCAGTTTTGGTGAACATCCAGTTCAAATGATGCTGTTGAAATCCATCAGGTATTATACTAGATATTTATTCCATTTTTCCTGTGTCATTGCTCCATTCACCAAAGCCCCTGCTGAGGGCAGACTAGTCCCGACTGCATCACTTCTTGTCAGTGAAGCAAAGCCAGTTTTCTGTTTCAGATAAATAGCTCAAAACACACCACAGAGAGTGAAGCTTGTGAGGAACAGGGCCCAAAAGTTTGTTGTTTTATAGTAAATTATTAAATCTTTAAAGGTAGTGAGGGTTGTTGTCTATAGTTATCCAGCGTGTGTTACGTTACAACTGAAATGTTTAATTTTAATCTGAGATTCTGGTTAATGCAAACTGCATAAGCCAAATGTAAAATGAAACATTTGTTTCCTGAGAATTCCCTAACAGCAAAGAAAGATGAAAAAACTTTTAAAGAGTTAAGTAACCTTCACAGATAATTATTTAAAGATTTGTAGGCTACATAGAAAGGCAAACACACTCTATATGAGACTAAATGCTTACTTTATTCTAAAGTTATTGCAGAACTCTTTTTGTCCTTTACTTGAAATTTATACCTGATTTATTATTTACTATATCTTATCTTGTTCCATATATTGGAATATAGTCATAAAATAGTCTTAAACTGTACAGCTGTGGTTCCCTCAGGGGCTTCTCACTTTTAAATGCTTCCAAATCTAGTAAAGTATGTAAGCTAAGCAAGCTTCTTCCATTTTCACACTAGAAGTTCTGAGTTGCTACTATAACTTCAGGTTTTTCTGGGAAGATCCAAAAATAGTCACTACAAATGTTAATCAGTACATTTTTTAATGTCTTCGATTATTAAGCCATTAGATGTCGTTGCAAAAAAAAAAACCAACTCCAACATTCATTGAACCCTTTAGCTATTGATATTTCAGGTATTGAGTGATGATGATGTAAGTACCAGTCAATACTGTAAGCAAGCTGGTGATTAGCAATTAAAATTGTGAGTAGAAAAAGCTTACTTTTATGCTGTAAAGAAAAGCTTCCAATATGCCTATCTTGTTATTTTCTCAAAAAATAAATAATATACTATGCTGTGGGAAGAAAATAAGGTGAATACTATAGAAACAGCTTTCAAAGTTTAAATGTCCCTTTCCGTGTTTCAAACATAATCCCATTTGAAGGCTCATACGAGCTTCCTTTGCATTTATGTGTCAAGACTTTGCAGAACATCTCATAAGAATGGTAACTCCTACTGAAACAAACAAAAAAAAAAAACACCCTAGTGTTTGCCATCAATTTTAATACCTTTTCCAATCAATATTGTGGTCCTTTTTTTGTCATTCTGTTTGGAATTAACAAATGCAGAGATGAGCTCAGACAAAACAGAATAGCATCACAACATTTTTTTGAATGCTGTCAGATCTGTGGTTGGTGATGGTGCTCAGCTGAACCACACTGCTTATCCCTCAGATGGAAGTGGTCTGGGTGAAAATGCTGTAAAAGAGCACAGATACTGTGAATAAAGAGAGAATAGAAGAGACAAACAGTGATTTTGTGCAAAGTTGTTGAATGGAAATAAAAGGGATAGTATAAATAGAAGGTCAATTACTCAGTTCTGCTCTTCAATCCCTTTTTTCCTCATTTATACTCACCACATTTATTTCTCTCTGAGAAACAGAAGACGCAAAGCATTATGAAAATCCAAACAAAAATGTAAATTCTGTGAGCAAAATTAGGGATAGATTATTAAAAGCGAGATGAAAACAAATCACAGAAGTTGAAAAAATCACAGGTCAGCAGCAGAAGTAAATATTTATGAAGAGCAACCATAACTTGGGGCTTTTTAGTGATTCCTTACTTTTATTTAAAAAATGGGTAATAACCTGTGTACTGTCTGTTATGTACACGTGTATTGTGTAAATGGAGGAGAATTAATGTTAAGCATCATGATTGTCTTAATAACCATTATGGATGTAGTTCATATGGAGGTTTGCTGATGTATTCAGTCTACACTAACTAGTCCCCACAGGATTCAAAAAGATAACATTTCTTGTTCTTGTGAAATTCACATCTTCTACGTGTGCTTGATATGAGATTAAAGATGATTTAAGGACCAAAAGCTACTTAGAACAAAATTAGAAGACAAACATATCACTTATATTTAGCTTTGTACTCCAATTTTTTAATAATCTGAAACATTTTAACTTCCCTTAACATCTTAACAGCTCTCAGATCTCTTTTAAAATATTGCACAGATATGAAGTAAATGCAATATAAAAACCTGAGCCTGGAAAAAAATCTTAGGATGGTACAGTGTGTTCCTATTAAATAATTAAGTAGAAATTAAAATGGAATATATACCACACAGGGAAACACATTTTACACTTCCAGGTTTTTCTTTAGGACATACAAGTTACAAGTAGAAAAGTTGCAAGTACAGCACAGTATGGAAGAAGCTTAGGGAAAAAAACCCAGTTCTTTCAGTTAAGCTAAAATATATTTTTAAAGAAAAGGGAACTTTGGTTGAAATAGTGCAATTTCTCCTGAAAGACAGAGGCTGGGAGTGGGGACAAACAGAGTATTAAAGCTAAAAAGCTTTATTGCACATTTTAGTCTCAAAAAGCTCACAATCCTTTCCCCCACAGCAGTGTGAAAAGGTGAAGTGTAGCCTTAAGATTTTTGCAAAATATTCTGTGTCAGTGGTCTGCAAGCTGAGCTGTGCTGCATTGCAGTACCTCTGCAGCTCTTGCCTCACAACAGTCCCTGGAAAAGTGTTAAACCAATTGGAAGTTTCGTGTGCTTTCAATCTTTCAAGCGAGCCAATTAAGCAGCTCCCTTAACAGCTCATTGATTACAGCTTGATTAGAGTAGCTGGCACTGAAGAGGTTAAAAAGTTATTACAGTGAAAGAATTTGTGTGCTTTATCTCTTTGTGAGTGAGCTGCTGCTCGATGCCTGGTGAGAGGTGAGTAGCTGAGCTTTAGATACAGAAAGAGTGTGAGAGGGAGAGACACTGTGAGAGGCAGTGTCTGTCTCTGCAGGCAATAGCTAAGGGAATTTTTGAAGAACTGCACTTAAGCAACTCCTGGAAGTTCTGATACAAATTTACTTTTTTATTCTTTTGCTCCTATTTCTGGAAAGCTCCGTAGTAAATTAGAATAGACCTAACTTTTATAAGCAGTCTCAGATTTTATGAAAAATGACACATTTGTATGTGTCTTACACATTTTCCTGAGCTGCAGATGCTGAGATTCACTTTTTTGAAAATATCAGATGAAAAGTCGAGGAGTAACTTCTGAAGGTCTCTTGATGGTTAGTTTTTAGCATTTACCCATTTTTTATTCCCTGTTCCTGCCTCAGAGTACTAACACTTGTCTCCTCTTTTGGTACAACAGTCACACAGATTCCTGATTCAGACATTTAACCTTTCCAGCTGCTGTGGGAATTAGGTAGATGAAAAATACTAAAGCAAAAGAAAATAATTGTACGTATTCATCTTTGCCTAGATGAATATAGTTTCTTCTATACTTTGAAATGTGACTAGCCATATTAGAGCTCCCTTTTCCCAGCTGTTAAAAAGGAATGTAGCTTAATCACTTGGATAAAGTTGCATTACAGCAGTTGGCTTTCATCTGGAAGCCACTGTATCCAATTGCCAAAGAATGTGAGATATTAGAGTTACATTTCACGCATGTGCATTAAAAAAAAAACAGAACAAAATCTTGGAACACCCAAGCTGAATCTGACCAAAGCCCATTTGCTGAGGATCCAGTTTCCAACGGCGGCCAGCAGCTTAGAGAGAGGAGAAAGAGCAGGACAAGGACATAGTGATATTGCCCTGAGTACTGTCCTACTCACCAAGGGGGTTTAAACATCCTTTCCTTGTCCTCAGGCAGAAAACACCACCACTATAAAGATGAATAAAAGCGAAAAAAAGTTTAGAGGTATGTTTCATAGATTGTCCTGCTGAAATTCAGTGAGTGAATTTTGTTGAGAAGCTTGGTCTATTTTCTGAAGTTAGGAAAATTGAGAAAGAATGAGAAATATAAATGACAAAATTCAACATTATGATATTATAATTTCCCCCTTGTATTTAAGCCTTTTTTTTAACTTGACACCACAAGAGAATCATTATTCCAGAACTAGAGAAAATTTTATTTCAAATCCCAATTACTTGATAATAGTTGATAGTGCACCAGAGTTCTCCTACACAGGAGACTCTTTCAAATAGCAATATTAAAGGCTGCTTTCCCCCCCCCCTCTTTTTTTACAGTGGCATCTCCCACTCTACTGTTTTCTTAATTGCCCATAGCATTTTTTTACTATGTTGAAGAACAGTAAATAATTTTCTCTAGCTGATTAAATGGTAGGCCCATGCCTCCCTTAGTTGTCCATGAAGTGCCCATTGAAAAGAGGTCAGCGAGCTCATAGAACAATTTCAGTTGGAAGGGATCTTTAAAGGCCAGCTAGTTACAGACTCAACCCATGATCAGGGACATCTTCAGATCAGTTGCTCAGAGCCCCATCCAATCTGACCTTGAATGTTTCCAGGGATGGCATGACGGATGGTGCTGTCAAAACTATTTCTCCTTTCTTGCAGTTTTGCTTCAACCAAAGTTCCAGAGTTATCTAAGCAAGAAATTGCCTCTTTGCTGCAGATATTTCTGTGTTAGTGAAGATGTGTAACAGGGTTGTGTGGCTGCAATACACAACTTCATCTAGTGCACCAAATGGCATTTGTTGTCTTCAAACTAATCCTTGAGTGCTACAGGCTATGTCAGCAGTTAATGTACAGGGTTAAATGTTGAGATTGGTGTTTTCTGCCTTTCTTTTGATCTAATAAATACAGTTTTGTTACCCTTTGGAAAATGCACAAATGCCAATATAGTACCCACTTGTCTGGCCATGCAAGACATTTGCCTTAGGTTTAGCTTTAGTGCCTCTATTTGCTGCATATTATTTAGAATATACTGCTTTTATTTTTACATTGTTGAAGAAAAACCTTTAAGTTTATCATTTTATTGAAAGTTTCACAATATCTTTTCTTCAAGTAAAAAACCCCTAAAGCATATCTAAAATGAAAAGGTTGGTTAAAAAAATCTCCCTGATAAACTTTCAAATTATTTTTTCATCTCACAGCATTTGCTTTCTGTTTGCCTGAGCTGTCCTCACCACAGCTTCCACTTTACTGCAAATTAATTCTAATCCCTGAGTGACTCTGTCTGTGTTCATGAACATTGCCCCAGCACTGACAGATGTTTCTGGGGCTCATCAGATGCCACAGCTGAAGCACCAGGGATTACAAATGTTCTTGTAAAGTCAAGCCTTAGTAGGCTTCCATTAAGACACAAAAGGTAGCATTTTAATTCCTCTGTTAAATTTTAAGATCACTTTCCTAGTAGAGTTACATAGTGAAAACCATACAACATGGAATATGTTATAAAAAGAAGAATTTGATTTTTTTTCCTTTTTTTTTCTTTGTCTAAAATAGTCAGCACTCACTATGCATGTATGCATGAAACAAGTTATGGATATATTTTCTTAATGTTTTTCTGCAGATTTGCTTGGTGTTTAACGTAGTCATCCTTGTCTGCTAGAGTGTGTTTGCTGTTTCCTTATAGACTCCTGAGCTTTCTCAATTCCCGTTTTCATGAATGTTTAATTTTAAGTACTTAGTTTTTTATTCAACCATATTTAACTCTTGTTTCTATCAACTGGCTTTAAATTTCCTTGAAATAGTACATTCTTCATTGAAGCGTATACAGTTGTGAATGTTGTGCAGGGAAAGTATGATTTCCTTTTAAAACCCATCTTCTGTTCTTTTCATTTTAAATGCAAAAACATGAAGTTATGTGATTGGGAGTTTTTTTTTTCCTGTAGTCCTTTAAGCTTTATTAGTAGTGCAGGTCTTGCTTAATGTTTTGTTGTTCATACACAGCCTTCTGTGCTTAGTCATATTTATGTACACATGGAAAGAGTGTATATGCTAATTCCTCATGCTGGAGATTATGAATAACTTTCCTTTGACAATTTATTAATTTAAATTCAGTATTTTCTACTTTTTACTGTTTTGTTAAGGTTTATTAATAAGTCTGTTTGGGAATACAAATAAAGAAGGGTTCTTTTTTTGCAACAGGACTAATTTTTGCAGCTGCTCATTTAACTGGTAAATACAGGCTATGGATTATTCCAAACTTTCTTCCCTGTCTTAGAGTTCACTATAACTCAGATTTTTTTCCTTACCTGACAGCTTTTTCAGAAAACAAGGTCTTCTTTCAATGGTAAAGACACATATGGGTATGTCCAGGCCTTTCAGAAGGGGGTATGCTGCTGAGTAAGCAGAGGGGTGCGCAAGGATAGTTCCCTAAAGAACTAGAATAAGGTTGACATTATTTCTGAACATTCCAGTGTTTCTTTTCTTAATCTCTTTCTTGTTTCAATTTTTTATTGTGATATTCATCTGGAAAAAAATGTGTTGCATGCTGAGGATGTTTTGTGTTTACTTTCAATTTTTACTTTTTAAGCTCTAAGTCTTACCTACATTTTTTCTATTTTAATTATTTCATAGCAACTTCCTTTCATATATCATGTGGCCTAAGAAGCTCTATTTATTGCTATCAATTTATTTTAACTCTGTTCTCTTTTCTTTCTCCTTGATGTTTGCACTTTGCAAAGACATGGCTTGTTTCTTTGTTGTTTTGCTTCTTAGTTACCTTCAGTGACAGATGTTTTCTCCTTCTTTTCTTACAGTTAATATAAGTCTGTTCTATCCTATTGCCACTGCCTTTCCTAGTCTTCCTCGTAACTAATAAACTTCAGCTTTATAGGCTGTTATATAACTCATAGCTGGCCTTGGGTGATCGGGCTTTTAAAGATACTGAAGACTCTTCAGTATTCTTTATTCCAAACAGTTTAACACATTTTAGTATATTAGAATTCAAAAACTCAATAGAAACCTGTTTTTCTTCTGCCTTCGGGTGAATTACTTCATGGAGAGACATGACTGAAAATAAAAAGGACTTCATTAAGTGGCTGACATTCCACAATGTAGTCAATATTACCAATGCTCATGTGCTTAAAATAATAATATATCGCTTCTGTACTATCCTTGTGTGTTCAGCTTATTTCCCTAGAAAATATGAACACTAAAATTTAACCTTTCCTTGCAGTAATTTATATAAAAATACTGAGCAAGTAAAATGCTTTGGTTTGGAATTAAAAGTATATTCTCCCGGTGTTACCTGCAGACCTTCTCTTGAATCTATTGAAAAGAAAAAACTTAAGTAGTTTTTCTTTTGAATTGCTCCTGTAAGTTCACAGTGCATTTGTGTCAGCATTTAGATAGACAAATTGAAGAGAGAGTTTCTGGTGTCACTTTCCTCTGCTTGCAAAACACCAGCAAGGGAGAAAGTGGTGAGGTACTGACACAGGTTGCCTGAGACTTTATGGATGCCCCATCCCTGGAAGTGTTCAAGGCCAGGTTAGATGGGGTTTGGAGCATCCTGGTCTCTTGGAAGTGTGTACTTGCCCATGGCAGGGGCATTGGGACTGGATGATCTTTAAGGTCCCTTCCAACCAAAACCATTGTGTGATTCTGTGACTAACTCTGTGGTACACAGGGATGAAGTTTTCCCAAAGGATGCCGAGATTATCACCTGCTCCTGAAGATCTCATGCTGAGAAGGATACCAAGTCTGATACAAAGTGGCAACTGTTAACGCTGACATTGATAAATATCACAGGAGGCAACAGCATATCAGGCATTTTCTTGGCCCAGTGCTGTGGTTGCTGTCAGCACAAAATTCTCAGTGAGTGTTAGGGACAATCTTTCATGATTTGTATTTTTAAAGTTCATAGTTCTTGACACATACAGGGATTTGCTTTTAATTATAATACAGGGCTATGCAAAAACAAACAAAAAAAAGAGTAATGCTTTCTTAAAAAGAGGCCATTGACTAAGCTGCTTGACTGAGGTCTCTCAGTCAAGATGTGATATCTCTGAGGTCATTCAGCCTTTGTCAATGAGGTGAGTCTCATCTCGCCAGCTGTAGAGGGAATATCAGCGACTAACTTAGGCTGGATGGACAAAGCTAAGGCAAGATGAATAGACCTTTTCTGGTGTCCCTGCAAAGCAGCTGCTGGAGAGTGCTGTGCAGACAGAAAAATGCTTTCCCCAGCTCTACAGGTGAACCACTAATGAAGCCAGAAAGAAAATTGTTAAGGTCTCTGCCTTTGGTTTATTGCTAGCCAAGAGTTTCTCTCAGGAATAATTCTTGAAGCGAGTTAGTGAAGTCATTATTTTGATGGAGGGAGAGAAAAATGGGAAAGATCACAGACAACTTAAAGTTGTGATTCCAGTAGAAAAATAAATAACTTAAGAGTTTCAAGGCAAGATAGGAAATTGCAAGATAATGAATTCTAGCTAATTGGTTGTTTAATTTATTCCTTATGGGCAAGAATGACAGCAGAGTGTGAGAAATGAAACATAAAGTGTGCACTTTGAAACAGAGAGACAAAGAGGTAGAGAAAGATCTATTCAGATCTACTCCTATTTGCTGCACTTGCCTGCATAGCATTTTTAAGGATTTCACTTACAACACTGAACAGTTACCCTGCTCCACGTGCCTTTCTAGCTCTGATTTCTGCCTGCTGAGAGTGATAATACGTGGGATCTTTAGTGAGAGTAAAAATACTGATTTGAGATGCATTCAATGTTTAGGTGACCATGGCATTATTAAGAACAGACATTCCGTTGAGTAGACTTCTATGCACACTGACATACAAACATAAACACTTGTGCAGCCTTTGGAATCTGGAATCCACAGGGCCAGATTTTAAGAGCTATCTTAAAGGGTATCTGCAAGAGATCTCATCAGCTATCATACTCCACACATTCTTAGATGGTAGGTGCTTGTGAAGGGTAAGTAATAAGATAAACAGCTTCAGATCATACACTAAGCTGTGCCTGGGATAAAAGTAGTTTTCAGCAAGTCAATTCAATGCCTCTGAAAATCTTTGCTACTGAGCTACTTCTACAATTAATTCCCCCTTTTCCCGTTATCTTGATCTACATCACTCTTTCTTACATTACTTGCCTTTTCATGACTGTTAAGATGGCAGCTGACAAGAGAAATAAGAATCACATTTAGACTTCATTGTCAATCTCAATACTTCATTATAAACTCATTGAAAATACTTAATTAACTGCAGAGTCACTGAAATAATGCCATATTTCATGTCAGCTTCAAAAAAACTCTGTCTTTTCAATGTTAATTTTGAGTAGGAAAACTTTTGCTTAACAGAAAAATGTCCTGAAGATACATATTATCTTTGATTTTACCCTCTCTCAGCTATATGGGTTACTGTATAATGTCTGAATTAGAAATTTAAGTGAATGCTGAAGTAAATAGAATTTTTTTAAATTAAGTTTTAACTACAGCTGAGTGTGAATAAGTGTTCAAAGATACAACTTCATTTATCTACAAAGTTAAAATTTCCATATATTTTAACCTGAGAAACCATCTTCTTTTAGAAACTCTAGTGTTTTGAACAGAAATGAAAAGAACAGAAACTTTACCCCCTAGTTTCAGGGTGGAAGATGGTTTCAACAATATTATAGTCAATGTTTTCTAAGCCATGCATTCAAATTTAGCTCTGAAATAAAAATACCCTTATATGAATTATGTGACTGATCATTTCTCATAAAATTCAGTTAAATTATATTTTGTAGCTTAAACATGGATGTAGAAGTCTGACGTAAGTCACTTTTCAGTAAAGTTTGTTTTCAGATATCTTGAAGGACTTTCTTGTGACATTCTAATTTCCTTTGCAGTTTTCAAGGGAAACATGTGGGACTAACCCAAGCAATAATTACTTTCAGCACTTATAATAATTATTTTTGGCACTTCATTTAATACGCACATTTGCTTTAAAATGGTCTACAGGTAAGAATTATGCAGAAAATTCAAGTTTTGAAACTTTTGAACAAAATTTCTGAATACTGAGTTTAATTTTTGTCTCAGTGCTGTTTGGTGCCTAAACACACAAAGAAATGTGTAACACACATGTTATGAGTCAGTTTAGTTTCAGCCAAATGCATACGCCTCCTAGACAAGAATTTTTCATTTTCTTGGAGAGACTCAGATAAGTGGGGATTTTGCTAGCTTGCAGAGACAGACATTTAACAACAGGGAGTGAGTGTGAAATGGGGACAGGGGAGAGAGATGTAAAACCCTCATACTTTGGTGTTCTATCATTTCATTTGTGAAATAAGTGCTATACGTTTTTTGTACAGTTGGGCACTTCAGTGGCAAGTTTAAGATGGTGTTTATGTGTGCGTGTGTCCATACTTTTCAATGTTTCTCTTTTAAGCTTCCCATTGTGTTACACATGTGTAGGCATATATTTGTGCAAAATTTTGTGTGGTGATCCTCACCTCATTAACCATTTGAGCAGCCTCTGATGTAAGTTATCAAAGCAATGTCTGGATCAGAATGATCTAGAATGATCTACCTACATGTCTTGGAGGGTAATGCACAGCCAGTCCAGCTTGTGTCCCAATAGTAATGTACCTGCATTATTTTTCTCCTCTACAATTATGTGCCCTGCATCTCTGAAAAATAATCTGAAATTTGCATCTATCTTAGAAATTCCTTCTCTTTATAGAGGAAGACTACTCAGTGTAACGTAAGTATTTTCTTTATGATGGGTTGCTAGTTGCTTTTTAAACTGAAAAATGTTTAGATTAGATGATAGGGGGGAAAAATCTATACTCCCTGGGTGGTGAGACACTGCCACAGGTTGCCCAGAGAAGCTGTAGGTGCTTCATCCCTGGAAGTGTTCAAGGCAAGGCTGGATGGGGCTTTGAGCAGCGTGTTCTAATGAAATGTGTCCCTGCCCATGGCAGGAGGGTTGGAACCAGGAGATCTTTAAGGTCCCTTCCAATCTAAGACATTCTGTGACTCTAATTCTTCCCAGTATTGAGTACAAGGAAATAGTTCATTGTTGATTGGATTCAAAATTCAAAAACAAGGTGTATTGAACAGGCCCACAGGGACAACAGAGGTTCTGACAGGCTGTGCATACTAACCCTGTCCTGGAATTTGCATAGTTCTCTTATTACTTAGTTAAACAGCTCAGCCACCTTTAAGGATCTGACAAGTAAGACAGTAATTATGTTTTGAAAGTAAAGAGAGGGCAATGTAAGTGGTAAGTCTTAGTTATTGGACAGAACTATAAGTTTCAATGTTAGGAGTCGACTTAGATAAAGTTAGAATAAAGAATTCTTAAATAATGCCATTATTAAAAAACTTTTTACATTTAGAAGAGGAGAAATATCTGCAGCATGATGGAAAACAACTGCTGCAAAGGAAAATGCTGACTAGCTTGAGTACAGTAACTGCCATATTCTGTCTTGTCTGTGCATTCCCCATAAATATTTTATTTCAGATAAAATTGCATCCATTATGTCTAATAAGTGACCATATAAGATGAGTTTAATGTACTGGGAATGAAGCATCATTGGTTCTAGAATAAAGGAACTCAGTCCAGCATGTGAATATGGGCAGGCCTGGCTGGATATGGGCCTTCACCTTCAAGGTATTTTCAAGTTAATTAGAAGTGTGGTGATCTGTTTTCTGCTTGAATCCTTTCATAAAGGAAACTTAAGGAGTTTTACTAATGGACTTTTTCAAAAAGCCATCTGGTTCCCATAGAAATTTGCATTTCTGTGCAAATGCATTTCTATGCATAAGGGAGAGAAATCACTTTTGGTAAACACGCCCTTCTGAGAAAGGGGTGCAGATTACCCCCATCAGGAAACAAGTTCCGTTTATGCTTTGTAAGTTGCATTTTATTTTTTGATATGTTTCTGTGGGAGATTTTTCTGTGATGTTTCAAAATAATTCTGTAGGTGCCATAGAGATTCATGGGAAAATTTGAGGGTGCTGAGAAAATAAAGATAAATAATAGAGATAGAGATAAATGTTTTATATATTTATTTGTACTCTCACCCAGATTCAGGTGACTTAAAGTCAATTTGCCTGCTTGTGTGCCTACCAATACTATATATTATAGTACATTTTAAGATTTTTTAAGTATACTGTAGATGGTATAAAATATATATAAATGTAAAAATATTATTATGTTTAATATTCTCTCTTTGGGAAGGCAAATACACTCAGTAGAAAAGGCTTGGCAGGGGAAGGCTTTAGGCTGTCCAAATCTGGGTGCAAACATAGAAACCAAATGGTTGATATTTCTCTTTTGTGTGAACAAATGTCCAGGTGTGATACTGTGCTGTCTGTTTAGTCTTATGGTAAGAGACTGAAAGAAAATATCTACAGAAAAGTCAGTGTTTACCACTGGTGTTATTGCTCTGCCTCTTACAATAGTGTTTTAAATTCTGTGGAGAAATTGGAGTGTATTTCATTGTCACATGGGTAGATTCCTGTTCTTGTATTTAGGAGAGATTTTGCCTTTGAAATCTCAGTGTATGTATCGCTTCGCCAAGCATGGCTGAAGAACAGCACAACTTCGCAGCTTCTTTTACCACTTCCAAAGGGATGTTGTACGTTGTCTCCTTTAGCATTTCTAGATATGAAAAACAACAAGGTGAGAGGTGTTGTTACTGAGATCTTAACAGCATCCATTGGGTCACATGTGGTTCAGTTCACAAAGTTGTCCTAGTAATTTTTTTTGAGAAAACATTACTACTAATGGAATTGAAAATGACTGCTGATTGTTGTTTGCACTTGTACTGCATTCTCTCCTGTCTCTTTACATTGTTTCTAAGTTTGCAAACTGAGTCATATTTAAATTGCCTAGATCAAGATTGTAAATAAAATGGCAATTACTGAGCAATCTCATTTCTAACACATTTAAGTGATTTATGGCTACACAAGACAATATTAAAATTCTGCATGTGAAATTAAAAATATAATGTCTGGAAAAATATGTATGAGCTCAAAGGAAGATATGAAATACCATCCAAATAATTAATGGATACCAGCAAGAAAGTTGTAGATAGTGGTAAAAAAAAGTAAAAATATAGGTAAATATATTCAAAAAGAAAATAGTATTTAGGTTGTTTAATAGTTTCATATTCAAGCTCTGTATAGGAAAGAATGCAGTGTTCAGTTTTCTATTCCACTTTCCAGAGAAAATGGGAGCATACCCAGTTTTAAAGTTGGCTGCAGTGAAACACTAACACAAATTTTCCACCGGGCTGTGGAAACAAAGGGACTTTGAGCATGGAGCAGGCAGTGTGCTGGGACTGCAGAGGGAAAGCACTGCAGAAGGCAAGGGCTGCAAAACCCCTTTGCCTGTTTTGTTTGTTCCAGAGCCTTGAAAAGCCATGCAGCTTCCAAGTGCCTCCAGCTTTGCAGAAGGGATCGATATCCCTCAGCTGTTGATTGGGGGGACAAGCCTGGCTCTTTGAGGCTCTCCCTTCCTTCTCAATCCCAGCTCTGCCCCTTCTCTCTTTCTCCTTCCTTTTCATTGCAAAAGTGGCCTGGGCTTTTATCCTTGGGCAGAAAAGATTACGTTTTCCTGTACTTCTGAGAAATCTGGAACTTCGTGTGTAAGATATGAGTCACCAATCTTCAATGTGATTGTCATAAAGGAGAGTTCTGTGAGAGGTTTTTTCCAAGCCCAAAGAGGTGCTTTCACATCTTTTCCTTGTTTCCCCACAGATTTTCACTCTCAGTTCATGGTCTGTTGTGACAATGACAGCAGAAGAGGGCCTCTTGACCTCGCGATTAAAGCATAAGATTGACAACCAGGCATCGTGGGTTCTGCTTAACTCTACCACTTGCATTTGCATTGCTTATCCAAGTTTTGGGTTGGGGTTTTTTACCTTTTTCCTGTAGGTTATTCTACTGTTATGGTCTCGCAGATCACTTTGGTCCTTTATATGGCATTGTTTGTAAAACAAGGTGTGATGTAGCAAGGAGTAATGCAGCATGATTGTAAGATTATTGTGAAATTTGATGAGAAGCCTGTTCAGCACTTCCCAGCTCATTGGGTCCAGAAGCCAAGGGGTCTTTCAGTGAGTGATATGCAAAAACAGGCTCTTTGACTGTGGCATAATCCTAAAATACATGTTGTGACTTCAGTGGAAGCTGTGCATGTCCAATGACTGTTGTATCAGTATTTGTATTTTTAAAGTACTCAAAGATCTGCTGGGCAGCCAGGCTTTTATTTGATCTTTGGTATGCACGACATGAATGAGCTGATTTGTCTTTGAGCATAAATAATAGTTGTGAGCACCGTGGTTGGCAATGTATTTTGGTGACAAGAGTCCTGCATTAATTAAGTACAAAAATAACTCATGATTTTGAGTGGTTTCTTTATGTTCATGCATTCAGTTAATGGTGTGCAATTTTTAAAATCACTCTACAACTTCAAATTATACAGGACCCCTAAATATTTTTATTTCATGTGACCTGGGGTCCTAAGTCCATTAGCTTACATGATAGTATAGTCTATATTTTTTTCCCAAGCAGAAAATTAACAAAGTCTGGAAACAATTAATTATTCCATACAGAGATGAATTTTACTGACAAAGGTGAGATTTCATTTCATTTCTATGTCAAGACAGCAATGTATTATTAAAAGTGACATAACTTCATTTATAAACAGTTTTTTAAAGAATACGTAAACATAATTATAAAACAGTTTTCTTAATAGATCTCTTCAATTATTTAATACTTGAAGCCAGATTTTTTTGAGTGCCTTCTTCAACAGAGGTTGCCATATGATATTTGCATTCAAAGAATTACACAAGGAATGTTTCTCTTTAGAAAACTGAATATTTTCAATAGGTCTGATGCCAAAGGCATGCCGCCTTTCATAGTGGCCATCATATTTCACTGTTCTGAGGCAGCTGTTTTCACATTTCCAGTTTTTAATCTCCTGTGGTTTTCTTTTCACTATAACTAGATTTGTAAATTTTTGGGGTTTGTAAATCTTTCTTGGGGCTAAATATATATCCCTGTAATGTATTTTACCTTAAGTTATTGATATGTATATTCAATTGTAACTTTATCTTAATGCAGTTTTTGTCTGGGAATTATTCTAAAATGCTTTTTAAGAAGTCCTCAATTGCTTTTGTGTAAGAAATTTAGCTATTAAATAGTAAGATAAATTTCTAGAGTATTCATTGTATTCTTACTGACTGGGGAGATTTATCTTCATGTCTGTGATAAAGGCTGCTGGGACTTGTGAAGTTCTCATTTATGGGGCAATATGTTATTAAATTTAGGATCCATTTTTTTTTCTGCTACAGTCTCTGGGAGTAAGGCATTGTAAAAACACAACAATCCTGGGTGTCTCTAATAGCTGACAAAAAGCACTAAACAGGCAAAGACAGCCCAGTATCCCAAGGGAGCAGTCAGGTGATATTGTCCAACCATGTCAGGTTTCCCTGCATGTAATACAGGTAAATTGAAGGACTTGAAGAACAGTGAAAACAGTGTGTGGATATTTCAAATTTATTTTCTAAGCATTAGGGAATCCCTGAAAGAAAGTATGAGGTCAGTATCAGATACCCAATGTCACAGGCCAGACAGGGGTAGGGAGATCCTCCAGATAGTGCGTGAAGTATCCAGGGGACTGTCCAAAGCCCTTTTTGTGGTTCATGCTGGGGTAGGTGTCTGGTGCAGTGGGGAGCTTGGGCTGGCCACCAGCACACTGCTGCTGCTCTTGTCCCAATGTCCAGGGGGATGTGGCTGCTTCTGTCAAGGGCATAGGGCGGCAGAGGAATGTCATAAAGTGACAAATGTGACAGAATGCTACATGGGGAAAGAGTCGACAGAAGATATCACCAAGTAAACTCCTCCAAGTCAATAACAGTCTCTTGCAGAGCCCATGGGCACACAAGAAGTGTTACATGATCAAATGGGAGATGTGTGGACACACACACGTGTGTGCAATTCCTTCCTAGTTCTGATACCCTGTCTCTCTCTGCTTTCACTGGCTTTTCCTATGGACAAAACAATCAGATTTTTCCTTACTCTATGAAAACATTGCATTTTTCAAACCAGAGATTTTCACTGCAGCATATAAACACCTTCCAGTCATGGCTCAGTGTCATGGTTTGACATAGCTTGGTTTTTAGTTTTATTTGATTTTTTTGTAATAGCAGTGAAAAGATTCAATTCTCAACAAGTCACCAAATGTAAACATGAGTTAAATTACCCTGACACCATCCCATTCCAGTGTCATTGCTGGCATTAAGTCCAGCCTTGAACCTCATCATCGTACAGAGCTGATGTACAGATTTTCATGTTTGGAGATATTCCATGAGACTACGAGGATTTCTTGAGGGTTCTCTTGTGATCAGTGGCTTGTCATGTGCTTGGTTACAGGAAAGTTCTTTAAAAGACATATAAAATTGGAATAAATAAAGAAATAGACAACATTAATACATAACATGCAATCATTGTTTAGGCTTTTAGTAAGTAAAACTAAATCTAGGTTTTTCTATTAGATAACCTAAAATTATTTATAGTGTATTCAATGCATTTTTAATTTTCTCTAGACTGTGAATCTTTAATGCACAACAATCAATATAAAGTTCAAAACTGGTTGCTTACTTCAGCCTACAGCATTAGCAATCAATAGGAGTGAGATAACAAAATACAAAGCTAGTATTTCCCATATCAAATTATTTATACAAAAGCTGTGTAGAAAATTTCTTTATCTATTATTTCTAATATATTTCAATTAATTTGTCCAAATAAAATGAAGCTTCTAATAACAGGATGGTGATGAAAAGCAAATGAAAAAAAAAAAAAATGATGTGTTCATGAATACAAGACAAAGTAAAATACAAGAAAGAGATAAAAAATTATTTCATGTAGGTTTTGTTTGAAAATAATGGAAAATATTTTTTTTTCTGAATCTTTCAGTCTCACCAGCAGGCTCATCTTCCTAGAGGATATTCTTTGTTACTGTATTCCAAAGCACAAAGGTTTTTATCTTAAACATGTTTCAGATTATATCCTTTTATATACTTCCCTTCAAATTTTAGTCAGACTAGTGAAGACATTTATCTGCGATAATACTCAGATAGAAATTTTTGGTGACTTGAGAGAAACTGATTTTGATCCTTAGCAAAAGGAAAACCCTTTCTGTAGGTTGTTTTGAAGTCAGCAATAAATTGAGACAAAACAGAGACAAAGCAAGAAAACATGTATGTCATTTTGTCAATGATTATATTTAACATTAAATTAATACCTTTTTAACTGTTTTTGCAGATCCACAAAAGAGTGCTTTTGGGTCTTATTAATGTGTCTCCTGGGGAAGGCTTATAAATGGTGCGGCTTTTGATAGCTGCAGATCTGTGCTTTACTGTGTCAACAGCTGCTTCTGGACCACTACCAAAACTACTTTTCTTATGCCAAGCTTTCACCCACTGATGGCCAGAGGGGTTTCCTGGAGACTAGCAGCCATTATTTATAGTTAAAGGCTCAGGCTACAAGCCCCTGTGCCAACTGGCTCTCAGCTCTTTGCAAGGTCAAGTTCTCCATGACCAGGGGCAGGAGCTGCAGTGCCTGGTTGCCATCACACCTACATTGCCTCAGTGCAGCTGTGACAAAAAAGCATTTTCTTGTCATGTTGCAGTAAGACATGACTGTCAATTTGAGAGGGAGGCCTCTAATAAAACATCAGCTCCTTATTTGCCTTATGCAATTAAAGCAAAGTCAGTTTTTGGTTGGACAAAAGACCTTAGCAAACAATCATTGGCCTTAGTTTAGGTATTAGCTCAAAAAACATTGCTTTTCTGTTTGGTGTTTTAAACATAATCAAACCATTTTACCCTTATGAACATCCATCAGTTGGTGTAAAAGCCATAAAATATTCCCTGGACCAGTATCTGGGGTATATATAGGTGTAGAACCTTCTCCTATAGACACGGACTTGCCCCTTAATCATCCTAGTGGCAGAAGTTGGACTCTTCAGTTCAGTTTCTATGACTCTGGCTATAATACTTTCCTAATAAAAGAAAATAACTAATTATAATTATATTTATATATTTATAACTACTAAATTATTCCAGTTCTAAACTAAATAGGTTTTCAATCAATATTTACCTTAGGGGGAAAACAAACAAAAATCCACAAGAGGAAAAAAAAAAAAAAAAAGCTTGGACACAAACCGGCCTTCTACAGTTATTTTTATCTCATATTCATTTCTTTTTGTCCCTGTATTCTGTATGTTCCTCCATGGCACGAATTTGTGTGTTCTGAGTTTCTGTTCAATCACTGACCTGTTGTTCTTTTAAAACAGTTGCTTCATTGAGTCTTCATTGAGTGCATTGCATTTGAGAAGAAAGCACAAAATCATGACCTAAAAAATAACTTGATTCTAAACACTTTGATCTTTTTCAAACCATGGTGCTTTACAAAATTCAGTTAACTTTCTAGTGTGATTCCTTTTAGCCAAAAGTAAGCAAAGAGCACAAAGTAATAATTTTATTTATTAACCAAAAGTTGACTAATTCACTGGCTGTTTCTCCTCCTTGTACCAGCACTTGCTAATGTTTGGGTTATGGGCATTACAGTGGATGTTTACTTGATTTTAAGTAAATATTTTGTGCAGATTTAGTTCTGTAATTTTATTAAGCAATTTATACGGCAGAGCATACTCAAATTAATGTTCTATATATAAACTATATCAGTACTATTTTGGTGATTGCTTTAAAAACAAATTTATTGCTGCTTATCAAATGAAATCAGTATCATATCACATGTTGTAAGAACCTTGCATCTAGATGCCATGTGGCTGTTCTTGTCTTTATTTTCTTCCTCTTCCCTCTTCAGTTTTAATTTCCATGTCTTTTGGATTGTGTCCTGATTTTTTACTGATATGTAAAAGGATGGATTTACAGGATAGTGCTTATTGTATTAAGTTAAGCCTATCTGCTTTATTTAAATCTGAAGGAATAAATCATCTGAGTTCTTTAATGGGCCTTTTATAAATACTGTGGCTTTTCTCTGTTCATCCTTGAGGTACAGCTGCTTTTAATCCAATATCTTTGTATTAGGCTTGATTCTTCTCTATTTGAGAGTAGACTCAAAGAAAATGGCAAAAATGCCAATAATTTTGACAGCATGAACTGCAGTGGCTTTTAAAAATCTTGCCTTAGGTATAACTGCACCCTGGGTATTCAAATCTTTGGTTCAACAGTAAATTCATTTTCTTGTACTGTGGCCTACACTGCTGCAACTTGTTTATCTTAGTTCAGGCTCTATCTTACACTTCTTATCATGACATCTAAAATGTTCTATTTTATTCTTCTTGTGTTGGGACTCAATTGTTTAAACACATCAGTGAGTACCTGACCAAAATGTTTGTGTGACGTGCTTTCTCCATGCCTGATTTGATTTATTGATTTTTATTCACGACCTCTCTTCAATCCTATGGTCTAATCAAGAACTGTTTTCTGAAGTAATCATCTACCTATGTAAATAAGCAATTTTGTTTTATGCTCTCAGATATCTTCCGTGATGTATTTCTTCTTTTTATTGTCTCTATCCTTATGTCTAACTAATTCAACTCCTTCATTATTCTTATTTTGTTTTCCCCACAGTATTCTAAGAGGGTTATGTTTGCCTTTTTTATTATTACTTCAAATGAGACAGTGGAAACGGATTGATAACCTTTCCATGGATTAGGTTTTATTAGAAGATGTCAATTGTGCAAAATTGCTTTTTGCAAACTCTATATGACAACTGAAAATTAGCAAAATTGCTTTTACATGTGTGAGTCAGAGTTTAGAGCTCCCAATTCCCTTATTTCCATACTGTCTCTCTCTACTCAGAGTAGTCAGTTCCTGCAGACCATTCAATTCAAGTGCCTTCAGCAGTTTCAATATCAAGCCTGACACTGGAAAAGCATTTCTTTTTCTTCAGTAGTTTCATTTTAGTTCCAATGTGAGAGAATTTTGCCACCAAAATTCAAATCTTCTCTGAAGATCTGTGTTTCTGGATCTGCAAACCTTGCCAATCCTGGCAGTGTATCCAGCTGTAATGTGGATGGATCAGAGCTCAGTGGCTCATTCTCCCTCCAGTGCACTGAGTGTGCTTTGTGCTGGGTGTTAATGCAAAGCCCTTCTGACAAAGGTGTGGTCATTTCTATCTCATATTTTCTCCATACCTCAGGGTATATATCTGTATTCTCTGTGCCTCAGTCCCCACTCACCCACAGACTTACCTCACCTCTCTTCTGGTATGTTCCCTCTGCATCCTATTCAAAACCCTCTGCTTCAACTTCTGTATGTTTTTCCTGATTTGGCACAGTCCTTTATTATATAAATCTGTGATTTAACATTCTTAAACTTCTTTTCCCTGCTACGTCTATTGTTTCTTTTTTTAAGATGTAACCCCACAGACCACATGTGTTTCCAAAGGGCTTCCTAATGACAGGCAAACCTGAATCTATTCTGAACACATCAGCGTGGGAGTCAGTCATTCAGAACACTGCTTCTGTGGCAGAAGGATGGACCAGCTGAACTGTTTATTCCAGCTCTCATCTATTTGGGCCCAGGGTCTGTGGCCCCAGCATGTGGCTGGCTTTTCTTCATGATATAAGGAGTACCATTACTTTTGTTTCTGAACCTACAAACTCAAAGGTCTACTTAAAACTAATTTAATTCAAGCTGAATTTGAACTTTACAGGTGGTGTAGCTGATTCTCAACATCTCCTCTATGTGGAACTTGTTATTTTTCTGATATAACCTCTCCAGTGTTCACCAAGTTTCCCAGTGCTTTGTCTGCACACCACTATAGCTGTTTAATGGTGTCGTTTAAATGTATCAAACAATGGTGTCATGCATTGAACCAAATACCAAAATTTTTCTTAGTGGTGTATATAAAAATGATGTAGAGCCATTCCCAGCCCCTGAGATCTCACACCTGTAGTTACCCTGCCTGTGATGGAGGAAGGATGAGCAAAGCCAGAGCAACAGGAGCATCGTGGGATGGCTTTGGTGAGTCACAGGTTGTTGCATCTGCTATGATTTTTTTAAAAATTAATACATGTTAAAATAAGAATTGTTCTATTAAAAAGATTAATTTTGTTGAAATTGCATAGCACCTGTGTGTGCCTCATGTTCACATTGTACAATCCACATGGCATGTGCCTGGGGACAGATTTACCCATACAAGCTCAGCAGGTGCAAACAGTGCAAAGTGGTCCCTGTGAAAAGAAATTATTGTCCTCAGCCCTCCTCCAGAATTTTTCGGGTCTTAACTTTGTAGCTGAGGCTTAGCTGGAGTCTTAATGATTAGCATCTGTCACTTGTGTTGACACAACATGTCTCACAAGTGTTATTAGTCGTTGTTTTCCTGGCATGGACTTTCTTCTGCTGCAGACGACAAGTCTGGCTTAGACTCAGAAACTCTGTCCTGCTGATTTTTTGCCTTTTACAGCACAGAGAACATAAGTGATAACAAGTAAAAGAAAGCAGCAAGTTAATAATGATTCACATCAATTTTCATAGCAGTTTTTAATGACCAAGTTCCCTGCTTCATATAGATCCTGTTCAGTTTGCTCTCTTTTCTGTGACTGTTGCTCTGTAGTGCAGCAGTGCACCTCATTTTGCAGCCTCAACTGATGTTTATTTCATGCTTCTGAGACTCTCACAAATGCAGGAATTGTTTTAGAGAGGGGATATATGGTTTGTTTCTCTTTCTGAGATGAGTTAGATTTTTCTCAAAAACAGCCAAGACTTCATTTCTGCTCAGCTACCTAAACCATCTAAACTTTCTTGTGCTTTTTCAAAACTCACAGACTTTTTCTTGCTACATGTTAGCATTGGGTGGTTCATACTCTCCTGACAAGGCACAATTTCTACTACTCAGAAATCAGATCCATTCTCTGAGAAGTAACTGCATGATGAAATCAGTTCATCTTTTCATCTGTGGTGGGACAGAGGGACCAGAGATTCCAGCTCTCCTGCCACTCCCCTGGCCTTGAGCATCACCAGGATCATGGTACCACTCTGAACAAGGTCAATTCACCCTTTGCTTACCTGAGATCAGATTTTCAAGTGTTATCCAGCTTCAAGAAGTCGGCACAGCAGTTACACCCAGAAATGTGATCAGTGGCATCATTCACAAAGTAACTGTGGGAAAACAATCTGTTCTGGCGGAAGGGGGGGGGGGGGGGGGGGTGGTGGTGCTGTCTGCCTGCATATGTGTTTGTTAGGTTGTTATATGGAGATGTGTTTGTTTATTAGAAAGGAACAGGGAAATTGGCATGAGCTGGGGGGCGGGGGGGGCTGGTGGTGGTGTCATTCTGCATTGTGGAGTTTTACCCACTGCAAGTTTGGGGTGTTTTTTACCAATCCTGAACATTGACACTGAGATTCTGCTTTTAGAAACCTGCCTATGCTCTATGCAGTCAGTCTGCCATTCAGGCAACCTGTGCTGTGGGAGTTCTCAAGGAACCTCGCAGAGGGAGATTTCCCACCCTGCAGGGAGCAGCTGGGCAGCCCAAACCCCAAGGACAGCTCATCTGCTGGGAACAGTGGGTGCACCACAGCAGCAGGATGGAGGTACCTGCTGTTTGGGCAGCCAGAGCAATTGTCAAGGCAAAGAAGCCCTGAGGTGGCCATGTTTCACTGACTTACCTATCTCAGTGATGCTGCAGAAACAGAGGCAAGTGAGGATGGTGGGCTGGAGGTGGGCCTGTTGACTCTACTGTCAGGATGATAATTAAACTTTATCTAAGTGAGCAGAAGCAATTTAGGTGCAAAAAGGATTAGATAGAGCTCATTACTAACTCCCCAAGGAGTCCAGCTCCTGATCCAGCTATCTCCTCTGGAAACTTACGGAGCCTTATGAACAGCAGTGATACCTGGCAAACAGTGCAAAATCTTGTCAGGAACTTTGGGGTTTTTTCCCCTGTGGACACACAAAAGATTTCTATTGCAGCTTTGCACTTGGGCTGGCAGTAGCTGTTCATAGTCAGCTCTCTTCTGGCAGGAGGAAAACCTGTATATATTGGTTGGGCAATTCACAGAAAACGTTTCTAACTAGTCTAAAGTTAGTGTCAGTCAATATTATAGCATGTTAGAACTAGAAACCGGGAATTACAGAGGAGAAAGTGGTATGGCTTGAATATAGAACTGTCTTGGTATGGACTATTTTTAACTTTTTTAACCCTGCTCTTAGTACCTGTCCATACAGAGTAGAAAAGCCCAGCAACAGGGTACTGAAGAGCACTTAGTTCCAACATGGGAGTTTAATACTGTTTATGTGGAAGGAAAATACATAACTAACTGTAAAGTGCTTGAACAGCATTTTATTATGGATAATGGATTTAGTTCATAATATAGATGTTTCCTATCAAGAAGGGTGAAATGAAAAATAAAGCAAACAGAAACATAAAAGAAAAATATTAAGAAGGTTGCACAAGGTCGTGGTTAGCAGATGTTATGACATGTGTCTGTGCATTTGTTCATGCTTCTTTATTTAGTTAAATGGAATAAAGACTCTTCTTGACAGAAAAGGGCCTCAGGGTGCTGGTATTATGTAGCAGTCATGACAAGGAGCCAGAAAATTTGGGACAACTGGGGAAGTGGTTTTTGGAGAAGAGTTCTGCAATTTTCTTTGGTGTTTTTAAAATGCACAAATCAAGGTAGGGAGTATGAGAAGACCACCTTCATACAAGCAGGGTTTGCTTCTGTGTGTTTTATTTCAGGAGCAGGACATGTATCCATCTCTCTCCACTTCTGCTGCAGCTTTGTATGGGATCTGTAGGGTTTGTAGTCCTGGTCTTCATTATAGGACAGACATATAAAAGAGAGAAGCAGGACTGGGACTTGTAATGCGGAAACTCAGGCCATATTGCTTCTCTTTTGTAGTATTGTGTTTGTTACCTGGTTAGTTCTTTGCTGACACATTTATTGTACCTGGAACTTGCATGTGCCCCTTGCAAGGCAATGTGTCCCTTGTGTGTTTGTAAGGTAAGTTTAGGGTGTGAGATACAGAGACAGTAAGACAGTAGAGAGAATTAACTATGAATTATGTTTGTCAGAGTCCAGAAGATGAGAAAGTTGAAAGAAAATGCTAACATTGGACAATTATGGTTGCTTTGCCATAGTTATTCCATTTCCATAAAGAAGAAACAATGACAATTCAGCAGCCATTTTCTGTACACAAGAAATATTTTCATTCATTTGAGACCCTAAACAGCTGAATAACACTTTCACTAAGCTTCATGGAGGTATTTTACCACTATTATTAGAGGTTTCCATTGGATTTAGTAATGTGTGATTTTACTAATTGTACAAAATGCTCACAAGACATATCTCTTCAAGACCTAATCTTAGTAAAAATAAATTATTTTTACCTCAGTACCTAGACTATTAATTTTTTTTCATGTTATTTTTCCAGTCCATGTGAATTCAGAAAATTATCTGGGTAATAGAGGCATCTGATGATACTCTGGTCAGAGATTCAAAAAATGGCCTTATTTTCTGCTGTATCACTGTATATTTCTTTGTCTTTCTTGATGTGCCAAATGAACTGAAGAAATTAAAATTAATAAATACATGGCATCAGAAATGGACCTGCATTAATCATCAACCATCAATAATTCAAAGTTATTGTCCTGACATAAATAGAGTCAGAAATTATCTTGCCATATTGCAGTTTGCCATAGGAAGTATTTTGCCATACTGATTTTCAATTGCTTGAAAAAATCAAGCTTTCAACAGATCATGAGATGTTCTTTATCTATAAGATGTAATTTTCTGTGCTGTATTTTCCTAATTTATTTTTATTTGTTTTGGGGTACTCTGACTTTATTGATTTGTGATTGACATCTGTGTCTTCAGTTGGTTTTGCTCAGTATTTCAGTGTTCTCTATGAAACCTGACTGGAAATGATGCTATAATCATATATATGCTATGTTAGAAGAGAAACATTCATTATAAATAGAGAAAAAGCAACTGAAACTTCATGACAAGTATATTAAGATGCAGTATTTTTTCAGGAACATAATGCACAGTCATGACTGAAGATTGTGACTCCCAGAGACCAAACAAAAAGCATTTTCGTTTCTTTCCAGAGCATAGTTACTATAGTTGAGCAGAGCTTGTGTGAGAGGTGTTATTTTGTTGAGTATTTTAAAGGAGGTTAGAGAGGGGGTGTTGGGGCGTGTTGAATTAACTAAATAATTGTTTCAGGATTAAACAAGTACTCCTGAATTATGCAACCCATCTAGAGCAGCAATACACCATGTTACCTTTGTAGAAAGAGTAAAGACCTCAGCAGAAATAAATTCATTTGAAGCAAAGTAGATGGAGATTGATCCTGGAAGTGTGACAGAATGAATTTAAAAACAGAAGGAAAAAAAATCTGAGAAATGAAACTAAAGTTGGTTAAAAACCAAAATTACACTTTCGAAAATAAATCCAAGCAACCTAGAAAAGCTTCTAGAGACGGTAATCACAATTTTTTTAAAAACAGGGAGGAGCACTGCAGTGGTACTGTTTTTTCCTATAATATCTAAAAAAAGAATAGTGGAATGTTTATTGTTCATTATTAATTTTCCATATGTGAAAGAAAGAAATTGGCATCCCAGCAGAATCAATAAGAAATAGAAGAATGATGAAAGGTTATGCACTTTTTATCCTAAGGAAATTTTATCCTTACAAATCTAAGAAATTAAACCATATAGGGATAATTTTTGAAATCAGAAATAAATGTCTTGGAAAGGCAGATAAATTTATCAGTGTCCCTGCCAAATCTTGGATATGTACAAAACGATGAAGTCCCTGAACACAGGAGATAGAAGAAAGTAAACAGTGAGGGTTTTAAGGTTATACAAAACTCATCCCAACAACCAAAGCATTTGCTGCATTAGTGAAAATATTTTACACCAATGTAGAGAAGCATTCAGATTGGTACAGGATCAAATAATCAGGGAATACTTAAAAACAGGAAGACTTATATTTGCAAGAAGGGTAATAAGGAATGAATGGCTGTCATTCTACAAACACTGTGAAGGAAAAAGTGGCTTAATCATTTTCTCTAGACATTTATTTGGTTCACTTTCAAACATGGCACAATGAAGGAGGAAAGGTATAATTTATGTCTCAGCTACACACAAAACAATAACAGGAATTGTCATCTCAGATGAGACCTGTATTCTCCTCTTTTAAGTACCAGTATGGTGTACAGAATTAATCTCTTGACAGTAATTCCTTACAACCAGATAATAGTTCACTAAGTTAATTATTTATGACAACCAATTATGAAGCTAACTATTGTTTTTGTCAACAGCTCATTTAGTAATTGCAGACATTTATCTTCTTCCACTCACTTTGCAGCCTAGTTAGACATTGTTAGGAATGAAGGGTCTTGGACACTGAATGTGGAAAGGATTTGCGGCTTTATTTAAGGAATAATGTAATAACACCAAAGGCATAAGAGCAGCAAAGAAAATTAATAATTTTCTGTCCAGGTTAATTTAAAGTTAGTAAGAAAAAGTCCTTATAAAAGAAGCTGTAGTTAATGTTCAGTATGAGAAAGGAATGTTTTAGTATTCTTCATTTATGCAGTTCTCTGGACACACAGAAGTATCACTATAACAGGAAAGACCAAAGATCTCCCTAGACTAATATTCTGTCTTTGGTAGCTATCAACAACATGTATAAAGTGGAAAAGCAGAACAATTTCTGTAGTTTTAAACAAGGTTTTGTAGAGCAGGTCTAATTGACATAATTGAAATAGATTTGGTTTTGTTCTGCTGATTTTGTTGTACCCATTATTGAGATATTTTATTAATCCTCCTTAAGTCTCATGTGGGAAAAAAGCCCCTTTGGTTATATAAGGAACAAAACAGCAGATTAAATGTAAAATGACTGTACTAGGTGACTTAAGGTCCTTTTTCCTTCCATTCCCCACAACTATCTCTATCCAGCTATTATTTTATTCTCCTCTTGTAAGCTCAAGATTGCTTTGTCAGGTTTATTTTTAATGATCATACAAAACATAAACATTTCCAGTCATCTTTCTTACTATAGCATAACATAAATTAACATAACGTATATTATAACTTCATGTCTCTCATAATACAAATATATGGTTTAGGTAATGCCAATAATTCATTAAATGGTGTGATCCTGACTAATTCCATTTATAGCCTTGTACTGTCAGTTACTCACTTTTGTCATTCTTTAGAGTAGGTACTCTGTAAATAGCAGAATTGTTCCTGGGATTCACTTGCAGTGTAGCACCTGTGCCTCCAACTTTCATCATGCCAAATTTTGATGGAATAGGATCTGTACGTTCTGAAACTTAAATTAATGGACTGACTGTACTTAAACCTCCTTTCTTTTAATGATTTTCTTTGTTACTGAGGTAGCTGGAGCACGCTCACCAAAGCAGACAGTAATATCTCTGCAGTGTTGAACAGCTCAGGGGCTGTCTCAATTCCACCCAGTGTTTCATCTGGCAGGTGCCTGCAGCTTCTTGTGCCATCTGCATTCTCAGGCTGCTGAAAACCAAAGTGAATATATTCTGCTCATCTCTTTTACTTCAAAAAGAAAACACGATTTCAGAGAGGCATCATGATGGTAAAGGAGGTTGGAGTTTCCCATTCTTTACTGCCCCCAGACACTACTATCCTTTCCTCTCTCCATATGCACCAGGGTTTATTACCCTATCAATTACTGATTCATCAGAATAAGGATCAGATCACAGTTCAAAAAAGAAAAAAAAAAGGGGGGGAGGGAGTGAGAGAGGGAGGGTTTATGTAACCCAGAAAAATTCATAAAATTAGTTTAGCACAAAAACAGTTGAGTCAGCATCACCAAAGGTGCAATAACATGTGAGAGGGAGAAGAGAAAGGCAGAAAACTCCTGTGCTGCTGTAAGGAAACTTGGAGGTGGAATTGTACTCTGAAATATTGCCAGGGGAGTGAGCTCTGGGAGCCAGGAGGGTTATGCTGTCTTTCTAAAATTTTGAAACATTCTCCTGAGATGCTGTGATACACTGTCAGGAACTGGAAAAGCTCAGCGCCTTGGAAAAGAGAAAGTGCATCCCATGTAGCTCATCCTCCTACCACAGAAACTAGATCTTGAATGTTTTATTTGCTGTGGCATAGGGTATCCATCTAGTTTCCTTTAGAAATTTTACTAAATGAAAGGTCTCACAAAATCATTTGCCCTGTCTTTTCTTCATGTTATCTAGTCAAGTTTTGTCCCCTCTTTTTGTCTGATTTCAAATCAGGCTGAAGTGACCGTTGTTATGACCATGCTTGGATGTCACATATGCAGGCTACACTATCTATATCTACATCTCTCTCTGTATATACATCTCTAGTTTTTCTGCAGCAAGACAATGAAGCCTTCTAATTCCCTCTCATTGCTCATGTTGCCCATCTCCAATGTCATACCATCTTTGTGCCCCGCATGGGACTGTATCGCTCATGTATCCTGCCAGAGCAGAGCTGAAAGTTCAATATACTTCAATATACTGTTCACCAAAACTGATGGTGAGTTTAAAGCACTGAAAGTCTATAGTACTTGTAGCAAGGAAATTAGTTCAATGTGCCTTATGTTTGATTATATGTGCTTTTATCTTTATGCTCATAGCAGTAGCTGGATGGCAGAAAAAAACCTCTTTCCCTGTGATGCATCCTAAGTTAGGGAATATGAATTCTGAGCTGTTCAGCAGTTTCTCAGCTGATAATGCATTGATGTCTTGATCCAAGATGCAGGCATGGTAGTAAATCACAGCTCACCCTGGTTAGCTTTGATAAGAGCCATTTTTCCTGGGAAATCAGGAATATGCTTGCAAGAGTTGCAAGAGCTCCATTATAGGAAGTCATTCAAAATGTTATGGTGTCTGGAGGGCTCTGTGTCATTTATTTAGATTTTTAAAAATAGAAAAAGAAATAAAAGGCAGTTTAAACCTTTCCATCCCACTTTTACAGGCTCTTTTGTCCTTTGACCTGAACATGCCATGATCCAAAATAAGTTGACAGCCAGTTCCATGACCATCTTCTAATGGATGTACTGAGGTTTCTAGGTCTAAGTGAGCAGGCATACATTGTCACCAAGACATATTCAGAACAATTTAGAATCACCAAACTCAGCCTTAAGAAAGTGAAGTGGAAAGCCATACAGTAGAAAGCCATACAGTAAAACAGAAAGGCAAGAATAAAGGCAGTGTCAGTATGAAGACAAGACAAGGTCCTCCCTGACGCCCTGCTTTAAGCATGGCTTTTCAAAGTGAAGTAGACAATAGAAACAGACAGTAGAGTTCTTGGAGAAAAAGTCATGCAATAGATGTGAAAAAAGGACACCTATAAAACTAAACTTCAGGAGTCAGACTTCAGGAGTCAGACATCAATCTTCATGTACACCTACCACTGATGAAGACAGGCAAACAAAGTCTGATGGATGGAGGGAGACAGAACTGCCTAATTTGGGCTCTGTAAACCAAATCAAACCAAATTCCCTGACTGGGGATTCCTTTTCTGAAAATGCTTGGGCTCCAGCTTTCACAAATAAATACCAAAGAGAGTTAAACATCATAATTATGTTTTCCATCAACAATTTTCCATGTATGGTATATCCCATATGTAGATGTTGTTTCCTTCCACATGGGCAGGAAAAACCTGTCTCAGTTTCAGTGAACAGAGATGTTTAACTACATCAGCTGAAGCAGGAGACTCCAGCTGATTGAAAGTTGACTTATATGCTCCAACAACTCATGGGACAGCCAAAATTTGTGTGTGTCCATGGATGGAAATGGGAATTAAAGAGAACTAACTCCCTGGCTTGTTTGTATTCACTGTGAGCCATACAAAAATTTGAATCTGAGGGCTGGATTTTGGATGGGATTCGTTGGCAGCAGTTGAGTCAGATAGCAAAAAGTATCAAATTTACTCTTTTATTAAAGTATTTCTGAAAGTCAGGGAAGTTTCTTCTTCCACCTAGGACCTTCACTTCAGAATGTTCCTTTGGCTAAAATTTGTCTTTTCAAACCACCTTTTCATGTATATTTGCTGTTCATGTATATTTTCATGAGGGTATGACTACCAGGAAAAACCTTCCCTTCTTCATAACAAGCAAAACTTCGTGGAAGAGTTGGAGTTGAGGGAAAGTTGAGTGGAAAGCAGGGAGAGATTCCTCAGGATTTTCTGTGATGTTCAGAAATCATGTCTAGTCATGTGAAAAAATAGCATAGTATTTAATTTCTCTCATTTCCTCTAATTTGTAGAGATGCTACATCCCTAAAATACCAACAATTCTTAACAGAATGCTTTAGTGGAAATTAAACAGAATTGGACTAGTTATTCATAAAATACATTGATAGAAGGACTAGCTATAATTTTTAAATGCACCAGCAAAATAGAAATATTTTTACATTCTATAATAAATAAAAAGTAAATTAGATTGTATTATAATCCACCAATTATTGGGCTTTATCTGGTAGTTTTATTGTGCCATATAACAACTGTGAAAATGCATGCAGCAATTAGCAACCCAGTACATTTCTGCACAAAAAAATATTTTATAGGCATAATAACATTTATTTTTCAAGGAAAAATATTCTTTCTTGCTCTATGGTAATAAGAAGGATTGTAGCCTGCACAAGTGGAACTGAATGGAAACCAGATTATACATTACTGTGATCTAAATAATTTAATAATTCTTCTTTTTCCTCTTCCTTTCCTTAGTCATACTGTGCTTCTCCTGCCTGAGTAAAGGTTATTCATTGGATAAATACTAGTTTTTTTATTCTGAAAAGCTTTTCAATGTTTATACACTATTGCATTCTTTTTTCCTGGTGAATTAATGTTTAATGTAAAGAAGAGAATATTCTGAAAGTAAAATATTTAAACTTTACCCATCATGGCTTGGTCCTGGTTATGGTTCTAAATTATGAAGAAAATGTAGCACTTTTATTCATTTTGTTAATCTTCCTGTCATTATTAGCCAGCTCTTAGCAGGATAAGCTGGGTGCTCAGATGTCAGAAATTTAAGATAACAGCTATATAATAAGGTGTCTAAAAAATATTGAATCATTAAAGGTATGTGATTTTTGTTGTGATATAGAAAATCTCAATGTTACAAAGCCACAGTAGTTCCAATAATGACAGTTGAACAGAAACACTAGGAATTGTTATTAACATTAAGAGTTTGTAAATAATTAATTCTTCTAAGTGTTGAATTTGCCTAGTTGAATTTAACATTTATTTTGTCAACACCATATGTGAATTGATTTCAGAAATGTACTAAAATGAAAAATTGGGGGAAATCTCAAAGAAGTATCTATTATTGCCCTCATATTCATTGGGATAAAGTTATACCAGTTATCTTTAGTATAAAAAATGATAAACACAACATTACAGCAAGTCCTCATGAGCCTATGTTCTACAGGAAAAATTCCATTTATAGAGGCATATTTCTAACAATGTTTATAAAATGTCAAAAATTGAATTTTTTCAAGGCAAGAATAAAGGGTCTTGTTATTTACTTCACTGAGTGCTGCATCTGAGCTTAAATCTGATCTCATTTTCTTTAGTCAACTGAATGTGTCTCCAACACCAGTGGAAAAATTGGAGCTACACTTGTGCAAAAATCATTTCCATCTCTGCAAGCATCACCTCTTGTTGCATATTTGTAGACCTCAAATCTTTGTTGGTAAATCTAAGCCAGCTGAGGTTCCTGCCTTGGTAAATTTTGTGATAAAGGGTCAGGTGTTGAGTCACACCATGGGCATTCAGGCACTTCACAGACCTACAGGCAAGCTATGGCCAGCTGGGTTTGGCATTTTGGTTTTTAGATACTGACTGGGCTCCTGGAGGCACCCACAGAGATTTCCCAGGCTCAGTCATAAGAGACACCTCTCAAAAGAGTGCTCTGCGAAAGTCAGGCTTAAGCTGGCTGTTTTGAAGACAATGCAGTCAAATAAATTGAGTCATTCCATTATCTTTCTTTTCCATAAATATGCAATAACCTCTTTTGGGAAGCATTACTATTCTGCTGCTGTGAGAGGTGGGACACCCACAAGCCCTGTGAGCAGTGATATATTTGCACACTGTTGCTCATGAGCCATTTCTAAAAAAGGCAAAATTAGAATGCAATTAAGAGTAGATTTTTTTACTATTATTATTTTAACAGGTTCATTTAATCATCCTGGTTAGAGAGACAGGGAGACAGAAATTTGGATATGCTGCTGGAGGGATCATGGTATAGGCACAAGACTACATAAACAGCTAAAGTATCTGTTGAGATTTCTCCATTATAATGGAAGTTATGACCATTTCCAGTGTTTTCTCTCAAAATTAATATAAATATTTATAAATATAAATATTTTATAAATAAAATCTTAACACATTTTATTATTTCATTTAATATAAAAAGTTGGATTACAGATACAACACAGCTTTCTGCCCGTGGTGTTAATTCAGTCCTATAAATCGAGTCCTTGTCCATAATTTTGTAATTCTCTTGCATAGGTGACTAGTGGAAAACAGAATGTTTTTAAAATGTTTAAAAACGAAAGAGTTTGGTGGCTCTTAACTTGGGAAAGTTTCTTGTAAATCATTCATTATTGCTATAGGCCTTAGAGGAGTTTAGATATTTTTGTTGTGTTTTCCTTTGAAATGTGATGAATAGATCACAATCCAAAACATTATTCTAATCTCTGTTTCAGCGACCGGAAAAAACTTTCACTGATATTTATCACATTTCAATATTTCTATGAAGCTTAAAATTCATAAATATTTAAATAGAATCTTATCACTTCAATGCATTCATTTTTCAACAAATATAGCTGCTGGTTATCACTCAAATAATTCATTAAGATTCAAAAATAGCTTTGTAGTAAAGAGATATGCCATTTATTCAGTATAATATGAAATATAAAAATATCCAGCTATCTCCCCCTTGGAATATTGCAGTCCCTTAATTCTTGGAGAGTATCTTCAGTGTATTTGTTTCTTTGGGAAGAAATTTGTACTCATATACTTTGTACTTAGATTGGATATCACGAAAAATTTCTTCCCATAAAGCGTGGTCAAGCATTGGGACAGGCTGCCCAGGGAAGCAGTGAAGTCCCTGAAAGTGTTCAAAAAATGGATACACGTGGTGCTTCTGGATATGATTTCATGGTGGACCTGATAGTGCTGGGTTAATGGTTGGGTAAAATGATCTTACAGGTCTTTTCCAATATACATGATTCTATGATTCCTTGACACTTTGCAAACTTTGCTTTAGAAAAGAGCCACATTAGCTAGAAAATGCAGCTCACTGCCGCTTCATCTTATTAAAACCTACAGCGGGGCTAGGTTCAGTTCTTGTTTTGAAGAACACTGTGCACATCGAGTTGTCCCACCTGTACATACATTTCCTGACTGTGCAACTCTTCACACTGTTGCCTCAACAGCCTAGTTAGGAACCAGCACAAGGATGGAGCAGCTCAGTGCCAGGCTGATGGTCCAGGGGCCTGATTTAAAGTCTTCATTTAGTCATCCAGCTTCTGTACTGCCCTCATATTGCCATGCAGCTGTTAAAGAGGAGTGCTGAGCTTTAGTGAGAAAGTGCTTCTTTTTAAAGTTTATATCTCAGCATGCTGCAGCTCTTGCTGTCTTCCCTCCTACCTTCCTTGCTAATGTTCATCCCTTCCCTCCCTTGCTGCACACAGTTGACTGGTAACCAGGGTGCCTGTCTTTGTAAGGCTGTGTGACACTGTCAGAGCTCCATAAAGCTCTGGGGTGTGAGTCAACACACAGCGTGCCACCCCAACAAAGGCTGCCAGCCTGCCCAGGACAGTCTTTATGTAACACTTGTCATTAGAGGAGTGATCTAAAATTTGCTTTCTCAAGAAAGTCTCATACATTTTTTTCTCTGCAGTGTTAATTAATTTTTTTAATCTGTGTCTTCCTTTCTCACAGGAGTCACGACTTTGGATTCAGCAGTCCTGTGCATTTCTGAGCAATTAGGATATTAGGAAAGATTTCTTCGCTAGAAAGGCAGTCAAGCATTGGAACAGGTTGCCCAGGGAAGAGGTGGAATCACTGTCCCTGGAAATATTTAAAAAATGGTTAGATGGAGTGCTTAGAGAACTGGTTTAATGGTGGAACTGGCAGTGCTGGGTTAATGGTTGTACTCAATGATCTTAGAAGTCTTTTCCAACCTTAATGATTCTGTGAAAATTCTAAGAATTTATAAATACAATGAGCAATAGTGGTTTGAGATATTCCCAGTGAATTTCTTCGATTTCTGCATTGCTTACCCTTGCTCTTGCTCATGCTGGTAGGATTAAGTTAACTGTGAGTGCATTTAAAAGTTGACTTGGACATGCTACATTAGTTTGTCTTTCCAGGGAGTAAAGCTCTGGAGGAATGCCAGTAGTTCTTTGGATTTTTCCATATTATGCATTTCTTTCTTCAATATTGTTTTTCACATTCTAAGTCAGCCTCTGTACCCTCTTCTCTACAATATTGTGTTTCCATTTCTCTCATTTTATAAAATATCTCCAATGCCATATGGGGAAATGTTTGCTGTGCTGATATTTAACTGCTCTCTGTTAGATGGTACAATCAGTAGTCTTAAAAATAAGAGCTCTAATTTCTCTAATTTCTGTCTCTACCAGATTTATTGTAGGACCTTCAATTAGGCCCAGATTCTATTCATATGGGTAAAAATGGCAGCTTTCATGCTCATGTGCTGGAAAAAGGGCATTAGAGCTTGTGTGTGACAGACATATCAAATTGAATGATAATATTCGTTGACTTTGGAGATGCTACTCTCAGGCATGACATTCTCAAGTTGTGTGGTTGGGACAATATGTAGTACCTACAAGCTCAAGTTGGTTTTTAATCACTGGCTAAGATTACTTGACAGTGGAACTGGCTTTCAACAGATGGCAAATATTGTAATATTTGGTCATGGTATGACCCCAAGAAAGGCAATATATTTTTAGGTAACAAAAGGACAATATAAATTATGTTGTCTCACAATTAAATAGACCTTGTTAGGTCAACTTAGCTTTGAAATACCTTGCTGTTTAAAAGATCCTTAATGTTTTCATGGAAAGTATTTAAGATTTGATCTACATAAAATGAAAATCATTTAGTAACAAATTATAGAAAGCACTAGATGCAACGAAAAACCTACAGACCTCTCCACCTCCAGTTAGAAGTGGTGACAATCAGAACTTATCCATAATTTTTATAATTTATTAATAATCAAGATAATCTTCAAGTTACATGATGATGATTTCTGTCTGTTGGTAAGGGTTTTTCCTGAGCAGGAGTTTCTTCTAATATGCTTTATATCAGATTACCTATTTGTAAACTTTCATGTTTAGCTAAATATATTTGGAGAGTAAATGAGAAGCATAAACCAATATGTTAGAGATTCTGTTCTGAAGGAAAAGTAAATTGTTGTATTTGGGGCTACTAGAACCTGTTCTATCACCTTTACAGTAATAAATAATGTAACTTCAGTTTTCCTTCCCCTCCCCTCCCCTCCCCTCCCCTCCCCTCCCCTCCCCTCCCCTCCCCTCCCCTCCCCTCCCCTCCCCTCCCCTCCCCTCCCCTCCCCTCCCCTCCCCTCCCCTCCCCTCCCCTCCCCTCCCCTCCCCTCCCCTCCCCTCCCCTCCCCTCCCCTCCCCTCCCCTCCCTCTTTCTTTATTAATTTGTACAACATCTGCCAGAAAAGGTGAATGACAGAAAGGAAAGTGAACGATTATAATTTGATGATAAAAGCAGTTGTTTTTAAAAGGGAAAATATGGAAAGATTTATTTTGTTGTTTTTTTTTTTTTTTCCTATCCTGCTTTTATCTGCACAGTAGGGAAGTACCAAGTGAAGGCAGAAAGGAGATTGACTTACCAGATATTAGGTTTTCTTTGCTTTGCGCAAGTTTACCCAGAGGTGTTTTTTCTACTATAAATCTTAGGCTTCAGATTAAATCTATATATTGTTCCCATGGAACAACAGGCAAGTTTGGAAGGACATAAAGAACATAAAGTAAAAGGTGAGTCAGTAAGGAGGAAACTTACTAGTGATTTTTGAAGAAGGGCAGTAAGACTTCATGTGAATTAATGTTTTGATATGTTAGTAACCAAATGCTTTTGTGAAATGAGCAGTGTGAGTGGTAATGGGATACTTTTTCTGGTTTCATGCTGACCATAGAAACAAGGTTTTTTTCAGTTTTCCCAAGCATTGAATTCCGATGAAATACATTTCTGGTTTCTAATTCTGCTTGCAGTAAGCTGGGAAAATATTGGTCAGTATTACAAATGGTGAATTTTATTCCATTTTTTTCAGTGTTTTTATCATAATTATCTTCAATGAATCTGTGGCGAATGCTAAAAAATTAGATAGGAGGTAAGCCACTGAATGAAAAGCTACTTTAAAAACCCCAAAACAACTACAAAGTTAGAAAAGATGTTTAGAATTAGGCACTAAACACTTGCCCTTCAGGTAGCAATCCTCTTGATTATTTCTTCTGTAGGATTTTTTGTGCCATCAAACACTAAAAATAAAGAATGGAAGAAACCAAAATACAAATATACTACAATGAGAAGTACATCTATTACAGATATTGCTGTAAAATATTTTTCCATACCAAGTTCTGTTCATATTTCCTAGATCATATAGACTAATGAGAAATGGGACTGAAATCTCTCCCTACAAGGGATCTAGTTTCAAATGTAGCTATCAGGAGGTGACATGGAGGGAGATGACTGCTGATAGTGTCTCTTAGAAGTGCTGGTTTTAACCCTAGCAGCATGGCTTTGAAAGATGAGCAAATCCAACTTCTTTGTACTCTCTTAGGTTTAATCTTTACAGATGAAATCTTCAGCTGCATGGAGGATGATATGAAAGATGAATTTTGAAGAAGGTACACTTCTTTGGAAACTGCAAAACGTCAGCATATTGCTAAAATTAATACAGACTAGCTAGTCAGGCATGGGGCTGGTGGGGTAATATGTTTTGCATAATTTTACCCATCTCTAGAAACTCAGGATAGATACATGGGAACCCTGTGAAGCAGAAAGCAGTGTTCTGCTGTCCCACAACAACTCTGTTGTACTCCTAAGGTTTACTGTAAAGCCTACTTCTGTTCCCTGTGTTGGGAGGGCATGGGACAATGTCTGCAGCGGCATTAAGTGATATTTTATATGGATTTATTCCACAAGAGATAGAGTATGGCTCACTCCATCTTGCTGACTGGCAGTCTCAAGGAATGCCAGCAACCCTTACAAGTCATAGAATCACACAATCACAGAATGTTTTGGGTTGAAGGGATCTTAAGGATGATCCTGTTCAACCCCACCCCCCTACACAACCCCTCCCCAGCCCCCCCCCCCCCCCCTCGCCACCATGGACACAGCTTCCACTAGACCAAGCTTCTCAAAGCTTCATCCAACTTGGCCTTGAACACTTCTAGGGATGGGGCAACCTGTGCCTCACCATTTTTCCCGTAAAGAAGTTCTTCCTGATATGTAATCTAAATCTCTCATCTTTTAGTTTACAGCAGTTCCCTTTCCTTCTTTTTCATAAGTCCCCTTCAAGTACTGGAAGGCTGCAGTAGCCTTCTCTTATCCAGGCTGAACAACCCCAGCTGTCTCAGCCAGTGTTTGTAGGAGAGCTGCTCCAGCTCTCTGAGCATCTTCATGGCCTCCTCTGGAGCCACTCCAGCTGGTCCACTTTTCTTATGTTGCAGAGCCCAGAGCTGGACACAGCACCCCATGCAAGGTCTCACCAGAGCAGAGCAGCATAACCCATCCTTTGTCCTGCTGGTAAGGGAAAAAGGACTTAGTGGACTACCAAAGTGATTGTCCGTCATAATTAAGACCAAGGAGTGTAATGGTATTTCTTAGTGGTGTTGGGAAGAGGCCTCCACAATCACTTTTTATTTTCCTTTCTTTTCCTTTTATTCTGCCCCCATCTCAGAACTAATGGTGGAGATACAGTGCTGGTTGGGAGATCCTTTGCTGATTTCCATAACCTACCACATGCATGCTTACAAATGTGTGAAAGTCTACAAATATCAGAAGGACTGAGGCAGCAGAGCTTGAAGACCTGTGAAATGCTCTGTGCTCACTTTCCAGTTCCATCTCTTGAACCAAAAGAAATAACATAAGAATATTAAATTCAGTGTCATTTAACTGATATAAAGCAATCATGCTTAAGATCCCCAGGAAATACTGTTAAGGGTAATAGGTCCAGAAATTAATTTTTGCAGGACCTATCTATGTCCCAAGGAGATAATATGAACTATGTTTGTGAAAGAATTATAGTTACTTTTAGATGTTCTGGGTTTAGTAGATTCCTTTTTATCAGTGAAGACTAATTTTAATGCAGATTGTTTTGAGAATGCTTTAGACTTCTGAAGGTGAGGCTGTGTCAGAGGACAGAGACTCAGAATCAAGGACAAACAGTGGTAAGTTTGGAAAGCCTGTCCCCTTATACTACGGGTCTATTTTTCCCATTGTTTGCATGACTTCCAAATTATTATCAATGTCAAATTAGATTTTTCCAATGCTATGAGTTGCTCTTTGTAGACTCACACATGGCTGTCAGTTTAAAAAAATTAATCCATATAGAGTGAAATGGAAGTTGATGAGTTTGAATTTTAAGTTGTCTGTATAATTCACTGTAATGGCAGGTGTATTGTGTGCCACCTCTAGATACTCCAGGACATTTAACAGTAATGGTACAGCAAATGTACCTCAAGAAAGCCCTACAGTGCAAAAATTCAGACCACATCTTTCAAAATTATTTCATGCTTTGTTTGTGCCCCTTTCTATTTACTTGTTAACAACAGTTAAAACACTAGCAAAGACCCCTAAATTCAAAAAAAAAAATTGTTTAAAAAGAACCCAAAAACTTTTGCACTTCTGTTTCTGGGTGGTATTAGTGCCTGTCCCTGCTGTCAGTGTGTCTAGGAGCTGTTGGAGGAGTTATGGGTATCTGAAAGTGGAGGAAAAAGGAGAAGGCTCTGTGGTGAAAGATCCTACAAGCATCTGCAGAGAATGTAGGGATCTGAACAGTGAGGATCCAGCATATCTCAGTGGTCATCAGGTAGCAGGAGGGCTATCTGGCATAAGGAGAGAGACAAATTCAGCTTGTGCTTATGAGCAAGCCGTGAAGCTCATTGTGATATAGCTAAAAATGTACAATGATTTTATAGGGATTTGCATTTTGATGTGATCAGAGAATAAAGTGCTGAAGCTTGGAAATGTATTCTGCGAAACTCAGAAGAGATTTGAGAGAGACAGCAACTGTGTTCCCTTTGGGATATCTCTGTCGCTCTGATAAAGCACTTACATGAAGGAGGAACTCTGATTCAGCTTAGTAGTTTTGTTCAGGTTACTTAATGCTAAACTAAGCTGCTGTTTTGATGTAGTTGCTTGTGACTCACTCATAATATAAAAATTTTATATGCAGGAATGCTGTGAGTCTAAGGGTATCTGGCACCTGGGATAGATGATTTCAGAATTTGTTGGCAAATATAGGTCTCTGTTGTTTAATGCATAGCCAGGTTATATTAGTGACTTTAATATTTGGGCTAAAGAAAAGGAAATTGTCTAAATGGAGACTTAGTCATCATTAAACAATTCAGAAATAAGAATTTTTAAAAAGGTTTCTATGTGATCTTACACTGCATAATAAGTAACTAAGTTTTTTCACAGAGGTTTTTGTTCAGTAATTATTATTATTATTATTATTAACCACTTTTCTCTAATAACTTTGAAACTATGTTAAGAACTAGAATAGATAATATGAGATATTTGAATAATAATGACAGTTGGGAAGTGCTGTTGTTCTAGGGTGGAATCCAGGTTAGGGCATGTGCCTTTGTGTCTGTAAAGCAGGGATGTTTTTGTGTGCCTTATATACCCTGCTGCTTACATAGGGAGTACATTTCTTCCCACTTTATTTGGGTATCAGTGGAAAGCACCAGGAGTCAGCAGGAGAGGTGAAGCACTCTATCTGCTCATGGCCCTGTGCAGCTGAAGTGAGTGTAGATGACCTTCTGGCCAGCTGGGGAAGTGTTCTAAAGTTTCAGTATTTAATGGCTGGGCTACTTTAGTTCCAGAAAGAAAAATTACATCAACTCTGACTTGAGACTTACTCTGTTTAGGTTTTATGTGAATTTTCAAGGCTAAATCCTAATTCCCATGGGTAGCACTAATCTGGTATTACTCTTTCATGGTGAATTTTAACCGATGATGGTGGAAAGGGTCTTCATGGCATTTTTAAATTGAAATCCCAGTCTCTGATGTGTTACTCAGTTTATAATTTAAATATAATGAGATACTTGCCTATAGAATAGAAGACATTTGAATAGCTCACATAAGAAGCAGTCTGCCTTCATAGTACTAATAAGTAGAAAATGGCCACAGTTCCTGATTTGTTCAATTATTTCTGCACCATCTTCTCAAATATATGAGCAACATTTCTGCTTGCACTCACAAGAGAGCAACTTCAAGCCTCTCTGAACTGACAAAACTGTGTGAGTAACGCTAGTGGAAGTGAAATTTGGGACTTGTGATTTCAGTTTTGTTTCTTTAGACCACAGTTTTCATGGAAATGAAGGGTTTGAGGAAAACTGCTTGGTAACTGACAGCTCCCAGAGGATGCATTATATCTTTCCCACATACTTCTGTCTGATATAACTTGACAGCATCAACACTGCTGATGGGTGTAAAAAGAGGATTCCTATATGCAACCCAGGCATGGGAATTGTCACTGAATCAGGTCTGTGAAAAGAAACCTGCAAGAACTGTCCTTTCCCCACAGACATCTGTTGAGGATGGTGCTGGGTCTCCCTTTATGTTTTTTTTTTTTCACAGAATTACAGAGAAAATGAGAACATTTTCTGTGTGTCACTATGGAATTATTCTGATGACACAGTTGTAGTTTAATGCATTGAAAACACATTTTGTCTCTATATAAACTCATATAGAAAGGAGAGCAATTTGCTCATTATCCACACATTAGGTGTGATGTGATCACATAAATCTCTTTTCTTTTTTCATCCTTGATTAATTTAAGTTAGTGTTGTTTCTTCATACGTCTCAAACATATTTGACTCAATTGTAGGAAATCATTAGTTGCAAAATTAAAAGCACACAGAATTACCAGCAGTACAGATGACTTCTGATGGTGTTTGTTGTATCATTAAGCCTTGGAAATCTTTATTTGAATATATTAGCATCTGTTTTGATAGTCTCCAAAGATCAGTCTTGGGAATTTCCTTTTGCTTAGAGTGACTGTGGCAATAAAGTTTCCAATCCTCTTAAGCTGTACAGTGCAAAGAAGAAATTAGAGACATAGTCTGAATAACAGTAACTCTCAAAAGAAAATAAAAGGTTTTTTTCTGGTGATAGCGGAATGGTCATTTTATTCCTGAAATCCATTTACAATTATTCATGGCTGTCCCTTATGTTGAAATATTATCAAATCTTTGATTACTCATAGGCTGCTTTTGAAAGGTGTGGAGCACAGCCTTCATAAAGTATGGATCAGATTGTTAAAGAATGATTCTGCTGTTTAGCAGTAATTGCACAGCTATATACCACAGAATCACAAAAGAGGTCATGCTGGAAGGGACATCATCTGATGTAATTCTGTGGCTAAAGTCAGGTCAAGATGTGTATATTTTCATCAAGGCTGATGCCATCACATCTCAGGGTGATCTCTTCCAATGTTTAATTGCTCTCATGGTGATGAATTTTGCTCTTACATCCAAATGGAATCTACCCCAGAGAAAGTCTTGTTCCTTGCCTCTTGTCCTGTCACAGCTCATGTCTTGAAGGGAGCACCTCCATCTCCTCTGTAACCAACTTCCGAGCATTGGAAATCAGTAACTAGATGCCCCCATTTTCTCTAGGCTGAGCAAAGCCAATTCCTTCAATATTTCTTTATCAGGTACTCCAGGCCTTAATCATTTTCATGGCTTTCATCTAAACTCTATTTTTTTTAGTACCTCTGTTGGTCTGGAGATGGGTTAAATCTGGGCATGATATTCCAGGTGCAGCTAAACAGTGCAGAGGACAAGTGGTATAACTGATCGTAATGCAAATAATTTCAGCAGAAGCAGGTCTTTCAAAGAACTAGTGCTAGAAGCTGGTTTCATGCTAAAATTTGTTGACCTCAATGCTTTTCCTTCGCTTTTAAATACACACATGGCTGAAATGAAAATATTTATGTATGTGTCTAGATTTCTTTCATTTTAGATTCAGTGTAATTGATAGTGCCATTTAGATCGATTCCTCCTGCCATTTATCACTTGCTTCCAGCAGTGTTCTTTGACTAACAGTTTTGTCTTTACTTACGTTTCAGATGTTGATGTAGCATCTGTATCATCCTTTTTTTTACAAAAGGATTGTTTGATACAAGACGTTTGTACTTGACTGTGTCTGTTCACTTATTACACTGTGATGTTTCAGAGAATGTAATTTGCATTTTTGCACAACCTTTCATTCATGAGCCTTCAGGCATTTATCCTAGATTAAAGGAGGCAGAGAGGAGACCAACTACCTGAAGGAGTGAGGAGCGTGTCAGTCTCTTCTCCCAGGTAACAAGTGACCGAAGGAGAGAAAATGGCCTCAAGTTGCAGTAGGGGAGATTTGATTTGGAAATTAGTTCTTAATTCAAAGGTATACACCCTTTGTAAAAGCACCTATGTCAGGCCCAGATTTCAAATGTCAGGATGTGTAATAATACAACTACCAGTATCTTACCTTAGCAGAGTTCTTCAGAAATATTTTCATCTCAGTTTGGGTGCTGAGCTGTGAAAATATGGGCTACGTACCACCTCAAGAAAATAGTCAATGTAGACGTACCTGTTACCTAGTTAAATGATCCACAGTGAAAAACTACTTTTTCTTCTTTAGAATATATAAACCTGTCTGAAAGTACTTGAAAGTACAGTCATACTTTAAAATGATTGCTATGCAGCATGGACTCAATTTCACATCATGCTGCTTTTATTTGTGGACTCTAAGGAGGGTAGAAAATTAGGTGCTTTTAATTAAATATCATATAGAGAAAACCAACCACTATAAAATTTCAGAGATATTCACAGCAAAATTTTCTTTAAAAAAGACTGTGCTCTGGCCAGATACAGAGTGGTTTCACTCTTTATGCTTATAACCACAAGTGTATACACAGCACTTGAAATTTTGTACATTCATTGATCTTTGCACTTGGATAAACCTTTAAATTATTTGTCTCATTTGATTAATATGACAACCTTGGATGAACTCAGATCATTTTCTTCAAATAAAAGATGTTGTTCTGTATTGCTTCTATAGCTGCATTATCACAAATTTCTACTGGTAAACAATTTAGTAGGAAAAAATATTACTTGCTTTTCCTCTCTTCATGAAATATTTGCAGTCAGATGACAGTGTTTATGAATTTGTTTGTACTTGATATGGTTCAGTGAACAGATTTTGTGATCACTGTGTAGCTTTCTATTTGCCAACTAATGAGAAGAGGTGTTCAGGCAATTTTATGAAATTAATGGTTTGATTTTGGTGACAGGTCATCTGTATATCCTATATAGTGTTGTTTTTTTCCTCATCAAGCTCACTATGTAACTGGCTTATCCTTTGTTTAGCTTGTGTCCATCTTCAGAAGCAGCAAAGGGCTTCTCAGAAGGACAGCAAGATTCATTTCTGCTACCCTACAGAGAAGGATATGGTACAGGGGAACATGCACAGTGCTAAAACAGTGAATTTAGAAAAGAATGCTGATAAGAATGAGAGCAGGATAAAGAAAAAAAACAAAGTGAAAAAAAAAAAAAAAACCAAACCCTGCAAAATTGCATTGGTTACCCTTGCTGGAAAGGGAGATAAATAGTGCCTGTGTGAGGGAGAAGGACCACAAGTATTACTCCTTACAGCTGGCTTTCCTATGCTTCAGATCTTGATCGTTCTCTTTCTCAGCACTGAGTAAAGCGAGATCCATAGTTGCCAAGTCTGAACTGTGGTGGGGGATGAGGCACATGAGGAGGCCACTACAGCAAAAGTGAACCTCAAGAACAGGAACAATAGGAACTCATCTGTCCATGAAAATCATTAAACATTTGGCACTAGAGATGCGATTTGTTGTCTGGTAGACACTCCTTGTTCTAGGACCCACTAACCTTTTACTGAAGCTCTCAGTGATGACTGCATAAGTAAAGGCAGAAATGGCATGTGGAAGCATGTTTGTCATGGGAGCAGGTGGGAAGCATTCTCAGCATGACTTATTGTGCATAAATATAGTGTTAGTTTCCTACTGTTACAAGTAAATGAATGGCATCACTCTTCCCACTTTCAGCTAAGTTGTCCTTATTTTCTTCATAGACATGACTCTTGTGGAAGTCCGGTTTCCTAAGAGTAGTCAAGGAAAGTAATAATTCCTGCTGGGATTCAGAATGGTTCAGGAACTACCCTGAGTAAAGAGGGTGCTGTGCCTGTGGCACTGTGTTGGCTCACAGGTTGTGGCTTGATGGAATCCATCAGAAGGGCTCTTGACCAATCCCCTGCTACAGGATGATGTAGTGTTGGTGCCCTGTAAGCCTAGGCTGCCGATTCAGTCATTTTCAGAAAATTTGACTGGTTTTGTGTTCATATGGCACCCTCTGTACCTCTGAGTACCAACTTGATGCCAGATCAAGTATCCTCTCTCACAGCAGGCATAAAGCCAGCAGCAGCACATACAGCAGCAGAAAGTATGTAGCACAAGCAGTAGGTGGTTGGTTGGGAAGGTTTTTGCTCTCTCTTGCACCATAAAAATATGCACTTGCTGGTGATAGAGTGGGTACTATGCAATTGTGAGTTCTCTGGCTTCCCCTCCCCCCCCCCCCACCCCCACCCCCTTGGATTTAGTTTTCATCACATCTACCAGATCACTGAAGCAAATTTGCAGGGGGCTGTACATCTGCTCACGTTAAATGTTACTCAAAATACCAGTGCTGCAAAGCATCCTCTGCGCTCATTTTCTCAGGTGCATACATTTAGTAGCCTGTAGTTCTGCCACTTCCAGTTAATGGAAGTCAGAGATTTAGATGCCAAGTAACTGTGCTTGGGCATGTTTGATCATGGATTTCTTTCTTCCCTTGCCTCGCAAGTTTTATGGGATTGCCTGAGTCACAGCAGGTCCAGCCAGTGGGGGTTAACTGAAGGAAGGATTGCCTGTGGATCAGATCATAATCTTTTGGTAGCAGCTCCCAGCTGAAGAGTTAAGCTGGCAAAGCTGCAGCTGTAAGCAAATGGTGAGCAGTGCAGTCTAGGAGAGAGCCAAGATGCCGAGAAGAGTCCATGTTCTAAAGAAGGCATGCTCTTTGAGAAAAGGATTTTCTGTTCTTTTACCAGCTCTGCTTCTCACCTGGTTTAATCTACATTTCTTTTTTAAGTCTGTCTTTGATTTACACCAAAGAAGCAGAATTATGCCTAAAGGACACATTTGTTTGTCTAAATCTCACCAGATTTAGACCAGGTCTAAATGACACCAGGTTTGCACTTTCCACTGTGTTTTTATGCACTTAGTTGCACTATGAAATGCAGTACTTTGGGTTTGTTTGAAATCACAAAATAACTCTCATCAATGGCTCTTTTTGCTTTGCTCCAGTCACAGAATGTGTATGGTGTAAAACTTGCACCGCCCACATTGTCCAAAATTTTGCTATGCACAGATGCTCAGTAAATTGCATATCTCCATCTGTGGCAATATAATTAGCTGGAAGAAGGTTTGAATTTGGATTTTTGTGTATTGTATTCTGATTCAGTTTGAAACTGTTTTCATTCCTTTGAATTATGGGGGTGGGGGCTCTGCCATTGAATACAGTCTGCCCTAAAGTTGAAATATTTCTCAGTTTCAGCTGAAAAAGAATTCCTATCTGAAATAGCAAGAACTGCAGTGTTCAGATCTTTGAAGCATCCAGTAAATTTTCAATGGCTTAGTGCATGCATATGCATGTGTAATAGCTGTGATCTATTCACATAGAATAAGGATTTGAAATGTAAAAAAATGCAGTAAATATCTGGTAAATATATTTATGAAAAGTAAATGTGAATTTGCTATAATAACCAGAGTGCTTAAATGTTCACTTAACAATTTTTGACAGAGCATTACAAAGACTTCTAAAAACTGAGCAATGAAATTTTATAAGAAGCTTGAAGAACTGTTATTTTATGAAGACAGAGGACAGAAGGACTGTGATTTTTACAAATTCAGCAAAGGCAATAGAAAGAAAATGCAGGCATCCTGTTCCACAGCATTTTAGCCACTCAAATAACATTTATACAAGGAAACATAAGTAAATGTGCTTTTCAAGAAAAATCTTCACAAGATTATAGTTGCATATTAGGTTAGTTGCAGTGTGCCATGATAAAGTACTGTTTTTCTAAACATAGTAATCTTGACATTTGTACTCATCATTTTTCTTGTTCTAATTCCTTAAATAAATAGATATTCAATTTTTGAAAATCCTGCAAATTAATGCCCCTGCTGGAACCTCACAGAAAGCACAATCAAAATTTCTATTTGGGTGTTACAGAAATACACTTTGTTCTCACAACAACCAGCAAATTCTAATATCTCTCATCAAAGGAGCATGCACTCTGTTTGTCGTCCAGGAAAACATTCAGGTCAGACTGTGTTCTTTATGAGGTTGCTCACACTTGGTGCTGGTTTTTCCCTGCAGAAGTGTACAGTCAGTCTTTCTCCAAAATAACAGAAGGGTAAGAAATCAGTCCAGTTAACTCACTCCAGCTGAAATATTGCTTTTCAAGAATCAGAATGATTACATTGGAAGGTGACATTGCCCAAAGCCCGTACCTTCTAAATTACATGAGGTTGCTTAGGGCCTTGTCCAGGTGGTCTCAGAGACCTCCAAGGGTGGCAATTACACAAGCCATTCCATTTTTTGACTGCACTAACTACATTCTTCCTTGTGTTTTACTAGAATTTTCCTTGCTGCAGCTTGTGTCCATTGCCTCTTGTCCTGTCATTGATTGCCTCCAACAGTTTGACTCTGACTTCTCTGTGCCTGCTTAGTAGGTGGCTGAAGAAAGCAGTCAGACCTCTCCTCCAGATAAACTAACCCAGCTCCCTGCACCTCTCTTTGCACAGCAAGTTCTCTTTCCCTCAGCCAGATCCTTTGCAGTTTATTAACGTCCTTCCTCCTTGGACAGAATTCCAGGGTAGCCTCCTGCAATGACATAGCAGGGATTAATCCCTCTTCAACCCTCTTGTTATGGTTTTAAGAGTGCAGCCCAGTATGTAGTTATACTTCACTGGAAAGGTTCAGATTTCATCTGTAACAGCACCATTTATTTGTCTTTTTTTTGCTTTCCATTACCAGGAGCCTCCAAGTTTTAATCAAATTATGAAATAGGGTGATGGCAGCGAGATTGCCATTTTTCTAGCAGAAAGGCGGAGTGCTGTTTTTCAGGTGTTTTTAAGTACCATTTTGCAGTAAGGTTACTGATCAGCTTGTAACACAGAGTGGAAATTTCCTATTTCAAACATTTAGGTGCTTGGCAAGGTGTTCAGAGCCTTTCTCTTGATATATGGTATTCCTGAGTTTCAAGCTGCATTTTGTTGCCTGTTTGCTAGAAACTGGGCAAGTGCACTTTTTGTTATGAATGTACCAGCTGGTATTTTTAAGGGTACACCGTTAAACCTAAATCAGTATTCTAACTTGATACTACAAATTCTGTCATTTTAATTATTCATCTGCTTTTGAATGCATCAACTCACTATTCTACCATGTGAACACATTGGATGTCCTGCTTGGTGTTGGATTCTAGCATCTGTGTTGGATTATATTACTTTTCCTAACAAAATCCATTTGGACCAAGATACACCACATTTGTGAAATACATAAGATCATGGTTTTTCAGAAAGGTTGGTGAACAGGTACATTCAACAATTTCTTATCACTGTTTGAAGTTTGAAAAACTATGTCTTTTTCTCATGCCTGGGAGGGCTTCAGACATTATAGTTTATGAAATTCCCAAGCAACTGAAGTTACAATCTTCAGTGGTGGCTGGGTGACTTAATCTGACAACATCTCAATTTCAGCTTTATAGAAGATTTGCTCAGCATTTTGGAGCTGTTTGTGGTTAATCATATTAAAAAATATAGTCTTGCCCATTACCTCATTTTGGATCCTCCTGTAGATTTAGAAGCATCCATAAGCTAGAAGAGAGTTCCTCAACATCCTGTGGAAAAAAAAAAAAAAAAAAGTTAGAATGTAATGGAAGACCAGTTGAGTTGCATTTACTTTTATGTGCAGATAGTGGAGGTTCTATCCTACAAAAGAAATCTTCCATGTAGAAGTTTCTGCTTTTGAGTTCCCAGGGGTAAAATGTGGAAGGGTAGAAGCAAAAATAACCACTCAGGTAACACCTGATCCAAACATACTTAGAAACCTGTGTGAATACATTTGATTTAGCTAAAGGTTTGCTACCAACTGCTCTCCTGCGTTTCCTGGGATTTTTCAGGTAAATTGGCACAGCCTGCACTAAAGCACATGCTGACTCTGCTAGTGGTGCATGAACAGGTTGCACAAGGATCTGTGGGTGACGCACATCTCTGCCCTATAGACAGATCCTGAAGGAGTGTTGGCCTAGATGTGGGCTCAGGGCATAGTTTTCTATGAAGTCTCTCTCCCTGGAAGAAGTGATAATTGGACTGGACAGGTTTGGACTGAGGACTTAATTTCCTGTCTTTTAAATCTTAGTTTCTTCCCTTTTCATACCACAAGTAGGAAATCAGAGAAGGTAACTGTGGCAGGTCAGTCCAGGTTTAGAGCGCTCTGACTGTGAATTTCTACAAATTAAAAAGTACTATGCAGTCAGAGCACAATACTCCTCCATCTTCACACCACTCTTCATGACAGAGTGATGGGCAGAAGGAAGAATGATGTTCTTCATGCTACAGTGAAAAAAAAAAAAAAAAAAAAAAAAAAGCAGAGGTGCAAAAGACTCTAATGACCTTTAAAAAAAAAACCAAAACATTACCTTAATTCACTATCTGTAAGAGGGGGTTTAATGCCATGCTGTTTGGAGCATCTGGGGCTGCTGGAATATGGATAATGAAGTTTATGTGTATAAACAACTACTTCTGGTGTCTTATTCTGGCTGAACTTGAGACAGAATCTTTCTGAATACAAAGTAGTGCAGGATGACTTCGATTACAAGGGGCTGATCTGCTCTCTTGAGGTGCTGAGAACATCCACTTCCTGAGTGTCAGAACGGTGTCAAAATTGCTCAGCCTTTTGCAGAGTTGTGCCTTAAAACTCTGTACCTCTAACAGATTAACAAGCAAAATAGTAGAAAAACTGAGTGGGGAGTTGCCATGGTGATCATAACATTTGATAACTGCAAATAACACTGCTGCATACAGCAAGCGTGAACCAGAATACAAAGATGGCATTTCTTGTGACCAAAAGTCCAAATTCTTAGAAGCCTTGACTCATTCACTGTCAGTATATTGATAGTTAATTCAATTTGAAGTTTATCTTTAGTATGACTTCACACTCAAAACACGTTTCCTGTTTTGTAGTCCCCTAATGAAATGTCAGGGGCTGTAAAGGGAGAAAACTGAATTCAGAAAGCTGTGTGGAGGTGGTAACAAAGCAGATATCTGTCAGCACATGGTTTCCTCTCTGCTGGATTCCTCTTGTACAGCTGTGGAAGGACAAAGGATACAGAAATGGGTTCTTCACCTAAGCCAGCCTGCCATGGAAAGTCACAGAGAACCAAGGCAAGAAGTGATGCATCTGTCTCTTCCTTTTACACCCTGTCTTCTAGATTTGTCTGGCTAGAATTGAGAAGCAGACAACTAAGAAAAGGCAGAGTCACCGCTCTAGAGCAGAACAGATTTAAGCTTTTTGGTCTGTTACTATAGAGAGGCTGTTCAGTCACCTTTAAAATAATGCTCTTCTAAATATGTAGTTAGTGTGGCTCCTAAATCTGTAGCTACAATTTTGTGAGACATCAGACTTTGACTAACTGAAAACAAAGTTTGTTTGCTCTCACATTAGCAGCCATTCTGTTCCTGATTACTAATTTAAAGTTCCCTGTTGATTCTGCTCACAAATTTTAAAGTTACTCTAGTAATAAGCAGAGAGACTCAGAGCTACCTCCTGAGAGAATGGAATGACTAATCAAAGCATCAGTTAAAGGCAACGTGACGTTGCATAGGCACCTTGGCAAAAAAAGAAGATTTTGCAAACTCATAGAATCCTTCTATTTTAGATAAAATTACTATAGTCCATTATTATAACAGAAAATTGATGTCTTTATGATTATCAACAGAGAGATTCTGACAGCCTAACTTCACTTTAGACTGGGTCATATTTTTTTTTTTTTACAGAGACATCAGTGACTATTTTCTAAGACAACAGGGAGAGGCTGTCAAGTGCATTTGTGGGAGAAAGTTCTATTTCCTATCATCTAGCATGGCCATCAAGCCAAGCTTAATGGGACTGACACAGGATTGGATCGACAGACTGGACTATTGCCAGTCTTTTTTTCTTTTTTTTTTTTTTTTTGCCCCCATTCATTCCAAGCATAGAGATTGTAATTGCAGACTGACTCTTTGAAAGACACTGAGTCATCACTGTCTATTGCACAGCTAAATCTTATTTTTGTATCACTAGCAAGTACTTTTGAAGTATCCCTGCTATTGGTTCTGTGCTCTTAGTCTCGGTGAGTCTGGGTTTTGTTTGTTTACTGCAATTAGGCAATGACTGTGAGTTGTGAATAAAGCCTAGGGGAAAAGGGGATAGAAATACTTATTTCTGGCAAATCAGAAAGTGCACATTGTTCTTTATGTTAGCATATGACTCAGTCAAAAAAGTAAAAGTTTCTGATTCAAGATTTGAATCAGACCATAATTTTCCATGCATCTGTTGCATTTCTGCATCCGCACAAACTAGTTTACAGGTGATAGTAAAGTTAGGTGTGAAGGTTTAGCAAACTAAAATTGTCCTTTGAATCACTTGTATAAAAAATACATTATCTGTAACTTTAAGAAAATGAGGAAATAGTAAATACTTCAATGTGAACATAACTGATTGAAATACTTATTTCTTTGAATGCTTTCTTTTGTTTAAAATTTAGTTAGCCCTTGTTTAAAGGGAGATAAATATTAAGCATACATACTTGTACATGATATGAGGAAAGGGGTAATTTTAGGAGGTGTTTTGACATTAAAGGCTGTTGAGTCTCTTGTGAAATTGTGCGATCTATCTCAGCTGGACATTGTAGCAAAGCTGTGTGTGCTTCTTTGCAGGAAAGAGAAACATAGCAATGCTAAAGCCCTAAAGAAAGAATATGAGCAGGAGCAAAATAGGAAAGGCAATAACCTAAATATTAAGTTATGATGTAGCAAAACACATAGAGAGGAGCAAAAGACGGAAGGGAAAAAGCATATGGGGGATGCAGTTCTTCTCCAAGAGACACAGACCTTGAAACTTTCTATGTATTTCTGCCAGACATAAAATCCCACAGGGTCCCATTGCTTTCCTCTCCAGCAAGGGGCCTGAATTTTTTGCTTCAAAACTCCTTCCTACAAGTTGATAGGAAGCAAACAGCCAAGAGCAGGCACAGGCCAGCTGGGGCTGGTCCTACGTGGCAGGCGGGGGCTGTAATCCGCTGTAAGGAGCTCTGTCATCGATTTCTGACTTCCTGTTTGTGTTCATCATTGTGATTTCCCTCTTTCATTTCTCTCCACTAAGTTTGCCTAGAGCCTGGTACACACCAGCAAAACCTTAAATGAATCAGAGTTATAAGACATTCAATTTTAACAGGGAAGTACATCAATGAGAGGGAAACAGCAGACAATGGAAGTCCTCCCCCCACACTTTACACTGTGCCAATATATGGCACTGCAAAGCATCCTTCATTGTTCACCTACTATTACTATTATTAATATTTTGTCATTTCATGAAATTAATCCTTTCATGATTGCTAATTACCATGTTTCTCATTAATTTCCTTTCTTGGAGGAAAACCAGCCCTCAGAAACACAATGATTGTTTTCAAATTTGCAAAATTGTTACTCATTGCAGAAACAAGATTGCCTTTTCCATAGAAACTCTCCTAATCTGTGCTAGTTACTAGATCCTTCTGGGAAATTAGTTTTATTCTGCATGCTGTTGAGAGCAAAAAACCGGGGAGCGAAGCTTATGAGAAGCCACTAATAATTAAAACTGAAAATCAAAATATTGGAAAATCATAATAAAGAAGATAATTCCCAATTAAAACAGATCAGGATTTTAAGGGACTTTTAAAATGAGATTATCCTGACTAACTGAAACTAAGTCTTTTCGTAAAAGTATACTGCTTCCAACCTAAATACTTCTAGAAGTTTCCCTGTTACATGAAGAATTACCAACAGTGACTGGAAGAAAGAAACTCGAAGAATAATATCAGTCTCACCTAATTTTAGCCATATAAAGTATAGGTAAATTACTTATCTGATTTTCTCTTGTGAACAACAGAGACATAAGCACCTACTTAGTGCATTTGTACTGATTCTGAAGCACATCCAAGGCTTATTGAATGAATTGTCCTGATGATGCCAGAACAACTGCTTTAGGGCAGAGGGATACCATTTGGAAGCAGTCCAAGGAGAAAATCTAAAAGAAAATGAAATTTATTTAGAAAAAAAAAATTTTTTTAAATGGTTGTTTTCAGTGGCTAATCTCCTGTAGCTTGTCTTGTAAGAGTGGAGGAGCAGCGCTAGTGTGCCTCAGGGTGTGGGAGCACACCAGGACAGAGGGCAAGGTCACACTGGCTGTGATGGCAACCTCAAAACACCTGGATAGCAGCAAGCTGCAATGCAAAATCTGTGCAGGAGGACCAGCAGAGCACTGTAGGCAGGCAAATAATCCTTGCAGTTAGCAGCAGTAATAAATATCTACGTGCAGCAGGACTATGAGTAGCCGGTACTTCAGAGCTGGTTCATATCTGGCTGGTCTGGAGCACTTCAGAGCAAGTGCTCTCTTGCCTGTCTGCAAGACAGAAGATAGCTGGTGGTCAGAGAGACTGGTGAGATACATCTGAAATTGTTTGTCCTTCTGCTTGCAGAGGTTTTGATTTCTGCACATATGCTCTAGGCAAAAAGATCTTAGGATTCACAATATTTCATCTGTTTTGCACCTAAATTTTCTCCCTGTTTTCTTCATGGCTTTAATACAAAATAGGTCCAAATACTACTTTCACCTTTTCTCTTCTCAGTGACTTTGCAAACAGCACTCAGAGTGGAAAAGTTTGTATTTTCAATACTCAACGCCATAGGAAAGACATTGCTATGATTTTTTCTGAGGAAATGCAGCTTTGATTGTAGCTCTTCACAGTTTCCAAGTTAGAAGGTCAAGAAATCACACTATGGTGATAGAAGAAACTAAGAGTGTAATTATTTTTGCATGCTCAAGCCATGCCATGAGCACTCATGATGCTTTATAAACCTGCTGGCTGAACCCATAATCAGCATCCATGTAGAAGGGCAGTGACTACAAACATTGGATCAGGGAAGCACAGAAACAGTTAGATTGTGATTTTCTTTTCTTCTAATTTAATTTGACTTGAATCAAAGCATCTGTTTAGACAAAACCTTTCCTAAGAAGCAGAAATCCTAACTGGACAAATTAAGAGATTGGAAGAGGTCAGCATAGTTTATTATCTGTTCAGTCAGATACAACTTTGGTATGTAAAAGGATATTTAAACTCAGAAAATGTATATGTATATGTATATGTATATGTATATGTATATGTATATGTATATGTATATGTATGAGTTCCCTAATGGTATGAGCACATTCTGACTAAAACCAGAAGAGCCTGAGGTATGGGTGTTGGGGCACTGGAACAGGTTGCCCAGTGAAGTTGCAGATGTGTTCAAGGCCAGGTTGGATGGGGCTCTGAGCAACCTGGTCTAGTGGAAGGTGTCCCTGCCCATGACAGGATTGGAATGGGATGATCTTTGTCCTTTCCAGCACAAGCCACTCTGTAATTCTGTGATGTTCTTGTGATTTCTCCTTGATCAGGAACATTTTGATGTGATGGGCTGCTGTATTAAAGGACTGCTGTGCTAAACTTCCACTAGAGAAACTTTTGGCTACTTCAGTGGTGCAGCAAGAGTTTTGCATGGGACTGCTTTCCTAGAGATATACCACTGCTTGCTTACAGGAGATAAGGAGGGAAATCTGACTTGTGCCTATTTTTTTTTATATTAATACAGATGTTTCATTGCAGTAGGAACACAGTTCCAATAATACCACACTGTAGTCTCAGTTAATACTTGAGTTTCATTCCAGAATCCTCCTGCTGTTGATTTTGACTCTGAGTGGCTTTCTTCTTCCTAAGATCTCTGGGGTATCATTTGTAACTTGTATTTTCAAGTGGGGAATGGATTTTGATGAGGGACCTGTGGAATACACTGATGTATGCTGTATTAACTTAAATGTTAAAAATTCTGCTGCAGGCAGTGCTTTGTAAGAAGTGGCAAAGCATTATCCCTTCCCATGGGATTTATTATAATAACATTAATCATAATGAATTACATTGGTATCTCTGTAGCAGTCATGACTTTTTTCTACAGCCATTTTTTCTGCCCTGCAGGGGTTGTTTCTTTTTCACGCAGGTCAGTGAGCTTTTGCTGCGATCAAAGCAAACATGCAAATGTAAATTCTTTCTATAAAGGTACAGGGAAAAAAAAAAATCAAGCATTAGGATGGATTGGTAGTCAGTAACAGACAAAAATACAGTTTAAGAGGCACCCTAAGGCAGTTTATTCTGACTGGTTTCTTTCAAGTAAATGTCTGGAAGACACTTTTATAATGAAGAAACTTTCTGAAATAGAGGGCTGCTAACATAGTCCTTTCTAGTTTCAGCCCTTTTTTAGAAATATCAGCTGGTAATGTTAATTTAAAAAAACTATGGAAATAAGTTTATCAAGACTGAGTTACTTGATTATTGTTTTAAATAGTATCCCAGGTTTAAGAAAAGAAGTGCTAACAATAGTTTGAAAAGAAAGATTAATAAGGTGAGAAAACATGTCCTGTGTGAGACACCAATAAACTGACAAAATTTTGCTGCTGAGATCCAGTTCCTGACCTTAGAAAACAGAAATTATTGAGAAAATCCTCTTATGTCACAGTAGGATTCTTTGAAATGTAGAAACTACACTTGTTTCTCAGTGTGACCTTTTTCCTGCCGATGTTTCTAGCTGAGGCTCCCTCATTTTGCTTTGTATCATTCCCTGTGGGCTTTGGGTGTCTTTTCAATGTAGTTGATTTCTGGAAACTGAAGAGCAGATGGTTAGTGTTTGTAAATTGCCAAAGCCCCGTGACTCTAAATGGATAGTTGCCTTGAAAATTTGAGTAGCTAACATAACTATTTAAGGGCTGTGTAATCCTTTTATTTGCTCCTCCCTTACTGTCTTGTATAAAATGAAAACTGAGTCATCTTTATGGACTTCTTAAACTGTAGAGAAACTTTTTTATGCATCTCACATAATTTAATGATAATACATAGTTTAAGATATTATTCAGATTCCTCAATTTATACATAGATTTAAGTACATAAGCATTTTTATAGCTTTTCAAATACATCAACATATTTGATATTATTGACAGATTCGAGTTTTGTAATTCAGCAACATATATTCTACAGTGAACATAAAATTATAGTAAAAATAGACAGTATAATTTTAGGTTTTATTTAGCATTTATTTAGCAGATTGTGATCTAAAACTTTTCCCTGAAAAATAAATAAAAAATATCACATATAATTTGTAAATTGCAGTTTTAAAAAAGGGCTTATATTTAAAATTAATTTATAAAATCTGATTCAATCTTGACAGCTTTATTGGTGTATCTATTGCCACCAAAGGAAAAAAAAAGATCAGATTTATCTTTTGCAGTGCATTTTATAGTCATTGTTCTAGCATTTCCTTTATAATAGAAGGAATAAATCAAAACCATGTAACCCACCCTTACATTATTGCAAATATATCAGCCAATATTCTGTCTGGATGTTTTCTTTGCTGCAAGCAAAGAATAAAGGATTATTTCTGCATGCCCATTAATCTCACAGAGGAATAAACTGGGAACTCTGTCTCACCAGTATACCTGAGCACCAGGTGGACATCTCAGTCCCCTAAAGGTCTTGAGGTTCTGAGTGTGGATTTCACCCCTTACCCTCTCTCCCTGTCTGGTCTTTGTCCTTCATCATTACTTCAGGATTGTTTGCCTTTCCCTTTAATCCTCACCTGATGCCTCCTTATCTCTTGAAAGGCCCCATGTACCTACTCTTCTCTGCCCATTAATCCACTCTCTACACAAGAGATACCAAGACAGGTGATAGTGTTTCTGCCTGTTAAGGTCTCTCCGCAACCTGTGCCTTTTTCATCTGTTTATATCTAAGGAGGGAGCAGCTCTTCTCTAGGTGTGTAATTCATAGCACAGCAGGTCTCCACGTTTAGGCAGCCTGGAGCTATTCACAGTAGTAATGAGGTTATTGATGATAACAAGGTTTTAGAGGTGGCTTTTTCTTTGTAACTGCAACTGAGAGGGCAACACTCTTCATCTTTCAGATTATAAAGGGCTAGAGACCAAGGGAATACATCCCTGGTTTGACATGCTGCAGCTCTTATGGTCATTCCATACTGCTCATTGTGTGGACTAGGTGATTTCTAGAAACTACCTTATTTAAAAATGGTTTCTGAATTGATATTTTAATTGTTCTTGCAAGAAAAAGAAAACTAACAGTATTACTCTGGTTTTTTTTTTCTTTTGACTTGTTTTGTAAAGCCTACATGTCATCTTATTTTGGAGACAGGTGCAGAAAATCAATGTTATTCTACTTGTTTGTTGGTACTTTGTTAGCAGAATAGGCTGAAAGCTAACTATACTTCTGTTTTGTTTGGTTCTGACAAAAGTGCTTCTTTTCATTCCAGTTAGTCGCTGGATTATGTGCCTTTTCTGCTATGTTTTTCAAATTTAAGCACCTTATTAACATCTTGCTAATATCTTACAGACCCAATGGCTTTTCACATGCAGCAGTATTCAGTGTTTCCTCCCTTTCATTAAATGCGTCTTTCCCCCCAGCCCTTCACTTCTTCTACTCATTTCAGCTGTGGTTCCTATGGAAACACACTTTCCATATACACTTCAGGTTGTGCTTCATCATTAAAAAAAAAAAAAAAAAAAAAAAAAAAAGACAACCATTGTATCAGCCTCTCCTCTATGGAATGAAGGTTCAAACATCTCCAGCCCCCCATCTGGTACTGCCTGACTCACTCTGGGTAGGGATAAAACCTGATCGTTTGGGAGGAATGTGGATGTTCTTGACATGTAAATGTGTTTTGTAATAAGAATCTGGGTTTCTCTGCATTTGAGATACTTTACAGGCATGATCTTTCTGGCAAGCAAGGTGGGCTGGTAGGATTCATCCTTAATCTTCAAAACTAGTTATGAAAGGATACTGGGGAAAATAACTTCTTCCAGAGGCCAGCAGGCACTTGCAGGGTCTCAGGGCTGTGGTTCGGTCTGTCTGGGCTTCGATCAAGTCAGGTGGCCACTGCTACTCCACATGCAGATACAAACTGTACTCAGCAAATAAAAATCATCTCTTTCAGTCAGCTCTCGCAATCCATCAACAAGTCTATCACAAACAAAATCAACAAGATGTTCCCATTTGCAGCTTTTGGATGGTAATGACACAGTCTGTTACAAACCCATCAGATGCTTAGTGCTGGGCTGCTTTGAGAGTATTTGAACACGTTGCTCTCCAATGTGATGTTTTGCTTAGAGTGAAACAATCTTTAAATATTTGCACAATATTTTATAGTGTCCACTCAGTTGAACGTGAGAAGACAGGATAAAATACATTCTATTATTCATATAGATTCCCACATTTGAATCTATATAAAATCAGTTTTTTAAAACCCACTAACTCTTTCCAAAAACCAGGGGCTGCTGTTTGTTTTCATGTCTTTGTATTATCCCAGCGATTCTATATTACACATTCTTTTTCTGCTACATTGGTTTTTAGAAGTACAGAACTTGCAGATCATTTCTGCACAAACCTGTTGCATTTTAGGTACAAGATGTGATTAGAGATGTTTGCAGAAAGACAGAAGACAGTGCAAGGGAAACAATATTGATCAGTAAGATGGACTGTAACCTAATAATACCACTTCAGTTTTGTTTGTTTCATGAAAAAGCTGATCAAAACAAAGATCTGGGAAAATTAATTTTGGATAGACTTCAGTAAAATAAGATTTAATCTGCCAATGACAGAGAAAAAGAAATAGCAGTAATTGAAATGTGATATGGAAGCTTGAGCACAAGATTTAGTTCTGTGGAATAGAATTTACTTTGCTAAGCATTAATAATCCTACCTAGGCCTGGAAAAAACAATTTTAACTATTTGCAGTTAGTAGATTTTGGCTATATTTTTCAAACACTTCTGTGAGACCATAGCATCCATAGAGAACTGCTTTCCATTTCTAGAAATGACTGCTGGTTTTAGCAGTAAGTATGTCTTTAGCTTTGAGTAAAAATACATAAGGCTTCTAAAGACCAGATTCCAGATTTCAAAGATATTTTTCTCAGGAAATTAAAGCAGTATTCAAGAGTCTACCAAATAGGTGTATTGAGTAACAACTATTAGTTTCAGGTTAGATGTCTACCTAAAGACTTTTAGAAAACCTGACTGGTTCCTTGCATTTTTAGACTTGGCTCCTTTTCAAACTTTAGGAGTAGAGAGAATTAATGTTGGTTTTTTTTTTTATTTACCCCTAGTGTGTTATGCCAGATTTGTCTCAGATTGTGGCTGGGCCATAGAGCTGCTAGACTGTTTTACAAAGCTGGATTTTTAATTTCTTTTCTATTCTTATGTTACCAAGCAGCTGCAGTCCCCTCTCTGCAGTTCCCATCAAAAGCTCATTTTGTCATTTTGTGGTGGCAAACTGACTTTCTAGAGAATTAAAACCAAAAAAGAAAAAATGCTCACCTTTTAAAGTGTTGTCTACATGGTGTGTTTAGGCAGATGAGAAGTTGCCCTGCCTGTGTTGTGAAGAGACTTGTGTTTTTCATCTGTCTGATCTATTCTATCAAAAATGCTATTGTGGCAGCAGCAATCCTGAAAACATTTTCCCTAAGCTTTAGCAGAAGTTAAGCTTTAGTCATCAATCCCTTGGTCCAGAAATCAAATGTTTATCAGAAAATAGTTGTAGGCCAAGTTCTCTCAGAACCCTATTTAGAAAAAAATTTGCTCATTCTTACATATGCTGGTTAAGGTTGAATATGATTGTTAAGTTGAATAAAAGGTACAGAGAATAATGAGATCATAGAATGATTTGGATTAGAAAGGACCTTATAGGTCATCTAATTCCATCCCACTGCATGGACAGGGACACCTTCCACTAGACCAGAGTGCTCAGAGCCCCATCTAGTCTGACCTTGAGCACAGAGCTTGTCTCCTTTACCAGAGACATGGATTGTATAACAAGATGTATCCAATCACCAGGCAAAGCAGAAAGCTTCTGAAATAGAGCTATTGATTTTATATAGCCTAAAAGCAGTGATTTTTTTTTTTTGTCACCACTTTTCTGCATTAATTACTGTAGCAAACATATGCCAGCAACGGTTCTTCTCACCTTACCTTTGGAAGGAAAACAGTGTGGGCAGGGAAGTGTTTCACTTGGATTTTTAAAGTTATCTGTACATGTATATTACTACATACTCATATTATTTAAAGGAAGATGAGAAACTATGTTTAAAAGCAAATCTGGTGAGGTGTGTGACTACCTCAGCTCTCTTGGGAATTCATTCCTTAGCCATTGGCTGACCTAGCAAAATGAGGTTCAGCTTGTGTGTGCATGGTCTGAGTTATACTGATGTATTTCCAGCCATAGTAACTTTCATATTTGCAATTCACGTTTGTTGATTGTGAGCATTTGCAGGTCCAGGAGCTGCAAATGTTTGTACTTACGCAAATCAGAAATCAATGTGAGTGATTTGAGCTCTTACATCTCTGGGCTGGTCATAATCTTTCCAGACTACTACACTTCAGAGGCAAAATGAGCCTTTTTGGAGAGACATTTGACTGGTGATTATTTAAAGACTTCAACAAGCAATGGTTGGCATCCTGTGATTCCCCGGAAATTAGTGGTGGTTACTCTGATCAGTAAATGAGAAGTGGAGGTCGTTACCATTTGTGCAACTTTCAGAACTGAGTATAAACACTTATCAGCTTTGAGCTTGATTTTCAAAATGTGGAGGTGTACAGTGAGGAAAAATTTCATCTCTTTCCTTCAGGATTAGCAGGCTTATAAAGAGTGAAAACCTGGAGCTATTTCTACATGTAACTGTAACTATAATGTAATTTTTACATGAGATGCATACTTGTGTTTTAGAGCTTGCATATTTTGTGTTTACTCAGTTTAGTAAAAATTCTTCCCACACATAAAAAAAAAAAAAAAGCACCCCCCCCAAACAAACAAACAAACAAAAAAAAACCCAAAAAACTCAAAGTTTGGCTGCTATTTGTATACTTTTATCTTATTTTTCTGAGAGTTTCTGGACCTGTGTATGATTTAGTATAGGGTTTGGGTACAGCAATGAAAACATGCTATTTTCAATCACAAGCTCAAGTAGAGAGGCTGGGCAGAGAACAGATTGAGAGTTCCTCTGATGAGAAGGACTTGTTGATTGATGGGCAGCTCAACATAACCCAGCCATGTGCACTCACAGCCCAGAGACTCAGCTTCATCCTGGGCTGCATCCAAAGCAGTGTGGGCAAAAGGGCAAGAGAGGGGATTCTGTCCTTCTGCTCTGCTCTCATGAGACCCCACCCACAGTGCTGCATCCAGCTCTGGGTTCCCCAGCTCAGGTAAAACCTGGTCCTGTTGGAGCAAGTCCAGAGGAGGCCACAGAGAAGAACAGATGATGGGAGATCCTCTTCTATGAAGAGAGGCTGAGAGAGCTGGGGTTGTTCAGCCTAGAGAAGAGATGTCTTCAGGAGACATCAAAGCAGCTTTCTAGTACCTAAAGCGGGTACAAGAAAGCTGGAGAGCAACTTTTTATAAGGATATGTAGTGATAGGAAAAGGGATAATGACTCAAAACAGAATGAGGGCAGGTTCAGATTGGATATTAGGAAGAAATTCTTTACTTTGAGGGTGGTGAGGCACTGGCATAGGTTGCCCAGAGAAGTTCCTGTCCCTGGAAGTGTTCAAGGACATGTTGGATGGGACCCTGAGAAATCTGATCCTCTACCTGTGGCAGTAGAGTTGGAACTACATGAAATTTAAGGTCCCTTCCAACCCAAACCATTCTATGATTCTATGAATTTCCTGCATTTTCTTTCTTTCTTTGCACTTTTTTTTTTTTTTTTTTTTTGGTGTTTTGTTTTGTTTTCACAAAAGAAGCAATGTATTCAAGTTAGCTCAAACAATACAAGAATCATCTTTTATACTTAGAGCCATTTCACTTGCAACAAATTTTGGGGTGTTAGTGGCTTGTCAGGCTAACAAGGGAAAGAAAACAGGGGAAGGAGTGTCCTTCCTTATTAGCAGGAAATGTAATATTGGGTCTTCTGAGCTGCTACGTCTTCCTAGGTGATCAGAATCTGAATAAAGTTGTGATCAAAGAGCAAAATTAAAACCTAAAAATCTTTTTAAAACATGATGAATTTAGGTTTGTTGAAGTGCAGGGGAGCAGGTCTCTGAAATTGTCAGTGAGGGTCAGGGTCTCTTTCAAAAGGTTCAGTGTCAACCTCTTGATATCATAATTAAATGCTGTGGAAATAACTGTCTCTAGGTGAAAATCTTGGCATAAACAGAAGGAAAAGTACACATAAATACTTTATTGAAACACAAAGAAAGAAAAATGGTGTGATGAAGCTGGCTCCTTAAAGGTCCTGTAATATTGATTGCTGGGGAATAGAGTTTTCCAAAAGCATTCAATAACCTGATGTTAACAGAAGGAGAGTTAGGTCAATAGGGAATGCTCAGAAAACTATCCATTAATTACAAGGAAACAGAGTGATTCAGGTTGGAAGTGACCTCTGAAGACCATCTATTCCAACCCTCTGCTCAAAGGGTGGCCACCTGATCCAGGCTACTTAGTCAACCTTCCTCATTCAAGTTCTTTGATCTCCAAGGATGGGGATCCACAGCCTCTCTGGGTAACATGTTCCAGTATTTCATCGTGTTCCTGGTGATTTTTTTTGCTCCTGGATTTAGTCAGGATTTGCTCTCGCTGGAATTTACGGGTTTTGCCTCTCATCCTTTCTCTGTGCACCTCTGAGAATGATCTCTCTGAACTTTCTCTAGACCTTGTCATTAGGTAACTGCAGACAGCAACAAGTTCCCCTTTTGAGTTTTACTCTTAAGGCTGAACAAACCCAAGTGTCTTTTTTCCTTCTGCATGATTGCCTACAATGGGGTTATTCAAAGGAAGCTACAAATGCTAAGGCAGATCTCCTGCTGTGCCGAGTATCCAACTCGCTCTCTGAGGAGAGGGACAGCTCTGCCAGCCCACTTTAATCCTGCAGCCTTGTGGAGCTCTGATGTGAATTACTGCCGATGGTAGATGACAGAAGAGATGTGCATTGCTTGGTTACGGGGGAACATCTTTGTTCCATCTGACTGCTTCTTTTATTGTGAACCTTACTGTAGCAAGGAACAAACCAGATTTCTGCTGTCTGCTCTTCTCTTCCTAAAGTTTTATTAATTAGCTCATAAAAGCATCTACAGATCTCAGATGAATTTAATTTCATGATCCCAGTGTCCTTTGAGGATTAAGGATTAGGCTATACTTGCTTTGCTACAGAGGTGAAAAGAGGACTAGGAATGATGCAGGAAATAGGACAGGAGTTTGTGCCAGGGATAGATGAAGAGCTCACCCAGAGCACCATTATGGTGGGAAGCACCTGGGTGCTTTATTGTACTTTCATGTATTTCAGAGGTTCTCATATGCATTCATATTCTGTGCTATTTTGTATAAAATTGCTTACAATTTAGATTAGTTTCATTAAATGTAAGGAATTTTTAAGCATATTTTAAGGGAGTCCTTTTTTTAATCAAAATGCTGCTTTTGAGACACTAAAAGTGTTTAAATGTGAAAAAAAAATCCACAAACATTTCAATAAAACCAATATTTTATACTTCTATAATGTCAGAATAGGGCTACACCAATTACATTTCCACAGATGTAAAAATCTAGAGGAGGAATAGGTCACAAAGCTTTTTAAATCATAAAAATGTGATCATAGAATCCTACAATGGTTTGGGTTAAAAGGGACCTTAAAGATTCAGCAATTCATATGCTAATTTATTCCAGTGGTTATTCATTTTAATAGCTATTAAAGTATGTGCATTATTTCCCATGTGGATTTTTCTGTCTTTCAATTCCTAATCTCTTCTTTTCATGACTTCCTAAATGAAGGTCATTAAGTACTTAATATTTTGTCCCATGAAAAAGGCCCTACATTTCAACTTCTCTATTTTCTCCTTGCCAAACTAAAAGCCCTTATAACAATTTCTTCCACTCCTCAGCTGTCTTTGTTAGGGGCTGTTTTGGCTTTTGCCCCAGTGTTTCACCATAATTTTTGGACAACAGAGTATCTTTCAATGCATGTTTTCGCACCAGTTTCCTCGGTACCCCAAAACACATTTTTAGTCTGCATTTACTCCTTTTTCTGCTCAGTCTAAGCACACCAAACCCACATGAATTGCCCAGCTATTTTCGCTGCAAATTCACTCTTTTCAAGCATCAACAACAATGGCTTTTGGCTTTGTTTCTTTATATATATAATATTTATTGGCTATATTCAGACAAATCTCATTCAACTAGGACTAACTTAGTAAATTAACCACATCATAAAACAGGGCTTATGTCTTCTAATTTATGTTACCTTTTCTAACACCCTTTGTTCTAGCCTACATTAAGTCCTTAAGAGCTTTAGCTTTGAAAGGCATTGATGAAAATGCTGGAAAATATGTGGGTTTGGACTTATCCATGCGAACCCCCACTGAAAATATCTTCATTCACAAATCATTTTGTGCTTTTAAATAGCATTTTAGAATACAAACCATTTCCTTGTTACTTAATATGGGCTTTACTAATACTGCATGGTACATAGCCTGTTCCTTGGAAACTCAGAGACCACTTTTACACTTAAAGAGTATTTTTAATTGGTCATCTTTTTACAGTCTGGACTGAGGCTGTTTTTGAGAGTGCATATTTTCAATACAATCATATCAATGGTATTACATTCCCATCTCTTTCCTTTTTTAAAAATTACCTTTATTGCACTCATATTAGACTGACTACTTGGTGCTCACCCAGGCATATTTTCTGTCCATCTGGATTACAATTCTTTCAGCCTGTTGGAGTTTCTCTGCTGTTCAAGGTGCACAAAGGAGGAAAATTTATAAAATAGATGTATTCTCATCTGTCGCTTCAAGAGCTCTTAGACATTGATTCATCATGTCTCTTTATATATAATATTCTATTCACAGTTAATCATGTTTACTTTCTACTTTGTTTTACTGTGCAGTCTACTAATTACAGACAGGTATTTTATCCCTTCCATGTAAGAAAAGTGAATCATCCTCTTTATTTCCTAAAGCTGAATTGAAGTATTTTGTGAATAGTTCCCTATGTTCTGCAACACTATTAAGAATTTTCTTATCTTCACCCAGTGATGTATCTGCACGATTGCACAGAGCTTTTTTCACCATGGAACCAGGACTTTTCATTGAATCATAGAATCATTAAGGATTTTGCAAAAGACCTCTAAGATCATCAAATCTAGCTTTTAACTCAGCACTGCCATGTTCACCACTAAAACATATCCACAAGTGCTACATCCACATACCTTTTAAATGCTTGCCAGGAAATGTTCCTTTGAGCATATCTTGCCTTTTCTGGAAGCATATCTGTCATTGCTAGAAATTGAACTTTAGGGTCTGCAATGGCAGAGCAGCCAACTGGAGGATCCATGTCTTATGTGAAGGCTTGACCAACTTTTCAGCCACATGCTAGAGAACTGTAGGTGCAAACAATGGGCTCCAACTCTGTGGCTGTGATCTCAGTGTTAACAGAGAGTCTTTGGTGAAATTTGTTTGCATTGTGGCATCAAAGGTGCCATTTTGATGGTATTGTTTCATTTTTTTCATATTGTGGCATTTTTCTGTTTTCTTCCTCTGGAGGCAAGTTCTGCTGTAGTTTTCGCTTCAATGGCTATATGGGGAAAAAACCTCCAAAAACCAACAAATAGTATGTAAGGGCAGAGGCAAAATTATTTCCTCAGCTGAACCCATAAAACCTTCACAACAGACTCCTGATTCTGTCTTGAGTTATCTGAGTAGCAAATTCTGCCCAGAGGCTTGCACGAAAAAACATGTAGCTAAAAATCGTATTTTTCATTTGAAAGCAAAAGGTAACTGAGTTTTCACCAGAGCTTCCAAGGAATGCAATAGTAATTATGTTTTAAGCATTCTCTCAGCCTTTACCTAGATATCTGGGATGCTGATCAATGATACCAAATAATGGAACAAACTGAGGAGTTCATTGTGGAGATGGTGCCCTGTGTTAGGGGCATGCAGCTCAGGAGAGGATGTTGTCATGTAAACCAAGACAGAATTAAATGAACGCTGACTAAGAAGGAGAAGCTAAATAGCTGTGTGTGAGCCCTGGTTTGGGACAGTGTCCCAGGGCTTAGCCTAGCCCTTAATTATCTGCCTGACATGTGTGATTACTTAGTCCACGGTTGTAAAGTGTGTGTTGCAATTACTGTCCTTAAAGGGAATATGCTTGTGAAAGTGCTAAAATGTGTTTTAGATTTTCAAGAGGACTAAGAGGTTGATGACTGTCCTATTTTGGGTACCGAGAGAGGACAATTTTGAAGAAACAAATGTCACCTTGATTCATACTGAAAATTAGAGCTTTCTGAAAACAAGATCATAGAGAATCAGTTTGTTCTGTTTCAATTCTGACATTTTTAAGAGGCCTGAAATTAGTGCTGGATGTGGCAGACAATATTTGGGGGTTTACTTAGTTGTTCACTCTTTTCTTAAGTTCCTTAAAAAACTGGGCCAGATCCTGGGGTGAGATGGAGGGAGCTCCTGCAGGGTCTGGAGAAGAGAAGGTGCTAAAAGCTAGAAGAAGCTTCAAGGTCTGAGAGGTGAAAGAACCACAGGAAGAAGATGTAAACATGCAGCTCATGTCCAGACTGTAAGAATTTCTGAGAGGACAGGACAGAGAGAACTGGAGGGCTGATTTGGGGTCTGCTGCTCCTTAGAGTGTCCCTGAATTAGAAGCAGCAATGGCTGGAAGCATAGAGCCTCTTGTCCCGTGGAGCCATGATCTGCCAGAAGAAAATTGTGTATAATCCCTGCATAATATCTCTCTGATTTAAAATAATCACTTTGGTGCCATACATGCTAGCAAACAATGTTTGGCAGTATTCCCAAACAGGAATATTTTTGCCCTTGCTGTTAAATTGTTAGCAGGTACCCTGACACATTTTGTCCCAGTACTACATGATTTGCAAGCCAGCTCACGTAAAAGACCAGCCCCAGGAGCCAGGTTAAATTTTGGGAGAGTGGGACAGTTAGGTGGGCCAGACATGAGGTGCTCCAAGCTGCCTCAGATCATGGGAATCATCTTGGAAACATCTGAGTTACTAATTATAAATGTGGTCTTTGAGGTCTCTCTAATTAAAAATGTTAGGTTTCCAATAAAACCTCCATTTTCTGAGTCCAGGAATCTTTCACATCCAGTCCACAGCTCTAACCAACCCAGGGTCCTGTGTTACCGGGGTTTTGCCATCCCTGGCAGTGTCAGCTCTTCTGAAAGCAGAGCTGATCGGAGGAGCCACAGGATACCCCTGTTTCATTAGAGCATCAAGAAGTGCAAAATGTGGGCATGGGGTAGAAAGGTGTTTTTTTAAAGTACATTTTTCCCCAGCAATCTGAGTGTCAGAGCACCAGGACATATGCTCACTTTGAGATCTCCAGGTAGCTCAGTGCTGCTGTGTGCTGAGCTACTTATTGGCACCATCCAGTCTTTCCAGCTCTGCACTGGCAGCCTGCCATGAACTTGATGGTCACCCCAATTTGCCTATTTGTTTTTGATTGAATGCCACACAATGTACCAATTTTCACAAATTTACATATGTTTCTTTTTTTTTTTTAATTAATGAATATTTTTGCAGTTTTTAATATGTGTTATCAATCAGTTTCATGAACTGTGGGGAGATAAAACCAGCTGAATGAAGCCAAGAGAACAAATGGTCCTTTTTAACCTCAAATCCACCTTTCTTCCCAGTGCCAGCGTGTTTTTGAAAACAGTTGTTAGAAAATTAGCTGCATTTTCTAATTGTTCTTGTGCTTCTATATAGAACAGATCTGCCATGAATAACCCCTATGGATGCTCATGCAGGAACACACCAATCCATTTAGCTTCAGGGAATTACTTTCTCCATTTCCAGAGCGCTTTATCAGTAGAACTGTTTGTGGTGCCTCTCTTGAAGCACAACATCCCTTTGCTGAGCTAGAGAAGAGCAGAAGCAGCAGAGAAACCAGATAACCCCATGTTTCCTGTAAAAGGAGTTAATTTTTAATGATGATGGCAAAGGAGACCAAAAAGTGAGAGAGGGAGATAGAACTGGGTATTCTCAACAGGCACTGTTTCTACGTGGCAGAGGGGAAAAAAAATAACAAAGAAATCAACACCTGCTCTACTTATTTGTCCTTCATGCTAAGAGTAGAGGGAAAATGTTTTGGTACGGTGCATTTTGGTATAGGATACATTTTGTTAGATCATTATGATTTTGCCAAAGTGCCAGCATAGTCCAGGTGAGTTTCTGGTTCCTGGCAGCTCTGTTCCTGATTAATACCTAAACTCTTTAGGCAACACTCAAGGGTTTTGTCTTTTGATATGAGGCAACATGATGAGCTCCCTCCCAGGCTACTGGAGCAACTGTAAGCATAATTATCATTATTCTCCCCTCATGTGTTAGCATGAATTTGCAGAGGTGAAGTACCTCTTTGCAGGATTAGATCCATGAGTCTTTTGTCAAGATCCACCTGGATTTACCAAGTGGACTGCAGAATTATTCTAATCCTAATAATGCTTAGTACAGGACATGCCTTCACATAGCAGGTTGCCTTTCAAGTGTAATTAAAGACTCCTCAGATGTAGAAAATAATTTGAAACATTATTTAGATTTCAGAAGTCATAACGTTTATCACAAAGATAAAATAAGTCAATAGTTTAATATAGACATTCCCAGTAAGATTACTTCCAAAAAATGAATCACTTCTCAAAATTCTATTTTCTCAGCTGTCAATTTCTGTTCTTGGTGATTATATACCATAAAATGGCATTTTGCTTCCTCAGTACAATATTAAGGACTAATCTGAGTTTTGAAATGGCTTGTCCCTCTGTCATTTCTCTGTATAGCATATACTCTTAAATTTTAATGTATTGAATATAAGATTTGTCTTTTTTATAACTACTATTACATGAGAAGGAGGATTTTGGTTTGGTTGAACAATTAAAAATAATTTCTGGCTACAACATCCAATCTAATGCCTGTTGGTGTTTCATGCCCACAGTAAGCTGTTAAATTTATTCACCAGGTGTAAAAGGGAAGGTAAAGAAAATCAATCATTTTAAGGGAGCCCTGTGTTAAATTAATGCATATTAGGATCCCAAGTGGATTTAATTCTTCCACAAAAAATAAAATAAAAATAAAAATAAAAAAAAAAGAGACAAAAGGAAAAAAGAGGCCTGAGTTTCTGGTAGTTTAATTCAAAGGAAGATCTTTAAGTAACCCCATGAATATTAACATGCTAAATTTTAACATACATTGTTTTCACATATTAAATTGATTTTTTCCCTATTATTCTACAAGTCTTCTTAAGTCAAGAAATTTGTAGTTTAAAACCAGATATTTTAAAATTAACTGCAAACCAAGCAGGATATTAGACTCCATTCTTCATCCTATATAATATGGGTATAGAAATATGTTACAGGTGTAATTATGATATGACTTTCAAATTTATGTCTCTTAGGTTTCTGAGAAAAGCGAAACACATTCTTCAACAATTGTACACGAAACATGCATGTATAGTTGAACAATTCATCTAGCCTTGTAATCATTTGCATTTAATTTCCATCAAATGGGTAAACTTATTGTTATTAATATTTTTATAATTACTATATTTCATAGGAATATTTGCACAAGAAATGTGCTAATATTTATACCTTATCAGTCAAGAAATGAAGAAATAGTATATGGTTATGCAAAATTCATACTGTAAATACTGTCAATATAATGTTCATAAATCATATACAGGCAGAGGGCATCTACTAACTCCCATGTGATCATTAATTTGTGAAAACAGCGAAAAAAAATAATTAAAAAAATTTAAAATAACTGAGAAGAAACCGTAAGTTCAGTACAAATTATTTGCCCTGTGTTGCTGGTTGATCATACTCAGGAAGGCTTTATCTATTTGTCTCTTCTTTTTATGATAATATAGGTAGTGTAGTCAAAATATACACAAAGGATTTGCATTTTTCATCCCCCAAAAATTCTCTGTTAATTCAGCGGGAAAGAGTACTCTGATGGGATGCTTACTGTGAAGTAAAGTAATTAAATCTACTGGTAGAAAGCAAAAAGATTTTTTTCCCCCTCATAAATTTCTGTGCAGGCTTACTAATTTTTGCATGCCCAGAACGCTGATGATACTTTCAGGGCTGTAGTTTTTATTGCTCTCTAGCACCATGCCAGGTTATCCACAGGGTCACACATTGCCAAGACACATCCCACCTATGAAGATAAGAAGCTGACTACAGTCTCCACAGGGAGTCATCATCTGAACTACCCTGTCCTTTTATGGTGTACTGTACACAAGGTTTTCTTTGTAAGGGTCATATTGTTTCCTTCAAAAGTGGCCCATTTTCATCACCCTAATGCATTTCTATACCTTGTTGCTGAAGTCCTTGTTCGCTACTGGCACAAAGCAGTATGGATTGTCTGCTTTCAACATCTTCACCTCAGGATCATTTTGTTCTTATCATTCTCATTCAAGATTATTCTGCCTCCAAATCACATTTTAACAATATATTCTCTGGGAAGTGGAGCTGCAAATGTTCCTTTAATTTCTATCCCTGCTCAGCGACAGTACTTTTATATTGTTTCCTTGTATGTCTCTTAGACTGACATATATCTGTCTGCTGTGCAATATTAACATTGAGAGGGCCAATATATTTATTTGTTTCTTGTTGTGGGTAAAAGCAGAAAAAAAAAAAAAAAAACACTGGAAAAATTCACTGCTTGGACTCTCTAGCTCTTGCAGAACTGTTTGCTTTGAAGATGCTTAGGTGGCCTGCAGGATAAATGTTTATATACATCTTTATTTCTAGTGTATATTCACAGTATATGCATGGAGCAGTGTTGAGCTAAGTGAGTCACAGAAGCAGCATCCATCCCAGGACACACAAAGTTCTTACAACAAATATCCCAAGTTCCCAGTTAATGCCATTTGCTTCTGCTTTCCTTTTCCAAGGTGCTCTGCTAAAATAGCAGTTGAGTTGAAAGCATGAGTGAGAGAAGGCCATCAATTCCCCACCGCTGCTCTTAACTTATCTTTGGCCTTTATTTTCCATATGTTATGTTTGCAGTTCTGGTGTTATCTAGCAGAAAGTTGGGCAGAGCACAGGAGTAGGCACCTTTAAATTCAAGTGCTGAAAACTGCACATCCTCATTTTTAACATGTACCACCACTCTATTCAGTTGTTCAGCATTCCCAGATGAATCCCATTTTGTCCTTTATGAAATCTTAATGGAATGTTCTTGTTGGATCTACATAGCGTGAGTTATTTCTGTAGGGTTTCAGTCAGAGATTCTGATACTGTAGTGATAATAAGTATTTATATTTCAACTCTTTTAATTCTTCAGTTCTTCAGTAAAAGGTCTTAGAGCACTTTCCCACTCCTAATTAATCCTCAAGCTATAAGTAGTTCAAGAACAGAGCATCTAATCAGTGTCCTGGTTCTTCAGTCCCTTCAGACAGAATCCTTACCAAAGGGTGGCTTGTCCTTAAGTGCCCAGATGAGTTCACACTGTGGAAGTCAGTTACCAGGTGTAAATGTGATGGGATGGCAGGAATTTCCCTGCTCATCGTTATTGCTGACCTGTAGATGAAGTGGCCATTCCCACCCTCAGAATGCTCAGACAGTGCAGGAATACACTGAGCAGGACAATCCCCTCAAAGGAAGTTTGCCAGGGAACCATCACCCTAGTTACCCAAAAGGGTTTCTGGTGAGCACCGAATTAATTGTCCTGGCATTCGAGCCAAGACAGTAAATCTGCAGTTTCAGCAGTCTTGTGAACCACGCGAGACATTCCTGCAGAGCTGAAACAGGGTATTCTATATCCTAAAAAAGAGTTATTTCTTCCTTTCTTTTCAGAGTAATACTTTGCTCTGCTGCTGCTGTAATTCCATGTATTATTTCTTGCTAGGAGGTACTTTCTTGTCACACTCACAAGAAATGGCAAAAAGCTGCAGACGTAAATTTGCAAGAATGCTGGCACAGATCTAGCCTGAGTATCACCTGCTGTCCTTCTTTGGCTTGTCTGAATCCTAAACTGCTGTGCATGTTCAGGTTCCAGAAACAGCATAACCATGGAGTTCAGTATGAGTAGGTTAAATTCACTCGTGGTGTCATCTAAGCTAGTTCATGTGGAGCTTGTATCTCTACACTGCTCTGCCATCTGCATTGTAGTTAGTCATCCACGCTTCAGATTTTCTTTCCTGAAAGAAAACCGTAGGAGGGGAAAACTTAATCTGAGAGTGTGTGCGTGCGTACCGATTCCTGTGCTAGCTCTTTGTCACAATCAGTGCAGGAGGCATCCTCAGGCGATGCCGCTTATTTTTTTGCAATCTACCACAAATGCAGGCCTGGATTTCACTGTTTCCTCATGAAGACTGTTGTATGTGTTTGTTTCCCTTTCCATGGAGAGCCCCTTGCAGAACTGTCACAGGACTCTGCAGCAAAGCAGCTCTGCTTTCTGCACCACACACACTCTGCCTCTTGTGCGGTGCTCTCTGCAGCTACCGGGAGAGAGGGTGCAGCCAGGTGGGGGTCAGTCTCTTCTTCCATGTAACAAGTGATAGGACAAAAAGTGGCCTCAAGTTTCCACAGGGGAAGTTAGATTAAATATTAGGAAATTTTTTTTTTGCTACATGTGGTCAGGCATTTGAACAGGCTGCCCAAGGAAGTTGTGGAATTGCTGTCTCTGGAAGGGTTCAAAAAACCTGTAGGTGTGGTGCTTGGGGGTATGGTTTGATGGTAGGCTCGGCAGTGTTGGGTTAATGGTTCAACTTGATGATCTTAAAGGCCTTTTCCGTTTGAATTCTGTGTTTTTTATTGTGAAGTCTGTAGAGCTGTTGCTTTCTCCATGTGTCAGTTCTTGCTGTAGGTAACGTGGACTATGCCAAGCTGACAGATTTTCATCACCATCCTCAGAGGAGTCAAGTGTATCATTCCTGTGCTGTACTTCTTCCCAAATCAGCCACCTACTCCTCCCACCACAGAGTGCACGCAGAGTTAAACTGCAAATCCAAGGAGGATCTTCATGGCTCCACCATTCTCTGCCATCCAAAGCTGTTAACTCCTTTGCTTCCTGCACTAGGCTTACAAGGAGTTGACTGTGGGACCTTCTGTTTGTGAAAAATATGTGTAAAAGATGCTTGTCTGGTTTGCTACTACATTTAAACTTTTAGCTAGTAGAAAGTGTATCTTTAGCTATTTTTTCCCAGCTCATAGAGCTATTAAGTTCTTTATTATTTGTTTTGGATTTGAATATCAAGCTTTAGAAAAATTTAACTAATTTATTTAAAAGGGAATAGCAAAAGCAAACACAAGGTTCAATGGAAAATGAAAGTTGAGAAAACAAAACAAAAAAAAAAATGCAAACTAGTTCTGGATTCTGAACCATCTCCTCCAAGTTTCTCAGTTCTTTTAACCAGCTGAACTAACCTAAGCCATACAGAAAATAAACATTTTTATGAAATATCAGACTGTTCCTATGATATCTGCTGACTTATTAATGGGTTGCCATATTATTCCAGGTTCACGGGCTGCTATGAAAAGCTTTTCAAATCAAATCAAATCCAGACAGCCTCTCCAGAGGCTCTAGGGAAAGTGCCATCTGGTCTTCCTCCCTTTTAGCTGCTCTTCTTTATTACTGATAGGATCATTCATATTCTTAAGACTGTGAAGCCACTATTAGGAGAGATCAGCCTTCCTAACTAGCAAAGCAAGTTCTTGTCATTGCCCTTGATCAACTTAAATTGCTCTCTTGGGCATCTGTTCATTCAGACCTAGCTGAATATCATTTTTAATTCTCTTTTTTCTGTATTTTTTCAAACACAGTCCTCATTCAAAAAGAGGACTTGAGCTTTCACTCTGCACTTGTAGCAAAAGAGATGTCACTTGAGGAAGGAAAGTATTGTAATACGGAAAAATATTATTATAGCAATAGCACTTGTACAGTACTTTGCATCTTCAAAGCCCTGTGCCAGCTAATTTCTCAATTAATCTTAAGTATACACTTTTATTCATTTGCACTTATGAGGATTAATCTTAGAAACTGAAACTATTTAAAAACTGTTCTTACATGACATTTCATGTGTGCAAGATTGAAATAATTAATTAATTAATTTCCCTATTGCCTTGCTGTGGCAACTAAATTAATTTATATTGTCACTGTTGTTTGTTTTGCAGTGTGGGATATATGTCAATTACAGCAATGGAATCTGACTCAATGTGTACTATTTTACCATATATTTATAAAAGCAGACATTCTCACTGGATTCAGACCACAGACAATGGAGTAGTTTGGGAAACTTGTAAATCCTCTGTGGTCTCAGCTGGAATTAAAAGTTTGATAGATTTCTGTACTCGAAAAGAATGATGATTCTATTTCACCTACTACCCTTTGGAGTGTATAGGCAGTGAGATTCCCTGTAACTAGGGACTGCCTTTATCCAGTGTAATAAAAGACCTCTACAATTACGCTCAGTTGATTTTGATTTGAAGAAAGATAGATCTCAGAATTAACTAAACTCATACAGATTTCATGGCAACGCTTATCCAGATTAAAGAGGGAGAGCTAAATTAGTGCTTTGCTGGGAGGAAGGTGGGAAGTGACTTGCAGCCCTTGATACTCTTTGTCCTATGCAGGGCCAGGATAAGCTGGGCTATTGTAAAGTGATGCAGACTGAGGCAGAGCAGTGGGCTGAGCCTGCCATGAAAGAAAAAACACCTGTAAGAAACAAAGTGTTTTTACACCCCCAGATCATTGGAAAGCTCAGGCTTCTTGTTATTACAGCTCTTCTGGATGATATTATCTGATAAATGTCCAGTCCTTTTTAAATCCTGCTGGGCTCTGCTTTAGAGATATGCTCTGACAGTGCCATCAAAAGGCTATCAGATGAAAGAGTGTAAATCCAGGGTAAAAATGTATCCAGTGTAAGTCTGACAGAAAAAAATCAGTAAAGAAATTGAAGATTGCTAAATGCAGGACACAGGATAAGTATCTCTCTAGTTTGTAATTTGGTATTTTAGGCCACATTGCAAGGATTACTACCCAGGGTACTGGTCATCCATACCATCTGATGTGGCCTGGGAATTATCTCTTTTGGTGCACATTTTTTTCACCTGAAACTCCAGGTCCACTCAGTGGAGATACTGTAGTTTTGCTTTATTGAGGTGAAAATGACCAGTAATAGCTAATTTGTGATATTGATAGTATCTGCTTGTAGTTCTTTTTAATTTGAAGTTATCTTTGCTTCTTCAGCTCTTGTTATTCCAGCTGAATGCCCTGATTTTTCCCCAGTGATCTTGTGTGCTCACTTTAGACAGCAAATGAGAAATCCGTGATGTGTAGTCAATATAGTCCATGTGATAATGGAAGAAAGAAGTAATGTTTTGGTAACAAATGGGAACGCTTTTGTCTTGTGTTTTTGGGGTGCTTTTTCATATTTAGATCATTTCTATTTTGCAGCTTGTAGCAAAGAACATCAGAGTCAATACCAAATGTGCTTGTTACAAATGCCTTAAAAATACATACTCTATATATACATGTAGGTATACAGAAATCTGGCAGCCATATGGGATTTTCACACACCTGTCAGTAGAGTGAATATGTTTGAATGTGAAATCTCACATTCTGTGCCAGAATGTAAGAACAGAGCCCCAAGGACATAGGTCATGTGTTGAGTGTATCAAATCACCTAGAAGGCAGCACTTTAACAAAGCACCACATTGTTGACTACTATGGCGGTATCAGCTGCATTACCCATTGGAAGGTAACATGGAAGCCAGGAAAACTAATTAAAAATTGCAAGTGTGAAACAGGGTAGCAATTTCTCTTGGAATTGTGGATCTTATGTAATGCCACAGACTCTGGTTTATGTATGCCACCTACACACAGCTATGAAATATTGCTGTGGCTTACAATAGTGAGATATTGGTCACTTTTACAAACATTTTCTTCAGTAAGGGGGAGCTGAATTTTCACATGAATGTTATGCTGGTCAAGGACATTCAACCATGCATTGCTTCTGTCTTATTCATGTGGCAGCAGATTGTTATAAGGCAGTGTCATGTTTATACCGATCCTTGGGAAGCCTCTTAAGAGTTTGAATGGTTAAGGCAAAACAAAAAGGAAAATAGGGCATTCTAGCACATATGGTTTGGAACTGTCTCTTGTAAAAAATAGGTCAGAAAGCCTAATTAGTGCACAAGACAACAAACTGTTGTAATCAGGCCATTTTAGGGAACCTCCATGATATTCACATGAAATATGTAAGCCCCTGAGAATAGAATTTGGTTCTAAAAGCCAAATCAAGTAGCATAGATTTTTTTTTTTCTTTTTGCTGCTTCTTAACAAGCCAGGGTTTATCATTTGGAGTATTTTCTGTCCATACTGGATTATTCTTGGTTAGTATCACTGGTGAATCCAGATATTGGATCTTAGCTGTCCTTTCCTCTGAGAAAGACAGAGACATCAAAACCATTGCTCTGATTAAATCCTGATATGTTTCCCTACATCCCTACATTCTGCCACTCAACTCTAGAGAGCTTTTCCTTCATACAGTCTTCCGTAGTAAGAGCCAACAGCACATGCAGAATGCTGCTCATGCCTCTGGCCTGGAGTGATTTTTTTTCTCAGATAGTAAAGGTGCTGAATACAAAGAGACAAATGAGGAATGGGGTGGAACAAGCAGCTGAGAACAGGAGGAGCGGGATATATATACACACACATATATACATATATATATAGGACTAGCTTTTGCTATGCATGAAATGCAACACCCTGTTCCCACATTGTGACGCACATCAGTCGGTCCAGATGGTGAGAAGGGTTGGGTTTCTGCCTGGGGCTGCCGGCACAGGCTTCATTTGCATTCCTCAGCCCAGTTGTTAGTGGAAAAGCATCCAGGCAATGCACAACCACTCACACAACTGTGCTCACCTTCCCAAGAACAGCATTTCTTCATGGCACCTAAAACAGGGGGAGTTTTACAGGCATGGGAAATGAAAGCAGCTGGAGCAAGCGTTCAGGTTCCAAATGGAACTCTCTGAGAATCATCACCAGGGATGTAGAAACAAAAAAAATCCTCTCGAATAAAATGTTCATTCCCACTCTATCCTCAAACAAATAGCGTTGAGTTTGTGTAAAACACATACAGAATTCCTGGAGCTCAACTCTGAAAGAGCAACTTCTGCTCCCTCATAAAAAATTGCCATAAAAATACCTTTCCAGTGCCTGATCCCTGGCTGTGTTTTACCATTACCATAACCAGCTTTGCTTGTTAGGGACTAATTCTGAGTGTCAATTTGTGGCATGTGCAACAATTGTGATTTTTATTGCTGTAATTAATCTCATTTGAAAATGTTTAGTTTAATTGAGTGGATGAATGGTAATTCGGTGTTTGGTTCTGTTATTTTGTATCAATATATTGACTTTAAAAGCTATGGAAGCATATGGGGAAAAGAAACTATTAGAGAAGTGAAGAGCATTATAAGTATATTCTTATAATTTAGAGGATGATCTTAAAACCTTTCAGTATTTTTAGGAGGATTTTAAATGGGCACAGAATTTCACCTAACAAGTATATTGCTTTTAACAGTCATTCTACCTGGAGTAATGCTTTTAGGTTATCTGTGCTAATGTCCCTGGAATTTGCCTGAATAATTTCCATTCATGATAGTAGAAGTAACGAACCCTTTGTTAGTTGCTAAATGAGAACTGTGTCTTTAAGAAGGGAAGATGTTAATGAAGATTTAGAGGAAAAAAATCGTGAAAATTGTTACCTAGAGGACACTGAAGCCACATTTACTACTGCATTAAGAAATGTTTAAGTGCAGAATTTGTGTTGGCAGATGGTTTCTTCTATGAGTTTTGCCTCTCCCCCAAGTGCAGTTGCTCATTCCACCTTAACAAGGTGCAGTGATTGACAGGTAGAGATGTTGCACAGAGCAGAAGGTGGGAGTGTGCTCTATTGGTTTGTGCTTGTACATCCTGAGCACCAATTACTGTCACTGCTGCCAACACTGATGTGTTTATCAGGATGAGTTATAGCAGAATATATGTACACAGGCAGTGTGTATGCTGGATGACCACCCCCTGTGATGTAAAATATGAGAGTCTGGGAGCTACCGTTTTATAATTCATCAGGTTCAGCAGCTGAATGTTGTTGGTTGGCTTAGTTATAAAGGCAAGTGTGAACCGAACAGCAGACAGGAGCATCTTGCATTGAGAGTCCTGCAAAGCTGCATTTGGTGACTGGGCTCCGCTTTTGTTCAAGTGAATTCAGTCCTCGGTGAGTGATGGGGGTTCTGTCGAGCTAAAGCTGTTATTATATAAGCTGGGGAACCTGCCTGCTAGTTTAATGTGTATTTTGCTGCTGGAAGTCCTTGTCTGTGGCTGTTTTTAGATTTTGCAATATTTTCAGTTGTGTACATTACTGGCACAAAATGAGATGAAAAGAAAAATGCAATGATGAATTATTCACCATCGTGCTGCGAGGATCTTTTTCCTAGCTAAAGTTACTTTCCTTTAGTGAGTGTGTTGGGGCTTCAAGAAGCTACAAACCAGCAAATTTACCTGTCATTTAATTGTTTTTATTAGCACTTAAAGACAGTGTGGCTGTGGCTTTTGTAACAAGAGGAAGGAAAAGAATAAGCAAATATCAGAAACATTTACAAATTCTTTGCTTTTTGTACATGTGGCTTTTCAGATGCAGCATTAAATCTTTTATGTGCAGTGAGGGGCTACAAAGAATCTGAATTGTAGAGCTTTTTAATTAGATACTCAGTAAATCGGTAGCTTCTTTCTGGTTTTGTGGTAATATGCTTAGTATCACATTAAAATGAATGATTCCCCATCTTGCATAACAACAGTGCTCAAATATGTGTAAGATGAAAGGCAAAGGGAGACTTAGAAACAAACTGTAGAAATATGCTATAGCAGAGCTATGCAGAGAAAGGTATATTTCCTATAGCATCTGCATGACTTTTTGAATTTCACCAGCTTTAGATTCTTTGCTCTAATTATCACTTGCTTCTTTTTGAACTCTGTATCTTTTCAAGCAAGCTCCGTTAATATGTTTACATTATCTTGCCAGTAGCCTTTAAAGATCAGTAAGCCTGCAATTTTTTTGTTGTTTTAATCAGAAAGGAATTGAAAAGCAGAATTTATGGAATTGGAATATTAAGATTGCCATAAAATACCTATATGTCTCCCCAGGAGAGGAAAGTGGTCACGAGTAACAATTTTACTTTTTCTTTTATTAGCAACAGTATTACAGTCATTGCTTTTGTCTCATTGTACCCAGTTTGGGGTTGTTTTTTCATTCTGTGTGGGTTGGAGAAGCAAGTTTATTGTATCTAAATATCAAGAGAGCTTGGCAGAACAGCACCTGTTGTCTTATTGCTGTATTATTAATACATGGAGGGAGACACTGTCTTCCAGAGACCTCTCACCTGGTATCACTCCAAATTATTTACTCTGTAGTGATTTAGACTTGTATCATGACTTCTCCCTTAGAAATAATTTGTTCAGTGAGTTATATATGAAGCATCAAAGCTGCAGGACTGATCCTGCTTTAATTAATAAGGTATCTCATTTTAGTATCAATTTTTATTTAAAGAGAAAGGATTTTTAATTTAAGAGAAAGGCAAAGTGGCCTTTCCCACTGATTTCCTTTGCTTAGCAGATCTGCATTTACTCTTTATAAATCATAAATTTGAAAAGAGTAGAATTTTTGGTGACAATTATTTCCTGGCAGCCTAACAGACTACAGCCTATTTCTAGGAAAGAGTGTATACCTTTGTCAGCATTACTTTATTTAAGAGTATTGCACTGCTTCTTAAGCATTCAGATCTATTTTCAGTGACCCCTGTGCTAGCAAATGGGTTTCTTGAAGTGTGAGCTTCTGGCTTTGCAAGTTCTCCTCCTTTCAGAAATCTGTGATACTGCATCCATCTGTCTAGGCATTTATATTGCATGCATCACAATGGTGTAATCTCAGCAATATGAACATTAACCATGTAAATGTATGTACTGTAACTTAGGAAGTATAAATTAGGACAGGAAAAGCAACCCTAAAAGGAGAAAGTTATTATATGGGCATATGGGCTCTTGTGGGAACCAGAGATCCAGACTCGCTATTTGTTATTACACAATAAATTAAGCTGACAACCAGTTCAGTCTCCAGGCAGTGGTGTGGAGGCTTGGGCACAGATGAGAGCAGCTCCTCAAAGTTCACTCCAAATAAGACCAAGGAAAATAGCCAGAGGATGTGGCAAAAATCCCATTTTATCCTGGGTGCATGCCTACTGCTCCTTTGTGGTCATATCCCTGGAGAGATGCTGAAGAAAAAACAACAGAGGCTAAGAGACACATCATCTCAATCTGGAGGACACAGATGTTTTATCTGGGTATTAGTTTGGTGCTGTGATGCATGCCTTTCACCTGGCAGTAAGAACAGCAGTGCTCTCTGTGGAGCACTGTGTATTAAATGCCCTTAGGGCTGGTCCAGGAAACAGCCATCCCTGTAGTTAGTGCTACATCCCCCTGGAAACACTCTGCTCCACAGCTCCAAGAGTGTGTTGGCTTCCTGACCATTTCTGAATAGAGGTAATATTTTAGGATTGATGCATAGGACTCTTGAGTAGCAGAAATCTACTCTCCAAGACAAATCTTGCTTTGCTTTTGCCTTTTGGCTACAGATGAAATCAATCACCATTATCTCTTGTATAAAATATAAATGCCCAGGAGAAATATCTTAGATAAAAGTCCTTAGCTCAGAAATTGATCTTTTTATCTTTTTCCTTTGGTCTGAAACACCTGTTTACTGACCTTCAGGTTTACTGTGAAGTCCTATGGCAGTTTGTGGTCAACATTCTTGACAAAACTGATTATTGGATAAGCCAGCATTAGGTTTTGGAAAGTTTTTTTGTTTTGTTTTATTTTGTTGGTTTTTTTTGCTTAGGACTAAATATAGCTAATGTGTGACTGTGTAGTTGTGTGACTGTGCTCTTTGTGTAAAAAGTGATTGGAAATTCCAGCAGGAGTCTGTAAACGCGAAAGTTTGTATGCCTGATACATTTCTGTTTTGCTCTTTCAAGCACACAGTACACAAACCATGCTTTCAAACAGAGCAAGATATTTATAATATTGAGTCTTGAGCACAGAAACATCTAATGCATAAAATTGAAAGCTATTAATTATATATTAACTCTCTTTTTATTGAAGAGACTGATAAAGTGACACTGCTATTTTTAAGAATTCTCAGGTTTGAGTTCAGTATTTAAGATGGGTGTGAAACAAAGCTGTATAGACACTAGCAATCATAATGATGGGCTTTCAGGGAGAGGGCGTTCACTGGGAAAATGGGTGAAATTATAGGTTAGCCATGTAGTATGCTCAGTGTTGGGAATAGCCAATGCAACTTTATGGAAGGGAAGAGACAGAACATAGTTAAGGATGTCAGTGTGTCAGTAGAAAGCAGTAGAGCTTTTTGTATATCCAGAAAACTATGGAGAAAAACTCAATTTTAAAGGACTATCAAACACTCAGTGCATTACAGGAATAAATTTGGCACCTGGAACAGAGAAAGATCTTGTTCATAAACACAGCATGCCCTTTGATGTTGGTCTGCTCTTTGTGCTGTGAGGAAAATACATGTAAAGGTCTAATCCTGCAGAAGAGATTTTGGTTAGGTTTTATATAATTTTACGAGCAGGAGGAGATATTCAAGTTATTAAATCTATGAAAAGCTAACTTGTAAGCAAAATCTCATAAATGCTAAAATCAGTTTATTTGTGGATTCAAGTGCTTGGTTTGTTTAGTGGCTCCTGGTGTCTTGGCATCTAGATGCATTATGCTATTATTTTTTAAAAGAGGAAAAAAAAAGAACTATTGATGTAAGTATTCTTTGCTGGGGAAAAAAAATAAAATAAAATAAAAGCACCTTCCTTGCTGCCAGATGGACAAACAGATCTCTCAGTCCTTGAAACGTCACAGGTGAAAAGGGTGTGTTCCAGGGTAGTAGAGTTGGTTTTGGAGAATTCAGCACCAGAAATCAGTAGGAGCCAAATGTCAGCAAAATAAAGTTATACAAATTACCTGTTTTCTGAATTGCATTTAATGTAGTCTAGATGACGAAAAGCATAAAAAGTGTTCATCAAGAGTCCTTTCCAAGCTCGTGTCAGCTTTCTGTAGAGTTCTTCCATGTTCTCAGGGAGCATGCATGGTCAGAAGGGTGCTAGTTCCTAGAGCTGTGTCTCCACTGCAGAGTAGTTACAACCAATGGGGAAGCTGCCCATAAATAGAGGTGTAGGATTTGACACACATCTGGGATCATCTCTGGTAAAGACAGTACAGCTTTAAGTCCTGCTGGCAGCACTTGGATATATATCCCACGAAGGCTGCACTGGAAGTCCCTGTGCATTCCTCTAGGTGAACACTTTTCATCTTTTTACATCATGACCACGTGCAGAAGAAAAAAAATCTGGTGAGGCCCTCTTATGAAAGTGGCCCCAGATGAAAGTAGCAGCTGCAATCTCATCAGATTGCAGGCTGAAAGCACTCAGAAATACCTGCAGCTTTTCTGGTCCTCAGTTTATTGTCCTGCTTGAATAATTGAAGATGGAGAACATTTGTCATCCCACTTGCAGGAAGCCAACAGGAGTGATGCTCCTCTGCAGCAGATTCATTTGTTGTCTGAACAGCAGTGGTGCACTCTCTTCTGTCCTATACAAAGTCCTAATTAATGGTTGGTGGCCTAAAGCTTAATAATAATAATATACAAATTTTGTTTTGTACTACAGGGAAATGCTTATGGCATTAACAACTTTCCACTTGGGAATTCCCAATGTGCTCACTCAAAAGTCAGCCTGATAAAACTGCAGATTGAGTCCTCATTCCCAGAATACTTCTGTAGTGTTAGCAGAAATCTCCTATTCTTTTAGCCAGGCAGGAGAATAATCTGGATTGAAAAGAGGCTTTTTAAATCCTGAGAGTTAATGTCATCTTTACATCACACCAGGCAGTGTGTTGTGTTTGAAGAACCTGCAAAGTGGCAGAGTGAGACATGGGCTGTCCCTTCTAATTCATTCCTGTCCCATTCTGGAGACAGCACAAGCCCACCACTCTGTAAGCATGATTTGCAATATGTTGGTGCTAGGTTCTAAGGAAAGGAATTAGTGCAGTGGTATTTGAGCTAAGCAAATGCTAATTTAAAAACCCACTATTATCCCTTTTGCGTGTTGTGGTAATAACCTTTAACGTTATAAAATAATAAAGAACTGATTTAACTGTGTTTTGTGCAGCCACATGCTGAAACTGAACGAGTGAGCAAGCCAGGCAGGCTAATCTATCGACTTTGTTGTGGGGAGGTTTTTTGGTTTTGGTCTCTTTTTCCTTCTATTGCTAATTATTTCTATCTTTTAAGGAAATTGTACGCTCAGAGGCATTTCTTGCTGCGTTCAGTACTGTGTTCCCCAAGAAAAAAAACTATACACAGCAGCTAGTAATACTAGTGGTATCTAAGTAATCAAATATTACTCACTAAAGAAAATCTCTGCTTTCTTTCAAAAAAATCTACTTACAAGTTTTAAGAAGGTATAAACATAAATACAGTATTACAGTACTTTTTCATGTAAATAGTATTTTATTCTCTCTGTATTTATTTACAGTACTTTTAATCTCAGGTTTTTTTATAGGAGTAGATCTTTGATCTTCACTACCAAAATATTCCTTGTGAAAGGAATCTATTATTCCAGATAGAAAAGTGATAATAGGCAAAAATCATTATCTGCTCTCAGTGTTCCATGGACTGTCCTTGCCTTTCTCAGGTAGGTGTTTCTGGTAGACATTCCATAGAAAAACAACAGTGCACACTGGCTGCTGCTGGCTTTGGGTTGTGCTGTAGTCCAGAAAGGTAAAATAAAATTATTAGGTGAATTATTAGGTCTTAGGTGAAACTTGGCTGTTACCTATAGTGGTCTGTATTTCTTCTCTTTGAGGCACAATCACAAATGTTAGATACTTCTCTGAATGTATCCTTCCAACACAGAAACAAGTTTGAGAGGAGGGGAAAATAAGACTCCTCCATTCAAAACAGGTTTTCTAGGTGTGGGATTAATTTTATTTCACATTTCTTTGCAATTTGTTAGTTAAAAACCATACAATTTTCTGTAGATATTCTAAAATGTTCTCATTCGAATAAAATAAATTGTTCTGTAATACTGAATGCACTTTAAATGTTTGTGGTTCATGTTTGGTTTCTTCTACTTCTGTTCAAATTTTATCATCTTTGAATTATAATGCTAGACTGGTCTAGCTGTACAAGATGCCTAAAACAGCTTTATAGAGAAACTTGGATATTTTTATGGCAGTGATTACATGTTGGCTTTTTAAGGTAATGTGGTGTAATTTTGCACTCAAATCTCTTTATTTGGTTTTCACTCTTTCATGTCTTGCTACTGGCACCTGACCCCTGAAACAAAAACACTTGTATTCAGCTTTCTCCCATCTTTTCAAAGATGCAAATAAATTCTGCTTTGTTTTTATTAAATTCATTTCGGTGCATAGGTATTGAATGTAGGGATCTGAAACAGGGAAAGTGCAAGTGCTAGAAGACAGAAAGCAGAAAGGACTGCAACTTTTTATGCAAAATTCTAGTACAATTACCGTGAAGTGCATCTGTAAATTTTAGTTCAGGATTATATACCAGTCATAAACTAGTCCAAATTTTGCCCTAGACTACTAATAATACTTGACATTCAACATTTTTCCTCAATTGTTTGAGATGCTTAACGTAAAAAATTGACTGAATTTAATGTTTCAGTTTATTTTTGGTATGCTTGTTTAATAGAAGAGGAAACAAGCTTAGTCTATAGAAGTTGTCTGGAGACCTGTCAACTAAATCTTTAAATATGTTTGATCAAGAATTATTGATTCATATTTATCATAGGAGGTGTTTTTAAGATTTGAAACATGGGAAGAAAAATTACAAATACTTATTTTATTTTAAATTAATCAACTAACTGGTATGTTTTCTTATGGATCACACAATAATAACACTTTTATCTTCTTTCTTTTACTCCTTATACTTTTCCCCAGTGTTAGGTTCCCATACCTGAGATCCTGGATTATGCTGAATTTTGGTATAGTTATTTTTAAAGTATACATGAAGTTAAAATATAAGCAATATCTTATGTCAATATGACAGTCAAAATACCAGAAATATGTCTCTTTTTTTACAGGCTTGTATTCCCAAATATAAATATGTGCTGAAGACAAAGCTAAATGGGGGGGGGGGGGGGGGGAATCAAAAAACAAAGCCATAGGTAGACAGTGCTGAAAAACTTCAGTTGTCCAAAACTGTCATTTGAGGGAGGGACAAAAGAGAGGCAGAAGGAATTAATGTTAGAATATTTGTGCTGAAAAATGGTATCCCTTCTGGGAAATTGCATTTTGATTAAAAAGTTGATTTTTCAGTGAAGAAACATATTTAATCTACTGGTTTTCCCCAAAACAAAAACAAACAAACAAAAAATTTAAAAAAGAGAGATACTTGAGTTTATGCAAAAAACTTGAATGCAAACATTGAAGTCGGTCACTGAATTTGGTAATGGAAACTGTAAAGGTATAAGCACTGATGTGGAAACATCCAGAGCCTGATTGGGATCTTTCTTACACCATTTGCATATAACTAAAAACCTGTAAGTCAAAGACTAGCCTGAGAACACAAACGTAGTTAATGTGTACCTTAATCTTGGGTTAACATCTGTGAGACCTCACTCAGCCTTTCATCTTCTGCTGAATATGCCCCTTGCTGACTGAACCTCCAACTATCTGTAGGTCTTTCAGACAAAGTTGTAGTTAAATTAATCTGCTCAGCCTGAAGGTCAAGCATGACTTTAATTTAGCCACTGTTCTGTCCTTTGATTTACTTGCAGCACATCTGTGATTGTGAGTGACAGCCTTGAGGTGGATACCATAGATATATGGAGTTTGTCCTGAAGTCTGTGAAACACATCAGGATTCTTTTGGATAATTGTAAATTGTCTTAACATGTGATTTGTAAAATCCATCCTCTTTCAGATGAATTACATAAACTGCTATATAAAAATAAATTTAATGTATCATCTTAGGACATCTATTTTGTTGTGAAGCTCCTTCTCAAAGGAACATTTCAGACATTATGACTGAACCTTTGTTTCAACTTAAGTTTTTTGGTGAGGTTAATGCAGAAAGCAAAGACCACTTGCATGTTGTCAAACTGCATTTGTTTGAAATGCGTGACATCTGCCACCTAAGATTATGCCCCAGGGAATTCCCTATACGTTATTTCTGAAATGTGAAATGCAGCCACCTCTGCTGATGAAAGGGTAGGAAGAGAAATGCCAAACATGGCAATATTCTGCATCAGGGGAAAACCAAATCAAAATAATACTCATTTTGTATGATGACCAAATATGTTTGTGGTGTGTGTCTGAACAAATATAGTTTTAAGCATTGCCCTAAAAGTTCTACAAGCTGCACACATTTCAGTGTATTTAATTCACAAAAATATAGTGCTTAGTTGATTTTCCCTAGGATTTGGATTTGTACTCCACCAACTCCAGGTATTTCAAATATAGATTCTTAGTCATCATCTCTGGTGCTAAATGCCAGCAATTATAAGTACTGGTTGACTCATTTCTATACTCCATGAGTTTTCATGGCTGTTATAAAACTTTGAAAATACTGACAGACCTGTAGCCATCGTAGGCACTGCCTGTATCATGGTTCAATATTAAATATAGCCAGATATTAAACCTTTATATTGCTGTACCCAGTTGTTCAATAGCACTGTCACCAGGGAGAATAATGTGAGCCAGGGGACATTAATACAGCTAAGTGTAATATTTTATGTATTCTAATAATCTTTGCATTCTAAAGAGCTGAAGTTATTAATCATACATTATCCTGCCAATGGGTTTTACCAGTTCTGTGTTTCTGAGCATAAGAGGAGAAGGAACTTTGCTTATATGTTACATTTGCATAGCTACAGAGAATTAGAGTATTGTTTCACAGACCCACAGAATAGTAAAGGCTGGAAGGTAACTGGATAATCTGTTCCAACACCAGTCACTCTAGTAGGGTCAACAAAGGCAGGTTGCTTAGGGTCATGTAGTGTCAAGTTTTTAATACCGCTGCAACCCTGGAAAACCTGTTCCTCTATCCAGTCATCCTTAGAATAAAAAAGTTTGTTCTAATGTTTAAGTGGAATTTTCTGTATTTCACTTTATGCCCAGTGCCTCTTGTCCTGCTGCTGGGAAGCACTGAAAACCATCTTCTTTATACCCCTTCATCAGGAATGTAAACTGGCTAAAATTCTTTACATATGGCATTACTATCCTCACCTGACCAAACCATTCTCTAGTGTTTGAGACCTCTAATATGCCTTAAATGTGGCAAGGAGGAGCCAGACTTCTAAAAAGACATATGAATCCTTCTCAGAATTCTGTGACTACTCTCAGGCTCTTCCCAGATGTGGGGTCCTGGACATTACGAAATATCATTCTTGGTGTTCATAATTTAAATTAGACACCACTACTTTCATCCAATACCTTTTCCCTTTTGTTCAGACCTGACAAATGCTTGCTTAGAAGTTAAGTTCACTTTGAAATTCTGGCAGGTAATGAGAATTCTGAGTTTGGCTGCTATTCGTCCTTCTGTTTAGATGGTAATTCTTTCTGGATCTGCCTGTCGGAAATGAAACAGAATCTCATGCAAACAAAAGAAACCTTTGCTTAATTGGGAGACTTGCCTACACGGCACAGAGTGTGAAAACAAAAGCATGCTTGCATAATCTTGTAGCTGGCTTCAGCATTGGGTTGACTGATTAAAGAAAAATCCTCTATGAATAGGGTATGGCCTATATAAAAGAAGTTAAAACCTCAAATTTGCTTGCATTTGCCAGCGTCCTCTTTAGCAGCCTTTCTACCCCAGAGATTTCCCTTATTTCCTTTCAGTGTGAGTTGTTCTCATTAAGTTTTGTGATTACAAACAAGGCTTAGCAGTATTAAATGACTAGATATTTTTATGGCCAAATGGGATTACTTTGATAATTGGCTCTGATATATTGCAGAACTTGTTCTCCTGTACTTGCTGCAGCGACTCTTGTAACATGACAGAAGTACCATCCAACTGACATTTACCATATCCTTTGATCCTGGACCTCTTCAGAAGTTTGGTTTCTTTTCAGCTTAGGCCACTTATCACATCCCTTCCAGAATTTTTTTACTTCTTTTGACATTGCCCATGCTGGTGACTTCAGAACTGTGTCACAAAATTGTGATGAAGAATGACAAGGCTTAAAATAGGGACATCACCACAGCATTCCATGTGACCATTTCTTTCCCAGGTCCTCAGTCTCAGCCATCATGTATCCAGGTCAGTTTCATGCATCCAGTGCTCTTATGTCAACCCTCTTTACTCAGGGTAAGTATTTGTGGCAGATTGAGCTTAAGACAGGTTGACAAAACCTCCAGCTCTGAAATTACAGACTGATGGTAGGTATGGTGTCATCCACCACCAATTATGGCATTTTGGATCCATATTCCTTGATGTTGTGTCGTGGTTTAAGTCCAGTTGCAAATTAGTCCCATACAACTGCTCACTCGCTTCCCCTATACCTTATTCTTCCCGTAACTTTATATGCTGAGCATGATGTGAGGTAGCCTGGGGGATATTGCTTAGGTCAGGTTGGTCATCTGTCCCAGCTGTGTCCCCTCCTGACTCCTTGTGCACACCCAGCCTTCTCACTGATGGGGTTTGGTGAGAAGCAGCAAAGGACTTTACTCTGTGCGAGCCCTGCTCAGCAGTAATGAAAACACTCCTGTATTATCAATGCTGTTCCCAACCAGAATTCAAACCATAGTCCCATACCAGCTACCATGAAGAAAATTACCTCTACCCCAGAAAAAACAAGCACAGCTCACAATGACAGTGTGATAGGGTGTCCATGTGATATAGGGTGTCTGGCCTGTGATAAGTAGACCAGTCAAGCAATCAGAGCAGTCAAAAACAAATAAAAACTAAATAGCTTATTTTCTCTTGTTGTGGCCACATGCTGTCTTACAGAACAGAAAGGGCCAGTGCCAATACAGTCAGTTTGAATCTACAGGTTTGAGGAGATGCAGAATTCAGAATTATCTTGGACAGGACTTTTATATGCCTTAAAGAGAAGAACATATTGCTCGCCACATTTGTCCACACAAATATGTATTAACCTCCAAATATATTACCTTCTTCACCACTGTTTTGATAAGACTGCACCACTGATAGCAGAACACTTCAAACTAACTCTTGAAATGTGAAAGTTCAGATGTTGCTATGATGATCCTCTCATTTATTTCTTTAAAAAACTAGCAAACACCAACTTGGGCTTGGTGCTGTTTATGTAGTTAGGGTGATGTGATGATGCATTGAAGTAGATATTCAAGAGAAAGGGAAATCGGGATCCTTGTGGTACCATGGAACATATTAATAAAACTTAGAGATAGTCCCAGAAAGCAGATGCATAACAAAAAGCCAGTGTTACTGTCCCTGCAATCTGACCTAGGGGAAAAAAAGTCCTCCTTCACCCCAGATATGGTGAAGGAGTACAACCTGAGCAGTACAACCCACCGTGGCCTCATTCTTACAATGTCTGTTCATAGTCAAAGGAAACAATTTTTTTATATATATATGTGAATTTTATCAGAATTAATCAGAAATGTAGAAATTATGGAATCTGAAATTATTTACAATAACCATATCTCCAGAAGTGTTCTCTGTAACTCTGGGAAGAGGATGCTTCTGTATTTGGAAATTCTGAAGTGGTGAATTCGTCAGAAAGTCAGGATTAGCCTGTAACAAAACCACCATTCTCTTTCCAGGGATACTTTAGCAGCTTTACTTGATTAAAATATATTCAGTAAAGTCTTTTCTGTAATGACTGAAAGGTGCCACAGAGTGCTCATAAAACCTTGAATAATCTGTTTATGTTCTCAGCTGGTATTATTTTGAGTATAAGAAGAATCATACATTTTTGTAGCAGCTTGACAGGCTCGAGGCGAATGCATGCACAATACTTCTGTGCCTGTGCTCTGATTTATTTGGAGCAGGGCATGTTTATGGCAGTGCTTCTCTTAACTAGCCAGGAGCATAATCCTGCCAAGTTCTGTTGTCAGTCTGATGGTAAAAATAATGTCAATAGTAATCAGTCACTGCCCAATTTCATCCCTCTTGCCTTCTTTGCTCCCAAGGGTAGCCACTGTCAGGTGATGCACATTACCAATTTTGCTCCAGTCATACAGGAAAGGGATTTTCTCTCACCTCTCTCCTTTACCAGAATGTGACCATTGCCCACACTGCTCTTTAATCTCCTACACGATTTTTTTTTTTTTTTAATAAGAAAAGTCTACCTTACAAGCAGTCAACTGTTTGGATAAATGTCATGCTTAGCCTGACATTTCTTGCTGCTAGTCCCTGGATAGCCCAGTGAGCAGGGACTGCAGCCCAGAGGGTAATGGGGAAAGACATGTAAAGGTTGTTGTGATTATAGTCAAGGAGATACTTTAAAGCAGAATATGAATATAAAATCTTGTAGAGGCTGGCATGCAAATTAAAATGTAAATAAGGTTGACAAGCTTTCCAGCAAGACATCAAACTGCCAAAGGGCAAATCTGTCTTCTCCAGGCCTTTTCTGCCCTTCGTGAGCACGCTACAGCTGTTTCCTCAGCCAGCAACAATAGTAACCTCTAGGGGAAGGAGGAATAGGAAAGTCATAGTGATTCTTAGCAGCTGTCACATTTGCAATGGTTTCTCTTCAGAGTATTTCATAATCCTTTTTTCAGGTTACTTGCCTTAGAAATTTAGGTTACGCAAGCACTAGAAATGAATAAACAAAAAGATGTGTATATACATGAACAATCTTTGATGGCAGTCTTAGAGCTATGAAATTCTTAGAAGCTTCATGAAAACAGAGCAATTGTGAGAGGCTATTCCACCTTGTTGGCATAATCAGATAGCAAAGAAATGGAGAAAGATGAGGGGAGAAAAGAGAAATGGAGTCTCTGATATAGGTCCTTCACTGAATTGTATTTAAACTGTAGCAGAAAGTAGAAAAGGCTGACAGGGTTAAGAGAGGCTTTTGAAGAAGGGGAAGCTGAGGCAGAAGTCACAAGATAAGAAGTCTTACAATTCTCAGAGTAGATTCACCTTCAGCATCCTGGTAGCAGAGAGAGATATAAGTTCTTGTTGTTATTTTTATTATTATTGCTTTGAGAAGTCTGCTTTAATTCTGTTTTGTTTTGTTTTCAACTAGAGGTGTAATTGTTTCTGGTTTAGCATCTGGCAGAAATTCACCTGTGTATATTTAAAAACAGATGTTCATTTAACCAGCACTTCCCTCAGCATCCGTTCCCACCCTTTGAAGGGTGCTGCCCTCCTTTGCCTTCAGAGCAGCCACTTGGCATGTCCTGCAGAGCAATGCCAGCTGCATGGCAGACCTCTCCAAAGCTGACTTTTGTTTCCTTTTGTCAGTGCACAATACTTGCTCCCTGTTGGGATGCTTTTAGAGGCCTCCTGTGCCAGCCATTTCCAAACAGGAATGGTTTGCTGCAGTCATAGTGTCTGCAAATGTCTCATTACAATCAATTTAAATGCGTCAGTTCCACTGAGAGCTAATAACACATGAAAGTCAAACTAGGCTCATAATTTCAAAGACACATATTTTTTGTAATGAGGAGAACTATCATGCCCCGTTGAAAGTTGACTATAAAAGATTTTAAAGCTGTATTTACAGTGTCGTTAGGACTTCTTCATATGTGTCTTCCAAGCTTGAAATTGCAAGATATTCTCAGTTTTCTGTTGACCTTTAAGAAAATAACAAACTTTTTTGTTGTCCTTTGCAATTTTACACATTTACAATTCCTTTTTTAATAGTACTAAAAAATTGAATTATATAAACCAATGTGATTTACTTAGCTTCCAGAGTGCTTGACATCACATTTTAGAGAAAAAAGGGGTGGTTTCACTGCCCTGTATTCACTTTATTGTTTTCTCTCCCAATTCAGCTTGCCCTCACTTGGTTTTCAACTAAGTGACCTTGTGAAAAGGAAAATTAAAATAATGGTAGGAAAATGCATCTAAAATCATCGTGGACCACTCTTCAGATGCATATCTGATGTAAGAATGGACACAAATTGGACCAAACAAGCTCAATGCCTGGCAGAAGTTAGGGAAACAAATAAAAAAAAAACCCAAAAAAAAAAACAAACAAAAATATTAATATATAAAAAGAAAAGTGAAAATTATATGGTTCTTAAATGTTTCATGATTCTGCTAGATCTGCAGGGGGTAGGACACAGACGGCTTAGGGAAACAGACAAAAGAGAAGTGATGCTGAAAAGAAGAAGAAGAAGAAAGCAAGTGTTATGTGTTCTTTACAGGCAATTTATGAGGAATGGTGGAGAGGTGAGGCAGAAGACTGGAAGGAGGAAAGAAATGTGGAGATGAATCCCTCTGGCAGGCAAAGAATGAGGCACAGGGCACACTGACATATGCTTGGCAGCTTGCAAGTAGAGAAGAACTGTTGCACACCAGCCCCTTGCGTATTGAGGGCTGTAGGAGGTGCAGAGACGATGCTTAACTTTTGATGAGGTTATAGATGAGCCCAGTGAGCAGAAAAGGAGGTGGAAGGATTGGAAAACCTGAAGCTTTGCTGCCTTCCTTGCTATGCAGGAGCTGGGAAAGCTGTGAAGGAAACCTCTAGTCACTTGTATCCATCTCCTTGTGAGAGCTGAATGAGCCCACTGTTGTGCTCCTTAAAAACAGAGCTGAACTTTTACTCTTGTTCCATCAACAGATAGAAACTGATGGGGTGGTGGGGGAGAAATATAATTTAGTATTGCCATTAAATGAACTTCTATGACATTGTATTCTAAGGGTGCAACAGAAAGGGTCAAAAGAGGGAATAACTGGGCTTTGATTTGTTGTGTTGAGCAGACAGGACAGAAAGGCTTCAGAACCCTGCTGTTACAAGGCCAAGGAAATTGTGTCCACCAGGCTCCTCTATATTCAGTGGGAGGGAAGGTTTTCTGGAAGGTGGTGGCCCTGGATTGAGCTGTGGGTAAGCCTCTTCTTAGGGTTCCTAGAAGAATAACCCCAACCCCTGAACTCAGCCTTCATGATTTGCTCTGTCATCTGCCCACCTTAAGGTAGTGGGTGAGGCCATAATACATGAAGGGGTCCAAGAATGTGCTTAGATTATGAGGCTTTTCTCTGTTGCCCTCAATAAATAAACAATAAACATCATTATTGTGGTTGCACATGTCTGCAGGAAGATGACCAAAGACAGCAGCTTTGAGCTGAAGGAGTGATGGTTCTGGGTGTCCATAACAACCACTCATATGGGACTGCATACCTTTGAAGGAAGCCAAGGTGTAAAAGTTTATTTGACACCAACTACAGAAAAGAGAGCAAAAAAAGCCCTAATTAGCCATTCCTAGCATAGCCATCACTGTCCAGAAAGTGCAACAATACTCACAGCTACAAGACAGTTGAGTTCAAGCTGTGAGGCTTAATTTTCTCTATTGCACTGACAGGTGATGACAGTGTTTCTCCAGCCTAAAGCTAACAGGGAACAGAATTTTTCTGTCCACTGCAAGATGTTTTATTTTAGTGGAAGAATAAAAGCCACAAGCACAAAAACAAGCTATCTTCTCTCTTCTGTCCCTTAACACTGAACCACTCATTGATTTGGCTTGACTTCAACTATGTTCTGTCTCAATCCTCCAGGTAGTTGTTTCTTATTTTTTTCCTATCTTGCCCAGGACTAAGTTGAGAAGAATTCAAGTCCCTCTGAATTATCCTACAGTCTCTTGGACTTAAGGTTTTGTGCGCAAAAGAATTTTATCTTCTTTCTTGTGTGCATGCAGCAATATGCTTTGCCCTGAAAGTCAAAAGGTAACTCATCCTGGAACACAGTGTGTTCTGAGACCAGTCAGCCCCTTGACCAGGCTAACGAACCTGCCCAAATCTTTTATCCTGTTAATTTATATGTCAAGAGCTGGTACATCACTTACCCACTTAGGAGTGAGTCTCACAATACATTTATCCCAAGAAGATGGAAATTTATCACAATAGCTTTATGACAAGTGAAAGCTCAGATGGGTTTATGTGACATTCTTGAAGCTTCGGTGCCTCGTGCAAGTCAACAGGAAAATACTGTTATTTCACAAAATGCCACTGCATCCAGATTGGTTTGAGTGTCATTGATCTTGTGTAAATTAGCACAAATTAATTTTCACATTAACCTGCTTAAAGCCATGAACATTGCACTAGGTACTAGGGGATTCAGTTAATTACAATAATAGTACTTTTGTGCTAATTACAGGGACACACCAAAAAGGTTTCTGTAGCAGTACTAACCCATTTTATAGCATGTAGGCCACAGGCAGTAATGAGCTTCATCTGTCCTAATTCATTTCTGGTCTCATTTCTGACACTTGCAGACTTTTTCAAAAGGTTTACGTTTGCAAAACCATCCCTGCTTGCTTGTTTAGCTGCATTCCTCTTTTTCATTACTTTTTGTAATTTTACTGTATTTTTAGTCTTTAAATATTTCAGTTTGCTGTATTGTTTTCTTGTATCCATTGTGAATTAGAATGAAAAGTCTTAAAAAACACCAAAAAAAGCTCAGGATGAGACACTAAGGAAATAATGCAGCTGCAGAAAGGAGAGTGTACCATGAAAACAGACTGTTTAGGGTGGTTGATATATCTCCATCTCTGAGGGTCTTTAATACCAAATTAGCAAACATCTGTAAAAAGACCTAATTGTGACTTAGGGCCCCCCAAAGACTTTCTGCTCACTCACTGGCAGCCTCTTCATCTCCTATTACTTCTGAGAAACCAGACCCATGCTCCAGTTGCAAGTTTCTGGTGCCTGGCATCCATATAAGAGAGTCCTGTTTGTCCTTGGAAAATGCTTGGCAGTGCAATTTGATACAGTCCTTTAGCATTGCAGTCTAAGCAAAATCCTCTCCATTTGCTTCAGGAGGTGCAGTCAATTGTCCCAACACGGACAATACTTAGGAACTTGATCACAAATCCCAGACTATGATACACTCACAGACAATCTCGCCTGATTCTCTCATTTGATCTGAGTACATCTCTTTCTTGGAAGAGTGTGTATAGGAAACTTAAATCATTCATCATTGTCAAAAAATTTCTGAAGTGTTTATAGGTTTTGATCATTCCTGTCCAAACTGTCTCCAAAAGCTGTATGGATGTGACATTTTTTAGTGCTAAATGCTGTTTAATCATAAACATCATAAGCATCATCTTGGATCATCTTGATCTGCTGCTTTTCCCTACCTGGATCATCCTAAACAGTAACAAGCAATGTATCAGAAATTCAGAGAGCTTTGGAGAAACCAGCTTGAGATAGATAGATAGATAGATAGATAGATAGATAGATAGATAGATAGATAGATAGATAGATAGATAGATAGATAGATAGATAATGCATTAAACTGACTTTCTGGAAGGAAACCACTGATAAGCTAATAACATAAGGATACCAAAGTATTTACTTACTCCAGAGAACAAACAGCTGCTCCTTGGGAAAAGCTGTAGAGGTTACCAGTCTTATTCTGAGATGCTTGTCAGAATCATGAAAGAATATAAGAAGCCTGGATATCAGGTGGGGAGTTTTGAGCACTTCCATTCCCTATTGATCTATAAGCCTTGTCTGTAATGTGGCTCACCAGCACAGCAGGGAGATAGCAGAGATCTGCTTCCTGTAGGACTGACTGACATTTTCTTTGTTAACTAAGAATGGCTTGATTATTTAGCAAAACGGAAATGGGTGGGTGAAGTTGTGTTTTTTCTCTAAATCTGCCATGAGAATCGATGGAATACAATGGTAAAGAGCAATTTACACAGAGGAACTGTGCTGGGGTTAAAGCCAATTAAGTCAGCTTCAGCCGTGTCCAGCCAGAAGGATGAGTCTACCTATTTGAGAAGTGGGTGCTCTGAGTGGCCTTCCAACAGCTCTGAAAGGCCAGAATGGAACTTATTGTAGGAAGTATTTGAACAGTTTGTGCACAGTATTTTACTGTTTGTTTTTCTGTAAAAGCAGGACTTGGACTTGATAAAGAAAACCATTTTCCAGCTGTTTTATGCCATAATGGTGGGGGTTGGTGGGTCTGTGAATGATGAGATCAATGATATCAGCAGTAATTGCAAGGCATTTACTGGTATTGCAGTCCTTTTTCAGACATTAGTCCAATTTTACATGATCTGATGCTCAAGTTAAACAACATTTCTCAGCATCCAGACCATAGCTACAGCTATACCGTATAGTTATTCCATCCATGGCTATACCCTCCATTTCTAATTAGTGGACCAATGCACAACATGCTGAGGATGACTTAAAATATTCCCTACAGTAAGCTAAGAGGGATGCAGGAAGCATGACTTATCCTGAGGTAATATATGTATTTGTCTTGTTTAAATTCATTCAAGCTTGTAATGTGCTGAACCATTTTCTATTACCTGTTTGTATAAGCAACAGTAATTCCCCTTTAATCAGGAAGCTCTAGCAAACTATGCAAAATATGATTCTGCAGCTGCTCTCAGTATTGCCTCTTAGAAAAGATCAATATACAAGTGGGAATGTTTTTATCCATTTTCTTCTTTTCTTTTTTGTTCAGGTTATTTGGGATAGTTTTAAGGGTTTGTTTGAGGTTTTTTGTTGTTTTTGGAGGTTTTTGTTTTGGTTTGGTTTTTTGTTGTTGTTGTTGTTTTTGGGGTTTTTTTAATGATAAAAATGGATAGTTTTGTTTTTGGTCTTTGCTGAATTCTTCTTTTTAATTCAATAGAGTGTTCCAGACAACCTTAGGAGATGGCTGAAGATATCCTTGGCTAGAAGAGCAGTACAGCTGAGTGTAGAAAAGTGGCAGTTACAGGGGGAGGTGGCTTTTTACCTGGCAGATATTGAAATAAATGATTGAATCAATTAATGTCATTTCCAATGTTAGGAAATTGTATTAATCATAAATGCAAAACAGTTCAGCCTAAGTATATCCATGTTTATTTTCATAACACTTTTGCCAAGATTCTGTTTCTGTTACTGATGGTCCTTCTGATCTCTATATTTTTGGTAGTCTGTAAGGCTGTCCTATTCTATGAATAATTACCCTTGGTACTATTGGTATTCTTGCTACTGCTTAATTTTCTGCTTTGGCTTATGATGATTTTAAATTATTTGTGGGTGGGTTTTTTACTGTAAGCTACAACTTTCATGCAGATTTATGGAATTAATAAAATCACATTAACTTCCACATCACTCTATTTTCAGTAAGAAACTTTTTTTTCCCCAAAGTCTCTTTTAGGGACCTTTTTTTTTTTTTTTTTTTAAATCTCTTCCCACTCTGAGTATATCAGAATTTCGTGGAGTATAAGTCCAATACTAGCATATAATGTCTTAGCTGTGGAGGTTTTGTGGAAGTTTTCATAGTTCACTTGGGAATTTTAAGCCCTGATTAAGAAATGTCTCCTTTTTTTTATTTTTGTCTGAACATCGGGCAGGTCAGACTGATCTACATTTCCAGTTTTATTTCAAAACGTTTTGCACATCATTCCTAGATGGATCTCGTGCCTCCTTAGTGCATTAAGTTGCTGTTGTTTCTGGAGATGGTGAAGTAGGGTTGTACCCTTTTTCTCTTTTCCCAGTATGGTGCAGTACAAGGTGGCACCCTCTGCATAGAACAGTGTTGGGGCAGATGCCATCGGCACCAGTGTGCTCCCAGCTCTGTATCCATGTATTTGTGTCAGAGTGCTTTCCATTCTGACCAGGCACTCTCAACCTGGTTCACAGAGTGCACAGGCTAACCCCATCCATTTTTATTGAATGGGGCTTCACATGAACCATGTAGCTGACAGGTGGGATACTCAGGAGGAAATTTATAAACAGCTGAAGGCAGGTAGGAATCATTTGCCATCATTTGCAAGTCTGGAAAAGAGGAATATCTAGCAACGTAGTTACAGGGTTAGCTGAGACTATCAAACTGCCTTCCCAGTATTGCCAGACCTAGGAAACCCCACAAATGGTCAGTTCTGTGTTGTTTCTTTGTGCCAGTTCATGTCTTAAGCAAGCTAAGCCAGCATCTTTGTTAAGATACCAGTGTCATATGCTCAGCTCCCAAGAAATGGAACTACACTTGGTAAAAAGCAGAAGCAAGAAAAAAAAAAAACAGTGAAGCAAAAATAAGAAGTAACAAATGCCCCAGGGCAATGATTTTGGATGGGGAATTGTGTAAATTGAATATATGTCTGAAAATACAGTCTTCCACCACTAGCCTGAAGTGACAAAGTAGCTAAATGAATTAGCTTAGCTATTAATAGCAAGTAGGTTTTGTTCCTTTGCAACATCTCACATAAATACTTGTTGAAGAAAGAGGATTCCGAGGCAGGGAAGTGTTTGGGGTTTTTTTTTTCCCTCCACCTTGACAGAGTCACTTTGTGCCTAAAACACCAGAGATATCTTGAAATGTGTCTGCACTGTTCAAACACAGAGCTATCAAGGTTAATGAGACATGAGCTGCTCTTCTGGGTGAGCATAGCTGTACAAGTTGGAAGCCAGGGCTGAGGAGATGTGTCCAAGATTTCACATGTTGTGTACACACAATGCTGTCCAAAATGTTCGCTCAGTTTGGACCTCAGGGAACTTGAAAAAGTGCCACCGATAGTCCTGTTTAGTTTAGGATACATTAGTTAAAATAACAGGGAGGTAATTTTTTGAGAATGCAGTAAAATTCACTGCAGGATAAAGCTCCTCCAAGACTTGTGAGGGGTTATTTTCAAAAGTTTTATTCACTAGCTGGAAGAAAATGAAGAAATTTCCAGCCAAGAAGGTCCAAGATGACACTTCCTGAACCAAGGATAGGCTTTAAGGGAGCAGGTAGAATAACATTTCAGTAGGATACATAGTCCTTTTTGCTCACTAATAGCTTGTTTTAGTACATGTCTTTCATTAGGAGGAAGAGATTCTTTGAATCTAAATCTTGTAGAGTCTGCTTTGGCTTGGAATTATGTTCCCTGTGACTTGAAGTAGAACATGTTATTAGTCTCCTGAAGGTATCATGGAAGGAAAGTATATTTTATGGAGTGTTTCTATTCACAGATAACACAAAATAAGAGCTGTATCTAATGGTGCAACACATAGAGAAAGAATTATATTCAGTAATAAAGCAAAAGAAAATAAATTCAGTGGTGATATTAAGGCAATGAATTCAGCTGCAGACCAAATCTGTAGGGTGAACTTTTAATTAGAAGACAGGCTGAAATGTAAATACCTGTATATTGGCAAAGGAAGACAACCAACCAATATCAAAAAATAAAGATGTTAGTAGCCCTACTGTGCTGAAGTTTTAAAGGGAAAAGCAATCAGTAAAATCAGTAAAAATGCCTCTTTCATTAATTTTGAAAGGTTCCTGAAAAGGGTTATGGAAAATATTGCAATAAAAACAGGTAGATATAGTCAAAGTAATAAAATCTAATAAAATGTAAATGTGTCTTCCCCAGTATTGAAATCTGTTTTTCATTTCCTTCGAGAAAACTCAAGGGAACTATATGACTGATAAGAAATAGCAGCATCACTTGTTCTGTTATGCAGTGCACCATGAATGGAGCAAGGCTTTGTGAGCAGCACTTTCTCTAGTCAATAAGGCCAGTGCTGCATCAAAATTATGTGCAGTTTTTTCCTGTTGAATCATAAATTGGGCTGATTGTAGATCTAACTTTTTTTTTTTTTTACTTATTAAAAGCATAGCATTGACAATAAAATATACAATCCAAAGCCAGACTTGTACAGAGGTATGTCCCTGGCAGTGGCCAACATCAGACATGGCAGAGGCAGATAAAATAACCAAAGGTACAGTGAACTGTACTGCTTTTTTGTTTGTTTGCTTATTTTTCTTACAAAATTACCCCAGATTACCACAATGATTTTTCACCATCATTTGCCTGCTGTGTGATTGCTTGCAACATCAGGCAGCCATAGAATTGAACCCCTAATCATCTAAGAAGGATACTTTCAGCCAAAAAATTGACTCAAATATTAAAAAAAATATCCAAAGAGAAGATATAAAATACCAGCATTATAATTTCTTGCCTTTTGCACATACTTTCACTTTCCATGTGTATTACAGTAGTTTCAAAGGCTTCCAGGGCTGTGGGATGCTGAGCCCTTGGCAGGCATAGCCAAAGATTAACACAGTGTTAATCTAGCAGCCATAGCTCTGCTGTAGCTATCATAGTATGAGGAGAGTTACTCCTTCTGACTCACACAGCTTCACACTGGAAATCTGTGGAAAAGCAGAACCAGACACAGTGCTTGGAAGTCTTGATGTTGGTCTGCTCATCTTCCTCCACCTCCAAGTATGAAACCAGTGGTGACTGGGCAACACTGTGGGTAAAGGGCAGAAATGGAAGGACACTCTAGGAAAAAAACCTGTTCTATTACTTTAAATCTTACCCTATGAAGCCAAGACACTTACTAAGAGGAGGCAAAGGAAAAAAAAATATAAATAGCATAAATAATAGTATTTTAATCATAGTGTTATGCACATCACTGTCTCAGATGTCCAAGGCAGTAAGTCCATGAGTTACCATACAGTTTGTGTTCCCATAAACAGAACAGAAGAAAATATCAGAAGGTTTAAGCTGGCCTGAATCCACTAAAATTATGCCCAATTGATAATTATAGAGAAACTGGTCTGACAGCTGTTCCTTTATTATAGTTTCTAGAGCTATGCAACATACCTATTTTGAGGATTCTAATTAATGCCTTCCTGGTTTGCTTGTGTTTTGTGGTTTGTTTTGTTGGTTTTTTTTTTTTTTAACCATTAAAATAGTCTGTTAAAATTGGACAATTCAAGTTTTACCTTCCATTTTTGAGTTTCTACTTTTTAGTAAACCTCTTATCATGTAGAAGCAAACAGTGATTATCCTGACTTATACAGAAAAGCAAAGTCTGCTACTGCTGGCAGAAAGAATTGCTATCTCTGTAAAGGGACCAGCACTCAAAGTGTTCAAGTGATAAAGACATGGACTGGGCTGCTAAACTGTTATTTTCACTATTGTATCATATGTCAGCATTTCAGTTTCTTAACTGTGCTTTACTTGTAGGCTGAGGGTTTTTTGTTACCATGTTCTCTAAATTCAATCAATACTACAATCTTTGTTACAAACATGAAAGTGAAAAATAACAGTGGTATAGCTTTGTGAAATTCTGCAACTTTTTCTCATAGAAAAGCTGCAGAATATTTATTCATTTAACATAGCTATTCTTTCTTTCTATGACCAAAAAGTAGCATCAAGCCATCAGATATAATATCTTCATCTTTGATATTTTTATACTCAGAAATTAATTGATTTTGGGGTTTACTGTCTTGCATTCATTTTTTTGGCTCCCAAAAGAATCTAAGACTTCCAGGAGCCTTCTTGTGTTCTCAAGTATTTTTTGTATCTTCAGTCTTTTAGGCTGTTTATGAACTCATTTTAAAAAAATTTAAACTAAAATCTCAATATACTGCTTATTATAAATAGGATAAGTCCTTGCTCCATGTATATGAAATGGCATCACAGCAAAACTTATCCCAAATGTTCTTATTGTCATTGCATCCATCACAAATCTCACAAACTCATGATATTGGAAAGACTCATAATATGTGGAGAGACTTATGTGTTAAGTAAGCAGACTGACAAAAGTTCCCATACCAAGTCTGACTATGGACCACCAAAGAGAGTCAATAAGAAACTCTAAAGGGAGTGGTGTCTGTGTGTTGAAACAATTCCTTCCCACCATGTAGGACCCCTCTTTCACAGTGCGTAGATGAGTTGGCAGCATTTTAGGTATCTAAAATCACTTCAACTGTAAAAACTTTGGTATCTGCATTGCCTGAGATACCAAAATGAATTAGTCAAGATTTTCTAGATCACAGTTTTCTTGATCTTGGCCAGCTAAACAGGAAGTTTGATTTGAGGTTTAAGATGTTTTTTTAACAGGGCTGGCCATTTGCCTTGCTTTGATTTCTCAGTATGTGAGCTAAGGAGAGACTTCAAGGTGTTTGAAGTTTTCTCCTAAAGATCTGTCCGGACCTTTCAACATGTCCAAGTGCTTTGGAGAGGAAAGGAAAGGATTGCATCAATATTTGAAGGTTAGAATACGTTTGAGTCCCAGATATAGCACTTAGCAGGGTGTTGGAATGAGATGGAAGGGATCGCCAGCTCCCTGTCCATTTATTCAGTCTATTTATTTGCCTGTATGAAGCCAGCAAATATTATTTATTCAAACTGGTGTCTTTATTTGATAAATGTTCTGGTTTGGCCTTGGTTGTCTTGGGGGCACTTCACATTATAGCCATTCAAGGTCTCCTCACTGACCAGAGAGCTGAGTGGAGCCAACATTAGAAAACAGACTTGGCCAAAAAGGATTTTCCTGTGGCAGTGTTGCCAGAGCCCTGAAAGTTGGTCTTGTTCTTGCTGTAACTGGGCCACAGCAGAAATCTCCTTTCCCACATTCAGTGCCACCAGCTCCACCTCTCACTGACAGGGCAATGAGTCCTGTCAGTGTTTTTCGGACAGCCAAATAGCCAAATTCAGGTCTGCCTACACTGCCATGAGCCCTGGGCCTGCTCCAAACTGGTGTATGAACAAATATTTCCCTCCACTCCATTTCCCCTGTTTTTTACAGCAACAGTCCCAGAGCCACAGGCCAGCACAGATCATTGTATCATCAGTTCTGACCCCAGAAATAATATAGGTTACAATTTGCTCACCCATTTGCTTTTCTTGCCTAATGTTTGACTTTATCAGTTTCTTAAGCTACCAGAGTTGTTAAATCATTACTACATCAGGCAACAGGTAGGAACTTTGTAGATGGAGTGTAGTAAATTAAGTTTTGCTAATGAAGCATTCCAGTAGCAACATGTTCTTTGTTCTCCCTTTCTTCAAAGAGCATGAAGTTAGTCAGTGAGCTTTGACTGTATATTTTGTTAGTATGTCACAACCTCAGTGTCCTTTAAATTGTGTAAGAGCCTTAAAAAGTGTGTTATTTAGATTCAGTGCTGAATTTGAAGGAAGCATGAAGTGCTTTTCTGAACTTTAGCACTGTCCTTTTTCACACCTAACAAAGGCAAAGCTATTAGGAGACAGCTCTCCTGAATGACCCAACGGTACAAAGTGTTAAGAAAAAAGGACTCTTTCCCTGTAGGCAGAGCTATCACAGCAGTTCTGATGGCAGAGCATCACCATTTCTTTTTCTGTTCACATTTCAAATGTATCTGTCACTGTAGTATCTAGGAATCAGTAGGAGAACTAGGAGGACTGAGATTAAAGAAACTGATCTGGGTTAAATACTGCCTGCATTAATGGTCATGCAATTTTTGGCCCAGGCATTTGCCAGGAGGAAGGGACAAGGGTACATTTCAATATCTTTTATAAAAAAATTGTGAAGAAGGTACAGTAGGAAAATATAGTCACATAAATTTGGTTGTTTTCATATTATCTGTGTATTTAAATCCATAGCTAAAAACATCTCAAGAAACAAAGTAACAGAATATCATTAGTACTTCAATAATTTTTGGTATCAATCAGAGAAGAGGATCTTGAACCTTGAGCTTCCATCACACACTTACTAGAGGATTCTTAATACATCTTGTGGTTCCAAGAGATCTCCCAGAAGGAGAGAGATTCTTGAACTCAGAATAAGTTTACAGATAGTTAAAATTGGTTAAATTACAAGTGTGCTCTAAAGTCAGAACACAAGAAATATTATCATCTGACCAAGCTGTAGTCATTTGAGTATCTGATGTTCAAGTTGCAAATAGCTGGATACTGTGCTAGAGAAAATCAGATTTTCAGTCCTCTCTTCTCACTCTCCAGATTGGTGTCTAAATCTGGGAGTTACTCCCACACCTTACATACAGAGTCAGCCTGGGATGGGGATGCTTATTAAAGGGAAAGTTGCTCTGCTGTAGATCATTCATATCCTTGGTACTGCCCAGATGTAAAACATTAAAGAAACTGAATTACACTGTATGTTTACTGTCTTGTTCAGTGTATCCACCATAAATGAAAGAGAGCTAGTAACAAGCCTTAGAATTGTAATATTCTCTCTATTTGTGTAGGACTGATACTGTATGAGGAAGAGAAATGCAAGCCTTGGTCCTCAAGATCCCCTTTCCTATTTGCCAAGAAGAAATGTTAGATTTGTTTTAATGAAATATAAGCTAAACAAAGCTTTGCTCAGAAGATGATTATTTACTAAATAAATTCTAAAGCAGGAGATTAGAACAAATATGACTCACATAGAGCAAACTTAAATCCTACACTGGGATAAACACTTCAAAACTAAACTCCACTTCAGACAAAAACAACATGAGTTTGTAGGAGCCTTAGTTCCACTGAGAATTTGTGCTTTTAAATCTCTCAGAGGTTTAAAGATGTACTCTAGGTGAAAGAAATGAGCAAGAAACAAGCTACAGAATAAATCTAAAATACAGTCTGCATGTAGGAGTTTCTCTTCTCCTGACAAACAGAATTGCAGTGAAGTCATAGGTATGTGGGAAGACTGAAGAGTCTTATACCACAGCAGTGGCTCCCAACTGATGAGCAAAGTAGCCACTGTCACTAAACAGATTGAGTAGGTAATGCCAAGGAAGCTCAGCGGAAAGGGAGGCAAAATGTGTCAAGAGAGAAGGAGGGGAAAAAATCCAAACACAAAACCCCAAATGAAACCATTCTGCTAAACCAGCTTGAAGGTGGCTAGTGTCTATGCAAAATGTGGGATCTTGGAAAGGTCAGGTGTTATTATCCAATGAAAATGTAGAGTGCATGGAATAAAATGAATTAGTTGTTGCAAAGCATCTAGACTTTCTGGGAACTGAGCCAGTAGGAACAGCAAATGATCAAACAAAAATAATGCTGAGTTCTGAGTGAGTGTTGCTGTCTTACAGCATTTTCACGTAGCTCAGACAGCAACAAACAAGATGCAGAGCAATGGGTTATAAATGCACTGTAAAGATTTATTTGCTTAAGCTGGGAGGTGGTGGAATCTGGTGGAATGTACCTCCATCCTTTGCGGGAGGAAACCTCGTGTGCTGGTTTCACTTCTGCTGTAGCCCTGCTGTGGGAAAAGGGACCCTTCTTTTGAAGGTTTCAGTGAAATAAAATGTTGAGGTGCAGGGAACATCATCTTCCCTTTGCTGGCATCAGTCTGCAATATCTTACTCTTTAAAGTGTCACTGACTCACTGAAATGTATTTTGTACACCCCCTCAGCTTAATCTTATAGCTCACATCAGTAGATTTCCTGGGCTTAGGTTGAATTATGGCTCTCTGGGCTTCTGGAGGATCTCATTTTCAAGGAATTAGAGCTTGTCTCCAAAACCTCAACCTTTCTTCTTGCAAACCAAAGCTCATCCCATTGAGTCATACGAAGAGCAAGGAGTGCAGGCAGCTCCCAATGGTGGGACCATTGATGAGGCTGTGTCCTGTCAGAGGAGTCTCACCAAATTATACAGCTCCAGCTGATCCCATGCTGCTGGGCAGCAGGTCACAACATTTTGCAGAGCCCACCGTTGGACAGCAGGTCACAACATTTTGCAGAGCCCACGGTAGAACTATGGAGGTGAACAAGGTGGGCGGGAGCAGTTCTGTGCCATTGTTATACAGCTTAGGTTCGGAGCTTTTGGGGTCACCCACACTAAGACCGAGATAATGGCTCCACCTATTTAAAAGAAACAAAGCCCAAACCTCAGTGAGCAGTGTAAAAATGGTGGCTGATTGCTCATACAGTGATTTTCCAGCTGCTTTGGGGATAATTGGACATGGAAATGTCTCCTTCATTTTGATGGGATTATACAGTAATTGCTTGACGCGTTAATAACTTCAGTGTTCTGTCCCACTGACCCTAACAAGGTATCACATTGTTTGGAAGGAGGAAAGATACAAAGGAAAACTGCTTTCAACATCCTTTCCACAGACTGGAAGATATTTGTTAACACACTTTAAACCTCCTTTCCTTTCCTGGCACTGCAGGACCATAGGTCTAGATATCTGATTCCTCACCTAGCCAGTGTTGAAATGTTACAGGTACCACAATAAATAGGGTATATATTTACCTAAAATAATACATTAATTCAAGGTTCTATTAGACCTCAATTTTTAAGACATGCCTTATACTGATTAATTTAATGTTAATTTGCATTTAGCAGCCCTAATGGTTATATAGGTCAAGAAAACTAAAATATCTTTATTCTCTGGGGTTTTCTTATCTCCTTAGAGTACGCTCGATTTGAGGCAAAAATCCATGACCTGCGTGAGCAGATGATGAATCACAGCATGAGTTCTGGGTCTGGCTCCCTGAGGACTAATCAGAAGAGGTCACTGTATGTCAGGTAAGCAGGAAGAGCCTTCTCCTGGGAGTACTTCAGCAGCTACTTTGTCTGTTCCTGATGTGTGTTGCTGGTTTGGCATGGTGGGGAAGAAGGCTGAGGAACTGCCTTTAAATGAGCTGAGATATGCATTCATCTTACAAGCACAACATCATTAATGAGAATACTGGGTAGAAGCCCTATTTGCCCTATTTGACCATTTCAAGTAAAGTGCAAAGGGCATTACACTTCCATAGTGATTTGGGTTTATGAGATGAACATTTCTTAGCTCTGTCAGTCTCTGAGATGGATACTGTGGAGTAATGACACAATGTGTTTCTGTGTGAGGTCTTACCCAGACATGGAACGAGTGTTCTCAGGAAGAGCAGCCTTTTGCCAAAACCTTTTCCTTGCAAAACACAAACTCATATATGCTATTCTAAATGCAATCTGCTACCATCCACTCACATACGTTTACTCTTCTATCAGTCTATGCTGCAAAGAATTTGCCATCAACTTAGCAAGATCAAATGTGCAGATGAGATGGTAAACAAGCTGCTATCCATAAACAAGCTTAAATGGGGTGGTGAATAACAAAGGAATTACCTTTGTCACTTATTGGGAGCAGTGGCTGTAGTTTCACCTTGACTGTACAAGTCTGTTGCCCCAGCAAAATTCTTGCTGTCACTCTCACCTTTTGAGACTCATGGAGACTATGGTACTCTGTCAAGTATTTTAATAATCTTAATAATTATGCTTCTCTAGGCTTTCATTTTCATTCTCCCCTTTGTCCCCTCTATCCTCCCCATGCTCAGCATATAATTTGAAATTCCTGACAATCATGAAGTAGAGGGAAGCAATTTGTCAGCCTCTAGGCAGTGATAATTATTCACAGGGGAGCTAATTCAGGTGATAACATTGCAGAGATCCAATTAAGGCTAAATTCTACATTTTGTCATTATGCTCTCAGCGTGAAGGAGTAAGGTAGCAGAGAAGGAAGGGAAAACTTTAATGTCAGCATGAAGGGTCTTGTTCTAATGGGCAACAACCACATGAAGCACTAATTGGTATTGCTGTCAGAAAGAGCAATGACTGAAGAAAGATGGATCACCTTACCAGTGATGTTGCTCTTGGGTAAGGTCAGATTGGAAGTGTTGAGGTTTTCAAGGCATCTCTAACCTTCTCTGACCTGAAGCAGTTTTTTTCAGACCAAAGTGACTTTTTTGTCAAGAGCTTTGGTCAGCTCCCCAGATTTGCATTTTATGAATAGCTAAAATTGTGTGTGTAAGGATGGATAGATCCAAGCTTCCTTTATTGAGATAAGCCAGGAACCCAAAATGTAGGGAGTAATTGTGTGAGAAGCCCAAGCCAGCAACTGTAGGTTAATTGAGGTGTAAAGAAAAAGCTAACACCAGGGTCCTGAACACCTTACTGCAGTTTGAACGCCAACAAAGCTTGATCCCCCCTGTATAAGCATTGACCTGGGAAGATCTGCTGCAAACTGAGGCTTATTAGCTTGCACTCTGAGCCAGGCTGAGATACCTGTGCTGCATCTGGACAAGCCTAGCTCTTCTGTACAGTATTGCTCTGTGTGCACTGATGAGCCCAGTTTTCTGCTAGTTCATGAATTCTGGCTGTGAGCTCTCACTAAGCTGCTATGCCCTGGTGCTTCACTGCAGGAGCCTTTGATGTCTTAGCTGCTTATCTAAATGGCACTTCCCAAACCACAAATGCAAAACCTCTTCTTTTATTCCACATCCATTCCAACAAATGCCCCAAACCTCTGAAGCAGAAAGCCACCAAAGCCTCAGTCACTTTTTTTAACATTTACTTTTTTCTCTCAAACACACACAATTGGTTGTGTCCATGTCTGAGCCGCCTGTTTGAGAGGCTCTGTATCTCACATATTACCAGAACATGTTTGTAGTGCAGTAGCACCTGCAGCCTTGTGCCTGTCACTGTCAGTTCAATTCGCACACACTAATTACAAAGGTAGCTTATGTCTATGTTAGGCACTCAGGAAAAATAAATGTGGGCTCAGAAATGTACTTTTTTTCAGAGATGAAAATTTTCTCTTTATGAACACACTTTAGAGGCAGGGCCCATGTAAAAAGCTAGAATCTAGCATTTGGTTTCTATTCTTACAATGCAGGACATTTCTGTTTCAATGGATTATTTTAGTCAGCATGTGCAAGAGAGCTACAGGCAAATGACCATATGTTGTTGTAAATCTCTAGCTGTAATGCCAAATTTATGATTCAAGTTTGCTGTTTTCCTTTCTTTGGGATGTAGTGATTTTGCTGTCCTTCAATGTGTATGGCAAGCATGGTTATTTTTTTAACAGAAAGCTGAATTGAAGCAAATCACTATATTCTAGGCAATACAAGGAAATAAATTAAAATCCAGATAGGTTGTAATACTTGAAAATAAGTGTCACTACCTGCTCAAAGAAAAAACAGAGGGTGAGAGAAAGTAAAGCTACAGTTATGCCAATGGATGTGAGGTTTACTGGATGCAGGCTTTTCTTCTTATACCTTACAGTCTATGATTTCCCCATCTAGCCCCTACTAAAAAAGCATAGCACTGAGATACGTGAAATAAGCTATATTCAATTAAGTGAGACAAAATGTAATATAGGGTTAAAGGGTTGAATGTAGGTGGCTAAAAGCAATTAAAAGTCTCACTTCAGGAGTGTAAACAACACAGGAAGGAAATCAATAATTCCTTGTTTAGAGAAATTGTGTGGCTCTTCGACATGATCTTTTATCTGTGCATACTCTGGTGTTTCAGATTTGTATTAGTTTTTTCTTTATTCCAGTCTGTCTCTCTGACACCTCCTGGAATATTTCCCATGAATTTCCTGAATTTTTTTTTTTTTTTCAGTACTACCTGTTGCTTTTTTATCGCAGACCCTTATCTCTGGGATGTCAACAGAGAGTCTACAACACTAAAGGGGAGGATAAAGCAGCAGGAAATGCTTTTAGTCCTTTTGGGAGCTCACAACTTCTTTATCACTAAATGTGTGGAGGAAAAGAAATACAGAAAGAAATGCATTAAGTCAGAGAATGGATAGGAAACATAGAAAATGTTATTCATGCTTTATTTGGTGGTGAAAGTGAAAGAATTTAAATTAGTTAGTTCACTAACTGCAATGATAGGCTAAAAAAGTCTGCTTTTATCATTTTTAAGTCATTGGAATTCACTCATCAGCTCATGACCAACAAGGAGAATAAGCAAGCCCATCACCAGCTAAACATTGTGCTATATACATGCATAGCAGGGTTTTATGCAAATTCATGTCTTCCTTTTTGTCTTTTTAGCTCAAGGTTTTAAAATCTGTTCCTGTAAGATTATATATTTGTTTGTCTTGAAATAAATACATTCTTTGCTTTGTCCTTCTTGGTCCGTATCAGTAGTCAGGTTTCTAGGTTACCTATGGTTACTGTTGCTGTTCTTAGGAAATGCCAGATCATGTTATTTAACTCACAGGCTATGGAACTTGACAGCCTTTTGAATAGTTAAGCATCAGAGAAGTACAGTCCTTTAAAAAGTTTGGTAAATTGAAGTCACTGAAATTTTAACTTCCAAACTTTGGAAGTTTGGAAGAGCTTAAGGAGTTTTCCTGTTGTTTTACTAGATTATTCCTGAGCTTTAAATACTTGTGTTAGATTTCTGAGGATAAGAGAAGACACTTTAGTAATTGCTACTACACATGCAAAGAAAAGGTTTTCAGGAATCATCTGGCACCCAAAACTGCTGTCTTAGTGTCTGGTTTTCGTTTACAGATGAAAAGTAGTGAGATACGCTTAGCATAAACAGTCACTGCAACATTTAAGCTTTATTCAAACTAGACAACTTCTGAAATAATGTTTATATTTTTAAATTCCAGTTGTCTAAAGCCACAACCAGGCACTCCAGATACTGGAGGTGTATCGCTCTGCAGAAATAACTCTAAAGCTTCACACCCCTCCAGCCCTTTCACTGCCACTTCTCTGGTTAAAGTCTGTTCAGTACTGTCAGTGACCAAACATGATTTCAACTCATCAGGGCTCCTTGTTGCCATGTATGAAAGGCTGAGCTTACTGAAATGCAGCTGTTTCAACTTCTGCACTACTTTCAAATATATCAGTACCAAGGTGAATGGTTACAGTTGGCTGTAAAGGTGGGGATGGAAATCAGGGCTCAGACAGGACTGGATCCAGCTGCAGTGTCAGAGGAAGTGGTTCTGCAGCTGCCTCTCCACTGTGCATGGAAAAGCACTGCAGTGGAAAGTAAGCCCAAGGGCACTTCCCAAGAAGATGTGTGCTATCAACCTTTTTATTTCCAGTCCATGTTGCACTAGTTATAAAAAAATGTGCACAGTGCAAAGAGGTGCCTCTTAGTCCACTACATTTATCTCTTCTTCTATCTGGAATTATTTCTAAGCATTTCATAGCTGTGTTATATATGAGCCATACAAACATGTAGTATTATGTGTTAAAAATGTGTGTGTTCTGGTTCATTTTTTATTGAGCCATGAGGAAGAATTTGCCAAGAAGTTGCCATCACAACTTAGCTCAGCAAAAATGAAGTCAACGCTGAGGTACTTTGGGTGGTTTACTCTCATTGTCAGCACAATGGATTCTCCATTAGGTATTAGACACCTTTACACAAATTTCCTGACCTTAGAAATTAGCTTGTTGCCATATCATATAATCATAGATGGTTTGTGTTAGAAGAGACCTTAAAGATCATCTGGTTTCAAACCTCTGCCATGGGCAGGGACATCTTCCACTAGTGAGACTTTGATTTTCAACAGATCAGAGAAATTCTCAGTTTTGAAGTTTTCAGAGCTACAATTGAAATTCATTTGAGGCAGTTTGTGAAGACTGAGTCTGATATCCAGGGCTTTTTCCATGCAATGTCTGTTACAACCACTTTCAGTCTCCCTGTCTTCTTTGAGGCAGAGAACCCCTTCAGCCAAGTGAACATCAGGTCAGGGCTGCATGGGTAGAATTCTCCTGTGAATCTGCACAGCTGGTTACAATGCAGTCTGAAATCTACCTGAGAAATGTAATTCTTGGAGACATCATGACAGTGAAACCTGAACACATGATAAGATCAGATTGGGTGATGGAAAGCTCTAGTATGTAGGTCTGGAAGAGATATATGTAATGAAGAGATAATTGCACTGGTGTTTTCAGGAGGTACTGAGGAAACCAGAGAGAGGTATGAAATGGCCATGATTAAATATCCATTACAAGGAGGAGAGAGTATTTTTTTTGCAAGATGTATGTTTATGTATATACATATGTATAAAGAAAATCCAAATAGATATGTTAGTGTTAATTGCATGCTGTAGCTACATACCCATTGCAAAAATACTCACTTAAGCAAGTTGCCTAGTATCTCTCTTGAGTCAATGGAGTGCACTTGTTACTTTCAGAGGACTATTCATATCATCCAGCAGTAGACATCTAAAATTGCTCAGGCGAATCATGCCCTAAAAATGTCTCTTTTTCACAGTTGAGTGGAAGGAGCCTAAGGTGATTAGCTGAGATGTAAACATCAATATTAGAGACACTTCATGTTGTGTGACCTGAATCCCATGCACACTCAAAAAATTTTCTCTTTTGCTCTCTCACAAACACTCACGTGTGTTCATATGCATATCTAGGAGCTATAAAATCAAGCTTCTGGACTGTTGTCTGTACATTCTTCTGTAACAGAGGTTGGAAACACCAACGATCTTGTTTAATTGGGCTGGTTTTTGCCCATTCTCTTATTCCCCAGTATTCCTTCTGAATTCATTTGTCGCTTCAGTTAGGACTACTGAGGATCCACATGCACTCAGTACATGGTCATCAAGCTGGATGAGTTTATGACTCCAGCATCTGGGAGCATCCAAACCAGTTTCTTTCAGGTTTCGCAGCACTGAAGATCAGTACATATTTCTGGAGAGCAAATGTGAGCTTGGCACCTAGACATTATTTTTTTTGTTTTAATGCGGAAATAGCTTACATAGCCATGCCTGTATTTTAATGGCAACTATTAGAATTCTCTTTACTGAACAGTAAGTGGAGGAAAATGGAATTTCAGTACAGTTTTTTTCACTTAGCTCCGATTCCTGGGCAATTGAAAAGTTCAAATTGCAGCACAGAATGGAAACATACATTCAGAAAATGTGTCATAAATGGCATCATGCAGATAAGTTTGGAAATGGCCAGATAGGTACACAAAACCTAAATTTGTGAAATGGCTTATTGGACTTGAAGTTCCTTTTCAGACTGGAATTGTTGGAATGTCACTCATTTCCCATGTCCTGGTTAAGTAAGAGTTTCTGAATATTCAATTACTACTTTTTAACGGTTCTTTCTCTGAAAATAAGAATCTTTTGTACATCCTCCTGGCTTAAATATTCTCCCTGGCTTCAGTGAGAGCTGCTCAGATTCAGATCCAAGGAAATAGTGTAAGTCCTATTTTTCAAAGCAAGGAGGGTCACTCTGCATGCTTTAGAGACCTTTTCTCTAGGGAGACATTCAAGAGTCTAACCGTATCACTGAGTAACTGTTCACCCAGGTCTTCATTAATTATCAGAAACACTGAGGAATCAAGGAGGATGAGGAATATGCTGGAATACAAGAATTCCCTAATACAATGGGAAGTAGTTTTCATTTATTGCATTGAATTTCATGTCTAGAGCAAAAGCATATGTCTTGCAGAACATGTGATTATCTGTAAAACAAAAAAGGAAGATGAAATAACTCTTGTCTTTGGCAAAGCAAATCTAATATCTTCTTACAAAATTTAACATGTCTGTATGCTTACAGGCATTTGCAAAAATCACCATGTTCATCATTCTGCTGCTAAGAACAGAGCAAATGAGAAATTAAAAATTTCAACTGAAAATTGACGAACAGACAATATCTAGAGAGAAACTGTTTGGTTGAGTTTTTTTTTTTTAAGTGGTTTCTTGCTGTCAGTGGGAACTGTGAGAATTTCACACTTCTTTATATTATTTCTGTGAAATTTTCACAGGTCCTTAACTGAAGTGTCCTAAGACTCACAATGCTGGTGCCACTCTCAGCTGAAAGATGCATGTGAGGATTATTAATCTTGGACTACTTTCAATTCAAAGGCTTTCAGGTTTATTGTTCAATGCCAGTCCAGTGCTTAAAAACCACCCTAAAATGTAATGTTGTAAATGCAATAATATGTCTCACCAATACCCTAGAACTGTGAAAATCTATATATTTGATATATAGTCAGTTGAAACTGTTAGCCACCTCATAAGCTATTACAGTTTTTCCTAACAGTTACTGCATTTCTTACTCTTCTGCTATTTTTTTGCAATGTTGATAGTAATGAACAGTCAAGGAAAAATGATGTTTGTTTGCAATTCTTCATAGCATTTCGCAGACAAAGACGAAGCAGTTAATGGAGAGTGAAAACTGAACATGTAAACACATCAGTCAAACAGTCTCATCTCTGCATCTGACACCAGCTCTTTCCTTCACATCTTCATGTTTACCATATCTGCTACTCTTAGGTACCGGCTGTGTAACGAGTCCAGCCCATCCCTCCCAGAGATGTGGCGTGATGCATCATTAGCTGCAGCATGAACCAACAGCCTAGCAAGCCTTTTATCAATGGGTGTTTCCCCAGCTGTGTCAGAAAGGGGCAAAAAGTAGATTTATTTCTATGTGGTTGCTACTTCGCAAATCATTGACTACTTTGTGCTCAAAATCACGAGCCATCCTACACAGTACTGAGCACCCAAAGGGACTGAGCCTTGTGTGAAACAACCACAGCCTTCAGCAGTCTGAGATAACACGTCCTGCCTAAAGTTTAGAACAGAAAACAGAATATAAAGCAGCTTGCAGAATATCAAAGCCATTATTGCCTAAGTCATCTTATCTTTATATTTTCAGTAAAACTTGCTGTATTTTAAATAACTGGTTGAGACACAGAATCATGTCCTCAGTGCAGCATTGTAAATGCCTGGTGTGATACAGCTTTTGTATTAGCAACTTCAGTAGGCATAAGTAGTATACACTTGTGGCCATTTTCCATATTGTTCTGTTTCATAAGTTATTAAAATAATGGCCCAGAACAGGTAATGTGCTTGACATGATGTCAGCTCTACAGAAGCAGCACACCTTTTTCTTTTCTCAGGAGATGCCTTAATAGCTTTTCATTGCACATATATTGTGCTTTTCTGTTCCCTAGAGGGACTGCCTGCTTTCTGCTTCGGAGAGTAGAAAGTGTCAGCTAAAATAATATCCAAGCCAGAAGATGATGAGGTTGAAGATCTTGGCCTCATGTGGGAATAGGGTTTGAAATTTTTATCGCCAAGATAGACACAGTTTCAGCCTCATTTCTAAGCAGAAACTCTGAACATGATCCATCAGTGAAGGGGAGGGGGACGTGAAAGTGAAGATAAACTGTCTGTGGCTTAAAATGGCTGAAAGTGAATCAGCAAAACATGCATTTAAGCTGTGTCTGTTCCCTGTGAAATAGCAGTCTTATCCAACAAATAGTTGCTTATGATGTTTCCATGTCAACAGCTATAATAGGACACCATCAGTTTGTGCAGCTCTCAACTGGAAAAGTACAAGACAGTAGCTTAGACCACGAACATAGAGACAAAAGCCTATTCAAATAAAAGCTTGTGTGAATACAGTCTAAGTTGGAAATCAAATATGTGCATTTGCACACAGCACAATGGCCAATGTGAGAGAAAGAAGATGCTTGGCCCTATTGAAGAGTTTTCTACCTGAAATCCTATATAGAAAGTCATAAAGCACTATAGAACAGGCTGTCCAGATCAGCTGTGTTGAAACAAAGCTGAGAACAGTATGAAACAGGACATAACACTTCTGAAAAGGGTAGTGGGAATTTGCAAAGTTCTTTCCAATAAAGACAAATTAGGAGGATCTTCAGTTTCACTGCAAGGAAATCCATCTCTGAGGAGGGAGCCCAGCCAAGTTAAGTGATGAGGCTAAGTGGGACCAGTCATCTTTGCTGACCCTTTTACTTGTCATTAGAAATAGAAATTACTGTAATAATGCTATGGTGAGTCTGGAAGGATCTGAGGAATTGCCTACCTGAATTGAGGCTCATAAGGACCTCCTCAGAAACTGAATTTAGTTATTCCCAGGCTTCACTTGCATGCTGTTGAGTAAACCCTGGTTTAGATGCAGCTACTTCACTATTTCTGCTGTGAGTGGTGCCTGTGTAGTGCTGGTCAATACTTGAGGCTGGGGTCCCAGGGGAGCCAGCTCAGCATGCCAGCCCCAGCAGGTCTTGTACTGCTTACCCTGTGTCTGTCCCTCTTTTATACCAGTCTTGACAAGCAGGATTTGATCCTCTCTGAATGTGCCTCATGTTCAGAACAAATGGAGTAAAAAATTATTTCAGAGATTAGCATATCCCTCTGTGTGTCTGTATATATGTGTGTGTGTACATCTGCATTCTGCCATGTCTCCAACTCCATCTCTCTTGTGAGGGTTCTAATTATGTGTGGCTCATTGTTCTCTGAAAACTCCTTACTCTAATTGCTTTATCTACTAATGTAGCAAATAAACAAAGACTGTCAGAGTTATCTGGTGAAGAGTTTACCAGATGTTCTTCACCAAACAGGAATTATAATAGTGAAACATTCACTCACTTTCCATTGATTCTACTTCTTTTACTTTTTAGTTGACCATGAAGGCAACCACATTCCTTCACCCAATATATTGGCCTGATGCAATTATTGAAACACCTGCTTAGCACGGCGTATCTACTTCTACACAAACCCCTGCTTACAGAAAAGGCAGAAAAAAGAAAGCTTACAGAAAAATACATATTTCTATTTCTGCTTCTACATCTTCTTTCTAGCTGTTTAAAAGGGTCCTGGCATAGAGGGCAGCAGCTGAAAGCTTTGGGGAAAAATTAGGGCAGAAAAAGTTACTTAACAATGTAGAAGGTTTTGGGTTTTTTATAACTTTGTATTTCTAACCACTTAGATTTAAGTTATGTCAGGTTGGAATAGTTTTTACCTTAGTGTACTGCTAATAACCTGTCCTTCCCATTTCCAGAAAGTATAAATATTTATTTCACTCCCGGAGCTGGAAAGATCTGTAATATTTTTCTTTTAAAAAGCACTATCTCTGCAGACAGGTTTTTTCCTCTTGATGTTCTTGAGACATTTTAGAGTCCAGGTAGAGGCTGCAGATACCCACTGTAGTAATTACTCCTTTCTGCAGAGAATGTAAGACAATTTGGAGAGAAAAGGAGCACAGGTGATCAATGACAAAATGAAAGCATATCCTAATGGCCATCAAGCAGTATTTTGCCACTCTCTTACAGATGATTCAAGATGCAAAGCTATATTTTAGTCCTTTCTGCTGTTCCCATCTTTACCCAGCCAGTCAAGGGTGGGTCTGTCACGTTCCATTTTCCTGAGAATACTTCAGGAACTATTCTTGTAAAAGTACAGCTTAGATTTGAAAAATATCTATGGTTTCTTAATAGATTTATGGATAAGGAAACAGGTATCTTTGTGAACCCATCTTGAAAACAGATTGAGACTAGACAGTATCAAAACCATTTTCAGAAGCACTGCAGGAAACAAGGTAGAAGCAATGTTTCTAATGGAATTTGCAGATTCCAAATGCAATTGCCCTTTCAGTACAAGCACTGAAAGTTATGTTTCATTTTCTATACTGGCTGGCAGAGCATTGCCACATCCATGGAGAGCTATTGTGACAAGAAGGCTCTGCTACAGGGAGAGGCTGTGGATGTAATGTCCCAAGAGATGTCCTGGAAAGTAGATTTGCTCTCAGGGTTATTCTGTCCAGAGTTTAATCCAGACATGACATTACAGACACATTTTTTGACATCCACTTGTTACTAATTTAATAGCAAATTTATCCCATTATAGTGTTTATGGCACTGGTATCTGCTTCTGACACATACCTGGTCTTTATAGAGAAGAGGATGGGCTACAGGAACATTATCATGGTCAGAACTAGGTTCCTAAAATCTCTGCTAGAGTTGCAGCATGACTCCAGTGCATGGCGCTTCTTCAGATCTAATTTACACAGGTTTCAGTCTGCTTAAGTTAGCCCTAACTAGACTGCAGTTAGGGTCATCAGTCTTTATTCTGGTTTCAAGCCAGAATCATGAGATGTTCCAGGAGTAAAAATCAGAATTCCTCTTTTGTCGTTGATATTTACATGTGGATTTATCTTGAAAGCCTTGTGAACTTTAGCAGATCTGTCAATCAGCAACTGGACATAAATTTTCTTGGTAAGTCTTTGACAATCTCTTCATCTACTTATACTTTAATAATTAATTAGAACATCAGTAACAAAAGCATAATATTAATTAATAGCAGTGGACCATGAGACACTTCTTACCAATTTCTGTCTTGGGCTTACTATCTGGCCAAATCTAGTGGCTACTGCTGGAAGTGGTTACTGGCTCAGTTCGCAGTCCACAGCTCACCACATTTCCTCCTGCAGGTGCAATAACCACAGATTATTAACTCCCATGCAAAACAGATATGAAACCTGGCAGCTGAGTGAGTTTCACTGGCTTAGTGGTAAATAACTATTCTTTTCTGTAAATCTGACCTCATTCATCAAAACACCTGATAATTTCTTTCAATATCTAAATGACATGCTGTCTTTTCACACAAGCCAAGAAGGATGACCTTTTATTATAGCTACTGTGTTAATGCAATCATCTTCTTTTAGCTGATTATTTCAGAATTGTAGTTTACTTTAATTTGTATTATTGCTCAGTACTAAAATTCAGAATATGTTTAGTCAGAACATGATTAGAAATACAGGGTTTTCTTTTAAATGCCCTCCGTGATCAATTTATTTGCCTTTGTCTGTCTGCAGACACCACCAGCAGATAGTCATTCATTTAGAAATACTTACCTATAGGTTACCTTCAAGAATATCATAACAATTGAAAAATATGGATAGAATTCAAAGATAATTTTGCCTTTAATGAGGACTGCAACAGCTTTGGCTGCAAGAAGTCTAGAAAAAAAAAAATGTAAAAGAAATAATCAACAGACAGGATGTTTTTGTCTTCAAAAGTATGAAAGAATAGGCAAATTGACTGAATTAATGACTTGAAAATTATCCACTGTAATGCAAGGATCATGGCTGAATTTAGCCTGTAGAAAATGGGGTTATTTTCTTCTCAACCGAGTATGGAAGTCCTGTATGGTAGATGAATTTTCAGCTACTTTAGTTTTAATTTCTCTGTATTACCATCTTAAAGACATCAGGCTTGGACAGACATAAGAATATATTCCCTTCTAATGTGGACTGTTGGCAGAAGGATTAGTTTCCTTTCTTTAAACTTCTTAGTTACTATAATTTACTTTCTTCAGTGCAGCAGCTCCTAATTTGCATTAAGATGAAGAAAGGAAAATCTCTACTTTGTTGGCATTTGAGTTTTTAGGAAAGGATACTTCAATTATACTCAGATTTCAGTGCTGCGTTTTTAGGAAATTTTATAAAATATTAAGATGCTGCAGTTGTACTTTTGGTCTTCCATCTATGGAAATGCACTACCTACCCCAGCATATTACACAAAATTCGCATTCATTTTTCTACTTGCCTTGAGTTCTAAATATACTCCAGAGCAACTGGGGATATCAATTTGAAAAGGAATTTTGTTGTCTTTTGAAAGAACAGATAGATAAGTGTATGAAGTATGGGAAATTCTCTAAATTTATTTATTAAACGTTCCATAATAATGATTTCTTCTACAAAATCAGTAAACCCCATCTGCATTCAATATAACCAGTGGTAACTTGGAGCGAACTGAGGAGTCATGAACTGCTGTAGATCAGACAAAAATCTTAGTGCTAGCAAGAATTCTACTCCAATTTACTGTTTAGAAGTTCTCTGCCTGTTAAAAGTGCACAAAGAATTTTCCATGCTATCTGGGTTCTTTCTCCAGGAAGATAAATGGTATCATTCTGGAATTGAGCAGCTCAGATTCTACCTTGATTTCAGACTAAAGATACACAGTTATATGGTTAGAGAGATACTGGGAGATGCTGGAGCACTACAATGAGCTGTTTATTCATTGTAGGACACTCAGTTGCAGTTACTTGAGATAAACAGATTTTTGAATTAGTCATCTCAGACTATTTAAGTAATGAAACTCTGAAAAATCTGACATCAAATTGTATCTGAAATTTTTGAATTTGATGTGTGAAAAGAAGCTGGGTTTTTTTTATTGCAGCCCAAATGGAAGTTTTTCTAATGGGATCAGAAGAGTACATCTAATTCTTCAGTTTCAGGAGAATATGACTGAGGACAACATAAGGTTGTACTTATGATGTGTCATAAACAAGAAAGCCCCAAAATGTCTAAGAAAAGGATGATCCAATCTCTCTCCCTCTCTGACTTCATACCTATGATTAAGGTACTGGAAGAAAAATTAATGAGGAATACCCCATTGAAAACACATGACTATATCAATTCCTTTGAAAGCATGACATGTACCTGGTCTTCCCTCCATTTCTGCTTAGAGACAGAACAAAAGAAATCTGATGTTTTCAGTGCTGTTACTTCTCTGCAGAGCTGTAGCTTTCTAAGTCAAGGACTTAGTCTTTTCAGTCAGCAGAAAGGGAAAATTTCTTCTAATTGTGTCTTTATTACATACCAAAATGACTACATCCACAAGAGAGGTTCAGGGAAACAAAATTTATGCTCTCTTACAGTACTGATAGGAAGTAGACCTGCTGACATTTAGGTCAAATACTTCAGTAAGATTCTCTCTGAGTGATCTTTATACCAGAAACTTTGCAACACTCAAAACATTCACTCTGAGTGAAGCACTGGATATGTTTTCCATGTTGTGCTTTACCTCTGGTAATAGGACTACATGGGGTAAAGAAACTTTTTAAAAATTATCTGTGCAGACTGTTCATGGAAGAACGAAGTACCAACAGAAGTCATTTAGAGTAATTAGATCTGGAAAAGTGTTTATATGAAAATATAAATACTTTTTCATTTAATTACTTAATAATCATGGTAGGCTGGATCTTAAAGATCCTGTATTTCTGTGAATTATTCTTTTTCTTAATGTGTATACAGAATAATCTAAAAATCCCCAATTACAAGAATAATTGAAACTTTATTCAAGATGATTAGCTGACTTTAGAATTTATTTTCTGATATCTCAGCATTTTTCACTGATAAAAGCAGTCATCTAACAGCAAGGCTAAAGTTTCCTCTGCCAGTATTTTGCCTGACATAGGCTTCCCTAATGGATGATTAAAGGGAAATTTGCTTTGGTAGAATAAAAAATTAGATATTTATAGTTCTGGTTTGCTGAGCAATCATGCTCTGTAGAAGGGGACTGTTCTTTACGCTTCCTGAAGGCCTATCAAATTATATCATGCTTTTTTGGAGGGAGAGCATTTACAGTTTCACTCCATTAAGCTGCATTTGCTGCTTAAAATTACCATAATCGAATGGAATCATAACATGGTTTAAGTTGGAAGGGACCTTACAGACCATCTAGTTCCAATGCGCCTGCCATGGGCAGGGACACTTCTCACTAGACCAGGATGCTTTAAGCATTGGCTTTCCCACAACTAACCCTTACATGCTTGGGCAATGTTTCTAGATTTCTCCTGTGTAGCTGTCCCTGTATCCACCTCGGGGTGCTGCATTTTTGCAGTGTGTCAGTGATCAAGCATCACACAGCAGCATCTGCCCAGCAGATCAAATTTTTTTAGAAGTTCAAGTTGCATCTTCCCTTTACTCATGTTTTATCTGTTCTCTATGCATTAAACTCTAGAATCAGTAAGGCTGGAAAAGACTTCTAAGATCATTCTGTTCAACTATTAAACCAGCACTGCCAGGTTCCCCACTAAACCATGTCCCTGAGCACCACTTCTACACTGTTATTAAACTGTTCCAGGGACAGTGATTCCACCAGTTTCCTCTTCTGCAGCATGTCTTTTTTTATGCTCTAATTGGTTAACATACATGAAATATACATGTAAGCTGAAATTATTAACATCCCTCTGTTCTCTTCTTGCTCAATTCATCTCTTTAATGTTGTATGTGGATGGTTCCAGGTCTCCACATGCATCTCCACAGTGTACTGCAGGTACCTTGGGTAAATTTCCATTTATCCTTTGAGGGACTGTAGGCAACTTGCTAATTAATCCCTAATCTAAGACCTCATCAGTCACACTTTTCAACTCTTTATTACTTCAGTGGCACAACTACAGGCATTACATTTCACATCTTACAACCCTTCACCAGCCATGCTTTTGTGTCTGTCTGGAACTCAGAGTGAAGAGTACTGGATTTTGGCTGTCAAGGACACGGGCCGAAATTCCCAAGCCTAGAGGATGTTTCTTGTGATTGTAGTCACCGGCATCTATTATTTGGGGAAGAGTGAGTGAGAAGCAAGTTAGTGAGTTGCCACTGCTCAGTACTTGTTCCCTAAGACCAAAGTTTTGAAATAATAGTCCATCCCTTGATATACATTTCCACTCTCGCAGTCCAGCTGTGTATGTCAAATTAATTTTTCTAGGTTAATTTGGATTCAGTTTTTCTGCATTTCAGAGAGAATGGGGTTGCACGTCCCTAAAAGATTACTGTATTCAGGTTGTTGCATCAATATGCAAATAAATGGTAATTGAAAAAATGCACCTTTATCATTGATGGATTTTAGTGTTATAAGAGTTCTGGAAAATTTAATAACATCACAATTCATTTTGATATAACAAGAGCATCATAATAAATTTTCATCCATTCAGTGATATGGCCAGTTTTTGAAATTTCATAAGACATCAGTTAAAGCATAATTAAACCATCATTAATGTCTTCTGCTTTTGGTCTCTTTTCTCCAACAATTCACCCCTCATAATTAATTAAGTGGGATGAGGAAACAGATTAATTTTAACTTCTTGAAAACATACTTTATACGCCTAATATAATATATAAATAATGTTCTTTCTTCCAGATTCATCTTAACTACAAATGAAAGGCTTAAATTGCAGCAAGGCATGGTAATGTGATAGTCCCCATGTTTTAATGTTCTGATTTTTTCAGGCTCTCCCAGACCTTTTTAATAATAAATCTTGTCAATGCTGTCACATCACTCCTACCTTATTTTAAATTCTCATCCCTGTCCTTATGCTCTGTGGGCAGGAGATAATCTCATTTCATTTGGTAATCTCATTTTATTTGTAAACCTCTAGGTTTTGTTTTCAAAAACTCAGGGATGAGCTGCACCTCTTAATGACAGGGAGCAAAATAAGTGAGCTTTGAGATAATCCCATTTGGTGAGAGTCTGTGAAAGAGGGTAACGCATTTTTTAGGACTTTCTCAGTATGTGGTTTATTGTGTTATTTGTGCAGCAAATACTGCTCTTTACCTCTTTTTTGTCTCTTAAGGGAAAGAATAAGCAACTTCTTTCCATGACACCATTTCTAAGTGAAGTATTGATTTATTTTCATTGATCTCACTGCTTAGTGTTGAGGGAATTGATATTGCCATTCAGCAACATGGCACACTCTTGTTCTCCTTCAAGTCAATACAGAACAGGTCAAACCTTGAACCACCACTTTCCATTCTGAATAGTGTTCAGTGTCACTCAAGGAGAATTCTTGGTCCGAGTAGAGAATTTGGCAGTATGTATAAAAACATTGTTGCTGATTGATGGGAGGAGAAACTTGGAACTGACTTTGCTAAAATGCTAAAAGCATTTTCCAAGGTGGCTGTAGGAAGAAGTAACCATCAGGATGAGGATGCAGAGGCAAGGGAGCACAACTGACTCAAATGTTACCTGTACAACTGATAAAAGTGCATTCAACTTCCAAGCCACTTTACAAGCTACAAGAGCCCAGCATCTCATAGTGGTCCCCAGAGGATGATCCAAGGCACCTAACTTAGTTACATAAATTTAGTGTACAGTAAATTGAAGTGTTGAGTAAGGAATTCAGTTTTGCTGTGCTAAGCAAGGATGTTGGCCAAATGCCTTCCTAATGGAGCTCCCTTATAGAGCACAGCAACACCTTAGGGATGGGCTGAGTTCAAACATGCTGCCCTGGATTTAGTTTATGGAAATAGCTAAATGCTGGAATATATCTGAATTCCCACTCTTGCTGATAGCCTGGCTTTAGTCTCTGTATTAGGTAACAACTCTTCAGGAATTTGAGACAAACGTTCCACAAATAGGGATAGGCACTTTATTGAGCAGCATGTTGTTTAAAATGTAAGAGGGGGGAATGGTGTTGATGATGGTGGTCCTCACATTTTGAATAACAATCTGGCAAGAGCATATCCCTTTTCCCTTTATTATTGCTGTTTCAGTCAAAGCCAACCCAGAATCACTGATGACAGTCAGGACAGCTCACTCACCACTGCATTCCTCAGATTCCAGCCTAGGGGTCACTACCAACTTCTTTCTCCCAAACTTTCACCACCCTGACCCCTCAGTCACTGTGCTTTTTCAAGAGAAGATGTGAAAAATGTCCTTTCCAAAAATGGCTACCTTGTGGTTAAGACACCTAATGAAGATGAGAGAGTTCTAGATTTGGATCCCATCAGTGTGCTAAGGAAACTGCATTTATATCTCCCACTTTCTCAGTCAATGGTGTGGCAAAATACTGAATTTCTCATGCTCAAGTGTCTAACCACTAGCCTTCTAGAAAAAGGAAAATATCATGTCTGTGTTTTTGAATGGGAATGGTATCTCCTGTTGTGGTCTTTCTGCATTCACTTTTGTATATGTTAGGTGTGTGTAAAGTACAGTAAGATTTAAATATAGGGTTAAATGTAGTCTAGATGTTTCCCTGCCTTAAATGTGAATGCCATAAATGTTTAAGCGAGAGAAAGAGACATCCAGCTTCTCACGAATTTGTGAAGGTAAATGTAGTCTAAAATACTTGGTCCATTGAAGGGAGTAAAAGTGCTGAATTTTGCAGTAGGGCTGTGGTGCTTAAAATCCATATATGTTTATTTTAGGCATAAAAATGATCAGTCTGAATCTTACTTTCAGACTGATCATTTACTTTGAGTAACCTCTCAGTGTCCAGTAAGTTTTATCATAGATTGTATTTAAAATATTTTGCCTTACTGTACTTCAAGTGGCTATGAAGGAGGTGAAATTAGAGATGGTCCTAATTTTCAGGATCATCTGAAGCTTTCTGAATAGTGACCATCAAGTAAGCCCAAGGCAATTATAATCCCAGTCACAGCTATAGCTAAAATAAATCACATGGCAGACTGGAATTTCATATTGCTGAAAGTGGCATTTTCTTTTTAAGAAGCCCTTAAACTAGGAGGCCATTTTAAAGATAATATCAATGATTAGCAAAGAAAGTAACATAGTTAATTTGTGAGCCACATTCATGTGAATGAGTCTATTTCACTCCAAAAGAGGATTTCCACCTGCTGCAATATGATATGTTAGATATGGCATTTCCTCACCAACAAAATTTTTTTTTTTCTAAAAATATGTTTCCATGGAACAATTCTTTGGGTATGACTATGGAAGCCAGATAATCTTGCACACCACTTTGTACCCAGAGCTTTGATTACTCACACTGCACTGCTCGTTTACTCCCAATCCCTCTTTTGGAGCAAACTAACTGGTTCCCTTAGAGGCTAAATCCCTTTTGACTGGATCCCTTTCTATGGCACAATCTCACAGACTTTTACTCTAGGAGATGCCTATACACCCTCATCCCACTTGTTTAGGACATTAGCAACACTGTTCTGCTGTCATGATGTACAACATGGTTTGTGAGGCTACAACCTTCTGTATCCATCACTTCAGCCACTTTTCAGAAGAACACCACAGTCATTAACTGGTCATTCCTCAGAGCCAAAGGTCGTGACATGGGCTCGAGCAGCCCGGAGCCCAGTGCTAAGCTGTGTGGGTCGGGTGTGCAACAGAGCATTAACCTTGGACACTGAGGTTGCAAACTGATTGTCAATACTGAGCCCTCTCCGGTGCAGATATGTCTCGCTGTGTAAATGCAGTCTAGCAATAAGGCATCTGCACCCTTTCATAATTAACTTATTTTACAAAGTGTCCTGATTCAAGAAGATCTTCAAGACAACTGTCTCAGTCTAGAGGAAATTTGTTAGACAGTGAAACCATACATGGGTTATGTTGATTCAGAAACGTCAGGGTATTTTTACATAGATGTCAAGAGTTATAAGAGCTGCTTTTTTTTCCCCCCCAATATAATTATTTCACATATGTCCAACACATTCTGTTCAATCTCTGTCTTGTGAGGATCAGTTTTGTGACATTTATAGTAAAGATGTACTGTTGTTTCTAATTTTGCTTCTCTTTAAAATTCTGCAGACATTGCAAAAGATCCAGCAGCTGTTGCTTTAAAATGCAGATAAGTAGGACACTGTGCCACTCACGGGTGCCATCATTACAGACCCATGTTACTGTTTTCTGTCAGCTAGAAGTTAATTACTTCATTTTTCACCCTGTCAATCATTTATAGAGAGACAAGAACAAAGATATCTTTAGGGCATACATGGCATTTTTCTTCTCCAAGTCATTTTTTTGCATGAACATTATGATGATGTTTCTCTTATTTAGTTTATAATGAAGTGTAAGCAGAGGAAAATATTCCTTAGAACATTTCTTTAGATGTTGTTGCTGCAGCATTTATTAACATCCAATTATAATGCTTTATTTTCCCTAGAAACTTTCATAAGGTTTGAAAAACAGGTTTTGGGAAATTTATCTTCTGCTCATATCTTTACCCAAAGGCAAAGGGACCTAGTTTTGTACTGTGAGAATTCCTCTAAAAATTAGGAATACTTGGATTAACTGCAAAAAGAAATAAGGTACTGTATGAGGACATTAGATGTATTTAAGAATTTGGTTAAAATCCTAATATTACTGTGGTGGGTTAGAAAGATGTGCATACATCCACAATCTTGTAAAGTGAGCCATATTTATGTAGGTTGTTTTAATTATTGTAGGCACTAAGTCTTGCACCAGTTAAATTCTGTAAGAAAAAAAAGTGAAATTTAATTTTGCATTGAAACACTGAATTAGTCCATAGCATTTGTGTTTTCAGGAATGTTCAGTGCTCTTAATTCTGTGATGTGTTTTCAATCCTTTCATTTAGTGTAATCATAGAACCACAGAATAACTTGGGTTGGAAGGGACCTTTAAAGGTCATCCAGTTCAATCCCCTTGCAATGAGCACGGACATTTTCTGCTAGATGAGGTAGCTAATCCTGAAACACTACTTGATAGTGGAAAACCAAAAGATTACTCAAAATAATATTCAATAAAATTATTTAATTGCTTTGATTTAAAATTCCTACTAAGTGTGCCAAGACTTTCAGATAAAAATTAAGCACCCCATCCCTTTAAACCTAAACATCAGAGGAAGGAAAAAGGGAAGGACATAGTATGAAAGAAGTGTTTTGATAATAACATAAAAATAGTTGTATCTACCTCTCAATTGATGTTTCTTGTATCTCTAAGCTTTTTCTGAAGGAACAACTAGGTGAAGAAAGAGATATATAGACAATGACTTGCATAGGCTAAAGAAAATTATTGTCCCTAGGAGTGGATCTCAGCTGCCTATGGGCAGCTGTATCACATTTGTAGAAATGGGGTTTCAGCTTGAATTCCTTAGCTGGATTCAACAAATAAGGCAGGATATAAACATAAAAGTTGTCTTTCATGCAGGTTGTCACAAGCCAAACAACAACTGTTTCAAGGTCTACAGCTCAAACCAAATCCCCAGTACTACAGGGTGAATGTGTGAAAGCAAACATGACCACCACACTCGGGTGGATCAAAGGTCCTTCCCAACTATTGTTCTGCTTCAAATAGCATCTGATAGCAGATCATCTGCAACTACTGAAATAGCTCTTGATGGATTTTTCTCTTCCTTGGAAAATTTTTTTAGACCTATTTTAGTTTTCAGAGTCCACAACACCTACTTATGAATTGCATACTTTATATTATCTGTTGGTGGCTAAATTACACTTGCCTCCATTTCTTTGGAACAAGTGTCCCCTATTCCTTCTTTCTTGACACTTGTAATTTCATTAATTTTATTATGCCTTTTCTTGGTCATCTCTTTTAAAGCTGGGGAGGCTTAGCCTGTGTAGTCTGTTGCTGTGAGAAAATTGCCCTTATTGGCCTTTTTATTCCTCCTTTGCCTTTTCCAGGTCTTTTTTGGGGTGAAAGGATCAGGACTGTCTGTAGAGATGTGTGGGTGCCTGTATCATGGTATAATAACATTTATTTATCTTGTGTTCTTTATCAATTTGTTTAAGTGGCATGTACAAATTTGCCTTTTTCACTAATGCCAAGCATTGAATTCATGTTTTCCTAGAAAAATATCAAAATCTCCAGCACTTCTTCCCAGGGGAGTATTTGCTTACCCAGTGTATATCAGTATTTAGATTGATTAGAATTGATACTCCCCATGTTTCCCTTTGTGTTTATTCACATTGAAGTCCACAGAATCATGGAATAGTTTGGGTTGGAAGAGAACTAAAGATATCTAGTTCCAGCATCCTTGACATGGATAAGGAGACCTTCCACTGCACCAGGTTACTCAAAGCCACACACAACCAACACTGTTACAGCACCTCAGAACCTTCATAATAAAAAATTTCTTCCAATCTAACCATGCTTTCTTTCTGATTAAAACCATTACCCCTTGCCCTATTACAACAGGCCCTGCTAAACAGTCTGTCCCCATCTTTTTTATAAGCCCCTTTCGAGTATTGAAAGGCCGCAATGAGAACTCCCTGAAGCCTTCTCTTCTCCTGGCTGGACAGCAGCAACTGCCGCAGCCTTTCCTCACAGGAGGGGTGCCCCAGTCCTCTCATCATCCTCATGGCCTCCTCTGGATTCACTGCAACAAGGCTTTGTTCTTCTTGTGCTGGGGACTGCAGAGCTGGATGCAGCACTCCAGGTGGGGTCTCATGAGAGCAGAGGGGCAAAATCCCCCCCCCTCAACTTTCTGGTCACACTTCTTGTGATGCAGCCAGGACACACTTGGCTTTCTGAGCTGCGAGTGCACATTGCCAGGTGTATCTTCAAGTGTTTTATCATCCAGTCCCTGGACATCTTATAATTCTTTTGCAAGTCATCTGAGTCAATTTTTGGTTTTTCTGCCATTGATACTTCAATGTCTCTAGTAAATATTATTGCCTCATTTTTCATCACCTTTTCTAGATCACTTACAGGATTTAGTCTCTTGAGAAAATTCTTTGTTAACTCATTCTTTGTATCCTTTAAGCACTTATTAATCCTTCACTCACAGACCACTGGTTTGTTTTTTTCTTTACATTTCATGATGTTTTGGTGAGGAAGTCTGTTGTAAGTTTTCTGGAAATTCACATGATAATTATAGTTGGTGATTTTAAAGTTTCTAAAGAAGTTAAGTAGATCTACCTGTTTCTCAAGTTAGATTTAATTTATTAGTTGTCTCCCTTTAAAAAACTGGCTCAGTATTTTCCATTTCCACATTTGAGTCATTCATCTCCTCTTGGTAATTTATTCATTTTATTGATTTGTTATTAAACTTTTTCTACTGACACATCAAGTGCAGATGGTTCCATTGACTTGACAGGTCTGAAAGGCTCTTCTGTGGGTTCATCCATAAACACATTCTGTAGTTGCTTGTAAGTAATTAATTTAACTTTATTGGTATGGCCTTTTCTTTCCTCAGCTCTCTTATTACACCCCAATGCCCTGTGTAATTGGTATTTAGTTTCTGAATGCTGCACAAACCTTACTGTAGCTATCCTCAGGATTCTCCCTCATGGCAAGGGAATGCCATCTATCCTTGTTTTGTAAAGACAGAGGCAGGGCCCCAGAGAGACAGACACTTGGTAAAGGATGCTGAGTAATGAAACAGGTTTGCAGCTCCTCAAAAATGTCTCCAGCTCTGAGCACAGAACTCCCAAGGAGAGTTTTCACTGAGTGAGAGGTACCAGCTTGAAGGCAGGAGATGAATTTGTTGCCAGGGGCTGGATTCATGGCAGCAGGTACACTGAGAGTTGGAATACCTACAGCAGCCACTCAAAAAAAGCTGAGGAGTGATGAGGAGTGATGTGTGTGATGCTCTGACTGCGGCTGGTCTCTGTGATTCAGAGTTGGAGGCACTCCTTGCTGCCAGCCTTTCTTTCATGCCCACCTCTGCCCTCACACTCCTTCAGGCTGATCATACATGAGCTTGCAACAAGCATTTGAGGAGGTAGAAGAGTTTTCCAAAGATACCGACAGTGATGCTGTAAGACCAGGACATTTCTGTAGCCTGCTTTGCACCTTGGTTGTGGCAGGATTTGTGGTGGCACATCCTCTCCTCAGTGTCCCTGCGGAGCATGGCAGTGCAGGGCCAGGCCTGCCCCAGTGCCTGCTGCTCTCTGGACTGGGAGTGGAGCTGCCCTGGGGCTCAGGCTCGCACTGGAGATTGGCACAGATATCCCCACTGCAGCAGGCAGGAGACCCCTCAGCTTTGAGTAAAAGGGAGGAACAGTACAAACTTTTAAAAACAAAGCAAAGAAATGAAAAATCTCAACACACCTCCCTAAAGACCAGTACTGCAATGGAGCTGGCAATTAGTGGCAGTAAATTGTTGCTACATCTGTGGGAGATACAAAGATTTTCAAAAGCAGTCCTGCTACTGGGAAGATTTTTTTTTTTTTTTTTTAATTTTCCCTCACAGACAGTTGTATGCTAAAATGAGGCTTTGCTTAATAAAGGCCTTTCTGATAAAGAAGATAGTGCCTGTATCTATCCTTTGAAAGAAAAGAGGCTCTTAAGTTCAAAAATGGGATTTTAAGATACAGTTTAAGATCATAAGGCAAGTGTCACATTGTAGGTAAATCAAGTTCCATACAGTCAATTTTTAAGTAGATTTAAAATTATTTTTTTTATTTCATCACATTGTACTCTGTACTGACTTGCTTGTTTATATTTTTTTTAAAACTGAAAGTCATTCATTGCAATACAAAATAACTCCATTTAGTCTTTCCACTAGCTTGGTTCACTTTACAGACTGAAAGTGTTTCATACTGACAGAAATCTAGGGGTACATCATAGCTGTGGAAAACAAACATTTCAGACTGTCCTGGAGAAACAGATATTTCCTTAGCTTAATATTTGACAGGAAATGCTAGGTTAATGAGACAGAGACAGAAGAAAAACTACTTAAAATACAGGATTTGCACTGCTAGTTGAATGATAAACAAACAAATGGAAGCTGATCCTGTAAGGCCAGAGTGGTGAATGGTAGAGCTGTACATAGGGAAAATGTTTGAATATTTAGGTATTAAAATTATTTAAAGAATACACACTTGTGAACCAAGTGTTTTGGTCAATTTATATAAGGCAGATTCATTTCAAAGGTGGTTTGAAGCGCCTATTTACATTATTTCTGTTTAATGCAACCCAGCACTTTATGTGCTATAACAGCTTTCATGTTGCTGAAGTAATATTAATTAATTAATTAATTAATATTAATTAATCTTCACACACAGCCCTTGATAGAGGGACACAAGGGTCAAAATTTATTTGACATAAGATTGAAACATGCATGGAAACTCCACAGCTTGACAGTAATTGTCCCTCCCTGTCTTCTGTGAGTTTCCCCAGTTCCCTGGGAAGTCTGGCTGTGTATGGGTTGTCTGGGCAGCATTCTTGGTGCTGGGAATCACTCTCCCCAACTGACTGATGAGAGTCATCACCTACATGCAGGGAAAACTGTCAGCAAACTGAAGAGTTCAAGCCAATTCTCCTTAAGCCTCATTTTCATGATTTGTCACTCACTAGTGTTAATTTCTGGTGTTAATTTTTTTTTTCCAACTGAATTGCTTTATTTTTTTTTTAACACCGAACATTTTCCACATCCTTTTATCTGTCAGCGCTAATGCAAGTCATACAGACAATTTCAGTTTCTCACCTTCTGTACCTATTCTTCTCTATAAAAGTAACATCAATTTTCTCTTGCAACTACCCTGGCTCAGCAGAAAGGTGCATCTAGCTGAGTGTCCTTCCCGTGACAAGTGTCCTTTCAGTGGTGCTGGTTAACAGCAGATGTTTAGGGAGCATATAGGGAACAGGGCACATATGGTCTGATCCTCTCCCCGCTGTTCCCCACAACCTTCTCCAAAGACAGCAACCTCGCTCAGCCCCTAAATTAATCACACACTAAATTGCATTGCTGTTTCTGTGTTAGAAGGGAAAAAGTGAAGTGAAAAGGAAGTTCCTACAGCTTGTAAATGAGGCTACAAAATACTAAAAATTCTAAGAATTGGTCCAGGCAAAAAAACTTGTTGATGAATATTTCAGTCTTGTACACATCAAGTGAAAGAAAAACATCTCTTCACTCACAGACATTTGTTTGTTCACTTTCTTGTTTGTTTGTTTTTCCACAACTCCCTGGCATATCAGAATAATAGTTTAAAAAAAGAACTTATTTTCAGTCCCTATTCTGTCATTCTGTAAGATTCAATTCATTTTAATGGCATGGGTTTTGTATAAGCAAATGCTAAATGACAGTGTAATTTATACTTCAGACTTTTCTGACAAAATGTGTAACTTCAATTGATGCTTCTATTGAAATCAAAAACATTTCACTCGTTATGTTCAATTTTCCCATCACAGCCATCAATATGGCCACTTTACCACATTTTCTGAGCACTTCATAATACCCTCTTTGTGTATTCTTATTTTACCATTAGGAAACTGGACACCAAATCAGAGAAATATTCATACCATCTATATCAGCCCATTTTTCTGATCTAATGTAAATGCTTAGAATTATTCCTTTCCCATAGGTACTTAGCTCTCTCCATTACTCTCCAGGGACTTCAGATTTCTGTAAGAATATCTGCACTGCACCTTATTTGTCTTCCCAAAATACTAAGAAAAGAAATCCCTCTCTGCTGTAATCCCATGGCTATAGAGTGCCCACACTGCCCAAAGATGGCTCAGCCACTCAGCACACTGGAGTTCCCAAACCACCTTCAAGTGATTCAAGATTTTTTCAGTGTTGGTGCATGATTCTGAAGATCACCTGAAACTGTACATAGCTTAAGCATCTCTGTAACATCCTCAGTTACCTTCATCAAGGCACTTTTAAGCAAAGTGAAGTATTTTTATCCACTACAGAAAATGCTCTCGGATACCAAAGTATCATTTTATGCAGAATATATATTAAAAATTCTTGATATTCCCAAAAGTGATAAGTATGGTCTAAACTCCTATGTCTGGTCGTATTTTATACTTTGGTCCTTCTGTAGATATGATCGTAGGTAATTTAGTTTAAAGGAGATCATGCTGATGTTGCAAGGCCAACCCCCCTCTCAAAATGTGGTCAGCTTCAAAATTACTTCAGGTTGCTCAGGACCTTGTCCAGGTGAGTTTCTGGTATCCCCCAAAATTTCAGAACTTTTGTGCTGCCTGCACCAAGGCTCACCCTCCCATGGTGAGCTTCTGTCCTCTCCCACATGTTCAGAGCAGCTCCATGGTGAGGAACTGATCCCCAAATAATGCAAATGTGTGAATGTGGTCTAATGCAGTCCCTTATTCCTACATGGTTTGTTTTAGCAAAGACTGGTTTTTTTAGAAAAGTTCTTGCCATGTTTTCTCTTTTGGGAGTGTGGGATTTGCTCCTGCCTCCTTCAATGGAAACAAGACTTGACCTCATGCATCTTCCTTGTTAAGGATAAGGTTTGTTGGTTCTTTTAGAGGCTTTTCTTCCGCTGAAGTGGAATGGAATGAAGGGAAGAGAATATTTTAGTTGGAAAGGACCTACAAGGATCATCAAGTCCAAAAGCCTAACCAGGTCAGGGCTGAGCACAAATCAAAGTGTGTTGTTGAGGGCATTGTACAAATGTTTCTTAAACACTGACATTGACCAGCTCTCAAGAAAGCCTCATCAAACACCTCAGAAGGGCCAGCAAGCAAGATTATATGAAGAAATTTTTGGATCAGCTAATGGTGAACATGACACAAAAAGATATGTTTATAAATTGATCTCTTCTATGACTTTCCCAGCTACAAAACCTTTTTGTAGAGGGCACTATTCAATGTCTTTAAAATAGAGAGGAAAGATGCCAGCATAACCTATAAACCAGGGAAGGAGTTACAGTTCATTTATAGCTGCCAGAGAAATAAACTGGGATTTTTTTACTGGTTTTGCCTCAGTTTTGCGTTTCCTGTACAGACATATCTAACATTAACTAGCTTGATACAATCGTTAGACACAGGCTTAGGAAATGGTTGTGGTTTATGATGTTCCAAACTGAATTTTACATCCTGAAATGTGCAGTTAATTTCCTTAAAATGAATTCATAGACATTATTTACCTAAAAGGAATAATAAAAAAGCAACTGCACCTATGAATTATTTTCTAGTACATAGAATGTGTCACGGTATACTTAGGTCAAAGTACATGTAATCTGTTTGAAATTGATCAGATTACTCAAATGCTAAACAAAATTTTGTTAAGAGCCTGATTCAAAAGATGGCAAGCTTCACTTTGCCTAAAATTAAGCTTTTAAACATAGCTTTTAATTAATATTTCCCATGTAAAGTTAATTGCTGAGTGGAAATAAAGGCTCGTGGTTGTTCTTTTTTTTTTCCCGCAGGACACAGGACTGTCTTAAAATCTGGGTAAACTTAAGCCAGTATACATAGAAATTTGTAATGGCAGGGGGAGGGAAAAGAACAATCTAGTTTTCCTGGAAGATTTGTTTTTAGGCTTTTTGTTGCCACAAGACTCAATTCAAATGAAGATAATAAAAGGAGAGGTGCCAGTTTGGTTGCTTAAGTAAGGAATTGCATACAGAATGAGAAGTATCATTACAGACAAGACCATCAAAACTCTAAGCTTCATTCATGGCAGCAGGAACTTACCCTAGTTCCTGGTTTCTCCTAGCTGCTAGCAGCATCCAGGAGCAAGCAATCAAAGCACTTCTGTTACTGCACCAGACCTTCATCTTGTCAGCCTCAGAGCAGCTTAAGGCAAATTCTGTCAATCTTAAAGCTGCTTAGGGTAATGTTTTCAAAGTGACTTAGCAAATCAAAGTCTAATCTTCATTGAAAGTCTACAAAACCCTGTCTCAAATGTGCTTATTTTACCTTTAAAAATGGGATGCAGGAACTTGTGATGTTACCCTTAATCCTGATTTTGAGCACACATGAGCCAGAACTCCCAGGGAGGAGGGTGTGGGTAATGCAATGGAATGAATGAGGAATTGCAAGGAATTGCAGGGAGTTGTGGGAAAACAAACCTAATTTTTTGTTTCATGGAGAGAAGATAAGAATTTTAGCATCATCCTCTTGCAGCTTTGTTTCAGAAATATTAAAATAGATATTGCTGCTGTTAAATGTTTTGGGTAATAGTGGTCGATCAGCACTTTTATAGTCCAAGTACATTTATAAAGAAAATTGACAACCAGACACATTGTGAGATCAACAAATCTAATCAACAAGTAACAGTTACATTGTTTTGACAGTGATGAGGTGACACCAAAGGCCATTATTTTAATTTTTAATTTTTGTTTGTTTGTTTCTGCTTTTGAATATTCTGATGTCTTATTTTCAAGCTTTTTTTTTTCTGTTAAGAGCAAACACTAGTGAAAACTGGTTTTGAATTATTCATTTGACTCAAGAAGGTGGAGGTTTATAGAATATATCATCTACTAGAAAACATTCTACCCAATCACAGAATAAAACTTCACAGGATAAATCTCTTGGTGGTAAGTAAGTGTTGACTTCAAGGAATCCAGAGAACTTGTTGACCAAGTAGAACATCATAGCTGCTGCTCTTCCAAGCAAACTTTCTCTGTTATTTCCATTACAGTTTAGACAATTTTAGATGAGTTCAGCTCAGGCCTATGGCGTAGATTTTTCTAGAGTTCCACCTTAAAAATCTGACATCTTTAGAGATTTCATGCTTGGCCTCATGAAGCAGAGGTTATATAGAGACACTTGACCTTTGTACCATAAACACTCATCTTTAGATTTCAATTGCCTTTGGATTTTTGCAAAATTACTCTTCTTCAAAAGTCACCCTTTAAAGAGAGAAAGTCAAATCCAGAAATTAATTGCATTGCTTCCAATTGAAGTCTATGCTAAAACCCAAAGAAAGGACTCATTCTATAGGCAACCTCCTCCTGCGGGTTGAATAAACTCTTAATGAGTTCCTCAAGATTTGACCTAGACACAAAAGGTTTTCATGATTTATCAAATAGTTGCATTCAGCAGAGTTTATGGATTTAGTACATTTCTCCACATTAGGCAGGATAATTAATTTCTATAATAATTTTCAGTGTTTTTCTACAGTATAGCTCCTATTTGCATGGGGCTTCTCATTATCTCAGCAGAACCTGAGATAACACAATAACAATGAAAACCCAAATTGTGACACTGTCACTGTCAAAGGACAGCATTCAAGGCCAAGTATACATCATTACCTTCTTTCCATAATGTCCTCTCTCCTCAGAGCAGCCGGTGTTCTATCTCATTAATACTTTCTCTGAGTTTTGCTTGTCTACACTTTTCCACAGCTAGAGAACAATCTTTTTTCCAACAGCGGTTTCTAAAGGCTGGAGTGTTTAAAAGAATTTATTATGATATTAAAAAATTATTATGATATATTATGATTCATTATGTTACGATCACCTCCATGACATTTTTTCATAGGAAGGCTTTGTCTTACTTATGTTCTGCAGATGTCTAATATCCTTGTCCAAAAAAAGAAAAGAAACCATCATATATCTGGCTGGTAGTAATAATTATGTTACCAGAGGGGGTTTTTTTGTGTGCTGAAAATTTCCTTTTGATTATAAACCAGTGGAAGCACAATGAATTCTGTGGGCAGCCTGGCCACAATGGAATTTTAAATTCATGACGGGTCATGATTAGGTCTAAGAGAAAACAATTGCTAGCTACAGGGTATCTGAGAAAACTACCTGGAAAACCCCAACTACCCAAAGCAGATCTTCGAGTTCTCTTGCAATAGTTAGAACTACTGCAGACCAATTACTAAAAAATACCTAAATCTAGTGCTTTTTTGCAGTGTATTCTCTAGTGGATAAGAAGACACATTTGGGTGCAGGGAGATATGGGGTTAGCTATAGGCTGTGCTAGCAGAGTCATAATTTTTCTCTTTCAGTTTCATTGTATTTGAAAGAAATACCTGATTTTATTTTATATTTTATTGTATTTTATTTTTCCCTGTGGAAAAAAAAATCCCTAAATTAATATTCTCAGGCAACAAATAAGTTGCTATGAGAGAGAATGACTTTTCAGCCCCTGTGTCAATCCGTGCAATCCACAGGTTGCAATTTCAGGTGAATTTCCCAGTAGTTTAAAGTATCCCTGATTTGACATCCAGTCACATTTCCTTTCTGGATATGCATAATCTTAAATGTCCTAACACAAAAATCTGTGTTCAGAAAATGCACTTGATGCCTCAGAGAGAAACCAGAGATGCAGTCAAGCAGCAGCTTCAGTTAGTCTGTATGGGGAGGAAAAAAAATAAAACCCAAGAATAAGACCGATTTCATATCATTTTGGTGCATAATGCACAGACCAGGTCAAGGTCGGTCAAAAATTATCTCATTTCTTTAGCAGAAACAGCTAAGTACAAACCTGGAGTAAGTTTTGAGTTTGCTGTGAAATCTGCATCTCATGCACAAGTTTGGGGATTTATTGTGAAATTTCAGCCACAAATTCAGGGGTGCTGAATCAACAACAGATGTCCTCTTGAGTTTATCATTTTGAGTTTATCAAAATGCTTAAGGCTAAATTTATTCTGTTCAGACCCAAGGTGATCTCCCCGTTTTAAAGCAAACCTAAAGCTGAGGATGTGGACTACATTGAGTCCAATGCAGATGTATTTAAAAGCTTCTGTTTACCACAGATGAAACTGGCTTCCAGATTTTCCTAGCCAGTAAATTATAGTAAGGTAAGCATATGCTCACAGTTTGATTTCAGGTGTTTGCAAGGAGAAGGGGAATTCTGTTTGGGTCTTTTATGCCCTGTAAAATGCCAAAGAAACAAAACTTATGCTCCTTGAAAGGAATTCCCCTTGTGCCGGTACAAGAAAAAGCATGAAGGAATTTCACTTTCTCAAGCCACCTTACAATTCCTGCTGGGAGGGGTAAAAGCCAGGCAAACCTGGGAGTAATATTATATCTGTCCATGTCCACTGCTGAAAGACTGAAGTGTCAGTCCTTGCTCACTGTGAGATATTTTGCCTCTAACATAGTACATTGTATGCTGTTGCATAGCAAGACCATGAAAGTGCAAAATGTTGGTTTGATACTTCTGAAAATGTTGACTTACATTTTTCTGTACAAATTTTGCAGAACCCATTTCCTGCACAGAATATGAGCACTTGCTAAAAACTAAAAAAAAAAAGCCCCTTGGCAACATAGAGATTGGCTCATAAGAGCTGACATTAAGCATCATGCTTGTATCTCCAAAATGAGAAGAATATTCCCCAAGGACAAATGACAGTCCTCTTCCCTGATAAACATCATAAAGAAAATATATCCCTCTTTTTCGTGAAATTTTTCTGGAACTAATTGCTGCTGTCTCCAATCCTCTTTTTCATTGAGATCTGTGACATAACTCTCTGCCAAATTCCCACTAGGAGGAAAAAAATAAGGAATTACTTGGACTGAATGGAGAAATTGCTGAATGAAGTAAAAAAGTAGTATGATAGCAAATGGAAAAGGCCTACATGCAAATGTGCAATGGGATTTGCTGCAGTGGAGGTGCCTTAGGAGCAGCTATGCTAACACCCTGAACTCCACACTGACTGGGAGCATGCCCCATGGCTCAGTGCCTAAACCTACTCTCTTACTAATTTAAAGCCATTTCTCCTTATCCTGTTACTACATGCCCATGTAAAAAGTCCCTCTCTAGCTTACTTGTAGTCTCTAAGGTGGTGGAAGATCATAATAGTCTCCGTGAACCTTCTCTTCTCCAGGCTGAACAACCACAATTCTCTCAGCCTGTGTTCATAGCAGAGGTGCCCCAGATCTCTGATTATCTTCGTGGCCTCCTCTGGACTCACTCCAGCAGGTCTACATCCTTCTGCTAGGGGCCCACAGCTGGACACAGCACTCCTGTCTGCCTTGGGTGAATCCAATCTGTTGCTGGCAATGGGCCCTGATCAGTGTTGACTTCCAAAGGGAACCTGGCAACCGTGTTGCAGTGCTGCCCTGTCATGACTGATTTTGGTAACTCAAGCAGCCAATGCTGTCCCTCTCAGCCTGACAAGGGTGAGGGGATGGGCTTCATGAAGAGTCACAATATCATTAAGATAGGGGGAAAAAAAATAAAAAAGAAGCAAAAAACCAAAATAAAGGCGGGGGGGGTGGGTGGGAATGGAAGTAAAAGTAAAAGAAAAATAAGGCAAAGAAAAAGAAAAAGCAGGAATCATGGTATCTATGAATGACAGGTCAAACATTCAGACATATTTTGTTAAAACTACATTGTTGTAGTTTAATCCTAATAAAAGCTGTTCTGCCCAACTCTCTCAGCAGAGATGATGATGTACAACAGAATCATCTTGTGCACGGGGGCTATTGCAGCAGCCTCCAGTCTCAACAAGCAGCATCTCCAAGCTTCCGAAACCTCCCAAGGAGAGAGAAACCTTTTTTGTGTGCCCTACACATAGGATTTACCAGTTCAGCTTCTCCAGATAGAAACATATCTGGGAGGAGAAGTTGAAAGTCTTTACTTGCCAGCGCATGAAAATTTAACCCTTTTAATATCATCTTAATTGCCTTGCAATGGCTGCTTCGATCAGAGAGCCGCTGCACTCTCTGTTGTAGCTATAGCAATGAATTACATTAGTGTTTCTTTCATCTTCTAATTTTTTCTTCAAGCTGAGCCTGCAAGTGGGTGGTAATGCATTTATTACTAAGTGCAGAAAAGAGAGCTATGAAGCTTGGGGTCTGATTCTGACTATGATGCTGAGTTACTGTCTAAAACCAGGCAAACAATTAAACCCTTCTGCACTGGATTTCCCCATCTGAAAAAAAAAAGAATAGGGCAGGGGGTAGGATAGATGTGGTGAATGAGGAGAATAGCATATAGCTCCCTTAGGATGATGCTATCAAATCTGATGTCTGAGAATCCCAGTTCAAGAAATTTTCAGAGAAGAGAGAAATATCTTTTAGTGGTGCATAAGCAGATATGCTGGCAGATCACAGGAGAGGACTATTTACAGCAGCTGAAAATCTCTCTTGCTAAATGTTGTTGTCGTTTCATAATCAAGTGAATAGCAAAAAGCAGTCTGTAAATTTATGTGCAAACTCCCATCTGTGCCAGAAGAAGAAAGTAATTTCAGAGATGCAAATAAAGCTGACACACAGCACCTGAACTGTATGAAATTACTGGCCATTGATACAGGAGTGGAAGATTTTGGGGTTTTGCACTGAACATATAGAAGCATTCAGTAAAATATATCCCTTGCTTTGTCAGGAAGATTGCGAAGACTACTAACAGTGGTGTTTACAGCATTAGCTGAGGAAGCTAAGAGGTTTCTCTGTTAAATTCCCTTTTCTGCTAAGGGCTTAGCAAGATCACTTAGTCTTTCTGTAGCCTGTTTTTTTCAAGTTGCAAATGCTGGTAACAATATCGTATCATGGATATCAATAGGTTGTAATATATAGGTTTGCACTGGGAATTGATTATCTGTTTTGTTACAGCTAATATATTTTCTTTGTCAAACATTTATTCCTCTAGCTGTGAGAATAGGTGTCATTAGGAATAGAAATTTACTGCACAAGGCAGCTTAGCTTTTGAAAATGCCTCAAATAACAAAGATATAATCAAAATTAGTGGAAGAAAAAAGATACCCTAGTTTTGGTGGCCTTCATGCCATTTAGACACCTCACTGCATATTAGGCAGTGTATTACAGCTTGGTCAAGTCAGTATTTTAATTTAAAACAATATTTGAGTAATGAATTAGAATGCTGTTTTGAAATGCTTGTCTCATGCTTTATGCAGATGTGGCTACCTTAAAATTATTAAGAAGCACCCAAGCACAAAAATAAAACCTGTTAGGTTCTGTCCAAATTGCTGCTGGGATTAGTCTAATGCAATGATCACTTCTGAAGTCTGGAATAATATCAGGGAAGCAAGTCTCACATGTTCATAAATATTTGTGATAGCCAGCTTCTTCTAAATGTTTGCACCTCCCGCTTCACTTCTCAGGACTTTATTTTCTATAAGCATGAGGCTTTCAGCAAGTCTTTCATGGCAGTACTTGGCATTTGAATGACACTTTTCACTCTCAAAGATATTAAACAGTTTTCTTTAAACTAAGGCAAGAACTGAGAACTGAGAAGAAAATAACTTAAGTGTTAATGGAACTTTGGTGCATATATCTTATGCTTTTGATAATCACACCAATTCATGTTGCTCTTTTTCTAATAAGGGAGCTAAGCTGACCAAATCATGATTTTACCACATCTGTTAAACTGGTTAGTAGCAGGCTCTTTTCCCTATTCCAGTATTTTATCCACATCTCATAGCAGTCACTGGGTTTAGTGTATTTGTAACTTCAAAATGCATTCTCTATCCTGTGTGACCCAGGGTTCTTTTTGTGAAATGCACTGTCTAGAAGATTCTGAACAGGAGTTTTCTGATGCTGGTGTGATCACAACATGGGTGACAGCTCTAAAGTGGAAGTTAAATAATTCAAACTTATTTCCTTTGTTATAAAAGATTGACTATCCTAATTCAAAAGTAAACTGAGACAGCTGATTTGGAAAAAAAAAAAAAAAAAAAAAACTTACTGGCACAGAGAAAGCTCTTGGTTTTGTCCCATAGGATGCAAAAAAAAAAAGGCTTAACAGTGGATACAAGCAGCTAACTGAGCATATAAAGCACCTGAAAGAACAGTGCTTAAAGATGCACTTTTTATAAGAAGAAAAAAAAGAAGCTGTTAGTGTTCAAGACTGTTAGATAAATGTCATTAAAATGTTGTAATGTTATTGAAATTATTATTCTTTAATACTGCAGTAAAAGACACTAAACATTATTTACAGCTCAGTGCTGTGAAGAACTGCCCAAGCAACCCATGAGTAAGCAGCCTCAGCCAAATGAAAGTATATGGTCATGTTAGTGAGTTCAGAAAGCTCACTCGCTCTGCTGCCCCTCCACTATCTGCAGTATTGTGCTTGTGTATTGGGGAGATACCTCTAATTCATCACAGAGAGAGGCACTCTGACATGTCTTCTTGGTTTAGACCCTCTGGATGGTTTGAATAACCCTGTTTCTATTAAACATCTCATTTTGGAAGAGGACTTGTCTGGTCCTGATTGGGCTGGTCCTTCTCTAGCTGAAATGAGGGTGCTCATCTCTCAGAGAGGGCTGTTAGGTGCTCTGTGCAAGGGTGGGTTTCTTGCTGGACTGTGTTGCTCATAATATTCAGCAAAGGTGCTACTATTTTTTAACTTTTCTTCTGATATTCTTCCTGGTGTGGCAGAACCTTTCTAAGGTGTCTAACATACCCCTTAGTGTGTTATCCTGGTGAAGAAGCTTACACAAAACATCTAGACCTTGCTGAGAGCTCACCTTGACTCTGATGAAAGTTTCAGTGCTTGCAGATGGCATCCTGTAAGACTTGGATGTTGTTGTCTAAAAACATGAAAGGGCAAAGAAAAAATGGCGTCTTTTTCTGCCTGTTCTGCCCAGTTCCTTTACCAAGCATTCATGGCTGCATTCATTTTGTGTCACTTAGCTGGCACTCAACAGATGCAGAGGTGTTATTTTTATATACACCTTCAAAACCACACACAAACAGAACTGTGTGGTGTTCATCAGGTAGAAAATTAGAAATGACACATCAGTCTCTTAAAGGGGTTAGATTTTGCAATCTGAACTGCCCTCACAGCCTGAGGTGGTGGGGATGAGTGTGCCCAGATGTCTCTATAGCCCAAAGTAGTCAACAATGCCTGAAGTGAAGATCTCCACATACTTTAGAGCTGGGCCAACAGCCAGCCAGCAAAAGTATGTTTTACAGAGCCAGAAATGTTATCAAAAGTGTAAACTCAAATACAGCTGTTACCAAGACCTGGCTCTTAATTTGAAATGTTTAGGAAAGATCACTGAAATTAGCTCTCAATTCATTTTCATTTGCTAATGGAGTAATCAACATCTGTACCGCATCAGCCACAAAATCTTTCATTCAATGAAAAGTGTGCTCAAAAAGTCTCTTGTCTGAGATCTGCAATCCCATTTTAATTAGCAATGCACATGATTACTCCAATCAAAGCTAGTCAGTGGCAAACATTGCCATCTGCATTCATCATTAACATCAGCCAGCACGATGACAGACACATTTTAAGTCAATATGTGGGCTCTGAGGTGCAAACGTCTGTTCAAGGACAAAGAATATTGTCATACTTTCTACTTCTCAACTTTTGAAAGACAACCTTCATCTTAGAACTTGCCTAATATGGAGCAATTCCAGTTTGGCATCAGGGAATGTTTTGCATCAGGGACATGAGAGTCTTGCTTATTCTCTGTAACAGAAAATATTGTCCCTTGTTTTGAGTGACTTAATTATGCCTGGAATCGGGATTGTATGATGTCTGCCCAGTATCCAGCATGGCCAACTTCTGGTTAGGGGTTTTGAGCTGTTGAATAGCTTCCATGGCAAGGTGCACAATTAATCAGTGAATTTTAAGACTGTTCAATACAGTGGTAAAACCCTGACTGCTGCCTGCTGCCAAGGGCAATGCCCACGGGATGATGTGTTGTGTGCCTCTCCACATATGCACTGCCATCTTCCAGGGATCTGGTGTCATCAGTTGGTTAAGAAGAGGTGTCTAATGACACTTAAATGCTTCTGGATTTATGAGCTTCTTCATCAGAGGTCCTCACAGGAAGCTGTACTTGAGAAGTAGCAGATGACCTAGTACCAGTAAGAGTCCTTTATGAATGTAAATATTTAATAAGATATAGTCAGGTTTTTAAAATAACTTTTCAACTGCTAAGCCATTAAATTTTTCCAAAGGGTACTTACATTCCAAGAACATTTACCAAAAAAGGAACAAGCATAAGTAAGCTTATGGATTATGTAAAATTCAGCAGTCTTTATCCTCAGAGAAGGGAATTATCTGGGTATTTCTGAAGATGTTAGTTCAAGACTTTAAACTCTTTAAAAGAAGACATATTTCAAGTAGCATTTTTCCTCTTCCTAAACCAGACTTGCCATGCACAGTTGGTTTGTATGAGAGCCTTAAATTATTTTGGTTGTATAGTCACAATTTTGAGAACTTATTTTAAAGTTCTCCACCTTATGAGAAGTAGCTTTGAGTGGTTTATATATACCCATAAAACTGCTACAATCATTCTTCGCAATTGCACTAGAATTTACAAATCGAATCCTTCTCACAAAAGTGCTTACCAGTGAAAAGATTGCCATAGCTTTCTTTCTGGCAATGAAAGAGTAGGGATTATTAGACATTTACTGGGATTTAATTGATGTAACATTTCTGCAGCCAGGATTATGATCATATTTTCTCTATAGGAAATAAACATCAGTTCTTGACAGGCATGATCTTTAAACAATATTTTACATGTGAAAAATATTCTGAAGTACTTTTTTCCTGTAAGAAATCAAGGTAGGTAACTTTTAGCTAGGTAACTCCAATGGGTGGAGTTACCTAGCTAAAAGCACTTGCTAGGTCTCACTCTCAGAAAGAGGGATACATATACCATGGTGTAGGTGCCAGGCATAGGACTGAAAGGCATAGGCTGAAAATTGGTATCAGATTTTACTATTCACTTTCTCTTACAGGAAAAAAAAAAAAAAGGCTTCCGTAAACACTTACTTCACAGTAGAAAGAGTTTTCCTCTGAGTAGGACCTTTCCTCTTGGAAAAGGTTACCTGTGACATAAAATATGAATAATTGTTTAGAAGTACATGTACCCAGACTGATCTAATCACCTGCTTTCATATCTTTATTTCCTTTCACAGAGCCATGTTTGACTATGACAAGAGCAAAGACAGTGGCCTCCCAAGCCAAGGACTGAGTTTCAAGTATGGAGACATCCTGCACGTCATCAACGCCTCAGATGATGAATGGTGGCAGGCAAGAAGGGTCACACTGGAGGGGGACAGTGAGGAGATGGGAGTTATACCCAGTAAGAGGAGGTGAGTTCTGCCTCCTCCTTCTTACCTCCTCGGCGATTATCTTAAAATATTTCTTTTTTTGCAAAGATGGGGTGAATAGATCTACTGAAAAATTGGGGGCAGTAAAGGAAAATCCCACAGGTATTTCAAGAGTTGGAAGACACAGTTTTTGCTGTGAGATTTAAAGCATTCAGGCTGTTTAGAACTGTACTGAAAAGAAACTCAGAAGGTGACTCAATTATTAATAACTTCATAAAGAAAGGGGAAAAGAAGGAAAGATCGCCATCTACTAAAGAGCTTCATAAAAAAAAAAAAAAGGAACCTGAGTCTGGGAATTTGTTCTGAATTTGAAGTGGAACACATGTTTTAATGTCAGGGTGATTAGCCATTGCATAAAACTGCTGAAGGATGTAATGAATGACTTGACATTTTTAAATCGAGACTGTATGTCTTTCTTTTGAGAGGGTAATAGAATTAAACTTCTCAGCCTGTGTGATGTAAAATATGGTGTTAAATTATATAATGGTCATCTTTGGCTTAGAAATCTGTTAATTTAATCTCTGCCTGCCTGGAAACTGATGGATAATCAATATCAAAGTAAATTTTTCATATCATGTAAATGAAGGCACTTTCATCTGCTCTCCAAGCTGAATCTGAATCTTTTGTGTCTGTGAGGGATTCGTGGTGACTGTCGGAGAGAGAACAGGTATCTGAATCTCCCTCATTGTTTCTATTGTTAATTCTGCCTAGATGCTTTTGTAAAATTGGCCACAAGTCTCTGATAGTATCAGAACTAGCACACAAAACAGTATTACCTCCTGGCTCTGTTGATAGTTGCTATAAAAAGGTCAAGAACTGAAAGGGTAGGAGGAAAATTAAATCTGTCAAAACATATTACATTTCTTTCTTTGCAGCAATGCCGTCATACTGAGTATAAACTTTCTATTCCTAGCTATTTCAGCTTTAGCACTAGTGTAAAAATGATCATGACTATTTTTTTATAGAGGGGAAATGGGATGCTTGGTGCTCCCTTGAGCATCTGCTACTGCTTCAAGTGAATTGGCCAAGGTACTAATAGAGCTAATGGTACTCATTGTTCTAAATCATGTAAAAGTAAACTAAAAAGCCATCAAATACCTTCTTTACATGAGCCCTGAAAAAACATTAATTTCTCTAATGATCATGTTTGAATAGCATCCACACTTGGTTTTTCAGTGAAGAGCCATTTTGGTGTTGTGTAATAGACAGAAATAAAAGGTTAGGTTGTAAGGTTAGGTTATAAGTTTCAAGGTGGAAAATGTGCCCATTAACCAGACTTAGTCTCTAAATACTGAAAAATGAATACTTGCCTGCTATTCATTGCTACAGTAAATACTGCTGTAATTACATAATTGGGCTATGCATGGGAAGAGAGAAGAGTTTATTTAATACTATGGTTAAGTGCACAAAGCTCACTCCTGTGTGGTGCCTACTATGAAAAGGTGCAAAAAGCTGTCGTACATATTAAAACAACTACAGAGGAAAATAGGACAAAGCTAATTAAGATGTGGAATTGTATATCGTGTAAAGTAGAAAGTGGTATGCGCCTAAAGCTTACTGGGTTACCCACACAGTGGTGTTTTCAAGGACAAAAGATAGAGGTTCTCTAGTCAAGGTCAGGCATATAAGAGAGCCTAGGAATAAGGTGGGGCTGAGAAAACACTAGTAGAAAATAAAATTTAAAAAAAAATGCCATATGAAAATAGGTTGGTTAAAACCTAAAAATAAGAGTCATGAATTTTAAAAGATTGAGGTACAGTTACCATGCCACTTGTCATCCTTATTCTTCACTAGTGAAGCTGAGTGGCCTGGAAAAATCAATGGCATCTGATTTTCTGTCTGCATGAATGTAATGATACACCTGAGCTGGAGTGGGAGGAGGTTGCTGTTATTTCAGAAAAGGTTTCAGTTGTACAATATTTTTTCCCAATGCACTGAAAAGTGAGTGCTGTTTCCTTTCTGTGGGTTCTGGATTATTCCTCAGCACTTGAGACTGATGTGCTCTTGCCAGCATCTTCTGCGGTCATTTACACCACCCAAGGGGAGGATGAGCAATCAGTGCACATAGGGCTGAGTTACAGAGAGTAAAGCTAATCATACTCACCAGATTGTGCTAATTCAGAGTTCAGTTTCCTCTGCAGGTGTGGGTTATTGACTGTAAGAGGATTAATATAAAACAGAGTACCCCTGGAATTCATTTGACCAAATATAGACAGTTACAGCATGGAAATCCTCATTTTAGCTGTTGGCTCCAGGATGCCATGTCTCTTATAGTTTTTATGGAATGACTTCTATAGGCATTGCTTTGTGTATAATACAGCATATGTTATATCTTGCAGTAAAATATTGTTGTAGAAAGAAAGGAAGGAAATAAGAATATCTGTAGCTGTTTGCTGGGCTTGTCCTGCAAGCTAAATTTGCCATCATGTTGTAAATTAATTTTTATATTGTCTTATATTTTTTCAATCCCCAATTCATTTCTGTTCTTTTTTTTAAGGGCTTGGGGGCTTCAGGGGGTTGTGCTTGGAAGGGTTTTCTTTTGTGTTTAGATTCCTTTTACTGCTTGTGGAATGCTATTTTTTGCACTTTGGGTGAGTGACAGGCTACATAGATCCAGGAATTATTAGTACCAGGTTGAGTCTTTTGGCTGTCTGCTTTACTTCTATCTTACTTATACTTCCCTTGACTTCTGTCCAGCAACAGCTAAGATACAATTCCTGCATTTCCCATAAGTGAAATTATATATATATATGTGTGTGTGTGTGTGTGTGTGTGTGTGTGTGTGTGTGTGTGTATAGAAATATATATCTATATGTGTGTACAAATATATATGTATATAAACAGACATATTTCTTCTTGGAGATGCTGTGTAATGGTAATTGCTGTAATTGCTTTCCATGTGTTTAGGTCTTTTATTTTTTTACAGGCAAGCCCATCATACAATGACATTTTAGCATGAGCTGATTAGAAATAATAGGAATGATTAATCAAGACTCCTTACTCTTTTTCTCCTCTATTACTTATGTTCTATAAGCCAGCAAAAAAAATCATAATTTAGAATTATAGGGGAGCTGCCACTCATTAGTCTCTCCAGGTTTTTGGATACATTACCTCTTAGTGATTTAATAGAGTTTGAAAGCTTTCTTTTCATTAGATTTCACTACTTCTGCCAACATGTGGATTTTTTGCCTTGTTTATAGTTAAATTGCCAAGTCAGGCTTTAAGAGAGAGTTTTGGCGGGCAGCACTTTAGCAGGCGGGGTGTTACTGAAAGAAGCAGCACAAAGAAGTGAGAGGGGCCCCAAGTTTCTCCACTGGTACATGCAAGGACCAAGTCTCCTAGAGTAGTGAGCCAATGACCTCTGTGGAGATTATAGAAAAATAGATTTTAAGTATCCTGTGGTTCTTAAATATAATTGCAACCATTTCTACACCTGAAAACAACATTTTGTTCATTTGTCAGTGTATATTTGTCTGACTATAGCTGTTGTTCTCCACCACAGGACTGTGTTGCTAGTTGGGTAGAAACCAAATACAATGATATACAGCTCGTGTGGTATTGCGCCATGTTGGTGTTGGGAAGCACAGTACTTCAGCATGAGGCTGCAAACCACTTGAGTTGTGGTTTAATCATCACCAAGTAATTATATAGTATTAATTAATCAACATTTCAGGCCAAATTTCTCTTGGTTCCACATCTGCCCAAAAGATTTATCCAGGCTATGTTTAAGGTGACAGCACAATTATATCAGGCAGGGTCTCCGAGGTGAGGGAACATAACCACCTGCTCTGTGCCAATGTCTCGGGCAGCCTGCAGTATTGCCTGGGCACTATGGTTACATGTGTGAAGTGCTCCCTTATCACCAAAAAGTGCTATTTATACTAGAATGAAAAACAGAATTAGCTTTACAGTGGATTTTTTTCTACATTTGGATAGATATATAGATTTCGATTACACTTTCCACATAATCTGTGCTTTTAATCATAAAAATTTTTATTTGCCTCATTGCCCTTCTTATTATCCATTTAAAAAACAAATCAGCTATCTATAAAAGAGAAGCAGCAAGCTGAGCAGCCCATGTCCAAGATTGCCTCCCTATGAAAACACTCACATTAGTTAAAGGGAATTTAAAAAATGCATGAAACTAATGTGCATATATAATATTATTTTTCATTCTTAGACAGATGCACTAATTCAATAGTAAATAGATTTTAATTTGCTGTAGCATTGATTTTACACCTCCAGTTCTTTTCACTTTTTCCTTGCTGAGTGTCTGCACAGGGACAAGCTCCTACATTGCAAGCCCTCCACAACAGCAACCTCCCGCCTCATGAATGTCAAGCCTCAGCATTTTCTGTGCTGTGTGTATATCTGCCTGACTTGAGTCCATAGGTCTGGAATGCAGCCTGAGATTGCCCCAGAATGGCTGAGCATAAATTCTCACCACTTTTACTACTACTCCCTCTGCAGCCAACAAGGATTTGGCCTTAAAACACTGAAATAATTACACTAATCGTTCTGTTATCCTTCAGATGTGCGGTCTCAAAACTGCTCTCAGACTGGACATTATTATAAGATACCCACTTTCAGGTAGTTTAAGTACATCTGACTGCCAAATGTTATGCAACTTGCATCTCTGTTATACCAGCTGTAATAATACCAGCCTGATACTTGTGTTCTCAAATAGACGACTTTCTCCCCACAAGTACATGAAACCATGCTCTCCTTTCAGAGCAAAGTAGGGGGGAAAGTGCATAAAACCCAATGTTTCACAAACATTTAAGGACAAGGAGCAAGAGGTTTTCCCAGCACAGAAGTCCCTGTGGGTGAAAAGCCAGCTTAAATTTGTTGTTCTGCTCAGCTTGGCAGAAGGGCATGTTTATCCACTCAAATTATTTTTATTTTTAATAGTTTCCTATAAATCATCTACCTTTCTAAATAACGCTTAACATTTTAATCCTTAGATGATAAAACTTTTTAACATCATCTAAGCTTTGTCTAAAATAATTTTTCTGTCTGTACTCACTAATCTAATTGGAAAAATTTAATATGGAATGAAATTTGTATGTATGTGTAAGTATAAACTTCTTCCTGTGCTCATACAATGATGTGAAACTTCTGTGAAGGAAAGCAGCTGTTAGCTTTTAAACAGAATAAGGTTGTGCTACAATTTTATGAGAAGTCACTTCCTAATGTCATTAGGTCTCCTTTTCATAAATATTGACCAGGTGCTGAGCTGCTTTCTATAAGCAAGCCACTGCAGATGGAGAGCTGAACCAGAGCATGTTCTCTCCTACTGAAAAATGCATGTTTTGTGCAAAAATGCCACTCCAGGAAAATGCTCCAAAATAAGTTTGAGAATGGGAATCTCTTAGCAAGCTCAGATGTCACATCTTGAAGAGGATGGAAGCAATAAAAAGCTATGAACTGAGACCACTATTTGATTTATAAATACTGCATACATGTTTTTACTTATCTTTCACTTGATAGGCAAGCAAAACAAATAGAGTGCAAGTGACCTGGAAATGGTGAAGCAAGACAAGAGACATTTTCAAGTATCCATTTTACATTGCTTTCTTGTATTTGCTAACTCTCCTCACTACAGCACTCATGCTGGATTTGGAAACAACTTTCATCCTGCAAAACACCTCAATGCCAAATATGTGCAAATGAGGCTACTGTTACCATTTATTTCATTGTAGAAACAAGTTGGCAATTTGCATCTGTGTTCTACATCAGTGATGAACGCTATTATTGAAGATTAAATCATTTCTCACTTGATATTCTACCTCACCACTGTGAAGACTGATTAGTGCTTTTAGGAAGGCACCGACAAAAATCCCAGTGGTCCAGCAGTGTGTGATCACAGTTCATGTCTTGTTGAGTTATACTTTATTTTTTTCTTGTTTGCAGCACTTATGAAGAACTGAAAGTTTCATTTTGAAAAAAGAAAAATTTCACAAACCCTTTTTCAACAACTGTGTGTGCCCAGAAACACAAAGGCAGACAGATATTGCAGTGTAGTGAGTGTTGCATCCCATTAATAAGTTTCTCAAAAGAGTAAGAAGAGAACAGTATCCTAAAGAACTCCAATCTTGAACTTACTAGTGAGGGAACATGGAAGGTTGAAGTATATTTTCAATGTACTGCTCCACTTCTCTAGCTTTACATAACAAGGAGAGTGAATCCTGACCATTTCTGAACTAAAAAGGGCCAAGAGGTATCTACCACCAGGAATGTTTTCAAGAGAAAGGGAGCATATAGAATATACTCCAACTGTCCCAGATCTCAGATGATCTCAGGTTATTTCCCTGTACACAGCAGTGTTTCTGCACGCAGCTATTCTTGGAGAGTGGGTGGGAAAATGGAGGTGAACTCCCCATAAGTTGTGCTAGGGTGATACTGTCTCCACATAGGACTCAGAGCTTTTCAGCTCCAGTCATGTTTGAATTTTGGATGTAGGTTTCTTTGAATATTTCTTGAAACCTCTTTGAGTTTCAGGCACTTTTGAAAATGGGACTGAACCATTAAGTTGTTTTGGAAATCATAGCCATGCTTTCCTTATCCCTTAGGCATAGCTCTATCAGGCAAATACATAATTAGAAAGGGTCATGGCAGCAATGTGTACATCAGGCAAGTCAGAGTTGCAAGTCTGGGCCCTGCAAATCAGGGAGATAGGAGTGCTCCCCTTCACTTCATGTTATTGCTCAACTCCCCATAATCCTGCTTTGCCCAGCAGAATTGGAAACTGGTTAGCATGTTAAGTGAAACATTTCTTTCTTAAAAGCACTTTCTTCAGCTGATGGATCAAAATGTTTAAATGATGATCAGTTGTTGTAAACTAAAACAATGTAATGAATTTACGCTCATATGTTGTTTGGACATTCACAATGTCAGCTGCTGCAAATAACCCTTTAGACCTAAACTCCTTTCTTCTTGGGGAACAAAAAAACAGTCAAGTTTATTTTTTGTTAAATAAAATAATTACAAACCTGAAAAAAAGTGGTAAAAGTGTTTGAGTTAGTGTTCCTTTAAGTAGTGTCTTTTCTAAGAGCTAGATCAACAAATCTAAAAGAACAGATGCTCAAAATTTTGTATCTTCACCAGTTTAGTTCCCTTTTTAACTCTGTCTATGACAAAAATTGTCCCTGTATCTCAGATGAGAAATTCTAAGAACATCTTAGTTCACTGAAGTCCTGCACCCTGACTGTTTCAACAAAGACTAAATCTTTGGAGAACCAAAACTAAATTCCAAGAATTCTCCAGAGCATGTAAAACTAAAGCTTTTCGGAAATTTGGGCTCATTCCTTCAGGAGAAAGAGAGGTATATTCCTAACACTAGAGCAACCCACTGCCACAATGCAAATTCCAGACCAAAGACATAAAGGGAATAGAGCACCTCAGCTGAAGAACTTCAATATTCTATTATAAATTTGCCAGACCCATTTATTCTGTCCTTGCCTTTTTCTAACAGCTGATCCATTTTACTGACAGTTCAGGCAGCACAGGTAGCAACAGTAATGTAGTCAGCCTGAGACAAAGAAAATTTCAGCTTGTAATTTTACATTTCAGCTAAATTATAAGTAACTGAGAGCAGTTTTATTGTGGAAGGTGTCACACAAATTGTAATGGAAGGCAACATTGTGTGCTGCCCTTAATACAGTGCCAGATGATGAAATGTTTGGAACATTCAGTAGGCATGCTGAGCATGTATGAACATTGTTGTTATGTTTGCCTGAAGGAATAATGGCACTTAATGGCATTACTTAAATACTTCTCAGAACAATGCAGAATGTTTCTGCAGCTCCTCGTCTGCTACACCTCTAGAAAGTAGTGATGCCTCCATGACTGCTAAAGCAATTATGACAAACTTCATAAATAAGATTAATTCTTCAGGATTAATTTCCAAATTTCTTTATGCAGTGAATAAGAAATTAAGTTAAAAGTATACGTTTTAGGAAGTTAGGCAGGGCTGGAATGAGTTTAAATGTTAAGATAGATTAATAAGTAGAATATTGTGTTCATTTGTGCTAATTATTTCCTTAGAAGGCATCCATCCTATTTAGGCAATTACACAGCCTCAGTCCTATTTAGGCAATTACACAGCCTCAAGTCTTCATTTCTTACTGGTACTACCAAGGGACTTCATCTGCTAGTTCAAGTTTGAGACTGTTCATCTGTTTTTAATAACATAGATTCAGTTCGAAAGATGCTCTTGAGCTGTTTCCATGTGAATATTCCACACTCACAGAGAAATGCATTTAATCTAAATTTAAACTGTAGCTATAGTAACCAACATTCACTGTGTTTCAGGAGGGCATGTATAAGCCTACTCAGACAGAAGGAAACATGTTGTGTTAATTATCATTCTATCAAAACTCTACAGTTTGTATTTTGGAAAATAATTATCAGAAATTATTAATTCCTACTACCTAGGCTTAGAAGCAAGAGGTTTGCAGGCATGTATTCTAATCTCTTATAAGCTGCCTTTGTGGGATTCGATGGAGATTTCCTAGAGCAATCCTCAGTCTTAACAAATAGGGTTAGTGTTTCACTTTCAGGTAGATGATCAGAATTTTTACTTGAGCCAGTCAGTGATAGATTCTGTAGATGATTTTGCAAAGGTAGATAATATCACTTTTACAATAATGTCCATATTAATCAAGGTGAGCAAGGACATGTCCTTGTTTCATTCCTCTGAGCATAGAACTCTAAATGTTGCCTGATTTTTGAACAGCTTAAATCAGAGAGAGTAAATCTGTCCCCAGCATGCTTTTCCCAGACTCCCATGTCTGTGGAGAGGCAGTGCTGTTCTGCTGGTGTAGGGCAGCCAAGACTCCTCAAACCCAGTCCTGCATTTGCCAGAAAACTGCTGCCTGGCTGAGGAAGTGACCTCTCCATTTCAATGTATGAAATCTGCTTTAAATGTTTACTTCAGGTATAGTAAGTTGCTGATGGTCTTGGGAGAGCAGGTATCAAATATCTCATTCAAAATGCTGCTATAATCAATGTGTGTTTCTTCATTTGTGTTTTTGTTTCCCCAGAGTTGAAAGAAAGGAGCGTGCACGTTTGAAGACGGTGAAGTTCAACGCAAAACCTGGTGTAATTGATGCCAAAGGGGTACGTAAATACTGCAACCTTTTGAAATTGCACTTTACAATTGTTTTATCCAGAGTAGAAAAAATTTTAGCAACATAAGGAATATTTATTTAACCAAGACCTGCAGTATAGTGAAATGTCGATCAGAGATTTGTATGATATCATCTTTGGAATAATTATTCTTTTTATAATAATACTGAATGACAGTGCCTCCTAAGGGGAAGATACTAAGAAAATAAAGAGCATTCCATGATAGCTGTGATTTTATTTAAACAATGGATAGAGAAGAAAAGACTTTAAAAATGAATGTAGATGGATAGCAGTTTAATGAAATAGGACCAGAAGTGTAAATTCCCTGGCTTCAAAAGCTGTTAAATCACAAACCAAAGGTTGTAAGTTAAGGAGTCCTGGATAGAAAAAATGAGATTTTGGGTGTTCTGCTTTGACAGTTGTGACAGACATTGAACACAGGTGTGTTTCACACCAGACACCAGTGGCCAAACAACACAAAATGTACAAGTTCTGTTCCTCCAGCACTGCCTGGACAGAACAGGTCTCCTGCTTCTGTTTTATTGTGCCCAGGTCAGCACTTCTCATTAGCCTGATGGCTTCTATCCTGTCTGGTGCCATCTGGCTGACAAGTAGTACAGCAGAAGAAATGCCCACAGCCCTGGCTGTTAAGGTTTATTTTTCTGCTGAAGAGTAGCTTGCAGTTGTAGCAGTAGTGAATACTTGACATTTGCAGGGATTTATTTTTGAAACCCATCCAGTTGGCATGTTTGGAATTTACAGCTGAGGGCTTCTGTGGGCAAACTAGGAGACAGAGCTTCAGCAGCTATGAGGGAAAAGTCCTGCTTGGCTGCAGAAAACAGAGCAGGGCCAAAACTGTGTGATGAGTGAACATGACCATAGGTAGGTGCTAGCAAGGGAAATAACCAAGTGGTTCAGCAGGTCCCTTCCAGACCTGTTATTCATGTGGTCTTCTGCCTAGTTTGAAATTCTCCTTCTTAATCTCTTCTTCCTTCATTTTCCCTCCATAATGGTAATACTAGTAATTCCCTTATTCTGTCCTTTCAGACAGATTGGCAGGGTAAGAAATTCCTCTTCCCATGGACACAGAGTTCCTAGCATAGAGGTTCCTAAATCTCTACACACCAGTAAAATAGTATATCATACTTGCAAATACTTCCCTGATACTGCTCTACAGAAAAATCCCTGAATTCAATGCAAATGCAGAATTATTGCTTGAATATTGACTGAAATATTATTGAATATTGACTGAAACAAGTTTTCCAGACTTACAAGGGACATGGAACTGTACATTATTTGCACTTGCAGATAACTCAGTAAAAAATGCATCATAAAATGCACTAAGAAAAGACCAATTCATCTCATAGCATTTCTTTTGAAGTCAGAATTCCATTTTTTAGTTTGAAATGACCACTATATATTAATGTTGCCACTTATTTTGAGACATAATGAGTTTTATATTGCCAATGAAATCACTTCTTAAATGTCTATTTCCCATACATAATCAAAGCCGCAGGGGAATAATTCATTCATATCACTAATGATTCCTTTCCAACTGATTCTGTCAAGAATTTAATTACCTCTTGATTCCCCAAATTGTTTTTCCATTTTTGTCATCAGTGTAACATTAATCTTCCAGCCACTCAACATCAGTGTTTGATTCAGTGTTTAGGAAATTGTATAATTACAGGGCAAGACCACTGTAGCCTTTTGGGACCAAACCTTCCGTATGAAATGAGATATTCGAGTACACACATATATATGTGGATTGAAGGTGTCACTATTTCCATTTGGTCTTTCAGTGTCCAAAAAAAATGTCTACGAGTACACACTTTACATTTTTACTTTTTTTTTTTTTTTCAACTTTGGAAGAAATTTAGCCCAGATAAACAGTGCTGCAGTAGGCCTAGGAAAATACTTTTGTTTCAAAATCAAGCTAAAATTCCAATAGGAATGAGCTTATGTGGGTCTGTGGCTCATGTATTCATGACTGTGTGGGCAACCGTAAAGGTCTTAGTTTACTCTAAAGATGAAACCGGGAGAAATCTTTTCATGGAATATTTCTAAATTTGGCCAGGAGATGTGCATAAAAGCATTTAAAAATAATTTAAAAAACAAATCAAAACAACCAAAAAAACCTTAACTGAATACAGAGAATCTTTGAGGGTTTTGAACGGGTAAAAATGCACCTTACTTCAATTTTACCTGAGTCATCTCACAAGCCCTTCTACTGTAGAAGCCACATTCAAGAGCTAATAACCCACAGCAAAGGTTTCCTGAGAGAATAGCAAATTTTCTTTGAGATAACTATGATTTTAAAATAGAAACTGCCTAGTTATTCTATGAATTTATAAAGTCTTACGCATTTTCATCTTTGCTATATTTTTAATTCCATATCTGGAGATTAGATGCAAAGAAAGTGTTACAGATAGGGGTGACATTTGTAGTTGATCAGCTCCTTGTCTCTCACTAAAAAAGGTGTTTAAGAATGCTCAGCAATATAGTTAACAAACCTGTTTATAGGAAGAGCTAAAGGATAATCTTTCCAAAGGCCCAAAGTTCCTCTTATTTCACACCAAACTTGTAGGTTACTTCAGCTATAAAATTAGTGCAACACTTCTTAAAAATGTAATTTAGAATATTTATATTACTTTAGATTTGTTTCACTGGACTCCTCCAATCCATGCCGTGTGAAATTAAAGTCTACAAAATCAGAATAGCTACAGAAACAGGGAATGTGAATCAAAATTAGGGAGCTCTAGGGAAACCTTCTGGTCTCAAGTTTAAATAAGGCCACAGATAGTACGTTTTCATGCAATGCATAATTGAATTCCCATGCTCATTATTACAGGATATTGCATAAAAAATAAATTGAAAAGGAATTAGGTAGGTTAGCAAGTAGCAAAACTAATGCAATTTTAAAACTTTTGTCATGTAACTCAGAACATACTAATTTTTGATTTCAAGAAGAGATGTTATAAAAGGGAAAATGATCATATTACTTCTACTTTTCCTTTTAAACATCTGTTACTGGACAGTGCCAAAAAGCTGCTTGGCTAACTGGATCTCTGGCTTAACCCAATAGGGCAACTTTTCTTTCATGTTCTGTTTGTTCTGACCCAAAGAAATTTATTTGTTCAGGCTCAGAGACATCACCAGAATCCAGGCCCTGTGAACACTTAAAGATATCAGACCAGTTAGAGATGGTAACATCTATATAGTAAGGAAAAGAATACAAAAAACGGTTATAATCAGTTTCATTTCACCAAGCAAAGATTGTGCTTCTATTGTCTTGACCAAGTTCAGCCTCTGTCTTCATTCTTATAATTGTTATAGTGAACCTCAGCATTTTTTCTAATTGTTACTGATGGCGGCTGGTGCATCAAATCCACTAAATACACTGCTTTGGTTTCCTACAGCCACTACTCTCTGCTACAGCAAAGGACAGGGTTTCCAGGACACTGGAAACATTTAAAATAAATTAAATTAAATTAAAGGAAGATAAGATAACATAGTTATGAATTCCTAAGCATGCATTTGCTTTCTCAGTCCTTGGGCTCACTGGTCTATGGATAATCAATGGAAAATGGAGCAGCCCAAAGGTTTATGTCTGATATTTTTGCTGGAGGAAGCTAAATAAATTATGTAAGCACAAAATTCATTAAAAAGTATGTTTTATCTTTTATCTATGTTGAGCTCAAGATCATATCCCAGGTATCTTCTGATGCTCACCTTTTCACCAAAAGGAGCAGAGCATGTGAGTAGCTCTGAACAGGGTTGTGTATCTACCACAACAGCATACTGAGTTCAATATACCACAGACTTCAGACTGAACAAATATAGCCTTTCCTTTTCTAATCCTAAAACCTGCAGTTGTTGAGGGCTTTTCAGATTTTTTAGTGAATCAAACAGTGTCAAGTGACAGAAATATTGCAGGGGCAAAAGAGACTAGCCAGTAATCCGCTTTTTTCTTAACTGTTGTAATTACAACAGGTCTTTCAGGAGACAAAAATAGCTCCTTTTGATTTTCTCCCTGTCAGATCACACAGACTTCCTTGACTGTCTCTTGAAAATATTCTGCAGTTGAAATCACAGCTCTTGGAAAGACTTTTAGCAACACCTCAGTTTACTAAATATTTATGGGTGTTGCCTGTTTCCAGAGATGTGTTGAAATATCAGCAAAAATGTAGATAAAACTTAATTTTATACAGAGAACTGGTTTATTTATACCACATGCCTTTACATTTCACATCTTATCTGGCCAGTGACTCCAGGATATTGTCTTATGTACAAATACTCTATTTCGTTTCCCAATGAAATGAAAGTGATGTCCCCCACAATTTCCCTTTTTAATGTGTGTGTCAGAGTGTGGGGAGATATTCAGCCCATCTTTACTGGGAAGCATTCCCAGAAGGGTGCCTGCCCTAGTGAGGATGCTCAGCAGGGTGCTGAACAGGGATGAGGTGCTTGCCAAGTAAAGGGACAGCTCCATCCTTCCAAAATCCCTTCCAGCTCTGCTGCTTATCAGCAGTGCAGGTCCTGTGCTGTGACCCACACCACACTGCTCCATCAGTACCCATTAGGGTTTTTTCCTAGTGACTTAGCTTGTGATCCACAGTTCTTTTCAGATTCCAGTCAGATCACCTACATCACACTCACCACCTCTTCAGTGTCCTCCAAATGAATTTATTACGATTGTCAGAAGTTTGATAGCATTTAACAATATTTATTATGTGCAGATTCTGTTTACAGATCCCACAGATAGCTGAAATGTAACCTTGCTTTATTGTCATTTTAGCAACATTGCACTGAGGCAGGAAAGGAAAAAGTCAAACCCGACTGAGATAGCAAATTTGGTATTGTGGGGTAAACAAAACCCTCTGCATATTTCATGCGCCTCTCGTCCAAGTGTCAAAATCCAGTGACTGACAGGACTTGATACAAAGGACATCTTTTGACAATTTATTAAGTATTTAAGGGGGTAGGGGAGAAAGCCAAGCAAATAAACCTGCATATTTCCAAACCATTTGTGCTCTAGAAAATTATTCTATTTTCAGCCTTGGTCAACAAAACAGAGCAAAACTGGTCTTTGGGAATCTCAGGTCTCTGCCCCGAGAGTTTCTTCTGTAACTTCCTCCTGTACCCTGGATTTGTCTAATCTCTGCTTAAAGACCTGCCACAACAGATATTTCATATTCTTCCCAAACAGCCTACTTCTGTGCCTCATTCTCCTCATTCTTAGAAATGGCTGAACTACTACAGTTTAACCCTGTTTTTATTTCTTCTTCTATGAGTGTGTCTGGAAATTTGATTATTTGTCTTTGTCACAAAGCAGAAGCTGCAGTCACACCTGCCCTGCTCTCAGGTACAGTATCTGTGCTAATGGTTTACCAGGGCAGATCTGGGTGTATTAATGCAGAGAAAAAGGCAGTTATCTCAATTTAATCCCTGACTGAAAAAAGCATAACAGTGTATTAGACTGTCTATTCCCTCTCTCTGCCTAATGAAGATTTTTCTTCTAAAATCAATTATTTACTAGGCTTCAGTTTTCTAACTGTAAAGGTTCCCCACCTTTGGGGACAAGCAGTTCTGTAGTCCATAACCTGAAAGTCTTCCACATATGCGGTGGGTTTTGACCAACTTTTCTTTGCACTTCTTTTCTAAAGATATTTGACACAATGAACAGATTTCCTAAAGTGATTGGTACTGGGACAAATATAAAAATAGAGGAAAATACACAATCTGAGTACATTCAAAAAGCTGCTGATTTGGAGAGCTCATTAGCACTCAGTTTGTAGTTTACAGGGTCATCATTCCTGAGAGGCAAAGGGGATTCCTCATTCCAGGCTGCAACTTCCTCACAAGGGGAAGAGGAGGGACAGGCCCTGATCCCTCCTCTGTGGTGGCCAGTGACAGGACCCAAGGGAATGGCCTGAGGTTGAGTCAGGGAAGGTTTAGGTTGGATATTGGGGACAGGCTCTTTACTCAGAGGGGAGCTGGGCACTGAACAGGCTCCCCAGGGCAGTGGCACAGTGCCAGCCTGACAGAGTTCAAGTGTTAGGACAATGCTCTCAAGCACATGGTGTGACTCTTAGAGATGGTTCTGTGCAGGGCCAGGAGCTGGACTCTATGATCCTTGTTGGTCCAGTTCAACTCAGGATATTTCATGATTCTATGGTTTTCTCTTTGTTGGATTTAATTTCTGTCAAAGCTTTAAGATCTCCAAAATAGGGTAACATTCAGTGTCATGGAAGAATCAGATCTCAGCATTGTTCTTGCTTGTGGAACAGCTTGTTTCTGGAAGGAGATTACTTCTTCCAAACAGGAGTATGCTGGAATAGCATTCCTATAGCAGGAAATTAAACTCAAAATAAGCTACTCCCACTGGATGACTGCCGGTAAAGGGCACCCAGCTTTTACTGGGAACCATCACATCTTGGAATCCGCACAAGCCAGGGATGATGTGTAGGGTATAGAACAAGGACTTCATCACACACTCACAGCGCTAAAGCCGACTTCCCTCTCTAGCCAGGACAAGGAGGAAAATCTGAATCTAATTTGTCCAACTGCCCTTTCTCTTTTATGAGTTTTCACATCCTCCACAGCTCTGTCTTCACACTTTGTGATGGAGCTGGTGCCAGGCAGTGGATGCTGGCTGCATTTTTGGATTGACCTGACCCTGCAATATTGGGCTGCCCTGGCCATTCCCCTTGAGCTGAACACCTTTTGCTCAGCATTTCTCCAAGGTACATTAGAAATAGTGCTGTCATCAGCATCTGCTTCACTCATGTGCTGGAGTAATCAAATGAAATTCAAGTGATAAAACAGCACATAGCCAGAAAGATTTAACTGTATGGATTCTTGTTGTTCCAGGTTACCTTGAGGCACCCCACACAGCCATGCAGTAATTTAAAAATAATGCAGTAATTTAACAATAATACCTGTTGAGTCCAGGTACAGTCAAAAATAAAGGAAAATGAGTCTTCAATTTTAATTTATATCATAGCAGCTGTATTGGCTCTGGCAGGGAACTCATATGCTTAAATAATCTTGGTTTTTAAGAAGGTTAATCAGTTCTAGAAATTGTGGAAAAACAACTGTCAGGTAAAATGTGAGACTTTTACCCAGCTGAAGTGAAGAAATATGTTTCTGTGGCTTTCTCTGAAAAATCCAGTAGAGTATTTGAAAAAAATTCTTTCAAATTAAAGTTTCTTTCAAATTAAAATTAAAAGAAAATATTAAAGTAAAAATCTCTGTGTCTGTTTTCCATATTTCATTTTATTGAGAAGTAGAAATTCTAAATATCAGCCAGCAATTTGTAAGCAAATTGGATTAGAGTAGAAAATGTGAGAAATAAAGGATTTGTTATTAATTGATCCAGATGATGGAAAAGTATTTCTGCGTGTTGGTATCTTATTAATAATAAGAGTAGTTTTTCAGTTAATGAGCAATATAAACACATGTCTTTTATAGATTTTACAGGGTTTTTTTCTGTATTCTTTCTGTAATTCTGTTAACCGTGTCAAGTTTTATTTATAGAATAATATTGTTTCTTAGGTGGTCATAATATTAGGGACTATAGCTGTACTTCCTATCCCACAAGAATTTTGTACCATCCCTGCTTAGGTAAGAGAATTTTTTAGGAAAGTCACTTCCATAAAGATATGTAGTGCAATGTTTAAATCAGTCACAGATTCAATATAACAAAGTGAAAATATGCTAGCACAGGTAAAATACAAAAGTTTAGAGCTGAGAGTTAATTGTTTTTCTTCTAAGCTGTTCCAGCAGAAATTTGTGCTGAGCTGAACTTCATGCGTGGTCTATTTTTATAACTTGCTGTCTAATATCCTGAATTAAATGGTAGGAACTTTGTATGTGTTTATGGATAATGTCAAAGTTACTTGGGTTTTCTTCTAAAAAATTGGTTGAAAATAAAAATTTGTAGTATTGGCAGTAGATACAGTGAAAGAATTAGAAAGAGAACATTTTCTTCTAGTAAGATATCGCACAAAGATCCAGAAGTGTGGAGTTTAGCGTCAACACTCATCCGGAAGAGACATGCTCTATATTTCACATCTTTATTTCTGAGTCAGTTAAATTAAAGCAGCTCAGCGATTGCCTTAGTGACTCAGAAATCATGTTTTGAAGGTAATAGGGACACAGGAACTGGCACAGTCCATTTAACTCGATATCCTGCTTGTGAGACTGGTCATGTGAGATGAATTACTGCAAGATGTGGGAGCTTCCCCTCCTAAACAAACCTCAAACCAAATTCTTAGAGACTGACTTTGGGTTTGTTTGCCCATGCCTTTATTATTATAACTTCAACTGGAGGACCTAAATAAATCAATGTATTCAATTAAAACCAGGAGCCTGGCATGATTTGTCTGCTGAGCCAGACCCTTGCCATAATTCAGCCTGCTGTATCAGTCACTCTTCCTTTAACTTAAAAGGGAAGTTCAGAAGATTGTCTTGTCCAGCTATCTTTCCAGTTTGAAGGCATGTAGGTATTGTAAATATTTCTCCACTACTCCGTAACAAAGTAAGAGTAATAAACGTCCTTATGCAACTTATTTTGTGCATTGGTCCATTTAATGCAGTAGTTTGCACTTGCACAAGTGATTGCATGAATGCTTCCACAAAAGACAGTTATAAATGAACAAGTTGGTGTTTTTTTAATAACCAGCTTTTTTAATAACCAACAGATAAGCAACACATTCTGCAGCTTTTTTTATTAGTGAAATTAAGTCAAATGACTGGATAGAGACCAAAATCCTCCATTTCATTTTAAAACCTAAAGAAGCACCAGCAGTCAACCGGGAGTCAGAGTCTAAAAAATATCTAAGAAAATACCTTATCATTTCTAAGGAACGAAGTTCAAGTGGATAAGGATCCTACAGTGTTCTGTAGGAAAACCTGTGGGTCTGGGTGATCAGACAGTCCCGAATCTTTGCCATGTGCACACTATGCTACCTTTGATCTCTGGGGCTCTTCTGAAATTATTGTTGCACCAGGAGTTCTGGGACAAGGTTCACATGCACAAAGATTTATCAGTGGGATCGCAGCTGATGACACACATCTGCTCTAAGTGGGAAAGTTCCTTTTCAGAAAAAAATATTGACCAGCATAGAGGAACATTTAGGACAAAATTGCCAAACATCAAATACACTTTCTGATTCCAACTGGGGACTTGAGGAAGGAGAGGAATACCTTCACACGGCCCATTTGGCTGCAGTGAGCTTGGCTAGGTCCAAGCCCATGCTGGACCGCAGCACAACTCTGGTCTGTGATGAGATGCTTGTTCTGTGAGCATCTCATCACAGAAACACAGATGTTAGAGCTGGGAGAGGATTGTTGTTTAGCTCTTTTCCCTTCACCACCCCCTTCTCTCCAAGCACTGCAGTGTTATTCCCCACAGTACTTAAGATTAGCAGATTTGTTTTAAATGTGAAAAAATTATCTAGGCTTTTCCACTTCCCTTGGGGCAGATTATTCTACATCTAAATTGATTTCACTGTCAAGCAGCTTTGCCCTTTCTTATTTTCATGCTATCAATTCCAGTGCTGCTGTTTGAACAATTCCTTCCCACTTGTATCTTGGTGTAAAACCCATAGATAAGTGTGAATTACTTTGGCTGTCACGTAAGCAAGATTTTATGTTGGTGTTTCATCTTGCTTACATTGATATAACCATGCAAATTAGCATAGAAAAGTGCTCCCTTCATACCTTGCACCAAGTTAAATACAGGTTTGCAAAATTGGAAATACTGATTTTATGTGGTTTTCTTCAAAGTCTATTAGTCTTCTCCCCCAGTAGTTTATGTTGGTTATAACTGTTGTTTTCTCAGGAATTAAAATTGAGTTGCTGACAGACAACAAGCAATAATTCAGTCTTTAAAAAAAAAAAAAAAAAAGTATTCAAATGTCATTCCTATGAATACTAAGCCACCCTACCCTCGTCTGGAGAAGCTAGACAGCATGGAGGCTTTTACTTTTTCATTTTGGATTGCTAACACCCAAATCTCCCTACAACTTCATGGGAAAACTAAGCAAGCAGAGTTATTTTCATCTAAGTTTCTTCTCACCCAGTTGGTTCTCACTTACCAAAACAGATTATGGTACAAAAATTCAATAAGGAATGACTGTAGCCCAAGCTTGAAGTATCTAAGAAAACTGAAGGCTGAACTTAACAGAATAGTGATGTCCTTCCCCTTGCATCTCATAAAAAATCCTAGGGAAGTTGGCTAGTGCTGTTTGCCAGCATGTAACTGTGTGCAGACTGAGAATGAAAGATCAGCATCTCAGAGAATACACTCTGTGATCCCTGGACAGCCAGGCTTACAGTTGCCACTGTGACAACTCCTCAGTTTATCTTCTGCAGGGACACCATGGAGTGCTTTATGTGTGTGTGAGCCCAGGCCATGGTCAAGTTTGAGGTTGCATCAGGAAAGCAAGAATGGCTCAGTAACAGTGGCATTTTACCTGAAATTTCAAATTCATCATGGAGTGGGATTGCCAGGAGAAAAAGCCCATTATAAAACCAGTGAGGTGATATATATACTTCCAAGTATATGTTACAGTCCAAAAGTTTTCTTTCTGGTGTCAGTGCAAATTTTTGGTATGATGGGAGAGATTTAAAGTATATAATATAGAGATCTATAAAATTAAAATATTCAAATATAGGAATTTAACAGTGTTTGAGTGCCCAATCTGTTATTAAAGTCAGTGTTTAAATGAGTAAATGAATCTCCCGAATACAAAAAGTGTCAGCTAAATATAGAGAAAAGAATTACAGAGACATAATGTTGATAATAAATTGTGTAGATTTTTGTAGAAAGGTGAGTACATGAGGGTTTTTCATTTAATTTAGGCCAAAATCAGGTATTAAAAAGGAAGAATAAGAAAACCACATTGCAGATGAGACGTAGTAAAATTAATTTGTCATATACACTGCTAGACCAATCTGAGAACAAAACTGACATAATCATATAACATAAAAACTAGGTTAAAGCAGAGCTCTAACCTGCCTAAAATTAGATGGTATATGAAATCTATCTACATCCTGTAAAAAAGAATTTCACAGCCAGTGCTCTGGAATAGCTTTCTCTCAGGTGGTCCCTCTACAGTGGTTCCCAGCTCATGACTGAGGATTAGCATTTATTGAATGAAATGGCAAAAGAAAACATTCCTGAAACAGTTGGGAGTTTATTGGCTTTGAGAAAATACATTTCTTAGAGCAACAGAAAAAATCTTTCCCCAACATATTGGGATCTTCTGCAAAACCTAAAGACGACAACCTGTGTCAAGACCACATCTGCACTAAATAGTAGGGGTTGGATCAGCTACACTATGAAAAAAAATTTGGGAAGAAGCTCAAAGTAAACAATATAGTTGCCTATTGAAACTATAAAAACTATCAAATTACTGGGTTTTGTGATGTTTACCACTATGAAGAAAATTTTGAAATTGGATAGTTTATTTAATGTTACATGAAAATTTCCCTTGAAAACCACTACCCTATTAGCTGATAAGTAATATATATGGCTGCTGAGCCTGGGGAAAAACATTTAGAATACAAAACTGATGTTGACACAAAGAAGTACCCAAGCGAATTCTTGAGAAGCAGAAACACACAGTGGTTTAATGTCTGTCACAACCAGGCAAGGTTGGTATGTTTAACCCAGTCTTACATAACTGAGGACATCTGGGGATACTTGGTCAAGCAACAGTGCACTGTGCACATCACAATTATTTCCCTTGGCTTCTGCAAAACACAGTCTATGCTTAAGTAGTATCAAACAAGAATTCAGGGCACGAGTGAACACTTTCCTCCACTTTTTTTTTCTGAGAAGAGACTCTTTTCCATCACAGATCAAGTGCTGTGAATGATGTCACTGTTCTGTTGTCAAACAACATGAAAATTTCGTTTGCCTTTTAGTCTTAGGCACTCATCTGTTTAAAGTGGCTCTTACTGCTGTTGCCCAGGTTAGTGGTGATCTGTGTGATGGCAGTGACATATACAAGTAATTTATTGTACAGGTTTTTCACTGCAACTGAAATTCCTGAGTTATTTGCCATTACAGGTTTTTACATTATTGTGGTAAAAAACCTGCAACTTACAAGGAATCCATTTTCAGGCACTTTTTCGTTGCCTTTCAGAAACTCTGCCTGCATAAATCTGTTGAATCAGGCTAAGCTTGCTATCATAATTGCAATTCCATTGCATGCATTTTTGTATCAGGTGGAGAGATGGAAGCAAATACCTCTGTCTCATTTGTCCTACATCTATTTCACAGCTTTCCAGAAGCATATGGAGCCTATGGCTCCAGAGTATTTGACAGGTCCAAAGTTCCCATTGTAGTGAAATAAAATTTCTTAAATATACCTCTGAGTTTTGGAGTTTAACCTTGCCACAAATCCTCATACACATGGTCCTTTCTTAAAAAAGAAAATGCACACTCAGTGTTGGTCTCTACTCTTCCATCAATGGAGCAAAATCTTGAATTGATATGGTGTGTGCAATAGAAATATGGTTTTATTCTGCGTGAGTCTCCCTCTTCTTTCTTTGCCAAGCCCCTTATCTCTGTGCATTAGAGATATAAATCATGTAAATCATATAAATCATGGTATCTGTAAGAAGCCTTTTTGGGGTTGTCAGTAGGATTTCATATCCTTAAGGTGGAGACCATCAGCCTGACTTTAATACCATTTATACTGGATACAAAACCAAAGTCAAGGCTCTTGTCTTTGAGTCCTTGTGAGGAAGCATGCACTTAATTTAAGAAAATAAACACTTGGTAAGCTTATTCAGTTAATACTAAGGACTAATTATTTCTCTAAGTTTGCATAGTCAGACACACTTTCATGTTTTATAATACTTTACAGTTTCTTTGTTATTTAAAATATAAACCCTCTGACTACACCATGCTAGTACAAATGTTCATTAGCATGAATATACATGTTGATTAATTTATAGAAATATTATCCCATGCATAAACGTATTTGGTTATGGATATTAATATAATTAGATCAGCTTTATTTTGGGAAGAAAGCTTTTTACTGGTGTAAATACTGACATAGTCGCACATGATAGTCATCTGCTGTGAATTGCCAGTTTTTGATCATCCAAATTGAAGTGGAGCAACATCTTATTAAAGAAGCAACCCAGTACTTGAAACTGCAAAAGGAGAAAAAAGTTTATGTAACAGTATAAAATATCTGTCTAATTTGGTGTATACTGTTAGACCATGTATAAGTGTGAAAATAATATATGCTTTTCTGGTGAAAATGTACTTTCTGAAGATTTTGCTCTAGACTGTTGGGGAAAAAAATTGTAACAATATATATATATAAGTGTTATTTCTCATATATCTTCTGTGAAACACAGCATATTTATTTATTTATTTGATAATGTTCTCTTGAATTCCAAAGTGCTGTAATGAAGTTATTATAATTTTAAAACCCCCCTGCTTTTTGAGGTGTTATTGTTTATATATATTTTTTTCCCTTTTAAAGTTTGTAATGCCAATAGCATTACTATGTCAAATTCAGATAAATCATGACAAACAACATTTTTACAAACAAATGCTAACATGCCACATTCCTTTCTTTGGAAAAGTAAAAGAAATTATCACAGAAAACACATTTTAATTTACTTATATCCATTAGGTCATTAAAGTGATGTAATGCGCATGTCAGTCCTCCTTTCATCCATAGATTACTTTAATCCTTTGTGTGCTTTTTTTTTTTTTCCCCCCTCTGGCTTTCTTTCATACTTGCTTTGTTTTGAATTTGCATGCTCTCTGGATTATTTGTGCATGACCTCCACATTAATTTCACATTGAATGTTTACATACTCTGAGATATTTTCATGGATCATTTATTCTACATGTGCATTTTTTTCTTTGTTTTCAGTTACTAAACTTTAAATATGCTTGAAATGTAAAAGTGGTATGAAACTTTCGTGACATGAGTATCTATTTTAAGAGATTTTCAGTATCCATCTTTCAGAAATACATATTTTAAACCACATTTTATTTCATTATTTCAAAATGTAAGGAAATAAATTGTGTTCTAAAGCTCAAAATATATTCCATTGCAGAACTGAATCCAAATACAGGTTATATTCAATTTGAGCAATGGCAAACACATGAGATTGGTCCTTTAAGTGATTTAAGAAGGTCTCTGCTGTCTTGGAGGTCATCACTTGCTAAGTCCTGTGTCTATGTTTAGTGTAAGAGACGTTATAGGTCACTGTCTGACTGACAGCACAGATCACTTCAGACACTTTGTCTGCAGCTCTGTGTGCCCTCAAGAATGCCAGCTTCTTTAAACTGACTCTATAGGGACCCCATTTCCTTATTTAGTATCTAAAATAAATGTCCCAAGTAGGCATATGCTGTTTTTACACAGGATAGTGCTGTAAGTCCTTTCAACTATATATAAATTCAAAGAATTTATTATGTAAGAAACACCAATTTCTTCTATATTAATTTCTCATTTGAAGAATTACAGAAAAATATGTTGTTCAACATGCAATGAAATACTGCATATTAGCAGAATTCCATTTCTAAATCACATAGAACTTAAAGTATATCCAGAAAAACCTAATGCATAAATATACATCTATAAAATAGAACAAAGTTGGGTTTTTTTCATTATGCTTGAAAGAAGCATTAAAACACGTGTATGAAATTGTCAATAAAGAAGCCAAATAAGACATTATTAAATCAACAGCACCTACCAGTAAAGAATTTTTTATATTAATTGACACAGGGCTGAATCCACACACTACAAATCAAAGACCTCTGCTTTCCACATGATAGCCTATTCTTTTCAGACAGTTAATTAATTCTGTGCACAGTCTGCTGTGATTAAAGATGGATGGCTTGATCTCAAAGCATGCTGAACCATCTGTAGCCCTTCATCCAAACAAGCCAAACACTACAGTTTCCAAGTAAGGAGCTGTACATTGTGACTTCAGACCTCTAGAGTCAAATTGATCCAGTCTTCAGGAGCTTTACCTTCAAATTTCAGACCTCACAACACCTCTGATACTTTGCAGCCACTAAGTTTGTACTGATTTGAGTCACTACAGTTCTCTCCACTTTTACAAACTAGTTGTTTTGTCAGCATGAGTGTGACAACAATTAGACGTCCCTGTTTTTGCCCCATGCCTTTTCTCCTTCACAGTCATTCAATGACAAGCGTAAAAAGAACTTCATCTTTTCACGAAAATTCCCATTCTACAAGAGCAAGGAGCAGAGTGAGCAGGAAACAAGTGATCCAGAACGTAAGTAACCTCTTGGAGATGATGTCACATGCAGCAGCACAACAAATGGGTGACACGCATGGTACCAGTATCCCACACATCTAGGCAAATATCTGTCATAGGCAGGCAGGAGAGGTATTACTACTGTGACCAATGTATGACTGCAGTTTGGATCCAGCTTCTCCTTCCATCTCTGGAAATACTATTTTCAGAAGAATAAAGCAGTGACCTTTACTTTTGGAAGCGGAAATGCAGCTCCTCAAAGTTGTTGTGACACCTGTCATAAATCCAAAATTGTCTCTCAGAAATATTCCCAGATCAGAATTGGCTCAAAATATGGCAAATGTGATTTCTTTCACAATACTAAACTAATTAGCTTTTAAAATATCTATTCTAATCTTTTTTTTTGCCTTTGACTTTCATCAACTTGATTTCCATGGGCAGCTTCACTGAGAGTTTAACAATTAAGGGAAGCAACCATATTAATGGCTTAAAGAACTAAACTAGTTCTTGGAATGTGTACCATCACAAGCATTTATTGCTTGCTTAAATTACATGGGAACCAGCATTATTAAAAATATTTGCTAGTTCCAAGCCCAAATATTCACTTTTTTTTTTCTTAATAATTCTGTCCTAAATTTATTTGATGAGGATAGTTTCTGGAACTTTATTACCTGGTTGTTCCTTCTTCCTCACAGCTCCAAAAGGCGCATTTCACAGTCACTGCCTCTTTCTTTGGCTGAATTTCCATAGGATATAGGTCTAAATTTGTTTCAGAAAGAAAAGGCAGGGATCCAGATTGCTCAATCAACATGGTCAGTCATGGTAGTATCCATTTCAACTCCACTGACTTCTTCCTTCCTCTTCTGCGGCTGTTCTTCCTTTCTCATTGCTCTCTCTGGGGACTTCCGTGCAGGACATCCCCGGATTAGGTGACGACGGTTATGGAACAAAGACTCTGAGTAAGTTCCCAGGAATGGTCACTGTAAACCCTTTTTTGTTTTGTTTTGTTTTGGCTTCTGTTTCTTCTCTGAGGACCCTCCACTCCTAGCATGCACAAGATAGAGTTTTATTTGTTACCCAGCTGTGAATGCATTACAAATGTTTCAATCGTTCTGTTCTGCATGACGGTATTAAATAACATACAGTGTATCAAGCAGACACTTTCACTTCTTTTGTAATAACACCTTTTGTTTCTGACAGTATATTATTGTTCCCATCATGGCAGTTCTGTAGAGTAGCATACCTAGAACGCGTTTTGCTGCCTAGACTGTTCTTTTCAGCAACAACCCTTCCCTCTCCATCTAAAGGGAAAATTAAACATTTAACATGATCACATCCTGAGGAGATCAATAGAAAATTAGTTTATGCTGTTGCTTCTGCATTTTCAGCTTTTTGCATGGGAGTGTTTGTTACTTTGCTGAATTTTTAGATTACTATTTGTTATTAATGGAAGAAGTCATTTGCAGGCTAGAGAAGATCATGCATTCTCCAAAGCTAATTTTGGACCTGTTTGCACCATTACCAACCTATTTCTGTCACACAACCTTAATCAATTTCTTTTCTGATGCAGCAATCCTGTCTCAAGACTTGGCATTGCAGAGTATATAAGGTGTCGGATAATTGCTCAGAAACAATTTTTCTTCCTCAAAATGTGAACCTGAAAAACTGTATAGAATTATATATTTGCTGCTGACTTCTACATATACAGCTACATTAAATTCTGTATCCAGAGCTAAATAATGTAAACAAAATGCCACTTGCATGCATTTGGCTACTTGTTCTTCAGTTATTTTTCCTTTTCTTAAGCACCAAGTAATTGGAGCAAAATGTGTGTTAATGCTGAATTGCCTGCTGTTTTGTATGTGCTTTTTAATTGCAGGAATGCACATCCATGCACACAGTTTTGGAGATTATTCTGTTTCTGACTGAATTGTGGAAGGAACATTTTAATGGTTTAACTTAATGCCATGCAGTGGCTCACAATTTAAAGATGAAAGCTTTATCTCTTGTACAAAGAAGAACGGTTCTGCAAGACTGGTTTTGCCAGTGATAGACAGCAAATGTCACTGCCACCTGAATTTTAACCATTCTGTGATCATTTAAGTGTCATAGCAGCTAATTAGTAACAAATGCAGATCTTTCCCTGCTAGAGAAAAGTAAAATACTTCAGATCTCATAACCTTAGTGAATATGTGTCCTTACAAAGAGAATTGTCTATAACACCCAGCTATTTGAAAGTTACCTGAATTCTGCAAATTTATATGGAACAAAGTAGAGCTGAGGTATTGTATAGGCTGTAATGCCTGTATAATATTGCACCTAGTTTTAAATTACTGGTACGCCACTAGACAGTCCCATTAATCCAAATTTTGTTAATTTTCAACTCAGATGTGCTTTTTAATGACAATTCTTACTATAAAGGTTGTTTGTTATTTTTAAATAAAGTTTTTCAGGGTCCTGTATAGCACATTATTTTGAGATAACCCTTGTTAACTTGCTACAAAATGTCTGAAAGTCATTATGCTGTTTCTTCTTCTTCTATGTTTTCTTCAAAATATAAGTTGAATTTTAAGTTTTTTCCTAAGCTCAAGATCAAGGTTTCCTATTACTGTTTTTATAGATATCATTCCTTCTCATTTTTGCTGCTCCAGTAGCCCCATCATTCCCAATCTATGAACCCTAAGGCATTAGATTTATACATGGAGGAAAGGCAGCAACTTGCAGAGAATTTTGGCACTGTTTCTGTCTTTCTCATTAACCCAAGGTGCTCCTAGATGTACAGCCATTATGCCATTGGCTTCTAAATGTCCTGAACCAGCTGAAAAGGTCCAACTGACAAATGATCTTTCAGGTGCAAAGTAATCAGCATTTCTACCAGAAAAACTAATGTGGTCCTGCAGACCTCCCGGAGATGGTCTTACTGTCCATAAATAGTCTGCTGACTACAGTTTTGGAATTATTTTTAATAATATGGTAATAGAAACAGGACACCTGACTTGAAAAAACACAAGATTGACCCCTCATGTTAGTTCTTCTATTCCTTTTCACCCATCCAGACTGGTCTGCTAAAGGTTTTCAAACTCCAGCTCAAATCCCGAGGCTAGACAATTTCTGGAAAAAGACTTCTTACTTTTTTTTTTTTCCTTAGTGTTTTCATTGGCTTTGTCTTCTTTATTTTTTATTTCCTCTTTTGGACAGGATAGATTAGATACAGTTACAGTATTTCATACCAAAATAACTTTCATGTTAATCTGTTAATCCCTGTGCACAATCCTTTGGGATAGTGCACAGTGATTAAAGACAGACACAGGCTAGAAGGTTAGCAGGAATAGTTTCAATGCATTAGTGATGCACATCTTTGATAGTGCAGACACTTGCATGTCAATAAATTGCTCAAGACATTGAGTAAGATCAAGTTGACTATAATATACATGGAAATGGAGTTATCAGATATGTCATTTACTGTCTATCACAAAAAGACATAGTTTTGCTATGCCACATACCAGTAGCTAACACAGTCTCTTTCTGAAATGTCACAAGAGAGAAAGCTTTCATTCTACCTCTGTAAAATATCTGAGCACTTTCAGGTGATGTCAGTGCACAGCTTTGATTTCTGCTCTGCATAACTACCTTTGCATGACTGTGGCAGTTCTTTTAAGTTTCTGCAGCTCTGTGGTGCTTGGTTATGTTCTTTAATTTGCTGTACTGTTCTTGCAGAACATGTTTCTTCTAATGCCAGCGATAGTGAAAGTAGCTACAGTAAGTTACTGCTTTCATTAGAGTCCTTTTATTTTGCATTGCTTGTTTTGTTTCTTTTATTTTGTTTCTCTCCTTGCTACTCTTTTGTTAATGTTAAAAAGATCACTGGAGCAAATGGCTTGGAATTCAAATTTATGACCATGTCTTGAGTACAAAGCTATAAAAGAAGACTGGCAAACTTTATAAGAGAGGGGAGAAAGGTTGTTACTTGTGATGTATTAGGGACATAAAACTAAACCTGGCTTTGGGTAGCCTATGCAAGTCAGGATTATTTCATTTAGTGACAAAAGTTTATTTCAGTGGAAGTGGGAGAAGTTTCTTGATGATCTTTTAAGAGTAAAGTTACTGCATAGCCATAGTCAAATCTATAAGAGGCATCCTTTTTACAAGGTCACAATTTTTACTTGCATTTCTGCATGCCTGTATGGATGGCTAAGAAACAGTCCCAGAAATTTCATTGAGCCGTTAGTTTTGACAATACAGTTTTCCTAATTCATACTGCACTCTTAAAAAAAGGCAAGATAGATCTTCACTGCTTAGGCACTGCCACTGAATGTTACTGATACCATGTGAGTGGGGGTCCCAACCCTGCATTCTGATTTGCTGGGATTTACAGACTCCATATGATCATATAACCAAGAGGCAGATTGTATGTTCTGGGTAGTTCTTAGTAATGCCTATAAATTTAACAAATATCACTATTTTTTGATGTTCTGAAAAAAACAAGGCATTAAATAAATGACTACAAATGTAATAAAAGATAACTAAAAGACAGAGTGCTTGCTACATCACTCAGTTGTTTCATTTATTCAAGCCATTTGCTTAAAAAATTGAGTTTTCCACCAGTCACTCAGCACTTGTGCAAAGCACCCACATACATTCAGGTAATCAATGGTATCATACCTCATGTTTACTACTCCTGATATAACATAGCAGTTGAACTCTGTTGATAAACACTGGTTTGTTTCAGCAAAACAGCTAACCTTCTCCTATTCAGCAATGGTAAATTACTTCGTATTCTCTTGTATTGAAAAGGTTTCCTTGGAAAGCAATTGCCAGAGTCACAAGAAAATGGTAGGCACTCTTGAATTGACAAGATCCAATTCTGAACTGTTTTATTTTTAATGTGCCCTCTACTTGGGAGGAAAGTCAGACTTTATTTTTGATTATATTTATATTGAGATATAATATGCTCTTTCTCCCAACTGACTTTACAACCAGAAATTAATTAAAGGATTAAATTTTCAAAAGTTTGCACAAGTCAAATCTCATCCAGACCTGTATATTTCAGGGAGAGCTCAGGGTAAAAGCCCAGAGGAGAATCTGGATTTATGAACTGTCCCAAACAGCAACCTTCATAGGAGTGCCCAGTTGCAGCCAAATATTTGGGGCATGCCCACAAAAGCTTATTACCAAATTTGATCATCAGACAGGCCAGGTAGACAGTCCTTCATTGGCTGTGTAATAGCTTAAAATAAAGTGTGTTTTTTGAGGTGCAAGAAAGGTAACAGAAACAATTTGGGAAAGTTAGCTGGAACATGGATACTTGGAAGAAAAAGTAGTGCTGGAGTAACAGCTGCCCATGGCAGTCACTCTCCTCTAGAGCAGTTTCCATCTGCACAAGCTCTGATCTCACTCTAGCGGCATCCTGTTGGCTGGATTTTCCCACACATTACTGGTATTTCCAACTACTTCTGCCTGGTGGAGAAGATGCTGGCAGGGATTTCTTGTATTTCTTTTCTGCCTACAAGATAGCTGTGCCATTAAGAAGCAGAGGAAGCCCATCTTAGATTATGTCAAATGAAAGAGGCTTTAAAATACAGAACCTGGTGCCCAAAGGCCTGATTTAATATGCTAAGGGTTCATTGATATGTGCTGACATGATACTTGAAGGCATGACTTTGACAAATTAGCAGCTGTGGTTCCCAGATGGAAATTACTGTTTCAGATGGCCATGGTGGCACCTGAAGTCTAACCTGACTGTGTTCAATTTCCACCTGGCCTTTCCATCAGCATATCTCCTGTGGGAAATTAAAGCCCTCTCGAGTCCAGATGATTAGTCTTTGAATCTTCAGGCAAAGAGATCTGAGATCTGGTGTGTTGACATCCCATTGCACAGCTCATCACAGCAAATCTCCCCTAGAAAAATTATGAGTCAGGAGCCAAGAAAAATCAGATGAGAGTGAGAGGCAGGTGGTCAGAGAGTGAAGTCAACAAATTGTGAGGGCTGGAGATAAAAGAGATGAGGCTTGTTAAAGAAGTTCTCTTTTCACTACAGTTCTCACTTTGTGGGACTGTTGAGAAAGGATGCTACACTGTAAAAGCTTATCAACATTTCTGATGTGGGAAAAATATCTACCAGACATATTCCTTGAAGATTTCCTCACTACCTCCTGATTTATTTATTCCTAATGAAGGCTAAAAAAAAAAAAAAAAAAAAAAAAAAGAGTGTCCGAGGTAACATTCCTGGCAGAAGAAGTCAGCATGCAGTTACTATTTCTCCTGTTCTTGTTTGCCTCTGGGTAGCTGGGAATGGAGCTCAGCATCAGCCACTGCCGTAGAACCAAGTCTGTATTAACTGCATTTTCACCCAGCCACGTTGCAGAGCTGTTTCTCACTGTGATGTAGTGTCACTTTGAGAAGAGTCTGTGTGTTCAGGGTGAGGCAGTGCAAGTTATTTTGCGAGGACACCATGTCTGTTGACTTGGAAACTCATCTAGCCCTTGATCTATGCACTGGTGACATGAAGCACACTGGTGACATGCAGAGTGCTTTTTTTCTTTTCTCTTTCCCCAGAAAATTAGTAGGAAGAAAAGGGTTGCCTGCCCCACTGCTTTCTGAGCTGTGGCAAGCTGGGACAGAGTGGCTGGCTGAAAAGCTGCCTGGTGGGAAAGGATCTGAGGATCCTCCTCAGCAGCAGCTGAACATGAGCCAGCAGAGTGCCCAGGTGGCCAAGAAGGCAAATGGCATCCTGGCCTGTATCAGCAATGCTGTGGCCAACAATAATGTCACCAGGGCAGGGATTGTCCCCTGTACTCAGCACTGATGAGGTCACACCTCCAATCCTGTGTTCAGTTCTGGACCTCTCACTGCAGGAGAGACATTGAGGGGCTGGAGCACATCCAGAGAAGGACAGTGGAGCTTAGGAAGGGTCTGGAGCACAAAACTGTTGAGAAACAGATGAAAAGAAGTTGTAGTGAGGTGGAGTTAGTCTCTTCTCCCAAGTAACAAGCAACAGGAAGAAGAAATGGCTTCAAGTTGCACCAGGGAATATTTAGATTAGATAGTAGACAGAATTTCTCCACTGAAAATGTTATCAGGCATTGGAGCAGGCTACCCATGGACATGGTTAATTCACCATCTCTAGAGGGATTTAAAAGACATGCTCAGGGACATGGTTTAGTGTGACTTGCCAGAGTTGGACTTATTTTGTCCAACCTAAATGATTCTATCCTTCTATGATTCCATGAAATTATCAATTCTTGTCCAGAACAAAGAAAATGTGTGTGGGTAAGAAATGACTGTCAAAGGCAAGGTGTTCTCCTGCAGTCCTTCTTATATATCCCTATTAAAACAGGCCAGTTGGAGTCCAGACTGAGGCGTTCTGCATTTTTTCTGGTGGGTCTCTGGCAATTGTTTTAACATATTTCTCTAACTTTTGCTTCTCACGATGACCATTTAGCAAAAACTAGCTAGTGTCAAAACCTGTACTACTTGATCATTCCTAGAACCATTCCAAACCAGCAATATTGAAGGATTCTGAGAAATGTTCCGGCTGTGACCTGGACAGTGAGGAATCAGGGGGTTACAAATCAATTGGCTTTTTCTAGGACATATTCTGATGTGTTCATTATTTTTAGGAACATACATTGCTTTAAAATATAGCTTTATTGGTATTGCTTAGAGTATTTAGATGAACTATTGCTTATATCATCAGGGTTAAAAAAACAGAAGCTAGATATTTTTTTATTTCAAAAATATAATTGAAAATCCTCCAATGTGGTCTGAAGAGAAAATTCTTTGACCACTTCTAAGCAAAAAGAAGTTGCAAAAGGTAAACCAGATTTATGGTAGGTAAAATAAACCAGTGCTTATGCCAGTGCCATTAACACTTGGTTTGTTATAAAAAAATAGGGCTGGAGACAACAGTGGGATATTCTTTCTCCCAACAGATACCCTTCAGCTCCAATAATTTCAGGGCAAACCACAGACACATTTGAGAGTAAAATCTAACCCTTTATAAATAATAGTATTTTGGGGCCAGGAACAAATGCTGGCTCGATCGTGAAGGGGATGAGTTGCTACACAGCTGCTGCTGAATCACACAGCCACACTCTTATGAAGTCTATGTTAGTTTATTTGTTCCTGTTCTCAGCAGTAAAGCCAAGTTTGCAGAGTGATGTATAAAGTCCTGGTCTAGCAGAAAGTTGTTCTTTTTGTGACAAGGACACATACAGCCAATTTTTACTTATCCCTGGACCAGTTAATTAAACCATGATTCAAAGTTTATTTTGAGCTCTGTAACTTAAAATGTTTTGATTTCTTTTTCAAATCAAGCTTGTAAAGATAGATTTTTTTACCATGGACTCATCAGTTTTTATTTTGTGAGACATGATTTTCATAATGGGCAAGAATTTTAAGTCTCTCTGCATATGTGTTGTAACACTCTTACACATAGTTCAGTAAAGGTTTTTACAGCTGTCATCAAAATTACACACACATTTGTCGCATCTGCTCAGTCTAATTGCATAACTGGTTGTGATTGCACCACTTACCTAGAGAGGCAATACATAACTAAAAGTTAAAAATAAGGAAAAGTGGTAGGAAAAAAAACTTTTAATTTCTGTCAGCAAATTAGCAAGTCACTCTTCCTGTGAAATTTGAAGATTCATAACAAGGTTAAAGGAGTCTTGATTATTACAATAGGTTATTGATTAATAAGGACACTTGCATTGGCTCCCATAATTACTGTATTATTCAGGCATACTCAAATGCCTGGCATACTGCCACAAGTATTGAAGTCTCATTTTATACCCACACAGCTGTATTGATCTTTGCCCATAGACAGCTTCTCAGTATTAAGTCCATGCTCAGACTACTGATGATCATTGTACATATTGGATTTCCAGCCTTTCATAGCTATCAATAAATTTCCGAAAATTATGTGTTCACATAAATAGGGCCCCAGCAAAGGGATTTTCAACCAAATAGAGGCAGATATATTGTCAATGCAGCCTGTGCAAAAGCATAAAACCAACAAATTGATTTCACCAAGATATTGCAAATACAACTCAGGTAATTAATACATTATCCCAAAACCTAAATGGATGGTGGCAGTAAAATAAGCCTTCTTTGAGTTAAAATCCAGGTGAGCAACAAAATTCAGCAAAGAGCTGGAAAATTAAATTATTTGGCTCATTTAAAGGAATTTCACATGTGTATTGATTGCAACCACCACCAGTAGTCCAACCATTTTAATGAACCCAAAAATTCTCTTTTTTTTAAAACCATAAATAACTTCTAGCTGTCTTTATTAGTACTATTTTTTTTAATTCATCTACTTACATGTCTTTTCAGATTTTTTCATTCACAGATATTAATAGGATGCGAAAATCTATGGATTTCCACTGCATAGGTTGCTGGATTAGGGAGGGTGTTTACATGGAGGCTGCCACATGGCAGGTCACAGCAATTCTCCCACCCCATTACCCACATGATGGGTGCAGGTACACCAGACCTGTGGAAGCCCTGGATGCTCTGGCAAGGCAGTCGGAAATGGGGCCTTTTTATGGGTTACATGAAAAATGCCTGATATCTACCAGGTCTGCAATGAAACTGGGTTTGAGCCTTTCACAGGCTCTCTGCCATCTAATCAGAAAGGAAAAACAGAGGCATCACATTAAGTCCATTTCGGAGCTACCCATCTGAAACTCTATAAAATCCCTTAAAAAGATTAAATTAATACTCCTTATGAAATTTATCTGTCAGCACAGGACCTTGCTGCCCAGTTTATAGAGGTTATGTGTTATAACAAACTCCGGGTTATTCTTCTATTCCCAAACATGAGAAAACGCCAACAGGCAAACCAAGAGCAAAGGGAAGCAGGGAGTGGTCCAGAGAATGTGAAAGCTCTTCAATAATTTTACCCATAAGTTTATTACATTTAGGAAACTTTCCCTTTTTGTCTTCCATTCCTTTATAGTATTTCTTTTCTTCTCTTTTTGACTTAATGGGATTTTACTGAAGAACAGGAGAACATACCAAAATCCTACAGAAAGGTCTTTTTCTTTTTTCTCTTTTTGTTTTATCTGTTAAATGTCACGAAGATTTTCCAGATCAATACAGCTAACCTGTGCTAATTAAGCTGTTAATGTGGGGTTTAAATGAGGCTTAGGCAAATGATAAGAGCCTGTGTCCTGATGGATTTCACACTGTATCTTCCACCTCAAAGCCATCACAAGGTTAGAGCAATCTGATTATTGATTGACTCTAGAGCTCTTAATACTTTATGGACTATTTGCAGTACTGACTGAGTGGAGATCATTAAAGAGATCTAGGATAGTTAACATGCAAAAGAGTCTCTGAGGACCTACAGGATTTTGTCTGGACAGTACATGGCAGGACTTAACTCACTTGGAAATTTGAGCTTCCTTAGTCCTTTTTCCAGAAAAGAAAAACAGTGGAAATGGTGCAGCTTTTTCCCCAGTCACATTCCCGTGTTGAGTCTGGAAATGAGGGCTGCAGATCCTTACCTCAGGAAGATGTCTGTCTTTAAGTTTTTGTGCATCACAGTCAGCCTCAAAGTTTCTCCATGCTTACTGCAACATTTTCCAATGGCTTTAACTTCAGCACAATTCTAGTCTGCTGGAGAATTTTTCTTTGCTTTCAGCCTGGCCACAGATTCACAAGACATCTGTAAAACAGGCTCATTTTTCTCCCTAGCCCATACCCTTCAGAGACTGTGGATGTAGCAAAAGCTTTAGCATAGGGACATGTCTGCCAGAGATGGGATAAAAAAGAAAGTAAAATCTGTGCTGGCTTATCAGTGCTGGTTATAAATCTGTGCCAAAGCCAAGTATTAGTCCACAGAAAGGAAAAAAAATAAGAAAGAACAATATTTTCAGAGTTTTATTTATTTGCCTCCAATTGCTATTGACACTGTCACTCCCATGAGATTCTGCTGTTTAACTGCAGATGTCTGCATCTGGCTTTGCTGTTTAAATGCTGTTTGGGGATAATGGAGACAGATTCGCCCTTCTGACTTTTTCTCTCCTCACAAAGTAGACATGTAAAATAAGTCAGATGACCCATGTCTTTCAGAATAAGCACTTACCTATTTGTAGGCAGCCATTGGCTCCAAAAGGTATCTAGGGACTAGCTTGGCATAAGGATTCAAGCCTCAGGTTTCTGAAATTAGTGAAATGAAATTCCTGCTGTGGATCTGTTTGCTATTGAAACAAGTTCTAAGTTTAAGATGGCATTTGTACAAACAGGTTCCCCACTATTTGGTTGGTATGTGATGGCTTCATCGCCCATGCTACGACTGACTTTCTCAGGCTGTTGAAAAATATAGCCTTGGCTCCTGTGCAGTAGAGGACAGAGAGTGCAGGAGCACCCTAGTTGACTTTTGAGAGTGGATTTTTTCACCTCCAGAGAAATGAGACATCATGACTTGTACATCTCCTCTAAAACTTACTGAGAACTTTATGGGAAACCAATATATGTGATGCATAAAACCTAAAGTAACAATAATTCTAGGTTTCCAACTTTGCAAAAAGCCAAAGAAAAGTGATTACAATATCAAACATTTGCAAACAGAAAAGAAAATTCTTTGTCCACACTCCTCATATGTTATGTGGTTTTATCCTCAAATGCTTTATAATCTCTTCCTTTTATTAAAAATTATGTTCTCTCCTTTGCTGCTTTGACACCATTGCTAGGCAGGAGTGAGTCCTGTCACTTCTTCCTCTCTCCTAACACATCAGTACACTTTTTTATTGCTGTTTCTGTCAGTGTCAATAATTACATTATTTTTACTTGAAGACCTCTCTTACACATTTGTCACTGCTGCCTAGGTACTGTATCACACACAAAAAAAAAAATCTATGAATGTAGCAGATTCATGGAGTGGGAGTCAGCTTAAGATTTATCCATAAAAAATTTTGTACTGCTTGGGAGCTAAGCATTGCATCCAACACAAAGTTTGTTAATACAGTCAGTGTTCAAGGGCAACTCAGACAGCCGGCAGGCTACTTCTGGGTGATATGTACCTGCCTCTAAATCCTACATGTATTTCCATCAGGCAAGGCAGCACTCTTCCCTTGTATGTGCACACTTTGGTTTGGCAGGAGCCTACCAGAATAATATAACACAGGCTCACATGCATGCAAGCATATGAAATGAAGGCAACCCTGTCTATTTTATAAAGCACTGGTATGCTTTATGATACTCTTTCTTCTCTAGTATCCCAATTAGTTGCAGAATCCCATCTATTGATCTACTCACAGACAAACCCTGAACTGAGCAAAAACAAAGTCATCATTTTAAGCTTTGCTAATTTGTATTTAGAACCTGCCAGAGCTCTCATGTGGTACCAAGTATGTGACAGTAACCCAGAAAAAGAAATGAGTAGGAATTACTCATGCTTTTGGTGAAGAATCCTCCTCCCTCTCCTCTTTCACTTCCTTGGATGGGAGAACAGCGGTGCATCAGGACTGCACACCTGCACCCAAGTCATGGTCCATATAGTGCCACTTGTTTCTCATGGCAAATTTCTCTGCTTTAGTCCCCTAAATATCATCATGAGGAAACAGCACTGTCATAAACGGTCATAGGGAGGACAAATGTATACAATACAGTACTGTGAGACCTTTGCTGAAGAAATTAAAAACCTAAATATGATCTTGTACAACCTTTTCTAGGTGCTTTAGTAGGGGGGGTTGGAATAGATGATCTCCAGAAGTTGAAAGTCCCTTTTAGCCCCAACCATTCTGTGAGTCTGTGATTTGTGTTCAGGGAAAGGATAAGGATCAGAAAATAGCTCACAGCTAGATGTTAGACTGTGAATGCAATAGACTGTAGAAGTTATGTACTGAAGGACAATCAACCAAAAAATAAGTACCTATTCTGTACATAAAAATTGTTCTGTCTAGGTAGCCTGTTGATTTACTCTGCAGCAACATGTTAGGGCCTTAACAACAGGCAAAACACTCCATCTTAAATTGCTGCACTACCCTTACAAACAGCCTTCTATCAAATCACAAATAATTGCATGTTGCCCATCAATAAAAAAGTCCAACTTCAGTAAACAGAATTGAAACACATGGAAGGGGAAGATAGGGAAGAAAAAAACTGTGTCCGTATCTGGAAGTTACAATGGACTTGGAATGGTTCAGGTGAGAGGCTTATCAAGATAGAAGTGTTGAACCTGGTCTGTCTCTATGTGAAGCATTTTATCAAACTTAAGTACCTGACATGTTACTCATCAGCTTCAATCTCTTCTCTTTCTTCTCTCATCAGGAGGCCAAGAGGACTGCATCCTTTCTTATGAACCTGTCACAAGACAGGAAAGTAAGTTTCATCTTCTTTTCTATCACTCTTCCTTATGTTTTTAATTTCAGAGTTTGGGAGCCAGCAGAGCAGTAAGCCTTGCTCTGACAGTCCCAAATTCACTGTGGCTTCATTTTCTTGGACACCCAGTCTATTTTCACATGAAAAAAACCCTGATTTTATGGTATTCCTTGGAAGCCACCACTTCTTAACATTCCCAGGACTCTTCTCCCCAGTACATTCTCATGGACTTCACTAGTACAGAAAATTAATCAGCCTACAAAATATTGATGTACATTTCTAGATTTACTGCAATACTGTCACATGGAAAGCCTTTACTATTTTGCTTCTCATGTGATACGTGCCACTGTCCAGGGCAGACAAACATATGGAAAGGCAACTTAAAATGGGAGCACATACATCTGGTTTAATGGAGTATGCACCCATGTAACTTGAAGTGAAAAAAAGACTACAATAGCCTTTCCATACCTCATGGAAGAGTCCATCTGCAAGCATTTGGGAATGGCCTTGTTGAATGATAGCAAATATATCTATGCTTCTACATAGTCATTTGACTTGTGCATGGACCACCACAGAGCAGACAAACATATGGAAAGGCAACTTAAAATGGGAGCACATACATCTGGTTTAATGGAGTATGCACCCATGTAACTTGAAGTGAAAAAAAGACTACAATAGCCTTTCCATACCTCATGGAAGAGTCCATCTGCAAGCATTTGGGAATGGCCTTGTTGAATGATAGCAAATATATCTATGCTTCTACATAGTCATTTGACTTGTGCATGGACCACCACAGAGCTCCGCAGTGGCACTCATTCCATTCCCCTTTTTCATGTCAATGAATAAAATATTCATCAATAAAATGTGCTCCTAAATTTTCACTTCATACGTAAAGACAACAACTCTGGTTAGTGATATTTGGGTGCATTTATTTATTATTGTGGTAAGACCATCAAAATATGATCCTTTTGTTTTTCAGTTAATTACACCAGGCCGGTTATTATTCTGGGTCCTATGAAAGATCGGATCAATGATGATTTAATATCTGAGTTCCCTGATAAATTTGGGTCATGTGTACCACGTAAGTATGATTCTACTCCTAGTTCTGCAGCTGACTGAATGGTATCCCTTGGTGACACACATTAAGTAAATTTCTACAAAAGCAGCATCCATGATTATGTACAGTTGTGTTTCTCAAAAGTCATTTTTTCATCAGACAGTAAAGGTGAAAAGAACGAATAAATTTAAAAAAAAATTTAAAGGTTGTGAACATCTGGGAAAAAAATTCTGAAAAGTTTGAAATTCTAGTAAAATGTAAGAGTTTCAACTCAATTGCACAGCATCCACCAGTAAATATACAGAATTATCAGTGATTTGTGTGACATATAGACTGTTGAATCAGAAAGCAATGTTAGACCCTGAATTAAACAGAATATTTATATCTTGCACAATTAGAGCTTGCTGTTTATTTGAGGGCCTAATTGCAGTCATAATTCATTGTAAATGGTTGTCTCTGGCAATACACGAACTTAAAACTACTGGAGATCAGAACAGAATCAGGCTTATAAATAAGGCTAAATTGAGTTGGTGAGATCACAATTAATTTTATCACTGTAATAACATTAAATTTAAAATATGAAATGCATTTTATATTTGAGGTTTGTGTGTGATTCTGGTGAAAAAAAAAAAAAGTGGAATTCTGGTAAACCCTAATTTTATTTTAGCCTGTATTGATTGGAGGTAAACATCAGAAGGTATTACTACAAAAAGACGGCTTTATTGGCTTAGCTCCATTAAAAACAATATGGAGTGTGGAGTATTAAAAACAATATGTAGTAGCCAAAGATCTGCTCTCAGATGTGAAGTGCCCTCACTTAGATCAAACCCAGCATTGCCCACTGAGCAAACCTTGGTTGCATTTTTCGCACTAAATGATTTTGAAGACTTGTACATCTTCTGTCTTTTGTTTCATGCAGATACCACACGGCCAAAGCGTGACTATGAAGTGGATGGGAGAGATTATCATTTTGTCATTTCAAGAGATCAAATGGAAAAAGATATCCAAGAGCACAAATTTATAGAAGCTGGGCAGTACAATGATAATTTGTATGGAACTAGTGTCCAGTCTGTGAGATTTGTGGCAGAAAGGGTAGGTTGACAGTAGTTTTATTGCCAATGCAACATGATCTGCTTTGTTTCCACATTGTATCTCAGACATGATTCTCTGCCAAAAGTATAAAATAGCTGCAAAACGCCATCCTAATATTTATAGGCTTTATAATGTCTCCACAAGTGGAGTCTCTGAATGACATCATCCTTCGCACTGTCTTTAGTTGGATGTAGTGCAATGGATTCAGGGTTCTAACACAGTGCCTCAAGTACTCAAAACAACCTCTACCCTTCCCTCTGTAAGACAGGTAGATAAAGTAAATCACTTTCACAGAGGCAAAAGAACAAACAGAAAGATTAAATTATTTACCTCAGGTGACACAGGGTATCTTTGACATAAACAAGAACTGAATAAATCATTTAGAACATGGACATTCTATTGCTTTTTATGAATTGATTTTCCTCATCTCAAGAAAATCCTCCTGCCCCTGCAAATTTAATCCCAGTAAAAAATAAATCCCAAATTTGTTTCTGTATCACCAGTGTATATTCATACTGGCACCAAGCAAAGGAAAGAACGCAGCATAGTGGAGCGCATACCCTGGGCTACCCCTTCCCTGGTGTGCCAGTAATGGCCCCATTCCAGGGCACTGTGTTGCAGATTTGCTGCCTATCTTTTGGCTGATCTGCAGCAAAGTCTGCAAAAATAAACACATGCTCATCTGTTTCCAACAGGGCAAGCACTGTATACTTGATGTGTCAGGAAATGCTATCAAACGACTACAAGTTGCACAACTCTATCCCATCGCTATCTTCATTAAGCCCAAATCATGGGAGCCTCTGATGTGAGTATAAACTTCTTCAAGCATTTTACTATTTTCGGGTACAGCCTCAAGTGGCACCACACAGGTCTTGAGTGTACATTTGGCTTGTTCTTTAAAATTAGTAATAATGAGATGAAGTAGGAAGAGTGCCCTCAGAGCCTGTCATCCACTGTATCCTGGTATCTCAAGGAACAAGCCGTAGCTTTGCACCTTTCAGACTGGCACACGTGGGATTATGTGCTGGACCATGAAGGACCCCCTGCCAGTGGTTGGTGTACTTGCTCCAGCCTGTGCAACAAGTTCACCAGGGGCTCATTCACACAGCTTGGCTTGTCCCATGCATCCTCAGGTGCTCTTGGGGTTTACAGCCTGGCCAAGGGCATGAACCAGGGGCTAAACCTGTGTCAGACTTGAGGTGTGTTCCTCTTCACCAGCCCTTCATTTTCATGCAGGTCTGTAAGAGGATAGGCAAGGAGCCATGGGACTGGAGAAGGGCAAACATAACACTTAAAAGAATGAAAGAGAAGGCACCGGCTCCGTGCTGCCAAGGCTGTCCGAGGTGGCACATACTTTGGGGGATAAGATCAAAACTCAATGTGAGATCAGTAAGATGAAATTCAGCAGGAGAGACAATGAAAACACAAGTACAAGCAGGGAATAATTTAGCTATAGCACTGCAGAAAAGCATCTGGCAGTTTGGGTGGATCACACAGAATATGAATGGCTGTGTGATGTGGTTGCAAAAAAGGGAACTTGCCACTGTGGGCTGTATTCACATCTATGTTGTGTAAGGACACAATAGACTGCTATTTTGTTTTACTGGGGCCTCAGCTGGAGTGCTGGCCTGATTCTGGGCTCCACCCTCCTGGTGGAGGAGGAGCAGGAATTATCTAGTGTCACAGAGAGAAGGCTGACGAGGAAATATGGAATTGATATTCATCCTGAGTTAAAACTCAGGATAAAATTATCAAGTTGTTTTCCATGTACACTTATAGTTATGAAAGAGCTATCAGCTTAATTTGCTGTAATAGGGGTGAAATTTTGAACTCTATGCCAGTTCTGTTCAATATTTTTACTGACGACATGGATGAGGGTATTGAGTGTTTCATTAGTAAATTTTCAGACGACACTAAGTTGGGAGCGTGTGTCAATCTGTCGGAAGGTAGGAGGGCTCTGCAGAGAGACCTGGAATGGTTCGATAGATGGGCAGAGTCGAAAAAGATGAAGGTTAATAAATCCAAGTGCCGGGTCCTACATTTTGGCCACAATAACCCTGCAGTGTTATAGGCTGGGGACAGAGTGGCTGGACAGTGCCCAGGCAGAAAGGGACCTGGGGGCACCTGTTGACAGCCAGCTGAACATGAGCCAGCAGTATGCCCTGGGGGTCAAGAAGGCCAAGGCCATCCTGGCCTGTGTCAGGAATGGTGTAGCCAGCAGGACCAGGGAGGTCACCTTCCCCTGTACTCAGCACTGGTGAGGCCACACCTTGAGTGCTGCGTCCAGTTCTGGCCCCTCAGTTTGGGAAGGACGTTGAGATGCTTGAGCACATCCAGAGGAGGCAACAAGGCTGGTGAGAGGCTTGGAACACAAGCCCTGTGAGGAACAAATGAGGCAGCTGGGTGTGTTCAGCCTGGAGAAAAGGAGACTCAGGAGTGACCTTATCACTCTACAACTCCCTGAAAGGTGGTTGTAGTCAGGTGGGGGTTGGTCTCTTTCTCCAGGCAGCAACTGACAGAACCAGAGGACACAGTCTCAAGCTGTGCCAAGGGAAATATAGGTTGGATATTAGGAAAAAGTTTTTTATGGAAAGAGTGATTAAGTACTGGAACTGTCTGCTGGGCAGGTGGTGGAGTCACCATCCCTGGATATGTTTAAAAAAGAACTGGATGTGGCACTCGGTGCCATGGTTTAGTTGAGGTCTTAGGGCATGGGTTGGACTTGACGATCTTGAAGGTCTCTTCCAACCTAGTGATTCTGTGATTCCCATGTCCCAGGGCTCTGCCAATGCCAGGTAGTGCCATAGGATTGTGTTTGACAGCTAAAACGTTGGCACTCCCCGTCCTGTGACAGATGTGTGTCTGGTGATGGTAACAGTGTGCCTGCAGCCACTGGACACAGAGCCAGAGAATTCCAACATGACCCATCCCCGGAATATGCATTCTTCTTGGCCCTGCCTTTGGCAATGACCTTGTTGTATGTCCAGCCACATTACAAGGAATGATGCACACTATCTGGTATTTACACCATCCTGACTTCCTGATTTTTCTTACAGCCTTACAACTCAAAAATATTCTGATTTTGTTGCTGTATAGAAGGGGAAGGGTAGTCTGATAGCCTGCCTTCTGTACTGATTGTTTTAGCAGAAATCTTACCATACAGTTTTCCCATTCATAAAACATTTCCATTGTGTTTTTAATGCTGGCATTGCTTCTGGAGTGATTAAAAAAAAAGCAAAGTAAATAAAAGTGGCCCTTACTCTGAAAAATACATCAGGCAGAACCAGAAAAGTGGCAATAATGTGAAGGCTTTGTTGATTTGATGTTAGAACAGCAAATCCTTGAATAGACTGAATGATGTTATAAAGATGCAAAATATTATGACAATCATTCTGTTGTTGAGCCAAAGCAATGCTATTACTTAGGGCAACAAAACAAGTGGGCTGTTCCAGAAATGCCTGGACTTGGCACTCAGTGCTATGATCTAGTTAACAAGGTGGTAGTCAGTCAAAGGTTGGACTTGATGATCTTGGAGGTCTTTTTCAACGTAATGATTCTGTGATTCAGTCTTTTTTAGGCATGTGAGTACTGCAACACAAAAAAATTATAGGCTTATCTGTCATAACTATTACTCCTGTTCATACAATGAGTTGAAAGCCACTTCAATAGCAAAGTCAAAACACAAAAGACAAAAAAAATTATAATCACAAGATGCAGAGAAACAAAGACAAAAGATTTCTCTTTCATCAAAATCAGCAGATAAAGTTGTAGTGTCTCATTTATGCATATGCTCATTTGCAGCCATCTGAAGTGTAGGTAAGAGTGAAGGGAGCATAAATCAAATTTGCACTTGAAAGAACACATAGCCATTGCTGTAAACCAACTGCTCCATCACCCCTCTCTCCCTCCCTTCTCATTCCTACATGACTCCACCTGGTTTACTCCTAGAGGCATGCTTGTTCATACCCTTCAATCAGCCTCTCTCTCTAGAGGAATGAGAACAGTGGTGAGATCATAGGGATGAGAAATAGAAGTAAGAAAGAACCTGCCTGGGTGAGCTCTTCACTGGGAGAGGAGAAAGGCCCTGGAAAATATGCACTATATTTTGAATTCACCAGCTGTGCAGGTCACCAGCTAAGAAATAAGGAATAGAACGGACTGCAGTATGACAGTATTTTAATTTCATCATGAAAAATGGACATCATGGTCCTCTCCTTCTCCATACTCTCTTCTAAGGACCCAGAATGGGTAGAGTCAGGAATACAATTAGCACGGTTTTATACCCCAGGCAAATCTACAACCTGAAAGTGTAATGCAAATTTCTACCTGTTTAAAAGTATTTTAAACACTTGTTTTAAACACTTGTTTATATTTGTATTATTATTTTTGCTGCTTTTCAAAGATCTTGAGAAAGACTTTTCAAAAATTTACCAGAAACAGATCTGAAAAGATGTTGTTAGCATTGCAATATTGGTTAAGTGCCCATAAGATGAAAAAGTTAAGTTTTCCTAAGAATTTGCAGTGGCGTGTCCCACTACAAGACAGAGTTTTAGTTAAGTCACCTAAAGCAGGGGTAGCTGATGTGAAGTCCACCTGATTAAATAGCAATCTTTCCAATAAATAGAATTAGTATTATTACAAATTTAGCAGAACAACACACAGATTATAGTAAACCTTTTTATGTATCCTACAAATAACTGACATAAAATTTAAAATAAATATTTCTTATCCTTCATTTTATAAACCTGCTGTCTCCATAGCATTAGTACTTGCAAAGAGATTTTTCTAAGCATTGTTCCCAGCTATATGGTTACTTATATAGGTAGGCAGCTTTAACCCATTTCTGGAAACTCCTTTTTGCCTCCCAGACATCTTCCAGGATGTTTTTCAGAAGTCAAGTAGGTGTTAGCTGTTGCAAGTTCATACTGTAGTGCACTTCATAGAGCATATTTTTTCACTATCATGTCCATAATTTCCTACTTGTATCACCCATGGCATACTGTATACAGTCCATTACCACATATCATATGATTCAGTGAAAGGCATAAAATCAGATTTATGCTCTCCTAGTTGGCTCAGAAAATTTCTGTCATGTTTTAAGAAAAAAATGAATCTACACTGGGAAAAAATGCTAGAACAAGCAAATTCTATTTATTATTGAGAATTTGGACATCTACAGGCATATGAGTATAAGGCAGTGAATGAGTATGATCTTGATTCATTGCAAGTATGCAGTGGTATTAATACCTGAGCATGCACGGGCAAGAGAACTAATTTCTTACACTTGTTAAAGAATGCTTCTGTTGAAACAGAAATGCTCCATCACGTAATAAAACTCTGAAGAAACCAGAATGTTACCTTCTATATTCTTTTTTTTTATTTATTAGCAGACAATAAGCAGTCAGTACAACCTTATCCATCTGAGACCACCGGCTGAGTTTGGGAGATACAGAGGTTCCTGAAGGAGCTTCAGGCAGGAGTGCTAAGTGCTCAGACTATGCAACATCCTGGATTCCAGACCTGTCCATGAGCTCCTGATATCTCAAGTCTATCTCAGTTAGCAGCTGCCAGACTCAGACCTGGTATTTTTTTTGCGAATGTAGAGTAGTGAACCCAAGATAAAAATTTGGTAGAGAAAAGTGAAATGGGAAATAGTCTGAAGAAGTGGTTTTGTACTACATAAGAATGAAATTAAATTGAAAATACTGAAGCTGTCCATGAGCTGTTGGAGGAATTTTACAGTTTCATTCTTTTACCAATCTCAATCCATCTGCGATTCAGTTGAGCATGCCTTTTGAAAGCCATTCTAGCAAGAATCTAAACTTTTTGATTAATTCCTCCATCTTTCTAGGGAAATGAATAAACGTCTTACAGAGGAGCAAGCAAAGAAAACCTATGATCGAGCAATTAAATTAGAACAAGAATTTGGAGAATATTTCACAGGTATGTTTTTATTAATACCAAATTTTTTTTTCCCAAGATATAGTCTTTTATTGCAAAACTGCTGGATCAACCCTGTCTTTGAGCTAGAGAGCCTATCAATATAGTGTGCCCAGAGCAAGGACTTCTGACCTGAGAGTATTGTTTCCTTGAAATTCAAGAGCAGTTGAGGCACTTGACTCCTCAAAAGTTTGATGTCCTGAAGGAGTATCTGTGTGGAGGGAAATTAAGGGACAAACCACTGTGCTTTGTGTTTCAGTTATTTTACCTTCTGTTAGCTTGAGCCTGGTCTTGTTAACCTCAGCAGCCAAGAGTGAACTCATTATAACCAGATCAGAAAGGGTGCAAATCTGCTGCTGCCCACTGCTGAAGTAGGTTCTAAATTGAATTAAGTGTAAAGCTTGACCTCCAACAGTGGGAGGATCTCTTGTGCTGCCCTCCCCAAGACAGACCTGCTAGTTCTATGAACTAACCTGGCTCAGTCTTCTCAGTACGAGCAGTGGGGTGGATCTCTGACAGAGGCAGGTGCCATTGATTTGAACTTAATTGTCATATGCAGGGGTATGACTTTTCCATAAACATCTCAGTGTGCTGGAATTCCTTCTCATTTTATGAGTATCTATGAGTGTGCTGAAGATCTGCTGGATACTGTATCTATTAATTAAAAGAAATATTGATATGTTTTCTCTACTGCAGCTATTGTCCAAGGAGATAGCTTAGAAGATATATATAATCAATGCAAACTTGTAATTGAAGAACAATCTGGGCCTTTCATCTGGATTCCTTCAAAGGAAAAATTATAAATTAGCCACTGCACCTCTGATTACGACGGGAGAATATTTAGAAGAAAACTATAATATACTATTTGGAGGCTTTCCTGTTTTTGTTGCATTTATGTTCTTTGCAGTCAATGTGAATTTTGATGAATGTACAACACAAAGTGTTTGAAGCCATGAAGGACACTGATGGGTCAAAGGGTAGGAACAAAAAGACTTCTACCATGTAAAGCAAATCTGTTGTGTGCTCAGAGCACGAGTTGTAGGTATAAACTTTTGACGTGGAGACCCTCTGTCAAGGGAGCTAAGCCACCTCCTGTGCCCACGCGGACATTTTGATCAATTTCAATGGCTGAGCTCAGTGTGTTGATTGCTTTAGAGAAGTTCCCAGCTCTTGAACCTCACAGGGGGCTTGATCCTGCAAGGCGCTCAGCACTTGACCCCAGTTCCTACACATGAGTAGCCTGTTGACTTGGAGTCACTTGTGACCCTTCCCTTTGCTGTTCAGTCCCACCAGTTCCAGTAGGACTATTCACGTGCTCAAAGCTAGGCACAGGCTTAAGCATTTTGCTAGATCAGGGCCACACGCACCTTGCAAAATCAAGCTCAGAGTATTTGGTCCACTTCCTACTGAGGTCACTGTTGGGACATTCTGTGACCTGACTGGGAGGCGGGTCTTGTTCCAAGCTTGTCATTGCACATTTGTAGTTGGTACACCTCGACTTTGGTAACTATGCACATCTTTTCATTTCTGAAACCAAGTCAAGCTTTTTTTTTTTTTCCCCCTTTGGAAGCACTATTGCATCAGGAACTACCAACAATATGGTTTATTTTGATGGTGTTTAGAGGTGGGAGAGGATGGAAGCATTTCACACCACACACATGTGCACACAAACACGTTCCCATGCCGACAGACACATGTACAAGGATTCACAGCACCTATGTTAACAAGGAGGGATACAACTGGGAAAAGCTTTAAAATTTTTGATTGTCTATTTTATCATTTATATTGATAGAAGGCACTTAAAGATGGAATAATTTATAAAAATAAAAATATATTGATGTATAGAAACTAATTTCTATAGGTAAAATGTTTTTGTGAAGATATTTTGTAAAGATTAATTAATTGAAAGATAAAATATTTACACCCTTGTGTGACTGTCAAATGTAAAGAGGACCATCAAGTTGCATTATACCTCTTCCATAACAGATTCTCTATTATTAATGACAAGCAAGAAAATTCCTTAAAAAGTAGTTGTGATCTTTTTTTTTCTTTCAATTTAATCCTCTCCCTTGCCTCTGTTTAATCATGATGAACTCCTTTGGAAAGACCTCTTGAACTCACTGCCCTCTAGGAATTTTCTGAACACAAAAGGATAATGTATCTTTGAGAGGGACAACTATTCAGAAGCAAAATGTCAGTGCTTAAATGCAGTTAATAATTTCTCTCTTAGGAAGGAGGCACCCTTAATCCCCAAATGTTTTATGACTCTTCCTGTTTCCCTCAGGGAAATAACAAAAGCATTTGATCTTTCCTCTTTTTGCAAGCAGGTCACCAACTAACTTGTATCTTCATTCATTTCACAGTCAACAAGGGTCTTAAAAGCAAAAGCTGAGGCAATAGACATTTGTGAGGGATTTGGGGAAAGTCTGTGGAATTGCAGTCTGGGGTGTACGGAAGGGGAGAAGGAGGTATTTTTTTTCTCATTTCACATTGCCCTTCTTCTGTGTAGTGATGCCATTCCTCACTGACTTACAAGGGGACAACTGATGACAAGGGATGCTATGACAGTAAAACTGAATTGCCTTTGCTGCTGCTGGACCATGTTCTCTATAAAACCCACACTCCTGCCTCTGCTGCACTGCAGGAGTGAAATGCTTATAGCTGGTGGCTACAGCAGCCCTAATGCTTACATATATCTTAAGGGCAAATGCTAAATAGACTCCTCTGGCACTTGTCTGTTTCAAGCTTACACTTCTTACACCCTGTCCAGCTGACAGGGCTACCCAGCCACCTTCCGCGGACAGCGTGATGAGCTGGATCTTTGCAAAAGCCACCAGCAGTGACAGGGTTAAAAACACGGGCATTTTACTGGCTCTTGAGTGGGCCTCTCACGCTTACTGCCCAACTATGGTAACTGAGAAGTTCATACTTCTTTAACTATTTTTCCTGCCTGGTCAGCGCAGATTTATAAACAAGGGTTTCAGTTAAGTCTCCAGAAGAGCTTTGTAACCAGAAGGGCTATAAACTTTTTTTTTTCTTAATATTAATTAATGAATGCTTTGATTTTGGATAATTCTGCAGAAGTCCACAGAGTGACCCCAGATCTTTGGAAGCCATGGATTTTTCCATGCTAGCAAAATACTATTGCCTCAGGTTGGGAAATAGCCCACCAGACCTGAAAAACCAAGTATCCTAAAGCAGGAACTTCATTCTAATTTTCAGCTCTGTTTTTAAGCAATCAATCACATCTGCTTCTTTGTTTCTTAGTTCAGCATGCAGCCTTTTATGGTACTATCCTACTAGTAACTGTTTTGCTTTGTCATGTGCTGTGCTTTACAGTGAACAGTAACACTACGGCTGAGTACAATCAATTTTTCCATCAGTCCTTGGTTACTGTAGTAACATTATTTATTTTTCTCTGTCTGTTGTTTGTGCTTCCATTTTAGAGTTGACATTGCACTTCTTCTTTTTTTTTTTTTTTTTTTTAAATAAAACATATATTTAAAAACAAATCGTCAAGAGAACCAGTGCGAAGTCTTATTTCCCTTAGGAACTTGTACTCCCATTTGTCTTGTGTGTTGATGTTTTGCATTCCATGTTGCAGCATCCTAAGAGCTGCAGTCCATTTTTGCATTGCAGCTGTTCAGATCATACTGGGTGGTAGTGGGAGGAGGAAAAAAAGCATAAGACTCATGCAAAATTACATCTGGTGAAAAAGAAGAAGTCCAAACTTGCAACCCACAGCAATTGGCGCCTGACTCCGTATTGATGCTAACACAGCTTAGCATAATCAGATTCCTTTTCTGTCCATGTTAAAGACTTGGGAGCATCTAACCATGAGATCAATGCAAATGCTGGACCCTTTAGGAAAAGTGCCAGATCACACCCCTGGTGCTATATCTCATGTTCTGGCACAGTGTGTAGCACCATAGGGTCTAAGCAGAATCAAAATTATCACAGCTTTTTGTCCACCCATGAATGATCACAATGACATCTTGCTGGCTTTGTGCAGATGTGCAATATTACAACTTAATTATTTTTCCTTGCCACAAACAAAGAAAATAAAAAAATCTTCCATGCACTGACTCATTGAGAGTTTGCTAACAGGGCTCAGTGGAATGGCACTTCTTCACTGGTCTTACAGTCTGACCATCAACCAGTGGAAGAGCCTCTTTCTTGCTTAATCCCCTTCCTACAGAGGTACCCTGTCCATGCTAGCACTTTGTAATTTCTTTGGTAGTAAAGGCTGTTTCTAGATCAATATTCTGTGATGTAATTGTCTTTGTAGCTAGCATGGTTTGATGCTCTGGTGTGGATGGGGTCATAAGAACCACTTGGTAAAAGTCAAGGATAAGAAATCTCTCCATTGCACTGAAATTACAAATCCTCATCCTGGAGAGCAGTGTGGTACCTGAGCTAATAACCACTACGAGCCAGCAACAGTGTCCTAGGTATACAAGATCCACCTACCTATTTATATTAGTTTTCTATGGAGAAATTGTTGGCATTACACCTTCACTGTTACTCGCTCATCAGCACCCAGTCAAATTGTATTTTTGGTTTTCTTATATTTGAGTTTTTGTTTTTCAAATTGTATCTCTGACCAGAGGATTCAGTGAGTGAAAACACATGAGGATATTTGTAGGAAAAACCGTGCTGAGGAAAAAGTATCACCCTCCTTTTTCAGATGCAGATTTAAAGCCATAATATCTGCTATGTTCACAGAAAGTGGTCTTTTATCCTTCACAGCTTTTAATCTCAGTATTTTCCCTCTTGAACATTTTGCCTGTCATGTTATGCATGTGGTTCACTGTGCAACTGCATTCAAGTGCGCAAGCCCCTTCCTTGGTGGAATAAACATTTTTCTTTCCCATTAAAAATCAGACATTTTGTCAATTGGTTCAGAAATAAGGATAAGGTTATTATGCTTAAAAAAGGAAGTTTCCATTCTAGGACACAAATCAGCATCAAAGCTAACAGATAACATCTAAAATTTATTCAGCATATAGCTAGCCTAGATCCTCAGCTGGTGGAAATCACAGTCACTCCTCTGATTTCAATGGAGTCCATCTCATTTATATCACCTGAAGTTAAACATCCATCCTCCTCATCATACTTTTTTGCATCTCTGTAAAACACCAAAGCCACCTGATTAAACAGTGGCTCAGCACCTTCCATCATTATTTACTGCTTATTTTACTGTAACACCCAGAGGGCCAAGTCATGGACCAAGATCCTTTTGAGGCCAGTGCTGTGAAATTGCTAACAAAAAGACCCCAAGGGCCAAATGGATTTGCAGAAGACTTCAGCTGCACTGACATCTCACCAAGACCTATAGGAACTATCACTTCATTGGCCCTTTTTGAGACTCTGCCTTTAAGGTGAAAAACACGAGAGGCAATCCATCATCTCTCACACCACATTAGCAGCTTAGACCTTCTGGCCCTACAGCACAGGCAACTTGCCCTGATATAAAAGAGCATTTCTGGGCATGGGAGCGAGCATTCTAGGCAAGATCTTTGGTGTGGGGGGAAAAAAGCATTAAAAAAAAGGAAAATAAAAATGGCAACACTGTTGGCTCTTAGTGGTATAGCCTTTTAATTTCTGGATTTGTGCTCCTAAATTTAAATTGGCCAGTTTGAATTTCTGAGTGCAGCAGCCTGTCTGCACCAAGCTGCTCCCTCCAGCACAATGTCCAGCGTGCATCTCTTTAGCAGGATGTTTCTCAGTCCAGCTGTAGTGTGGGGTACTCAGAATCTGAACTGGAGTTTACAAAACACCCTGTCCAGCTTACACTCCTGTTATGTGTAAATACTCTGCGCATCCATTCCATTTGTGTAAAGAATAAAGCACACACAATTATAAAAATTAAGCTGTATATTTCATACTAGCTGTGTCCTTGCTTATTTATTCCAGTCCAAGCTCTCAGCTGTGGTTCAGTTGTAAATGCTTGATAGAGTGTTTATAAATATGTCATGAATTTTATTATAAAATATTAATATTAAAGCATTTTTACACTTTATAGCAAATTGCTTCTTCACAAAGCATAATTTGTCTTTTTTCCTTGGAGCAGACTAGTAAAAAAGAAATATGCTTTTATTTTGTCTTGAGATATTATCACATCTATCACAGAAGACTGACACAAGTCTGGAATTAGGAGGATGGTTTCATAAATTACTAAGAATAAGACACCTTTTTCCTTCTTGCCCTTTTTATTTCTTTTTTACTTCACATTGATGTGGAAGTTGCCACCAAGAAGATTCATTTGGTGAAGTACAGCCACTTTCTCCTTACCACAATTCTGCTGTGAATTCAGTATCATCAGCATCTTGATGAATAATTATCAGAATACTTTTTATAAATAATCATTCCATGTTTATGACATTGCTGCACAGCCATGAGGAAAAGGACTGTAATAATTACATTATAGCTGCTTCCAGGCAGCTTAGTGGAGCATAAACTCACTTGTGCTATGGGATCCCAACAGTTTGAGAACCTTGGGGTTTGGCCATTCCAGGAATATCTTTGCAGATGGTTTGTGGGCTCCAGGGAGGCCATGTGAACATTGTCAGTCCCCAGCAGAGGCAGTAACAGTATGGAGACACTGCTTTTGACATGGACAGTACTATCTGCAGTCTGCAGAGGACCACAGAGCCTCCATATGGCTCTGAGAGCCACAACTGAGACTACAGGGAAAAAACTCTGTCCACAGGGTTTTACATGTGCAATCACAAGGATAGTTAATCATCTAAACATTCATTATGATGCTTTAGATTTCTCCAGTAAATTCAAAAGAGGGAGGGAATCCAAACAATTGACATTGAGCAGGATCTCTTATTAAAGTACTTTCTTCTTCATCCTCTCTCTAGGTCAACCTGAGCAAATTCCCCAGACTATATTCCGCAGGAACAAGAGAAACTTCGAAAACAATCTTTATAAAGTGGATTGGAGACAGAAAGTACTTAAAAGTGTAGGAAGCTAGACATGCTTTGATGATCAATTCAGGCATTGGTGGCAAACTTTGCCCACCATTTTCCTTGGCCAGGCATAGAGTATGTCCCTAATGGTCACATTTTCTGGTTTGTCCCACTGCCTTTTAATGGTTCCTTCACACAGACAGCCAAGTATCTGGACTCAGTTGTCCATTCACAACCTGTGGTTTGAAAGACTATCTCCCAGTTTGGAAAATTATTTGGAACCAAAGCTACAAGGTAGATGAGCAGTACTTCCACTTTACAGATACCTCCAGGTGCCAAATCCATCTTAAGGAAGTCACTTCACCATGATTTTCAGAAGAATTTAGGTGTCTATCTAGCATAAGTAAGTTGTTCATTTCACTATAATCAGAGCACTTTATAGCTAGCACAATGCAAGGCATTGTGACCAATGAGACTTAAAGCACCTGTGGGAAAGCAGGAAAATGGTGATACAGTTCCTAAATATCTAGGGACAGAGCAGATCCTCTTACCCATGAGCAATCCATACCGAAACCTTTATTATCAAAAATTCCATCCCTGAAAGTACTCAAGGCCGGGTTCGATGGGGCTCTGAACGACCTGGTCTAGTGGAAGGTGTCCCTGCCTATGGCAGCAGGATTGGAACTGGATGATCTTAAAAGTCCCTTCCATTCCAAACCATTCCATGATTCTATTGGACAACTGAGGAAGACCTACCATAATAGCCAGTGCAGGACTCACCAAAAGCACCATTACAAAGCCCATCTCTGCAAGGAAGGTGATACCATGGCTGCAGAGCATGGACTGCTTGGGTTGGCTGGCTGGGCATGTCAGCAGTAAAAGAGCTGAACTGCTCTGCAGACAAGAGTGGAAAGCTGTGGACAAAAGCACAGCTCCCCTGCTCAGTGGAGGAGGGCAATTCTGGAAAGTACTCACTGCTCCAGGCTCTTACTGGTGAAGATGGATCCTGCCTGACCCAATGGAGATCTGATGGTGCCAAATATTCCAGGGAGGGGGAGCATAGTGCCCAGAAGAAAGAAGTAATTTTAGTCACTGAAAAAATTGAATTGCTTGCTGCAGAAGCTCATTAACTATTGTCAACTACTCATTAATGCTTGAGCTAAGCAGAACCAGGTGGTGGCAACGAGCAAAAATTAATTAGGTCTAACATATTATAACAGTGATAATAGAGTTGTTAAAGCATCAGTAGAAGGCCAAAACACAGCTGGCCCCTACACCATAACAACTGATTAACTGATGTCTCAGGGCAAGCAAATAGCCTGAGGGCTTCCTCTGGAATCTATGGACAAAGAACTTTCACTGCAGCCTCTTCTGGCTTCCCTTCCAACTGGGACTCACTGACACTGCCAAAGGCTTTGCCTTGCAGTAGAATAAAGGAATGCAGTAGGGCATAAGCTGTAAATGGCAATTTGAATATGTCTTTAAGCTGCAAAACTCTGTGATGGGCTTTAAATAGGTAAGAAAATTATTAAATGCTGGGAATCTGGAGTAAAATCCATCCCTAACAGCTCATATGTAGTCCCAGCCTGAAGCAGAAACTCATCAGTGACACCACCAAACCCTGTTTGACCTCTGCCTGACTTATCTGCTCCAGAAGACTGTTCTGAGCAAAACTCATGCGGTACTTCAAATGAAGTATTTTCTTTAAGGTCTTCTTGCTTCTTTCTTTTTCCCAAGAAAGGATGTTGCCACTGTGCCGTCTGCAGTTACAACTTACCAGGGGCTGTTCATTACCTTCAAATCAAAGCACAGGGCAAAACTGTACCAGTCATCAGCATATTTAAGTACTGCAAGGGTCAAACCTATGTAAAACACACATTTCTTTCTCTATTTTTTTAACAGTGTTTCGAACACTGTCAGCCTGATGACTCACGGAACAAATCTGAAGGGTCTGAGGGCAAATGCTTATCTTAAATCCTATCATCTGAAATAGAGGTTTTGGACAGGAGTTGTAGGATGCAGGAGTCACCAAAGCACCATTTTTCCTCCCCTGATGGTGTATTTATTGGCTGTGCTCTGCTTGCCTGGATGTGATTTGCTGGGAGTCAGTTGCTCATTAATGGCAATACATCTCCAGTAAAGTATTAGGCAAATATTTTCTAAGCTATTAACTCCTCATCTGTATATAATCCTTCTTTAACAGCACTGGCATATGCTGTAGGTAAGTATGCTCATCAGCTTACAAAGAAATCTCACAGGCAGCATATCCAGAGCCTCTTTTCTCATCAGACACCACATCATCCTATTTTGGAGATACCAAATGAGAAGGAAAACACTATTCTGAGTCTGTGTCTGCTAAACAGGGAAAAGCCCTGCTGATCCCCAACTCCAAAGGGATTGGCAGAAGGCCCATTTCCAATTAAATTATCTCAGACATTTGCCTGAACATAGTCCATGGGGTAAATCAATTTGGGGAACAGGTACAGTCTGTAGATGTGAGGCACACAGATCATGCCTTATGCAGCTGGCTGGATTTGGGGTGAAAAAGAGGTGGTCATTTTGACAGCTATGTAAGTGAGGCCATGGGCTCAAAACAGAGCTAATGGAGACACATGGGAGTGGGAAGGTCTCACATTGTTTAGTGCCTGCTTCACCCCATTAACCAGCAGAGTTACAGATGGAGACTAACAGTCTCAGCATAATGTTACACAGGGCAAATACCAATTTCAATGCATTAAAGAACCTGGAGTAAAACACTAGGGACACCAGGAAAGCAGTAATTCATAGTCCTGTAGAAGAAGCCAGCTGTTAATTGAGCCTTTGCTCATGGAGACAAATCCCCAGTGGCCACAAATGTCTGCCATAAATAGAGCAACTGCCTTCCTTTAAGCAAGAATTGAGGCACCACAGAAGAATGAGTGCCTGAGAGAGACCCACACAGCCAAGGCATCACCTCACTGCCCACAAATGCATTCTGAAAGGCCCCTCCACACACGTGTCCCAACATACCACCTTAAGCCAGCTCCACAGACTCTGCAGAGTAGCTGCAGACTTTTTCTTCCCCAAGCACACAGACACACACAGGCTCAGACAGAGCATCCAGGGACACAAATCACTGACCTGAGCACTCCCAGTGCCTCAGCATCAGAGGAGCTGCTGTGGCAAGCGCTGAGGCAGCAGAGTTGTTATGTCTCTCCCTGGACTGCAAGCACTGCATTCCCACCTTCAAATCCCTGTGCAGAGCCCAGAAACTCAGCAATATCAGAAACTCTTCAGAGCAGCTAGAGCTAGGTCTTCCCAAATTTTTCATAGAAAAATAGCCCAAAAATGTATACTGGCCTTCAGTGACACTTTCATACCTATATGATGTTGATGATCTCCTCCAGCCTAGTGATTCTGTGATTCTAGGGAATTCTTCTCCATATGATGTGTTCCCACGAGGCAGGGAAGTAATAAGGTCACCTCACACTAACACGCTATCTGCACAATCTCTGCTGTGTAAGGACCATGTAGGTAAGAAATAATTTAAACTACAGCACCTTTATTACTATTTTTTAGCCAATGATGCAGGAAGTCCAGGCAGGGAGCAGAAAAAAATATATTAAAGAGTGATGTTTAACTGCAAAGGCCATAAGAAATACCTTATTTTGAGGAGGGGTAGAAAAGATATAAGAAGAGAATATACAGAAGCAGGTGACAAAAGAAAGGCTTGGCCATACACAAAGAGGGAGGAAGGGGTTTTTGAAGCCAACAGTCCATAGTGATAGTCCAAGAGATTTTAGTGAGGTAGAAGTTGGCCTCTTGTCCCAGGTAGCAAGTAACAGGACAAGAGGAAATGGCTTCAAGTTGCACCAGGGGAGGTTTAGATTAGATATTAGGAAACATTTTTTCATTGAAAGGATCATCACGCATTGGAACAGGCCCCAGGGTAGGGTAGAGTCATCATCCCTGGAAGTATTAAGAAAAAGGAGTAGATGTGGTACTCAGGTGCAGGGTTTAGTGATAAACGTGGTGGTGCTGGGTTAATGGTTGGGAAGGCAGTGACCTGACCATGGTGATGGCACCATTTGCCACCAGGAAGGAAGGGTGATAATGAATAGCTGCATAGCATCAAGTCCCTTATATGTCATGTATCCAAGTTCCAGACAATGGTATGGAAACTGGAGGAAAAAAGAAGAGATAAAGAGCCAACACATCTTGCCCGATTTTGGCCTATCCTAACATTCTTGCGCTGGAAGACTGAAAGTTCTTTGCAAATAATTCAGGCTCCATTTCACATGAGTAAATCTTTACAGGCACTACATTAACAGATTAAATTACAGTCAGGCCAGAATTTGGCCAAGACAGTGTGCTAAGCACATCTACTCTGTCTAACTCTGTCACGAGATCTCCCTTCTTTACTCCTTGGCACTTCATGCTGCTTCCCTAGGTTTGCAGTTACAGTGGCATGGTGGGTCTTGCTCAAGTTGTCCTGATCAGTTAGGATGAGAGCACAAGGGGAAAAATAGTACAAAATGTCAAAGGGTTGGTAGGGTTATGAAAAGCTGACTTGACAACAGCATCAAGGCTTCAATGAGACTTATCCTAAATCCATGCCTTTCCCATAACTTATAGAATTGTATCTTTACTGACTACTGAGGCTGTAGGTGCTGGGACGTGTAAGAACTAAATTATACAGACAGGATTCAATAGAAGGAGGATGATCATAACAACAGCAACAATAACAAGAAAAATAAAGGTTTTGTGCTCAGTTTGAAATTTCATGGGTTTGGCTGCATGCCAAAAAGAGATGGCTAGTTGAATGTACTTGAACTTTCCATGAAGAAGTAATGCCCCCAAAATGTCAGTTCAAAAATATTATATATTTTGACATTCAGGACTCAGAACAGATAATTTCAGATTGACAGACCACAGAAAACCCATTCTAGCTGCTGGTTACTTTTTTTAATAGAAATATAATAAAAATATCTGTCTTTTGGTCAAGCTAAGATACTCTGAGATAAGCCAGTGTCTAAGGAGAAAAAAAAAAAAGTTTATTCCAGACAGTATGACCAGCTTTCCTCAGACCCCTGAGAGCCTTCCACAGTAGAGATGAATTTTATTATTTGATATGGGCACTCACTTGACAGAGAGAGATTTGTAAGCCATTGGTAAGAGACCATATCATACACTTAAACAGATCAATTCCTATCCAACAGTGACAGAAAGAGACAAATGAAAAATGTATTATGCAGCAGGGACTACAAACTTAGACCACTACAATCAAATAATGTTTATTAAATAAGTGAGCTGGAACCAAGTATATCTGAAAAATACTAAGCACCCCAAAATCAAACATCTACTGAAGGGTTTTTTTACTAATTGTATATTTTCAAAGAATCTATATTTTTACCAGAAAACAATAAATCCCACGGAACTAAAAATTAAGATAGCTCAGATAAAAATGTTTGGATATGTTTCAAGTTGTAGAAAAACAGAGTTAAGGTGACAAAACAGAGGGACTCGTAGAAACCAGCCATCCATGGTGATTTGCCATGTGAGACATGCAGAATGCATTATGAGACAGCAAAGAACAGTCATATTAAGGGGAGACAAACAGTAAAACAAAATCTGTAAAATAAGACTGGAGGTTAATTTGTTAGAAACCAGCACAGTCAAAAGAGGAAAGGGTAGGAGTAGAGAATGAGGCTGCCTAGAAATGGGTCTGTTTGAAGAATAACCCCTAGACAAAGGCAACCAGAAGTTTGATGGGCTGAGAGGACTGGCACTCTTCTCCTACAGTATGCTGTGAATGCAATCAGTGCTTTCAAAATCTCCAGAGGACACCACACCTGACTGCCCTGCTGACCAGTAAAAAGCACAAAAATTGTTTCAGAGCTATGAATCTTCACTTGCCCATTTTTTTCTGCTCAGGAATCCAACAGACCTTCCCACAGGCCTAATTCAATAGGCAGTATGCCTAATATCTTGCTACAGATACCACAGTCTGACCCACTTGAAGATACTTACAGCAGCCAAATCTCATTGTTTTGCTTCTGCCTCTTCCCAGCTGAGCCTCTGGCCCCTTACTAATCCTGCTATTTAACATTCACTATTTGCATATCCAGCCCAAAGTTAAAATTCCATCCAAAATGGGTAAAGGAGCTGTGCAATAGATGCCAAAATATTCACTTCTACCACTTCAATCATTGACAATGACCACTGGCACTAAGCATTAATCACAGATAGCTAAATCAAGGGGGTTTTTTGGGTTTTTTGTTTGTTTTTGGGGTTCTTTTGTGTTTTGGTGGGTTTTTTTGGTTGTTTTTGTTTTTTGGGGTTTTTGTTTGTTTGTTTGTTTGTTTTGTTTTTTTTTTGTCCATGGTCAAAGCAAGCACCAGAGGCCCAGTCTCTGCCTATCCCATGGCACAAGCCCAGGTGGCACCACAGAGCAATGGTGACTCTATGAAGGACTCTGGCCCAACAACTCATCTCAAGAGTCTTTAATACAAATGCCTTTTGTTGGGGAAGGAAACCCAGTGTACACCCATCATTGCCTCTGAATTTAGCAGTAAATGTCCTTACACATGAGAGATGTTTTTCCCTATTCATCAAAGATTACCTTTGGGATTTCCCCTCTCTGACTTAAAAACCCATAACTTAAAAACTACCCTGCAAAATGGTTCACATTTGCATAACAGCACTAACACAAGCAAATTTGGCTTCCCACATAAAATCCAGGCATGCTCTCTTGACTGTTTTTTTCTTTCTCTTGTGTTACAGTCATAATAAATAATAAAAAATAATTGAGAAGACACCCTAAAAATGTAATTTCAAATTTTTCATCTGAGATCATCAAGGGGTAATACCATAAATTTTGACATCATAATTTTCCAGACATAAAGACTGGTAAAATAATGTAAAAGATAGCATTATAGTGATATGGTCAGTCAAGCCCTGTAAACTATGAGAGGGTGAGAGATGCTGATGGGATTTTAGAAGCTTGGAAAAAACTCTCAAAAAATGTCAGCAAGATGTTTTGAAAAAGAAATTTAAGATGACAGGCATAAAAATCATAAAAATAAATATCTGTTGAAATATAAAGTGCCATTTTTCATCAGAGATCAAGTGAAGCTTCGTCTGCATGTGTTTTTCTTACACCAGTACACTTCTACTGTTTCTCAGTTGCTTTGCAAGTGTAATAGTAAGCTTTTGTTGTTTTCTGCCAAAAATTGCCTGGCAAGCTGCTTTTTCAGCTTGGGAATGCAGCAAAAAACTGTTGTTTACCTATCACACATTTTCAAGATGTGGAATTTTTCAACTGATAATAAAAAGTGTCAATCATATTTTTAGCTGAGGAAACATGGTCCTGACTGCATTCAGGTTATGTCTTTTGTCAGTTACTGCTCCCCATTGGTGACATATTAGTGCCAGAGCTGCAGGCATATTTCAAGTTCATTTAAGTTCACCAGTGAAACTTAAGACTAAAAATGGTTGAAATTCTAGTTGCAGGCTAGAAATTCAGGAAATCAATTTCTTTTCCTAATTAAATAACTCATTAGTTTAAAGGCAATGCCACTTCAAAAAATCCAAATGATCCCATTTGTTATGTGATGTCCAAACTCAGTGGGCAGAAGAAAAAGACCTTTCCAGCCATTCATCATAGACTCTATCCTGGCTGGACAATTCAAGGTGATTCTGTTGATGTTTCTCTCTTGCTTGCTCTTAAAAGCAACCAGTCCTAATAAAAAGTCACCAAACACTGGTCAGGTGATGCTGTCACCAGAAAACAAGAGAGGGAAGGTATGTACTAAGAAGGTAGTGCCTGAAATTCTTCCAGGGATTTATTTGGACTATACACTGGCAGAGCTGTGTAGTCCAGAAGAATCAATCAACTCAGTGAACAGGAGTCTGCTGGAGCCCCTGGCATCAATGAGAGGTTACATGGTTCAGACTTTATCCAGGAGTGTTACAGCTGCTGTATGCAGAAACACACTCCCCTGATGAACCAGAATATACTCAGAGGGATTTTGCAGATACCTGCCAGGCAGCCACATGAGCCAGTTTGACCCCAGAGTTCTAAATATGCAGCTTGAGACTTCTAGACACTGCTGCAACCACTCAGCCATGAGCGAGGGGCTAATAGCTACATGGGTGAGTACACGGGGTGAATTAACAATCTGCTATAACTCATTACAGTTTGATTCTGTTAACAACAAAACAGGTTATTCCTAAAAAATAGCTGTGATCTGTGTCTCTTCCAAACATCTACCCGACAGTGAAGATCACCAAACTCCTGGGACTGTCCTTCTTTCTGCAGCAGAGTCAGCTTAAGCAGTTTCTTCTCTCGGCCCCTTCTTTTTCTGCCTAGAAAATGCAGTTTTGTGTCCTTTTATACATGAAAGGATTCTCTAGAATAGTTCACACTATGAGAAGAAGCTGAAGTAGACTTTATACAGTCTTCAGACAGCTACAAGTGGCAAGGAGATCTATCTTTAGATTTAGATACCCCAGTGAATCTGAGCATCCAACATTTATGACTCATTTCCTTCTCTCCAACTCAGACAAATACCCAAACCCACTTTTCTGCAGACACAAAAATCTGCCCAGAACTTTGTGGATCTCACCAAAAGCACTTAATCTGCTGTTGTGCTCCAAAAAGTATGAAGACATATTAAACTATCCCTAGATGTTCATCTGCTCTTGAATCCCAGGAAAATCAGCTCATCTACAGATGACTAAAGAACCTCTTTGGGGCTGAGTTGGGAATTGAGTTCTAACTGCTGTACCTGATCTGCTGTTTGGCCAGAAAAGACATCCTTCTGTCTGAGATTTAAGGATGAAGGAAGTTGACCTGACTTCTCATAAATATCCTTTTCCCTCCATTTCCTTCAGAAGATTAGATACACCCATTAGGCCTGTGTTTTCGTGCCTGTGCAAGATTTAAGAGAGAAGTGGAAACTCCACCATCTTCAAGATTTTAAATTTATAGGCCACAACATTATGGGAGAAGAGGAAGCATCTAGTCAGAATGAGGAAAAGACATTATACCTGTGTAAATCAACAGCAATCATAAAACAGCTGATGCAAAGAAACTTTCTGATGTTTTTGCACGAAATTTCAATATTCCTTCTAACTTCACAAATCTCATTGAATGACAATATACTTGCCAAGGCTGCCAGTTTTTAAAGTCTCTAAAAACCTAATATCTACTACCTCCATAGTGAGCAAAATAATTTAAAACTAAACAATGGGTCACCGTGTGCATCTGTAGCCTGATCCTGACAGACATTTTCATGCAGCTTTTACAGTGATTCAAGTGCTCTTGTAACTTTCGACCCTTATGTTCATGAAAGCCAACAGACATCCCTGGTCATTTGTTTTCCTAGGACCAGTGGGGCTCTTCATGCAACAGGGTATCTCTCACTGGATGTTTGCACAGGATCAAGACCATATTCAGTAACTTCATTTCCCAGTGGCCTCAACAGCTTCTGGCATATCAAGGACTAGTTGACTTTGCAGTCAAGCTACTGTTTCAACCCATCTCTGCAGCCAAGATGTAATTGTGTCCTGCAGGAAATGCATCAGGTAGCACCTTGGTAGGGATGACTCAAAATGCAAAACACAGGCATTTAGGAAAATAAACAGGACTACAGAAGCACTTTATGGCTCTTGATGAGTCCCAGTGACTTCAGAATTGTCTTCGCTTCATAAAGACATTCACAAACAAATTTTCTCAGCCGATGCAATTGCTGTTTCTTGATTCACACAGGTCTTGACCATGGAAAATTCATAGGCATGTTTTCATTGATCTTTCTGGAAGCAGAGCTGATCTGCAGACAGACCATCCAGTGACCAAACCACATTTACTATTAAATCTACAGAGGTGTCTATGGGGAAGGGGTAGGTGAGCACTGGTCTGGCCTGCCCAGCCCTGGCTGTGCAGTCATCTGTCATCACTGGTTCACCACAAAACTAACAAGCAGCCTGAGGAAGGAAAAGATTCAGTATCAGTGACCCTAACCCATGACTGTGCCCAAGAATGTGTTTGGGTAGGATTTTATTAGTGTGCTGCTAAGCAGTATGGTCAGAAACAAAGATTTCTTAGGTTTATAGAGCTAATTTTAAAATGGATTAACACAATGCTTCCTGTGTTCAGAAGCATTCAGGTCATTGCTTTTGTTTGTTTGTTTCATCCAGCACCCAGAGGGTGATGTATCTCTTCTTGGTGTTTTGGGAACCATTTCTTGTCTCTTGCCTCTGGATATCAATGAACTGATGTTGTTTCCAGCATGGAGTTCTCTTGCTATTGAAAAAGCCCTCTGCCTGACCTTCCTCCCTGTGCTGCTGAAGGCTTAGAGAAGCTAAACCTTCAATGTCCTTAGGTAGATGATAAATTGAAACTCAAAATGCCTTGATTCCATTCTGGCTCCTTTCCATGTCTCAAGTTCCCCACTGATATGTTATATAGACAAAAACAAATCCAAAATTATTTCAGGCCTTATTCAGAAGGAAACCTGAGCTTCAAATTCACAATTAATGTAAGATTATGCTGAGTAAGGACAGACAGTGATTCCATACCTTCCCTTGCCCTGAGAGCCAGACCACATGCCCCAGTGCAATGCCCTTGAATGAATACAAACCTAACTTGCATTTGGTCTCAGTACTATTCAAGTTTTTATCCAGCATAGAGCAGAGGGTTTCAAAACTGGCTGTCAAAATCTTATTTTTTGTCCTTTCATGGAGCCATTAACTTACAAAACTAACTCCCACAAAAAAGTCTCAAATACTCAGAACATTCTATTTAGTATTTATTGGCCAAGCCAACTCAACTGCAACAGATTTGAAATATAATTAACTCTCACCAGATGTAAAAATTTTGTTTTCATCTGAGCATCATCCAAAAAGATAAGAGAATTTTGTCCTTGAAATATTCTGTCCTTGAAATATCAACAAATACAAGCAAAAGCATATGCAAGCTTATTCAATAAATGATAACTCTTCTGATCAGTATGAGTAGAAGGGGTGACCTTGGCAAATGTGTGGGGTGGTTTTAGAAAGCAAAAACCTGATTTGAATGGCCAAATAGTTGTTGCAATTGAAGATGAATTATTAAACACATTAACACTCACAGTGAGCAGTGAATTTGCAGAGATACAGACACTGAGCAAATACAGAGTCTGTATACTTTGGGATGCAGAGCAGAACAAAACCAAGTGAGATCTTGGGGGAAATTCTCAAGAGCTGACTCAGCTGGACATTTCCTGCAGCTTTCTCTCAAAAAAACCATTTTTTTCCCAAGGAAAATACACAAAGGGGGAAAATATAAAAGAAAGATGGGAGAGTGTAATATTGCCCTGCTGTGACTTTTTCTTTATTTGCCAAAGTCTTTATGGAAATGTTCATGAGAGCCATGTGCATTGAGGCTGACGGATGATTCAGATCTCTTGCTCTGCTTAACTAGTTGGGTACCCATGCTAATTGCACAATTTGGCTCTCATGATCTTTTTAATTTGCTGCACTGCCATTAAAGGAAGCCAAGAGTACATTATGTATGCAAGGGCAATGGCTTCTAGCCTTGGAAGAGCAATGGATGTTTCTGTTCCCACTGCCTGGTGAGCAGGGTAAGCAATTCAGAGGTTTCTGCAGCCTCCCAGCATCTCCTCCCAGGGTGCCCTTGAGGGTCCATGACTGGGTGGCCAAGGCCTTTCTTGCACTCAGTTTTCACAGCATGTTAAAGACCACCCACAAGGGTATTCATGTATCCAGGTTTGGAAAAAACATGCTGGAGAAGCATACCCAGTATGCACAGTTGTGCTGCAGGCTGCAGCACTGGAATGATGGGATGTGGACAAGGAAGCAATGGTAAGGAAGAGGGACAGTCTCCCTCCAAAAAAGCTATCTTCCCATCATGAGGAATCAATTTCATTTCCATTGTCCAAAGCACTGGAGAGACTGAAGTGAGTGGAGAAGGAGGAGATACCTGGCCATACCTGGGCTCCACCTGTGCTGGTCTAGGGCAGGAAGTGCCCACAAAATGCCACAGTCTCTACGAGAATGAGATGGACCCTTTAAACTCTTTTCTAACCCAAACCATTTGGCGATGATGATGATGATGACGACACCTTGAACCCAGACACAGTCAGGGATGATAAGGCAATGAGGATAACTTCTTGCTATCCCAGAAGCCATTTACAATCATGGGAGAAGGACTGAGTTAATATTTTTCTAACCCACAATATCCTGAGATGGCAGTAACAGCCTCACTGCTGATCTGTTATTATTGTTGAGCACAGCTTTGTGCTTTCTCAGGTACTGATGTGAATCTTACAGGACTCTTGCTCATGTGCATGGGTATAATCAGCAGCAATCAATGGTTGCCAGTGGTATCTGATAGGAAGGTTACAACTATTTTCCAGTATTAATCAACTATGTGCTGTAGTGCTTCTATTGATTGCTACCTCATTAGCAGAAGGCAAGCCACAAGATGAGCAAATACTTATAACTAGTAAATGAGGGTTTATGTAAGCTGGGTTATTTACCTGTAATTCTCTGCATCCCAGAGACCCCGATCCTTTACAGAAATACTTTCAATATTTGTAGCTCTAATTTCAACATCTAGTTTATTACATGTGTGAAAGCTCAAAATGCAAAGTGACATTTTTGTTTTAAAATGTGAATTCTGTCATTTCATACTGTGCTTACTGACTTTTAAAACATTTCTTACACAGGTAAAATTTGTGCATTTAATTCTGTGTCACTGTCTTTATTTTTGAAACAAATCATGACTTGTTTACCTTCCCTTGGGTCTTGTTCTTCGCCACTCCCTATCTATGTGTGGCCATCAGCCTGGTTGTATTTTGTTTCCAAGATGAAATTGTAGGGTCTTTAGAGCACTTGGAAACATTGTCTGTGCTTTATTCCTTCCACTTCCTCCCTATAAAATGATTACAGCAATACTAACTTTCCTCACCTCTTTAGTTTTCTCATATAAGTGCACAAACACTGTGAAACAGAGATAGACCTTTAGCACATGTTTTTGTAGCTCCAAGCAGATGTGGCTGTGATCTCTGCTGGGGCCAGGAGACAGCACTGTTACAGAAATGATAATGTTAATGCACTGCCTGTGGGGGTGTTATCTCTCACTGAGAAGGAAAAGGCTTATGAAAACTGGCTAAATTATTGTTGCTTTCTTTGCATGTTGCAGCACTGCCTCTATGCTTCGTATAAATGCAGTGGCAAAGGAACATACCCAAGCAGAAGAAACTGGTAAATTATGCTAACTTGTTACCTCAGTTCTGCATCTCTGCTGATCTCCTCAACATTTGTCATTCCTAAAGGCTTTTTAGGGGGCCTGGTCCTCTCAAAGCAATTCCCACCAGTCCATCTCTGATTAAACCCATGCTGCTGCACTCCTATGAAGCAGGGAAATTGGTGATAGCAGGGAAGCAACAAGAGGAAATTTCAGTTGTATAGCGGGTTTCTTTGAGTTGATTAAATTTCCAGGGTAGTATTGTAGATCAATTTCTTGATTTATTTAAAAAGTGGATTGGATAAAGTAGTGGAAAATGGATCAGAAAATAATTCTGTTCCTGGAGGATAGACTAAGGAAACTCTGAAGCTTGCTTGAACTCTGACTCTTTCTGTTCATTTTCTTATCTTCTTCTTATCTATCTAAGTAGAGCACTATTGCTACACTTTTTCAGATGAAGACTAACAATGAAGAATGCATAAGAAGCAGTGAAATCTCTTTTTACTCTAACAACAAAAGCTTCCTAGTGGGCAACCTGGAAAAAAGGAGAGTTTCGAGAGTGACATGAACAATAATAAGGTTGTATCTGCTGGCCTCATCCAGCACATTGACCTAATTCTGATTTCCATGGTTGACAGGGAGTTATTCCTGATTTCATTTCAGCATAACTAAAGTGGCTCAGGAATAAAGGTGATATACCTTGAATACCTCTTTTACCTGCTGAGAATCCATGTGCCATTTTTTTATATCATTGCTCATGCTTGGCTATATACATAAAAACAGTGAGGGGAGTCCACATTAGACTCTATTTACAACAAAAATATTTGTATTCTTACACTGATATCTTTGTCTGGTGATACAAATTAAGTCATTTTTTCAGTCTGATCATCTGGTCTACATGAGCAGGAAGAAAAAAGGTTTTCAAGCAGACTTATGCTGTGTAAATTTACCTGTGCTGCTCCTCAGCTGAAGACCAATGAGGTCACTTGGGTGACTTTGCACTTGGGTGACAACCCCACTCAAGTAGCAGCTCCAGAGAAGCACAAGAGCCAAGCAAGATCTCTGTTCCCCAATGTATTCTACAGTGCCCCTCTGGTATGGAAAGGGGTGGATGGATTACAGAATCATAGAATAATTTGGTTTGGAAGAGATGTTTAAAGGCCATCCATTCCAGTCCTCCTACAATGGGCAGGGATCTTCAACCAGACCAGGTTACTCAGATCTCCATGCAACCTGGTCCTGAATGCTGCCAGGGCTGAATCATCCACAGCTTCACTGAGTAACCTGTGCCAATATCTCACCACATTTATCATAACAAATTTATCTTATATCTAGTCTGAATCTATCCTCTTTCAGTTTAAAACCATTGCGCCATGTCCCATACTACAGACCCTACCACACAGTGGGACAGTCCCTACCTCATGGGGACAGTCTGTCCTCATCTTTCTTTCAAGCCCCATTTAGGTACTGCAAGGTGCTAAAAGGCCTCCTCAGAGCCTCCTACTCTCCATGCTGAACAATCTCAGACCTCTCAGCCTTTCCTTGGAGAAGAGGTGCTCCATCCCTCTGATCACTTTTGTGGCCCTGCTCTGGACCCACCCCAACAGATCCATGTCTTTCCCATACTGAGGAAACGAGACCTCATTCACCTAACTAAAGCTTTACTCAGCTTGGGTATATTGCTTCTGCAGATATTCAGCTGCAAACACACGTTAGGGGCTTGCAGTAGTGCAACCAAAGAACTTTTAACTGGTGCCAAGGAGAGCTGAAGGCACCTAATGCAAAGCAAAAGTGAAGAAGGCACCTAATCCAAAGCAAACCTTACTTCCCTTTAGGAGAAGAGAGAGGTTAAAAGGGGCAGGCCATAACTTTTCACTTCTCTCTGAAATTAAATTCTGTAAATTAGAGTTTGTCCTCTTATAGTCATGGAGCATGGCAAAGATTTTACCCAAGCAGCTCTGCAGTGCTTCTCACGTGTGGGTGGTAAAGGAAGTTCCTGTTCCTATCATGAGCTCAGAACGACAACTACAGTTCTCAACCTTCAGTTTGTGTATGAGAAGTGAAGAGTAGGTGACAATAAGCAGAATTGCCTGTCAACCCCTTGTATGAGGACCTTTCCTTAAATAGGATTTCTTTTCAGAAATAAAATGTTCCTCAGAAAACACAATGCTTTTGTTTGAAGACACTTTTGATTATCATTAAAACTGTAAGGAAAAATGCCTTGAGGGTAGAAAAGTCCAATTTTTTTATTTTTTTTTTTAGCAAGCAGAAGTAATTCTGTTCTTACAGATTTTACTGTTATCTCCAGCTACCTAATAGAAGATTATAGAGAAGATGAAGACAGGCTCTTCCAAGAGATGCACAATGATATGCAAAAAGGCAATGAACACAAGTTGCATCACAAAAATCTCCAATTAGATACATTACATTTTTTTAGCAAATGGGTGATGAAATATTGTAACTGGGACACAAATAAGACTGAATTTGATGAAGCTACTTGCTCCTCAATGACTCTTTCTGAATAGGAAGTCAAATCATATGACCTCTCTTCCCACCTAAATTATTCCATGATCCTGTGAGTCTTAAAGTCACATACATTGAAGATATGGGCTCAGTTTATATTTTTTTCTTACAGCAATGTCACATGAGGTTCAGTTTCTTGTTTTGCAACTCAGAATTAGAGGTTTTTAGCTACCTTTTGCAAGGAACTGTGGAAGCACCTACTTAATCTCTACTGGAGCACTAGAAATTATTTATGTGGATCATTACAGGACTGTTCTATCCTGGATCGCTGTGTAAAGTTTGGGGAAATACATTTCCACCCTGAATTACTCCTATTTTAAGTAGAGAAAGATAACAAGGAAGAGCCAAAGTAAATTCTCTGTAATATGCAGTGTGCAAATGGGGCTACAAACTCAATTGTACAATGTCTGTCAGACAAGAATGGGTTCTCTCTGATTGGCAGCAGACAAGGACCTGAATCACACAGTGCACCTCAACAAGACCATCAGTTTTAAAATGAGACTTTAGTAAGACGGATTCCTAGGCAGTAGGCAACAGGATTAGGTAAGAGATGGACCTGGGTCCCCATTCATTGTATTGCTTTTATTTTTCTGGCATCCAAGTGAGGACTGGGAAACACTGAATTGTACCCAGGCTGCCTACACTGGTTTCCAAGATTTAGGTGGAGTTTATTGCCTAAATCCAAGAGCACTTCTTAAATTAATGGCTGCCTGGAGCCCTTTTGACTTGTAAAGCACATAAAAATCTAATGGCACCCTGGTGTTAATGCAGTACTCATTAAGCACCTGAAGACACCTAATCAGCTAAGTGGGAATGTCCCACCAGAAATCTCCAGCTTCTCAGAGAAAGAAGTGAGTGCCTGAGGTCCTTCTTCCATTTGGTGTATCCAAAGGACTCTTGGTGCACTTGACCTGCTTTGGTCAAAGGAGCCTCTCCCACAGCAGCTGAAGGACAAAAATCATTGATGGGTTTGAACTTTCAAATCAAAAACATGAGTCCTTTTTAAAACAAAAATGCACTTGTTTATTATCAATCACAATACTAAATAAAGAGAATGAGAAGAAGATTTGTACCTATGAACTTTGAAAATTATTTATGCCAACACTTCTTTGCTTTATTGTCTTGCTATGAAAAATTCAGCTAAATAAGGAGAAATCTGTTACTGGCAGCTTAGCTTCCTTCAGGAAGTGCTTAGAATGGGTCAGGGTATTCCCCAGTGTTTGTTCCAGCAAGAACACAGTTCTTCAGGTGTATGGAATTATATAAGTTAGTGGTACTAACTCAGACAACTGTGGTAAAATTTTACTATAGAATATTTCTGATTAATAAGTAAATCACATTGATTAAAAATTATATAATTAGAAGACCTTTAAAATCACTTTGGGAATTTAAGACTTGGCTGAGCAACAGCAAAATTATGATTCTGACACCCTACCACTACTGCATCTAAATGTAGTAAAAAATGTTGCCTTTGGCTTTGCAGGGAACAGAGCAGGTTCACAATATTGTCGCATGCTACTCTCCTTGACAGCATAGAAAACCCAGCTTCTTATCAGCTTCTGGCAAAGAGAAGATTCAATTCCTAATGATCAGGAATCAGCTCTGGGAAATGCTCTAGTCCTATCTTTTGCTTGCTTCCACAAACAGATTTTTGGGAGGATTGGGGAACTTTCTGACCAGTAAATGTTTAACATGCAGTAAGAAAAAGACAGTCAAATATCTTCCTCCAGGCTATTTGTCCTGCAATCAGGAAAAAACTTCCCACTCATCACTGTGCAGCTGACACATTAAGGATGTTTTCCACTATTTAGAAACATCATCTACTGTTAGGTTTGATTAACTAATAAAGGATTCAAATGTATTCTCTCATTCATCACCATATACTGCTGTTAAGTGATGCGAGAATTCTTCTGTACTGGTGGGTAACAAAAATTAAGAAAATAATGCAACCTTACCAGGAAAGACATTCCTGGTGTCACCTTCTAATGGATAGGCCCTCATTTTGCTCTGATAATGCAAAAATTTATCTTATCTCTTGTAAACAGAGATTGCAGAAGTGCTTGCTGGCAACACAGAGCAAAGCATTGCCATCACCTGTGTCATTCAGAAGCAAAAACAAAAGTCTGACTGGCAGCAAAGGAAGTCTCCTTTGTCTACTAATGAAACCTTTTGCCAATGACATTTGCAGTAAGTTGCTGTATTATGAAAGCAAAAATTACTTTCTACTCATGGTTAACAAAATAGCACACCTCATATTTTGTTCTACAAACTGGCAATTTCATGACTCACGAGGAATCATTGTATATTGCAGTGTCTTTCCATTCTGTACAAAATAGACTTTCATTCAGTGCTTCTTTCCATATTCCACATGTTGTGACTCTGTCTGCCATCAGGTCACAGGGTCACAGAATCATTAAGGCTGGAAAAGACCCCTGAGATCACAAAGTCCAACCTTTGGCCAGTCACCACCTTACCAACCATACCATGGCACTAAATGCTACATCCAGTGATTTTTTCAACACCTTAAAGGATGGTGATTCTGGCCCTTCCTTAGACAGTCCAATCCAATGTTCAACAACTGGTTCCACAAAAAAATTCCTGCTGATATTCAGTATATCCAACAGATACACCCCACTACTACATAATGACTCATAAGCTCTCCATTCTTCTATGTACTAAAATTCAGTTACAATTTGAACAAAATTTGAAATTCAGTGTCTCAGCAACTTGTACAACAGAGTTAGAGTTGGAAACTGTCCTTGACCTCCTCTGGAAACATGAAGATTTCCACACACACTATTAGCACACTTTTGCCTCTGAGTAATCTGGGCTGTACAAGACTTTGAGCTGAACCTAGTTTGCTAAAGGAGGTTGTGACAGAAGTTTAAATGTCCAGATGGGCGGCAGGGGGCGGGGGGAGTGTGACATATAAATCATCTCCTTAGAGCAAAATGTAGGACTCCTAATTACCAAAAAAACACAAAATGTCACAAAAGCTCTATACCATGGGAAACATGGAATATCTATAGAGAAATCCACACAGGCTCTGAATCACATCATTAGTATGGTAACACTGTTTGCAGTTTCCACACCTTGATAACTCTTCTTCTCAGGAGAGGAGTAGGGAATTTCCATCAAAATATTTTTGATTAAGAAAAGAAATCAGTTTCTGTATAATCTGTTTTTGGTGAGATTTTCTTTTCTCACTGGGACCACTAATGTCGAACAAGTTTTAAAATCTTTAACTGCCTGAGTTGCTGCAGTATCTCTTAAAAGACACAGTGCAGCTGATTCACCCTGTGGGCTTGATTAGGACATTCATAATTCAGCAATGCCTCAGCTCATGCTGGAGCACAGTAGCACTTCTCAGGGCATGGATCTAACAGAACCAAAACCCTGTACAACCACCTTTTCTCCCCTGGAAAGTCTCTATCTGTTGAAAACTGGTGGAAGCAAATGTTAAATATTCAAATATTGATATCAATTTAAAAATTCAAATTTAAAAAATCAAATTATTTGCATTTCAAATTCATAATGAAGTCAGCTTAATAAAACCTTGAAAACAAAGCTGGGATTTCCTGAGGGACCAAACCAAATAAAAGTCAAAATGATACAAATATTGGAACACAACTCATAAAAAACTATTTCACTATTTCAGGCTGCTGCAGGTAAGTGTACACCATGGCCAGGTGTACATTTTTCACCAAAAGTACTGCACCAAAGGATGAGATGCCATGGGTGAGGGGAAAATTACAAAGATAATGCGGCAGAGGGAAGACTGAGGCAGCCACTTCCTTTTTCAATATCCAAACTATGATCAAAGCCTTTTCCTTGGAAGGTGATGAAATAAAATTGAATGAGTCTGAAAGAAGGGAGAAAGCTGGCAGATTTGCAACAAATCAAGACTAGGCTGTAACCACAAATGGCCACAGGAGATAATGGCACAAACAGTGAGTTTTACTCCCATTTAAGCAGATGTTTGATGCATTTTCTGTACCTCTGACAGATCCAAGGATGTTGTCTTTGTACATTTTGGCAAAACTTTTGTCACTAACCATCTCAAAAAAATATTATTGAGTTGATAATAATTGAATCTTTCTGACTTCTCTCATGAGCCATCATAACAATATCTTGGTCATACTTATTTTTACAAACTTCATTAGCTTTAGCCACAAACAAACCACAGTAAATATTTCTGAGAAAACAGTGAATTTTTCTGCTTTCATTCCACAAGGGAGTAACTAGGGTTAAGAGCAGGACAAACAATGTTTTCCAGCTACAGTGGTTGTAAGGAAATTTAATCAGGTTCTGGGTAGGTTTTAGACAGCAGAAGTCATCTAGGATGAATCTCACTCCGTGGAAATAGTAGTGCTTTAACTACAACCCTGAGGATATGCAAAAAGTTTTCTCTCTTGGGTGAAAGACATATGCGAGGAAGGTGGGGCTCTAGCAGCTAGGGCATGGGTTTTCCATATGTCTAAAGTGTTTTAAAAAAAATAGTGCTTTTTTTTCTTTTAAGTTGTACAAACAACCATGTGTCTCAAAGTTCCTGTATCAAATTAATCCATGCTCACTTGTTCATATAAAAATGCTGCACATCTCTGAGTGTAACTGTACTGAGACCTGAAGTGAAGTGGTAGCTGAGGAGGCCCAGCAGGCTTAGGGCCTTTTGGAAAGGCATTCTCCACACTGAGAAGTGACATAGAATTTGGCAGACAGCCATCAAAGCACACTGCCTCCACTGTGGTATCGTCCTTCTCTTGCCATCATTGATATGATGAGGCTGAAAGGCCTCAGTGAGGAGCAATTCTGTCAGTAGGCTGAGCATCATATGAAAGATGCCCAGTAGAAGTAAGGAAAGAAGAGTGAGGTTTGTGGCATCTGTCTTAAAGAGAAGGACTTAAATGGATACTCACCCATCTCCGTGTAGGTGGCTCTACTTTTGCAGTTTCTCACAGATTGGTGTCTAGAGTCATTTGAGAGTCAGTTATGGTACCTCACCCGCTGGCTTCCATATGCTCTGTGTCATAATATCAAATTCCATGCAGATGTCTCAGACACCTTAGAGTCCCTCAGAGACCAGCAGTATCTACAAGTGGGCAACTGAACTGAGACCTTTAAATTCCCTGGCAATAAACAAACAGAGATTCCATGCAGTCAACAGCCCCAGAAAAGTGATTCAGATGACCAGATACTGAGTGTCTGCTTTGAGATGATTCCTGGAGGAATCCCCTGACTGTTAGGATCCACTCACTGTGTTAACCAGGGCCAGGGTTCAATTCTTCAGGATGCCCCCTGTTACTTCATACAGCCTAGGGTGTCTGAGACATGCAATAATATGATACAGCATTTACACATTTTTGGGACAGCAGCTGGAGACCAGATGGGAACCAATGAAGCATCTCAAATGGTGCTGCACACCTATGGATGAGCTGCTGTGATGAGCTCTTATCACGGAATCATAGAACACTTAGAGTTGAAAGGGGTCTTAAAAAGTCATTTAGTTCCAAACCCCCATGCCATGGGCAGGATCACTTCCACAAGATCAAGCTGCTCAAAATCTTTTAAAGGCTTTTTAACCTGGCCTTTAACATGTTCAAGGGTGAAGCATACTTTTCTGGAAAATTTGTTCCAGGGCTTCTCTACACTCATAGTAAAATTTTCTTTCTAATTTCTATTCTAGCCTCTTTCCATTTGAAGCCATTTCCCTATCACTACATGTTCTTGTGAAAAATCTCTCTCCAGCCCTCTTGTAGGCTACTTTAGCTACTGGAAAGCTGCTCTAAAGTTGCCCTGGGAGCCTTCTTTTTTACAGGCTGAACCACCCCAGCTCTCTCACCCTGTCTTCACAGAGGAGTTGCTCCAGCCCTCTCATCATCTTTTGACCCTCCTCTGCACATACTCCAGCAGGTTCATGTCCTTACATTGTAGATCCCAGAGCTGCATGCAGAAATCATTCACTCTGAATGCTTAGAGACTGAGTTCACCTGAAAACTCAGAAGTGCCTTAGGCTGGAGCTGTGTCCCACCCAAAGGGCCTTATTCAGTTTCCAGCAATCAGCATTTTGTGCCATTTGAGACACTCTCTGCAACCTGGCCTCCAGCTGCCACTCTAGAAGGACGTGTGCCTCCTCACAGCCCCATGCCATGCCTAGAGCATCTCACTTTACACTAAAAGCCCTCGTCTGGTTAGCTGAGTCGTGGAAATATCAGTAACATGGTTGCCTGTACTAAAGCTAATGATTCAAGATTTCCTTTATAACCAGGAGAAAAATTGATGTTTAGGATATATTTCAGGTGGCCTGTTTTAGGGATTTATTTTAGAATGAGATATACTATCTGCAGGGGAGCCAATTTTTCTCTATTCTTAATAAATAGAAGGAGGCCAGCTCAGAGGCAGACACTTAACAGTCAGGCAGAATCCCTGCTCTCAGGAGAGACCTAGACCACAAAGGGAGATCCAACATGAATTCAAATCTACTGCAGAGACACAGAGAAGTTAACAAGGTTTGATGGACCATAGTGACCTGGGCTGGGCATTAGTTAAAAGGCAAGTTCAGGTTAAAGTCACACTGCAAGAAGTTTAAGATTATGGGTTTTAACATGCATTTGTGATGAGCTAAGAAAACAATCACAGCCATGTCCACTTCAGCAAGCAGCCAGCTGAGGCACAGCCAGCGTGTGCCTGCGCCCAGAGCTGCAGTTCTTGCTTTAACCCACCACTGCTGTTTTACTGTTAATATTGCTGAGCTTCTCCAAGAGGTGCCATGGTAACAAGCACCTTGGAACTGCTTCCCAGATTATACAGCATGTTATGCAAAGTGGCCTGGCAGGTTTTCCGCCTTTAATATTCAAAGGATTACCTTTGAAGTAGCCCATATATTTTCAAATCCCTAAATCCCTTGACACCTGGATGCTTTGCATGTAGTGTCCCTAAACATAGCACAATTTTGCTCCCAGACTTCATAAAATTATTTAAAAGTAGAGTAAACATGAACAGCACAAGGCACTTCCATCTGACAGAGAGGTTGCAAGAGGCAAACAAATAAGAGAACAGGAAGGAAAATATGCCCCACCTACCCAAGAGAAAGGGTCTGGCTAAAGTAAGGCATCAAGACAGTAAAGGAAAATAGGTCTTGTGACTTCATATACAGATAAAGAATGCTGTTTCTAGCAACGTTTGCCATTAGCCAGACTTCATTCAGGCAGGATTAAAGCTTTGTGCCATACATTCAAAGGGACTAATCCCCACCTCCCCATCATACACTTTCTTCCTTCTGTACCCGTATCGTTCTGCTTGTCACCACTCATGTCCATGAAGCTGTGTGCAGGAGATGGGCACTAAACTTGTCCCTTCATGCTACACTTCCTCAAAACCCTTGGGCCACGAAGTGCTGCAGCCAAAGAGGAAGGACAGAGCAGACAGTGCCTCTGGGCTCTCCTCGCTGCAGGGCAGGACATCCCCCCTCGCCCACCTCAGCTGCACTCCCAGCTCTTCCTCTGCAGCCCTGCCCTGGGCTGGGATGCTCCCAAGGGCAGCAGGGACTACTGGAGCAGAGCACATGCCTGCAGTCTGCTCCTGCCTACCCCGTGTTACTCTCTCTATGTGAATCCAAATAAATTAGACAAAACCTCCCTCAGGAGGCTGTTAGAAAAGCCCTGATTTACGCAGGCATAGCAAATATTCATTTGAATATCGTAATTAGCATTGTGAGAGAAGTAAAAAACTCAAAACACAATAGTTTTCCTCTTTTTTATCTGATTGGTGAATTCTCCAGGGAATGTGGTTTTTTGCATATGCACATACCATGTGGACAGGAGAGGACAGAGGAATGGTCTTTCTGAAATCCCTCATGCTCACCTGAATTATGAGCAGTGTGGAAATTCAGAATCATTTCAGCCAGTTTCACTTCTACCTTTATTAAGTGTCACAAACACAGTTCTTGAGTGACAGGCAGATTTTCTGCACCAAATGCATTCAGTTACCCAGATCTTCAAGAGCAACTATTCTAACAGTAAATACTCAATTTGTTAAGCCTCCTAACACTGTCTTTTCCCTCATCCCTGACAATTGCATTATCCTCACCACTGGCTCATTGCCTCTTCTCCCCATTATCACTTCATCTACTTATCCTTCTACATCAGCAGATTGGAATCACCTCTCAGATCTTTTTGTCTATCCTCCACACCTCTGCTATTTAATCCCTCCCAAGGAAGCAGCTTGGCCATCTCCTACCTATAAAACTTAAGCTGTTTTCATCCAAACTCCAACAGCTGGTTTCCACAAAGCCCTCTCCACTGCCTTACTTTGCTCCAGGACTAGCTTTTCCTCTCCTAAGTGTGTTCATGGAGAGAGTAAAAGCCATTTCAGTGGCCTGACTTTGCCTCTGTATGGAGCCTCTTTCCTTCCCCTTTCAGTAAGGGACACTGGGCTCTTTATGTGCTTGGACTGTGTTTAGTGGGCACAGAGAGCAGATTATAACAGTGTTAGTTGCAAACCACCAGTGTCTTGTCCATCTAGAGAAAATACATTTCTAGCATACCCGTGCAAAGGCCCTGGATCCTAAAAGATGAAAACCTATAGGTTGGACCTGGATATATGAGAAGGGCTGGCTGAAGAGGCTTTCCAGGGAAGTGGCCACAGCACTAAACCTGCCAGTCCAAGGAGTTCAGTGTCCTCAGGCACGTGATGTGCTTCTTGGGGTTGTTCTGTGCAGGAGCTGGACTTTGGTGATCCTTGTGGGTTCTTTCCAACTCAAGATGTTCTACAATTCTGTGAACACACCTGACTTGCTGCAATGCTTTTGCTGTTCCCACAGCAGAGGGGACACATCTTTGGGAAGCGAATTAAGAACCCATTCCTGACTGTGACTGACAAATATGAAATTCTCAGGCCAACTAGTACCTGAAATAGTCAAGTGATAAATAATCAAAGAAAAGCTGTGATGTTTCATTGTGCTGCCTAACATCAAAACGCAAAAACTCTTGCAACAGTCTTAAAATTATAAACCTAGAAGCAGACCTTTATTGAAAGCTCCCAGGTATCCCAGTGGTCATGGGCACGCCTGACATCAGATTTCTACAATTTTTATAAGTTTAACAAATTAAGCATATCTAATAAATATTATCCCATTAGAACAGTAGTGGGTTATGTAATTTTCCCAGGGTTCTGCCCTACTGAAGTTGTTCCAGGGACTTCTTTGCCCCATTTCTTGCTGTGTCTCCTCAGATTTTGGTTAGAAAGCAAAATGTCCTTGTCTGGTTTCTCTTCTTGAAAAGAAGACTAAACAGTATTTCGGAATGTGTTAGAAGGTTAGCTTATTATCCTAAAATCGAAGGCAAAGGATAGGAAAAATACCAGGAGCTATATAACTATGTAATAGTAGTCTACAGAGATACAAATATATGAAAAATATATAAAAAGCAAAAATCTTTAGGCATCAAATGGGTGCAATTATTTTAATCCTTATGGAAAACTGCTTTGGAAAAGAAGAATGAGCAGGTGAATTTCACCAGATGGGACTGTGAGATCTGAAAAAGGAAAATTAAGATGGAGATGAACAATATATATTTATGATGACAATATCCTCACTCTTTTTTTCTGGGACCTACACATCTCAGCCATTATCCCACCTTTTAATTTCCCCAGGCAACTCTAAATCTTGATCCCTATTCTAGACCAAGCCTAGAAACTGCCCACAGCTGATGAATTGTCTTGCAGCTGTTGGCCTCTTCTTCCTGCCATACAGTAATGTAACAATAAGGGTTAAATAGAGTCATAGAAATGCAACCACTAACACAGCTCTGACAGGCCCGCCAATAAACCATGTTCCTAAGCACCACAGTTTTTGAATAAAGACCAAGACATCTTGCAGGATAGACAGGTTGGATCCAAATGCTTTTTCTTTCAACAGATTGTGATTTCTTCATGCCCATTTCCTACATGTAAGTATTCTTACAAGGCATGACTTCAATTTTCACAGCACTGAAAATCAGTTTCTCAAATCCCATATTATGCACAGTCCATGCACAAATTATTCTGGTAATAGCAAAGGGATTATATAAAAAATGTAAAATACTGAGTAAAAAAGTAGCTCCTAGTTAAAAGTCTGAACCTCTCTTTGGCTTTAGGGCAAGCAGTTCCCCTCGAGTGTGCATCCAATTGAATCATCTGCCTCTCTGAGAAAGTGGTTTTTTTACAGGGAAATGGTCATCAGAAGCACAAAACAAGACAGTGATTTAGAGATGCATGCCTGTGTATCTCTCCAGCCATCACCTATGCATATTTACTTGTTGGTGATAGAACCAGAGCAGTTCCCAAGGTCTTGTCCAGATGTGTTTTTCTGTTAGAAGTGGCCAATCGGGAACCCATTTTGGAGGCTCTGAGTATCTCCCTCTGCCACTCCAAAACAGCTTGCTGAGAGATCAACTCCCCTGAAAATCCTGTTCTTTAGGTTTATCTCCCCCAGGAGAAGTGCAATGGTTTATAATAAAGCCATTCTTAATTTTTGCTAAGCAGTAGGCTATATGGTTTTAATTTGAGTTAGTAAAAATTTTACTGAAATAAGCGTGAGCTGTTCTACTGTACAAAGAGCTCATTCCTATTAAAAACATACCTTTATTCGGTTTATGGATGTGTCTTATATAAATCAGACCTCAGAGTCTCTAAAGGGCTTTAAGAAGCACAAAGGGAAGATGATGCTTATCTATATTTTTACTTTTTACTGAACTAAGCTATCCAAAAACATATTGACCTATCTTACATAATGCTATTTATTCAGTTTTTGGGCATCTCTCAATGCACCTGGGAAGCAGAGAACAATTTTCTTCCTGACTGACCTACAAGAAAGTATGCTGGAGAGCAGCCCTAAGCTCTAACCATACATGAGCTGGACCCTGAGTTCAGCTCACCAGGCAATAATCCATGAACTGCTGTTCTCCTTTTACCCTATAACTCCGTCTCTGTTCCTGTAATGCACTTAGTTTAGGTCTAAAGATGACACAAAGTCTCTGACAAAACCATACATCCAGGACACCCATACATCCCATCTCCCCCCTGATACTGAGGACACACCAGAGCATCTCCTACTTCCTCCATCCACCAGGGTTTTCTTCCAAAGCAAAGAGATATGGCATCCCTGCGTCCTAGCCCGATTTTCAGTATTAAGCCCACCCAAGGACCCTGAAGCAGGGAAGTGCTCTTGGGCACTGACAGCTTAAATATAACTTAGAAGCACTTGCAAAAAAAAAAAAAAAAGATATTTTTGGCCAACAGCTTCCTGCCATTTTGTTCAATGTGCTTCATTAAGTCAGATGCATTAAGTCAGTGGTTGATGTTTCAAGAGGCCTAAGTGCCAGCACAGTCTGAGCTGCAGGAAGTTCCTCCTGTGGCTGCCAAAGTGGTTATGTGAAAAATCATCACAGCAGAAATGCATTGAGTGCAGCAGAAAGCAGGAAAGACAAATAGGTACTTGAAGAATAGAAGAACCTCCTAAAACTTTAAAACCAGATTTTAAACTGCACACCATGGCATTTGCTCTCCTTTCTTAGGCAAAGTTCAAAACCAGCTCTAGTGCTGGTGTTTCAGGAAGCCTGGTAAAGAGACTTGGTGGTATAAGCACTCAGCAATCTGGTCTCCTTTCCTTTTGCTAGGACTGGAGATCTTCCCAAAGAAAATCACATGCGATTTTTTGTGAAGAAAATTGTTATACATGAAAGGAGGTATGACCCTCTTAATTTTATAAACCTCCAAAGCCACACATATTATTTATATATGCATTGTATGTTAAGGAGACCTCTTGCTGGCAGAAAAAGCCCTGTAATAATGTGAAGCACTAAAACTCTTATCTGGAGATGTAGCCAGGAGAGAAAATGAAGAGGGGGAATCTGTAGGCAGACTTCTGACAAAAACTGCTGGTTATATCCAGGCAAGGCTAGGAGATGGGTGCCAATATTCCTGCAAGTTTTTTCAAACTTGGTGCCCACAGCGTGTGTTCCAAATCCATGATTTAGCAACTCTTTGGAAGTGCAGAGTGTCCTGGCCACTCTCCTCAGGATGTGCAGGGTTGCAGCATGTTGAACTGCAGGGTCTGTGCTGGAAACCTCAGCAGCCCTGCACATCCCTCTGCTGCTGTCTAACACAGACGTGTTTTGTTTGGAAAATGGGGCAAGATGGCATGAATTCATTTCTTTCTACTGCACAAACACAAAACAAAAACTAAAACAGGAGGTGCAAGAAGAGGTTGTACTCTGCATCCTGATCCCAATATCGTCATAAATACAGCTCAGACCTGCAGGATGCTACCAGATGGAGACTACAGTAATTTTAAAGAAAAAAAAAAAATACAAATACCATTTTGCAAGGTGGGGGCTGTACACTTAAGTTTGCATTTGGCAGAGCAACAGACCTTATCCATCTGAAATACACCACTTAGAGTGGCACTCCACAAAAATAAGACTTTGCTTCTACCACCCTCACTGCCTACTCTTTTACTGGAGCTCAGAGCTTGCGTAGGGTTTTGGGTGGTGGAGCCAACCCCCTCCTGTAGCATTCAGAAGAGAAGAGCAATTTTCCTGCCAGAAAGAGGAGGCTGACAGGAAAACAGGTGAAGAAGTGAGCTCCCAAAGATCAGTCAATCACTGGTGGGTGGGACAACACTTTTAAGCCACATTTTAAAGAAGATGCCTGACTTCACTTTGGCTCTGTGCAGGACGTACAACTCTGAGCCACAGTCTTGCCCAGATAACCCACTGTTTTTCTTGGTTGTCCCATCCCAATGCTGACTGGCCCTGAAACTCACACATAAAATCTTTGTCCATCTAAAATAGAAGGAAAAGCTCTCTTGTTACCAGCTCTTCCTGAATGAGTTTTCATAGTGGATTATATCTAAACTCCACAAGGTTGTGCTGTCAATCTTACAGATTGTGCTCAGTATGACAGTCATGTGTCTGTGTCTATCTGACAGGCTGTACTGCAATTTTCACTGTATTCAGCTTTAATCCAGACCTCTGACTGCACCTGGTGATAGCAGGCATGACAAAGGGTGTTGCAAGCATGTATGCCCACAGCCAGTTTCTGCAGCTTTCTGAGAAGAGAAATTGCTGCCTTCAAATAGGAAATTGCCCAAGATCTGACCTTGAGTCTCTAGCAGTATGATTGAACAGGATTACATTATGATCTGAAGTGTAAAAATGCCCAATTCAATGATTTTTCATCTTAGGTGAGAAATGCTGAGGTGCCTTCATTCATACATGATGTTTCATAGTAAGACAGAGAGGGGGGTTGATATGGCAACAATGAAAAGTTCTTTTCTATCAGAGACTCCACAGCCACTTCTTCCTTCCTCCCCTACATCAGGAACCTTCCACAAGATAGTAAGGGCATTACACCAATGTTGTGGAAGAGAGATACTTTGAGCTGCATGGCTTTCAGGAGGCATGCAGAAATCCAACTGCCTGACGATGAGAGGAGGTTTGCAAAGCAGAAAATTTGCAGAAATAATCTGCCTAATAACACCAAGGTTGTGGGTTCAATCCTTGCATGGGCCGTTCACTTAAGAATACTTAAGAGATGGACTTCATGATCCTTGTGAGTCCCTTCCAGCTCAGAAGTCTATGACTTATAGAACACCTTGGAGAAGGAGATGTAAAAGATGCTATCAGACTGAAAAAAAAGCAATCTCACTATGGGATGTCTCACTTTCTTCACTGGGTTCCCCACCTTTCATCTTGTACCTGAGCACCCCAGCAGGTCCCTATTGTGGGCATGGGTCTTCTCCAAAGCCCTCAGGGCAAGTAATGGGGTCTTAGCAAAGAGGTGATTTTGTTGAACAAGATCAGAAAGAACAGTCCTATTTACAATGTGCATAGGAGAAATGTTATGATCCCTCACATGGAAGAGCAAAGGGTTCATTCAGATTTTTCTTTTCTCAAAATATGACGTTGTTCTTGTATGTGGTTACCAGGGAGAACATTATCTGCTAAACTGTGAGTTTATGAGACTGTGAGATGATAATGAAGCTTTACTGATTTCAGCACTTCAAAATGCATTTTCTGTTGCTGATGATGATTTTGGCCAATGCTTTTTCATGGATATCTTCACCAAATGCTACACTTCCAGACATCTCAAAAATGTCAAAATGTCAAAAATTCTTATTTTCTTCCTATAGGTTGGTTCCTTCCATCATATTTCTGTGCTCTAAATGAAGCTATCTTACACATTTTTAAGGCAGTAAATAATCTCAAAAAGGAGTAGCTGTCTCTTCCATATCCATCTCCAGGCTTTATCTCTGACCTGCTTGCTCTTGCCTCCACTGCACAGATTCATCCTCCTCAACTGTGAGCAAAACCTCATTTCATTCCTATCAGTCTCTCTCTGAGCAGGACAGAAGAGCTAAGTGCATCCGTATTTTCTGTGTTCATCTAAGTGCAGTCAAGGAGCACTTTGTCTTTTGGGTAAGGACTCAGACAGCAAACTGACTCCTTCATTTAATGGTTCAAAGCTCAAAGCAGACGAGATGCCACAAAGCACCTTCCTCTATCCTGAAATCAGAATCTCTGGACTTGAAGAAACTTTTTTCTGGTCAAAAGAACTTTCTTTTGTTACCTTTTGAAAACTACATGTATTTTTCTGCCATTTTTGTCTGCTTGTATTATCTTATTGTAATTCTTGAAACGCGTAGCTTACTAAGTTTAAGTTTAGGAGTCTGCTTTTTGGCTCTGCATGAAAACAAATATAGACATGGACAGTTCTAAAGTAGTGTTTCTGTGTTAATGCTTTCACCTAGCCATTTTTCACCCCAGAGGAAAATGTTTCTAAGCAAAGAGTATTACAGCATGAGACACAAGCTGTGATCTCTGGAATGAAATGTTACATTTTATTAACCTCAAATATAAAGCCTCTCTGTTCTGGCAAAGAAATTGTATTGTACCATCCAAGATTTTTTTTTTAATAATTATTGTCAGAGAGGCAGTAGCTGTGGAAGGTGAAATAACCTCCGAGTAAAAGCCCATTTAACAAATTGTAAATTAGGTACTGTGAGCACCTGTCCACTGCTATAAATTGTTTGCTTTTGAAAGAGTCTGAATCTTCTTCTTCTGTGTAAAAGGATAATGTGACTTGATGTTATAGCCTCATTACAAGAAAAAAGGAGGATCTAATAGAAAATTGCATGTAAGTGGAGATGAATGTCATGGCAAAAGCCATGAGGTGAGAACCTGGAAGGTGCTGTCAGGTGGTCTTGGGTCACCTTCAATCTTCTATAAGAAAAGACTATATGGTTTGTAAACATGAGGCTGCAATGTGGTGAAATGAAGCTCTTCCACCCAATGGAAGGTGGTGGCTGACAGCAAACTGTTCATCCAGAAGGAAGCAGAAAGCACAAGAATACCCACCAGATGCGGGGCACAGGCTTGGGGACAGGAACCAGCGGGCCAAGGAGCAAAGAATCATTGAATCACAGAATGTTTTGGGTTAGAAATGACCTTTAACTTCATCTAGTTGCAATCTCCCTGCCATGTGCAGGGACACCGTGCACTAGACCAGGTTGCTCAGAGTCCCATCCAACCTAGCCTTGAACAATTCCAGGGATGTGATGTCTGGGCAATCTGTGCCACTGGCCCATCACTCTCCAAGTCAAGAATTTCTTCCTAATATCCAATCTAATATCTTTAAATTCTCTCAGTTTAAGGCAAGATTCCTCGTCCTATCACTACAAGTCCTTCAGGAAAGTCCCTTTTCAGCTCTCTTGTAGCACATTTGGGTATGGAAAATGCTCTAAGGTCTCTCTGAAGCCTTTTCTCCAAGCTGAACAGCATCATCTCTCTCTCTCTCTTCAGAGTAGAGGTGTTCCAGCCCTCTGACCATCATTATGGCCCTGCTCTGGACTTACTCCAACTCATTGCAAGTCCATGTCTTTCTTGTTCTGAGGGCTCCAGAGGTGGATACAGTGTTACAAGATGGGGTCTCATGAGAGCAGAGCAGCACAATCCCCCCTCATCCTGCTGCCCACACTGCTTAAGATGCAGCCCAGGGTACAGTTGGCTTTATGGGCTGCAAGTGCACATTGCCAGGATGCATTGAGCTTCCCATAATTTAAAATCCCCAAGTCTTTTTTCACATCCTGCTGAATGAACAGAGAGGGAGTGATGAGAACAGACAAAACGTAGTGCTAACAAAGGACAGGGCCTTCACAAGCCAATGCATACTGCTGGGTTATTACTTTGCCACATTTCCAGTTTCACTTGAAGGTACATCATTACTGCAGTTGCTTTGCCTAGTACCTTGGAGGAGTCAAAAAGAAAAGAAAAAAAAAGAAAAAAAAGAAAAAAAAAGGAAAAAAAAAGAAAAAAAAGAAAAAAAGGCCAACAATTAGTCAGCTTAGAAAAAAAACAGGAGAAAAGTATGCAAGTTCCTTTACATTCCTCACTTGAAACACTCTGTTCCTGTCCACTTCTGCTATTGTAGAGAATGCAGTGGAAAGCAGAGCAATTTGGGATAAGAAATGCAAATATTTAATGGCACATAGGAAGAGCTGAGAAGACTGGGGTGGTTGGGTTAGGGAGAAGACACTGTGTGTACAACATGATGTAGTTGAAATGATGACACAGACTTCAGCAGGCAAATTTAACTCCAGAGTGTCATAAACCAGAACAAGGGAATATCTGATGACATTTGTGGAGCACATCTGAGGAATGGGCTGCTAGTGGCACAAAACAGTTAAAGCTAAAAATCCCAAGAAGAAAGAGCTCATCAGGATTTTTTTATATGTCATCAACCACAATACTCACACCTATATCAAATTATGAATAGTCTAGAAGTTAAAAATAGAATTATTTAAATATAATTAAAAGTTAAAATAAGTAATAAAATAAAAAAGGAAATTAAAAACCTTTACCAATTAGGGTACAAGTGTGTCTCAGGATGAAACAATCAGATGGAAATCTGGGTCTTGAGCAATTATTTTCATGTTTTCTAATAATAAATTTTAGTGATAAACTTAAGAACTTTTCTTCCAGAATAAAGTAATTACAATGTGCAGGGCTAGTACTATCCAAATAGACCATCAAATCTGGCTGGGAAGACAATGCTGGGTAGTCAGCTGTGGTGCCATTGGATATGTGGCCACTGCAAATGCGGCTATCTGTATATCAAAGTATAACCAGCAACACTCACCAAAGCAAAAGCAATCAAGATACTGATGTCTAAGGAGCTTGTTTCTCATGACTCAGTCATAGGCTGATGGATGGCTCTCAGCCCCTTAAAAAAACCCTGAAGTTAAAAGTGGTTCTTTCAATCCCTCTGAAATTGTTTTCTTACATAAAAGGAGGTTTGTCCTAATGGAATTTATTTCACATTTTCAATGGCCTGAGAATACACATTTTCTGCAGCTTATCAGATGAGCAAAATCTTGGCAAATCAGTCACCCAGTGCTTTGTGACTGTTCAAGCACACTGTGCAGATCCAGACCTGGCTCTGGGTTTTGGACATCACAAAATCCCTTGAAGACTCACTCTACTTTTTGACACTACTTCCAACCCAGAATCAAGCAGAACTCAATTCCGATTTCCACTAACACTCCTCTCTTACTGCCTTTGGACATGCTCAGATCCTGAATGTTCAGATCTCCTGTTTGGGAGAAAATATAAAGAAGAATTTATGTAGAACTGCTTATTAGAGGAACTGGCAGCAAGACTGGCAGGATCCTTCTACTGTCACTAGGCTTTGACAAGCTGGTAGGAAGCAAGTGTAGCTGTGATCAAATGACAAAACACAGAAGCTCCTTATTTCTTTTAATTGCCAAATTTTATTTTGGGTGCCTGAAGGGTAGCCAAAAATGAGTTTCCCTCTGAAGTGCACTGCTTCACCGGCCCCTGCAGCTCTGTTCAGCAGAGGCTGCTGTAGGCAGAAAAGTCCCATCCTACCAGCCTTGGGTCCTGCACCATAGGGCTTCCAGGAATGCAGGGTGCATGAATGTTTGCAGGTCAACCACCTTGGCCATAAACACCAAACCTGGTCTTTCTGAGATAGAGCAAGCAAAGGGTACTGGTTTGTCCTTAAATAGATGATATCTGCCATTCAGCATCAGTTGCAAAATGCAACAGATTTATGAGTTACATACATTTCTCTATTTCCAAGGTAGTCACTGGCTGTTCAAAAAGGTAGTTCAGAATTCATTAATTTTTCAAAGAATACTTATAATTGGATTGTTCCAAGTATTAATTACTCACTAAAAGGTTCCTTCCCTTGCATGAGAGTATATTTTTCTTCTGCTCACTGCCAATAAATAAGCCTCAGGAAAATATATGAATCTTCAACGGAGTGAAGGAAAATGTAAAAGAAGGTCTAGCCAGCTAGTTTGGATCCAGACTTGAAACAGCCTGAAATACAAACATGTCTAAATTCAGGATTTTGTGCTTAGCCACTATAGGTAGTATTCCTTTATTTTAAAGAAAATAGAAGCAATCTGAAATAGGAAAAAGAACCTTCTTGAAAACTATTTTTAAAATTACCCTTGAGGAAGAGTGAATTCACGCTGTGCAATTTGCAAGATAAGTGCATTTGGAGCAATTCACTGATAAAACAGCATGATGAAAAGTGGCAGGGAGTGATTGACTTCACACTAGCCTGCAAGAGCAGCAGCAGCTCCGGTAACTATAAACATATGAATCTAGAAAATTTAATATAAGTGATAATTAATTCATAGAGACACCATTGTTTCTCCAGTCGCACAAGGGCACACATAGCTGAGAACTGCTGGAAACAAAGGAGGAAAGAACTCCCCCAAGGACTGTTGCAAAAATCTTGCCCAAGCCATCTTGCCACGGGCAGTCAATGAAGAGATCACGGGAGATCAGCAAAAAAAAAAAAAAAAAGGCTGGTACATGTGGCTTCACATAATGCAGCTCACTACACCACTACCATGGGTGGGCTCCAGCCTCACAGCAGCTGGAGCAGCTGGGACAGAGCAGCTTCACACGGGAACAGTTTACACTGGTAACAAACGGTATCAAAAATGCCACAAGGTTTATTGATCGTGTCATCTGTGTAAAAAACTGCTGGAGTCCACTTGTGGAAGATTTCTGTGAGAGGAGCCATGGCTACTCCTGACGGGGGGGGAGTGCTGCTGCTCTCTGGTTGCTGCAGCTGGGATAACACCAAAACAGGAGGAGACCAGCTCATGACACCCACTTAAAACCAGAAAGCCACTTATCTAAATACACATTTCAATGGGGGTGACGCAACCTATTTTGGGATTTGTTTGGCCATATACTACTTGCCAGGTGAGTTCCTTGAAGTGTTAACCATTCCATATTCTGCAGAAGTGTCCCAATACATTAATTCAGATCTAAAAAGTTGGGACACAGGATGGTCATCTTTCACAGATGGAATGTGAGGCTACAACTCCTCTGCCATTGTATAAACACACAGTATTTTATGTGTTTAACTTTGATGCCTTGCTCACAAGGTCACTGTTTCTTCTGACTCAGTGAGTTTCTGGAGTCAATTGATTTTTCTAAAGTGCAGCCTTGTACTAAGTGGGTTGGTTTGATTTTGTTTATCTGGGACTTCTTTCCCTATTTGGGGAGTTGCATAAATTCAAGCTGCATCCTGGCGAGATTTGAAACCCCACATGCTACACAGAATGAGGTATTTGGTTTTCCTCTCAATGCCTTCTTGAGACAATCCAAAGTAATTTTTTAACTCTATGTCATTGCAGTTCTAAGCATAGTCTGCCCCTGACTGCTCATTCATGTCCCCAAGACACCTCTTCATCTCTGGCAATACACCAAGCATGGGCTGTTTTGGGAAAACCAGCCAGTGAGCTGAACTTCCACCACTCAAGTTTTGTGGTCCCACAAGTATCCACCAGTATGATGCAGAGGTAAGGCTGAGGGAAGGAGCTCTTCCAGCTTGCATGGCAGCTCAGAAATCTGTAGCAGCAATAGACCCTGAGAGGTCAAAAGTTATTTCCCTACTTTACAGGAATACTATCACACACAGCATGTTCTATGCCACACCTAATTGTAACACTACCATCCCATCAAGCAGCTGGACCCAAATGAACTTAAATTTTTAAACCACTAAGGAATATGCTGCTGAGTTACCAGATATTAAGTCCAAAGTATTTGTCAAATTTCAGTCTTGACAGAGAGATTATCAAATTTCAACTCCTTGGAGCTTCAGCCCAACATAGGAGGTATAAGGGCAACAGACAGCCCTGTGCATCAAGTAGAGCTCTGCAGTATGCCACAGACATGAGAAAAAAGTCCCCCACAACCAAAAGATTAAGGAAGTTCTTTGCAGACAGTCCCAAAATTGTCATACAACTTAGAGGAACCTTTCTACTTGACTCATTTCCAGAATTAGAAAGCAAGAATCTGATTCCACCCTGGAGGATTTGTTCAAAAGACAAAGAATGTCAAAATCAAACTGATTTACCGGATAAGAAATTAATGGGCAAAGACCACAGATAACAGATAGAGGAGTTCATTGATCAGACAAGGGGAAAGAATACACTGCTGAAGGAATCCTTTCTTGTGCTGAGGACAAGAAGACAGACAGACCCTAGAGCTATTATTCTTTCCTTTAAGTACAAACACTTCAGTGTCAAGATATGTAAGCAGGGTATTTTTTTAGCCATAGGCCTCTCCAGAGAACTGAAAGCAATTGTTAGGAGATGACTTTCAGGCTCCTCCTTAAGTTTATCTAATACAACGGAAGATAGAACAAACAGAGCCATGTAAATTTAAGCAGGAGAGTAGCTATATATAGCACCTTTCCTGTGCATCAGCAATTTTTCTCTTACCAATTCCTACTTTCAAACTATTTTCATGACTATTTAGTATATTCACAACCTATGGCTTTGCAGATTTGTGTGTTCCAATTTCTTTTTATGTATATATACATGCTTATATGCATGAAGAAATTCTGTGACAGAACCGTAATGAACGCATCATATTTCTGAAAAGCACTTCCAAGCACACATGTGAATGAAAATGTGATTATAGGAGTAGTCAGCCTGGATTTAGGAAGAATAAATCATGCTTTGTGAATCTGACAGCCTTATTTGATGAAATAACTATCTTGGTCGATGGGGTGAAGAAGTTGACACTGTTTAATCTTGACTCTTTAACTAAAAGTCTTTAAGTCTTGACTTTAGTTAGATTTTCAACAATTGCCCTCATGACATGTTCATAGGCAAACCAGTGAAGTACAGGCTGGATAAATGGGCAGTGAGGTGGGCTGAAAATGGCTGAACTGGGCTCTGACAAGCACACAAAACCCAGCTGGAGAGCAGGCACTAGTGGTGTACCTCAGGGATGGACACTGGGGATAATGCTGTTTATCATGCTCATCAATGACCTGGATGATGGGACAGGCTGCACCCTGAACAAGTTGCAGATAAAGTGGGAAGAGCTGCTACTAACACAGACAGTTGCACTGCCATTTATAGAGGGATCTTGAAAGACTGGGTAAGTGGGAAAACAGAAACCCCAAAGTTTAACAAAAAGAAACAAAGTCCTGTCCCTGATGTGGGATGGTGCCAGGCACCAGTCTATCTCGCGGGCCACCTTTCTGAAAAGCACAACAGCCCTGAAAGCTGATTAAATATTATGCCCACAGTAAAGCTAGAAAAACTGAAGCAGAACAAGGACAGCAAAAAGGGACCTGAAGACTCCAAAACAGGATGAGTACTGCTTTAATACATAGGAAAATTCCATTCATTCCTTGGATACCAAACAGAATTCTATGACAAGGGCTACTTAAAAATTCTAAAACAGATTTGTAGGAATGAGAGGGCAACATGACCTGAATTTCTGCTCAATCTATTGGTCTCTCAAAGAGTCTTAATTCAGTACTGCCTCTCTTGCCATTAATTAGACTTTTGCTATCGACTTTATTCTGACCAGAGCACTTTAACAAGGAAATAAATCTTTTCTTCTTTCCTTTCCTGCAGACAAAGGCTAGGATATATCATAAAGGGTATTTCACAAGGACATGAAAAGCATTCAACTTAATTTTATTGCTCTTAATGATAATAACCGCTTTGGAATCAGATCAGTGTAATATGCAAGATAAATCTGAAAGCATTTGGGTTTGCTTGTTATGATATTGAATTTCTTAGGGAATTGCAATTATGGCTTAGATTAGAGAAACCTTAAAAGAGCTGAAACTGCCCAGATGGCTAATTTCTTTTTGATATAACAATTGATATTCCTTGAATTATCAATAATCTGGTTGTAACTCACATATTGCTAATAATTGTTTGCACCTCAGAGGGAGCTGAAGCAAATCTTTGAGGAGCTTGCTGGATGGAAGTCTTTCTTAAACATGAAAAATAAGTGCAGAAAACTTTCCAAAAAATAAAATATACACAAATTCAAACATTTGACTTTCACCTCTGGAGGGACCAATATAATAAAGTGATTTTGAAAATTTCCAAGAAGCTGGTATATGTGCTGGTGTAAACCCAAAATTAATGGGGTGTCCTCTGTTTGCTGCACATTTGAGAGAACAGCATGACCAAGAGGCAGAACACTAACCTTCACATGTGGTTTTAACAACTTTCCTGTTGTGGTCTTCTGAGCTTTGTTTGTTATGATTCTGCACACTTTCCTATTCTCATTGCTCTCCGAGTTCCAGGAGAATCCACATTCCTCTATGAAAAAGTACAATGCTCAGGCACTGGAACCAGGGGCAATGCTAGGTTAGCACTTCCATTCACATCTTTGCCAGAATATGGAACTTACTGGTTTGCATAACTCTTTCCCCTGAAGCCCTTGCAGTCTGATGCTGCACTGAATCACAGAGGGCTTGACAGGCACAGAAGGGCTCAGACTTCAGACCACAGGACTCAAGAGGTCCCTCAAGCCATGAGTGAAGCAGATACTTAAGAATGGAGATGACAGAAGAAGCGGTATCTATCCAAGCAAGTCAGAAGTGCTTCCTCTACAGAGGAAGCATGACCAAGTCAGACCTGGTAGCTATGGATTGGAGCAACAAATGGAGGCACTGGTTTTCTAAAGATCTTCAGATCATCCAACATTTTGGTTCCTGGTCTGATTAAGATTTTTATGATCATAAAATATTGTAGCTGTTAGCAGTGTAAGAATTAGTATGAACATGTTACTCTATTAAATGTTATTGTATTCCTATGTCTTTCTATTTGGGATGCAACTGAAGTGTGAAAAGTCCTTAAGAGTACTTTTGTGACTTATCTTTGTTGGTTTTGCAGATAAATACAATGAGAAATTTCATGCAACTCATCTGCATGCAGCTTTTTCTCAGTAATGTTATATGGCCAATTAATTTTTAAAGCAGCTACTAATAGAGCTTGCCTGTAAGCTAGATATTAGTTGTAGGGGAATAAATAGTGACACATATTTTTTTTCAGTTAACCCAAGAGCGGCACAGCAATTCGTGTATCAATTTTCGCTGTTGTATTGTACGTCCTCTGATGTCCGAATCATTCAGTTGTTTTTCAGTTTGGATGTCTGCAAAAGATCTAAGTGCTCACTGCTCTAGATAATAAACAGAACATTATCTTGGAATGAAAAATTTGATTTCACTCAAAGTCCCATGTTCGTTCTGTTGTGAGGCTGTTCTTTCAGTTTTCAAATCTATAGCTCTCTCATAGACATTATTATCTGCTGGCATTTCTGAGTAAAAACAATTTTTTAGTATAAAGGGGTTATTACAGTCAGAGCAGGAAAGTATATAAATTAACATTACTTTCAATAGATTCAAGAATGAGGGTGCTGGTAAGAAAGCTACTGAGAAATTTAACCAATCTTCAAAACTATTCCTGCCAGTATTAGTGCAAAAGAACTTGCTTAATATTAGGGGCCTATCTGTTCAGAAGAAATAAAAAGAGCCAAATTCTGATCTTGAACACATATAGGTTTGTATCGACATAATTCTTCCAATTCCATTCTTGTTACCCCTTAGCATATATCAGCACCAAGAAAATTATGGTGAGAACATCATCCGTCATGTCTCATATTGTCCTGTGAATACTTCTGAATCACAGAGAAGGTGGAGAAAACCTATCAACAGCATTTAGCCTCAATTGCAAGCACTACAATAAATACAGTAGATATTATAGGAAATCCATGGTGGATAGGTTAATTATAAGCCATTATAGGCATTAGTATAGCAGTATTATGCAATTTTTATGCTCAAAGTGTTTTAAACTTTTTTGCCTCCCTTTGTGAAAAGTTCATGACCACAATTTCAAACCACATTAAAAAAAAAAAAAAAGAAACCTAGCAGTAAATATCCATTCCAAACATCTTTCTGAGCATTGCCAGAATAGGTCCAAGGATCTTGATCTAGCCTTAAACATCCATAGTATCAATATCCCTATCTGAAATACTCCCCATTGTCTCTTTCTACTCTAGAGGGAGATACAGTCACTTGTAAGTTGTGACATGTCTGGCATATTTTCGGTATCTATTTTGGCATGAGCTGAAGTACCCATTACTCTCCCATTGATTACTAAAGTAGATGAGATTATGAGATCATATGTGTAGGTGTTTCCATTTGGTCAGAGGAGGCTCACTTTTTAAAAGTATTTTTGAACAGGGAGTGTGGGGAAATAAAAGTACCAAACTTGTTTGAATCTAAGCACTGAGTAACTCATTAGCATGGGGATTAATCTAAGTTGTCCTTCAACAGGGTGTATCCATCAAAACACTTCTCCATACAAATACAAGAAGTTTTGAACAGTGTTTCAGCAACTCACCATTTGATTTCTCTACGCATACATCTTTCTTCCCACCTCTAAAATACAGCTGGCAAAATGCTAACACGAGATGCAATGGAAGTTTGCTTCCTCCTCCTCAATTCCCCTCAGGAATTGTCCAAGAATAGTCAAGGCCGTGGAATTACAAATTCTAAAAAGTTCAGAAATGCAACTAAGTGGATAAGAGTCAGTGATTGGCATGTAGGTTTAGGTACAACCCATGCACATGAAAACATTCTCAGGATTTTGATGGTCACCAGATAAAACTATTGAGTAGCCTCAAACATCCATCCCAATCACCTCTTCCATTGACCTGGAAATAATGAATGTAGGAAGAAGTCCTGCATCAGTGACAACATAAGGTTTAACACCTTGTGTTTCTACTCAACTAGGAAAATGAGATTTCACCTCTCCAATAGGGAGCTAATCAAATCTTTCTAAAATTTTGACACTAAAAAGGGGGCATTGTAGATGGAATTCTATTTTAGGTCTTTTTTCATGGGTTTCTATAATGTGCTACTTATAAATTATCACTCCTTGAAGGGTTTGCTCAGCTAGACTAAGAGCAATTAAAGGTAATTGTATCACCAGCAAACAAAATCTTACAACTATTAGAAATTTTCTGTAGGCTTTCTCTGTTCCAATATATGGCACAGTGTGGCATGTTCAGAGTAATCCCAAAGATTCATCTCCTCATCCTACTCTCCAGCTAAGAGCTATAGATGAGCAAGGACAAGAGAAAACTCACGCCAGGTTTGGCACAGGACCACCAACCTACAGCCTGGCCCTTGCAGTGCTGTTGAAGAGCATCCAGCAGATGCAAAGAATGGTAAGCTCAACACACCCAGAGCAGTCCCACTCTTGCTAACAATGTTCACCTCTTGCTGGCAATGGTGCTCCCTTATCTTAACTGGGTACCTATGTTTTTTTCAGATAAGATTTAGGGTAAAAAAAAAATGCATGTTATTCTATTAATCAAAATATTAAAATTGAATAAAACTGTGCTAATTGGAAGAGTGATACATGAAAAGTCCTGCTTGATCTACATGGAAGGTTCTTAAATGTTTTGGTTTTGCTGTCGTTTGGATCGCTCTTATGCTGGGATACTATGGAGGTAGACATCAAGATTTCCAATTGCTTGTCATGGCAGACATCTGAGATTTCCAATAACTTTCCCTAAAATGCTCTAAGTATTGTTTTTCCTCAGAAAACACAACAGGGGAGTAAGTATTATTTATGGGAGATTAGTTCTTTACCTCACCTAAAGTTTTTTGGGTTATTTTTATTAACTTCATGAGGAAAACATGGTATAAATTTGCATTTCAATGACTATATCTGTATATATCTACCTGAGGCTGGGAATAAAATGCTTCTGTTCCTACCTTCATCTCCCTCTAGAGCATAATTAACCCAAGGGTAGGAGGGAAGATTGAGAATAATATGGAGCTGATTCACCTTTTACACTCACTAGCAAAAAATAGAGATTATTACTGCATGCATCAGTGGAATTGAAGAAGAAATTATTCTCAGATCACTTGTAAACAGATGCAGTCAGACATGACTGCTGTATGAATGGGAATGCATAAATTAAGCTTTGCCAAAGGTTACTAGTAATTTATAGTTTTGGCTTTTACAAAGCTCCAAGCATGACGCTATTTACTTGCATTGTTTATTGAATAAGCATATTTACCAGGGAAGTCACAGCGTCTAAATGCTACCTTGTCTCTTGAGGATATCTTGCTTGATGTACAAGTCTGTGGTGTCATAGGCCAAACACTGCCTTTGAAGTTGGAAAACATCAGTTGATTGATGCTTGTCGCAGAGCTGTCACAGTGAGCATGTCTGAAGAAAGACTGATTGTCATAACACACCTAATACTGAAAATTGATGTGTCTCTTTCTCATCATTTCCAAACCAGTAAACTGAAAGTTGCTTGATGACAAAGCATTTAAACAGGGATTTTTTTCAACACATGTGTGGAAATAACTAATGACTTTTAGTTCTTTTACTTATCAACAATGTTCTTTAACTCAAAGAGGCACAAAATCAATATATTTGGATCCCTTTGACTCCCAGCAGTCAATGGGAAATTCCACAGTTCTGCCCTGTGTGGGGTGTTGATCAACTGAGTACCTCAAATTATTCCTTCCCCATGAAGCCATATCAGGAGCTGGACAGAAGACCTAGCTTGTGGGAAGCAGTAGTTTCAATTCAAAAGATAGCATTCTTCCCTCACACCTACAAATGCCTCAGCTTTGTGCTGAGGAGGTCTTGCTGCCTTCTTAAAGACAGGGAGAAACAAATTGTGATCATGTGTTAACCCCACCAAGTCATTATGATCAGTACTCTTCAATTTGAGAATTACACTGATCTCATTTCAGCAAGATGTGAAGCCTGTCTCTGAACATCCCCTCTGATCTCTATTTCTTGTCTTCAGACACCTCTTTCCTGTCCCTCATTTGTCATATTCTCAGCTTGATGGTCTTCAAGCCATAAGCTTGGCTGCCTCATTATTTGCTTTGACTTCACTTAGCTGTGACTCCACTGATAGAGCTGAGCTTGCACTGAACTCTCGCCATCCTTATTTTCTGACTCCTGTAACACCAAATTTAAATACCTTCTCCTTATCTGCAGTCACAGCTTGGGATAAATTGGTTCTCTACTGCAGTGATCTCATCTCCTATCTGGAACAGGGGGTCTGCATCTCATACAGCTAAAAAGACCCATGAGTGAAGTCACTCAACTTGTAGCTATCTGGTGCAGGAGTAAGATGAAGGAGAGCATCAGCAAGCTGTTGTGGGGCAGCACAAGAAAAAGTATGAGGGAGATATGCTGGCAAAGCAGATACCATTGTCAAAGTAAATGAAGCTCCTTCACACAAGTGAGAGGAAGGAGACATGGCAGTAGGCCAGCTGTGTGGAAGTCCCTTGTCTATGCAGCCAAATTAAACCCTGTAAGAAAGGTTTTCTAGAGCATGAAGTTTTGCCTAAAGAGATTGCATGTCCATCATCCCACAGCATTTACCAGCACTGGCTGGAGGTTATGGATCCAGGAACTTTCACTGCTCCTGTCACAGCTGCTGCCACATTACAGAACACATCAGCAGCAAATGGGAGACAAAAATGATGTGCTGCTTTATGTAAAGTTTGTTGCCTTTCGCTAGATGAGGGCATGCCTTTGATGTGCTCATCTTCTCTGTCTTCTTTAACAACAGAAGAAACATGCTGCTGGAAACACTGTCATAAATCTTACTGCAGTTGTTGAGGAATGAGAGCTGATGTCATGTTGAGCTGAATTTTTACAGCCACATAAACAGGAGGAAACCTTATATCACAGCAATGGGTTGAATTCATGCCTGACAAACATAGTGGCAACTCAATTAGTTAATGAGTTTTTAAGGTATTTAGATAAGAACAGATGGATAGACACAATTTATACTATACTCAATAGCACTGAGCTGGGTTCTATAGAACCCTATTTGTAGGTTGATGGAGAGGCTACATCTGTGGACAGTGGGAGAGCTACAGACACCAAGTATCCGGGCTTCTGTAAAGCCTTTGATAACATTCTTCCTCTCTAAATTGGAAGGACATGGACTTGATAGGAGGACTGTTTGGTGAGTGAGGGTAATGGGCAACAGCTCAGAGTCCCAGTGGACATCAGTGATGAGTGGTGTCCGTCGAGGGTCTGTACTGGGATCAAGTCTCCAATACCTTCATCATTGACATTGACAGTGGATCAAGTGTACCCTTAGCAAGTCTGCAGACAACACCATGCTGAGTGGTGTAGCTGACATGCCCAAGGGTTGAGATATCATCCAGAGGGACGTGGACGAGCTCAAGACATGGACCCATGGGATCCTCACAAGCTTCAACACAGCAAATTGCAAAGTCTGGCACTCACTGGGCTGTTCTGAAATCAGCAGACTGTGAAGTACACTGAAGCACAGGCTAGCTACCAGCATTTGTGACATCAGGTGCACTATGGCTGGAGATAAATGATTCCAATTCCCAGTGATTAATGGGAATTAGGAGCAGGAGAAATGACAGCTACATGATGTTATCCATAAGAGAAATGGGGAAACAGACACAGCATGGCTCTGCAGCCCTAATCTTTGCACTGGGACCTTCTTTCTCATTTACCATTGCTTTGCTCTCCCAGCAGCTACTGAAAGCACAGATAACCACAGATCCTGGACAAGAGAAAGCTGATTCAGTTCATGTCCTACATGATATAAGTTTCTGGTGCTGTCATTATGAGTCTGCTTTACAGTAGGAAGCTCAGGTAAGCTATACACAAAGACCTCAAAAATAAAATCTGAGGTTTCCATGTTGCCCTGGCTTTGGGACTGGGATGATTCTTATTTTTAATAAATTGGCAAGCCTACAAGCCAGGTATTACTGACCAATTTGCACCATGTATGGACAGGGAGTGCGTGAGTGAGGGGAAATGGGCAGAAATGGAAGCAGGGGGGCTATGAAGAGTTCAAGGAAAAACAAGTGCCTCTACTCCACCTGCAGTGCCATCAACATGACATCAGAAAAGTTGCTTAGACAGGAGGCATATCCTGGCCTCTAAAAAGAATTGAAATGTTGTCTTATCTTTCCTACTTTATTATTTAAAAAGCCAAAAATGTTCATTTCTTCCACCCTGGAGGTGTCCAGTCTTCTCTCAGCTGGTTTCTCAGTGCACAAAAGGATGCAAAATAACAGCTCAGAGAGCTGCTGGGAGGAGCTTCTTTCTCAATGGTCTTTGACTGTTCCAAAAATAGCAGCCACAAGCTGTGCATTCTCTCAGGAGGCATTTCTGCCAGCACACCACTCACTGCACACTGCGGTAATACAGGGCAGCTTGGGAACCTTAAAGTACATTTTCTAAAATAAAGCTTTTCCTGCAGTTTACCCAGCACACCTCGGTGCCCAGAAGGCGAGGGTGCAAGGTCAGCTCCCACTGCCAGCAACCTCCACTTCATCCTGTGCAAGAGGCAGGAAGGGCAGAGCCCTAACACCCTCTCTGGGAGACTTTGTCTTTCATTGGCCTCTTTCCTTTAACCAGACTAGAGCTGCACAACACACAAAGCTGATTTTAAGCCTGACCAAGAAGTCTCAGGCCATCTGAAGGGAACGTAACAGAAAATGTGAAATCAGGGGGCTATTTATCTACAGCCTTTTGATAGTCATCTTTTTGATCACAGATGACGCATCCCTATTGACATGGCTATTTCCCAGTGTAGCTAAGATTCAGAGGACTCTGCAATAACCTTTAAATTAAATGTAGTTTTTTTATACTGGAACACAATTATCCTATTAAATGCATCCAATGAAAGAATAAACCAACCACATGCCCATACACATCTGTTTAAACTCATCGATCAGTCACATCCAGGAGGCACAATGAGCTCTTTGCCAACTAATTAGAGACCAAATATCACTCTGGAATTACTCATCTATGGATTTAAATACTGAATGAACTCTGAGAAAATGGTTAACCACCAGGACCACGGGTAAAAACCAGTAAAGTCCACTGAAAAATCATTCCCTATTAATTTCTTGCTCAGCATTATTACAGCACAAGGGACAAGTAGCTGGAAAATGGAAATAACTAGTAGAGGAACTTTATGATAAAACATTTTTTACTTGAAACCCATTTTGGAATTTCTTTACCATGGGTCTATCCAAGGAGCAGACCTTGCTAAGTACCTTGCAAAGTTCTCCTGTGAAAACTTTGATTTTTATAGCATTCTAATGTGACTTTAAAGTTCATTAAAGCAGCTCCTTTTGTGCTGCCAGCAACAAAAGCCTTGATGTTAAGTGTCCCCTGGAGTCCACAGTTCAGATAAGTGCTGTTGGTTTTCACTAAGCTCAGCCTCTTAAGCTACCATCTCACAGAATAAAACAGAAGCTTGCACCCAGCAGCAACCTGGAAGCCAGATTTCAAGATAATGTGCTTGCAGCAAAGACATAGTCCTTTTTGATCAAAAATGCTTTAGAAATTAAGAAGCAGAAAATAAGCAGCTGTGCTGTATGCTGCCCAGAGTGTAACACAGAACATGTGCTGGACATTTCTTAAAATCACTTCGTCCCTCTTTTAGGGACAAAGAATTCAGGGGAGAAATATCCAGGTTGCTTATTTGCAGTGCAGGGAGGATGACTGCATGTTTAAAAAACATTATTAAACTTGAAACATAATTCGTCTTTAAAGAGTCCAAGTCTTGGAGTCTCTGAACTTGATCAATGACTCCACATCAAATCTGTCCAATTTTCAAGTAAAATCAATTTCGTCTTATTTCTAACTGACAGCATATTCAGCAGAGTATTGGGAAGTCAAGTTGGTTGGGTTTTATTGACTTACAAAGCAACCACTAGAAAAAGCAGTTTTGTGATACGAAAGCTAAAATAGATGGCAATGCACTCTCCTGTAGCATACAAGTTTTCCACCGATATTTACAGAATTAAATTTCAGGAACTGCTTTACCAATTTAAAATACGCTAATATAGGTAGGCAGATCAGTCGAGTCAGCAAGGATGTGGGTTAGGGTTACTCTATCCATAACTGCACTAAAGTGAATAATTGAAAATTTAATTATTGTATAAACTGTTGTGCAAATAACAATTTTGCATTTTAGTTAAAACATTGTGAATGCCTGAAAAATAAATGCAGCCAGCATTTAAGGAGATAATTTTCACAGGTCAAGCTGTAAATCCCTACAGCTCTCACTCTCAGTGAAAATTAGATCTCTGCACTGATTTATCCTGTAATTCTGTAAAACATGTCATCTTGCCCTTACTATTAGATCTGGCAGCCAGTGCCACTCTTAACCTTTGCAGGTGCAAAGAACTGCTTGAGTCAGCAAGACCTTTAATGGGAGCAACAAGCTTTCATTGCTCGTGCTGCAAAATGGAAAAGGTGCCCTTACTCCAAAAGTGGAAGTTATTTTTGCTTTCACCTCAGACAGAGTGGTGGAAGCACCTCTGTGGCATGCACAGAGCTTGGCAACCCTGGCAAGGTTACTCAGTTTTGTGTGAGTTCTGGTGTAGTCCCTGAGTCAGGACAATTCTGCTCATCTTAAGGTGTTCTGCACAGGGGAAACCACATAGGCTGTGGGCAATGCAATGGCACCACCTGCACATGTTGGAACAGCTCTGTGCTCGCTTTTGACTATTGCCAGCTAGCCATGTTCCAAGAGATGTTCTCATACAATTTCTTGATCATTGCATAGAACAGAAATCACTCTGGATTTCACCTTAGAAAGGGAGCACATAGAAGACAACACATTTGTCATACTTAGAAGGTACCTAGCTAAGGCCTGGCCACTGTTGTGGAAAATCCCTTTAGCAGCATTTCCCCTAAAAAGTGGGCCTCTACAGGAAATTAATAGCTAGAGAAAGCTGTGATAATTTATGGGCTGTACACCACAGTGAGAAGAGATATTTTTGTTTGAAGAACAGTTTCGCAACATCCATGCCCATCCATCACACCAGACTCCCTTAAGATTCTGTAAGTGACTCTAAAGACCATAATGCTGTGGGATCCTAGACACCTGACTGACTCCAGTCCATGTAAAAATGTGTCAAAATAACCCTCATATCCTCTGACTGCATGCTGTGCTACCAGGCAACCCTCAGGAGCGGGATTTGGGAGCTCCCTGTCACCAGAGCCATCCCAAAGAAAGCCCTTTGTGCAACATGCATCTGGAGCAGAGCGCAACAGTAGGAATGTTTTCCCTTCTTAGGATTATTCTTGACAGCCTTCAAAATATTCAGAGCAGACCAAGCCATACCTTTTTCCATCAGCTATTGAACAGTAAACCTGCTGTTGCTCTCTGGTTCACCCTTCAGAGTTATGTTCCTAGAGGCATTTAGACGCCCCCCAAGCAAAGAACATCCCAGCTGAATTTTATAAATACAAATACCAATGTTTCTGCAGTGAACAATATCGCACAATGACTACCCCCACTGTAAAGCTAAAGTGAGAAATAGTTTACAACCAGCCTTAGTGATGACTTACCCAAAAAATATTTTACAAATCCCAACAGGGCAGCTCTTGCTATGGCTAAATTGGGGGAATGCAGCTCATCTGCTCTCTTTGCATTGCAAAGTTCCCCAGCTACACAGAATTCTACATGTTCTCCCTCTCATTACATTGGCACCTATTACTGCTCAAGCCAGACACAAAAATTAACCAAAGAAGCACACGGACCCCTAAGAGGCCTAATCAGATCAGCACATGCTATCACAGAGTGTCCAACAGGCCAAAAGCCTACTCACAAAACACGGGTGTAAGTGCTTAAAACGCTGGCAGAAAGAGAGACCCATCAGTGGGTCACAGCACATACCACAGCCAAGAGGGCCACAACACACAGAGTACCACCATACAATATCAGAAGTGTTCAACCCATACAGAGTAACACCACACCCCATCCAGGCATCTTCCCATAGAGAGCAACATCATATCACATCAGAAGGCTGCAAGCATCTGCCCTTCTTGTTCTTTAGCCCAACCTTTTATACGCCTCATGTTCATGCATTGCAGCTGTGTGCCCTTTGTTCCCTTCCCTGACTGGTCAGGGCACCTGGGCACTCCAGGTCTCACTACCTGCAATGCTGCTCACCTGCCCTGCACAGCTGCAGCCCACTGGGGATGAGGCTCAGCTGCAGCCCCACTCCCAATTACCACAAACTGCGTGCCTACATCAGTGTATCAAATTTTATATAGCAGCCTTGTGGTACTGTACTGGGTGAGAGATTCAAAAATGTGTCTTGATTAGGCTGTGAAAACCATTCTCTTATGAGATATGTTATTAAATCCCTTTGGCTGACCAGAATACAGACCTCCTACATGCTCATTAACTCTTCACCTATGCTAATAGCAATCCTTGCTATCTCTTCTATAAAAAGACTTGTTCTATTCCCACTACTGATTATGGCAGGATACATCACATGCACAAAACTTCAGCACAACAGAAATAAATGTAAGGCCTTGAACATAAGGGCAGAATGAGAAAACATATATTTTTCTTAATTGAGTAATAGGGCCATTAGCATTAGAACAGCATTACTGTAGACATTAATGCATTAAGGTTTACAATGTCTCTGTAATAAATCACAAGAGTATTTAAAAAAAATGTGCTCACAGCCAGTAAAGCTTACAACTACTTGCTCTTGTGACTGAGGCTATGGATTGTAAAAAAGGATGACTGTAAGTGTACTAATAGCTATTGCAATACAACAGTCAGAGAACAGACTACACCATACAGTACAGTATGTAAATATTGCCTGTAATCTGCAAATTTATATAGAAAATGTATGGTTCAGTGATAAAAACATTATTCTTAAAAGATTAGAAAAAACATAAGAACCTTAATTTTTTTTTTAAATCACACATTCCAAATCCTGCTCCTTGAAGGATGAGCTTGGAGCCCTGCCAAGCAATTCATGCACTGGTGTGGGAAGAAGGAGGAGGAGTTGCCAGAGGCCTGCGAGGGCATGGCTGACTAGCCAAGGACTAGAAGGCAGTGGGGTTGGCTTCGGCGGAAGGGGAGGAATGCTGAGCTCTTTCTGTCACTATAGCATGTCCACAAAATGCCTGCTTTAAGCACTTCACCTTTCTTGTGTGCTGGGTAGGCTTCAGCCCCATAGGCCTGGCTGGAGGAATGTGCTGCTCTCTCAAAAAAAAAAAAAAAAAAAAAAACCAAAAAAAAAAAAAACCACCACCAACAACAAAAGAAAAACCACCAGGGAAGAAGGTTTGGATTGGATATTAGGAAAAGTTTCCTTATTGAAAGAGTGGTCAGGCATTGGAATAGGCTGATCAGAGAAAGTGGTGGCATCACCATCCCTGCAAAAAAAGTTAATGGTTGGACTCAGCTATCTTAGATGTCTTTTCCAACCATAATGAATCTGGTTGTTTTGCTGGACTTGTTTTCAATCCTTTTTTTTTTCCCATCCTGTCTTCCTCCACCTCAGTTTCAAACTGAGTATACAATGTCAACCATTTAGTGAGGCAAATTTGTTTCACATCTATAAATGTTACCAAGAGTCAGGGAATAATTTGAATAGGAATACAACGGTTATTTACAAAATAAATGCACTATCTGCCATTATGCCTAGCTCTGTATTTGTATGGGTATTTCAATTATGCAGCAATTATAATTTGAATATCTTGTGTGTGAATATCAACTCACCAATTAAGTGGTCTTCAGCACAGATGATTCCACTTTATCAGCAATATACACATTTGCAAGGGAATAGTTAGAACTGCAATTAAAAGTTATGGATGGTAGACGAACCATAGTCACTCTTGCATTGTAATTCCCTGCATAAACTGTATTAGCAACATCTGCAAGTAGGGGAATATACAGGAATATATTATATATGTATAGGAATATATCCTTCTCTACTTTATTTGCATTAAATCTGCATTCCTAAGGCTGACTTCAATCACATTACACTTACAGCTTCATAATGTGGAGGGGAAGAAATCTAGTTTCCATATTGACTGATAATACATTATTTTACATTCCTCCCTGCAAGGAAGAAGAAACATTCCTGTCAGTGGTTACAAAGGCTGCTGAGCTGCTCCTGCTGAAAACCACTGGGTGAGCTAATGAGGAAATCAGCTGATCTAAAGAGCTGCTCCTTGAAGGCCCTTGATGCAATCAGTACGAAGGCATAAGCTGTGTTCTCCTCACCATCCAGCTGTGCTGATGGCCACAAGCTGCACCTATAGTCAATAAGTAGAAAGTATGAGTGTGCTGTCATTTCATCTCAACAGGCTCAAAGGAGGCAGAGGGAGCCTCCAGACTCAATCATCACCTTCATTCTGAGAGCACACCATGAAAATGGTTTAAATGTCTTTTTCGTGATCCTACAATTGTGGACCAGATGAGCACCCAGTTAATCTATTGAAGGCTGAAAATGCCTATAAATCACAGCACCCAATAGCTCCAAAGAAGCTAAACCTTTGGAAAGAGTGCAGGGATGCAGGGGGCACAACTGTGCAGCAGTAGCCAGGCTGTTGTGCTGGGATATGAGGATAGTCTGGCTATCCTTTCTGAGCCAGACACACTGCTCCTGCGCTCAAGTCTTCTGAGCAGATTAATTCTACAGATTAATTTATTAAAAGGTATGATTTACCATGTCCAGCTCTATTCAGAAATAATTCTAACTGTTCTAAGCCACCAAATATTCAAAATAGCTGAGCCTGCCTGTCACTTTTGAATTCTAAGAATTTTCATTTGGTTACTTATCTTGATAAAAGTAGGTCTGAGCTCATGGGGATAGGGAAGAGCTCTTGTTTGGTAACACTTTGCTCCAATGGAAATAAGTAGATTTTCTGTTGAAGGAGCATGGTGTTTTCTCCTCTCATATGCAGTAACACCTGGATTGGAACTCATTGTGAATGGATATTAATGATTCTTACCAAGTTTCCATTCATTTGTCACAGAGTGATGGCATTGAAAAAAAGATGCAACCCATTCCCTACTGCAAAATGCCAGTCTTTCCCATTTTAGGAGCAGAAAATTGTTGTGCCATGATTTATCTCATCAAGTGTGACTGAGTTCCATTCATTCTAGACACCACCCATTTCACAGACAGATTGGAGCAGCAGCTGCCCGAGTTCAGACATCCTAAGAATCAGATGATTAGTAGGCACCAGGATATCTTCACAGAAGAGAAATTGCATGCTTGTGTTAGGCTGTTAAAATTAGCTAGACTTATGGCTTTTGGAGTCAAAACTCCCTGCCTTTATTTGGTTTACCAGCTCAATGTAATTCTGTATCAAAGAGCACCAGGAAAATCAATCTCATCACACTGGTTTACATTCAATTAAAGCTTTTTTAAATTTTGCATCCTTTTTTTCTGTCCATACATTCTTTCTTCATCTGCCTTCTCTTTCCACCACACTAGGGACAAAATCAAAAGGAATGACGGCTGCTCTGAGGGACCTAGACAGGCTGGAGGAAGGCAACAACAGGAATGTCCTGAAATTCAACAAAGTCCTGCCTGTTGGAAGGAAGAGCCCTTGTCAACCACACAGAACTGGCAGACCCCTCCACTGCAGTCACCTGGCTCACGGTAGGGGTTCAGGCAGCACCACACGTGCTGAACGCGCAGCACAGCACAAGTCATAGCTCTGCATACCCAGGAGAGCCCCTCCGTTCACATCAGCTCACTTTAAACACACAGGTGAAACCTGACAGCCCTGGGTCAGACTTGCTCCTCATGACTACCCACGTCACGAGGAAAGCACCAGCTTGCCAGTGCTCGTTCATCTTTTGTAGGCCTGTCTCCTCTGACTGCTGCTTCCACTTTCATGGAAATGTTCTTTTTTGTCATGTGAGGTGGAAAGATTGTTTAGCAGTCCCTGCTCTGACATACAGAAACCTTTCTCTGTGCAGTTTGTAGCTCCACTACAGACTTTCTTGAGTTCATTCAGAGTGGCATGAAATATTTTGATCAGACAGTTTGTCAAAATTTAGATGCTCTCAGCAAATAAAAGTGTCAAATCCTATTTCTACTTTTTTTTTTAATTGCACACTTGGATTTTTTTTTTTTTACAGAAACTAAGTTTCTTAGCCCATTCCTAAATGTATTTCCTCAACTGTTAAAAAAAATACATTTAACTGTTCCAATTTATATGAAAGCTATTTGGTTTTACTGTTAGGTTGTTGTTTGTCTTTTTGCTCTTGATCAAGCACAAAGAAATTAATTTTAGTGATTTTTACTTAGGCTGTGAATACAAAAAACCAGCTGTTTCCACAGTTCTGCCCCTCAGGACAATGAGAACAGTTTCCTTTTATAGCAGGAATTGACCACCAAATTTTAACACTCCAGTTAACTCCCACCAGAGTTAAATGAAAATTGATTTTTCTCTCGCTCCACTGCCTTACCATGCTACCTTCCTGGATTTGCTTGGCAGCATAAAGAAGCTGTTCAAATTTATTTGCTATCGGTGACTTAGGAAATTGTTTTATGATTCAACACCTACAGTTCTCCAATTCAAGCCACTTACCTACTCGGACTTTGTACCTGCAAAGCCAGAACACTCATAATTGCTTTTTGGTTGATATGAATTCAAATAACATTAAGTCTGTTTGTCAAGCAGACAGGGCTCTGCTGACTTTCTCTCAGAGACCAGAAAGTACCAGGAACCCCTTGGCTAGGAAATACTCCAATTTTTTTTCAGACAGATTCGTGGGAAAATTCAAGTTTTTAACCAGTTTTGCCATGTTACATCTACTATTCAAACCTACTATTTGTGCCTAACACAGGAGTGGATGAAGAAACATTTGACTCTACAACAGCAGCAGGAAGTTCATCACATCCTTTTGAATTGCTCACCATCTCCCAAAGCTGCCTCCTTGCTGCTGCTGGTCCCAATCAGAACTGACCTGTCTGTGTGGCCGATGTGCCCAAGGACAAGGCAGTGGCCATCATGTCCAGCCTCACAAACACATTCCTAGAAACAACAATGTCCACATGCTTCTCCTAGTGTCCCCAGTGTGAAAAAGCTTCCTGAAGAAGGCAGATGATAATTTCAGCCTACAAAAGGAGAGGTCCTTTATTTCCTCACAAAAAAAGAGAGAAACTAAAGAAGGAAGCTATAACTATTTTTACTCTATGCTCCTTTGCATCACCAACCCAGTTTCAAGGAAACAAAAAATCACCGTTTTAAGCTAATAAAAACTATAGTAGCTTCAGCTCATACACCTGCCATCGAATAAAGTGATTCTTGGCCTTGGTGAATAAAATCCCACTTACTCAAAAGGGAAATAGGATCTCTGGTTAAGATATTGGCACAGGTATTAAGAACTGAGCCTTACTGATCACCTCAGCCCACGCTCTCCTTGAATCCAAACTGCTTCAATATGAAAGTCACTCTCAGTTACAGTTTTGAGCACATTCCGGAAAAAAATAAAAATCTTAGCCTGGTCTCCTAATTCATGAAGGCCCATGGTCATCCTTCCTCATCATTTAGGCTGTCCATAAGTGCCCCAGGTTTTATATGAGATGCAGGCTGCCAACCTACCCATATGCAAAGCAGACAGTATGGTGTGTGAGTAAGTGAGGATGCACCCTGTATTTTCTCTTGCTCTCCAGGCATTTCTGACAAAAGGAAATCTGAAAGTCTAGTCTTTAGCTCCTCTGTGGATAAAGTTGGCAGACAGGAGGTAAATATCCTATGTACTGCCAGGTGGGTACAATTCTGATTTAGGACTCACAATCCTAGACCCAGATTAACCTTTCCCTAAGTATTTTGTCAACTATCGGAACTTCTGTAGCACAATCTCATTCCTGTCTTTCAGAAATACAAGAACAGCTAATATTAAAGTCTTTAAAACACTTTTTTTATTTCAGCTGAATCATCTACACCCATTATCCTTTTCTGGGTTTCAAGGAAGCAATGCACAAATAACTAAAGGTATTCCAAAGGCTTTTAAAATAAGTAAAAAGGATTTGTCTATGTCAAAAGCAGGTTTATAGAATGGCCTGGAATACTCAGGAGACTTGGACCTCTTCCTTTGCAAATGTGAGTGATTCCCATGAACATTTGGAGTATGCTTTGCTCCAGCCTCTCTTTCAACTCATGATCATTTTGTTCAGAGTCAACAACAGGAGATGCCCACCTTTTCTCCTGGGTGGTGATTTATAAAAGTAGACTTGAAAAAGTTTTTGTTCTTTTTAATTGTTTTCTTCATGCTAAATTGCATGAGCCTGCAAAGAAGATAGAAATCATAAATACTCTGAGATGGAGAAGAAACATTCGATTTAATCCCTTCTCTTATCAAATTTCTGCACTGTATATTTCCTAAGTGATTCAGTGTCAGGTGATAAGCTTTACTTGTCAGGTGGAATCTCATAATCAGGAAATTTATTACAGAAGCTTCATTTTCCATTCCTTAGCTTAATCCTATTACTCTTTAATTTAATCCTATTACAACCAGGATTGTTGCTGCTAGCAATGTCCACATATCAGCACTGAGATGAAGAGTTACTTTAGAATGTGGAAACTCAAATAATTTTATCACAACTCTCAGAGCAGCACTATTTCTAGGTTGGTTCTGTTCCAGGGCATGACTCATCTCATGCATGGAGAGACTGGCACACTAATGCTAGTTTACCTATGCCTGTTAATTGGTGTTCATCAATTAGGACTGTTTAAGTAATTTTTCAGAGCCTACAGGAGGGACCAGACTTGGCACAGAACATCTACAATCATTGCAAAATAAAGCAAAATTGTTTCTTTGCACTCCTTTTGAACATTTCAGAAATTCCCTATGGGCTTGCTTTATCTCTGAGGTATGATCTTGAGTTAATAGTTTTGATTAAGGCAAAGGAAGAAAATGAAAGATAAATCAGAACAGAAATAACAGATCAAAACAATCCTTTCCACAGCTTTATTTCACTGTTCTGTGTAATTCCCAGATGCTACTGAAACAGAGGTTGGCTGCTTTTCCATAGCAAAGCCTAAATACATATATTGTGTATATAGACACAGACAGATAAATATATATTACACACAGGCTATTAAACCTGAAAATCCAAGCATATGTAAGTACCATAATGCCAGATTTAAGGTTAGCCTGCTCATGCTGTGCATGTGTTATGAGTCAGCTCCAAACAACAAGATCACATGGCATTTTCCTAAAGATCTGCGATCATTCAGTGCTTAGGTCTCTATTTCCGTGGTTCACAGAAGTGTGGGTTAACCCCTCCACTTGCAGAACTGTAATGAACTTGTATATTCTTCTAATTTCCTTCTTATAAAATCTGAAGGAGAAAGCAAAGGATTGTACCCAAGTAAATGCCCTGCCAAAACTACTATGTTGTTTCAAGATGTGGGAGTACCAGAGCTGCCTGCTCAGAAAGATCTGAACCATTCTTCCTTAAGTTTTCAAATTCAGCCATGAACAGATTTTCCAACTTGGAATACTTCAGCCCAAATGATTAAACTGTAGTAAGGCAAAAGATATTATACCATGAAGTGACTAGACTCTGGCACGGGACCCAGAATGCCTCTGTGCTACTCTCATCTTTGCTGCAGAGCAACTACAGAGCTCTGGGCAGAGCTGTGCCCTTGTTTCCTCAGTTGTTCTCTCTGCAAATGGTACAAGCAGGCAACATTTCCATTCCACTCCTGACGAGAGACCTCATCTATTTCACAGAGCCATGCTAAAAATTCTGGTTTTATGCAAAGGAGTCTCAACTCCACCTCAAGTTTGCCCCAAATCAGTTTTCTCTTGGTATCCCCTTATACAATTTTTTTCACTTTTGATCTTGAGCATCACATTCCCTCTCATACACTAGAACTGATGATCTACAGAACATTCATTCAGAAGTAATCCTCTTGGCACATCAAACCTGAGAGGTTTATCATTAAACCACAAAATTATTTCAGTTGAAAGAGGCCTTTAAGGATCACCTAGTCCAAATCCTCTGCCATGGGCAGGGACACCTTTCATTAGACCAGGTTGCCCAAAGCCCAATCCATCCTCAACTCCATTATTTCCAATGATGAACACCTTGAACATCTTATGTAAGTCTTAATTAGATTTATCTGTTGGGGTAGGAAAGATTTCAGATTTGCACATTACCTGTAGATACTGAGAATAATTTCATTTTGGGAAAAAGAGATATCTCAAGAGAGTCTGAAACTCTGATTCAGCTCTGACCATGAAATGGTGGCTGAGAGGCTGTTTCTTCATGGCTGGATGTGTTCCTCATGTCCTTGGCCATACAGAAAGGGCAAATGACTGTACATTTGAATTTCTAATACCCAAACTTCCATTTGGCCTGGACAGGGAAGCTGAAACAGACAAAACCTGGTTACTTAAAAGACTTATAACTTGCTCCTATAAATCTTACCCTTTGCTGGGACAAACCTATTGCCCTTAGTGTGAGAAACAGAATAACATCCTCATCAAGGAAATTCATTCCATATTCTGCATATCTGTTACTTAAAGTCAGTAAACCTATTGAAAAGGTGCATTATAGCCTTAAACTATTGATTGCTGAGGAATCAGCATAATGTTGGAATGAGGAATTTCTGCTTCTTTAGTACAGTAAAATCCAAATCTGTAGCATTTGTTTATTCATCTCCATTTACAATCCCTGTAGCAAACCAAGCCGGAGGTCACCAGTGCAGAAAGCCTTTGTTCACCTTGTTTGTGAGCTTGTGGCCAGGAACAAAAGAACTTTTATTCATGCAAGGTACCAACAGAGGGGACAAATTTCCTGTTGGGAAAAACAAGAACTTGAATGATATCAACAGAGATTTGGTTTCAACTGAATTTCAACTAGCATAAAGCATTTTGGAGGTTCCTGTCAAATGAGTCTAACAGTGTCGCAGTAAACACACTTCTAATTTATAGCCATGCTAATGGGAACAGAATTTACCTAAATGTGTGTGTGTGTGTGTGTGTGTGTGTGTGTGTGTGTGTGTGTGTGTGTGTGTGTGTGTGTGAAGGTGTGTGTATGGTAAACTCAGAAACTCTGTCATTCAGCTATCTACTGAGCAAAAGTACCTCCTGGGGACTGAAGGTCAGGCGTGGGCTCTCTTATTCTGGCAGCTTAGACACTTCCTGTTTAAATTTTGGGTGAGATGACAGAGCTCCTCAGTGCAAATTGCGGTACCTGGAACAGGGGACAAAAATGACCTCATCTAACTCCATTATGCAACGGCCCATATGACTCTGCATTCATTTCTGATGGTCTGTGGCATTTAGCAGTTGGCTGTAGTGTGTCTAACCACTACAGAATTGCTGAGAAGACAAATGTCCTTACAGGCGAATGCAGTTAACAGCACAACAGGTTGCAGGGCAGATGGATGAAATGAGCATCTAGAAATGAGCAGCTGCTACAGTGACATGTCTCCCTTGACACAACCTTGCCAAGCCAGGATGATGGTACCCTCTGCGTGTGAGGGAGCTCTAAGTGGAGATGTTGCCATGTCTCCACTTGTCTTGAAGCGAGCAGTGTACCTTTCTGAAGCTCATCTGTTAAATTTTTTAAAATCCCAGCTGGATTTACATAAACCTGCAAAGAAATATATTTGCTCTGTTTCCTGGCTCAAAAACACTTGATGGCTTTGCAAAAAGCTCTTAGTTCTTGTATAACCTATTCAAGCAAGAAGATCTGTGAAAACAATGGCCTGCAAGTTGTTCCCATGATACAGAGCACTGGGGTTGAGTGGGTGCTGTTCATGTCTATGTGGCAATGCATCAATGTCTGTATGGTCTCAAAACACTAAAACCCCACTGTGCAATCTAAGGCAAAGCATTTTGGACTCCATCAGAATTTCTGAGCAACATCAGGAGATGTGAAAAACTCTCCCTGGGAGCTGCCAGCCATTTCCATAATAACTTGTAAATAAGATTACAGTGACTTTTACAAACTTGTTTATGAAGTTGTGCCAGCTTTTCCAATACAGCTGTGTCCTTCAGGATGTTTGCTAGACAAGTGTACTGGGCCTGGCTGAGGGGGAGTTACCTTTTTTTTCTTAACAGCCTGTGTGGAGCAATGCTTTGAAGCTGTGGCTGAAATGGTGTTGGTAACAACAGCATTTTGGCTGTTGCTGCACAGAGCTTATAAAACATCTGTGGTTTTCTCTCTGTCCTCCTCTGCCCACCTCACCCAGCAAGTTGGCTGGGGATTGGCAAAGGGTGGAAAGGGGACCCAGTCAGGACAGTTGATTCTAGCTGACAAAATAGATATTCCATGCCATATGACATCATGCTTAGCAGTAAAAGCACAGAAGAAGGAGAAAGAACAGAGAATGTTATGAAGAAATTCTTCACTGTGAGGGTGGTGAGGCACTGAAACAGGTTGCCTCATTCCTGGCAGTGTTCAAGGCCAGGCTTAATGGGGCTCTGAGCAGCCTGCTCTAGTGGAAGGTGTCCCTGCCCACGGCAGCAGGTTGGAATTGGGTAGTCTTTAAGGTCCCTCCCAACCCAAGCCAGTCTGTGATTCTGTGATTCTGTGAAGCTATGTTTGTGGTTATGGCATTTGTCTTCTCAACTAAAGCTGAGGTCCTCCTTGCCAAGAAGTAGCAAAACATTTGCCTGCCAGTGGCAGGTTTTTTCCCCTTCTTTGCCTGCATGCAGCTTTTGCTCTCCCCATTAAACTATCATTAGTTCAAACCTCAAATCTCCTGATCTTCTTTCTGTTTTCTCCCCATCCCATGAGGGAGGGGAGTCAGTGAGCAGCTGGGTAGGTGCCTGTTAGGCACAACAGTCTGCTCCAAGCGCAGCATGGGGCCTGAGATAACGGGTTCCATTTGAGCATTCTATCGGCAGTTAGAGTTGTTAGAGGCAGGTCCTGTGCTGGTCATGCAGCTTGTGTTCTTTACTGTATATTACAGTCCAAGGCCGTTTCTGCTGTTTGATGTGGTGCTTGCTTTACTTCACTGTGCCTGGACACCTTTTGAAAAAGGCAGTGGCCGTGTGCCAGGGCTGGCACTGATGCTCCTCTTGTGCTGCGCGAGCTCCCTTGCGGGAAGCATTAGGGATTACACCTCCCTCTGCTCCCCTGGGATGGATGTGTCCAGCTTTTTTGTGTGGGCTCCCAGGCTCCCTGTATGTGACCATGCATGCTGTTTGAATATGTTCTCAAGCATTGCTGGATTGCTGGTGGGCTTGCAGAACCTGACTTGGTCCTGGCACAAGAATAAACAAAGCATAAAGCATTGTTGGTGAGGTGACAAAGAAATGTGCACCAAGATGGCCAGTTGGTGCTGCCAAGGTTTGTGGGAGGATTTGGGAAGGTGCCTAGAGCCAGTGCCTAGAGCAGTTATCACCTTCAATAGCCTGAGATTTTACACTTGAACAGACACATAAACCTGTTGAACTGGCTCACACTTGAAGGAAGGTGCCTTACCTAAATCAATGAGACCAAATACATTTTGGGAATATTTTTCAGCTTGGCCTGTGCCTACTGAGCCTCAGCCCAGCACCATCAGAAGAGGCAGGATGAGGGAGTGACAAAGAGACAAAGGAGGCAGAAATCACTCAGGCCATAAAACCCAAGTTTTAAAGGAGCTGCGAGATCTGTGGGGAAATTACAGCCACAAGCCAGGTGAGCAGATTGCTACCTAGGTGCTCCAACATCAGGATACTGGGGTCTGCTGCCAGGAGTTAGCCAGCAGGCCAGGCAGCTGGGATCCTTAAGGAGACACACCAGGATTGGCAAAGGGAAGCCTTTAGACATAATTCCTGCTGACAATGAAAGTCAGTTACTCCCTCAAGGATGACTTGGTACAATGCTTGGGCAAGTGAACAACCACTGTAAAAGGCATCCAATGCTTGAGGGAAGTAGAGGTGGTGGGACTGCACCCAGTCCATGTGCAGAAGGTGCACATAACTCACCAGTGTTGGATTCCAGCACCATGGGGCTGATGCACTGGACAGACCCCAAACCACTAACTGCAGAGTGACTGTTCCAATGGCTCCCAGGTTTCAAAGAGAACTTCCCCTCCTCCCCCTGACCAAAGGTCTAGGTCTCGGCTGCCAGAGATGCCCCTCAGAGTTGTCTCTGTCCTGTCAGAGGGAAAGGGGGATCCAGGGCATGCTATGCCAGCCTGTGGTTCCTCCTGCACAATCGGGAGGATGAAGAAGGGGAACAATGTGCCCACCTCAAATCTAGAAGCCCACATGCACGGACTACAAGGAAAAACACTGCTGCAAAGCACCCATCCAAGAACACTGGTTTGACAGCCTGGCATGTGATCCACAGAAGTGGAAGGCTTTGCTGGACACTGATGCACAGCGTACCCTGACATCATCAGATTACAAGGGAGCAGAATCCATCTGGATTTCTGGAGTGACCTAGACTGGGAATGTCAGGGTCAGTTATCCATAGCTTAGTGAGCCCATGAAACATCACGACATCTAGGGAAAGATGCAATATGTGGGTGGGCTTATGCTTGAGGGGTGCACCTGACAACCAAAGTATCACACAGATGGTAGATGGAAGTTCTGTAAAGTGCAGGGAGAGGGTAATTCAGAAAGATGGGCAAGAGGAGCATCACGCAACAAGTACCACAGTCTTTTTTCCCTAACTAATTTTCACACCGGAATTGAATTGACTTTGTCTGCATGCGGATCTACATACTGAGATTTCACAACAGTGACATGCTGATGCACGGTTTGGGCTTCTCAGTACTACAAGATTACAAAGAACAAGCAGTAGCCTCTGCTGATACAAGTCAGCATGGTTCCATTGACTGCAGCCACCTCACTGACTTAGACAAGACTTAATCAAATACATCTGTGATCACTCTTCTATTATTCCTTCCCACTGGGGTCTCAGTGTTATTCAAGACACCGACAAGGATGAAAATCAACATCATGTCAGTCACAGCTTCAAAGTCTGTCTGTCCACAGCCCATACTCCATCTAAATTTAATTTAGTAAGATTTATCTGAGCCTGATGTAAGTAAATTAATCATGCAGAGCACTGACCTATCCTACCCCAAGCTACTATGCCCCACCCTGCATGTTTATTTGGAAGGTAATCTAATTTGCTGCAAATGTGCTTATCTAGATGGAAAGCAAACTGTGATAGATACCTTAGGAGTAAAAAAGCTTTCCAGGATGCATGCCTCAGTGAATTTTTATGAGGAATACAGAATCTATTGTCCTGTTGTTGTTGATCTGCACTGGCATTATTCACCTGCTCCCCACTCTTTGTCTCCATATGTTTGTGAAGCAATGTTAAGCTCCTAAACTCCAGTCAGTTCAAAACTGAGTAGAATGCACCAGCCCTTCTCCCTGGGTTTCTCATAAAGAAAGCTTAAGCAACTCTAGAGAGCTGCTGGGTAACAACCTCCCACCTTGCAAGGTGCCTTTAGCAAATGAGAGTGAAATCCTGAGAGATGTTTGCTAGCATGACGCTGAAGCACAAGAGCCCACTGAGAAGCCAGCAGTGGCACAGCCTGGCTTTGTAACGCAGAAGAGAGCCAGAGCACAACACATTGACCTGAGTAAGAAACACTGTGGATGTCTCATTTCCCTAAATATATACCATACCAACTACTGCTGAAACAATTAGAGGGCAAAATTATGATTAATATAATCTTCTAGATGCAAGCTATCTTCTGTCCCACTCCAGGCTGTTGCATCTTGCTCAGCTTTGCCTCCCTGGCTCCTAAGTGTATCTTGCACTTTGGCTTTGTCTCACCAGTGTGGTAAGCGAAGGATCAGATTCCCAGCAGTACTTTCCTCTTACTCCCTGAGGTGAAGCAGAACAGACCTGGGAGGGAGGTGTGCTGGTGGATGCTGAGGCAGGGATAATAGATGAATGGTCCCAACACCAGACAGAGGATGTATCTTGTTATTTCCCCTCTTTCCAACCATCTCACTGGTTTCAACACTTTTCTCTTGGTGGTCCACATCTACTTGCCTTCCCTATTTTCATCCATTTCAGAGGAGAGCCTTCTACCCTACAGCTCTACTCTACATCCTTGCAGAGTATGGCAGTGTTGTAAATGCAGGCGAACCCAATGGGAAGAAATTACAGTGTCTGACTCAATTCAGAAGGCTGAATTATTTCTTTATTATAACAGTGCTAAAATACATTAATATACTATATAAAGGAAGATACTAAAACTACATACTACTTTCTCTAACTCTATATCTAACTCTCAACACAACTCGTGACCCTCTCGTGAGAGTCCCGACACAGGAGGATTGGATTGGCCATCAGGCTCAAACAGTCCTCACCAGAATCCAATCAAGCATTCACTCCAGGTAAACAATTCTCCAAACACATTCCACATGAGAAAAACAAGGAGCAGAAATATAAATTGTTTTATCTTTCATTTCTCTCTGAGCACCTCTATGAAAAATCCTGAGAGGGTGAAATATGCTGCCACATGGAAAGTAATGAAAGTAATGCATGAAAGTAATCTCTGCTGCAGGCTCTCAGCCAGACAAACGGACTGATAATACCGAGATGTGTGAGCTGTGTGTGTGCAAAAGCTGTAGAATAGCCAGCTGAGAGCGTAGGAATGGCTGTCCTCCACTGAATGCGTACTAATGAGGATGAAACAGAGCAGAAGGGTGAAGTGATCAGAACACAGCCCGTCTCCAGCCGATCCGGCTGTAGGCTGCTGCCCTCCTATGGCAAACTGGGACAGCAGTCCTGCTGCCCGGAGCAGCTCTCCGTACTGCTGAAACGTACTGAGTTCAGCTGCTGGTTCCGGCTGACAGAAATCACAGCTGCCAAACACTCACTTTGTCATCTCGCTGTTTGTCTGAAGTAGAAAATCAACACCCTGGGGCACTCGGCCTTTCTGCGCTGCCAGGGAAGCTTTTGTGGTGGAAAGAACTGTGTGCTGCTCAAGGAGCATTTGCCATCCTGAGCCTGCGTGTGACACTTAGCGTTGAACAAAAACATCCCTGCAGAAAAGGTGCAGATCTGCGGCTCTTCTCCCTTAGTGACAGCTCTTTGTTGCTATTGTTGGGGCTTGTTTCTAATGTCTGTATTTCAGCAACACAGGAGCTGGTGATTCGTGGGCCCATGAGGCACTCATGAAGTTCAATAAGTGCCGGGGGCTGCATCTGGTGGGACAATCCCATATATGAGCACAGACTGCAAGAGGAACTTACTGAGAGCAGCTCTGAGGAGAATGACTTGGGGGCTCTCATGTATAAAAAGCTGAACACAACCCAGCAGTGTGTGCTCACAGCCCAGAAAGCCAATTGTGTCCTGAGCTACAGCAAAAGCAGTGTGGGCAGCAGGGCGACAGAAGGGATTCTGCCCTTCTGCTCTGCTCTTGTGAGATCCCACCCGGAGTGCTGTGTCCAGCTCTTGGGACCTCAACACAAGAAGAAGGATGTGGATCTGTTGGAGCAAGTCCAGGGGTGGCCACAAAGATGATCAAAGGGCAGGAGCACCTCTCCTACAAAGGCTGAGAGAGTTGAGCACGTTCACCCAGGAAGAAGCTTAAAGGGAAACCTCACTGCAACCTTCCAGCACCTTGAGGGGGCTTGTGAAAAGACAGAGACTTTTTAAATGAGCCGATAGTGATGGGACATGGGACAAGAGTTTTAAACTAAAAGAGGACAGGTTTAGATTAGATATTAGGAAGAAATTCTTTACCCCGAGGAGGGGCAGTCATTGGCACCGGTTGCCCAGAAAAGATATCTCTGAGGTGTTAGATATAAACTCCATATCCCTCTACTGCCCAGTTACTTTCCTGGTGAACCAAGAAATTAATTCATAATGAAAATTAGACTTGTATGTATTTGAAAAAAAAAAATGTAGCTTTATGTTCACATAAGTCACTGAGATTTGGATTAGATATTAGGAAGAACTTCTTTACTGTGCGGGTGGTGAGGTACTGTCACATGTTGCCCCAGAAGCTATGGATGCCCCATCCCTGGAAGTGTTCAAGGCATGGATAGGACTTAGAGCAAGCTGCTCTAGTGGCAGATGTCTGTGCCCACAGCAGGGGTTCGGAACTAGATGATCCTCAGGCTCGTTTCCCTGGCGTTTCACAGAGCGGAGCCGCCCCACGGCGCGGCCCCGGCTGAGGGCGGCACGGCGGCCCCGGCGCTGCGCTCCTCCCACCGCACGGGGGCGCTGCGCCGCCGCCTCCGGCCGAGCCCTGCCGCGCACTACAGTACCCAGCATGCGCCGCGGGGCCGGCCGGAAGCGGCAGCGGGCGGGCGGAAGCGGAGGGCTGGGGCGCCATGAGGGGCGTCGGGAGCAGCGGCGCCCTCCGCGCCTGGGCCGGCCCGCTCCTGCCCCCGGTGCCGGCCCGGCTGCCCCCGGTGCCGGCCCGGCTGCCCCCGGTGCCGGCCCGGCTGCCCCCGGTGCCGGCCCGGCTGCCCCCGGTGCCGGCCCGGCTGCCCCCGGTGCCGGCCCGGCTGCCCCCGGTGCCGGCCCGGCTGCCCCCGGTGCCGGCCCGGCTGCCCCCGGTGCCGGCCCGGCTGCCCCCGGTGCCGGCCCGGCTGCCCCCGGTGCCGGCCCGGCTGCCCCCGGCTCCTCGCAGAGGTGAGAGGCGCCGTGCTACGGCCCCTCGGGGTGGGTGGCTGCCGGTGTCGGGTGAGCCCGTGTCTGTGAGCGGCGCTGGGGCTGCACAGGGCGCGGGGCCCGTCGCTGCGGCGCTGCGTGAGGGAGCGCTGAGCGCCTTCCCTCGGGGCTGGAGCAAGGGGTGAGTGTCACGGGTGGGAGCAGCCGGGTGAGGGGCTGTCAGGGGTGTTCGGGACGGGAGGAGTGGTGGGGTGCAGGGGCTGTCATCCGGAGGTGTCGCAGGTACGCGTGTGCGGAGTGGTTTTCTCAGCTCCTGGAAGAGGAGCATCCGCTCGAGACTGCAGCAGTGGAGCAACCAGAGCTGAAATACCAGCTTTCTTGAGACAGTGTCTGTGCAATGTAGCTCTTCAACCCAAAGAAAAAATCCACCTCTATGTTTAGAAGACAAGAGCCGTGTGTTTAAAAGCTGGGACAGCTCCATAAAAGCAGTGCTTTAAATTGGTTTTCATTATTTGAGTGTAGCATCTGGTGCGTCTTAACTCTAATATTGTCATTAATAATAAAGTGTTGTGGCAGTATGAGTTGTAGTCAGATTTTTACAGTATTTGTAAGATAGCACATAACTTGATTTATCTAGTAGTGACACAAAATTATAAATTCCTTATTGTTTAAATGTTATAAAGCTTTTGAGTACAGATCTGGATAAGACACAGAATTTGGTTAAGGCAGAGAGCCGGCAGTGCATGTAGTTTCACATGAACAGATGAAGAAGTAACAGGGCTGCTTAGAGAACAAAGAATCAGAGCAGAATCTGTAATATGCAAAGCCACACAAACATAAGGTGAAGAAAAACATATGCTTGAAGTAAAAGTTGGAGAAGCAGTGAAACCTGCTTGTGGGAGAGCACATCATAAATAGAGTGGATCATTAACTAATACCTGAGGTTAACTAATATCTCTGTAGAGATTAGGTATTCCTCATCTCTGAGGTGTTAGATAAAACATCATATCTCTTTATTGCCCAGTTACTTTCTTGGAACCAACAAATTAATTCATCATGAAACTAAGACTTGCCTTTTTTTTTTTTTTTTTTTATTGTAGCTTTATGTTCACACAAGCCACTGAAAATGAGGTATTTGGATTAGGTATAAGGAAGAAATTCTTTACTGTGAGGGTGTTGAGGCACTGGCACAGGCTACCCGGGGAAACTATGGATGCCCCATCCCTGGAAGTGTTCAAGGCCAGGTTGGGTGGGGCTTTGACCAGCCTGATCTGGTGGAAGGTGTCCCTGCCCATGGCAGGGGTTCGGAGCTAGATGATCTTTAAGGTCCCTTCCAAACCAAACCATTCTATGATTCTGTGATAAAATAAAAAGCTGTTGGAATTAAGGCTTAGTGATTTAAATAAAACAGCAATAAATGCTTGATTGCATAAAGTCATTCAGTGTTCTCTACAAGTATGAAAATTATTTCAGTGATGTTTCCCAACTATTATAAAACAGTTGGCTGTGGGGTTTATTTGTGCTGTATCAGGATGCTTGTCTGTTGTACAGTTATATGAACACACTTCAGACAGATCTGTAAGTCCTGTTTAATGTAAATTCCCTGTGGAAAAGGGTTGATGGTTGCTGGTGTGTTGCAACCCAGCTTTTTGTTGCAACATCCATACAGCTTTTCTGTGATGAAAGAAATGAAGATTAGTGTATTGCATGATAAGCCGATTAAGGCATGTTTGGTTGTTTCCAGGTTTTGCTGCCACAAGCGTTAGGAAGTCATATGATGTCAGAAGAGTTGATATCACTCCCCTGGAGCAGAGGAAGGTGACTTTTGATACCCATGCTTTAGTGCAGGATCTGGAAGCCCATGGTAAGTGATGTCAGATAAATAATTCAAAGGAAGACTTTTAATATTAAGTAGTGTAACTTTGAGTGCTGTCAGTTTCCCCCGAGTACCAGTGGTGTAAAATGTTTTAGCAGCCTCTTGAGGAGGCTGGTGAAGGAGAGGCATCAGATGGTGTGCCCTACAAATAACTAGGACATTCGATTGACCTCATTTGTAGCTGTAAGCAGGTTTATGTGGTGTCTTCCAGCTGAGGAACGTAACACAGGTAACAGATGTGAAGTAACAGGTAAAGACTTCTACAGCAAAAGTGAAGCTCTTCAATAAATTCCTTCTATTAGCCTGCTAAGAGTAGCTGAAGGGTTTTTTCCTAGTGAGAAATATTCTCAGCAGCACAGTGCTGTGATACATTCTCAATGCCCACTCCTCTGTTGTGAGTGAGGCTGGCTGAATTCAGATAAAGGGTCCATCCAGCCCTGGGTTCTGTCTCCTGGCAGCAGCTCAGTCAGAGCCTGCAGAGGAGTGTTATAACAGGGTAGATGTATGTCACACATCCTCTTGTATTTTCCAGGTTTCTAGTTTCTGTCACCATGGAGTTACTTTAAATTGGTTGAGAGTTTTAGTAACCGTCAGTGGAAATCTTTTCACAAGTTTATGCAGTCCCTGAGCCACTATAAACTGATTACTATCCAGAGCATCCTTTCTCATGGAACTTCAGACATCTGTGTGGTCTGTTTATGCAGAATCTGGCATCTATGAGGTGCATTTGATGCCCACTCAGCTCTTCTGTGGGAAGGAGTGAACATTTAATCTCTCATGCCACTCAGAATTATGCAAACTTCTGTCTATTGCCCCGTCATTTTCCAAACAGAAGAATCCTAGCTTGTTGCTTTTTTTCCTGAAGCAGTAGATTTTCCATATTTTTGATTATTCACTATGCCCTTCTGTTAATATTTTCTGCTTCTGTCACATTCCATTCCATTTCATGTTTTCAGGGAACAGTGCTGGCATTACTTGACAACTGAATGTCCTATGGATTTGCATAGTAAAGTAATGCTGCGTCCACTGTTCCTTTTCCTAGTCATTCAAAGGGTTTGGTTAGCTTTATTCATCCCTGCTGAGCTTTGAGCTGATATCTTCATCAGGCTAGCAACTATTTTTTAAAATCCCAAGTGATAGTAGAAACTTTGTACTGTCAGAGTTTATAATTGTTTCCACTATTTGGGTCTAATAATAATATGTGTTAGTAGTTAAAAGACTCACAGTAATCTGCTATGTTTATTTTTATCATGCTTGTCAGACTTGACAGCCTGCACTTCCCTTTTCTCTAGAACTGCTTTTTAAAACTGGCACTTTTATTTTCCATGGTAGGCTGTGAAATGTTACTTGTCCTAGAGGCTGATTCAGCTATTTCTTCTTCAACCTCCTTTAGAACTTATGGGATGAAGTCTGGTGCCAGTTGTTACTCAGTTTAATTTGTTCTATAATTTCTACAAATGCTTCTACCACAGTGACAGATCTTTATAGGTAAAACCACAAAAATAAGAGAGCCATTTTAGTTTTTCCCAAGCTTTTGGCAGTTTTCGGGCTTCAGTCTCTTGCTTATATATATTTTTTTTCCTCATTTTCTAAACTTTCACAAAGCAAAGTAATTTCTTGCTGTGGGGGAAGAGCAACATAAGGAATTGGCTAGAGTTTAAGTAACCCTGAAAATTCAGAGAACCTGAAGCAATACTATCACACTTTGTAGTGGAAAGAAGCTGCTGTAAAGCATGTGTACTTTTTTAGACATGTAAGCCAGTGGTGCACCTGGACAGTACCAGTATTTTAGAAGGGTGCAGTGGTATAGTTCTCTAAATAATGTGCCTTGAAAGCAATTTTCAATGTTAATTTAGCCCACTTTATAGAATGGGCTAGTTGAAACACAACATACCAATCAGATTTCTGGAAATAAATCTCCAAGGCAAAAGCTCTCAGCACCTGACCAGATCTGACTAAAATGAGAGCAATTTTTCTTCCCCATTATTCACCACACATCATCTGTAGCACTTCAAATTTACACCAAGCTACAGACAAAGTGTACTTTTTATCATCAGAAAGCAAAAATCCCAGTTTGAGTTAATTCTGCAGGCAATGGATGCAGCAGTTTAAAAATCAGTTTTGCCTGTGTTCCTATCTCTGCAGGACAGTTCCAATATATGCAGAATTACTTATTATTCTATAGAGTGTATGCTTTGTAGCTCAAGGTAAGTTTGGTTTTAACAGAATTTGTGAATGTTCATTATGAAGTTTTGCTAAATTATTTTTTTAATGCATGAACGGCTGGATCTTGTACAAAGAAATTTGGTCTTTCTTTCAGCTGCATGTGTAGACTTTCAGTAAATTAAAAGGTGCTGTGCTTCAGATTTTTCCAGCATTAACTTTGTTTTTTTACCTGAAGTCACGGTGCCTGGCTCCTAGCTGTCAGTCCCCAGTCATTGTGTGAATGTGCTGCTGTGGTAAGGTCTGGCACTTGAGCATCTCTTGCTCCTCATCCAGATTTTTAATACCACCATAACTTATCATCCTTCAATTATCTCCTAGGCTTTGGGAAGGAGCAAGCACAGACCATTGTGTCAGCGTTGATAACCCTGTCCAATGTCAGCTTAGACACCGTCTACAAGGACATGGTCACACAGGCCCAGCAGGTAAAAACTCATCTGTGCTGTGTAGCTATAAAGGCCTTGTTTGCATCTTTAAAACACAAGTGAGCAGCTCTCTCTAGTACTATAAATACCTCCCTGTGCCAGGTTTTCCTAAGTTTCACTTGGGATTTTAACAGATAGTTATAGGGCCTGACGAGCTTCCACTGAAGTCTGACTACTTCATTGAACACAATGAAGTTTGTACAATTCCTGGGAAAACTCTGGTTGCGTTTACACTGAGGAGCTAATATGCCTCATGCCATCATAAAATATTCATTATCAGTACTAGCTACACTATAAAAACCAGTGTTTCCACCTAATGCAATTCCATGCCAATTCTGTTCAGGATGCTTTGCATGTAATAGGATTTTTAAAAAGAAAGGTCTTCATTCTGGTGAAAGAAGATCACAGAGACAGAAAGTTTTGTTTTCTTCTGAGATGTAGAAGGAAAAAACAAGTTAGACAACTTTTATTACAAGTAAATGCCAGTAAGATAAAAACCTGTTAGAAGAAAGGCTCAGCAGTTCAAATAAAATAGCAATGAATGCTTAATTACATTAAGGAATTGAAGAAGAACAGCACATAATTTCAGCCTGCACAGCCTTCTGGAGCAATGATCAAAATCGTCCCTGTGCATCAGAGAATCCCACAGCAATGTGTCTTTTTCCGTGCTAAATAGTAGGGTAACTTCCATATGCTGGGTGAAGGAGTATTGCTTTCAGCATTTTAAAATACTGAGTTTGTTCCTTTATTTTCTTGGTTGGGTTTCTTCCTGTGTTTATATGTAGTGTTTGAATTCTGAACTTGTTAGTTCAAACCCCAGGAAGGCTTTCTCAGTGCTTTTTAGCAGTGTTTTACTTCTGTCCATCAGACTTTGAAACTGGCAGTGTAATACTCATATCATTAAATCTTTGGCTTTGGCCTAAGAGTTTGTAGGCAAGAAATGGAAGTGCTTAGTAAAAGCTGCATTCAAATCAACAATTAATGCTTCTGAGGCTACTGAATGTTCATTGAAAGTGGAAGAGACTGCAGGAGTGACCTGTAGTTTCAGGTATATTTCATTTCATCCCTACTTGGACTAACACCTCTGATCTTTTTGCTTAAATTCAGAGTTGGTGTATTAAAGCAACAGAAAAAGCACAAAACTCTTGAGTCATTCAAACAAACTGCTGGTATTAAATTGTCTCTTTCTGTCACAATCTTGTTAGGGAGACTCCCCACTTTTGTGCTTTGCAGTAGCTAATTTCATCATTTCAGACCTAAACATTTTTTCTTTACTTGTCAGAAAGAGTGCACCTTAATCAATGGCATTTTTTATTTTTCAAAGGAAATAACTTTACAGCAGATAATGGCACATTTGGACTCCATTCGAAAAGATATGGTCATCCTGGAGAAAAGTGAATTTGCAAACTTGAGAGCAGAAAATGAGGTACTAATACATATTTTCATTAAGCAGTTTATTTTGTTGCATTTTACCTGATGTACAGTTTTGTAGAACAAAATGCAAATGTAAAAGTAATTCTGGATGCTTTAATCACAATTGAAGAGTCTGTATGCTACAACTTCAGCATTCATATAAAAATATGCTTCATGTGCTATGACCTGTTCAGTTTTCTGTAAAGGATTCTAAGATGCATACATTTTTTTCATCTTCTGTAATTTTATTTAAGGGTAACTGCTAGTTTCTGGCCATTAACCATATAGTAGAGGAACCAGACATTCTTTTGCAGCAATTTAATTAATTTGGTGATTGAGACACGTTTTGCTTTTACTTCGTGGTATTTTGGTATTTCTCTGCTGTCTTTATACTCAGAGTAACAAGATAATAGTTGTTACAAAATAATTCCTTTATTTTGAACAAAATTCCCAGCAGATTAATAATGCCTGTATATCCGAACACATTAGTTAGGATATTTAATCAAGAACAAATTGCCCCATTGGGAGGAAAAATGGGGAAAGAATAATTGTATGGATGCAGTGATAACACATCACTGATTCATTTGGTTAAGTTTCCTGAATTTGTAAAAATATTTATTTTTCTCCTCTGCCCTTAGAAAATGAAAATTGAATTAGATCAAGTTAAACAGCAGCTAATGGTAAGTAAACAGCAAGTACCCACACACTCACATTAGGGGGAATAAATAACTATTTTCATAATCTTAATTTGTTTTAAAGACTGAAACTGGTAAAATCCGAGCTGACAGCAAGCTAGACATAAACCTGGAGAGGAGCAGGGTGACAGATATGGTAAGTTGGTCTGTGAGATGCCCTTATTAGCTTTGTGTTGTGTTTCTGTTGCTATAGCTGTGATTTATCTTTTATCCACAGTTTACAGATCAGGAGAGGAAACTGATGGAAGCCACTACAGAGTTTCATAAAAAAGTAAGTACTGAACAAAACAGGATTTAGTTATGCATTGTTTGTTATGTAAACCCCTATCTTTGCTGAAAGCTAATATGTTTATGGGTATGGTGAAGCAAAAGGCCAGGCTGTATCACTCAGAGCTGTTGCAGGTGTTTCTTGCCTGTGGGATTCACGCTAAACTCCAATCAGCAGAGGGAGGCATTCCAGCCTTGTCCCTCACTTCCCAGGTACCTTGTCACAGACTGGCACAGCTGGGATGTGAGCTATCATGCTTCCTTTTTCCTGATGAGCTGTACCACAGGGATGGTTCAGATGCCTACAGCCAAGCAGTTCAAGGGCTGGAAATCCCAAAGCTGCTAGAGGACACCAGAGTCTAAGGGGCTGAAGAGGGACCATGTCCTAACTTGAGCATATCTTCCATGTTTGCGATATGCCTTGTGAATGCTTAAAACTTTGTTTTTCAAAAATGCAGGAACACTGTTCCGTGTGCTGCAGAATATCTCTTTCAGGAGGTACTGGCACATCAGAGACAAAAGTCCGTCATGAGGGTGGCGAGACAGTGGCACAGGTTGCCCAGAGAGGTTGTGGACTCCCCATCCATGGCAGTGTTCAAGGCCAGACTGGACGGGGCTCTGAGTAACCTGGTCTAGTGAAAGGTGTCTCTGCCCATGGCAGGGGAGTTGGAACGAGATGGTCTTTAGGGTCCCTTCCAACCCAAGCCAGTCATTGATTCTGTGATCACTGAAGTTTTCTCTTGTCTGTCTCTATCCCTTCAGCAATCTTCCCGGATTGTATGAAGCAAGTTTTTCTGTCTTCTAATGTCTCTTAGCAGTGATAGGTTGGAAATTTTCTTGTTGCTGGTAGCATGGTATTTTAGTTCAGCTTTGGAAAGGTGAAGGGGGTAGAGACCATTGTCAAATATATGCTGTCTTTTAATATTTCAGGATGCAAATACCAACAGCATTATCTCAGAAATCAGTTATAAAATTGACACTGAAATAGCTTCCTTAAAAACACTCATGGAATCGAATAAACTTGATACCATTCGCTATTTGGCAGGTATGTGACAGGCAAAGAGGTGAGTACTGGTACTGGATTGTGGCTGTATAAAATTTTGTTCAGGAGTATATGCTAAATTAGGTCAGCTGTAGCAGCAGACAACTGGGATTGGGTAGAGGAGATATATCCCTTTCCCCCTCTAGCTGGAAGGAATGTGACAGAGAGCACAGAAGAGCTGGGAGCATGCCACTGTGGGACTAGGATTGTGCCCAGAACTGGGATTAGGACAAATATGGACATGGTTTAAAAAAGAAGCCTAAATACCATACCCAGTTTGACAGTACCTCTGCTTGCTGCAGCAGCCACTGATGTGATGGAGTTGCTACAGAAATTTTGCTGAGGTCATTTATGTTACCCTAAAGGTTTGCTGTCTTTCAGGACTGGTCTGAGAGTGACCAGTTCTGCCTCCACTGAGTCTCCACAGACACACAGTTTCTGTGTGGCAAGACTTGTACTTTGCCCTGCCAAGCAGAACTAATTTCAGAATGCTTGTTTTGCTTGTTCAAAAACATAGTTTGAGATTAGTCTTCTGAATATGTACATAACCAGTGAAGATTTTTTTGTGTAGGAGCTGGATAAAAAGAGAGTAATCATTATATTTGGAAGTGAGAATAAGTTTAAAGGAAAATGTAATTTGCTTTATTTTAACACTAATTGAAACAGCAGCATAACAAATCCGAAAGACAACTCATCAGGCTTCAGGACTGCTGCCATGTTTGACAGCTCATTTTCAGATTCATTGTCATTTTGGTTCCATGGGAAATCTGGGATGTCTGATGTGAGCCCTGGTGCAGCTGGCTCTCCTGTAGTGCAGTTTCCAGTGACAGTAGTACAAGCCCTGTAGCCTGTGGTGCTCTGAGGTATTCAGCATAGCTGTTGGGATGTGTCCCTGAAAACGTGGCTCCTCAGGCTGCTGCATTGGGCCTCCCATCTCAGCACTGCTGCTGTGCAGGGTGCGGCATCTGAGACCAGCCATTGGCTTCTGGAATTGTTCTGTTGCACCTGCAGCAGTCTGGGAGGTTTAGGAGGCTCTGCTCTAGAGCTGTTAATTCTTCCATCTGTTTGCAGCTAATTTGCTGTATGGATAAAGTGGTACAACAGCTAATTATCTCCTTTCTTTGGGTTTTGTTTTTTGTCTTTTTTTTTTTTTTTTTTTAACAGCTTCAGTGTTCACTTGCCTGGCAATAGCACTGGGGTTTTACAGGTTCTGGAAATAGATCTACATGGAATGACTCCACTAAGTACAGACAGAAAAGGCCACGCAGGCAACACCACCTTGATGATAACCTTGGCACCTTTTGGTTTTGATATTCTTCCTGTATAATAAAAATGTTTTCTGAATATGTAAAACTAAAGAGCAAAATAATTGGAAGTAGCCAAATAGTATATTTCATTGTCTCCTATTCAATACTATTTATTTCAAAGTATTTCTTACGCCATACCAGAAAGCTTCCTAATATCTTTTAGAATTAAATTTGTTTTCTTTCTGAAAAATTCTCACTCTCAGCTCATTTCAAACTGGAAATATGAAACATTTTATATACCCTTGAAATGGGAATACAATTCCCAAATTAGAGCTCCCAGTATGGGTATGCTAATACCAGATCCAACCTACCTAAACTGCTCCAAGTAAATTAATCTTGAACGTAAGTTCAGGATTTTGCCTCCAGTCTGTTCCTCACTTTTTTGATGAATGGAAGCTTGGCCCTTTGGGGTTTTTATCTACATATGTAAAAAAACACTCCTGAGCCTTTACTAAAGAACCATTTTTTTTCCTTGAAAAGTGATTTACATGAATTCAAAATCTCATGTACAGAATGTCTCTATAGATTTTCTTTAGTATGTCCTGCAATTTCTGTAAACCCAGAGGTCAAAAGAATGGGAAAACTTCTCTGTCTTTGCCTTTCCAAGTGGAAATACACAGCCCTGGGGCGGATAAGTGCTCTTAACTTCCACGTAGTAGAGTATTTCTAAGAAACCTGCACATACTTTCTGGCATAGTATCTGGCTTGTAATATGGAAATACTCAGAATCTCAGTGTGCCAGGGTGGTGGTGGTGGTGATCTGCCTCCAGGCTCTTTAGTAGTCCCGTGGGACACACTGACCCTCCTGGCCACTCTGCCTTCTGCAAGGACTTGACAGCTCCTGTTGCAGAATTGCAGCACGGGTGGATGCCTCCCAAAACTGAAGCAGTTCCATATTGTTGAGTATAAATGCATATGCTTGGTTTGATTCTTTTAGTATAATAATAATTTTTTAAGTCTTTCTGGATTAACTTTGAAGTAAGAATAGGCCTTTTATGGGCTAAGGACTATTGTAGTATTGACTACTGGCAATTTTTTTAATCACTGTTTTATTCTGTTTACAGTTGAACTTGCTGGTATTCTGTGAATATATATATTCTCTGCATTAAATTATTTATCATCTTCATTCAAGAAAATAAAACTAATTTCTTATATTTGCTGTCTGGCTATCTGAGATTTTCTGCATGAAAGTTTATCAGAGCAGGACAATCCCCTCCCCTTCCCAGCTGGCCATGCTGTGCCTGATGCCCCCCAGGACAGGGTTGACCCTCCTGGCTGCCAGGGCACTGGTGGCTCATGTTCACCGTGTCATTGACCAGGACCCCCAGGTCCCTTTCCATGTCACTGCTTTCCAGGGTTTCATTCCCCAGTTTGTACATTCACTTAACAAAATTTATTGTCTGTTAACTGACAGATGAATTTTAACATTTTTGGTAAAAATAGAAACCAAATAATATAATGCTGAGTCTGTCACTTGCTGTTCATGAATTGCATGTTACTCCCCTTAAGTAATGGGCCTATTCTTCCTTTTGTTGTCTTAATCTTTACATCTGGTACGGCTTTGAAAAATACAGAAATTAAGGAATAAAAGATAATTTCAACTAATGCTTATACATGCAAGTATATTTGTATCCTAATGCACTAAATTTTTTCTATATGTTCAACAACACTTGCAAAAGTCATGTGAGTACACTCCTCTGCAGAAGGTGAAGTTGATTAATCATTGTGGGGGAGCAAATAGGCCTTCATTGCAAATTACTCTCTGAAAAGAGAAGTAGGGACAAAATAATGGGTGCAGTTGCACAGCAGTGCATGTATTGATAGAGAAATGTCAAAAAAAAAAAAAAAGATTAAAAGTATTTTATAGATGGAGACCTTTATAAAAAGTTGTGATTTCTCTTCCATCCTTCAAATCTGAGCAGCATTATCTCAGAGAAAAGAAAAATTGGGGAAAAGGAACAATTCTTGCCCATTTTAGCTTTACAAAAGGTTGCTTATTGATAGTAATATATCATACTAAGGGGAATAGAGTTGTCTTGAGCAACTGCTCCCCTGCATCACCAAAATAAATCTTGAAGGAAAGTACTGGAAAAACAACACCTTCCATGTTTTAGAAGAAAGCTAGTGGCACAAGGAATGTGCTAGAGGGCTTAACCCATTTGGAGCAAGGAGGTGCAAGAATATGACAAGCAGGGTGAATACTACAAGTATTATGAGGAAGAGAAATGATTGTTGACTTACTAGAGCTGTATAAAATCATGGGATAAAATCTGCTTAAAATATTGTTTCATCTGAGGTGACTTACAGCTTTCAGTGTAAATAAAAATCCCAGAAGGTCTAGCTACTGTGCAGAAAACTCAAGTTTACTTCTACAAGCTATTTGTAGTAAAATTAGTTTGGGAGAAAAATGGTCATGGGGCTGGGTTTCTAAGCTGTTATCTGAAAGTAAACAAAATTACAGTATCGAGGTGCATCCACTCGAATACACAGCAAATACAGTGCTCCCCAAAAGATATACAAATGTGTTTAAAGGATTTGTACATGCAGGTGGTGGGGAGCATGTTAAATAAGAGGAGAAATTTAACCACAGCCTATGGTTTTAACCCACCATGCAGTATGGTTCCTAGTACATCATCCTTTTCTGTGTCTCATATGTGCCTAATGTAGGCTGATAGATTTCCTTTAGAAGCTGAATTATTTAGTAAAGTAAAGCAAGTTTTAGACAGAATGAGGTGTTCTCAATATTGAAAGGCTTTTGCTGAATATGTCATGTAAAGGAGTGAAAAAATACATCCTATACTAATGTAGAAATTCACAGCTGACTTTATTTCTGAAATCAAGTATGCCATGTGCTTTATCCAATTTGATCTCTTCTGTCATTGTGTCATTGAGTGTTTGAAATTAGCGTGTTGCCTTGGCCCTGTCTTGCAGTTATCCAAATTTTTTTTTTTTTTTTTGTGATATTTGAACACATGTTCAATGGGGATTTAATCTTCCATCTTTATAATATATCAGAATGGCCTTGGTAGGAAAAAAACACTAATTGTCTGCACATCACAAATCATTTCAATGTTCTTCTGCTGGCTTACAGCCTATCAAGCAGTCGACATTTCTCCTCTCTTTTATATTATAAAATAGCAAAAAGATAACTGTCCATGTCTGTAGTATTGATAACATTTCACATGCCTATCATAACTCCTTTTATTAATCTCCTGTAAGATACTGTTTTTATACTTTCAATTTCTCATCATACAAGAGACTCTCCATTTCTCTTATCCTGCTTTGCATCTTTTTCTGAACTGCCACTAATTCTGTAATATCCTTAGTGGAAAAGGTATGACCAATACTTTGCAGCTTCCTAAAAGTGGTCTCCATATTGATAATTTGAATGGTAAGTCTGTATGTATGTATAGCTTATATTAACTTTTCCTGTGGGTTTTTTCTGTCTTTTTAGTTTGCACTCTGTGTGCTTGCTTTACAGATTTTTAAAAAAAAAAGTTTTTAGCACAGTTGATTGGGTAATTCTGGCAGTCCCAAACTTCAGTTCTAAGACAACTAAATCTAATTAAATACACAGCAATAATATAAGCAGTTATTTATGAAAAGGAAGCTTATGTGGAGAACGCCACGGAAACATATTGTTAAATTCATCAATAACATGGCTTGATTTACATATTGACAATTATTCTACCAACTCAACTCCTGATAAATATATTATTAGTCTGTTTAGTCACAGTAAACGTGTGTTGTTTTCCCATATCTTCAATGGACCTCAGTGCAAAGATTGCAAATGAATATGAGAAGCTGTATTTTTTCACATAGAGCAATTTTGTATATAGTGGTTGTTTGGCTGAGAGATGAGAAGATGGACAAAAAATGTCCTCAATAACTTCTGGAGGAACAAAAATTATCTTTTAAAAAATGCCTCTTGAGATTTCACTTCAACCTAATTCCCAGGTTTTGGGGAGTGTGCCAGACCCTTCTGCTTACACCCCAAATCAGACCTGTTTCCTTCTGTTTTGTCAGATACTCTTACCCAGTATTTTTTGACTCTTGCACATAACTATCTGATACTCACGCTTCAGTCATGTCCCAGCCTGTGAAACACCACAAATCCGTTTTTATTTATTCCTCCAAGTCCTGCTCTTTTTTTCCTCAGTGCTTTCTTTTATTGCCTTCCTAGTCTTTTTGATGAATCCAAGCATTCTCCCTCCTGCTTGCTGCTGTCACTTTCACTTCTTTCACTTTCACTATCGTTTTCACTTGCACTGCTTTCACTTGCACTGCTTTTGTTTCATGTTCCCTACTTTCCCTTTCACATTCACTACTTTCACTTATTTCATTTTCACTTTAACTACTTTTACTTTCATTTTCACTTTCACTACTTTCACTTTTGCTTTCAGCACTTTCACTTTTGCTTTTACTCTGATTTCACTTTCGCTGATTTCACTTTTACTTTCGTTTTCAGTTCTTTCATCTTCAGTTTCAACTACTTTCATTTTCACTTTCACCACTTTCACCACTTTCACTTTGACTATCATTGCTTTCATTTTCACTTTCGCTGCTTTCACTTTTGCTGCTTTCACTTTCATTTTTACTTTCACCGCTTTCACTTTCACTGCTTTCATTTTGTTTCACTTCCACATTCACTTTCACTACTTTCACATTCATTTTCACTCTAAATTCACTTTTGTTTTCACTACTTTTACTTTTGCAGCTTTCACTTTCACTTTTGCTTTCACTTCTTTGACTTTCATTCTCACTCTAATTTCACCTTCGTTTTCACTACTTTCACTTTTGCTGTTTTCAGTTTACTTTCAGTTTTACATCTTTCACCACTTTCACTTTTGCTTTCACTTCTTTCACTTATTCACTCTCACTGCTTTAATTTTCACTTTTGCTACTTTCACTATCGTTTTCAATTTCACTGCTTTCATTTTCACTTTCACTCTAATTCCTTTCACTTTAACTTTCACTTCCACTTTTGCTTTCACTATTTTCACTTTAGTTTTCACTCTAATTTCACTTTAGTTTTCACTATTTTCATTTTCACTTTTCCTGATTTCACTTTTAGTTTCAGTTCTTTCACCTTCACTTTCAACTACTTCCACTTTCAATTTCACTTTCACCACTTTCAATTTCACTTATTTCACTTTCTCATTCTTTCATTTCCACTTTCACTACTTTCACATTCATTTTTCTTTCACTTTCACTTTTGCTGCATTCACTTTCACTTTCACTACTTTCACTTTCCTTTTCACTACTTTCATTTTCGCTTTTGCTGATTTCACTTTTACTTTCAGTTTCACATCTTTCACCACTTTCGCTTTCATTGTTTTCACTTTTTTTTTTTCAGCAAAAAAACCTGCAAAAATAATATTTAAAAATTGAGAAATTTGCTTAGAGGTAAAGGATCAACAATATGTGGAATTGTTAAGCCTAATGTTAATAACCAAGGAAATTGAAACTGTAAGTAAAGAAGATAAAAACTTCAAGAAAATAATCAAGAAGCCCTGGGGCATGGGCTTCTAATATACCAGGGAGAGCAAAGAATGCATTACCTATACAAATCAAGCTCAAGGAAGGAGAAAGAGTGGTGAGGGTTAAACAATACCTCCTGAAGAAAGAAGACAGAGAAGGGATTAGCACAATTATAGAAAACTTTTTGCAAATAGGAGTGCTAAAAGAGTGTCAATCTGATTTTAATACTCCCATTTTGCCAGTAAAGAAGCCTGATGGGTCATACAGGTTAGTACAAGATCAGTTAACAGAGTAACTGAAGACTTGTATCCAGTAGTTGCTAACCCTTATACCTTGTTAACTCGTTTAACACCTGAACTAACATGGTTTACCGCTTTAGATTTGAAGGATGCTTTCTTTTACCTCCCTCTCCATGAAGCCAGCCAGAAAAATCTTGCATTTGAATGGGAGAACCCCAAAACTGGACGGAGGAACCAGCTCATATATTGTGTATTACCACAGGGATACAAGAACTCCCCCATTATATTTGGGGAGCAGCTTGCCAGAGATTTAGAATCTTGGGAACCTCCACCAGGAGAAGGACAGTTGCTCCAGTACGTGGATGATTTCCTGATAGCCACCCAGACCCAGGAAACATGCGTGGACTGGACAGTAAGCCTCCTAAACTTTGTGGGCCTGCAGGGGTATTGAGTATCCCAGAAGAAAGCCCAGATGGTGAGGCAAACAGTCATTTACCTGGGTTATGAAGTGAGTGCTGGACAAAGGACCTTGGGCCAAGATCGCAAAGAAGCAATATGTCAGACCCTGGGACCTCAGGCAGGGAAAGAACTGAGAACCTTTTTAGGCATGACAGGGTGGTGCAGACTATGGATTTATAACTATGGGTTACTTATTAAGCCTCTATATGCCCTGATCACGGAAGGGAGCAGAGATCTCCAGTGGAGAAAAGAAGCAACCCAAGCCTTCAACCAGCTAAAGAAGGCCCTCACGTCAGCTCCAGCTTTAGGACTTCAAGACATGAATAAACAATTTTTCCTGTTTTCCCATGAAAAACAAGGGATCACCTTGGGAATATTAGCACAGAACTCAGGCCCCTACCAGAAAGCAGTGGCTTATCTCTCCAAACAGCTGGACACAGTAGCTAAAGAATGGCCAGGGTGTCTCAGAGCCGTTGCAGCAGTGGCAGTGAACATACAGGAAGCGCGCAAATTTACCCTGGGCCAGAAGATGACTGTGCTGGTATTCCACACAGTTGCTCTCATGAAGTTAGGGGCTCTTTTATCTTGATGGATATGAGGTGAATTCCTATCACCCAAAAAGATACATATTTAAATATTAGATCCACTTCATTCACAAAAATTAGGTAAAACCCCCAAAGTATAACACAACCAAAAGGTCTTAAAATAAGGACAGGTAATGGAAATAATTTATTTCTTTCTGTTTGTGTCTTTGAATATTCATGAAAACAACTCCAGGCTTCTGCTCACGTTTCATTTATGAAAGCCAATAGTTGTGTTTTTCTATGACCCTTTACTGGGTCAGGGAATTGTAACATAATCAGTATTCTGGTCAGAATGCATGGATTTTTGTGCCACAGTACTTGCCAAAAAATTCCCAGGTATGACACTCGCAGCAACCTTGAGACAAAACAGGAATACTGATTTCAGCAGTTCACCTAAGTAGCATCAATGGATCCACTTCAAGAGCTTTTTCCCTGAAAACAAAGCAACTTACATAAGTGAAAACCATAAGAAAACTGACATGTAAGTTCCCATAGAAATAGGAGCCTAGATTGAATTAACTGATAAACTGGTCCTTACATGCTCATTAGAAGAACATTTTCTGGCATTTATTACATCAGTCCACTCTGTTTCCACAGATTCTCTTAGCCCTTTTATGCTTTAGTTTTTTAATTTCTCCTTCAATCATAAGTGTATTTATTGCACATAGATGTCGCAGTCAGCTCCTCTCGCTGCGATACCCCGAGCGGTGGCATGCTGGGCGGCGAGAGGGAAGAGAATGGGCGGTCACTCCCCCTGTGAAACTCTGCAGTCCCAGTTGTCGGCACAGGGACAGACGGAGGCGTCACGGGACTTGGGGATGAACAGGCTGGTTTCATGCAGTGAGCCCCAAGACCCTCCAGGGAGGGCGAACAAAGGTTTTATACAGGAACTCAGGAGGAGGGGAGCAGGAACAACAACCAATGAGGGTAGAGCAGGGGAGGAGTCTAAGGAGGGACTAACACATCACAAACCTATCAGGGGAAACAGGGGAGTGGAATAACACAAAGTAACCAATAGGATGTTGAGCCTTATTAAATGGACAGGGAATGTTCTGGAAACAGGGGAGGGGAATAGGAGGAATGACAGGGAATGTTCTGGGGAAAGGGGCAGGGAAAGGGAGGATTGACAACCTGGAAGAGGAGGGGGTAAGGGAAGAGCTTGGGAAGATTGACAATTGGGGAAAGGAGGAGATTACGGAGAGGGGGGTGAACAGACACTAAACAAATACTAAATTAAAGAAAAAACACACCACCACATATAGACTTATTTAAAGATCATGTGAGTTACTCATACTGGAAAATTTGCCAGAAAAATCTTCAGAAACATAAGCTTCTGCTGGTAGTTTCAGGAAAAATAAAATAATGTACAGACTCATGATTAAGACTTCTTAAACTGAAGTGAAGGGAGAGTTGGCTTTTTCACATTTTACTAGGTTGTTTATGAAAGACAAATGAATCTTCGAGACTAGACAATACTAAGAAAGAGAAGTGAGAGTTGAGTGCTTGCTCTGACCCTGGAAGACAACAGAGCTGCTGTCCTGGAAGCTGTCATTCAAAATAGCTTCTCACTTGTGTGTACCTTGCAGTTTCCTGCACATCCTATCACTGTATTTATTGATCAAAATCTCTTATCTTTGAATAACTCTTGTAAAGTCCCAGAACTGACAGGCCCAACACACTTGGAGACTGGATTATACTCAATATACAGTTTCAGTACTGTTCTTAGAAGCAAGTGACACAGATGTTGTAAATTTATCCCTGGCCTTCCTCACTCTTTCAACAGAGGGAGCAAAGATGAGTGAACATATTTTCTAATATATACATTGTAGTATCAATTGGAAGACAAGGAATTTAAATTGCTCTTGGGTATGAAGAAGGACAAGGAAAATAATAGTAACCTGTTGTTTACTTACATCTACTTTGCAGTCCATGCTAATCTGCAGCTTTTCCTCTTTTCTTGCTGGTTTGCTCTTCATTAAACACTGCTGCATTTGACTATTTGATTTTTCTTTCTTAATTGTGACTCATATGTCTTTGAAATTTCTCTTATTGGTTTGGACACTGGTTTCTGTATACTGAGATGATTTTAAAGGCAAAGGTTGTTCTTCACAATGCTTGTAATTCCTCCCAATATAGTATTTTCTATATTGTTTTGAAATCTATTTTTCATCTAACTCTCGACACTCTCCAGTCAATTAGTCAGCACTCTAATTATATCAGGTTCTGGAACAGAAATATGCAGAACTCCATTATAGTTTTCTTTTAGTTTAATAGAAAACTTTTGACATCTTCTCTTTGAAATAAGCTCTCATTTCTATTTGCACACATTTTACAGTTATTTCAATACAGCAAATCGCCTCAATCTTTTTAAAGCATGTGTTATGTGAGATTGTTAAAAACCTTAATACAGTGAAGTAAGTCATTTTTCAAGTCTGTTTATGATGAAAAAAAAATATTACACTGCTAAACACAACTTGCTCCTCATCTGAAGCAGCTAGTACGGGTTTCTCAGTTTCTAATTCTCTAGCTGCTTACAAGGTTGCTAGCAATTTGTTCCAGTGTCTTAAGTGTTGTTCAGTATCTTGGCTATAATTGCATACTGTACTTATCCCTTAGCTGCCATATGTGTTCTTTTTTCTCCCAATTGTCTAATTAACAACACATTCTCCTAAGGTTCTCAGAGCTTGCTGTTGATAGTAAAATATTCCTTCCAGTATGCAATCTTTACTTAAAAGTTTGTGATTCCATTCCAGTTTTAGTATTTCTGGTGTCTGTGTATTTTTAAAATTATTTGTCTATTCTGGTCCATATTTGCATTCTCATTTAGCAATATTAACTAACTAACATAAAATATTCACAGAATTATAGAATGTCCTGAGTTGGAAGGTACACATTAGCATCATTGAAGTCCAGCTCCTAGCCCTGCACAGGACACCCCAAATGTCACACCAGGTGCCTGAGAGCATTGTCTAGATGCTTCTTGAGCTCTGTCAGGCTTGGTGCTGTGACCACTTCCCTAGGGAGCTGTTCCAGTGCCCAACCATCCTCGGGGGGAAGAAACTTTGTCTAATATCCAACATAAGCCTCTCCTGACAACCTCAGGCCATTCCCTTGGGTCCTGTCTCTGGTCACCACAAAGAAGAGATTAGTGCCTGACCCTCCTCTTCCCCTGATAAGGAAGTTATAGATTCCTATTATGTTTTCCCTCAGTCTCCTCCAAGGTGAACAACCCAAGAGGCCTCAGCTGCTCCTCACACAGCTTCCCCAATGCCCTTCACCATCCTCATGGCCCTCCTTTGGACACTCTGACAGTTTAATCTCTTTTTTATATTGTAGTACCCAGAACTGCCCCCAGCACTGGAGGTGAGGTCACCCCAATGGTGATGCAGGAAATAGCTTATCTGGTGCAGCTTGTCACAGCCATCATTTCACACACCCCGAACTAGACTCTTGATGTAAGGCATATGATGTTAAGTCAGCACGCCTCTCCTTCATGGTGCACACAAAACCATGGATTTTTATTTTTCAGTATCTTCGAAATTCTCAGAGGTTAGGTTTTCTTTGGTACTAAGGAGAGGACAGATCCGGACCAACACACCAAAATAATTATCTTGTAAGTCTCAAAATTAGGGTTCCAGAGAGAAAACAATTTCACAATAGCACACAGCTGATAGAAAAGCTTTTATATGTGTAGTCATTAAATGGTTTTTATGTATGGAGGAGAAGTCAGGGTTGCCATTTCTTAACCACAAGCTGCCCCATAACTTAGTAAATCCTTCAGTCATGTTAGATTCGGAGACTGACTGCTGCAGGTCATCTGGAATCTCACAAAGGAGTCGCTTCCTGCATTCTTTAGGAATGACTAAAGATGAAAATCAAGGGGCCTGGCACCTCTCTGCAGCTGAGAAGTAATTCTATCATCCACTATTCAGCTTCCACACCGAATATGCTAGGAGGTAATGTGCACTTTTTCCGTCCTGAGGTGTCAGTACAAAATAGACCAGTGAATGGAGATACTTTCCTCAGAATTATGAGGGTCTGTGACTTTCATGTTGTTAGGCCAGAGAACTAGAGAACTACAAACAGTTCAGTGAAACGTAGAGACCCACAGCTCATCGGTGGAGCTGGGCTATGCAAACACTTTGCATTATCTGGAATATTGCTTTTGTACCTCCAGTCTGCTGCCCCTCCCTTGAGGTTTGCTCCTCAGTGTAGTCACACTCCTCCTGGGCTGCACACTGACTGCTTCTTTATTTTCGCCTTTGCAAGACTTAGCCATTGTCTCAGCTTCCTGAAACAAGCAACACCGCAGCGTTAAACAGTAACCACTGAAAGGATGTGAAAATCTACACCTGGGAGTAACCACAGAATACTGTGGCTGAAACTGAGGGCAAAGCATAGTCCCGGGGCATGGGATGGCAGCACAGCAGTGTGAGACTTGAAGGTCCCTTGGCTGTAGCAGTCACTCAGCCAGAAAGGTTGCTTGGTTAGAAGGGGAAAATCACAAAAAAAAAAAAAAAAAAAAAAAAAAAAAAAAACCACCCCACACCAAAAAAACAACCCTGCCTGCCACCCTGCCTAATGGAAAATACTGACAAAGAAAATGTTTGCCAGCCTGGCAATCACAAGGCTGAGAAGCAGAAACATCCTTGAAAAAGTGAAGCTGGCCTCTCTTTAATACAGCTGTGGCATCTAGCATCAGAGCCTGGGATTCCACCAAGAAGCACAAAAACTAGGGACTGCAGAGGCAATTGACTGAAAAGGTGGAAAATAGTCTGGGAAATAAAAAATGCTCTGAAAGAATAGAAGCACCATCATCTATTGCCTGTACAGGTGAAAAGTAAAAAATTAGAAATATTATCATCTATTAGCTGCTTGCAGTGTTGGTGTCCTCTTCCCTCTTATGTCTCTATCATATAAAAAGCTTAATTTTAAATTCAAAATAGAACCTCTGTCTGAGAACTTCTAGTGCTGCACGTACTGTTCCTTTCCTAAACAGGCTGAATTCTCTACATGAATTTTCTATGAGATCTTGGGCTCTCATTCAGTATGCCTGACTGACTCCAGACACTGTAACACAGATCAAGTCCCTGTTGAATTTGGGACCCTTGGTAGCGATCTCTACACCCGTGCAGGCTGGGTATCCCTTTAGGTGGTGACAACACCTCTCCAGAAGCACCATTCCAGTCCCAGACACCAGGTCTCAGCCAAGGGGAACTGCCAGTCACTGGATATGCAGTATGGAAGTACTCCGGATCAGCCCACTACTTAGGTAAACGTTAAGATGAAGACAGCAGTGCTTCTCTGCCAGGGTACAGAAAGAAATCGATACCCTTTCACAGCAGAGACAGTGTCAAGGCCAGGCAGGGCTCCTGCTCTCACTTCAGCGTCCCAAGCTGAAAGCTGTAGCACATTTTCTCTAGTACTTCCTAGCACTGTGCCCTCTAGTAGAGCGAACAAACACACACAAGCAGCAGGCAGCGGCGTCTGTGCCACGCCCGGGGAGCCGGTGTGGCACTCACCGCGGAGGCAGCAGAGGCGGGGGGTGTTTTCCCCCGGCCCTCTCGGAGCTGGCTTATCTCAGCACGGTAATCATCCAGCTGGCTCTCCAGCTTCTCCCGCCTGACTCGCTCATATTCCAGCTGCGCCTCCAGCTCCCGCACAGCCCTGCCAAAAGCAAAGGAGACAAGCAGAGCATGAAGCACATCCAAACCTGCCCCGGCTGCTCCACGTGGTGCAGTGCCTTTGCCAGGGAACAGGTCAGTCACGCAGAAAGCAGCGCGGCACGCCTCAGGCCAGCCGTGCTGAGGCTCCGGAGCCTCGGTGACAGCGCTGAGCAGCAGCTTTCCTTCCCGGGCTGCCAGCGGTGCTCGGCGCGGCGGCACCACGAGATGGAGCCGTGCTCCCGCACACCGAGCCCGCACCGCGCTGCCCGTGACCGTGACCGCGCCGGGATCCCGCTGCGCCGCACCGAGAGGTGCCCCGGCAGCAAGGAAGTTGTTATCGAACTGAAACAGCACAAAGCCGACAGCGTTCTGGAAAGGTCGGGGCAGCCTTCTCATTCACATCTGGTGCTTCTACGTCCTTCCTATTGATTGGCTTAGGCACGGATGAGGAATACTCAGATGACAGCTTGCATGACTGTCTTATACACAGTTGCACAAGATCTCACTGGTCACACCCTCAACAGCTCCTAAATTATTTGAGATTCCTGGAGCTGTTTAGCTCACACATAATTCACACATAAACTGAGTCTCTGGAGTTGAGGTGGCTCTCTCATGTATCAGGATGAATTATCACACCTGCAAGGATGGAAGATCAGTAAAAGCAAAGGGGAGATACCTGCCCTCTGCATTCAAACAACGCAGGAGGAAAGCTCTCAGCAAGACCTACCATGTTTCCCAGAGTGAGGAATTCCTGACTCGCCCTTTGAGCTACCAATCAGCCTTACTGACACTGCAAGAATGGCCTGTGCTGAGGAGACAGCTGACTTCTTCCATGCTTCCAGTTAAAGAGGCACAACTCCCAAACCGTGTGGCACACCCATGGTGACAATTTCCTGCAACGAGCCCTGGTTAAAGCACTGTGAAGTGACTCACACCAGGCCTCTTACAGTCAAAAATCCTGGACTAAAGCAGAAATCTTCAAAATCTGCTACAATGGCCTTCCCAAGTAGCAACTCCTGCTTTTCATCTAGCAAAATGGTGTCGTTATTAAGTATTTTATCAATAATGTGTTTTTCTGGCCTGTGATACAAGCACCTTGGGATTTATCTACATAGGTACCCTGAGAAGGGTAGGCAGGTTTTCTGAGAAGCCCCATTTCTTTTCAAAAGAAGAGTTTGGGGCTAGGGATCTTTTCTAGCCTTCACATGTAGGATAAACTCTTCAGAGAACCTCACAATTTTTCAAGTTTAGCCACCTGAACATGCCACAGAAAGCAATACCCCTTAAAGAGCCCCAGCAGAGCCTTCTAATTGCTAGTTTTGAGCAGCTAGTTTTTGAGCAGCTAGTTTTTGAGCAGCTGCTTTATCCAAAATGAACCTTCCTGTCTGTCAGTAGTCAACAGTGACTTTTCTATCATTTAAAACCAGATTGCTCTGACCTTTCAACGTGGGCATCAATACCTAAGGTGGTTACCCTCCTCTAAAACCAGGAGAGACACTTCTAGAAGTGATGAATCTCATCCTGAAGTACATGTCTAACTATGCCCTGGAAGTGCCTACACCTCTCCAAGAAGTTTAGAAAGGAGCTTATGATAACTAACTTGGACAGAGGTGTCTGTTACCTACTGTATACATATCAAGTTAAGCAAGATGGACTTTCAGCATGAGCTGAGTCAGAGTGACCTGGAACCAGATGAAATTCTGACCTCAGTTTCCTGGCTCAGATTAGGCTGTAAAACAGAGTACTTAATTGCAATCTGTGAAACATATTACCTGCTCCAAATCCACAGACTCCTAAGTCTGCTGTCTTCTTGATGGCATATAAGCCTCCCAGACAGTGACAGTCTCCCCTCAGTGACCAAATACAGACAGTGGTTTGGGTTGGCCCAAACACATGATGGAGGTGGTTATCTACAGAGACTGAGAACAGAGGGTAGCCAAGTCTTTGACAGGCAGAGGTGGAGAGAGGCCTGTCTTTGGAGGCTGCAGTATTGTTAAATCTCTAAATCTTTGATAGCCTTTTCTTTGAAATGTAGACAGTCTGTCCATCAAATCACCTGACCAACCTAACAGAACCATTTGATTTAATAGAGACATTGAGAATTAGATCTTATGAACAATGCTTCACATGCAAAGGCAGGTTTGCTGATATTTTTTTCCTGTGGTCTGGATATGAGCTAATCCTTTCTTGAGCACAGAAACATTTTGCCAATGAACAGAAATGTTAGCAAGTCACTGAATAATCTCTGCTGCATATGCACTTCCATCCAAACCATCCCAAGACTATTGCCTGTTTTCAGATTTCCTGAAGGGCATACATGTCTTTGGCATCCTTAGAGGAAACAAAACAGCCAGAAGCTATCAGATCTACTGCACACATCTGCAGAAAAACCTGATGACTGAAAAGATGATCTTGCACAAGAATTATGGACCTATCAAGCACTTGTGTTGTGGGGCTGATCCTGGTGGTAGAAGTTTAGAAATGGCCAGACAAATTGCTGCGATTCATGTCTATTGGCCTGGTTGAAGTTGGTAAGTGGAAAAGACAGAATGGCCAAATGCAAATTTGAGTGTAAATCAGCTTTAAAACAGGATTTAAAATGGGCCCCACAGAGTTAAACATTAGCAGGGTAGAATGACCTTACTTCTCAACTTTCCTTTCTTCTTTTCTCATCTTCCTCTCCTCTTCAGTTACTCCCCCCAGCTGTCTGTAGTTGCTGTAGGCAATTTCTAGAAGTCGCTGAAGTTCTTTAATCTTGTGATAGGCCCTTACTGTAAGACAGAGTTTTCTAGGTAGGTAAAATGCAAGAAGAAGACAGTCATGCTGAAATCCAATAGTCTGGAAAATAGTCTCACAAACATAAGAGCAGAAATCACACTGCTCAGCAAACACTGAGCTACCCCTGACACCCACAGAGCAAGCAGATGTCAAAAACAAATAGCAATCCAACACTGTTGCACCAACATGGATTGAAATGGTCTAACAATTATGATCTGATTGCCTTCTGCTTGCTTTCTATTTCAATTTATTTGATATCCTGTCAACCATCTCATAACAAAAAGATCGGAGCAGTTGGCAGGAACTGTCCTAGTTAGGACTATGATGTCTTGATAACTTTTGCAAACAAGGAATGATGAAAACAGAGTGCTTACTGCGTGCATTCCTTTTCTCTGCCTTATCCAGGGTTAAATCTTCTTTGCTATCTGTACTCCCTTCCACACCATGTGTCTCAAAAAACTTGATGTTGCTTGCATTTAGTTCTTCATCACTAGAGTTACTGTTTCCAGTTCTTGGTGTCAAAAGTTCCACAGCCGCCAGATGGCCAAATCTGCACAGACAACAGTTAAAATCTGGAAAAGCACATGTGGTAGAAACTCTCAAACTGTCCATGCTCCCATTTATCAGAGGGGTTTCAGGACTAAAGGAAGCACTGTACACACACTACAACTATCTATCTACTTTTTGTAGTATTCTTATGGCATGAGCTCTGCCTCGATGGAATCTTATGGCAATGGCTCCTACATCACAGGCATCTCTTTCCTTTGCAGGGTTTCTTAATTGAATCTCATTAGAATCTGTATTGTTTTTATTAATGCAAAAATTAGCTGGCCTCTGCTGCTTCTCATTTACTTTGTACAGCAAACTGTGAGCACACAGGCTCAAAACTGTTCTCTTGCAAATGAACTAGTTTTCCTGTTTTGTGTCTGAGCTCACCAAAAAGAAAATTAAATTAAGTGAAAATTAAAAGCTTTTATAGTTACAAGGTTATAGCTACAATAAAGTCTTGCTTATCACTCAGAGCTGGAATTCATGGGCTTGATCTGTTTTTTCTCTATCACTGAAAATCAGGATTAATTCCAACAAAGCTGACATGATATTGATACACAAATAGTAAGTAAATAAGTGTCAGAGCTACAGGATATGTAGTGCTACCTCTTGGCTACATCCTTTGGAGTCTCTCCAGCATCATTTGTAATGTCACAGTCAGCTCCCATTTCAACCAACCACTGTAAGCAATGGATATGCCCCTGTTCAGCAGCTAAGGGAAGGAAGGCATACAGAAGTCAATTATATACAATTGAAGTGTTTCAAACCTAAAATGTCCTCCTCTTGCCATTATCTGACATGTCAGAAATTTGGCTCAGTAAGACACTGCAAGGGAAATACTATTTCAAGAGGAGCCTGTATCGAGATGCTGACAATCACTTGGGTACAACAGAGTTTTGGGGAAGAGCATGCAGTGTGGTTTGGTGACTCTTTCTAGTACTAGAAATGCACTGGCAGCTCTTGTTGAACACAAGCCGAACTAAACTTGCCCAGTCTCATGTACAGATCACAAGACACACAAATAACTGCTGCCCTAGTAAGAAAGGCCTGCATGCCACAGTTTGGCAGCCAAGTGCTATCACCTCTCCCTGGCTTTGGGCTCCCAGGTGTCAGACTCAGCTGGCTGCCCCAACCTATGGTGTGTGCTGCTGTCTCAGGAGAGAGAAGCAGGGCTTTGTGCTGGAGCCAAAGGTATAGCATTTCTTGGGGCAGACACTCAAGGCAGCACCTCTCAGCAGCATTGTAACACATATGATGTGCCATGGCCACTGCTCCCACCACATGGTGCCAGGAACAATGTCTCACTTATGGAAGATGGTATTTGGCAAGAATAGATGAAACTGTACACTGATTTTCTCAAGGAAGAATAAATCAATTTCTAGGCAGCACTCCCTTTTGGATATCTTTTATATTTGTTTTCTTACTGAGATAAGGAAATGAAGTTACATCATCAACATGTAAACACTGGGGATGAAACAACTGTAGGTCAGCATCATTCCAAGAAGAGAAAGTGGAATTTTAAAATCGCTACATATCAGTTATTTTAATAGGAACTTAAATAATGTTTTTAAAATTCTACTATATATCTAGTCAAAAATAAATGTAGGAAATGTGGTAAAATCATATTATAATAATGCTTCCCTCTTTCTTTAATCTTTTGTTTCTTCTTTCAGACAATACTGTGAAACCCCAAAGACAAAAGAACTATTTTTTCTGTAATGCGAGCAGTCCACTACATGTCAAAGTGTCAACCAGAAGTTTACCTTTCTTCACAGCATCTTACCAAATGACTTTGTTCTGGTTTTTATAACATATCCCCACAGTACTGATGTGTTCAAAAAATAAAGGCCCAGGCTACAGTACAGATCATTCTTATACTTAGCCAGACAGATGTTTCTAAAAGCAACATCTTGCCTGATTAAAAAAAAAAAAAATCACAACTATTTAGTTATATTAAATTAAGTGAAAATTAAAAACTTTTATAGCTAGAATACAGCCTTGCTTATCACTCAAAGCTGGAATTCATGTGCTTGATCTGTTCTTTCTCCATTGCTGAACATCAGGATTAATTCCAACAAACTTGACATTATATCGATATACAATAGTAAATAAATGTCAGAGCTACTTAATTTTCAGTTTAGATGCTGATTTTCTCTTCATTGTAAGCTCTTTTTCCTTGACTTGAGTTTGGTTATATTGTTTTCAAAGTGACCCATGCACACATACATTACAAAATACAGGGTTTGGGGCTGCCTTTTCAAGCCCTCAAAAAATGAGATGCTGTTTGTCATTAAATTTATCTGATAAGCAGCCACTTGAAAAACAAAGTAAATGCATCAGCGACAAAGAGTACCAAGCTGAAACACAGATCATATTTACTGACCTTTGTGCAGGAGTGTGGATCCCTTATCATCCCTCTCATTAATATTGACTACTCCACCTCTCACTAGTCTTCTCACCACTAACAAGTCCCCATTGAAAGCAGCATCATGGGCTGGGAAAGCTAAAACTGAAAATGAAAGGCACATGTTTCCACGCAGATGCCAGCAGTTCTACTGAACATGTCTCACAGCTCACCTCTCTCATAGCAACTTATATTTGGACGCTTCAGAAGTAGCAAGGATAATGCTACTTAATCAGCTAAAATGCAGCTGTGTAACCAGCAGTGCTCACCAGACACTTGACTAAACAAGTCTTAGTTATGGCTACAGGCATCTCATACAGTGAAGAGATTAATTTCACAAAACTGAAATAACAAGTACACCTTTGTGCACTTCTACAGAATTACACATAATGCCTAGTTTAAGTGTATCTTGATCCATACTCACCTTCCTGTGTCTCTGGATGTTCCTCCTCTTTTTCCACACCATCAATGTACTGCAGAATATTATCTTTGTAGAATTGCTCAGCCAAGTCCCTTGGAGTCTCTCCATGGTCATTCCTGGCTTTCAGAGTGTGTGTAACACTGGCCATTTTCCCGACCAAGAACTTAAAGCAATGCAAGTGTCCTTCCACTGCTGCCAGATGTGCTACAGCACAAATGAAACAAAGGGTGCTAGAGCTGAGCCCTGCTGCCCACTGAGAAAGCAATGGTTGCTTTCTGGTTAGAGCTGGCTCATCTACCAGCACATGAGCCATCCAACACTGCACAAGGGGAAGAGCAGCCTCAGCTGAACTGTGCTCCCACCCAGCACAGAGTTCAGCTCCCACCCAGGACAGAGTTCAGCTCTAGGCAAAGGAGGTAAAGCTGCCAAGGATGGGATCTGCAAAGGTGATTCCCTGGTGGAGCTGATTGCAGGAGACAGAACAGACTCCAACAGAGCACTGAGGCCTAGTTCAGAGAGTGCACTGCTGGGGCCTCACTTCCCCAGGAACACGGATCTCGCTGACCCTGCTGTCCCGGGGATATTCCTTGTGGAGGGGGGACAGCAACCAGTGTCCTTGATTGGGAGCTAAAGCCAGTTCTGCTTTAGGCTCTACTGTGCCACCACAAATAAGTTGCATCACAGCCTTGGTTACCCCACCTATAAAATGAGGACTGTGATAGGTGCTTTAGTGGACAAAATATTAGACAGTACATTCCTCACCTGACCTTAAGGCTATGCAGAGGTTTACTTATTTAATATTACTACAGTGGTGGCCTACAACAAAGTAAGAAGTACCAAACACAAGCTGACTCATTTGACATACATAATAATCCCATTAATGAGAAGAACTTGCCAAATAAATGCTTATTATGATCTATCACTCCATGAAAATGCTCTGTAACAGCTGGCTGATGTTCTAGAGACAAAAGGATTTGTTTGTCTCCAGGTAAGAATCTCACTGTCTTCATAATCAACAAAAAATGTTCTCAGGACCCCAAAAACCCACGTCACTTCATTTTTGGCACACACACAGGTTCTCTATAGCAAACCAAACCATCCACAGCTTTCCAGAGCATAATTGCTCTAAAAAGTCATGGACATTGGTTTTACAGCAAGATGACAATACCCCTGTACAGATAATTGTTTAAAATCTGAGCTTCACTGAAATAAGGGCAGTTTTTGCCATTGTCTGAATTTTAGTCAGTGAGTTAGGTTCTCAGGGAGAAGGGAAAAGAAGGGTACTTAAAGGTAAGTCAGCTAGTCAAAAACTGACTCAACCCTTATGAATCCATTTTCAGATACCTAAAATCTGTTGGTATCCCAACGTCTGTGTTTCAGCTTCTCTTTTATAAAATCAGATTAACAATATTCACAAGTCAAAAAACTGTGTCTGTGAAAAATATTTAGAATAGGTTTGACTAGTGTGAGCAATAAAAGAAGCAAGGACATGGCCCAGAAATGAATACAGAGAGACAGCAAATTGAAATGTTCAGTTAATAAACTAATAAACACAGCCCATTCTGTATATTGAATGCGCCACAGAATTTTTTTTCCTTCCAAAATATTAGCAAGGAAATTAGCAAAGATAGTTAGACCCCTTGCTGTAACACACATATACAAAAGATGCAGCCAGTTTTCAAGTTCCAGGTGCCTGGCACTGCAACCTCAAAAAATTTCTTTCAGTATTCTCTTGGGAAAAATTATTGCACAGTTCAGCTAATCTTGAAGCTGAAGTGTGTAAAGATAATTTAAGTTCACTTCTGTTACACAAGCAGAGAAGCTGTTTTGCGCAGTACTTCTACTAATCTGTTACTAGCCATGTCCCAGTATATCCTCTTTCCTTTGGAAAATAGTATGATCAAATGAAACAGAACAAAGGTTGGACAATCAAGCTTCTGTAGATGTCAAAATACAACAAAACCAGTTTTCTACTAATCATTTTATGCAGAGCATTAAGTAGAACTGTGCTGGCATCTTCTTTCTCTCCACAGAAGTCTGTTATCAGGGAAGTGTTCCCAAATGCAAATAAACCTGTCTTCCATGCTGCCCCCAGGGTGCCTCAGATCATGACCCTTTATTGCTAGTGCACCAGATCTCCTGCTGGGATGCAGGAGCCTCACATCCTTTAACAAGACCCAGGTTTGAAAACACAGAATGGCTGTTTCCTAGGTAAGTAGTCCATAGTAGAGGGTAAAATGTTTTAAGAAGGGATTTATAAAGTTAACTCTATACAAGTTATAGAGAAAAACATGCTCTTTGGAACAAATAATGTGACAAACCATAAGAAGGAAAATGCTAAAAGGAAAAGGATGCAAGGAGAATGCAAGACAGGAACAATACCATTGAGCTTACAGAGGCTATCGAGGCAGTGGTATGTTAGGGAGAGGGATAATGGAAAAAATACAAAAAGCAAGGAACAATCACTGGCAAATTTTTATACTGAAGTGAATACACTGATAATTATGAAAAGAAATGGCAGGTAATCCAGAAAAAACACTATTCCAGAAATCAAGATGAAGAAATCACAGGGAAATGAAAACAACTGTTCTACAAAATCAATTAAGAAACAGTGGGATACAAAAACTTGTGTGCAAACACACCAGAACCTCATCACACTATCAAAGTCAAAAAGTAACACATAGCAGCTGAAACTGCCTCCCCCTCCACCTGTCCTTCTCCTGTGACCTCCACTGGCATACAGGAGATGCTGCTCCCCATTCCAGCATTTGTGAGCTCTCATTCTTGCTAGCAGCAGCAGGAAGTGAATGGGATACTATCACCAACAGAGTAACACTTTGGATTTTATAAATCCTCCCATCATTATAAAAATGGGCTATCTATGTGGATTGCATGGAATCAAACAGCAAATGCTGCTGCTGTGCATTAGTTATAATTTGCTCAATCATCACATTTCACAACAACCGTAAAACAAAGGTTTAAAAACATCTGATTTATCCTGACATACCTGGAAGGTTTCCATTGTTGTCCACATCATCTACACATGCTCCCCATCGAACAAGAAGCTGCAAACACCCCAAGCGACCATGAAAAGCAGCATAATGAACAGGTTTCCAGTTATTCCTGTCTGAAACATTTACATCCTAAAATGAAAGTATCAGGTTAATTCACTCACTTCTGAATCCTAAGATGCAAGACAAATTTTATATATGGGAACCCACTGTTCATTGTGTTAAATTATTTAAATGAAACCAAATAACATTTTTCAAAGTTCATGCGTTATATGCAGTTCCAGTTTCAAGACAGGTATGTTTCACAGGTTCTTGCTTTTACTTAGTACACTTAGAAAATGTGCATTTTTATGTGGGAATCCAGGGCTTCCCCCTGGCTGCCCTGGCAGGTCTGGGACCCTGGCAGGGGGTCAGAAACCCCCCTGTACAGAGCCCCGAGAGACACTGTCTGTGATCTCTGTCCATGGAAAAGAGTTTTCAATCTTACAGGATGAATTACAAGCTCTGAGTGTTTGATAGGAGTAATAATTAAGTGTGGCACGGGTGCAAAAGTAAAATTTTAGGATTCTAGATTAGGGGTCCAAAGGGGACAAGATGGAGGAAATTGGGTGTGTCTTGTCCTTTTCCTCCTTCTCCATGCCCTCCATGTTTCCCTGTAGGGCCGGGCTGTGGCCGCGCAGCAGGACGCGGGCAGGAGCTCACCGCCCCGGCGCGCAGCAGGCTCTGCAGGGTGTACGAGTGCCCGTGCGCTGCGGCCAGGTGCGCGGCCGTGCACCCGCGCTCGTCCCGAGCTGCCGCGTCCGCTCCGTTCCGTAACAAGGCCTGGAAGAAAATGCGAAGCACACGTTCATTTCACAAGCTGAAAAAGCAAACATTTCCCAGAAGGATGGTTTATGATGACCAGCAGGATAACTCTGGGCTGACCTCAGGGGTCTAGTATTGCACAAACCAGATCTGTTTGCACAGACAGCACAAATGAGTGCTCTGGTTTGAAAATTACTAACTTAATTTGACATGTCAAGACATCAAGATGAGCTACTCATAGCTCCCTGAGGGGCTCACTCAGCTGATCTTCATAATGAATTTGTCCAGTATTACGGTCTGCCCCACTAACTTTTGCTTGAGAGTACTTGCAGTACCTGCATGCAGGCATCCTGCCCTCGGATGGCCGCGAGGTGAGCCGCCGTCCAGCCTCTCACAGTCACACGGGCGGTGTCAGCTCCATGCCAGAGCAGCCACTGAAGGCACTGCTCAACAAAACCAAAGGGCTTTTTATTTAACTATGCACATCGGGTCTCTGAGGCACATTTCGATTAGAATTTACCCATCAAAGTTACATTTAAAAACAGTGTTGGAATACTTCCTTATGGAAATAGGAGACCCCAGATCATGCCTTAAACATGTATTTGTGCATTAGGAAGTTATGGGTAAGTTACACTTTCCAGGTTTCACCCAAGGGTGCAAAATGTGCAAGTAACCTACTAATTCAGATCCTAGCATCACTGTTACAGTATGACTTTTTCATCTTACTCTTCTAGATTTAAAATGTGATCTGTGACAGTATCCATATGGCATGAGGTAAAAGCTTTGGAAAAAACAATGCAAACATGATCACATGAATTCCAGCTAAAATTACTGGCACGAAAAAGTAATGTACTAAATTTAAAGCCCCATTTAATTTATTAGGCTTCTTAGGCATATATAATCCCATTTCTCTTCTCATCCTTCCATGGCCTAGTTTTGTTTTATTCATCTTTTTCCAGCAGATTTCCATTGCTTGCAATGGAAAGCTTCATGAACTATCCAAAGACAGCTAGAGGAACAGTTAGAACTTTTTATTATGTATTACTATGATTTATTATCTTTTTCCAGGCCATCTTACAGCTTCCTCCACTATTTCTGCCAAGGAGCTTAGTGACAAACAGATGACAGTAATTCAATAAAGTCTAAAAGACTGCAAAATAGGAGAGTCAAATGGAAAATGACAGAACTTATAGAGGCAGAAAGGGTAGGTAAGCAATCTGGTTTTGGGGCTGACATGATGATTAGCATTTTCTTGACTGTGTCTCTGCATTCCAGAAGCAGCTCTGCACTTAGCAATTCTTGAGTCCAGCAAGAACATCACGTATTTTCTTTTGGGACATGAATGGCCTTGCTGTTTCAAGTTTAGACTGCCATGAACAATGAACAAGGAGGCTGCAAGAAGAACGAGAATGCTGTGCTGAACACAGCAGTTCAGTCCTTCTGGAGGTTTAAAATATTAACACAATCACCTAATTTCTCCACCACTATTCAACATTTTCATTTATTAAAATAAAATGTATTAGGACTATTTCTACAGAGAATGAGCATATTTTCATGTCACTTCTCACCTGTTTCTGTCACCTTCAGAACATTTTACACATCCTACAGGATTTTCTAGGTGTCTCAAAGGAAGGAAAAAATGCAGTAGAGACAAAAGAAGGTTATGAGTCTGAAAGGGAGGCCATAAGGCACATTTTGCTCAGAGTAAGAAACCAAATGTTTCATAAAATGGCAGAGTTCATTAGGTAAATTGCCTGGGTCTTCAGAAAGAAAAAAATAAAATAAAAAACCCTGTACTCCTGCCCTTGGTGAATATATTTCATAAGAAAAACAAGCAGAGATTATTGATTCAGTCTGCTCAAAGCAATGTTGTGTTCAGCCTCTCCCAAAGAAGGAAATATGGACTTATCAAAGCCCAGCTATGCCTATACACTAAGGTAATGTTTTACCTCCAGACTTCCCGAGTGGGCCGCACACTGCAAGCGTGTAAATTTGTGAACTACATCCACCTCATTAAGACTGGCTCCACTTTGTATCATCGATGCAAGCTGTTCTACATCCCCAGCTTTCACTGCTTCATGCACACTAGTGTAATTTTGCTTCTTCTTGACAACTAGTGAGGAGTAATAAAAGGGCATTAGTCCACTGCTTAAATCAGCAATATTTAAGAGACAGAGAATGTGTGATGAATCAAAGAAATATCAGAGTTGACATTCATGGCAGAGAATCAAACTCTAAATGTAGAAGCAGTAGGATAAAAGATACCAGGCCATGGTATCAAATAACCTATGTCCTCCCTTCAGGCCTTTTCACTATTAACTACATGACTGGAAACAATGAGAATTACATATCCAAACCCCTTGCAACATCTTGATACCTTGACAAAACTTGTAAACAGAAATATGAGATGTAAGCAGATCTAATGGCCAAGAGGGATAATTTCAGATAGCCTAATAAGAAAGGAACCTAAACCAATTAGTATTCACCTTCTGCAGTAGTCATCATTCTGGTACCAAAATGCAAACACTGTGATTACACTTCACACTGCTGGAAGTCCTGAAGAATTGGGCTACTGTTTAACAAGTCAAGAAAGCATAAAACTGAAGGTCTCAAGGTATTAGTGCTTCAGCTCCTCCTCTGCCTGTGGAGAAGAAATGGTAATAGCAGTTAGCACTGTTACACAATTTGAGGTAAAAAAATATTAAAGAATATAAAAGAGATATTGCACAAAAAGATTTGTCGTATTTGTAAAAAAGCACTAGATATAATTAAAAACATCCTCTGCAGTCTACCAGTGCCTATTTTTATGTAGTCTGTAGTGTGATAGTAGAGCTCGAGCAGATTCGGCATTGCCACAGAGAGGAGGGGGGGAAGTAAAGCTCCAGCACTGCAGTCTGACAGCAACACATGCTGTGTGTGCTGTAACACACCGCTGGATCCTGTGCCTGTGCCTCACTCCACCTCCACCTCCCCAGCGTGGCAGGCTGCATCATTGCCCTGCACAAAACCAGGATTCCATCCTGCAAAACACTGTACAAACAAACAGCAGCAGCAGCACAGAAACACAGAATAGTTCTAGAAGGAAGGAGCCTCAAGAGGTCATCTAGTTCATGTTTTGAGGTTTGAGTTGTTTAGGTTATTTTAAAGAACAGTTTCATCAGGACGTAATTTTCCCCCAAGGAAGTAATTGCTCATTATACCAAGTGAGGGTTACAGACTTCAGTCGAATTACACAACATCACAGTCTGGCCTGGCTGATTACACTGCTCAGCAAAGTTCTAATGTGTTTAACACAGTGTTGCGGTACAGCAAGTTCAAGGCAACTTTTTTTTTTTTTTTTTTTTTCCTCCTTGACCCAGAGGAAAAGCAAACAACAAGGCCCACCAGCAGAAAGAATTTTGTCTCCCCTGTCCCTCTAGATACCTACTACTGCATGGAGATGAATGCCAAGGGTGGGTGGCTGCACTGGCTTCTTGGCACAAGACAAAGGCAGCAGCCTGGGACTGAAGCTCAGAAAGAAGCTGTGAACATCAATTTTGTAAGAAGACACATTGAATGTTCAAAGCAAAGGGCGGGCTCCATAATTCTAGTGCAATTTTTTAACCAAAAACTGTTATCAAACACTCGTTCAATGTTCTGGGAGAAAAGTTGCAGAAATAATTCAGCAAAAGCACTTTGAGATCGATACCCGCCCAAAATCCAGTTAAAGAGATTAAGTGAAGAAGGATATGGCACGGAATAGGGAAAGGCACAGTTGAGTGTTGCGGTGTTTCCGTAACACACGAGCCCAATCCCCCGGAGCTCGGCGCCGGCAGCAGCCCCGGGGCCGCGGGAGCGGCGGGCCCGGCCCGGCCCGTCCCGCCGGGGCGGAGGCGGAGCTGCCAAGGCCCGGGGCAGGGGGAGGGCCCGGCCGGCCGGCGCCAAACACCGCCCTCCCCGCCCTTTTGGTGGATGCGGAGCCGCCTCAGTGCCGTGTGTGGATCCGGGCGGAGCCCCGCGCTACAGACCCGGGGCTCGGGAGAGCCGGTCCCGCCCCGCGCCGCAGCGAGGGCCGGGGGAAGGAGCGGGCGGAGGAGGGGCGGGCGGGGCGGTCTCACCGGCCGGAGCGGGGCACAGCCGCCCCTCGCAGCGCAGGGCCGGCAGAGCGCTGTCGCCGGGAGCAGCTCCCTCCACCTGCTGCTGCTGCTGCTCCCCGCCCCGGCGTTGCCATGGGCGCCGGGCTCGCCCTGCCCGCGGAGGAAAATGGCGGGCGGGGCGGGAGAGGCGCGGGCCCGGCCCCGCTGCACGGGCTGCGCTGCAGCTGCCCGCGGCTTTCCGCGCCTTTAGGCAGCCCCGGGCTACAGCCTTCACGGAGAGATGTAACGAGTACCAGTTGTCATCTCGGAACTCCCCAGTAATGCTCTGAGCAAGCATTGAACCAGTTTGTGCTCTGGATGATGGGACTCCAGTCACGTTGTGGGCATCTTTAACCCTCGTCTTTCCTGCAGTGACGTGATCCTGCTCCTCAATTCCCTTAGTCAAAACCAGCTGGCACCCTGGGCGTAAGCCGGGTTCCCTTGGTTGAGGGGGAAAAAAAGGACGCTGTATTTCCAGAATCCTGCTTCCAGGCAGAATGAACCCTTCCCAGCAGATTTACAGGTGTGCAGTGATAATTACATGGACCAAGGGAGTTTAATGAACCATTTAGGGTTTAATTATCCTTGTCATTAAAGAACTGTCATAAAGCCTATTTCTGCAACTTACAGGTCTCATTTTTGTTCCATCTTCAGTAGACAGAGTAAGTTGTTCCCTGCAGCCACACACACCACTGTATGGACTGACACCACTCTGATCCATTGTATTTTTGTTCCTCTGGACTGTCTCTAATTAAACAGCATTTTAAAGTCTGATATCTAGAACAGGGCAAGCTCACAACTACAGCTCCAACCTTAATAGAAGAATCATATTACTCACATCTTTAATAAAACTGCATGAAGCCTGGGTGTCAACATGGAAAGAAGTTTTTGCAGCTAACATCTGCACTGCTGATTATTTCTACTTACACACTAAGGAGGAATTCTGACTCCCAAGTATTCCCACTACAAAAGTAATATGCTAGGACTGCAACACTGCTTTCTGAGTTTTAGTGCTTCTGTCTTGCTCCCAGCAAGTTAAAAATACACACTGTAACTAGCAGAGTGAATAAAACATCAAATGCATACTGAAACACACAGCTTTATTTCAATTCACACAAACGTAACAGCCACACAGACCCATCACTGAAAGGAAGAGACTCACACTCAAATATATGCTTCATTTTATTTATAACATTTAAGAAATATTAACATCTCAGGATATCTGGTTTACCATCTAAGTCCAGTCATAAGCAACAAAAAAAAAAAAAAGAAAAAGAAAAAAAAGAAAAAGTTAACCATGTTTCAAATGAGCATTCTTACATTCATTCCCCCCTGTAACGTAAAGAAAATGCAGCTTTGTTAAATTTGTGTTTGACTAATGGAAAAAAAAAATCATTAAAAATGTCTTAACTACCAGGCATCCTGGTTTGTTAATTTTTTTTGTTGGCACTTATGTTCACCACAATCAAGCACTCCAGTTGGTTTGTTAAATTTTCCCCTTCTACCCAGAACTTTCTGTAAGTTTTTCTGCGGATTTTTTTATTATTTTGTTGTTGTAATTGTTTTTTTAAACATCTGGATATGTAAGGTTGTTCAAATAACTTTAAAAAGACAAGGAATCTAGGCCTGTCTGAGAAGCTCCTTCCCTTGATAACCCACCTATGGGAAACTGAAGGAAGAAACTTGCTTTCATTTTTCTGAATCTTATTAAGCAAAAATTCATTTTAATTAATTTTAAACTGAAAAAAGTACAGAAACACTGTATTTATTTGATGGTGTGCATAAACATTACACTCCATACATAGCAAAAATATCTTTTATTTATAATTTACATTTCAACAAGTGAAAATTTTACATTTTTACATATACCATTAAATTTTCACGCATCTACAGAACTTTCACACCATGACACCTGAAACTCTGCAGGCAATAAGAAATTTCAAATACAAAAATGTATTTATTAACCAAACAGTAGTTGAGGCCCTGCCTCAATTGGACATTTTATTCATATAAAAAGTATTCGCCTTCCAGAATTAACACAGCAGCTCTCCTGTAAAAAAAAAATCATACCGCAGTTTATTTAAACAGACTCCTCAGGTTCTGTTTTGATTTCTGTAGATGCAGGTGTGGTCTCTTCTGCACAGGCAGGAGGGGTGTCATCAGGCTCTTCTTTGATTTTAGGTGAGTCACAGGACTCTTCTGTTTCTTGTTTAACAATGTCCAACATTATATTTAGTGGATTTTCTGAGGGAGTCTTGCTGGGAGACGGTGTGCAATCAAATGATGATGTCTGCGAAGTGAAAGTCAATGCAGCATTAGCACACTAAAATAACCATTTTTAGCCTCTTAATTTTTTTGCTTTTTTTCGAAATGCCAAATATGTTGATGGTCAGGCACTCAAAATCCAACCTTCTACTCTTGTCAATCTTTTAAAAAAACAAATTCATTTTTTTAATAGCATTATTTTTTTTCCAATTCCTTTGAAAAGTATCACCAAGTGGTGATGAAATGCTTAACACATTACCATGAGCTGGTGTAATTCCCAAAGCATTAAAAATGTCACACACACACCAATACCCATTTACTCCATTGTTACAAATTCCTAAGATTACACATTACTCCACAATAAATCCATCAAACCATGGCTTTGCTTTATGGCACACAAGCTGCCATGGTACACCACAACCAGAAATGCACCTCAGCTAATTCTGTATTATAAACTTGCCATGCCCAAGACCTCCATGTCTTAGGCAAGAGAAATGAGCAGCACATTCTGAACACATCTGCTCCCTGCAAAGTCAAGATAAGAAGCAAACAAACTGAAAGCAAAATGCTTCCAAAAAAATGAAAGATTCACTTACATTCTGGTAATCTTCATAACAAGATGGATGGTAAATCTGAAAAAAAAATGTTATCTATTTAAATATGTAAAAATAAATTATAGCAGCATCACTGATAATGAACTGAACAGTGTCTAGTACACATTATGACAAAATTCATCTAGAGAAACTATGGTCTGAACAGGCTAAGTATGGTGTCAACTACACCTGCAACAAGATTTTATGATATTTAGGAAATGTTATCATAGAGAAGGCTGGTAAGTGCTGGGAATTACATAAACCTGGTGAGTGCTGGGAATCATCTGTGCACAGCTGCATGCAGGAGGAACTGAACCCATGCCTACACCCATACACAGAGACATGCATTTTTCTTTGAGCACTGCAGTGTAAGGGAGAGCTAGTGAGCTCATACCAATGACACCAGGATTTCAGGCACTTCCAAAGGCAGAGATATTTATGTATTTGGAAGCCAGAAAAACTATAATAGGAATCCTTCAAGAGAAAAAGAGCACTTGCAACCCCCTGCTGTTTTTTTTTTTCTGTAATTCTTCAGGGGTTTTACTATAAATTAGCATCATGCGTAAATAAGATCAGATTACCTTTTCATCTACCCTGATAGCATTCTTCAGATGCCACTCTTCCTCTTCCTCATCCCAATACTGTTCAAATTGTTCTTGGCAAATTTCACAGCTCTGAAAATTTATTGGAATAATAGAGATAAATCATATTATTGCAATTTGCTGAACACATGAAATTCAAGAATCTAGAAGGAGTCAAATAAGGTTCTTTTAAATTAAGTATATTAAGCCTAGAACATGATCTTTCCTCTACACTTTAAAAAAACACTTAAATAATTAGTAAACCTTAATTAAAAATTGAGTATGGTTTGCAGACAAAGGATCACCCTCTGGCCCTGAATACTCTGTTACTTGAGAAAGGTAAGCTTTACCCCTTTAGCTAGTTAGTCTGCAAAGCATTTTGTAACAGTGTAATGCTGTCTTACTGTCATGTAAGACAATCCACTGCAGCGATTTAACTAGTTTTATTTATGGCAATATCTTAATTTTTCCCCCTTAACCTGCAATTTCAAGTCAAACAAGGCAGAAGTTTTTTAGTACTTTTGTGAAAAATTATCAACCCAGAGAACAAAGCACAAAAGGTGCTTTTTAGAATTTAAATAAAAGGCCTTTCTGGTTTCATAGCTAGTTTATTAGAGACTTAGCACATAAAACTAAATTGTAATTCTAACATTTGTATTTGATTACTACACCAATTCATCTACCAAAATACAGCTCTACTGGTTAGAGATTCAAATTGTAGTATTTCTTCTTCTAAGGCCTATCTGCTACCAAAAAAGAAAATTTTGTGTTTGAAAAGTACCAAAAACCCAGTAAATCCTGTAGTTATCTGAATGACAAACGACCATCAAAGGACAAATCGCTTATGCTATTTTCTCTACATTAACACACTTTGCCCATTTCAACTCTGCTAAAACCACACAATTCCAATGGCTGTGGATTTTTTTAAACTACAGGTTTCTACTACTCCTGACCCTGGGAAGCAGCCATTACATACACAAATACACAACCTATGCAGGGGCTACACAAAGGCCCAAGTACAATATTCCAGTTTACAATTACTAATAAGAATACAGTACAAGCCTTTAAAATATAGATTCTTGCTATCTGGCAAGCTGAAACTTACCTCCACTGCTCCAGCTGGTCCAGCTGGGACACTCTGAAACTCCTTCTCTTTCGCAGCTTCCTGTGTTTTCAACACAACCTCTTCATGAGCTTTTTCAAAGAACTGGCTTTTAGCACGCTCCTCTAGATCTGCTATTTCTTCAAATTCAATCCAGTCCTAAGGAAAGTGTTTGTTCTCACTCAGACATCCCAAAGTATCATATTTAATAAATGTTACTTTGTTGAAACTGAAATATTTCCCACATGCAGCATAAGCACAGTGTACTCCTTCCCGCAGTGCAACACTTCAAAAACTCTCCTCCCAGAAAAACCACTATCCTTGAAATTCCGTTCTCAGTGGAATGAAAACAGTGCAGTAAGCAGCTTTAAATTGTTTATTGTTCATCACACAATTGCCTTTTGTATTCTGACAGGCATTTGCGGAGTACTGAAGTATCTAAGACATCACTGTTTATCACAACCAACTCCTGTGATGATGCAAATTTCAGCTGTAATCCTACAGCACATGCAGGAGTAAAACACAGAATCCAGCCTGTAACTTATCCACACAAATACTGCATTACTTACTGTTAAACTGTAGTACCATCTCCTGTGTGTTATTTTTCTGCTAACATCTTTTTCTGTCCGGTTCTGGCGATAATGCCAATCTAAATGATCTGCATAAACATCTGTCTGTGAAGTAGTGAATCTCATTCCACAGGAGTAACACTGAATTCCAGTGTACAGTCGATTTATAACACTATCATAACGCCTACAAAAAAAGAGAAAAATCTTAGCACTTCTTTAAAAAGCAACAGTAAGACGTTTCTCAGTAAATTGCTTCATTTGCCTACAGTAGTAGGAAAAAAGCACAGATCTGCTCCAAGTTAAAAGTACGCAATATTACCTTAATTCATCCTGATTGTCATAGCACAATCAACTTAAACATTCAAAAAACAATGGGCTCTATTTAACAATTCATGAGAAACATGCTAGTGTTGTGTCTCATTCCTGCTAGCTTTTCTCACCTAATAATGCACAAATAGCATTTGACCCAGCTTTACAAGGCACCACCAAAGCAGTAAAATTAAATTCATAGAATGGTTTGGGTTGGAATGGATCTCAGAAAACCATTAGTTCCAAGCCCCCTGCCATGGACAGGGACACCTTCCACCACATTGCTCAGGGCCCCATCCAATCTGGCCTTGAATACTTCCAAGGATAGGACATCCAGAGCTTCTCTGGGCAATCTATTCCAGTGTCTCATCATCCTCTCAGGTAAAGAATTTCTTCCTACTATGTAGTAAATTTCTTCATCACTCTGAGGCCATTTGCCCTTTTCCTATCACTACATGGCCTTGTGAAAAGCCCTTCTCCAGTTTTTCTCTTAGGCTCCTTTAGGTACTGGAAGGTTACAGTAAGGCCTCCCTGGAGCCCTTTCCTCTCCAGACTGAACCACCCCAAATCTTAGCCTATCTCCATAGCAGAGGTTCTCCAGTCCCTTCATGATCTTTATGGCCTCCTCTGGAGTCACTCCCCAAAGGTCCATGTCCTCCTTGTGTTAGGACCCCAGAGCAACACTGCAGGTGGGGTCTCACCAGAGCAGAGGGGGAAAATCACCTCCCTTGACCTCCTTGTCACACAGCTTTTGATGCAGCCCAGGCCTGGGCTTCACTGCCTATCACAACCTTAGTGCTGAAGTAACAGCACGCGTATTTGTGTAAAGCTAAGTTTTCCCATGTTAAATTTCCATCTTTTTTCTTTCTTCAACAAGGCTCACATCAAACAATGCAGGTTTCACCTTCTCGGAACCACAAAGTGACAGATAATATGTTAAAAGCTTTTAACTGTCTTGGATGAACTATCTAGCTACTGCCACGTTGTTATTCCTACTGTAAGCCCACTCTACTATACGCACTGTCTAAGTTCTTCAACTATGAAGTTAGTGAGGTCTGGAACATTCTGATCTTCATTCTGATCATCATCTTCTTCTTCAGCAGTTGGCTGGGACGATGTTTCATTTGCTTCTAGAAACCATGAAGATATTATTTTATCAAAATTTCAGTACATCATCAGAAAGAAATTATGTGCTCCTAGAAGTTGTTTTTTTTTTTCAAACATTATTAATACTATCTGACTATGGTCAAACACAAGTGTGTAAGAGCTAAATAAGTTATCTTTGACACCATTTCAAAAAAGCATAAAAGAAAATAAGCCAGAATTTCAATTGAGGAAAACAATATTTCACCTCAGTGTTTGGCATTAAAATTCAGTCTTCACAGATACAAAAATATTTCACAAGATGAAAAGACCCTGATGATAATCAAGAACAAGTTACAAAAGCACCAAAGAGAAAACTGACTGCTCTGATAGCTGAAATGTAAATTAAACAAGATACTACAAATTTACCCAATCACATGCACTAAATTCCTTCCAAAATATAGAGTTCAGTTTAAAAAAACCTATACAGGAGTTCACAGTAGTTTGGATACTCAGATTTACACTTGAACTGTGGATAGACTTGATAGTAAGAACATAATAAATATACATACGTGCTGAAGTGGAATCAGTTTTAGACAATTTGAGGATCCCTGTTTTCAGCAGTTTAGCAAACAATTCATTAACATCAACCTGTCCAAGGTGGTTATCAGGATAAGAATGGGAAAGGGCTCCTGGGGAAGAACATGGACATTTAAGGTGGCAAAAGGTTAGAATCTGAAATTGACTTCACTTTTATCTGTGTATTTCACAACATAATTTTCCTGTTGCCTCCCATTTCTTTAATTTTTTGTTACAAATTATTTACCAAATCTCTGCTTTATCTAGTGTTTGGCTAATTTTTTCCCTTGAAACAGGGAATCTTGTAAGATTTTCCCTTCCTTCATAATGTATTCTGAAGTGCTATCTAAGCTGGTTGCCTGTACACAGATCTCTACTGGATAATGGTTCTTGAAATGCATAGAATATCACACTTAGATATTTCCCCACACTCAATCTACTTCATCACCCAGTTTAACTTTTTATGATGTTACTGAAGTTTTTCACTACTAACCACTCATACACTGGAAATATTTGCACACCCCAGCACAACAAGCTAGACCTACAGACTGATGCCTTCCACAAAAACAGATCAAGACTATTTCTTTTTGTTTTTTCAGCTCAAGTTTATATCCAAACCACACGGTTAATGAAAACTAACAACAGCCTCCAGTATTTGAGAAAAGCTCCTTAAGAGATGAAGGTGCTACTGACACCATATTTACACAGCCACTTCACTGAGGAGGCTTTCCTTGATCCACACAGACCCAGGAAATCGGGACATTAAAAAAGGTCATTTTTGTGGCTACCACCAAACAAACAATCCAAAAGAAATAGAAGGAATTCTGTTGTTACACACCTGCAGGGTTCTGGACAAAACTTCCAGGATTTGGCAAATACTGCTGACCTTGGCCATAAGGTCCTGGTTGAGCAGACATGAGAGAAACCTGTGAAAGTAAACACTTATGTATACTTTGTATAATAATGTGATTATAAACTTACTTTTCACATTATTTTATTGCTAAGTTCAAGATGTTTCTCAATCATTTCACATATATTGAACTCCTTCCGGGAATTAACCATGTCAGTTTGGGATTGAAAAGGACCACAAATAACTATATGATCTTTGCCCATTTTCATTTTCCACTAGGAAAATTCAGACCACATCCTCATTTTGCCTAATATTAAAAAACAAACAAACAAAGCCCTACCCACAACACCTTTCCTTCTACTTAACAATCACATTTTCCAAACACAGCACTTCCTTTTAAATTGCTCATGTTCACCAAAACAGAGCTCCTCAAGGAATTCAAGGAACTCGTAAATGTCTCTTAATAAATGCCACAATTAATTCCTATCAGGAACTGAACCAGCATTCAGTACAGACATACATCTTGAAAGCAAGACTTTTCAGCGTATCAGCTACAGTAAGCTGTAGGTAGAAAAACAAGTCTCTATAACACATTCATAATAAAAAGGTTTGGAATTTTTTCCCTAACTGGCTGCTTTCTATATTTACACACTGTTTAAGATTTTATCCCATTAGAGGTCTGCAGGACACATTACCTGCTTTTGTACAATCAATTAACTCTTCACACTCACTTTTTATCCCCTAAAAATGCTTTTTAAAATCTTTAATCTACTGAAAAAAAATTACATCAGTTTCACCACTGTAAAGTATCATATACTCCTTTTGAAGAGAGCATTTCCAATAGGCAACAGCAAAGACAACTGAACTGACAAAGCAAGATGATGCCAACAGAATTTTAAAAGACAACGCAGTTGAGCAAGAAAGTGCAACAATGGCCCTATCTTCCTCAATTTCCCCAAGTTATGGGTACCTCTTTACTCGTAACCAGTACTAACAGCTGCAAAAAGAATTATTATTTTGGTCCAAAACTTAACTTTGGGTCCCAACGTCCCATTTAATAGAAAAATTAAACATGTATCATGTAATCACTTACATTATCTTTCATGCTTTATATAGAATACACTTTTGTTGAAATTTAATGAGAATACCAAAAGCTTACAATAACCTGGTTTTGTTCTAATGTTGAAAATAATGATTTCAAAGACATATTCTGAACTATGAAGTGATTGCAATGATCCAGTATTTTGTCTAATACTTTAAAAAAACTCTTGAAACACAGCAATGCATGTCCTTCTTAAACTATCTAGTGACTTTTTTAGTTTGAAAGTGACTCTCAGCCTGCCAACTCTTCAGAAAAATATTCCATTTTTACAAGAAGAAATCCTACAAATTCTCTAACAAAAACACTTCTACAAGCAAAGTATTTGATGCAATCAGCTCTTACCTGATTACTTCCCATTGCCATATTACTGAAATTTCCATACTGAGGACCCTGGAGACCTTTTTCTTCGAAGTAATGTCCAGCTGCTCTCAGTGGGAAGTTCTGTGCTCCTGGGCCAGCTGGCCCATTGAAATTTGGTCCAGGTGAACCATCAAATATATCAGGTCTCTGGAACTGCATTCCATGAGCTGGTCCATTGTAGCCCTGGCCAGGATGTTCAACAAACGGACCACCTTGTCCATATGGTGACATTTCTAGTCTTGAGGCAGGATGGTTAGCTACATTTTCAAAACGTGCACCCTGAAGGCCAAGGGGCAAGTCGAACCTAGAGGCTGGCTGGTGAGGTCCATCAAATCTTTGAGGTATGGCTGTTTCAAATCTTGCTTGTGCCTGTTGGCCAGGTGCCAACCTTGGACCAGGCTGTCCATGAATTCCATCAAATCTTTGCAGGAGAGACAGCTGTCCAGGCTGACCATCAAATCCAGCTCCATGACAGCCATCAAATCTTGGACCAGCCCGACCAAGAGGACCATCAAATCTAAGTCCACCAGCCCCCTGGTGTACTGGTCCATCAATCAACCTGGGGCCTAGACCCGGCTGACCACGTGGTCCATCCAGTCTCAGCCCACCGCCCGATGGTCCATGTGGCCCCTCAAACCTGAGCCCACCACCTGATGGCCCATGTGGCCCCATGGGCTGACCATGTGGCCCCTCAAATCTGAGGCCACCTCCAAGTTGTCCATGGGGCCCCAATGGCTGTAAATGTGGCCCCTCAAACCTGAGGCTACCCCCTGGTTGACCATGAGGCCCCAAGGGCTGACCATGGGGTCCCTCAAACCTGAGACCACCCCCTGGTTGACCCCGAGGCCCCATAGGTTGACCATGAGGTCCCTCAAACCTGAGACCACCTGAAGGCTGACCATGAGGACCCTCAAACCTGAGACCAACTCCAGGACCTTCAAATCTAGCACCACCTACAGGCTGCCCTGCAGGTCCTTCAAACCTCAAAGGCCCAAGAGGTCCCTCAAACCGCAGCGGACCTCCTCCACCAACCTGGCCTGGTGGTCCTTCAAATCTCAGGGACCCTGCTAGCTGCCCTGGTGGCCCATCAAACCTTAGGGCTCCAGCTCCCCCTGCTCCTGCCAGTGGTCCATCAAACTGAGATGCACCTGTCCCCACCAAAGGCCCCTCAAATCTCATAGCAGCCTGTCCAGCTGGCCCATCAATTCTGGAACTTGAACCAGCAGCAGGACCATCAACAAAAGGACTGCCTTGTCCATCTACCCCAACCCTTGCAGCAGTCGGTCTAGGTGAGCCATCAAACAGAGGTCTGTCTTCCATCAGTGCACTTATCCTCTGCTTTGCTTCAATACCTCCAAACCTTGATCCTGGACTTTCTGGAAATGGTGCTTTCTCTGGATCTTCATACCTAGCTCTTTTGAAACGTTCAGTGAATGGCGACCTTGGCTCCTCTCGAACACCTAAAAAAAGCAGAACAAATCACATAACCACTCACTAATACATTCTCAATTACTTAACAAATATAAAATAAAGTAAAATCACATACCAGCTTGCCCAAGAAGCTGTCTTTCTTCACGATTATCAAACCTACAGAGTGCATCTCCTTCTGTTTTCTGGAACTCTGCTGTACTTTTCCCCTGTTGTCTGAGAGTATCTCTAAATTCATCCGATTCTCCCCAGCTGTCATAAGGATCAGAACCTCTCGCTCCTTTAGTAGCACGCTGGTCTTCAAGTCTTCGTCGACTCTCAAGCGGTGACACGTTTTCAGCAAAAGGTCTTGTAGTGCCACTTACAGGAGAGTGTCTCCTTGATCTTTCTGCAAATGGTTCTTTTCTATCAAACTGTACTCCCCGCTTGGCTTTTGCCTGGTCACATTCTATTCCAGAAAGCAATGCATCAGGTATATGATAATCCAAAATATCATCAGGATCCAACAGATCAAGCCTTGACAATGAATGCTGAACTTGTGTCCTTTTTAGTTTGGCTTTATGTTCATAATATGTTAATTCTGCATCCGATAGAAGAGGTTTCTTTTTCAAACCACATTTTTCCTCTGTAGGACTATCCCAGACATTACATCTGTGCTTTCCTTCCTGATACTGGAACAGCTGTCGGATCTGATGAGCTACCATGAGAAACTCATCTTGTGTTATTTCTCCAGATGTTAAGCGGTCATTAGCCTGTAATATAAAGTTAAAATTTAGACTTCTAAAGAAAGAAAAAAAACCCCAACACCTACCTGGGACATTTCTATGAAGACAGATTTATTAGTATTACCTTCTTAAGTAATTCTCTTTTACTTGCAGATGTCAATTCTTTGGGAATCTGTAAATTGGCATCCACACTTAACCGGTGCTGCTGCTTTGGTGCTCGGGGTGATAGAATTCCTTTACCAGCAGGCCAGTTTTCCCGATGTCTTTGGTGAGGGGATTTAACAAGTGCTTGGTGTTCATCATTCTGCTGTGAGCTGCAAACAAGAATATATGCAAAATATAGATTACTTTGATATTCAGGATGTAATGGCTCCTACTAGAACTGATCATGGCAAAACATTGCTATCACCTTAGAATCTAAGTATGCATTACCTCTGTATTTCACTAGTAGAAATAAGTTAAACCTATCCATTTTAACAATCTGAACACTGCCTCTCAAAGTCAACTATACTGAAGCCAACAGAATTTCCACTGACTTCACACAGAACTTGTTTAAATGATAGTAACTTACTTTTTACTTTCTTCCCAACCAGATTTCCACCTCTTGCCTGATTTGGATCCCTGCCAGTTTTCTGCATTCTCCTTTGGATCTGGAGAAGCTTTTGCAGAATGCTGGGTGGCTGTCTCTTGGGGTCTTTCTTCTTGGGCTTTTTTCAATCTCCTTGGATCACGCACCTCTTGTTTAACATTTCTCTTACTAGAATTTCTTTCATCTCTTGCTGCTTGTGTGCCTTCTTCAACATGAGACTGCTTAGGGCCTATCTGACGTATCTTTCCAATTTTAGGAGTTGATGAAGTAGGAGATAAACTCCGAAGTCTTCTTTTAGGTGATCTCCTCTCCCGTCTTTTTGGAGAATGTGTAGATGGTGATCTTGCCTTAGGAGAGCGTGACCGTGACCGTTTTCTACTACTGGATCTTCCTTGTTTTCCACCCTGTTTTTCTGACTCCTCTGTAGTCCCGTCTTGTTTCTGAACAGCACCGTTAATCACTTTATTTCTGCTCCCCACCAGTCTATGTTCACATGTCTTATGCTCCTCTTTCTCCTTCTTTTCTGTACTTCTCCTCTTTTCTTTGACCTCCTCTTCTTTCCCCTCTGACTTATCTTGAAGATGTCTTTTCAGTCTTGGATCCCGCTTACTGATGTCAGAAACCTTAGTGCTTTCACTGTCTTTAGTATCGGGCAGTTTATTTTTTAAAGGGGATGGCGATTTAGATTTTGCTTTGGACTGTTCTAGTTCTTTCTTCTGTGTTTTTTCACTTGCTTTTGATTTTTCTGACTTTGTTGAGTTCTGTTTTTCAGCCTGTGCTGTTTTGTTTCCCTTGGTCTCAGACTGACCAGTCACACTCGGTGAAAATTCTTTCCTGTGAGACTGATCTTTAGTATGAGAAGAATGTTGACCCATCCTATTAAGTCGAGGATCCCTGTTCACTATTTTGATATCATGAAGTGGAGGACTTGGGGATGGTTTGTTTTTTTCAGATTGCACAGCAGTTTGATGAGGTGGTTTAACTGTCATATGAGGTGTGGGAGCCATGTGTTGCTTGGAAGGTGCTGGAACTGAAGCTATATTAGATGATCCCTGCTGAACACTGAGAGACACAGCCTGAAATTGGAAAAAAAAATCCAGCATTAATCTCTATGTCACAACTCCTACCCAGAGGTGCTAATATTCTGTCTCAAAACCAAAACTGCAATAGTCATGTCTTGAAAGTTATGAGCTTCAGCCATTTAACAGAAATTCACCCACTAACTGCTAATTATAAGCACTAAAATAATGCAGTACCATTACAAATCAAATTCAAATACAGTGCAAGATCAATATATAAAGAAAATGCTGCAAAATATGCAAATTTGGCATACATTCCAATTACAGTGCCAACTTTCCTATATATTCCACATGGTCTAGGCAACTCCGCTGTCAAGTATCCTATTTTCACACTCCAGTTCAAAGATGCTTTATTTTGTATTGTCAATGGCCAACACAGCAAGACTTCCAACTACTGCTGACCAAGGAACTGATTTTCCTTACAAACAATCAGGTTCCCTTGTTCCTTAGGAACAAACATACTAGAAACATCCCAGCTCACTGGGCTGATGAAAATGAAGATCACAGTAAGGTATCTTTCTGAAGAGAGATTAAAACCAACCTCAAGAATTTAACTTTTTTTTAACATTTAAGTGTTAATACTTAAGTTTTAAAAATAATAAAAACTGTTCAGGAACCCCAGATCACCTTGCATAGCTCTAGAATTCCTAAAATAGCTACACTTGCCTAACATGAGAGAAAACCAATGTACTGTACTTACCACTACAGTAAAGTACTCTCCAAAAGAGAGACCCCCAACTATGAAAGTGTTATGAACTATCCTACTCACCAACTGTGCTTTAGTCTGTTCCAGCTCCAGCTCTAGCTTTTTTTGCTGAAGTTCTAACAACTGTTTTTGCTTTGCAAGCAATTGTTGCCTTATCAGCTGCTCCTGTGTCAAATTCTTTTGTATTTCAGGAACAGCTGGAGGAGTAGAGGCACCAGAAGTGACAGCAGAGGTAGGTGCACTAGATTCCTCTGGCTAAAAAACAAAATAAAGGGAAGTTACATTTAAAATCCTAATGAAATCAACTAAATCCATCTCCTTTCAGTGTTATCATGATCCAGGACCGGGACTTAGTTCATACAGCAGTTACAAACTGCTTTTTTTTTTTTTTTTCCCACTATTATTTGCCTACTTTGACAGGTATAGGGAATTTAATATCAATTCTTCAATGTTCCAAAACCTAGAATTCAATTAGTAAATTAAAAAGCCAGACCCTTCAAATATTCTGAATTTGTAAATTTCTCTTACCTGTTTACAAAGGTCAGATAATTCATTCTTAATATTCTAAATTGTCAAAAAGCAGCACACAAACAATGAAAACTACACGTATTACCATCTGTTCTTCCAGAAGGCAGAAAAACTTACCGATTTATTTAAAAACTTAGGATTCACATGGATGCTAGAAGTATTCACATTTGGGGGCAGAGGTTTAATTGGCCAGGCAGGATCTAGTGAGTTGACTCTGACATCAAGTGCATATAGTTTCTTCAAAGGAAAAATATCATCCCATGTGGAGCGTAATTTAAATAAACTTTTCCTAGTATTTTCATCCACCTAAAACAATAAAACAATTCTATGGCTTGTTAAGTTAATATAGAACAATTTCTTAAACTTTTCTGTAGAACTTAAGATTTCATTCATTTCCTATTTCTATCTTGCCATTACAACATACTAAACTTGCTACACAAAATTTATAAGCAGTGCAGATAACACATCTGTATCAATGAGATCAGTAACAGAAGCTCAAATGTGCAATTGTTGGTTCAAGGCCATTTGAAGATTTTATTGTGCATTACCATGCTCTGAGAATTTTCTTTCAACTTTTCCATTAGCAAAATTCTCATTTACTGGCCCAACTTCTGTGGAAAAAAATACAGTAACAAAAGTATTGAAAGGCAACCGCCTCCGAGACAATACATCATTCAAGTGTTTGTGCCAGAGTATAACAATGACAAACAAATCAAGAAAAAACAAACTGAATGGAAAAAAAAGTGTTTTGCTCAGCTGTTTAGTCACTGAGGGATTTTTTCCAACAAATGCAATAAAACAAGTATTAGCTAAAATGAAGTCAACTACTACTTCAGTTCAGTTGCAGAATTAGACCCATCTATGTATGAGTCACAGATCAAATGTACTTGTAAGACCAGAGGCCCATTTTATCTCTTTACAAACAACTGGATTATCCCATGGCAGCTAAATTAGAAATTTACAATAAAGTAAAATTTGGTTCATCTCATAATTTAAATGGATCAATTAAACAAGGAATAAAAAAACACTAAAGGACAAAATACATGCAGCTGTCAAATTTCAAAATCCCAATTCAATCATTAAGCTTTCCCCATGTAGATGATTTTTGCTGCCATTTTCAGATGTTACATCTAGACATAGAATGTTCTGGATAGTTTGGAGGTTCTTTTTGGGTAAGAGCAGGAACTTCAATAAAAGTAATTCATACTTAATAACTGGGGAATGATGCCTCTATACAATTTTCCATAAGAGGCTTCGCTGAAGTTCACTGCAAAAATGTGCAGAAATGACTAAGCAAACAGTTCTGACTTCAAGTGTTTAAAGATACCTTAGTGACCATTTACTGATAAAACCCAAATCTGCAATGCCTGTGCTGGAATTCTACTCACATTTTTTAATATGACCAACTAAGCAATTAGAAATGACTGCCACTTTCCACATCTAATTAGTACACATAACTAATTCTAGTTAGCTTACTAGAAAGTTAACATATAAAACTCTGAAGGTAAGTTATTATCCAGAGCTTCATGCAGTTGCAACCTTAACTGCAACTCAGTAGAAGAGCATTCACAAACTAACACCAAAAAAACAAGTAAATCTATCTCTTATCTGCTCTACACACAGGAGTTTAAGTCTTCTACAGTCACAATCACAATCTATACCTTACTTCATCACACACTTTACATCTGAAAACCATATACAAAGCGTACTGGGATTTCAGATCCTCAGATTGCAATGATAAATATGCTAAAGCTTCATTCATCCCATTCTTAAGGAACACCACTTTCTTCTAACATACAGGAAACCACAGAAGTTAACCCTTCTTTTCTGATCCAACTTAAACCCATTCAAGTCCGGTCTTTCAAAACCTTTGATATACTTTTCTCACTGAGGAGTATGCACAATTACTTCACTGAGCTTCAAGATTAAGAGCCAGAAATAAAATATATGGCAGCAGCTTTCAATGTTGAATGAAATTAAAACTTACTTATAATACAATCACACATTTTAAGGTCCTCTCACACAGTCCCATTTTTTTCAGCTGACAGACCACCAAGAGAGAACCAAGTGTCAGTGCTACTCCTTCTTGAGTTTAAGCAGTCATTCTGCACAATGGGAATTATATAAATCAAACAAACCTTACTACAGGAGAGTGAGGCTTTGAGAAATCCATAAGAAACCAATTCTCAGTCTATTCTTGGCATAAGGACTATTAACTATCTTAGAAATAAACCAATGATTCGTAATTAATTGGTCTATACATTACAAAAAGTCCATCCAGCTAAGCCATCAACAATCAAAATCCTGTTAGTAAAATCTTGCCTGGACAGGAAAGCTACTGATGTTGTTTACACACCAAATTAAGTAATACTTTGCATCTTTCAGCTACCTTACATGCTTGATAGCAGAAGGAATAATCTTTCAGAATATAGATACTGAGATTTATAAAAACCAATCAATCTGTATAGTTCACCACACAAGAAAACCCAAACCTGTAATCACGTACTTATTTTACCAGGAACAAATTTTGCTTAGAATACAGTACTTTTCTGAAAGTGTATATACCTTTTCAAATACACAAATAAATGTTGCAACTAGGTTTTTAGTAAATGCTGTGAGATACTCTCTTCCCACATTCTTGACAATGGAATCCATTAGGTACATAACGGGTAGCTTCTCTGATGCAGGAGCCTGGAGTAATAAGAAGAAACTGAGAAGTTTAGTACAACAAAAACATACTTTAACCTTTTCAAATAAAGGGATTACCAATCCCAGAAATACAGACCTCTCTTTGGTTGCCACTATAAATACCAAGGGATATGGTTTGGAATTTTTTTTAATACAAAAACTTAATCTGAAAAATGGACAGTCAGTTCAAAGTATAATGCAGTGGGTCTATCACAAAAAAAAAAAAAAAAAAAAAAAAAGAACACCTTAGGTTAATTTGTTTGTGTATGAAAGCTTTGGAAAAAGTGGGGGAAAAAAAGAGGAAAAAAGAAGCCCACAAGACAGTATTGCCACTAGTGTACCGAGTGTAACCTTTTCCTTGAGGAAGCAACTTAGCAGGATACCATTGTCAGCACTTCAAGGAACTTCTAAAAATCGTTTATAATTCAAACCTCCTGGATGGATTTTCCTGCATTTCACAGAATGCAAATTAGACTTCTGGCAAATAGCCCAAGTCAGTGAACTTCTGTAGCTGTAAATTATATGTTGATTATCACAGTTTTTCGTCAATTACACGTAGAAAAGGTTGCAATTATTTCACTGTAATCCAACTGGATATAGCAGAGAGTCCCAATTCTCTCTTGGCACTTGCAGATGGTGACAGTTCTGATTTCCAGAGTGCATGCAAAAACAGAGTTCAAAATCCAGTCAAAACTCAATCATCTCGTGGATTGGATAAACGCACAGACAAGCTCAGGAACTGCAACCACATTTTTCATAGAAGGTTGTCTTCAAGCTCTGGACACAGCTTTGCTACAGGAGGCTCAGGGTTTTTTTGTTTGGTTTTGGTTGGGGTTTTTTAAATCCTTTTTCAAAACTCATACTAAGTTTGTGCAATAGAAGTGTGGTGACCCTGGACCACTATACCAACTTCCAATTAACAGAAAGCAGCACTGGACCAATAAAAGTGATTTTAATGCCTGCCAGTGGCTTTCACAAAGCAGAAGGCACAGCAAAGTTCCAAAAAACATCAGGAAGTACACAGACTTGTTGAAGAGGACATGAAAAACAACACAAGCAGGGCGTGTTGACCATGAACCTCTTGGAAGAGCATCCACTTGTAATACTTTAGGTTCCATCCACCAGCTGGTAAGCTTGGGATAAAAGCAGAACAACTGCTTTCACTGTTCATTTTCAAGAGAATAGGCTATTAGATTAAACAAGACACCTTACTTGGCAGGCCCATTATCCAGACAAGTGTGTGAAGTGCTACTGCTTCACCATTTTAAATTCAACTCCTTCCCCTTTAAGGTGGTTCACAGAAGGGCACCCACTCAACAGTATTTTAACATGGGTAATGGGGCTTCCTCACCCTTAGAAGTGTTATTAATTTGCCATGACCTGAAACTTATTATTGAAGAGGGCAGAACTCCTTGTTAGTTGGGGCGGGAGGGTAGAGGGGGGTGTCACTGCCTTCAAACATATTGCAAAAAATTAGAAACGGGCAGATGATGCATTTTGTATATAAAAAGACAAAACCCCAGCTACCATAGCTAAAACTAATTGCAGCACATTAGAAGTCAATTTGACACTGTGATGCAATACTGAACTGTAAACAACCTAAGGTGCAAGTGTTAGAAAAAAGCATCATTTAAGTCTCAGATACAGAAGACTGTGGATCTGCAGCTATTTAAAATGAATGTGGAATACTGGCTTCTTCTTTGAAGCAGTCTGCACAATGGCACATTAAAAACAGTCCAGTTCTGAGTGCCTTCCTTTAGAACAAAATGACAGTGCACCATTTCTGACTTTTAGTCAGCTGTGTTAGACACACAAAGAGCTCTCCCAGAAGTACCTATGCCCAAGAGCTACTCCCCAAGTTGAATTCTTCCGTTTCACCAATGCAGGAAAGTAGCTCACTACACTCGGCTAAGCTGGAAGTTTGAGCTGGAGAACCATTAGTAGCAAAAGCACTGAAAAAAGTTTAACTGTCCCTTTCATCATGCATCAGACTGTTAACAGCAATCACACACAGAAACACCATCATCTAAGTAAGGAAGCCAACCTCCAACTATGGAGCACAACAAGCAGCTCAGCAGAGTACCCTGCTTCAAACATAAGCTATTCAGGCGTCACATTTTAAGAAATGTGACTTAAATATGGTCGGAATATTTAAGTCTTCTCTTCTGGAAGTGTTTATTATGTCAAGGCATCTAGCACGTATTTCAACAACCTCAAAAGGGAATCCCACATCGGAACACATTTTGTTTTCAGGAGGTCTCTGCAACACCCCCAAGCAAGAAAGATGCCCACACGACACTAATCAAAAGGCAGGGAGGTGCCGCATAATCACCGGAACGCAGAAGAACACTAAGTCTGAGCTCATCAGCATGATATTAAAGACTTCTTTACAGAACTCCCACTCTTCCTTCAAATAACGTAGGAAAGCTACTGTTGGAAATGTGTGGCTTTTTTTTATTAGTTTCCTAAAAGGTTTCAAGTTTAAAATAATATCTGGCAATTCAACCCCAAGTCACAAACTTGTGAAAAAATTTGTTAAAAAAAAAAAGCAACTTTGTGTACAAAATGGGTCTTGGAAACAAATTCTGCACTATACAATGGTAAATAAAAAGACAAATACATATTTCACACTTTTTATTTACAAACTTTAAAATACCAGTCACACATTTCAGAACCATTTATTAAATTGTAAAGCAGACCACTCATGTTTTACACTAAACAAATGTCTCCAGGCAACACTTTTTAAAAGTGGCTTAGTAAAGGAGATCACTTTCCCAGAAACAACTAAAAACTTGCCTTGAATAAACTACAGTCATAAACAGTAACTAGGCAGAACTAACCATTGATACAGGTTTTAAGACATCTTTTTAAAAACCCCCATACTTCAGGGCAGGTTCTAAATCACCCAGAAATGAAAAAAAAAAATGACAGCATTGTTATTCATCACAAATCATTTTATACACATCCACTGCCCTTTAGGAGATATAATGGTGAGAGCTACTAGATTATGAGGTCACCTCCCCAAGGAATGGCAAAACTCAGCCACTGGCAGCATTTAAAACTAGACTGGAAGAAGTCTGTGGCACACTAAAAAGACATCCTGCATTGATAGAAAGATAGATTAAGTCTCTTAAAAGATGTTTCCTACCCCCATGATTAGATAGTACAATTCTCACCATTATAAACCACGATTAAAGCCAAAGAAAAAAAAAGCCTTTTAACACCTGAGATCAGAGGGAGCAAGGGAAACAACGGGGGAGGGGTGGCTGGCACGAATACGGGGTTGGGGGGGTGGGGAACTGAAAGAACCCTTTTCTTCTAAAATACTCGCTAAAAAGGTGCTGCAAACCCCCATGCATGTACAGTGGCTGACTGATGTCAGCAACTGCCTGGGCTGGGCTCAGAGGGAGCCTCCTCTTTCCCTTTTTATATCATGTGCCTTTCAGACGCCATGTTAGGATCCTACAGGCTGCTACAGTTCCACCACATCTTCCACTAATAAACTTCTCTAGCCAAAATAAATTAAATACGCACACAAAACTAGTGCTACTCGGGGCACAGATCACCTGAAATCCAAACAGATTATCCCAAGCCCACAGAATTTTCTCTAGCGAGGCAGAGCAAAACAACCCCCACCACCACCACACACACTTCTCTAACCGAAAGAGATGATCACCTTTCACCTACAAACTTTTCTACGATATAAGGGAGCCTCCACCCCTCAATTTATCTCTCACAGGGACCTCACTGGGGAAATATTTTTAACTTATACTTACAGGTCACTATACTTAGCTCTTCAGTGGCGAGCAATCTGCGTTCTAAAAACCTAACCTTATTTTCCTTTTAGACCACCCCCCAAGAAAAACCCAACTCTCCACGAGATCTCCCCGCTCGGGTCCTCTCTAAAGATTGCAATATCCACTTACTATAGAAATGGCCTAAATGCAAGGGTTTAGTCACCAGATTCGGACAGCGAATGCTGGCTGCGTGTCGGGGGAAAGCCCCGCTCCAAGGGCGAGGAAGTGCAGCTGCCCAGTCACTGCCGGGCCGCCATGTTGTGCCTGCTACTAACGCGGGGCTCCCGGCGCGAGCCGCGCTGCCCTCCTCCCTCAGCTCTTCCTGGGGCCAGTCCCAAACCCTTCCCTACTCCCAACAGGGTGGTGTGGGGGCTGCTCCCCTCCCTCGAGTCCCCTGCTCCCTGTGCGATGGGGGAATAGAAGCAGCAGCAGCACCCTTAAGCTCCGCGATGGAAGAAGGAGGAGCCCCCGCCCGCCGCCTCGCCCCGCTGCTCCCTGATCCCAGCTGAGACACACTTCCCTCCTCCGCCTGTTTGCCCCACGGCGACCCCCCGCCTCCTACACCCCCGTCCTCCCCCAACTCCGTCCAAATCCTGCTGGCTCTATTCGCCCCCTCACTATCAACACCCCCCGCCCCGGCACTACTTCCTAGGCCCCCCCGCAGCCCCAGCCCGGCCATGCCCAGCCCGCCTGAGCCTCTCCCCCTCTCTCTCGCCCCATTTCCCGACCCTCGGGCCCTCTCGTCCCCCTGAACCGCCTCCGCCGCTCGGCTCCCACCGCGCCTCTCCTGCGGGCCCCCGGGCCGCCCTACCCCGCTGCCCCGGCCGGTCCCCCCAGCAGTATAGGTAGGAGTAGTAGTCGGTGGAATATAAAAACCTTGGCGATTTGCGCCTCGATCAGGGAGACGATGTCCTTGGCGAAGGGCACGTTCTCCTCGGCCAGGATGGTCAGCATGTTGATGTGCGGCTTGCTGTTGAACGTCAGGTCCTCCAGCGACGACTGGTAGTCGCGGCACGCGTCCTCCCGGGCCTCGCTGCTGCCAGCGCTGCTCTCCGGGGCCGACATGCTGCTCCGACCAGGACCCGACCCACCGACCGACAGCCCCCTCCCCGCGATCCCCCGCCGCCGCCGCCGAGCGAAGCCGATGCCGCCCCCCCGCCGCTGCCGCTGGGCTCCTCTACCGCATCCTCCACGCTGAGGCTCCCGCTGGCTGCGCTGCCGGTGCCGCCGCTCCTCGGGCCGCCGCCGGCTCAGTCTCCGCGATCACAAAATGGCGGCGGCGGGCACGGCTCGCGAACCGCTTCCCGCAGCCGTTGCGTCATGTGAAATTGTGCTCAGGAGAGGGGCCGGCGCCTTGGAGAGGCCCTTTTGTCCGCCGGACGCGCCCTGATTGGCTGGTGCCCCACCCGCGCGGCTCGCCATTGGCTCGCCCGTCACCACAGAGGCCCCCGATTGGCTGGCACCGCCCTTCCTCACCGCTGACGGGCTCCTGCGGCCAAGTCCCGCTCTCGCACGCGCGTCCCGACTCGCCATTGGCCGCATCTCCCGTCCCGCCCCGCCGCTTCCTCCCGCCTTCCGGCGCTGCCCCGAGCGCTGATTGGTGCTCGGCGCGGCTCGCGCAGCCCCGCCTCCTGCCGGCCCGCCCCCGCCCCCCACGGCTCAGCTCCCTCACGGGCGCTGGGTTTGCCCCGCTGCACGGGCAGCGACGCGGCGCGGGGCGGTGACCGTAAATAAAGCCACATGAAGTTCCACCTCAGCATGAGGAAAAGCTTTTTTCACCTTGAGGGTGGCAGGCTGCCCTGGGAGGTTTGTGGAATCTCCCTCTCGGGAGACATTCCGAACCCACCTGGACGCGCTCCTGTGTCACCTGCTCACATGACCCCGCCTGGCTGCGGGGATTGGAATAGGTGATCTCCGAGGCCCTTCCAACGCTGACAATCCCGTGGTTCTGTGACTCGTTCGCCTCAGCAAGCGGCCCTGCCGCCCGTGTTCTCCCTTTCACCAGCTACCCCTCGCACCAGTGTGTCCGGGTCTGAGAAGCACAGAGCCAGGAGCCGCAGGAGAGAGCCAGGAGTAGCCAGAGCAAAGTAACAAAACCTGCCTTTCCTTGGTCCTTGGATTTGCCCAAAGGTATCTCTTGGAAGTGAAGTTGTTTGCAAGCATTTTCAGGTGCCCCACACTTCCTATTCCTTGGTAACTGGAGAACTGTCAGCGTTTGAAACCAGGCAAGGGGTGAATGCTTCATTAAAATACACTGCATGAAACACATCGTGTGGGATCTTGTTTAAAGTGCATCTTGTATATATATATATATACAGACATAAATATATTCTGCAAATATAGTAGAAAGATACTAAAAACATAAGCCTGATGCATTTCTGACAAGAACTGCTGCTTGTTGTTTTATATGGCTAAAAAATTTAGTTTGTGTGCCTACATTTGTATCCCACTTATGGAAAACAGAGAAGGAGGGAACAGGAAATGCAACGGCATCTTCTACTTGCCTGTTGAATTGCACGTTCATGTTTGTTCCTGTAAGCCTCACAACACTGTACTTTGAACACACCACTTCGCCTTTACAGTGTGTCACCAGAAGATACGAGAATAAAACTGAAGTTTCTGTTCCTGGCTGACCAAAGCTGAGATCACAAGACCTTTTCTCAGACTAAATGTTAGCCAGCTGTTTGAAGACACACTGTCTATGAAGAATGTTAATTATGTACCAGGAATCAAGCCACAATGTATACCGAGTTTATTTGGCAAAACCAGAAGACACTGTTCTGCTGCTAGGGGAAAAATGTGGGGGTGGGGAAATCTAGCTCCTCCTCCAAAGTCCGTGTTTGTGAGTTAGAATCTCATTCCTATTAATTACAGGAGCAAAACTAATAATAGAAACAAAGCAGCCTTGATGAGGATACCGTGTGGTCCAAGGCCACACTCAAAACCAGATTTGCCATTCACTAATCAGGAAAGGACGGAGCCTGCTGTGAGGCGAAGGAGTTTGCTGCCTCCAGAATGCAGAGCCTTCCTGAGACTGAGTACACTCAACGTGCCTGAGCAGATCTCATGTTTTAGTGTAATACTAGTTTGCCTTTTATAATTATGAAGTTTGCCTTTACCAGTCTTCACGTGAAGCCAGCCAGTGGCACCTCACCAGGTTGGTGCTGAGAAGAACCCGTGTGCCAGATGAGTCGTGGGAACACTTCATGCTCTAAGCGATTTCTGAAACAGCTCATTAAGAGTGGCACACAAATACGCATTGAGTCTATCATTGGGCTCTTTAATGAAAAAAGTTGATTATTATTATGGAATAGTTTATTATTTGTGTTATTTGTGTTGTTAATTACAGGAATTGTGTTGTACCAGCAGTGTGTGCAGAGTGAGGGTTTCTCTGTGCCTACAAAAGCACACTTCATACATGTGTTCTTGAACCTCCTATCAAATGCAGAGCACCTAGAAATTCCTCTGATGCAGCTGTACTCCACTGCTTCTTATCACAGTTGACATAGCTGTCAGATAAAGTTTGGATATTTGGGTCATTTGAGGGTTTTTAATAGATGCAGCTATGGGTTTTGCTGGCATAAAACCTGCTAAAAAGCCTCTAAACTAGACCCACATATAGCACACATGACTCGAGAATCACCAGCAATTGATAATTAAGGAAGTTTTGCTGGATAGCCATGAAATTATTGTAGTACATAGGAAAACATGTCAAGGTAAAACATCTTCTAAGAATTTATTACATTCTGAAATATTTATAGTTGAAAATAGTCATGCTTGTGTTTATGTGTTTATGTGTTTATGTTATGAGATTAATTTTCTTAGGAAGTTTTATAAAATTCCTTTAAACTATTTTATAGCTATACAAGCATCGGGGGGGGGGGGGGGAGGGGGGGGTTTGAGGGAGGAAGGCTCTCTAGGCATCCAGAAATGTTCTTGCTGTTTTTCATTCTAGAAAAGCTAAAAAAAAAAAAAAAAAAAAAAAATAGAACAAAAAAAAAAAAAAAACCCAAAAAGACCCCAAAAAAACCCAACTAATTGAAAATGCATCCTTTTAAACATGTCTGGAAGTGGAAAACACCGACACAAAAGAAACAAACACAGTGTCGATTTTTAAATATTGGTTTAATGAGATGCAAATTACCCCTCCGTGTATGAGCTGAAGTCCTTTGTTCTCCAGCCGAGATTCTCTTAAGGAAGCAGGCTGTGCTTCTCCTGCTTCTCGGTGGGCTTCCCAGAGGGTGGGGGTGCAAAGCTTTGTACTCTCCTCAAGCTTCCAAAGCAGCTCTGCTGTCTCTAGCCTCACACTCGCCAGCAGCTGATTTCTGGAACAGCCTTGACTAGAAAGTTTGCCGATGTAGCTGCAGCAGAAGACCTGGTAAACCCTCCTAGGGACAGGATCCAATTTAAATCGCTTTAATAATTATCTCTTGCTTATACCAGAACTGCAAAGGGTGTTTTGCTGTTGAAACCACACCTGTGGGTTTTTGCTGGCAAAGCTATATTGATTGGTAAGTGTTGTTACATCCTGCTATTGCTAAATCAGCAAAACTTTTAAATATAAACCAAATCCCTGTCATCTGCCAGCCAGATTACTCCTTGCCCAGGTTACATAGGTGTCAGGCAGCTTCCCTCACTTTTATTCACCTTTAGAGGTGTACCTTGGTGACCTCTGTCTGAATAACCACAAGCTTTTTCTAACTGGATTATCTCCTGTTTAGAGCTAAGCACCTGGGTTGTTCTGAAGGTGGAGAGCCTAGTTTTGTTCAGTAGGTCAAAATATAGGAAATGCTGGAATTACAGATCTATGGAAGCACAAAAAATTGCAGCTTACTTTTCTGGTGAATACACCTGAGTTGGAGATGCATGATGAAGGAACCACCTACTAACTTTTCTTTACTTTCAAAATTCTGGGTATTGTAACTTTTCTAATATGTTAGCTTCAGGAAGTCTATATTTAGTAAAAGATCATTTGCTAGGTTGATACTTAGGAAAAATTCAAATACAGACATAGTGAAAAACATGTTTAGTATGTCTAGACAATTGTACCAACCTGTATTGCCTTTCAAAGTTCTGTAAGATAGTCCTGGCAGCTTGTAATTTCTGCAAGATTTTCAGTGTGATGGGTTCATCTTTACAGGAAGGCAGACAGACGTCAAACAGCAATGAGCCAAGATCAAAGACTAAGGATAGATAGGAAAGAAACTTGAATCTACATATTCCTGTCTTTGTCAATCTCTACTAAATACCATGGCAATTAAAAGATCTCTGAAATATTCAGGACACTATTATCAAACTAAGTATTTGGTATGTGGACATAGTGCCCAAAGATGTGACAGTAAGTCTTGTGAAGCACATCCTTATTTACAGGGTCTTTAACTATGTGGGCTACCACTAAAAGCCTGCCGACCGCACCTATTTTCCTTGTTTTCCTGTTGTTAAAGGCTTGCTGCCTCCCCAGGAAGGTTTCTGTAATCTTTGGAAACCCCATGTTGTCACAGCTAGATTGTTACTGGTACCCAAGTTGACATGCCACTAGCTCACCTTCTGAAATGACGTCTTCGTGGGTCTTGGGAGACTGGAGGACTCAAAACCCAGATATATTTTACTCTGGCTCATCTGTGTCATCTTCAGCTACCCAGAGAGATATTTATTACCATTCTGGGTTAGCTGGGTGACATTTTGCTGGGCAAGGTTCTGGGTTGCTACAGAAACTGTCTCTGCAGATCCATTCAATCAAGCAAGGCTCTAGTGACAAGACTCATGCTTTCAGCAAGAACATAAATAATTCACATTTTTGCTGGCCAACTCTCAGTGCCTTCCCTACAAACAGGCTGGCAGCTCCAAGGAAAGAAGTTGCAATTAGCTGGAACTAATTTCTAGAGATTTAAAAGCATGTTTACTAAGGTAGACTATATTTTGGAAACATTTTGCTTTAGGGACTAATGTCTTTTTTTTTTTTTTTTTTTTTTTTTTTTTTTAAGAAGAGCAACTCCAGCATATTTGTTTGTCGACTATTTTTCAAAAAGATAATGAGAAAGACTCCTGGTTTAACTAAGCCTGCTCCTATCACATGGCATCACACTCCCTGATCCATCCCTCGTGCAGTACAGCCACCAATGAGGCTTCTGGCTTTCTCACAGATAGAGCACGCAGTCACATAACACCATGGAATTAACATGGGAAGGATTCCCTGGTGTTTTGATCTGCCTGGCTCCCTCTCTGCCACGAGCAGCCATTCACACAGACAGCACTGGGTACCTACAGCAGTGAGGGACTCATGATGCTAAGGCTCTGTTTACGCTGGGCACTGCAAGTGCTCATCAAAACTTGGCATTACGCTGGAGAACTGAAATGCTGTTTCTACACACCAATTCAAGAGGATTCCCTCTGCACAAGTTGTAAACCCTTGTACCTCCAACTTCTTCCATCTATGCAAACTATCTGTCTGGTGTTTAATCCATCCCCTTCTCAGCCGCACTTCTGCTGTTCAGTTCTGAGAGTTCAACTCTTCCTCCTCCTACAACAACATGCCCTTTTACAACTATTTTCAATGAATGTCAACCAATACAGGATAAATGTTTAGGAGTATGGGATAAATATCACTGAATATTGGATAGATAGAGTCTACAGCAGTGTTTGGATGAGCCAGTCTCCTTCATCTTTAGCAAGAAGATTTGCCCAAGAATGTTGTGAGCAAATTCCATGTAGTTAAACAGTATTTGGATTGTTTTAGTGTTTAATGTGGCTGCAGCTAGCCCAGCCTCTGCTCAAGTCATGGACTATTTTATTTTTTTGTGTGTTACAGTGTGGTCTGGTATAAAGTCCTTTAACACTAAAGTGTATGCTGGTTTTGGCAGGAATATAGTTGATTTTTCTCACAGTGGCTGGTATGGGGCTGTGTTTTGGATTTGTGCTGGAAACAGTGCTAGTAACACAGGGTTGGTTTTGTTATCTCTTTAGTGGCAGTCACACAGAGCCAAGGTCTTTTCTGCTCCTCGCCCCACCAGCAAGGGGGCTGGGAGTGCATGGAGATGTGACACAGTCAGGACAGCTGACCCCAACTGACCCAAGGGATATTCCAGGTCATAAGGTGTCATGCTCAGCATATGGAGCTGGGAGCAGAAGGAATGAAATGGGGATGTTTGGAGGGATGACATTTGTCTTCCCAAGGCACTATTACCTGTGATGGAGCCCTGCTGTCTTGGGGATGGTTGAACACCTGCCTGCCCACGGAAGTGGGGAATGAATTCCTAGTTTTGCTTTGCTTGTGTGCACAGCTTTTACTTCACCCGCTAAACTGTCTGTATGCTGACCCACAAGATTTCTCGCTTTAACCCTTGTGATTTTCTCTCCCCCTTCCCACGGGTGCAGGAGCGTGAGTGAGGGGCTGCACACGGCTTAGTTGCCATCCAGGGTCAAACCACAACAATGTCACGTGTCTTTAGTGGTCACCTGCATCTGCTGGAGGTTGTAGGTGCCAGATCATTGTGTTGGAAGCTGCCACATGAATTACAGCCCCTCCTGCCTCCCCCGTTCTTCTCATCACAGCTGTTTCTGCCTGTGTGATATTCTTGCGGGGGGCTGAGGCTTCTGGGCACTGCACCAGCTTAATAAATGTATGAAGTTGGTATGGGAGAATGCATCTGATTTTTCTAGGTCCCTTTTTAGAAATATTCCTAGTCTGCCAGCTCTGTGGAATGAGGAGACTGGAAAGCTATAGACTTGTGGTTTTGATTTCAACTCCAAACAGCAACAGCACACAGAGCCACATGAGGGAAAAGACATCATCCAGTCATATTCATGCAACTGATACTTCTTGCAAAGTATGGCAGGTGATGGAAGGTGTGTTGTGTTTCTTTTTACTTCACAGATCCTGTTGGGAAAACCAGCTGCTCACCAGCTCCTACTCTGCATGTGTGTCTGATTGGTCATGCCTTAGTGTCTGACTTTATGCTGGTCCCCATTAAGTTGCAGTCCTGAAAATGTTGCTCTGGTGGTCAGGTTTGTTTTGAAATTGAATCCCATCCTTCATTATAAATGTGGCCTTCCCAGTTTTGCACTATCAGCAAACTTCAGATGTGTATTTTTTATTCCATCATCTGCATTGTTAGTGAAACATTGAAAAAACTTGGATAGAGCCATGTAGCCACCTTTCTGTGCTGAGAATATATGAAACCAAATTTGTACTGGGCCTGTACAGGTTTCAGTTAGTTTGTTTATGAACATCCACAATGACAAAAATCTCACGGAAGTCCACATATCTGATGATATCTACAACTTCTTGCTTATTTATGATTCTTGTTAGTCTTATCATAGAAAGAAATTGGATAGCAATTTCTACTAGATATAATTTATACCTGATGAATCCATTGTAGTTGCTACTCCTCTCTTTGTTATTTTCCAGATGCTTACAAGTTACTGTTTATGTACTCCAAATTGAAGGACTGGAAGTGGCTGGTCTTTAATTGGCTAGTTCCAAAGACCAAAGCCATCAGATCCTACTTCTTATTGATGGTATTGAGTTACACACTTTACAGTAACCCACTAGAAATGCTGGAATTGATTTATATAATGAATTTACAGCCTGCACCACTGCGTGCTCACAGTGAGCGAGGACTTGACTAACTGAGTAGTATCTGATCTTTGCACTAACACTGTGAAAATCAATTGGGAATAAAAAAAGACAGTGTAAACATCAAGCTCTGAAGAGAAAGAGCTATTCCCTTATGTCTTTATGGAAGCAGATCTGAGATGAATGCCTGCAGGTGTGCATCACTCTGGCTCTGAGAGTGAATCACTGATAAATATGTTCTGAGAACAGTTACACAACCAGTTTTGCACCTCCTTAGAAGTTGTAGCTGCTTTGCTTATGGGACTGTTATGTGAAGCAAAAGCCCTGCTCAAGTGGACATTTTCAGTGCTTTTTTTCCTCTCCAAAAATCTGTTTACCCATGCAAGGTTTGCTTTTGGTTTGAAAATATTTTTCAGATAAATTGATATTGTCAATTACTGAGGTCTTTGTTATCTCTTGTAAAAAAAAAAAAAAAAAAAAAAGAAAAAAAAAAGAAATTGAAATGTTGGCAAAGATTTGCAAGACATTTTTTAAAATGTATATTTGTAGGGTTTTTGTTTGGCTGGTGTTTTCTAATTAAAACCAAAGCTCCCATTTCTCTTGTAACAAAAGAACCCTGTCCATCAGAAAATGCTCAGCTTTGCAGTGAGGTGCAAAGTAGTTTCCCCAAAATCAATAGATAAGGTAGATGGTGTCTTTCTTTTTAGCTCTTCGTTTAGATTAGAAGGAAGCACCTTCTAATTGAACTGAATTTTATACTGCTCCTCGGGACATTTTTCTGGGAAGAACTGTTGTGATTCTAGGCTAAAAAATTTCCCATTTGCCTGAAGGTGTCCATTTTTGGGGTCCAGCTTACATTACTAGCACAACAAAACTTTATATAGTGGTGAAAAATCTTTTTTTTTTTTTGTGCATTATATTGCAGAAAGTTTCCAGCATTTCTCTTGAGAAGAGCAAATCTGGTCTTGGGATGGTGCTTTAACTCTTAACACAGCTGTGGTTCCAGCAACATTAACATCCACGAGTAGGAGTAGGACACATTCACAGGCAGGAGTAGGGTGTAGCGTTCCAGGAACATTAACACCCACTGAGTAGGAGACAAAGCCGGCACCCTCCCTCTCTTTTCCCACTCCCATGCGGGGTGGCTTGTAACGTTATGCATCTCCCTACTAACACATCTCTTCCCTCTCTAATTTTCAGCCCGGACAAAAAAAACCCCATGCATGGATCAGAAAACAAATTATTCTTGCAGTGCCCTCAAGCTCCTGTGTTCATTAAAATACAATTGTTGCTAGCTCAACTGCAGAAACTTCTTAGAACCTCTCAGCCCTTCACCCACCCTGGACAGACCCTGAAAAATACCAAACCTCGGGGCTGGACTCTGCTAGCGGGATAACCACATAGAGGGTGGGGAGACTGCAGCATTATCAGCATTTTATCTCTTGTTATCCAGAAAAGGCCCTCCCCTGGTTCTTCAAACAGGATTTTCCTGTTACTGTGTGTGGGCTGGAAGGTTTGACTACATTCTGACTCTTCCTTTGCTAGGCCTGCAATTGTCTCCCAGAAATTTTTATAGAAACCTTTATGCAAGGAGGCATAAACCTGCTTGGGAGAGTAGTCTCAGTGCTTGGCAAACCCAATCCTTCTAGCTGTCATCATCACCATACAGCCATGCAAGCAACCAGCCCCCTCAACCCTTTACAGTAAGGAACAGTTTTTGACTTAAGCCTATTTTGTATCTTGTAAGAAGATTAAAAGAATTAAAGAGAAACCTGTTCAGTCCATTTAATATTAAGCATATGACACATAGCTTCATCTTGTACGGGGTCAGAATAAACAGAAGGACATAATGATTATACACATTTTATGCTGCTCTTGAGGACCTCTAAGCTGGAATACCCTGCCTGCATCCATCTCCAGAGGATTCCCCAGAGCTTTGTAGTTGCATACAGATGCCAGCAGCTACAGTTCTTGGAAAAACCATCCTGAGTAAGTAGAATAATCAATTCGGTATACAAAAAGCAAAGCTCCCTTGGCTGTGCTGCAAAGGTTTTGAGGTGGAAAGTGGCTGGCAGTGGGTGGGATGGGGCTAAAGTCACAGCATCCCTGCAGACCCTGCCCAAGGTCCACATGAATCAGCACTTCTTTCATCAAAGGTGTGAGTAGACCCTACTCATCAATCACATCAGTGCAATGGTGGCACATTGGTTGGGGGACATGGAAAGGACAGAAATTATGGCCTTGGAGGAAGGGCCTTGCAGCAGATCTGTGCCTGTCAGCCCATTCCCCAGGACTGCAAGACAAAGTGACATGAGCACGATGACTTCTTGCCATACCGGCCATGCCTAAAGCCCTTGCCTGTCCCTCAGTAAATGCCAAACTAAGTGCAGCCATTTTGAGAACTCTGTACAGTAAAACAATTCACTGGTGACCTAAATGGAATAATTACAGAAGTATTTAAAATGTATTTCTTCACAATCATCACAAAAGTCCTAGGCTAATTCCCAACTGCTTTTACAAACTGTTTGCCTGAGTTGCTAGCAGGAAAAAAGCTCCAGCTACAGTTTACTCCTATACCTAGCATGGTATAGAAACATACACCTGTGTAACATCCCTATTTATTTACAGCACTGTGTTTGTTCAAAATGCACATACAGTAAATATTGTCAATCATAAACAATCAGTAATGAACTAACTTACTGTTGTCTTTGTACTGGGAGCAGCAGGTATATTGGGACATACCATGAGAATCAGCATTTGGAGATGTGCCAGGTGTGACAGAATTGGGTTTCTGGCCTCGTCACAGCCAGTTATTGCTTGGGTGTCTTAGTGTATTTTTAAACATATGTAGACAAAGGTAAAAGTTATGTTTCTGTGTCTAGTTTACCACTTCAGTGCTGTGAAAGGAGGCAGTCTAGCCCTATAATAAAACTAACCCACAATAATCCAGATACGTACTTACCCCACATTTTATATGACTAGGCTGCAATTTCAGTAAAGTCAATAAATCTGCAGATTTGAATTATCCAGTCACTAAGTAAATACAGCAAATAAACAGAATATATACCTACTGATGAGCTAATGATTTATAGCAGAACTCATTAGCAAGCAGACACATTAGTAGGTTGCTCAAATAAAATCTTCTTAGATTTTCTCTATCTCCATTTTCTTTCCGATAGCAGAAATTCTGGCTTCTCCTTTTGCCCTTTCCCCCTTGCTGCTTCCATCAGGAAGTATAAAGGTACCTATTTGTTTCACTCACACTATGTGAAACACTGCAAAGTGTACACACCAGCTCATAAATAAATAGAGAAGCTGCAAATATGCTTTGTTCAAGCTCTGCATCTGTTGTAAAGGGCCCCACAGTGCAAAGTGTGCAAAGGCACAAGCATATAGAAGGGCAAAATTCAGACTCATTGATACAGGCCAACAGGGTAGCTCTGCTGAGATCTTTTATGAGTTCTTCTCTTTTGCCTTGCCCTTTTATTGCTCTTTACCTCTGTACTCACCTTTTGTACGTGCAAATGCTCAGAAGAACAACTTGATGCTTCCAGGCCAAAGTTTAGCAATGAGTTTACATTCAAATCTTTGTGTTTGGCAATTGGCTCTTGTCATGTACAAGTGCAAATCTACTAAGTGCAAATCTACTAAGCACAGGGTAAAGGAACAGCATCTCCAGCAATGAACTAAGAAATTTATATTATAATCCTGCAAGACACCTTAAAGCAGGCATTTCCTCATTTTGGAGGTAATAAACATTTATAATTATATTAGCACTTTGGTGAAATCAGCAGATCTTTGAGGCAGACCTACCTCCAGTTTTCCCTTGAAACATACATCCCCAAACACAAAACTCTTAACTTCAGAAATCAGATTTTGTTAAACATAAAGGAATACCTTTTACAAAACCCCAGCAACAACAACAGAGAACTCTTCAAGTTAGGCAGAACAGAAACAGAAAGTTTCTAAATTAACCCCTTGTTAGTTTAGGTTCTTTCTTCCAAACACTTTTCTCTGTCCATCCTATCCTTAAAGTGGTTCACTCAACTGATCATGCTTAACAGCTCCAAAGAAAAGCATCTTGTCCGCTTTCCAGGGTTCCAACCACAGCTTCAGCATCTAAGACACAGGCACCATCTTCCCTGGTGCCAAAGCAACAGCCTGTATGTTTAGTTAACACCACGTTCCAGGGAACACAATAGATAGTGAACACAAGAGAGCAGGTACTCCCCTGCAAGCTGCAGAAGGAGACCTAAGGCTGCTGTGCCCTGTGGCAGTACAGTTAGATGCCCTGTAACTGCCTGCTTTGTCCTGTTCCAAACCAGCTGTGTGTCCAAGTAGGTGTTCATTACAGGTGAAGACATCTGGCAATTTTGTGCCTTGTGTTGACTTATGTGAGTAAATGAGGGCATGTTAGTACATGCACTAACATGCTGTTTATATAGAGTATAAACATCCATGTTTATATTCTATATAAACAGCTACATTGTCACTATGGCAAGATAGCAATCTCTTGTGGTCACTTTATTGGGGATGTAAAACCTGTGTAATGGAAGGCACGTAGGTAGTCACTGTGGAGATGGGTGCAAAAGGCTGGTGATTTTACCCCAGAGCTGTATGCCCTCACAGACTGTGACCCAGCTTGTGAGTTGATGAAGTAAACAGATACCAAGTCCCATGTATGCACGAATCTGAAAAAGCACATTTACCTAGTTTATTAAAAATTCAGGAGACTGATGACAAACAAAGCAATTATCTATATTTTAGATGATTTAGGCTGTGTTTTCAGTGAAGTCAATAAATTAGCAGATCCAAATTATCTAGTCACCAAGTTACCATAGCGGATAACCAGGTCACATAATGAAAAAAGTAAGTTTTTTTTTTTAGCTTATCTTGGAACATAATGGAAGTCTAGTTTTCTTTTAACCAGAAAAAAACCAGCTACTATTTAGCTATTATTTCATTGACAGAGTTAACACATCACTGGAGGATCCTGTCCTTACTGGACATAGGTGTCTGTGGAATATTAAGGGTATATTTTGGTCTTTGGCCAGTTAAATAATCCAAGCAGACAAGAACTGTATCTGAGCTCAGTTCAACAAGTGTAGTTATACAAATGCTTGCAACACATCCTTAAATCTCCCTGCTTGTACATGCTAGCAGTTTCACATTGTTTTTGGCATCTCTATGCAGTTACAGAGTATTTTGAAGATTTAACATGCAGGGAGATGATGGCTGAATCATCTCCAACAGCAGTTTTCACACAGCACTGGCTTTTTCACTGAGGAGAACATATCAGTAGCAGTGTTTTCCTTTTTCAGCAACTTTAAGAGATGCAGTTCACCCTCTTCCTCTCTGGCCATGGCTTAATGACACAATAAATCCAACATTAGGGCCCTTGGCATTGGACCAGATATACCATAACCTGCTACCCAAGGTGCAGATCCAGCTTTCACTCACACTGTCAGTTAAAATTTCTCTAAAATTTTGCTCATTTCTTACTGACACACTTAATGTGACTAAAATTACTTCTCTCTCTGTGCCATAGTCAGTTCATGACAGATTAGGTATCAGCTACCAACTGTTAAAAAACTCATATGAACTCCGTATGTTGCATCTGTATATCTTAATTCAATGGCAAGGTGGTCATGTGCCCACACTGAACTGGAACCAAACCTATATGCTTGGAGATCCATCACTGCACACATCCAGTAAACATCATGAAAAGAGCCTCACACATGCACTGCACACACTAACATTAAGACATGCTTTCACTGAGAAGAAGTTAAAACATGAATGGTTCAAGCAGCTGTTTAATTTCTTAGGATCTCTCTCCTTACTCTGGGGTTTTATCAAATTTGGTGCTCCTACATAAGGGTGCAAGGCAGTGTGGAAGGGTCATGGTTGAGAAAACAGCCTTGGCTCCTGGTTCAAACTGCAAATGCAGGACCTCCATCACTATCAATTTTGTTTCACAAAAATAATTAAAATTTAAAAAATGCAGTATGTCCTTACATTCCTTCTTTTCTTGTCAATCACTGTCATGCTCTCAGCATTTTTAAAGCACTCCAGATTCTTACTGTGGAGGAACAGAACAGGTAATAAGAGCTCACAGTTCAACTTCTTAGCTTTTGGCCTAAAAAACACAAGGCTGTTTGGCATTTTTTAAGAGGACATTCCACTCATAGCTAAAAAGTTTTCTTGTACCAGTTGTCAAGGGGATTTTAAAAAGCTTCACATGTTCTTTATGTGTGAGTAAATATTGAGGCTTGGGAAGACATGGTGTGCTGTTGGTTTTGGTTGTAGTGTCTCAGGGAAGGGTGAGAAGAATGGAGAGAGAAATGGCATAATTTCTGTTTTAGTTCTTGAACTCCTGGCTACTTTTGTTTAGTTACATTTCTGGAAGATAGAACTGCTCTGGGCACTGCCTCACATTTTCTGCTGCTTGAAGTTTGATCTTTCAGTATTAAAAAATGGCAGTTTGCAACCACCCAAGTTTTGCACTGTTGATTTCTCTCAGGAGATAGACATGTCTGCCCCACATCAGCCATGACCAGGCAGCAGAGTGATACTTTTCTGTACTGTTGTTCCGATATGTACTTCTTTCCTTTGTCATAGAAGCTGCAGCATGTCAGTAAAAAAACAGACCCTGTAATTACTGCGAAGACTCCTAATCAGAGTTTCAGCTTGCATTAATGCTTGCCTTAGCTCAACTCAATAGCATGACTGGAGCTGCAATAGCATGTACAAGGCTGTTCTTTAGTAAATCTCTTTCCCTCTGCTTCTCACAAGATGAAGCATCCCCGTGGAATTGCTGCAAGGCAGTGACAAGATACATGCAGGAAAGAGTTGAGCTTGTTTTGCTGATAGGAAACTGCTTTTTGAAAGAGAAGCAGACCCTCCTCTGAGCATGCATTCTCTTCAAACATGTCACAACTTCCCTGTTTCTAAAGTCTGTCCTGTCAATTCCTTCCTTGTTGATTTTGGCAGACAGCTCAGACAAATCAATTAACTGGTGACAAATCTCTGCTTTAAGAAAGATCCCACTGGAAAACCAAGAATAACCATTAAAAATGTTCCACAAGAAAAAGCCTCATGTTGCATCTGTATTTAACTCATCAAAGACTTTGAAAAATTCTGTGCCTTGATGAAGCAACTGTCAGTTGTCAATGTCTAAAAGCATTGCATTTCAAACCTGGAAAACTGTTGGTTCTTTTACCCCACTGATGTAATTTGGTTTGTTCCACCTCCTTTCTTCCTTCTTTATAGGATAGCAGCTAAAATGAGCTGCTTCTAGGAAGGCACGGTGGCTTTAAACTGGCATATACATTATGCTTGAGTTCACACTGGGTCCAGCGATGGGCAGGATCAATAAGCAACTGTCTTAGGTTGCAATGCAAGATGTAACCGCAAGTATGTATTCTGTTACCATCTGTTAAAAGCAGGTGGGGCAGTTATTTTCTGTTAATGGGCCAGCTGTTAAAAACAGGTGGTTTAACCTTTTCCCACTGGATGCCCAGAGGAAGACCAGACCTGTCTGCACCATCACTGGACCTTCAGAGAACCGTGCCCTTCTACAGATGTGCTTCAACAAAACCACATTTATCACTCCAGGGGACTGCAGCCACCGTTTAATCTGACTGCTACCAACACCCTGACCAACAGGGTATCAGGTTCTATTCTGGTTTTTTTGGTACTAGTGCATTTTTATTTTAATTTTCTAGTAAAGAACTGCTATTGCTATTCCCATATTTTTGCCTGAGAGCCCCTTAATTTCAAAAATATAATAATTACGAGAGAAGGGGTTTACATTTTTCATTTCAAGAGAGGCTCCTGCCTTCCTTAGCAGACACCTGCCATTTCAAACCAAGACCATGACTTATGATGCTGTCCCAGAGATAAACAGAAACGTCTCTCTGGCAGAAACAAATTAACAACAACAACAATATCATTCTGCAATCTCCAGCTATTTGGCAGCACCCAGCAGTCTGCACAGCCACTGGAAATGCAGCTCTACAGCCAAGATGTTATGTCAAAGCTAAACTAAATTTAACCACTATAAGTTAGTGCCATCCAACCTGCTCTACCTAAGCCTTTGGTATATTCTGTAGGGAAAGGATAAAATACCCAATGAAATACCTCACAAAAGATTTTGTGTTGTTTGCAGGCATCTGCTCTATTTCATTGCTTGAAGGATCAGATGACATATTGCTGAGATTTCACTGGCATTAGGGCCTCTCTCCAAAAGGCAGTGAAATATAATCTTGTGGAGGATTACAGTATATGCTTTCCATCTGAATCCAGAACCTTGTAGACCCCGGACTCATTATGCTGTGGGAGGACAGTTAGGTACATCAGTAAATAAAATTAATTAATCCCCCCAATCAAGAATTCATTAATTTAAACCTAACTATACACAGGTAATTTTTCAGTAAGTTACTATAATTCAAATCAGCAGTGATGTGAATCAAATATTTTCTCTAGAAAAGAGCAGTAATTCATCCAAACTTATGGTAAAACTGGTAAAACTGGGACCAGTTCAAGTGAAAACACTTGTCCAGTATCATTAATCCAAATCCCAGGGGACAGGTTGCAAACAACAAAGAGCTTGTACAGGCAAGGCTCAAGGGTTAGAGATGACTCAATACTTCACTGCATCATTGCAAACAGGAAGAGGCTATTTCATAAGTCATGGGTCATTTCCATAACTTGAAAGCCTGTCTGTATACAAACAGGTCATTACAGCAAGGAATCACACACAGGATTTTCCATCTTAACCTCAAGCAGAGCACAAATGCTGGGCAGACTTACATCCTGCAGAAAGCTCTGTATAATCTGGTGTAGACTGGAAACTTCCAGAAGAACCACAGTGCATGCTGGTGTCATGAATACACCCTTTTGTCTGCAATAATCTTGTCTTCTCCTCCTGATCCTTTTCTTGTAATCCCTTAATCATTGTTGTGGCATGTCTCTATGTTTACATACATCAAACACCTCTTGCACTATGGACATGGTTTTGGAAACAAGTTCAAAAGGCTTGATATTTGCCGATCAGGCAGGGAGGAGGAAGTGAATCCTATTCATATTTGGTATTGCCTGTCTTCTGTGGAAGAGAAAGCCAGAGGTCATTTGCTGTATCTGCTGTTTGCAGCCTTTGTGAAGATGCCTCTTCAATTTTTTGCTTGACTTGGTCCCTAAGTTACTCTAGTTCTGCAAACAGTGACAAATCTTACCTACTATAGTAAATACTACGGCTGCATCTGTGCTATACTTTTGCAATTATTCAAAACTGCTGGTACTCAGGTGTTTCGAGCTTTTTAATTGAAGAACTTTAGACAGGAATTCCATTTTGAAAATAATTTGAGTTCTAAATAAACTGAAATCAAGAAACGTTTTAAAGAACATTTCAATTCTTTCAAATTCAAGAAATTTTAGTTCAAACCTTTTAAAGCTACTTACACATATGTAAGAAAATTCTGAACAGAGCATCTAATTCAGAATATAAATCACTATATATTAGAATATGAAACATTTTCCATCATCGTTTACGACTACATTTTGTAAAGCTTCTCAACAGGTCTTTAGTTTAACAACAGCCTGAACTACTTATTCACACACACATGGTTCCATGTGAAATTCCACTGATTTCAAAAAAGTTAACGACTGTCTACTAATTACACAACTTTAACTGTTTCTATTTAGTCCCTTAGATGTGAAATCAGATCTATAAAATCTACTAAGTGTGTGCAGGCTTTCAAAGATGAAGCAGAGTATTACCCAATGTTAGCAGCAGCAGCCTGCAGGCACAGTGGCTGAGCTTGTATCTCAGCTAGATGTGGAGGTCAGATATCTTAACTTTGAGCTACTTTAACCTCTGCTTCCTCTGTGGTCAACAAACAAACATCTCAAGAGACAAATTAGTCTCCTTGTAGCACAGACACAAGAATCGAACCCATTCCTACATAAGCTACTCACATAATTAACCATCTAGTCATTAACTGTCACGCATAGTGGGATTCCACGTGAGAACAATTATACACACACAAGTGCTGTTTGGGCTCAGGCTCCTGCTAGCTCGTATTCTTGAAACTGAGATCTTGAATTAGGGTAAGAAGTGCTGAAATCAATCTTGGGATGTGTGCAGTGCTCTCCACAGAGTGCAAGGAAAGCCCAAGCACACACTGGGCACCTTAGGTATCTGAAGTTTAGGGAAATTCCATTCACTACTAGTATCTTTTATGTTTCAATCCCTAATAAATGCTAGAGCATTGACAACCTATGCAATTATTTATTTCAGATACCTTGATCCTGGGCAGTAATAGTTCCCAGTCAAAACCAACATTATTTCAAACCTGTCTTCCTAAACTTAATTATATGTGGTTATTCTTATCTGGAACAATAATGCCAGAGGAGAAAAATCCCAAAACAAATCAGGGAGGGAAAGCTGAAACAAAAATCTTTTCTAGATACTTCTTTCTTGTAATAACTAACTAAAGATGAAGTATTAGGCACTAAAGGAAGCACTGAGGCCGTTACACTCAATATTCACACTGTAGTGTTTAAACATTACAGCCATACATGAATGGTCTTAGAGCCACCCTCTGCTGGTGGACACTGTACAGTGGGCCAGCAGCTAAGGCAGCTACAGCAGCCTTGCCAGTTTCAGAGCCAGCAGTATCAATGCTCCTGATATGCATTTTTCAGCACCACGTAGAATTCAGCTACCCTAAAGACCGGAGCAGTGTGACCCGAGGGGAGCTGGGAGTGACTGAGATAAGCCCCTCTCTGTGCCGTTTGCATTAGAGGGTGCCTCAGGTTCTGCAGGGGAAGCTCTGCTATTCCCTTTCTCCCCTTACAGCTGCATCCAGCCCGGGTTTCAACTTACAGCCGTGTCCCCTAAGAGTCTGCCAGGAGAGAAAATATGAACAGGATTTATGATTGCACAAACTGCGCTCTTTGCTGCTCTGCAGGCAAAACAGGTGGTCTAGGAAACCACAAAGTCTGCCTCAACAAACCCTGTATCGACTTGCAAAACCACCTGCATGCATTCATTTTATTTTAAATAAAATACAAATTTAATGTTTCTGTTTTGAAAATTAGGCCTTCTTTTATGACTTCAACTGTTTTCTAAAGAAATAACATACAGCTACCTTGCATTTTGGACTCAGAAACGTGAACATACCTGCTGATGTCAAAACCAGGTCATATGAAAATGGGTGAATAGTTAAAACTGTATCAAGAAGTTATTTATCTACAAATGGTTTCCAATATAATCTTTACTAAAGAGAGAGCAGTAGTTGACTATGATTATGAATGCACTACAAATTAGGGGAACCTACAGAAGTACTGCTAAGTCTTTGATTCTCCTTGTTAAAATGTGTCAGCAAGTTTTCCAAGGGATAAGAGCTTTCAGACAAAATACTGTAAACATAACATGTATGAAGGTCTGGCTTTGCTCAGCTGGCTGACAGGTTTTGCACTATTGCATTTTAGCTGTGACAGGTTGGCTCCCAGCAATAGCGTGGGTCTGCATCTTCCCTGGGCATCTGCAAAACACCACTTCTGTATTACAAGTATTTGAAGCAACTGGCTACAGAGACCTGGTTTTCCTCTAGTATCATCAGTTTAGGAAATAGAAGGTACAACTTTAAAATTTTAAAGTGCAAAGGCTAAATATATGAAACTTAGTACATGAAGAGCACTTTTTGTCTACTTTTTAAGTGCTATTACATCTCTTTCCCCACCCAGACTCAAGGAGGGCTCTTTTCTCCAAGCTTACTTTTTTCTTTATAATGATGGGATGCTATAGGTGGAATTCTCCAGCCACCAAAATCACTATCTCCTCACAGCTACAATTTATTACTGTACAGCATTATCCTAGGGTTTCTCACACACTAAACACTGAGTGCCATGTACTACTTATGGGTGACAAGGAAATAGTAGAAAAAGAAAAAAAAAAAAAAAAAAAAAAGAGAAAAGGAGTTTGGAAAACCTGTGTGTTGGCAGACAGACACACTAGCTAGAAACAAAATGGTGATGAAAACCAAATGCCATTTGTTGATAGTGGACATGAGCAAAATAATGCCTTGTTTTCCCTGCTAAGTCACTGACTGCTGAGCAGTAAATTCAGGAAAGACTGGGATAGCTATTCCCTTACATCCATGAAGGTGAACATCACCTGGAGGTTGCACACATAAAGCACTGTCAGAGCACAGGGAAAGTTCAAGGGCGCATGTTTCCTTCGGGAGAAATAAGATGATAAATCTATAGTACTCAAGAAACAGAGACACTCATACCAGAATGAGGCAGACATATTCCAAAAGCAAGATCCTGGCTGATGTGATTTGCACCTAAATTTAACTTCAGGTAGCAGAGAACCGAATATAGCAAAAGTATGGGATATCTGAGGTACCATCAAACCCACGTGAACGAGGCTGCAATGCCACTCAGAATGAATGGCAGCAACGCCACCCATCCCAAAAAGCCACATCACTGAAGTGCTGACAGAAACTTGTGAGAGACCCCTCACATCCTTGCTTTCATGGCCAAGCATTTCACATGCCTCAGTACTCATGACAAAGTTAATCCACCCTCTCAAGGTTAAGAGTTTAAGAGTTTGAGCAGACATTTTAACGTAACAATTCATGCCAACTGTATTTGCTGTGGACCAGATGTGTTCTATTTGTTCTCAAAAAGGGATAGCTTCTCCACCCCATGAGTTTGTCAACACAAAGTTCCTCTCAGTTTCCATGATTCTCCTAACTTACTAATTTGTATTTTAGTGTTAAATTATGAATAATATATAAAATAATGTATACAAATATATTTAAATACATACATTTTATATACAGACATATATGCCTAGATTTCCAGATATGGACTTAGAAACAATTTACACTATAAAAATACTTATGAATAATTGTAGAAATATTTATAATTAATAACATTAATTTATTCTCTTTGGACCTACTAAAATAAACTCAATTTCATCACCTCCTTGTTTCCAGGAGGTAGCACTGGGACAGCAGTTCCTCTAGTCACAATCTACCCAGGAGTTGACAGATTTCAGTGGGCAAGAATTTTCAGGAGGCCAAATGGACCTCACTGCTGTTAGTAAAGTGGGACTGCTTGTCATCCCTGGTGACACACAGCACCCACCTGGCTGCCAGCTCATATGAGGATTGCAGGTGCCTCTACTTCATGTTTGCTTCTCCAGAAAGGTTAACAGCAGCAAGCCTAACTCTTGGGGGATGCAATTACTCTCTTAGCTGACATCTACTGAGGCAGAGCATGTACAGTGAAGCCATTGCAGGTCTCTCTGAAACAGCTGTCACCTCATTGTCCTCATCAGAAGGCAACATTCACCATTATCAGAACGGAGAAAGGAAATCATAATTGCATAGTAAGAGCTCACAGCAGAGCAGCCCTCACTGGAAGCAGGAACACTGCAAAAATGACCTATCCTTTTTACCTATCCTTTTTACCTATCCTATGTGCAACATTTTAGTACCCAATTTTCTATTTTGCTGATCTACTCTGCCATTGAATATGTAATTGTATTTGGCTATGCGTGCAGGGGTAATATACAACTCCCTATATATAAGAATGAGTTCCATCAAAGGGAAACATACTGGTAGTTTCAGTAATAAAACCCCACAAATTTAGGAGAAAAGCGTTCCACATCTTACTCCAGCTGTTTGCACAAGGATTTGTCTGGAGTACACTGAACAATCTCTAGCGCTGCTCATAGACAGCAGGGTTGCTTGAGCTGCCTGGTCAGGAGGCTACACACAGCAAAACCACAAAAAGGCTGTGTGTCATGAGACCTAACATAGAAAAACATGGTTAACAAAAGCACTCCTGCACAAGGGACACTGCTGCTCCTCCCCCACAAAATTAACAGTATCCTTAGATGCATGATTTAACGAGTCAGAGACTTCAGCAACAAGGCAACAACTTTGGACTTCCGGCATGCACCTGGCCAGCTGTTTTTGGTGCCATGGTGAAAACGCTCTAAAGCAGTTCACAAACCTAATTCGAGCTCTAGAAATCCACAGAACTACAAACCTCCTCCTCCAAACATCTGCAATAACCCACAGAAAAGCATACCCAGGGCAGGGCGTGTGTGTTAACACCCTGATTAAGACACTGATAGGTCCATACGCCGCTCCAGGTAGTTGCATTAGTGTGAAAGGCAATGGTGTACTGCAGCATGGGAAAGCAAGGGCAGGAGGTAACACCAAACTCCTCAAACTACCAATGCCACTGCTGCCTCTGCTTCATGCAACTGCATTTTTCAAGAACTCAGAAGCAGGGAATTCAAATAATTACACCACCTGGGAATGCATGCCCAAAGAGGCGCTACTAGAAACAAAACAATGCTGATACACCTGAAACCAGAACATGAGGGTTAAAATACCTTGAGCAAGGCTAGTTAAGTCATCAACTACACATCCCTATGCTATCTTTCCTGTATCGTGGCACATCAAACCTATTAAGACATGAAGAATAAATCCTTCTCACCTTGTCAGCCCTAGGTGTTCTGCATGCACAACAAGGTTCAGAAAACATTCTGGGTCATGCAACTCAGCAGGTAGTGTGCAACACTAACATCACCAACTTTAAATCTCTGCAAGAGCAGTGTAACATTATCTTTTTCATAAAGTTGTGCACCAGGAAACCAAGGGCTGCAAGAGTAGCCACTAAATTCATAAAGAAGCAGGTTTGTGTAATGTATGTGGACTGCAGCCCACACATGAAAGTTACCTCCTCACTAGCAATCCACTGAATTATATCCTTAGGACACCACACGTAAATAACTTGACAGAATGGAACAAGTGAAACCATGTGAGTGGAAACTTGGCCAGGAACCTGAGATACTTACTGTCACTGCCAGTTTTCCACGAAGAGGCATTTGCAAATAAACAGCAAAAAAAACCCACCCAAAACCGAAAGAGTCAACCAGTGGTAACATACAGAAATACTAGAAGTTTAGGCAAAGAGTCCAGGGCTAGGAAGAGAGCAAACCCAGGGAATTGCGCAGTCAACACAATCAAATGATGCTGTCCTAGGAGCTCCATGCTTTTTCACAGTGCAGCATTATTTACCCAAAAGGAAATGGTTTGTGTGCACCGAGGAATGTTCTAACTACAGTGCTGTTGTTTGGGTACTCACTGCCCAGGCTTGTATTTTAAGCTGAATCATAGAGGAAGCAACATGTAATTTGCACTGCTACACTCAAACAGCTGAAGAACCCAAAGACATTTGCACACATGATCAGGGATTCCATCAATTTAGGTGTGGGATTTCCTTTGAAAATTAGTAACGGTGCATCACATCACATAAACATAGCTGCTAAAATTAAATGTTAACCTCTGGTTCTGGCTTTCACTCTCCCTTCATCCAACAGCCTTCCCCTACAACATCAAAAAAGAAAGGGCCAAGGAATAGCACTGGACACTTGTCATAACCAAAGGCTCATACTGCCCTTGTCAAAGGAGGTAATTTCCCAAAATGCATTCTTTCAATGACCATATTCTCCGTGAGCTTTTAATTTCAGAAGAATTTATGTGGCTCTTAAAAATCGTAAAATCCTGTGTTGTTCTCTCCCCTCTCACTTTTTTTTTTTTTTTTTTTTTTAATGTTGGAAGATGTAAAAGCTAGTTCCATGCTTGGATGTCTGTCAGCTCATGGACTGCTCTCCTGGCACGGACAAGCACATCAGCTAAACAGTATCAGTTACCAACTCAGGTTTACCACACCACAACAAAAATAGACCTTCCCTGGATTAGTGACAACTGAGTCAGGTCCGCACCAACCACAACCTCTGTGGGTTATCTCTACCTGTTTTATGTAATACAGGATTTTATCAAGCTTTGTGCTGCAGAGGGCAGTGCACACAGAAAATACATCTAAACATGCACTCCAAGTGTTTCTTGTTTCACACGGAAGTGCTCAGGCTTTAATATATACAATGGGTATATTGTATATATACCCACTGTATATATTAAAGCCAGAACAGTGGCAGCCAAAGGATTTATGCTCAGCCCTGAATTTATCTGAGCCACATTTCTGTGCCATTGCCCAGCAATCCAAGAGTGGTGAACGCTTATCTTCAGCGCACAGCTGCAATCAGCCAGCTGGCTCTGCAGGAGTTAGGTGGACCAAGAGAAGCTACTGTTCCAAGAACTAAGAATATTTGACAAAAACTGAAGCCATTTGGGTGGCTGGGAACTGGGCAGTAGCATATATCCTTTTAAGAGAAATGCAATCTACCTCTTATGGTCTTTAGTGGTCATGTCAGGCCATCCCACCTCAAGAGATACATCCATGTGTAGCTACCAGCTGCAGAACTTTTGATTCCCCTTGTGTTTATCAAGTTCTTCCCACTGCTAGTGTGCCTTCTGAAAGGGAGCTTCCCACAGCTGGAGTCTTGGAGCCTCCTGTACTTCAGCTACCTAGAGTTTTTCAGTGTCCTGACTAGCACTTTTAAGTTCTGCCAATTGTGATTATCTTCCCCAGTATCTAAAATAAAATCAGTTTCCTATTTCAGTATTAGATGAGCTCTTTTTTCAACTGAGTTTGTTAGAGTGAACTGAATGAGGTTGAAGCTGTGGAAGTAACCACCTTTTTCTCTCTACTGAGTTCTTTCAGATACCAGATCTTAAGAACACAGGGACTTGCAGCAGCCTGCATAGCCCTTTCTGTTGTGTAACTGCTTTTGACCTGCTGCCATGTTTCAGCTGAAGAACACATCCATCCTAACTTGACTCTTGACTGCTCTTAGAGCACTCTTCTTTCTGCAGAAAGACAAAAAAAGGATAACACTTTATAATGAGTCATTAGAATTATTTCCAGAGTTGCTTTACACTCGTTTGGCTATGCACAAATACTAGGTTCTTCAACATACTGGTTTAACAGCTGACTCCCCACAATTTCATTTAGAAGACTTTGAAAATGCACTGAAGCCTTCCACTCTTTCCTGTTTTTCCAAGCTCACAATGTATTCTTAGCATTATCATTAAGATATTTGGAAACAGTAACACGATATTTAAGTACCTACTGTTCTTCCCAGCTGAACTCATCCTCTCACCTTTCCCCGTGCAGCTCCAGAAACTTTTTGGCGAAGTTCCAGCTCCATAGGAAACAATTAAAATAAACCAACCTTCATTACAGCTTCTTCATCCACTATCATCTGTGCAGTAACTTTAATTTGAAAGAGTTTACACCCTCCCCCCACAGGCTTTGAAATAAGCAGTTGGTCGGTGACACTTCCACTCCTTCCCCCAAAGGGACTGCAGCCAACTAAGTTTTACAGCCAGGATAATTTAAAAAAGAGGATCTTAAAATAAAATTTACATGCCAAGACTAGCATAGATGATATCACTCTTAGAAACCACATTCCACTTTGTTTCAGTGCACATGCAAATCTTTTTGTCCAGTTAATTTGTATACCAGGAATGAAATTATGCCTGACCATCATTTCCAAGGACCTCAACAGTTTTCTGTGCTGCAGTGACGTGGATGTGACAGTGACAGTAGATCCAGACCATCACACCATCACACACCTTAAAAATTATGACATGATGTATTAGTACACTTGAAATCTGTATTTCTTATGCAGCCTGGCATTGTATACTACCCAGTGAACACTCAATTCAAGCATCCACATGCTTGGTTTCTTTAAGAGCAAACTTGTCAGAATGAGCACTGAGACACGAAGACAGGCTTCCTGTATGAACCTGGATTAAATTTAGACTGAGCATTTTCTTCTTTGAGCAAAGTCACCACACATTCCCACTTAACTTCCTCATCCCTCCTTCAAGATCTTCCAACCAAGTCTCCAGGTCAGGAAACAGGGTGGTTGCTTACCAGAATCCACAGTGACCCAAATCATCTCAGTAACGAAGACAACCCATGGGTATTGCAGTGCAGGATGTCAGCATAGTAAAGCACACACAAACCTCTCAGCTGCATAGGCTGAGGACCACACAGACACTGGAGTAGGTTTTCATTAACAGCGTTAAAGCAGAGCATACTGATATTTAGGAAATACCACAGGTGGGTTTTCAGTTCTACTGTCACCTTCTATCTTTTCATATGAGATGCAGCCACTCCACCTATTTCTGCAATAGGACTGTAAGCTTCTTACAGACATTGCAATTAAGGCCTGTTGGGTCAGGATAGATTTGGACATCGGCACTTTCACAGGAACAGATTATCCAAGTCTGAGACGTGTAACACAGTTTTCATCATTAACACCTCTGACAAGCTGTGACCAACAAGTAAGATCCATACATTGGCAAGTGTATCAAATCCTCCAAAACACACGAAAGTGACAACACATGCAGAGAAAACTTGTTTTACTCCTCTCTTGCATCAGATGTTCATTTGGGTCGTTTCTGAAGTAGTTTATTTTTTCCTACCTTAGATGAGACATCAGTGGCACCTACATCTACAGATAAAGAAATAAGATATAAAAAATACAATTATCTGTGAAGTGGGGTGCACAGCATCCTCCTCAGAGCAGCAGCACTGACTGCAGGCGGATGGGGAGGGAGTGAAAGGAACCACTGCAGGTAAAATCAATTGTTTCTAAACCAGTTTAACAAAGCATACTGTCATTTGGCCAGCAGACCATCCTGGATGAGAATTTCACATGCACTTTTTCTGACAGTTATAGAAAAGAGAACCAAGCTTGACCCAACCATTCCACTGTAGTATTTACCATCCTTACCAGGTTATCAGCTGCAGAGATAAAAGCATAGGCCTAAAGTCTACAGCGGACAACAACTGTGACAGAAGTCACTGTGCCAGTGCTCTTTATTTCACCCACAGTTCACTTAATCAAAAGGTATCTGCATAGAGGAGAAACAGAATTAGGAAAGAAATGAAATGGGCTGTACTTGTAGCTCAGAATTCTCCAGATATATGGAACTATTGATGCTACAAATTTTATTAACAGAGCATTACACCCCCACCACTCCTTTTCTTCAGTGAGGAGCATGATAAAACAGGAGAACCTGCCTGTGAAGAGAAGCCCCCTCAGAACACTGGACTTTTTGCAGGATGGCATACAACTGGTTCAGCTTCTTTAACTAGAGGGAGCTGCATCTAAAGTGATAAAAGCATAGCATACATTGCTATAGTACCAGCAAATCTTGAAAGGCTGCAATGTCCAGGTGAAGTATCTGCACCACAGAACATCTCACAACATCCTTCCTCCAGCACTCATGTATCCTGTAGCAAACACACCACCTGTGTAGTTATTGGGCAGCAATGCCCTGAGCAAATGCCTTGTACTTACCTCCAGGAGGAGCCAAAGAATGAAATAAGCCCTTGTGACTCCATTTTACCTGAGCTGTACCACTACTGGACTTTAGCCAAGACTTCAAGCAAGCCTGCAAAATTCTTCAGAACCCTTTCCAATTAAGTATCCTCTTGGCATAATGAAGTGCTTTATTTCACAGGAATCAGCTGTAACTAGAAATGGTATTATTTCACAAGCCATGCAACACTTTGACCATCTTCCCTTCCAGCTTTGAGCACAGGCCTTCCACACATGGTTTCAGGGAACTCCAGTCCCTTTAAGGCCAACAGAACTTTGATTACTCTCTCATTTGATGAACAAATATTTCCCATTCCCCAACACAAAAGACTAGCACAAGCAGGGATAATGTTCACTACAAGAAAGTCTAAAACCACCACTCAGAATTCCAGCCTACCTCCTGCATGCTAGCCAGAGGGCTGAAACTAAGACAGCACTTTGTCAGCTGGCTAAACCACAACAACGTGAGACAGCAAGCACAGGCAAAACAGTGGTGAAGCAAGTCAGCTTGGCTGCTCCCATACCATGCTGAGATGTCTTACACCATCTCATCTGCTCTCGGCTTTTTTTTCAAACATGATTCACCTGTCTATGGACATAGAATTATACATTTGGGTTGGAAGTGACCTAGAACACCATCTGGTTACAACCCTCTCCTGCCATGGGCAGGGACACCCTCCAGCAGAGCAGGCTGCCCAGTGCCCCATTCAGCCTGGCCTTGAACAGTCCCAGTGACAGGGCATCCACAGCTTCTCTGGGCAACATGTGCCAGTGCCTCACCACCCTCACAGTAAGGAATTTCTGCCTTATATGTAATCTCAACCTTCCAGACACACTAAGGACTTTAAAAGGAAGCAAAGCTCCTCCTGCTGGTCACACTAAGCCGTATGTCTCTAACAACCAGACACCATTAATGCACTTACGAGGCATCAGACAAAGCCAGAATCCTCAAAAAAAACCTCAAACCAGCGATGCTGTCACCTGGTATGCGACATGGGCACGTTCTAATCTACTCCCTGCGGGCAGCCACCCACCAAGGCCAGCCCTGCCCTTTAACCCACAGCCCGTACTTGATCCAAGGGCCAAGCACCGCGGCTGGTACAGCCCACACGGGCCCCTCTCCCCGCAAGGCGCGGGGGGCACATCCCCGAGCGCCGCCGGGCCCGCCCCGGCTCCTGCGCCGCACAGAGCGGCCTGCCCGTCCGATCGCGACCTGCCCGCCCGATCGCGACCTGCCCGTCCCATCGCGACCTGCCCGTCCGATCGCGACCTGCCCGTCCCATCGCGACCTGCACCGCCCGCAGCCCTGCCCGCCGCCGCTCCACCGCCACGCACCCACCGCGGCCGAACGAGCTCCTCCAAGCCCCGGGGCACGCTCCCCTCCCACGGCCCCGCTCCCACCACAGAGACCCGCTGCCTCACCCACAGCCGGCAGTCACCCAGTGACAATCGGCCGTGTCCTTCAGGGCGCCCCTCTCCTACCCACCGCGCCCTCCCGGCTATTCCTCAGCCTCCCCTTTCTTTTTTATCCGCTCGCACAAGCTCTTTCTTGCCCCTTAAACCAAGACAGGACTCCCACCCTTGCCCCTTTTCCGACATCTTAACCCAGCTCCCCGACCGCTCCTCCAGAGCTAAGCGTCCCACGCCATCAACATGGCGGCGGCCACCGCCTCCTTCCCGGCCCCGCTTCCCAGCGCAGCCACGCGGCGCGGGATCTGCCGGGAAATGGAGTCCACGCCCTGCACGCCGCCGCCATGTGGCATTAGTAAAGAACTACAAACCCCAGAAGACTCCGCTGCCAAGGGGCGCCAGCCAATGGCGAGGCGGCGGCGCGGGCAGCGGCCCCGCCCCGGCGAGCGAGAGGGGTGATGTCATTGCCCAGCGGGGGCCGCGGGGGCGCGCCGCGCGCCGCCGCTCATTGTGCTGGGCCGGTGCCGCGGCCGCTGCCGGACCGGCGGGGGGGCCGCGCTGCCGCTTCTGCGCTGGGCGGCCCTGCTCGCATCCCGCACACCGCTGCCCTGCGCCCAGCCCTGCAGCTCCTGTCCCAGTCGTCCTGGCCGCAGCGTGGCTCGACAGCGTTCCGGAGGGCTGCGCTGCGCTTCACGGGCGGTTGGGACTGAACACCCATCCCCGAGCGGGACTGCCTTGCGCCCAGCCCCGCTGCACCCGTCCCGGGAGCTGCCGTGCGCCGGGAGGGCGGCCAGCACCCATCCCAGTGGAAGGGGGCTGCCCCGCGCTCAGCTCCGGGGTCCGCAGCCAGCCCGGCGTGCGGGGGCTGCAGCGCCCAGCCCCGCTATCCCCGGCGTGCGGCGGCCCGGGGCTGCCGCCTCTTCCCATCGCCGCTGACCGGCTCCTGGCTCCCGCCTCGTTTTATGGTCGTGGAGAGGGAGGAAAAATCCCAAACCAGGTGAGTTCTGCGCTCCTCTTTTTTTGCGTGCTTTTCCTTGTCCCGTTACCTCCTCCCTCCCAGGCCCCCATCTCCCGGTGCCCTTCGCCGCACTGAGTGTTCCCCAGCGGCGAGCAGCGCTGCCGGGCGGGACTGCGCTGTCGTTCCCTGGTCCTGCTGAAGAAGGAGGGGAGGAGGGACGGGAAGGGGAAAAAGCCCTAGCCCGCTGCCTGGTCTGATCCCGCGGAGATGTGTCCCTCTCGCTGCTCTCCGGGCCCGGCGGCTGCTCTACCGCCGCGCTGCACGTCCCGCAGCCCCCGGGAAACTCCCGCAACTCCGGGATGCTCCGGGCGCCCCGGAGCTGCGCGGTCCCGAGCCGGCGGGGAGCCCTGGCTCGTTTGTCTCCCTCGCTGGGTAAGAGTGGAAAATAAGATGGATTTTGAATTGCTGTCGTTAAGCCCTGCGGAGCCTGCGAGAGCCGGGCTCCTGAGGACAAAATAAATACGAGGTGTGCTTTAGGGTGGTTTTGGGGGCGTTGGTGTGCTGTCGTGCGGCTTCGTTGCTTTGACACCGCTATTCCTCTCCTCTTTCAGGGAAACGGGGGAGATTTGATTCCAACTGACTCTCAGTCCTGGCTGTGTGCAGTTGGTCCAGGTTTCTTTTCCAAGTCACATAAGGAGTTAGTATCTTAAAAATTCTTGGCTGGACAAGCTGATATTTTATTTTAACCTCCAAGCTACTGTTCTGATCTTTTTCACTTTTATAGTAAATACAAGAAGTGCCTCTATTTTAAACTTTGTAGAAACTTTGTGGTCCAGCAGAGCTTCATTTTAGTGTGGCTTTTTATTTGTTTCTCTGTTCCTTGCTGTTTGTTAGGTGCAATTTGGATCTTTTCTTGAACAGTGCTAAGGTATTAGTACAACATAAAATATGTTTTTTTGTTATTATGTGACATCAAAAGGTTTTATCCCCTTATAATAACTAAATTACTTCTGCAATTGCCAGTGGACCCCAGACACCTCATTTTGTGCTGGTGGCAATGAACCGTATACACACAGAGTCCTGCTTGCTTCAAGTCTGTCACTATCTTTCAGTGCCTTTTAAAGTTAATCCTCACCAAAGCCCCACTTGGAGGCTGTTCTGAAAGCAGCAAGAGACTGTGCAGCTGAGCTGATATTTTTAATTTTTTTCCTGCCCTCTGCTGCATGTTTGCTTCTGCGCTTCTCTTGTGTAACTGGCACTGTGTGTCCTCTGGCAGGGCTCTCCCTGGAATTGCAGTGCTGGGGAGGGGGTGACATGAGTGCAGTGGGGACAATGAAACTCCCTGTTTGCTTTGCTCAAAGTGTTTGTAAACACCCAGGCGGTGTTGGGGTGTCCGTATGCAAGGGATGGTGCTTTACAGTTTCCCTTTTTCCAGTGGGATAAACATGCTGCATCCACACCTCCTTGCATTTATTTTAACTGTGTTTTTTCCTTCCTTCCTCTTTACTACTGACTCAAAGGGGAAGAACAACAGTGCACACAGGCGTTGCCTTTAGTTGGTCTTTTTTTAACATTTTTGTTTCCTGGAATGGCGTTTTCCCCTTTATTTTACAAGGCAAGGAACAAATAATCTAATAGAGTGTTTCCCATCTTGGCTGTAAAAGGAGTTTTATAGCAGTGATTTTGTTAGCTTGGGATAGAAGGCCCTGATATGAAGTGATAATTTGAAAGTGTAGCCTGGGAATTGTTCTGGGAGATACTGATTTAGAAGTTGGTGAGAACAAGCAAAGACTCCATGGCCAGGGATTTTTCATTTGAATAATACAATTTTTGTGATGCTGATCTTTTTAAATTCTGTTTTCATCTTTCTATATGTATATATCTTGAACAAAACAAGCATAAATAGCAGTACATACTTGTATGTGTTTCAAAATTTATTACATTTGTTTGATTCAGAAAGACTTGTGACAATGCATGCTAGCATTTTCAAGCTATATTATACTATATCAGGAGCTGGATTAAAAATGTACCTCAGAAATATACACTATTGTATTAATCAGCTAAAATTTTGCTTTTCAGAAACTGAAATACAGACACATAAAAAAGGACAAAAAACTGAAAATCATTCAATGATTGCTGTGGATCAACCCAGATGAGCTAGGGCACCCTTCCTCTTGTCCCACAAAGACCTAAATGCAGTGTATGTGTTTACTCTGAATCAAGAATTCTCAAAAATGCCAGTTGCTGGAAACAAAGAAAATATCCCAGGAAGGCAGCACTAAACATTTCCTCATGTCTTTACCTTTTTTTCCACCGTTTCTTACTCATGTCAAGTTTCTGAAGGGAAATTTAGGATTAGGTGGTCTCATGGTCATACCCTCCAGAGTTTTCTTGTATTTTAGTCCTGTTCCTCATGAAATTGAGCATAATGCCAATTATTGGCTTCCTAGTGAAGTCAGAAATCGCATCCTTGCAAATTGGTTTTGTGAGCATCATCTGTGTGCCCTGTACTGTGTTAAATTGCCTGTCCCAGAAGTGTTGCCGCCCTGGGATGCTTGGGTGTCACCCACTCTCATGTACAGGGGAACCCAAATTCTGCTGAGATGAGGGGAACTGGGAAGAGCCACAGCTGGGCTAGCCTTGCTGACTTTTCAGCTTAGCTTTCCTCTTTGGTCCAGAGATGAGCTGTGAAAGGACTGGGATTTCTGTAGCCTGGAGCTGGAATCTGGTGAGACAGCTGAAGTTCCTGAAGCCAGAGGTGGATGGCTGAAGGTTGCTCTTCAGGGAGGAACCATGGAGTCGCTTCCCAAACAAGCAAGGAGAGAATGGTGTCTGCAGGCAAACAACCCCCATTTGTCACCCTGCTGTGAAAGAGCTTTTCTCTGTTGGCTGTGCTGTGTGCTCCCATGTTCCCAGACCCAGCTGCAGGTGGTAGGTGTGGCTCACAGCCTGAGCTGGAGTGTGGTGGCTCTAATGCAAGCTGTAGAGAGTGCATGGTTTCAGCTCTGGAGCTGCCTTGGTTTGGTCCTTGCTGGGACAGCCAAGCTGGCATCCATCAACTGGCAAATTGAGACATTTGCTCTGAGTTCCGTGGTGTGTCCCAGAGAGGTGTATTTACAGCTGGCTTTTTGTGGGAGGCATAGTATTGTTGGCATTTTCTTATTTTTACACAAAATATAGCCAAACAAGAAATTATAGTAGCTGGGATCTAGATCAATTCCATTTCTCATTTTAAGGCTTATTGCCTTTTTTTTAAGGGCAGGACCAGCAATTTGAGTGCAAGCCTTGCTCTCTGTGAGTACAGAAGGAGGAGTGGGGAACATGATAGATGCTAGTTCGTGCATGTTGATTAGAGAGATTAATTGCAACTGTGTGGATGGCATGGCAGGAGTGCAGAAAGTAGCACAAGATGGGCATACCTTGCAGTGATGGAGCTCTTTAGATACTGATGCTTGTATGGAGGTTTGCAGAACTTTGGAACAGGAGATTTAGGAAGCAGTAAAATAATTTCCTGTATTACAGATGGGTTTCTGACACCAAAAAACATTGGCCCAGTTGGAGAGGTCTTGGGGCAGTTGGAGAAGTCTTGAGGCAGAGATACTCAGCAGCAGCTCTGCTTTGGCTGGAGGGCAGATGAGATGACCTGAGGCAGTGTTTTGATTGACCTTCTAGTTTCCACAATTTCATTTTGCAGCAAGTCATTTAGCTTCCCGCTCCCTCCCAGTGCTTCTGTCAATAACTAACTAAATTCTCATTTTATTTTTAATGGCTCTTACAATGGGAAAGAAGTGGTCTGTCATGTTTGTCATATAATCCTGGTTGGCCTCTGCATAAATCATAAAGTGGGGGGAGGGAAGGGGTCAAATATTCCTCAGGTGCTAATATGTTGAAATAATTAGGGCAGAAGAAGGATAAAACTTGTCCCTTAAAATCATTATCAGCCTTTAAACAGTCAAGACCACACTGAAGTCTGTTGCTGTTGCAGTAGTTTAATAACTAATCTGTCCTATTAAACATTGGCCCTGCATAAGGTATTAGTGAGATTTGTGTTGTAATGTCATTTGATTTCACCTTGCATAGATAAAAATAATTAGAGAGCTTTGCTGCTTTGAGCTGAGCAGAGATATTTAGGTTGTGAACAGCTTGAGATTCGCTTGCAATTTGTCATCTTGCCTCTCCTGGAGTTACTGCTTTCACTACACTGCAGAGGTGCACCCTTCCCTAATATACTTAAGGCAAAATTTAAACCTATTTAAAACCTATTTAACCTAGCTATTAATTTCCTGAGATAATTAGGGAATACTTGTACAAAAAGAGGAGAAAACCTTCAGTAAGGTCTCACAGATCTGTTGCTGTCCTTTTAAACATCACAGGATACCCTGTTTATTTTTTTTCCTTTTAGCAGAAATACTCTCTTTTGAGTACTGCTGAACTAAAAAGTTAACTGTAACCTTTAAGTATCTGAATAGTGTTTTCTTTTAGACCTTGAAAAGAGTAATGAGAAAAAGGAAGAGAGAAGGGGAAAGGCTGTGCTGGCATGAAAAAAGATGAGCTTGTGCATGGTTTCTTAAAAGACTGTATCCTGCAGGCTGAATTTAAAAGGGGAGGAAAAAAAAGAGGTGTTAGAGATGCCAAAGTACGGAAGTCAAGCAGTGCTTGGGTTACTGTGTCCTGCTAAAGATGCCCTCCATAGAGAGAGGGACTTCATGCAGGGCCTCAACAGCCCAACCCACTGTGCTGCTTCTCCTCTGCAATGAAGGTTCCAAAAACTAAACTCTGCTGGTTTTGATTAAGCAAAAACTCAGTTTCTCAAAGGGCAGCATGTGTGCATTTAAAGTGGGAGTATTTCTTGATATAAATCCAGGCTGTTGTTTGTAAAAGAGAATTGTCATGGAACTACCATCCTGTAGGCTGGTGCTGAGCCTTGATGCCAATTTTTTTGGAACAGTGCAGAAAATGATGAATCTGAGTGCGTATGAGAGTCTCGCATCCCCCACAGTAACAATCATTTGCATGTGCTTTCCTGAGTGTTTCAGACCAAAATCCTTGCAGCCAAAAAAAAAAAAAAAAAAAGAGCTTTGGCAGGAGGGATTACCCTGTCACCTGGCTCTGGAAGGATGAGACCCCTCTCCAGAGTAATCAAGCACTTAGAATATAATATTTTCAATTGGAAGGAACCTACAAGGATCATCTAGTTCAGCGCTGACCATAAACATGTTAAGGGCATTGCCCAAATATCTCTTGAACACTGACAGGCTGGGGTCTGGACCTGGACCCCCTCTCTAGGAAGCCTGTTGCAGTGTTTCACCATGCTCTTGGTCAAGAAATACTTTATGTCCAATCTGAACCTTCTCTGGTGCAGTTTTGAACCATTCCTATGTATCCTGTCGCTGGGTACCAGGGGGAAGAGATCAGCATCTCTCTCTCCATGTCCATTCCTCAGGAAGCTTCAGGGAGCAATAAAGTCACCTCTTTTCTCCAAACCAGAGAACCCAAAGCCTTCACTGCTCCCCACAGTGCTCTTCCAGCCCTGACAAAGCTGTGTGGAGTTGTACAGGATGTTTCTACTTAGTGGGGTGTTGCTGAAGAGACAGCACCAGCTCCAGGGGAGCTGCTAATGTCCTTGTTCTCACCTGCTTTCTCCCTGCTTGTTTTCCATCTGCCTGAGCAGTCTCACCCTACATGAGACTTGAAACGTAAGGCACAGGAACTTATCAAACCCTCCTGTCTTTTCAATGGTCATTCTTTTGCTCCAAATAGTCATTTATCCATAAATATGAGTGTGATGAGAGATCCAGAAAAATCCCAGATCCATGTTTGGGACATAGGCCATTAGTTGAGCTGTGAACATCAACATTCAGATTTACAACCAATCAAAGAAAACTTAAAGGATTGCCAGGATTAGAAAAGAGATTTTGGGCTTGCTATATTGCAAAGAGTGCTTTCAGTAATGAAAAGCGGACTTGAAAAATAATCATTAGCACTTCTCTGTGATTTAAATTTCATTGCCTGAACTTGGAGAAATGGAAAATAGATCAGTCAAGTCTTTTCATCTAACGAGTTTTTAAAGAAAGCCAGATTTGTGTCTAATTAGTGAAAATTTCTTTGTGGTGCTTCTAGGGCCTGAAGAGTGGTGTTTTCATGACAGTTGGGGCTGCATGGGAATATTTACTGAAAATAACATGCTTACTTAAAAACACGGTAAGACAACCTTGTATAACCTGAATTGACATCAAGAAATCCGCTCTGGCATCTCCATACTGTGTGGTCATATTTTCCTGTTGCTTTCTGATGGTAGAAGAGAGTTGTAAATTTCTTCTTCTCCAACACTGGAGATTGAGACTTTATTATAATACCTATTGAACTTGATTAACTGAGAGGACAACTGCCACTTGAGAAAATAATTGTTTTTCTGTTGTTCTTGCTTTACAGCTATTAACACAAATACCTGAAAAGTAAATATAGGTTTGAAAAAGCTTTCCTAGGTCATTTGGTATTCCTGCTAATCATCTGGAGATATCTCGTCTCAGGATTATTCCATCCTGAGACGAGTAATCTTTAGAGGTGAGAGTCAGGTAGCCTGAAATTGCTGTGGGGGTGTCAGTTCATTTTTGCATATTTAGAAGAAGGTTAAGAGAATTAACTTCAGCCTTTTTATTCTTGCATCCCCCTGAAGTTCACGGTGCCACATGTCCTGTGGAGAAAAGGTATAAATTCAGATAAACCTGTGGTAATGAGTTTATTTAAACCCCAGCAAAGATTAGAGAAATCTCTAGCTGTCACAAAAAGGTATGGGAAGGTGTGGGGTTTCTGTGGACTGCTGAGGACATCAGAATAGTCAGCATCTGGTTCACTGGAGATGTAGCAGCAAGTTCAACCTGTGTGCTGATGGCTTTGGGCTCTGCTGTTCTTCTCTGTAATCCCTTTTTCTGTGAGAGTGCTTTTACTCTAAAGGGGATGATTCGACACAGTTTGCAGCTAATTCCATATTTTTTGTCTAAAATACACTCAAGTGCAGTGAGTATCTGCATCATTGCAATTACTCCAGCCTTGTTGGCAGTAGCTGACTTCTGTCTTAGCCAGAAGATTGTGGTACCCTCTAATTTCTCACATATAAGAATCCCTACTGTAAATATTTGCTGTTGAGAGTGGTAGGTACTTAGGGGGTTCTTGAACAATGTTGGGTCTGCTGAAAAAACCAAACGTGTGAAGACTGTGTCAGAGTTACGTGTACCAGCACCTTGAAACTGTAGAAGCAGAGTAGGTGCCTGATTTCTCTATTGCATTTGTCCTTGTTCTGAACAATTTGTTCCTTCTAAAAAGGGAAATGTGCCCATTCCCTTCAAGTCAGCAGTATTCACATTTCTAAAATGTGGTAATAGCATTTTGCTTGTATTGATGTGTTTGTGCGCACGTAGAAAACCCCCAGATAAACACAGGTTTCTATTAACTCTTTAATTTCAGCAGGCAAACGGGAGTCTAAAGTTGAGCTCTTAACTCCAGGCTAATGGATTTCTGCTCAACCTATTTAGGAGAAGGAAGCATGAGCACAGGACTTGGATAGAAACAGCTTTGTGGGATCTGTAGGAGTGAAGTCTCGTCTTGTGTTGTGACCTGTGGTTGGCATGCCCTGAACACCTCGTGCAGGGATGTGGTGTATGTTCAATAGAGACACAATCAGTGTCTTTTAGCAGTTGTTAACTCCAAATTCTGTCTCTTTGCCTATCACCCAAAACTGGAAAATAAACTTAAATATATCCATTTTGTGATTCTGAAGTACTTCTCAGTATTTCCATTATGTTTGTAAATGGCTTTTGCTACTCTACTAGGAAATCTTTTTTTCTTTTAAGTAGCAGTTCTGTTGTCACAGTTCTGCAGGAAAGCTGTACTTGGTGCACTTGCATTAGCTTTGCGTGTCACTGGTCCCTATGTGTCAGTAGGAAGCACTGACAAAAATGTCTTCAAAAGCATGGCTTGTGAGAAGGGTCTGCTGGGTCACATCCCTGTGCTGGAGATGCTTGAGATTGCCCTGTCCTGTGCTATTATTTGTGGTTATTGTGGATCATTCCTGAATTTTCTATTGCAGATGTAAATGTAGTATGGGGAACTTCTAAAGCTCCTTTTTAAGCTGCTACCTGGCCTTCATGTGTGCTTCCATTATGAGTAACTTCACCTTGCTCATTGTGAATATTCAGTCTTTTGTCAAAGGCCATCACATTTATATCAATGTTGTCTCTGATCTGTTGTGCCTCTGAATTGGGAAACTGCTTGGATTAGTCTGTCTTAAAATTAATCTTTTTTTGCTAGGTTAACTTTTTGGGATAGCATCCTCAGGTTGATTCATTTTGCAGCAATGTGGGTAGTTAGCTAGTATTTAATAATAATAAATAAAGGCACATTTAAAACAAATCCCCCTAGTTAAGAATTCGCAACTGAAGAAATTGAAAATAAATTGAGTATTGATTTGCACAATGAAATAACCAAGGAAAACATTCATTGTGGGCTGAAGCTAATTCTGTTAGAATAAACGAGGCTGATTGTGAAATAACTATTAAATAAAGCATCTCATTAAGTTCCGCAGTTTTGCAAAAGCTGTCGCCACCGGGAGGAAGAACCTGGCGTGAATGATTGTTTGTTTACTGCAGCTGTCAGTCATTGCAGGGGAGAGCGTGGTGCATCAGTTTGTGGAGTAGCCACTAGTAACCAGGTCATCCTGCTTAAATGTCAGGCTTCTTGCTGGAAAATGTGTGAACCTACATAAATATTCTTTCCATCTTCTTAGCACATTTCTCACAATATTTCTCGTTTTGCTTGATGACATCAGTTCTTGGAGATCGAGAGGAAGGTTTTAAAAATATCTCCTGGGCAATGCTGGGTGATGCTTAGCTAATGAATTTATTGATGTCTGCCTGATAGTCTGGAGGGTTGATCCATTTCTCGTTTTTCCTCTGATGCTGTTTTTGAGTCATTAATCTCTTTATGGCTGCTCCTGTATTTTGTGTATAGATTGAGTTTTATTATCCATTATAAGGTCTTTGCGATAGAACTTCTGTCTGTTAGTCCCCACTTTCTACAGTGAAAAATCTGCACTTTTCTACAATCTGTAGGTGTTACTCTAATATGAGTAATCAGTGCTGTAACTGGGGTGGGAATAGCCATTAGTAGTTTTGGGGAAACAGTCTCCTTAATTTCATTGCAAATCAATTTATATAATTCACAATTACATGTTTTGTACTTTGAAGGCAAGACAATTGAATTTTGCATCTCTCTTGTGTTTACAGGCAACTTGCTTCTAAACTTTGTTTCTTGGTTGCCTGCATGCATAAAATTGAGATAACCTCAGAGGGCTACCTTGAATATTCATCAGTGATTTATTGTATGCCACTGAAGAGATGTGCTGCCAGCAATGCTAATGAAGTTTATTACTCAGCCCCTCTGCTGTACATTTATTGGTATTTCAAAGATCTGCAGTCTCCACAGTGAGCTCTAGCAAATTCTTGACTGGACTTAGCCTGTAGCTGACACTAATAACTTTGATTTATGTGGGGCTTTCCCTTTGGAAGAGTTCCAAAGAATTGTATAAACTGCAATGCAAGCCATAGTGTAAATATTGCTTTAGCGGCCACCAGCTATCTGGGAGGTGCTGTGTGATGGATATTGCAGTGCAGCTGGATGTGAGGGGATAGCAAGGAAAAAAAAAAGAGTTCTGCAAGCATTGGAGGTGACATAAGGAAATAAGTAAGAAAACAAGCAGCGACTACCTGAATTCTGACTTTTATCTTTGACATGATTGATTGTTACAGATCAAGTGACTCTCACACGAAAGGTGGCATTTTTGTCACAGCCTCATGATGCTGTGGTAGTGGTTCAGTTGAAGTCAAGCAGAACATACCCTGCTAACAACCAGGGTTTTCTTTTCATGCAGAGTGTGTGTGTTTCTGGATGTCTTAATTCAAATGCTGGGCTGCAGCAATGTGTTTTCAGTGGTTCCTGGAGCTGGTGTGGTTGGCTCTGTGATGTGGTGTTTTGCCTCTTGCAGAGGCAAAAGGCCCAGTTGCTTGGAGTTTGCCCTGTATATGATGCAAAAGACTTGAAAGCATACCCTCTTTACTATTAATGTCCCATTAACCCTAAATCCTTTTAGAAAGTGTAAATAATTTTACAAATATGTTAGCATAGAATTTATAGGGTTCAGTTGGGTTTGTTCACTGACTGGTGTAGCCTTGGCTTTTTCCCCTGAATCATAGGTGCCCAAGTTGCATTGTGTAAATAACATTGGTATTGTAGGTCCCAGACACCATCATTGCAAAGAGGTAGCAGAGTCAGAAGTGGGTCATTTTGGTTAATTCCTCCGAGGTGGGTAAGATAAAGCAGTGCCACCATGTACGATGTAATCTGCCAGACCTGTTAGTGTTTTAATGGAACTAGGCACATGGCTCACGGTGTCAGATCCCTTATTAATAAAGGAGTGATTTGGCTTTTCTGTCCCATGCAGGAGCACCTCTTTTAGAAGGGTTTGAGCCCTGTCAACTCTGGTAACTGAGTGCTGCAGCTTCAAGGGCTCAGAAGCAGTGGATGGAGGTCCAGAAACCAGATAGCACAAATGAATAGCTAGAACTGGAAGCTGTGATTGGAACAGTTGGAGAAGAAATGCATGGCTGCTTAGTGTGCTCTTGGTTGACAGGCACCAGTGTCCTGAACAGCCAGCCAGCTGTAACCAAACAAAAAATGGCAAGAGCAGAGGTCAGCCCAATAGTGACAGTGTGGATGCTGATTTTGGGCTCATCCCAGCCACCTAGAGATCAAAAGAATTGTAGCAATGATACTGTTCTTTATAATTTTGCCAAAACAATCTTTCCTTCAGTAAATTCTGAGCCTGTTGGCCAGGTCAGATGATTTTAAAAGCTTGTTTTTCTTAGAAAACAGGGCTAAAGTGTGTATAATGCTTTGAGAAGCAGGGAGCTTGTTGAAGTCAGATGCTTGTTTGGCAGTGCTCATCCAAAGATTGTCTGGCATGGAGTAGAGTTGCATTGTATCATGTTTAGGCTTGGTGTGGGCAAACGAGTATTTCTTTTGGAGCACCTAATGGAGACCTCAGCAGTCAATAGAGCAGAGTTTGTGGTTTGGCTTTCTGCCTGGCTATAGGCTTACAGCCATCTTTACAGCAAAAACAAAACACAAAGTGTAATTATAGCCTGGTGGATGAATTTATATATATATATATTTTTTTTAGTATATTCTGTTGCCGGGACTATTTTAAAGCCTCAGTGTGCAGGATTCTGGTCTTTCTAGATATTTAGTTCAGTATTTTCCTAGTCCATACCATTAAATATATTTATATTGATAAGAGTCAATGAGTGCATTAATGTTTCATTCACTACATTTTTCAGTTTTAGGATCCCATTCATCCATATTGCTGTAATCGATTCCTCCTGGAAATGCTGTGGTAATTAGAGGAGAGAATGATTTGCAAGCAGTGCTGTGACATGTGTAACCAACCTGTCTTGTTTTGAGCCTTTCATTACCTTAGCTTATGACTATAATTGTGTACCATCTCAAGCAGGAGTGTGAACTTTTCATTTGCATGTTAATGGCACTTTGTCTGGAAGGTGCTACAGGGATTCAAGCAGTGCTATGCAGAAAAAGTAACATGCCCAGTAAGTGAACAATTTTGATGCTTAGTGGTTCAGACATTGGTAATAATAAGGGTCTTTTTTCTTCTGATACAGCAAATGCGTCTTTCAAATGGGCAAGACAATTGGTGTGGTCTAGAAAGACAATTGTTACAGAGAACTTCCTGTAATCAGCATCTGTCTCTTCTTAGGAAAGAAGAAAGTGCTTAAGCTTATGCGCCTTTTTGAAAGGGAGAATGTATTAACTAAGTCTTTATGTGTTGTGATACATGAAGATACGTTGGGAAAAGCTGTGTGATGAAACTCACTGGCTTTCTCATGTGTGAGATGTGAAGCTTGTTTGGCATTTGAGGGCTTTGTCCAAGGCTCTGACATTTTGCTCTCCAGCTTGTAGTTTTAAAAAGGAACATCTGTGATTTTATGCTAAGCCTGAAGTAGGTCCCAGTGTGCCTCAGTGTGGGATTGAGGTTGTTTGTCCTCTTGCAAAGAACAGGCTCATAAAGGCTATTTTAGTTGTTCCTGGGAAACTAGACTCTCCATCACACTTCTGCTTTGTGTGGGAAGGGCTCCCTCTGAAGGCACAGAAATCCCTGTAAATATCAAAAATGCATCTTGTGTCACATTTCAAATCCTTCATAATTCCCTACTCTCCTGCTGTTTGCAAGAAACCCAAGCCGCATGCTTTCATCTCACCATCACCTCTCAGCCTGATGGATCCAAGAGGAATTGCCATTCTCTATAGGTCAAACCTGGAGGAAAATAAGTAACATGGGCATAACAGCCTAATATTTCCATTTAGGAACAGTTGAATGAGCCTCAAGAGGGGAGACCTGCTGCTTTAAATTAAGAGTGACCACTCAAATGAGATTCTTTCTGCCTCCTGCCACTGTACATTGCTGCAGCATCCCGTGGTCCATCACTGCATCCACAGTAACTGTCAATGGCAAAATGCAGTTTCCACCTGTCAGAGCTCAGTGCTTTCTGGTGGGTGACTACAGGTTATGGTCACTAAGAGGCAGGGAAAGGCCAGATAATAGCAGTATTTTTGCAGGGGAAAGCTCAGTGAGTGTTTTCAAGGAGAACTGACCAGCTGAGAGGGAGAGCATAGTTGACAGGGCTGCTTTTGCTTTAAGGATAATTAGTAGGATGTAGGCTAGGCTGTAAAATGAATGTGAAAAGTAATAACAAGGAGTTGGAGCCAGAGAAAGAAGAAAAACTGGAAACCCTGAAGATACAAATTGGGCAAATTGTGCTTTAACAGTATACCATCTTTTTTGGTTGTTTGTGTGGGAATGCCAGTGATCCAAGATGAGATCTGCCAAGGCTAGAGAGGTACAATTGCAATAACTGAGATGTGAGAAAATGCTGGATTGGATTAATCCTGAAGGGATGACTTTTTTTTTTAAGGAGGTTTTGCTGCTGTATTTCTGCAGGAAATAACTCTCTTGCCAGCTGAAAGTAACCTAGTTCCTCATATGAATAATCTGTGTGAACAGCAAAGGTGCAGGTTGGCGAGGCTTTGGTTGGGAAGAGTAGGGCTGTTCTGTGAGAAAAGGGAGGAGAGGATTTAAGGGAAGCTGGGTGGTGTCTGTTTTAAGCTGGAAATCTGAAATCTTGTTGGGTAAGTATCAGCTGCTTGAGAGCTGCATCAGCCAGTTCAGTTGCTGCACATAGAACATTAAATCAGGATAGACTATTTCTGTTTGAGTCTGGGGACAGAGGTACTAGTGGCTAGGAGAGAATTTGGACAGTTGCAGAGTAATGGGATGTGACCTCTCTGCATGGAGAAATGGTGAAGACCCCAGGAAAGGCTGGGCTATCATGAATGGCCTGTCTTCTAGCACCTAGGAGTGAGTGGGAAGAGAATGCAGAAGTATTATCTTCCCCATTGTGGCAGCTATAGCTTTTATACAAAACTTAGTCAAAAGGGAACATTTCCTGAATATGGTGTAAAAATAGTTCCCATAGAAAAACACCAGCCCTATTACAACTTCCTTGGTAGACAAAGACAAAAATGCACATAGAGAGCATGATACCAGGGCAGAGGAAGGTGTGTATTGAGACTGCAGAATGAAAAGATACTCATCAATGATCGTAAAGAAAAGCAAAGCAGAGTTGGGAAAATCAGCAGGGAAAGTGAGGCTGGAGAGGTAAAATAGTTCAACAAAGATAATATGAGGCATAGGTCTGGTTTACATGGGGTTATTTATGAGTTTCTCTCTTTGAACAAGTTATCTGATCTGTTATTTTCCCCCATTTTGCCTCTGTGTACAGAGTGCTCAAAGATGGACAATAATTCTTAGTAAGCAATTTTTCTATAGTACATATAGTTCATATAGTATATAGTCAGGCCATCAGCCTCAAATTCAAGTTTATCATGATACAGGCTTGAAGTTACTGTTAGTGATGGGGAAAGGGGAATATGTACATACTGTTTACGAGCAACTTGCTCGCCTTTAAAATTTAAAGGATATACAAGGGGGTAGGTGTGAGGTGGAAAGTCTGCTCACAGTAGTTAAATGTTGAGTGAAGCTTTTGACTTCTTACTCCAACATTTAAAAATGCCACAGGCTACTTTCTATGTGATAGACCAAAAAAAGAGGTACATTATCTCAAAGCACAACTCACATGTTGTTGGAGCTCATACAACCTTCTGTACAATCTGGTGTAAAGAAAATTCTTGTCATCCACATGGAGTACCAACGAGGAGAAAATAACAAAACAAAGAAGAGTCCAACAAGTGTGTAAAACACAGACACCACCCATATAAGGTCTGCAATACTTCTCTGGTGTTCTTACATGACCCAGCTAATGTTTGACTTAGTTTCGTGTTGAGTGTTGGCTGTTGTAATGAATGAAGTAATAATTTACTTCTATTCTATATTACATATTTAATCATGGTTTCCTAATCATATGTGCTTATCGCTACCAGGCTCTGGATCTGTCCATGAGGGTATTTGTGTTGAGGGTAAAGGGAATGATATTTGTAACCATGCTGAGACTTTATTTTGCTGGCTTTGAGGCAGACATGAGTAGACACAGACCTGCTCCAAAAAAACATGCACTGACTTCTTAAAAAACATTTGCTGACTGCTTAAGTGTAATAAATACACCAATAAAAAAAAAAAAACACAAACAAAAAAATCACAAACTCCCCAAAAAAACCCAAGCACAGTGCTTTCTGTGTGACCCCCATTATTTGCAACTCTTGTGTTGTATCTGGGAACTCTCGCTTGGTGCTTGTTCAATTTTGTGGGAAGGGAAAGAAGAGGTTATCAGTTGCTGAAAAAAGAGACCCAAATGAGTTTCAGGGAGTGCTTGGAACTTCTGGCTGTAACTTCAGGCAGTATGTGAGGCTTCTGCTGAGTAGCATCAACAGGGCTGTGAACAAAAGCATGGAGTTAGCAAGCCCACAGTGAAAACTTATTTCTCTCCACTGGAGGTGAAGTTCTTCACTCCAAATGCTACATAGACTTTTTTTGGCTTTGGAACACTTGGCTTTGCCCCAAGCCCACCTACATCGCTATGCCAAAACCATACTCAAACCTGTCCCCTTGCATTGCACCCCCTTTAAAGCCTAATATTCCCTGATTGTTGTGGGCTGTTTGGTGCTTTTGACACCAAACTTTTGGTTCACTAACCAAAAGCCTATTTGTGGCTTACAAAGGCATGGTCTTTTACAGGTGGATGCTGGGGCTGTAGTGACTGTTGTTCAGGCTGGCACTGGAACCTGATTTATTCTCAAGGTTTGAATTCAGATTTCCAGATCCAACACAATCTTGCCAGCTTATGCACTTCCTGTGCAATTTTAAAAACAGAGCATGTTCTAACTTTTGGCAAAGATAAACTCATGGCTTTTATCTCTGTAGGTAGCTGGCAGGTGTTGTTCCAGAGTTAGAGATAGTTTTTTGCCATTTGTTTTTCCCATCTTCCCCTCTGGGCAGCGTTTTTCCTGCCCTTTTTTGCTGTGCTGGGCAGGGATGCTCCTTTCCGCAGTGCGACTGGCTGGGCTCATGCCTTGGTGCTCCAGCAGCATCTGCCTAGACATCCTTAGCCCAGATCCATTCCCTATTCTTCTGTTCTTCCTGTTTCCCCTGTCTCTTCAACCTAGAAATCTTATTTCTTCCTTTTATAATCATAACCTAAAACTGCCTCATAGTTTCTTTAAAAACACCTTTTTTCTCCCTATTTAAATCTAGATTTTTACAGCTGTTACATATTTCCGCTCACCATCATCTGTAGCAATTGAGAGTACTGCCAGCTAAGCAAATATCCCAGTCCAGATGAAGCCAGTTTTACAAGCCTTGTTACTCTGCCTGGATTCTTTACCATCACAGTAGCTTCTCTTTTGCTTTTTGTCATATATGTATCTAGTAGTTCAAGTTGCCTCATTTTCAGTTGTTCTGCACATGACAGTTGCAGAGACACTGAGGAGCTAAGGCTGCAAGGAAGCAGCAGCACATGTTAAGAGGGAGGTTTTTCTCTTTTGGAGAGAAGCTCAATAGATTGGAGGAAAGAGTAGTTTGAAAAGGTGGTTCAAAGCTGGAATCCTTATGTTCTTGCTGGAGTTAGCTGACTGCAATAAAATTGTGCAAGTCATTGTAATCCCTCTGTTTTCAGAGAGAAAACCAGTGACTTTGTATAAATCTGTTTTTAAAATTAAGATTTAAGATAATGCTGTCATTCAAGTTCCTTGCACAGAGCTTTGCAGGATGGGTGGATTTGGGCGTGCAGTGCCATTTCAGGGCAGTGGAAAGAATAAAGTCTAAAATGCTATATAGCACATGCCCTGCAAGCAGTCAGCTAAATATCTTCTTATATTCTGACTTGTGGTTTTGGTCTTCACCTCTTTTACCTGCTAAGAGGATAAATATGCACCAAAATAGGAAAAAAACCCTATTCTGTTCTCTGGATATCCAATTTCAGTCACGTGTAGTATAGAAATCCATACAGAAGGAAATAAATATGGAGCTTCTACAGAAATCTAGTTTTTGCTTTACACAGGCTCTGTTAGACATGCATTCTCTTTAGAACTCATAACAATTTGCTGTGCAATAGGAGCTGTTGTTGGTACATGGTTTTATACTTGGTGGGAGCATGCTGTGCTGGAGGGCAGCAAGGCTGTGCTTGTGTTTGAGGGGATAAATGGCAAACTGAAACACAATGTGAGGGAATTATTTATTTCCCTAAATAAAAATGCCTTATGTTGAGTTTTGAATTACAAGCAGTATTTTTGGGTAGACTGCCCATTTTGTTAAAGAACAAATGGTGCTAGTCTAAATAATTTTGTGCAGAATTGGGAAAATGCAAGGGATGAACAAATGTGAAATGTGCCTTACCCCCATAAGCACAGTCTGTCTGCCTCATACCATCTCAATTGTCAAACTCTATCCTAAAGGCAAATGTTTAAGTAAATATGTATTTGAGAAGCTGAAAATGCAGTCTTTTTTGTGACTGAAACACTTTTCTTCCTGTATTGTGTGTCAAGATCTTGAACACCCGAGTGTAACTAGCTGTAGCCTTGAGACTACTACTAAGGCTCCAAGTCAGGATGGAAAATATTTGCTCTGTCACATCCTTTCAACTTAAAGCTGTAGAACTGTGTAGTGTTCAAAGGTGGCAGCTTGTTCTGTAATATCCAATGAAAACTACTCTTGCTTGGTTTTGGTTCTCTCAGTTTCCCTTTTTCTTTTGCAGCATGCCTTCAAATTCCCCTTTGGCCCATGCTCTTTCCCTTGCCCATTCCTTCCCATGGCCACATACATGCACAGCAATCCAGAAACACTCTGGACCCTGAACTGAGGGTGCTGAGTGTGCCAGCCAGCAACACTTGCAGGGAGGGCATGCTGCAGGACCAGTGTGACAAGGGGTAGTCCAGTTTGGAGCCCTCCATAGAAAAATCATGTTTTCTATGTATTTGGCTTATTGGATGTGTGAAAGAGCCAAGTTCTCCTAGTGACTTCAGTAACCTGAGTATTCCATCTCCTTGGTGTGGGTAAAGGTTTAATGCATGAGGTTTGCAATACAATTCAGCGTTGCAGCTGAAGTTATTGTGGGAATATATTTATCTTGTACTTGATACAGAGTGACCTGGCTTTGGCACATGCCGCCTGGAAGTGAAGGTGGTGTCTCACCCGCAGTCCTGCAGGCACAGCCTGGCCACAGAGGATGGACAGTGATGACTTGCCTTCCTTCTGCCTCATATCTGAAAGATAAAGGATCCAAATTACTTATCCATGTGTTATCTCATTATCTTTAGCGAATCTGTATGGGCATGGATGATGTTTGTGCAGGAGCATGGTTTTGCTGTTGGGATGAAGGTTCTGCAGTGCAAACTCAGTGAGCCTTTGGGAGGACCTGGGCCTTGGTGTACAGACGCAGCCACTGTTGCAGTGGTGCAGTTTGGTATGCAGCTGCTTTTTCAGGAAGATAAGGGAAAGAGCTTGTGGCTTTCCTTAGAGAAGGGGCTGCTTTCCAGGCAGCTGCCCATCTCTGGTGGTGCGACTTCTGCTCCCCCCAAGCAATCACAGTGGATGGGAGTGTTGGAAAAAACATAACCTACAGAGGAGCACTGCTTGCCACACTGTACAATAAACATTATTCCTTAGGGTCCTCTTGTTCCTTTTCGACAAGAGTATTGCACTGAAGTCCAGAAGTGGAGAGTGATTTGCAGGAGGGGAAGGGCTGGAGACAAACAGATGAACTAAAACCTGTTAGTGAAATGAGTGATGTAAATCTGCTGTGGGGGTATCCTCAGCTTCCCAGATTTTTAGCCTGCAGCCAAAAATAAAAGGCAGTGACTGGAAGGAGCAGGCTCTCTGAGGACCTGCTTTTGAAGTTACAGACAAATTATTTCCCTATATTTAGAAAATCTACTGTAACGAAAAATGTGTGGTGCTGGTCATGCAGGCAGGGTGCAAGGTGCTTTGGATTGCCTGGGTGGGAGCAAACACTGGGGTGTCTTTGCTGCTGTCACCTGTCTGGCAGATTAAAACTCACGCAAACATCCATGGTTCTGGCTTGCTTTGAGAACACAGGAATACACACCCGTTGTTGGACATGTGGCAAGAAATGGCACAGTGATGCTGAGTGTGGGGCTCACACTGCTGCCAGCTTCTCCTGGCCATGCTGTGCTGGCAGCCTCCCCTGGGAGCTGGTGGCTGAGCCTTCGTGGAGCTGAGACCCCCCTTGCAGCTCGTTCAGGCTCCCTTTGGCAGGCAAGAAGTCACCACATCCGAGAGCACGTGGTTTTCATTACCCACGCCTGAATGTCTGCTGGGGCTGAATTGCCTGGATCCCCAAGAGCTGCTCAGCAAGAAACAGCAAACATTTTCCCTGGGAAGGAGCAGCTGTTTATATAGAGTGTGCAGTAGGTTCATGAGTGATTATTAGGAAAATACTGCTTTCCAGTCATAAAAAAGGGCATTTTTGTTGTTTCCTTTCCTCTAAAACAGGCAAGTTGGAGAGTCAGGGATTTTCATTTGCCATGACAACCGATGGAACTGCCAAGCCATGTGATATCTTTATCCTTCCTATGATTAAATAGTTTTTTTTTTTAAAAAATGTAAGGCCATGTTGCTAACAGTTGGGAAACATCAGGTGTTGTTTGCTTTTCTCATGTAGATTAGTCAGGATTTAATTTGCATGTTTTTATTTAAGAGCTGTAGAGAGCTGGGGGTTATTGATGTTTCCATGAGTTGTGGTAAGGATGCAATCTTAGTTCAGAATTGCTGTATTGTACTGAAGTCTTCCCCCCTCTGCCCCTCTCCTCCTTTGAAACAGGACCACTCAGCACTGTCTCCCACAGGACAAAAATTATCATGGACCCATCAGTGCTGCTGAGCAGTGATGAGGTTCAGAGCCTTGGAAATGTTGGTTTACACAGGACACAAATGGCATAGAGATTTTATAACCCAATAAATCTTTTCCTGTTCCAATGCCAGGGCAAGTTTTTGCAAAGACAGAAAGTGTGAGGGATGTGACTCTTGATGCTTGGTCCATGTGAGAGCTTCCCTTGGCTCTAGGTCTGAGCACTTCACGCTAACCAAGAGCCTGGTGGTGATGTTGCTGTCAGCAAAGCTGAGTGTCAGCATTTATGCTCTCTTTTAAAAATTGCTGTCTTCTATTTAGGAATTTCCTCAGGGTGCCAAATATAGATTCAACACAAGAGAGAAAGCCCCATAAGCTCAAAGCTCAACCCCAAAAGCTGCTCTGTTGCTAAGGAATAAAAATAGATGTCACAAACAGGGTGCTGACGTGCCAAGTTGTGTCCCCATGACCGTGCAGCTGCGAGTGTGAAGGTCCCTGTCCAGTGGCAGCGCTGCCCAGGCTGCACACCTCATGTTGGCATCCGTGCCTATGAAGGACTGGCTGCTGCTTGCTTTAAGTAAGCAAGAGGAAGTAACTTTGTTTCCTAATCTTAGTCCCAAAGAGGTATAAACTTCAGAGGGCTGCTGCCAGGAGATAGTGGTAATACAGGAAAAAAAATATTTTAGTGTGTTTATATCTATACTACAGCAATGTCTGTACTGGAAGAGCCCTGAGAGACAGGAACATATTTTTGTACAAAAGCACCATTCTTTGGGAGATCTTGGGCTATGTCACAGAGTAGCTGGTCATTGATGACATCAGAAGGGCAAATATTGGTGCCACAGAAGCTGCAGTTGTGCCTTCACCTTCTCTCCAAATGCAAATCTTACTCTGCAGATCTCTGTAATAATTTATTAACCCATGTGGCTGGAGATGGGGAGTAGCTGAGCTGGGTGTAGAGGTGTGCAGAGGTGGAGACATGATTTATCTGGGCTGAAGAGTGGCTGTGGTCAGTGCCATCTTTTAATGTGTGTGTGCCTGCACATGCAATGCTTGGTTTTGTAGGGCCCTGCCTTCTTAGTCCTCAAGGTGCTGCTTGCTGCATCAGCTCTAAACAATAAATCTCCACGACCCTGGTTAAAATTATGTTTTCAGGTTTTGTACTTCTAGGTGAGCTGTTTGACTAATGTCCCTGCAGTAGGAGGAGGCCTAGAGCAGAAAGCTTCTGCTAGAGAGCTGCCTTTTTGTGTTTAAGGATTTGTTTTAGTGCCAAATTTACCCTATGCAGTTTCTTGAATTGCAACTGGTCCAAAGTTGAGATGAGGTTTTAACAGCGGATAGCTGCCCTAGCAGAGTAACTGTACATTTGCAGTGGTTTAGGGTAAATAAAACTTGCTGTAACCACCTGAAACTATAAGGGCAGCTGAAAATAGGCTGTGTGTTAGTGTGTGAGCTGAAATGAATACTGTTCCTTACCTTCTAAAGAGACCTGTGATATCCTTACAAAAATCTTACTTGAGAGCTATGGTATAATGTTACTGTTATTGAGATACTCAAGATAGTAAACATACTTCTTTACAAAATTAAATTCTGTAATCCAGGCTATAAATTCTAATTCTGCTGTCCCACCCTCAGGTTTTTTTCCCATCTGGACTGGGTCCCTCCTGCAGCTGTCTGGAGCAGGCAGGGTTGGAAGCCTTCCCTTTGGAAACATCTTCTTAAGCCAGTCCTGAAGCTACACCCAAGTCTCTATTGTTTCTACTTCTTCCCTCTCTGAACAATTTGTTTTCATGAAACATCTGCTGCTCTGGCAGATACCCACAGTTAAAGCTATACTGCAGTGTTTCTTTGCAGAAATGCAAAGGATATTCCCTGCCAGATCAGTCACTTGCCAGACAGGATGGTTGATCCCAGCTGAGGGGTTTCATCAGATGAGACCATTTTTAGAGAGGAGAACTTCTTAGAGGGCACGTACAATGCTTGAGCTGGTAGTGTAGTTCCATTAGGAAGCTGAAGCATTGTGTGCATGAGCATGCCTAGTACAGGTAAAATGTGCTTCCCACCTGGAAATAGGAGATGGTAATCTGAGTGCCACTGGGGCAATAATCAGTTTAGGAATAGGTCAGAATTTATCACCCCAAATTTGACTTCAGTGGCAGAGAAAGCCCCCTGGTTTGGGATTCCAAGCTCATCTTTGGAGGCAAAAGCCTGTAACATTCAACTGTATTTTATTCCTCCTATCCTATTGCTTCATGCTCAAAAATGCTGTCACTTCTAGATAAGAAACCTTCCCTTAGAAGGTGTTACAGAGCCAGAAATCCTTCTGAAATGAAAACCTGCTGTGGCAAAGTGCTGCCTGTCCTATTGTGGTGGCCCAGATGTGATGCACAGCTCACATGTGGCTCACATATGATGTTGCATGTGTGCTTGTGAAGAGGGAGCCTCCAGCTGAAACACAGTGTCACTTCTTTATTTCCTCGTGTGAGTTGAAAAATACCCACAACAAAGAAGTCTTTTGTCTTAACAATCCACCTCTGGAGTATTAGGTTGCCCTTCATTTAGGGGGCATGCCTGAAAGCTTTGCCTGGGAGTGACTGCCACCTTCCTGAGTCACCAGGAAGAAGCTGCCCCTGTAACCCAAATACAAATGGCAGGCTGAAGATGGGTTGCTTGAACTTTGCAAATTAATGCCCTGATAATTTTGTGCTTGTTCCTGGATAAAGTTTTTTTTAAGCAATTGTCTTGAGGAGGCTGCTTTACTGCACTTCAGGCTGTAGCAAAATGTACAAGAGGAGCTGGTTAGGGACTGAGCTCCTCTCAAGGAAGTGTTACTGTAGAATCCTAGAGTGGCTTGGGTTGGAAGGGACATTAAAGATCACCTGGTTCCATCTCCCCTGTTATGGGCAGGGAACCTTCCTCTAGATCAGATTATTCAGTGTCTCGTGCACTCGAACACTTCCAGGGATGGTTTTCCTGGGTCCCTTCCAACCCAAACTATTGTATAGATCTATGATTTTTGTCTTTATCTATCTCTTCCTCTGCTGCTGGTATTGCTAATTTATTGCTATGGTAATATTTAAATTGCATATTTATAATATATATAAAATATGTATCATGTATTTAAATGCATATTTCTTTATATGTTAAAAATGTATTTTTGAATATATTTAGACTTCAGGTATGATGTATCTGTCCTGAGCCAATAGCATTTTTTTTAGCTTTTTGATTGCTAATCCAGGACGCTGATCATTTGACACAGCCTGGCTTTCACCAGTGGCATGACATTGACATGCCATGGCAGAGGAGCATCATTCACCAGGCTGCATGGAGCCCACAGCCAAAGCTGTGAGGTACAAGGCACTGCCCAGACCTCAGGCACCTGAAAGTGCAATTAGCTGAGGTTTAATTACTTATTACTTCTAATAGGTTTGATGGTGAAATTATACAAGTCCCAGTAAATCACAGGCTTACTTAAGCAGAAGTGAAGAGATTGAAATAACAGCTTATTATTTCAATTAGAAAGCATTTTTGCTAAACAAAACCTTATTAGATTTTTTTTTTATTTTGTTCATACCACAGATTCTGACACAATGAAAACAAGATGGTCAACAGCATTAAGACATGTCATTGCAGTTAAAACTCAAGAAAATTTTCTTGGATAGTCTGTGTTATGAAAGTGTGTCTAAGGCACATATTCATATTTCACAATACATTTATGATTATGTCTACTGCTAAATGGTACAGTTACACTTGTGCTAATTTGGCACTTGCGACCTCATTTGAGTCATGATGTTCCTGTAAATACTTTATTGAAATTCTTTAGTTATGATAGCTTTTCTTGTATGTTCTCAAAAATGGTGGTGTCAAGCTGTCTGATCTTCCAAGTTTTTAGCAGAACCTTGTCACTCAGTTTCAAAACTTTTCCAATTACGATCATGACGCCACACAAACCCCTGCCAGCCCAGCAAACTAATGCATCTGGAGACTTCTTTGCTTTTTACGTGTTTGACATGCACAAGCCTTTGTTCTAAACCAAGGTTGTGTTTCTCCACTGGTTTTGCCTCCTTGTGAGGTGGGCAGCCTGCACTTCACTGCTTGGAGTAGCACTGTCCCCAGAAACCTCGTGGGAGACTCCTGGGGTTCAGCCTGATCCTGCACCTGGTTTCTAAACACACAAAATCTCAGCTAAGTTGCTGATGGGTTTCCCCATTTTAGTGGATCAGGTCTTGGTGTGGAGCTTTATTTCATCCAGAGAGCTGGACTCTGTAAGCTTTCTTGGCTTTTCCATGCAAGATATGTTTCACTTACCTCCTGGCTGTAGTTTAAAAAATAATTTTGTTGGTTTTTTTTTTCCCCTTTGGGAAGAGGCTGTTGTTTTTGAGTGGATGAAACAGCATTTTTTGGCTGGATTTCTGGCAATGGAGTTTTTTCCACACTTGGAAGTCAGCCTGTCTGCTGTGCTGGCTGTAAATGCTTCAACACACAAAAACATGTTGCTGCAGAGTGTACAGCTTGGTGGTCACAGGATGTGCTAAAATGCAGCCAAGACCAATGGAGTGTTGTTTTGAGCATGCAGTATTGTCCCCATCCCCAGGCATGTCTTAAAAGATGTTTATAAAAGCAAGTGTTAGTATTGCACCAACTTTTTGCAGCGAAAACCCAGATTCTGACAGTAAATGGTGTCAGGCTGTTCTCATGCTTCCAAAGATGGTGTGTGTCCTGGGGGTGCTGGTATGTGGTCTGGTCAGACACCATTGTGGCTGTGCATGTCAGCAGCTTTTTTGTTTAATCCTAAAGAAATTTTCTATTTATCATTTTGTAACACTACTGCATGTACCTCATTATTCTTACATAATGGAGAAATCTGATTAGTTTATCTGTGCAAGGAGAATTTTTATTATTAACAGTTCAATCCTCAGATGTGTGTGATGGAATATAACTTGCTGTCTGCATGTGATATTTAGCACTTCCATGGCTGTTCCTAATGCTGACGTGCAGCCATGTCAGAGTTAGGCAACTTTTCTCCAGGAAGTGAGAAAGTTAGATGGGGACACACTGCACCAGGCAAGCTGTGAGTTGCCTGATCTCTCACGAAGGGTCTTTGGTGGCACTGAGATCCCCCAGGAGGTGTCCAACCCAAACACATCTTTCTACCATACACCCAAAAAAGGATGAATGATGTGTGTTAATGCTGGTCTTGACACCAGTAGTAGCAAAGACCCCCAGAAGACTTCACTCTGAAGTGGATTGCCTGGACACAAAACCTTTTCACCATCAGGGGATGCCTGGCATGTGTGAAAATCCAAAGATTGTTCCTGAGTGTGAGATCTGTGACCTCTAGTGTTGAGCCAAGCAGGCAGATGGAGAGGGCAGTCTGCAGGCAGTTACCTCTGATGTCCAGCCCTGGGCTGGGGTAAGCCTGGGGTGTCTTAAGTGGGAGCACCACAGCAGAGCATCCTGTTCTCTGGAGCTCTGGCTCCAGGCTCTTCTTTGGGATGATATTGGTGCTGGATTTACCTTGCTTGTTCTGTGGGGAAGCAGCTGTAATTGCTGGCCACTGCCTTCCTCTGTAGTACCTGCACAAGCTCCTGGAAGTCAACTCATGTGTGAGCCATGACCTGAGCAAAGTAGTTCAGAGAGCTGCAAATTTTCCATGGTGGCAAAAGGGGTAAGGGGAAGGCCTGTATGCTCTGTATGGTCATTGATCCAAAACTCCTCAACTTCAGCTTTCCTTTTATTTATAGAAATAGCTCTGTGGCATAAAACATACATCTGATACATGACAACATGTACCTTCTCAACTTGCTTGGTTGCTGTAGGAGAAACATCCAGAGTGAAGCATTAAGGAGCATGAACCTCTCCATATAGCGCAGGGCTGAGGTTTTTGTAATCTGGAGTTTTTTTTCAGAAGCACTTATTTTAAAATGTGTCTAGACTTCTGAATAATCAGCAGCTCATCAGCCAATGTTGCTAGGTCTGCTGTGCATGGGGAAGGTCCATACCTACGTGCACTATGTGCATAGTTGCTTGGTGCCTCCTGGAAGTGTTGGATGGATTTATTGAGTGCTGTTGGGACCTTCTCCCTTCCTTGAAGAGGTATGTTTAGGATTACCAGGGCACAGACAACTGGATTTAGCTCACCTGCAATGGCAAGTGTGGAGGGAGGAGTTGAGAGATGTCAAGCTCTACAACCCCAAATACCTACAATAAATCTTTTTCATTTGATTTTGGAAAAGACATTCATGGAGTTTTAACGTTGCACCATGCCAAGAGCATGCATCCCATGTACTTGTGGTTTTGCCATCATCAGCACAGAGGCATGCATGAGCCAGACTTTCTTGGGAATTAAGTCCTTCTTAATTTTTCTAGTGTGAATAGAAGTGAAATCAAACCCTGTGGAGATGAGGAGTGAGGAAGGTAGGCAAGGAAGCAGAGGGAAATGCAGCCTGCTCATTTGCAGGGGGGCATGAGCTGGGCTCACCCTTGCTGAGTGCAGGAGCCTGCTTGGGTTGGCAGGTGCTTTGGTAATGAAAATATTTTATCCTGAGTTACGTAATGTAGCAGCATGTCCAGACCTGAATTCCCTGCAATTTTCTGGCCTGCAAGGAATAATTTTCTGCTTGAGATATTAGCCTTAGCTTTGAATTTTGTTGCTCGTATGGCGTATGCAATCAATGTAATATCTGTATACGTAACTGCTGCTGTTTGAACTTGAGATGTTTGGGTAAACTTATTTTTGTTTATAGCTGTTGGGTGATGAAGAACAGCAAATACTTGTTTATTAAGAACTATAAATACATCAGAACCTGTCCTGGCCTACTGGTTAGATCCAGCAGGTGAAAAGGCTGCAGATCTTTCTCTGTGCCTAATTGCAGCACTAGATTGTAAATAGGGTTTTGAGGTGGGATAGAAATGAGATGCGTTCTGGGCTTAAAATGGTTTTGGTCTTTATCTTTAAATGGGGGAAACCTTTGCAGCTGTGGATAGTTTGTTTTTCGTTCTGTTTTGTTTCTCATCCAGCTCCTTACTGGGTAGAAAACTGTCTGGATGGCTGAGCCCAGAGAGAGTTGGTGAATGCTGATACATCCAGCTGGCAGCTGGTTCCAAGTGGTGTTCCCAAGAGCTCAGTTTGGGGGACACTCCTGTTTAATGTCTTTATCAATGATCTGGAGAGAAGATCAAGGGCACCCTCAGTCAGGTGGTGGGTGGCAGTCAGGTGGGTCACATCAGGTGGAGTGGGAATGTTCATCTGCTGGATGCCAGGAAGGCTCTGCAGAGGGACCTGGACAGGCTGGATCTGAACCTCTGTATGAGTGAGGTTCTACAAGGCAAAGCTGGGTCCTGCACTTGGATCACAGCAACCCAGGCAGCATTACAGACTGGGGGCAGAGTGGCTGGGAAGCTGCCTGGTGGGAAAGGACCTGGGCATGCTGGTCAATAGCAGCTGAACATGAGCATGGGAAAAACAGCCCACTTCCCTTTTCAGGTGCCTCCATGGGAGCAGGAACTTGTTTGCACAAGCTTGGGTGAGACGAGGAGAGGTGAAAGTCCCTGGTCCCTGTGCTTGTGGTTTGGGTGGATCTTGCCAGTCTTTTGGTTGAATTGGAATTAATAACTGAATAATATCGAAAGCATTTGTTGCACTGTCTTGCTCAAGTAGAGAAACATTGAGGTTCTTGAGCATGTTCTGAGAAGGGCAGTGGAACTGATGAGAGGTCTGGAGCTCAAGTCTGATGAGGAGTGGCTGAGGGAGCTGGGGGTGTTTAGCCTGGAGAAAAGGAGACTCAGGGGGACCTTCTCATTCTACAACTGCCTGGAAGGAGGTTGTAGTGAAGTAGGGGTGGGTGTCCTCTCTCATGTGAAATGCACTAGGATGAGAGGAAGCATCATCTTGCATCAGGGGAGAATTAGATTTGGATTAGGAAAATTTTCTTCACTAAAAGGGTGATGAAGCACTGAAACAGACTGCCCAGGGAAGTGGTGGAGTCACCATCCCTGGAAGTGTTTGAAAAACATGCAGATGTGTCAGTTAGGGAAATGCTTTAGTGGTGGACTTGGCAATGTTGAACTTGATGGTCTTAAAGGTCTTTTCCAACCTTAATGATTCTATGAATCTGTTAAAACTAAGTCTAAAAAATGTCCTGCTGTCCTTCAGCTGCATTCCCACTGATGGATCACCTCTCCAGGTAGAATCAAAGCCCTGCTTCGATTTATCCCTCCTGGCCTCTTGATCTGCCCAGATGTGGGGTCGCATGATGGAGTGAAGCAGAGCAGCAACACAAATGAAATAAAAGCCCACAAAATTGGTCCTGTGTGAGGCTGGCAGGAACAGCCCACGGAGGCTGGTTGGGATGCCAGCTGCATAAACTGCCTTGGGGAAGAACAGCTGTGAAACCAAATTTTCTGCCCTACTGCCAGCCTTGCACTCCCTTCCTGCTTCATGTCATGACATGTCACTGTGCTGTAGTGTTTGTGATGTAAATGAGTGTGGTGAGGGGTGGCTGAGGCATGGACTGGCATCCCATCTCCTGCCCTTGCTGCAGGGTCTTGTCTCCTCCAGAGGGTGGGACAGGCAGCTGCATCCCGAACACCTGAAACCACTGCAGGGATGCGAGGCAGAGCCTTGCACCTACAAGCACAAGGAAAGAGAGGGGAAGAGAAAACCCAAACCCACACCAAAAAACTCGAGAAAACAAAAACAAATAGAGAGGTTGTGCTCTGTGTTTGTTTTGGGTTTTTTTTTTAAGCATATAATGCAATGTGCTGTCTTGCTGAAATGCACATTCCCCAGCTGTGGTAAGTGGGGTAGAGGGTGAGACACATCTTCTGTGGGGAGAGGGGAGGGTGTTGTGAGCCTGAGTCAGCAGCAAAGGTCACTTGGCTGCAAGGCTTGGTGTGCAGGAGGAGAGGATTTCACAACGTGGCCAGTGCAGTGTTTGTGTGTCCAGCACTGGCAGCGTGTGCACTCGGAGGGAGGAGCACCAGCTGGGGTGATGGGGCAGCGATGGCAGCTCCACCTGCCCACTCTGCTTCACAAGCACTGCTCACTCTTCCTTGCTGCTTCCTTTGCTTTCTCCTTCCCATGCCCTGACTTCTTGTATCTCTTCAGTTCTGGCATTTAATCTCATCATTGCATGATTTGTTTTATGGTCTTGGCTCGTCTTTCAGTTCCTGTTTGGGGTCGTTATCACATATGATTAGTCCTTGAGCCTAATGAAGGGGATCAGACATAACTCTAGGGTATGTCTGAGACATTTAGCATTTCTGACCTCAAAGATCTGCAAAGAAAGTTTATTTTTAAGCTTCCTAGGAAGATAAATTTGAATTTTGGATTGTTTAGGGTGCATGTAATGGAACTGAAATCTCTCTGGGTGGAACATACCCTCTGGGGTATGAAGAATCTCAGGAATAATTATGCAGTGCTGCGTGAGTATCATTAGTCTTGAAATAGACTTTTGGTGGATGATCACATTTTTCTACATGGCAGTAACTAGTGTGAAACCTTATGTTAACATTTAGTCTTCATTTAAGAGCACTGTCAATGTGTGTTTAATACTGCTTTTGTTATCCAGTCCCACCCTGGGAAGGCCAGTCACAGAGATATGAAACAATTACACAAAGTATATACCCCAGAAAATAAAAAAGGACACATTTTTTTTGGCTGTTTTTTAAGGTCCCACTCTTTCGGTCTACTAAGAGAGGAAGGACTTGTGTGCTGGAGCAAGGTGAAGTCAGAGCATCCTCAGGACACCTCCAGCTGCTACTGTTTGGTGACACTGTGCTGCACTGTGTCCCTGACCCTGGTGAAGCAACGTCTATGCAGTGACTCAGCTGTGTTCCTACCAACCATCTGCTGATGTGATGCAGCTCATTAGTCACTAATTGGTGTGGTTTACCCTTTTTTTAGGCTGTTGGAAAGGTCAAGGGCCACATAGATGTGAAGCAGCTGAGTCAGTCTTCTACCTCTTTTGTCCTCAGGTCCATCAGATTCTTAGTTGGAGAGCTGCTCAATGTTCTCTGCCAGGCAGAAACAGACAGCTTTATCTTGTACTCTCTGATTGTTTGACTATAAGCCTGTCACAGCTGTTTGGTGGGACTGGTGTCTGTAGCTGGAGCCTTCTGGTGTGTGTCACAATGAACCCTCCAAAGGAAGGACTTTTGGAGGCAGTGGGAGACAGGATCCTGACTTTGGGCTGAGTGTGAGAAGCTGGTTTCACCCAGCCTGCACTTCCTCCCTTCATCAGCTCTGTAAAATTCCTCTGAGCAATCTGGGGATTTACTGAGGATAGCACTTCTGTAATACATTTTCCCCCACCCTTCCCCACCAATCTGCCCCATGCTTCTGCTACACTTACCATCCTTGACTCTATCACCTCATTCTATACCTGTACTGGTGGGTTAGGTACTGGTGTTTCGGTTTTGCCTTACATGGTATCTGAACTGATGTTATGTAAATCTGTCTCTTTTCTGATTATGTTGGGGGCAGATCTTTGATACTGTGTGTAATACCTCAATCCTCCTGGACATATCTAGATTTGGACACTGTCCTTTGCTTCCTTGTCTCTGGGCTTTTCATTCTTCCTAAAGTCTCCAGCCAAATCTCTTCTGGCTGTTGTTGCTTTCCTGGGAGGTTACAGACTACTTTTCTGGGCCCAGTGTTGGCAGCATCCATGGGAGCACTCGAGATGGAGCTGTGGATGCTCATCCCTCATGACTTGCTCAGCTGCAGCAAATGCATTTGTCAGCAGCTCAGCTCTGCATTTGTCTGTTTGGACCTCCCCATGCTGTGAGTGGCATAGGAAGCCGTGTGGATCTTCCCCCATGAGGCAATCCTGCCCATCTCCTGTGACATTGCTGAAATACCAGTCTCTGCATCCTGCTGAGGAGCTTGGATTTGGGACATGGAGTGTGGTGGATAATTCCTAAGCTTCTCTCTGTTCACTTCCCATTTGAGCAATCTAAAGATTCCTCACAAAACTAAAGAAAATTATCAGAGCAGCAATAATCCTTATAGCATCTATTATTTCTTCTCTTCTAAAAACCTCTCATACTTCAGCTAAAGTGTTACTTCACTTTTCACTACATTTTTAGCACATGAGCTCTTTCTGTTTTTAAGGCAAGCACCGCTGTTCTTGTTTTAAAATGAAGTCCCCTACCTGTTCTGGCCTCATGTGTTCCCAAGCCCTGCTCTGTGTGCACCCAGTGTGCTCCTGGAGGAGCTCATGGTAGGGTTTGGGATATTTCCCTAACAGGAGTCAATTACATGATCCCCCTCAGACAATGTGATGAAGTCCATGCTGTCCTTTGGAGCTGATGTAGTTAAAAGTAAAACAAACATTTGGGAACACCTAGGAACCAGTGTCTCAGGTTTGTGGAGCGCTGCTTGGAAAGCTGAAACCAGCATCCCTAACCTGTGGGCAGCCAGGTGAGACTGTATGAGAACCAAAATGGAGCCAAGGTTTCACAGCAGCTGACTTTGACTACGTGGATGCCCTGGCTCAGAGTGAAAAGCGTTCTTCTCCCTTATCAAGGATCCATGTGTGTGCCAAGAGACCTTTGTTCTGAATATTTGGAGTAATAAAGTTCAGCTGGGATAAAAGACCATGTCCCCACTGCCTTGCTTCACACAGCGTTGTGCTCTCTGTCTCTCTTGCAGCTGCGTAAATGAGTATGGAAGATTATGATTTCCTCTTCAAAATTGTTTTAATCGGCAACGCCGGGGTGGGGAAGACCTGCTTAGTCCGTCGCTTCACTCAGGTAAGGCTGGCTTGGGTTGTGGAATGTTGGGATGGGGACAGCACTGGCATGGGAGCGTGGAGCCTGCAGCTCTGCACTGAGGCTCTGCCAGCGTCACGGCTCCAGAACGTTTTGTTGCTCACACCCTTGGTGCACACATCACATACAGTGACATACTGGCACAAGCAGTGCATCTGTATCTAATGCTGCACCTGGCCCTTTTCTGGAGTTTGTGGTGGAGAAACCTCATTCCCCTCTGGAAAGTCCACTCTGAAAGCCACCGGGACAACTCCTCCTGTTTTGGTGGTGTTCTGGACCAGTTATAAGACCAACACGTCTCCCGGTCTCCTCCCCAACCTTTGATGCACAAAGTGCTCCCTGTTATTTGTCATTAGTAAATAAATAATCTGGGTCCTGAGCTGTCAGTCCAGTGTCCTTTTTTGTGTCAGAATAGCCTCTGTGATCCAGGGCAAGGGAAGCCTTTGCATGATGCATCATAAAGCACAAGTTGTGGGGTTTTGGATTTTCCACGAGGAATTGCCAGCGATTTTACCCTTCACTGTTAATTTTAGTTTTGAAGCTGTAGTGATTTTAGATGCTCTCCAAAAACACGTGGCAGCCAGTGGCAATAAAGCTAGTCATACCCAAAAGGTTTACAGCAGAAATCTTTGGCAACTTCTGCTGCTTGTTCTTTGGCAGCACAGCTGTAAGGGATGGATGTGCCCCAAAATCAACATGACTTGGTAGACCAGAAATCAAAAAACTCTCATTTCATTTGCTGCTGCTCCTTTCTGGTGGTGCTGCAATCAAATACCACCAGCATTGCAGTGTCCCTTGCCATTGCTGTGGCACTGCTGATGCCTGGCGCTGTGCTTCGCTCCTGAAATGCTGTCCAACAATGCAACCCCATTGCTGAGAGCTGCCAGAAATGCCTATTGGTGCTGTGGAGGGAAAAGGGAAGGTGTGAACTTGCAAAAGGTTGCAAATGCATCTCACACAGATGTTTACACACCTTCCAATGCATTGGGAAGTAGGATGGAAGGTCCTCCCCTGCTTCTTCCAACTATACAGAAGGGTTTTCCCCATCTCTTTTTTTCCTCCTTTTCTTTTCCTGTGTTCATACTTCTGATGTTAATTACTTCCTGCATAATTAGGGATGTATAAGGCAGGGAGAACACAACAGGGTTGAATTTATGGTAACCTTCATGCTGGGGAAATGTCACACTCTAAATGTGATGAAAGTAAGTGTCACAGGAGGGGAATATCAGATGAATAGTTTTGAAGATGGAAAAGGGTGAAGATTGGCACCTAGTGAGACTTTTGTCTTGTTGTAGAAATAAGTTTAATCAAACTCTTGTTTTCTTCCAGGGGCTTTTCCCACCAGGGCAAGGAGCCACGATTGGGGTTGACTTTATGATTAAAACTGTGGAGATAAATGGTGAAAAAGTAAAGGTAGGAGCCTGATGATTTAAAATCTAAATTAATGTGGCTGTACCATAGCTGAGATTTCTTGCTGCAGCCCTTCCTCTGCTGGAAGACACTCAAGGAAGGTCAGGGCTGTCTGGCATGGCTTGGGCAATGCAGGGTCTAACAATCTGTGTGCCCCTCTCCACCATTACTATCAGAATTGTAAAAGTGAACCTGCTGGAGACCTTTTGCAAGGGAGACCTTGCAAAACTGTTGTCCTTGCTCGGGAGACAGTGAGGTCATGCTTAGCTTGAGGAAGCCCAAAAAAGCATTTCAGTGCAGCCTCTGCTCTCTGTGTTTCTGGTAAGCAGAATTTTGTTGCATTCCCACTGGGATGTGCTTGAGGAAGGTCTTCTCCTGTGAGCTCCCAAGATGGCCATTGGGGAGAACAGATGTCTGGACTTGTGTGGTTCTGCACAACAGAGGCTCACCTTCCACTTCTGCCAAGTTATGGATTTGGGAGAAGCAGAGCTCATCGCTTGTGTTTCACAAACAAAGGGCAAAGTTCTTCATATTTTTAGCTCTTTCACCCTCTAAAATAGGATGGAAGCCACTTCTGGGAAACTGTCCTTTTCCTGAGCTGACTCCCAAAATGAGCTTGAGTGTCACTTGGCAGAGAGATACTTTGCCTGGGCCAAAACAGACAAAGCATGAGATTGGTCTTCAATCTCATGCTTTAATGGGGTCCATGGTTGGGTTCCAGAGCTCAGAAGTGTTGGCTGCTATCACTTTGTTCATTACTAGAGGTTTCACTTGAGTTGCTGTGGTATCTGAGATGAGAAAAAAGTACTGTTATTTGAGCCTTTAATATCAAGGGGTCCATCGTCCCTGAGCTGCTCCTGGATTTACTCTGCCTGCATGAAATTCAGGGGCATCAAAGTGAAAACCAGCAGTTTTCCCCTTGCTGTCTTTATCAAACCCAAGAGTGGCACCAGTGTGATAGTGGTTGGGTGTGACGCTGGGACCTGTTTACAAGCTTGTGTAAGTGATGGTGTGGAAATAGTGGACTTGGGCAGATTTTCAGCCCTGGATTTTTTTTTTTTTAACCTGTGCCATGGCACCACAGAGTGGTTTAAGAAGAAAATGGGGTGTTCTGTTGCTAAGTTTAGGGCATATTTTGAGAGCTATGGTCATATCAGCAAGCTGCAACTCTGCTGGGTGAGGAGCTTACAAAACTAGGGGAAGTGGTGGTGCTTGACCAGGAGACCTTCCCACCTGAGCAGGTGAAGGACGAGAGGTAGAAAATCCTTCACCTGATAAAGACCAAAGTTTTACTTAGCATGTGGCTGTGCAAATGGGCCAGAGCAACAGGCAGGGAAGCAGAGGATCACGTATAGCCCAGGTGGTGCTGGTGCTCACCTTTCTGGTTGTGATGCTCATTAGCAGGGCTGGCCAGGACATGAATGCTGCTTGTCCCAAGCTCCTCAGACAGCAGAGATGTTTCTCTCAGCCAAAAGCATCTGCAGTGAAGCAACTCAGAGGATCTCAGCTGGTAAATGGTGTGATCACTGTACTGGAGGTGGAATTTGTTCTTTCTGATATACATAGTTTAAATCAGCGGCCTCAAGACTGTCCTGGTCATTAGAGGGAGAAAAGCAGTCCCAGGGGACATGAATCCCATCCACTGTAGATACCTCTCCTTTTCAAGCATCTGGTTCTCTGTCAAATTCTGCTGGAGCTTTAGAACATCACATGTGTATGAGGTCTGGGGTTTGTACTGTTAAACTTACCCTCAGTTCTGTGTTTGAAGTGTTGCTCCTGTCATATAATCCTGCTTTAAAACTAATTTGGACTGAGGGTGCAAAGTTCTTAAGAGAACACTGGAAGTAGTCGTGCCAGTATGAGCTGTCTCAGGGGCAAGGATGGTTCAGGGGAGCTCTAGAAACTAAATGAAAAGTCTCTGCTTCCCTGCAAATGTCTGATGAATGCACAAGTGTCCTCTCTGAATCACCTTGGGGCAGGATTGTGTGTCACAGAGCTTTAGCAAGTGCTAGCTGGTATATCCACTATTTGTGACATGGCCAAAACTGGGTTCTAAAGTCCCTCTCCTGCCCTCACCAGTGCAGTAAGTTGGAGTTGCTGGAGCTCAGTTTCAGTAGCCAAGCCTTGGTGGAAGCTTAGTGTGATACATTTGGGCACTGGAATGAGCCCTCTGGTGTCTGGAAGGCAAACAGATTTCTTTCAGTGGTCTTACAGCTGAAACTTTTTGAGCAAGCAGTGCTTGTGAAAATGAACATTTAATGAGAGGGGAAAGCAGGAATGAGTCAGAGAACAGAGCTCTCTGGCTGTTAGCCATTTAGCAGTACCCAAGCCATGACTCTCTTGCCTCTGTGCTGGGCAGCGTCCCCTGCATGTCTGCTGGGATCCAGAATGAGTGAGCAGAGCTGTTTACCAAAAGAGTTTTCAGATTTGAAAATAAGTTAAGGATTTCTGGAGAAAAATACTTTCCAGCTTTCAAAATAGCATTATAAGGTCAGTGGAGAGGGCCTTGCTAGTATGAAAGCTGTATGCAAGCTTTTCCAGATATGAGCAGCTACCAAAGCTCTCTGCCCAATGAGCTGGGAGAGCACTGTGCAGTTGTGGGGGATTTTGATCTGCCTGGCTTCTTCCAATAGACTCCAAAAATACATGCAGCACTTGTACCAAGAGGGCCCACAAATTGAAGCAAAGCAGATAGCAGTTACCATGGGCTGGTCAAAGCTAAGCATCCTCAGTGCTGTGAGCAGAGGGTTGCGCTGTATAGACTTGGTGGAAAGCTAAATGTGTGTGCAAATATTGAGAGGGCAGGAAGCATCAGCTGACACCAGGAAAACAAACATCTAGATTTTCTGCAGGCTGAGTCAGGCATTGTCCTTTGGTTGCTGGTGGGGTGGGTGGGGAGGCAGGTGAAATTGTATAAATAAAACTGTTGCTGTGAAATATTTTGACAGAAATGACCAGTGAGGGAAACTGGGAGATGTGCATTTTGGGTGCAGAAAGAGTTTATTAGTGGCTGTGAGACAGGGGGCTCTTCCCTGCCTTCTGCACCCACCTCACAGGTAGACTCATGTCTGCTCTCCCCACATCCCACATCTCTTCTGCTTTCAGTGTTCATTAGATTAAAGCAGTGGAAGAACATATTCACATCAAATTGTTATCAATTTAGAGAGCTTCTCAATAAAGGCAGAATATATATAAGCTGGAGTTAGCCAGTAGACAGTGATTAAATGTTTTTCCTGGGAAACAGCTGAATAACAACAGAATTATCTGTATCTTTCCATCTGCCCGAGTTTGGAGGCTGGTTTGTTTTAACAAGGACTCATTCATTATTTGGTTTTCATGTGCAAGTCATTTCACTTATGGTTTTGTGTGTCACTTTACAGACACGAGGTTCAGCCATTTAAGTACAACTATGCTAAGAGATGAAAGCACAAAGGTGCCCAGAGGTTGTGGGCCAGCCACAATTACTTTCTCTGCAAGAAAAGTGTTGTTGTTGGGGTTTTTTTTTGGGTTTTTTTTTGTTTTTTTTTTTCAAAATTGTACCCCACATCTAAAAGCTGCTACTGGGAGCTCTCATTTCAAAGTAACATATTTATAAGGGGTGGCTGGCATAGCTCAGCTTTGGAACTGGGCAAGGATAAGGTTTTCTCTGTACAAGCTGCTGAATATATGGGAAAAAATCTCAAATACTTTACCTTTTTCTTCCCAAAATACACAGGATTTTGGCTGGAAAGCATCCTTCCACATATTTAATTCCAGGGAGAGGTGCTTTAAAAAAATAAAAGCTGAAGCAGAGAAATACTTTTATCTTGAAATTATGTTAATCATGGATGTTTTTCTTAGACTTCCTTTTTGAAGAATTGAGGTTTTGATGACCCACTAAAAACTATCAGATAGTCAAAATATAAAACCAGTGTAAGTGTAGTTTGTATTGGGAAATGTAGGTTGTCTTTGTGGATCCAGAGGGTCTGGCGAATGTTCATGAGTTCTTTGATGGTGGTGAGACACAGGAGCAGGCTGTCCAGAGATGCTGTGGATGCCCCATCCCTGGAAGTGTTCAAGGCCAGGCTCAACAGGGCTTTGAACAACCTGGTCTGCTGGAAGGTGTCCCTGCCCATGGCAGGGGGGATGGAGCTAGATGGTCCCTTCCAACTCAAACCATTTTGGGATTCTGTGATGTAGCCAATTCTACATGTTGGGAAGGCAAACAGTGAGCAGCTGGATGAGATAGCTGAAGTTGTAGAGAGGAAATGTGTTCCAAACCTTAGATAAGCCGTCAGCTGAGCTCTTTGTTCAATCCTGTGCTTTTCATCCATCACTGCATTGTCTCTGGATAACTGCAACCAGTTCCATGAGCTAGAGGAGAGGCATCCTTATTCCTTCTTGGGAATGGAAGCTACTGTTGTTTGACTTAACTAGAAGTTATTCCTCCCTCTGGCCTCTCCAGGCTGGCAGCTGTGCCCACTGCAGAGGGAGATGCTAGAAGTTGCATGGCAGCCGACAGACCTGCGGCTTCCAGGGCTGCTGGCCGCAGTGCCAGCTGACTTTGTGCCTTGCATTTCAATCTAAAAGTTCAGTAACAGAAGCAAACAATGCTGGGGGAGGGGAAGCCAAAGGGAGAGGAGCAAAGTGCTTTCCCAGCATTGGTTTTACCCTGAAGGGGATTTTGTTAGGTCAAAATGGTGCTGCTATCAAAAAAAAGGTAAATTAAATAACCATTTTTTTTCCTTTTACCACCCTTCCTTGCTCTGGCAAAAGCTGCAGATCTGGGACACGGCGGGCCAGGAGCGGTTCCGATCCATCACGCAGAGCTACTACCGCAGCGCCAACGCGCTGATCCTGACCTATGACATCACCTGCGAGGAGTCCTTCCGCTGCCTGCCCGAGTGGCTGCGCGAGATCGAGCAGTACGCCAGCAACAAGGTCATCACAGTGCTCGTGGGTAAGCTGAGGGGGCGAGCTCTGCGTGCCTGGAGCCCCGTGCTTGGACCATTCCTTCTGCAGATAGCCCCGGGATGCGCCAGGTGGTGTTCAGGATGCCACCCCTTGCAGGGTGGTCCTGTCTGGGGGCTAAGGCTATTGTGTGTGGAGAGGGATGCTTCCCACCATAAGGAACTGAAGTGTAGGTGGTGCAGCTACCACTGAGCCAAGGATGGAGCAGTTCCCCTTGTGACTCCACGCTCAGGTCCACAAAGAAGTGAGGACCTGCTTGAGCTGGTGAGGTCTGCAGTTTGCTATACTTCATAGGTGTGGGATAAGTCCTGTCTTAAGTGGTCAGGATCTGGGAACCACATCAGGACATGACGGTTGTGTGGATCACAGTGTTCACAGGTGGGGCAGAGCTGGAAAACTGGATGTTCTTGCATGGATTTTAGGGAGACTAAAAATAAACACTGGAATGTTATATTAATCTGTAGAGCTTCAACTCAAGGCAAAACAGACCTCAGGCCATCTGTCTGCTACAAGCAAGGGGAAGGTTATTTTGCCTACCAGTGCTTTTCCATGCTCTGCTTTCAGCATCTGATAGTTGGGACTTGGCTTTTAAAGGTCCAGAATATATAAAGAACAGTGGAAAAATAACTTGGGAAAAGCTAAGAAGTTTCATGCTACAGTGTCACCTTTAATAGTTTGCTATTTAAATGAAAAAAATCTAGGTCATTGTAAGAGGTGTCTAAAAGTGTATTTTAAAGGAAAAAAAGTCTTTTGAGTTTAACATATCCCAGAGCTACTTCAAGTGAGCTGTGGGGTTTATAGAGCTTCCATACAAGAAACTTATACTCCATGAGTATGGTACAAATTGTGCAGAAATAATTAATAAATGACTAACAAATGTGCATTAATTTTTTCAGTGAACATTAGGTTAATTGCTAGCATCCACAGCACAACATATAAATCATATTTTAGTCATAACACACCCTTTGAAGATGATGACACCCATAAATCACCTATGTTGGGTGATAATCTGTTTAGAAGGGTAACTTCAGTGCAGGTAGTAGGTCCAAGACACTGCTTTATTGGGAAAGGAGATCTTGGATGAGGGGAAGGCAATGAGAGAAGGCTTTCTGGTGGAGGCACCACATTTCCTCCCACAAGCTCTTGTAAAATTGCTGGTAGGAATGAGGCCAGGAGAGGTCTCCTCCTAAACCTGCCGAGTCTGTGGACAGAGCAGCCTGTTACTGCAGGTCCTGGTCTGTTATATTTGTTGTAAGATTAATCTATGGCAGAAACATCATGTTTGAAGTTGAGCAGCCAGCAATAGTGAATAATCATATCAGATGCTGGCTTGAGGCTTTAATCAACTCTCTGCTGGACAGATCCCTCTGAACCAAAGGGTTGGTTTTTCACCCCACCTCACTCTGCAAATGCCCCGCAAGGGCATTCCTCTTCCAACCTCCACAGACAAATCCTACACTGGAATACTGAAATAGGGAACCTTCCTTCCATGCCAGGCTTTTTAAAAAGCTTGTAACAACATGATGAATATCACATTTAGTGTCTCATATGCTATAATTGACATTTTAAGTGCTCCTCAGAGCAAGCACAGGAGAAGTTTTAATAGATGTTAGCATGGAAATCCTTTAATGTTGGTTGATAATGCAGCAAACAGATGCACTGGTGCTAAATTAAAGCAAACTGGCTTGGATGTTCCCAGGCATATTTCATTACATGAGCTGATATTAAATGGACTTGGGTGTTTCAGGGAATACATTATTTGGAGAGGGAGAGCAAGCACTAGGAGTTACATATCCAAACTACTGTCCATATATATACCAAAAACTCTTATTTATCCTTTACAGACCTCCGTTTCTCTTGGGTTTTGAAATAAAATTAACTCATTTTCTAAAATATTTTATCAATGCAGGTAATAAGATTGATTTAGCTGATAAGAGGGAAGTCTCCCAGCAAAGAGCTGCAGAGTTTTCTGAAGCACAGGACATGTACTATCTGGAAACGTCAGCAAAAGAATCGGATAATGTGGAAAAACTCTTCCTGGACTTGGCCTGTCGGTTGATCAGCGAGGCACGACAGAACACCCTTGTGAACAATGTCTCATCCCCCTTACCAGGAGAGGGGAAAAGTATCAGCTACTTGACTTGCTGTAATTTTAATTAAAGAGCTGGCATGCGATTGCCCCTTCTGCCATGGGCCAAGTGGATTTTTTTTTTTCTATGCTGGGATTTATCTACTTGAAGGAGTTCCTGCCAATCAGACCCATCTGGCTTACTCAGAGTCAGGTTACAGTCCTGGAAGCATGGCAGGCTGATGGTTCCAGCTGCATGGCAATGTAGCAGAATACAACAGGGTTTAAATTTAATTTTTCTTGCAGTCTGTGGAGCAGGTCAGAAAAGGAGGAGTTGCACAAGTGCTTCATGTAATGCAGAACATGAGCTGTTTTGTTCCCCTCTGTGGGAGAGTAGACCAGCCTTTCTTGAAGATACTGAAGAGATCAAAATCTCTCTTACAGAACAATGTGTTTGAACCTTTTTAAAGTAAAAGAAAGTAAGAAGAAACGCAACAAAGAACGCTGACTTTGGACTACCCTGGCAATCTTCTGGGCTGTCAGCGAGCGAGCTCGTAGGACGTGTACATAACGTCTGCCCCTGCGTCTTCATGGAGGACTCTGGTGTTTGAAATAGTGTTATGTCTCTCATCTACAGGCACTGTTTATGAACATGGAATAAACAAAGAAGTTACATTTAGCAGCATTTTCAAGATTGAAGAAGACATGGATATGGCTCAGTCACTCCCTTTGGTGCTAGCAGTTCAGCAAATATTCCGTAGGCCAAACGTAGTCTTACCACATTACTGTCTTCTGAATGTGTAACTTAGACTGCGTAGGAAAAAACACTAATAAGCACTGTTCATAAAAATAAAAAAATCTCATTACCTCTTTTTCTAGGCCTGAACATAGTGGGAAAGGACTGTATGCTTCTTTGATATCCAACAAAGGATGAAAAGACTTTCCAGAAATAAAAATAAATAAATAAATTAACCATTTCTCCTCTAATTAGTCATGTCCTGATGTAAAAAGTTAACCTTGGGAAAGATGATTGGTGGATTTGGCGAAAGTGCACCAGACATGACCAAAGTCTTGTGCGTGCATGGATGGCGTACCAGGGTTCAAAGGAAGCACAGTCTGAACTGGCAGTCTGCAGTGTGTGCAGCTGAAAAACAAAGCCTGTAGATACAGCTCTTGTTGGAAGGCACGAGTACAAATTTGTAGAGGGTTTGTTTGATGGTAAGTGGAAGTAGCAATGGGTTGCAAGTGGTGTCCTTCCATGCTGCTCCATCCAGCTCTCACCTTGTGGAACTGCTCTCAAAGGTGCTCCTTAAGCTCTCTTCTTGGTATCTGGTCTCTGCTAGGGTAGCTTTTAGGTTCAGGGCTGTAGAGTAATTTTATTTACCTGATGCTTTGCACCCTTAATCCCAAACCTGGTACATGTAACCGTTTAGGCAACTTCTTCCTACAGAACCCCTGAAGTGGGAGCACCCTGGAGTTTGTGATGTTACTCCACCTCTAGTGCTATACAATGCATTGCAAATTCACACATTGGCATGGAAGCGAAACCAGAAGATAGTGAATGCGCACATAAACAGTTATATTTTAGGAGTTTGAGTTCAGTTTAGCTAATCTGGATAAATCTCTCCTGGCGATTATATGGCTGTGATATGCTGCAATTTAGAGTTAATCAATTTAATATTATTTGGCTTTTACTGAAGATTATAACAGAGCTTTTGTATTGACATAAAAAGCTGCCAGTAAGTACTTATTGAAAAAAAAAAGCAATTAAAAGAGGCATTTTGAAATGCTTTTTTTGTTTCCTGGAAAGATTTTTTTGGGCTGCATCATGTTGTGCCTTTGATATGTGACAGGAAGTTGACTCTGTGTCAGAGAGAGGGGAGATTGGTTTGTCATATGACCATTTTTAATATTTTCTTGCTATTTTTAGGTCATTTTTATGACTAGAGGTAAAAGAAAGATGTAGAAGTTGTGGTATGAAGCTTGTTTGTCATTTACGTAACATTTAGCAAAGAGCTTCTGTAAGTGTGAGATGTTGGGGGATACATCATCTGCTCCTCTGCTCTGGTCCATTTCAGCCTCTGCTCATGTTGTAATCCGGAGGATTTGGAAATGTGTGGGATTGGTGGCTTCTGCTGTACTGGACCATGTGATCTGTGCTGAACAGCAGTATCTTTTTCCTTGAGCATTCCCCCAAATCACCAAATGCAGCTTCATTTGAGTTTGTGAAGAGCACCCAACTCCAAGACAGCTGATTCTGCACAGCTCTTAGGTAGTTCTTTAGAGCTGGGCTCAGGGTGTTCTGTGGCAGGTAACACTCAAAAATCAATTATTAAAAATCAATACCATGTGTATTTAATTTGTAGCAGCTCTTAGTCCCTGAAGCTGGACCTGTCAGCATGTAATTGATAACAAATATGGCAGGGCTCTTTGATCAGTTTAATCAAGGAGGAAGGAGACTGCCCAGTAAAACACCCATGGGTTACTCAGCCTGTTTTCCAAAAAGATCAAAGCTGGGCATGTACTCTTCATCCCTGCCACGTAGCTCTATAAATGCATTTTGAAGTGCTCCCTGCATCACTTCTGGAGCTGGAACATGACTGAAAAAACGGAGCTGGTCAAACTGCTAACTTTATTTTCTTGGATACTTACTTTGAGATTTTTAGAAGCCTAAATCTTTTCCCAGTGCTTTCCTAATCTGTAGGTGACGATTTTGGAGACTTGCTGCCTACTAGCAACCTCAAAGCGCTTGTTCTTTTTATTGCTACTGGATCTTTGTGTAAGGACTCCATCTCCAGACAGTGATGTGCTTTTGTGGTGGGGTGGAGTGCTGTGGTTGGGCTGATGTTCAAGTAAATGACCTGACTTGTCCAGTCAAATGTGAACTGGTTCCTTTCATTAGTTATTCTGTGAAGACTTATAAAGTTGAAAGGAAACAGTGGTGGTATGTGCAACGCTTCTTATGCAGTCATAAACCAAAGCTGTAGTTTGAGATTCACCTCTCTTTCTGCTGTTGGCAAAAACGCCTCTTGTTGAAGAAGTGGTGTTTTATTGTAGTAACTCCTTTCCTGGAGTTACTTTTGTACACCTCTGAATATCTCTGTAGTGTATACAGCCAAACTTTCCTTGTAGTACTGAGGACTTCTCTTCTGCAGTCTGATCCACTGCTGAAGGCTTCCCAACTGGAAGAGGGAAGTTTATCAACTGCAGAGTCTTGAAAAATAAAAAATCCCAATTATGTGATAATCAGTTCTCCAACTAAACACCTTGCTAGATTTTTGAGAGAACTGTCAGTAAGACCCTTGTGATGCTTGCTGGATAAAGTATCCAAAACCCTTGCAGAATTTATATAATGGGGCCAAATTTGACTGGGAATGTTCTGTACTGTCACAAGAGCCAAGCTTTTAGTGTGGTTGCTGGATTTGAATGCGTTTTGAGGGTGATATATTCACAGCCATGGAGTAATCTTATTTCTGCCTGAATGTTAATTTTTGTAGTAGTCCTGTAATGAGACCCTTTTGTGACATTTTTAGGGTAATGATTATGTCGAAGCAGAAGCCAGTACTGGATGATCAACAGCTGTTTGCTTAATCTAGCAAGCCTGTTAGCAGAGATTAATAGAAGCATCTCTGAAAACTGGATGGTCTAAACTCCAATTTCCAGTGGGAGCCACTGATTCAGTCAGGCTGATCTTGAGTAAACCACCATACATTCAGTGATTCAGATTGCTGGGTGTGAAGTTTTGCATTGGGTGTTGACATAGAGTTTGCTGAAGCAAGCCATGACTCCCTTCTGTCCATATTTGAATTCCCCTGTGAAAATGCTAGGGGACAAAAAACCCAAATTAAAAAAAAGCCTTCAGGTCAAAGAAATAATATGGAAAAAGTGAAATTATGAGCTCTGTAAAGAAAGGGGATGCTGGGTGCCTCTTCCTACCTCGAACCCTGAAGTCTTGATTTGACCTCCAGGTAAGCTGCTTGAGCTTGCAGTCAGATACCTGTTTGTGCTGAATGTTAAATGGCTCTATGATCATTACTTAATGAAAGCCACACATGACAAATTATCTGGCAAGATACTTTGTTCTTTGCTGTAGAACACATGAAACGGCCCCTAAAATCTGTCAGCCTGCTGATGCTGTTTATGTTTTTCTGGAGAATGCTGTGTTGGTAACAGTTGGCTCCTGCTAGTCTAGGTTGAGCAGTTAATGGCTATCGAATTCCTTCTGCATCAGTAATGCCAGGAGCAGACTGGGCTCACACAGGAGACAGTGATTTGAAAAGAGGGAAAGTCGAAGTCAGTGATGCAGAAGCACGGTGGGTGCACACACATGGGACAACAGGCTTTCCAGAGCTTTTGCTGACAAGGAATACAATTAGAGTTAAATCCACTGGGTTTTGCCTTGTTTGTTATCCCTAAGGAACTGCTGTTTGTTCAGCTGCTTTTCCACTTGTCTTCTCTTTTCAGAATGAAGGACTGTCTTTAAATGAGCCTGAAATGTTGAGCTGGCATGATTCCTGCAGTCAGAGACTGAATTCAATTGGAAAATAGGTGAAATTCTCCAGCTATTGAAGCAGGCTGAGCAAACATGTAGGATATGCTGCCCTTTGGGAACCCGTGATGCCATTGGGGTCAGAAATGGCTGGAGACACTGTCACAGAAGCCCTCTTCTGGCTGTGAGACAAAAATGAATGCTACAGCCATTTCTGCAATGGAAAGATGACTCTCTGGAGTAGAAAATGCAAGTAAAGAGATGACTCCATAGTTCAGGATTTTCTCCATCCCGTCCTCTTTTAAAATTGCATCTATAGATTTGATTTTGATTGCTCTGGGCTTTCATAAAGTTTGCTTTGAAATTTAGTCTGAAATTCTGCATTATTTTACTTTTAGTGTCAAAGCACCAAATATTCTTATGTGATTGGCTCCTACCAACTCTACCAAAAAAGTCCTTTCTTGAGTTAATTCAGTTAGAAAAAGGTGTTTCTAGAGGATATTTTGTGAATTCCAAGTAAGCAAGTATGGAAACTCTCCATCCTTTTCTAAATGTCTCTGTACATTTAGGGCTCACCGGAAAACTCTCTGGAGCCAAAGGAAATACTCTAATTCATTCTACTAGTGAAAACCCTATTAAACCAACATATTTTCTTCCTCTTTCCATAAACTTTGTTATCTCAACAAATTTTGGGTTTGACATCACTCTTTTCCTGGCATCAGTTCTATCCTTTTATTGCTGTGGATAATTGTTGCAACTGCTGTTCAAGGATCATAATTTTGAAGGATAGTCTTGTCTTATGATGATGATGAATGGTGAAACAATAGCTTGATTTCTTATAAGCATGCAGTGCATCTTAAGCAGAGCAGCCTCAACTGGAACTGGTGATGTCTTTGAGATGCAATCATCCACTTGAGCTGTAGCTAAATGTACCATAAATGTTACTGACCTCACATCTGCCTCAGTTGAGGATTTGTCTTGGCTGGGAAAGCAGACAGCAGGGTAGTCATGCTGAGCATGATGCAGGGCTCCCAAAGCAGCATGCTGCCTTCTCTGACTTACCTCCCTAATCACCACCTCACTCACCTGACCCAAAGCTGCCCTTGATGTACTGAACCATATCCAGCTGGGATAGATCACCAGCTGTTGTCACTCATGGATGCCATCACAACCTTTCCCCTCATGTGAACAAGCTGTAACTTAAACCAGAAGTAAAAACTATTCCATGTGAGTTACAGGTGTGTGTTTCTTTCCCAGTGGGAGCACATATCGAGAAAAAAAGCCTCATTTCTAAAGCTTGCTCCTTCAAATGCAGTCAATGGGATAATTGGGGGAAGATAACTCAGTGCAGAAAATGGGGTGACAATGAGTGTAATTTAGGCTGTACATATTGTCAGTAAAAAAATTAGACTGCTTTTAAGAGCATAGCCAGGATCAACACCTCATCTTATCTGTCTGGATGAACAGAAGCCAGGTTTAGAATACTTGGAGATTGTCTCTGTTTTCACATTAATAACTTGCAATTAGGACTTGGTAGATGTGACCACATTTTTTGAACAAGTTATCCTTTTCCAATAAGCTCAGAAGATAATTAGAGCTCTGGTTAGTGCTACAGTATTATTCAAAAACACAAGCCAGTTTTACATTTGCACCTTTGCTTTTTCCACTTATGCTTATCTTGGGATAACATTCTCAAGGACACGCACACTTGTGAGTACACAGTGGTGGTGTCCCTGGTGAGCATCTTCTGAATGCCTGGTCCTCAGGCAAAAAATGATATGGCCAAAACCTGTGTCAGTCATGCTGTGCAGTTCCCTGGGGCAGAGGGGATGTTAAAAGTAGTCTTAGGCTTTCATGGGCAGCAGTCAAGGGCTCTGGAGTGTCTGGTGTCACACGAATGCAAACCTTGGCACTTCTCATAGCTTGATTCCTCTAGTACCTCTCATCAATGAGTCTGCTCTTCTCTAATTACTGCTCATGCCTCAAGCACTGTGGAGGGATGGTGTGATTGCATGAAACACTAGATCTGACCCCTGCCTCAGCTGAAAAGAAGAGCAGCAGAGACTCATTTTCTGTGCCACCTCAAGCTTTTTACTATGGACATAAAGTTAATAATTCAATAAGCCCCGTCCAGCCAGGACACCCTGTAAGGAATATTTCCCTTTTTACAGGACAAATAAAAAAGATTCAGACATTAAGAATTTATGGGAGTTTGGTGCAAATGAGTTGCTTTCTAGTGAGTAGGTGGGTGCTGCTCTCCATCCAGTGAGACTTGGGGTGGTGTGGAGGAGGAGCTGTCACTGGGAGGTGGGGTGCTGTGAATGTCTCTGGGGGCTGGGGTTGCATCATTGCCACTGAGCTTTCGTAAATGCAGTGTCCTGCAGTGTCCCAGCAGCTGAGTCTTTACAGAAGGGCAAGCAGAGGAGAGGAAATGCCAGTTTTATTTTTTAATAGAGGGGGAATAAAATACTTGGTCTCTGGTGGGGAGAGCTGCTATGATTTCAGGCAGTGCCATTGCCTCAGTTCTGACAGACTGTTGGGAAGAAAGGGTTACCACTCACCCCCACCCACAGCCAGCACTGAAGGGGGAAAAACTATCTTCTGAAGCCAAAATTTTAGTGGAGAGAAGGCCCTCTAATGAGAGTATGGAGCAAGCCCAGTGCTTGTTACTATGCTGATTGGGAGTGACAAGTATATCTCTGGATATTAGGGAAGTAGTTTAAAATATGCCATAGTTTTTAGCATAATAAGATGCACTGCAGATATGTCACATCCATTTTATTCTCCACAGCTGTTTACAAAAGGAAAAAAAAAACCCCAAACCCTGAGATTGGAGCAGCTGTAGTCACTCAGCTGTCAATGTGGGACAAGGCTCTTTCTACCCTTTTATTTCCACTTCACTCTGTTCTGCTGCACATATTTGGCTGTTCTGTGAATTTGCAGATCATGAGATTTTTTTCAAACTGCTTTTGATCTATACAGAAAGACTCACCCCGTTCTCATTTGAATTCATTAATACTTTGAGTAGGCATTTTAATTTTATGTTTACTGGCTTGTTTCCCTTTGTAATGTTATCTAACTGACAAGTTTGTCATGCTCTGCATTACCTTAAGACTTTTGAATCTAAAACATTTCCTCTTTCCTGAAAGCTATGATAATTTTTAGAGATGCTACAAAGGCATCTTCCTTTCCTCAGGAGAAAACCTGAATTACCCTCAGCTTTGATTATATCAAATCAACATTGAAACACGTAATTTCTTTTACAGCATGAACAAAGTATATATTACACCATCAACTATAGTTTGAACTGTAGTTTAAAAATCTGCTTAAGCACTAACAGCAGCATTTTTTTTGTGGTTTCCTTGCCAGGGAATTCACAGCATTAAAGGAATTTTCAGTGTTGGAGTTTTTCCCACAAAGGTCCTCTGTCTTTTCCCCGACAATTGTGAATTTAGCACAATGTACAGAATTTTAGCAAGAGCCCTCATTCCTAAACATTTGGCCAGAAGGATGAGGAGAGAATGTGGTTTTTGTTGATCAAGCACAACCATTTCAGTGGAGAAAATGCACTACAGCTGGTCAGACAATTGATCTCGTTGGTGGGGTAGTGCTGTCTTTGGGGAGGGTATAGGTGTTAGCAAATCACCAAAATGTGACTCATTCACTGTCAGAAGCATTTGGCTTGTCTCTTCTTTCAGTTCTTGTGGTCAAGTGTGGTACAGTGGGCTTGAGAAAGGAATGTGTTTTGGATGACCAGGATGATGAATGTATGATGCTTCACATTTATTTGTAATGTCCTTTTTATACTTAGAAATTGCTTACATGTGTATCTGTATGTAAATAAATGTTTAATCCTTTCCACTTGGTGTCTAAAGTGTTTGATTTGTTTGGTTTGTGATTTGGACTACAAAGCAAAATTGCCTCAAATACAAAGCATTCAATTGACATAATTTGACATTAGACCAGCAAATGAATGGCTACTGAGGATTTTCTGCTTGGGCTGAGCATACTGAGGCTCTTGCAGCACTGAGACTTCACAAGAAGAGCAGATGTAGAACTGCTGCCCATGGGAGCAAGGTCCCTTTGCAGGTCAAGAGAAAAAAAATACTCAAAATAGGAGATATTATAAAGATTTGAAATGCCAAAGAAATGCCATCCTCAGGCACTAGAGGGTGGCCTTTCACAGAGGCACCATCCACTCACTGACCATGCAAACCTGTGGCAGGTTAAACTCTTGTTTAACCTGCCGCAAGATGCAGGCTGCTGGATTTGTGTAGGATAAATGTTGGATGATGTTTGGATGCTTTGGTTGTCTTTTATGCTTTGACCTAGTCATTTTTTGGCTTCTTTTAATGCCATTCCTTTTGTTCAGCCTTCAACTTGCTGTTTTCATCCTCCACTGAACTCCACTGGAGTGTCGCAGTGACCTGCCTTCCTCAAGGCCTAAAATCCTTTTGGACAAGATCTCCCATTTTAAGCCTTTTGTCTTTTGGTAAATACATTTCAGTTTATGTTCTGACTTCTTCTTGGGATCAGGTTTCCTCCCCTGTGCTGTGCCCCACATCAAAGATGACTCCTGCTAACACTGAGAAATGAGCTGTGGAGCTTGAAGACACCATGTGTCTTTTATTGCCTTTTCCACTGTCCTTGAAGCTCCTTCCTCAGTAAGTGTCTGACAAGAGGGCTGGACCATCTGCTCTTCCTTCCCCAGGAAGCTGGCAATTTGAGTCAGTGAGAACAGAGAGGTTTTTGGATAGGGAAAATTCTGTATGCTTCTAGGTAGGTACGAGGCAAAGGGAGGGGAAGGAAACGTCCCTCAGATACTCAGACCTCTTGGGAAGTGAATATTTACTGAAAGAGAGGAGGGCTGGAGTGTATTGCTTTTGGAGGTGAAGGCTGGAGAAAACAGATCAAATTCTTCCAGGGGAAAGGAATGGGGCAGATGAAGAGTGCTCTTCCTTGCAAGGAGCATGTAACCAGTGGGATGTGCAACCTTCTTGTTCAGCAGGTGGAGCAGCAAGGGTACAGCTTGTGCCAGGCTTTGCTGAGGGTAAAAGGAACAGGAGCACACAAAGGCTCCCTGCAAAAAGGGAACAAGCTGCCCAGGGGAAGACATGCAAGGCTGACTGACTACAGGAGCCAAAGCAAGAAAGCTTTTTCTACCTCTCTTCCATCCTCTCATGGTCAAAGTCTCCCTACCGAGCATGTGGGGAGCTCTGCCCAGAAGATGTCATCTTGCTGACAGGGGCTTGTCACACAACCATACTTTTTGCTCTCACTCAGTATGCAGTCCTCTCGCACAAAGCACAGGAGATCTGAGTGCCCTGCTTTAATTTCAATGGTATGGCACAGACAGTCCTGCCTAATTTAAAATCTGGTCTTGATTTATGGATTTCTATGCATAGGGAATCAATCACAAACCCAGTGTGCATTTTCAGGAGTTTTATTACCCTCAGAATTAAACATGCTGAGCTTTAGTCTTTTTTTACAAGCTTATAATTGTAATCACATCAGCCTGCACCAAAGCTATCACTTACCCCAGTATATAGATGAATTGTCTGCTGAAAAAAAAGTCACTCATGCTGGACCAAACATTTCATGTCAAGATGCTGTCAGGTATATGATGTAGAAGCTCTAGCAGTGTTTCATAGCCAGCTGCATCAAGTCTCTGGTGTCTCACTTGGATCAGCTCTAACTCCTGGTGATTGAGTGGGGTATCTGTCCAGTTCATCACAAGGGAGTGCTTAAAGAGCCAATGGTAACTGCACTACCCCATTATGTGCTGTAGTAGAAAAAACTGGTTTCAAGTGTTATGATGTCTTCAAACCTTTTCTGCATTGCCTTCCCTATGCTCAGTGATTTAGATATCAGTCTTTCATTTCAATTCTTCTACATAAGCTATACATGCAGATTGGTAATTTCCAGGCAGGCAACATTTCTTACTCCTTTTCCACTTGTCCCAAGAGTTCATCAAGTTGGATTTTATTTGCAATATATAAAATCTTTTCAATAGGCACAGCACTTGGTAAATGCAGGCACAAGTCCAGGCCTTTTCACTTGGCCTCATCCTGGAGCCCTGCCCTACCCTGACTGAAGCAGCCCTGATGTAGTTTTGGTGCACTGATTTGCTGGTCTAAAGCTCAGCTGGACAACTCAGCAGCAGTTTGCAAAGCCCTTACAACTTCTGCTCTTATCTCCTGTCCCTCTGGCTGTGCCAGGAGACCTTGCATAGGGAGCTCTGTGTCCTTTACAGCAGAGCCCTGCCGTGTTCTGCTGTCACTGGCACCACAAGTGACAGCAAGCGACTCCACTCACAGGTTACCTTGGTCACAGAACCACAGAATGGTTTTGGGTTGGAAGGGACTTTAAAGATCTTGTTCCAAAACCTATGCCATGGGCAGGGACACCTTCCACTAGCCCAGGCTACTCAGAGCCACATCCAACCTGGCCTTGAATGCTTTCAGGGATGGGACATCCACAGTTTCTCTAGGCAACCTTTGCCAGTGCCTCACCACCCTCATGGTGAAGGATTTCTTCTGCATATCTAACCTAAATTTCCCCTCTCTCAGTTTAAAAACATCATCAGCTTATCAATTAAACATTGTTAAAAATTGTGATGTCTAATCCTGCTATTTTTTCTGTCTCTCTCTTTGCTGTAATAAGATGATCCTTTTTCTTCTGTTTATGTCTAGGGTTCATGGACTGCAAAGCTCTAGGCTTGGACCTGTCAGGAGAAATCTTGAGCCTCTTTCCACTGCCATCTGCTGTTGCAGGATCCTTAAATACCAGCAGAACTTTCGTGGTGTGCTGGAGTGTCTTGCTGGGGATAGCAAGAAGAGATAAGGTCTTTCAGTGATCTGCAGAGCTGTGCTCCATGTCCTTTCAATGCCAGGCAAGTCTTTGAACCTGTGCCTAGATTTAACTGTAAATAAGGAGGTAAAAAACATAACCAAACCAACCAATGCCGACTTTAAAAAGCTTCTTTGTAGAAGGAATTTACTTGTGCAGACCTGCTGCATAACCATGTAACTTTTTCTTGGGTCAGCCTACAGAAATGCCTGCAGCCTCAGCACATCTACACCCTTGGCAGGAGAGGCTGTACCTCATTTATACCCTGCTCAGCCACAGGAGAAGCTTGTTTGATTCCAAAACCCTTCTCCTTCCCATCCCTCAAAGGGAAAAGCATTTGATTAAAAGCATTGCAGAAGTTAGGCTAGAGACTGAGAAACTGAAAAAGTTTACCTTTATGTTCTGTGATGGTGATCCATGCTAGAAATCGTGGATAAGGAACAAGGCAGTGACAGTAAATGTCCTTATTCCTAAAAAACTCTTCTGAACTAAGAGGGAGGCTTAAGTAGATGCTGTAGAAATCATAAAAGGCCTCAAACATGAGGAAGATAAAAACAGCCACCTTGCAGCTGAGAAGGAACCAAGTAACCCCTCCCTGTCACTAGTCACAATGTAAATGGTTCATATTTATTTTATACCTCAGAAGAAAGTCATAGCAAGTACTTTTAGGTCAGTTTCTGGTTCTACAACTGTGGTGCAGCCCCTTCACCCCCTTGGGTGACACCAGGACCTTAAAACACTCACTCACAACAAAATGTCAGCAATTTCAGGCTGCTCAGATTCCGTGTCACCAGATTCCCACATCCTTCTGCAGGACCTGGCTTACAAGCAGCAGATCCAAGATTTCTCTGTTCAATGATCCTAAATGCAGCTGTTTTGGATTTGGGATACAGAAGACCTTAAAGCAAGGAGACGGAAGAAACTGTCAGGAATCTACCACTGGCAGTCTTTAACTTGAAAAAGCCTTTAGGAAAACTGGGAGCTGCTACCAAGCTCTCAGGATGGCCCCCTTCACCCAGCTCAAGGCTGTTGCTGGATCCCAATGGGCTCAGATAAAAGGCACCATCAAATCTTCAATAAAAACTTGGCCCTTCTCCCGAGTCATCAGGCAAGAATCTGGAGTGGACATGGATTCCAGGGCTGCTCTTGTGATGAAAAGACAACAGTGATCATTAAAACACTTCATCTACTTCTTCTTTATGAAGTGAGATCTATTCAATACTCACATATTTACAAAAGTGTTTATTGCACATCCTCATTAATTTTCAAGAAAATATAGTAACTAAAAATTCTAATTTCCCTCATCTCTGTGGTACAAAGGTCTGAAAATAAACCCAACTCCTCTTTGCAAGACATATGCTGACAGGTGTATAAACAATTTAACTTTCAAATAGCTCTTTCCTTTCACCAGATCCTTCCCAAAAGTTAAAAAAAAAATTAAAAAGAACACAGGATAGAAACGTTATCTTTCCTAGTACTTCGGCTTCTTGGAAAAAGGGGTCCGTGCTTGGAAAAACAGCTCAGGAGACCAAAGAGTTGGCCCTTCCAACACAACCCCTGAATAATTTCCACCTGAGAGGTGATTCTCACCTTCTGAAGGGGAACAAGTTTTCAGGACGGGATCATTTAAAAACGAGGTCTTGGTGACACTTGCAGATAAAGGAGTTGTTAGAATCCTGGCTCTATCCCCAGGGCTTATTCTCTCATTTTGGATGAGATTTTCATAATTTTCAATGTTCTTTCTGCTTTCAGAAATAGGGTTCCTGCTAGTGTGTCCACAGGTGGATTGCAAGTCAGCAGCCCAGCCAACTGTTTTTAAATTTAAAGATGCAGTCGGTTTCAGACCTTTGTTTGAAGATGGAGGGATCCACTCCTCCAAGCTGGCAGGCAGTTGGCTGTTAAGGAACTTCTGGGAGGCACAGCTACCACTTTCTTTGTCCTTCCTGTTCCTTGGTCTCTCACGTTTCACTAACTTGCCGGTAAGCTGCTGCAGCAGAGTGTTCTGAAAGGAAGACCTGAGTCGCTTGCCTTTGGAATGGATTTTAGTGGGATTTGTAGGGGTGAAGAGGGTGATAGAAGAGCTTCTTTCCCCAACAGGCCATAGTTTCTGCAGAGGTTTTGTCATAGGAGTAGATTGTGAATAAGGAACAAAGTCCTGAGCACAAACTGAACTGCATTCTGAATCCCAGGAGTAAGTTACAGGTGTGCTGTGCTTGCTAAAAGCCGGAGGGGACCTGTGTAGGCGTGAGCTCAGTTTTGAACTGCTACAAGGAACACCTCCAGGAGAAAGCACTGATTCAGCTGTGACCTTCTCTGTCAAAGTATCCTCCTGTATTAAAGAATTACATGATTTATTTAAGAATTCCACAGGTTTTGCTACATCTCTTACACTTGCATCAAAGAGATCAGCAGAAGCATTGTAGATGCCTTCACGGAAGATGCTGTCCCACTGCAGCTCTTTCCTACTAACACTTCCAAAGGTATTATCTGACAGTTCTGCCAATGGTTTTAATTCTCTTTCATATATATTTGCATTGTTGGGAGTTGGTGTATCAGAGACCTCGGCCCCTGTGAGTGTAAGATCCTTTTTTTTGCTTGGTGTAGAATAATTTTCTTTATTTTCACAAGAAGCTAAACAGCTTTCACATGCAGAATGCACACAGGCGGCTGTCTTGCTCTTTTTTGAACAGGAGGTTTCTCCATGCAGCCTAATAAAAGACCAAGATGAATTTGCATTGTCATTATTTGCTTCTTTGGGCTGCACACATCTGCTCTGAGAAATGGAAGGCTCTGGTGTAACTGGAGAGGATGCTCCACCTTCCTTGAGGGTTGAAGACAAATCACTAGGGGAAGACTCGTATTGTGAGACATCACTTGGAGGGTTTGCATTTGACTGAAGACAAGCAAGCACTGTGGTCTCCCAACTATCATTCCCTGCTGGTGGCAAAAGCCTCCCTGACACACTGGCTGCAGGCAAATGACGTACAGCTTGCTTGGAATACGATTTGTTAAGATTTACACCCAACTTGTTACTTTCAAGATGGACAAATTTGCCTGCATCAGGGCTGGGTGATGTTACAACACTCCTGCCATCCTCTATTCTAGCTAACAATTCATTTAGGCTTTCTGAGAATGGGAGCTCTTCCCAAAATATAGAGTCCATCTGAGACACTCCAGCTACATTTACATGATTAGGAGCTGAGGCATCTCTCTTGCAAACAAGGGAGTTGTGGGATTTTTCTGTGTAACAATAGTTTCTACTATTAGTTTTTGGGTAATTGTCTTTTACCTCAGATTTCAAAGGATGTTGTAACAACTTGGAACTGTTTCCATGTGAACATTTGGTGTTTGAAGAGGAAACTCTCTCCAATTTATCAGTTGCAGAGATACCATCAGTCCGACTAAGCTGTGAACTTAATTCATTATTCTTCTCTTTATCCCCTTCCTTCATGGAAGAGATCAGAAACTGTGAGTCCCAAAGAGTTTGATTGTTGAGGCTTACACTGCCCAATTCTGTAGAGACAGGCTTCTCCTCTTGTTCATGCTGTTCACTCACCAGATTTCCCACTTCCAGAGTGGGAAAGTCTTCCGCTGTTACCCAAGCAACAGATGAAGTCAGACTTAAGGATTGCTGCCAGCACCCTAAAAAACTGTCCCTGCCACTAGACTGAAGAAAACAGGAGCTCCTGCTCAGGCTAGACAAGCTGCTGAGCTCACTGAGAGGTTCATCTATGGGAGCTGATGACGCATCAGGTAAAGATGAGCTGTTATTACAGCTCCTGAATTTTGCCGACTGCAGGAGATGATCTAAGTAGCTGATAACAGTAAAGCCAGTAACAGCAGCACTTGGCGGGAAGATCTGGCACGCCACAAGGTTTTTCGTACTTCTATTAATTCTGGAACACTTCTGCAAGATGCTGCTGGCAGCAGAACGCCCTCCATCTTCCTTTGCACAATGCTGAGGGGGGAAAACAAAACAAAAAAACAACCAACTTAGAGAAAAAAATATTAACACATGTCTTTTAAGTCAGGAGTAAATTTAGATCTCCCTTCTTGTCAGGATCTGCAGGGGAGAGAATACAAAACAGTCTGTCACAAGGCCCTCCCTGGGAAATAAACCCTGGCAAGGGCTGTAAAGGACATCACAGTGAGAGGTTCTTTGGTTGTTGCAATTACAGAGTTTTGGAGCTGGAAAAACAACCAAGAACTCTGAGAAAGGACTTTACAGAATATTTCTTCCTCCCTTTAGGGCACTGAATGCTTCCGGGCCTCCTCTAGTGCAGTTCAGTGTGAATGGCTGGCAGCCTAAGGCCAGTGCTTTGCTTTTATCCAGGAGGCACTGGGCAGCACTTGAAACAAAGCACTCTGGTACCAGACACTTGACTTGGCAGCTCAGCTGCCAAAGCCAGCGTGGTACTTTCTGTGCACTACATCCGTGAAAGGGAAATAAGCTATGACCTTCATCTGCTCAGATTCTTTTAGAGAGCAGTGTTTCAAAGGAGCTTCAAGTGCAATTCTTTATAAAACCTGCTTCTCTCTACACTGAAATTACAGGTGAGAAATGACATTAAATAGAGGGAATTAGCTTGTATTTTAAGAAGTGGATAAACCCTTTCTCATCTACCCCTCAAGCTCTGGCAAAGCCAGAGAGGCCAAAAAGCAGATATAGTTACCTCCAACAACCCTCCTCCTCCCTGAGTCTGTGCCAGGTTTAAGGCTGAAGGCTGTTAGCCAAGGACAACACCCTCCTAGGTAAGTCTTTAAGAAGTATGTTATGCTGATTCTGAGTATTATCTGGGACGTATACACAGCTGAGCACAACTATACAGAAATGTCTACAGCCAAGGGCTTTACACAAAGTCTTTGAATGTGTGTTCAGCTCTTGAGTGTGCGGGAGCAGCCACAAGGCTGATGACATCTAGGATTAGTTATATTTGTCAAGGCACCAGGCCCACAGACCTGGTCAAGGGTTCCAGGTAAGTAAAGTGAATCCAATAAGTCCTTCAACTTCCATTACCTAAGATGCTGTACATCAGGAAAAATCTCAGATCAGATACAACCTGTGGGAGAGGCAAAACACCTGCCAGGTAGGATTTAGTTCAGATTTCATAATATTAATTACTCACATAAGCACCACTTGAAGAGAACCTTGAAGACTGTTCCTACAGAAATATTGCTAAGAACTAATATTTCAAAGTGTGTTAAACACCTAAAAGAGCCACCAATGCAGACAGTGAACAGCTGTACTTTAACAACATTTTGAAAATGCTCTTAAATCTAGAAATATTAAAATGGTGCAAGGGGATGTGCTTCTCCTTACATTTTAGACTGGAAATGAGAATACACGGCATGGGAAAGGTAGGGCAGTGCTTGGAAAGAGAGTCTGTTTCTTGGTCCAACTGTACATGGTTTTTTTACAGGCTCCAAGCTGTTACTGATATGCACAGGAGCTGGCATTGCTCAGGCTCTCCAAAAAGCACCCTGACAAGCTGTAAAGCTAACTACTGCCATTCAAGATGATTTTTGGATGTGACTCATTCAAAAAAAAAAAAAAAAACAACAAAAAAACCCCAAAACCACAGGAGTCTTGTGGAAAAGAAGCAGAATATCCTTCTCATGTCCTAGACTTACATTTTCTCAGAAAGAAGTTGTACATGAGGGTTTGATAACTCAGTCTATACCCCTAACTGGCTACAGAAACTCACTAAAAGGCCATAATGTGGATTAAAAGTTACCTTCACTCCAAATATAAACCTTTTTCCAATGAAACAGGTTTCCACTGCTTGAACTAATGCTCTTGTAGTTGACTCTGTGTTTGTTTCTCCTGACAGCTGATTGAAGTCTTGAATATACCTAGGATAAAAAACCACAGAACTATTGGACCAACAGAGGAAGAAGCCTTACATAACATCTTAGCTGTAGTATAGTGCTAATGAGGAAACATGTTAAGGTAAAGATTTTGTGCTAGCTTCAACTAAACTCAGAATGAAAACAGGAAAACCATTAACCTATAAATTAAATTCTTTAGTTCATCTAACTTGTTAGTGAGATAAAGTAAACAAAACAACCACTCTGAACAAGTTCAATACACACACCACTTTCAGGTGCTCCCCACGTGGTTGTGATTTTTCTGCCAACACAGGGACCGTGCAATGCTGGTCAAGATGCTGCTATTCCTTACACATCCTTCCTGCCCAGCCTTTACAGCATGATAGTATCCATGTAAGACATGGAAATAACTGCTTTTCACAGATGACAGCAGTACAGCAGTGTAGGGCAGAATGCCTGTCACAAGCATGTTATTAATGCTGCTAATATGCCATAACAAATAATTCATCTTTGAGCCAGTGATAACACAAGGCATTGAGAAAATAACAGACTAGAGAAAGAAGCAGGGAATTAATCTGACTATCCCATCCCAGCACTTTCACATTTCAGAAAACCTGAAGCCTATCACGTGGGTGGTCAGGCTCTGAGGACTAACAGACTTTCTTAGAAATCCCTTCTTTCTTCAGGAAAATTTGGTCATACTGCCAAATAGTCACAAGGTGCATTCAAACTGTTAAAAAAGAACAGCCAGAGGCTCTATCTGGAAAAGCCAACTTACTTAAACAAAGGAAATTTGATCATCTCAAAAAAAGGAGAAAGGACACAAGGAAGAGGCCAAACCAACCAAGCAGTGAGGCTTACTTAACAGGTAGTTGCTGTCTTGAACAGACAAGTGGAGGATTTCTTCTACTACCTAGAAGTAACCCATCTCAAAACATCAAGATTTCAGGAAGAAACAGACTTCCACACTTTCTCAACATAATGGGAACCAAGGAAATGCTGGAAGGAAGCACTGTAGCAGTTACTTCCTACTCATCTTCCCACCACCTAGGCTCATTGGAGTTTTTTTAGGCTGAATAAATAGCAGCAGCTATATGGTCAGACAATCTATTCCTTACCTCTGCAGATTCTCTGCGGTGACCCCAAAGAATGGATCTAAGCAACTTCCAAAAACAGTGATGTCAAACAAATCATTAGTGTCAGCAATCTTTAGGGACAATCTATATCTGTAGCTTGCATCTTTAGCTTCACCTGTGCAGCCACACTTTAGACAGCTGAACCTGACAAAAGACAGTAAATGGATAAAAAAGATTGAATAGCTGAACTTGTGTTAATCACTGCTGAGGTAAGAATTTATCTGCAGCCGTAAATATTACTACTATACTGTATCAAATATTCCATACAAAACTGTAAGATTATTTTCTTATTCTTTACTTCTTGAGGCATTAATCTTACCAAAGGCTCAGAGCAAGATGTGTGTATTATGACAGAATGCCTCTGGTTTCTTTTAGTGATTTATTAAATGCTAGCCTGTTGTGAAATTGAAGGGACAGCAGGTTTTGAGAGACTGTTGGGGTGCAATTTTGGATTTCCTGCACTCATTTTTCTCACATTTCATTCTGGTTTGGGATTTTTCCTCCTGCAGATTGAGCATAAATACATAGGTTTAAAAAATAATTAGGAAACAGCACTGTTATCTTGTACTTCAGCATTTGAAACAACAGATATCCTTGTTTTACAAAGTCAGCTCCTTCCATTTAGCACTGACATTCATTGATTTACTGTTCTTCTCTGTGTCAGAGATTTCACCCACGCTGCAATTAAAAAAGAAAGCTCATCCCTTTCTGGACATGCACTCAGTGAAGAGTCATACAGGACTACCAGGTGCACTGCACATGTAGAATGAAATGAAAAAATAAAATCAGGGTTTGATCTGGAGGGGCTGGATTTTCACCACTTTGTTGAGTGTTCAGCTAACAGAGATCCCCAAGTTAAAGGAAATCAGTACATGATCCCCAAAACAGGACATACCTCCTGGAATCCAGTATCAGCCTAGAAAAGCAGTTTTGACAGGCAGGATAGGTGAAGCAGGAATTCTGGATGGAAATCACAGAGGCAGCCAAGAGTCCCTGCACACTATTCATGGGCTCAGCATCACCTGAAACAAGTAAGTTGAAATGGTTAGAAGAGTTCTCATGAGATGTTAATATTAACTGCTTTCAGTTGGGTTATTTTAACATTTTGAACAGCAGTGTTCAGGAAGTTATAGTCTTTAGAAATTCTTTAAATTAAATATTAAAAAAAAATTTAAAAAGGATAAAGTTATGCAATATGAAGTAACTGTTCATGGCATTTGCACACCATTGCACACAGATTATGCCAATTCTCACTTGCATTTAGGGATCTTAGAATTATTCTTGGGCACAGCACTGCAGTAAATAGCTTTTTAATTCTATTCCTTAATTTACAGTGAAGTCACAACATGGGGTTAAACACTGAACTTGTAATTCTGCAAATGTTTCAACACCCATGACTTGGAGAGGTTACTCAGAAAACCTTGAAAAAGGCACACAACAGCAACTATATTTGTTCCTAGATCATGCTCTTAGAGCTAAAACAGCAGCTCCTGGTCAACAGAGGCTGTAAGATTTGACAAATAAATTATTAACTAAGCATTTAAATAAATAGGAATTAATTTATTTTTACTCAGTATTACTTTCCTGCAGATTTATTTTGGCTTTATTACACTATACTGCCCAAAACATCAAGCTTTAGGAAACTTCCCCTATTTCAGACAACTTTTATTTTCACCACATGTTAAAAAAATGTAGATAACAATCATAGAGTCCTGGCATGGTTTGGGTTTGAAGGGACCTTAAACATCACCTAGTTCCAGCCCCAGTGCCATGGGCAGAGACACCTTCTACTAGACCAAGCCACTTGGAGCCTCATCCAATGCCTCAGATCACAGAATTCCAACTGAAATGACCAAACTGTTCTCTACAGCTGAATCAAATAACTCCTTAAAAGTCTGCATTTGCAATAGCTCTTTTATCTTTAGCTGTAGCTAAATATAAATCTGTCTTTCATATAAACTGCAGAATAGGAAGGGAATTCCACATCTTCATCCCAAAACTCTCTCTGAGAGGCAAAAGACCAAAGAGATAGAGGAGCCTCAAGTATGGCTTTTACAGGTTAAAAATACCCCACATTCTATAATCAACAACGATCTTTTGTTCATATTTTGCCACCAGAAGGTTAAACTTTCAGGCTGTTCCTTTGCCCTTTGGAACATCTTTCTCAGCATCCTGGTAAAAACAAGATCTGTAACACTGAGTACTAGAAAAATGTGAGTGACTAAACTTATTGCTCTGAGTAGTTCAGATGAAAAAAAAAACAAAAAAAAAAAAAAAGAAAAGAAAAGAATCCCAGTATTCCCTACACCTGGAAATGGAGGTAGGGAAAGGGAAAAGCTGTAATAGCAGGCCAAACAAAATAGTAAAAAACATCTCTTCAGAACATACAAATTATAGAAACTAATTTGACTCAATATATTGAATGGTCAATATACCTTCAACCCTTACCAAAAGGAAACTATTTTGTTTTAGTTACAAAGATTTTGTTTTAGTACAAGGTAACAGTAAAAAGCACATAGAAAACACATCAATATGTAGAAAACGAGTGATAAAGTAAAATCTGATATTTTTATTGGCCAAAAAGGTGGGATTGGAGAAGCTAGCAGGTCCTTCATTCCCACCTGTTTTCAACTCAGAACTCTAGAAACAAAGTTTACATAGTTTTTGTTACCTGCACTTTTACGAGACATTAAAAAACACACAACTGAAACAAACAAAAAAAAAACCCAGAAATGCACACTGCAGAAAACAGAGAACACCGCAAGTATTGAATTGCAATACGGGGATAAAGCAGCACAGCGTGTAAGTGCTCACACAGGTTCCGTCCAGAGCAAACAGCCTCAAGATCTCCACCTCTATTTCCCTTTCGAAGAAACACAGAACTCGCTACCGGGGCGCAGACTGAAAGAGGTCGGCAGGAATAGATCTGTTTCACTTGGACTTTTTGTAACAAACCAAACATCCCAAACCTCAGCGCCGGCGGGGGAATCCCAGAGCCGCCCTCCAGCTGCTCCTGCCGCGCTCGCTGCCCTCAGGGCGCAGCTCCCAGCGCGGCTCCGGGTGCCCCCTGGTGATCCCGCCGCCTCGCTCTGTCCCTGAGGAAAACCAAAGCACGGGTCGCTAACACCTCTCGCTCCCGTTTGCACCCCGCAGCCTCCCCGAGGCCGACAGCGAGCGGCGGGTCCGGTTCGGCTCGCCCGGGCCGGGCCGGGGGTGCAGCAGGGCTCGGCGCTCCCGGGGGCTGAGGGCAGAGCGGAAGGGCGGAAGTCCGGCTGCGGCGGGGTCTCGACGGGGGCGGGGCGAGGCGGCTCTCAGCCAATCGCGACGCGCTCCGAGGGGAGAGCGGCTTCTGTCGCCCAATCACAAAGCGAGAACGTCGCACCCCCGCACGATGTGGAGAGCCGAGACGGGCGGCTCACGTGCTTGGGGCAGCCAATCGCTGCCTCCCTGCGATTACCTAAGGGAGCCGCCTCGGCCAACCGCGAAGGCGCGCGCGAGCTAGCCGCCGACCGACAGCCAATCGGAAGGCGCCGCTGGTTAGGGCCCGCCCCTGCACGTGTGGGTCGGCCACGCCCCCGGGGCAGCCCCGGGCCGGGGAGCTGGGCCCGCATAAAGCGGCGGGGCGGGCGCCGCTCCCGCTTCCCCTCCTGCTGCTCCTGCCGCTCCTCCCGCGGCGATGCTGCGGCTCCTCCTGCTCCTGCCGCTCCTCGGCGCGGCCGGCGCCCTGCCCGCCCCGCTCCGCCGCCTCCGGCGCGCCTCGCTGCCTGTCGGCCCCTACCTGACGCGCTACCTGAGCCAGCAGGTGGGAGCCGGCTGCGGAGGGAGGGATGGAGGGAAGGAGTTTCCTTGGGGAGCTGGGGGCACTTTCCCTGTCATGAGCCTCACTCGAGCCTCGGGCGGGACGCGACGCTTCGCAGGCTTTTAAATAAACCCTGAATGCCGGCTGTCTTTGGTGAAGCGTTGCACGCCGTGAGGATCCCGCTGTTGGACGTGTCGGGCTCCGCGGCGCTGCACTCCGTGTTCCCGCACACGCCGCTGCGCCCCGATCGTTCCTGCAAACAGCGCTTGCCTGGGGAATTGTGTTTGTTTAATCACGGGATGGTTCGGGTTGGGAGGGACCCTAAACATCCGTCTACTTCCACCTTCCCCCCAGCCATGGGCAGGAATGCTTTTCCCCTGGATGGTGATGCTCTTTTGGGTTTTGCCTTTTTTTTTTTTTTTTTTTTAATACGTTCTCTGTATTCTTCGCACGCGTATTTGTAGCTCTGCAGCCTGTTGTATTCGTGGCTAGTTTTCCCAGTAATTCTCCATGGCCTTTCCCTAGGCAAATAGACAAAACAAATTCCAGAGCTCCCAGCCCCAGGAGGCACAAGGCCCCTCTCCTATCTTGGTTCTTTCTGGGAACCAAGGTTGAGAACAGCTCTTAGAGATACATGGACAAAGTACAGCTAGTACTCCAGAGTCGGGGCTTGACCTGGCGGGGAAATTGTGTCACCGCTTGTCCTCCTAATTGGTGCTTTTTATCAACTATAAAATGTACTCAGCCCTGTACAAGGCTTTTGTGGACATCTTTTCATAGCTGCTTCTGAAAGCCTTCCATTAAGATCCACTTTTAAATTACCTCCTTAGTAAAATTGTCTCGAGTTTCATTTCTACATTAGAAAAAAAGGCAAAAATGGAACGTGGGACAGATTTCTATTACTAACTTGAGCTTTGTCATCCTATCTCCTCCAGCAATTCATTGGTGAAATCCTTAGCACGTGGATAGAATAGAGGGCTCTGCAGTGTCTTTAAGTGTTGGTGTGGTTTTGTTGAATCAGACTTGAAACCCACCTTGTTCATAGGTTTTCATAAAAACAGTCAAAAGTTCCTTGGGTGTGTTGAGCAGTGTTTGCATTGTCCCTGTTCTGTACTTGGGTTTCCTAGGGGAGGCAATGGTTCTTTTTATTAGGAGGCATAGTAAGGGAGGAGGTTTTCCCAGTACTCTCTTGCTTTGTTCAGAATCAGGCTTGTATCATGCATCTGAATTTCATGTCCTGGTCTTCATAGTGAGTGGTGGGAAGGAGAAGGTGTTTAGTTTACAGGCATAGAATAATTTAGGTTGGAAAAGATCTTTCAGATCATCCATTAACCCAGTACTGCCAAATGCACCACTAAACAATGTCCCCCAGTGTCATGTTTACACCTCTTTTAAAAACCTCCTGGGTTGTTGATTTGACCACTCCTCTGGGAAGCCTGTTCCAGTGCTTGATAACTGTGGCAGTGAACTTTTTTTTTTTTAATATCCTATCTAAATGTCTCTTGGTGCAATTTGTGGCTGGCATCTTGGATGATATGTGGATTGAATATCTCCTGTTTCAGCTTTGTACAAAGTGAAGTGGTAGAGTGAGCAAAACGGGAAGATTACACTGACAGAGAGAACAGATGTCAAGAAAACAGCTAATCTTTGTAAATAGCTATGGAATAATTTTAGGGTCAAGGTCTCTGTCATTTGAGGTGGAAGATAGATTTGGAATTATTTTAATGAGAAATCCATCCACTGAGACTACAGTCTTCTGCAGATAGTGTTAATGGTTCAGGAATGCTCCTGTTCCAGGGATCTCCCTGCATAAATCATGGAATTCCCATGTCTCAACAACATCTCTGCCCCATGTTCACTTGGGTAATGATTTGAAATTTCTGTCCCTGCATTAACTCCTCTAACAGCCCTGGAGCTTGTATTGTGAGCATACTGCAGATAGCTTCTGCAGTGTGTGGCCAGTGTTGGCCAGGATATCACTCCTGCAGTAGTGGTGTAATTAACACTAATTGTTGAGGCACACTGGTTGTTGCACATTGCTATCATAGTATCAGTGATACTAATTCTGCGCTGTGGTCTGAGCCACCCTTTGTCACCATCTGTTACACTTCTGTCCTCATCTCCTCCCGGGGCTGTGGTGTCACCTGGCTTTTCTCAACTCTGGCACTGATAGCCCAGGTCCACCCAGCTGCCAGCAAAGTGGCAAAACTGGGGTGTGGCTGAGACCTGTGGATTTTGGGACACAGGTGTTGAGAGACGGGAGGGAAGAGTCACAGTAAGAACCTCTTGCACATCTCGTTCACCCTTCTGTCTCTTCCTCTCATGCTTCAAGCAAAATCATGTTGGCTGAGAGTGGCTGCTGCAGGAAAGAAGGAGCCCATTCACTGGCCTGGAAATGCTTTCTTTCTTTGTCCAAAAGCCTTACTAATATTGTTGAACAGAGTGTAGAGGTGTGTTCATCAAAGATTTGAATTCTGCTGCATGGCACTTGAAAGATAGAGTGGTAGCATGAGAGGTCTAATCACACAGAGAGCATAGGACACACTCTCAGTAGCACAGTGTGTAGAACTGATAGCATTCAGCCCTGATAAAACATGCACTCAGTGCTGTTTTCTGAGAATTTATAATTGCATTATTATTCTGTAGTGCAACATAAAAGCTATGATTAGCATGTTAAATAACATGCAGTGATACTTTGCCACCTCTCAGGATTGTTGTAGTTTAATTACATATATTTTATTTCTTATGTCATGAGTTATCTGCTTGTGTTCTTTGCTGTCAAGCCTTTCTTCTTAGCTAAGGTTCCTGTTTTGATTCTTGTTTCTCTCTTTGGTGGTTTTCATCACAAATAGAAATAATTTATCTAAAAGCATTCAATATAAAAAAATACTTCCTAACATGGCAAAAGACTATGCTGTCACAAAGGAAACAGTTTTATACCTATTAAAAATACATAGAGTCTTTAAATACTTAATACTTATACAGAAGAAAACTTTGAAAGTGTAAATAGATTCCTTACATGATTTGTTTCCTAAAAAAGTTACTTCTTGAAGACTGTGAATAATTTATTCCTGCTGCACATTGGAACCTCTGGGTATGACAGTCTATAGATACGTAACATTTTTTGAAGGTCTAGTGTCAGCTTCTTCTGTGAATCAATGACATTTAAGTCTGTTTTCATAAAAATGGGGAAATAACAGGGTCAGAGTTAAGCTCAATGCTCATTTGCATTAAGCTTCCTCCTGTTTACCACTTTAAGTGTCAGACATCTGTGATGATGGGGCTAAAGTCTAGAATATTGAGAACTCAGTCAGGCAGTGCCTGTGTCAGTGTGTGACTAACATCTTAGCTTGTTTGTTGGCCTGTGTTATGTATTTAATAGCTTTTATTATTTTGTCTTGGAGGTATGATTTTTTTTCCTCTCCCTTCAAAAGTAACTGATATCTTTCAGCCCTCTACTCCGCCTTTGTGTGAGTGAAATTACCCCAGTAAAAAGGTGCCTCATGCAGACCTAGGAGAAGGAGATGGCCCTTGAAGGAGAAGCTCTGCCATCAGCCACATCTTTAACGAATTTTGTCTGTTTAGGGGATGGTTATCTCCTTTATAACTTTTCTGATGTATTAATGTGACTTTTGCAGGCAAGTCTGTGGTAATTTGGTTGCCTGCAACCCAGTTGGTTGTGATTTGTGGGTTAAATTAATCCATACAAAATGAAACTTTACAGAGAATGATGTATAGAATGTATAGAGCTGTATTAGGACCACCACTGTTGGGATGGCTTCTTTGTAAGCAGCTGGGTCTGTGACCACAGTTCAAATTCATTGGAATGACTTGGTGAGGATCCAAGATCCATCTAGTTCTCTTTACCCAAGCAGAAATAACCTTACTGAGGAGGCTCTGGAGTCAGTTAGTTCTGACCTTTGAGGAGCCTTGTCTTGTACCTTTATATCTGTCTTTGGCAAACATACCAGTGTTAACAAAACCACAGCCTGAGGACTTGTGGTGCTTTATGTGCAGCACTGCTGAGAGCATGATGCCTTAAAATTCCTGATATTTGAAGGCTTCTCATGGATGAACTTCTTTTAGGAAGGAGAGTGATGTGATGTCTCTTCACTCAAGTTGATAATTGGTGGTTGTGTGAGACTCTGTGCTGGGGAACCCTTCACCTCAATCACTGCTTGAGAACAGCTATGGATTTGTCTAAAAACCAGTGTAACAAATACAGATTAATTTTTGTTCAGCAATTTACTGAGCCTGGTCTTTCAATCAGATTGTCTTTTGAACTAATACATGTCAGTTGGGTCACCCCTTCCAAAAGAAGGATTCTGATTACATTTCATAACTTCCTAGGTTTCACACCTATGTTAGTATCTCATAATAAATTCACATGCAAGTCTTTGTGCTCTGAAATGCATCCACACTTCATATTGTGTGTATATAAAAGGAAGATATGTTGAAGCTTTAAAGTGATTAAGTTTAAAAAGTAATGCAATTTGATCCTTTCTGGCTTTATCAGGAGTCTTTAATACCCTGTATTTTCTTACAGGCAGAAATTCTGAAGTATAGCAGATAAAAGCCCTGATTGAAAATTAGAATGGATATAAATGCTTTTTAAACCTAATGAAGTACTTTTCAATCATAGGTCTAAAACTTGTTTAGGAAGACATTGAGATGGGTTGAGGTTATAATTTTTAATTGTGGTTAGGATCTTATTGTGACTCAGGTTGGTCTCTCAGAATAGTAACAGATGTCGGGAATGGTTAAGATGGGTTTGTTTTTCATGCCTGGCACCACAATACAATGGCACTTTTTGCTTCTGGTGAAGGAAAAAACAAAGTGCTTTTTACAGAGCCCCTTGGTACCAATTAAAAGTTAAGCCGGTGTTTAGAGAAGAAGTGATGCTGATGTTTGTCTCTGAGGTGAATTACTTGGAATATGTGTTTTACTCATCAAGTAGTACAGGAGTACTTGGCAGCTCTTACTCTGTGATTTCATAGCATGATTTAAAATGGGAACTGTAAGCTATAAACCAGGAACAATAGCTCTTACTCAGTGAACAGGAAAACGGGGAAGTACTTGTTAAAGCTTGTCAGTGAATTTTTATTTTTATGCACTACTTATCTGTGGGGTCACAATGCAGACATCAGCTTCTCAAATTAATCAGGAAACAATTTCCTCACAACTTGCAGCCTCTTCCTTCGAGTAAGCAGTTAATACTAGTGACTCAAAAAACATCAATGATCACTATTCCCTCACTGAAAATGAGCATATCTCATAGCTTTAATCGTTAAAAGCTGTAATAGGCCACTGAAAGATTTCTTATAGACTGTCTAGATAAAAGAAAGTCCAAAGAACAAAACAGTAAGCAGAACTGCCTATGGCTGAAGTAGCAAGCTATTCCCAAGCCAGATGTGCATGAGAACTCTGTTACCTTCATTGAATTTGGCTTGAATAATGAGATTCTGCAAGCTGAAGCAGAGTCCTAGAGTTGATTTTTTTTGTTTGTTTTTGGTGGGGAGAGATGGAGGAAAATGAAGTTCAAAATGAAATTTTATGCTAATGAGTTGTGTATCTATTTCTTCATCTGACTTTGAGGAAATCAAGACCAGCCATCAGCCTAAGAAGTTGTTGTAGATCGCGCAGATAATTTGTAGCATTTTGCCAAGTTGGTAAGAGACCAGAAATCAAACTTGATTATTACTACATTTTAGGCTTTCAAAAACCAAATACCTTAATTTATTTCATACAGCCTTTAATATTTGGAATTTATATCTAAAGCTGTGAAGCTTATAAAAAATTTAGTGGGGTAAACCAGTCTGTACTGGGCCATCTTACTGATACTTGCAGAATTGTTAATTTGTCAATTCAGAGAATTAAACATACACAGAAGAATGGAAATTACATTTCTTTTAAGCACAGTCAGTAGATACCCTTTGCCTATGGTATAATGGAGTAATTTTTTTTTTTGTTTTGTTTTAAATTTCTGTTTCTGTCTCATGCTTTCATTTAGCTCTAGCATGCATGTAGTATGTTCTGATATTTGGTGCTGTTATAGTGCTGCTGTCAGGTGTGCTGTATGTGGTTGTTGTTCTCTAAACACACACAGTGAGCAAAGAACAAACCTTCTGATCCTTGTGGGCTGTTGTTTCTAACTTTAAATTGATATAACAGCTTTTTCCATTATTCATGCCTGCAGCCAAGATACAAAGCTTATGTACAGGTTCACCCTTGTGTCAGGCTTGAAGCCAAAGTGGTTATGTGAAGATTAGCTGGAAAAGGTGCTCGTAGAGTGAAATTTGAGATGTGTCTCCTTCCTGTAGAGGAGATGGCTCACTGAAAAGCCTACCTGCATGGGATGCCATGGAGCCGTGATACTGTGTGATGTCCTTTCCCTCTGATTACCGACAGGGACACACTTGGTGCTGCAGGGAGCTGCAGATGGTATTTCCCTGAATGCTGCTGGTTTCCCCATTATCCTGTCTACCAACGTCTTGCAGCCCTGAAAGCAGAAGTTGTTCCTTGGTGTTGCAAGCTTACCAAAGCAGCAGTCGCGATGTGGTGTTTTTGCTGTTGCATCAGGGCTGTAGAAGTAATTGCTGCTTTCCTGTTTTGTTTTGTGAAACTTTCTCTCCCCCACCTCAACGCTGATCAGAATTGGTGGCTGCTGAATGCATGATCCACAGCGGCACATGCCAAACACTTAGCCTTTTAATACTGATAGATTGCCATCCCTGCACTGAGCTTTTGTCATTTAGTCTGTGCTCTGCCTAATTAGAAGATTATCTGGAGAGGTGACAGGACAGGTTTCGTGTTTGCTGTCATTGTTCATCTCTACTTCTTTGGATCCTTTTTTGTAGGATTAGCAATAGAAAATAAAATACAAATAATAGTGGCTGAACTACATCTGGGAGAATGATAAAGCAAATTTATTTGTAGTTCTGAAAACCTGGGAAATAAAACAATTGCAACCTGGATTAAACCTTTTAAAAATGTTTAGCAAAGTAGACACTTGTAGACCTTTTTAGGGTAGGGGTAGAGCTGGTTTAAATATTGAATATGACTAAATAAAAATATTATCTTGGATCTGAAGTGTTATCCTGTTTCTTTATACCAAAAAAAGAAAAAATAAGGAAGTCTTTCAAATGAGAACCGTGTTCATCAGAGAAGATGCAACATTACAAATTCTTTTGCTCAAACAATTAGTCCTACACAGAACTTTAGGTCACTTTTAAAAAGACCTGGAATGCTTTTATGCTGCTTAATCTATGACATATTGACATTTCACATCCAATTTTTTTCCTCTCCTCTGAAGTTAATCCTCTGAATATGATGGATTTGTAATTCAATCTGCAAGGCACATGGAAAAAATGAGTGGCCTTTGCCTGTAAGGGTCTGAGAGACCTTGCACAAGGGCAAATTTGTTCTTGCTGGTGTAGTGCATCTTTGTGCTTTTTTCAGCCTTGAGAAATCACACCTTGTGAAGTAGGGCTCTGAGCTGGTTGTTTCCCATGCCTTGTCCCATTCCTTGTCCTGTGGAAGAATTTCACCAGGAAGATAATACCTTGAATGGAAGCAGCAATGATGTGAACATTTGGGGTGTTTACTGCCATAGTAGTTAGTTGCAGAGTTATGTAGCTGGTGGAGTCTGAGCAGCACAAGTCTCTTCATTGCTCTGAAAAGAACCAGGTAGCAGGGGAATAGAGACTGGTGAAGGGGTGCCAGCAGTAAAGCAGATTGAAGAGATTCCTGCCTTGGTCACCCATTCTTCCCCTTGTGCTGGAGCTTTGTGCCTCTCAAGTCTGGGGCAGAAAACGCTGAGAATGCCTGTGGTATTTCTCCTTTCAAATGGAGGAGTTTTAACAGAGAATAGCATCTTCACTGTCTTCTGGAGGATTTTAAAGCCTATATGTGTTTATGGACTTCATTTTTACATGGTAAGCAGAATCTGGAGGTTCAATTGCAGCACAAAACTATTAATGGTTTGTGGAAGTTGAAATCAATTTGTTTGTGTTCTCATTAGCTGGTTGGGCTTCCGACATAAAAATAACCTTTCATCATGTACTGTTTGTTTCTAACAAGGGCTGACCTGAGTACCCTTGTGCTTTCCTACAGCATATCCTGTAGCTGTTTAAATTGTCTTTGGTCTTTTTAAGTGCCTGTCCAAACTGTGTGACTCAGGGCAGGGGTAGAGTTCCTGTCTGAAGTCTTCCTTGTTCAAGTCTTTTAATCACTGAAGAGATAAATCAGTGCTAAAAATCAGACTTCCTTAAACAGCATTGCAAGAGCAGGTGCTGTGATTTCTGCATCATAAGACAAGCTTCAGAAAGATACATGAAGTGTAGAATCATAAACACATTTAGGCTGGAAGAGACCTTTAAGATCCATCAAGTTAATCTGTAATGTAACACTGCCAGATTTATCACTAACCCATGTGCATTATCAAAGGCCAGTGTATTCTCAAGGACACAGTTGCAATGATAGATTCTTTCTATTACAAGGATCCTAAACCTGCATTTGCTTTGGGGACGTATTTGGCTGGAAACTCATTGTAGTCAAAAAGCATGTCTGTTGTTATCCATATGGTTTGGTAAATGGGATAGATTAACAAATAAAATTAAATCTGGTGAACAAAACCTCTAAATTATGAAGCTTGTGGAAAATGACAATGACAGAGTCAGTCTTGGCTTGGATCAGCGTACCCTTTGCTGGATGGCTAAGCTCATAGAGTGGCTTAGTGAGTGAGGTTAAATCCAGCTGCTGGTCTTCTGGAGGGCAGGAAGGCCCAGCAGAGGGATCTGGACAGGCTGAATCCATTGTCTGAAGCCAGTTGTATGAGGTTCAACAAGGCAAAGTGCTCAGTCCTTGCCCTTGGGTCACAGCAACCCCAGGCAGTGCTACCGGCTTGGGGAAGAATGGCTGGAAAGCTGCCCAGGGTAAAAGGATTTGGGAGTGCTGGTCAACAGCAGCTGAACATGAGCCAGTGCGTGCTCAGGTGGCCAAGAAGGCCAATGGCATCCTGGCCTGGATCAGAAATGGTGTGGCCAGCAGGACCAGGATTGTCCCCTTTACTCAGCACTGGTGAGGTCACACCTCCAATCCTGTGTTCAGTTCTGAGCTCCTCACTGCAAGAAGGACATTGAGGGTCTGGAGTGTGTCCAGAGAAGGACAGTGGAGCTTAGGAAGGGTCTGGAGCACAAAACTGGTGAGGGCTGTCTGAGGGAGCTGAGGTGTTAGTCTGGCAAGAGGGAGACTGAGAGACCTTAATGTTCTCTACAACTATATGAAAGGAGATTGTAGGGAGTTGGGTTTCTGTCTCTTAAGTAACAAGCAATAGAAGAAGAAATGGCCTCAGGTTGCAACAGGGGAGGTTTAGATTGGATAGCAGGAAATCTTCACTGTAGGGCTTGTTGGGTGCTGCAACAGGATGCCCAGGGAAGTGGTGAAATTGCCATCTCTGGAAGTGTTCAAAAGATGTGTGGATGTGGTTTTGGGGTGAGCTTGTCAGTAGCGGGTTGGACTCAGTCTTAAAGGTGTTGTTCCAGCCTAAGCAGTTCTATTATTCTAATCTATGATCTGATCTCTTTTCAATTTCTGGTATTATTTACATTGAAGACTTTCCATTTAGTGGGTTACACAGCCTGATGCAAAAAGGTGCAGTTTACATCTCCCTGCTCTTCCACAAAGCACCAAATGATTATGCATTTCAACAGAGGAGTGCAAATCTTCAATCTCTGCTGTTCCTTGCACAGCTATCAGCCTTAAAATCAAGGAAACATCTCATTCCTTGCATTTAAAATTAAAAATATGAAGCAAAGCTAAGCTTGATTTTCTTGTCTTTTTTTTCCCTTCCTTTTCCTGGACTGAGCAGGAACAAACAGAATCTTACAGGTACTTGTGGGATGAAACTTCAGTCCTGGCAGGCTCAATAAAATCTGCTCCCCAGCCCCTTCTCTTTTGTTATACAGACATGACAAGAAAGTCCCTGCCCTCATGAACTTAAAATTTGAATAGAGGAAGCAAAGTATGTGAGAGGAAACAAAACTAATATGGCCAGTTGACCGATCTGGAGTCCCCCACAGCCCATCAGGAGTAAAAGCAGGAATAGAAACACATCAGTGAAATCCCAAGAAGGCTAAGGTCCACACTACGGTTCACACAGGAGGATATCCTCAGGCTATCCTGTATCTTCCTGTCCTCAGGAAATAATTCAGACAGGATGAGCCCTCAAAACAAATCCAGGGACATGTGGAGAGTAAACTTAAAAATCTTAAAACAACTTAAAATGCCCTGGCTTCTCACCAGTAAAACACCTGGCTTGATTTCACATGGAATATCCAATTTGGGAAAACAAAGCTATCGCATAGAGGATTGAAATTCAAGGCATCACAGAAAGGCTTCATATGCTCACAATCTTGCCAGAAACCTAAAAGCATAAAACCATCAGGTGCTGATTTACCACCTCAAATGGTATTGGATGCTTTTAGTTAAAAACAGCCCTGTGAATTATATTCTTTTTTGGTAAAAGCTTGGCTTTGCTGCCCTGTCTCTGTAGTCACTGATGACCTTAAGGTGCTGTTGAGAAGGAAGTGGGTTTTAGCCCACATGTCCTGTTTTGTCTTTGTACTCTACTCATTGCCTGAGTTCCTGAATACTTCCAGAAGTACATTGAGCAGACTAACATCTGTACAATAATTAACATCTGTTGAGCATTTTTTGTCTCCTCCCCGGGAAGATGTGTAGCAGAGTGGCTTGTTTTATTTTAAATGGACTTTTAAAATAGCAAAAAAACACATTACAAAAAACTCACCTTGAGATATGTAGTCTTTGAGTTTAACCAAAGTACATGGTACATTTGCACATATAAAGTAAAGATACAGAAAGGTGCTATGCAGTTCAAACAGAAGGCACCAGGGTGGGGTTTGGCCGTTCCTCCCAGTGTGTTTGTTCAGTAAATCAGTCTGGAGAAGGTGCCTCACCCTGCTCTGATCAGCTGCACTTCTCTGTAGAAAGTTTCTCTGAGCTGAAGGATCAAAACTGCTGACTTGAGTCTTCAGTCTGGTGCTATCATCAGTCTCATCACAATGCCTTTTGCTGCTCACTGGTGTTTGTCACCAGCTCAGGGAGTGCAGTTCCCACAGCCCTGCCTTGGGTAGCACCTACAGTCTTCCATCAGAGCTGCCTGCCTCACAAGCCGTCTGCTGTATGCTTGCTTTTATTTTCCCAAATACTTTGTGAGTCTTTGGATTCAAAGATGTGCAGGAAAATACAGGGCTTTCTTAATTGAGCAGTGTTCACAAAGGTTTTTGTATGTGGAACTGAAATTTAAGTGTTCACTTTGCCATCCTGCCTGCCTCAGCTGACAAGAATTTCTCTTAAAAACTTATTAATAACTTACGAGTTTCAGTGCTGCTTTTTCAAATTTTATCCTTCCTCTTATTAGTATCAGAATGACTGTTCTTCTGCCAGTAGATCATACTTTCATCTGTAAAACATTTCTGTTGCATCACTGATGATGACTGTGTTATTTTTTACCATACTTGCCAGATAGTCCTGTTTACAGAAGCTTAGAACTTTGGGCTGAGTAACTGGTTTGCATTAGTTCTAGAATAGTTTAGTTTTAGAAGTGATCTTTGCCATCATCTCTTCGAACCTCCCACATAAAGCAGGGAAAATTTAAAAATTGTTTTGGATTGCTCAAGTCCTTGTACTTACTGCTGACATCCTGAACACAGTTGTAATTATGAATTTTAATTGGAAAAAACACATATCTGCTGGTATACCGTTACCATTGTTTTAACCACCAGTTAAGCTATTTTAAATGTGTACTAAAGAGATTTTTTTTTTCTTCTTGCTGTTGTGGTCTGGTTGTAAAAGCCATTGCTTTTAACTTACTTCATTTGTGTAAGAGTGGGAAAAAAATCCCTTTCTGGTTCAACTTTTTAATTACATCTGCTTAAGGAAAAAAAAGCTATAAAAATGCCTGATTGATTTGAATACTACAGTAGGCTGCACACAGTTGCTGGGGTGTATGACCTGTTTGCATGGCTGTTCCATAAAGAATGGTGAGGTAGAGCAGTAGTTTGAATGAGCAGCCCCTGTGCACAGCCCTGCACGCTCTGGCTACACAACAGCTCCATCTGCTGCTCCTCAGCTGCAGCTTTCCCTGCGTGACACAGTTTTATAGTGATTCTTGGGCTTCTTCCCTCTGGCTTCACAAATTTTAACGCAGTTTTTACTCTTGTGAGAAGATACTCCTTGGGATATCTCCACACCATGTCTTGATGTTCTGGATTTAGGATTTCTTTGAATTTTTAGGCAATAACCAGCATTTGTGACACTTTCTTCTCTGACTGCTTAACAAACATTAGGTTTTGTTTTGGTTTGGATTTTTTTTTTAACTCATGTTGCGTGTCTCACCATTCCAAAGACAAGCTACTACAAGGTATGAATCCCCATCATCTAGAACTGAAGGAGTTTCTGCTCTTCAGTGGAGTCATAGTTACTTGTGATTTCTTTTTTTTCTGGAGAAGTCTGGATTTGTGTTGATTCTGCCTGGGATCGTACATGTGCCCACGGTTGGATATGCTGTGAGTATGATGAACAGAGACAATTTAGCTGTTGTGGGAGTATCACATTTCTACAGATTGAGGGAGGAATGGGAAAGAATAACATGGTTAATGGCAGTGAGGGAGTGTAGAGCATGTCAGAATCAAGACAGAGAATCATAACTCTTTGGTCAACATGGTTACGAAAGCCACCAAAAGAGAACTTAAATTCCTGTATTTTCTCCCTCTTGGTTTTGAAAGAAAAACTCACTAGAGCATTGTGTTTTTGTGGTTTGTTTTGGGAAAGTAGATTTGCAGATCACATCAGAGGAAAACTCCAGTAAATCACATGTCTAAAGAAAATTAGCCATAATTTGGGAAAAGATGTGCATGTTGGAATATCACACTCTGAATGTTCTAGCTCCTGTGAAACAGGAACAGTAACATGGGCTCTAGAATTTGTTCTGCATAATACCCCATTGGATAAGCTCAGCCTGGTATGAAAAATTTTCTGGGTTTTTTTTTGCTTAGTTTTCTTTTTTTTTTTGTTTTGTTTTTGTTTTTGCTTTGGCTTTCCCTCTGCACTCTTTTTTGTCTGTTGCATGTTAAATTGCCTGCACTAGTAAATGTCCTTGTAATTTGGAAAGTTGAATACTTTTTGGGGTGTAGTCTTCTAGCTGGCACTCTGGCTTTAAGCAGGAAGGATGCAGAATCAAGTTCTAAATCTAAATATTTAATTTAAATTATTTCATAAAAGGCAAGCAGGACACATGGCCCTATTTTCCTATCTCTGGCAAGCAGCCTAACTGGAAATTTTAAATAGAAAAATAATTTCTCCTGCTTACAAACACATAGGGAACAGAAGATATTCTGTACTTTCTAACAGTGTTGGCATTTATCAAACTATACAGTGACTTTTTAGATGTGCCTTAACTGTTTATTCTCTTTAATTGTCCCAAGCTCTTATGACAAGAGACTTTTTCAGTAGCTGACCTTGCTCTGCCTTTCTACATTTAAGCACTCTTAATAGGTGAAACTAAAATAGCTATGCAGGTGAGTTGTCAGTGTGAAACAAGCCCAGCATGTTTTGTCAGTACTGAAGTTCAAGGAAAGAGCCCTTAAATATGGACATGATAGCACCACCATGTACTTAAGAGTAAGGAGTGAACGTCCTCCCTGAGGAAAACTGTGAAAGTACATAAAATAGTTTTATTTGGGTCTGGAAGCAGTCACTGAAGTTACCTATTGAAGGCAAAGACTTTGTCTCACGTCTGTCCACACCATGCACAGACCTCCACCTGCTCCTGCTGTTTAGCAGCGAGGTGCAGCACACACATCCTCCCACTTGAGTCCAAGAGTGAGTAACCTCTGAGGGAGTCCAGAAAAGACACTTTGCAGCAGACTGTACATCTGAAATAAGTTCCTGTGCTCTCTTTGACCCAAAGCAAATACAAGTACCTGGTGTGGAGTAGCTGGATCCTGCAGGTCAAGCATTAGGCTTTTCTGAGCTGCCTAAAGGAATCCACCCAGCAGGTGTGTTACTGTGATAACACCAAGTGCTTGGTTTTGGGTGTGATCTGGTGCTTTTCAGCTTTAACTAACTTGCAGATGTTCCCAAAACAGGGAATTTGAAAGTTTATTTCCTGTAGCATATGAGAGGTGGGGCAGAGTTTGGGTGTGATGGCAGATGGATGGGTGAGCAGAGATCCTCAAGCCAGCAGATGTCAGGCTGTTACCACTAGCAGGAACTATGACAGGAAAAGATGAATCGATGCACTGATAAAAGTCAAAATTGGGAAGCTACAGGTCATCTTCAGCTGATGAATAATAGTGAAGAACTGTGAATACAGGGTAATTAAGTAGGATAGATCTTCTGGAGTAATTCTGTGGTTTGATTTGATTTTTTTTTTTTTAATATTTCATAGTAAAAGCCTCTGTGGGTATCCCAGAATAAGATTATGCCTATGCAGGGAGTTACTTGTGAAAGCAATTTACTTGTAAAAGCACAACTTTCCAGTTGGATGAATTCTAGGGGAAGGGTCAAGATGGATGGTGAATACAAAGCAGTGTGAGTTAAAGTTTGAAAAAGTGACCTTAGGAATTGAATTTGTAGTGACGGAATAACACTGTGGGGTTTGGGTTAAGGGGTATGATGTATATATACGCTGGCAATATTTGTAGAGCCGTGGTAAACAATAAAAACCCACTTTCTAACAAGAATCTGTTTAAATTTAATTCTTATGCCAGAAGGAGGAGAGAAAGAGGAGGTGAGATTTTTGTTGGTTTTAGTTTTGGAGTTATTTTTGATTAGTTTGCTGTTTGTTTTAATAATAACTAGTAAGGTTTTCCTGAGACTCAGAACATCTGGTGATGACTCTTTTTACTTGTTGGTACAGTTTTGTTTCATGAGGTACTTTGTGACCTTCCAGCATGCTGATTTGTCTGACTTCCTACATACATTTAGAGTATCTGGTGTTAAGTAGAATGCTATAAAAAGGGCATGGATCTTTTTTCTTAATGCCTTCAGTATACACACCTGCAATTTTGACTATTTTTTTTTTCACAAAGCAGAAATAATTTGATGAATTAGGAATATAAGTTAATTTAATGACATATTCTTTTTATCTGTTAAGTAACTGTCAGCACTCCCAGTGGGCTCCAGGATCAGTTCTAGCTTTCTGACCATGCTGCTGGTGCTTGTTCTTACAGATTGATCACTTTGGATTTGATGAAAATCGTACATTCCAGCAGCGGTACCTGCTAGCAGATCAGCACTGGAAGAAGGACAATGGGCCAATACTGTTCTATACAGGCAATGAAGGAGACATCGAGTGGTTCTGCAACAACACGGTACGTGGGAAATTGTGGCATTACAGCCCTGCCTGTCAGTAAGGGCATGCTGAAAAAGTGAGGAGGGACAAGAAGACAGTACAGAAGGTCACTGAAGGATAAGTTTGTCATGATTGCTGTGATTGTTATAAGAGGAAGCTGAACAAAAGTACAGAAAAAGTTTAAGGGGGTTCAGGGTCCTATCTGAAGCCCAAACAAATAAAGGGATACACTTATATTAAATTCCTGGAGCAGTGAAGAAAATTTCTAGAGGAAACACCGTAGTTGCCCTGAGCTAACAGTTCAGAATTTTGGACAAAATTAAAATTATCCTAGTACATTAGATTCTCCAAGTAAAATGGAAGGTTTTCATGTTTGGATTTTTGTTTCTTTATTAAGAAAAATATGAAAGGAACTGGAAATCAGAGCCAGGCAATTCTTGTTTTCTACAGTACCTGTGGAAGTTTTTATTTCCCTGATGATACAATGCAGAATGGAGTGTGTGGTATTTATCAGCCATCTCAATACAAAGTCCAGTAACATGACAGGAGGTTGGCATGTGCTGAGCTCAAAGCCACCAAGGACTGCTTGTATGCTTTGTGCTGCCTGCAGATGATCTCTGTCTGCTTCTTCTCATAGCTGGTGGAAACAAACTCTTATCAACAAGTAATAACAAGTTGTACTTATTTATTAGGTGAAAATAACTGCAATGCTCTAGATTATTGCTTATTGCCAAACAAGTTTTGTGTTTTCTGTAATGTAGTCCTAGCTCAAATGCATGCTTTTCTCCTGTAGCCTTTTTTATTTCCTGTGGATTAAGCTCATGTCATAGGTGTTCTTTTAGAATTGCCCGTGTGTAGTCCCAAAACAAGGATGCTTAATATTTTGCAGCATGAAATATACATACTGTCTTTGTATATATCACCTTCTCTGTGTTGGTACCTGTTTTGTGTGTTTTCTTACTTCAGTGATACCATAAAACCAAATTGCACTCTGTCTTTCTAGTGGCATTTTGATAGAGATATCTTCCGAATATAAGAATTGGAATGCACTAGACTGATACTAGAGAATTTTCAACAAGTTGAATCAATTATTTTGAGTATCTGTTTTCCTTCAACCAGGGTTTTATGTGGGATGTGGCTGAAGAACTTAATGCCATGTTGGTATTTGCTGAACATAGATATTATGGAGAATCTTTGCCCTTTGGAAATGAATCTTTCAGTGTAAGTGTCATCTTTTGTCTTCCTAATAAATGTATTCCAAACAAACATAATTCTGCATATTTTAATTCTTGCCAGGGCATTGAGTGTTAACTTGAGTAATATGTAACTCTTTTGTAACTATCAATTACAGGGTAAAAAATAAAGCCAAACTAGAGGGACTTTTTTAGTCCTTCAAGGGACACCTGCAAAGAATATTTCATTTGTTCTCAGGCACAGATTTAGACTTGTGATTTTAGCTGTAGACCTGATTTTAGCTATAGCTGCCATGGGGAATAGAAAGACTGTTGCTGGAAATCACCATAACCTGCCTTCCTTCTCTCAGGATTCCAAGCATCTCAATTACCTGACATCAGAGCAAGCTCTGGCAGACTTTGCAGTACTTGTTGAATACTTAAAGACGACCATTGCAGGAGCCCAGCACAGTCCAGTCATAGCTATTGGAGGGTCTTATGGAGGAATGCTTGCAGCCTGGTTTAGGATGAAGTATCCCCATGTGGTGGTTGGGTGAGTGTGCTCCTCCTGCTTAAACAGAGCAGGCATTTGTTACTTCTGTGCTATAAATATTACTTCTCTGGGAGAAGTATGATAATTCAAGCTGGCTTGAATTTTTCAGTACTGGGAGAAGGATTCAAGTTACTTTGAATTTGGGAAGAGGTGCTGTTTGCCTGACAAAGGCAGCTGTTGGTCAGCAGGTACTGGATGGTGTATTTTGTCAGAGTTATCTGCTAGATTTGTGAAAACAACGTGTGAACACTACTTGGCACCTAATGTTTTTTTAGGGTCTCCAGACTTTAGGCAGGTCTTTAATCTCTTCAATACCCTAGTTACCCTCTTGGAAACAAGCTAGACAGTATATTTTCATGGACTAGGCCTCTCTTCATTTAAGTTCATACAATGCCTAGTGAGAAAAACCTAATTGATAGATGAGAATGAAAAACAATAAAGTAATCAAGTGTGAATTTCTGCCTTTTGTATTTGCTACTATTGTTGTACCAGTGTCCAAGACATATCCTCCAGCAGCCTTTTGCATGCAGACCTGTGGAATAATTTTGCAGCATTATGGTTAGTTCACCTAGAGCACAGTGTCCAAGCTGATTTATAAATTCTGCCTAGATAGTGGCTGTGGGGAGGGTATGGAAGTCCATTTTGCAGGAGTTCAGGATCTTTTTATGTCCCTTTGCAGAGCTCTGGCAGCCTCTGCCCCAATCTGGCAGTTTGCTGATTTGGTTCCATGTGGCACGTTTTTCAGCATAGTGACCAATGATTTCAAAAAGAGTGGCAAGGGCTGCTCGGAGAGCATCCGGAATTCCTGGAATGCTATTAACCACCTTTCCTCAACAGGTAAGACCTCACCAATTCTTTTTCAAAGAATAGTAATCATCAGGAGTGTGTTACGGCTTTCCCCTGTGTATGTATTTGGTTGGTTGAGACTCTGCTCCTCATACTGAAAACTTGAATCTAGCACTACTTTTAAATGTTTTGTTGTATCACAAACTTCTTTTAGGCGTGGTGGGATGCAGAATCCAGGTCCAAACATTCCAAAGGTCAGATAAGGACAGATTTAAGATCAGAACTTCAAGGCTTATATTCGTTCTGAAAAATAGGCCAGATAGTCACTACTATAAAAAAAGTACTTTGCCAGCTGAGACATTCAGGGAAAGAAAATCATTATAGTCACTATGAACTCAATGATAGGGACTCAGTTAGACTTGAGGATCTTTTCTAACCTAAGTGATTCTGGAAAAGAGGTTGTAGGAAGGTGCTGACTAAAATTTGATCTGTGCTTGTATGTGTGTGGAATGGTTTCACTAAATTAGTTAGGCTAAGTGAAAACATTTTTTAGTAGCAGCACAACTGATGTATGTGTTAATGGCACAATACATTAAATATTGTTTTATTGATTTATTTTTATTAAAGATGCAGGTTTGCAGTGGCTTTCCAACACATTTCATTTGTGCAGCCCCTTAAAAACTCTTCAGGATGCTGCTGTATTGAAAAATTGGCTGAGTGAAACATGGGTAAACTTGGCTATGGTGAATTATCCCTATAAAGCTGACTTCTTGCAGCCTCTGCCAGCTTGGCCTATACAGGTAATTTAGAATCAATATCTTATAGGATTGACTTTTTGGTTTAATTAATTCTCTCCTCCTTTCCTAGCTTGCACCTTCTCCTTTGTTTTCTTGGCTCCATAGAAGCAATGTGCTGAGAAAAGACAACCAAGATAATATCTTGTGCATGAGCTGGTTTGTTGCCTAACTGCCCCTTGTAGGTCTAACAGGTTATATCAACAGCCCAGGAGAAAAAAGTGCCAGGGATGACTGAGAAACCTCAGCTGTCCTGCAGAGTTGTTCTTGAGTAGCAGAAATGCTGTACAAAAAGCACATGCAATTAGAGTTTCTGATGTGAGACTTAGCTGATAAAGCTTGCAACTCAGCAAGTTTTGAACCTGTGTCCTTTTTGATGTAGGAAAGCTAGTGAGAGAGAAAAAGTGGATCTCCAGAAACATATTCCTTGCAGGGTCTCTTCTCAAAGCAGAACCTCTTCTTACACTTACAAGCCTTCGCTTGTGCAGTTCTGTTTGTCCTTGGGGTGTTCTTATTCTTTTAAGACTCTGGCTGAATTTCCCTGCAGGACTTTGGATTCCTATGTGAGGTAGGTAAGATATAAGTATTTTAGGCAGTAGTTAATTATAAAACAAAATCTTTCCCTTGTGTAGAGCTGCTTGATGGAGGAGAGAGGGAAATTAATCTGTCCTATGTGGCTGACTACAAAGAGCAGGATAAACACCTTGAAAATGATTTCTGCCTGTAAATCTAACCCAGAAAAGGCCACTACCCATCTGAACAATACTAATACATGAAATCTGATTTATATAAGCTGTTAAGATACTTTATTTTCTGAAACAGTAGCTCTGTTAGGACTCTGAGGGCAAGAAAAGGGGAGGGAAATGTGGACTTGAGATCCTGGAAGTGATTTCTAATCTTAATGAGTAACTGGATATATATGTGTATGCATGTATGTATGTTTTTTAATCTGTTCTCTCTAGTGAGCTGCCTACTTCAAACTGCAAGGGAGCCCCAGTTGATACTTGGAGCTTCTCTATTATATATCTGTATGTGCTGTCTTTAGAGAGGTGCTAAATACTAGTTATTAAATATCATCTATTTTAAAGTATGGGAAATGGATTGAAAGATTTGGTGAATGAAACATTAAGGTGGAACTGTTGGGTTTTTAAAAAATTTTTTTAGTCAGGAAATAAAAAGTTTCAGGTTCCTCATAGTGCACTACACACGTATGATACTGCATTTTGTGATAATCGGGGTATATAACTTCATAGCCACTTTTTTGAAGTGGTCTGATTGTACTTGGAAAAGAAATTAATATCCCACCAGGTGTCATGTATTAATATTTCATTCCTAAAAATTGAGACGACTTCTTATCTCTTCATTGCAGGAAGTCTGCAAGTTCCTGAAAGATCCCAGTCTCTCTGACAAGTTGTTGCTGCAGAATGTTTTCCAGGCAGTAAATTTGTATTACAATTATACAGGAGAAGCCTCGTGCTTGGATGTGTCGCAGACTGCAACAAAGAGTCTGGGTGAAATGGGTTGGTACTACCAGGTATGCTCACTAATCTTTATAAATTGCAAGTCAGTGGTGGTTTCTTGGTCTAGAGGTGGTGAGAATTGTCATTTAGCTGTTAATATATTGTGCCAGAAGTATTGATGTGTACTGATGACAAATGTAGTCACAAACCAAGTGTGATTGTAGTGGGGAAGGCAAGGCAGGAAAGAGAAGCAACTTTCCCAGGAGGTTTAGACTGTATTTTCATTATCTAGCTACTTGTTGAGTTTCAGCTATTCCTATAGGCTGGAAAATTATGTACAACAGACAATTGTAAGTTGTGTGGGCAGTCAGTTATATGAGGTCTAACAAGGCCAAGTGATGGGTCCTGCACTTGGGTCACAACAACCCCATGCAGGGTTAGAGGCTGAGGGCAGAGTGGCTGGAAGCTGCCTGGTGGAAAAGGACCTGGGGGTGCTGTTCAGTAGCAGCTGAACCTGAGCCAGTGTGTGCCCAGGTAGCCAAGAAGAGCAATGTCATCCTGGCCTGGATCATCAGTGGTGTGGCCACCAGGATCAGGGCAGTGATTGCCCCTTGTACTCAGCACTGGTGAGGTCTCACCTCAAATCCTGTGCTCAGTTCTGGGCCCCTCACTGCAGGAGAGACATTGAGGGTTTGGAGCGTGTCCAGAGAAGGGCAACAGAGCTGGGGAAGAGTCTGAAGCAAACGTCTGATGAGAAGCTCCCTGAAAGGAGATTGTAGGCAGGTGGGTTTCTGTCTCTTAATTAACAAGCAATAGAATGAGAAGAAATGGACTGAAGCTGTACCAGGGAAGATGTAGATTGAATATTAGGAAAAAAGTCAAGCACTGAAACAGGCTACACAGGGATATGGTGGAGTCACCATCCTGGAGTTTTTTTAAAAGATACTATGCACTTAGGTACATGGTTTAGAGGTGGACTTGGCACTTTTTGGTTTATGGTTGAACTCAGTCTTACAAGGTCTTTTTCAACCTAAATGGTTCTGTAGCAGTTAGGTAGTAATTACTGATCAAATGCTGTTTGAACCTGCCTTTTTAAATACTGCAGTAACAACTATTGGATCTTCTCCTCAGAATATACTCTACTGACCTGCCCTTTCTTTCAGGCTTGCACTGAGATAGTGATGCCCTTGTGCACAGATGGTGTCCATGACATGTTTGAGCCTCAGAAGTGGGACTTTGATGCCCTTTCAGAAGAGTGTTACAGGATGTGGGGAGTGAGGCCTCGCCTCTCTTGGATTCTTTCTATGTATGGAGGAAAAAACATCAGTTCACACAGCAACATCATCTTCAGGTGAGCCTTGTTTCAACTGATGGTGTAGAGTCTTTCACCAGTTTGGGTTTCCAGTGTAAAGAATCTGTTCCAAATAGCAAAGGGATAATAGCAAAGGGATCTGTCTCCAGCACTCCAGCTGAATAAATGATGGGCATGCTTTGTGTTGCTATTGAGAGTAAAATGGTCAGTCTGCAGTGGTCAAAGAAGCCAACAGTTGTGTTACTGCCTTTGTGACTCTAAAAGAAGAATCTGAGCTGGGATTCTGCCAAACATCTTCTTTCCATGTGGATTCCTTCTTATCTTGTGGCCAAATTCCAGGTTTCCCATGCTGGTAAATTCCTACTTTTATGAACCCAATGCACTGTTGCTTACACACAATAGGAAAGTCTAAATGAGTTCTAGCTACAACACAGAATCTTGGTCGCCAAAATTACTGCTCTGTGTGATAGCCTTGTGAAGGGGCTGGCATGGCATTCCTTTTTCCCTTTGGTACAGAAAAGAGAGGGAAGTAACTTTGGGAGTTTTTCTATTACTGACAGCAGCTTTTTCTATTAGTGGCATTTAGGCAAGTTACAACAAACTTGTGTAAGATCCAAATACAAAGATGTTTCTATTTTAGTAAGGAATACTGGTAGTACCACAGAAGTTTGAAACACCTTTGTATGTGGACAAAAAGTGAAAGAAACTTTTTAGTCTAGCACAAAAAACTAGTCCATGCTGGTTGCTCTCTATTCAGCCTTCACTTCCCTGATTTTTAAGAGTGAACTCTGCTATCTTTAAAGGGAGGTTCATGACGTTTTACTTGTGCTGTGAGGTGATCCAGGTGAGTAATGTCTATCCATCAGGCTCTTATGTAGGAAGAAGGTGTTCCACAAACCCATTGAGACCTCAGGAGTCCTGACTTGATGTATCCATTGCCCACTGTGGGAAGCTCCTGGATATGTATTCTGTGTTCTGGTTACAATTTTGCAAGGCCTTTTCATAAAACACCTTGCCACTTCTACAAACCAAGCTCAGAATTAGTCTTTTGGATGTGGTAGATAGGTATGAATTTTAAAAGTAAGAAGTTCTCACTTGAATTGGGGATTATTTTCTGGATCACAGCTGTTAGTGTTGGTCTGTTTGGCTGCAAAGGCCTTTTGCTTTCCTGTTGTTTGCCGCTTGCTGTTTCTGTCCCAGCAGGATATCTACTCTGGAGGGAGAAATCCCACCCTTTTTTGGAAAACTTTTTAATAAAAAAAATTTGTTTGTTTCGCTTAGTTTCTGCAGAGTCTTGCTTATTTCCAAGGCTGCACAGCTCTGTACAGTAGAAATCTGCTTTGTAAGCCATAGACAAGCAAACAAATCTAAATAAGTGTTTAAGAATTTATGCCAGCTGAAGGAGTTGGAAATGAGAAAAGCCTAAAAGCAACTAAATGAATGTTAAAGTAGCGCTGTACACACAAAGCCTTTGGATCTCAAGCTGGGATGTTTCTCTTCAAATAAATGCATTGTCAACACTGTACATTTTATATAAGAGCCTTTTATCCTCAAACACTGCAGAGTGCTTTACAAAAAACATCCTAGTGTTTACCAGGGGATGTGGCTCCCTGTGGGGTGAAAAGGACTGTGTTTCAAGTGACAGGCAACTTGCACAACAGTGTAGAGCAGGAAGGGAAAAGCACTTCATCTAAAGAGAACCACTGTAGGGTGGATTTATCCAGACACAGTGGGATTTGGCCAGGATGCCTAAACTGGTGCTGTTGCTTCTCTCTCTGTGAGCAGTACATCACTCTGCACAGTCACACTGTTGTTTGTACTGTGTGGGATTAATGTAGGGAATTCCGTTGCCATTCTGGTACCTTTGTGGAGTTATGCAGTGTGTAAGTGGTTACTTAGGCTGTCAGCAGATGGTACTTGCCTGTTCTGGGCCATACACCTTTATTAAAACTAGTCTGAGGAAATTGAGGGTTTTAGAGCACTGTTTCCCCTTTCCCTTCCAGCAATGTCCCATCCTCTTATGTGAACATGCTGTGTACTTGGTGTGAAGGTGTTGCACAGTGGTGGGAAGTGACATTTCAACACTGTTCATACATGTGGTGGCAGAGAACTTGTAGCAGTTGTAGTGTCTCATCATCAGTATACTGTGGTAGTCAAAATCAGTCCAGGTTATATGAGACAGTATGAAATTTGGTGTGCACAGTCTAAAAGTAGGGTTTTTTCCAATCTCATTGAATCCCACCTAAGTCGTAGGCTTCTAAGTCAGGGCACCCACATATCCAGTCCTGCACCGGCATGGGAGAGGCAGAAAGTGAAGGCTCCATTTTAAGAGATTCTGGTGCTCTGTGCAGAAGGGAGAATTGTTAGCATTAAGAAGGGAATGAAGGCAGAACTATGTGTGCCTGAAGAGAAAAGGTTAGAGAAAAAAGTTTAAAGGAAACATGACAATTGTGGAGGGTGGTCATGTTAAAAAAGGATCCACAGACAGTGCTTCTGCAATTGTGCTAAACTTCTGGGCAGGGCAGGAGGGCTGAGGAGACTGAAGAGAATATAGGAAAGGGAACTGTATGCTATGGGATAGGCAGAACCCTAGGTATGCTATCAAGGAAGTAGATTAATTGAAACCAGGACTAGCATGCTGATTTTTGCTTTCATTTTTTTTCTGAAGTCCTGCTTGCTTGGCCACTGCTAGAAAGAAATGTCTGACTTACTCTTTCTCTTCTTTTGCTTCTTTGGTTTATACTGGGAAATTCCTGTCCTGTGAGATGGGCAACTGAGTACTTGCATGCTTGGTTAGTTTTAACACATAAATAATTGATTCCAGTTGGAATTATCTTAATCTGCAAAAACCGTAAAGATTTATGATTTTGTGGTGAGCCTTTCATCCCCTTCCCTTCAAGTTTCACTTCCCAAACTGTGTCAGTGCTTCTGGTGCCATCCTTTGGAAGGAGATGCAGTGGATGCAGCCATTAGCTCACAGAAAAGCCTGTGGCATGCTTAGCTTCCACATGACTGGGACCAAAAGATCCAAGTTCACGTGCATGATGAGTCTCTCAGCAACTCATCCCCTGTTGCCAGGGTGCTCTGCTGATTCAGGTGACCTTTTAAATCCAATGCCTTTGGCTTATTGGGCAGCTCTCAATGCTTTTTGTTTTGCAGATGCAAAATGTTTTTCTTGTCCTAAGTCATATTTAGAATCACTGAAAGTAAAGAACTACAGGGACTCAAGATACTTAGTTGTTTTGGTTTTTTTTCAGTGGTGAAACAAGTAAAATACTAGTTTAGACCCCAGATTTTTACTTCTGGTTATTTTTAAAAAATATTTTTATAAAATTCATTATTTTATTATTATTTTCTGTTGCTACCATTGTGGTATTTTACTAACTGCATATCTCTGTGTCAAGGATGTTTTAATTTCTTAGCTTCTTCTAGAAATTTACCCTCTCATACCACAGCTCATCTCTGACATTTCCTTTTGTGGGCAGGTCCAGTGTTTTAAGTGAGAAACAGATCTAATTTTGTGTAGTTCCACAAGTATATGGATGTTGCTTTCTTTGTGCAGAAAGATCGGCCACGTTTGGGAAGGTCATTGCAGTAAAGGAAAATAAGATGTAGTAGGGGTTATTGGGTCAAGTCCAAAGCTAGGAATGAGAGATGGAAAGCTCTCTCCCAGCTGAGCCATCGGCCTGCTCCATGGACTATTCTTTGGAGCAGTATCTATAGTGTAAGGAATTTTTAAAATTGATCTAGGATGAGGAAGGAGGGGGAATAAATGGTATTAAGTTGTCCTGTGACAGAGGAAGAGTCAGTTTAGACATTTTTTAAAAGGATATAATCTTCATTTTCGTATGGTTGTTAAAGTCAGCGCACTAACAAACCATCCGAGCATTTCTTTGCAAAACCAGGTCGTCACTCAGCTGAGACAGCAAAGATAGAACTTCCTAAAACTTCAGCTCTAAAGGGTCCAGTGAGTAATTTCTTTATGGCAGACTGTGAAGAAGGAAAGTGAAGTGCTTTGGTTTGGGAGTCTGGACATGTTTTGGTAGAGGGAAACCTGAGACTTGAATGACAATTACATGTGGCAGCAGATTTCTCTTCAGAGGCTTTTGCACTGTTATAGGTTATTATCTGAATTTGCAGATAATTAATGAGAAGTGTAGCCTTGTTTAAGCTGCTGATAGCTCCATAACTCGGTCAAGAAGTTGCTTCTTAGCAGAGAAGAAGAATGTCTTGTGGGCACAAGACATGAAGGTAGGGTTGAGGTCTGTTTCTGTTGCTGCGCAAGCAAAACTAGTAGAAAGGCTGATGCGAGCTGCAGCCTCGCTGACTGCTGTGCACACGTGCCCTAATGAAATAGTCTTTCCTTACAGCAATGGTGGCCTGGATCCGTGGTCTGCAGGTGGGGTGACCCAGAACATCAGCAATTCCCTCGTGGCAGTTGTGATTCCGGATGGAGCACATCACCTGGACCTACGCAGCCACAACCCTTTGGACCCCAAATCTGTGCAGCAAGCTCGAGCCATGGAGATCTGCCTCATGAAGGAGTGGATTGAAAAGGCCAGGCACGGCCACTGAAGTGGTAGTGCAGCAACTGTGGCCATTACACCTCTCTTGGCTTTGCTGGGAGTAGGGCCAGGCCTTGTGATGATATGGTTATTGGAGCATTTCCCTCCTGCTTCCTCACCTGCACCACAGTGGTCACTATGGCTTGTGTCCATGAGAGAGGCAGGCAGCAGATGGATGGAGAGCCTTCTCAGATGATAAACTCCAGTCAAAGTACATGGATTGAGCTGCCTCCTCTGGTTTGCTTTCCTCTTCTGCTCTTCTCAAATGCTGTACTTACCTGGACAGTAATGGGTTCCTGTTCTAGGCTTGTTGCTCTTCTCACTGCACTGAGTGTTTGTTCCAACTGCTGGTGTGTTCAGCAGTGGATTACATGGGAGTGCTGTTGGTGATGAAACTCCTGCTGCCTCCACTGTGATTGAATTTCAGACGTCCTCTGCTGGTGGAGACAATGAGGGAACAGAAATCACATCTTACTGAGATGTTTGGTGGAGAGGGAGGGAAGGCCTGGGGAAAGTGGCTGTGCTGTTTGTAGGGAAACTAAGCAGCCCTTACCCTTTGGAATCAGTGTTGGAAAATAAATAAATATATAATTTTTTCCTACCTAGTTTTCCAGCAGCTTATTAATCAGTGGGTTTTTGTATTCTGTGCTGTACTGAATGGTCAGGGCTGGGCCCAGACTCACTCTGCTGATAACTGGCTGAGGATGCAGAATCTGCATCAAAATTTTACTTCTTTTGCGCTGAGTCCTAATTCTGAGATGTGTCACTGTCTGTGCTGATAGTTACCAAAGAAAACTGAGTATATTTTGTGTGTGTATGTGTGTGTATCCCCCACAAATTCTTAGCTTTTTAAAATCAGGAAGTTTTTGAAGCTAGTCTCTTGAAGAGCAAATGTGACACTTGTGCTGGCTACATCTTATGAAGTGACAAATAATTGGGGCTGTGCCTTGTGTGGGTTCTTCCCTCCCCTCCATTCTGTGTATTGTTCAAATTCTGCATGATCTGTTTGCTGATGGCTCTTCAATAAAAGCCTTTTGAAAAAAAATTGCTTGCTGGACGAACTATTGAAAACACAGAACGCAGCTATTCCCTTGGATCAGCCTAAAGCCTGATGCTGAGCTCACCAAGCCAGGTGCACTGGGCTTTCTGTAAGGCTTCCAAACCAGACAAACTGCCCTGATTCATGAGACAGCATATTTGACATTAATAAATGGCTGGGGCAGTCCCCTTGTTTTCCAGCTTTAGCTGCATTCACACTGCAGCCCTTCTTCAGAAAGGATTTTTTGCAGTTTAAAGGACAACTATGTTTTAGAATGACTCGGGCAAGTCTTCATGTCCCCAGACTCTTAAAATTCCATCTCTCTTGAAAAGTTTTCTCAGCTTTGGTGATATGCCTGACAGTTGAGTATATTCCTAAGATCCCTGATGGCCTTTTATGTTTCCAGTCTCCTCCTGTCCTCTGGTAACAAAGAGAACCCAACACCAAATTTTTGTATTTTCAAACACTCCTGTGTATCTTCTTTCCAATAGATTATCTTTTTCCTCATCTAGTGTTAAACATGGTATTTATGTTCAGACTATGTAGTCTGAACATTCCTGTGCTTTTGAGCAAGGTAATTTAGAGACTCCAGAGAACAAGGCCAGGGCTAAAGATGAGCTGTGTAGGATTTGCCTGAAACCTGTTGACTGAAAGCTGTTGGTGTTCCCCTTTTCCAATAGTTCCAGTTTTTGCTGTAAATATACTCCAGACTCTCACTCATAGACTTTAGAATCATATATCCTTGATTATTTTGAAACAAAATTTATTGGTTTTTGATCAGTTATGTTACAGAAAAGTTTTTAGAAATACTGTTCTATCTTGCACATTAATTGATGTGTCGTAATGTCCCAATTTACTGCAGGGCGAGGAATGAAACTTGTAAGTCTTAATATAAATTTGGGGATCAGAAATTATTTAATTGAGCAAAGAAGATCCTGGTCCAATTTCTCTTACTAGTCCACTGATTGCTCAGGGTGCTACTCTAAGTGAAAATTTTGGGATAAGCATTTCCTTGTTGTATGGATAAAGATGTGAACAGCCCAAATTAACAGCTACTCTGTATTATTAGTCAGCTTGTGTCTCCTCTCTCTCCCCTGCTAGTGAATTTACTGTCTTAGGAAACAGCTGCTGCTTTGTTGTATGGAAAACACTTTTTAGTTTCAAGCTGCATAAGTAATTTAAAATTTCATTCTTTCTCTTTTCACTCCTTTCAGAAGCAAAACAAATTACCTTCAACAACATTTAGGACACCATGCAATTTTTCAGCTTTTAAGTTTTGTGAAATGACACTTAGAAAATTTTTTCAGAGGGGCTTTGTTTGTGGTTTTTGTTTGTTTTTTTGGGGGAGGGGGGTTATTAATATGTTTTAATGTTCCATACAGTTTCTGTGTGTGAGACTGATTCAAGTGCACTTTGGATCAGGTTCTTATTGGTTGGACCAGTTTATGAATGATGGGACTTGTTTTTATGGTATTTTTAATCAATTTTACTTTTTTTTTTCCATGAAGCTGAGTAGTCAAACTTTAGGTCTTATTTATCTCAAACATTCAGACTTCATCTTAAAATCCATATACACATCTCTGAATGCTACCAAGGGACTGCCTTGTTGTTTGGCTACCTCATGTAAATGTTAGCTCTCCTGTGTGTTTCATGCAGGTAAGAACGAGTTCAGCCATAACAAATGGCTGATTTGTCTTTCCAGGCGTATGATGATGGGCCATACTTCATCTTAGGCTTATGTAAGTCCTTGACTTGTGTCAGAAATTACTGGAATTTAAGATTATATGTTTCCTGCTCACTGGGAAAAATGCAGAAGGAAAAAGAGTTAAATGTTTTCCCCAAAGCCTGAATCTTAATGGTGAGCCTGCACTTTGTATCAATAAAAATCCATTAAAATAATGATGAGTTTCTGGAGCTGGGTTTTGTTTTGCAGGGACATCAGTTTTTATCCTTTGGCAGATTCCAAGTTCTGCAAATGACATTGTCTGGTTTGTACTTGACTCTTGAGGAGTGGGGGGAGAGCTGGTTACAGGAATCTTTGAGTCACACACATGGCAGTCAGGATGACAGATGGTGAGTCTGCACTCCTTTGGGAGTTCCTCGCTTCGGAGCTTTGGCTGTGGTGAGGAGCAGGTGTATGAGCTGGTTGTTCCCTGTAGGTGACCACAATGAATGCAGTCAAGCTACCTATAATGGGAGAAGTCCATTTGCCTTTTGAAAGCTTTCCCAGGCAAACATGCACTTCCTGCATATCCGTACTGAGGAAGGGTGTGAGGACAGATCTGTAATGTCCCCTGACCTGGCAAGGGGAGGTTTTAAACAAGTAGTTAACAGGGCAGAGCTAAGGCTGCAGACTCTTGGGAAGGAGTTAAATAGGTTCTGCACCTCATTTTGTTTGTAGGAAAATTTTAATTTTGAAGATGATCAAATATTTCATCATTAAAAGAGTATATAGAAAAGGAAACTCCCTTACAGAGCATGGATTCTAAATCACAGGAAAAGTGGGAAGTTTTGTCTCCCATGCCTTTTTCTACCTCTGCTCTTAAAAGGGATATTTAGCTGTTGTGAATTGAATCTCTAAGGAATAGTGAGTGAACTAAAGAGCTTTATGTAGGTTAAAGACAGCACATAGACACTTGGATATTTTAGCTCCTTGCAGGACTAATGGTGGAATCATTCTGCCTTTCTAGCAGTCAGGAGGACACTAAACATGGGGTGAAAGAATACAGGGGGTTGCATACTTGAAGCCTCCATTTTTAGCTCTCTCCTGTTAATTCAGAGCATCATATTATGCCGTAACTGGCATCTTACTGAGTGTTACTACTGTAGCCTCTAGGTTTTGGACTTTTTTAAAATAATGTAACCTCTCTGTGTTTTTAAACCAAAGCCTCTGTTTTATAAAGATGGCTGCAAAATCTGTCTTTTTAAAGACAGTCCCTGTCAAAAAACCTAAAATGGTTTGTTTTGGCAGTCCAGGTTAGCAGAAAATATGCAGTGAAACAGTGGCAAAAATACAAACTGAAGACGTCTGCAGTAAATTAACAGTGCTTAAGTACTTTTTAATTCCCTTTCTATTGTTAAAAAAAAAATCCAGATTTATCATCTAAAGATGCTGGACATTGGAGCTTCCACTGGTGTGAGTAGACTTGTGCTCCTGCATTGTTTGCATTCCTTAATTTCCCAGCACTGCCTCCAGCTGCAGGAACATAAGCCTTTCCTGTTTTACCCCCCAGCCCAACTTTATTTTACCAGCAAATCTGAAACCATTTGATCCACGTGCCTTAAGGCCCTGCCCATCTCTGTATCCTTTCAATAATACAAGCCCAATGAAAAAATTGCTTTACAGCAGAGACTGCTGACAGCTGACGGCACTCCTACCCTGAACCCTGCTGTGGTGGGGACCTGCTTTGTCCTTGCTGCACTCCCTATGGGGATCCCATGGTCCTGGGGCACGGTGCAGAGACAGCAATGCCCCCAACACCCACTCCAGGGAAGAGTGAGGATGTGCTCCTTCAGTACGGAGCACCTCACAGCTGTGCTCTGCAGGGCACTAATCAGCCCAGCCTCGGCTGCTGCTGATCCTGCAGGTGGGTTTTGGGTGCCGGATATTCAGCTCTGTGGGTGCTTTGGGTGTAACGTGTGGCCATCTCCATGTGTAGCAATGTTCTCTCCAAAATCCTCAGTGCTGTACCCAAGTGTTTCCTGGGTGTGGAGCCAGGCCTCCCCAGGGCGGGTGGGGCTCTCAGGGGCTTTTCCCTCCGCTGGTGATTTGAACAATCTTTTGGTTCCATCCCCCAGTTTAGAAAGTAGGGGCAGTGAAACACTGAGACCGGGAATAGCAAATCCCTTCCGTTTGTCTTGTTGTTTTCTAATGTATGCGACCTCTCTGGGTGGTTTAAGCGGTTTAGGTACTTTCTATAAAAGGGATCTTTTAATGACAAAACTAATGTGATTATCTTACCAAGTGTGAGAGGCGTATTCAAGGTTTAAAGAAAATCTGTTAGAATAGCTGAATGTATCTGCTTAATCCTTTCTCTAATGTGGGTGGACAATGCTCTGGGAAGCAACTGGTCTTTCTTTCTTAGAGTAAATGCCTGGTCTCCAGAGGTAGGAACTTGTTTGCAGCTTTTTATACCCTTACGCTTCACCTTCTAGAGAATACAAAGGCACAGGAGAGAGGCAGAGAGCTTTGAGAGGCCAAGTTTTACCTCGAATAGCTGGGGGTGTAACCAATACAGGGCCAATTCCGGCAGGCGGCTGAGCACTTTCTGCTCCCTTTGACTGCCACCTGAATAGAGGGTCCTCCTTTTTTGCCCTCCTGCAAAACCACACTCCCTGCAACATGGAATACAATAATGCATTCTCCTTTCTGAGCATGTGGTGCAGTCGTCTGCAGTTACTTGGATGATAAGACTCTGCCTTGGTTTGTGCTTCGGGTGAGCAGCCCTACCCATGCAGATCTGGGGTTTTATACCCTAAGGTCCAGTTTTCCATATGAACCCCTTGCACCTTCTGACAAGGTTTGCACCTTCTGACAAGTTTTTGCAGGGTGGTGCCTGAGCAGGGAAGGGAGTTCAGCACCAAAGGGTGATGCTGTGGGATGCAGCCACAGCTGGATCTTGTCTGGCACCAGCCTGGTGGTGTTCAGCTTCTCTGCTGTTCATAGGCCTGTGCTTGTGGCTCTTTGGTTTCCCCATGTCCATCTGAAGGCACAGGTTTTAGACACATTAGGAAATCTTGTTGGGAACAGTTAGTAAGATAGGTAGAACCCTCCATGTTGCTGAAGCATTTAACAAAGCAAGAAGTGGCTCTGGGGCTCTTTAGCAAATGGATTTGGCTTTACAATGGAGACAAACACGTTGCATTTTCTAATATGTTTTCTGAGCATCTTCAAAACAGCACATCAGGAGGAAAAGGATATTGAGCTATTGCCTTTCCCAGCTGGAATGAAACACAATCTCCTCTCACCACTCAATAGAGCAACACAGGAAAAAGGACGCACCTCAAAATCACTGTGTGTGGACTTGATGCTGGGTTCTCTGTTGTGGAGAGAGAGACAGTGTTAAAAAACATAGTGCACCACATAAAAAAACAGTCCCAGATTGTATCAAACTGAATATTCTGAAGGAGGGGAAGCAATTCTGCACCACTGCAATGAGTCCTTCCTTCCCAAAGGAACAGGATTTTGTGCTTGCTGTCACTGAATGCCATGAAGTTCTTGTTTCCTTCTTTCAGCACATGTACGCATGGCCACCCTTCCTTCAATTCTTCCCTCTGACTTGGTGTCATCTGCAAGGCTAAGACATTCCAAAGAACTGGAAATCTGAGAACAGCATAGCTTTTTCATTGTCTTTCTTGTAGAAGATACACTTGGACTAGTTTTGATAGCAGTTTTTCTCTAGAACTTTTGCAGCACCGAAAGGCTGACCACCTTCTTGCTGTCTGCATCCCTACATCAATCCTGTCATGGATTCTCAGCTGAGATCTGACCAGCTACCAGGATAAGGGAGGAAAAGCTCTGGCTGTTCTGAGCTTTAGAAGTGATGTTCAGTCCTCACAGCCTTCATGCTGCAATGAAAACAGGGCCCAGCCATTTCTGAGAGGGCCTGTGAGGCAGGTTTAACAGTTCATCACTGTCCAAGCAACTGGGATGAGGAAGAGGAGCAGTCTGGGCTGCCTCCATACAAGGGTAAGGAATTTCTTTTAGAGGGTTGTTCATAGGGTCAAAAATGTCTGAGAGAGCCATGTATAGGATCACCAGTGTTTCATCACAGGTTATATAACTGTTTCATAAGTAGGGAATTTGGACCAGAATAAGACCACTTAGGTCTTGAGTATTTCTCTTCATAAGGAATTATAAACATTTTCATGTGTATCTTTGTCCAAATCTCGAGCGGTGCTCCGGGGCTGCTCAACATTCCCTGGGAAGCTATCCAGTACATCTGGGAGATGCTAAGGAGTCATCAGGAGTGATGGCAGGCACAGCTCAGTGTGTCACTATTTTCCAGGACTGGCTTCCCTGAGCGTCTGGAGCTCTGCTTCCACACCTGCAACAGTCTGATACAAAGAAACCCCACTTTTTGCACTGCCTAATGTCTCTTGGTGTTCCTCCAAGCATCTCGCAGATCCACTGACTGTGCTCAACTCTGTGGCTGAGGCAGGCTCTGGTGATGTGAGCCCATTCCTTTGGTCTAAGGGGAGGACAGCGTGCTGCCCTCCATGGGACACGTATCTATGCGTGAGCGCACAGATGAGGCCAGTGCTTGCTAGGCAAACGCGACTAATAAATGTCGGGGCAGCAGGAGGTGAGTGCAATCAACTGTGAGAGCCTGAGTTATAGCGTAACCTGCTGAATTCCTGGGTCACAAAGTAATTTACAGAACAACCCCAATGACATTCAATAATTACTGCGACAGCCCGGGCCCCGGGGGGTGCAGTCTCCTGCCGCGGGTGTTATTAATACCATCAACAAGCAGCAGGATGTTGGTGTGAAGAAAAGAGCCACAACACAAGCGTGTGAACCTAAGGAACAAATGGAAAATGGTGTTAGTAGGATATTGTACCAGACTCTAGAAACTGATCTATCTTGTCCTAGCAATTCATTCAGCGAAATATGAATGTGTCCCCCGTGGCAATGGAAATGGCTGATGGCAGCTTGCAACAGAAGGGGAGGAAGATCCGTGTGTCAGTGCTGCTCATTTCTATCGCCCAGCCTCTGCGATAGTCCCCATGGAGACTGAGCAGGAGTGGGGGGGGGGAGGTGGTTTCCAAGCACCCCAGAATAATTTAAATTAATATCCAGTGAACAATGTAAACCTTCCCTTTGACGTGGCGTGGGAATAGGCAGTCACAGCACTCGGAATGGGTCACCCGAAAGGGAAGGTAATGCCACAGCCCGGGATTTGAGCAGCAGAGTAAGCCTGGGGCTCGACCTCTGCTACCTCAGTCCCTTCCCTTCCCTTCCCTTCCCTTCCCTTCCCTTCCCTTCCCTTCCCTTCCCTTCCCTTCCCTTCCCTTCCCTTCCCTTCCCTTCCCTTCCCTTCCCTTCCCTTCCCTTCCCTTCCCTTCCCTTCCCTTCCCTTCCCTTCCCTTCCCTTCCCTTCCCTTCCCTTCCCTTCCCTTCCCTTCCCTTCCCTTCCCTTCCCTTCCCTTCCCTTCCCTTCCCTTCCCTTCCCTTCCCTTCCCTTCCCTTCCCTTCCCTTCCCTTCCCTTCCCACCCCCCGTCCTAGAACGTCGAGAAATGGCAGCAAAAATACCTTTTGGTGGATGGAGAATTCCTGGATGGGAAGGTGTCATGGTTTGACACTGGCACAATGCTAGTGCCCCTTATGAAAATGCAATTTTTCAACTGAATGCTGTGAAATGCGATTGAGAACAGAGCAAAGCAGGCCCAAGCTTAATAATAAGGAAAAAAGACTTTATTACTACTATGCTACTATAAAAGGGGGGGGGGGGGGGGGGGGGGGAAGAAGAAAGAAACACACACAATTCAAAATGAAAACTTTCTAAAGCATTCCTCCTCCCACCACCCAACTTTAACAAACTACAGTGAGAGACAATCTGGACCCTAATCAGGTTTCTACTCTCCAGATAATCAATACTCAGTCCACCTGCAGGGAGAGAGGAGTCTCTCTCGTGCCACAGACCCCCCAAGAAACACAGCTGCCACACTCTGTGCTTCTATGTCACCACATGGCACCGCCCGGAGAAAAAGTTTGTTAGTGGTGACCCTCTCCTTTCTATGCACAGTGTTCTTATTACTAATGCATGGATGGACAGACTGCTTTCAGGATTTTTCCTTTCAAGGATGCCCTGCCAAGAGGGGAAAAAACAATAGTTCAGTTTTTCATTTTTGGGACTAACAGTCCTCCCCATTTTCCCCTGGGGCCGAGGATTTACGAGCAGAGCTCTTCTTCTCTTCTTCTTCTCTGAAGACAGGGGGCACCACTACAAACTTCCTTAACTTTTCACTGTTCACTCCACTTCTGTTTTTTCTCAGCTGAAGCAGGTCTCTTGGCTCACCAGCATTCTCCTAAAATACAGTTTTTCTTGGAGGAGAAGATCAGTTCAATCTGTGGCTATTAAGAAAAAGTCTAGCCAAACAGCTACTCCATCATCTCCTCCCACTTAGAATTTTTCCTTTCAACATCCCAGGTCCCAGGCTGTCTTTCTTCCTCCTTTTTTTCAAACTAAGGAGGAGAAAAATTTCACAAAGCTTTCATTTCTCAGGAAGGGTTAAAAGTCCCGACTCCCAGAGATGGCTCGCTGCCCAGGCTCCAGCTCCCACAGGCGGCTGGGCACCTTGTGGCCCCCCCGCTCTTCTCCTTCCCCGCGATGAACTGCTGGCAAAACCACCGCTGTCTCTTTTCCCTCTCTTGGGAGAGAGAGAGACTCTGGGGGGAATGGAGACATCCCAGATTTTGTTCACTCTTCCATCTGCAGGGGGCCAACCCGGGTTTCAGTCCCTCCACCTTTGGGCCTACCTCCCAAGGCCACATGGCTTCTCCCCTCCCCCACCCAGCTCGTGGCCGGGCAGGGGAGAGCCTGCACTGCACGCTGACCGGAACCCAAGAGAGCGAGTTCTCTTGGGAATTCTGCTTTTAACCCCTCTGTGTTCTCAGAGGCGTGTTCACTTTCAATTGGTCAATGTCTAAATGGACTTCTTCTTTCCGGAAAAATTCTTTTTCCGTGTCAAACCACGACAGAAGGATATATAGGGAACCTGCGAGTGGGTGTAGAGGGCAGTGCTTTATGCAATGTGTGTGGACTCTGGCAAGCAGGTGCCAGGAGACGCAGGTGCCAACAGGGTGGCATTGGCACAGCTGTACTTTTAATTCATTTCACAAAACCACTTTGGGTTTTCTGAACCTTCCTCTCCCACTCAAAGTTCTGTGTGCTCGAAAGGTGACTGCAAATGCACAGTGAGGAATTACGTGGGCAAAGCCTGGAGGGAATCAAGCCTGAAGTAACCCCGAGTTGTTTCACAGCTGGGAAGTGACAGCAGAGGGCTACTTGCTGCTATGTTTGATTTGGCAGACCTAGCTAATAAACAGCCAAGCAGAGCCTTCCTGGTTCTGATGCTTCCTCACACAGAGGAGCACACAGGTTATTTAAACATGAGGGCAAGTGATTCTCCAGGGCTTTTAGAGCATCAGAGCTGTTCCTGGCCATTATGTCAGGGATAAAATAGCAGACATTGGCCTACAGCAGAAGATTCTTAGCCCCAGGGCTGTTCCTGTAACACAGTTATGGAGCTGGGCTGTTTCCTCAGGCACTCCCTGAGGTGGTGGGTCCATGTCCTTGCTTGAGCCACCCACCACGTGTGTGAGGAATAGGCCACCACCACTGACCAGAAGTGGCCATCATGCCTGAGATGCCCTGCTCTGCACAAAGCCCTCCTGGAACATCTCTGGCCACAGGCTCAGGCTGTTACAGGAGCAGTAGCATCAACACTTTGACTGGGGTATGAAATGCACTCAGTGGTCCTTTTTGCCACTTAAAGATGCAAAATGAGTAAATCTCCACAAAATTTTGTGGCAAACAGAAGCAGGCCATGCAGAGCTGCCCGGTGGCAGGCAGTACCCTGGACTGGTGGACAAGGTTATCTTCCACTGGGGACACCTGGCATGTGAGGAGTGAACACAGCCAATTCACTGCTTTTTCATAGGATGGATAGAATCCAGATGTCTGTGTAACTAAATCCGAATTAAGCAGAGGTCCAGCAGCTGATAAATGTTCATCTGCCAAGGAGAAGTGCCCAGGAACCTGCAAAACCACCAGGCTTGGAGAGAATCGCAGCAGGTAGGCATTTTATGACATGGGCAATGCAGGGAGGGACAACCCCTATAACTGTGTGTATGCCTCATTCCTAGAAATGTTCAAGGTTGGGTTGGGTGGGGCTTTGAGCCATCTAAAGAAAGTTGCCCCTCTCCATGGCAAGGGAAATGGACTAGATGTCTTTAAATGTCCCTTCTAACTCAACTCATTTGATCTGAGGAAATGTGGTGATGGGATTTCTGGCTGGGAACCAGGGGGAAGTAGGATAGTGTATCCTACACCCATGGCAAGCAGTCACAGCCTGAGGTTTAAGAAGCAGCTCAGCCATACAAATTGTTCACTGGCCACAAATGTCTTCTTTCTGTGATCTTTTTCAATATTAGAATATTTCAATAGAGATCAGCACTCTTTTTCAGGTTTAAGCTCTGCTTTGCTTTTGTGCTGCCAGTGCCCATCAGGCAGACAGGAGGTCCACAGAGCACTGCAGGCATTGATGACGGAGGTATGGGGGCCTTCTGATATTAGTTTTAGACTCTGGGCCCTTCCTTTTGTTCACAGTTTAGCAATATATTGCTGGTGACCTCCCCCCCCCAATCTAACCTCTTTCCTTGACTTTTCCTAAACAGCACTGCCAGAAGCGACTGCAATTTTGTGCCTGTGCTGCTTCTCTTGATGAGCAAGAGAAAAGGGGGTGAGAAATATGTTTTTGTGAGGTTATCACTGTTACTGCCTAAGAACACGATTACCAAAATACTTCTATTTCCTCTATTTCCCCTTTTGTGCTCATGCACGGATGTTGCTACTGATATTCCCTGAACTCCCCTGAAAAATAAAGAGTGTTTTATCCGTATTCCCCAAGTGCCCAATACAAATGCAAATCAGCTCTGGGACATTGGTTTGTTGTTTGTTTTGTTTTTGGGGTTTTTTTTCCTCTGTCTGGCCAGCATTGCTTGGCAGGTCTTTTCTCACTTGTTTCTTTTCCTCTTTTTCCTTTAGCTGGTGTGTCCGAAGGGAGATCCCCAGGACGGTCAGAGACCTGCTTCATTCCCACACCTCTGCTCTCCTCTTCCTCCTCCTCCTGTTGCCCAACTTGTGTCTTTATTAATCCTTTGTGTAGAAGGATCTGTTGGGCTAAAAGTAAACCAAAGCTCAATCAAATTCCCTAAAATAATGGGCCACACTGGTTCCAGATGAGAACAGTTGAGCCAGCATGTTCCTGCTTTGTTGCTGCTCTGCACAGCTCATCCCTTGGGCAAAACTGAGTAGAAAATCACAGCTTTGGGGACCCAAGATCAGAGGGAGGAAGGACTCTGAACTTTCCCATTGCTTTAAATAAATCAGAATTTTTAGGTAATAAACTACCTAAATTAGTGGGATTTGAAAAAGGGGGATTTAAACTAGCGAGGCTGGTGAGAGTAACCAGTGCTCTAAACCCTTAGGCCAAAGCAGGTGCCTACTCACTTAGAAAATTCATGCACAATTTTTTAAAAAGAACAAATAGTGCACTAGGCTGCCAGGTTAAAGCCATGCCTGCCCTTTCTTCTTCTGCAGTTGGGACATTTCATTATGTGCCCAAATTTCAGTCTGATGCTGACTCTCTGTGTCCTCAGCATCTCTTGCCTATTTTAAAAATAAATTACCTTTAATTGTATTTAAAGCTACAGCTGAACATATTTACAGGTTATGTTTAATATGTACAGGATTACTACAGGAAGAAGTGAAAAATGAGATACCAGCATCAAAATTCAGCTCTAACAATCCAGCCAAAGGCATCCTGAAGGTGCTGTGATCCTGAGCTGAGCATCACTGCCAGGGGCAGCCATGGACTTGGTCAGGATCCTTGCCTTCCTCCCATGGGTTTCAGATCAACCAAGCACTTAAATACACACTGACTAGTGGTGCATGAGCAGCTCCTGTCTACCAAAATGTGCTTGCAATGGGCCTAGCATTTGGGACACCCTTAAACCCCAGCAAAGGGCTGGTGAAGCCTGGGTGAGGCTGAGGGATGTGTGTTCCTTCCCTGCTTGGGTCCACAAAGGGGCTCAAGAGCCCACAAATCTGTTGAGCCTGTGGGCCTGGCTTCATGTGGTGTTTGGGCCCATGGAGACCAGAGCCAGCTGCTGGGGCTGAATGAATTTGTGTGGGAAACATGTGGGACCCAATATGACTCCCTGCAATCCTTCTTTGCTATTTCCCATTTCCCAGGTGCTGACACCAAGCAGTTTGTTCTGCCCTCAATGCTGCAGCTGAGCTTGTTCCTAAAAAAAAAAAAAAAAAAAAAAAAAAACCAAAAAAAAACCTCAAAGGGAAAAAAAATCATTTGTGTGGGTTTCCTTCTTCCCTTTTCATCTTCTTTCCTGCTGCTATTCATTTAGCATGAAATAACCCTCCAAATCAATCCGGAAGAGATAATTTGCAACTGTAGCTGTTTTCCTATTGTTAATTGCTGGTTTGAAATCCCATTCAAATCGCCCTGAATACACAGTCCAATGTTCCTAAGCTAAGTGCCTACCAGGTACTTTTCCCGATGGGCTTTTATTTCCTTGCAAAAAGCCCCACAAACAACCAGTCCTGGATCACTGGTTGGATTTAATGGGACAATAGCATCTCCATAGTACATCTTGTTTCCAAAGCAGAGCAGTGTTTTGGCAGGAACCGACCTCTGCTGAGTTTCACAGGCCTGATGGCATGTTTTGGTACTGGCAGAGCCAGAAATGAAGCAGTTAATTACCCTACTGGGAAGGAGGAAATTTCTTGTAAAAATCCAGAATCTGGTTGAACAATGTGGCCTTTTATTTTTCAGCCTTGGAATCAAGCCTGGCTGCCCTTGTAAACAAAGAAAGGAAAGAATCACTGAACCAACCCAACACATAAAAACTGACCACGTCTGTCTTTGAAGTTCCCTTTATGTTGTTTGGAAAACTTGGGATTATAGAGATTTCTTCTTTCTTTTTCTGTTTTTTCTTTTCCTTCTTTTTTTTTTTTTTTTGTTTCCCTAGAAAAAGAGAGATGGAAGTTAAGGGAAACTTTTTCTTAAACAGAGCAGAAGTCATTAATTAAGTATCCCATTCATCCCTGAGGCACCGACTCATCAATCAGATTTCTTATTAGCATTCTGATGACCCTCCTGACCCCCTGTCTCTGCACTGTCTGCATGACGACACCGAGCAGCAGACCACACACCGAACGAATGGAGGAGGAGGATTATTGCACACTTTTCCTTGCTCTGGGGCGAGGGACTGAGCTGGGAAGAGGAGCGATGATGGACGTTGTTGTTTTGGGTTGAGGCGAGTCAATAAGTGGCTCCTGGAGAAACAGCCCTGAGAGCCTGGGAGAGTGACTCAGGAGGTGGCTGCTGCGGGGCTGGGACTATGGCTTGGTGCTAGCACAGGGTTATATCAGTTATCACAGGGTATCTCTGCTCCCACTATGGTCAGAGGGGGCTTAAATCCAGTGGGAAGAGCAGGATTTCAGCACAGTGACCACTGTGGTCTTACTCTCAGGTAAGCCCTGTCAGGAAATTATTGGGTCCTGAAAATGGGCTGGTGGCTTCAGGCCCCATAAGTAGGCTGTGTCCTCAAGGTGGGTAAGGGTCGCACATTACCAATCCTCCAGCCTTTCTCCGTCCAAGTTATCCTAATTACAAGCACTTACCTGATTAAATCTTTACACAACTGCTTTTGGGCAAGGTTTTATGTTAAAAAAAAAAAAAGAGGACAGTGACAGTAGCAAGCTGTGATGTGGGCACATCTTGAGAGAAAATGCAACTGCAGCAGCCCCTTGCTTAGAATGGGAATTTACACGTGCCCACACACGCTCAGAGCATGCAGCCAAGGGTTGAAGGAGTGTTGGTCAGACTAGGTATAAGAAAGAAGTTCTTTGTAATGAGGGTATAGAGACACAGGGAGGAGGTGGATGCCCCATCCTTGGAAACATTTGAGGCCAGGTTGGATGGAGCTTTGACCGGTGTGATCCAGTTGAAGGTGTTCCTGCTCATTCCAGGGTGGTTGGGCCAGATGGCCCTAGTGGTCTCTTCCAACCCAAAGTATTCCATGATTCTATGATTCTGTGATGGCCCTGACCAGGGAAGGCTGTAGCCAGTGGAGGAAGGCAGCAGTGGCAGTGTGAATGGTGCGCCCATGTGCCTGCCAGAGGAATAGAACCAGTAATATGGCACTACTCCTAGAGCAACTTGTTACCAAGAGTTGGCTGAGATTGCTAAATGAGATTCATTTTGCCAAGTGTTAGTAAAATAAAACATTTTTATTCTTTAAGCTGGGGTTGCTCTTTCCCTATTTTTTCATTCTTTTCTGTTTTACTTTCTCTTTTTCAGAAGCAAAAGTACAGTGATGTGTGTGGTGAATGGACTGGAAACTGGGGAAAAAGGAAAAGGAAAATTGGGAAATGTGAATAAAATTCCAAAGTTATAAAGTATAGCTGGCTTGAACCTGACCAAGTGTCACATACTCTCCTTTAAGTCTTACAACCCTGAAGAGTTACCACCACAGATCATCTCTGGCCTTAGGCAATATTCCCAGAGTCATACTAAAACTGGTAGGGGTTGGACACCTTTCGGAGTCTGAGCCTCAAGATTTGGCCTAACAAGAAAATTCCTGTGGGCAGCGAATTGCATCTTCTCTCCAGCTAAAACCCCAGTATATGAAGCATCCTTGTCTTTGTGGCTCATCCTCAAGGCAGAGGGTTGCTGTGACAGCTAAAGGGAACATGAAGGTCGTTCCTAGAGATACAAAGATGTACATCAGTCTTTGCTGATCGAGGAGGTAATGGACAGGATGGAAGTGAAAGTGGGCAGCATCTTCATCTGTCATATTAAACACCAAAGCAGCACTGGGAGCACAAAGCACAATACCTGAACCCAGGGCTTCACAACCCATGCAGGAGTCTTTGGCACAAAAGCTACAGGAGCTCTTCAGCTTGCTGTCCCAATGGATCCTCAATTTTTGTACACCAGTGTGAGGGGTGCAAGTCAAATTCTGCACTATGTTCTGAAATTAGCATTTTGTTGTGGTTTAACCCCAGTCAGCAGCTCAGCCCCCCAACAGCCATGCACTCATTCCCCCACCCCCTTAGCAGCACAGGGAAGAGAATGGGAAGGGTAGAAGTGAGAAATAATGACAGTCTGATAGGTGAAGAAAAAGCTGCACACACAAGCAGAGCAAAATAAGGAATTTGTTCCCCACTTTCTATGGGCAAGCAAGTGTTCAGGCATCCGAAAAGGAAAGCACGTAAGAGTGACTTGGAAATGTTTTCTTAAACATCAGTCTGAACCTCCCAGGCAGCCTCTGTCACCCCAAGTATCCAACTTTGACAAATATTACAGAGGTATAACCATCCCCTCCTCGGCAAGTAACTGTGGACCAGCTGGGACAAGGATAAGGGCAAGTCAGATATCAGACTATCAAAGTAGCTGGAAACTGGTTCCCTGGGCTACCAACACAGACATATATTTCATGCTCTCAGAAAGGGATCTGTGTATCCCAGACACTTTTTTAAAGGCCATTTTTTTCCTTGGTGATGGGAAGAGCGCCTTGACAGACAGCTCTTAATGATGGTGCCTGACCCAGGGCATCCTCCCAAAGCTGCTTCTGGTCTCAGAGCCCTAAAGAATGATACCCCATTGGGTTGTTGGTGGACCTCTCTACAGAACCCTTCATGTCAGAGAACAAATCATGGATGGTGAGCATCAGGCTGTGAGGCTCATCTCCACACCTCCATCAAGCTGATTACTGGTGTGTATTCTGCAGCTGGGAAACACAGAAAGGAATTAAACCCATCACTTCCTGAAATGTTAAGGGGGTGGTTTAGATATTGACAATAAAGTCTAGTTTTCATGGCCCCTGTTAACCAAAGCAGTGCTTGATCTAGTTCCTCCCTGAAGTATCAGGTGGGGAGAGATTTCTATGTAGAAGATCAAAGAATGCAGGGAATTGTGAGGAAGAAGGCTCAAACCCCCCTCCAGTCTCTCTCTGGGGCAGCAAACAAGGAGGTGAGTTCAGCTGGGTACCAGTTTGACAGCTGCTGTTCTGGTGCTGGACCATCTCACACAGCAGTCAGGTATTGTTTGCAAAGATGGCATAAATTAAATTCCATGGAAAAAAATTAAACTGGATCTCTGGTGCCAACAGCTCCTCTTATCATTTTATAGCCTGTTCACATTCCCTGGCAGATAATCACCATGACTAACATTTATCTGACACTGCCAATATTGCCACCAAAATCTGTTTTCTGACTTTAGCTGACTATTCACAGATGTGACAGCTCCCCCTACAATAGCATAAATGCTAACAAAGCTCTTGTAGAAAATATATTGGTTTTGAGGACACTACAAAATCAAAATAAGATGTTATGAATGCCCCAGAGACCTGGATGGAGGGGCTGAGTTCTTGTTATTTCTGTTTTAGTGGTGGTTTCCTTCATCTGATTTCTTTATTCTGCTGTTGTCTGTTGTATCTTCAGACACAGGGAGACTTTGTGCAGTTAGATGGCCATGCTGGAGAATCAGCTGCCGGCCATACTCTTCATGCCAACTTGACTTCTGGGCTTCCTTTGTGATTTTCTATATTTCCAAGTCTGTAAGGTAGGAAAAGCTGGTACAAGGGTTTGGCAATGCAGCAAAGGGCTCTGGAGTTCGGTCAGGGTTCAGGTGAACCTGTCAGGATTGAAAAAGGACAGGTTTATCTTTTAGCAGCAATTTGGGCAGTTCACCATGGGGCTCTGTGTGATGCTGGCTACAGACAGCAGTGGGAGCTGGGATTGAGACAGGGAAAAAGGCATGACCACAACAGATCTGCCACATCAGCAGATTTCTAATCTAACAAGATTCTGCTGCCCAGACCAATTCCCTCTGAAACTGCTCCAAGTTTCCATAGGTTTCCACTCAAGTCATGTGCATTATAGACCCCCAGTTTGTCCTCTGGGACACAGACTGGGCAGGATCTCATGGAGCCCTTGCTGGATAGATACGGGAACATTTTATCCACAATGATTTTTTAAAGCACCTGATAGTTAAGTTGTCTTTCTCAAGAATGAAATTCTTCAAGTGAGTCTGCCCATCCCTTCCAAAATTCTGTTAACAGTCCTTCTGCCCTCTTTCTCCTTCTGATTCTTCCTTGATGAAGCCCATACCATCCCATGAACCAAAATCACGCTTCTAAGGAAAACCACCTTTAAATAGTGCATCTAGGCCATGTGATAACTCTGCAGTGGTCCACACCTAATGGTCCCCACCTGAAGATCAGAGATGAAGGTTCCATACTGCAGAGATGGCTCAAAGATGGTATTGCACAAAAAATATTACCAGATGTACTCAAAACAGGTATGCATAACTTCCTCTGGGCAAAATTGAGTGCATAGTGTTTGTATTTCCATACCTTCATGTCTGGCTGTTTGTGAGGGTGACAGGCTCAGAACTGGCTTGAGTCATTGACAAAAGTGCCCACCCTGTCTGTGTCTGAGGATGTAGTCTGAATCCTCTCATCCCTCAGGGTTTTCCAGTGAAGAATTTTTTTTCTATTCTTCCTTCCTGTGATGCCACTAGAAGATTGAATTTTGTCAATATTGGTGAGTCTCCCCATTGAAACTGAATGCTGGTTCCATATTCCCTTTCAGATCCTTTTTAAAAGTCCCTTTCATAGACCCACAAGAAATAATTAAAAGTTGTTTGGAAGATAATGCCTTTCCTCACTTTCATTTTCCTTAGCATCCAGTTATATGAAAAAGGCTTATTACATCTGGCAACTATTTGTTGTAGTGTCTGTACATTCTTGACATGAGGCTAATTATGGATACTTAGATATATCAGTAGACTTAAAAATGGGAGTAAGAGGGATTAGATGACTTGAAGATTTTGGAGAGAGATGCTCTTTGTTTTTTCCCATTTCAGCTTTGGTCCCAGTCCAATTTAAATCTGCAATGAACAAAAGTAATTACTGGATGGCAGTCCCCCTAAAAAAGAGAGTGGTGATCTCTGAATTTCTAAAAACCATTTCCAAGACATTTTGGGCAACTGCCTGCACTGGTTTGACACTTGTAGCTCCAATGGATGTTGGGACAAGTTGGCAGGTGCCCTGAGTTCTTCAGATCTGGTTGAGATTAGTTTGATTAGGTTGATAATGGGGCCCTTTTCATGGTCAGCAGGAAAACAAGGTCAGCAGCATCATTGAAATAGGGCAGGGAAGTTACTCTGGAGCTGCCTGTTTCTCCCCATGAATAAGAGATTAGGGGTGAGATCATGTAGGGTCCTCTGACAGCCAAAATCAATGGCTTCTGAGTATTTCTTGTTTGGTTGCCAGTGTCTGTATTTGGCAATCTGGTGGGCAGGGGCTTGTGGTCCTTATCGAGGTCCTTGCTGAGCTGGATGATGGCTGTGGCGATGGCTGTGCCCATTCAGGCTGGCACAGCTGCGCTCCTCTTGTGGCTCCATACGGAGGGGACGATGAGAAACCCTTGCACAGCTCACCCGAGGGAGGGTGGGAAGCAAAGAATCCCTCCATCCTCCAGCTGGGAACCCCTGAGAGCGCAGGAAGGAAGATGAAAGCATCAACACACGAAAAGGGCAAGGCTTGAATCTGGTGATGGAGGCCCAGGCCATGGAGGACGGTGCTGCCAGACCCCACCTCGCATGGACCCTGCAGCCCCATCACGCCCGGCGGTCCGGACACGCTAAGCAGGAGCAGCACGTTCCCACCGCCGGGCGCGCCGCGATATGACGGCGTGCCAAAGGATCTTTAGGAGCTGAAGGGGGGGAATATCCTGGCATAGAATTTAAAATGTGCTCTAACCTTTTCTGCAAACTGAAAGCAAGAAAAATGCTCATAAAACTAGTCTTTGTGCACAGAAAGAAGTCCGTTTTTATACTGTTGCTAAGTTCCTTATTGTTTTCTGGCTGTTTTTTGTGTTTCTGTGGCAGCCTTTTCTGTGGGCCTCTTTCAGTGACTTAGCTATATTGGCCTGCAGATAATTAGATCAGTGCTATCATTTTCACTGTCCTTTTTCCTCTGGAGCTATTTGCATGATAATGGCAGTTTGTGCGACTCTCTCCCTCCGTCTCCCTCTCTCTTTTAACCAGACACCATTTCTAAACATGAAATAATTCAGGGAACAATCTGTGAGTGGCTCTGTGATGAAAAGACTGAAAACATCTGGTTAGGAAAACATTTCTGGTAACCAAGAATGCAATATTTATGTCAGCTATAGCTTTAAAAAAGAGGTCTTAACAGCATTTTTAGTCTATATTTTAGTCTATATACAGTATTGGCTGTATGCAAAGCTCCTAAACACAGTATACTCCCACTCTGGCTATATATGTCTTTATTATATGTTTATCTAGACAATTTATAGGCAAATAAAATACTAGAATCTAAATTCCTAATGAAACCCATGACAGGTACCATTTAAAAGGCAGCTGTGCCCCACAAACTGGTTCTGACCCCTCTTGTGAGCAAAGTCTTTCGTCCTGCAAGATATGCCCAAAGCTAAGCAGTAGAACAAACCCATTGAAACCCAGAGCTTGGCCTGGGTGACTGACACTGGTGTTGTGTTGATTTACAGTCTGGAGCTTCCCATAGGAGAACATATCGTGGCCAAGGGTGGGCCAAGGAAGCTCTTTGTGCAGGAGCAGTCTCCTGCCATGCCCAGGTCCTGCAGAACAGTGGCCATCTCAGCCTCCAGGCTGTGCTGCACCACTGAGAACATTATCTTTGCTGTAAGAAAGGGGTCCTGGGACCAATTCCTGCTCCCCATGAGATTAAACTCCCTGCAGTCATACCTCAGCAAGGGAGAAAAACAAATAGGGAAAAGGAATAGAGTTAATAAAATTGATCCTGGTATCTGAAGACTGTGAAATTAATTTGGGATTTTGATTTCCCTGCGACAGCTCAGACAGGGAATATCAGCTGTCCTGCACCTGATAATTTTTCACATGGATCTTTATGTCACCCTGGCCAAAACATATTCCTGGTCTGGCTTCAGATCTTGGAGGGCCCCTCAGAGCAGCCCAGTGCTGCAGTGGATGGGTGGCAAGGCTGGGAATAGAAAATCATATTTGCCTGTTGAGTTAAGCTTATTAAAGATGATTTTAAATTTCCTAATAGGCAAAAGTGGACACAGTTTTGATAGCTTTCTAAGTTAAAAATAAAACAATTAAAATTACCATGGTTGTTTTTCTTTTTATGAGAAAAAGATTCTTGTAAAGAAATAGGGTTTAACCAGTTTTCATTTATTTGAATTAATTAAATAATTATTTTTATTTAAATACTGGAACATGTTGCTGAACAGTATTTTTACAGATGAACTTGCACTGCAAATATCTCATAACAATTGTAACATGCCAGAAAAACCCTGTGAGTAAATATCTGTGAGGACTGGGCTCTCTTCTTGTCTGCCATGGGGTTACACGGAATCACAGAATGGTTTGGTTGGAAGGGACTTTAAAAGTCTAATTCCAAACCCCTACCATGGGCAGGGACACCTTCCACTAGAGCAGATTCCTCAGAGCCTCATACAATCTGACTTAGGACACTTCCAGGGTTGGGAAATGTCTCTCTGGGCAATCTATTCCAGAGCCTCACCACCCTCACAGTATAGAATTTCTTTCTTATATCTAACCTAAACCTATCTTCTTTCAGTATAAAGCCATTCTCGTCTTGTCACTCCATGCACTTGTGACATGCCCCTGTCTGTCTCCCTTGTCGCCTCTTTAGGTACTGGAAGGTGCTTGGAGATTTCCCCAGAGCCTTCTCCTCTCCAGGCTGATCCATCAGCTGAGCTGCACCACGTTTGTCTGAGAGACATAAAGGAGTAGGAAAAGTTACGATAACACTGCTGTGATTAGAGGTACCTGAAAATCACATTCAAGTCAGAGAGAAGTCAGCTCCAAGTGAGCATGGCTGAAGCATTTGAGAGCTGCCCAGAGTGGCAGAGAGTGCTGATCCCAGGCCATGGGAGAGCTGGAAGGACAAGCAGAGTTCAGCTCACAGCTACATGGAGCAAAGATGGCACAAATCATATGAAGATTTTGACATGGGGTTTCCTGGGTCAAGAAATTTGATTATTGACAAACAGAAGGCAGGGACAGTGACTGTCTTACCAGAGTCATGAGAATTGCTGATGCCCAGCAATTGTGAACGTTAGATCCATCGGTCAGAGTTATTCATCACTTAATGAAATTCAGTGGAAATGGCTTCACTGGGAATGGGACCAGGTCCTTACTTCATAGCATAAATCCTGAAAGAGAAGGCTTCTTTCTGAACCAGTGTTGCCAAGCTGTGTGTGACCATGACCACAGCCCTCCTGTGCTCTTCCCTGTGCTGTGGATGGGGCATGGCCAGAGCTCTGAGGGACACCGAGCACCTGTGCTGTCAGTGGCCATTCTGAGACACATGAAGGCTCTTTTGCAGCATTTTTAAACCCTCACTCTTTGCATCAGGTAAGGTTTGAGGAGCTCTTGTCTTCCCCAAAGCTGTGCAGCCCCTTCTCAAAGCCATGTAGCACCTCATCAAAGCCTGTCAGGGACCAGGAGATCAAACAAGCTGGTTCTGCCAAGCAAAAAAAAAAAAAAACAACAAAACCACTACAGGGAATATAGTCTGCAGCAAACAAGACAGTGCTTGACATTACTTGCTGTCTGATAGCATTTCACATTTCTTCCAAGCAGCAACCTGCACTACTAGAGAAATAAAGGAAGGAATTCAATCCTGACCCCTGCATATTTACCTTCAGAAATGTCTCTGAGTGAAGAGAAAACCCTGAAAATTTCAAGTAATACAAAAGAGCTGAGCCCAAAAAAAAAAAAAAAAAAAAAAAAAAAGAAATCTCAATAGTATGAAAATTGGTTTATTTTCTAATTAATTTTATGTATTTGTAAATCTTTCCTCATAGAATATTTCTGCCAGTAGCCATGTGCCAGATTATGAGCAGGATTTAATGAAAAAAAAACCCCATAATTTCAACCCCCAAAACTATTTCCTGATGATGCCAGTGGTGTTTTTTTGCACAGCTCTTGCAGTGGTGAGTCACCAGCACAAGAGGTGGCTTATCAACTTATTAAATGAGCTATTTTTTTGACAGACAAGTTCATGACTTCGCAATTCTTGAAGGATTTTGATCTACTCCAGGTAATTTATAATTAAACTTTAAATAATTAAAGACAATTTAGGTGGAAGACTGGCATATTTCAGCTAATTTCAGCATTCTTCCTGAATGCTCCATGTTTTCAGAGTATGAAAAATATTAAGATCACTGAAGGTAGCTTCAGTAAAGAGCTTAAAGCCTGCTGCCATCACCTTATATAGTATATAGAAGATTTGAACAAAAATCATAACAGTATGAAGAAGATAAGGGTTTCTTCAATCAGGAAATTTACATAAGGAAAAAATAGCTACAAAGTGAAATGTGAAAGCAACAAGAAGTTTTTTAAGCTGGTGCTGAGGTTTCTTTTCAGATGAGCTGCCCCAGGAATTAGATTTGGACATAGTCCCTTCCCCATTGCAAACTTCTTCTGATCTTCTTGTCCTTAAGCTTCCAGTCTACCTTCACACAGATAGATTCTCTTCACAATATTTCATGTATAAAGTACAGAACACAAGTGAGGAACAGGATTTAAAACTATCCAGATGAAGGAGAGTGAGATGGCTGTCATGGAAGAACTGGTTCACTGCTCCAGGTTTACACTGGAGTAACCTCACTGAAATAAAGAATTTCAGTCGTCCAAAACCAAGAGCTGGGTCAGGCTCAGCTGAATGATGGACATTTGCATTCATCCAGAAGATTAAATGTAGTCTCCCATGTGTGTCTGTTTTTCAGCTGAGTCCTGCACAGCTCACATGGGCAAATCAACCACTGCATTACGAGCAACATGATGGCAGAACTGGACACTGAAGGACTGGATTGCACAGCACCGCAGAATTTCAGAAAATACTGGCAAACCGGAAATAAAGTATCTCCCTCATGACTTCATGAACTCAGCTCCAGTGGAAACTTTGCCTATATAAAGTTGATGGGATGAGGGATCGACATACAAATATTAAATTCACGTTAAGGGGACTAAATTTGGCTTAAGTGGAATATTTCCTTTCATCTCTCCTGATTTCATTCAGTATTTTGTTGCAATTCTTTCTTTATTAGTAGGAAAGCAAATCAGTGTGTTTCAAAATTGTTCCCACTGTTGTGAGCACAAACTTCCTGAAGATTTTAGCCTGTTCGCAAGAGATTGAGTAAAATAAAGATTTTTTTTTTTTAGGTCAACATTTTCTTCTGGCAGACTGAGCCTGAAGTGCACTTTATTTCCCTTTAATTTAACAGCTCCAGCAGCTTTTCCAGTTAAATCGACTGTTCATTATTGAGCCCATTTATGAAGGGCTGTGCAGTGCAGTTTAATGAATCCCTGGCACAAAGCTCCCTTTCAGTGTAGGGAAAGAATAGCAGCCTATTTAGGTCCTGTAGGGCTGTATGTCAAAGGCTGCCTATAATACTTGTCAGGGAAGGGCAGAAATTCCCACTGATATAAGAATGTGCAAGAAATCAACTTTCACAACCAACTCGCCGATTAAGACGCGATCAGGAAATGAGTCTGTAGGTTGGGAGCGGTGACACCTGTTTGGGCAGCCCGATTTTCCCATAACTCGATAACCATATGGGCCATACAACCAGGAAGGGGGGAAGAAAATAAGGCCTCCCTCCCTTGTTGCAGAGATTTTGTTACTTTCATGCTGCCTTCTTGATGCCACGATGAAAGGAAAATGGGTGTTGTGAATTGTGAGAGCTGGGCTCAGTGCTGGATTTGGTTTGCCTTCCCTAGGAGAAGGTTTTGCTAGTGGTCATAAAATCATGGAACAATCTGGGTTGGAAGGGACTGCAAAGATCACCTGGTTCCAACCTCCCTGTAGTGAGTGGGGGCATCTTCAACAAGACCAGCTTGCCCAAAGCCTCATCCAACCTGGCCTTGAACACTTCCAGGGATGGGGAATCAACCACCTCTCTGGGCAACTTGTGCCAATGTTTCACAACTCTCATCATAAGACATTTCTGCCTTCTATCAGCCTGAATCTATTTTCTTTCAGTGATGAGGCACAGCATGAGATGTTTCTTTCAGGCTGAATCCCAGTGGGATCCTGCTCTGGCATGGCAGAGCATTTACCCTGGGGCTGGACACTGAGATGGGTGGGCCATGAGCATCAGGAGGGCAGTCAGAGCTTCTGTGACTGGCTCCAGTGAGGAGCTGCTCCACAGAATTGCTGGTATTGTAATGCCCTCGACTATGCAAGGCTTCCTTGCTTATAGAAACTGCTCTCCTTTCTGTCCAGCCTGATCTGCAAGGATAACAAATCATTCTTCCTGTGAAGGGCTTGATCATGTGTCCATGAGCTCAATCTATGGCCAGAGCAAAGCGCGAGTGATAGGGCATGCTCCTACCTCCTTTGATTCTCAGAGTGACTGCTCCCTGGTTTTCTAAAAAAGCCAAGCTTGATGCCAAGGGCATTACTCTCAGAAGCCTTGGTTCAACCCCCAGAGGTGGTTGAGATGCTGCTCCCTATAACAAGCAAGAAAATGAACAAAACCAGATACATTTCCTACACAAAAGGGGGCAAAAAATAGCAGTACAACCCCTGGAGCCCATTAGTAAGCACTGAGCACTCTCCTGTGGGATGAAGGTTTGGGGTGGTGGAAGCAATTCTGCAGTCACTTTACTCACCCCAGTCTGTTAGGGGTAAAGGGGAGGGAAAAAGACATCTGGTCCAAAATTTTCCCTGGGGTTTGGGCTATTTTGTGAGTCTAAACCCAGCATTTCCTGGACATTAGACCCTGCTAGTGAGCTGAGGTGGATAGCTGGACCTGAGAATCACCACAAGTGGGCTGAGCATCAGCATCCTGAAAGAGCACAGGCAGAAGACAAGCAGGTTCATACAGCTGCTAGAAAAGAGATATTTTTCAGGAATAACCAAACTACTATTTCCTTGAAAAAAAATCAAGTTTCTTTACAAGTTGTTGACATCATGTGGCTTAGCAAATTTCCCTCCAGGCATTGCCCAACTTGGGGTAATCAGCTCTGCCTGAGAGAACACAGAGAATAAGCATGTTTAATGCAATTATGAAGGCTTTCTAAATCTCCAGATCTGGTTGAGAATATGTAAATTCAGCTGCTTAGCACAACTGAATGCAAACTTTCCTTTGCATGCCTGACAATTGTTTTAATACTCTCCGAGTTTTAGGAGGTAATAAAGTCTCCCGCTAAACCGTAGCTGAGCTCTCAAAGCTGTTTAATTGAATGAATTCAGCCTTACAGAAGAGAAGCTGGGGCTTTCAGCTCCTTTTTATCTGAGCCACCGGATATTTATCCACTCTGCATATAATGCCACCCAGACTCATTAACAAACCCTTTAGACAAGCTGCAGAATATTGCTGCTACCATGCTGAAGCAGATACTAATTTGAGGACAACTTCATTGCCGCTCTGTTTGAATAATTTCGTGTTGCTCAGATAAGAAACAGTCGCAGACTGTCTGCACATCCCGTGAAGGGTAGTGACCCCCATTTTCTAGACCCATGTGCAGTTCAAAGTGGCCTCACAGGGTTTGTAAAACTATCTAGTGAGCACACAGGGGATGTATATGTTGTTCTTTATATTTTCCCATCAATAAGGGAGCTTGGAGCAGGCTGCAAAGCTTGACAGGGCTTGACAGGGCCTGAGGGTAACAGCTCAGATCGTTAATCCCTGTCAGTTGTATTCGAGCTAAGTAGTTTAAATCCACCTTCTATGTAGACATACTCATTCTGACATGGAGAGATACATAGACTTCCCATAGCCCTCTGCTTACCAGGGTTTTTTTTGCTTCAATTACACTGTTACACTCAGAGCAAGTCCCAAAATATGAGACTCTGGAAGATTCCAGCTGAGCAAGTTTTGCAAAAGAGACCTGGTCCAGATGGGCTGGCACCAGAGCCAAGGCTGTGCCTGGGACTGTGAGGTTCTGCCTGCCGCTGGGACCCTGCAGAGACCCGCTGAGATGCTGGTGAGAGATCAAGAAAATCAGCAATCTTATTTTGTAGAGAGTATTGAGCCTCCTTTTCCTCCCACAAAATATGTGCTTTCTCCTCTTTTTTTTTTTGCAATACTTGCTTTGCATTCAACAAGTATTTCAAACCACAGTGAGGTGAATTTGGCTGGTTTTTCCATTTTACCACTAATTACAGTCCAAGGAGCTTGTCTCATTTTCCTTCTGCAGTTTTGCTTTCTGTTTTTCCCTTCAATACAAATCTGCTGCATTTCTAATGAACTGATGCAGACCATGAAAACTCACTTTACTTAATTCCAAATCAGATATGGATCTTCATTCAAATTTGGACATATAAAAGTATTGAACATAAATCTGGAGCTGGTTTGAGGGCTGTTCTGCACCAACATAAGAGTCTTCTGAAGGCAAATTAAAATACCTTTTAAAAAGACATTAAAAAAAGACAAGACAATTCCTCCAGGAGCTGCTAGCAGTACTTTAAGTGGCCACTTCACTAACTTTTTAACTTTCTATATAGAAGATTTATACTCCTGCTTCACTAAATCCATGCAACACCACAAACAAGGTGGTCTAGTGGAAGGTGCTCAATGTAGGGGAGTTGAACTAGATGATCTTTAAAGTCCCTACCAATCCAAACCATTACATAATTCTGTGACTTTAACTCCATGCACTCCAGTAATTCAAAATCTCTATTGGATCACAGCTCTGAATTTTCTTAGGACTTGACTAGACAGAGAATACGCTATGTAATGTGCATATCAATGAGCTTGGAAAAAAGCATCCTTTACAAATCAATTTAAGTGTGTGTATCCTGGCGGCTGTCAAGAGCAAGAGCATGTCCCCGTGCCCTCGCACCCAGAGCCGTGCAAGCGCCGGGCCTGACCCCAGACGGAGGAAGATGTTTTCTGCCAGCTGAGCAGCTGCGGGGTGGGGGACAAGACTGATGGGGTCTGAAGGATGCTGTGCATCTGCTCTGGGGTGCCTGCCTGGTGTGTCTGGTCAGGGCATGCCTGTGCACCTGTCCCAGGGGGTGTGTGTGTACACCTGTCCCGCGGGGCTGCGTATCTGTCCCCGGGCGGGTGTGTCCAAGTCCCGGGGTGATGCTCGTCCCGCCCCGCCGCTGCCAGTGTTCCCGCCCGGGTCGGTGGGTTGGTGGGTGCAGCCAGCCCGGCCCCCAGGCTCCCGGCAGAGAGGCGGGAGGGCCGGGCCAGCCCCGCTCTGATCCCTCCTCCTCTTCCTCCTCCTCCTCCTCCTCCTTCCCCGCCCGCCGCCTTTTCCCCGCTGCCGCCACCGCCGCCCACCGGGCGCATCCCAGCGGACTCTGTCGGAACTCGGGGCGGCGGCGTTCGCCGCCGGCCATGGCCGTGCCCGCCGCGCTGCTCAGCCCGCACCACCTCCTCTCCTTCTGCTTCCCCGCCGCCGGCGGGCTCCTGGGCTATGCCGACCTGGAGAAGGGCTACGAGGGCGGCGGCGGCGACGCGGGGGACTTTAGAGAAGCCACCCGGGACCTGCTGAGCTTCATCGACTCGGCTTCCAGCAACATCAAGCTGGCGCTGGACCGGCCGGTGAAGTCCCGGCGGAAGGTGAACCATAGGAAGTACCTGCAGAAGCAGATCAAGCGCTGCACCGGCATCATCGCCGCCGCCGCCCCGCCGCCCGCCGCCTGCCCGCCCGCCGCCTGCCCCGCCCGGCCCCCGCCGCGCCGGGAGCCCGCGCAGGCGGCCGGCAGCAGCCTCCAGAGCAGGAGCCTGGCCGCCCTCTTCGGCTCCCTGCCGCGGGGCCGGGGCGCGCCGGGCGGCGCCGAGGCCAAGGCGGGCGGCGGCGCGGGCGGCGGGGAGAAGGCGGCGGGCGGCCCGCGGAAGGTGCCGCTGCGGGACCGCAACCTGCCGCCCTCCTTCTTCACGGAGCCGGCGCTGCCCGGCCCCGCCGCCCGCGGGCCGCCCGCCAAGGAGCCGGAGAAGGGCGGCGGGGGCGCGGAGGCCACCGAGTTCTTCGAGCTGCTGTGCCCCGAGTACGGCGCGCTGCTGCCCGAGCACGCCGCCACGACCGACGGCTTCGGCGGCCGCCTGCCCGCCGAGCTGGGGCTGGAGCACGGGCTGTACGAGCTGCCGCTGCCCGCGGGGCCGCACCCGCTGCTGGGCGGGCTGCTGTACCCCGAGCCGCCCTGGAGCCCGGCCGCGCCCTGCAGCCCGCCCAGGAAGGCTCCGGCCGAGCCGCTGCGCCCGATTTACCCCGGCGGCGCCGAGCCCGTGCCCGGCGGCGGCGGCAGCGAGGAGCCCGGCGGGCACCTGCCCGCAGGGTTCGCCCCCTTCTTCCCCGAGTGCCCGCTGCCCCCGCCGCAGCCGCCCTACGACTACGGCGGCGGGTACCACCGCGGGGGCTACCCCGGGCTGTAGGGCGGCCGCGGCTCGGGGCTCGCCGGGACGGCGAGGCGGGGAGCGGAGCCCGGAGCCCCGCGGGGCCGGGCGGGCGCTGCGGCAGCGCGGAGGCCGCACGGGGCTCCGCTGACTCCGCCGCATGTGAGAGCCCCGCAGCCCAAACGGCGGCCACGGCCCCCGCAGGATTCACCCTTGTGCACTGCCAGTGCCCTCCTGCTGCGGTTTGGGCGACGCTGCAAATAAAATGTGAAACTTTGGGTTTCTTCAGGTGTTTTTGTAGCGGCCGGTGCCCCCCTTTCATCTCCTTCCTTAGGGGCCAGGGCCTATACCTGTAGGCGACGTGGGGACAGGGGCTGCGCTTTCAGAGGCCGCGGGGACCACTCGTCAATGATTTCGGTCTAAATCTAAAGCTCATGTCAACACTTGAGGTGCATTTAACATTTTTCCCAGGCTCACGTTTGTCACAAGTGCTGGCAGGTGTTCAGCTGAGGACACAAAGGCAAGAAAAGTGAAGCAAAATCAAAGATGCTGCTACCAAAACTCAGTGTCCTGAAATTTTAACAGCGTCTAGCAGGATCTTGCAAAACGGCAATTTGCAGCGATTCGTAAGTTAATTGATGGTGTAAGTTCGGGACAAAAATGTACTGTAGCCACTGCGGCCATGTGATTCCTACAGACTGTTGGATTTCTTCCAGGAATGTGTCAAAGCTCAGAAAGCGATGCGGCTCCGTCTCATTGTGTACAGGAGATTATTTGATAATCATTTAAGTTATGTAAAAGAGTCTATGATAGGTCCTATAAAAATAAAGCTGCACAATAGATCCGAGATGTGTGGTTGTTACTGCTGTTGAGACGCGGCATTCAGGGCGCTTTCGCCGTGCCTCCATCCCCTGTAATGGTTTCTTGGCAGGAGTTAAGACAGGCAGCGGGTTTTGTCTTTTTTAAATCTTTTGAAATGCTGTATTTTATCCACAGCGACCCGTGCTTGTTTAACCTTCATTTGCACTGTTTCTGTAACTTAGTAGAAAGAAAGGAGTGGTAATATGCTACAAAGTCAAGGGATGAAAATTGTTACAGTTATGAAAACGGATCAAAATACTCCGAGCTTTCCTATTGAGATGCAAGTTTTCAAAGGCAATCCCGCAGTCTGGCTCCCTGCCAGCCCCAAGTGGATTGTTTGTTTTTTAAACGGGATTCACACAGGGATCAGCCTGGGGTTTTACCCTCGGTGGTGGTGGCAAATCTTTGTGCCTTCTGTGTTTTAAAAGATAGTGTGGAAGGTAAAGCAATTTTTTTTTTCATTCTTCTACCCAGATTTAACTTTTCAGAGAGTTGGGGTCAGCATGCTGGGAAGTGTGGAGAGGTGAAGCAAAATCTTTTGGAGATAAACTGAGATAATTCGTTTTGGCAAATGTTTTAATGTTACTTTTATAAGCAAGACCTGAAACTGCTGCCTCCTCTTTCCTCCCCACAAGCTGCCCAAGGTGTCCACAAGCTGTACGGAAAGGAACCACCATGGATGAAAGTCCACAACACTCCAGCGTTTGATAGCTGAGTGCTGAGGAAATCCACTTTTCAAGAACAATTTTGCAGCAGTTTATTTCACTGTTTCTCGAGAGCGTGTATGAGGATCAATGGGCAGCCAAGGTAGCTACAAATTAGGTTAATCCTGCCCTGCTGCTGTTTTTGATGATGGGACAATGTTCTGCTCTGTAAGTTCTGTCCTGCCTTCTTCACTTTGGCAAACCTCCCAGCTTGCATTAGTGAGTTGCACATTGCCAACTCCCAGCAGAGCTTGCATCCAACTGCATTTGAGAGTACCTGGGAAAGGCCAGCTGGGGAGTTATGTCAGGTGGAGATGTGTTGTATTTTTATTTTGTTTGTTTAGCTCCTACTTCAAGCATGTGAATTTGCAGCGTGTCTTGACAGCTGCTCAGAATTATTTCAGCTTGATGATGCTGTGCTAATAATCTCAGTGCCCATTTTACTCCCCTGAGCTGTGTACCTAAGATTTGTGCTTTCAGCAGGCCAGGGAAATGATGGGGGAGCTGATAATGGAGTGGTCCCAGGTAAGGAATAAACCCACTTTTTTGAGGATTAATTTATCTCATAAGCTCAATAGGCAAATTTGTATTAACTGGGGATCTAATCCTGAAGGCTTTATAGCCTATTATGTCAACTGTCTCACAGATGTCAGTGAGATTTTGCTCGGAAAAAGTAAAAAAAAAAAGGTTTCCAGTAATTGGTTCTGGGACAGACATTGCAAACCTGAATAGTTGATCGCTCACCTCACCTTCTTATTCTAAGTAGCCCTAAAGGGCCACAAAAGTGACCAGCTGGTGTTTTGTACTCATTTGGTGCTCTGCTGTGTTGCCTTGTCGATGATGAGCTGTATTGCTCAGAAGCTGAGCATCAATCAGCCTTCTTGGGTTAGACCTTGTCTAAAACCAGTGGGAGAAGCAGCTCTGTGGGTGCCAGCAGAGCTGGGCTGATCCAAGGCTGGGCTGGCACCTCATTCCCAGTGCTGCCAGCTTGGGAGGTTTCTTTGTGGGCTTGCAAGAGCTTTGGGTCAGGCTCTGGGAATCAGGCTGACTGAGCAGCAGCTGCACAGGTCTCTTCAGCTTAGCCTCTATCCTGCTATAGTTCCTTAAGGGGGATGTTCAGATTCTAGGAGTTTGCACTGGGGAAAAAAAAAAAAAAAAAAAAAAAAAAAAAAAAAAAAAAAAAAAAAGTCTAGAAATCAGCGTTCTTTGAAGAATGGCTACATTGCTGCCAGAGGATATATTTGTATCCGAGGAGTACCTGGCACGGGAAGTATGATGAGCCTGGAAAGGAGCTAACAACAGTTTTTCCCACAACACAGAACAAACAAAGAACTTCTGTGTAACTCTTGAGGAGCACTAGAGCCCCTCTCTGTGCTGTAGAGGTGGTGAGGGCACCTGAACAGCCCAGGGGTTGCCATCTAGTGAGGCTGCATCTTTGATCTCCTTTGTGCATGTGTGAGCTCTTTTTGTTGGGTTGTTTGCCCCAGCTTGAGTAGTGCAGGCACTGAAAACATCACCTAAAGTCTCAGAAACACTCTTGGGAAATTGTTTTCTCCTCTGATACTCTGAAGATCATCATCCTAAGCATGTGCAAGAAAAAAAGCTTTTGTAATTGAGCAAGATATTTTGATTTTTTTTTTTTATGCACTTCTATTAAGAGTCTGTCCCTAAGGACTAAAGCTAATTCTTTTTAGCTTTTCTGTCTTAAAAGAAATATCTCTCCTTGAAAGGAAACAGATTCTGTTTGGTTGGATGGAGGTCAGACTACCAAACTATTTCATTTTACAAAGCCTGCACTGAGTTCTTCAGACACACTAAACTCCATTTTATTGCTGGTGTATTTGACACATATTGCCTGATATTACTGGAGATTTTGATGGGAAAGCATACACATGTTAATAATTTTTTATATATAATCAAAGATGATAATGGGGGATGACAAGAACCCTTGCTTCTCATTTTAAATGAGGGAATCATAACCTTTCCTTAATGGTGATTTACTGACAAATAAGTAAGGGTTCACCATGAATAGTTACTACTGTGTCTCAGTATTTTGTGACTTAAATGGTCTGGGTCTATTCCAAAGCCACTTTCAGAAAGCAGAAAGATTCCTTTTTAAAAAGTGTTTTGAAACAGGCTCATTAACTATTTCATGGCCTGAGCTTGAGAATGCTCTAGTACAGCCTAGCCATTGATGATGAGTTATCTTTGTTGAGCTTACATAGTTGATCAAAGTGTGCAAGTGAAAAAGATACAGAAGTTAATTGTAAACTCTTTTTGTTTCTTGACTTTCTAAAGAAACTGCTTTTGGCAACATTGCAAAAACTGAAGGTCATTCTGCACTTATTGGCAAACATAGGGAAAAGGTGGTGGAGCAATTCCATAGAGATGTGCAGATGTGCAAGAAGTTCAGATGAGACTGTGGGAGTTTAAGCCTACAAGCCTGACTATATGAAGTGAGAGCTGGGAATGCTTTTAGGATAGCTTTGTGTCAGCCAAAGAGGCTGCTGAACACTTCCTTAAAATCCAGTGGTGTTTGTAACACATCTACACAACCAGCCAAAACCAGACTGTGTTATAATGAGTGCTCTCTCCCCAGTTCTGTGTGGGTAAATACTGGCAGGAGATTGCCGAAAGGCAATACTATGAATGATTAAGGTGTTTAATAATATTTTTCAATTCCTCACTGTAAACCTGATTATCCCCTCCCTTGCTGGCAAAGCACTACTTCACCAGCCTGCAGGTTTATAGGTTTTTGTGCTTTTTGGACCCCCTCCATATGAAAAGTAGGTGTCTTTAGGGTTGTTATGATCGTAATCCACAGGCCTTGGTTGTCCAGAGATCGCAGACTCAATGTCACTGCATTACTGTCAGTGGAATGTATTTTTAATTACTTGAATTAGCTTGTGTGGGATTTGAGGAATAGGCAGCATTTCCCAAATAAGCCTTCATTTTTTCTTCTCTGAAATGGGGGAATCACATCTTATTTAGACAATCTGTTTCACCCTTTCAGAGGCAGCTAAAACTGCACGATTTACCCTGTGCTCCCTTCAGGTATTCCCTAGCAATGTCAGGCATGTAAGAAAATGTGGACTGGTCTGCACTGAAGGAGGGAAGAGATGATTCAGGATTTGTAGTAATGGATTCTAGTGTGCCTGCTAGTGCATGTTTTGTGTGCTAGGATGTCTCCTGGTGGGCACTTTGGATTGCTTCAGCCTTAGCAGCTAATCATAATTCAGTCTGTGGGCTCTGCTGCACAAATTCTGGCAAATCCTGCTGTGCCAGATGAAGAGATGACTGAATCCATTTTCCACCCTGTCTCTTTGCCATAGGTGCCATCCCTTAGCTATGTGCTGAAGAGAACAGTACCTGTCTCTCTGTTGCTACAACCTGTGATCAGTGCCCACAAGCATCCTCAAGGAGGGTTTGGAGTGAGGTGGGGGCAGTTTGGCTTAGCCCAGGAACAGCTGGAGCTCAGCTCAGCCATTTCAGCCACAGCTAAGTGAAGCAAATCTCCTGTCAGACTGGGAGTTAAACCTAAAACACTGCGTGACAAATCACTTTATTGGTACCTGTAGATGGGGAATACAGACTGCTCTTTCTTGGAGAAGCTGGCCATAACTGTTATTAATTTCATTTTTGTTTGGCTTCATGACATATAGAAGCCCACAGTTTCAACCCTTTGTACCTCCACTGTAGTGAAAGCTCAGTGAAGGATATTTAATTTGATGTTGCCAGAATACTCTTCAGTCAGAGGAATCCTGCCTGAGAAGCTGCTGGACCAAGGATAGTGTCACAGGAAAGGTGTTGGTCCCTTTTTTCTTAATTGCAGAATGTGATAGAGGCTCTTCTGTACCACAGGGTAAAGGAGAAATTTACAGGGACTGATTTCCATGACTCATTTCAATTATGTAGCAGACATGACCCTTTCTGTCTTCCAAACCTCATAGCGAAGAGCTTGAGCTTGCGCCAGGTGTGCTCATGACTCTGCTCTGGGTTCAGGTGGACACAACACTCCAGGGTGGCATTGAGAGCTGTCCTGGACTCTCCTTTAGCATGACATTCTTATTTCCTTCTCTTCCTATCTCTCTGTAACGTGTTCATCTCCCAAGCTCACCAGAATGTTTCTTTGGGTATTGAGGCTGAGCACCCTGAAAGGCGATGGAGGTTCATGTCTGTGAGACCTCTGGACACCTCAGTGACTTTCCAGGCCAATCTACAGGAGTTACAGACTAAATAACATTTAGTGCTCTGACTGCTGACTGTATGAATACAGCCCTGGGTGACTGTGAGTTGAGCTGGACTCTGACAGATCTTGTTTCAATAATACCAGCAGTGTTACAGTTCTGTGATCAAATCCCCTCCCATGCCAACAGTCTCTTCTCTGCCAGTGGTTTGTCAGCTGGATTTGTTAGGTCTGGAGTAAACAGACCTGCTATTCTCAAGATACAGAAAGCAGAGATCAGAGAGGTAAAATAGGGTATGAACTTTAAATGAGGAGAAATTCCATCCTTCTACCACCATTTTTCATCAGTGGGTAACTAATATTTTTTTGCATAGAAACACCTCACAGTAGAACTGGGCTTCAAATAACAGCTATAATTGCTTCTGTGCACTCCAGTAATTGCATATAAATCAATTACCACCATTTTAGGTATTTGAACAGCTCGCTCTATGAAGAAAAACCTTTCTTTCCTGTTTAATAGCCAGACCTTTAGCTTCTTTGTTTATCCACATATCTGGGACAAATGATTCAAGCTCAGTCATTAATTAGTGATTTTATCAAGATTTTCCTTTCAGGATGGAAAGGTCATCACACCCTTGAAGTGCCAGCAGAACAAATGTCTCCCATTTGCACAAATCAGGGCTTGTGAGGAAGATGCCTCAGAACATGACTTAAAAGGTAGAGGCTTAATTTGGGGTGGATACTTGTAAGAACGTGCCTGGTGTGGTGATACAAATGTGATGACCAGACATCCTGACTTTTTTCCTAAAGTCTGTGATTATTACTTTTTATGGCTTAGATAACCCTTAATGCCTAGAACTAGCTGACAGAACACCAGGCACAGGGGCTGAAGTAAAAAGTCAGGCCAGAGGAGGATGGCCTTGACTTCAGTATAATTTATTTTTATTGTATTGTCCAGAGCCCCTTGGGTTGTCAGAGCTACACACTGGTTCCTGGATGCTCCTGGAGATAAGCCAGTGCTACAGCCTGTGGCAACTCCAAGTAATGTGCTATCTTGGCCAATGTATGGGCCCTGCCAGGGGAAGAAGAACATATTTTACTACAGGACAAATGCTACCTGGCTAATCCAGACCAACTGGAATTATAAATAAGATGAAATTTTGTTAAATAAGAGGAAATACATGAATGATGAGGCAAAGAGAAGTGAGGGGTTTTTCCTGGCCATCATGTTTGGATTCTGAGCTTGAAATAGGTATTACTATTGCCGAATTATGATGTGTATTGATATATTTTTCTTGTGCTTATGCTAGTTATATCACTGGTTTCAAATTACCTCGTTTCTCAAAGGAAGGAAAAAAAAAATTTAAGAATAGAGATTTTTTTCCTGCTACTGAGAGAAAAACTGGGAACAGAGAAATCCAAAATGATCTGCTAGAAATATCCTTGCTTTAAATTAGAAAACAAAACACAGCATCTATAAGTCCCACACTATTCAACTTGAGTTTTTCCTACACCAGTTTAGTCTCTTTTACTAGCTGATGTGCCTTGTAGGGCAGATGCCCAGCAACTCCAACTCCAGTAAGTATGCCCTCTGCGGGCGACTTTTCTCGTACAGGACTGGACAAGAAGAGGATATTCACTGCCACTGCTCAAGTGCCGGTAAAATGTGAGGCACGGCCGGCAGGACTCTCCCGGGGCGAAGCTGCGCGCAGAAATCCTCTGCAGCCCTCCAGCGGCTCCGGCGACTCCTGCACGCTGGGAACGCCGGGCTGCGGGCTCGGCCAGCATCTCACAGCGCGGGCACAGCCTTGCTGCCCTAAGAGGCTCCCAGCCAGCTTGCTGCGCCCCCCGAGCACACCTTCCCTTCGGCCCACCTTCCCTTCAGCTTCACCTTCCCTTCGACCCCACCTTCCCTTCGGCCCACCTTCCCTTCAGCTTCACCTTCCCTTCGGCCCACCTTCCCTTCGGCCCCACATTCCCTTCGGCCCACCTTCCCTTCAGCTTCACCTTCCCTTCGGCCCCACATTCCCTTCGGCCCACCTTCCCTTCAGCTTCACCTTCCCTTCAGCTTCACCTTCCCTTCAGCCCCACCTTCCCTTCGGCCCCACCTTCCCTTCAGCCCACCTTCCCTTCAGCTTCACCTTCCCTTCAGCCCACCTTCCCTTCGGCCCCACCTTCCCTTCAGCCCACCTTCCCTTCAGGCCACCTTCCCTTCGGCCCCACCTTCCCTTCAGCCCACCTTCCCTTCAGCTTCACCTTCCCTTCAGCCCACCTTCCCTTCGGCCCCACCTTCCCTTCAGCCCACCTTCCCTTCAGCTTCACCTTCCCTTCAGCTTCACCTTCCCTTCAGCCCCACCTTCCCTTCGGCCCACCTTCCCTTCGGCCCCACCTTCCCTTCAGCTTCACCTTCCCTTCAGCTTCACCTTCCCTTCAGCCCCACCTTCCCTTTGGCCCCACCTTCCCTTCAGCCCACCTTCCCTTCGGCCCCACCTTCCCTTCAGTCCACCTTCCCTTTGGCCCCACCCTCCCTGCAGCTTCACCTTCCCTTCAGCCTCACCTTCCCTTCACCTTCACCTTCCCTTCGGCCCACCTTCCCTTCACCTTCACCTTCACCTTCACCTTCACCTTCACCTTCACCTTCACCTTCACCTTCACCTTCCCTTCAGCCCCACCTTCCCTTCACCTTCACCTTCACCTTCACCTTCACCTTCACCTTCACCTTCACCTTCCCTTCACCTTCACCTTCCCTTCAGCCCCACCTTCACCTTCACCTTCACCTTCACCTTCCCTTCGGCCCCACCTTCCCTTTAGCTTCACCTTCACCTTCCCTTCACCTTCACCTTCCCTTCGGCCCCACCCTCCCTTCAGCTTCACCTTCACCTTCCCTTCAGCCCACCTTCCCTTCACCTTCACCTTCCCTTCAGCCCACCTTCCCTTCGGCCCCATCAGCACAGGGAGTGTGTGCTGGAAGAGTTGTCAGCAATCCCTCTGTTCTTTCCCAGTTATGCTGGGATAGTATTTGGTGAGGCATGACAGTGTCACAAGGCTGGGGGAGGCCTCCCTGGAACTCTGTGACACAGAGAGACTCCCAGGGGAGCCCTTGGCTGGTGGCAGAGTGTCCTTAGCAGTGTCCATCAGGAGCTGCACCAATGTGTTGGCTGTATGTGGTTTTGGGGGTGTCCTGCTCTCTGGCTTGGCTGTCCCCTATGTGCCCCTTCACTCTTGTTATCTTGAAGGGCCACCTGAATTGAGGAGGGGAGGGGTTGAAGGAGGTTTTGGGGTTTGCTTCCATGGGGTGTTGCAAATGACAGTGCCATGCACCACTTTGGGTTGGTTGAGACTCCCCAGCATCAGGGACACCAGAAACAGAAAAGAGTAATGAATGCTTCCCAAGTGTGCAACTCTCCCAGGGCAACGCACACACTTCCCATTACATCCAGGGAGCCACAGGCAAAGCGTGGCTGTAATTTGTGAGGGATGGTCATGTGGATTCGAGCTTCCTATGGGCACTCCCAGTAGCCATGGGATTCTGTGCTTCTGAGGTGGCCCAGGTAGCTTATCTCAGGCAGCTGAGAGCAGGCAGTAGTTAAGCAATCAGCAATCAGCAGTGCTGACTGACTGGGATGGGCTGCAGCCAGTCTGTCTCTCTCCTTGGAGTACCCACTGCCCACCCTGGACTCCATATTATTCCCTACTGACATGCTCCCCCAGACAAAAATCAGTGGCAAGTAAAAAAAAAAAAAAACTTGAATTAATTTACTTTTATCATTCTGCAAGCCTGGAGATGCGTTATATCAGCAATGACATGGGCCACAGGAACTGCTGGCAAAAATGAGAGAACAATTCTCACAAAACATTATATACTTTGTGTTTGCATGGCTGCAGGGGGCCACCTGTAATCATCAAAAGCAAATGAATCGTAGTCAGAGCTGTACATGAGCTGTTTCACAAAGGCTTCCTTGTCTGCTGGCTCGGGGTACAAAGAAGCGAGGCCATGCTTGTACGCCCAGTCAATAATCTGCAAACGATAAGCAAAATGAGCTGCTGAAACAATGCTGGCATGTTATGAAGTTGAAACCAACTGCAGTTTGGCCCTGTTTGTGTTTCCCCTCTTTCCTCCTCTCAGAACTGTGCAGATTTTTTATTTTTTCTCTTTATGAGTGAGCTGCACTTCACCCTCAGTTGGGTGAGGGAATGTAAGCTGCTTGCAAGCAGTGGCTGGTAAGAAAAGCACCCCCCTGCCCTGGCAGAATGGTTGGGGTGTGCAGGTGAAGGAGGAGAGCAGCCCTTTGGCCAGCTCCACTCACACCTGTAAGCTCCTCAGCCATGCTCTGTATTCGGCAGTAGCTCTGAGCAGCCCAAGGAGATTCTCACTGGGTATCTGATGTATACAGGGCACCTAACGCATAATTAGACAAGTCCACATCTGGAATAGTATTTATGTACTTAGGTCCCTATTAAATATACGAGGAAAGATTCCAAAATAGCAATTTGGAACCTAAAATATTTTGGCAATTTCAGTCATGTTTGAATTTGACTCTAAACCTCATTTTTTTAAGTGCTGAAGATTCACAGCTTCAAGCAATAAAGCAGAGTTTTGTAAGCTGTGAGGAATCCAGAATCAGAATGCATTTTTCACATCTGGGTTTTAATGATGGAAGAAATCAAAGCAGCAATTATGGCCAGAAGAATTCCTGAGAATGACTGCTTTAGACTTTAGAATAAATTGAATTTAAAAAAAAAAAAAAACAAATAAAAAATGATGCCAGGGCAATTCCTTCCCTTCCTATCATGAAAAGTGGAAATAAGAATGGAAATACTCACTTTCACAGCAATTTTGAGAGACACTTCTCTGATGCTGCCCAAGGGGGGATAGAGTCTTCCTTCTGCAAGATTCTGCTCTGTTACCTCGGCAGCAATAGTCTAGAAAGAAGAGGATGGCAATTTTTAGGGATGATCTCAAGCACATACCACATTCCCTCACATTACATGGTATGTGGCTGAAACCTCAGCAGCATCGGGGCTGGGATAGTCCTGAGTGGGAACTCGTGACCTGTTCAAACACACATGTGTACACGTTTCATCACAGACTTCAGACTGGAGCCAGAGCGGGGCAGTGCTGTGCCAGGGCAGCAGGTGTGGAGAAGGAGAGCCCTGTCATGGCTCCTGCACCTCTGTAGGTGTAATTGAAGCATGAGCTTTCCCTGAGCCAGGAGAAGGCTGCAGCTTTTTGCTGAGGATGAGCTATTTCCCCTCCAGGCATTGATTGTGCTGGGACAGGTTCTTTAAAACACCTGGAGTACATACATGTGCCTCCTATCATCTTTTTTACAGTATCAGTTAAATGTCAATTGGAAACCTCTGCTGTGATGAGGAAGATTTCATCAGAGATGTGCCGGACCCCACCGGCAATGACTCCCAAAGCCACTCCTGGGAAGACGTAGGCGTTGTTTCCTTGGCCAGGGAAGAAGGTCTGTCCATTGGGCAGGGTTACCTTTGGGAATGGACTCCCACTTGCAAATATTCCCCGGCCCTGATCAAAGAGACAGAAAAAAGCATTCAGATTTGGAAGAGAAGTCTTATATTTCTGCTGCTATCATGACCTGTGCTCAGGGGACACTGGTGACAAAGTTGCTAAAACTCAGTCAGCAGAGGCATCTCCACCAGAGCCACCTTCAGCTGACACTTTGGGAAGACCCACCTCACCCAGAGCCATGATGAGGGCCATGGGCAGGGCCACCAAGTACTCAGCATGTGTTTGTACTGCAAGTGCTCTGCTGAGGAGTCTTTCTACCTCTCTATCAACCATCTATGTCTGGAATATGAAGACAGACCCATGGGATAAAGGTCTGGGGCTGTGTGATTGCTCTGGCCATAGGCAGATGGTGGGGAAGGCAAAGGAAAGAGTGAGACAAGGGCTTCTCTCTCAAGCCAAGTCAATTCACGTGACAGTAATTCTTCAGTGACATTGAGTCTAAGTTGGGTGATGAAATAGTAACATAAACAACTAGGGTGGGGTAACACAGGGGACAGAAACTGGAGAGGATGGGACATCTCGCACAGCTGTGGGTGAAGGAGACAAGCACTTTCTTTAGAGGATCACAAAGTAATTCAGGCTGGTAGGGATCCAAATTCTTGCTCCCAGCAAGGTCAGTTATGAAATCAGACCAGGTTGCTCAGAGCTTTACCCAGTCTGGTCTTGTAAAACTTGCAAGGACAGAGACTGCATGAGCACCCCCTGCTCCACCTCCTGATCCTCCTCTCAGCATCAAAGTCTTTCTTTAGACCCAGCTCAAATGTCTCTTATTTCAATTTATGTAGGCTGTCACTTGTTTGCCAGCATGCCCTGCTGCGGTGTCTTGAGTCCAGCCAGGCCCCGAGCTCCCGGTGCCGAACTGCGGTACCTGGGTGAGGTAGCAGGGTGAGGCGGTACCTGGGTGAGGCAGTACCTGGGTGAGGCGGTAGCACTGCTCCGCTGTGCACTCTGCTTTGCTCGTGGGGTTGCTCAGGGCAAACACAATGGGCCTCTCATTGAAGGCTGCCATGTCCTTCAGCAGCTTCTCAGTGAAAGCGCCTGCAACGGCCGCCACACCTGGAACAGCAACAGCAGAGTGAGGCGGTGCCTTCCCACTGTGCGACTTCAGAGCATCGGGCTGGTCCTCTGGGAATGGTAAATGAACTGTGGGAGGGAACCAGCTTCATCTCTGGAGGTGATGAAGGTAGCATCTTTCTCATATGACAGTGAGATTTAAAGCCTATCTCAAAATAAAGTCCTCTGCTCCTCCAGGCAGAGTGGGCGTAAGTGTTTTGGCCAGCCTGACTGCAGTACTCTGACTCCCAAAGACCTTCCTGAGGTGCCTGTTGTCATTCTCATCCTGCCCAGCCTGATAGGGCCAAGTTTGTTGCTTGAGAGCCCTAGATCCTCCCTCTCCCGGCACCTCCCTCTACAGCTCTGTCTGAAAGAATTCCTACAGCTCCAAAAGTGAGGAAGCCTGTGCCCCATAGTTAACACAAAAAGGATATGGAGAACTCAACTGACAAAATGGGAGTGAAAAAAGCTCATTTTGTTTTGACTAGGAGAACAAAAGGAGACTCTGGAGGAAAGACAGAAACTTTCCTAAGAATTGAATTGACATGTAAAGATCATATTAAGTGAACTCCACCTATAACTGCTGTAGGCTTCACTTTCTCCACAACCTCTTCCAGTGTGTCCACACTGGGGTGGTCCTGGGCAAACATTTCCTTCTCGTGGTTCAGGTGGCTCCTGCCCTGTGAGGAAAAAGGAATCAAACTTTGGTCTGTTGGCAAAAGGTGGACACAAAACATAGGAACTCATCTTCAGCTCATTTCGTCTCTCAGCCCTCAGCCTAAAGCAGATTCCACACAGCAGGAGCTCAGCACCAGCCAGCCAGGCATGGAGCAGTGGGTGTGATGTCACACTGGGCTGGCCTCTGCTCCTCTCACCCACTGAAGTATTCTGACTGTGTGGAGGAGGGACCTGGCTGCCCTTCACTTGTACATAAAGCACAAGTCTCCTCCAGTCTGAGGAGGGACAAGGGCAGAGGCCCTGGGGACACAGGGAGTGCAGAATGCAGCTGGGCCAGGCTGGGTCACTGAGCAGGGCACAGTTTTGCTGTGATAATGCCCCATATGATGTGCAAGACTTCCAGCACTGCTTGAGGCCATGGCCAGCAGAGTACCCTTCCACTTTAGAGGCCCAGCCTGAAGTGCTGCCTTTAGGGTGGCCACTGCTGCTGGCACACTTGTCACCATGAGAGCTGGTCCTCTGAAAGCAGGAGCAGCAATGCTGACACCAATAAAAATGCAGCCTTTACTTCAGGGCTGAGCAGCAGTCCAAGGTATCTGCCTCCTCTGGCTTCTCTAGCTGGCAATGGATGACAGGTGAGTGAAGCTCAGCTCTGGAGACAAATTCACCTTCACAATCAGTCCCTTGGAGTCCACCATCCAAATTTTTTTGATTGCATCCTCTCGTGAAACTCCTTCCTTTTCCATGGCCATGAGGATGAGATGAGCTATGCCCATTGCAGCCTGGAACACAGTATATAAACACTTCATTGGGATATCATTATCTTTTGGGGAAAGATTTTAAATGAGAGGTGGGTTGGGTCATCCCCCAGCACTGTAAAAGCAAGGGAGACTTTCTGTTGTACAGTGCCAAGGCATGGGGCTGATTTTAGCATTGTAGGTGCTGCCATAAATAAAAACCCTCACAATCATTCAGCAGAGCAGGTTGCTGGTGAGGCTGAAAAAGCAGGGGCTGTTTCCATAATTTAAACCAGCTGCTGCAGGGGAGGAAGAGAGGCAGACCCTTAAAAAATGCTGGTGGCAATGCCAGTACAGAGGAACTCAAAGCCAAGTGGGACTGCTGCATCTGAAATATGACCATGAGGAAACTCTTCTCCCATTCCTGCCTGGGAAAGCAGCCCTGGACATTCTGTGTGTTTGTGGTCCTATAGCCATGCCTGGCCCTTCTGCCCAGATGGGGACTAAGAAAGCAGGAGGGGCTCTGTGCCTCAGAGATGGTGACCAGCACAGACATATCTGCCAGCAGAGGTGGAGAGACAGAGAGCACTCTTTGTCTCAGTGAGGGATAGACAAGTAATAACAGACCTTCCCAAAGTCTCACAGGTGGGCAAGAGCTGGGACAGGTCCTAGACCAACATCTTAGTTAGTCCATAGACCAGGCTTTGGAGGGTTCTTCTTCTTCTCTCTTTGAGCAGGGTGCCATACAGGCGACGTGGCTTCTGCCATGGAGCACCGTGACTGACTCCAGATAGAAAGGTTGTGCTCTTACACTTCTTTGAGTCCTTTGGACTCTGCTGCTAAAGAAATTCTGCTTTACCCTAGACATCAACCCTGAGAACTCAAACCAGCCTCCTTAATATTCCTGCCTCATAAGGACCTTCCCTAAAGGTTCTTGAAGCCCCACTGACACATGGGCAGCCTCGTAGTATCCACGGAGTCTGCTCAGGACAAGTGGGCCAAGAAATCACTGAAAGATTGTTGGTAACTTCCACACAGCAGCAAGATCCACCTATAGGGCTCACTCCTGCCCAGTGACAAGGAACCTGCTTCTGTGCTTTGTCCTCATGAGGCCAAGCCTTGCAGGAAGTTTCACAGATGACTTTTCTCTCTCTAAATTTCAAGATGGAGCATTTCGAGGTACAAGCTCAGGAGCATTCCTACCTCTCCAGCTCCCTGGAAAACAAACTTCTGGTCAGAGAGCTCGCTCTTTGTGATCCTTGAGGCTGCAATGAGGCCAGCGACTGCAACAGATGCTGTGCCTGAAAGAGAGAAACACCATGAGATGGACATCCTGGCAAATGCAATGTCCACCCTGTAGATGTACTGTCAGAAACCTTGTGGTAGGAATCATTCTCTTAAATTCTGTCACTGAAAGATCATAGTGCTTTCCTTATGCTGAAATATTAACATTCAAATTCTCCTGCAAGGCTGGAGAACACAAATTTTCCTCCATGCAGAGTCAAAGGGACACCAAATCCTAGAATGTCAGAAGAAGTTAATACCTAATTTACAAGGGTTTAAGATGCACCTGACTTCTCTAAGGTCACATAAGACCCCTGTAGCAGAGCAGTGGTTTGAACTTGGGTCCCTTTGTCAAAAACTCTGTGATTATGGAATTACCATCCTTTTCTCCTATTTACCTTCACAGCCCAGTATCACCATTTTTTTACTCCTCTAACACCCTGATACCCTGACTTACAGCCATCACATCCTGCTGCTAAACACTAAGGAATCATTGAGAACAGGAGTTGGTCCCAGATTAATGAGAAACAATGCAGTAAATGGAGCAGAGTCCTGCTGTTACAGCCACTGTGATATCTACAGCTTTCCATGCATTAAGGGGAGCAAATGTCCAGACTGAATAACCTGCCTTTACCCCACATAACTCACATATAAATCACACGCAACATTCATCTAATGTCCTGTCCCAGGTGAAGAAATGTGGTGGAAATAAATAAGGCACAATCTAATAAGGTTTCAGGCACTCATTGGTGGTGTCTCAGCTCACCTGGGCAAGCTGGATGCAACATTAAAGGGGACCTGGGAGTGAAGGTGGACGTTTGATCACAGAATGTGGAAAGTTGGAAGGGACCCATAAGGATCATAAAGTTGATTCGTATTCTTCCTTAGCATTTGAAAGAATATCAGTTTGGATATATCCTAATTTTGATCTATTCCCAGCTCTAGTTCTGGTCTCTCCATTCTCATCTTTAGAAGATTTGTGAGAAGTTTTGTGAGAAATCAGGGAGACCTGATAGTAATGAGTAACAAGTCTTGCAGGGGTGGTCATGGCTGGGGCAAACAATGACCACTTAAGTTAATACACCTGATTTCACCAAATTTACAGCATTTCCTATTTTGCTGCCCATGTAATCAGCCAGTGGTTCAGGGTTTCAAGTAGCCAGTGCTTCACTGAGGTTCCCTTCAGGGTCCTTAGGCCTGGGGTGCTGCAGGGCATCAGGAGCAGTCTGGTTGAGAAACAGCAGTGCCTGCGTAGACATGACCACGAGCAGTGACACCAGCAGGTGGAGCTGCCTCATCTCGGAAGGACCCAGAAAACAAATTCAGCTGTACCTGCTCCATTTCTTTAGTGCAAAAGCTGCAGACAAGCTAGGAATCTGCTGGTATATCACTGGGGAATGATTCACACTCTTATCATTTCCTAGCAAGCAGAAAATATAGTGGAAGCACAAGTACTCTGTCCAAGAAGTACTTTTATTGACAAGACTTACCTTGTTTAGGGAATCTATACACACTACTCTGACAAAGAAAATCTTTATAGGCCAGGCCAGAAGTATTCGTCAGTACAATGTAAAACAACTTCTGATTATAACTCAGATGAATTTAGTCTCCAAAAGCTAATAATTAGCCTATCTTAAGAGTGATTCTGGTTTAGCAGAGGTGACAGGAGCCATACTTCTGCAACAGATGTGGTGTCCACACTGGCACAGTGGTACAGAATGGCAGCATCATTTCATAGAACCATAAAGTGGTTTAGGTTGGAAGTGACCTCAAAGACCATCTAGTTCCAACTCCCCTGACACAAACAGGGACATTTTCCACTAGATCAGGTCGTTCCAAGCCCCATCCAACCTGTCCCTGAACAATTCCAGGGATGAGGCATCCATGACTTCATGAGGGCACTGCAAGCATTCATGCCTTAAACACTAGACTGATGGCTGATAAATTTTTAAGCTTCTTTCTTGCATGAATCACTTGAGACACTGGTTTCAGCACCAAGGATGAATTCCCTTCATCACCTCAGAAAAGTTTTTACTGTTACATTTCCAGACCCAGACCATCTGAGTTCAGTCAGTTTAAAAGGGAGTTGATGGGGAGGGAAGCAGCCACTGAGCACCTTGTTGCTTCAGTATTAACATGTCACAACTGAAGGAAGTGTACAAAGGATTTCCTCTAGCTCCTCCTGCACTACATCTCTGCCTTTTAATGATCTCTTTAGAGTAGTGTATTTGCCTGGTGAAATTCCACTGGACCAGGAAAATTACAGAGGAAGATAATGAACATCCAAGAAATTTAAAAGAACACTGGATAATTGCCTAATTTTTAGCTTTTGTGTTTTATGGGTGTCACATAACCAGTGTATCCTCATTCTCTGTGTTGGGATGAGTCTATAATCAGTAGGACTGTTTGGTGTGCTGCCATGACAGACACTGAGGATGGGACTCCTCTAAACAAACATGTATGATCCTGCTTCTGCTAAAGAAGCCCTGAACTGGGTCAAATGAAATACACCCTGGAAGAGTCACTACTACCATATGTGTTTTAGAGAGACAAGGTAACTGGAATACATGTAGGCACTTCTGTTGCAGACATCTAATCTGTGCAGGAAGAGATTCCACCCTGTAAGTCTGAACTGCAAAGAAATGGGAAGAGACCAGGGTCCCCCAGTTGTCAGTAATGCCAAGCTTGTGACATGCAGTAGAGCATGAACATCTGTGTGTACACTCACACATGTTCACACACTATCTCCAAGGCTTACTTTGCACAGAAATTCCCAAATCCCTCTGTGGGTGATCAAAGTTAAAAAGCCGGAAGTGAAACCATTACAGTCTGATGGTGTGTCAGGTCATAGCACTAGTAGTGATAGATGTCTGGAAAGTATTGAAAAGACTGACATGTAACTGGAGAAATATCTTGTTTCTCTTGGTCCTGACCCAGGCAAAACTGCTTTATACCCTGCGACTGTCAAGAAGTCTGATGGGACAAATGCTGGTATTTGTAAACCCATTTAAGTGGGAAATGCTCTTGAGAGATTCAACAGAGGGAGGTATTTGAGGTACTTTTTAAAGGTGTCACTAGCAGGAATTTGACAAGTAGTGTGTATGAAAAGACAGGGGGCATGGACTCAGTCTGCAGAGCAGAGACCTCTGGGACTGGGTGTGCCATTACTCATCCCCTGCACTTGTACTGCAGCTTTGACTAACAGCAGGGCTCTGTTCAGCTCTGCCACTCCTAATCCTCTTCTCTTGTTCCAACGTGTTTCTAATCCCTCCATGTCTCCCAAATTCCATCTCACCCCCATTATTCAAGTAATAAAGTTACAGTACTTTTGTACTTTGGCCTTGGATCAATACTCTACTTTGATAATTACAATTTCTGAGTACGGAACAACGGAGTATCTCTGTGGAGAAGGGTTCACAGCTGGTTCATGTAAATAATTGGCTAATCGTTGTGCTTCAGTTCTGAAAGAAAGTCAGACTGGGGCAGGGAGCTCCTCAGCATGGCAAGAAAAAACCAGCCATCCTTCAACACGTTGGTCTATCTGTTTTCCAAAGAGAATGAGTGCTGCTATTGCAGATAACTGCTTCCCTAAGTAATTAGCAAGAGCCAGCTTGGCTGGTCTGTATCTGAGGTGAGATATGGAGGGGTACAGAGAGAAGAACGGAAAGTGCTTGCAAACCGTCCTATCTATCCAAGACTTAAAATGAGTGCTAAACATGATATCACAAAATAGCAAGCAGACCTCAGGACCCCTCTGGGAAGTCCACAGCAACAGAACCAGTACAAAAAAGAGGCATTTAGAGTTAAGGCACACTCAGGAACATGGCCATCTCTGCAGGAATCAATTTCTGACACACGGGCAGAATATTGTATAATACAGAATATTGTAAAACATTAAGGAAAACCCTGTGGGGTTGATGTTCTACTCGTACTAGTGCAAGTGAGAACAAGCCCCAGTAGATGTCAGTGGAGGTACACTGGAGCATAACCTGAGCAAAGGATCTGCACCCCAGCATCGCTTGGGAAAGGCTGCAGCAGAGAGGCTCCCGTTCCTAGGGATCTGACCCTTCCTCAGGGTGGGGAGAATGGGCAGAGGGGTGAGCAGCTCTGCACGTGGAGTTACAGGAAGCACTGCACGAGTCTCCGGGAAAACGCTGCCCAGTGCCGAGGTCAAGGCTGTGCTCTGTGCTGTGGGTGCCAGCACCAGAGGCTAAGCAGGGATCATGGGGGAAAGCATGGACCATGGGGGTGCTTGGGGGCAGGAGTCCCTCTCATGATGATGGCTGGCACTGCCCTGTCACCTGTCCTGGAGGGCTGACTGAGCTGAGCTGAGCATCACCACCATGCTGAGTCCTTCCAATAGCAGCAGCAATGGGAACGTGCAGCCACACCACTGCCTGTTTCCTCACACAACACCTGTGTGAGTGATTCCCCCTTCTCCACAGTACACTGGTGGAAAAGATGACCAAATTCAGCCTGATCTTTTATGTTTTACTCTTGACCTGCCTGCTTACGCTTTGCCCTGTCAAAACCATGCCAATATGAGGGCCCAGGGAACAGCAAACTCTAGTTTTAACAGCTCCAGCAAAGGGCAGCCAAGGATATATATCTAAATTTATGGATGAGGAGGAAGCCTAGGGCTTTTTCAAATTCTGGTTCACATTAACTCCCTGCAGCAGTTCCGCCCATTACTGGAAAGCAGAGTGGAGCTTGTCCAGATCCACTCCAAATGCATACTCAAAAGTAAAACACAACAAAGCTGGAGCATAAAACTGCCAAAGTGTTTGCAGCTCAGGGTTTTCCCCTCCATGGCTGTGGGCTAGTGATACCCTTCCCCAGAGGGCTTCTGTAAGACATTAAGAAAATAAACTTAGAAGTGGTGCAGAGTTAGTCAACAAGAAGAGAAGTAAAATGCAAAGCACTGATACACAGGGATGGAACTTGCTCTCTGAAGGGTGACCCAGAATTGTTGGTGGCATGGAGTTGATCTGCCTGACAATGGAGAAGCCTAGTGAGGCAATCTCTTAGGTTCTTGCTTTTAATCTTTCCACTGTAATGTGCTTGGACTATACTGTGCATAAACTTAATGATGGGTTCTGACCATGGCAGCAGCGTGTGAATTCAACACAAACCCAGGAGCTGGCCCTTACATAGTTAAGGCAGCAGCAACAAGGGGAAATGCAGCAGCCTCTTCTGCTGTGGAGCACAGCAGGTCTAGAGGGACTGTTAATAGTGAACCTCTGCAGGACTGAGAACACCTCCACATCTATCTCCAGGCTGGGTAAATCCCCAGGGAAAGCATGCTGCTCAGGAGCTGCCTGGCAGGACATTGCCTGCTTTGTTCCACTGCACGGTACCGACCCGCACTCCCTTCCTATTGTGCTTCCCCCTCCTTGGCTTCCTGTGGTAATTACCGATGCATTTACCACGCCAGCTGAAACAACAAAGTAAGATACTGTACCATTTTAGTCTGCTGAAATTAATGACTGCCGAGCCAAGAACTCTCACTTTGCCTGCTTCTCACAGCACATGGAAACTTGCCTGTGAAACAGGCCTCCTTTGCACATGATTGATTTCCAACTTGCCCAAGTGTTTGAAGCTGCTCAGGTTTGTGACACCGGAGTCAGCCTGTTCCCAGCCTTAGCTGAGATCTGGAGCACTGTTGCTTCAGGCCAGGCACTGCTTCCTGAAGTGGTTTGAGAAGGTTAGGGAAAGGTTATCTGCTAGGATAATGAAAAAAGGTAGTTGGTGGGTCAAGAGATATTTTGAGGATCATCAGCAGTCACACATCCTACAATCGAAGGGAATCATTGCTGTAATGACTTGGAAAAGACTCAGAGGTGTTCTGTGAAAGGGAGAACCCTGAGCATTGACTGCAGACTACTTTAGATTATAGGCTTTATGCTTTTGGGCACTGTTCTCTTTGCCCTGCCTGTATGTGTGAAAAACTTTTGAATAACATGATCTGACACAATTAATTAAATAACACATTAAAGATTTCTTAAGTTTTTCAGCAATTCTGACTAAACTTGCAGAACTACTTCTGCTGTTCAGTACTGAGTCTTAAGAGGCATCAAAGTTGGTCAGGTATGATTTGCCTTGGGAGATCCATACTGTCCTCATTCACCTTCATGTTCCTAGGTGTGCTTCCAGAAGACTTACTTTGTAATCCCCAGACACTGTGGTTAGGCTAGCTGGGCTAAAATTCCCTGGATCTTGCTTTTTACTTTTCTTGAAGATAGGTATGACATTTGTCTTTTTTTTCAGGAATTAGGATCACCTCAATCACCATAATCTTTCAAAGAGTGACTTTGTAATGCTGTTGGCCGCATACCTCAGATGAATCCTTAGATGCATCTCATCAGGTCTCATGGACTTTGTCTCTTGAGCAATCCCAGCTAAACAGGCAAAAGTCCATGGAGATGCTGTAATTTTGCTAAAGTTCTCATCACGGAAATAGAACTCTGGATGTTTTCCTTGATCTGCAGAGGTCTTTGACATCACCTCCCCAAACATCCTTGTAGCCAAACTGGAGAAGTACAGATTGAAAAAGTGGGTGAAAAAGTGGCTGGGCTGGTAGGCTCAAAGGTTTGTGGTCAGTGGTACAAAGAGGCCAATAATAATATAAGTTCTCATAACAATGTGGATTGTAAAACAGAGTGCACTTCCATAAAGTTCATGGATGATTACAAATTGGGGATAGTGATTGACACAGTGGTGGTATGACAGTCATTCACAGGGATCTCAGCAGACTGGAGAAAGGGACTCAGGGAAACCGCCTGAGGGTCAGCAAAGGCAAATGCAAAGTCTTGCAGCTTTGCAGAAGAAAATTTTGGTGTCATGGTGGACGGCAAGTGGAAGATGAGTCAGGAGTAAGCCCTTGTGACACGGAAGGCCAACTTCCTGCTAGACTGTATCAACAGGAGTTCAAGTGATAATCTTTTCTATTTCAGCACTTTTGAGGTCTTCCCTAGACAAGCACGTTGCATCTGGGGCTTTCAGCACAATGACAAACTGGAGGAAGTCCAGAGGAGGGACACAAATATGACCAGGGTGTACAAAAAAGGACTGAGGAGCTTGGGTTTGAAAGGGATGGAGAAGACTAAGAGGACATCTAATTTCTGTGGAGTGTTTGTAAAGAGGCCAGATTCTTCTTAGAGGTGTACAAAAAAAGATGAGGCACAATGAACACAAGTTGCATCTAGCAAAATTCCAATTAGATATTAGGAAAAAAAATGCAGAAGGAAGGTGAGAAAACTTTGGAAGAGGTAGTGCTAAGAGATTGTGGATACCCATCCTTGTATATACTGCAAAGTATTTGGCTGGACAATGCTCTGAGGAACCTGAAATAATATAAAACTTGGATCTAAGCTTGAAATCACCCTTTATTTGAGTGAGGGCTGGCTGATGTCCAGTGGCCCCTTCCAAACTAGTGCCTTCAGTGGCTTTATGTCATTTATTGTATGAAGCAGGAATCCAGAGATGCCTGCTTCAAGGATTTGCCAGACTTGACAAACTTTTTAAGACTTTAAAGTTGTCCACTTTCTGTTTAACGCTGTGAACAATTAAGTGGAACAAAGTTAGAGGAGGAAGAGAAAGAGCAGGAGCTAAAGGCTTCTCATGTACCTCTAATTTTATGTGCTTCAGAGCCTGCCCTTGTACTTTACTGGGAAAAAGGAAGAAGTGACAATCAGTTTTCTCCCTCAGAACTGTAATTGAAGCTGTTGCCCCTTGCATGAACCCAGACAGAGCTGGGAAAGGACTGATGTCATCACCCCCTTAGAGGAAGGGGAAGCACTCCCTCAATGGGAGCTCCCACACACGGGCACTGTGAGCCAGCTCCTGCCTAGATCCCAGGCTGATGGCTTTCAGAACAAGCAGTCACCTCATCCCAGTTGGTGGTACCTGGCAGGCATCCCACTCAGCATCAGCATGCTGGCTCCAACTGGAAGGGGTCTGAGTCACCTTCATTCTCTGGGGTTAGGATGAATTTGGAAATACAGTAATTTGTAAGACAAAAGAAAAAAAAAGGAAAAAAAATAGGTATTAATATTTTAAACTGTTTTTCATTTTGTGTAGGCCCTGGGGCAGCAACAGGGAGGCCTAAAGGATCTTAAGGGAAGCAATTTATACCTTTTTTCCTCATCTCATCTGGATGTGTATGTGTAAGCATACTATATCCACAGTCCCACTAACCAATGGTCAGTGAGTTTAATTAGTATAGCTCAGGCCTCATCTACCTTTCACTGCTTGTGCCTAAGATGATTTTAATTCAACATGCTTAAAATATTGCCAGCTCACAAGTTGGAATAATTCAGGCTCAGAAGATCTGTTCCTGTCTCGTTTGAGTAAAATTAATCAGGCCTGCATTAAGAAGGCTTTGTATAATTCTCATTAATAATTTAAACACCATTTACATTGAACTCTAACAATTTTTAAAGTAGGTGAGTCATGAAAGATCATCATGTTAGAAAAGAGAGAGTCTCAGGTAAACCCAAAGAACAGGGGGGTGTAAGTGAGAAATGCCAGTTCCTACCTTTTTCATATCTGAGGACACAGAGGGATATATTAGGGTAAATCAGACTACTCATCCCATTAATTCAACTCCTTTATCTCTGACATGACTCCAAGACAGAATTAACAGTGTAGATCCAGTATTCCAAAGGTACTCAAACTAATTTCTGACTACAGCCCTAGTTTGGATTTCCCTTTGCTTTCTGACAGCTCCATAAAAAAGCCTAGACAGGTGCTTACTTCCTTCGACTCATTGCTTGTTGTGCAAAAGCTCAGAAGGATTTCTTATCTACTACTGAGAAATCAGTGCCAGCAAAATGCTTTATTTCAGAATATAACCATGTTTTACTACAAAGAGGTAATATCCTACTCTTTCAAAAGGCAGGACTTCAAAGAATTTTTGGGAGACTTGACATCTCCTATGCACTGTGACATGTATCTAACTGGGGAGGATCAGATAAGGTCCATTTTATGATAATACCGTTTTACAGCATCCTCCTGGATTTAGTTTGCTGCTCTGGGGTAGTCACTACCAGGAACTGTCTGAGGCATTCAGTTATGACCTATGGGCAAAAGAAAACAATAAAAAATAGTCTGCTGCTTCCCACTCAGAATATGCAGTTTAGCTTTAATATTCTCTTTTTCTCCTGTTATCAAAGGAACCTTTCAAATTCACCAAGAAACCTTTGCTGTTCACTCCAGTTCTGCCAAAAAAAGCTACATCCAGGCCCCTGATGTGTGATTTGCCACATCACCTGGCCTCTTTTTGACTGCTGAGTCCCCTTCCACTTTCAGAGAGAACAACTAATCCAAAAGAAATCTTTACAACATCGGCTTCTTATTATGGCCTTCATCTGCCCATCTCCATAAAAGTCTGAGTGCTTGCTTCCCCCATTCAATACTTCAGTACAAAAACGTGTCTCCTGGGTTTTCTTTTCCTGTGCTTCTCTCTCCACTGGGAGTTTTTGGGGGTGGCAAGAACACCAGATGAGTTGAATTGTACAGGAGTATCCATCTGCCCTTCCCTGACATGCCTTTAGATTCTGTACTTCTAAACCCTCTTAATGAAAATGTCTTTGAGCAGGTCCATGCATCCCACCACACCAACCACATTTCCCCAAACCAGATCTTACTCCTTGTGTCAGATAGGAAGAAGCTGCTATACACATTGCCAAATATTGTTAGATAAGCAGCACATGCAGAAACAGCACTGTAAAGTCTGCTCACAAAAGAACCAGTATTGTGTGAAAAATAACACTGATGTTTCTTTCAGTCTCTTTCAAGTACAAGTGAGGATGAGCCCAACTGACTGCAAATAATTAAATCAAACATTGGAAATTTCTGCATGTTTCAAGCAGGACTAGACAAAAGAAAAGATGAAGGGACTCAGAGAAGAACTGGTTGTTTGTAGACACTTGGGAAGACCCTGTCCCTGTCAAATGGGCAAACAGCCCTTCCAAAGGTTTAAAGCAAAGTCAGCATCAGACGGGGATGCAGAGTGCATCCCTGTGGGCATTGAGCAATCCTGCTGACTGCTGAGCCTCTCAGGGCCTGGAGACTTGCTTGTTATAACCCAGCTTTGCTGCTGTCACTTCTCTTTGATGCTGGAAGAGTTATGTTAACCACACTAGGGGAGAACTGATCTGTTCTCAGATTACTGCAGAGCTAGCATCCACAGAGAGGAAAGAAGCTGGTTTACCTTTATTTTTGTGCATGTAGTAAAGAGTATAACAATAGAGGGAAAATGCCAGGATCAGCTAATGACCACCTGGCTCATGCAAACGGAAAGCCTTGCATAACTGTTAAAACGTCATCATTGTTTTAGGTAAATTATAGAAAATTAATGGAACTCTCTAAGTTACCTGCATAATCTAAAGCATATGATCCATTTTCTCCCTTGGATGTTTCTTCCATGAACGGCTAAATTCCTAAGAACAATGGAGTCTCACTTTTCAACTCAGATGGCTGAGCTTTTGTTTATATTTTTAAATGCTTCTGTGTAAACTCTAAAATTTGTCAGACATCTGACTACTGTATAATAAACAGTCTTGTGATATTAACCACTGCTTCTCATGACAAGGTGAAGGTTAAATTTGATTTTCCTAACAGTACTTACCCTGAATATCATCATTGAATGTGCAGTATCTGTTGCGGTATTTATTGAGGAGACGAAAAGCGTTAGCATTGGCAAAATCTTCAAACTGGATCAGACAATTCATGCCGTACCTGCACATTAAGGGGCAATTTAAAATGGATAAATAGGACAAGATATACACCATTTACTAAGGCAATGTAGCTAGACACTGTAGTGCAGAAATAAAAGTATCATGACAGAAATGCAGCACAGTAACAGCAAACAGGATCACACCCATCCCAAGGGCCACACACTGAGAAATGTGGAGTCACCAGGACACCAGGATTAAATTGCATTAATAATTCAGATGGCTTCTTAATATGTGTACTTATATACCTACATGTACATGCATCTTTGGACTTTTGGCATGAGAAGTTTTCAGTGGTGTGTTTGCAGAGGAGGTTCTCAAAGCAAGGGAGACACTCTTTGTATTGCAGCTGCCACACTGCATCACAGCAAATCTGACTGCAAAGGGGACACCAGTTAAAGAAACAGTACCAGGGGCCCACTTCAACTGTAAGTGGCCAAAAGATGAAAAAAAAATCTGCTTGTAGGATCACGTGGAGTGAGTGTTTCATGGTGGGACTGAGTGGTTCATGGTGTGATTTCACAGCCACACTTCTGTGTTTGGAAATGTTTTTCTCCACTGAGTTGTTTAGCAGGAAACCAGCACGCAATGACAGCTAGTGACCTGTAGAGTGAAAAGGCAGGAAATAATTCCAAACTTTCCATAATTGTCCAGTAATTTCCAGCAATTTCAAGGAGAAGTGTGCAGTTTGTAAATTGGGTAATATTGAGACTCGGCCATATATACACACATTCATCAGTTTGTATGACTCTAGGCTGCATTAAAGCTTTGCAAATAAAATCTTAAATGGGCCATAATTACTAGTTTCTCACACATAAATGTGATAGGATAGTGAGAGAAACTCAGGGAATGAGTAATGCAACTATTAGCAACCTCTGGGCTGCAGGCAGGTGGAGGGGTTCTGAATAGCTGCACTTTGTTAAAAGTAGCATCACCTTACATATCTTCTATTCAGACTTTCCTCCTTTGCCACTGAAATCTGAGGTAGAACACCCCTGCTTTAGTGTAGAAACTGATACTGGATAAAACATACTCCATTTGAGAACTGAGGTTTCTGTCATGAAAAGGTCTTTTCATGGCACTCACAGTGTGGGCAGTCAGGCTCTCCTAGAAGGGCCTTGAATTTTTTATTATTATTATTGTTTTCCACTTCAATTATATCTGTCAGTAAGGAGACAAGGATAAGCACATGCATTATGCTCCTTTATTTTTCCATCCTGAGAATCTCTCTCTTTATAAACCCTCTGGTCTCAAAAAGGGACAAGGGTTGGCTCTAACACTTGATTCCCATTCTCTGTATTTCTTTTAGAAAAGGACCACAGTGGGGACAGAGCTTTTAGAAGGGCCTGTAGCAACAGGACAAGGGGTAATGGTTTTAAGCTAAGAGAGGGTAAATTTAAACTAGATGTAAGGAAAATATTTTTTACAGTGAGAGTGGTTAAAGACTGACACAGGTTGCCCAGAGAGGTAGTGGATGCCCTATCCCTGAGAACACTTAGGGTAAAGGTAGATGGGGCTCTGAGCAACCTGGTCTGGTTGAAGATCAGCTTACTAATGGATGTTCCCCTTATTCATCACTTGGATGTGTAAGGAAAACATGGCTAAGAGGGAGATGACACAGCATCCAGAATATCTGCTAATATCTCACAGCAAATACTTAGCAAATCTTTATGCAAGTTCAGTTGCTATAGAAACTATTTATCTGACACTAGTCTTACTGGTATCACCGAGGAAGTAACATTACTAACTTGCTTAACAAAATCAATTATCTCAGCCAGCATTGATGTACATGTGACCAGCTCTGTGAATTCCCACCTCACTTCACATTTGTGGTCTGCAGCATGGGACAGTGCACAAGTTACTCCTGTTTTCCTCTTTGATCCCTGTACATTAAGCAAAGTACAAAAGAAGTATGGTAGCCCATAAACACTTCATTTCTCTTTCTGCCTCTCAGTATGACAGGACAGTGCTGCAGTGCATGCTCTTCTCACTAAGGTATTTTTTTGAAGATTGTTTTCTTTTTCACTGCAATACATCTACTGAGCTTTTTAAAGTATGAACTCAATTTTTGAGCTTATGTGAGCCTTTGAATAATGTGAAAACTAAACTTTTCATTCACAGAGACCACATAGTGGTCATGGTAAGACCTGATGACTGGATGCTTTAAATGAAAGAACCAAGTATTTCGAATTCACTGTTAAAGATGGGAATCTCAGATCATGATCTTAGTCCTCAAGGGCTACTTACCATACTGAAGTTTTGAGAGAAATTTGAAGAACTTGTGCTACCGAAATTCACTGAAAATAAACACAAGTAGGCAGCTGACTTACTGAGTTGTCTTAGAAATCTACCAGTTGATCTTGCTGCCCTTTTCTAGTGGTACTTTGGCAGCTGCACAAAGTGCTCCATCCAAGGGTGACCAGAGCAGGCTAAGGATGAACTTAGCAATGAGTTTGAACAAACCAGCTGTTGGGGCCATGTGCAGCAACATCTTTGTGAGCATCAACATGATGAGTCAGTTCTTCTGACAGCACAGCATCTCAATATTTTTGTAATTCCTTTCATCCTCAAAGGGATTCAGAGCTCTCTACAAAGAATGTTTGGGTGGCACCCAAAAGTAAAATGTAGCCAACCTGGGACTAGAGCACAGAAGTCCTTTACTATGCAACAAGGCTAAGAAAAGGTCCAACTCAAGTAAAAAGGTGGAGAATACTTGGTACTGCAAAGGAAAAGGGTGTCCCAAGAGCTGCTACATATATTGGAATCCAGCCAATAAAATGCAGTGCAGAATGCAATTTCTTTCACTACCTTTACATAACTAAAATTTGGTTGTGTAATGCTCAGCTGTGTATTGCCCAGCTGGACAATTCTGACTACCCTCCCAGACGATGGAGAGAAAGGGCACATCCAGTAGCAACTTCTTTCAACTAAGTGAAAAATGGAAGTAGATAACATCTCTGGAGATGCCTCTTTCTTCAGAATGTCTGTGAAGGCAGACTAAGATGACCAACCTAAATTTAGATATCTAACTTTAGACACCTAAATTAGGAGAGGTAATCTAATTTTATCTAATTCTCTCAGTTAGGAAGATCTGGTTGGGAACATATTAAATGTATGTCATGCACCTTAGGCCACTGGCTTATCACCCTTTTACTGCAATACAATGCTGCCCTTCAATGTTTGCAATTTCTTTGTTGATGTCTGCAGAAACTGCCCTGTTTCATCCCTTGTGTATGGTGTCCAAGTGGTCCCCTGCCAGCAAGCACAGAAGTACTCGATGAAGCGAATTACACTGGCCAATCTTCCCCATCATAATGTTTTAAAATGAAAACTGATATTGCAAAATTGTATTTAATTGGAAACATTGTATTTCCCACTAAGAAACCAAATTAAATTAAATTCCTTTGGAGGAATCATTTTTAATGAGGTATGCTTTTGCTGAACCTTCTGTTTTGTTTAATACGTGACATCTGATATGAATGTAGTCCCAGTTAGTACCAGCATACTTGCTGTCTACAGGTGCAGGGTGCCTTTTAATAGAAAAAGTGTTAATAAAGTGAGTGTTTGAACAAAGATTTCTGAAGATCCCTTCCAAGACACTTAAATATTCTTAAATTTGAAGCAAGTATTAATGCTGGCCCTGCAGAGAGATCTTCAAAACTGCCGTGACAGGAAGAGACTCTTGAGGTCAGCCTACTTAGTTTGTTGTCAGTTCTCATAGATCCTTCCACTGATCCATGTGACTCATCTCCTAACTTTCAGCTGAGAGCCCTGAAGGAGATTTGGAAACAGATCATCAGGTCACATCAGGACTGAATGTTTTCCAGTCCAGGAAAGGCATAGCCAGCTAAGGTTCTCTCCGGCAATCTCATCCTGGCTGTCAATGATTCATCTTCTCTAGAGCATTCTATGATCTTCTTGGCATGGGACACGAGTAGTTAAACAGCCAAGATCTGACTGCCTTTATCTAAAAGGAAAGTTTAAATGTATGCTGTCAGGATTTCAGACTGACAAGGTACAATGAAACTGAGCAAGTGCCATGGTCCTGTGTGGTTTCTCCCATTTCTCAGTTCTTTAGCTCCCTTTCAAAAAAGGGAAGGTTGTATTTTTTGAATGGTTTTGGGCTCAAAGTGTTGCCATTCCTGTTGAGCACACTGCAGTTTGCATTTCGTGGGATCTCTGCAGTTCTATGTCTCCTTGTGGAACTGGAGCTTTCCCCTCAGCATGAGTCATTCTTACATCTGCAGGCTGTCAAGAAGGATCCTTGGACAGAGGTGTTTTTGAAAGAATTCAGACATGCTGAAACTTGTAACTGGTTACACTACAAGAGGCATTATTTAATACTGTCACCATGTCTCCTGTTGGCTGACAGACCACCATCTGGGGGATCCTGTTCTCTGCCACCTCTGGAATTAATTTACCCATTTTGTAGAATTGGAAACAAAAAGATACACTTTGTCAGTTCTTCCTCATCCAAAAAAATTTACCAGTCTTTCAGGCAAAGATTATATTGCCGTTTCATTACTTTGCTTATTTCATGGTTTTGTGCCACAAATGACCCAAATTATGGCTCTTATACCTTGCAAAAATCTTCCTGTGAAAATAGCCTCACTGGGGAAAGCTTTATAGAATGGTCCCATGCACTCATTTTAGTCCAATCTCCAGCCTTGGCCTAGCAAATCTTGTACAAACAGTACTTTCAATGAAACAATACACTATTGATTAGAATAAGAGTACAAACTGTCACCCTAATGAAGGATAACTTAAGGAGCTGAACACATATAATATTATAAGGCTATTGTAAAAATTATCACCTGAAAATCTTTATTAAGAATTGATCCCTGTTCCTGGGAAACACACAAACATAGGACTCATGCTTTGTTTATCGCTGTATTGTTGTTCTAGTACTGTTGCTATCCACCTACATCTACACAGAACCCCCGAGCTGTTCCAAGAGAAAAGATGCTCTCAGCAAAGTCTGTATCCACTGCAGAGAATGATACACATTTCTCTTGGATGACCACCTGGAATAAGTAGTGAAACAAAAATGTGGAACAAAAGAGCATGAATCCCAGAAAAGGAGTAATGATTACATTGCTTTTAGATTCATTATTCAAGAGATTTCTTAGTTGCCTAAACAATCTCATAATGCAATTTTGTCTTTCATCCTCATTTGTATGTACCTCTTTGAGTTCATTCAGACTCATTATAAGCCATGAGGTCAGAGAGGAAAAAATTCATGAGGCAGCAGTTACCATTTGAGAAGCATCTGACCAAAACTGCCCAAGTCAGAACTTCAAGGGATGGCCTGAGGACCTGTGCAGTGCCTTTGCTGACCAAGAGTTGTTTTTTGATATTTTTTTTTTTTTTTTGTCAATGAGGAGGGAGTATAATGCATATAATGCATTCTTACATGCATGCATAAAAAAAAAAAAAAAAAAGAAAAAAGAAAAAAAAAGTATTTGCAAGAAGATCCTGTTTCTTTACAGAAAGAATCACAAGAAATAAGTTCCAGTCCTTGTCTGAATTTAAAATTGTATAGCACTGCTTTCAGCCATTCATGATGCAAGGCATCTGCTTTGAGGAGCTGCAACTCGTTTCCATAGTCTTAGATAAAACCAGGCAGAGAAGAAACAAATTGTCCTTGCCCTTGTCATCTTATTGCTGCTTGAAACATCAGCAACCAAATTCTGATTTCCAAAACTAAATTATCTGTAAAGAAGCCCATCATCAGAAAAAATATAATGCTTGGCAAGTGCTCAGCATTTAAGATTGGAAAAACAAAGTCCACTCAGGCAAGTAAAACAAGACAAGAACCTGAGTCTCTCTGGTGTCTTGAGGCCAACCTTAGCACTAAATTGTTACTATGATACTTGTGAGGCTTCTCATCAGACCAGCAGCAGTACCCTGCCATACAATTCCTGGCCAAGGCTAGGGGTCAGTTTGGCCAGGCACCTCCTTAAGAGGCCAGCTGGGAGCAGCCCTGTGGAGAAGGACTTGGGGGTACTTCTGGATGGAGAACTGAATATGCTCCCAGCCCAGAAAGCCAACAGTGTCCTGAGCTGCATGCAAGCAATGTGGGCAGCAGGGCAAGGGTGGGGATTATGTCCCTCCTGAGACCCCACCTGGATCCAGCCTCCTGCTCTGGAGACTCCAACACAAGAATAATGTGGACCTGTTGGAGTGGGTCCAGAGGAGGCTATGAAGACGATCAAAGGGCTGGAGCATCTCTCCTACTGAAGACAGGCTGAGAGAGCTGGAGTTCAGCCTGGAGGAGAGAAGGCTCCAGGGGGACCCTGGAGCCGATACAAACTTAGGAACTCTGGGTCCTGGGTTTAGAAATCCCATGGTAGGGAGCTGCATCACAAACCCAACAGGACCCGCTGCCTGCCTCACCAGCATCTTAGGCTACAGACAATTTCTAACATTGGGCAGGAGTCTCACTGGGTTTCTGCCAACATAAACATAGCCACCATGCTCTGAGGCACAGAGCCTGCTGTGGATTCAGCGAGTGCTGCATCAATAAAAGCACCCCTTAAAGCACAAAGGTATCAGGAAATCCCGGAATTGCACATTTTGGAAACTGGGGGATGTGTTAAGGATTGCTGTTCTTAGTCATATGCCAGGGCATCTGCTATGAGCTACTGTTAGAAACAGGATAAGGGGCAAAATAAAGTTAAGATTAATTACAAAGTTCTTGAGGGAAAAAAGAATCTTGAAAGTTCGTAGTCAACTTTCATTATATTCTTTTTAAGGATAAAACTCCAAACAACTATTCTGCACATCCAGTCTCGTGACTTTGAAGCACTAAGACCAGCACTAATGGCTGCTATGACCATTCTAGTGCTTTTATGCAAAATGACATCATCCTGCTTGCAGCTGGCAAGAGGAAGGCACTGCAGCTCCTCAGGTGTGGGCCAAAAGCAGGAGATGCAACCATATTAGTGCTGACCCTCAGATGTAGCTTTGAGCTACTCTCTTAAACCCAGCGAGAGGCACACAACAAGGAGCAGGGCCTCACCCTGTATCTTCTGCACAAAGTATCTTCAGCAGTTTCAGCTGCATCTTACTGAAACTGCTGTGGTTCATCTGGCATAGGTAGAAAAGCCCAGACAAAAGCCTGGAGCAGAGGGCTTTGTGACATCTGTAACTGCGTTATCCCAAAGGATTTGAACTCATGGTAATAAAAGCCACAGTGATCCCTAGCAGCACATCTGGAGCTCAGTCATTCCTCAGTAGCAGAAAATCAAGCTAATGAAAACTAAATACTGTTCTTTGACTTAAAATATCATCCAGGGTCCTAAAGCAGATTACAGATGCTGGCTGATGATCACATCAAGCCAGGACAATGGACAGCTGGGGTGGCTCTTCCCATCACCATCACTTCTCCCTCGTGAATGGTGTCAGAGTCCCTCTGGCCATGGTAACTGGGGTAAACGGGCACAGAGAATATCCACCCTTCATTCCATGAAGGCTGGATGTGGTCTACATGATGCCCAAGGGCACTAGTGATAGTGTGCAGACCTCCTAAGAGACACACAGATGCTAGGAAGTGACTTTGAGGGTTAGCAGTACATGTGAGGGCATTTGAAGCCCATCAGTGCCTAGATAATGGTGCCTAGAAAATAAAGTCTAATCTTTCAGGATCAATTATCCAAGTTAACTAGAGCATGTGAAGAAATAACATGGGGGTGTATCTGTACTAGTGATTTTGTTTCTGGAAAGTGCTGGTGAATTTGTGATCCATGACCCTGGAGAACTGCTGAAACAGAGGTGACTTCTTTTCAAAAAGGTTCTGATTGTTGAAGAGCACATGAGACCTGGCTTGGTATGTTTGTGAGTAAAAAGTACTGGGAAGGCATTAGGCAAAGAGAAATCAGGTAAGCAACATACACAAGAAAAAGAAACTCAGCAGAGGTATCTTTCTTTTTCCATCTGAGAAACTGAACACTTGATCTCCTGATGTTTTTTGTGCTCTGCCTTCTGGCACAGGCTGACAGAAAGCTTGTTCCCCTGGTCACTCTGTTAGTAAGCACTGATGGGAAAGGAAAGGGGAGTGAAGTTATGACAGGTTAATGAGGCTTTGTTGACACGGTTTGCTGGCATGGGGAACTACATCTCGTAGAGTCTCAGGCTTGCACATTTCACATCTACCAGCCAGCGACTGAGGCTAGAGCTCTAAATGGAGGCTGGGGTTCTGGGACAGGTCTGGCCCCTTGGAACATGATGAAAGCTACACAAGCATTAATTTGATGAGCTATTCACGCCCCAGAAACTCTGGGGTTTACTCTGATTATAATCCTTGGACACTTCAGGTGAATACTTATTTCAGCCTAAAGAAATGTACCAGGTTAAGAGCGAAACGGACTTGTCCTTTGCCACAGTTACTGAGCAGATGGAAAACTGAAGCAGTGCCTTTTCCCATGTGAAGCATATTGCTGCTCACTGTGAGAAAACAGCAATTTCTCAGGCTGCTTCATTCAGACACAGGTAGGCTCAATGGGTCAGATTTTGCAGGTAGCTGCTTCCCAAGAGGAGCAAAAACCATAGCTTAGAGCTGTTGTTAAAGAGCTTAGTCATTTCACACATTTTAGGTGAAAGAGTAATGAATGGTGGTTTAGGCAGCAGGAAAACACAACAATTTATCCAGCTGTTCCAGAAAAAGCTTTTCTTCCTAAAATTGCCCAGGGTACCTACACTTTATTTCAAAATATTGGAATTGCTAACTCTGAACCCTCAGGCACACACCTCGTTTCATTACTAGGTGGGTACTATGAGACCAGGAGTCCTTTCTACTGACTCTATGGGTCTCCAGCAACAGAAATTTAACATCTGTTTGATATTATTATTCCATTAGATTATTAAATCTTCTCTCCCTTGGCTTTTTTGTGGGCTCCAACACATTCCACTTCAGTGACAAATGTCCCTTGAGCCAGCAGTACTTTGCAGGGTGGGAGGTACCTCTGCAGAGGAACTGACAAATGGTTTCCATGAGAAGTTAAAGTACCCTCAGGAAGTAGACAGAATTTCTGCATGAATATCAAGATGAAAAGGAAACCCCCAAATTGCAAGGGATTTGTGGCAAAAAACCAAAAGGTTCCTCCCCAAGTAACTGAATTTTCATGTGACATTACAGACTTGCATAAGAGATTGCAGCAGCTCATACTCACAGGTTGCCTCAAAAGTGGAAGCAGGCTACAATAGAGCAGCATGCTCTTGACCTTCTGAACAATTTCTGCTTCCTTTTGTAACAGAAGTGAGAGCTCCTACTGGGTTGAATCCAATCATTCCAGTGGAAATTTGAGACCAAATGAACCTGCTTCATATGAGTTTGCCAAAGCCAGGCTGATAGCGGGATTATTCACTAGCCCAGAGTGCATAAGGATCACACTCCTACAATGCTTTAAAGTACACTGGTGGTCAGGATAATAATATAGGGTAATGGCTCTTTCTGCTCTATGATCTCCAAATACTTTACAGATGTGAATGGAGAAGTGTAAAGCAGAATTTCCCAGCCCCACTTTGCTGAGAACTTTCAGGGGCCTTACTGTGTTCATGGAATTCATCCTGGTTAAGGGAAATAGAAAAGTGGGGACAGGGGCCCCAGGAACTTGATTACCAATACTTGGATGAAAGCATTAGACATGACTTCACAGCCTCCCAAGATAAGAGTTCATTGTTTCATGGTCTTCTCCCTTCAATGTGGAGATTAGCTCATGTAAACTAAACACAGGAAAATAACAGCCAATCCTTCCTCTCCAACAGCAAGCATGGAAAAGGCAAATTGTCTTTAGTGGGTGCAATGAGCTTTGCATTTAACACCACAAGCATAAATCTCAGAGCCAAATTTATGATGGCTGAGACCATCATCTGCTTTCTCATTCTGTTGTTCCCATTCTATCAACACCAACACTGCAATACCCCCATGGTCTTCTGGCCAGAAAAAAAGCAGGATAGGGTTTTCCTGAAGGATTAATTAGTGACTACAATGAAAATAAACAAAACCCCCACAAATCAACCCTGATGACCCTTAAATCATTTCTGCTTGTCTCTTGTGATTTCCTAGTTGTGTTTTACCAGCTTTCTGGCCTCTAAGATTTTCTTCTCACTAGATAATACACAAAGCATCTAACATAATACTACAGCGTAATCAAATGACATTTCAGTCAAGATTCTTTATCAAATATAAAGAGGGTTCAGATGTGACTAGATAGTACTCTGCATTTCTGCCCCTATTTCCTCCACCCACAGCCAGCTGGGCACTCATTCCATGTGTACACCCATCCTTCTCAGTGGATGGGGAGGTGCTGTGTCAGACACTGCTCATGGTGCCTCCTGCCTCCAGGGAGACAGGGAACTGTGAGGTGATGACACATGTACCACCGCTCCCTCCCCTTTGTGCAGGAACACACACACACATCCAGCTGCCTGGAGACACACAGGGAGGGTCAAACATAGCTCCTTCACTGGGAAGAAAAGACAGGCAGCAGCTTGGCAATCAGGCACAGACTGCAGCTCTCTGCTGCTCCTTATCAGTATCATCTGCAGCTTTACGAAAGGGGAAAAAAGCTGCTTATGAGCTTGTAGTTTTCCAAATGTTTTTCCTTAACAATTGTCCTCATGTTCCTTCTTATGATAATCTCCTTGGATCATCATGGAGAGTTTAATACATTTTCTTTTATTTTTCAGAGAGGTGCACAGGGCTGAGGTGGTAGTTCTGCTCTTCCATATTAAACTTCCTAGTACATCAGAGACCCTCTATCCCAGTTAGTGAGATGAATGGAAGTATGCAGCTGGTCTGTCGCATACTTATAATCTTGGCCTTCTCACTCCACAGACTTAAAAACCAGCAGGAAAATTCCTATTTTTGACAAAGCCATAAAGAGGCAGTCTGCAGACTCCACACTGTGTGAAGGAACATGCCATTTCCATTTAGATGATTTCCTTCACAATGGCAAGAGCTAGAAACTTCCTTTCTAAAGTGTAAATAAACCAAAGTTTAGGTTCTGACTATCTGAATGAGGCTCATAAATACATGACAGAGGCCAGACACAGCCCACAGGACAGATGTTTGACACCTCTGGCTTATGTGGATAGGAAATGCTTATAAATAGTCAGTCCCATTTCAGTTGTCTGAAGACAAATATTTTTGACACAGAGTGCTCAAGCATAAAGAGTCATTTACAGACCACCCAGGAGACTTGCATTGAAATGACCTTCCTTTGCTTGGATGATCAATTATACTGATGTTTATTTCAGGAGTTGCAACATTTGTTCTTAAATGGAAGCAGCCCAGAGGAGGCATGTATATAACCCCACTTACTTGTTGGTAACTGCCTGCATAAACTCATCAATCAGTTCGTCGTACTGCTTCCCACGAACCCGCTTGTGTTTCAGTCCAATATACAGTGGATCATTCAGGAGAGCCTAGGACAAAAAGCAATTCTGTTGACATTGTCTCTTCTGTTGGATGGACAGAGATTTATGTCCCAGACTACCAAAAATTTTTTTCTGATGTAGTCATGTTACTTTTACTTCGCCAGCTCACGCATCTCCTCCCAAGCAGGAAGTGTTTCCGTAGGAAGCTATGGCCTATCTTTTAGCATAAATAAAGTCAGAGGATGCAACAGTTCTTGACTGCCATAGGAAATGGAGCTCTGCATCCCCAGATCAGCTCTACCAAAGGCTCTCTGCCAAAGTGCCTCACTCCTAGTGAATAAAACTGACCCTGTGTGGGGGTGTTCACTGTGCGTCCAGTTCTTAATTTTGCACAGAGGGCAGGACAGCTGTTGACCACAAACAGTGCTTTGTGTAATGAAGATCACCTGATGTAACTTGAAATGATGTGTCATTTAGGCCTTTTAGGTGACAGCACAGCGGTGACCACAATCAGTGATCAGATGGCAGAATGTTCCCAAGACCTGCACCTGCCTCAGTTATCTGGCAAGTATAAAGTCAAGGTATTTTCATACAACAGATTAATTTATAATTTAGTTCCCATCAGGAACATAAAATCAAGCCATTCCTCCAACCAGTCCAGCAGATGTTAAATAAACAGCCATAAGCACCTAAAAAGGATGGGGTCAGCATGGCAATTACAGGACAAATGCTGGCAGGACACAGGTGGGCCAACATCTCTGAGAGTTACTGCAAAGGAATTCTACTTCCCTTCCATTTTCAGGAACTGAACTATCCATGAGGGGATGATGAGCCATCTCAAACTTATTGTCCTGCAGACATATAGCCCTAAATATTGGCAGGTATGCTAATATCAGATTTGTTTTTACAGCCACAGCTGTTTTCCCTTAGAAGGAAAGGTGAAAGAGGTTTTCCTGTGAGTTTGATACATTAGGGCTCTGCAGGGCCACCAAACAGAAAGGCGACCCATTTGCATAGCTCCTGCAGCATCATATGCTCCCTGTTCATGGAGTGCAAAATTCTGCCACAGACAAGATAAGAAATGCCGAGGTCTGAAAAGAGATTGATTTGCTGAAAGTGTATGGACTGTCAGAAGAAGAACCTGGCAACTGATGCTAAAAATATAATAAAATGGCTGTATTTACTGAGGTCTATCTAAGGTTCATGTGTTAGCAACACAGTCACCCTTGGCTCACCAGGTGTTAATGGGCAGAGATGAACAGGATGAATGCCTGTAAGAGGTATCTTATTTATGCACTGATAAATGAGTTTAGTTATGGGGCAGGATACTCCTAGGATGTGCTTAGGGTTCAGTTAATCTGGGTTTATGCACAAGAGAAAGCAAGGAAATTGCCATCACAGAGAAGTTCCTAAACACATAAATTACATCTAATTTTGGGCAGAAGAAAAAGGGTCCAAGACTGATCCTATAAGTCCCCTTTTCTGATGCCATCTGACCCTTGCAGAGGCCTAAAAATCATTGGTGCCACTTTGGATTTTAGTGTCTCCTGTCTGCTGAGACAGGAACAAGACAGAAATACACCATCAGATGCTTTTCATGGGAAGGGCACTTTTACCCAGGTCCCTCTGGGATAAGCTCCAGCTAGGAGGCTCAAAGCACTCATGGCATGCAGATTAGCATGGAGGATACGGAAGAGATGGATGATCCAAAGTTAAGTACAATGTTCTATTGACTGGAGACTGCAGGAAGTGAGAGACTGAGACTTAATTCCCGCTTTAGCCTCAGAGGGTCCAAACTCAGAGTTCTCCCTTTTCAGGAAAGACCATGAATCAGGCTGAGATGAGCACACCCTGTATTCCACAAGTCCCTGACAGGCCGCTATGCTAAAGGGGTAACAAAATCATGGGTCCAGAGACCAAAGACATAATTGAGATTCTCAGAAGTCATCTATGGGCACTGATTTTGCATTCTCTCATTCTTTTCAAGGGTCCAGTGTGAGAGGCTTGGGGCAGGACTGAAAGGGGTGCAGAATATCTAGCTGTCCAGTTAGCATCAGAATGACTGAAAATATCAGCAATAATTCATCTTCATACACAAACTCAAAGCTCTTACACCCCAGATTTTTTATGTCCCTCAAGAAATGTCTGTTTGGTTTACACGAGGTCATGTGAAGCACAAGTACATTTTACAAAAATGGACAAACCCAGGCCATCACAAATCGCTATATGATATTAATTTTAAAAAGACATCCTCACAGATGTCCATTCTGGCATTGTTGAAATGTTTCACTTTGGCCTTTCTGAGCCAGAGTCATAAGGCAAAAATCTGCAAACAGATGGAGTCCTCTTGCTTGGTTATCATGTGCAGTAACATGTGCAATCTAACAAAACAGTGAAATTAATCATTCCCAAACCACTCACCAGGGACTCTCCATTTCTGGAATATAGTCATCTCTACACAGACATAAATATCTGCCTGTTCCCTCACAATTACCAGAGGAAGAATCATTCTGGGACTTCCTGTAAGAAGCCTGTCCACTCACCTTGCCATGCTGAAAGGTGGAGCTGAGCTTTCAGCTCCAGCTGGTAACTGAGGCTCTGAGTCTTCTCACCGGGGACCATGGGTCTATTTCATGTTTATTTCAGTTCCTCATAAGAACAAAAGTTTCTCATGCATCAAACAGGAATTAAACTGTCCCACTTTCCTGCAGGGCTGGTCTAGCCACCATCTCATCTCAGATGTCTCCAGCTTTGTCTCCACATTTAGAGAACTGGCCTCACTTAAGCACTAATCTTGATTCATTCTCCCCTATGTCTGATTTATGAAAAATTGTCTTACCTCATTGTCTGTGCCAACATCCAGTAGAACAGGGAGACATTGTTGTGGGTTAACTCCACCACAAGCTGTGTACAAAGCAAGTTTTCCAACTGGGATACCCATGCCGTAACTTCCTAGGTCTCCTAAACCAAGAATCCTCTCTCCATCTGTCACCACGATAGCCTAGGAGGATCAAAAGAGACTGTTGTATGGGGCTGCCAAGGCTCTAGAAGCAAAACCAGCTCCACTCTTTCCACACTGATGCCACTTTGCAGATGCACTGTTGTTGTACTACGACATGAAATAACTCATGCATTCACTTAAGATGTAAAAGAAGGAAAAGAGGAAGTTTTATTGACTATTGACTATTATTATATTGACTTTGCAATATATAGAATTCTAAAAGTGACAGTGGATTGGAGGGTGAAATTGCCACCTCTCCAACCACACTGGTCAAACTAACAGTTTATCAATTCTCTCTTCTCACAAAGAAGAATGTAAAACAATAATTATTTACATGAACAGTGTGTGAGAACTCTAGTAGAAATATGTAGATATTAGAAGACATAGAAAACTTTAAAAAAAACAGGGTGACACACTGTGAAATGGATATTTGCTCCTTGTCTACAACAGCATGTTAATTAGCTGTTAGCAACAGGATGCTGCTCATTTTTGGGGGTAGGTGAAAGTGTGGTTAACAGGTAGGTAGTACCTCACATTGTGGTACAACAGCAACTCTGCTGGAGAACACTTCCATTCACTGTAGCAGCATGGGTTTTTTTTTTTTTTTTTTTTTTTGCATCCCCAGCTGTACTACAAGAAATATTACAAATGAGATCTAGCCTTGATTTTTTTCTTCTTTTTTTTCTAGAAGGATAAAGTGTGCTTAGGAACTGCATCTGTGGAAGAAACATATTTCTGTGTCCTTCCTTATTCAACATAAACTATACACATATTTGAACTTTTTGCTATTGGCTTTTCCTTTTGAGTCAATGTGAAGTGTTAGCAATGAGAAAGTCTCTTTTTGGGTGGGCTCCATCTGGTTTTGGGTGTGCGCTCACTTCTTTACCACACCCAGAGGATGCAGTTGGGATTGAAAGGCAGTAATGGGAATAGGGAAAGCAGCAAGCATATGCACTGCTACAGGTTTATCCTGAAATAGAGTTAATATTCCAACTATGCAGAGAATATTAAAACAAAATTAAGTTCTAATGAATCAAAATATTTCTTTGGAGCACTGATCCCCTTTCATCCAAATAAGTGTTCTCAGGTAAACCTAAAAACCTTTCAATAGCATTTAGATATCTATCAGAGAGAGAAGAATTCTTCAACCTAGGATGTGCTGCAGCACTCTATAGTTACTAAAGCTTCTCAAGGCAACACTGACAAATGAATCAGAACAGAAAATACAGCATGGGAGAAATGCATTGCCATTTGTAAGAGAGGGGGAACTGGAGTCACGTTTGTTTGTGGCTCTTTGGATTTGAAAAACACCCCAAAAAAGGGCACATGTTTTGTGAGCACCTGATATACCAGGACATTATTGGTTTTATTCACTCATGTTCATATGATCAGAACTCAAGAAATAGGACATTAATCTCTGGCTGAGCAGGGCAGATCCTTCTACCTGAATGTAGGAGGTTATAGGTTTAACAGTTAGGAACCTGTTTTCTACTTCCATCTGTGATACAAATTTTCTTGATGACTCTAGTGAAACCACCGTATGAAGGTTAGGTGTGCAGTTTATGACAGCCATCTAAATGCATTCATTTTTCTTTAGCTGGGCCATTGTGAAGGAAAAAGTACAAGACTAAGGAACCAGAGAGAAAATTGTCAAGGGAAGGCACTCCTGAGATGCCCAGAATTCCAACCAATATTTCGTCATGTCAGGATTCATTGGCCATCCTGGAAGAGACACAAACCCCCCACATTCCCACATAAGTATGAACCAGAAATGGTTTCTTCTCACTTGTTGGCTTCTGGTACTATGATTCTTTCAAGGCAGCCCAGCTTTGACAGGAGGGTTGAAGGTGTGGCTCATTAGAGCTTGGCTGAAGCTTTGCTAAGCTAAGCAGAGCACCAGCACCCTTCCAGCCCTTCCAGGCAGAGGATTCAGGGTTTGGCCCAGATTTCCCATTTCTACATTGTTGCCATGAAGCCCTAATGAGCCAAATCTAATGAGCAAAATGTGGGCAGCATCTCCAGGTATTTCTGCACTATCTTTAGTGGGTGGTGTTCAACAGTGGGGAGTGTTCAGCCTTAAAAAAAACCAAACAAACTGGCTCCCTCCAGGGACTTAGATGCAGTCCAGGTGCCTCCCTACTTATCTCAAAATCTTGAGTGTTCCGATGCCTACCAGTTCAGACATGAAGAATGCTGTGCACAAAGACACTGGGAACCATGTGGTCCATAACAGTGAGACTGCTAAAATGAGCTGCCTTTGTAGTCTGGTAAACCTGGAAAGTAGATAGTCTGAATCTCTTTCATGGACCATTGCCCTTCTTATGGTCTGTTTTGGGTGCCAGAGGGGCTGTTTCAACAACAGCCTCTAATCTTTCTGTGCCAGTTTCCCCATCTGCAAAAACATTTCTATCAGCCATAATGAATTCTGCTCACAGTTCTGAGTTGGAAACAAATGGAAATACTGAGTTTGTTGGACAGAACAAGGACAAAATACCTAGCCTGCCTCTCTTCTCCATGGTTCCAAACACAAGTTTGTATGACTGTGATCACTTTTTCAGAAAATAGGTTAAATTTCCATTTTTTTCCCCTTGGAAATGGAAAATGCTTGCAAGATTTTCTCAGTTGCCAAACCTTTGTTCTTGGAAGAAGCAGATGATTGACAGGGGACCAAAACTCTGTCAATAGCCATGGAAATTCCCAGGAAGATGTACTTTCAGACTGATAGAGTAAGGTGAGGTGACTGGCAAGACCTGTCTTAAGTGTTGACTTCATTTCATGCCAGGGACTTGCCCAGCCCCGAGCTCTAGTGAAAAACACTTCACAAGAACACTTTTTGGGTGGGGTGTCAGTAATATTTTCAGCTGCTGGATATCAAATATGATTTGCAGAGTTGCCAGTGTTCTTGATGCTGCATGACTCACTGGATTTGGGAAGGAGTCCCACAATCATGCTAATTACAGAGATATCTTAAAGAGCTTTGGTACAAGTTAACCACACAATTCTTCAATACGCATATCTTGCTTTTTCACTACGGTCCCTATTCTGTGCAAATTTATTATCATGCACATTTTTTTTCATTGACCAAGATCCTGCTACCTGTGAAAGAGAGAAAAAGTTGTTCTTGACTGCAAACATACATGATAAAGTCTTTGAACTCCCAGCTTGACTGGAAATTGAAACTGAAGTTCAGCCTGAAAATTGGCTTAGGAAGAAAAGCATTCTTTGCTTGTCATTTTAAACAGTCAGTTATGTAAATGATGCCAAGCAGTTCTACTAAATATCCCATTTTGCACCAAACTGCCTGTAATTTCCCAGTCCACAGAAGACATAGCACATACCTTAACATTTTCTTCAGGCCAAGAGTTTAGCATTGTTGCAATGTGGCCTCTGTCATGGATGGTGATAAACAATCCCCTAAGAGAGGAGAAGAAAAGGAAAGAAGGAGAAGAAAAATAAGCCTTGTAATAAAACTAGTAAATCCAAGATAAAAGGAAACAGGTGGACTTGAAAATGGAGGGATGTAAACTGCTGAGTACAAAACCAGGCAACTCACTGATACAAAAATGAGACCTCAAGGGACTGCTAATAGCAAGGTAAATTCTTATTTTCAAACCAAAAGTCTCAATGTCCTTAATGGCAACTTCATTCAGCAGCCACCAGTGTTGCATATTTAACACTTGTGAAACATCTTTGCTTCAGGGAGCAAACTCTGCCTTAGTGCAGAAGTGTTTTCTAGTTAAAACAATTTTGATAAATGCAGTGGAGTCTGATGGTTTTGCCATGAGCTTGTTACTCATTCTTTCAAATCCTGGCCATCCAGACAAGACAGTGAAAGCATGATCCTTCTCACCCAGCTACCAGGGTCAATGATGGGGTGGCTGCTCCAGAGCTAGATGTTTTGGGTCACCTCTCTAGTCCACAGAACTCCAATCCAACTGGATCAGAATCTGCCATGACATTTGCTTTGATCAAGCCAAACCTGCTCTTGCGACAGTGTTTCTTTTTTCCCCATGAACATCTGATCCTAGTTTTTGACATTTACCAAGTGAAAATCATGAAAAATTACAAGAAGTGAAACAGAAAAATAAATGTTTGGATGTAACTTCAGTGTGAAGTGTTTATATGGACAATAACAGCTGATTGCACTAAGTTTGATCACTTCTCAATGCAAAGGTCTTCGGGGTTTAAACAAAAGTGCCTTCTTTAAATAAAATCAGGATCTGGAAGAGATCATTTTTGAAACATGTTTTAGATTTATGGTTTATTTATTTTTTTTTTTTTGCCTCTCTGCTGTTGTTATCAAAAAGAGTATCTGCAGGGATTCTTTCAATACCCAGGACAGTATTATTTACACTGACTGATCTCTGCTCTGATACTCTGGGATTTTGCTGAAGTTCCTTTTAGGCTGCACTAACCCCAAAAGATGCAACCTTTCCTCTATACCTATATCAGGGAAAATTGCTTACATTGCTCACAGTGCTGCCTAATCAGTGCAAATCAAGGGCTCTAACTCGAGGATTGCCCTTGGCAGAAGGATGCAGCCATTCTCCTTGCCTTGTTATCGGCTCACAAGAGCAGGAGTTGTGCCAGCAATTAGCAACAGTTGGAAAAAAGGAGAGATGCATTTTTGTTGCTTACATCTCTCAACTATTGCTCAGCCCCAGAAAGTTCAGATCCGGTCATGGTTTGGGCTTCTAATGTGAAACATTAGGGAGAAGAAGCTTGAAAACAACTTCCATTGTAAGGCCATATGAGTGATGGATAATAAAACATAATTGGGCTACTCACTCTGGCAAGGACATATCTCACATGACTCTTCTAGGGCACAGATATCTTCCCACAGTCAGCTGTGGGATTCCTAATGAAAATACCCTTTACTTCGAAAAGAAGAAAAATAAAAGTGCTGACTTCAACACTGATCAAGTCACAATCACACAGACAGATCAGAAAGGCAAAAAAGGAAAATAACATTTCATTTATTCAGTGTAATTCTTTAACACTGTGCCAATAACCAATGAACTAATCACATACACATGGCTTGCCTCAAAGGCAGTATTCACAGATGTCAATCTTCATAAAAAGGGAGTACTGTACTGCTGCCATCTATGTTTAGAAAGCAGTTATTAACTGGGAATTAAAAGTGCAAATTAGTAACATCACTGCATATATTTCAGGTTGTGATACTCTTTTATGAAGAATGCTACTGTTTGAAGGTAACATTTTCCATACACAATGAAGACATCTATTAAGTGTTTAGACGTGTGCCTCATACACTCACATCTCTTCAGTACTGAAGGGAGTCCACCACCTATTTAACCTTTGAAAAACATACTGAGCTCACAGCAGAAGCTGAACCCAACTGTCTACCCACTGCTGGTTGGGCAGCTTGATGGAACTGAGAGTTGTTTCATATAAAAAGTGGAGAGGGCAGCTACCCAAAGCCCCTTGATTCTGACCCTTGCATTGGGAGGGCAGCGGGCTGGTCTTCAATTCCTGCTCGGGATTTGCCAGCAGAGAGTGTTCAGCTTGGGTTTTCCAAAATCTGATGACTGTTCTCACTATGCTCCTTGGGAATAGGACTTTCACAGCTGTCATCAGATTGGCTTGGTTTAGATAGCCTGGTTGGTGACTGAGAACCAAGCATGGAAGAGACAGCCCTCCAGAATTTGTGTTTTCTTCCCTATTATTATGTATTTGACGCTAATTGCTCCTTACTTTACTTCAGGCAAAATCAGATGGCTTATTTTAGACTAACACCCTAATGGCACTACCAGCTTTGCAAGGGAAACCATCAGGAAGAGCAGAAATGGTGATCCATGGGGAAAAGTGGGGAAAGTGACCTTTCTCAGTGACACATCAGGAAGTGGGCATGTATCTAAGCGAGCCTCGTATTTCACTAATGCTGAATCTGAGAGCCAAGGGCCCAGATCCAATAAAACACCTAAATTTCCAATCTCTTTAGGCAACCAGCTGAAGCAAGTCCCTGAATCTGGTTGAGGCTCTGTGGCCGCCCTTTAGGTGTCAAGCATTCAGAAGGGGATCCTGGAGAGCTGGAAATCCCTTTGCAGATGGAATATGCAATGACCAATTCTGACAGGCATTTGAGCAAATCCCTGCTTTTTTTTGAGATGCAAAGGGAAACATGGACATCAGGCTTCAGACTTGGGGGTCACAGGTATGTCCTCATTTTGTATGATCCCCAGGAGAGTTGTGTTCTCCCTCCTGACAATACCTTACCCACAGAGATGAGCTGGCCAATTAGTTAAATAAACATGCTCCAAACTGGCAGAGGGTTTATCTGTCCGAAAATCCCTTCTGCAAGACAGGCAGAAAGAATAGACAAGCTCCACAAACTGGGCTCAGCAAAAGCTTTGCTGATGAGTGAACAGAGAAGGGTAGCAGCCAGGCTTGTCCCAAGGACACACAAACACTTTACTATGAGCGTGGTGAGGCACTTGAACAGGTTACCCAGAGAAACTGTGGATGCACCTTCCCTGGAGGTATTCAAGGCCAGGTTGGATAGCCTCAAGCAAGAAGGTTTAGTGGAACGTGTCCCTGTCCATGGCAAGAGGGTAGACTATATGATATCTCATCATTTCCAACCCGAACTATTCTATGATTCCATGATTGTAGGAGAGGTAAGAAGAAAAAAAGCTTATTTCTGCCTTTGAGAACAGCAAGGTAGAGCTCTGAATACTAAGAGGAACAGAATGGCCTACGTGGACCAGTAGTAAATAAGAAACATCCAAGTGGCAACAAAATCAATTAACCTGATTTTTTCTGTGGAAAAGATGCAGCCTAAGTCTTCTTAAGGAGAAATGAAATCTCAGCAACCTTTATCATCTTTATTTTGTCTTTATCATTACATCTGCTCCAACTCACTTGGGATTATAGTTGATAAATTGCTTCAGAGGAACAAAAAGAAATGAAGCAGTTTTCCTTGCATCTCCTTGGCACTCAATAACAAGGATTCAATTAAAATGTAAAGTAAAAAATGTAAGTAATTTGATCAAGTCACGTAACACAGGCATGGTGTGAGGCAGAGATACAATGTTTTTCCAGACCAGAAAACTCACCTGTGCCCAGGAACCTGCCATTCTACATGGGTTTAGTCATGCATGGGGACAAAATTACAAGAACTAGAGCTTAGTAAAAATTAACTACCTCAGCAATTTCAATCAAGAATGTAGATGCTGTACCATTATTTCTGGTTAAATAGTAACCTTCAGAGAGCTGTTAGCTTCGTGGGGGTAATTAAAAGTGGGGAGTGCTTCAGCCTGCATTCATTAGGGTTTCAGAGCTGCAGTCTCATATTCAGTCCATTAACGTCACAGGTTTCACTACAGCTGCCTTTGGTTAAGGGGGAAGTCAAACTAGATTTTAGTGTGCCACTGAGCACGTCTGTAAGAGTCCAGGAAACTTCAAGGAGAGTTACAGCTTCTTAATTTGTCACTGAGGCAGTATTTCTGTCTGGATATCAGCAAATCGAGTCAAACTGCCTGAACTGGACTGCAGGATGTAGCAAACTGCAGGTCACTGCAGAATCCATCAAAGGCCCTGAATCATTCACCCACAAGACCTCTTCTCATCCGTGAGCCAGGGCCCTTATCTTTTCTTTTCTGGTTTTATCCTGAGTTCATGGCAGTACTCCAGGACTTGCAAAACTACACAGTGTACCATGTGAGCCATAAGAAGAATCCTGCCCTGAGCCCCAGTACTGGTTAGGTCTTGACCACTCTGATGGCATTCTGGAAGTCCCACAATGACAATTCCTTAACTACAAGGGAAATCATGGAAAAAGTTCAGAGACAAAGAACACATGGCACATTTGATACCTAGATGAAGTGGTACTAGATACTGGTGATGGCTTTTTGGAATAACATTTATATTTTTTACAAGGACATGTAGTGATAGGATAAGAGATAATAGCTCTTTCAAACTGGAAGAGGTCAGGTTTAGATTAGATATTAGAAAGAAATTCTTTACTGTGAGGATAGAGAGGCACTGCAACATGTTGCCCAGAGAGTTTGGGGACTTGTCATCCCTAGAAGTGTTCAAGGCCAGGCTGGATGGGGCTTTGAGCAATCTGACCTAGTGGAAGGTGTCCCTGCCCGTGGTAGGGAGGCTGAAACTAGATAATCAGTAAGGACCCTTTTAACCCAAACCATTCCATAATTCAATGATTCTTTTAGACATTTGAGAAGGAATTGGTTTTAACATGTTTCATATTTTAGAAAAAAGAAATAGCCATTAATCCTTTTATTCAATAGGAAGTTACTTCTTTAAAAAAGCTAAGTAGTGTTCCCTTTTCTGACAGTCCTGGTTAGCAATGCTGACATGTCAGCTATTTCCCATTAGAAACAACAGTGGAGCCAGCAGTGCTATCTCTAAAGAGCTATTGTTTGTTTACAGAGAATGTTCATTCCCCAAAGCTCAGAGGGGAGTGAAAAACATTATGCAATCTGTCCTCACAGCTCTTAATATTTCCTCACTTCCCTCCTACCCAGAAGTATCTCCCTCTCCTAATGGCTTTTCCTTGGCAGCTACCAATGTTCCTATGGCTGTTTGCAACCCTTCTGGTGCAGTCTTGCCGCACTGCTGCCTCTGAGGCGAAATCAAACAGAAATCCACTGCAAAGCTTCATCAAGCTCCATGTAAAACCTCTGGCCATGGCTGTGCTCTTCTTCCAGTCTTGTCCTGTGCTGTGGGTTTGGGCAGCATTTCTATGACTTCAGTTACCTGTTTACATCTATAAAATTAATGGCCTTTTTACACATATCATATATTAGTGATATATATTTTACTCAGCAATTATACCCACCAGTATTCACATCACACTACTCAAAAGCCAGAAAACAGCAGAACAAATGATGGCACTGGATCACTGATACATATACTAGCATGAAGCAAAAGGACATCGCTCCTTGATTCGCCTGAACTTCCCTGACAGGCTGAGACTAAAGATGCTTGCATATTTAAGATCCATGGAGGAAAAGAAAAACCACCAGAAGGATGTAAAAAGCTCCTAAGTTGATAGGAGTTGAAAAACACAACCCCTCCCACTCAATTATTGCAGCTTCATCCTTTTTCTCACTCACATCTCCAAAGGCCTTCTCTCTGAATAATAAGATACTCAGTATTTGACCAGTGTTATCCAATATTTGCTGACACTGCAATGGTCAGGTTTTCTCAGGGTTTGGTATACAGCAGGAAGAACAAAAAAAAAACCCAAAAAAACCAACCAAACAAAAAAAACCCAAACAAAAAAAAAAAACCAAAAAAAAAAAAAAAAACCACACAAAAAACCCCCCAAAAAACACCACCTCAGCTGAAAATTCCACATGCTTTCTGCACAGAGATCAGTCCATCAGCCTTGTTTATTCAGAAAGGAAGTGTCTTCTTTAAGGGTCTACCAGGTTTTGCCTTATATAATTACTTGTTCCTGAGAAGAGGAACTGATGGAGAGAAGATTAAAATGGTAGCTAAGGCCTCTAATTCTCCAGATACTCCTCAAACAGCCAAGGAAGGGTCCTTCCAAGGAATCTGGCTCCTTGTATGTGTGCTGCCATATCAGTTCAGTGAACTGCAAGATTAAAGGTAACAAAACTCAAGCTTTGTTTGATTTTCTTTACACTTTTGACCTTCTAGTCTGGGTGCTAGTCTCCCCAAATGAGGAGAACTTGCCCCACAAGTGAGGAGATGATAAAAATGACCATGTAAGCTAATGTTAAGAAAATGCACATATTCCCAATACTTAAGCAGGCATCATGAGCAAGTGTTTTTATCTGGATAGGAATGGCTCATTCTTGGAATACTAATAAAGGTTAAGCGTCTCACTGAAGGTGATGAAATTCTACTCACATAAAAGTCCTTGAGTGTTTTAACTTAATTCAGCCTGGATTTCCCTTTGAAGACATAGGAAATCTTGGGAATCCTTGCTTAAAATGGGAAATAATTGCTTAAAAAAGCAACAAACAAAAGAGATCAGTCAGATCTTTGCCAGCATCCCAGCCTGCACCAGTTAGACAGTCATGAGAAAGTTGTGAGACAGCAGCCAGAAACCTACAGTGAGTTATAAGGTTAGACAGAAAATGGCTCTGACAGGCATGGCACAAGCTGACCTTCTGCAGTGATCACAGCCATTCCTTACACAAAGGCATGATGCTCTCAGAAAATCTGGAGCGAGACCGTCTCAGAGTAACATTGAAATCCACATGTCAAATTTGTTTTCACACTGAGGAAATGAAAAACCAAGCTGGCTTGTCACGGTGGAGGGATGCTGACTGCTGCTGCACGCTGCTCTGTGCTCTTTGCAGTCTGGCTGAATTCTGCCCCAAGCCCAGCTGACTGGTAGGCATTCTGGCTGCCCAAGGCTGCAAAAGGGACACATGAAAGAGAGGGATCAGCTGATGGGCTTGGCTTTTGTTGCGTACTAACCACAAAAAACTCTCACTGCTGTGCCAGAAGAACAGGCTGGAGAAGCCACTCTGTAAGGCCAGTCTGTACTGGAGATGAAAAATGTGGTTACAGTAAGGGCCTACATTTGGTTTATTTTCACTTTCAAAACCCATATACAAAATTGACAGCTTGAGCAATATGAGCCTTTAGGGACATTTCTACCAGCTGCACCCCCACTGTTGACTTTTTTTGGTTCTGGTCTCTGCCAGAACAGGACAAAAGGCTTCAGAACAACAAAATAAACTTTGAAATTGCTTGGCTGTTTTAGGGAGCTTGAGATTACAAATGCCTGTGGGCTACAGACTTTGGAGAGAAACTATGTGCTAGCATGCACTGATTTGTCTAAATACAGTACATTTAATCATAAAATTGGACAAAAGTCTCTGTGATTATTCATCAGCTGTTTTTTTTCAAGGTTTTTAAAAAGGCCAAGAAATTTTCATTGTTTTAGATAATTTTCTTTGTAAATTGTAGGCTGCTGACCAGTACCCTGAGGTAATGAAAAAATAATAGAAACCAAGCACAATCAACTATTAGTGAAATCTATACAGAGACTTTAAGACAATATTTCTATAATTTATACACAGTAAGAGATTTAATTTCAGATGATCTGCAATACAAATAAATTCATTACTACTATAAATGTCCTTCACGTTATCACCATATATTTTAGCTAGGAAACCCAAAATTCAGTGTTGAAGCCAGAAGTTGCAGGCTCCAAGGTAATGAAAGATTCACTATCCACACAACCCCCCTAAACCCACACTGGGAAATCTCCATGATCCCAAGGGATTGAAAGCTGCTAAGCTGTAGGAAACTGCCAAAGATCAGAAACAGAGAGATTTAAAGTGAGCACATATGAGTGCAAGCTGTAGCTCTCCCCATGCTTTGGCATAGTCCACCCCCTGCCACAGCAGAAAGGTCCAGACCACAGCCTAAAGCAAAGCTTTTGGATCCATTTCCTGGCTGCTAAATTAACACCCACCACTAATTCTAGCAGGGCTTTTTTTTTTTTTCCAGGAAAAGGGCCATTATACTTTGTCCTCTCTTACCTGCTAGCTCATTTCAACAAATTTATCAGCAAGGTCTCAAAGATGTTTGTTCCCATGCCCTTTTATGAAAATTACTGTTGAGATAAAGAGAAAAGATAAAGGGGTTCGTGTCCTCACCACCCTGGGGAGGGGAACATAGACTTTACAATGACAATTATCCTGACAGCTGCCTAAAACCAGTTTGCAGCTGCACACAACATGAGCTGCTTCCCACCTAGTACCTACTCAGCCCTCACTAGCAAAGCCTTAGAGCTTTTCTAGGCTGCAGGAATAAGCAGAAGGCAGAGAAAAGGAGGAAAAAAGGTGACTGTAGAGGAAACCAAATGAAAAACCAGAATGGCTATGGGGCAGGACCAAAAAGGCACAGATAGGAAATCAGAGGGGACAGCAAGCAGAGCACTGAAAGCCGTGCTCACTGCTCCCTAAGGAAGAGGTGAGGGAAGGGGAGGAGGTGTGGGTGGCTACGGTGAAGCACAGGTGGATATAAAAAAGGATTAAGGGGATGTGGAAAGGAACATAAAGCTTCACAGATACAAAGTGTTAGGGACAGTAGACAGAAACCAGGAGGAATCCTGGATTTATTGGTTCTGCTAGTCAGGCATCAGCCTAAAGAATAAATATCCTTTCTTTGTCTCCAGGGGGAAGTTGATGGAGAAAGACCAGCTCAGTACTTATTGTTATTGGTCATTATGCAGCAATGTGAAAAGGCAAGAGGGTTGGAATCAGGTCCCCAGTGGATCTCTGCTATCCACATTCTATGATTAAGACAAGAGGCAAGCAGACCCATGTTGCTCTTGGCTTGTCATGAGCTGCTTTTCCCTACTGTATTCTCAGGACTGAATTCTCTGGTTGAACCAGAGAACTGCCAAGTCATAGCATAATTTGGGGATTAAATCCTCCTTGTATCTTAAAACTTGACAACCCCAAATTCCCAGTGTCCTTTCCAGCAGTGGCGTTTCAATGCTGTTTAGGAGGGCCTCCAAGAAGGTTTGTCTGTGTAAGGATCAGGCTGCTGGAGCCAAGGACTGGGTAAGAGCCAAGCAGATCTGCAGTATGGAGGTCTGACTCTGGCTTACCCCAGATCCCCCTTCTTGCGAATGTGCAGGAGGGAGAGGGAAAGACCAGACTGACTTCTGTCACCCAGAAATAAATTTAGAGATGCAGTTGGGTAAAGACCAGACACTGAGGTGAGACAAAAGTTTCCACCATCCAGGGATTCCACCAACCAGCAAGAGTGGGCATTTCCCAAATTCAGTAACCTTTGCTGTGTTTAAGCTCATTGTGCTCAAGGGGCTTGATATTCTTTGTTCAAAAACAATTTCAAGTGTAGGAAAATTTGACTCAGCCCTGATTTTCCTCTGCCTTTTTGTAGGTTCAGTCCTACGCCTGACTGTGTGCTGGATCCTGGAAGGATCTCAGTAACTGGGAGATTATAGGATTACAAAGAGAAACACGCAGAGATGGTCAATCAGTGCTGTTGCTCAGTTGATTTTGACCAAGGAGCCCTTATCTGTTTCACTGCTAAGCACACAACATATTCTGTTTTACTTGATAGTGCAGAGGTTAAGGTGGGATCAACAACCCCATGGAAGTTAAATTAAGTCCTGCCCTGATTATATTTCCTTCCTGTGCTCTGCAAATTCTTCCAGGACCCACACCTTCCCTTTTAAAGTGCACAACAGGGAGCCCCAAGAATGAACACATAATTAGAACAAAGTTTGACATAGAAAAGAAAGATTATTTTGACAATACCAGAGAAATTAGCTTCCAGATAAATGAAATATAATTTGGTATACTTTTAGTGACTCCATCTAATTAAAAAAAAAAAATCAAACTTTTGCCATAAATTGCAGCAAATACAGAAAGTAACAGCAGCTTTTGTATTAATTCTTCCATAATCAGGTTATAGACTCTTAGGCTCACAGAACTGTTTGGTCTGAAGTGGACCTTAAAGATAATTTAACCATAGCAAACCATCATAAAGATAATCTAATCATGGCAAATCCCTTTCCATGGGCAGGGACATCTCCTACTGCAGGTTGCTCAGAGCCCCATCCAATCTGGCCTTGAACACTTCCAGGGATGGAATATCCACAGCCTCTCTTGGCAACCTATGCCTAGAGAAGGCATCACCCTCATCACCCTCACAGTCAAAAATTTCTTACATCTATTCTTATATCTTTCAGTTTAAAACCACTGCTCCTTATCCTATTACTACATGCCCTCATGCAAGCCCCTCTCTAGCTTTCCTGGTACCGGAGGTGCTGTAAGGCGTCCCTGGAACCTTCCCCTCTCCAGGCTGAACAAGCCCAGCTCTCTCAGCCTGTCTTCACAGGAGAGGATCCCAGCCAGCTGAGCGCCTTTGTGGCCTCCTCTGAACTCTCTCCGACTGGTCCATGTCCTTCTTGTGTTGGGGCCCCAGAGCTGAACACAGCACCCCAGGGGTGGGTCTCACCAGAGCAGATAGAAGGGAGAATCACCTCTCTTGCCCTGATAGCCACTCTACTTTGGATGCAGCCCAGGACACGGTTGGCTTTCTGAGCACAATCCATGCCTGTTTCACAGCCCAATGGATGTTGCTGTGCAAGGTTTTCATGATAGTCAGCACCATTTCCCCTCAAATTTACATCCTGGTATTCATTATTCTAAATAATTCTTCTCCCTCCTCCCTGTCTTTGGCATTTTTTGTTTGAGGTGGGGTTGTTTCTTGTGGCAGCAGCGTAGATTTATGCCAGATCAAAGAAGAACACATTCTCTTGTATTTCCTTCACCAGGTCAGCCTCTTTCTTTAGGGCAACTCCACCTCTTCCTTCGAGCTTCTCCTGGTATATCAGGGAATTTCAACAGACTTAAATCTAAATCACCTCTGACAGGAGCGGAAAGCCTGACCTTCATAAATGAGCATGAGATTTGCTGTTAACTTCTGTAGGCCTGACATTTTCCCTCATGCCCATAAAAGTTTCTTACGGTTGTTAGAGCTAGTGCATACCTATTTTTCTTAGGAAATGTGAGGAAAAGAGAGAGAGAGAGAAGACTGGAGATATGCAACAAGGAGCACTGACTGTTTTTCTAATGAAAAGATGGAGCTGAGTCCTTTTTCACTCCCTTTTCCACTCATTGCAATGCAGAAATTGTATTACAGCTTCACAACACCAACAGTGTCCATCCCATTCCCCAGCCTGCATGGAACCTCAGATCAGGACCAATACACCAGTTCTTCTCTCTGTATGCCCACAAACCAATCTGTACTTGTCTCCACATTTTGAAAAACACTTCACGAAAGTTGAAACAGAGAAGGGATAAAGATAGGGGTACAGCATGCTGAAAAGTCTTGCCTGAAGGAAGTAAGGAGAGAGAGAGCAGTGGGAACCTTTGCATTACTTTGCCAGCTCTCAGAAATTCCAAATAGGCTGAGCCATTTTCAGCAGCCGTGAGCTCCTTTTGCATGAACTACTTTCTCCAACCATGGTCTTCACCCCCTCATTCAATAATCTTGTCCCATACTGTCTCCCACCTAAGTGTTCTGAGAGCCTCTTCAGGGCTTCCTGGCTACACATGGTCTCTTTGAGACTTTCCACAGACATTCCTTCCCCTTCAGTTTGTTACAAGACCCTTCTTTAGGTGGCTGTGACAGTGTTAAACAGATTCCTCTTCTCATGCACTGACTTCAGCTGCCACTGGAAGAAGGTTGAACCAGGCTGGTGGCAACAAGAGAAGTTATGATGACTGGTGTTTTTACAAGAAATAGAGATTGTCTAAAGGGGTTTCAAAACAAAGTTTCAGGACAATAATCCAAACCCCAGTCTTCCCACTCACTTCTGGTCTCCAATGTTTTATAGAAGAGGGAATGGAGACAATTCTGTGGCTAGGGACAAGTCTATGGGATTAACACTTTTGTTCTAATTCCATTTGGTTTGGTCTTAAAGTGTCCAGAAATGGCAGGTAACTTTGCCTCTCTCCATTCTTTCCCCTCTGCTGCTCAGACAGCACAACACCACAAAAAAAAAGTCACTGATCAGAGACAGACCTGCTGACAAGACAATTCCATAGATTGACTGATGTTTCATTTACCCATTTTTCATCAGACACACGGATCATTATTCTGTCAGACTTAATTTTCACACCAGCTGCATCCTGTTAGCTTTCTCCAGGTTCAGCTTAATCCCAACATGTTTTGCATTGTTTGCAAGCAGTTCTCAACGATATCTACATTTGTAGGGGGAAAAAAGTGAACGTATGCAAGTTTTTTCTGTCCTCATAACCACTCTCCAATGGTGATAAAACCACCTTTTACAGCCCTACTCTCAGGGGATGCCAAAAGCTTTTGAGGAGCAGTTGACAACTTTATACTTTCAAATACCATTATGTTTATGAATTAACTAGTGTCTTGAGAGACTCTGGTCTTATGCCACTGTAATAAACTATCCCTCACCATCACAGAAGAAATAAAACCCTGATTCCCTGCCCTAAGCTTCCTCTTTACTATCTTTTTGTGAAGATAGTAAAGAGATACTTTCAAAGATACTGTCACAATTAAAAGAGATCCTCAGGCTTAAACCATACCTTTTAAATAGCATTGCACATGTTCAGTCCTGTGCTTCATAAGGACCCCCACAGTACTCATTAAGTGCATTTTACCTTAAAAAAAAAAGCAAAAAAATTGAAATCCTACTATGCACCTTGTTTTTGTAGAGGCTTTGTATCCTTACTCTAAAGCAAAAAGGACTCTCAACCATGGTCTGAAAGCTTTATAGGGGTAGTAGAAGCATTTCCTAAGGAAATGGTGACTGTCTGTTAGTGGGATCAAAGAACCAAGATTTCGCCTTCCCCCCTTCATTTAGTGTCTCAAAGTTGCAAGCCCTGCTCTGTTACATTTCATTCTTTCCTTCTAACAAACTTCTGATGTGTATAAGGGGTTCCTGGGCTTTGAAAAGCAAACACTTTAAGGCACATATTCCTTGGATACCCTAGGATAGCGGGTCCTTTGCTTGAAGCCAGTTTTGTTATCACTGCTGCTGAACATAACCAAACCTGCCCTCCCCATGCCTTGAGCAGCTCGCTTCTGCTTCAGCACAGCAGCACAGCTCCTGTCTGGGTGGCAGTGAACTGGCTGTCTGGATTGCTGCCAGCCTGGCCCAAAAAGGACTTGGGTCTGCCCAGATTTGTCCTTGAAGGATCATTACACAGCAGCACGAATATCTGTAGAGGCACAGGGGTGATGGGAGGTGTGGAAACCCAGGGCACCGCGAATATTTCCCTGTCTGCTCTGGGGTGTCCTGACCCCCAGGCGAGCACTGATTTTGACCCTCATTCATGGAGAAAATTTCCAAAGCCTCAAGGTAAACTAGAAACCACAAAAGTGTGAAATTGTAGAGATTATAGAGAGTAGTGTAGTATGTCACATGGGTGAGAAATTTAGGTTTTAGGATTTCTAGTATGTTATAGATGGATACAAGATGGAGGGTACAGGGTATTGTCTTGAGTTCCATTCTTCTTTCTTCTTCTTCCTTCTTCTTGGGTTTAGGTGGTATCTTGTAATTGGGTAGAAAAAGCTGCACTGCAGGTCTTTAGGGGTCAGTCATTGGGTTAGAAAGAAAATAATTTAGGTGTCACTTCTTAATTGCATAGTTTAGTTTTTGATTAGACTTAAAAGGCCTTGTAACCATTTTTATCCATTTTTGAGCTGTTTTTCCTGCATGCAGTGTCTGGTGCAGACAGTGTGCTGAAGTTTTGATAAGATAACAATAAACAGAAGCTGAAGACCGAAAATGTCCAATGCATCTCTCGCTCCTGACACAGAACTGCTCCAGGAGGGTTTCCCCTGCCAGGGGAACCCCCAGGGAGTTGCCCAACTTGGGGCCTGCAAACTCACAGGGAGGGAGGTGTGAAGGCATGCCAGGGATGGATTACAGGAGACAGTCTGTAAAGCTGCACGTGTGAAGACAGAGGATCTGAAGCTGTACCACTCTGCAAGAAATCTCCCTTAAGTCTGAATCAGCCTTGATCATCATACACTGCAACAGGTATATTCATTATATGAAACAAGTCTTGTCACCTTGGGAGTCTATTTTCAGTCACATCCTTTGGCCTTGGCAATGTGCATACATCTGAGTCCCCTCATCCCCTTTATAGAATTTGTGAGTCAAAGAGAGCAATGGATTTTCATAACAAAACCGCAACCACAAGACACAAAATGAGGAGGAGCATAACCTGAGAAGTCCCCAAGAAGTGAACATGTTTGCCTATCTAGTCCTGTACTCCTCCTGTTACTGGCCACAGCTGCAGACAGGACCTGTCCTTAGGAAGACTTCTCTTTGGACATGTTGCTCTTCTTTTGTGCTTATTTAACATGGTTTGATCATAGAAAAGAGATTTTGACAGGGTTCTTAATCATTACTGCAGAAGAGGTGCTATTGCTTAGTACTTTGACCTGTACTTACAAATTACATAATAATTTATATTTCTTATTTAAAAAATTCAAAATATAAAATGAAACTGTACTTTAGCCTGAAGGTTGTAATGCTTATTACATGGCTTTAAATAAACATAAAATTGTCAAATCATCAGAGAGCTGGCTGGAAAACAAGATAGGAAAAATGTATTCAACATAGACACCTTCCAGCAAAAACTTTATCGCTCTTTGGCAACAGTGCCTAAATGTAATTTTTATAAATTTTATGGTTCCACCTCTATTTCAGTCATTCTAAACATCTGAGACTTAATCACATAGGAAGAAGTCTGAGGTCAGTGGAAAAAAAAATCCTGCCTGAAGAATTTAAAGCAACTAGTAAAGAGAAAGGCAGTCGGAGTTTGGGGAAGGCAGAGAACCTGCTGGGGCATCAGGAGCTATGCCTGGCCCACCAGAAGAAGTAGGAAAACTGTGGACATAACAGATAAGTATGAGAACAATCAAATGCTTGCAAGTGGTTTTGTTCCTGTCGCTCTTTTCTACTGTTAAATATAGAAAGGCTGTTAATTTAGACTGCTGGCTGGATAGCTTTTTGAAAAAAAGGAACACCAGGTGTCTTATTCCATTTGGAACAGATAAATCTGCTAGCAGGGAGTATATGCTGGAGGCCTGACCTGGAAGGAGAACTCTGTCCACTGGCCCCATAAAAGTGCAGGTTAGAGAGGTCTACCCTTTAAGGGTTTGTATATAAAGACAAAGAAAGGGAAAAGAGGTATTGAGTCCTGCAATTACTACTACAGTATCTGACAAACAAAAGCTGCAGCCATGTAAACATAGATAAATGTCCTCTGATAAGTGATGCTGAGGGAAGCCCTGCTGGACACCTTGGGACTGTTTTTAAATGCTGTTGTACAAAAGCTGTTTTGTAAGCAAGTTATGTGCACTGTAATCCTTCCAGGCTCAATCTTCCAGTATAAAACCAAGCACTAATGGGGCTGAGAAAGATCCCAGCATGGGGAAGAAGCTAACTGTGTCCAAAGGCTGCTGCTGGTGTGGCCACAGACAGACTGTACAATGAGCTGTGCTATGTGGGCACATCCATCCCTGTTGGAACACAATGTGGGGTTTAAAAATGGAGATTTTAGTAGAAGTAATGGCATCCTACCTTGAACTGTGTGTCTTTCAGGCCAACTCCTAATGTACATAATATGCTCCAGGACAGAAAATATATTCTCCAAGACAGTAAGAGTCAGATTGAAAAAAATAGCACATATATACCCTTCCCATTTTAGTCTCATCACTTCACATTATATAACAGCTCTTTTATTTTTGCAAAAAAAAATTTCTCTGCTAAAACAACCTTGATTACATCCAATTCTGAAGCTAGGCTGAAATCCATTCTGTATCTTCAGGGAAACAAACTCCCCACCACAGGAAATCCAGTGCACCAAGGACATGGTCATTTGTTCTTTCCTGAAGAAGCCATAGGCTGGAATCCAGAAAAGACCCAGCCCCAAATTTAGCAGCAAAACTGTCAGACTATGAGAATGAACATTCCTATCACATTAGTAAAATAATGCGGATTTAAAGCATGAGAAAGACAGGAGTTACAGGAAGGGGAATTCTCCAATAGAAACAACTGCAGCAAGAATTCAGTTTGTGGAAAGGCATCCGTGCTTTCCTGAAGATAACAGTGGATGGGAAATAAAAGAAGCAAAGCTCCCAAATATTGTTTTAACCTATTGCAAGGTTAAAGGCAGCCAGGAGGCAAAGACACAGTGGGTGTACAGCAGGAATTGCTGCATGAATATTGATTACCTGAGATTCAGCAGCTACTGCATTAATACTGACTAGCTGAGAACCAGCAGTGTGCTCTTCTCTGCCTGACAGTGCTCACAGCTCAATACCTGTAGACACAATCTGGGCTGTCTTATCTCTGCTACCTTTCACTCATGCCCGGAAGAAGTTATTGTCCTCCCCCTATAAAAAGCACAGATCCTTCTCTGGTTTCCTCATACCCACTGAGGAGGAGGAGGGGATAATATCAAGTCTTGGATAGATGAATGCCTTTAGCACAGCCCTGCAGATCCACAGGTTGCACATCAATGCCCAGAACACAATTACCTGGCCCAGACACGAACCAAAAAGCAATCATGAGGAGCAGCTCATGTGAAGGAATACACTGGCTTTATGAGAAATCTTCATCACAAGCTGAAAGCAAATATGTTTGCCAAGATAATCTTATACATAAAATGTTATTAATTATCTTGTCTACATAGCCCTTATGTCTTTGAGGTGTGCCTCAGGGACCCCCTGTGACCTAGACTCAGTAGAATTTGCCTCAGTTGCCCCATCTGTAGCACTACTCTCAGCTGAAACTGCAGTCAAACCTCATGCTTGTGAAATGCTTTGAAAATGGTATTATTAGTTTCCTTTACTTTGCAAATTTCTATCACAAAAGCTTAAATGTTCATCTGACTACTGGTACATTTCAAGGACCAAAAAATTTAAAAGCCTACAAAGAAAACTGAACGGTACCATTAAATTTTCAGGCTAGGTTAAAATGTACTTCAGAAAGCTAACAAGGGATTTATCTAAGCATTAATCATTAAAAAGAATTATGCAGAATGGGGTCTTCCAACATGGTACAGAGTGCTTAATGTTGCATGAATTTATACAGTGACTGTTCTGAACAGAGAGGGAGGCACTGATGCAGAGCATCATCTATAAAGATGATTCTAGTGGGGTAGTTTGTGGAAGTGCATACAAAAGTTCAAAATCAGCACAATGTATCTAAAACTCAACAATTACTCAAACAGCATTGCAGAGAGCACTCGGTGCTCCTGAGACAGCAGATGGGGAGGGGTGCAGCCCTAAGTTCAGCAAGCTCTTTGGGGACTGTACAGCACTGTTTGAGAACAAAACCACTCTGTTCACTGTTTATAGGAAGAAGTCAAAGCTATTCTCGACTCCCCAACTCATCATCAAATGTACACACATGAAGCTGCTGGCTGGTTCGCTTTTTGATGAGGGATTGAGTTTTAGATGTTTTGGGCCACCCACATAAAGATGGTGTCGATACAAAAGAAACATTCATATGAAATTTAAAATTTGCAAACACAGTCTCTTCACTCACCGTGGTCTCCTGAAAGCCAAACCATACTGCTGACAAGCCAGGCCAACTGTTGGGGTGTAAACTATGGGCATGAATTTCTCGATATCAGAGGTCAGCACTCGGTAAAAAAGCTTCTCATTCCTGTCTTGCAATGTCATAAGAATAATATACCTTTAAAGTAATAAGAAACAGTTATATATCAGTATTTATGGTAGTTCACAGTTTCACAAAAAGCAGTCATTGGCTCACTCAGTATGGACTCAGTTCTCCCAAGCCCTGACACTCCTTTGTGCTATATTATGAGCAGGTACTTGGAATAAAATTTCCCAGAGGGCCTGGCCAGCTCCACCATCCTCAGTGACAGCCCACAAAGACTCAGTAGGGCTGGATGTCACACCCATGCACAACCTCAGAGTTTTGAAATTTGCACCAAAAGGCATCATACACAACTATCAATATATAATTTTCAAGAGCAACATAGATATTTGTGACACAGAAAAGCCAATGCAATTGGTCTACAGGGTAAGAGTCCTTCTGCCTCAGTCCTCAGATCAATAGCAGCTGAGAGAGACAGAGGTGCAAACCCTATTGCCCATCACAGCAGGAATCAAACAATCAAACAGCATCTTCCATCAGTAACCCTGATGAGCAATAATGGATGCAATGAAAACTCAGAAAGATTAGCCAATACAATATTGCTTCTATTTTCTTTTTATTTTTTCCTACACACTGTGTTTTTTTTCAGTTCTTCCATCCACTGTTTTAATGAATGTATTGGGGAGCATACAGATATGAACTACATGTATTCACTCTACCATCAGTGCTCTGCTTATTTCTTGTACCCAAAGTACACCAGAACTCTCCAGTAATGTAGTGGTAAAAAAAAGTAACATCAGTGGACCTGTTGGAGCAGGTCCAGAGGATCATGAAGATAATCAGAGGGCTGGAGCACCCCTCCTATGAAGACTGGCTGAGAGAGTTGGCATTGTTCAGCCTGGAGAAGGGACAGTGCTGGGGACATCAGGCAACTTCCAGTATCTAAACTGGGCCTAAATAAAAGCTGGAGAAGGACTTTTTAGAAGGGCATGCATTGATAGGACAAGTGGGAATGGCTTCAAACTGAAAGAGGGTAGGTTTGGATTAGATCTTAGTAAGAAATTTTTGAGTGTGAGCATGGTGAGGCACTGGCACAAGCTGCCCAGAGAAGCTGTGGATGTCCCAGCCCTGGAAGTGTTCAAGTCCAGACTGAATGGGGTTTGAGCAACCTGACCAAGTGGAAGGTATCCCTGCCCTTGGTAGGGGACTTGCGAGTAGATCACCTTTAAGGTCCCTTTAAACCTGAACTACTCTATGATTCTGCTGCTGGAGAGTATAGACATCTAGAAAAAAGTGACTCAGAGGGAAATGTGTACATTGAAGCAGAATCCACAATTTTTCCTTGAGGCTTTAAAGAACTGAAAAGTAAAGGAGGAAGGGAGAGGAGACAAGATGTTTTTGACATACTTGTCTAGATCATTAGATTGCTTTTCAAAGTTTTTCATCACACGAAGGAGTTGAACATCTTGGCTCAGGAAGCAAGGAGGAAGGAGACCATGAATTCCCAGCTGTAGCCTTTCTTCAAGTGTAAAAGCCATTCCCTGGGAAGAAAAAAGGAAGGCATTCAAATGGCATAATATGCACTACCAGCTAGGATATGCAAGAAGAAAGCAACCAACATCATGCAGCCCCTGTGGGCCTGGAGGCAGTCCTGCCCCACAGGGAGTGTGGGGTCCAGACCACCCAGACCTGCAGCTTCTGGATTAGCTGTCCAACACCACTAATGCTTTAATGACTCACACTCTTTTGCCATCTGAATTTGGTTTATTGCTATAGTGTTTTTACACATATTCTTAGTGTTTCTTTCACTTCATACTCTTTTTATATTATTTCATTACCTCATGCCTACTTGTTTCCATGGCCTTCCTGGAAGCACAGCAATCATACTCCTTTACAAATCATGTAACATGTGTAGAATCATGGAATTGTTTAGGTTGGAAAAGACTTTGAAGTCAAACATCAAGTCCAAGACTTCAAGTCCAACCATTAACCCAGCACTGCCAAGTCCACCACTAAATTATGTCCATAAGCATGACATCTACATGGCTTTTAAATACCTTCAGGTATGTTGACTCCACCATTTCCCTGGGCAGCCTTTTCCAGTGCTTGATGACATTACACATGAAGAAATCTTTCCTAATATCCAATACAAACCCTTCTTGGTGCAACTTGAGACTGTCCCCTCTCATCCTATCAATCACTTGTTACCTGGGAGAAGAGACTGACCCTCCCCTGGCTACAACCACCTTTAGGTGGTTGTAGATAGCAACAAGGCCTCTGAGCCTCCTTTTCTCTAGGATAAACACCCCCAGCTCCCTCAACTGCTCCCCATCAGACTTGTGCTCCAGAACATTCCCCAACTCTGCTGCCCCTTTCTGGACACGCTCCAGGCCGTCAATGTCTATCCTGCAGTGAGGGGCCCAGAACTGAACACAGGATTTGAGGTGTGGCCTCACCAGTGCCAAGCTCAGGACAATCCCTGCCCTGGTCCTGCTGGCCACACCATTGCTCATACAGGCCAGGATGCCATTAGCCTTGCAGGACTCAGCACTTCACTTTGTTGAACCTCATACATTTGCCTTGGACCATCAATCCAGCTAGTGCACATCCCTCTGCAGAGCCTTCCTGCCTCCATCAGATCAACACTCCCACCCAACATGCAAGTGATGAAGATACTGGCAAAAATGTTTGTAAAACTATCAGCAATGCCAGGGAACCTGTGCCAGGACAGAGGGAAGGACCGAAACTAATTTTCCTGTGTGCCAGATCCATGCTTTGTTACATACATGCTGTGACACTCCTTTCATTAGTAAAATGTGCACTAGCGCAAATTAAAAGAGAAAAAAAGTCTTAATATATTTTAGAAAAGTTATTCAGCCTCCAGGATAGCTGAAAACAATCTTTATCTTACAAGCATTCTCATAAGGACTTTTTTCTACTCTGAAACAGGACAGAGTCAAGTATTTTCAAAAACCTTTGCTGTAAGAGCATAGCAGAGAGAAACTGTTCCTCTTCCAGCCAGATGAGAAGTCAGCAGTTGCTTGGGAGGCAGGAGACCAGGATTTTGATGCCAAGCCCAGAAAGAACATTGAGGTCTCCAGGTCATTGTTAAATGTTGTACCCAGGACATTTCTGTTTCTGCCAAGATGCCTGACATTTCTGACCCAAATTTCCTTTCTGGAAAAGACAAACTTTCCCCTGAAAGAGCTTCATAGCAGAACTGGTACATTCCCACAAGATAAAGTTTGAGTTTTTGTAAGTCATAATTCGAATTAAAAAAGAGGCAACAAGTTCTCATCAGAAAACTTGTAATCATCTGCATTCTCCAGGCTGGAGACTTCTAAAGTATCTGCGTCAATATTAGGCTTTACATTGTCAATATTATATCTCAGCAGGGAAAATACAGCTACTGTGAGTGTCAAAGTTTATCTACAATGAATGGGTAAAAAAGATACCATTTCAAACCATTTACTTCCTGAGACCTTTGCACATGGAGGACTGATAATGGGAAATATTTGTTAGTAAATATTCTACTTGCTTGTCTAGAGCAAGTCACATCAAAGATTGTCCAATCAGGGTTCAGACCTGACCCCTGCTCATACCCTAGAACAGAAACAAAGCTAGCAAACACAGTAAACCAGCAGTGGTTACTCTTCTGAAAAGGCAGAAACACAGTATCCTAGCCATTTCTGCATCCAACCACTGAAAATATTCTTGTAATTTTTCAATAGGAAATAAAGTCCTTTCAGTGATTTTCCACAGAATAAAACTGTGAGAAGTTTTAATATTTCATCGAATGATCACACATCCAATACAAGAAAAACTTCTGCATATCAGCTAATTTCTATTCAAAATATTACAAAGATGCCTTACAGAAAGGACAGCCTGAATGACCACTATATTAACCCTTTCTTGTTTTCTGGCTTAGGCTCTGCCTGAATGACATCTCCAACCATCCTGCAAGGCCAGGAGCAGCTCAAACTGCTCCAATAGCTCAAACTGTTTAAACACAGCCACACTTGTGCTGCTAATAGTCCAAGGCTAAGCATGGCAATACTGACATACAACATCTCTAACTCACTGCATTTACTGCAGTTCTGCATTTATCTGAATGAGCCATACCAGTATAAGCATCCTCATACTGAGCAACCGCAAACATGTGTGATGAGGAACTTACTGCTTTCACAATCAGTAAAATCTCCCAAACACCTCTCAGCACAGAGCTGGTCCATCATCCAGTGCCTCTGTGGCAGGGTTGGGAGCGATACAGAAATTGCCAGCTCCAATATTAAGGCTGCTTTCTGAAGTTTCTGTGAAGGCCTAGGAGTAGGACCCCATGGTGGGGTGGTTATATTCACTGAAACAGCACAGCGTGAAATGAATCTGGAAACACATTCTGCCCCAGATCAAAAGCTCAAATTCACTGAGGTATTGCTATGTTTAAGATTAAAGCTTTTAGACTTGGGGTTTTTTTAAGACTGCCTGAAAGCCATATTGTACCTCTCTTTTTCTGGTCTTGAAAGGTCTAATGATTAGATGATGAGCCACAACCTTGCAGAGCTAAAGCCAGGTGCTGCAATTCAATTTCAAATGTATTGGAAATGAGTTGGCATGGAGAGGGCAGATGCTATGTCACTAACCAAAAACAAAGGCAAAAATATCAGCTGCCCACAAGGCTTCATGCTACATAGAGGCAAAGTGAGGGGTTTTGTTCTGAAAAAGGCTTACTGCAAATAACCTCAAATGCTTCTGTTTTCTTACTGCTGACAGCACTAAGTCTGTTACGTGGCAGGTCCCTCTTTGCAGTTCAATCCCATAAAAGCCACTTATTTTGGAAACTGAAGGGTGAAGCCAATTCACAGATAATGATTAGTTTTATCACTGCCTGCACTTTATAGCAGTGAGAAGGGGGTGTTTCACTCAGGGCTGGATACAAGCAGGGGGGATGCTGGCAAGGCTTGTGTTTATAATTTCTCATTATAGACCAGCCTTCTGTAGGTGGGAATAAAGACACAAATGACAGTTCCTATGGTATCAGAAAATTGCTTTTAATGTAATGGGTGCCTAAACAAGGGCTGAATTATTCTTTACTTAGTGTAGAACATCCAGTGTAACTCAGATAATCTCCAGCTCCTGAGCATCTTTTTGGAGCAAAGCCTTGCCTTACTCCATCTGTTATATCCCTGTGCTCTAGAGAGCAATGAGCAGCCACAGCACAGGGAGGGCTGCGGGACTTCTTGGATGGCCAGACAAAGGGGTTCATGCAGTTTATACTGTCCCAGGCCATTGCCCTCTGTGATGCTGCAACTCCAGCTGCAGTTCTCAGGAAACCTTTGGGACCACATACTTCATCCATGCAAGTGAAAGCTGGTTTGGCAGTCTCTGAGCTGAGTAAACAAGTGAACATCTCCAACCCTTTGGCAACAATCCCTGGAACTGGGAACTTCCTAGCCTGACTAGAGCAGAGTGCTGGAAGGGCACACGGGGGAAATGCAGACACAAAGGGATCACCACTGCAAGCTGCAAGAGCAGGTGCAGTTCATCTACTTCTCCTTTATAGGTAGTATGTTAGCAGCCAGGCTAGGGAAGTCCTAATAGTCAGGGAACTTTACAAGCTTATTCTATACAGATTTTTCCTGTAATGTGTTTTCCATACATATTTACACCTGTCCAATTTTATGGTAGGGATGTACTTTGACTATCTGCAAGCAAAAGCTCCTCCCATAAGGGGTCAGCACCAGAAGCTAAACTAATCCCCACTGAGACTGCACATGGGCTGGGGAGCAGAGAGCAACAGCAGAAAACATCCATTTTCTACATGGAGAAAGATTTTCCTACAGAGATCAGATCCTACAGTGACCTCCTTGATGCCAACTGACTTGATGAGCTTCTTTACAGTCCTCCTTCTCAGCTACTCAAGCTTCTCTTTGTGGTGTGGAGGGACTTAGAGGCACTGAACTCCATCCTGGAAAACCTGTATTGAAAATATTTGCAAAAAAAGAGTGAGGGAGGGACATCAGAGGGGAAATTCTTTCTTTTCTCTTTTTAAAAGTCTTGTAACTTCATATTACCTTTAATTTGGATGTATTTGTGCTCTTAGGCTTAGGCAAAACCCAAACTTATGATGCTTTGGGGTATGGGGAAGACATCTCTGAAACCTAGAAAGAAGAATCCCCTCTGTGTCTTCTCAGCAGTTATTGCTGGGCAGACCTTTTGTTGACTGTGATTTACAAACTCTTCTCACAGTGTCTACTCCTCTGAGTTCACAGTCACTAGTTGAAAAATCCTTCAGTCTCAGCCATCTCCTTTGTTACAAAATGATATAATAGTGGATTTCTAATCCTGTCATATTGTTCATCCTTCCTATCCCACAGAGGCTGGGAACACTATTAAAAACTCCAAGACAAAGGTAATTAAGCAACTCAGCTTTCTGTTCCTTTTAGTTCCTGGGGAATCATCTTTAATGAGGTCCTCTAATTCAATTACAATGTAAGTTCCCTTCTATTAATGAGGCTTTACCAATAACTCTTTTGTTTTGTGCAAGTAACTTTTTTTCACTGGATTACATTTCTATTCTTCTCAATGACTTTTGATTTACACCAATGTACGACTGAGCAGAACTGGAACATGATAAAGCCCCTGTGCCAGAGGGACCTGATCCTGCACAGTTTCATCTCACAGAAGTAACCACTTTCCTGGTGAGGATATTCCTGCTGCAAGATGTGACAGGGTCCCAGGCAAAAAGCATCAAAGCTGTGCTGTTCCCACGCGTTGCAGGAGGTTTCCTTCAAAAAATGATACTCATAAGGCAAATGTCCTCAGGGATTTGTTCATTAATCCACAGGAAGAAGTGCAGTGCTAAATTCCTCAAGCTCCGCACTGTGATTTCAGACTGCAGTGGTACAGCTCTATACCAAAGTTAGTAGAGAACTCATTATGATTTCCTGAAGTTTGTCAGCCTCCAGGGCAGCAATTTGTCCTCCATATAAAAAAAATAAATCTATTTGCTAGAGACTTTATGTGTTTTGTCTGCAAATAAGTTTCTGTTGCATTGACAAAAACAGGTTTTTAAAAGATGAATGACACAAAATTCCCCAAAGAACAGCCTGTTTGGCACACTTGCTTCTTCCCACAAAAGCAATGTTACAAAGTTCTAGCCAAGCTAATGGGAATATTTCTTTGGCTTTGTGGAGGAATAGATAAGACTTTTGATTTTGACTGGATTCACAAATGTGTTTATATGCACGATGTGTCTACATACAAGCTTCAGTTTCTTTTGGTAAAGGAGAAAAGTAAAATCACTTCAGGAAGAACAAGACTGATATATACAGGAAAATGCGGTGGCATGGGGAACAAAAACCCCTGAGAAATTATTTGGAGCAATAGAGCAGTGTAGAATCCCAAATGGTGGGGGGCACATGGCGCATGCAAACAACCGAGTAAAAGACCATTCCTGCCTGGATCAGCCTAAATCACGAAGCACTTGCTAGTTTCCCCTCTCATGTAGCAAAATATTGCAGACAAGGGTGGCCTGATGGAGTAAGCAGCAATGAGGACATCAGCTTTTGGGCTGCTGCCAAGCTGTTGGGCAGAACCCTGAGGCAAACCCCAAATTCTCAGTCCCTTAGCAAAAGTATCCCATGTAATCCTGGCACAGAGACTCCGGTGGATTGCCCCTCCTAAATTCAAAGCAAAGGAAGACTCCCTGGTGTCTCCCCTACTTTATTCCCTAAATAATTCCACATCAGTTTTACATCTGCAACCGTCAGAGCTTTGCATGCCAATTAGTGAGTGAAATGAGCTAGTTCATGGTAGAAATGTCTCATAGTCCACATACCTATCTCAGCTAAGGGGGAAGCTATTATTTCTTCTTGTGAGGAAAGGGGGCAGGGTAAAATCAGTTTCTGCAGGCAGTTTGCCAAGCACTGACCCAAATATTTCAGTTACTGTGATGTTGAAGACACACTTTTCTCCCAAATATAATGTTGCCACTAGACAGGAAGAATTCAGCAAAAATGACAATGCTTGCATTCCTAAGCCTGTGAAAACACCATCATCAATTTGAAAGAGCAAGTATGTCAGAGAAGAAAGATCAAGGCAATTCTAAGGTTTAAATATGATCCAAAACATTAAGAAAATACAGTTTTAAAAGCCAGTTTTACAATGTCTGCAAACTTCTCCCACTGTACATGAAACTGATGTTTCATGTGAATTGTGGTTGCATACAATTTGTGCCTGGTGCTACTGAGAATACTAACTTCCTTTTGAGGTCCTTTTTGAGTAAATCACATAAAATCAGACTTGTGCACTTACTGCTTGCACACAAACTGCACCATGCTGCAGGTCTAGAGGGTGGGAGCCTCTCTGCAATTTGTATCTCTTTTGCTACTGCCACCCCAGCAAATTGGGCTGCTCTAAACATAGGCTGCAGCTGGATTACAGCTCATGGATGATTGCTGATGCTGTATTCTGTTAAAAACCACTGAAAAGCACTGCCTTGGCCATACAATTAGCTGCTTCACAAGAAAACAGTTTGAATGGAAGCTGAGTCTGAATGAAACCAAGAGTTGTTTTGTTACTGACTGTACCAGAGTTTTTTCTCCACTGCAGCATTCCCATGTCCTTGTCACTGTCCTCCTTCACATGCTGCTTCTACCAAAGCTCTGTAGAAAGCAACCAAAGCAGCAGCTTCTTGAGCAGTACCAGATGCTCTTTGCACATCCTTGTCTAATCCAGGAGAAGCAGGCTTGGCTCCTGAACCATGGTTTTGATAGCTGTGCAAGGACATCTAATACATGTCAGCTTCAGAATATTTGAGATGTTTACAAAACATTCAGATACCCTCTCAGATAAAGGATTCTAGAGAAAGGCTGTGGGAATCCAGGGCTTCCTTCTGGCTGTCCTGGAGGGCCTGGGACCCTGGCAGGGGGTCAGGAACCTCCCTGTACAGAGCCCCGAGAGACACTGTCTGTGATCTCTGTCCATGGAAAATAGTTTTCAATCTTACAGGATGAATTACAAGCTCTGAGTGTTTGATATGAGTAATAATTAGGTGTGGCACGGGTGCAAAAGTAAAATTTTAGGTTTCTAGATTAGGGGTTCAAAGGGGACAAGATGGAGGAAATTGGGTGTGTCTTGTCCTTTTTCTCCTTCTTCATGCCCTCCATGTTTCCCTGTAGTGTTGGCATTTTTCTATTGGTTTAGGCTGGGGACACACTGTTTAACGTAGATGATAGATATTGGCACATTATTGTAAATATAGCACAGGTAGTTTCTGGTATATAATGTTTGTAACATCCCACTGAGGGGCAGAGCCCCGCACACTGCCCTGCAGGACAGACCTGCGGCAGGGCAGCAGAACATTAAGTTAGAGATAAGCAAGAATAAACAACCTTGACAACAGCACAGACGAATTATGGCTTCTTCTTTGGCAACGGGGCAGAAAGACAGAGACTTTCTACAATCTCGGAATCACCAATACCCACAGATTCCGACAAAAGGCAATTTTGCCTTTTAAAAATCAGGAACAAGAGAAACAGACAAGCTCTAGCTAAGAAATTTGCCATCTTAGTAAATGAAACACACTAGAAAAGACACCCTGAGCTCTCCTTTCATGATGCAACCACCACTCTAAACACACAGGTAAACACAGAACACCCCACAGGAAATCTGTGTGAGTCTACATTTCCTGTTTGAGTAATCTGTACAACTTTTGTTTTTCCCTTGCTGCTTCTGCAGTCCTGCATGGCCTGGTGGACTGAAGGACACTGATGGACTTCAACCCAGGCAGCTTGTGCTGGGGCTCAACAGAGAAACCATCCCCAGGGCAGTGCCCATTGGCACTGGAACACACCAGAGGCATACAGCAATCAAGAGTGTCCAGCTTCCCTTTGGAAATCTTTGTGCAGTCCTCATTTGGCAGCTCACCTTGGAGTTTCGCTGTGCTCTGTGCCATGCTGATATTTTTCTTCCCACTTCTCCGCCTTCCAGGGATTCAACCCTCCAGTGGTTTTATCTCTCAAGGCATTAAGCAAGTTGCTTTCCTCTCTTTCCTCCAGCATTTCTACAGCTGCATTTCACAAAACCCCTTTTTAAGACTGACAGGTAGCTAAAGGTATATATATGCACACACACAAATATGTGTTTGTGTGTGTGTGCGTGTATACATATATACAAACCCTTTGCCCCAGTGCATGTCCTTTTCCAATCCAGACTCCAGCCAGTCCCAAAATGATCTCCATTCGGACCTCAGGGGTCTATCTCTTTGCCAAACACATGTTTTTCCTAAGCACACATGGGCCATCTAACTGTCCAAACTACTTTTGGCACCACCAGGAGAGTAGCTGGCCTATCATGACTACCCTATGACCCGTCCCCTTGTTCCCCTTGTCTGAATACTTTACTTCAAAATTTTTATTCCTTTTAATGCATAGAGGAAAAAGGAAGATGCATGAAGTGCTCACATACATGCAGTCTGACCCTCTGTCTCCAGTTCTCATCACCTCTGTGTGCACTCTCCCTGCTTTGTTTACTGCCAACTCGATGTGAGCTGTTGCTAAATCCTATGCAGCTGAATGCTCAGCACTTGGCACACTTGGTGCTGACACCGAAGCATCTGGGCTGCAATTCCTACAGAAACACAATACAAAATGATGCATCCTTTCTATCAAACTTACCCTTCAGAACCTCTAAATATTCTTCCAATTATACAGCCCTTTTATTTTCTATTTTCTTTGCTCCTCAAAATTTCAGTTCTATTGTTTCCATATGGTGTGAGTACACTATGTCCAAATATTCCAGGTGACAAAATACCACTAATTTCATACCAGTGCTTTAATTTTTATCACTTTCTCAAGACTGAGCTTAACCACTTCAAGTTTCAAAAGCACACACTGCTCTATAAACTATAAATCAAATACCTAATAAAGTTCCTGAGATTTTTTAAAAAGAAAGTTCAAAAATGAAACTCCCATCCTCCTCTTCCGACTGTTTTTAATAATCGACAGTATGAAATAAGTTATCCAAGTTCAGAATGAAAAAAAAAAAAGAGAAACCACAATTACTCTGAGATGAAATTTGAAGATTAAACCCCTTTTGATTCCTTGAGCTCGCTGACAAACATTTCTGTGGGACAGCAATTGCAGCAAGATGTTATGAAATATTTATGTCAGTTTGTAACATGCGTGACCACATGTTGGTCAAGACAGCTGAACTGTTCATTATTGCTAGGAAGCTGTAAATCACCCCTCTGGCAAACCTTCACATGAGTTTCGAAAGAATTTGGTTCTGTTCTTGATCCCATTAGATGCTATAGCTTGAAATGCAAACAATATTATTGTTGGCATGGCTGCTGCCTGTCCACCTCGGCTCAATTACTCCAGCCTGTCCTAGCTGAAACAAGTATTGTCTGAGGCCAAAGCAGTGGCTTCCTTCCTCCAGCAGAACATCCATTCCTCCGTACCCAAAACAATTTGGCTAAATGACACAAAGATGAAGTGTGACTGCAGTAAGGGTAACAAACAGTCCAGGTTCTCTGAACAAACAAGTGTTATCCCCAAATATGGGTGATCAGGTAAAGATTATGGTTAAAGCATTGATTTCACTCATGCACCTCAGTCAGGAGACACCAATCAAATCTCCAAACCTGCTATTCAAAGTGGAGTTTCTACTTAATAATAGATGCCTTGCTAAAAAGGGATGTTACAGAGTGGGAACCATTTGAGGCAGAGCCAGAGTCTGCAAATACTGGGAATGCTGACATGATTTTCACTCATGGCCTGCCATGAAAGGCCTGTAGGCAGGGCATATCTTTGGGAATAGACCCCTCAAACTCAGGTTTGAGGCCAAGGGTTTGATTCTCCTCTGCCTGGCATCACAGTAATGCAGCAACATCAGAGTAAAGCAAATGTAAAATGACTTTTAACTTCTCAGTGTTTGAAATAAGTGAAGGTCTGGATAGACAGAGCTGAAAAGTTGGATGGAGACCTTATATTGACTTTAAAAATAAAAAGGGCACTTATAGGAAGGATGGGGACAGACTTTTTAGTAGGGCCTGTTATGATAGGAGAAGAGTTAGTAATTTTAAACTGAAAGAGGGTAGGTTTAGACTGGATATAAGGAAGACTTATTTTAGAATAATATTAATGTTTTTTTACAACAGCATGTAGTGATGGGACAAGGGGGAATGGCTTTAAACTGAAAGAAGGCAGGTTTAGATTGGATACTAGGAAGAAATTATTTCCTGTGAGGGTGGTAAGACACTGCGAGAGATTCCCAGAGAAGCTGTGGATTCCCCATCCCTGAAAATGTTCAAGGTCACTTTGGATAGGGCTTTGAGCAATCTGGTTTAGTGGGTAACATCCTAACCCATGACAGGGGATTGGAACTAGATGACCTTTAAGGTCCCCTCCAACCCAACCCAAAATCTGTGTTCTGGGGAAAAAAAGGCTACAATTCACCATCAGTATGATTTTGGCAGTTGTCAATGGCTATGTGGAGTTTTAGCATATCCAGCATCTTCCTCCTGGGCCTGAAACTCAGATGTAAGAAGTTATCACACTATCTATAAAATTGGAGTGAGGGAGCACTCCTGAAGTTGTAGGTTGCCATTATGTTTAGCATCGAACAAAACCTAACAAGTCACACTCTGCTTTGTTATTCCTCACAATAAAAGTATGGCTGTCAGAGTATGTGTCCATATTGCATGTCTTTTGTGTGTTTACAAAAGCTTTGTCCTCTGTCCCATCAGTGCACAGAAGTGCTGACTTTTCCATGTCAGTCATTAACCAGCATCACTTTCTGCCAGTGTGTCTGCCTTGCTGCCACACAGCAGCATTCTTTCCAAACCCAGGAGCAGAGGTTGGCAGTTTTGGCTGATTGATCCATTACTGATTTTGGTGAACTAAGGATTCTCTTGGAGGGAAGTCCTGAAGCTGAGCAGCACTCCAGGGAGTAATTGAACAGTTATTTAAGAATGTGGATACAACTGCATCAACAGCCTCTCCATTAAATAAAAGGCATAGGCTGGACAAAAGCCCATGAGCCAGCAATATGGAATCTCAGTCCTGATACTGGCATGGGCAAACATAGGATTTTTTGGTGCAGCTCTCTAATAGTACACAATGGTCAGGAGGAAGCCAGTGGGATACTTCAGCCCCCACAGCAGGTTCAGCACTGCCCCAGGAGCTGACTCGGTCTTTCCAGAGCTCAAGGGGAGTTCCCAGTAACTTGGACACGAGCATTTTCAAGCTCAAGTACATTTCCATTCATAGGGCAGTTTCTACTGTTTTGGTACAACACAGATGTAGCAGGCCTCTTCTGTCCTCTCTCTCCTTTCTGATTTTCTTTCACAGAAAATGCAAAGAAGTTATATGGCAGAGGTGATAATGAATGCCAAATTATCTCATGGCTGTTGCTATTTCCAGGATGTATCACTCAGAGCTTTCAAGAATGTCACTGAACATTTGGTTTGGGCTGCAGTACTGAGACACTGTCATTGTATTTCCTCTGATGACTTCCTGAAGCAAGGTTTTTGTTTTTTCTAGCTGATAGCAGATATATGTGTGCCAGAAGGTAAGGAAATGAACGCCATTACTGCCAAACCTGTGGGATGAACCTGACTGCTGCTTCAGCACACAATTAAAATTGAAGTAAAAGTTGATTATTTTCACAGTTATTAGTAACTTGTTATTAGTACTTTCAAGATAGCATTCTGTGTACAAATAATGTCAGCAATAATGAAAGATAAACCTATAGACAGTTCCTACACATTTATTGCTCTAGGCTGTGTTAGGTAATTTGGTACACCCTGATTTAAAGATCACAAAATCACTCCTGCTGGCACACAGCGGTGACCTGATCCCTTTGGGACATTGGCTGTTGTTAGTTCACCAGCCTCCAATGTATTTCAGCCCTCAATGTTAAACCTTGCTTTTTAAATAAATCAATTTCTCAAGTTGCTTCCAACCCATACTAAGATTTAGTGGACTGAGCCCTTGGAGACAGATTGAATTGTGGCTTAGAGCTTGGTCTCTGAACCACTGCAATGTCTGGTGTGCTGAGACAGGGCACATACCACATCCCAAAGCAAACCGTGTGCAAGCTTCCTATACATTGTCAAAGATATCTAGCTCTGGAAGAAGCTTTCAGAAAATGTCAAGAAGATCCTGGGTGTGACCTTCTGGAAATAACCAAAAGCCTTTCCCTTCAGCAACAGCAACCCTAACAATTGAAATAACCTTTTATTCCTAAAGCCCTATCAACTCAGCTCTTCAAAAACACAAAGCACAACAGAGAGCTTAACCACAGATGGAGTCTGGACTCCACAAAGGAAAGAGGGTGGTGTCTCCATCTCTGAGTCCCAAGATGACAATCAGTGATATTGTCTAAAGATGAGCAGTTGCTTTTCTAACGACAAAAGCACTGAGTTAAACCTTCTTCTAGAACAAATTTAAAAAATTAAATCTTTAAAACCAATTTAGAATTTTTTTCTGAAAGCCATCTCTTCTGCCCAAAGCTTGCAGATTTGTTCTGAGCCTAATGCAGGCCTTGACTCAGCAGCAGACTAGGGTGGAAATTATGAAGCTGACATTTAGGCCTGGCAAAATCAAACCCTGCATGTACTGAAACAGAAAGCAAAGTGGGATAAACTTCCTTTGTTCCTTAGCCAGAGAGTTTGGCTTAGCACTTAGCCTAACCCTTCTTCCCAACTTAAGAGGAACTGGATTCCAGTGGTAAAACCCTGGCTCCACAGCAAAACTCAAGTTGAATCCAGAGCAGATCTGATAAATCTTTGGAATTTTTCTGCTAGACAAAAACATAAATGTAAACAATGACAATTACTACATTATTATTAAAAAATAAAGCCTCCTTTAAGTGAAGTTGAAGCAATGGCAAGACATATCATACTAAATCTGCAAGGTCCTGTGAGGAGGAGGGAGTAGGATTCAGTGATCCTTATGGGTCACTTCCAGCCAGAGATACTATATGATTTTGTGATCTTACAGACTTAAGGTTTTCAAACTAAATGTAATTTCTGTAGCAAAATAAATGTTGTATTACTAAGTTACGTGTCTAGGAAGAAAATCTCATGCTTTTTCATTTATGTAGAAACAACAGAGCCAAATTCAGTATCAGGCACTGGATGTAACAAATGCCAATGAAGTGCACTCTTTCAAACATAAATATTTTAATTTCTGTTATTCTGAAATGCCCTCAACTTAGTGTCTTTGGATTTGAATTTAGCTACCAGGTACAATATTTTCTCTCCATTTGGGCTAGTCACAAAGTTGGAAAACCCATTTATATTTGATGAAGGAAAACTGGTTTTCTTTCACCATTCTTTTACCAAGAAAATGAATCAAAATTAAAATCCATTTAGTCAAAATGAAAAATAAAAGTGAAAATGAAGTTTCATTTTCTTAATCAAAAGAGTGCTACTTTACAGGTGTATTTAGGTACTTGTAGATGCATAAATATACCTACTTGAAATATCAAAGACTTATTAATAAAATATGTCTCTAATCTGCATTGTGTTCAGATCCCGGAGATTTAATATAGCTCTGCCTAAATACTTCTACAAGTCCTACTGGAACGATAGTACGAAACAATGTATTCTCTATTGGCTGTATTTTATTTATTCATAAACTAGATTTTCTCATAACATTATCCTGTGAGGCTGCGTATACACACACACACACACACACACACACACACACACACACACACACACAAACACACACACACAAAAAAAGAAGCTATAAAAAATTATTTAAAAGAGACCTCACCAAAATGTAGACAAGCTTATCTGGCTGCTCAAATAAAAACAAAGTCTTGGGGCTGTCTTCTAATAACAAGAACTTGCTTACACCATGCATGTGCATAAGCATTGCCAGCCAAGGAGAAAGAACATTAGGGAAAATAAAGACAAAATACAGAATTAGGTTTCCTTCTTGTTACAGGTCAGACCTCAGTGAGCCAGTATTCCCCTCCAGATAATTTACTCCAGAAGGATGCTGCTTCTGCACCACAGTGCTGTAACTCATGAGTTGCTTTTGCTACGGGGGTTCATTTTGTTGAGGGGACTACATGACTTTTTCTAGATGTGTAGTTTGTTGGACAACCAAGTTCCTCACCTTCTAATTTTGAGACTTCTTCTGCAATTTCTAAGGCTTAGAACATCCCAGCTTATTAAAAGGATGTGCACATCCATGGTATTGATAATTTTTTTAATGAGTCCAGAATCAGTAGGAGGTTAGTGTCCCTAACAAAAGCACTAAAAAATGGCGTTTTGGGAAAGCTTCTACCAGTTGATTTCTTCTATTTAACAATGAACAAACAAAAAGAAAAAAAAAAAGTTAAAAGTGAATACATAGCACATTTTTTACATTGAGCCAGGTAAATTAATATTTTCTGTTGATTTTATTTTTATTTGCTTTTTTTTTTTTTCCTTAATTTAGAGGAAGAGAAAAAAATGATGTGCAGGTATTCAATTATACCGAGGAGGCAGACATACTCTGTTAGTGTAGTTTTGCCAGCAAACATTTGATTGCTTGGAGCTTTCTTTAGAGCCTGGAGCAGAGCCAGGTGGTGACTAGTGGTGGCACTGAAAGAAGAGGAACACGGTGGAAGTCAGTCGCCAGAAGAGACCTTTTTCGCTTGTGCTTTGCCAAGTTGCTTGACAACATGGCTGATGGAAACAGCTTCTTTTCATCAGTTACAATGCGATTCTTTCAGGCTCTTTCTCAGCTCAGCCTTATTGTCAGCCCTGTACACAGCCCAGGGCCGAGTTTTGCAATGAAGTCACCATAGAAATGACATGATGAGCATGTACTGACCTCCCAACTGTGTTTCCTGGTCCTGAAATAAATTTGAGCTCAGTTATTACGGCGCCTCTGATTTAATAATTGGCTTTTGGGAGACACTCAAATGCTTCAAATGGAATCTTTTCTTAAGGTCAAACCCTGTCTCTTATTGTAGCCTATGGGAATTCTGCCATTGGACTTTAATGAGACAACAATTTGGCCATTAATCCATGAAAATTTGCTACTCTGGTTCACACTGCCCTCCCATTTAGGACCCTGTTGTTCAATTCGCTCTGAACCAGCTTGTTTTCACTTTCAAGATAATTGTGCAGACTAAAGAGTAATTCAAACAACAAATTCAGCAAGAGCAGGCATTAGCTGCATTAACTGTATGGCTGCTGGCTGGACACTGTTAAACCCCACTGCAGAATCCTCCTGAACCTGCTAACAGTCACTAAGTCACTGAATAATAATTTCAACAAAAAGACAATAAAAGCACCATGAACAAGGAGTTTCTATGGTGCACAGCCTAGGACCATAAATATCTTTCACCTCTGAGAGAGAGGAGCCAATTCTTTAGGTCAAGAAACATCAAGGATCAAATTCTCTCTAGTTGTGTATGAGCGTTCACATTACTGGGTGTGTACCTTAGCACACACCTTCCAAACTGCCTCTTGCACACCAGCTGACTTCTGTAAGCTTCTGTCTATCACAACGTATTGCATTTTTGTAGTCTTGTTTGAGTCATAGGTCTCTGATAATCTTCAAGAAAGATACAAATGTTCTTTTAGGAATGTTGTACAGTGCTGTTCAGCAGCTGTGCACTTGTGTTCCTAAACAGTCTTCACAGATTTGCTTAGAAGCAATTCATGGACTCCTGGGCCTCACAGATTAAACACCAGTGGTACATAAAATACTGCAGATTTTTAGAGGTGACCAAGATCACAGTAACTACCACTAATTTCAAGTCAGTTAGATAATTTTTCCTACCTTGGCAATTGCTCATCACTCTTGTTCACAGCTAATTTTAAGTCATACTCCTGGACTTCATTCCTACAGCATTTTGCAGCACCTAGAGAAATGCTGTTATAAATACAATGGCAGATTTTTTTTCTCTGTGTGGAAGAGGGTTGAATAAAAGAATATCCGTTTTTCTGTGTCTCTGGTTAATAAAACATAGCATTTCTCTCCTGTTGTCTCTCACCGATCCTGTTTAAGTGGTCTGGCACGCTCTGAAAATGCACAAGGGTTCTATTATGTACAGCAGTAGGTACAGCAGGTTTCACTGGACTGTAACTGATTTGTTTCAGATGAAGGGATGCTGTTAACCACCACTGTGAATATAATTGCTTAGTTGATTTCCACATTCTTGTCATTGTTGGCCTAGCTACTGCAAGAACAAGCTGGTGAGGAATTCCCTACTGCTGGTTAAAAAAAGAAAAGAAAAAAAAAGGAAGTCTTCAGGTCAAACCAGGAGTTCATCCAGACATGCCCACACCAGAGGCAATACAAATACGCCTTTTCACCACTTCACTGGTTTTCCTTTGCTCCTTCTTTAGACCAAAACCAACTCCGGAAGGAAAGATCCTCCAGGTGAAGAAGGAAAGGACCTGTGCCTTTGGTCAGAATATAGAGGTGCTACCTCTAAGCTCGGGGATGAACATTATCTGATTCCTTCTGTGACACGTGGCAGGGAGCTCAGAAGCCATTAGCAGACTTTCAGTGCTGGATGTTGCTTGCAGTCTGACCTTACACAAAGCACAACTCTGCTCCTGATGTGTTGCCTCTGTAGCATGTTCTGTGTTATGAAGTTTGTGGGAAAGCTTCCAGATTTAGCTGAAACCAGAGCTGAGTGCTTCCATCAGAGCACAAAGAGAAGACATAGTTAATTTATCACCCTGGGTCTTAGTGGTTCTGGATTTGGTTCCTTCCCCTCTCACAGCTTCAGACCAGAGAGTTTCCACCGTGGAGCTTGGTAGCACCTGCAGCCTCCAAGGAAGACTGATACCTGCCTGTGCCAGACATACAACCATGGGATCCATGGGCTATGATCTAAAGGCTGTTGAGCAGCATAGCACTAGGAGTGGGAATGTTACAGGGAAGCTATTTGCAAAGGTGTAACTGGAGAAATCTGGTAGTCCATGGGTCCTGGGTATTCAGGAGACCTTAACATCTCTCTATTGCCAAATCCCACTATATTTTCAATCTACATTCTTTGGATTTTTGTTAACTTCATCTCTCCCATGGAAAACTCACCTCACATCCTTCCTTCTCTGACACTCTTTTCAAAGCAGCAGAAATGAAGGCCTTTTGTTTTTACAGAGGCTTTTGGACATGCTTTTTCCCTCCATCTGACATGTAATGTCATGTGCACACATAATTCTCTATAGACTGACACTCCTAAGTTTGCTTTCCTACCATTTAGCTTATCACCTTAATCACTATTATCTAAATATGGGATGTATCATATTATTAATTTCTCAGTAAAACTCCTTGGAAAATAAGGTAGACATACTATCATTTCTAGCCTTTTGAACGTTTTACTTGGTTTAAGTAATTAACAAACATAAATTATCCTTATGAAAAAAACAAACCAAACCAGAAAACCACTGTGGTAAGACTCAGCTCTTTACAGAAACATCTCGGCAGCATTAAGTATTGACAGCTATGCCTGCAAGCTTTGCTTACCAGCAGCACAGACGCATAAGCTCAATGCACTCCAGGTACCAGGAGAGGACTGTGACTTGCAGACTGACTGAAAGAAAAGCAGCCTAATTCTTTTAAATAAATGCAAAGGTGTTGTTCTGGACTATGAACAAACTCTCAAAAACATTCATATTAGAATAGCCCTTGTCATGCATCACAGCCTTAGGGTCCAAAGCACATTGTAAAAAAAGATACAGGAGATCAAAACAAAGTAATGAAAAAAGGTGGTCTCTGTCCCAAAGACATGACTGGTACAGAGAGGCAGGAGACAGCAGAGGAGCAGCACTGATTAGCATGATGAGCTTCATCCTCAGCACAAGCCTCGCAGCGCTCTCAGCACGCCCACTGCCAAGTCAGTAAGTCAGCTCAAAAATATTTGTTATGTTAAAATAATCCTCTGTGCAAGTCATTTTAGTGTAGGATGACATTCGTCTCAGAGGTAAAACACAAAGGATCTTTGGCCGAATTATTGTGAGTGACACGAAGAAAAACCCCTCGCCATAGGACACCGATTTATTGCCTATGGCCCCATTGAAATGTCTGCATAGAAAATCAGGCTACTCCCATCGAGCTGCATGACACCCAGCTGGGCATGCCGTGCAAATGAGGAGCTCACAGTGCCAGCTTTGGCAGTCACCAGGCCTGCTGAGGACAGACGTGGCTAAGCAGGACAATCATCCTATAGCCTAACACAGTCAAGGGGTGCTTCCTTGGAGGGACAACATTGGACAGACCCTATGGATCTATACAGCAGAGTGGAAAAGAGAGTATGTTGTTCTTTATAGATGCAAGGAAGACTGAGGAAGAGATGCTCCAGATTTCTGTCTTGCTTCACGTAATTGGGATGCATTACCAGCTGCAGGAGGTATGTAACCAGCATAAATTACTGCATCATTAGGTACCTAATAGGCAACTCTTGCTCTTAGAATTAATTGGGTGAGCCAGGAAGGGCAGAATAAAAGTAGACAATGACACTGTATGAGATGTTTTCCTTCTAATACCATTCAGTAGCAGCATTAGACCACCCCCATCTGAAGGCTGTTAGGTAAAGTTTTGGGATGGCACTACAGCAAAGAGTACAGATGGCTCCTGGTAATATTCTGTCACCAGGGACCTTGTATTGAGTTCTATTACATTCTTTCACATATTTTGTGAATACATGACTGATCCTACAAATCTGACTTGTAGTAAATTAGAAGTTAAAAGATTAACTAATTTTCCCAATAGCTCACTTCTCATATACATTTTATTGCAAACACAAAGGCATTTCAGCTTTCTGGCACTGCTGCCAAGCAAATTCACAAGTTTAATTTCATGCTCTGTGTCTGACATGTACAAAATTACTGTTCAGTTTTACTGCATCATAGGGAAGTTTCTTCAGACTGCAGAAGTGCAGTCAAACATGGATGTTTAGTTTCAGCCTCACAGGAAGGGCTGAGAAGCACATGCAAAGCATAATCCTGCCAGCACAGCCTTTCAGGGAGGTCACAGGCTAAAGGTTTACAGCACTTTCCCTAAAACAGGAAAGTAATTAAGTCATTGTTTCTATACTGGATAAAAAGTTAAAGAAAGACTCAAAGGCCAGGCTCAGTGGTAAACAGATGGAACCCACCAAATACTTCATAAACTTCCTTCTCTCCTTGAACTACCATGGCACCTTTGGGGGATATCTCTGCTAGTGAGACCCAGAGCAGTTCTTTTGGAGGTGGTACCAACAGAGCAAATCCTGCTCAAATAGACTATAAAGCATAGAAGTCCAGCTTCCAGGTCCAGGCACACAGCAGGGCACTTGAGTACCTGCAAGATAAGCAATGATTTTGAGAGATGTGTTGCTTAGTGATGGACTTGGCAGTACCATGCTAACAGCTGGACTTGATCTTAAACATCTTTTCCCACCTAAACAATTCTTTGATTTTGTCTCAGTAGCTTAGTTTGGTCAGGTAGACGGTTTTTGGTAAATTGGTTGAGTGTTTTAGCTTTGGTGTTACTCAAAGGAAGTTCTAATGTGGAGAAAATGAGAGAAAGCAGAAAATATTACAAAGGAGTGACAGAGGCTCACGTTGCAGGCTGCTTTGAATCGGGAATCAACATCTGACAACAAATAAAAGAATCCATGCAATGAGAATCACCTGTGAACTGCTCTGACCACAAAGACGGGTTAGATTCATTACAGAAAAGTGGAGAAAGAACAGGAGCACACAGAAAAGCCTGAAACAAAGCAAAAATGCTTCAAGTTAATTCAGACACAGATTTCTACAAGCCTAGATGAAATGACAGCTGTGTGACATTTCAGCATAAGACAGACCATGCACTGGAGATGTTATGCAAAAAGATGCTGAGAACATGCAGATATACTGAGTACAACCTTAAGAGAGACACAGAGTGCCTGCTTACATTGGGATAGAGGCTGCTGCGGCTTACAGTGATCCAAAAAGGTAGGGAATGAAATACCAAGTTCACCATCCTAGGTACACAAGGACGAGCTAATAGCCATATAGCCTTAAGAAACATCAGGTCAAATTGTATCTGAAATAGGGTGAATTGTAGCTTGTAGAGAAGGGACTGCAGTTTGGAAAGAGATTTACATGTGGAGAAATATAAAATGTACATCATGCGTAGGTGATGGTAGTTGCAGTTGTAGTTATGGTTAAGGTCAAGGGAAAAGAAAGGGACAAACGGCATCTTCCCCAAAGAAGTCTTCTAGTGAGCAGAAAATAAAATTGTGATGAGAGATGTATGAATAGATGCAAACAGCCACAGATGGCAAGGGATGATGGGACTTCAAGAACAGAGATGCCATGGACTTTGTTGGAGCTGGCAGAGATTGGAAGCGAAGGAAGGGTGTAAAATACTGCCTTTGAGTCAGTTTTTTTTTCCTAAGACAAGCAGGTCTTGTCACTAGAAATGTTTCCCCCAGCAGGAATATGCAATATGTCCCATATTGTTATTTAGACCACAGGGAAATGCTGATTTGAACTTTTATTGAAGAAGAAGAAACTTCGATGTCACTAGGACCTGGTCCTACCCCACTAATTTCTCATTCTGGTGTCATACCCTTTCCTCTGGGAAAAAAAAAAAAAAAAGGTGAGGCAAAGGATTTATGACTTTCTTAAATCACAGCTTAGCTGTAAATAGGAGACAGGGAGAAACTTGCATGAAAAGACAGCAAAACCTCAGAAAGGGGTGAAGTAGAGACAATGGAATGACAATATCTCTGAGTGCACAAATCCTGTCCCATGAAAATAGGTTGAACATTTTGATGTGAAAAGCTTGTATCAGCCTTAAAACACTCATAAGGTATGAAATCTTTCACTTCTTAGAAATTAATACCTAGCCTTTAAAAACCTAGCCAAGGAATCTGCCCTGTTCAAAAGCCCCAGGTCTCTGCATCCACTTCTACATGGAGCCTACCAAGGGGGCAATGCCACCAGCAGCAGCAAGACTGGGGATGCCCCTGTCGCATCTGGAGGAAGGTCTTAAGCTAAGCCAGCGATCTCCCGGAACCAACATCAGAGTTGAAGGCAGCAGTCAAGAGGGAAAATTCCCGACAGCTCTGAGTCCTTCTCTCCTTCTCTTTTGATTCCTTCTGAATCCTGAGCAGCTCATCAGGGCAATTCTCCAATCCCAAGCCAAAACAATTTGAACACTTACAACATGGTGGTTATTGGACATTTCCCCCAATAGTGAGCATCTCTGTTTATAGTGCCCTTGACTAATGCAGGCTCTTCCCAGTGCCGAACCTAGCGGGCTGCATCTTTTAACAGGGTATTCATTCTGTATTAAAAAAGCATCCCTTAACTGGAGCCACATGTCCACTGAACTCAGCAAAAAAGTTTCTTCTACCAGTGCCACTTGGTTTACTCTTACATCTGTTGCGTAGCTCAGGAATTAGTAGAATGTAAAACGTTTTATGAATTCCCTCTGCTCTCATCCAGTGTTAATGTATTCAACATGTTTTTCTAAAACCACATGCACGTTTTTTCCATTTCTTCTAATTTACTTGCATAACTTAACTCCCAAAGCTAACCTGGAAAATTCACAGAAATTGGAGACAAACTCCATCCACCTATATAAAAGCTTGGTCCATTTCTTGTTCCAGAGAGGATAATTTCCAAAGGGCGAAATCTGACCTGACTGAAGTTAAGGGCAAAACTTTGAGGGGCATCATTAAAAGCAAGTTTGTCTCAAAACTACCCCCAGGACTCTTCCCTCACCCCTGTTATTTATGGTTATGACACACCATCCACTCTATATGAACATGCTTGAATCAGTATTCAGAAGTTTAAAGCTCCTTGGACTGTACTCAAGCTTATATGCACCATAATGGCATCATGGAATTATTAGCATGTCTGTTTGTTATATTCCTAGACATTTCTTTTTTGTCTGAGACTGAGCTTTCCATCTCATTTTCCCCCCTTTAATGTCAAGAAGTAAGCACTGGTGTCAGATTTGCCAAATAAATCCCAAATCATCTTGGTCTTTTTTTTTTGGAAATGAGTGAGGGAAAAATGACAAACTGTAATTACCATCTTACTCTCTATTGTGCAAATCCCAAATTGCTTCATACTCAGCATAAATAGTAATTTTGCTCTTTAAATTAAATTCTGACCTGATTTCAATTTTCTTCTTAGTTAAAAAGGTGGTTGGTTGTTGCATAGAAGAAGGGAGAAAGCAAGTATTCCCTATGTTGCCTATGTGGTACAGACACACCAAAAAAGGTCGTGAAAATCAAGCAGGAATTCCCTGGTTTGGATGCTGCATTTCCATCATTCTGATTTCAGGCTGCGCTCACAGTGCCAACATAAATCCACAGAGAGCAGCAGCCTCTGCACATCTTTTGCTTCCAGCTGAACTTTCTACTTTAATAAAAGTGAATTCCTGTGCATGCTGTTCCCCAGCTGAATGCTCCAATAGACAAATCCAGCTCCTCTCCTTGCCAATGTCCTGATGACATAGCCCACTGCATGTTGGCACAGAGTAGGAAATACATCTGGATGAGGTTCTGTGTCCAGTTTTGTAGTCATGAGCCAATTTTTTTTCCCAAATGCTTCTTGCCCCTATTAGTTCCCCTGGGGTGGGGAAAGGAAACATATAATTATTTATTTGCCTGAAGAGGATACATTCTCCATCAAGTGGCCTTGGGAGAGTGTTAATATCCTTCCCACTCAGTCAAACTTCCGTGAGAATGTCCCATAGCCAATACATCCTTTGGGTCTAAGGTCTGCTCAGTTGCAAAGTTACTTTCTTTTAGTTACAGAGAAGAAAGGGGTTGGAAGGGGCATGAAGAGGTCCTCTGGCTCATAAAACAAGATAAGCTACACCTACATCTCTCTGGTCAGACCTTCTCTTTAATTTTAACCATCTCCTGTGTTAGAAGTTCCACATAACCCATTCAGATCACTTCAGAAAGACGTCCTGTTGTCCAGCTCTCACTTGCAGTGAAGCTCACTACTTCCCAGCATATCTCCCATAGCTACAAAAACCAATTTATCCCTCTGTGTTACTGCCCCACTTCAGATACGTGAAGACCACTGTCCTTTACGGAACATACCTCCCGCTTCTGACCAAGGGGCCACATCTCTTTGGAATTGCTGTGTGCCAGATGGGGCGCGGCACCCTGCTCAATTGCACAGGCCAAAGGGAGGAGAAGGATCACTAAACACATACTGCAAAGAACAACCCTATCTATACATACTCATATGAAGACTGGATTTTTTTTTTCACAACAGTATGAGATTGTTGTCTTCTGTTTGGTTTGAGATCCGCCACAACCCCCACAACCCTCCTTTGGATCCTTTCCTGCAGATGTGCTCCCTGGCTGGATTTCTCCCCTCAGCATGTGTTTGCCCTGTTGGTTATTGTAAATCAACCTCACATATGTATACTTTTTCATGTCATTCCTGCAGTTTGTGCAAAACCTTTTGAGTTCTAGTTCTGCCATGGATGTGCCCACAGACACTCCATAGCTTGTTGTCATCAACAAAGGTAATGAATAAATACCGTAACTGCGTGGCTTTAAAATCACAGCTAACTCAAACCCTACAATACACAGAAAGCAATAAAAAGCACAGAAAATAGAGCGCTCTCTTATATCACTGCTGGAATCTAAATTTCTAACAACCAGCTTAAAGGAATGATTTCTTAGTTTTGTGTTCTGGCATGGCAAAGCACATGGGCCATGATAGAAGGTTCTTCTGGTCTCAGTAAACTCAGGAAGGGGGAATCACTGCTCTCAGTGCCAACAGCATTCCCACGATCTCAAGTACAGCTGATAAATGCAAATTTCTCAGGTCTCCTGAGTCCTCGAGAGCTTAGAGGTAGCAGTAGGTACAGTGAGCAAGCAGGTAACATTACCATGGAGTCATTTTACTGTATAATTTCTTTATTGTTTACTGTATCATTTCTACCAATACCACAAAAAGCACAAGCTGTTCAGGCAAATAGAAAGTAAGTGTTGCAACTGCCACTACCAGAAATGTTTGCTACACCTCCCATTTCAGGAGCATCCTAGACTGGATGCTTCAAAGAGCAGCAGGTTCCAACCAGAATGAGTTACTTGGCAGCTACAGCGAAGACAACTTCTGTACCACACTTCTCAGGGGAACAAAGCAGGACTGGAAAAGGCAAAATGGAACAAGCCATTTGTTTAATTTATATACCATGGTTGTTATAAAAATGTAACAGTCAGGTGGAAAATGTCTCCAAAACCATGAAATAGAGGAAAAAAATGGTTAATGGAAATGCAGGTTGTGTACATCTTTCTCTGTTTTGTACATCTTTTGTTTCTTGCCTTTGTTCTCTCCTTCCCATTCCTTTAAGCTTAGGCGTAGTTGTTAGTGCATCACAGTGATGAGCATTCTTGAATTATCATTTCTTCACACCACCATGTCCTCCATCACAGCCCTGTGCACATCCAGGCAGTTCACTGCTGTCTGGCATCACTGTCCATCTCCAGACACAGCTCTCAGCTGTGGCTGCAATCAGCTGGGACAGCCCAGGGCTGCAGGCAGAAGTGGCTGCCAGCTCACATCTGGAGCCAGCTGATGGCTGCTTCAGTCAGCTAAAGGGCTGACTTGTTCCTCACTGCACACTTCCAGCAATGCCACTCACAGCCCATGACTTGTACAGTTCCCCTGCAAATCCTCTGCACTGAAATGGAAAGAGATGCAAAGGGCTTGGTGTCAGCTCCTCTCTCACTAAGAAAAACCATTTATATCAGTTTTATCTGCCCAGTACACAGGCCTTTTATGATCCTGCATTATCCAACCTACAGACCAAATTCTGGGCACAGTATCATTGCATTCATGACTTGCATTGAGGGAACGAAAACAAAAAATTCCCCATTCCCTAATGTACAGCCAAGAAGGACAAACAACATAATTCAGACTCTGAAGGTCTCCTCTTCCAGACTTGGACAACAATCTAGTGGCAGTCAAGGAAAACTGGCAATAACCAAGAAGACGTCTCCTGCCTCCCCATGGGAGAAGAGTAAGTAAGAATGTTAAGCTGTGTTTTCCCATTTCTCCTAGCCTCTCCAAAGGCTATATCAAAAAGTGAGTAGGAAACAAACAACTTGGTGAAGTCATCCTGCTGCAGTACATCTGTCTTTTCAAAAGCTTGAGTCAGCAAGCTGTGGAGTTTGGAGCACTTGGCTTGGAAGTACATTAACCCCACAGAACAGCACAGCAGAGCAGACCCTCAGCATGCCTCAGCAAGCTCCCCTCCACCACAGCACCTTGCTGCACTAGCAAAGTCCAGCCTGTGTGTTTCTGAAAAGCTGGACTCTGCAGCGTGGGAATGCATAGGATGGAGGAAAGGCAGGAGGTGCAGGCAGGATGCAGAGCAGCCACAGCAGCACAACCAGAACAGCAATGGTGTCGGACCAGTGACCCAAGCAACCTGCTCAGGAGAGCAGGCTCTGACAACAGCCAGCACCAGCTGCTTGAAAAATTGGGAAATGATTTGCAAAGACAGCAAATGGGCATCTGCTTTGCATTCAGTGTGTTTCCTTTTGAAGATCTGGGGCTTTTGCCTGAACAGTGTATCTGCATCCACACATATATTGGCTGAGGTGTTCATGCATTCAGTTTAAGAGGCTTTCAAAGTAAAAAATAAAGACCTGTATTTGAATTATGATTCCACAATGCTCCAAACTTTCAAGTTAATTCAGTAAATAACAAGAAAATCCAAGACACCGAGTCTCTTAAATCTTAACCTTTCTCTGAGTGTCACTTGAAAAAAACGGGTGATGCTCCTCACTTCACTGCTTCTTTCCATTTTTCCTCCATCTCATAGGGGCTACTGCTGCCTCTTTAGCATCCATCTCAAGCACAGCACAGATTCATCATCCTGGTCTTACTGCCCCAGCTCCATCTCTCCAACAAGCAAGCAGAGAGCTCAGCATTAGGCTATGGTTCAGGCAGACTCCACTTCTCCCTGGAGTTCAGGTTTCCAACTCAGTACCTTTACTGTCTCATCTCAGGTAACTGTAAACACTATATTAAATGCTAGCTTCAATCATGTCCAGAATTTGATGGGTTTTATAAGCAATTTTCTTCTTCTTGTAACTACACTGGAACTATGACATGCTGGGGAAAAAAAAAATTAAAAAGAGAGGAATGGCAGCCCAAAAAAAGTTCAGAAATCTCATGTTATGATGAAGCACAAAATTATTTTTATTTCACCAAAGCAAGGGATATAGGCTAAAACATTTGAATACTTTAGATTTCTGTACACAGGAGAATAGGAAAAAAATTAGCAAACAACTCAGGTACCTACTAAACAAAGGACAGAAACAGGTCACGACAGGTCAAATAGCTAAACCCCTCTTTTCAGGCCAAACTGATCTGAATTCAAATCAATGATGTCCAATTCTGTAATTTACAGCTTGGTAGCATCTCCCTCTGGAATGTCAAAATAGCAATTCAATACATAGTCCAGTGCTTTCACACTTCCTTAATGGAGTTATTCACATGCTGAACAAAGCCTGAAAGGAGCCAGGCTAGGAGGAAAAAAGTATGGATCTCACTAAATATTCAGTATTTAAAATGCAGGTCAGAGAACACAATTGAGTTTAATTAGAAAACTCAAACGGGACCCTGCATGTTAATGCACTTGCTCACTGCTTGGGTTCATTTCAAAGTGTTCCCACTTGATTGTCCTTGGAGACATTTGTGTTTGTATCTAACAAAGAAGATAAAAAATGACAGGAAATGTTTGTTCTGGGTGTATCTGTGTAAATCTGCTTGCAGCAAAGCTGTTATTGCAGCCCTCCACTACAGCACTGAGCTCATGAGACAGGAATGGCTGGACACTCAGTGCTGCGTGAACTTTCTTCCCTGGAAAACCCCTTACTAAACTGCATCCGTAGCAAAATGTAGTTTCCAGGGCACTGGGGTTTGACTTTTAGAACTCTGGAAAATTTTGTCAAGAATTAGAGCAGTGACACAGAACTGTACAGATCACAACATGCCTGGAAATAATCAGGTTTTCAATTCCCAGCTGCAGTGCACAGGGATGCTGCTTAAATGCACAGATGCAATGGTGATGTATTTATAAAACAAAACTTCACATGCTTTTATTTAGGGTTATAAATAAAATTGCTTATTGAAATCACTTAGTGTAATAATAAACCCTTAGTGTGTGAAGCACAGTCCCCACTGAAGCCCAGGAGCTGCTCATGTTGGTGCTACTCAAATACGATTATAGTGAAACAAGTTGGGTAGCATTCCTCTAGATAAATCTTTCAAACCCTTTGAAGTTTAGCCTTTCACTATATGTTTTTCAAAAGTTATCATATAATGTAAATCAGCATTTTTTTTATTGCTAGATTTAATATATTTCACAGAACCAAAAATAAAGATGTGTTTTGCTTATGTTTCCTTCAGTTTATGGCTTTTGTGGAAAAAACACAGGGCATATGTCAGAGCTGAATTAAACACTATGAAATATATTTAAGAAACAGTTCAGATTACTTCAGTCCGGAACTGTCCTGAAGGGATCTCTAGAGGGTTATTGCCAGTATCCTTATGAAGGATTGACCTCCTTCCTTGTCCTTCCTAAAGACATTATAAGAAGTACATATATAGGTATAAAAAAAAAGAAAATTAAATACTGACTTTTGCACAAAATGTTTGCAACAGACCAGAACAAACAGCCCAGTGGGAATGGTCCAAAAAGTCTGAATGTTTTCAGACCACTCCTGTCTTTCTGTTGTGTTTGCATTGCAAAGGTTTTCAAAGCTAAACTAGTGCACTGGTTATCAAATTTTCCTGACAAACCTCCTTTCCTCCAGAGAGACCTGTCCTGACTAGAAGATATCACTTCTGTTTGCAAGGTGCAGTAAAGGATGGAGAGCTGGAATCTCAGTTTTGGGACAATGAAATGAACTGGAATCAAAACAGATTATGAACAGGAGATTAACCTGTGTAGGTGCCTGTTATTTCAGCTGAATTAAATGCAACTAATAGCAAGTGGCAGCAAACACACGCATGCAAACTAAGGTTGTTAACATCAAATATAGAATGTAAATCATACTCTTGAAGAAATATTCAAGCCCATTTTAAAGCATTATCCACAGATATAGACATGAAAAAATAAACGAGTCACATTAATGTAATGAGGTGAAGATCTGAAATAAAATCCTGTTCTGTTCTTTAGGACTGTCTCAGGCTCAAGAACAATTGTAAAACTAGAAACTCAACATAGGATTGCTCTGTGTTGTGTGACAGCCCCTATAAGGTGGCCCTGTGTGTGTACTATGAAAAGTCTTATTTTATGTTGCTTCAGCTGGGAAAAGGCTGACTTAAGTGGTTGCTTATTGAAATGACTTAATATTCAGTTCACACACTTGGTCAAGAGTGGTGGATGTGGCTCAGGCTCCTTTGTGTGACCCATGTCCACGGGACATGGCCAAGGAGTCCATCCACAGTTCAGTGCTCACCACTGTCCTTCCCACAGTCTGCACATTATGGAACCAGCCATGGGGATCTTTCTGAGTTTTAATCTCAGAGGATCAATATCTTATCCTAGACAAGGTCTGCTGCTGCTAAAAGCTGTTCTATGAGGGGTACTCCCCCTGCACACAGACTGAGTGCACTCAAGAACAGTCTCAATCTAAGACCCACTTTCAGCAGCTGCAGATGGGGCTTGACAAAAGCACAACTCTCCATCCCATCTTCTTGCCCTTATTCTCTCTCGTGGTCATCAACCAATCCCATGCCCACTTGAGGAGTCAGTTTGGACACTGACATCCCAAACAATCCTTCCCAGGAGGGACTAGCAGAGCTGTGGCATCTCTCCAGCCACCCCTATGTGAAGAGCACACACTGCTCTTCAGAGAAGCAGACTGAAACATGGGACAACTGTTAATCACCTCATTTAAGTCAAACATGACCCAAATAAACCAGAACCTGCTTTTAAATCCCATAGCTCCTAATTTGTGACTATTTGGCTTGCAGATGCCTGTATGCTTGTATTTGGTCTAATGAGAGATGTTCCCCTTCCTGCCCTCAGCAAAATACCCTGGACTTCACTCTCCAGCAGTGCAACAGGAATTTGAGGGCTGCATTTTTCTTTCCCAAAGGGGAGACAAAAGCTACCAAGCATCTCTACTCCTTTGAACCTTGCAGACAAACCGGGAAAAAAAAAATCTCATTACTTGGGACATATTTTACCTCCTGCAAAGGGTGAAACAGGCCAAGTGCGGAGACAGTTAAAAAGCAAACCCAATCACCCTTCCTCCATCCTTGCAAACTCACTGGAGCCTAAAGCATTTCCAGAGATCTCCCACTGTGGGGAGCTACAGACCACAGTGCCTTCAAATCACGCAGAAAGAAATAACATTAAGCGGCTTTAATACAGCAGGTAGGAACTGGATGTCAGTGTTTCCTTCTGGAGAATGTGGAATAATTGCTGTGGTATACAGAGAGTCAAAGAGATGCCAGAATCAAGCTGGTCTCCTGAGCAAAAGGCTGGCAGGTCCCCTTTGGTATGTCCCTGTCTAAGCTGCAGGTAGCTGATGCCCTGAAGGAATGTGAGCTTTTCACTCCTTCAGAATGCTTCTGGCTCTTTGTGTGCTGCTCCTAAAAGAGGAAATCCCTTCCCAGCCCCCAGCAGGAGACCACTTTAGGCATGTGCACAGACAGACAGCCTGCTATGCCAGCCAAAATAGGCTTTCTTAAATCCTGCACATTGACATCAGGTCATGAGCTGATGTCTAAGAAAATTAGTAGAAAAACTCATAGCTGTAAACAGATGGCCCCATTTCACCTGGTAGAGAGCAATGAGAAAGTCAAATAACTGTCAGATGAACACTTGAATGAAGCGAGGCAAAGTAGCTCAAACATTTCAACATGAGCTAAACACAGAACTGAGAGCTTAAATCTGACACGAGCTTTTGGGTCCCAGCAAAAAGCCTCATACAGAAAGGAGTGACAATGCAACTCAGAAAGCCATGGCAAAGTGGCAGTCTGTCCACCATAAGCAGATGAGAAGATGCTTCTCCCTGAGATAGCTGCAGGGCTGACTTGTATTTGAAGATTTAGCTCAAATACCCACTCACCTACAAGACTCTTGGGTGCACCAAGACACTGACCTCCCAAAAGGTCAAATTCTTAATAAGCATCTGAGTGAAAAAAGCACAAGAAACAGCGTGTTTTTCAAATTCCAGGCAGGAGAAATCCACCCATCAGCCATGGAACAGCATCTGATAATGCCAAAATCAGCCCTGCTTGGGGCTGGACTTCAGCTGCCAGGCTGAATCTGATCCAAGCAGTTAGAAGACAGTTGTTTTGTATCATCCCTCACACACTCCCAAAATACTACTTTTTTTCCACCATTTAGAAAAATTAAGACCTGGTACAAAGAACACAGGGCAGACACATGAAAGTTGCTCCATTTGAAATTGCTAAGGTGAGAGGTCTCCCTTTCTGGCAGAGACTGAATCAAGATCACTTATAGGACTGCCTAAGCTGGTTTGTTTGGATTCAGAGCAGAGACCACAAAGAGCATTCACAGATACAGCAATGAAGGCATTATGATCCCCATAGCTTATCAGGCTGAACAATAAAGTACTTTTCTGCAGCAGGTTGTAGAAGTATAAAATCCTTCTTTCCTGTATTTTCACCGTATCTGCTGTATATTCACACCCATAACAGGGGGTAAGTTCTTATAAGCACAAGACCTGATGATTCAGTAGAAGCATTGGCAATATGCAACACACATACAATGAGGCTAAATTTCTATCAGTTCCTCCTTCCCATCTGCCTTAAGGCCTCTTCTGTTTCTTGCCTACTCCCTGTGCTATAGATCCTCTCATTTGCCTCTCCTGTGCATGTGATTTTGGTAAATTATCTGGAGGCATCAACATAGTGAACTTTTAGGAGCTTCAGTTTATACAAATGAAAGAAAAATGGCCCAACAGCAAAGCTGCATTTAAATGTTTGCTTTTTACTTCAGAGAGGGTGAGCACCTTAGAAAAAAGATGCTTATTTTAAATACCTGCAGTGTCTGGTGGAGCACAGCATCAAAACACCAGTGCAAAGGCTCCCTCATGCTCTGCTTATTGAGTAGATATAGCCTAAAATAGGATAGCTTCATTCCTGGCAATAGATGAGGAGCTTTTATGTAAACAGTCTTAGAGAAAAGAGAAAGGAGACAGCAAACACCCATTTTATAACATGCTGCAGTAACTCCTTTTTTTTTTTTGAACTCTTTGTCTTCTTTCACAGCTCTGTGTTGAGTTGCCCTGCCAATATTAGACGCACAGAAGATGCAGTATTAATATGCAGGATGGCCCCAAAGGCAGGAAACACTAGTCTAGAAGCACACACTAATTTCCCATTAACTTCAGCAGAACTGAAATCATGCTGACATGGGACCACAATTTATGTCTCATTCGGGTTCTAACTACTATAAGTAGTTTTCCTCACAGAATTGTATACAGGCACATGCACAGCTGCTGAAGTGGATGCAGGTAGGAAACACACTTACTGTGAAACTCTTCAAGAGTTAGAAAAAATGGTTGGCTAACAGTAATTTTTTTCTCTCAGTGGCAACATTTTACCAATATAGATACATAGCCTGTAAATGAAAACCAGAAAAAGAAGACATTAGAGATACATCACCTTTAGATCTTTTGGTGTTAAAACAGTAACCTTTTCAATGTTTCATACACTGGAACCCTCCTATAATTTCATATCAAATGTACATGGCCAAAGTGGATGAAACGCAAAGTGACAATAAATCACAGACAAGATACAGTACAGGCAGCAGAATTCTACATTTTAAGGTCCCTGCTAGAACTGCCTTTCCAGAGATTTTAAATGCAACTCTAATATAAATTTAATATTTGCAGTACATGTTGAGCATCTGTATTTCCAGCATGAAAAGGAAACAAACCTTGAAATTGGCAGAACATAATATTCTTATGCCTTAAGGAGAGCATGCTCAGGTGCAAGAAAGCACCTGGAAGCACAGAATTCTGTATTAGCAAAATCCTCCAAATAACACAAAGCAAGAGTGGGCAGGTGGGGGGAGTAATTTAGGGCAGGACTCTGTGCCAAATGTGGCATATATATTAGTTTATTGTGTGTGAAGCATGAAATGCCTGCAGCAAGCTCCACATGGCAAATCCACTGAGATACAAGTATGTTTAAACACCCTGGGATTTCTGAATGCTGCAAACAGGGAAAATCACTTTGAAGTCAGGAAAGGTAAAGTCCTGGCATCTGAGGATCCCAGGATAGTGTTAGTCACACAAGGTCAGGAAAGCAGAGAGAAGTCTAGAAGCAGCATGAGGGATCCATGTTCTCCCAGATGGAAAATAAAGAAAAGAGAAATTTTCAACATATATTTAATCAAGTCCTAAAGCAGAATTACTACTTAAAAGCCCAAATCAAGAAGGCTAAAAGGACAGAGAGAGGAGGAAACACCATCCCATTTACAGAAAGCAAAGTCTCACCCTGAGTGACCATAAGGTCAAGTCAGGTCTTTGGCAGAGCAGCCTCAGGTGGCTGGAAGAGGAGGCAGCTGCAGTGAGCCAAGACACTCCTACTGACAAAGAAGGGTATTGGCTAAATACCCCCTAGGAGGACATTTTCTTATAATTTTCTTTTATAGATATTCAAAGTAGTACAATTGTAACCTATAATCATGTTTATGAAGATAAAGGTCAAACATAACTCTTTTGAGTTATGGCTGGTACTAAACAACTTCCCAGTGATCTGACAGTTTTGGGGAACCTTTGGGACCAGCAAAGTGAATTGACAAATTCTCTCAGAAATAAACTAGTGGGTTCTCTAAAGCTGGAGATACTCTTTACACCCTTCTGGAAGCAGCTGATTTAGGGACTGGTGGAACAACAGAGAGGTCTTCAGGTCTCTTCAGCGGGTGAGAATCCACTGCCTGAAGGCAAAGAGCAGGAGTGTAAATCACTCGCTGACCCTGAAAACACTGTCTCATTCCATCATTCAGAAATTGATATGGTTAAACTAAATGTCCTGGGAATAAATAAGTCATTTGAAGGACACAGTATAGAACAGATAGTTTGGGCATTCATGACTTTGGGCTGGTTTTTGAATTTATTAACAAGGCATCTTGCAAAAAAATGTGTATCTGTGACCTCACCTGCAACTCTAAAAGCTGGTATGTGCTTCAGAGACCTAAGTCTACCCAAGAGCCTTTACTTGTATGTAAATTACAGATGCATTGCCCTGGGATGAGACAAACATTTCTCTGCCTAATGTGACCAGTCTGATGATTAGAAAATTTCAATTTTTAGCAATTTTCATGGTCTTCAAACACAAGCATTTGCAATTATTGCATTATCTAGATCAACACTTTCATACATAAATTAAAATTACATAGTTAAGCTCACAATCTTGCCTAGCAGCATTTCCTGCTCAGTGATTTGGATCAGCGTGGGCTGATCGTTAATGGAATGCCTGAAACCTTTAATTGTATTGCACGTGAACACAACAGGATTTTATGTTCATGGCAGTGATTTAATGTCCACTCCTCTTTAATGAAGTCTTTTAAGTGATCTATAGAAGAAAAGTTAACAGCTTTAATACTTTGTCTTACAGGATTCCCTTTATCGATCAGCATAAACCCCGATACTTCTGCAACAACTCTCATAGCAAATAAATGTCAGCATCTGTTGGTCTGGTTTGGAAATGTGTGCTGCTCTCCTTCTGGCAACATTTTAAGGACACATTTTTCCCTTGAAATAGTGAGCCCAGTTCTCATTAAAAATCTGATTCTGATAGCACTTATCAGCAATACCTGGAGCAACTCTACTGATGTTAATAACATAACAAAGGGGTAAAATCAGGCTAAGTGAAAATAAGAACTTGGGACCACAGGCAATAAAAGTCTTGAGTCTGTTTATATTGGACCCAGTCTTGGCCTGGCAGATCTAACTCTCATGTATTCATGAAAAACAAGTATGTACCGTGCAGCAGAAGTACCCAAGTAAAGCTGAAAAAGCACCCACTGGAATATTTTTGGCTGCTTCTAATCTTCTGATCTTTTATTTACTCAGTGAATGCTTCCCCCCCCCCACCCCCACCCCCACCTCCCCTCAATACAGACAAACTCAGAAATTACTTTCCTCTTTCCTTTTTATTCTGGCAACATCCTTCAGAAGACTATGAACAATCTGGGGGCTGCATCATACACCTACATGAAAGGGCAGGAATTTACTGTCCTCACATTCCAATCTAAATGAACCCACAGCCATTCTGCTCTAGAAACAAAGCAGCAAGTCACTTTGGCAGTGACTAATGTGTCCACAGTCTTCTTAACAGCAACTATTTCATTACTGGCCAGTTTTCTACCAGAAGCAAATAAAGTCAAATCTCTCTAGATCCATTTCCTTGGGTAAAACTTGTGTCTTACAAAAAATCCTCCAAGCAATACACAGGAATTTGAGTATTGTGACTAATTTGGGGGTCTCATGCTGAAACACTTTGTGTCCAACTTTTAGATACCAGGAGAAGACATAACTATATCAATCTCTGGAGGTGGCCAAGACTTGAGAAACAAAATGAAACTGGAAAGGCTAAAACCAATCAAATTAAATTCCTGTCTCAATTTTAAAACTGAGAAGTTAAGGAAAGGACTAAGAAATGCAGATGGAACTTGTAACATTTCCAACTCACTGTTTTAACTCCTGGGGATTTTCTTTCAAGAAACAACTCCTGAAAATTATATTCTATTTTTCACATATGCTTGGAAAACTAGTCATCTTTGTCCATCCTTTCCAGTCCACTCACAATTTTAGAAGCCAAATAATCCAAATATCGTCTAAAGTTGTTCCTTATCTGAAGCCCTGCTGCCATTCTGGTGACCTTTGGCAGGACATCCCTTTTTGCAAGGTATGTATGAATGAGATGAGCAGAACAGATCTCAGCACAGATTCTTCTGGGACTTCACTGGTAACTCCATTTACCCCAAGCCTTTGTTTCTTATCTTTTAATTACAGATATAACCATGCCAGGATCTTCCCTCTTCTATCACAATTGCTTCACCTTCTAGAAAGTCTTTGGCAAGGCCTGCATCAAAAACTTTTAGAATTCCTTACAGACAATATCAATCAAACCATGTTATCTATGTACTTGTAGATCCCTGGAGATGTACAAAACAAGGTGTTTACAGTAGTCCTTAAAGAAGCCTATGGATTCTTCCTCAGCAGACTCAGTTGTCCAAGCATCTACATTCCATCATTGTTGTCCATTCCATCCCCATTGTTGTCCATTCCATCCCTTATTAGGCCTGTAGCTCCCCACATTCCCTCAGAATGCTTTGAAGCTGGACATCCATCATCCACCTTGAGACCTTCAGATACTGAGAAAGCTTTAAGCAATGACACATTTTACTACAAGCAACACAGCGACTTCATGTGTGAGTTCCCTTAGGCTCTCAGGTGAACACCATTATATTTTATCATCTACTGCACCATAACTTCCTCCACAGTGGCCTCAATATTGGATATATTCTCTCATTAATATACCCCAAAATGCTCTGTCTGTCTCACTTGTTTCTTCCATAGTGAATAACAATGCAGATAATGAACTTGGCCTCTCTGCAGTGTCCGCCATGTCCAGCTGCTCAGTTTTAAACTATGATTATAAAGTGATCCTACAGCCTCTAGTCAGCTCTTTGCTTTTCAGGGTTTGAAGACTTAATACTGGTTTTCTGAGTTTTTTAGCTAATTGCTCCTTCTTTTTGCTTTATATTTATGTATCTTTATATCTCCTTATGGAGATTAGGATCTTTTTCCTTCTCATCCTTTGGATATGTTTTTAGCATTTTAAAAACTGTCTTTCCATCTTTCATAAACTAATTTACTTTGCTGTTTAGCCTGTACCTGCCCTCTTTGACCATTTCCTTTTTTTTTTTCACCCTTGTTAGAGGGTGATATGTATTAACAATTCTGTTTGGGTATTGTTCAGCAGCCCCATGTCTCCTCTAAGTGTTTAATTTTCTTAAAATCCCTTTTTAATGTGCTTTTATCCATTTTCTTCATACACACATACTTTTAATCTTACAGATCTGAGCATAACTGAGATGGATGTTTGGCCTTTTTATTCTGCAGGGACAGTGAATCTAAAGGATGCTGAAGTCACTGGTATGAACTGCACTTAAAATGTAAAATTTTCAGCCAGATCTGGCACCTTATTTAGTGTCAAATCAAGGCTTTTTCTTTTTTTTTTTTTTTTTTTTTTTTTTTTTTTTTGGTGCACCTTGATTAGCTGCTGCTGCAGAAAACGAACACTGACACTGTCTGCACATATCACCTCTGGGCAAACCTTAGACAAGATGTGAGGCAACAGCTATGGTGGTAACCGGATTTTCCACATATAAGAATATTTTCTGTCCCTGTGATCTCTGTGTATGCAGTTAGAGTCATGGTTCTGGTACAAGGGACAATACTAAGGATATAATGTTATTCTCTTCTTATTGAAAATGAAATTTCAGCCCATGTTGCATAAAATTCCTAACAATTCCTAATACCAAATGTGATCTTTAAACTATTCAGATTATTTTTTTTTTACTGATCTCAAGTGCTACAAATTCATGTCCAGACTTGCACCTTACTGTGAATTACGTCCTTCCAGATGGCAGGTGACACTCACACATACTCATTCACACAGTAACACACACAGTTCCACACTCACACTCACACTCACTCACACATAGGTTATATCAAAAAGCAGTGGAAGTACAGTTGCTCTGGTCTCTCTTATTTCCAAAATAAATCTTTGACACGTTTTTCTGACGGCCTTTAAAGAAGGAGTGACCTATGTACAATTTTTTAAAAAAATTAATAGCAAACAAGGCAAAGAGTATGAAAAATTGTTGCAAAGTATGGATTAATTTTTGTGTGGAACTGCTATTTGTAAGGATTTTATGTCAGTGCCTGTGAGAGATGAGATGGCAGCATCTATCTGTCTGCCTGGCTTTCTCATACACACAGCAGATGCTATTCTCAGAATTATTTTCCACATCCCTGTAGCACTATATTGAGCACGTGGACTCTCATCTTGAGCAATAGCACAGATATTTCTAGTGGAAAACAAGTCAAACTCTGGCGTCAAGTTTTAAATGAGCCAGAGACTTTTGTGCATGAAAACAAGTTGTCCAAGTACTTCTGGCCATCCAAGAGTGCATTTAGTGCTCTTAAGTAATCTGTGAAGACCTACCTGGCAAGAGCAATGTCCTTGCTCTTCTCTGCTTCAGAGATGCTGTATGGACGTGCATGGTTTTTTTAACTTTGAAAGCTCTATGATGAGGAATAGGGAAAGAGGAAATAAACAACAATTCTCTTGGCACAGATTAAAAAAAAATACACCTTCTGCCAAAAGTTGTACTTTAATTTTGGTCTCACTTATAAAATCATCTTTGCAGAACATTAAAATTCTACATTTTGTGTCCCTTAGGCAGCAATAAAGTATCAATTAATGTCAAGCTAAATAAAAAGAAACAAACACATTTGTTTTTAATATCTAGAAATTAATAGCTAGAAATTAAAGTCTTCAAGCCCTTAAGCTCTTGGCTTTAAGAGCTCTTGGCTTCTTCCTTCCACAAGGACAGAGCTACTCTTCTTCCAGGTCAGCAGTGGAGGCAAAACTCCAAGGACCAAATTTGCTGAAGTACAATCTCCCTCAGGAACATGAATGTCACACAGTCACACATGAATTTAGGCAGAAAGGGACTTCCAGAGATGATCTAGTCCTAGCCCTGCTTAGAGCAGGTCTGCTTGTTCAGGATCATGCCTTCTTGCAAACCTCTGGGTTTAATAGAGCAAAGGGAATAGAGTGACCGGAGCACAGCACTGACCTAATAATTTAGAATTTAGAAACTTTTCAGAATAAAAGAGAAGGAATCATCATCATCAGAAAAATGAACATGTTCTGGATACCCATACTAAACCAAGTATTTTAGTGTGGGGTTTTGTTTGTTTGTTTTGAACAAAATGACCAGGAACAGAGACAAGCAAAATATTTCTTGCTGCCCAGACCTGGCACGCTGTGCAAGGTGACCTGAACCAGGCATGCCAGACTGTCTCATCCTCCTGAAATTCTTCACTGACAGTCACTGACAGAGCATCTGCATCCTTGTTCATCTGCCTGAAGGAACCAAAGCCAAATGCCTCTTGATCTTTAATTGCTCTTCTCCCATTCCCTGCTTCTCTCATGTGGTAGAGAACAACAGAACAGTGTTTCTCACTGTTTGAATTAACCTAATTAGCACAGTGAGACCTTAGGCCACACATGCTGTACAGTTCTAAGCAATATAATTACAGGAATATCTTCATTTTAAGAATATTTTTGTTTGCATAGTCCCCTTTTGCCTCATTTTTCCTCATATAAATTACTGAAAAACTCATCTGATTGTGTTCACTGAGTGCCTGTAGGACCCTTGGAAGAGGCTGGCTTTTGTTACTCAAATCTTATTTCCTCCTTTCCTGTTCTTGTCTTTCTGAAAGAAAATAATTCAGTTATTTTCTCCTTCCACATTTTAAACTCCTTTTTTCTTATTCTAGCCTCTTAAGTTTGAGCTATTAAAATAAAACCCCCTGCAATATGGTAACAGGAGGAAGAACAAAAAACAGTAGGAAGGCTTTTATTGTACTTAGTGACCAAAAGTAAAACTTCTTTTAAAAAAGCTAAACTAAAAATAAGAGAGTTTTAATATTTCATTTTTATTAGAAAATGGAAAACTTCTAACAAAAGCCTTCTGCAAAAAATTTTGAAAGACACTTTTGTAGGGGAAAAGACTTTCAACAGCAAATAAATTAAACCCCAAAGTAAGCTCTCATCTTAGAACCTTGGGAACAGACCTTTTAGTAGGGCCTGTAGGGACAGCACAAGGGATAATGGTTTTCTACTAAAAAAGGGTAAATTCAGGCTACTTATAAGAAAGAATTTTTTTGCAATGAAGGTGGAACTGGAACAGGTTGCCCAGAGAGGTGGCAGATGCCCCATCCCTGGAAACATTCAAGGCCAGACTGGACAGGGCTCTGATCAACCCTGATCATGGCAGGGGGGTTGGACTAGATGAACTTGAAAGGTCCCTTCCAACCCAAAATATTCTGTATTTCTATTTGTTCTTATTCACAAGACATTGGATTGACTCCTTGTCCAGCACTACCAGCCCTACTGCAAAAGTTGATTAATAATTTTCAGCTGATCCCCAACTTCTAATTAGACCTCAGGACAAAACAGCTCAGTTCCCTGCACTGTACCACAAATCAACAGAGACCTGCTGAAAGAATTCCAGGTCAAATTCCCTGGATGCAAGTGAGGTGAATTATGACAACCATAACACAGGCTCCAATAACAGTCTGAAATAAAAAAAAGCAAAACACCCCCAACAGAAAACCCAACCACACTGCTGAACAAATAGCCAGGACAGATGAAACTGCACAGACCCGCAGGGCTTTCTGCAGTAGCAACTTGGAAATAGATGCCAGGAGAGCTGCTTAATGTACCTGGGGTACAAAAGCTGACAAAGCTACAAATGATGTGGTCAGGAAAGAATTTCAGAGGCAAAGTGGAGAGGAATGCTTTCGCAGAGCTGCACCTCTCCAGAGAAACGAGCACTCCTGGCCGTGCCAGTCCTCACAGGCCTCTCTAAGGGCACACAGTCGTTCTGAGGCCAGTACAGCAGGCTGAGTCCACAGCTGCCTTGACTCCCCTCTGGTTATCCTCATGTGTCATCTCCAGCACTGTACTGGCAGAAACCTCCCCACAATTTTGAAGAAAGTGGCAGGGTTTTCCCTCTCCATATTTCTCCAGTCAGCAAAATTTTTCCATGATTCTAGGTTTCAGAATTACTTTCTTTCACATTCTCTGCAGAACTGAAGCCCACCGTGCGATCCTCAGAGAAACCTCTCAGTGAACGAGAGAAGTGCCCAGTAAGATAAAGCAGATGGGACTGAGAGCATAAATGAATTTTGGGATCTGCTCCTACAGCTTCACAGGGCATTCCTAGGGGGTTTCCAGTAAGGCTGCAATGACGAACATGCTGGTTTAGCATTCGTTCTTTTACAACCTAATAATGAACCCTCAGAGCTGCAGATGACTTCAAAATATGTGGAAATTTCAAGCCCAGCCTTTGACAACATAGGTATTTATTTTAAATTAAAGCCAGGCGCAGAGCAAATGATTACATAAAATGGGCAAGGACTATTTCCATAAGAAAAAGTGCATTTTACAGTGCTTCATTTTAAAGAAAATCACCACAAAAAACTGTTGAAAAGACCCTTATGGCTTATCTCTACAGCTTTATCACCACAGTGGTGTTTTCCCTTTCACAGAGCAATTTGTATTGAAATTCTATCCTATTGATTTATTAAATATGCTTTGAGGCTGTAGAATATGCGCTTATGTGCTGCACTTGAAGTTACATTTTCAGATTAGGGTAGTAATTTTCATTTCAGAGCTGTACTTTAGATACTGCTTTAGAATTCTTATTTTTGTATGAAATGAGAAACATTACTTTTTATAAATGCACATTTCAAATTCATTTCCTAGCTCTACTCCAACACACTAGGGCTTGTAAAAATCAAGTCTCCACCCTATTTTTGAATTTTTCACTCATTCACCATGAGAATTTTAGGAGCTGGCTGAGAACCAATTACTTTTAAAAAGATGTCCTAATTTTTGGTAATAATATTTTGTGGTGTTTATTATTATTTGTTGTTTGTTTCTTGTTATTTTTTCACCTTGGTGAGACTCAAAATGAATCTGCTTCAAATGGAACTCACATTTCCTGACTCTTAGTATTATTCTCTTTCCTGCACACACTGAAAAAAAAAACAAAACAGTGTTGAGATTGAGGAGGTCCTAAACATCTGAGCATTAATAACGCAATATATTAACCAGAAAACTTGAAAGTAAAGAAGAGAGATCCACTCTGTCTAGTTAGCCCCAGTAATAGGTCCCCAAGACTGAGAAATTGAATGAGACTGGTACATGTTGTCCCACTTCAAAGCCTTCATCCCACCACCTCAAGGCCTTCTTTAGTAATGCCTTCATTCCATCAGTACCTCAGACTCTGATATTCTCTAGGTGTCTTTCTTGAAAAGTTGTTGGAAATCATATTTCTTCTGGAGGGACAAAGATTATTCAACTGTGATTATTCCCAGTCTCTTCTAAGAAAGGGGCAAGAGGACATCAAACAATTCTACCAAACTGCAGGTTCAAAATAAATGAAATATTTCTTTATACAACTCTCAGTCATCTTAATCAACTCATTACCTTGGATGTAACTTCTTTGAATATGGAGTTTAAAAGCCTTTAACAAGCAGGAGGGGAAAAATTTTTGAAGGCTATTAAATGGAATTATTTAAGTTTGTAGGTCCCTGAGACAGATACTACTGGTGGCAGGAAACACTGTTGCTGCTTGCTTGCCTTCTCCTATTTTTCCCTAAGCATCTGGCCACTCTAGGAACAGGACACTGGCATAAACCATCTGGTCTAATTAAAGCCAAATAGACATATCCAAGGATTAAAATTATTAATCTACCTGAAATCCAGGAAAGATAGGACATGAACAGACATTTGCTTGGCAGAATACAAGAAGTCCCCACATTAGTTCAAGTTGCTCATGTTTGTTTTTGTAATATTTCTTGCTTTGGGGTACTCCACACACATCTTTAGCAATGATGCTTCAACACAATTCATTGCAGAGCCAAGGCACGTGCCAGGGGATCTTACCACACAGTGCAGAAACCAAAATTCCGCAACTACCAAGTAGTGGTTTGTAACAAGATATATTAAAAAGGCAAAAGTATATTCTAATACTTTATAAAGTACTGAAAACAGCATTAGGAACAACTTGAGTAGCTGGACACTGTGGAACTGAGTCTTAACACCAACACACGATTGCACTTTCTGAACAGTAAACTTCACACTGGGGTGGTTATGATTCATGGCTGAACTGGATTTCCTAACTGATCTTGGGAATTAAGTAGGGGAACCTCTGAGATTTCTTCACTTTTATATTTTTCCTTTCCAAACTGTGGAACAAGGGAAAACGAATCAGAGGGTGGGTGGAGGGAGAGCAGAACAGAGTCAGCTTGACCAGCCAAACTCTGCTGACAGAGCCAAGTATCATCCAGCATGTTATTGGCCAAAAAGCCCTGACAAACACTGACTGTATGGCTTCTGCAATTGAGGTACATGTAGTTACAGCCACAACAGCCAGGCATAAATGCTGAAATAAACCCAAACAAGGTGTAGGTAGTGCTACAGAAATAGCAATCCTGACAGAGTGAAACAGATATGAACGGCTTTAGGTGAAAATGCAAGAGTGTTTTGCAATTTGAAACTCTCTGGATGTAACACTGCTGTTAATGCAAGGGTTTTGAGAAGGACATTTTGCTCCATGAAGAGCAAGATTAAAGAAGCTATATCAAGAGCAAGATTAAGAAGCTATGTCATCCCTAGTTGGTTTTTTTCCCTACACACCTAAATTTAGCAAGGTGATTCTCAAACTTTTGCCTGTGTGGCAGCTCTCTGGCTGTGAAAGGCCAGAAAAAGAAAAGAAGCTGACTATGTTCTGTCACTGGAAAGATTAGCAAGGCACAAACATCCTTTGGAACAATAGCATAAACCCCATCACATGCTCTCTACTACTAACATGTTTACATGTACCCAGCTGGCAGTACTTTGAAGATGTACCCCACAGATAAAGCAGTCAATACAAAAACCATGTCTTACAAGTTTGTGAAGTCAGAAAGTAAGATCTAGTGCTTCTTGAAAACATTAAATATACTTAAAATCTGAGTGCTTTATTGAAGTGCTGAAGCATGGCACAGAGAAAGTGTGCGCCATTCAGCTAGATCCCATCCCTGTGCCAGATGTGTCTGAAATACCACACTGACACCTGACAGTGCTTCAGAACTGAGTCTTGCTCAGCATAACAACAGCAGGCTTTTCTTCATATTTAATGAAAACAAGACCTGCCTGCAAAAAAGCACCCCCAAAAATTTTTTGCCCTTTTATACAGAAACATGGCTTTTATTTGTAGAAAGGAGACTTGACAACACTCTACAAACGAGCAGAACCCTTCAGGGGTCACAGATGCAGCAGATCCTTTCAAAAGCCAAACACCCACACAGAAGGCTTTGTACCACAAAAGTGAGAGGGTCCTTTGAGGGTCTGTGAACTGCCATGGTGGTAAAGCTTTTTGTTCAAGGCATGAACACTGGCTTTTGGGTAGAAAGTGTGTTACAAGGCCCTGAAGATAATTGCTGCAGCAATTTAAGGTCTTTTAGTCTCTGATGGTCCAATTTGACTGTTTAGCCTTTCTTAAGTTGACTGCTGCTCTAGTAAGGTGAGCAAGAGTCTGTCCACATAAAGCATGAAGCAACAAGTCTAAACCACTGACGAAAGGTCAACTGTGGAGCACAATAGATAAAAATAAATTTTGAAGCTCCCTTTAACCTTGGCTCTTTGACTCTGGAACACGCATTACCTAACTACTGAGCACCATTTATCCCTTCACAGGCATCATTTTTGGAAGGATGATGAACTAGCATTTGAAACACAAGTCACCACTTACTCTGGGGTTGATGAAGTACTACTTTTCAGAGGTCCATCAGACTACTTGCCTTGTATTTGGAACCTCTCCCACACAGGTATCTCTATGAGAAGCCTTTTAAATGTACCTTCTAACCCCTCCAACCTTACAGGTGTTACAGGTAAGAGAGCATTTTCTTCAATAGCCAAAAAACCCCAAGAGTACTGGCAATCACCAAAAGTTGTGAGGCTTTAAGCAACACTATTTCAGAAAACAGACCTTATAAATGGGCTCTTAATTCTTCATTCCTCTTTAAAACAGCTACCGAATTTAGATGAGAAGCAACAAGCAAAATCCCATAAACTCTTAATGCAAATAAATTAAGAACTCAAGGTTTAAAACACATTATTAGAGAACTAAATATTTCAGATAATAAAGTTTGAAAACTAAAAATATCAATTCTCCTATGTAAAATTATCTGTAATTGCTTTCTCAGCTTTCATATTAATTATGAAAAATTAGTCCAAGAGAAAAGTACCATCCTGGGGGAATGAAAAGCTTTCCAATTAGAAATGCCAGGCAAATGTATTAATCATTCTGTACTAACCATAAGCATTGCCATTCTCAAACTCAGGATTATGAGCCCCTGGAATATGTCCATCATTACCATTTAGCTTGCTGATGCAATACAGTCCTGGATAAAAAAGTAATGGATATGCTTTCAGGGTTACAAATTCTTCTTCAAATACTGGAAATTTTTGTTTACTCTGGACTGTTTAACCAAGCTGTAATTTGTGGGTTTAATGCCTCATGATTCACCAACACCGAGGAAGCCCACAAGAAATATAATTTTCAAAGAATTTCTTAAAAATGTGAGTGGAAAATTCCTGTGTGCTGCACAAGAGGTCTTTGACTCTGCTATGGACGAGCATAAAAATCCACACGCAGCTGTCATACAGACCACACTGGATTCACACTGAAAAGGTGCAGGCAGAGAGGTCTGAGCAAGCAGAGCTGCACTGACACTCTAATGACACTCACACTCAATGTGTGAGTGGCCTTTTCCATTGTCTAAGCTTTTAGCCACAACTTTGTAAGTCCCGTTAAAGCAAGACAACACCACACACACAAATAAAAGTCGTAATTTTTATTCCTCATTCCACAGCAAATAAACAGAAATAACATCACAACTGAGTTACATCATCAAGGCAATGTGAAGAGCTTTGCGTATTTTGTATTTTAAGACTAAAATTAGAATTAGATTCCACTTAAAAAAGAAATTCTACTTCTATCCAGAAGTTCTTCACATGGGGACTCATGTCTCTAAGTAGAAAGAATGGAACAAAAGAAATGAAAACCTGGGGTCATCACTGATGTGATAAGAAAAAGAAACCCAACAAACCAAACCAAATAAACACATCTACCCTTCAAATTAATACAACATCATCAATTAAAAGTCTCCCTGGCTAAAAAAAGGTAAGACTGTAAACCCTAGTTTGTATTTTGAGATTTAAAGAAAACTGGTAACAAAACCTAAATTTTATTATTGTTACTATATCAAAAGTAGAATTGCACTTGAAAACAAGGGTAGGAGAATAATTAAATACATGTATATTGAAAGCTGTCATTACCAATACTGCATTTTACCTACGAACCCATGATGCTCCCCAGTAACAGTAGATGCAAAACCTCTGTAGCAGTCAGTCTTATTTATAGGACCAGTGATTCCTAGACTGGCCATTTGGGAGTTACCATGGGTCACAGAGCAGACCCAGTTATAAAGACTCACTGGTGCACAGATTAAGGCTTTAGTAGTGTGCATGCAGACCCTGCAGCTGGCTTCAGTTGCTTATGTTGTATATACCGAATTTGTTAGTACAGAGACTGCCTACATCTGATGTGTGTCATTTGGGGTTTCTAGAGTTTTTAAATCAGCATGAATCCAGTGCAACACAAAACCTGAAAGCAGAACAATGCACAGAAAGTGCTGGCTGACATGTTCCCCTGAGAGAGAGATGAACTTGAGCTATAAAGCCTGCATTAAGAAACTATAATCAGATTATAGATGTGAACATTTAATTATGTAATTGAAACTAGTTCAGATGCCAAAGTAGCCCAAAGTGGTTTTAAATGAGCATCAGGTTGTCCTGATCAATTAGTAGTCCAAAGCAATCTGGTAGTTATCATAACACTGTTGAGAGCTGGCAGATTACTGGATGTTGTCAAGGATAATACATCACATTTGATTTTTATTGTAGAAGTGAAGCAACAACCTTTCTGGATATCAACCACACAAAAACTCCAATCACTTTCAAAAACCTTATGCCACCATTTCCCCAAGATCTTATCTGCAATATCTGCACTTTAAAATAGTACACCTCTTTCAACACCATCATATCATCAAAACTTGATGTCCGTCAAAGCACAGTGAAGACAGAGAGGAATTTCTAAGGGAAATCTTAATTCCAATTTTAAATCAGATGTTTTCCTGAAGTCTTTCTAGATGTATCTGACAGCTAAATAAACTGTGGGCAAATATGCTTACATCCAATGAATGAATTTGTTTGTAGCAAAAAGCATCCAGATTGAAAAAATGGTTTCTCTATTCTTTCCTTAGTAGCTGATCATGTTTCCAGAAGAGGATAAAATCTTGCAAACCTTAAACTTGATGTTAAATTCTCACCACATGTTTAAGTTCTCAAAGGCAAGAGAGAAGCATATGTATCCATTTTATCTTTGCTTTCCTGAGACATATTGATAAAGTTAAAAAAATTATCATCTCCTTGACTTCGGGGTGGCACAAGATACCTATCTCTGTGCTAATGTGGTGCAAACTCAGAGAGCTACTGGCACAGAATGAGGATGCAAAGTGCACTGTGCTGCAGCTATATGGTACTTTATACCTATAAACTGCACTATGCAGACTCCACTCCCTTCCCTCCCCACTGTATAGAGGCAGCATTTTGTTTTAGTCATTTTGAGAGGATTATTTTTGCTTAAAGATATAGAAAAGTAAACTAACTGGAAACAATTATTATGTTATGCAAGATTTCAGAAACAGGACCACCACCTACTTCTACTGTGTCTTTTAAAATGCCAGGCTCGAGGCCTGTTTCACTGCTTGCCCATCCTGTTCAGCCTCAAAACCCCATCATGGGACACTAACAGGACAATCAGACTGCTACAACTAAGAAAAGGTCTCAAGTACAGTCTGTGCCTTACAGTACACTCAAGTGTATGCCTACCTCCTGTGGGGCAGCAGAAAGCAGATCACAGGGAGGCTCACATACACCCTCTCTCATCCATTTTTCAGCGACCTGATGCCAATAAATAGGACCACATATACTTCTTCCCAAAGAGTTTCAGTTTCATTAACAAGATGAAGCTGAGCTGCTTACAAGGATAAATGGACAGACAGAACCAGGATCTGGGCTCCTCCAAACTAACCCAAATACAGTACAGGCACAGGCAAAACATCAAATCACTTTTGTTATCAATCTTGCTTTTATTATAGGACAGAGATTTTGTTTCTCATCTTCTTATCTCGTATTCCTGATGATAAAATCCCCTTAGTTACGTTAAAATTGTTTTCTGACATGTCATATTCAAAATAAGGTCGTATTAATAGCATGAAACGTTTCGTACTTTTCTCGAAAGTGTTACAGATTCTCCACAGAACGCAGCTTCAGATTTGAAGATTTGCCTGCATTTCCAAAGCATTTCTATTCACAATCTACACACAATATTAATAAGAGCTCTAAAAGAGACAGCTGTTGCAAACACGTCTAGGAGACATTATTCAAAGCTGCTACTGCTTCAGAAGAATGTTTTTAGTTGTAAAATACAAAGTATGGATTAACACAAAGTAGATAAACATATCATTTGTAGACCACAGAACACACAAACTGAAGCTGATGTTCATGTAACAAATTTATTACAGTCTCTTAATTTCCCTGTTGGACATAAGATAAGGATATGCCTTTGAACATTCTTAAAAAGTCACCATATGCTGAGAGGTCACTGTGGTTTTAGTGTGATGTAGATGCTGATGCACTGCAGATGGCAGTAGCAATGACTCTGCCTGCATGACAATCAGGAGAATTTCAGAGAACGGCAGGAGTGCATCACAACTTAGAATAAAGAGGCCAGATTCTGCTAAAAAACGTGGTCTAGGCACATGCATGTGATTGCTTATGGGGGGGAAAAAGGGCAGTTTCAGACAAATTTAATGTAAAAGTCTACTTTGATAAGCATCCACACTGTATTTAAGTTGTTCAAATCTTATACTGTTAGGAGCATTTTGAATCTATGACAATCTTACTGCTGACTAGAAGTTATGTTAAATGCAAAGGGATGCCCCTGCAGTTGCACATTTGAAAGTCACTTTCTATTACATACAAATATACAGAATCTATATTACAGTATGCTGGCCTCAGTCAAACTTTCTGCATAACAGCTGCCCTGATGTTTCTACAAGCCTTTTTATCTCCAGAAAAAAAAAAAAAAAAAAAAAAAAAAAAAAAAAAAAGTTCTGCAAAGCTTGAGGTTACCTGAATAACTCAAGACACATTAAAAAAAAATTGTTTTTCCTAAAAGCCAACAACTTCTAAGCTATGTTTATCTTGGAACAACATTGCTAAGACCCAGCAAGAGGCAAACATTCTGGGTTTATTTTTGTCCTTACTGAAAATCTATGCCTTGGAGCAATGTTTGCACAGACTTAGGCACCCACATTCATATTATTCACCAATCTTTCTACCACTGAGTTTTCTCATCAAATCTCAGAATCTCTGCATAATCCTGAACCTACTACCTGGTATAAGTCTTCCCACGTGGATCAAGGAGATAAAATTCCACTTCCTGACTGTAACCAACTGTATCTAAGGATCTGTAGGATAAATTCCAAACATTTACACAATGTTGCTGATCTGTTTTCTTTCCAAGAAATACATTTACTTTTGGCTTACAAAATGCCTGGAATATAGAAGGGGGCCCAAGTTTGCCATAACTATGGGTTCTATTCCTTTTATCATATGATATATTTATCATAATGATATTTTATCACTATGATCTTTGTTACTGCGACACTTTGCTTTGCTTTCCTTTCCCTAACTTTCCAGGAACCCAGGAACAAGAGAGTTGGGACATGGGATTTCTGAACCAGAATAGCAAATGTCTCAGGGTATGTTCTTTCACACCAAGACAAAGGGAACCAAAATTTAATGTCTGACTATTTGGGGAGAATGGTTTAGAAAGGTTTGCTCTCCATGGCTTGGAGGCAGATCCTGGCTCCAAACACTCTTTATGTGTCTATTTTACCAATCATACATTAATCTTACTGCTCAGTTACTGCATAGCACATGGGGAAGACAGGTCAAACTCCTACACTAACATTAGAGAATCCAGGATCTAAACCCACTATAATGCAAGGGTCTGTCATACCACTTCAGGATTTCTTCTTCTATTCATCCACTACACTTCTGCTTTGCCTTTTTCAAATTAAAGAAAGAAAATGATTCAGTGAAAAAATGCCATGTAACCTCGTCTGAAGGCAGATTATACATTGAAAGTGACAGTGTTTTACTTCTGATTTATTTAATACAGCAAATGCCAACTGGAGACATCATAAATTGTCTGAAGCTCATCCTGCAAGTTAATTTCAGTTCTGCAGTTGGTTTTCTTCTGCTGGTACTCAAAAATACAGATTATTGTCTTGTAGTTTTGCTTCTCTTCCCTCTGAATGCAGAGCAAAGTGCATCACCATTTGTTTACAACCCAGCTGTGCTCCTATAAATCCACTCCTCAGATAGGTGTTAGCCAGAAGACACCCGGAGTCTTACAGCAGTGGGATACTAAATCAAAAACCTATGCCCTAGTTCAGCAAAGCACTTTCTTAAACAATATGAAGCCAGCAAGATTATAACTTCACTGCAAAGGCCTGTGAATGCTCATTTGCTTCCCATAAAATTCAATCTGCTTTGGATCTAGTCCTAGACATTTGCTGGAAGGTATCATTAAATAAAATGAGAGGAAAGCCAGGCCAAAAATCTTTTGATTTCTAAGAAATCCCTGGTACATCTGTATCATCAGATACTTGAACAGCAGTCACAGGGAGACCACACATCACAGCCACTAGCCCACTTTCTGGCCCACTAGCTTTAAGTGTAATTATTTAGTCTATTTTAATTATGTCGACAAGGTAATAACCTCAAGTTTACAGGTATTGGTATCTGTAACTTATAAACACTGTGATTCAAAGTTTTGAACTGTTATGAAATAAAGCCAGAAATTTTAAATTAAAAAAAAATTAAGTGAGCTCTGGTAAACAGAATTAAAATAACCTCCTATAACAGCTGTGTATTAGCACTCACTTCCTCTGTGCACAGCTTTTGGGAAATATTCCAAAAAATATTTTTCATTTTATACAACAATGCATATTTGATGTAATGTATGGGGTATAGCAGTTGATACATCACGCATGTTTCTAACAGGTTGCAGTGGAGATCATTTTGGTACAAGTAATAATAAATGCTGCAAAAAAACAACTGAGCAAACAGGTTTGCTGGCTGAATGGTGAGGGAATTTATTCTGAGAGACTCATGTTCACCTACAAATGTCCCATATTACCTTGGGCAAACTAAATTCAGCTCCCCACTGAAGTACTCCAAAACCAAATGTAAATTAAGGCAACATGATCCCCATGGCTGCACGATCCTTTCTTGAATGTGTATCAGTGATTCAGAAACCATCCTCCATAACTGATAAGAAATGGGACAGATTTCAAAAGTGTTTGATGTAATGCAGCAGTGTGTTAGGGCTCCAATAGCCTGAATGAATCTCCTTAATGAAAAGCAGGAAAAGTGAATGATACATGTCTTGAAAGCCTCAAGAATTAGGAATAAGAAATAAGCCACAAATATTTCTCTCAGTCACATTTTTTTCTTTTCTTTTTTTTTTCAAGTCTTGATGTTCGAATTCAATAGTTTCTATATTTTGCTAAAAATCTGGAAGCCAAAGCTGGGTATTATGTGTCTAACCACAGCCTCACTGGACTAAAAAAGTTATGCTCTTCCTAAAGAATGAGGTCTGAGATCTATTCTCTCCTGTACAGGTAGCTCAAGGCATTCCCTCTGTTTCTACCTAGATTTTCTATTGGGAAAAAATATAAGGATTTTGGCTGTTGCCCTGTGATTTCTGGAAGTCCAGAAGCTGGCTCAGAGCTTCAGTCTCACATGATGAATTAGTGTGCAAGTGGACAGTAAATCCAGTGCATCCCAAATATAATCAGCCTCTGCATATGCACAAACTATATGCGAAGGAGATGCTGGCTGCCTAGAAGTCCCAGATACCTGGCCCATCTCATCCAGAATGGAGATGAGGAATATCTACAATGCACAAAATTTGTCCAGATGGTCTAGTAACCATGCCTACCACAGATCTGGAAACTCTGACATACTTGCAGCTTCTCAGCCCAAGCCCTCAGTCTCACCTCTCTTAGCAGCATTCTTCTACCTGGATAGGAAAACCCAGTGCTTCCCCTAAGTAAAGGCTGAAGCCTCTTTTCAAGAGACATAAAGCACTTTCCATAGTATAAAATTACTACAAATCTGAAAGAGGCTCACAGTACTTCAAGCCAGTTTGGTTCAGGCCCTGAATCAGGGTTCATTGTAATCTGGTCAGAGTTTGAAAAAATTTTTCCAACACTAGGAAAATTAACACCAGTGATGAACTGACCAGGTGACTCTTTTATCAACGACTTTATGCCTCCTACAAGCACACTTGATAGAGCACTGCAGTTCAGAGAGTACATTATCCTGGTGCCAATCAGACACTGAGAAAGACTTGAGAACAGTTCCAGCTGCTCACTATGTCCTAGCAGATCTGTAACCACGTTCACCACTGCTCCTCCCTGCTCCAACACTGTGCCACATTTAAGCTCCTGTAAGATATTATAGTTATTATCTGACAAAAAAAAAAACCCCAAAAAAAACCCCAAAACCAAATCAAAACAAAACAAAAAAAGTTAAAAGCATCTACTTTACTGAATTTACTGTTTCTCAGGAAATACTAATTGAAAACTTCTTGCTCTGTGTTACAAATTGCAGCACAAATATTATGATTCTGTAAGTCAAACAAGATTAATATCCCTCTTTCCCTGCAGGAAATCCTAATAAATGCTACAAGGGTTTCCAGCTTTGCAGGAAGTGAAACTGCTGGACTCTCATACTTTTTATGTTTGGCTTCAGTGGGAAACTCATTTTGCAACTCCATCAAATACCAGTAACATTCCTACAAGGAAAACAGTCCAGCTGCCAGTCAATAGGACATTCGACCTTGCAGAGAAACCTGAAAGGCACTTGTACAAAACAAGAAGATCTGGTTACAGTTTCACTGTCACTGCCAATTCCATTAAAGCTTATCTTTAAAATGTAATGAGCTTTTTGAAAGTGGCCAACACTAAACCCATTTTACAGCAGCAGCAAGAGTCTCTCTGCTGCTTTCCAGCGCCTTCCCATCGCTTCCTTTCTATTTATATGAGAAATTACTTTGTTATCTTATAACTTCAAATACAGATAACATGCTAAATACAAAACAATTACTTGCCTCTAGGAAGAGTGGCCCAGTTTCAGCAAGCATGAGTCATGCAGTCATTTTCCTTTCATAACCCCCCCCCCATTACCCTTGACCAGTGGACATTTGGAAGATCACAGTTCAAAGATACTTTTGTAGATTTTATTAAGCTATAAGAACTCTGCAGGACAGTTCCAATCTCTCTGAGGCATCTCACTTAGTGCCCTCGTTTTTCCTCCAGCAGGTCTTGTGAAGAAGTCCAGCTCTTCTTGCTTGCATGCCAGAGGACGGCTTCTGGCATTGGAAAGGCATCACTGAGCAGGTCACTCCAAAGCTCTTATGGAAGATGAATGAGTTTAGGCAGACCACACTAAAATAAAGAATAGTAACATGCACTTTTGATTTTTAGGACACACAACTATGGGAGTAGCTAGAGCCTTCATGGGATTATCGACCAGTAGAAATTGGTATTATTAGTAAATTCCATTTTTGCTTTGAGACTTTGGCTTAAACAATCAGTAAGCACAATTTTTAACATATGCTTTCATTTTAATTACCATTTATTAACAGAGCAAGATGATGAAATTTGACAATCTATTACCTTTAACTTTCACAGTTTGTAATGAAAATGATGTCGTGTCTTGAATGGTGCAGCTACTTATTCCTAAATTCAAAAAAGGCTCAATGTAAAGTTTACTGAAGTTAACAGAAACCCTGCCAATGACTTAAGCCTACACTGCCCCTTAGAAACCAAAGAGCAACGCTCAGGCAGGGCTCTGCTTTTGCAAGCATTTTTCCCCCCTAGACACAAGCCAGGAAAAGCTGCTGGCATCAGCACATGGAGTGAAAGGCACGTTCCACATCTCCTTCGAATAAATACTGCTGCACATCACAACCTGGGCAAGTTACCAAACCTAAGAGGAATCTGCTGCATGTGTGCAATGAACAACAAGTCACAGTGGTATGCGCACTGAAAATCCTTACAACTTGAGACAAAAAAAAAAATCTTTTATCTTTACCTTTGAACATCTATTTCTGTGTTTGAATATAATTTACAAACTCATGAGCCACCGATGGCAGCCAATTCACTAGTGAGTATAAAGTAGCAGAAACTGCAGAATGAGCCTCTGTATTGAGACCAGCAGTCAATTCCACTTGGAAAGTTTTCTCTAAAGCTGCCTACCTGGAGCACATGGTCACCTCTATCATTGCTTTTCATGGCTTTCGTACATCAAGCCACTGTATCTGCCAGGCATCAGGAGAAAAGAGAAGTTTTCAATTCTTCTTCCCAATATCCTCATCACTTCAAGTATTTTGGGATCCTCTCCCACAAACTGTGTTTCTCTCATCCAGAAAACACCTGAACTGCTAAGTTGTTCTACTACAAGTGTTCTTCACACTTCTTCAACAATTGTACAACACTTTTCCCTAAAAGAGTAGTGTCTGCTGGAATCCAGACTTTATGCACTCCACTACTGCAAATTACTTTCTCTTGCAGCAGTTTTTTATTTTGCTAGATTTTAAAGAGGTTTTGTCATAGAAAAATAAAATCCAAAACAATGAGAGATACAAGTTTTAGATTTTTTTTTCTTCCCCAGTAGTCAGATTTAGTACTTCAGCAAACAATTTTTGTTACTTTTCTCATTTAATGGCTAGATCTAGAAGCCTTCATACAGTACTGGGGGAAAGAAGGGACTTGACTCTCCAATAATTGTGATCAAGGAATCTGATTTACAGAGGCAGTTGTTTTATCACAGAAATTAGCTACAGACACAAGTGGCATCAAATCCCCTGTGAGGTAGGAAATGGCTAAAAGGGAGAAGTTTTTTGCCTTGGGTGGTGGTAGGGTTGTTTGGGGCTTTTTTGTTGGATTTTTCTTTCTTTGTTTATTGGACCAAGTAATCTAGCTGGGAATACAAAAAATTAGAGTTACTAGAAGAAGGGCTATGAACATGAAAATCCCTGGACTTACTTCTCCCCTTTCCCCCCATCTCTAAATCATTGGGCACAATAAAACAGATTATCTCTTGCTCCAGCCTCTGCCCTGCTTACCTGCTTAGACCATTGTGACAACAGAAACCCTTAATAATCTGGACACTTCAAAAAATAACAGGATTTGGCAGTTTAATCAATTCTCTCATTTATAATAATCACAAATAATGCAAATAATCATAGCTGAAATCACCTGCAGGTTTTATATTAAAATGAAGATTAAACAGAATTTAATAGTTTCCATAATGAATTTAACCACTAGGCAAAATGACAAATGGATTGGCTCAGCCAAAGAGAAAACGTTCAAGACATCTTGTCCAGGAGAATATAGTACTGTTGCTTTTGAAATAACCTGTTTTTTTCCAATATTCAGAAATACAATGAAGTCTTAACTACATGCTTTGTAAGGCTGAACACAGCTAATCCATATGGACTTACTATAAAATAGACTTACCTTTTTTAAGCTAGACATGGAGAATAGGATTCTCTAAGGTGTGGAGCTAATAATTTTTATATATATATAACAGAGAAAGGTACTGAAAATCTATTTCAGTTCTATGGGTCCACATGTTGAAAAAGGATACACGCGCAACAGAGAGCTGCAAAGTAGAAAATGTTGATATGCAGAGAACTTTTGCATTGGCCTTATTTTCTTTGCCAGAACCATAGTTCCTCAGTTCCTGTCTTAGTTTTGTGTTTGGCAGCTGCAGAACTATAAAAAGCTTTGCCATTTAAAACGTTTTTTGAAGAACGATATTGTATTAGGCTGACAATACAGAAGTCATTTATCAAAATGTCACATTGTCTGGAGAGACAGATAGCAAGTGTCACCCCTGGGCCTCAAAGAGAAGGTTAAAAATTAGAAACATGCTCATCATCTCCACTAGAGCACATTCTAAACAGAAAGTAGTCAAGTTTGCTGTTGTGCTAAGCCTTCTATTGAAAGAGAGGGAATTTCAGCAGTGTTTATTCTCCCCCAAGCACCAAGGCCTGCCTGACCTGCTTACAACAGCTCTAAAGCTAAGTCTGTCCCAAAAGAATTTATTTGGGTGAGTGCTACAATAGGCTGTTCAAGGTTTGGTAGCAGGTCTGTATTTCAGTGAGAAAAAGACAAAAAAATAAGGAACAGAGGAAAAGAAAGAGACAAAGCAAAACCCAAACCAACAGAAAAACCTAAAAAAACCCCAGCAAAATAAGACTATCTGTAGAACTGCATGTCGTTTAACTAAGAGAGAGGTAGAGGCAAGGCTCGTCCTGTGCAGGGCAGCATCCAGCTTTCAGCTACAGCAGCCACGTGCATTGGCAGCTTCCCTATCAAACTCGAGGCCCAACCTCTGCCAGGGGCTCAGTGCTAGAAATGCCAGAGTCCTGCCTGCATGGGGTTATGTGGTGGCAGAGGCTCTCTTTGAAGTGAAGAATGAACAAAACACCTAAAGTACAGGAGAGCTGCCAAAAGGTATGTTTGAACAGTATGTCCCATCAGCCATGCAAGTGAGGCAGGGCAGAAAGGTAGATCAGCATCAATTATATCAAGTCAGAAAAGAAAACTATCCCAAAGCCCTGGAAGGACCTAAATACTATAAAAAATTGTACCTGTCCCACCTTCAGCAAGGAGTATCAAGAGAGCACAGTTATTCATTACAGAACAACCTTTTCTTTCTCATCTCTGAATGAAGGTCAGTAACAGCACCAAGTGTTCTTCTGGAGGTGGCTGCTGCAGAAACAAAGAGGAATTCAATTTATATTCTCTTAATCAGCAGAACTTAATACAGTAAAAAAAGAGGCAGTCTAGGAAGTTTTTAGAGTGTGTGGAGGACAACTTTTTGTCACAGCTGGTGAGTGAGCCCACCAGCTCAGGGACTATGTTAGACCCGCTGCTTGCAAATAGAGATGGGCTGGTGGAGATGTGGTGGTTGGAGGCCACTTGGGGCAGAGTGATCATGAAATTAAAGAGGTCTTGATATTTGGTGAAATCAGAAGGAACATCAATAAGACTTTTACACTGGACTTCCAGAGGGCAGATTTTGGCTTATTCAGGCGACTCATTCAGAGTGCCTTGGAAAGTAGCCCTTAAAAACAAAGGAGTCCAGAGGAGGGCAACAAGGCTGGCTTGGAACACAAGCCCTGTGAGGAATGACTGAGGGAGCTGGGGTTGTTTAGCCTGGAGAAAATGAGACTCAGGGGTGACCTTATCACTCCCACCTGAAAGGTGGTTGCAGCCAGGTGGGGGTTGGTCTCTTTCTCCAGGCAACAACTGACAAACTGAGGACACAGTCTCAAACTGCACCAAGGGAAATATAGGTTGGATATTAGGAAAAAGATTTTACAGAAAGTGTGATCAAGTATTGGAATGGTCTGCCTGGGGAAGTGGTGGAGTCACCATCCCTGGATATGTTTAAGAAAGAATTGGATGTGGCATTTGGTACCATGGTTTAGTTGAGGTGTTAGGGCATGGGTTGGACTCGATGACCTTGTAGGTCTCTTCCAATCCAGTCATTCCATGATTCTGCAATCCAAAATCAAGTCAAATGGAATTAGCTCTAGGTCCAGTTTTGTTTAGCAAATGCCAGATCTAACACATTAAAATCAAAAACTCAGGAGTCAGTATCTGCCACACAGCATTACAAGGCTACCAGATCCATCTCTAGAAGGTACCTTACTGCATGTCCAAACCAAGTGAAAGCAAAACCGAGCCACAGACTATTAGCTCTTCACTTCATCTTGGGGAATCAGCACTGCCTTTCAGGTGAATCATCACTAATTCTGATGAGCACCGATAACTTATCTCATCATAGAGCAGCACACAGTCTCTGACATCAGTGACATCGTATGTCGTGCTACTTACGAGGGACAAGGCTTGTGGTGTGCCGAGGTCAGTGGAGCACACACTGTTCACCCCACACATAATATGCTCAGTCTTCCTGACAACATCTAGAGTGTTTCCAAAATCATCAACTAGTAGCTTACCCCGTATTTCACTAGATGCAAGGAATAGGAATGTGAACAAGCTGCAATATTCAGCACCAAATCCATTCTAACTGCAATCAATTTTCATATTCTTCACCAAAGAGTTTGCATTACTTAAGTGCAAATTTTATTCAAGTGCCAGAAAAGCTTAGTCCAACCTATGAAACCAGAGCTACATTCATTCTTGGCTCTGCCTTACCAAAACATGCCTGATGTAAGGATTAAGGCTTCTCCAAAAGAAAGTGCATGATAAAAAGAAAGCAACATAATCAGCTGCCAAACTGATAAATTTCCTCAACTTAAAAGACAGTTTTAAAGGTATTTTTACAACATTTTCAGAAAACGGAAAGAAGCATTTTGTTCCAAAACCAATTTATTTTTATTAAAATCTTATACTGAGCGCAAGCATCAACTCAGCACTTATAAAAGCTGCCTAACCAAGGAATGCTTCCATGACCTCTCAATCTCATTTATAAGGGCTGAAGGGAAAACAAGGACCAGCATATTACCGGATTAGTACAGCACAGAGGCAGGGTCTGCATCAGCCCCCCTCTCACCCTCACAGCAACAGATATCCTATGCATTTCCAAGCTTTTCCATCGGAACAGTACTCCCAAAGAACTAGCAGCATCTCAAAGGGGAGAGTGACAGTGTTGGCAAGAGGTTATGCAAGCAGACAGGAAGGCAGATGGCTTCTTGGTTTGGCTATGATAAGAGAGAAGAACTAGAATCCAAGCTAGGGCAGTAAAGAGACTTTTGCAGCCTGCTGCTAATACCAGAAGCACCAGCAGATTTAGTTTGGGTTCAGTCTGCTGACCACACCATAACAACACATTCTTTGGCATCAAAACATTAGGAAATGTCCTTGCCAAAAGTCTGGCCTCAGAAAAATATATGATTGACACTAACACCAAGCAAATAAACACCAAGCAAATAAAAATGAAAGTTCACATGCCAGGATGATGGCCAAAACAAATCTAACTTAGCAATCATATTTCCAGAACACCACCACATTTGCCAAAATATTTGGCCAAAGCTCACCTCCTTGGAGTTTGTTTCCAACTCATGTCATGGGGGATACATGCACCTTGGCTTGACTAATGAAGCACAAACATGTAAAGAGCTTCTCTGCTCCAGGCACCATCGAAGGCTCATCACAATGCACAGTGCTACAGCTCACTCACATTTCTACTCTGGACTATTTAGAACCTGATTTGACAAAACATCATCTCTCAGCTATAGTTTTACTTGGGTCTAAAGCTCAAGAGTTTGGTTACGAAAGTGTCTTGTTTGATATCCCTAGAAATGCAATAGTACCAACAGGTCAGATCATGTACATGAGCATCCTGTCTCCCACAGCAGCCACCAGCCTTAAGAAGAGTAAATAACACAGGTTAATAGGCTACTCTTCCACTGCACTCTCCCATCCTTTCATCATTTTCAGTTTGGGAACTTTCTAAGCCAGGTGTTTTTTAAAGTATTAAGTAACCCCCAGTGGATTTTTTTTTCCCCCGTAAATTAACTTGTCCAGTCTAAAATTGGACAAACTTCGCTAAAATAGTTTTGGGCTCCTGAAAAAATATGAGGGGAACCTCTAAACCCTGCCCATCTCATACTCTTCCTTTGCAAAACACCAACAGATGGCAAGTTAACAAACGCTGGAATGCACACACTTAAAGCTCCATGCATCACTCAGTTGTTATGTGTCTATCCAGACCTAAAGCTAGCCAACTGAAAACTCCAGCTGCAAGAAAAACTCCAGTTGTAAGAACTCAATCTTTTGGATTTAGAAAGATTCACTACTTTGAAAACAGAATTCTGCCTCGATTTGATCTTGCCAACTAATTTCAGACACACTGCTCTTGTACTCATTACTAATTTTTTTAAAATCAAATCATTTTACAAATCCGCCTAATTTTAGCTCTGTTTCACCACAGCTGCAAAGTGCAGTCGTGTGCAAGATCACACGATTTGTTTCTCAGCTGCAGTGGCAAATTACTGACACTGTTCAAAGAACCCTCAGTTAGCTCAACTTCAATCCCTGCAAAGCTGAAGGACAAACAACCTTTTCTGCATTTTAATCATGTATACAGCAGTACATTCAAAAACTGCTGCAGAAACCTACAGCAGTTCTTTAAGCTTTGATTCTTACAGATCCAGACTAGCAATTTTGTTTTGTTGGGGTTTTTTTGTTTGTTTGTTTGTTTTTTTGGTAATTCATCATGACATTGCATGAAAAACAATGGAGAACATGCATGCACATCAGAGGAATAGAGAGTATTGTCCAGATGTACTCAGACACCACAAAGTCAGATCCCTACACTGCAATTGCAGGAAAGTTTAATGGATTATCTTAACCCTTCAAATAGGGCAATATCCTGTCACTCTGAAAACAAACTGTGACCTCGAGTGCTGCATCTGTTTGTGATGGCAGATCTCCAAACAGGCATGATTTATCTCGAAATTAGAACTTCCAGAAAAATGCAAGAAGTGTCATCAACCTTCCAGTTAGATGTCATGAACAAAGTTAAAGTCAATTTTAAAGTCAATTTTGGACACAACAAGATTTTTGAGTCCTTGCAGGTGTGTGGCCAAACTGGGAATTGTCCAGCTCAGTCTGTGTTTGGTCAAATACAGAAAAGGCATATGAATTTGACAGAGTCCCTGGAAAAACTGGGAATCATAAAAGGCACATCTGAGAGGTACAGAACTGCACAAATCTTAAGAACTGACAGCAGTGTCAGAGAGAAAACGACATTGACTTGACCACACCAAACACACGGCAGCTTTGATAAACAAGGTAGTGGATAAGGGAAGCCCCATCTTTCCTCTCAGGGTCTGAGCACTCAATCAGCTTTTCACAAGGCTGAGGCCCCACAGTAGAACAGACTTATTTCTCAGCAAGTCCAGTTTTCATTGGATCACCACAGAACAATCTGACCAGTGCTCTGTGGTTATCTGACATTGTTAACATTTCTAAGTTTTCCAATTTTGTGGCATTCAAGGTCTGGAAAAGAACTTTTCATGAGGCACTTCATAAAAACATGTGACAAGTTCTTCACCCTCTTGTTATTTCTGAGACTCCTCAGTCAAATAAGAACAACTGCTGTTGCCTTTTAAAGCTTTAAGTACCTCTCACAACAATGCTGATGTTTCCCAAGTCCTGTCCTTGGATTAAACATAGACTGTCACACTTCACAACACAAGAAGAACAGTATTTTAATACCACAGTAGTAAGAAATGTAGTACACAGTAAACAAAGACCAAAGGGAAGAAGCAGCTGCAAATTTATTAAATCCATAACTAGTTTTTTGTATTTATTTTTCTTCTTCTTCTCATGCAGTTTTGGAAACCAGGGGAACTTCTCAGAGGACAGCCTGCTTTTACTTTTACTAATATTTAGGATATTACAGAGGACCTGCCAGCAGCGGATTTTGAATCTGCTTCTTCTTCAAAGCACCTTCAACCTAGTAAGCAAGCAAAGACTTGGATCAATAACCTCAGACTGTAAATCTGTCTGCAATTCTGCTGAATGGACAGTGTTTTTCATTGAATAAATACCACACACTTAACAGCTTCAGACTGACAGCTTAAACTTCACCCAAAAGCTATAAAACACCCCGGGTATTGCATAAAGCAGCAAAACACTTGCTGCATAAAGTCTCACTTCTGAACATTTTTTTCAGAGGTTCTTGGAGAGATGTAAGGACTATTCCCTGCAGGACTTCTTGGAATCAGTTGAAAATTTAGATTAAAGTGAGAACCGCTGCAGAAAAACAGCAATAACCCCATGCCTGCATTTAGGTACCAAAGGGGTAAAGTGCAATTGCAATCTGAGGAGAGTACAACAGCTAAAAACCTACCTAAATTAGGGATCCCTAATTTCAATTTATACCACTGCAGCACAGAAGACCAAAGGGCCACCAATCCCACACTGACAATACAAGAACTGCCTGAAAAACACCATTTCAGCTGAACACAGTTAATTCTTCAAAGGCTACAATGGACTGCTAAGAGCCACAGAGAAATGGAAGCCTATTTAGGGAAGTCTGGAAAAAGGTCTTGAGTGTTTAGTAATGATGGGTTACCTAGGCACATACACAGGCAGCCCTTATCTCTTACCACAGATGTAAGCCATCTCTGTTTTGACTTGGACGCTCTGCAGATGATTATCTCAGTGACTGTAAGGTCTGCACTGACTGAGAAACCTAACAAACAGCAAACACACAGGCTGGAGACCAGCTGGGAGACTTCTCATGGCCAATTAAACATGGCACACAACAGTACATTTTTCCTCTAACAGGAACAGTTTTCTACCCTTCTCTCCACATGGACAAGAATTTCATTTAAATGTCAAGAAATTTCCTTTATTTCACTGACAGGAGGGAAAACACTCAAGAAAAGCCTCAGTTCTGAAAATAACAAAACAGGACATTAAAAATCTACTCCTGCATCAGCCAGATTCAACTGTTTGTGTCTTATTGCATTACAGAGAGGAAAGGTCAAAATATTAACTTTTTAGTTCAAATCAATATATGCAAGAAAAAAAGAAACATGGTAGCTATGTCACTCTTGTAACTATCACGGAGCACCCATAAAAACCTCTCAATGCCAGCAAATCACTGTTATTTATGACCTAGTTGGCAGCACTTTTTCTCTTCAGCCTTACAGACAGGCACTATATAATGATTCAAACCAGACTGCCTACAAACTTGTTGCATATTTAGTAATATTCAGTGTCATCACGTGCCTCGGTCCTTTGGGATTCATCTCTGTGGACGCTGAAATGGCACCAGAAGATGCAGCTCAATGTACAGCATCCTACACAAAGCAAAAGTGGTCATCCAAAGAGTCCTCAGTCTGGAAGACGATATAGGAGGCTCATGGACTAGGTAACTGTGTACCAAGCATATGACAGATAGTCACAGCCCAATGAATCAAACAATCATCAGTTTTAATACCATGTTTAATACCTGCTCATCTTAGGTAAATAATGCACTTGTAGTTATTTCTAGTAATATTAACACAAGAAAGTAGAACCCAACATTGTTGAGCCTGACATATTTGATCCCAACATTGGCACCCAGATTATTTTTTTCCCTTCAAATTATGAAAAGCAGTGTAGAGTTAAGTTATGGGGGTCTCACTTCACATGCTTTGTAGACTTCGCTAAGAACTTTCTCCAAAAGCATTTTTTAAAATTCCCCTTATTTTAACTGTATTGTTAATGTTTCCACAATATTGAGGATAAATACATCTTCAGCCTGGTGATATGCTGCTTTGGTTGTGGAGCACACACAGCTATGGATACGCTATGAAAGGAAGACTGAAAACAAGAACAGCCACACAGGCTTGTTTTGTCATGAAGGTGTAAATGACCTGTTTCAAGGCCAGGTGTAAATGCGTAAAAGTATACATATACATATACATAATAAAACCCCCAGATTTTAGAATTGGGTTTTAAAGAGAAATTGTATTTTCTCCATCCCAATTTTTTGTGCTTTCAGGCAAACAGCTTGAGTTCCTAGGCAAGGAACTGGCAGGGGAAGCCTGCCCTACCCAGGCTCTGTCAGGGCCACTGCGGCAGCAGGACAGCGGTCAGAGGGCAGGCAGGTGAGGTGCCAACTGCAAGGAGACCGCAGTCCCGAGCCAGCAGCTGAATCCCATCACGCATCCCGCGCTCGGGTCAGATCAAGCACGGCCGCGCCCCTCCCCATCATTTCAGCCCTTCGGGAGCGGTCACGGTGCCGCTGCCACAGCCCCACTGCGATCCAGGCCTTCCCCGCAGCCGCGCCCCCACGAGGCCCCTGCACCGCCCCGCCAGAGGCACGCACCTTGTTGAGGTGGGGGTTCCTGGTGATGTCGTAGCCTCGCTTCTTGACGGCCAGGGCGCGGCCGGGGCCGGCCGGGGCGCTGCGCCCAGCCTGGCTGCTGCGGGCCCGGGCGGCGGCGAGCGGGAGCGGGAGCGGAGCCGGGCCGGCCGCCAGCAGCCGCAGCAGGCGGCGGGCGCAGCCCCCGCCGCGCACCGGCACCATCGCGGCCGCTGCGGCCAGAGCCAGCCCGGCGCGCTGGGCGGCGCGGCCCGGCCCTGGCGCCCCAGCCCAGGGGAGCCCGGCGCGGCGGCCGCGGAGCGAGAGGAAGCCCGGCAAGGAGATCCCGCCGCAACTCCGCGGCGGCCGCCCCTCCCCCGTTACCTGTCACGGCTCGGCCGGCGGCGCCGCGGAGGGGGAGCCGGGCCGGGCCCGCCCCCGCCGGGGACAGCGGCGGCGGAGCGGGGCTGCCCGGCCGCGGCCTTGCGGTGCTCGCCCCTCGGTGTCCGCGCTGTCCCCGGCAGCCGCCATAAAGGGCGTCGGGTGGGCGCTGCAGCGCCTGGGCACCCTGCGCAAGGACACGGAGCAGGGCTGCGGGGCAAAGCCGCTCGCAGTTGTTAGTGCTTAAGGAGCATCTTCAAAGAACTTTTCGGTCCAGGCGTGTGAACAACCGTGGTTCGTTTACTTAGGCATTTCAAACCGCATATAATACATAAATTCCCTATATGAAAGTTGGATACACCGTATATTGTACGTATAATATTTTTTACTATGTATGTAGTTACATAATTTATATAATCTGTTGTAATTATATATTTACTAAAGAACGCAGGTACCTGTACCCCTTTTTTTTTTTTTTTTTTTTTAATAAATGAACTCTTTTATCCTTTAAAATGGTGAAAACGTCATGGCCACCACCTCTACCATCACCACAACCACTTCTGTGGAAAAAACAGTGCTCTGATTGCCCCCTAAAACGGTGGTAAGATTCATGTTCAATTTCATTTTAAGATTAACACCGCTTCTGTATCTGCATCCCTCTCACAGAATTCACGTCTGCTTTGCCAGAGGGACACTCTCCAGCTTATCCTTCCATTAATGTTGCTGTCTGCATATGTATTTTTTTAATATGCTTTAATATATTTCTGGATAAATTATAGAGTCCATGCAGAAAAGAACACACTGCAGAGCAAAAGACAACTAGATGGATATGGTTGTTTTTCCTTACCTTGCCTCTATTCAGTAGAATAGATGGTTGCAGTTTGATTCCACAACCTTATGATTTCTCCCTAAAGAGCACATGGCTTCATGCATTGTTCTAGGTGTGTTCAGGATATTTACACCTCTGCTGTAGGCAATGATTATATTCAAACTGCGTAATTGAGGACTGTGGCAACTTCATAGCTACTAGAACTATGGGGGGGAAAAGACTCCTGGAAGTAGGGTTGTTTGTCTGGTCTTTGGGTCTTTCCCTGAAAAATTGGTCATAAATGGAGACACTGAGAGTCCTGAGGACACAGAGATGGCGGAGAAAAAAAAGAGTATGTGCATCATTGAGGCCAGAATATTATCAGGGAGTTTGTTAATGCATAGAAGACACAAGAAGAAATATACCGCTATTTTTATTTTTTTTTCTGTGTGTAGCTATAAACTGGAAAAATCTAGAGATTTTGACCTCAGGAGCAATTTGCATAAAAGCCAAGTCAGTATCATGCCAGCTTGTCAAAGCTTTGTTCCTTCCACCAGCCAGTTGGAACACCAGCCAGCATGTCAGTACTCTGAGATCTTCATGGACTCCTCTGGACCTGCTCCAGCAGCTCCACATCCTTCTTTTGTTGGGGACCTAGAACTGGATGCAGCACTCTGGGAGGGGTTCTCATGAGAGTGGAATAAAGGGGGAGAATCCCTTCCCTGACCACATTGCTTCTGCTGCAGCCCGGGAGTGTAGGCAGGGGAATGGAGACACAGACATTTGCCTTGGACTACACAGCAGGTCAAATGACAAAGGTGGGAATTGCTACACAGCCCTTCTGGAATGGATTGGCAAAACTGCGAACTGGGGAGTGAGGGAAGTGCTGTATCTGCAGTGTCTCATTTCTAAATGGGTTGCAGAAATGGTTGCATATGTGATCTCCCATTATTGATTGCTGAGGTTATTGGACAGGGATATTTTTAACAAGTGCACAGGATTATAAGCATTTTTGGCTCATGCACACACTGCCACAAGAAGGTATATACACATATGTATGCTTTTGACTTTATTGTTACTGTATGGACTCTTTCACATACTTTATTTCTTTAATTTTAAAATTCTAGCTTATGTGCTTTTCAGAGCAGCGATGTATTATAAATTTATAGGTGTTAAATTAATTTTTTCTCTGCAGCCACAAATTGTCTCTCTACTTTTGTGCAGCCACTGAATAGTGCCTTGCAGGGGCCATCTCATCTTTTACCTCCTATTGGCTGACAGTAGCCATCAAACTGACTTTTTCATCTTAGTAAGAAATAAATTACAAATGCTAATGGATCTCTAAAACTTACCTGGCTCTGCAAAATAAAGCTTGAATCTGATTTAGGTTCATTATCTCCAAGCTGCAGAGTGCTTGCTGTCAGATGCACATGAATGTATTTAGACTAAAGTGCAAACCTCTCTTGAATGCAAATTGAATAAAAGAGATAGTACCATTCTTGATTAAAAAACTAGAAAGAACATTATTTAAAAGCCATAAAAGCAATGAAATCCACACTTATATTAATCATTGAGGTCAGGATTTTTTAAAGCTATTTTTCAGCAGCAGGAAGAAAACAATGGTTTGTGGAGTGGGATTCCATATACACTTGGGGATTTGAGAGTTGCTACAGAATGCAATTGAAATTTCAAAGCATTTTACAAGACCCAATTTATTCCTCCAGTAGTTTAAGAAACCTCTTTCTGCTGTGGCCTTGCATTTAACAGTTTTGCATCTAAGAGAATGCCAATGTAATAATACTCTTTACGCTTACCAGAGAATGAATCTCTGACATACAAAGCAGAATTGTATAGTGTCTATTCTTCTGTGGTATTATCTTTCCTCTCACGAAATGAATTGAGCTGCAGTTATAAACTCTCATTGTAGTGATTTTCAAATCAGGTACCTTGAGAATTCCTGGCATTGTGCAGCCATGTGTCGCCTGGTTTATTAGATTTTGCACAGACTATATACTATTCAGACTGTTAATTGAAATTCAGTGTGACATGAGAAGCCTAACACAAGTGGAGTAATGAGTTTTGGTTGGGACCCCTCTGTACAACAAATAGTGACTAGAAAAACTGTAAGCGATATAGAAGAGTCTGGAGGCAACTGATTGGCAGATAGAATCAGAGGGTCATGTAGATTCAAAAAGACCTAAAATCATTGGATTCCAACTTTAACCTAGTGGTGGACTGCGAAGTCTGCCAGTCAACCATGTCCCTACACACTATATCTATATGACTTCCAAATACCTTCAGGGATGGTGAGTGAACCACTTCCCTGGGCAGCCTATTCCAGTGCTTGATACCTTTCAGTGGAGAAATTTGTCCTAGTTTCTAATCTGTACCTCCCCTGGTGCAACTTGAGGCCATTTCCTCTGGTCCTGTTTCTTGTTGCTTGGTAGATAAGACTGACCCCACCTCACTACATTCTCCTTTCAGACAGTTGTAGAGAACAATAAGGTCCCCCCTGAGCCTCCTTTTCTCCAGGCTAAAAACACCCGCAGCTCCCGCAGCCACTCCTCATCAGACTTGTGCTCCAGACCCTTCCCCAGCTCAGTTGCCCTTCTCCAGCCATGCCTCAGACCCTCAATGTCTTTTTGGCAGTGAGGGGCCCAAAACTGAGCACAGGATTTGAGATGTGGCCTCACCAGTGCCAAGTACAGGGGGACAATCACTGTCCTGATCCTGCTGGGATTTGAAGACACCACAGGGATCATTGTGCCAACCTTCCCCATGTGCAAGAAATTATCTACTTGATAATTTATCTTCATACCACAGTTTTGTCAGAGGAACTTTAACTTTTTAAACGTTTTTATTAGTTTCAGACTAATATAAGGGAAATATTTTTGAACGATGAGGGTGGTGAAACTCAGGAACAGATTGCTAAGAAAGGCATGGATGCCCCATCTCTGTAAACATTCAAGGTCTGTTTGGATGTGGCTCTGAGCAGCTTGACCTAGTTGAAGATGTCCCTGATCACTGTAGGGCTGTGGCTACTAGATGGCTTTTAAAGGTTTCTTCCAATTCAAACTGTTCTATCATTTTTAAATTCTATTTATTTCAGGTCATATTCTGACATTCCTAAGTGTTCTAGAGCAGTATAAGTCTATATGATGAAAGGACAAAACTGTGTGAGAAGCTTTTAATCAGAGAGGGTAGTTTTACTTCTGAAGTGTATTCATTGTCATCTTTCACAATGGGATTTTTAAATGTTTTAATTGTATGTGTGAAAAGGCAAGGTTTAAAAATAGCTATTTTTGAACATTGCAAAATGAGAAAATAATACCAGGTTGTGCATAAGTAAACATTCTGAAAATGGCTTCAGAGACAGGTAAACTTAGATATCATATAAAAAAGTACTGTGAAGAAATCTGCCTGCCTACATGCGAAGCATTTCTTCACTCATCTTCTACAACCAAGCAGTTGTCATCCCTTCATTTTTTGAATCTTATTCCTAGAAGAGGAATTACTAATGTTACTAATGTAAGAGGCTTACTAATATTAGGTGGAGCACTCTCCAAGTACTATATTTATATAATGCTCTTTATACTCATCCCTATCCCAAAGATTATCTTCCTTAGTGGGCAAGTCTCCAATAAGAACTGTAGTAAGAATAAGGACTGGAAGAATTCATCTGTTGAAGATTTCTTAGGCTCTTAGAGAAACTGATGCTGGTGTGGTACAAGACCCCCCTTTGCAAATCTGCTTTAACTTGGCCTCTGTATAATTATATTAGCTCTGCCATTAACAATCAGGAGCTATCAAGTGAAACTGCAACCATGGCCTCCTGGTGAATTGATCTCATTAGTGCTGTATCCGAAAGCGTGCCTCCTTTAAACTCTCTGGGAGAGGGAAAACACTGGCACAAAATTTCCGAGCGATAACCGGTTCACAGAGGGCAGCAGCCTCTCAGTGACCTTGCTGTGCATCCAGTTATGCATGACAGAGCTCTTCAGAGCTCTGTGGATGAAATACAGGGCTGATAAGCAAAGTAAACAGCTGAAAGTGAGAAGCAGCTTGAAAGGTCAGTTGCAGAACAGGTACAGATGTACTCGGCAGCTGGCGCACTCTCCTGCCTGGAGCAGAACTCTCAGTCTTGATGCCATTTAAAAAATATTTGTAAAGTCAATTTTGCAGAGTACTTTGCAATCAAAAAATAATATTTTGAAAAAGTGACAGGCTTCAAATCATGTGGCATAAAAACATGTTATTTACATAAGTAAAGCAGAAATATTTGCTGGTTTTCTCAAGTAAGTGCACTTCCTTGGCAATGCAAAGGTTTTCAAAACTTCTATCTGTTCATCAAACCTTCAATTAATTCTAAAACCTCCAAAATAATCTTCCAAAAAGCCTTTGGGTCTGATTTTAGGAGACTCTGTGCATCTTAAAATAAACAAGGGCTAAGATTTTTGAAGTCAATGGGCTGTATTTTTGACTGATATAAATCAGCATAGCTTTTTTGACATTTCTCTTATTTACACACTAGCAGAAGCTTAGCAGCCTTGTATCATTGACTATATCTCTTCATTCCAAACAAACAGTGTTTCTCCTGAGTGCTTGTAGTCAGAAGTACCTGTTTATTGCAGAGACAGGACAACCAGAAAGTAGGAAATGAACACTTTAAAAGGTCATTTAATAAAAGTACAGGAAAACTTGCATTGCTTAAAGTAAATTATATTAGATGGTTCACTGAGAAAAATCTCTCAGATACTCTGCTGAGAAGATTTGACAGTTTGGGTAATACATTTTATTTCATGGAACCTGCATGCATGAGACAGCTGTAGAAAGGAATTTTAATCAGTGTGTTCATTTTTTAATCAAAGCTGCTGCCCATCATTAAAAATAGTGGCCTGCCAAGCTCCAGCTGAAGCCCAGCTTTCCACTGAGGCTGCTGGGAGCTGGGCAGATGTGCTTCTGCTGACTCTGCTCTGAGAAATCAAATTCTGGCATAGGAGGCGGACAGCAGCTGGCTCTGCTGATGTTGTAAACTTCTGCAGCACAAGTTGCCAGCCCTGCATGTCAGAGAGAGGTGTTGTTGCTTTTGCTTTTGGGTTATTTTGTTGTTGTTATTTTCATTTGTTTGTTTTTTATTTTTGATTTTGTTTTGGTTTTAATTTTGTTTTTGTTTTGGTTTGTTTGTTTTATTTTAAGAGGAGGGAGAAGACAGCAATTATAACATTGAACCAGGCAGAAACTAGTTTGGTTAGGTTTTTTTTGGCAAATAGACATTCTTTAGGTCACAGTGGGGAATTGCAAAGGGGATGAATGAATTAGTAGGCAAAGTAAGAAGAATCTCTACTTGTAGCTGTAATGTGCAAATACTGCCAGCACATCCATACAGGCTATTGGATCCATGCAGAAGTCTAGGAGGCTTCCAAAAGCTTTTTAACCCATGGAAAATGCCACATGTGAAAGTTAATGCTTTATGAATGGCCATTTAATACAAGGGGAAAACACAGATCTTTGTAATGGTGAATATAATTTATGCCACAATAAATCTTAAATTATGAATTAATTTGTGTTCCTTCTAAATTAAGAGGGAAGGATATAGCAAGCCACAGGCCCATTCCTAGGGAGCTCAGACTAACTCCACTAACGCACCTATTGGCATGTGCAATGCTGATGAACAAGCTCGTTCTCTAGGGCTGAGTAGAGACAATTCTTCAATGATACAGAGAAATCTTCCAGCAGCAAAGATTGCAGTGAGCAATTTATTAGTGAGGAGATGTTTCCCAGGAATCACAAAAGGCAATTTGATAACAAAATAACTTCATATCCAAAACTCATATCAAAATCAATGTAAAACTCTGTCTGTTTCCCAACAACACTAGAGACAGCAATGGAAAGAATCAGAGGGGAGAAAGGTAGAGACATTCCAAGTTCAAAGTGCACACACAAATTATAGATAATCTATAAAATCTGAAGAGCTGCTAAAATCCAAACATTTCCACAGAATACACCATGCACCTAGCAGCAGTGTGTGGGTGGACAGGCTATGCAGTGGTGCATATTTCACTGAAATGGAGCTGTGAATGTCAACATGGACAACTCCTAAGAACCCTCTCTTTCCGCTACAGCAGAATATGTAAGAGTTCAGTGCAGGGAGCAGCTGAGGGTTAGTGGGACAGATTCTCAAAACTTAACCACCATTGGTACCCAATGTTTTCATTCAAACAAATAAACTATTGCTTGCACAAGTGTCAAATTGCCAATGCAGTGTAATAAAAAACATTGTAAAACACAGCAAAAAGAATGAAGAACCTTTGAAGCCCAAAATTATACAAAATGCTCCTAAAACATTAGAGGTTGCTTAACTGCTGAAAACAGGAGGGATAGTGTAAGATAGGTAAGCAGAGTCTAATCTTAAGCAAAGAGAAAAAGATATCACCAGAGGCCACTTTCTCCCATCCTAAGATGAGCACCCCAGGGGCTGTGAAGCACCACCTGGGAGGTGCCTGACTCCTCTCCTCCTAAAGAGTGGAGGTGTATCTTCAAGCTGCTGTCTAATATTTAAACATGCAAAACAAACTAGGATTAACCCTTAGAATCCACCTGTAATGAGTCCAGTTTGTATGCCTTGTTCAGTACAGTTTATAAACTGTTTAAAAACAGTTTATAACCAATTATTTTTCTCTCACTGAAGCTGGCTGCCTCTGTTACTGTGTACTCACATCAGTATTCCCTGACAAAAGCTAAACTTTTCCTGCAGTGAGAGAAGGGTCTCTACTGACAGCTAACTCCCAGTTAGGTGCTGTATCTGTAGCAGTGGCATCTTGATAACTGAAGGATTAAATCTGAAAAGGAAGGTCTATGTGTGTGCTGGAAGGAGGGAGGACGAGAAGACGAAGAACAGAAGCAAAGTTGCTTTGGAGTACTAAATGTGCTGGAGCCTCTGGTATGACAGTCTGTGTACTAACAGCATAACTAAAGTGCAGACGTATCCTTGCAGCCTGCCAGGCTTCTCCCCCATCCCAGTACAGGCAGATACAAGAGACCTTCCCCTTCCCACTCACATTCCCTAAAACCTGGATGCTTGTTGACACTTGGCTGTATTTCAGAGCCTGTGTGAGTCACTGAGCAAGGGTTTATTACTCATTGCTGAGCAATAGCTCAGGAATTAGGAGCTTGGGGGTTCATGTGTCGGTGGTCACTGTGTATGAGATGTTAAATAGGGCAGGTTTGCCTGGGAACCCTCCGAGTCATCACTCTTTTCCTCCTATTTATTTATTTATTTCATTTTCAACAGGGTTCAGGGACAGGGTGTTCCTGCTTTCTGGGTTATTTTGTTACCCGAGGGTGAGCAAGAAGACAAACTGTGCAAGAAAATGGATTTTATTCATTGTGGGAAAGTCAGTGTATACGGGGGGAAAAAATGTGTTCCACATTCTCTTCACATGATGAGTTTAAGATTCGTGTGGAGATAAACCAAAAATACCCATGACACAGCTTTGGTTTTTGCATTTCATTTCCACAGGAGATTCCCAGAGACGTTTGTTTGAAATAAACAACATAAAAGGACCCTCTGCCTACTCTCTGATGTGAACCAATTAATGTCTGGATCAGCATTTCCACTCTTAATTCTGCTTTTCATATGGTTTGTTTTAAAAATTTACTCCAGTCATGAACTTACCATGCAATAATACTTTGCATTTGGAAAAGTCTTTCATCTGAACAGCACAAAGTGCTTTAAAAATATTCGTCAATTAGTATTCACACCAGCATGAGAAATACACCTTTTTTTCCCAAGAGAAACAGGCATTTGGGGTGAGACATCCTGGTGACATTTTGTATGCTGATATGACAGAGTATCAGAAACCCAGGTTTCTGTTCATTAATTCTGATAATCGCTTGAACCCATCATTCTTTTGATGTTCTACTTGAAAACAATCTTTTTCATTTTCATACTAACAAGAAATTTTAAACAGTTAGTTCACTAAATTTTTTCTACATGTCTAGATGTAGGTTTAGGATACAAGGTAATAATAAATAATAAATTGTGAAAAGTATCTTGTATGTATAATCCTCATGAATAATTGTAAGACTTCATTGATGAAACACAGGAAGTCACCTGCTGTTGATCTGCAGTCATCTTATGTGTGTCAAGCATCAAATATTAACAGCACACTACATCTGCACTGCAGCAGAGCCTACAGCTGATAATGCAGATGGGAAGAGGAACTGTAAATTATGCTTATCTGGGGCAGAATTTGCCCTTGGTCTCATGATCACTGAGAGCCTGGATGGGGTTAAGTCTAGGTAATTTAGGCAACTAATTTACACCCTAAATTTCCAAAACTGAGTATAACAGTTCTTGTCCATTACAGGCTGGGTGTCCATTTCCAAAGGCATTGTAAGCTTTCAAAGGCACTTCCCTCTTTTCCTTGACCATATAGACCATGTGGGTTCTGAGGTTCCAACTTTTAAAATATTACTTCTTAGCCAGATACAATTCAGGGTACCACTTGGTTGCTTCCATTAGGCAGATTGGATGTGCATCTCTTTATGATGTTCTGCAAAAATTGCAGTGGGATCTACAGTGTCTAAGTCTCTCCTACTGATTTCAGCACTCACTTCAGCATATAGGACTTGCTTAAGGATCTCCCAGTCCAGTTTTTGGAGCTGGTCTTCTCCAAGAGAATATCTAAGTTCACAACACAATATAGCCAAACTACATGTGAAAATCTTGTTTTTAAAGCACAAGAAGCAACTCTAAAGGTGTCATTTTTTTCTTGCTCATTTTGCTTATGTGTGAACAGCTGCTAAGGTATATTCTGCACTGTGTCAGACAAGATTATTCAACCATATCTTGCATGATGTGACACCCAGCCTAATCCTGTGGGTGCTCTGTGTATTATGGTCTATAAAGAAATGTCAGAAATTACTGTTGTCCTTTACAACCTTGCTCCCTGACTTACAGAAGATTGCAGAAAGTGGTTTTATGCAATCAGGAGGAACAGAGGAAAGAAAAAAAATTGTATAGAACCCACAGGATTACATGGCTCTAGTGAATGCCATAACAAGTAGTTTCAAGTCAAGTAGTTTCAAGTCACATAGTTACAAAAGAGTGAAGTATATGAAGGAGGCATAAAATCGATGGAAGGGAGATGAGATGCCCCTCCTGACCATCTGCCCACCCGCAAGTTGGAACAGCTTGGCACAAAAACTAGTGGCAGGTGTAGGAAGAGCTGGCAGGCAAACTGGAACTGGAGCTGGAGCTGGGCTATTGAGAACCTAATAATCTCCTGAATCACAGAATTCACAAAATTAATGTGGACAGTGGCACTCTGATATCCTACTTGGTTTGTGACATTCAGTTTGACCTTGATATCCTATTTTGGAACAACATAATGCCCTTACCTTAGCTGAGAAGCAAGAGCCCTGGAAAGAAAACTGTAATGGTCTCCATTTGAGCTGCTGCAGAAAGAAGCTTGGAGGGAATGAGCTAAGCCCTCATTAGTCCTGTTAACTCTATTTCTCTTTCTTAACATGTTTTTTCCACAATTATAACAATTGATCAAGTTTCAATAGTCAAGTACCACCATATCTGCTCCTCTTATGATCCAATCTGCAATGCACAGATTAATTACCCACCTTTTACACTTAATTGCATAACTAAGAACAAAAACTATCAGTATATCAGTAAATTTCCATCCAAACAAATAAATTTAAACTTTGTTTTAACCATGAAATATCAGATTGGCAGGGACCTCAAGGATTATCTGGTCCAACCTGTTCAAATCCCCTGAAGACAGTAATATCAACGTCTGCATATAAACTGCTTCCCTGACCTTTATCAGGAGAAAATGTATTTCAGCTTTAACTCTGGAGAGGCAAGGGTAAGGAACTTGTGTAACTGCTAATAAGCTATGCAGCACATGACGTTCTGGGAGGATTGCAGAGTCATGCATTACTCTAATGACTCTTAGGAGGGACTGACAATCCTGCTCCACAGTGTATTGATCACCAGAGCAGCTGCCAAACAAAACAGCAGTGACAAATCAGTATACATTGAACTTGGCCTTATTTCTCACAGTCTCTTGTTCCAGGGTTTGTTACTGAACAACTTGAGGCACAAAATGGTCCTGTTTGCATTAACTATGTGTTCCTTCTGGGGTGCTCTCTGTAACTATTGTGTCAAAATGCTTCCCATTTCTGACACATAGTTCTTGCTCCAGTCTCCTGTGATTCCCATTTTTCAGAAGATGACCAGCACCATAACTGAAGAGGGTCTTTTTTTTAGGATCACATGGGAAGTGTGTGTCAAAACAGGGGAGTTTCACCTGTCCATCATAGTGGCCTAAGAGCAAAGCCATCTTTCAGTAGGTTCTCAGGTATAATCCTTTTTTCTGCCAAACTGTTGCAATGCTGAGTGCCATAGGTCTTCTGATTGCAAGTAGAGTAAATGCAAATAGAAATAATTCATGTGGCAATAAAAAAGAAACTGGTGAAGCTGCACGCAGTAACCAGAGGTGATTCTAAACTGGTGTATTGCACCAAGCATGGTGGTAGCAAAGGGGCTGATGTAGGGATTGTAACAAGAAGGTACATTCCTGCTGCAGACAGGGCTTCAAATTTCGTTTTGTGTGGAAGCTTGTTATGTTGCAGCTTCTCTTTTTTTCTTTTTTGATTAATCTAGGGCCATTGTTGGTGGTATAACATCTATTTAACAGATTGCTTAGGGCATGGCCCACTGTGATCAAGGGCAGCACATTCAGTCCCTGTCATTAAACAGTGCTGCCTGTAACCCCCAGAGGTGAATGACGTTAGATACTTTTACGATGTGGCAAATACACATAGCAACATTCAGATATGGGTTATGAGAGTTTTTACAGGCACGGATGCAAACATATAAAACTGTTCTGAGCAAGGTTCGAATAATTCATGATACATATTTTAGCTCAGCTTGAGGATCATTGGCAAAACCTGCATACAGAAAATAGCAGGCAAGATTAATAAAAAATCTAATTGTTTAAGAGCCCTTTCAGCTTCTCTTTTCTCATGTCAATAAACACTGGCCATTACCTGTCCATGTACCTTTGTTTAGCTTGCCATGAACCATACCTCAGAAAAGACACCACAAGAAAGCTGTAGAGGAACTTTCTACAAGGGCATGTAGTGATAGGACAAGGAGGAATGGTTTTAAGCTGAGTGAGGGCAAGTTTAGATTAGATATTGCGAGTAAATTCTTTACTGTGAGGGTGGTGAGGCACAGGTAGCCCAGAGAGTTGTGGATGTCACACCCTGGAAGTGTTCAAAGCCAGGCTAGATGGGATTTTGAGCAACTCAGTGAAATGAAAGGGTCCCTGCCTATGTGTAAAGACTTACAGACCAGAGTTGCCTGTCTCAAACACTGTGAAGGCCACAGAAGGACTTTGCAATGAGGTAAGTATAGAAGGGAGCGACAGGATGGCACTAACTCCAGTCCTGGTGGAGGTGAGATCTGGTTAGCACATCCTGGGTAATGCATCCAGACAAAAATTTACACTGTAGTAAGCTTTATAAAGAAGTAACTGCTTGTATGCATATCACTGGTCAGACAAAGATCACTCCCAAGTTATGGGACAGATAGCATCTGTGACCACCAATGATCACCAAAGCCCCCTGAATATACCTGGAACCTGGACTATAAATTAAGCCACCACAACAGGAACCTGAGATAAGATAAAGGTGGTACTATTGTCTTGGGTGGTACTGTTGTCTCAGACCTAGGGGAAGGTTAACAAAGCTGGGGGAGAAGAACGTATCACTGATAATGGACACAAATAATGCAGAATTTATGGCCCACTTGGAAAACCAACTCAGCTGAAATCAGGTCAGATGGGGTAAAAGGTTGTTCTGGCGGGGGGGAGATTGCGACCCCTAACACATGGACCAGCAACCCAAGAAACTGACTGAACTCAAAACCAAAGAAAGACAGAGCATGTGGACTAATTAGCATTAGATTTTAGGGAATAATTTAACCAATAGAATAAGAGAACTGTGTAGCCAATGAGCATTGATTCCTTTGTTTGTTAAAGTGTATAAAGAGTGAAAAGGTTTGAATGACCTCAGGGCCTCCTCCACCAAGAAATTCAGTGTGAAGGATGAACAGGACAGGATGCTGCTGCATCCATGGGTTGAGACTATCTGCTGCTTGACCCCTCTCTCTCTTTTTCTTCTTGCTCTTCTATTTCTTTCTCTCTCTCTAACTCACATTTATTGTTAAATAAAATTGTATTATTGACTTCCGCATATGGTCTTGTTTGCACCTTGATTCGGGCAGAGGCATCTCACAGTAGCTGGATCATGGCAGGGAGTTTGAAGCTAGATGATCTTTAACAGCCCAGTCCAAAACCATTGTTTCATTCTATATGGGAATGATGTTTCTGTAGACACTCAGTGGTCTGTAAGAACCAAGCCAGATCTGGTAATTTATATCCACACCCAGAAAAATTACATTGTAGTCACTTCTCTGTGTCAAAAGTTAGTTTCAAAACACAGTCTTGTTTATAAACTACTCATTTTAAAGGCTAATTCTAGAACGTTAGATGTCTCTGGGTAGTTATAACTATTATTTTATTTGTCTGATAAGAGTCCTGCTTGAATATTTGAGACTTATCCTGTGGAGCACACTAACAGGATACAGTCGCATCAACATCTGATGGGAAGGTTCACTAGCCATGAACTTACAAAACCTCAGCTCTTTTGTGGAAACAGCCCTTTGCACGCTTGATCCCCTGGCGCCAGGGAACAAGCTCCCTGGATCAGACCACAGTGACCATGGAATATGCTCCAGTGGTTACTGGGATGCTCCAGCAGTTACCGGATGCTCTGTGAACCCACATCACAATTAACCCCTCAAGAACATATTCACAGGCCTAAACACAAGGCATTTAATCTGCAACATACAATAGCAGGGACTCTTCAGCATCAGGTAGAGAATGTTCTTGTCAAGTGAGAGATTTTGGATATTTACAGAGGGTAGGAGCAATGGCTTTGCCAGTGAGTGAGTTTTGAGAAAAGCTTTAGAGGAAGAGAAGATTCTTAGAGTGCTGAAAGCCTGAAAAGTAAGGATTTTTTTTCCCCTCCAAATAACAAACAAAGCTGAGACCACAGTCTGCCCATCCTGAGTCCCTGGGATACTGAAAGGAGATGATGAGTAATTAGAAGCAGCTGAAATACTGTTTTAAACCTCTATTAATTAATCTTGTAACAGTCTCACTGTCTTCAGAACTTTCTTTGACAGGAAATTTTTCTTCCATTCTCTGAAGGCTGGAGACCATTTTTAACTTATTATTATATGTCAAAAACTTGTTTTGAAATGAATTTGTCAGACTTCCCTGAGTGATGCTGTACCTACCAAATAACCCTGCAAATGTGAAGAGCCACCACAGAGCATTAAACAACTCACTCCACCTATAGGAAACAGTTTGCAGTGCATAAACATTGCCCCAGGCAGGATCACATCTGCGTCCCACTGCCAGGTATCCAGCTTGGCAGGACACCAACGTTCAGCTTCTAAAAACAAACCTGTGGCAGCAGCAGGAGGCTGTCATGGGCTCTTTCCCACAGCCAGTTTTAGTCGTCTTCCAAAGCTGGGGCTGTGAAGTTGTTGCACCTTTGAAGAGGTGCCAACAAGGAGAATTTTCCTATCCTACAGGGAGAGTCTGCACCTCAGGATGTGTTGTGTATGGATCCCATCAGCACTGCTGCACAGCTAGGACACCCAGGAAAGGTAGTGCTGAAAACACCAACATTTCAAGACCCTCAACAAAAAGAGGCAGGAACACACATGAAATAGGTGTTAATTGTGTTGTTCTTGCTCTGCACGACACTGACTCATTCCTTCCATTTTGACAGGCTACATCCGGAAAAACAGCTCTTACTGCTGGCTGGTGCTGACGGCAGTCCTGGCAGAGATACAGCAAGAGAGATCACACCTGTTTTTAGCTGTGTAAGAAGGCCAACATCAAGAAACAATCAAGATGGAAGAAGGCCTTTTTGATTACTCTGCAAAGCTGTTTGAGATGTGGGCACCCGATTACTTTGTCACTGGGACAGGCTCTAATCTCCCCGACGTGGAGATAAAAACACAGGCACAGTGTAAGAAACCCAGCCTCGCATCTGTGAGTCCTGCTGGCACTGAGCTTGCTTCGCTCTTGAGTGTGTCAGCTATGTGTGTGTCATCTGGGAAAGCCAGAGGATTTCTCTGAGACTCTGACACAAAACTCACATGGGAATAATTTCCTAAAGCAGAGCCACAACCTCATAATGGATCTCTACAGAAGGAGGGGAAGACTGCTGGGAAGAAATGTTTGGATCAGGAATGACAACTGAAAGATGCAGCTGATGACAAGAAAAGGGAAGAGAGTCCCAAGAAGAGTGAACCTCATGTACCAAAACACATTGCTGCTGTCCTGCTCTGAGGATAACCTTACTTAAATTGCCAGCCTGAGATAAGACTAGCAATTAAGTGTGGTGTGGTTCTCTTATGGGGTGTAAAGCAGCATGTGGGAGAAGGATGCTATCCCTTCCCATTACACAGTGGTTTTTCTATGACCATGTAGGAAGCTGTGGTGGAGCTGGACCCTGGCCATGGTCTGAGGAGCCCCAGCAGCCACAGCCACCCCTGTTTGCTGGTTGCAGATGCTGCGCTTCTCCCATTGACTGAACAAGGCCTGAATGTCACAAATGTCCAAAAGGCAGAAGCGTTAAACTGCTATTATCTCACAGAGTGAAACAAAAAGATGTACAGACATAGAATCATTTAAATCCATGGGATTATTAGCATTTATAAGAAAATTAAAATGACCCAAAAACCTCAATATACTCAGTCCCAGCTCCCACTGGAACGTGCTGCAATGTGTTCACCTTTACCTGCAGGGAAGGGATGGGAGAACAAGTTCCAAATGCCAGATGTTTTATTGCACAATGTATTACTGGAAAATGGAATAAGGATTAATATATAGATCAGGGGTGAATAATAGAAAATAAGTAATAACAAAATTCACTCTCATGCAAGAAGCACAGTAATTATCCATAGGAACCAGAGGAAACTCCATCCCTTATCAGAGTTTCAGCTAGACTTGACAGAGTACACTCATCAGGAACATGCATGGGAAAATGATAAATCATATTATCTGGACCAGTTTACCATCTCTAAAAAAAATAAACACACTATAGAAAATTCTGCTTTAATACATTCAGTTCACAAATGGGCTGTTTTTTTACTTGGTAAGATAAACTTGGCAGAAGCCAACTGCCTTATTTATGCACTTGAAGATTTTGTTATGTCAGATAAGAATTAAGAAAATATCTTTTTTAACTCATTGAAGAAAAAAATATTTAATAGTGACTGCACCTCTTCTTCCAAAGACTAGAAGTCATTGTAAAACAGGCCTATGATTAATCTCTTGGTGTAAATCTACCCACATTTGCCCAGGCCACCAACTCCTCCCAGATGGAACCTGAACTCTGAGTCAGAGTTCCGTGAAACCAACAGCTAACAGGGACTCTCCTGTGTTTCAGTGGCTGCTTTCTCTGAGCCACATGTTCATTAATGCAGTGAAATTTTAAGTAACTATAGCTTGAAGGCAACATCTGTTCTGAGAGACTTCGGGGTAAAGGGACCAGCAGGTAACTGAGTCTGCATTTTAACAGATGCTTTCCTGGGTTCCTATGCCACCTACTTCTAAAGAGCAAGGTCCATGGCATGCTTTAAACCCTAAGATATGATTTACACAGAGGCAAACAGCTTGGTGCAGCATAGGCTACCTTTTGTCAGAACTGCTGAAAGTTATTGGTTATTTTCCTCACTTCTGCTTTTCTCCATGCCTTGCTCCTTCTTACTGTTTCCTCACTCCAACTTCACTATTTGAATACATCATGAAACCACACACGGAGCCTGAGACTATTTCTAGAGAAATGCTTGTGATACCTGTTGATAAAGGGTATGGCAACAACAGGATGGTGCCACATTCCTGGAAGAAGGCATGGGGAGGGAAAAAAAAAAAGACAGGTAGAGGTACAGAAAGTGAGTTTCTACATATTGTCTTGATGAATGCAGTAGAAACACCTTAAAGAGGAGTAGGGTTTGGAAATGCTGATACAGAGAGCCAGTGCAAGTAAGTGGACAAAGACCATTCAATTGAGATATATCTAGCAGCTTTATACTATAGGTAGGCAAAGAGAAGGAAAAGGGAAGGACAGACTTAGATAATGGTAGTACTAAGGGCTTTATAATCTGGGCCTCCTTGCACAGAAGCTAAAGTTCTTGGTTTCATGCTCTAGAGCAGCCCTGAGCCATTGAACTTTGGGGTTTGGGAGGGAAAATGCATTGCCATTTCAGGCATCCAAACCAGAGTGCAGGAATGCAACAAGAGGGCTGTGTTACTACAGCTTGACGAATCACTGCCCATCAGCTGTACACACCAACATAAAACAACTTCACCTTTCATATCTGCCAGCCAAAATGTGTGAACTAACCCTGAGATGAAGATGGATCCCTTCCAAGGCATTGTGTGAGGAGTTTCAGCAAATGCATGTTGATTGTTAACCCAAACAGGCTTAAAACAAACCTGAGGTGCATGTTCTGGGACAGATAGCAAAGTCACAGTATTCACATTGCTTTATTCACATAATCATATAAATTTCCATGGTTTTGGCACTGATAGTCTGCAGTCAGTGGTTTCCCCATATATTTAATGGACTTTCCTTATAAGACACACTAAAAACTTGTTATTTTTCCTTTCTTGGACCCTGTATCAAAAAGAAATACGAATATTATCAAACTTCCCTGGGAAAAAGAGAGAGGGCTGAGTTGCATACCAATAGCTACAGGATTTTTAAAATCCAAGCCCAGATGACAAGGCACCCTTCATGTACTATAAAACACTCTATGTAAATAAATCGTAAACCTCTTAGGCAGAGGAGGAGTTAGAGACTGCTAACCATTCCCTTTAGGGTCTGTGCACTGAGTAGTGTAGGAACCTCCCTTTTTTTTTCTGTGCTGCAGACGTTTGAGTTCAGATAAGCCATTCTAGCCGATACTGCCCAATATTCATGAACCCTGGATGCTCCATCCCAAGCAAGCAGTCATTGGCATTGCTGGTGTATGGTGAGATCACTCACCCACTCTGTTAGTAAGGGACTAGTAAAAGTGTAGGGGACAAAGCCAAGAAGGCAAGCTAAGTGTCCCTAGGCCTTTAACATGTTCATTCAATTTATTATGCAGAAGTAGTTTTAAAAATCATCATTGCTTTGTTCCTCAGATTAGGGAAGCACCAAAGCTGCAGGATGCCCAGTAGTAATCTTTCTCATGGCTGAATAAAACTTTGTGTTTACATGGCACTTTCTGGTGTGAAAAAGGCTCTATCATCCTTCTACTATCTAAGGGGTTTGATCCTTATATATTCAAAAACCAGTGGGTTTCAGCTCAAACTGGGCTGCTGATAAAAAAAGTAAATGTGGCCAAATGCCACAAGTAAAGTAAATGTGGCCAAGTAAACATTGCACACACAAGCACACTCACAGATATATGGGAAATGTACATGCAAATAGTGTATCTGAGGCATATGTATGCTTAAATAGTGGCTCTGCGTGCCCTGAATACTGTACACTTGAATGAACTTTCCCTCAGAGCAAAAGTGTAGTTTTCCATCTTGTACTCATAATTTTTTCCCCATAAAAATATTTTAATGATTTAAGTCCCACAAGCCCAAGAGCTCCAGATGCATATTTTAGTTGTTTGTCATAAGAACTATCCAACATAAAAAATGACCACCCTTTCAGCCAGAATGAGTTTGCACAATGTTAAAGTGAAGAGGAAGAGTTTTCCACTGTAGTGAAATAAGTCCTTGTAAAAGTGCCATTTGTGAAACTTTAAAACCAGCAGTGGAAAAATAAGAATTTTTTTGCCATCTGAAATTCTTTAAAAGGAAATATGTCTCTAGAAGGTAAACTCTTGTTCCTATCAAAGACAGCAATTGATTTCAGTGGTGCTTAAGTTTTAGAGATACATCTTTTAGCTTCTTCACATTTTGGGTTTTTGGAGTCTTGATTTATCACCATCCTACTCTTTTGGGAAGAACTATGTACCTACCATATTAACCACACTCTCCAGCAAGGGTGAATAAATAAAAGCCACAGATGTTTTTCCTAAGCCATCCTAATAGATGAGTGAAAAAAAGTACTGATTTTCCAGGGGGCCACACAACACACTGCTCACCTTGATTGTTGCTGAATCAAGGTAAGGCATGGATCTCTCTATCAGGCTTCCTATTTCTTCTACTGGGTGCAATCATCCACTTTGTTGAGGCCTGGACTTGGATGCAACAGAGAGACCCAACAGAATTCCATGGATGGATGAAAATGGATGCATGTTTCACTGCAAACTGGATTTGCAATGATTTCAGGAGGAAAAATTTACTGTCATCTCCTGAGAAGCAGGATTTGGATGTAACTCTTAGGAACTTTTCTTCCAAACACACCTATCTCTATCTCTTGGTGAAAAGTGATTGCAGGGCCACATGCCAGAGGGAGCAGACTGCTTCAAGTCAGATGTGGTTAATGGAACATCCACTTCTCATCTCTATATAAGACAGTGTCACCCATTCCCCAATTCTTTTTCAAACTGCTGATTTTTCACTCTGGGTTAATGATTTTCCCATAAGCAATACTCTTTGTTTCTGGAATTACTTGAGTGATGCCCACTTAATTGCCCTCTGCCCTTTTCACCTTGGGGTGGACTCAGACATGGAGAGTGATTTACCTAAAAGGGAAAGTTCTTGCAGTCTTCAGTTAAATATTTACTTATGCCTTTTTTGGTGTGCCTCGTCCTTGGTACTCCCAAATCCTCTGAGACATCAGTATGAATTCCCACTGACTCTACAGACACTCCCCTCCTCAAGGAGGGTTACTCAATACTGTTGAGGAGACATTTTCTGCTACTTAACTTGACTGCAAATATTTTTGTATTTGTGTTACTAAGGTCAACAGAGAGCTTGTGGACAATTTCCTTCTGTTCTTAGAAAAGTATGTGCAAGTGTGGTTAGGATGCAGACGTTTCAAACTGGGTTCAGAGTGGACTGCAGGACCAGGCTGAGGAGTCTTGTGGCACTCAAAGAGGTGTTCCCTGCCCCTGTGAAATACCTGTGTGCTGCCAGTTTGAACAGTGCTGTTCAGGGTGGCAGCTGGCTGAGGCAATCCAAACCCTGCAATTTGGATACTCGTGTAAAAGCACCTCAGGTTAGAAGATTTCTGTGTTTGTCTTGAAGATGACTTATCAGATTTAAGGCAAGCTGATTTGAACAAGCCTTGAACAAGCCCACAGGGATGGGAGGTATTTGGGAGGGACAGTGCTAAACCTTCTTTGTACATGTTTAATCTTGGATTGCTGATAATGTTTGAAAAGTGTGGCAAAACCCTCATTGCACAGCATGTACCTTGACACAGCACCAAGTCCTTGGTGGAAATGTTGTCTTCTTCCCCTGGAGGTGATCAGGCTACTACGTACATACCATGAGATTTCCTCATAAGCTACCTAGTGATGCTTTTCCCAGTGTGCTTAACTGGTCCATGGAGCTTGTTATTTAGAAGTCTCACTGGCTGCAGCTGTAGGACTTAATGCAACAGACCAGTGACTGCTGCCTGGCATGAAGCCAGAGGCATGTTATGATTCATACCCACCTAACTGAACTCTTTTACCCCTAAAAACAGGGTGGTCACACCCAGCCTACCTTTTGGGAATGGTCCCAAGAATGTGCTGTTCTCTACACTGTGCCAACACGTATGTATTTTCTGCTGGATGATGCTAATCCATCTCAAAGAGCCATGAAACAACATAGACAAGTATGGATCAGTGTCAGAAGTGGTGTTGTGGCCCTGTTTAATTTAGTGGTCTAGACACAGCCATTAATACATACCATGAGCTTTCCTCAAAAGCTACCTGTTAAAATAAAGAGTTTAATAGGATTTTTGGAAAGGCCAACGCATTTATATAGCCAGTGAGAATATCCAGAGGAATGGGAAAAATCCCCAGCCAAAATCAAATTTTTGGAACTGATAAAGTATTAAGTTCTTCTGGGATTAGGTTATACAGAGTTTCTGGTATCCTCCCTAGCAGCACCTGCTGCTGCAGGTTTTTGGGAAAAGAATACTGGACATAACAGCCCTCTGTCCACTCTGCTATGTGGTGGTGCTAACTGCCACACACTGTTATATTTGCAGTAAAATCTATGGGGGAAAATGTGAAAATACCTCTCATGCCCTCTGATTTCCTTGGCTCATTCTCTGATATGAACAGGGAAAAGCCTGGAGCTGGAAGCTGACAGCTGGCTTCTGCCCAGAGCTCCATTGAGGTTAGGGAGCCTGAGTGCACTGGCCCTGCTGTGTGAAGCTGTTCTGCCTCACACCTGGGATGGTACATTGAAAGAAATGTGGATTTAGTTTCTAAGGTAGTTTTACTGCCTAATATACTTGTGGGAAGTATACATCTTAACTGTGTCTGTCATGACTTTTGCAGTCAATTCTGCAACTGATCCCCCACTTAAGCTTTTTCTCAGTTTTTCTTATTTAAACCTATCTAAACAAAGAGATTTCATCTCCCCCATGCACATATACCATAGCTTGCCTCCTGTATCCCTTCTCTTACCTCCAGGATTCAACTTGGTATCTTCTTCCAAACATGCCTGTGGTGTAATGAATTGGGGAGTTTTAACTTCCAGCTGAGCTTCCTTTTGTGAAGGTCCAGGAGAAGCAGCAGCTGTAGAAGAGGGGGCTGAAGCAACTGTGTAGAAATGACACCATGGGCAAACCCAGTCACTCATTCTTACAGCAGCCAACCCACAGGATTGCCCTGGCTGGAAATACCAATAGATTATGGGAAGTTCAGAATAGCCACAAACATCATCTGCACCCTCTTTCCTGAGGGCAGAATCTGGGGCACAAACATAGCCATTATAGGAAAAAAGAAAGTGATACCTTAGTGAAGAACCAGTGTTGGCAACTCAGCTGGAGTCCCAGTAGTGTCTGTAGCAAGATCCCAAGGGAATTTCATGCACAGATCAGTTTGCATGGCCATGGTACAGGCACAATGCTTCTTAGTGTGGGAATGAAGACACAGATTGTGCAGTCCCTATGAGAGACCCTGAGTCAAAATGACTCATGTCACATCATTTCCTTCAGATGAGTGGCACTTTCTTTAATGGGTGATGGTCTGCAGATATTTTATGTGCAGTGTCCATTTACATTGAAGAAATATTATCCTGGATAATGTATCTGTATGATCCTTTCATTACAATGGCAGGTTTCAGGTATGAGGTGAAATGTAAAGCCACATCCTATATCTCATGTTGCCTACAAATTCTCACCTAAAAAAGGTTTGGAAATACAGAATCAGACCCAGGCAAAATCTAAATGCAGTTTGTCCGTGTTCTTTCTTGTGGGTGATATTCCTTCCATTATTGAGGCTTAGCACAGAGCGTAGCCAACACTTAAACCCTCAGCAGGATGTTAAGTGGTGTCTAGGCTTTGTGCTGGGTCTCTGCACTAGCATGAATTTTTACCAGTGAGCAGAAGGATTGCTTTGTCCATATTGAAAAGTACACAGCCAGCCTTCTCTGTAGTATGCCATTTAATTTAGTTTTGATTTAATCCTTTGCATAGAGGGGATGCTGATTGCCCTAAAAGAATAAAAGCTGCCACTCTGAGGCATGTGCCTTTTGCTGGCCATGTGATCCAAACAGTTACATTCAAATCAAATCACAGCACTTTAAGGGCCAAATGTAATGCAGTTTTTCTTACTTGGATGTAAAGTTTTAGTTAATTTTTAAATATTTTAAGGCAAATTAGAAGCAGTGTTTTAAATGCTGAGGATTAAGAACAGTAGCCTCATACATGCAACTACTCCTATATTCTTACTTCGTATGATTTTCCACCAGCAGCTGCTTTTTGGATGCTAGGACATCAGATGTGGCTGTTTCCTTTTTCCCTTTGCATCACAGATTTCTAGTTAACAACTCAAGGATTTGGGCTGTGAAATAGCTATCAAGTAAAAAGAGGGGCTGTAAAGCTCTGAAAACCAAAATGTAAAAACAAAGTTTTGGTTCAGTGGCTTGGTAAATATTCCGGGAACTACTCTTCTTTCTATGGCATTAGGGAGGAAATCCTCCCTCCTTTTCCTTGCCTCCTTGTGGAGGCTGATGTATCTGGTCCTCATTAGGGGGTAGTTATAGCAGTGGGATCAAACGAGCTCAGACTATAGTTGTGAGGCACTGCAGTCTCCTGGTTCAGGCAGGGGGCTGTGGCTCAGACATCCTGACTTGCATTCCTGGGTTTGACTCACAGTCAGGCTATGGACAAGTCCCACGTACCCAGAATCCTTGGAACCTGTATCAGGTACACACAGCACACTCCAGCTGTGTGCAGAGGCTGGGAGATGTATGAGGTTCTCTTGAGTTCCTCTGAAGTATTTAGTTTGTACAGATTTACCTTGACAATTCAGATGTTGGTCTGTCCCTATCTCCTAACAAGTAGGATTGTCACATGGCTACAGGATGGAAAGAGTTAGCCCCATCCCTCACACAGTAGTATTGTCCTAGCACATTTCAGCTAGCTTCAGAAACTTATCTCCTACATCTAAGGGCACACCTCCACTAATAAATTAAACAAGCCAGGGAATGCTGCAGGGCACAGGATTTGAAGTGCTGCTGTGCTGTCAGAAGGGCCCTTGACACTGGTGTAGTGGAGGGCACTAGCCATGTTCAAACACTGCCCTGCCATGACCTGGGACCTGCCATGACCCAACACAGACACCTTGATTAGGAGAGCAGGAAGATTTACTTCCCGCAGTTGTATGGTGCAGTTTGGGCTCAGGCCTAGAGCTTGGACATATTTAACTTCCTAATACAGAGCAAGTCTAGGACCTGGAAAGATGCAGACACTTTCAGAGTCTGAGTCAGCCCAGCCAGGATCTGAATCACTCCTGGAGGTGTCTGTCTGTCTGTCTGTCTGTCTCTCTGCAGTGGAAGACTTGGGTGTTACCTTCTTCTGTAGCTGCCTCAGCTGTAGATGTACAGTCAGGGCAGAGGAATCTAGGCAAGCCAAGATGTATTGGATCTGAGTAGTGTATTTTCCCTTGAACTCTGCCAGATGATAAATTAATTAATTGATTGATACTGGTTTTATTACCCACATCCTGGTATCACTAATAAATAATGGCTGCTAATTAAAACATTTAGAGCTTTGAAAAGCTCATCTGGAATAATAATTTGGAATATCAGAATTTGGTGTCTGCATCCACCCAGCATCACAGACTGCTTTATAAATTGTAATCATTTCTATAGCATTCTAAGATGATTCTGACTAGCAGTGTGTGTCCCTGCTTGATGAATGTGTAGACTGAGGTACAGAGAGGTGAAAGCTTGGTTTGTCCTTTCTTTCCCCCACATATCTATTCATAGAGGAAGCTGGAAATGCAGTCCCTGGGACTCGGTTCCTACTCTTCCAAACCTGCCAGCCAAGGAAGTGTCTTGCTTTGTTTTAATGAAGCTCTGTTTGCCATTTCATTTTACAGACTGTTAGCCCAGAATAATGGGAAGTGGATACCCTGATGGACAACAGGAAGCCTTTATAATTTGTCAAACTACAATTAATAGCTGGCAAGCTCAAGACCAGCTCTCTGTCAGTAAATATCATTTGGGCCAGAGTCACTTAAAGATTTCTGTTCTTGTGCCTCCAAGTTGACCAGGTCAGCTGCAGCTCAGGCTGGAATCTGAATCCCCAAGTGCAGAAGCAATCATGATCCTGGAGAGCCCTCTTGGAAACTATATCCCAGGCCTCTGAGATCATGAGTCTTTTACAGCTGGTCAGAATAAAAGCAGAGAGACAGGAGGAAAAGGGCAAGGTCTGATTTGTGTTTTTAATGGAGTTTTGTCCTCAAGCTCTTCTCTGAGGTGAATTTTCTTGCCAGACATTATCAGCTTCAGTGGTTTGGCTCAGATTTTTGCTCTAGATTCTTTTGTCCTGTTGACTTTTGGATCAACTCTGCACTGGCTCTGTTTTGAAGACTGCTTTACCCATATTAATGTTTAACTTACACAAGTATTAAATCATAAGTTTAACATGGAAATGTTTTTGTCTCTGGGCAGTTCCTTTCCTTGCTGATTTCACACTGTACATAACTACAGCTTCACTTGGCAGGATTTCTTCTGTTTGGTGCTGGTCTCATGACACTCCGTTATTATTGAGGCCTTAATTCAGAGGAAAACAATAAAAAAACCTCACTGTGGTGTTGTAGGCATTACTGTGGGTTTCTGTGAGTCAGAGTGGCCCAAAGTAGGGACCTTGGTTGAAGCCTGAAACAAATTTATTTCACATTATAGCCACAGTTAGGGCTGGAAACTTGGTGGTAAATCTAGAGGCTGTATGAGGAAGAAATATATGTCTTACTGTTGTCATATACCTTTACAACTCACCATGGAAGTAATGGTTTGATTAGTAGATACAACTAAAAATAGAAACAGGATAGAAAAAGAGATAGAAGATGCATCAGGATAGCTATCCTCATAAAGACTGTCTTAACTTTCCATGTTGACACTATTTTGGGCAGACTTTCCAGGGAACACAGAGACAAGTGTTCTTGTTGTAGCTCCCACTGCCCTGAGTTGCTTGCAAGATCTCACAGAATCACAGAATAATGCTGAGATATAGGGGAACCATCAGGATTATTGAGTCCAACTCTTAACCCTGCACAGGACATCCCCAAGAGTCACACCATGTGCTTGAGGCACTGCCCAAACACTTCTTGCACACTGTCAGGCTTGGTGCAGTGAGAGCATTTCCCTGGGGAACCTCTTCCAGTGCCCAAGCACTCACTGGATGAAGAACCTTTCCCTGATATCCAACCTAAACCTCCCTTGACACAGCTTCAGACCATTCCCTTGGGTCACCAGAGAAGAGATCAGTGCCTGGCCCTCCTCTTCCCCTCATAAGAAAGTTGCAGACTGCAGTGAGGTCTCCCCTCAGTCTCCTCCAGGCTGAACAGAACAAGTGCCCTCAGCCACTTCTCATGTGGCTTCTCCTCAAGGCCCCTCACCATCCTTGTGGTCCTCCTTTGGACACTCTCTAATGGCTTCAAGTCTTTCTCATATTGTGGCGCCCTAAACTGTACACAGGACTTGAGGTGAGGCTACATCAGTGCAGGGCAGAGGGGGACAGTCACCTGCCTCAATCTCAAAGAAAAGCTTCAAAGTCTTAATATCCTGAGCAGCATAGGCCTACATCTTTCCTTTTGTGATGTTACTTCGTTCCTATTTTTGTCTGTACCAGCCTTTGCAGAAGATCAGTATATAGCAGAGTCAAAAAACATCTTGTCAGTGTTTGAGAGTCATGGCAGAACAGTGAAAATAAGAGCTAAAACCTCTCCAAATGGCCTCAGTTCTCATTTCATCTATGTTTGCTTGGCTGGTTATTTGGTTGGGAGGTTTTTTTGGTTTGTTTTTTTTTTTTGGTTTGGGTTTTTTTTTTTTGTTTGTTTGTTTTTTTTTTTTTTTGTAGGAAAGGTTTTTAGAAAAAGATTGACTAATTTCATCTGTATGTCCAGCACACTCATCAACCAACAACTCTGCGTTTGCACTTGCAGGTGAGGGTGTCATCAATTCACACTGCTTCAACTCCCTCTCCTGCTGTGTCTCCACTGGGACACACTTTGAAGGAAATGCTGTTGGGCTCAGTGACAGAAAGGCAAAGCAGCCTAGGAGTGAAAAGAGGAGCTTCACACATTAATCTCAGGTTACCATCTTGCTTTTCTGTCTCCTTCTAAAGCCCCAGCAGACAGCTCTGCCTCTGTAGAAAGCCATCCTCCCTGCCATGTGAGTGAGCTCTATAGACCCTTCTGCTCTCTCTGTACAGCACATCCTACCTGCCCATTCACATCCACAGCACTCTAATGTGCACATAAAGCACATCAAACCACAGATAACTCAGGCTGCTGACCACCTCCTGAGGTACAAATGCAGTGCAAGTACCTAATGCCTACCTTGTTCAGGTGAGCTGGGGGACAACCCAAGGGCTAGAGCTGTGGTTTCCCTCTTGGGATTCTCCAGAGCAGTGAGCAAGCTGCTCATGGCCTGATGGTGCTGGAGAATATTTGGGTTCACCAAGTCCTCTTCCTCATGTTTCTGGTTCTGGGTGGATATACTTTGGGTTTTCAAAAAGCTTGAAATTTGTTGTGTGACATTCTCAGAGCATTTTATGTCTAATACTGAAAGCATGCTCTGCTTAGCACTGGAATACTCTCAGCTAGGTCGGTGCTGGGCAGAGCAGATGCTCAAACAGAGCTGGTATTGCTGCTAAAGTCAGGGAGTGATGGATCAATGTCCTACTGCTGCTGGCAAAGCATTGGGGATAAGCACATTGTACTCAGACTGGAATTTGTCTAAAGCTCAGAACTGAACAGCTTTGTCTTACAAAAATATTTTAGGATCTTCAGGGAGTGTGGGTGGTTTGGTCTTCAGATTTATATCCCCTGTTCTCCTGGCAGTACGTGGGCCATAATACACAGCAGGATGTTTGCCTGCTGCTTAGTCCAATAAAAGTCACTCCCTGTGACTGGGAGGATCTTTTGGAGACTGTCTACTCCTTCCTGACTTCTCCTGCTGCTCCTTACAAGAGAGATCCCAGCTTGAGGGTAACTCTGGCATCTCTGCCCTGTTTCATAAAACAGATACCAACAGTATGAGTAAGCCAAGATCCCATGTGACTGTATAACCACTGCTTTCCATGGGAAGATATTTCTCACATTAGAAAGCCCAGTGAGTAGGAGGGGGGGAAATCTATAGCAGTGGTTTGGCTTGTGACTCTGCAAAAGTATGTGATGCAAGCTAAACAACTCTTACCTTTCCTTGGCATGGGAAAATTTTTCTTTCTAACTCTCAACTGCCAAAGACAGTGTAAATGGTTATCTACTAGAAGGTGTTGTAGTTCTAAGTTTCTCACTAAGTTTTGTATTTTATTAGATGAAAAAACTCAAAAACTTTGGCTTTGTTGTGGGTATAAATAAAAAAGCTGGTAAGAATCATTCCTTCAACAGGATTGCCCAAAAAATGAGAAGAAAGTTAACTCAGTGAAGTGAAAGGGGTGGTAAGTGTAGCTGTGTACATTGTTCCTCACTCCAAACAGCTCATTGAGACAGCTTGCCAACCCCGCTCATCAATGTTAATGTATTCCATTTTCCTCTCCATGACATGTGAAGTTCAAATTTATCCGAGCAGCAAGCAGAGACAGAATCTCTATTGACTGATTTTGGCTAGAAGTACATTTTTTGATTTCCAACCAAATTTTTCATGGATGTTCAGATTATTTTACGAAACAACCATGTCTTCCTGCTTTTATGAGAATACAGCTGGATTCTACAGAACAGGTGTGAGCCCCTGCCCCCTAATGTTTTAGTCTATATTAAAAGAAGGGATTAATTAAGAGTGATTAGATCTATCTGAAACCTCAAGTTTCCATTCCACATGAAATGCCAACATTTTAATGACAGTTCTATTATGGTGAGAACAAAGAATACTATTATAACTTTAGCTTTGGGGAGTATTAATATAATGTAATATAGAACAAAATATGTTTGGAGACAACAAGTTGTTGTGAGATAAAAAAATCAGTCAAAGAAGTCAATCCAAAATACTATCAAAGTCAGCACTGTTAGAGAGGAAGTCCAGAATGTAGATGAAACAGGAAAAAATTATGTCTGAATATTTTCAGGCAGTCGTAGATGCTTTAATTATAGCTGCATTATCAGTAGGTAGATTAAATAAATGTACAGCTCTTCTCCTGGAAAAATCCAGCTATTAAGTCAAAATGTCCTTTCATTTGCTCCTGTGCAGTGTCAGCAGTCTAGTGAAAGACACAGCTAATATATATATACATAGACACACACAGACACACAGACACACAGACACACACACACACATATATATATATTTGGTACAATCCAGCAAATAGGTGGATAGGAACTTTCCACAGAGACAGGTTTCCAGGGACAGTGTAAAATGACTTTCAATAAGAAAGTCCTCTGCTTTGAGGAGACCTCAGCACTGATACCTGTGATGGAGGAATGAGCTGTCCTTTAGCAGTGAGGATTTACCTGGGGGGTGCTGTGGAGGCAGCTGCTCTCCTCACTAGCACTGCCCACAGCTCCTCCTCAGCTCTGGATGTCACAAGCTGTGTATCTGTGCCTCCTCTTGCTGTTAGCTACGTGTGTAGGTCCAGCCTTATGTTGCAGCACGTTCACAGAGACATATACATAGGGCATGGGACTAGCTGAGTTGCCAGGTTTTGGATCACCTGTTTGCACCAGAGGGATATTTTCAGGCTGCCTGACCCAGAAAAGATAATGTGTCCCTGAGCCATGGGGCATGAGCAATGCTGACATTTTAGAACGGTTGGCACGAACTCCTGCCTGGCCACTGACTTCTTGTCCTTGAGACATTCAAGTTCACATGTGATTTTGATTTGATTGCTGTATCCCAATAACTCTTCTTTGCCTCCCAAGGTTCCAGCTGCTCACTGCACTGCACTGGTCCCCTAGACTCTGTCAAATTGCACCTCTCAGCTGCAGGTAACTTGGTCCAAATTCCCTTATGGTACTGCTGTGCATCCTTCCTATTTTGTACATCTTCTTTTCTCCATTCAAGAATTAGATCTTACAGTGGGAAGATGAGAGATGGAAAAAATAAAGTATCTGCACAGTTACCCATACATAGCTTGCTTTATAATTTTCTTATTGCCATTGCCTTTCTTCTGCTGGCAGACAGGAGCAGTGTCCAGTTCCATAACTCCACAGAGTATTTCAGCTTGTTTGTGTTCAGCTGCTCAGAGAAATCTCTCATGGAAAAATTGTCTTCTGACCACAGAGTAATCACTAAGTGAAAAAGCCTTTGCCAATCTGCAGTCATTCTCAATTGAGCACCAAAGGAGTTCTTCCTTCAAAATTACTGGAAAATATAAGTGCAGAATTAAGATAGCAACTATCTTCCTTTCCAGTCTTCTAGCTTCCAGAAGGCTATTTGTGACAGTGTCTAGCAGGCTTGGCATCCAAATAATGAGGAGGCTGTAGGAACTATCCAGAGCAGTTAAGCGTGAAACTATGTACTTCCTATCCACTGCATTGAAAACACAATCTAATAAAAAAATTAACTGCTTTTATCCTTAAAGATAAGTTTTCATCTGCTGTAAATTAATATAATTAAATAGGCAAAGTGACTTGTCTGAGTTGTTTCTGAAAGGCTTTAAGAAAAAGGTTGAATATGAACTTTCAAAATTTCACAAGGCATGTCTTTATGCTATGGCTCTGATTGTAGTGTTCCTTCAAATAATGGTTTGCAAAGCTGCTTTCAACATGAATTTTTATTCCAGGTTTCTATTTGCTGTAACAACAGAAAATTCTACTGCCTGCAACTGGGCATGGGAATGATTGCAGGATTCTGGGCAGCAGGGGCAAAAGCTCCTTCTAATGGCTCCAGAGCTGAGGCCAGAAGGCCAGAGGAGACACAAAGGAAGGACTGGAGGAGAAAAAATGCCATGAGGCATTTCAAGGAGAGTCCAGTTAGAGGTAAAGCAACTTGGAGATGTCAGTACAGGTTTCAGCTGTTTATCCCATTGCTCTCTCTCAGTACCTTCTATCCCAGTCCATCCCTTCATGAGATCCACAGCTTTAAATTCTTGTTGTGACTGCACTCTAACAGACTATTGGGCTTCTGATATTTTGAAGTACTACAATGCCTACTTCTAGATCAGAAAACCTGTCCTACTTCTACTCTTAGCACTTATGGCCATTTCTTAGGTTGCCCTGTTTTCCTCTAGAAACCCAATGCTCACGAGAAACAACTGAATGTGAGATTACAAAATGAGAACTAAATCCTGATCAATATTCCCAGACACAAGTGATTTTTCAACAGAGGATGTCAGAAACTTGTCTTCTTGGCAGTGTCTTCATAATTCCAGTTTCATCACTAATTTGGGCAAGCGACCAAGAGGGAAAAATGTTTTCTAGCAGAATGCAGTGGGAATAAACTGTGACAGGAGAAAATGGGAAATGTAGACTGGGCTCCTGACAAGGGATCTATGACGCTAAAGAGAAATCCTCCAAGGAAAATGCATCATGGGGAATTGTAGAGACATTTACTTTGTAGAGGACCTCTAGAGATATCTAGTCATCCTGCACATTAGAGCTCTCCTTGACAATGAGCACAGCCTTCTTTCCCATCTTTGTATTTCCTGAAGAGTGAGATGCATGTTATAGCTCCACCTGGGTACATCTCTGCACTCCAGCCATGCAAACATCCCTCCACACCTCTGTAACCACAGTGATGCCATAGCTCCACAGCCGCACAGTCCTCCATTTCCTCCTATTTATTTCCCAGGTGGTGTATTAGTATTCACGAACTCCCCAGGATGTCCTCTGCTTCTAGGGAACATAAGGGCCTCCCCAACACTCTGCTTCCTCTGTGATTTCATCTCCATCCAAAGATGAACTTTAAATTCTTCCTCAGTGGGCTAGAAAGGAGCCAAAGGAGCTTTTTCACAGAGACAGAAGACAGCACATGGATCTTTCCCCTTTTGTCAGGCATTCAAATCAAGTCCAAGGCAGCAGCAGCAGCCAGCGTTACTGCCAGCTGGCAATTTGGAGACACAGGCTTGTAATATAAATTCATCTTCCAACAGCACCACTTTTTAACATATTTATCAATCATCTCAGCAGAAAGACCAGAAACTGAAGGAGTGAGGATGACCTGGGGGTCCCCTTGCCTCAGCACAGGTACCACTGCACACTAAAGGAGCAGGGTACTGATGCACAAGAGGTACACCACTGTGATTAAGGGAAATCACAGACCTTGTTTCCTAAACTGAGAGTCTCTCTTCAATTCCCACACTTCATGATCTCTGTCAAACTATGATATTAATTAACCACCATGAGGAAACAAACAGCTCCTCAGATAAATTTACAAGACAGAAACAGTCTAACCTTAAAAGCTGCTGTTTTCCAGCTCCACACTTCTTTTGCTTTCTGTTCCTCAAACACTTCCAACAAATAAGAAAATCAGTTCAAAAAATTTATTGCTATCTCCTCAAGCACATTAGAGACAAATTAAAAGTTCTATCTTTCACTGAATGACACAGGGGGCTGTACTACAGAATCTGACAGTCTCCTGAAACTGCTATGGAATATGGAAAATAGAAGAATATGAAATTCAAAAGAGAGTTAAGTCCTAATGTTAGGAATGTAGCTGAGAAGCCTGATCAAATTAGAATAATATTACCTACTGAATGGAAGTTCTGGGATGCTTACTCTATTCTCAGTTGTGACAGTTACAGAGTATGCAAAATTAGACAGACTAATTAGACTGTCTAGACTATTGGACTATAGATTTTTTTCCTGTCATGATTGCAAATAGGGTAAGAAAGCATCTTCTTTTTTAAGTTTTATAATGTATAGCACAGTGCAGTTCTAAACAGAGTTAAAACTTGTGGATTCCAGAGAAATGCAAATAATATAGAACCAACATAATGCAATATTGTTCCTAATCAGACAGAGCTCCCATTTATTTCAATGAGAATATTGCCTGCAGGATCAGGTTGACAGGTCCTAACCAGGGCTCAGTCAGCTGTCAGCTTTCCCTGACGAGTGGAGTAGAGGGGATTCAACTTCACCTCACCCTCCTTCTGCCACTCCTCTGCCCTCACAACAGAAGCTCCGTGTTCACATGCAGAACAAGAGCGCTCACGACACACTGATTTCATTCTGGCCAGGCCTGGCGTTTCCCGTCTTTGTCAGCGTCCGCGCTGCTCGGTGCCGTCCTTCGTTGTGAGCCTAATAAGTACATAAAGGCTGGGGAGCGGGGATCCGAGCAGGCTCCCAGCAATGAGCCTCCAGGAGCTCGTTTGCCCGGGCAGACAGGCTGGGTAAACAATTAGCTCCAGCTCCAGCATTCAGGTCCTGTAGAAGAATTGGATGCTTGGCACTGGCCGCTCTCCATGACATTCAAAATTTGGCTTTTCTCCAATCAAATATTTAAACATTCGCAACTGTTTGTCGAGACCCAAAGCCTTGGTTAGGAATTTCTGCTCCGTTCTAATATTGTAGATGGAGATTTGGTGATTATTTACTGGGAACTTAGAAAAAAGAAATGTACTTAGCTTTACAGCATGGGTAAAAGAGAGTTTGTTTGAAAGTCATATAATGGAACAGGTCAGCACTACCAGCATATACTACCAACACTGTAAGCAACGCACACTTAGGCAAAGTATAACTTGGAGTGTTGCTGTCACAGACCCTTCTGTGTTCATTGCTGGTAGCAAACAGCTGGCTTCTAATGAAACATAACAGAGAATTTGTTATTTTAAAACTGCCTTTCCATTTATAATCATGCCTGTTGCAGTACAATGGAGAATTGTATCCTTATTCCTTCATGCTGGCAATGCAGGAAATATTTTAAAAAGTGCTTGTGAAGTATTTATTTTCAAATGCATTAATGATGTGTCTCCAAATCAGTAAAGTTTTGAGTAATGCATTCAGGTAGTACCTTTGGTATTAGGACTTTATGCTTATTACAATCCATGCCTTTTATATTTTCAGATTGATACAGTAAAAGATACACACTATTATATAAGTCAATCTCCTGAACATCACGAATTCTTATATTTTACCCTAATTAATTTTATCCAACCCATCTCTTCAATGCAAGTAAGGAATTTGAGTAAATTCTCAGGGAAATTAACATCCTGAATGCCACAGATCTGTCAAGCCAGCTTTGACATGGTAAATAAACAAATAAATAAAATATGGTAAACAACATCTGAAAATCTACAGGAAAATCTCAAATGTTTTTGAACCACGGGATAAGTATCTACTTAAAACATCTCTCTGCACTGTATAGAGAAAGTGACCTAGGCTGAACGATCTAGTCTGGATTTCCCACAGTAACAGTGGGACTATCTAAAATTACCTACAGCAGTTACCTAGACTGAAAATCAACACAGAAAATATATGTTAGCCTTGCCAGGTAACAAAGGCGTAGTTCCAAAAATTAAATATTGTTGTTCACAGCCGTCTATAAAATTAAAAATGTTAAAATCAGGAGTTCCCAGAAACATTTCAAGATCTCTTGACCATTATTGTAAATTTTTAATTAGTCCTAAACTGTAGCAGAAAAATGGTAAAAGTTTGGCAGAAAGTGAGGGTGTATGAGTATTTGAATAAGATATATGGAACGACCCAGATAACTGCTGGCTTTTTAAACTTGATTTCAATCTCAGATCACATAATCAGATTGACAATATATTTCACAAGTGATCAAAGTAATATAATTAAGATTCATGGAAACAGATTTTGTTAAAGTATAATTCAGCTTTTGATGTAAGTGCAGATTTTAGAATAACTGTATGTGTGTATATATATATATATATATATATATTTATATAATGATACAGTATATATATAGGATGCTATAGTACGCTAGGACTTTTAGGGCCTTTGACCTTGACATATCTTGCTAAACAGCTGAAATATAAATAGAAATAACTAGACAATGATGAACTAAAGGCTGTAATGTACACCTACACTATGATAATTTTTAGCTCAGGACTGACTGTTCTGTAAAATATCGTTCTAGCTCAAACAAGATTAGCAGCCAGGGGCAGAGAACTCCATGGGTAATGCAGGAAGTCAGGCTGGATCTCAGTGCTTCATCCCAGCTATAAAATCCTCTTTGTATGGGTAACTTGACTATTAAGCAAAACACCAAAATGTTTTGCATCACCTAAGGTACTGCTAGACAGGGTCCTTCCTCATTGCCCAGGTTCTACTACTCCAATCAGTAGTAATATGGGAACTTCCTAAAATAGACAAGGATGAGGGAAGTTTAAGGACCTTTATTTCTCCTGAGAGCAGCTAAACTTCCATTCCAGGTGTATCTGTGTGGATGTCTTTGTTGGGTGTGCTGCTCATTCATTTTCTGTTCCAGGAAGTCTTCTGTCGAAGTGGCCATTCAATGTTGCCATGGAGTTCAGGATGTCTCTCAGACTTACTGTCTTAGGCTATTGATAAATGTAGGTAGATACCTATACTCTGCTTGTCTTAGTTTGTATTTCCAATGAGAATTAGAAAGTAATGTGAAATTCTAAATGGTATTTACAGGTTTGATGCATGACTCAGCTCCTGGTGCAAACCTGGTCCCAAGTCTTGGGTTCATAGTGTCTGTATTTTGATCTGATTTGTCTTGTGTGAGGCTGTATCATGTAATGAAAAAACTAAATATTTCCACTTAAATCTCTCTCCTTGGTTCCAAAGGGAACCCAGGTTAAATGAAAGAGTATAGGCTGGATGCATATATTTGACATTTTGGAGACAGAGAGGAAATATTAACAGACCACCAGTAAGTACCTGGTTCATTGTATGGAGCAGCACAGGGTTATTTTTATATAATCATCTTTGAGCTTTGAAATGCACTCAAAAGCAAACTGTGTCACAAATAAGTTATAAGACTTGCTATAAATATTTCTCATGGGATATGTCTCTACAAGACATATCATCAAATGGTTTGCCTATCTTCTAGGTTTTGATCTGTAGATTGTAGTAATTAGTGCTGGGAAAGATCTATTGGATTGCCTAAACTGCTACATGATATTCAGCATTTCCCCTTCCTAATGTTTTGCCTCACACAGTTTATATATCCAGGGGGCAGGGGCAGAAATCCCCTGGGATACTATTTCACAACCAATTCACACAGTCAGCAATTTTTCTGGTGAGGTTTAGTCCAAATACATGTTTTCTAATCTCATTGCATGAAAGTCTTGTCATTATACTCCTTAGTGTCATGTGAAATAATTCCTCCTTAGGGTTCTATAGACTCTGCACTGCAAGTGCAGACTGATAGATTCATCCTATCATAAACTATGCAAGTTTTCTTTATTCACCTTTAATATACTTTTTTTTTTCTTTCTAATTTACCTCCAATCTGTCTATGTCTCATGTGGAGCTAGGTAGCCAGACCTAAATACAATCCTGCAGCTGCAGTCACAGCTGAGAAGCATAAAATTGCAGTAAGTACCTTGCAAATGAAAAATGTCATTTGTCACATGGGAAAGACAGAAATGGATCATAGATTAGTGAAACAGGTTACCTCTTTGGGAGAAAAACCATCATTCTCTTTATAGTTGAATACAACAGATTTGGAAAACAACCCAAGTTCATCTTGACAAGATGTGAACAAGAGCCACCCAAGAGCAATTCTCTGGTGAGGACCATGTCCACTCCACACAAGCTGTCTAGGCTGTCTCTACTGATGCCCAAGAGAAAATAATTCCAGACTGTAATTCCATAATAACATCAGCATTTGACATGGGTGGGCTGGATTGCCTCCTCTTCTCTGTTTCAAAACAGCCTTCCCTAGGCTATTGACATAACTTTTAGATGGCTAAAACTAGCCAAGGCTGATCTTGCTTTCTCATTCCCAAGCTAATCACTATGATTCCTTCTCATGTTTCAGAATAGAAACCCCTTACAGATGGCTCCATGTGCTGGCTTTGATTGCTAAACAGCCCTCCTGTGTGCCTTGGGCCCTTAGAAGCACTGATACATGGGACATTATGTTGAGTCACAGAAATTCTATCAGCAAAAGCTTATTTGACCAAGAAATTGAGACAGAAATACTCAAAAAAATAGTTCCAGTCCCTGGTTAGTTCTCCTTTTCCTTTGCCTCCCTAAGATGGGGAGATAGACCTGATTTTGCTGTCCCCACAGGGCCTACATTCATTGCAGGATGATCTTCACAAGAACATCACCTAGTTTAGACCACAGCTAAAACACAGTCTGAAATATGATGAGGTCCTTCAGAGTTCACACTGCTAACTTCAAGGTGCCTTCATGCTGCTGCAAGATAACCAGGCATCAAAATTTGAAATGCAAACATCTCACTAGAAATGCCACCAAATTTGGCTGTACAATGGGATAGGAAAATCCTTTCCCTGTCCTGCAGGGTGGGCTCTCACTGTGGGGAGAACCTTCTGTTTTGCCATGTATATTGAATATGGGATTCTCTTAAAACAAGCTGGGCACGAGGTGAGTATTATCTCCAACAGGAGCTGAAAAAAAAGTCTACTAATATCCTCAACGTTTCATGGTTACATACAGCACTTAGAAAATGTTGCAGCTTACTATTCTTAAATGAGCACTTAGTGGATCCAAAGCCACCAGACAGAGCAGTGACACCACCAGCAGAATGTAAACCCAGCAGATAGACGCAGGCTTGCATGAAAACAAGAACAGAAGTGATGAATTCAATCCAGTTTTGCATAACACTGAAGATCCCATTTTTCAGGAAATTCCTGAAGTTCTCAGAGAGAGGTCACAGTGGATGTTTTATTTTTAAGGTGTCATTTTGGAATTACTTCACTGTAGTGATATGCTGTTTATTCAAACGGTGAAGATGCAGAATCTTAAAAGAATCTCAGTCTTGCTGGAGCAAATCCAGATGCCTGTTTTGTTTCAACAAGTTTTCACTGCCATGAAATTAAAGAGGTACTGTTAGTCTAAATATCACTCATCAGAAATGTTTTCAATAACAAGAATAGTAGGAATTCTCAATAGTTAAGAGTGTATATAATATATATAGCTGTGAATTTTGAAACAAGCTGAATTCAAAATATTAATTCCCTTTTTCTTCTTTCTATGCACCTCATAGTTTGATCAAAGCTATCTACATAATATACTCTACGTAGAGAATCCCATGTCATGTCTGACAGATATGGATAATGCCATTAAGCCTTTAAGTTGAAAATTCTGGTGGGGGGAGAAACAGCTACAAAATAATTCCTAAACTACTGTATTTTCAGTCCAATATTACATCTTGTGTTTCCCATATAGTAGTGTATTAGTTCCCCAGTAGATTTAGAAACTTTCTGTAAAGCTTGAGTTTTCTCAGGAAAAGCCTTTTGTTTGCAGTTATATCTGCAGGTGCAGTAGAAACCTTCCCCTGTCTAAGTGAATTGCAACTAGATGCTCAAATATCCCTATACATCCAGGAAGAAGATGGACACACTGAGTGGGCTTTACATAATGTAACTGTAGGCACCAAAAAGTTAGATTTAACTTCTAAAGATAGACAACAGAATAAAATGAGTGCATTTAAGGAAGGATTGTCTGGCCTAACTTACATCCTGTTCTAGGATGTGATTGTTTGCCCTCTGAGATAGCCCCTTAAGACCTGCAAAAGGAACCTAGAGTGGTTATGACTAGCTTTTAGTTGTCTTTATTCATCAGTGGAATCCCCTGCAAGGCTAGGGCCCCCCTCCATGCTGCTCCACAGTGTCACTCGCTGGTGACAAGATTTTTGCCAACACAGGAAGGATATTGTATACATTCAGCTGTCAGTTTTCCCACTTGGTAATCTTTTCCATAAACTAAACAACTCAGATTCCGAGTCCTGACGTGCTTCCTTTCAGAGCTGACAGTAAAATCATTTAGGTTCTGGGAACTAGGAGTAAGTACCTTCCCCACGACCCTTGCATCCACAGTCTTGAAAAAGCTGAGGAAGAGTTCCTTCTCTCCTAGTGGTATCATCTTGTGGTGCAGCACATCTGAGGTGAATGTCTGTCCTTCCCCTTCCCATCAGCACAGCACCCAATCATGGGAGAGTCACCACTGTAATTGTCATCAAAACACTTCATTGAGATAGGATATGCTTTCACACTTGTTGCACAGATTTGAGAACTGTGGCACCAGAGCCTTCCTTCAAATCCTAAACTGAAGTAGGGGTGGAGATGAGAGAAGTACTTGCTTCTCCAAAGTCCAAGTCTGCATCATTCTTACCTTCAAAACAGACTCTTTTAAAAGGGATAGAGAGTGTCTTCACCTTTAACCTTCTCCAGCTGTTAAAAAACATTTCAGAAAATCGGGCATCAGTGAGGAGGGTCTGCATCCCTGGGAAAGTAGAAGGAGCTGGCTGGAGAGCTGCCATTGCAGTGGGGAACTCCAAGGACTTTTCTTCTGCATTGCATCAGCAGTGAGCAATGGGGAGACTCATTTGAGCCAACTATGGGCTGTCATTCTTCCTTCCAGACTCAGTGGCCTCTGAAAGCACTTCACTGTCTGCAGCGGAGTCTGGCACAGGACCGTAATGCCAGGTTACTTCATTTCCCTGAAGAATAAAAGATTTCTTCAACCATGCGAAATTATCTCCTGGCAGTGCCATTCATTAGGGCTCCCACCTGTAGACTGTTTCATTTTCAGCTTACTCACAGGCTGCTGAAAAGCCAGCATGTGTGTTATCACTTGACAATATAGTACAGCTAATACCTCTTCACCTTTACGTATGTTGTCACTTACTGCTCTTTGCCTCAACAATGGCTCACAGTAGCATTCAGATCTTGGACTTCACTCTCTTTAAAAAAAAGCCAAACTTGTGCAGCCCAGTTTCAGCAGAGCTCTTGCTTCTTAAGAGTTATAAACATAGGGGAAAAAGAAATCTATATTTGGTTTTATTTCCTCTTTTGAATTAGAAAGTTAAAACATAAAATTTTGTCTATAGATGCTCAATAGAACAGGACTGTAGTTTGTTATTTCTAAAGACAGGCCAGACAAACTGTCTTTTCTGAGCTTATGATTTAATGTATACACTAAAACTAATAGAAATCAGAAAGTTTTATGATAACAAAATGTCTTGTAACTAAATTTCAAACGAAACATTTTTCTCCACTCCTTTTGTCATGACAGTTTCTCCCAACACTTTCTGTAGGGTTTCATTCTCAGGAGGGGGCATGTAGACACCAAGCCTTGTGGTTCTTATTCATCCATCTGTGTTGTATATAGAGACACACTTCATAGGATGGGTTGCGTTGAAAGTGATCTCAGAGATCTTATAGTTACAACGCCCTGCCACAGGCAAGGACAATTTCCCCTGCTGCTGCTTCAGGCATAGAAGGTTTGCAGTCCTATATTGTATCATGGATAGCCCAGGGCATTCCAAACCCCGACAACTAAGTGAGGTGAACCTCACTGTATACATCTTAGCATCTCTGTATCTCTGTCCCCCTATCTGCTGTATAAAACTTCTATCAGCATCATATCATCTAGGATAGTGTTTATTTGAATTTGTGTCTGGAAGGCCCTGGAGCACATATGGCAGCTGGGACACAAGAGTCTGAATGTCCACAGGAAGCAAGAACCCATCTGGACCACTGCTGCAGCGCTGAGACCTGCTCTAACCAAACCTCACAACATTTTCACCTCTACAAGGCATGGGCTGGGCCTTCTATCCATGCAAATCAGCAGATGTGTGTGTACAGGGAAAAGCTTCTGAGCCTGCACATCTTTTCAGGACGTGATTAGAGTTGTGTTAGGAAGGGATCTCTGGTCAGTATGGCATTGCAGACAGAGCCTGACTTTGCTGCCTTGTCTGCTGATACTCCAGGGATCTGCCTCACTGTTGCATGGTCATTCCATCATGGCCCAAGAGCAGTTGCACCAGTGTGACCAGCCCTTCTCCAACACCAGTTGTACTCTCTGGCTGTCTGAGTAGTTACTTTTTTTTAAAAATTTAGTACATGCTTTTTCCATTCATTTGGTGAAATCTTTCTGTAGACCCAGATGAAGATGGTGTTAGGGCCAAGCAAATGCAAATTAGGAAAATCATGTCTAAGAATGTAAGATCCTGTCATATTTTGTCTCTTCAGATTGTCCATGAGTGAGGCAAAGGTTTTGCTTTACTTCAGGCTCTCCTCATCCTTTGTAAGGACAGCAGCGGGTTGAAAAGGTCAGTAGAAGACTGCAAATAAATTGACTTCTATGAAATTTGTAATTCCTTTCTGAAATAATGGTGATCATCTGGGAACTTTGAAAAAAAAAAAAAGCATTTTCTTTGGTGACTTTTTCTTGTGGAATTAAAACATTGCAAGGATTTTTGCCTTCTTGGCTCTGGTTTCCTCTTTTCTTGCCAGATATCATTATAAGGCTTCAAGAAGGATGAGTAATTAAAACCCATGCAAACAATGTGTCGGACAATTAAATTTAAATGTCCGCTTGATGAGGCAACACGGGTGAGTGACCGCAGAGCTCCTAGAGCTGATGACCTGCGGAGGCAGGAGGGGCCGAGCGGGATCAACCCGCTCCCAGGGTCTCTCTGAAAAGGGATCTGGGGACCAAGAACCTGTTGCCCCCGGGCTGCAGAGGTGCCACGGGCTGCACCCCAAAATCTCGCACCGAGACGGCAGCCCCTGAGGCGCCCGTAGTGCCAGAACACCGCCAATACAAACCAAGGCTGGGGAAAACCCCCTACGTTTTTCCCCGGGAGATAAATGAAAACAGCAGTAAAGGATTAAAAGCGAGGTGCCGCCGCACAGGACGCGCTGGGGCAGCCTGCGCGGAGGTTCGGCGGGGCCCGGCGGGGCGGCGCGGCGGGGCCCCGCGGGCGGACGGGCAGCGGTGCGGGGCGGGGCGGGATCCAGCGGCGGGATCCAGCGGCGGGATCGAGCGGCGGGATCCACCTGCGGGAGGCGCCGCTCCGCCCCGCCCCGCCCCGCCCCGCTCGGAGCGCGCCGCCGAGGGCCGGCGCCCGGCGGGAGGGAGGGGAGGCGCTCCCGAGCCCCGCGGAGGCGGCGGGAGAGATGGGACGGGCACCGGCCCCGCCACCTGCCTGAGCCGCTCCCGGAGCCGCCGCCGCCGCTGCGGGGAGCCGGTAGGTCGCGGGCCCCGCCGGCAGGGAGGGCGCCGCGGGGTGCGGGTCGCCCCGGGGGACAAAGGGGCGGCGGGAGGATGGCGAGCGCCGGGCTCGCCCCGCGCCGCCCCGGGCAGTGCCTCACCTGCCGGCGTCCGGCCGTGCGGGACAGCGGGCGGTGGGAGCGGCTGTCCCGGCCCGGGGCGAGCGCTCCCTGCGCGCAGGGCTTAATGTTTAACCCCGCTCGCATCCACCGGAGCGCACCGGGCGGCGCCTCCCCGGCGGCGCCGGCGACAAAAGGGCGAGCGCGGCTGCTGCCCGCCGGTCCCCGCTGCGGGTCCGCCGCTGCGGCGGCCGGCGCCGCTGCCGGTGACCAACTCTGAAAGGACGGCGGGTGAGGGAACAGCTGCGATAAAATTCGCCTTTGCTGCTTTCTCATGCTTTGAAGGCGTCTGAAGGTAGCGTTCCGCTGCGGTCCTGTACTTGGATTCGTCACTGTGTTTGAGTACATTAGTGGTTTTGGGGTGGCCTTTTTGGACATACGTGACAGGAGCTTTTCAGTGAAGCGGCTGCTGGAGCCTGGGGGAAGCTGTTTTTGCCTCCTCTCCCAAGCAAGGTCCGAGCGGTTGGTACGGTCCCACCGGGACCCAGCTTGTGCAGCTGCCCCGTCAGTCAGGTGGTTTGGAAGCCCTGGGGATGCAGGTACTTCCTATAGCTTTATGCCGTTATCCAAAGTGACCATCACCGTCTCCTCGTAATGCAGTTTGCTCTCGTACCGTGACACCGAAGCTGCTTGACATGAAGGGAAAGAGAAAAAAGAAAAAAAGGAGGGCGAAAGGAGGCAGTTCTGGGAATAGGACTCAATGGAAACGTATACTATGCTCCCTTTTCTCTGTGTATTCATGTCACTGGTACACGTGCCAAAATAGCCGCTGTACCGGGTGTGTATGTTAATGCACACGCCCGTGGCCTGCCAGTTATCAAAGTTAGTTTCAGGTTTTCCAAGGCATCTCTTTCTACAGCCCTCAGTCTAGCAGGTAAGGCAGTGTAACCCTCGTACGACCCTCAGCATCTCAAGCAGGCTGATAAAGCTGTTAGATTTTAATGGCAGGAAGACTTCTGTAGTTATTAAAGTGCAACTTCATTATTTTTACTGTGTTTTAACAAGTTCTGTGACCAGGAAAAACAGCAGAGGTATTTTGGCACGGCACTGACAGTGATTTAATTCTCCTTCATGATTTGGTTTGAGGCAGATTTTTTTCTCTCACTGTCTTGGTTTTCTCCATTTTTTTGTTTTTGGTATGTTAATCTTTCTGGCTTCCAGCACTGTGGAAAAACTTTCTTCATTTCAAAATGTAATGGAGACTGGTTCATGGGCTTTCATACTAGATGATCCATGATTTATTGTTATTTAAGTGTCTACTACAAGAACCACTCCTGAAGTAGTGAACTCTTGCAGAAAAATTAATTGCTTATTAGAAAATTATTCATGTCCATCCTGAACAAGGCAGTTTTCTTTCAGCAGCATCTATCTTCGGCGCGAATGCCCACAGCAAGCAGGAAAATGTGTCTGTAAAGTGTATTAGCAGCATGGAGAGCCCCGGGGTAGCTGTCACTGTTTCCATTCTCTAAACAATTTTAATGCCATTAGCGAGTGTGATTATGTACAAACCGCTTCTAGGGGGTTCCTAGGCTGGATGTCAGAGCAGAGCTTTGTGCTGAGTCAAAGGGTGGATTGAGTTTATGACAGAGTTTAAATAGAAACAGAAGAGCAGAGCTACAGTAGAGCAGCACATCGTAATTCATTCAGTGCCGCTCTGTGATAGCCGTGCGGGGAAGTGCTCGCTCCTTACCACTCTGCTCAGTTTGAGAACACCTCTCGGGGTCACCCACGAGTAAGTAGCTGAGGACAGAGAGTTTTAACCCTGGGTTTTTTTGCAGCTGTTTGATTGTGTTGCAAATGAGAAGAGAAAGTTAAAGGAAAGAAGAGCCTCCCCGGAAAATCTATGTTTAAATGTAGGCTGCTTTTTCAATTCCTTCATTTTTAAGAGGAAGGATCCTCACAGAAATAGGTACTGTGCACTAATTTGCATCCTGTTATAAATAAGACATTTATTCTGTTTATAGCTGCCCAGATCTGATTTAGTACCACTTATATCTCCAGATGGGATATAACTATGAAGACTTCAGTAAATGAGCACTGTTAAGCTTCTATAGGTATGAACTCACAACTGTATTTTATTGTCAGGTTTAAATAACATTCTAAATAATAGAAAAGTTCTATAACTGATGAAAAGCCTTTTTTATCCCCTAGAGCTGCAATGTGATCGCATCACAGAAGCAGCGGCGAGGGAGGGTGGGAGGCTTGCTCAGAGACGTGGAGTGAGTACCACTTTACACAGCGCAGCACAGACACAAATATCTTCTGAAGCCTTTTTTCTGGGACCAGCTCGAGTCCCATCTCTGTCTTGTTCTCTTCATAGGGCGGCTGCCCTCTGCTGTCTGAAGCTGCCCTTCCGAGTGCTAGCGGTGCTGTGCCGCTGATGGTGGGGAGATAAGGCAGAGCAGGTTGCAGGGCGAGGTGATCTCTCTTCTCAACCCAGATGATAATCTCGGAGGAAGCAGAGGAGCTGTTTGGCACAAAGTCCCTTCATCAGGTCGCTGTGCTGACAGGCACGAGGGAATCTGGCTGTGCTTGTGCAAATAACAACTGACAAGACGCCTCTGGTTTTGCCCTGCCAGCTAAATCAACCAGCCAAAGGCCAGCAGAGGCTCAGTTAGCATGAATGGGTTTTAGCTCCAAGAAGTGGCATGAATGGTGCAATTTAGAGAGATGCAATCTGTCGAGAAATCTGAGGGCAGCGAGGGCAAACTGCGTAGAAATATGTGCTCTTAATGGTGGGATCAGCTTCCTGATGGGCAGCTTAACCATGGTTTAGTCTGCTTTCAGCTCCTAACTGTGAAACCAGTAAGCACTGCTGCATGCAGCCCTCCCTGACACAAGCAGGACAGCTAGCAGTTGACTTATGCCAGTGTATATTGTCTTTGTGGGGATGGAGCGGTGTCATTTGCCCCTGTTAACTTCTTTTTTTTTTTTCTGTCTTCCAAGTCACTGTCCTACAGCAATAGATACAGCAGGTGTTCCCTGTTGGAACTCTCTCATTTCATAGCTTGCAAAATGCAGCCACATCCAATATTAAAATTTGCTGTGGAAGGAGTCAGAGGGGCAGTTGGTCTTCCTTGAATACCAAATATTTTCTGATTTTGAGACATCCAAAATTATACAATTCTGATTAATGTTTAAAATGGCTTGTATTTGCCAGCATGAGTCATCGGTTAGGTATAATGCATCATATTTGGTGGAGACTATCCTAGGAAAAAAGTGTGTTTCTTTAAAGATGTCCTGTTTGTTAATGAAAAATTTTGCATCAGAATGTGTGGTCGCTTCTGAAAGAGTCAGTACCTACCTCTGTGGGTTTCAGTAGCATCAGTTCTGTTCATCTACATCTGTTTTTTGTACTTGAAGTCTTTTGATATTTTTGCATGAGTCAATTGATATTTTAATTGTGTACTTTAATGAGAGTCTCTGTTCCCAAAGAGGATGGTACCAAAAATATAAGAATCTAGGCCTAATATTTGAATTGAACACCACTGGACATCAGCAGCCTGTAGCTTTCAAAGTCTTTTTTGGTTCAACTTAGGGATGGATATTCCTACACAAAGCGTTGGAGGGAAGGATTTTTATTTTTTTATTCTTAGATAGCTATGGTCATTTCCTGTGTGATTTGCTTTGGTTTACTCGTTTGAGGCATTTCAGGAATGATCCTGCAGTTGTGATCAGTGTAACCTCAGCAGGGTTTTAAATATGTGTAAGCTCAACATAATTGTGAACTTTCATTTGAATAATCTTTGTGTGAGGGAGATCCTGCCTGCCTTCTTGCCCAGGGCACAGTGCCTCCTGCAGCGATTCAGCTGTATGGCTAATTTTCAAATAAACTGAAGTTACGCATTTTTTTGACACAGTACTAGTGCACACTGTTCTCTGCAGTCTCAGGCACTCTCCCTGCGGTTCATAAACACATTTACAGCCACATTTGCTTCCCTGTGCTCAGAGGGGGTTGGTTTGCATTTCTAATTAATTGAGTTTACAAAGCAATAAGCCAGTGTGTTAACTGAAAATTCCCTCAAGAATTGTAATCTTCCTTCATTAGCTGCCTGTGTGTAATTATATCACCCTTTCTCATGTAAGCCTTGGGGAGAGCCAGTGCCATGTGGTGCAGAACCTTTGTCTGGTGTGAGTTGCAAGGGGAAGTGAGTCTCCTATGTGGTCATCCTGTCAGGTCACCTTCTTTGTCCTTCCCCACCTGTCCCTACCATCAGCCTGATGTCTCTGGCTGAGACAGCAAATGCTGTGAAGAGATTTAAAGGATATCTTTCAGTGAAGTCAGAGAGTAGGGGAGAGCTTTCAGACAGTGTTCTAATCTAGCTGAAGACAGACACATTTACTCTTTGCAGAAGCTTTGTTTACTGGATGAGTAAACAGAATCTGAATTTTCTTTAAACTGTGTGAAGACAAGTACTGTAACTTCCTGCTGATGTCAGCTGAGAGTTGGTGGCTCAGCACACCTAAGGGTGAAATGTCCTGTATTTCAGTGTTAACCTGGGACACTTGTTGCAAGGCTCAGGCTAAGTCATTTGTTTGACACAGAAATCTGAGCTACTTGATGTAAGTTAACTCCATTCAAATCACTTGACCCTTATTACATTTATACTGGGTTAGCAAGCCACTACTTAGCAAGGTAGGATAATCTTGCAACAAGTTTGGGTAAATAACTGTATTTGCTTTTGCTTTCCACAGACCGACATTCAGAATGGCAGCCCTGTCCACTTTAATCCTGCTTTTGTGTGCTGCTAAAGATGTGATGCCTTCCAGTCCTCACTGGAAGCCAACTTGGCCATCTTACAGAGTACCCGTTATCCTGCCACAGTCTACCCTGAACTTGGACAAACCACAGTTTGATGCTGAGGCCAGATTGGAAGTGGTATCTCCGTGTGGCCCAGCATGCCACAAAAGTTCTCCTCTGCCAACTTATGAAGAAGTGAAGAACTACCTGTCCTACGAAACCCTGTATGCTAATGGCAGCCTCACTGAAACTGAAGTGGGCATATATATTCTGAGCAATGGCGGCGATGGGTCTCGAGGCAGATCTCGAACTAAGAGGCAGATCTATGGCTATGACAGCAGGTTTAGCATTTTTGGGAAAGACTTCTTGTTGAATTACCCGTTCTCCACATCGGTGAAGCTCTCTACAGGTTGCACAGGGACGCTGGTGGCTGAAAAGCATGTTCTTACTGCTGCTCATTGTATCCATGACGGAAAGAGTTATGTCAAAGGAGCTCAGAAACTGCGGGTGGGGTTCCTAAAGCCCAAACAGAAAGATGGCGGCAAAGGGTCCAATATCACCAACTCGGCAATGCCTGAGAAAATGAAATTCCAGTGGATCCGAGTGAAACGGACGCATGTCCCCAAAGGATGGATCAAAGGCAATGCCAATGACATTGGCATGGATTATGACTATGCCCTGCTGGAGCTGAAGAAGCCACATAAAAGAAAGTTTATGAAGATAGGTGTGAGCCCACCAGCAAGACACTTACCTGGAGGGAGGATTCACTTCTCTGGCTACGACAATGACCGTCCGGGAAACTTGGTTTACCGTTTCTGTGATGTCAAAGATGAAACGTACGACCTGTTGTACCAGCAGTGCGATGCCCAGCCGGGTGCCAGTGGATCTGGGGTATATGTGAGGATGTGGAAGAGGCAGAATCACAAATGGGAGCGTAAAATTATTGGTATATTTTCAGGCCATCAGTGGGTGGACATGAATGGCACCCCGCAGGATTTCAATGTAGCTGTTCGCATTACACCCCTCAAATATGCACAGATCTGTTACTGGATCAAAGGCAACTACCTTGACTGCAGGGAAGGATAAAGACAATGAAACTCCATGAAAGCACTTAATGACTGGTTTTAGTTACTCATCTGAGGAAAGGCTAGACTTGTGCTGCAAATGCATGTGATCATGTAACATCAGGAGGTGATATGTAGCTTTTCAAGCCAGCCACCTCGTTCTTAGGACAGGGACTAGGTGGTGCTATCATTACAGCCTGAAACTGGGAGAAAGGAACGTCTGCTGGGTGGGGAAGGAGCAGGTGGACTTGCTGAATTTGCAGCTGAGCAACTGAAGATTAATTAGGGGCGGATCAGTAAACAGTATGAAAACAGAACCGTCTCCAAAGAATCTTGTAAAAGGGACGCTGTTGACTGTCTCATGCCTACAATGTTTGTTTTAATAAATCCTAGGATTAGTAGAAATGCTTTGATCTGAACTTTTAAAAGAAAATATTTCTATGCTGTTGGGGGCTGAAGAGGGGCATTTAATGGTGTTTGCAACCCAAACATTACAGCTTTGTGTTCCTGCATGAGAAAAGGGAGTGTGAAAAGGGCAAGGCATGCACCGTGGGAGATGAATGCCACACAAATAGCGTGAAGGGTAAATAACCACATAACACTTCTAACTTCCTTTCAGCCTGAGTGATTTGAGACTTTATTAGTAACACAGTTAGGAAAAATGTTTTTTGAGCAGACAGACCTTGATGTTGTAAGGATTTGACTGTGAAGATGATGTTGGTCATATGATCAGTGCCGTTATATCCTGCTTTGAGAAACACTAATTGCACATGGGATTAAATCTACATAGGAGCTGGGACCTATGAAGAAGCAGGATCCCTATGAATATACTAGAAAGCATGTGGGGAAAGGGGCTTTTCTGTTATGACCTATTTAGGCCTTTTAAGGAAAATCTCATGTCAGTAACTCAGATTTTCAGAGGGGAAGCCTGTCTTCAGTCTTGCTGTCTATCTGAATTGCAGCCTGCAGAGCAGGTAAAGGAGAGAGCAAGACAAGGGTTCTACTGAGTTTTCCCCCTGTTTGTTGAGCTGTGTTATCTATTTGTAAGTCTAAGGTCCCTAACGCAGTGGGACCCTAGACTTACAAACGTCTCTCAGCCTTTGACAGTGTAATTTGGGCATCTTGACTAATGTTTCTTGTGTTTTTGGAATAGGAATACTCCTCCCCACCTAGCTGATGAGTTACAAATAATTCTTGGCAAATGCACAGTTCAGGGTTTCTGCAGCTGGAATAGAACCACTTTATAGGATGCAGCCTGGGTTTGCTGTGAAGTGATCCTCTGCTGTCTTACAGATAACAGTGATATTTTTACTATAGAAGCATTAGAGTTGAGAACAAGAACTGTCTTTTTGGGGTAAAAACAGTGCAGCCAAATACTGTAGCTCAGCAAATAGCATTTGGAAGTCAACATGGTCTGTACAAACAGCCTTTCTTAGATGGATTGTGCCACTTATTTCAGTAACATGGTTGAGGACATGATGCCATGCCATGATTATTTTTTTAAGTAGGAGGATAGACACTGGCTCCAGCTCCTCTTCCATCCATCACTCACTGACTCCTGAAGCTTCCCAAATTGTCCATGGTGCTTGGTGTTGTGGGGCAAATGCAAGCCTCTGGTGAGAAATATCAAAGCTGGGAAGGAGTGAATCCAAGCAGAGCTTCCCTGTGCTATACCAATACAAGGAAAATGTTAATTCAGCTAAGCCTTTTTTTACACTCTACTAATTACTACGGCATTTGTAAACATATGCCTGATGGTGCTTTATCTTTGTGGTGGCTTTGGCTCTAGTTCTGACAAACATTTTTGCTGGAGCTGCCTATGATTATTATTTTTATAGAAGCAGTGTACAAAAATGTGGACTCTCATGTGGGTTTTTGGTGCACTCAGATACAAGCAGTTACTAATGCTTTGAAATATGAATAATCGCCATATGTATCTGATGGTCTTTTTCTGACTTTTTGTTTTAATTTCCTTTACTCTATGGATGTTATCTGGAGCACTTTTGTTTGAATGTATCACAGTGAATAAAGAAAAGTTATGGAATTTCAATGCAGACATTCTTGTATTTGTGCTGTATTGGGTTGCACTTTCAGTCTTATTTCAGCTACTTATTTGTAAAGACATTCAGATGCAGATTTATTAAAATCCTCAGTGCTGTTTATTTTCTTTCAATTTTCTTCTGCTCTCAGATGTTTGAAGTTTTTGTTTTGGTGTATCGTTTTTGGTTTGTTTGGTAGGCTTAATTACTTTATACATTTGGATGCTAATAATCAATCTTAGCTTTTGTATGACTCTTACAGTTCCAAAGCCAGTCATGAGCTCTGATTAGTTAGAGCTGAAAATAATCTATTAGACTGAAAAGCCACATTGTTTTTATGAACTTCAGGGTAAATAAACTATGGAGGAATGTGAACCAGTCAGTATAAGGTCATAATTGAGGTCAGTCCATCTTCTTTTTCTTTTAGATGATGTAGTATAAAAAAAGTTCCTTTGAGGCCAACAGTGAGCTCCACAGTTTTTAGAGAAACACTGGATGCAGAAAGTTTTTAATTTTGAAATTACTGCACGTACAACTTTTGTGACCTCTAACAGTGCACGCTATGTCATATGGGCTTGAGAACCTCAGTCCTGATTTATTGGACGTGTTTCCCATCCACTGATCCTGTGTTCTCAACTGCTTTCTCAGACTGTAGGCTAAGAACTTTTTACAGAATCAGAGAACCATTTAGGCTGGAAAAGATCTTTAAGATCTTCAAGGCCAACTGTAAACCTAACACTGCCAGGTCCACCACTAAGCCACATCCTAAAGTGCCACATTTATGTGTCTTTTGAAAACCACAAAGGATGGTGACTCTACCACTTCCCTCAGCAGTCTGTTCCAATGCTTGACAACCCTTTTGTTGGAAACAGTTTTCCTAATATTCAATCTAAACCTCCGCTGGCACAACTTGAGGCCATTTCCTCTAGAGTAATATGAGCAAGGTGTTTTGTTGGTTTTTTGGGTTTTTTTTTTTGTTTTTTTTTTGTTTGTTTGTTTGTTTTTTGTTTTTTTCTAAGAATGTATGCAGCAAATTCAGTGTAATCTGGAGTGGGAGAGTCTCTTCCCACTGCACACCCTGTGCAAACATTCCAGTTTTAGAAAGAAAAGGAAATCTCAGATAACACAGGCAGAGTTGTGGTGCTGAAGTTCAGCACTGTTTCACCTGTGCCCACTGGAGTTGGTGGTAATTTTGCCAGTGTAATTATGTGCAGCAAGGTTGGGCATGCTAGACAGGTTTGAAAATTACATCCTGAGGATATTTGCTTTGATGCTGCAAAGTAGGCTCTTTTAAAACCAGAACTTTAAAAATATGAGAAAGTTACCCATGCAGCCAAAATAAGGCTCATCAAGAAAACCCAAGTAATTAAATTATATACAGGCATGACACTTGAAGTTTCATTGTCCAGCCAATGACTGCCTATGACCTGCAGAACTGAATGAAGTGCCTCATTATTCTTGCATATGGAGGCAAGACAGTAGATGGGTATAGAGGCACTGTTTTGACTGTGCTTGAAAAGGATTAAAGTCTGCTCCTGCATTTGTAAGAGGCTAACATATGAAAAATTTTACTTAATTTGCTATAAATCCCTCAGAGAACAGTGCTGGAGATGGAAAGTGAGGTCTCAAGAAAACACAGACCCTGCTGAGTTCTTCCCCAGCACACACTGAACTTAGCCTACTGAAGACTGCACAATATCATCAAGTTTCCTTCTCAGAGAAAAAGTATTTTCCTTGCATCTGTAATTGTTTTGTAACTGAATTCCCAGGCCTGTCTGGTTAGAGGGCAGCCCTCTTCTTAAAGTTGCAGGCTGAACCCCAAGCAAGTATAATACATGCTTGAAATTCTTTTCCGTGTTTCCACTTAATCTGCCATTTGTTAGCAGGTTTTGGTAGCGTGCCAATGCAATATGCACAGGCCTTGGGAAGAGAAGCTTTCAATGAGTGTGTAAAGTATGTTGGGCGGGTAAAATCTTTGCTTTTCTGGAAGAAAAAGGAAGCGTGGACAGAGAAGAGCAGCAGAGAGTGAAAGGGCAGTATGATTTGTATCACAGGAGGAGGATTCCTAGAGGATCAATTTTGTGGATGTGCATGTGTGTAGGGTTTTTATAAATAATACTGTTACTTTCCATTCCTTGTTCTCCCAGGTGGAGAAGAAAAATTTAGGAGTTGAAGTAAATGAAGTCTCTTCAAAGGAGCACATTAATGCCAGCTCTGAAGCCAGTGTGCAGCACAGATGAAAGGTTTAGGCTGTGACTTGTCTAATAGATACATAAGAGAAAAGTAACAGTGACATAAGCATTAGAAACCTGATCTCCTCCTCCCAGAAGATGTTTTTTCCTGTCTTACACGGTGACTATTAGGTTGCACATGCTTTGTGCCTGCTGGCAAAGGTAGTGTGGGTTTTTCTAGGTAAATGGTTATACAAGGGAAGCAAAGCACCTTAACATGCTCCAGACATTATTATCAACACTGATTATTCCCAGGATAAAATTATCAGTGATGCTTTGGCTGCGGATTGATTTTTAACTAAATGGGCATAGGCTGAGCCACGAAGCAGGCTTATACTGTTTATTTTGCTTCTAAAGATCTCTAACAGTAATTAAGTGTTGTGGCTCAAGGAGGGGATGGTGAATGTTCCTCTGCAAACTTTGTATGGACAATGGTGTTGTTTTTTTTTTTACAGTAAATTCCATTTAAAAGATTTGTGGATAAACACATACAATAAGTTAAACTTCTTTAAACTTCTATTAGTTCACTAAGCAAATAATAATGATTTAATTAGCACATGTAATATGTAATATTTGAGATATTTTTTAATACCATTTGCTCGTTGGCACTCATTTTGGATTTGGAAATCACCATTTACGCTGATTTGGCATGGAGAGTGTATTTTTCTAGCAAGCCTGACCAACTTGAATACAAAAAGCATGTACAAGAAATACTGACTTGTGATAAGAATATGAAGATTGTCAGTTCATAATCGAGTGACAGCAGTAATAAGGTACAAAATTTTTTTTCAACTTATCCTAAACAATTTCCTGTGACAGCTTTATGTCACATTGTCATAGATTTGGTGATTTTCCACAGGTTTCATACATGAGGAAGTTAATTTAATGATGATTTAGGTGCTGAATGATGTGAAGTTGAACAGGAGTCAGCAGCCTGGCAGCTGGAAGGCCGGGTGTGTCCTGAGGGGCATCAGGTACAGCATGGCCAGCCAGGCAAGGGAGGGGATTGTCCTGCTCTGCGCTGGGGTGGCCTCACCTGGAGTGCTGGAGCAGTTTCCAGTGCCAAAATATAAAAAATACATTAGAGTATTACAGAGTGTCCAAAGGAGAGCCATGAAGGTGGTGAGGGGCCTTAAGGAGAAGCCATGTGAGGAGTGGCTGGGGTCACTTGGTCTGTTCAGCCTGGAGGAGACTGAGGGGAGATCTCACTGCAGTCTGTGACTTCCTTGTGAGGGGAAGAGGAGGGGCAGGCACTGATCTCTTCTCTGGTGACAGGACCCAAGGGAATGGCCTGAAGCTGTGTCAGGGGAGGTTTAGGTTGGATATCAGGAAAAGGTTCTTCATCCAGAGGGGGGTTGGGCTCTGGAACAGGCTCCTCAGGGAGGTGGTCACAGCACCATCCTGACAGAGTTCAAGAAGTGTTTGGACAATGGTCTTGGGCACATGGTGGGACTCTTGGGGTGTCCTGTGCAGGGCCAGGAGTTGCACTTGATGATCCTTGTGAGTCCCTTCCAACTCAGCATATGCTATGATTATGTGAATTTTGCATTCTGTTACCTTTGAAGCCAGATATATTTACTGCTGTAGACAGGTCAGAAGAACAGAAAAAATGTTCACATTTGCAAAAGTTTGGTAAAGGCTTGTCTAACATAAAGTCCTGCTTCTGAGCTGAAGTTGAAGGAGGGCACAGTGAATTGTGATTGTTCAGCTTGGAAAAGAGAAGGCTTTCAGGTGACCTTATTGTGGCCTTCCAGAATCTGAAAGGTATCTGCAAGAAAGATGGAGAGAGACTACAAGACAGGGCAAGGGGCAATGGATTCAAACTGAAAGAGAATAGGTTTAGATAAAGTATTAGGAAAAGAGTCTTTACTGTGGGGGTGGTGAGAAACTGGAACAGGTTTCCCAGAGAAGCTGTGGATGTCTCATCCCTAGAAGTGTTCAAGGCCAGGCTGGATGGGGCTCTGAGCAACCTGGGCTAGTGGAAGGTGTCCCTGCCCATGGCAGAGGGTAGGAACCATATGGTCTTTAAAGTTCCTTTCAACCCAAACCATTTTATGATTCTATATTTGTCATCATACAGAAAGGAGTGGGTTTAAATGAGATAGTTTAGATGAGTTTAAATCTGAGCTACTTAGACAATGGTTTATTTTAGCTAGTTTACAGTATTTTCTATCCTTTTTTTTTGTTCCTGCCCATCTTGGAAAATAAATTTCCCTTGATGGAAAAGACATCCTTAGAAATGAGGGGATCAGGTGCACTTAAGAAAGCCTATTCAACCAATGTGTTTGTGCTTTCCTGCTGCAAAGAGGGAGCTTACCCAATAGCTTGGATGTTCTGACTTTTCTGGGACAGGCAGGTCACACTTGCTTTGGTCTTGGCCAAAAAATTGCACCTAGGTCAAAGAATCCTTTCTAATAACAACTCTTTTGAAATCAGAATGTTTCAAGATAGTCTTTTCTATAAATAGAAGTTCATAGGAACCAAACCTATTTTTCTAATGAATTTCCAATCATACCCTGCTTCAGGTAATTTTTCTTGCTGTGTTCTGACCCCCATGAAAATGAGGATCACATCCCTGCTTGAAATATTATGTCTTATCAACAGCATTTAACAAAATTCTCCTGTCCAAAAGTCATGTTTTTCCCGAATTAATTGCAGTTTTTTTGGTCACTCTGAATGGAGCATAGTGGGGCTGGTTTCATTGTTGGTGGGGCAAGGAGGACATGAGATCACCACTGCAGCAAAGGGTCAGCCAGCCATGGGAGTGGAGCCCACAGAAACAGGTGGGGCCACAGGGGTTTTCTGGCCTCTGCCATCTCACAAAAGCTTCACTCAGCAAAGAAGCGTGGGGTGGAAGAAAATGTCACACTGGGCTTCGTTCTGCACCCACCAAGTCGGCTATTGTGTTGGGTGGGAGCAGGGATCTGCCACACGGCTTAAATGTCACCAGGCGTGTGGGAGCACTTCTCTCCAGCCAGCCCTTCTGAGGGATCATTGTGGGCAGTGAAAGGGCAGGAAAGACTTCTGCAGAAAGTGTGGGTGGCAGAAAAGCGACCCTTCATGCTGGGAACACATCAGATGTGTGAGAAAACTATGAAATGTCATTTCCCTGAAGTGAAGAGCTAGGCTGAGTGATCTCTGCAGGTGGAAGGAGGGCAGCTTTGCTCAGCAGGACCCCTCCCCATGCCCAGAGGTGTCTCTGGCAACAGCTGAGCTGGACAGGGATTGCCACACTCTCACCTTTATGGATGAGCTACTCAATATCTGCCATCTGCCTCCAATGGGAAGTAATTATGTAACAGGAAGAACAATAAAAATTGAGATAATAACCTGACAGAAGCCATGTTAGGTGCACTGTGCCAGTTAAATAACTGTTTACAAACAGGTACCCAGAAATAGTCTTATTTTTACTAAGTGCTGCTCTTGTTGCCAGCACTAAAAACCTTAACTGCATGGGCTAGACTCAAGCTTGTGGGTACTGTGGAGACATCCAATTTAGAAATTCCCATTTCCCAGGCTTCACCATAAAAAGGGACTTTCTGTCTCCAGACCTCAGTCAGGAAACACAATCCCCTTTTAAGTACATGATCTTAAGCTTTGTCTAATGAAATGTCTTTAGGGTATTTCTCAGAAATCGGCTCCCTGAGCTCTTCCTGTGAGACATTCTGCTGCTCTTCCCAGCTTTGTGTCATCAGCATATTTCATTAATGTGCTCCTTCGTCTTGTGCAAGTGTTGCTGGTTAATATATTTAGTTCAGACTGCCTAAGAGTGATGCTTGAGAAGCTGTGCTTGTACCCTCTCTCTACCTTGATGCTTCTCCTTTCAGCACCTTTTGTCTCTGCTTGAGCCAGAACTTTTTGTTAATCATTCCCTATATGGCACCATTTTAATTGCTTTGCTGAAATCTCGTTAGATGAGGTCCACCAAAACCAATTATTATAAATTAAATTATTGCTTGAACAATGCTAAGAATCTGCAGTAAATTATGTGCAATATTTCATCATGCTTACTTTAATTTTCACGAGAAAGAAATCACACAAACTATGATTACAGTTTTGGGGCATAGATTTAGTGTAATGCTATCAAAATAACTGGAGGTCATATGGGACAAAATTTCAAAATTATCTGGGTTTCAAGCCCATGAAAAGTTGTACACATTAATTTTTCTTGAACTCTAATCCAGAAATGAACACTGTATTGGTTCTCTTTCTTCATAGAGCTGATTGTTTAAAAAACCACACATATAGCCTAAGGACACAAAAGGAATTTTTTTTATTCCATTTATGCCTTATTTGCATTGTTACTAATCTGAGCAGATGCAAGATCTTTAGCATCACCATGATGATAAAACAGCTCAATCTTTTGATGTCAGATAAAATGCAATTTTCATATGATTACAAAGCCAAGAATCATAAAATCTTTTGTCATGATATCTTTCCCTACAGTTGAAAGGGCTGTGAGACATCTGGAAATGGAAGAATCTTTTCCTTTGCTCCCATAAAAACCCAGCGTTGCCTTCTTCTTCCTCTCAGTTTTGATTCTTGCAATCTGGAAAGATTACAAAAGCAGCCTGTAAAGTCAGTTTATGCAAGGCTTTAGTAGAAATCCTCAGTTTGGGGTATAAAATGTTTTGTTTATTTGAGTGGAAGGGTTGAATCAGGAATCAAAGTTAGGATTATGTTAGGCACTGTGTTACGCAATCCCTTACTGTTTCAGAGCTGCTGCTGATGAGAGGGTCACAGTTCCCTGCATCACCGCCTTGCCTCTGCCACAGCCTCAGAGGGTTCTCCAGGACACAGGGGTGACCCAGTATGAGCCAGAGCTGCCAGGATCCCTGTTTACCCCACAACAGGGCCATGGGAGAAGCCTGAGAAAGTCCTGGCTTCTTGGCACTGAGCTGGGATTTGTGTTTTCCACACCACCATAAGTGCAACAGCCAGAGTCATCTGAAAAAAAAATCCTGTTTGATCACTCTTAGGTTTTCCTAAGGTACTTCCATGGCAAATACTTGGTTTGGGATTTGTTTTGCTCATGTCTGTGTTCAGCTCCCACATGCCCATAATAATGCTTTTTATTGAGATACATTAAGAATTGCCTCTTAGGTCCTATGTGCAGGGAGACTTCTTGTTACATTGACATCAAGCACTGGCACCTTCACTTAGTCACTTGCATTCAAGTACATTATTTTTTCCAGGAATCCTGTTGCTCAGGGACAAGCCACAGCAAACCATACAACATACACTTGCAAAACATACAGCATACAGCAAAAGAGCTGTAATTTGAAGGTGAAATGGGAACAGGCTGCAGGATTTAATGAACTATTTCACACAAACTCTCTGAATTAACACATATGGTGGCTTCAGGTCTCACAACTTTTCGCAGGAGACCAAGTACTATTGCTACTATAGTTTTTAATAAACATGGAATTCAAAGTCTGCAAATTCTGAGTTCTGCACATATTTTTGCTGCTTAGTGCATGATATGTGCCTGCTAAATATTCTTACCAAGGCAGGACATAGTGTATTACAAGGCATGTTGAAGAGAAAGCATGGCGTGCTTTGATCTTGGGAGTCCTTGCATGACTTGCCTCTGAAGGTTTACATTTGCTCTTCATATCCTATATGCAGTTTGTTTGGCTCTCAGTAAAAATGACAGGCAGAATTAATAACAAGTCTAATATCTCATCGGGAGATGCATTCCAAAAATTTCTGTCTACACAGTAAGTGTTTGAAAGCCTATATGGGATCCTTGTCAATAAAATTCTTCTGCTTCACTCAAAGAGGAACTTTTCATTAGTTTGGGAAAATGCTTTCCTCATTACAAAGCCTTACTTTTATGAATCCAGAAAGATATTGGAGGTAACTGGTAATTTCTGAAGAATAACCCTTTCACGCTACTACAGCCCATGCTTGTATTTAGTTTCATAAAAAAAAATATTTTAAAAATAATCTTTGTGACAAAGGATGAGGCTATGCTATAATGTTCTGGGACACACTGGAGAAAGCACGTAGGAGTGTTTAATTAAGAAGATTTATCAATGTGTGCAAATCTTGACCTAAAGCTGCACGGGCCAAGAGAACACTCACATTTCTGAACTTTGGAAGAGTTCAGAGATTGCAAACTTGGACTGTCCTACAGGGATCTATCTGGTACCCATACTGTCAGCAGTACACATGGAGCATTGTTTTATATATACACAGACAGTCCATCACTTGAGCAGAAACTGCATCACTGGATGGTCGGGCATTTTGCAGAGGGGCCAGCTATGTGACCAGGGACAGCTATGTTATCTTTCTCCTTATGCTTCTCAGATACTTCCTGACAACAAAGGAATGGTAAAACTTAGGACTCTGAGATTCCAATCTCTGTCCTAATGAACAGAAATTCCTCTGCATATTTTCTGCCAAGTTTTATCTTGTCTGCTGCACTCCCCATTCTTCCTCATCACTACCATCTGCTGCTGGAGACATTCCACTTTGTGTTGTCTAAACTGGTTATCAGAGAGTTAATGAGTACCTGGATAATACAGAAGGGAGACATGCTCTGTCCTTCCTGCACATCCTGTTACTCAGTGGGATTTCCCCTCTCCTTGGCTTTATTTGTGATGCAGTAAAAATAGATCAGCAGAGTTCCATGCAGTATTGTGAGTAGGGTTTACTTTTAATCAAGCTATGTGGTCTTTTTACAAAATCAGTGACAAAGCTGCTATTAAATACCTTTGAAGTTCTTCATAGCCTCCAACTCAAACACTTCAGCAAAACATCCATTAAAGCTTCTAGCTAAAAGAAAAAGAAGGTGAGTAATAGGAGCTTGGAAACAAAGGTGGCTCTGTTTCCTCTGGAGTGTTAAACAGCTCTTCAAATGCCAATGGGCATGAGCAAGCCCAGCCTGGGAAGGAAGATAACAGCATGTTTGGATGCCATCCATTCTCAAGATGAAAGCAACATTCTCACAAACAAAATCATAGTTTAGTGTCAACCATTATGTCAAAGCTGAGACTGACTGTATGTCAAAAATGGAATTTTCTACCAGCTGCTGTGTGGTCTGATCACCAGCAAGTTGAAAATTACTCTGCTCTCTTAAACTGCATGGGATTTATGTCTTATGGAATCCAATTTCTAGAGTATGTCTATCCACAAAATGCTAGGTGAGATTAAACCCTTTCTCTTGACTGGTGACTGTCCAAACACCTAGAGCTTTTCATAGTAAGGTTAAAGTCAAGAGGTATCGATAAAAGTGCTAGACCATGAAGCAGGTAAGAGCTGTCCCTTCCCATTGGTTAGTGTGAAACAGTAACCAAAGTTACTGCTGGAAGCTCCTTGGAGAAGAGAGTGAATGCAAGGCCTTTGTCTTAGGCTTACTCACTGGGCTCCTCAGTCCAGGCCCCATCTCCTACCACAGCCAGTTACCTGTTTACTGGCTTTTTCTCCTCTTTCTAAGGTCATCCCTTCACCTGGGCTGGTTCTTGTCATCAGTGATCCGAGCTGGTTCCTCATTACTCCACAAAGATAGGAGAGTAGGGTATCCTGGCCACACGTTTCGTTTTTCAGTCTCTATGTCACCTCTGTATTGACTAAAAATCTGCATCCTTCACTATCCATCCCAAACCAGATCCCCCAAGTCACAGTCTCATATGTAAATTTAGATCCTTCTCAACTTCTCTGTGACTTCTTCCTAATCCAAAATTTCCAGCCTCTCTGTAATCATATCCCTTCCCCTACTCCTATCTTAAACACTTCTGTGCTGAATTAAAATGCTTCCTTCTCAGTGCTCCTGGGAGTCTGGGTCACTCAGAGCAGTGCAGATCCCAGCCCTTGGGTCTAGCACCAGCCACAGCTTTTCATCATTGGGAAAGTCAATAAGTTTGCCCCTGGTGTTCTCAACTGAAGCAGTCATAGAGGTGTGGTGGAGTGGATGCCTTTGTAGTCAGGTTAACAACAGGCCCTGGTTAGCATCACTCTCTTGTGGATGTAAATAGAGTGAGCACACAGGATAAAAATGAAAGGTGTGAGCATGTGCAGTAAGGACTTTCTTCAGAGGTGGCACTTATTTGCACAGGAGAAGCCTCTGTAGAGTAAACACAGGGTTGGGTTTTTCCTGAACACGTAGAGGTTGCTCAGATTGGGGCCAACTTTTAGAAAACTGTTAAGAGATATAACTGATGGAAACACATTTCTATACCCAAAATGTTGCCTTTTCTTTTTAACCTGTACAACAATCTATTCATCTCCTCATTTCACTACAGGAATGAGTTTCATTTCCAAGAATATGTCAGCAGGAGGTTGAACATCAGGAACATCACCATCTTAGAGCTTGAGTTTGCCAAGGTCTTAGGACCTTTAGCAAGATCTTCTAAAAGAAAGTAGCAGGAAATCTCAATAACAAGTAGAGTGAATGAGCTCTGAGACTTGGAGTGTAAGACTGAAAGGAACTACAGAGTAGAAAATTGAAGATAGGAGCTCAAGAGTTCTAGAGCTGCTTAAAGTGTTCTGAAGGCAATGCCCAGATAAGCTGCATATGGAGTTAGAAGAGTAGGGAAGAAACAGTGTTAAGACAGCAAAATATGTGTGAAAGATGGACTGGACACCTCTTTGCTCATGATGGGAATTGTGGTTCAGTTTTAGGTAGGACCGGATGGAAAAAACTCTTCTACTTCCCTAGTGAAGACAAATTTCTCTACCACAAGAAGAGAAAAATTGGCATGGAGGAAAAGAAGAGAAGAGAAGAGAAGAGAAGAGAAGAGAAGAGAAGAGAAGAGAAGAGAAGAGAAGAGAAGAGAAGAGAAGAGAAGAGAAGAGAAGAGAAGAGAAGAGAAGAGAAGAGAAGAGAAGAGAAGAGAAGAGAAGAGAAGAGAAGAGAAGAGAAGAGAAGAGAAGAGAAGAGAAGAGAAGAGAAGAGAAGAGAAGAGAAGAGAAGAGAAGAGAAGAGAAGAGAAGAGAAGAGAAGGGTGTTTTTTTGTTCTGTTTTGTTTTGGGTTTTTTTTTTCCCCCTGGGAAATATGTTTTAGTTGATTTTAAAGATAAATTTATTGAACAAAATTAATAACTGAAACATATCACTACAAATAAATCCTATAGGCCATTTTCACCCCATTCTATAACTTCATCTAATTTACAGTAAATGATGATGACTCAAACAGCTGTAGAGCTTTCTGACAAGATTCAAGTGTAAATATCTGAAGCAAAATAATCAGGACAGATGTGATTTTAGACAGATTTGGTATGTTGCAAATTAGAGACAGAATTAGGGCTAAGTTTTAAATGATAGACAATTTAGGTCTCAGCAAGAATTCTAACATAGAGGAAACACTGAGATTCAGTCTTTGGGGGATATTTATGTTCTGTTGAAGAGAAGAACTCTAACCATATTGGCCTATTTGGAAAATTTAGTTGTAACTGAAATAGAAGCTAAAACCAAACCTTTTCTCCTTTTATACCGGACACAGAAGGAAGGTAATGTCTGGAATTCAGACCTAGATTTACTTCCCCTGTCTGTGTAACCATGAACAGATTTAGAAGACATTTCAACATCAAACTCCAATGAAATAAAGAGAATTAGTCTGGGCTTTCATTTCTCTGGATGCAATTTGGGCTGAGTAAATGCAGATGTCTATGATGTGATAAACACTTCTTCACAGTCAATAGAGAGGAGAAGTAATTTTGTAGGTCAATTTGTTTCTGTAAAGTTCATGTTTAAAATAGGTCAGATGAATCACTGAATAATATTGTTTCTGTGTTTTGTCTCTAAAAGGAGCTGAGGGCTCTTAGCTCAGTTACAGGAGCATGGACCCTTCCTGTTTTGGAAAGGTAGCTGACAGCTAAAACTGCTCCATTTGGAAGGTGCTTAGACACTGGTCTAGCAATGTCCAAGTACTATAGATAGATTTGAAAGGTCAGCCTGGAACACACTTTGTTTCCTCTTAAAATTCAAAGGGATTCGACTCAGATGTGATTTCCACGACACATTGTTAGGACTTGTGCCCATTTCTGAGAATTGTTTTGATTTTCTGGGATCCGGTGGAAGCCGTTGATGTGAGGGAGGATTGGGAAGTCCTCAAAGGAAAAGTACAAGCCCTAGTCACCAAGCAGACCTGTGATGGGCCCCTGCACAGTCACTCCTTTTCTTTTGCCACTTGACTTACTGTGCCACAGGCCAAACACATTTTAAAAACTCCAGCTGAATGTGAATGAAAAAAGCTCCTGCATCTCTGCTGGCCCTCATGGCATATCTGGAAGAAAGGTGTTGGCTCACTCAGGGACTTTCTGAGCTGTGACAAACTACACAGAGTCCTTGTTATGCTTCCCTGTTCCTTCCTGCTCCTGCCCCTCTCACCTCCCTCACAGTTTCTCTGGAGCCTCTTCTCTGGGTTGGGACACTGTCCTTGCACCCTGTCTACTCTCCTCACCATCTGGAGACACTCACTTCCTTTCAGGCAGTGAATAATTTTCCACACACTTGATCTGGTCACTGAAAATATGATGTGAATTGGAGCAAGCAGACCAGAGCTGTCTTCACAAGCACATGCAATGATTTTGTCCTCTCAGCAGGAGATTTGTTTTCCACTGCCTTGGTTGATTCTGGTTTCTTCCTCAACATATGCTCCAATGGCAGCTCCCAAGCCTTTTCCCTCTTTGAAGGTGCTGACTTTTTTGTTCTGTCCTTTATCCAGTGGTTTGGGGAATTCTAAAATTTCACAGAATTTCTATATTGGGTGAACTGCACAATGTGCCAGCAGGCCTGACAGTCTTTGACTCACACTGTTGGTGGATTTCTCTGGTGTTTTTTCTCAACACAAGTCTTACAAGAGTACTATAAGTCTCTTCTGATATCATGTCCTTAGCAGCACTCTAAGATCAGAGACAGTAATGGCAAAAAAGATTAATTTCACCATCTTGTTCATCCCTCTGCTATTGCACAATTATTCCCTGGGGAGCACTTTGGGCTCTCATCCAAGTTTTTATGTTTAGCTTCAATCTCATAAGGAGCTCTGTGAGCATGATAGTGCAAGGCTCATTGTCAGCCTTTCAACCATTTCAAAAATTAATTTGCCAAAAGTACGAATAAAAGGTTATTTTATTTCCCCTTCCAGGCAGTCAGACCCATAAAGTGTTTGAAACATCAAAGCCAAACTGCATTTCTTCTGGCTCTAACTTCATTAGCCAGAAAGCATCTGCAACTGGAAATGAATATGCAGCTGTGTTGATGGTTTGCAATCCAGAATTAAAAATCACTTCACTTTCTCATAGCTCTTTTAGTACTCCATAGAAGACAAGAGAGAGCAAGGACAGGTGATTAGCACAAGTCAGTAAGGCAGCAGACAGATTTCTTCTCTTTAGCTACCATGGGCTAAGAAACTACTTTATCTGTGCCTCTGTGACACTTTTTTGAGGAAATACCACTTACTGGTTTCTGGGTTTTACCTTATAAATGATACAGGTGTTATTAGGCACCTTTGGGGCATAGGCAGATCCCAAATCCTCATTTTGTTGAATACAGAGAAAATGCATAATGCAGGGACCCACCTTATCCTTGGGGTATAAGAGATTCTATGGGATAGTCACACTCAGTCACTGGGCTAGTATGAGGATTAGTTCATGCTTCTTGAATGTATTTTTAAGAGCTTCAGATGTGTAGTGACAAAGCTCACGTGGCCAGAAATAGTAAAAACTACTGCAGATGCAATGTGTTTTTCAGACCCTTAAAACAGATTAGGACAGAGATAAATAAATGCCATATGGAGGCTTTCCCATTGCTTTGATCAAAGAATTGGGTTTTTTATTGCTTAATTAAAACCCACAGGTCTTTTATTGCCCTCATCCAGCAATCATCACACACAGTTCAGCTGAAAAGGCACTGAGCCTGGAAGGCCAGATTTCCTACTTTCCCTTTTTTCCATCACTTGCACCCAGAGCTTGCTGCTATGGGGTTGGCCTTGTTCAGAGGTTTTTTAGCTGGGAAGGTCCCTTGTTAAGGCTCTACTTCTGGAGCATGGTTGTCACGATGAAGAATGGCAGGGCTGAGCATTTGTACCAAGGTTGGAAGCATTGGTTTCTGTGGTGGGATTGCACAGAAAGGTTCACAATCCCATGGGCATGTTGTAGGCAGTTGGGGGGGGCCTGTCTGCATCCTCTGTGTAGGATACCCGTGTAGCATTTGGTGTTGATGGCTCAGGCTTTGCCGGGTGGCAGAGGGAGAGGAGGACCCAGATGGGGTGTGAGACTACTCTCTCCAGGGTGATGCTCGGGCTGTGGGCTGCAGGCAGCTCCTGCCCACCTGCGAGCAGCACTCAGTGCTGCTGAGGTCCTGATCATGCACCACAACATTGAAAAACAATTTTGTTTTAAAAGAGTCTGTGCCCCTTGGAATGTACTCCCTCCTTCTGGGCTGAGCATTTGCAAAATGTTACTTAATAGAGCCATAATATAAAATCCCAGCTCCAGACGCATGAGGCTCTTGGTCTAAAAATAATCAAAATCTGAGGCTGGAACCACATGCCAGTTTTGCAACTGGCTCTGTGACAGCACTTGAACTATAACCACAGAATCAATCAGCTCAGCTCTTTGGGAGGTTGAAATCCAGGCCAGATTTTGAAGTCCAGGACCTCTCTTTAGTAATTTACAGCATACGAAAAGAAATTCCATAATAAGCCTGGTTTAGCTTCCCTAAAACCTTTGGGTCAACAAAGAAGCACTTCCACATGTTCAGGTCTATTGGGTCCCTCTGCTCTCTTTATGGTGAAATCTTTGCACAAGCATGAAGTGAGACAAGTCACCGTTTTTCAAACTTTTCGCATTGATTTTAAGCTAGTTCCCCTTCTTTTGTCTAAGAAGGGATGGGTCCAAAGGAGGTGGGTTTGGATGGGTAAAGAGGCAGCTCTATTCACCAACTGCAGTGACACAGTGGAGTGAGTGACATTTCTTTTCTGATCTCATTGACGAGCTGTTTCATTCTGGGTTTGTTTTTGCAGCAGTGGATCTCTCCCCTCGCCTGGGACTTCTGGGACCTTTGTCCTGCAAATATTTCAGAACCATAAAAAGCTTGAAAAACAAGAGTGACTGCAGGATATTAAATGCTTGTTGCTTTTAAATACGCAGATGGTACGTTTACCAAATGCTATCACTTTGGCCATATTTTTCTTGTGCTGTCATTTATTGATGGCTTGTTTTTACTGTAGAAAAGGTCTGTGAAGCAGCTGCCAGCAAAGCAATGGTAACTGGATAGCATCTGTACATTTGAAAACTTGTTAAATGATATGTGAGAGAAGTCTATTAAAGCATGTTTGTCTGGAGTTCAAAGTTATTTCATGCAGGGAATTGTTCTGTTGCAGCCTACATCTGCCTTTTTTATTAAAACACAAAGTTAAATTGTTGTTAAAAGGAGCGCTGGAAATGCTATTGGAATAAATATCTCGAGCTGTCATGAGTGATGTGGTGGCTGTGCAGTGAGGCCCAGGTCTGCCTGTGCTGTACATCTCAGCTCTTGGGGAACAGGCTCCTTTGAAGCTGCATCTCAGCGTATCAGCTCATGAAGTGAAGCAGCAATGAACATTTATATCTGCGTGGGATAAAAGTGATGAGAAGGACCAGCTTTTAGAGGTCAAAAAGGCTCCATGTGGAAACACAAAGGATGCCATGTGAAATGTTTCATTAGAGATATTCTTAGCAACTACCAGTTTTCAGCACCACATGTTTTGTTGCCTGGAGGTAAGAGCTGGGAAGTCCTTCTGCAGCTCTTTTGAGAGGTCATAAATCTTCCTGATGGGAAGAACAACTACTAAGAGTTTCCCATCCATCTTTTGATTGCCACTAGCCCTTTCTCAAATTTTTTATGCCTTATCAAAACATAAGTAATCTTTAATAATGCTTTGTTATTTGGATACATTTTCAGGTGATAATCTCCCTGCACATCATTGCAAGAGAATATCAACCTGAGTTGCATGTATGTTTTGTAAACCATAGCATGCTAAGACTGCCAGCATGCCCGAGAAATGGGCCGTTACAATCTTGCCTAATTGCTGGATACCTTAGGCCTTAAGTAATATATACAGATTTCCCAAATCTGAACCTGAGATTGATAAGAATGTCCACGTCCTTTTGTCTGAGATGAGCCAGAAGAAACCATGGAAGTGTATGGATGTGTGTATATGAAGCTGGTTTTAGGGTTTTTTAAATTTTATTTTATTTTTAAAAATTTGTCTATACCATAAAATTTACCATGACATAACACTCTACTTTTAGCCTAATTATATCTATGTGTAAACCCACTCTTTCACTTAACTGCTTTCTTCAGAACTTAAAATTGGATAGAGTATTGAGTTGGTCGGCCTGGGAGCTGAATCCCTCTTTGTCCAGAGAAAACCAGATGCCTTTGAGGTGTGCTTGAAGGTCGCCTGTCTTGATCTGGCTTGCAGGGAGGAGGCCCAAGCTTGCTGCCTTGCTTACAGGAAAGCTGTCCACTTGCCCAACCTGGGAAAGCCAGTGAGGCAGAGTATGGAAAGTACTTTGGAGTGACTGCAGGAGCCATCATTAGCTACTCATGGGATCCTCATGTGTGGGCTATGAATGATATTGAAGTGACTGCTCAGGAGCAGTAGGAGTGGGGCTGTTCCACAAGGGAGGAGAAGTTGGGAGTGGGGGTGATCCCAGCACAGACTGTGCCATCCCTGACCAGGGGCAGTCAGCAGTGGGCCAGGAGCAGTGACCACTCCCGCTGGCCACCAAGTGGCCATCGGACAAGGCAAGATCCCAGTTCCATCTGGGCAGCCTGCTCAGGAGTGACAGGACACGGAGCCAGAGACAGGACTGGAGACAGGGCTACTTACAGCATGGGGGCAGAGAGGGCAAGCTGGTCAGGTCAATTAACTCAGGGCTGTGACTGGTCTGAGAGCCCTGGCACTGCTCTGTACAAGCTCACCCATTAGTGAGAGCGGCTGGTGGAGGCAGACCCTGCTCTGCAGGAGTCTGCAGGGCTCTGCCCTGGGTGCTGTCATACGAATCTCCCTGTGACCTTCACACCTGCTCTGCTCCTGTGACTTCGAGCCCTGTCATCTTCCCCTGAAATCTCAAAAGCCCTGAGCCAGCGTCCTCGAAAGTAATTTGGATTCTTTCCATTGGCTTCAGTTTTGTTGGAGCCAGCCAGTTACTGGGACGGGCTTTTCCTGGTCTCCCAGCACTGCTGATGAGCATGCTGCTTTTTTCATCACAAGAAAGGCTGTCATCAGTGGAGAGATTCAGTCAGGCCACAGCCAGGAAAGTTTGCTTGCAAATGGCTGGAGGGACTTCAATTATTAGAAATTAAAACCTCACCATGGAGGGATGGAAACAATTCTATCTGCAAGTGCAATAAGGTCTGTTAGCCAGAAGGTACTACTCTGCTTTTGATTAATTCTTGTTCTTTAATTAATCCTTCCAGTTTATCATCCTTCTTGGAACTTTTCTGAAATAAAAAAATGACAACTCGAGGCAATCAAGTGTGTTTCTGCCTGGCTTAACCTGCATATGTTTGTATTTGGCTTATCCTGGCTGCAGGGAGAGCAGTAAAAGCCCTGCCTCATGTCATCAAAGTCCTGCCTGCATACCCAGGACTGCCCTGGGCTGGCCATGCCCCAAGGGAAATGCTCTGCCTGATGGGAATGATCCATGTGCTCCCCTTTGGGCTTCCCATGAGGAGCAGGCTGGCCTGTGGCTGGACTGGAGCTGCACCCCATATTTGTAAAAGAAAGGGTCTGGGTTTCTAGAGCGCCAGTTCTCTTTTCTGCTGGGGTCCTTGGCTCAGGAAAGTCCCCTTTCTATCCTCGAGCGGTAAGCAGAAGGGACGGGTTTTCTTTAACAGGAAAAAGCCACTTGGCTCTATTTGTCATTCTTCATTACCCTTATCTCAGTCCCTCTTTATCCTCCTTTCTCCTGTGTTGCCTGGTCAATGTAGTTCTTAATACTTCCTCTCTTGATAAAGATGTCTTGTTCAAAGTGTATTTATATCATTAGTTCCAACTGCCTTACATGGCAATTCGACCCTTTGTCATGGGCTTGGTTGTTGTTTTCTCAGGCTCACTCCAGGGAGCAGGGTTATGAAAGTACCCCGCACATTGGTGAGACCCATCCCTTCCCAGGAAACATCTCCCGGCTCCAGCCTGTGCCTCAGCAGATCATCCCTGTAGGATCATATGAGGTCGGGGAGGCTGGGCTGCACGAGGGGAAGGCAATGCCTAGCGCCCAGCTCTCCAGCCCTGGCTCCTTAGGAAGCTGGAACCCAGGAATGGTGATGCAAAAAGCAGAGCTGAGGAGACCTGGCCACCAGTTGCTGGTCCCAACACTGTAATCTTCTTTCATTTTCCAGGGCTGTGCCTCAGTGTGCTCTGTTGAACACACTTGTCATATTGTTTGGTGTCCTTTGCAGTGACGGTGACACTGAATGCTCTGGCTGTTTTCAATTACTGGGGCAGCCTTGCTTAAGTGTCACACTTGCAACATCACTGCAGCCTCTTGCTGGGCTGCAGCAGGAGCCCCACCCTCTGTTAGCATTCCTCACCCTGTCAGACGTTTAACTCTGAGAACTTCTGGGTTTATTTTCCTTCTCTTCCTGTCCTTTGTTATATAGATTAGATATGGCAGGGAGCTTTGTGAACCTAAGCACTTGATTTCCAGTGTCACCCTGCAGAGATATAAAGCTCCATGTAACAAGAACATGTGGCCAGACTTATGGCACAACTTTCTGTGGAAAATAGATTGTGAAAATTTAGAAATAAAAATCAAGGAGAAAGAAAGGAAAAAGAAACAAAACCTGAAGAATTCTTAAAAATATTTGGAAGCCCAGATCAGTTCTAAGATGGGCCGGGGAATCTACAAGGAAAGTAGGACACAAGTTTTGTATGTTTGGTTTCTAAGATAGGCTTTCATGGAAACAGCATGATACAAAATAGTTTTGGTCAGGAATCTCAACACCTATCCCACCAGCTCTGTGCAAGGTAGATAGTTCAGGCTGTCAGTGTTAGTCCTGACTCCATATTCCCCTGGCTGAAGTTAACACTTTGGTTTCAAGCCTGTTACTTGTGGATATAAGGCATGGTAAAGTAAATCTTGCAGCTTGAGGATTTGTTGTGTGTTGTCCATGCAGGCAGAAGCTTCTGTCATTTTGCTTTGGGCTCGGGTGCTCATCTCGGGTTTGGTTCAGGGGTACTTTGAGAAACTCAGCCTCCTTGCTGTGAAGAAACAGATGTGCAAGAGCCAGAGTGTGGTGTGCCTTGAGGAGCAACCTCTGTAAGGAGTTGTGGCTGCTGAGCCACAACTGGTTTAGATATGGCTTGAGACATCTTGAATACACTTGCACAGCTGGCCCATATTTTAACATCTGGTGTGGGATTCACTTGCATGCTAAAACACATGAGTGCCAGTGTGTACATGAGGCCTAAGTGTCTATGCTCCTTTTATACTCAATAGAAATCCAGGCTCCACACCATGGAGCCTTCTGTATAGTTTGGTGTGCCCTGAGTCACCTGGTAGTTAGTCAGCTGAGTAATATCTAGGCTCTATTCACTACAACTTTATTGGAGGCACCATCCATATTTACTGTAATGAGAGCATAGTCCTTAGTTCACATACAAACACCTACAAGTGGTGCTTGAATCCCACTCCAGTTTCTTTTGTAGTGCACACCTTCAGTGACAGTTAAATTTTAGGAAATTTTGTAGATGTCAAAATCAATTAATGATATTATTTTTTACCAAAGCCTCCAAGAACAAAATTATCTTCTAGGCACCTGAGTTCAAAAATCTTCACCACTGTTGTTATTCTCAGATTTCACCCTCAGTTAGGTTTGTCTGGTTCTGGATATGGAATAGAAACCTAATACCAAAATATTTCTCCAAGCTTTGCTGGCTTCTCTATGAATACCGTAATGTGTGACTCATGCTCTTTGGCAAGGATAAGAAGCTGGATTTAAGATACGGTTTTGTACTTATTTTGATTTCCAAATAAAACCTAATGGAAAAATAGTATTTATCCCTGCACTTTATGTGTTAAGTGATACAGTGACTTGGTTGCAATAAAAAAATGTTTCATTTGCTATATCCAAAAAACCCTCAATATTTTTACCAAGCATTTTTGACTCTGAAAAATCTACCTAGGTTTCTCATTACAGCAACCTTCTCTGATCAGCCCTGGCAGGGGAATACTTCTCTGCTGTCCTGCTGTCCTAAAATCAGGCTTGTGCTACCTGAGAGGGTGTTTGGGATGCATCCCACCAGTGACTGGCAAGAGCCTTAAAGCTTCTGACCTTTTAAACACCAAAGCAAAATCCGAAATCTCCGCTTGTAAGTATTCACAACTTTAAATCTCAGGCTGTGTGTTTAACCTTGTCTTTAATTAGACACCCGGGTAATATCAGAGCAGAAATAACCCGGTGTGTCAGCGACGCCCTCAGCAGCAGACGCAGATGCTCTTTGGCAGCCCGGCTTCCTCCAGCACTCACATTCCTTCTGTGTGCTCTCACCATCCCCGCTGGGGTGCAGCTCTTCACCCGGGGCTCCAGGGTGGAATAGAGAAAACCCAAAAAAAATTCATGAACAAAAATGCACCTTGGTAAAGCTGGAGTCAGCAGAGTCACAAAGAAAAGGAGATGAATGTTCCATCTCTACAAAATATTTTCTAAACCCATGTCAGTCAATATTGGGTTGCTCTACTCCAAAAAATGGGATTTGATTATTGCTTTTCACTCCTGTGCTCTGTTGCAATCAAAGTCAGGGCCTGTAAGGGACCTTAGAGATGTCACTCAAACACTCTCTCTTTTTAACTACGTAATTATCCTTCCTCCTGCTCTTTGCTTTTCTCTCTAGGTTACACCAGCCAGGCAGAGAGACACCACCTCAGCGCTATGGTAACGTGGTCACGCAGATTTTGGCTCAAAGCTGCCTTCCATCTCACCTGCCCTGAGCCCTGGCAAGGGAGTTCAAGTCTGCCCAAGGTCTCCCACGCAGATTTATCCGCAATGACCTGGCCTGAAGACTGGAAGTCATTAGTCTGTCACACCATGCAGGCTAATTTGTCCTTCTTTGCTGGAGGAAAATGGAGTGTGAAAAGAAGGCTTTTTGTCCAGCTTTACTAAGCAGGACATTCACGTATGAAATACTTCACTCTCTTCAGCATTAATCTTGCTATTATGGGGATTGCCTCCTACTACAAGGACTTTCAACAGTGCTTATCTCAGGGAAATGCTAATCTGAATTTCTCTGTATAGGTGCTACTCTAAGAGTGACAATTATAATACAAAGTTTTGCAAAGAATAATCACTTAAAAGCCCTTGGTTTCTATATTTAATAGCATTTTTCATTCCCTAGTGTTTAGGGAAGTTCATGTTTTTTTTCTAGTGGCTGGTTTTAGCCTTACTAGGATGTTCAGTGTGTGACATTGTCCCAGAGGAAGGACTGTTTAAGTCTGTGCAAACGGTGAATGTTCTGAAGGGAAATAAAAAGCCTTTCTCATTTGCCTTCAGATGGGGAATATTCACCAGAAGTAAACTGAAAATATTTTAATCCAGACATGACCTTGCAGCTGAGACAAAAACATCAATTGTTTGCAGTGACAAGGGCTGAGTCACCTTTTGAGAGGACTGATCTGGACAGGAAGGGTTTGCCTAATTTCCTAAAGGTGCTCAGGGAATCAGTTAGTCCAAAAGCCAAGAGCCAGGCTCCAGTCAAGAGAAAAAATGCTTCTTTTTTGTCTTGAGCTTTATCCTAGCTTTTTGTTCTCCCCCAAAGTAGCACCAGTATCTCAGGAAACAAAATGGGCTTGACTGCTGCTACCAGAAGCTCTCTAGGAGCCTCTATGCACATGAAGACTTGAAGCCTGGAGAAAGGAAGTTGAGTTGGACTTGTATTGTCTTTACATTCAGATTCAAGCACGGAATCATAGTGAGTCAATGGGAGCTATGGAACACTGAGGCCTCATCCACGGGGAAATAAGGGAATTTCTTAGCTTGCCAGATATAATCACAGAACCATAGAAAGATCATCTAGTCTCAACCCTATACCATGAGCAGGGACACCTTCCACTAGACCAGGTTGCTCAAACTCCTATCCAGCCTGGCCTTGAGCACTGCCAGGATTGGAACACCCACTACTTCTCTGGGCTACGCATTCCAGTGCCTCACCACCCTCTGAGTAAGGCATTTGTGACTAACATCTAATTTAAAGATGAAATAAGATCTTTTAGACACTGTTTTTGACACTGTCCTATGAGTTCTGAGGACTCCAAGCTTTTCAGAATGCCAATCGCAGAATTGATGTGAGGTCAGTGTCCAAGTGAGCTCTCTACAACCTTTCACCTTTTTGACCAGCACCGCTTTAGTCTTGCTTGAAATCATCCAAGCCATTGCTGACTGCAAAGTGATTTGCAGTGATGCTCAGAGGTGCTTGTTAATGCTCATTGACTCTGCACTTGCTGTCTGAAACACTCTCACACCAATACAAAGGTGAGGTGCAACCAGGAATATTTCCCAGACAGTCTCCAGGCAGAAGCCATGGTTCCAGCTGTCACCTCCCTGCTGAAGAAAAACAGTTGGACCACCCCATTTGTGGGGCCTGCTGCAGCACTGCTCCCTCATGGTGCCCTGAGGCACCCCAAAAGGTGGAGGAAGCCCCTCAGAAATGGCATATTATTCTTAAAAGAGGCCACAGCCAACAAAGATTTTTTTTTTTTATGCCAATAGAGAAGTCAGTATGTTCCTGATTAAGTATTAAATGTTTCCAGTTAGTTTTGCTACTTTTACTCTCTGAGAAGTCAACTTCCAGACACAGCAAAAGAAGCAATAAAATGAAAACCCATAGCCTGCAAAGCTTCTGAAGATGTTTGAATAGGTTATTTGCTGGTGCTGGAAGAGGCAGTGCAGTCCCAGCTGTGGAAAGAAAAGAAGCATCAGTAAAAAACCACATCACAGCTCATAAATGAATTTATCACACACAGACCAAAGCAAGGCAAAGAAGAAACTGCCACTTTGAAAATGGGAAAGGAGAATGGAAATGGAAAGGAAGAAAAATGGGGAGAATGGAAATGGAGAGGAAGAAAAATGGGAAAAATGGAAATGGAGAGGAAAAGGGAAAATTCTCACAATATTTGGGAGAACTAGAGGTGTTGAGCCAGCTGAACACACAGCTAGGACTGAGCAAACATTTACTGTTTCTTATCTGGGCAAGTTGTGTGTAGCTACTATTCTTTTGAGCCCAAGATATCAGTTTAAGCTAGGGAAGTCTAAATGAAAGCAGGATGAGGATTAGGGTTGAGGAGGAGTTTTGTTCAACTGAAAGCATGCAAAACTTGGGGATTTTGCATATGGTGGCTATGAACTGACTATGGAAACATGCAAACATGTCTGGCCCTTGCTTATACAACAGACTGAATTCCTGTGAGTACACAGGACCTCACCAACTGACTTGGCTGACTAAAATAGACTTGCCCTGCTTCTTCTCCTTGAGAGCACTGCAGGGACAACATGGACAGAAGTGGGTTTCTGGTTTATGCATTGGAAACACATTGTTTTTGGGAGTACAAACATTATTGCTGATGGAAAAGTGAGAGAAAGTTAAACACAATTGTCAGATTTAGGTTCAGTTTGTAGACTGCAGGAGGAATGTTTGGGGTGCAATCCTGAACCCACTAAGTCATGCTACTGGGTTCAGTTAAGCCATCCTTGAACTTTTATGAAAGTGGTTCTTTTGCTTCAAAGACAATCAAGGCATGGATAACCCTGACTTATTCCTGCCAGTAGCTGTGCAAGAGACAACTGATTTTTCAGATGGAAATTTGTGACTTATTTAGGTTTAAAACAATCAGAATTCATTGGGCCTTCCCTTCCCTTCCCTTCCCTTCCCTTCCCTTCCCTTCCCTTCCCTTCCCTTCCCTTCCCTTCCCTTCCCTTCCCTTCCCTTCCCTTCCCTTCCCTTCCCTTCCCTTCCCTTCCCTTCCCTTCCCTTCCCTTCCCTTCCCTTCCCTTCCCTTCCCTTCCCTTCCCTTCCCTTCCCTTCCCTTCCCTTCCCTTCCCTTCCCTTCCCTTCCCTTCCCTTCCCTTCCCTTCCCTTCCCTTCCCTTCCCCTCCCTTCCCCTCCCCTCCCCGCCCCTCCCCTCCCCGCCCCTCCCCTCCCCGCCCCTCCCCGCCCCTCCCCGCCCCTCCCCTCCCCTCCCCTCCCCTCCCCTCCCCTTCCCTTCCCTTCTCTTCCCCTGTTTCTCATAGGGATCACACATGGGAATAACCACATCCAACAAGGCTGTCTGTACATCATTCCATGAGAAAGGCCCAAAGGGTTGGTTATGTTCTTCAGGATACTGGCTTTAAGTGTTTTTAAAACTTTATGTTATGATGCCATGTGGAACTAATAAATTTCCTTTTATTTACAGGAATCTCATCTTGGACTGGTTTTTGACTTTGATTGTGTTAGAAATTACTCTTTTCAAATACTCATCTCCATGTGACTCCTGGCCCTGCTTCCATGGCAGTCTTTAGCCATGTTGTGGCTGTCTGGCCTCTACACAAGCTGCTTTGCCTTGGCCCAGTGCTATCCCACGCTGGTTTCACTGCTAAAAATTAAATAGCCCTTATGTCATTTGTGGCTTTATGAGGATTTCTATTTTCCAGTGATAAAGGAGACAAGGGAATAGTGGGGGATAGAGGGGAAGGAGTGTTTACTGGCAGCTGAATGCCTTCCCAGCCTTGTCTTGGCTTTCCCACACACACACTTTGATTTTGCTAACATTGTCCCTCTAGAACCATGTTGCTTCTTGGAAGCTGATTTGCCTGTGTAGAGCAAGACCGATCTCTGTCAGAATGACTGTGGAGCTGAAAGACATCTCTTTTTTGGAATAATTGTTTCACTCTTGTACCATATGCAATTTATTGAGTGAGGGTTAGATTGTGTAGAGCAAAAGGAACTGCTATAAAGCATACACTTGTTGTCAGAGTCCCACAGAACTACATGAAAAATGCTCTACGCTGGATTTAATGGCATTATTTCCCAATACTATTAATACTGACACTGGTCCAATCTTGGTATTTTTCTTTGTTCTTTTCCGCTGTTGCAGAGGGAGTGAGCACTTGCCCTGAGAGTGAGTGTATGTGCTGGGAGGAGGAGGTAAAGGCTATGAAGGCAGCAGGGCTGAAGCACTGTGTCACTCCAAGAAAGAGTGGTCCCTGCCTTCACTCCAATTTGAGTATCCAATTAATTGCAATACTTTATGCAAGAGGGCAGGAAAGAAGAAAAGTGGCTTGGATCCATGTTCTCTCCCCACCTCTTTGTGTCCCAGACTCCTGCTGAATACAGTGTGTCTGGCAGCAAGAACTATGACCTTCAAGGCTGCTAACAGAAAACCAGGTGTCTTATCTGACGGAGACATGGAGAGGAAGGGCTAATATTTAGATTTCTACTAACAGTAGTAGTGCTTCAAAAGACTCGCCTTTCACCTAGACTACAAGTGACAGCAGACTAAAGGTGACTGGCAGACAGTGTAGAGAACCACTTGACATTTTAATTCCTAGTGTTTGTCTTTCTAGTAAGAAAATATTTTTTAAATAAATACATTAGATTTAAAAGAGACACTTTTGATATGATTAAAACAAGCCTCACAGACCTGATGTGCTCGTTTCCTGTCACAGGACTGAGGCTACCTGCTGTCAGCCCAGATGTTTTCTCCAACCCAACAGTGCACGATGAACTTGTCAGCAGCCTCTTGTTGCACAGATCAGTGAAGCAGGGTGCCTGACAGCTGGGGCCCAGTTAGCTGGCTCCAAAACTGGGACTGTGCTGGGCAGAGGACATTGCACAGAAGCTCATCGGCCTTGCTCGTGGCAGGGTTTCTCAGAAGCAGTTATGCTGATACCGAGGTCATGTCTGCACTGCTCTGCACCCCATGGATGTACAGGCTCAGTGGGTGGTAAATCACGTTCTCCCTGCAGTAATTCATTGCACCAAAATCTGCGTGCTCAGGTAGGACTAACAAGACCTCCACAGTGAAGAAACCACCACTGGGAATGGCCTGGCAGTAGACACCCCTGGGATATGCTTGAAAGCAATGATAAGAGGAATGGGATGAAAGAGCAATACCTTAGATATCATAGAATCCCAGAATTGTTTGGGTCGGAAGGGTACCTTGGAGATCATCTCATTCCAACCCCTGGCTGTGGCCAGCATCACCTTCCACTAGACCAGGTTGCTCAGGGCCCCATCCATCCTGGCCTTGAACACCTCCTGGGATATGAACAGATCAGAAGTACCCTATTAAAAACCTGTTTCTCAGTCAGGCTTAAACCAGCATTAACAGGACAGAAAGTCAAAACTTTCAAAGCAAATGTGTGTCGAAAGTAACTGTCCTGCTTTCACCCCTGCTAATGAACAGAGCAGCCATTTCCTGCAGTAGTTGAAGTGATTTTCAAGGGTAACCTAGGCAGGCATTTCATGCTAATCTAATCTGCGAGCGAGGGCTATCAGACACTGACACCCCCGTTTGCCAAATTCAGAGTGACTAATGCTTCCCTGACCTTGGCTCCTGTTACCATATGAATCTGCACAGTGCAGGAGAATTGGCAGTGTGACAGCAGGACAGGCACTTCATCTTCAAGGCATTTTATTTATCATTCCTGTGAAAAGTGGGGGTATTAAGATGCCTGGTTTACAGAGAGGGTAGAGGTGACATAGGACTGTGCCCTGGGCTGGGGGACGCCTGCTTTTGGGGCTGGAATTCCAGCTCAGGAATGTCCTAAAATGAAACCATCTCTGCATCTCCGTCTTGTGGTCACAGAAACGACAGCCTTGTCCTTTTCTACTATTGCAATGACTTTTTTTCCTCCTCTTATTGGAAAATAATCTCTTCAAGGCAGGAATCACCTTCATTTAATGTCTTCTCACAGCTTCTGTGAGGCTTTAGTCAGGAATTGTGTTAAACCACATAGCTGGGATTAACTCCTTGGGCTCCTTTATCCTAATATAAAGCAGAATTTGGATTGAGATCTCCAGCAGGGTGGAGTGCTTTTTCTTAAATTTCTTTTAGTAACTGTTCAAGACTCTAGAACACCCAGGAGACGCAATTAAAAGAAAAAAAATCAAAAGGTCTAAAATGTTTTTTTTTAAAATCCAGGATATTTTCACAACGGCTTGTTAGCATTGTGATCCTTTGCCTGATTGCTGGGGCAGAGATAGGCAAGAATTTGATTTATTTTTTTTTTGGTACACACTGTTTCCCTCTGTTGAAAATAATTTTAACATGAATTAGACAAAAGGATCTCAAAAGCAGACTTCATGTTGAACCAGAGATTTGTCCTGTATGCCAGTTAGAGAGGTGTCACCATGTTGTTGTTTTTCTCTTTGGCAGAGGGGCCAGGATCCATCCAGAGCAGCTGGTGTTGCTGCGTGTCAGAGGCAGCCTCATCAAAAACTCTTCCTGAGTGGAAGCAGTTGGGTTTGCTTCCAAGGCTTCCTCCCTGGGCCTCCCAGAAACCAGGCTGGCCCTGGCTTAGCTTTCTTTCTAACAAGTGAACCAGTGAGGGAAAAATAAAAGCCGAGGTGTAAACAGAGTCTTTTCTTTTCCTCATATGATCCTGCAAAGAACTGAGTATTTTGGCCCCACTCTAATAAAATACTCGCTTAATGCCATGCACAGAGCAATTCCTTAGAGTTCACTGAGTATTCACTTAAGATTATGCAGATTTGGGTCAGTACTTTGCTGAATTCAGCCCAGGCCCCTGACCAGCAGCTGCGGGGAGCAGCTTGTCTGTCCCGGGAGCGCACAGGCGGCTCTTCTCAGCCTCTGCATAACCATTTATAGCTCAGGCTGGGCTGATGCATTCATGGAACTCCCTCTGGTGGATGCCTTCCCGGGATTTTTTGTTGATGGAGCTCCTTTGCTGAGGCCTTTTTCCTAAGGACAGATTGTTAGCAGGAAAGAAAGCGTTACATTTTTTGTTTTACAAACTAGGATTAAGGGATTAGATTTCCCTGTAAACCACCGAGACTATTCAGCACTGAACCCTAAGTTTTTTTGTTAACTTCCCTCAGTTTTCCTCCAGCCTTTGTGATGGTCAACACTGCTGTCACATCGGTATAAAAACACTAACCATTAATCAGACCTATATTTTTCTGGCTGAGCAGGCATGGGTCCTGGTCCACTCCCAGCTATGACTTCTTTTCTGAAGGTTAATGGCAAATACAGAAGCAAATTCCAAGGAAAGGGAGCAGTGCCCATGACTCCTGATGCCCAGTGTAGTACCCTAACCACTAAGTTGTTTATGTTCCTCTGCTGGTTGGCTCATGTTAAATTACTTGCCCAGTGGAGGAAACTAACGCCAGTAGTGGTGGATTTGTGGGATTTGCTGCTGTGGCTTCCCTCAAGCTATGCTGATGCTGGGCAGATATGCAGAGGTCCTTGAAGGTGTTTGAGCTGCTCTGAGGTGTCCATATAGATCTTTGGCAGAGGAAGAAATGAAGGCTGATTATGTGTCAGAACAAACCCTTCCTCTCTGTAAAACCAGGATACCACAGGTGTCTACAATGGAAGCAAGCAACCCAAACAGGTCAATGATCAAAAAGAGTCAGAGTTATGCATTTGCTGTCTTTATTTAGTCACAAACAGTTTAGGTGGGAGAAAAGGGTTTAATGAAATACAAACCACAAACCACAGAATATTCTCTATATATCTCTTCAAAAGTTTTCTGTTGTTTTCACTGCTGCAGCAGCTCATTTCATTGATCAATGGCCTAATTTGAAGATGTATTATTTGGATACCAGACCTGAAAATTAATCCATATTGATTTAAGAGGTGGGTTATTCTATATTTCATCAACTTCAAAATCTCTTTTTTTTGGCTTCTTTTTTACAAGATGACTCTGTGAACTGAGATCCATAGTTTCAAGCAGCAGAGTTCTAAGGACCTTCATCAGATCCATTTAACTGAGAATTCTTCTTTAGTGCATGGAGAATTGCCTTATATTTAACAAGAAAGTATGAAGAACTTTGTATAAATTCCATCTGAAGTTTTTTTAATATGGTTATATAGTTTGTATTCCAATTCTATAATGCTGTCTACAACATTTAGGGAACAATCTTTTCTGGAAGACAGAATTGAAGTAACCCATAAGTGGCAACAGTAAGAAGAGTTATGCACTGGGTCATGAGTAATGGGAATGTCACAGAAAATATGGAGTAGATGGGAAGACATTAAAACCAAAATTAAGGCAAGTCAATAATGAGAATGAATGGTCTAAATTCTTAGTCTTGGCCATGATGGGGACTTACGACCATGGAAGAGATTGAGAATATCTTTGGCAATGGCTGGAGGAGTCAAGCTCTGTGGAAGAGAGATGAGGAAATGGGAGGACTGGGTATGGAACAGTTGGGGTTACTTCTGTACTCGCCTTGGAGTGAACAATAATACACCATGAGCAGGATTTCTGACCCCCTATGTATTGGGCTTCCCATTCTTTTCCCCCTTATCCCTTTTGCTATCACTAATATGGGTTCAGTTCATAACATTATTATCTCACTCTCCAGATTTTATTGGTTTAAGAGCCAAAAAATCACCTTATTACTGCAAAGAAAATATATCAAAGAAAAAGAGTTGGGATGCACAGCTCTGTCAGAGCTAGCATGTGAGCCACTGGGCTGGAACGTAGTAAACCTGCTCAGGGAGATGTTAGAAACTACAATTCAGATTAAAGTAATACATGAAAAGAAATGTTGGCACACATGAGTACAAGTGATCATTTCTCTCCTGATTTAGGTTTGAAGATTTTCTAGGGAGCTGAATTTTGAAACAAAGAGAAGGCCTAAGTGCCTACTGAGTACAGTGCTATTTTATGTATTTTGTAACACAGTAGATTTGCCAATAACAGTCTTTCATCTGATGGAAATTGTCTCTTCAGCTATCTTGTAACACAGAAAAATTGTATCAAGTATTTTGATGCACAAAAATACTGAAATACATACTTAAGAGGAAAAACATAACATACAGCTTTGACCTGGCAAAACAAACATATCAACAAGTAGTGCTGGTCCATTGCTGTTGAAATTTGGTCATGAATAATGGATTTCATTTCCACAATGATATCCAGGTCTGCAAGCAAAGCTGCACTGCTTTCTGTTGGCCCTTTCCCAGAATAAAAGTGGTCCTGGTTCTTTTCTTCCTTGCTGTTGGATTAGGAGCACTAGATGCCCAAGGGACGCAGATCAGATCCAAAACCTGCCTGGCATGCATTGCTGGCAACTTCACTCATCAAGAAAAATGTGGATTGGCTCATGCCACATAGGCAGATTTGCAAAAATAAGAGTTTCTCTTTCAAATTTTCCTCATGGGCATTTCAAATATTCCATCTTCAAGGGTTCTTTTTGCTGTAAAAACAGAGATCAGAATTGTTTGGGGTTTGTGTTAAAGATGTGAGAAGACATTGACATAAAAGAAATGTCTGCTGGAGAGGTAAGTTTGTAAGAGGGAAAATACAGCTGTAGTTTGCCTCAGTGAGTGTGCCAGTGGTAAACAACAAAGCTCTCAAAGACTTGGTGCAGGCAGGTCTCAAACAGGCCACCACCGGGATATTTGCATTTATTTATCTGTACTTTTGCTTTGCAAGCTACAGGAAAAAAAAACCACAATCAGCTATCCCCCCAAAAAAAGCTTTTCAGCTCTTCCCTGTCCAGCTCACACCAAGATGACCCAAAAAGAGACATTCCACTCACTGGCATTTTCTTCTGAACTTCATTTTCTCATCTCATCCTGGGAACGACAAAAATATCTGCTCTCAGAAAGCTTCAGGTTAATTTTCTCTATTTTATTCAGATGTGGGATTTTCCCCTCATGATTAGCATTGTTCAAACATGGTACACTCACTGATCAGGACATGAGTGGGAGAATATCACTTGCATGTCCAGAATTATAGCAGCTGAGAGGTTTTTTTAACACTCAGTATAGTTTTGGCTCTGATAGATGCCCAGTAGCATCTTGGTCACATGGCAAAAATGAAATGGTTCAACAGCAAAGAAAAAGTGACACATGGATTTGAAAGTTCTGTTAGTAACAGGAATGTGAGCACTTGTTGGCTCTGACTTTATGATCAGGAGATCTATTTAAGATTAGAAGGTCAGAAGATCACTAGATCACCAGTTTTGACCTCTGATATGATGCAAGCTGTAGTGTATGGATTTCTCTGTATGGAGAGTAAAGTCTTGCCTTTGGAGTGCCAAAAGTGTGTCCAGTTTATCATTACAATTTCAAAATATAATAAATTCAGACAACTCCCAATGATCTTTCTCTCTCTCACCAGGCAAGAAAGATGGTAGCAGTGGCAGAACTCTGGAACCCCAAATCCATTTTCAACTGTGAAATCAGAGAAGTGTCAACAAAAATGCAGCAAATCAGATAATAACAGAGAAAATGACAAGGAATGCCAAATGCTACTGAAGGTGTTGTCTATAGAAGCATTTAATCAGAAGATTTCAGAAGAAGATTCACTATACCTAGGAAAATCAATCAAAGGTACAGAGAGTGCAGTGTGACAAAACACTGATGTTGAATGAGGGTGTGCTTCTTGTTATTAATCTCTGAATAGCATGTCTCCTCTACAAGTTCTGGGACTTCTTCCTGCAGATTCTTCTTGTCACAGCTCAGGAGATCCTCTGATGAGGTGAGATTAGACTTGTTCTTCAAACCTGCTGGGATCAAGTCTTCTGTCTGGCCCTACTTGGGCGGCTTTGCAGCATCCAGAGCAGATGTACTCAGGAAACACAAGTAAGTGCTCACCAATACAAGAACGGTGACAATGATAATAACCGTAGCACTAAGGGCTGGTGATGCCATATCTTCCAAAATAGTGTCCTCCTGCTGTGGGGAAGGGAGGCAACGCTGTGTCTCACCTGGTGATGACAGAGCAGTCACAAATCAGAAATCGTGTCAGGAATTCAACGAAGCCCAAAACATTGATGCTATTTGGAAGGAAAAAAAGCACAAAGTAGGACATTCTAGCATTTATCTCAGTTAACTTTAGACATTTTCAGTGCATGAGGGAACACCTGAGCTAATATCTCTCAGCTTGCTTGCAAGGAAAAGCAAGAAATATGCTTTTTGAGGGCACAATTAGTTTGCCTAATTTTTACTGTTGTTAACATGAGATAAAGTGTCTCTGCAGACAATCAAAAGAAAGTGAAATGACTACATTGAAAATAGGTAGCTGCATTTAGTCAAATGATTCTCACACTTGATGTCTTTCATTCTTGGGAAAAGAAAACATAAACTAGCTATTGAATTTCATTTTGTGGAAATATTCTTATGGATAGCACAAGAATGAAAAAAAAAAATAATTATTGCAGTGAACATAAAGATATGCAGCTATAATACTTGAACTGTGAGGCCTTAAAAATTGTTTTGGAGAAGTTCTCTTCCTGAGAAAAGTTTGGCACACTTTGACCTTGATTTATCTTAATCAGTTAATTGAGGCTGTCCATGGCAGTGACCATGACCTTTACCCTGGGGTTAGATACTTGCTCTATCCATACCAAATTCTCTACAACTCTGAACTCCCAAGATATTTCACTTGGAAACCTGTTCCAGACAAATGATATTATTTAACTTGATTTTTGTTCATGATCAATTCAGAAGTGTATTTTTTCTGAGAATACTACTCAAAATCAGCTCACAGTCTGGCAGCACCAACTGTGTCACTCTTTTCCACTCTTTTCCAAATCAATGACAGGACCCTCATGCTTCAGATCTCTCTGGTACTGTCCCCCACTATGGGACTCAGTCAGGAGTGTGCTGAGCGTGTTAAGCACATATGTGCTCACCCTGAAATCCTGTGCTTGGGTTAATAATATGACCAGATTGTTTTAAAATCTGTGTCTGAACCTGTGTTCTGTTTACCTTCCCAAACTCTGGTTTATTGACATTTCTGTATAATTCACCCCTACTTTACAGACAAATCTCACACTGGCATGAATTTTTAAAATTATCTGATCACTGTCACAAAGAAAGCTTGTGCTTGATGCAGCATGTTTGCCCCTCTGCCTAAGCAGTGATATGTCTGATTTTTGCACAGGAAGCCATACAAACTCCCCAGCAGAGGTGGGATGATTATGCAAGCCCTGAATGCAGAATCCTACTCTCAAAGTAAGAGCAGAAACAAGATACACACTGCATTTTTACTGTTTGTTTTTAGCCTGGAGGTTGTTTCTTTTCCTTTGGAGCAGATGTTTATTTACATATATATCTATATAAATAGACATATTGTGTTCTGCATACCTATATCTCTCTATTGACTCTATTAGCCAAAAGAATATCAAGCTGTTATATTTTCCATATGGAATTCATGTAAATTCAAAGGACATCACACTGTGCTTTCTAAAGGAGTTATCCTTATGTATATTTCCATAAGAATCTACCAAAATGAGGAAATGGTAGCTTTAAATAGGACTTTCCTTTGTAATCTGCATTAAAATCAGTATTTTAATCCATTTTTTTTTTAAGTGGTCAGATTTTTCCACTCTTTTTCTTGTGAGTAGAACAGTTATTATGATTAAATTTTTTTGAAGTCTGAAATATGCTGTGGGGTTTATTGGTGTTTCTCTTCTAAGACTTCTTTCTTCAGGGCTCAGGCTACTTTAAATGGGAGGTCTGGAAGTGCAGCCACTGCTCCTACTGTGCTGATAGCCCACTGATTTTAAGATCATACTAATTAGAGGTTCACCCCTGTTACAATGCCAGACAAAACACTCCCCAGCAAAGCCAGGCTGTGAGAATGCCAGCTTTGGTTTTTGATACGATTAGCATGTTTCTAACTACATAAATTTATGTTAATTTCACTGTTTCTTTGTCCTTTTCAAGTATTTTGTTTTTCCTTGCCCTTTTGTCTGGCCTTGTACATGGCCTGTAAGTCCTGCTGTACGAGCACTGATTAAATGGGGGCCCAGTGCCTCAGAACAAGGAAGGTGGGTGGGTGAATGGGGCTGCTTCTTGCCCCTCAAAACAAACAAGCAGCAGCACAAACAACAAGATCAGCGCTCGCATTCAAGTCAGGAAAACAAGGTCAGTGCAAAACGTGAAGCGCCGCCAAAGACCCAGGCGGTAACACAAGGGTGAGAGACATCTGTGAGTGCCACCAAGAGGGCTTTGCCCCTTTTTGTACCACGCTCATCTGCTCCCAGTGTGAGTTTGCTTTTCACCTAACTCATCTGTTTTCTTCTGCATCTCAGCGACCGTAGCGACGAGCGCATGGCAGCGCCTCCGGAAGAGGGAACGCAAGGGCACCATGGCTGATCGTGTCCATCTCTGTCAGTACAGAAATGACACGTTAATAGCACACCTGCCCTCCCCACACAGGGGCAGGCTCTGGGGCGGCCAGGCCCTCTGCAAAGGCAGAACAGAGGGCTGTGCAGGTGTCTTTCTCTGCAGGATTGACTTTTCCCATTCAGTTATGCTGCCTCCAATTTCAATGGCAGGGGGATTGCCAGCTCAGATAGCCACAGCGCTGGGTCCACTCTTCCTTGTCAGACTGACGGGGAGCAAGAGTCCACAGGAGATGGAATGAGGTTGACATCTCTGCACTTCAGGCTTCTCTTTGCACCAAGCTCCAGCTATGTGTCCTCAAGACCCTCATAGCTCTGCTCTAACTGGTCAGCTCTTTTCTTTCTTCTGATAAAGCCAGCTTCATCCTCTATTTGTTTGTATTTTCCATGATCCTATTTACACTTTATATCTCAGCCCTAACTTACAATCTTTCTCTGGAATTCCTCTTGAAGGTCTAATTCTCTCCTCTTTTGAAAGAAATCAGCCAGCATATTCTGGATGCAAGGCAGTTCTACTTTGTTCATGGTATTTAAAATTGAGGAGTGAACAAATGCCCTGATTTCACATCTTTTAATATAGCTGAATAAAAACAAGCAGCTCTCACACCTTTGAAAAAACAGGCTGCTCATATTTGTTGAATGGCACGTGCTTTAACGATCTCCTTCTCACCTACTCAAAATATGCTTTAAAAATTTTCAGGACAAGCCTGCCTTAATGTATTTGATGTGTTACCATGCAAGGGTACATGTATGCAGAATTTTATGGGACTCTGCTATTTTTCCTTTTATACAAACAATACACTAAAAATAGTCTTCCCCATGAATACATGGAGTGATTTGGAAAGAAGTTGAGATCAGCATGTGAAGGCATTTCTATAAAAAGTCACTGTGAGTACTGTCTACTGTGGGTGGGATCAAAATGTTTCCAGATTTGAGTGTGGTGGAGTCTCGCTCTGACTGAGGTTAAGTGCTTCTCATCTTAAAAGGTGTTGCTTCTACCAGGACAAATTGATTTGAATGACCCAAGTCCAAAAAAACTGAGTACTTGGCTCTTTGCAAAGCAGAAGGGATCACCTCATGCAGGCGTGCTGGTGGAACACAGCTGCAGGGTGTGCAAACAGTCTGTACACTTCAGGATTTTGTCTTTTCTAGTGGCTAAAAGTGCTGGTCTGTCCTGATATTTGGATCTTCCTGACCACAAGGAAGTGGGAGTCTGCATGTTGGCTGTGTGAGAGCTAGGTCTTGTAGCTAGGACTTTGCTAAAACGTGGTGGTAAACAGAATTCATATCTTAGCTCTAGGGAAAAGATTCTGGGATGTTATCTTGAAAATAAACTAGTGATGAATCACTGCTTAAATTCTGAGTCACTGACACTAGTAACATGCTTTTATTGAGGGATAAAAAATACTGGTGTTACCCATGAAATAACATTCAGTAACCATGAAAGACAGAACACACGGTCCAGATCTCACCAGCCCTTCTGTCACTACCTGTAGGTGCCAGACAGTGTGAAAAAGAGGTGGAGTCCAGGAAAAGACTGTGCAAATTCATCCTGCAACACAAAATACACCATTTGCCCTACACTGTGGAAGTGCCAGTTGCTGCTGTTTCATTGGATAAAATGAGATGCAGACCCTAACTTTGGAAGTATCTTTGTCAGATAATTCAGTTGGATTCTTCAGTTCAGAATTTCATTTCTTCAATAGTTTTCATAGTTCTTCATATTGTTAATACAGGAAAGATTAAAGCAAGGAGAAATGGGACTAGATACTATGAAAACACAGGTCTGGAAGACACACCACACTCATTTTGGAGATGTGTGTCTGGCTTTCAGATGGGAATAACATCACATGTTGAGAAAACTAGGGAAGGATGACAATTCATATATAACAGATTGTTTGAATATACACACAAATATATAGTATTTGGATACATTTTTATGTGTATGCTTAGCTGAGGAATGCAGACTTCATAGCTTTTTTTCTCTTTGAGGACAAATGTAGCATGGTTATTAAACATTTTTGTTTGGAAACCTTGTGCACAAAGACTATACACAAAGTCCTACTCCACTGTAGAAGCAAAAACAAAGGCAACCCGTTAGCCATTCAAATTAAATACAATTGAATAAATTTGCTAAAAAATTCAAGTACTCAACTGACAAGAAGTCTGGCTTTCAGCCACATGCTAAGGTCAGGTTTGTTGCTGCTCCCTTCCTCTTGGCTGTGTTTTTCCTTTGGGACTGCAGCTCTTCGAGGCAGACCCCAGCACAGCAGTTGTGTTCATGCCAGCCCTTTCCTTGTGCTGATACTGAAGTGGGGTTGGCACAGACTGGACCCCTGGATGAGTACCAAGCAGTGTACAAGTGATATATATTACCCAACTGTGTGCTGTGCTGGGCTCAGGGATCATTCTTTGAGGACAGGAGGATGTCTTTGGATCTGGACTGTCACTTTCTTCAGTCTTACCATAAACAAAGTTCCAATTTACCTTCCTAATGAAAGAGATAGGTGTTGCAGCTCTCTGTTCTTCCTCAGACTGGAAAAGGGAAAAGAAATGAAACCCTGGGAGTTGGTGAATGTCTGCAAGGTCTTGCTGTAGTGCAGGACTGAACCAGCTGACTTGCATGCCCAGAGGACTGGGTTGTGTGCCAAGTGAAATCCGACAACCACATTTTATACAAATCATGTGATTTTTCATTATGAGGAAATGGGCTACAGGAGATCTTTAAGAATACACAAGATCAAAATTCCTTTGGTGCTCAGTGGAAACACACAAGCTACAGTATGTTCTTTACTCAGATGTGATAATGTGAAGATCAGGAATATCTCCCCCCTTGAATGCAGCAAAGGTATATGGCCCTGCAAGGTACATACTGAGGTCATGTGGCTCCCTGTAAGCGAGTCTGTGTGCCTCTAAGCCCTTTCCCACACAGAGGGCCTTTTACTCTCCCATTTCCTCACACAAGGTGGATTGTATGCTTAGGCATTTCTGGCTGGTAATCAGGCACTGTAATCCTTCTGTCACAAAGCTGTATGCCAAGAACATCTCACTAGATCAGGCAATTAGCAGTAAAGTCTCCAGCTGTTCTCAAAACTCTCTGTCTGCAATTTTCTCTCTCCAGCCCTGAAATTCACCCTGCAGCTCATCAGAGCCAAACACAGCCATTTTTCTGTTCATCAAATATTTTTAGAGGTATGGAACTCCTTCTTGGCCTGGGCAAATGGCTGTCCTCAGTCACTGATAATTTGACAATGCTTGTGATCTGAAAGAGTGTGCTAGGGGAGCAAAATACACTAATTTCAGGCAGTGGATTGCCCAGAGCTTCTTCATGCCACATGGCTGGCAGAAGGTGGCTCTCTATCTCCACTGGGTGTGAGGCATTCAGTACAGATAAAGGCAGAAAAATAAAGGGTTTTGTCCCAGATGTGAATTGGCTGCATCTGGGCAAATAAACTCATCAAGGAGGAAATCAGGAAATGTCACCAAGTTACAGTGGAAACAAAGAAGGGAGTGAACGTCCTTGAAAAAGAAGAACCAAGTTCTGTTTGTGGAACCAAGATGCATGCTCAGGGTCCCTGTACCATCAGGCTGGTGGTACTAAGGCTAAGGAAATACAAAGGTATTTAGCTGCACTGTGCCACAATTGGTGATTGATATCTAAGCACATTACTGCAGAAGTCATCACTCCAATTAGCACTGAATGCAGAGTCCTCATCCAGAACTGTTCATAAATATTTTGCCTTTTACTTAAGAGGATAAAACATAAAAGTTTTCATGAAAGTCATTAAACACCTTATCCCTACTTATTTTTTCTGTTAGTGTTTTTATCGTGCATTTTTACATTAGAGCCCGGTACCACATTGGTTTGCACATAGTGTAAAAAGCAGACCCTCCACAGCTGCTACAGAAGGAACAGGAAAAATAGCAGCCCACCTTGTATCTAGCTGAAGTGGAATTTAACCTTAACACTGAATAAGTTACCACAGCTCAATACCCATGAGAAGCAATATTGCATTTTAATGGCTGGTAGGTAAACAGCAGAGATGCCAGGACAAACACTGGGCAGCAACAGAGATTTTTTTGCCCTTCTCTTCAGCCATCTGTGACACAAGAGTTCTCAATCCCTTGGAGCTTGTCCAGGATATTCAGAAACCTAGAAACACTGCCTAATACTTCATTTTTCAAACCTGAACCAAGGAGATTGTGAAAATCTCAGAAAGTGGCTGTGTTTTTGACTAAATCTCCATAGATCTCCTGTCCTGAATGATGACCTTCAGCAACTGAAGAATATAACTAGATGTATCTTACAATCAAAACTAACTTCCATGATATATCTCTTTATCTCCACATTATTAACTGGGAGAATGGATCTGGCTTCTTTGAAGAAAAAAAACCTCCATCCAAAGGAGAACTGGATAAAAAATGAACCATCCAAATGTATCTTGTTTACTTACCATATTAATCTAAGAATTCAAAAAGGAACATGGATTTCTGTAAATTAAATGATAATTTGATGTAGGGGGTTGTTGCAGCAGAGCAGTTGTCTTTGAACCATGTGACTTCACTGCTTTTTGCCTTTTGGCTTCCTCTCCATCTCTGCGGCCAAATTTACTTATGATAGGATTACTTATGCTCAGACAAGCTGCAGTTGTAGAATAATATAATTTTGAGAGGTAAGCACCAGGAAGATTTGCCAACCTCAGAAGACCAAACAGCACCAGGACAGCCTAAGCTCTGCAGGGTCCTTCAGAAGCTGTGTATAAGCCTAAACCTGTGGACATAGAAAGTCAGGATTGGTTTTCCACCTTGTTTGGCCCCGGGTGCCGACTAAGAGCCCTGGATACAAACAGAGGAATCCAAGTTTCCAGCAGTAGCTTGCTTCAGTCTGGAGTAAGAGAGTGAAATGTATGGCTACACAGGTGAGAAGCAGTAGTCAATCACTAGATTATTTACAGCAGCCTTCCAGCCCTTCTTGCTGCTAAAAGGGATACAAGAGAGATGGAGAGGGACTTTCCACAAGGATGTGTAATGACAGGACAAGAGGGAATGCTTCAACCTGAAGGAAAGTAGGTTTAGATTTGACATTAAGAAAAAAAGTCTTCATTGTGAGTGTGGTGAGGCACTGGCACAGGTTTCCCAGGGAAACTGTGGACGCCCCATCCCTGGCAGTGTTCAAGGCCAAGGCTGGATGGGGCTTGGAGAAACCTGGTCTAGTGGAAGGTGTCCCTGCCCATGGCAGGGGGGTTGGAAATAGATGATATTTAAGATCCTTTCCAATACAAACCATTCTATGATTCTATGGCAACCAGAATGCATTAGATAACTACTAGACTTGACATAATTTTCCTTCCAACACAAATAAATTCTTTTTTGGCTCTTATCTCCAGGAATGAAGAATTACCTCAATAAGAAAATTTGCAGTATATAAACTTCTGAAAGATGCTTTTGAAGCCTTCTCTTTCCTTCCAGTGCTTCTTTTCCTCTCAGATCCTGTAAACAAATTGCTATTCATTTACAGAACCACACACCATATATAGAAAAATGAACAGATACCACAACATTAATTTCCATGGAAGTATTCAAACCTCAGGGCTGCTTTCAGCTGGCCTGCTTTTCAAATTGCCAAACCTTTCCAATTATCCACTCCATATAATAATCTTTCTGCTTAGCCTAGCACAGCCTTTCTAAGGGGAGAGGCAGGTGTCCACTATCTCTGGCAAGTGGACAAAATTCATTTAACCGGAGAAAATCAGTGACTTTGAACATCAGTTCGATTAAAGCAGCAACAGCAACCAAAGAAACAAATAGCTATGTGAATAGATTTATCTGATCCTTTTCAGACTTCATCTGTTCCCCTTCTGACTTCTGAAGCATAAGATACTTACTGAATGAATCAGTGAGTTTATCCTGATGGCAAGCAGAGGGATAAATGTACTTTGTCACATGGGAGTCGTTTTATCCTGGGATGGGTGTTTCTGACACAACTGATGCAAGTGTAAAAAGGTCAGTCTGGATGACTTACACAGAAATAAACATTTCAGGCAAGGCTGCCTGAAACTGAGATAAATTCCATCTTTACTAATACAGAGGAACAGGACCTAAAAGGTGATTTTATAACAGTAGTAAGAATCATCATTGAATGGTGATTTAATGGGTTGGAAAGGACCTTTAAAGGCCATCTAGTCCAATGCCTCTTCAAAGAGTAGGAACATCTTCAACCAGAACAGGTTGTTCAGAGCACCATAAATGCCTGGGACAGAAACAGGACACACTCTGCATTTGTACTTATAGCAGAATTTCAAAGATACAATGGCAGAAAAGATGAAGGTGCTTTACTCTGGGCTGCTCATGAAAGGGGCAAAAATGAAGGACACCCAGGCATGCTGTGATTGACAGCATCAATTACCTTTGGCTCTTCTGTCAAGCAGATGGTCATAAGGGCTGCACATTGAACTGTAGATCTAAAAATAATGCACTTAACTGTCTCACTTTTCCACCAGTCCCCTCTGCAGAGTAACTCAGGGTACTTATTTATTGCATACTATCTCCTCTGCACTTAACTGAAGAGGATATTATTACCTGTGTGTGCCTCAATATCCAAATAGAGGATTTGAAGCACTGATAGATGTTTACTGTTATTTTTCACTTTCCTTTCAAATGTAAAATTCTGCAGAGCCTATTCACTCCATTTCAGTGAAGACTCTGCTTCTGGCTCACATTTGAAACTGTTGTGAAGGAAAGAAATGGCATGCAAGAGGAAAGGTAATGATCTCATTCTAGAAGATTCAGATGGAGTCTGAGAAGGGGCACAGGTTGTGTTGCCCCTTTTAAATGCAGTATAAACCAGCACTATTTGTTTAGAATTGTATGGGTTTATATTGCAGCTTTGCTGCAGCACTGACCCAGTGAGCAGTCCAGGTTAACACCCTGCTCATGTGGGTTGCAACTGAGCAACACAAAGGCAGTAATGAGCTGCCAGAAATAGGGAGTAAACAGGTCATTAATTAAACAGTAATGACACAATAATGGTTATGTTACAAATAGTTTTGAAATCTAGCCACATATAATGTAATCTAATGGCAGTGCTAGGAGACATAGAAACTAGCTATGCATGTATTTCACACACAGAATGTGTAATGAATATGTAATTTTAAATTTCAGAGGGACCATGTGCCATGAGGTAAGACTATGATTAATAGGATGAAGTTATGTATAGGAAACTTTACAATGAATCACGGGAGAAATTAACTAACTCTGCTGAGGTAGTTTAGAGTCATAGGTTCCCAAAGGAAGCAGGAAGGTCACAATTTATTTATCATCTAAGACCAATGTATTATATATTCTAGACAGTGGATGGTTGAGACCAGTCTCTTACTGGTCTCTGGATTACAGGAGAGGTATTATCTAATACAGGTAGAAATCTAATAGAGTATTTTAATAAACTCAGCTTTCCATGAGCCTATTTATCTAAAGACTCAGACTTTCTAGCATACCTGCATGCCTAAAGAAACATGGAGCTGCCTAGTGGGATTTTTAAAAGTACCTTTGAAGAAAGATCTTGTGTCCTATCTGCTTTATCTTTGGAGTGTAATCTCTAGTGCAACAATTAAACCAAACTTCCAATGAATAAAATTACCTTGGTACAAACATAGTTATGGAAATGGCAAATAAGACACTGCTGGTGCATCCCCCCCACCCCGCCTCAGGTCTGCTCTATGATTTCAGGGGTTTCTGCTAGGCCTTGGCCTTTGTGTAAGGAGCTGGGTTGTGGAGTGTCCCTTGATCATATCAGGTACTACAGATGCCTGGCTAAATGAAGGACAAGAACAGGAATAATCAGCCATCCTCTGACAGCCCTGGAACATTTCCCACCTGAGTCATAGTCTCCAGTACTGTTGATACTGCTAAATCCTGCACCCTTACTCTTTGCACCCTTGCCTTTTTTCACCCCTGAGTGCTGTGTGACTCTTTACTGATTCTGATCTCATTTTGCTTTGTACACTTCATCCATGCAATCAGAAATAGAGTGAGCCTTTCCACTGAAATATATTAAAAATGTCTTAAGTCACACTTCCACAAATTTCTATTAAAAACCTGCTTTTGCTAATACCTTTGATGGTGATTCTTTAAGTAGCCCAAATCACTCATTTGCAATGAATTGGCGGAATCAGCAGGATCCTGAATCAGGATTTGTGGCCAATACTATACTTCAAATATAACTTTGGAACTTCTAGTATGACATTTCAATGCTATCATATAGCATTTTCTAATGAGTAGAAAATTTCAACAGAAATTGAAAAGACTTTTCCAGCTTTTCATCTCTCAAATATGTGTGATAAACAAGTAGGCAGTTATTACTTTGGAGGTATTTTTGGGCATCATATCCTTGATGGTGAATGATGAAACAGACAGCATTTTCCACTGAATTTTGATACTTATAATTGTTTGTAAAATATTACTATCTATTTAATTTTAATTTTTTTTCATGACCAGGGAAATTTATCATCCTGATGCTGTCTAACATACTTCAGCTGAATACTGGTTATTTTTGGGGGAGACATTTAGGCTGCTAACAATTAATTTTAATTCTCAGATGACTGAGAATAAAAATTACAAACCAAGACTCTCAAGAATATGTCCTCCTCCAATCAGATTTTCGTTGAGTTCTATATTTTTTCAATTTAGGATATGAGGATTATGGTATTTCATTCTTCTAATAATTAAAATAGTGGAATAACTCCTGAAGGAGTGCTAAATGCTGCTTATGTTCTGATCTCAATTCTAATTAGGAAAACAAACAAAATATAGGGATAGGTATGATGTCCTTAGCTGGTATAAATCAACTTGATTTTACTGAGCACAGTGGAATTACGTCAGCTGAGGATCTAACACAAGATTGCAGCATGATTAACCTGCCTCAGATACTCCAAAGTTACTGCAGATTACAGTTTTATGTGTAAGCCCTCCCTTCAGCACCTGCCAGAAAGGTTAACAAATAGAGTCATCATGCTATAGCTGTGATACTTCTTTTTCCTAAAACATAAAACATCTGGTGTGATGTGTCATTCTTAACATCTGTCAACCATATTTACTAAATGCTAAGCAAAGATACACTTTTTCCAGTGACCTATTTTTCTAACTATTTCCTTGAACATGCTTCTCCTAAACTATTCTTTCCAGATCCAATCCCAGATAGAAAAGTAAAATTTGCCAAACAGGGTTAAGGCCATGGCAAGTCAGGTACACCCCAGAAGGACCTTTGCCAGTGAAGGTTGAAACAGCAAAGCAAAGGGTCCCTTTGCTGCTACAGGAAATCAGTGGAAGCAAAATTTCTGTGCAGTGCTATTGTCAGAGTGAGCACTTCTAGAAACATCTGTGGCTGTGCTGCTCATGTTATGACATTTTGATTGTGGCTGTGCCCTGTGCAGAGTCTTCACGGGCCTATGTGTTCATCTCACTCCCTTGGGTTCAGCTGGGATAGAGCTGATCCTCTTCCTGGTAGCTGGCACAGCTCTGTGCTTTGGATTTAGGATGAGAGTCTAAATCTGATGATTCTGATGAAGCAGAGATTCCCATTAATTACTTTTTGGAGGTTAGACACGATAAATAAACAGTGAGGAAGGCTGAGGGTGATCAGAGGCTTTGCAGTTATCTCAAGTTAATCTGTGTAAGGCTATTTGTTGTAAATTTGCTTGTTCAGCTGCAGTCTCTAATGCTGTCTCATATCTGTCTAGTTATGTTTCTTCCCAGCCAAGAAAGTCATCTGCTAGATCATGGTTTCTTTTTTTTACTCAGAAAATTTTTCCCCCCTAGCCCAGTATTTCATTTATTTGATAACTTCTTTACTCAAAATGAGATTTTTTCCTCCCTCTCCTAAAAGCAAGCTGAAGAGGATCATAAACTTATGGTTGAGTCTGAATGATTTTTTTCTTGAAATACAAAAGGAACATTAAAGATAACTTTATATAATTAATGTGCTGTATTTTACAAAAAAAAAAAAAAAAACACCCAAAACCTCTATCTGTTCATAGTTTTAAAAAGTTTAATAGTTTTTAAAATTCTGAATTTACTTCTGAATCTACAGTGGTCATCAAAATAACCATCAGACTGTGATGAAATCAAGATATACTGCGGCAATTCTTCCTCATTGCAACTGCCCACTCAGAAGACATCCTTGAAAACAAGGAGAACACAGGGACAGGACTACCAGCTATGCAGTGGGGCTGACCAAGTGCTCAGTGCTTGAGCCTGGATTCTGGTCCTCCTTTATTTGGGAATGTTGGTGTACCCTTATCCTCCACAAACTTCTAGTATCATCTTGGACACAGCACTAAGGAAAATGCAGTGCCAAGACTCACAGGACAGTTCTTTCATTGCAAGGATTGTTGAGGGTTACAAATCACATGTAATATGTGACAGCTGAGATGGGCTATACATAGAGATCAAAGATTTTACACTTTCAGCTCACTTATCTAAGTCTGATTTGCATGAGTCAGCCAACTAAGGATTGACTCAAAGTACTTTTAAAATACCTTGGAAAGTCAAAACTATGATTTCAAAGCAATGAGACTTTCTTGTTTCTGAGATGCCCTTCAGCAGATGACTGGATGTCAGAAACTCTTCTGCTCTCTACAACCTCTGAAAGGAGGGTGTGGCCAGCTGGGGGTTGGTCTCTTCACCCATGTCACAAGTGATAGGACAAGATGAAATTTCCTCAAGATGCATGAGGATTTGATATTTTTAAAAATTCTACATGGAAAGGGTGGTCAAGCACTGAAACCGGCTGCTCAGGGAAGGGATGAATACCTCCACCATTCCTGGAGGTATTCGAAAGATGCACAGATACAACATTTAGGGACATAGTTGGCTGATGGACTTGGCAGTGCTGGATTAACAGTTGAATGTAATCATCTTAAAAATTTTACCAACCTAAATGATTCCATGGTTCTGAAACTCGTTGTTTTTATGGCTCACAGAGCACTATATTCATCTGGAATAAACAAACTAGTTCATTACACATAGAATACATAATACATAAATGCATAAAGTTATTTCTATGAATCTTGCAAATAAGTGAGCAACACTATTTAAATTTAAAAAGCTTTTATTATGAAATAAAGCAGAGCAAACTTCTGTGTGTCATGGAGGGCAGCACAGACAATTTGGCCCTGGCACCAGGGTTAGCCCAGCTCTGTCGCTAATGCTGTAACTGGGCTAAGCAGCCTTGTCCTGGGCAGCTCAGCTGTCTCTATGGATGGACTAGTGCCATTTCTGCTCAGTGCTTTCTTGGGCAGTATAGAAATACCACTGAACTATCCTCTGTATTTTCAACTGTACTCATATGTGTGGAAAGAGTCACCCAGTTAACAAAGTAGGGCAAAATCCTGGTCCCAGTGAAATCACTGAACATGTCATCACAGATTTAGAAGATTATAGGAAGCCAGTACAGTCCACTCTGCTCAGAGCTGCTCCATAGAATAAACTGCAGCACCCTGAACTCTTTAACTCGTCAAAAAAAGGTGCACTATGACAAAGAAGCTTATTATAAAGTATGTACAGGACTTTTTTTCTTAAATAGCAAGACCCTTTAACCTGCAGTCAGATCAGCATACAGTAACTGTGACTCTGATTCCCTGCATGAGTAGAAACTCAACCACCTCCAGAACAAATTAGTCCAAAAAAGGATTTATTTCAATGTAGAAAATTATTTCTGTGAATAGCATCACACAGTGGTGTTTTCTCTAGTAGATGCTCTAAATTTCAGCTCTCTGATGGTCTGGTACTGATGGTGCTTGGGATGTAGGTACAGGCCCTGTGGAAAGGCTCATGGTGCACCAACAAATCTATACCATTCCCTCAGGCAGTGTAGTAATCCAAACAGTGCATACAGCATCAAGAGAAGATATATGTCTCTGACACAGGCTTCAAAGGATTTTTCACTATTTACTACTCTCTGTAAACATTTTCCAAAACATGTCACTTGATATCCACCTGTGCAAACCACAGTGCTCTGACTGGCCCATTGTTACAAAAACCACAAAATTTTACTTTCTTAGAATGGGCATCAGAGAGAACATTAAGGGTCTAAACAGGTCTTCTCTTCCCCTAGGTTTACTAAGTGAATTGCACTGAGCTGTTAGCACGTCTGCTGTGTTTATGTCCTGGCTGCCAGCTTAGGAGGCCAGGGCTGGTTTGGGAGACAGGGCAGGTTCACCCCATGATGTATGTCCTCATCACTTTATCCCTGGCAGCTTCCCACTGACTCTGGGGAATGAGCAGGGAGGGAGGGCAGCAGGGGCCGGCTGGAAGCACCTGCTCTTACACTCATGCATAATTGCAGGGTGTAAACGCCTGGCTTATGTATAACCTGTGAAAAGGGAGAACCAGTGCAAGGCATTGAGCCTTTGCCAAAAAACACACGAGCATTTCCAAACCAAATGTCCAAATTAAATCTGATTTGCTCTCACCAAAGTTTCTCTTCCAGGCTACGCCAGGAAGGGAGGGAGGGAGGGAGGGAGGGAGAAAGAAAGACAGACGAAAGAAAGAAAGAAAGAAAGAAAGAAAGAAAGAAAGAAAGAAAGAAAGAAAGAAAGAAAGAAAGAAAGAAAGAAAGAAAGAAAGAAAGAAAGAAAGAAAGAAAGAAAGAAAGAAAGAAAGAAAGAAAGAAAGAAAGAAAGAAAGAAAGAAAGAAGAAAGAAAGAAAGAAAGAAAGAAAGAAAGAAAGAAAGAAAGAAAGAAAGAAAGAAAGAAAGGAAGGAAGAAAGAAAGGAAGGAAGAAAGAAAGAAAGAAAGGAAGGAAGGAAGGAAGAGGAAACCCCCCACCACATCCATTGATTATTTTGCCCATTACTCTGTTCTAGCCTTCTCTAAACACACCTGCACAACCCCTCCGCAGTGCGGGAGAGGTCCCAGGGCGCCGTCCCTCCCGTCCAGCCATTCCCGGTGGGATGCGCTCCGGGCAGCCCCGCACTCACCTCCGGGCAGCCCCGCACTCACCTCTGGCCAGCCGTAGGGGTGTTGTCGCTACTGCTGCTACCGGGAGGATGTGGGGGTGTCCCCAGTCCTGCCCCCAGGCAGAGGGTGATGGTGGCCTGCCATAGCCAGCCCCCGGGGGAGGGCAGCAGCCGGTCTTCGCTGTCCATCCAGCTCCCAAGAAGCGGGGAGGGTTGTTTTCTCCCTCTGTTCCCTGAAGTCGCTGGTTCTGTGGTGAGGTAAAGACAGTCACATCCCTCTTCTCCCCGTGCTCCAGGCTCCCCGGGAGCTCTTAGAGCTCCAGAGATGGAGAGCAGCTGTGCTGATGGAGGAAAGTGAGTGCTCCCTGCAAAGACGGTGTCGAGAAAGGTGAGACAGGCTGTAATAGCACAGGTAGGATCTAAGTGCACTGCATTAGTTCCAAAAGCTGATGGATGGGTAAGTCTTTGCAAGAACAAGGTATGTCTCCACAAGGACATCTGTGAAGGGGTTCAGGAATGAAGACCCTCTATTAACCCATGGAACTAGTCCTATTGATTTTCACAGAGTTTTGTAAAGATGGAAGGACACCCAAGCTCTAAGAGCAGGATTTATCAGCTTTCTGAGTAGTAGCCATTTAAAAAGAAGGAGCTTAATTCCTTGAGAAATTGCATGAAAGAAACCATCACTTGTAGCGAAGGAAGAAGACAGTGGACAGCTGGATCTGAGATGTGATAGCCACCATCAAATGAAAAACAACTATAAAGGGCATGCTACACATCTGAATTTAACAAAGCAAACCTTCAGGGGTCTTAATGTCCCCCATGATGCAAACCTATATTTCCGCTTTCATCATCTCACATTTAATAGCATGTAATGAACTGGGATGTCATGAATTCCTAACATCTATTTATGATCACATCCTCAAAAGTCCACTACTGCTTTTCTCATTGGCGCCTTTTTCTTCTAGTGAAAACACTGCAAGCAGTTATAAGCCACTGTCAGCAAAAGTGGAGGAAAAAAAAGAAGACAGAAATGTCATAGCAAAGTAACTTGACATTTCCAAAGAGCTTTGCAGGCACTTTTAATCCGAGCCAAGAAATCACTGGGGACAGAGAATTACAAAGAGCTCTTTGCAGCTGTGCAGATGCTTAAAAGCTAACACCCCCATCCCAGCAGGGAAAGTACAGCCCAGGCCCACAGACACACCGAAGTCCCTCCCGTAAGTTCCTAAAAAGCCAGGGCTGTGTGGACTTTTCGGTAGAGGCCGAGGAGGTATTTCCCCTGCTGCCGAGGGGGATCCCCGCAGCCCAGCATCCTCCCGCCCCACTCGGGACGCGGCGGGCGCTGGCCACGGTGCTGAACCACCGCCCGCCCGCCTGCGCGGGGCTCTGCCGAGCCCGGGGGATGCCCTGCCCTGCCGCCGAGCTGCTGAGAACATCAGAACATCTTTCCTAGTGTTTTCCGTCTCTTTTCCCTCTCCTTTTTCATTCCTATGCGTTCTATTTTTCTATTTTTTTTTTCTATTTTCCAGGAAAAAATTGTCCAGGGAAGTTGTGCATGCCCCATCCCTGAAGGTTTTCAAGGCCAGGTTGGAGAGGATTTTAATCTGCCTGGTCTAGAGTAAGGTGTCCCTGCCCATGACAAGAGTGTTGGAACCAGATGATCTTTCAGGTCCCTTCCAACCCAAGCTATTCTACGATTCTCTTTCAAAATCTTCAGCCTAGTGTGTAGCTTGTCTCAGCCCACCTTTCTGTTAATGAGGGCACAGATTTTATTTCAAGAACTGAAAAAGACAGCAAATTATGGAATTAATGTCTCTAATCACGTTATATTAGGTCTATTAAAAAGCCCCACTGATGAGATACAGAGATAGAAATGTTCAGCTGAAGATACTGCAGCCATGCTTCGGTCTCCAGAGTGGCCTCCTAAGTGAAATAAATTGCCTCACTCACTACAGAAACTGACATTGTGTCAGCTCTTTGCTTGTGTACCAAGTTCATGACAGGAAGAAGATGAACTCAGAAGGTTCCAATAGAAATTTGTTAATCTAAGTGACTCAATGTTGGAGCAAGGTAGCAGAGGAAGGTCACATATATTTTATGGATTTGCCTAGTGTTAGATAATTTTTAACTTCTAAGTTGATGCGGCTGGATCTGAGGATGAAGAAAGATTGCTGTTGCCTACCTTGACTTCATCAAGGCTTATGACACAGTCACAGCATCCTTCTTTTCAAGCTGGGCTCTTAAGGTCTGACTCGATGGATTATTGTCTGAGGCTGAATAACCAGCTGGGCCATGGTTCAAAGAGTCTTAGGGAAGGGTTTGTTTGTACTCATCCTGGAAGCTGATTACAAGTGGAGATAGCCACATCTTTGTCCTGGGATGTATCCTCTTTAAAATCTCCATCAGTGACCCGGAAGAGAAGAAAAAATCTACCTTATCAGCTTTGCAGGTGCACCAAGCCAGGGAAGGATCAGGGGAAGAGCAGTTGGCATGCTTGGGAACAGGGCTGTCATTCAGAAAGTCCTGGACAGGTTGAAGGAATGGGTCAACAGGTATGCTATGAAATTGAACAAAGATGTAAAGTCCTGCCCCATGGAGGCAAGAGCTCATCACAGGCTAAGCATGACTGACTGGGGAAAAACAAGGACCCAGATGTAAGTTAGTGATATGCCCTGGCAGCAATAAAAACAAACAAGTTTTTTTTCTCTACTAACAGGAGTGTAGCTAGAAGATACTGGAAAGAAAGGGATTATTATTCCTTTCTACTTGTTAGACCACATACAGAATTTTGTGATGTGACCAGTTTTTGGGCCCCCAGTAAAAGAGTGATGAACTCTCTTGCAAGTCAGCAGGAGGGCCACCAAAATCGTCAGGGGCATGGAGCACATATCATGTGAGGGGAGGCAGATGAAAACAGGCTTGACCAGCCCAGAGGAAAGTAGTTTTTGGGGGCACCTAATAGCAGCCTTTCCCTATCTGTGAGGAGGTTGTCAGGAAGACAGAACCAGACTATTTGCAATGGTTCATCATGGGAGGGCAAAACACACTGGACATCAGAATGAAAAAATAGAGGGATGGTCTTTTAAAAGTGGTCTGGTAGAGTATCATTCACATAACAAAAATTTTTGGATTAGTGTACCCTGATACTTGGCACTTTTTTTTTACTTGGGTATGGAATTCTCATAGTATTGTAAATCAATATTTCAGCCCAAACAAAGTGTTGCTTATAATATTGTAATATCCAAGAGGCAGCACTGGAACATGCAATCTGAAAGGAAAAGCAGACTTCAAGAAAAAATATTTTTCTATGAGTTTTGACAACTTGGGCAATCAAATGTCAAATTGTTTTTGTTTCTGGGACAGGATAATTAAAAAAATTCTTCTTTACCAGGCTGGATATTCTGTGCAAAATGGATGACATGCTCACCGCATTAACTTTACTAAAGAGTCTGCCATATGGTTTTGATTTCAACCTATTGACTGGTTACTGATCAGCACTCAAATTTATTTTCCAGCAGCATAGAAATTCTCAGAACACAGTTGGAACTTCCAGTGGCCTTTTCATGGTTTTTTTTGTGCCAGACATTTGACTGTGCGAAGTACTCAGCATTCTGGTCCCAGTTCAGCAAAGCCTCAGACTGCTGTGCTTCTCTAGATCAGGGCCAAAGGAGTACTGTGCTAAAAATCCATCCCAAAGGTATGCTTTACACAGCAAAAAAAAAAACCCAATGCAGCCTTTTCAGTGGCCTTCCTCACTTCCATATTTGAAGTAATTTTTGAGTAAATAAGTGAACAAATAAAATGAGCCACCCCTTTCCAGCTATATGGCAAAGGCATTATGTGAAGCTTTCTCTGTATGGACTTACTCAAAGTCTTGTACTCTGACATGGAGAGGCTAATAAAGGGGTACACAGGCAACTGATACTGATGTTACTGGGAGTGTGACACTGAATTTTTGCAGCAGTGTCTCATCCCAAAGGGGTAACATAGTTTTATGTGTTGTTAGCAGCTATTTAGTTTTAGTTCAGGCTTTTATGATATAGTTCAGTGTTTCAATTTTGTAAGAAAAAATGACAAGTGATCTTTTTGATCAGTGTGGTTCACAACTTCATTAAAAGACAAGTTTCTAGTAGATTTTCTTCTCCACATACACCTAAATAAACAAATTAAAACTGTCACCTCTAACCTGTGCACATAAATACCTCACTTCTGTGCAATGCAGATATATGTCATGGAATTGCAAAGATCAGGAATACAAATGCTTCCTGAAAGCACACGGCTATTTCTGCAGCACTTGAACACGGCAAACTTAGTCCAGAGCCAGGAGAATGAGGCAGCGGCTGCTGTTTATTCCTATATTTACAGCGGAACACCACTAGATGTCTCCTGCTGCCAGCCCTGCAGCGACAGCCACAGCTGGGGTGCTGCTGCAGAGCCTGTCCGTGCAGTTATACCCCTTGCACTGAAAACATGTCATTACTGCCCGGAGATGTCCAGGCAGTCTCCAAGGAGAATTTATTATGGCTTTCCAGTACTTCCAGGGGATGTATAGGAAAGATGGGGACAGATACTTTAGCAGAGCCTGATGCAAGAGGACAAGGAGTAATGGTTTTAAGCTGAAAGAGGGTGGGTTGATCTAGATATACAGAAGAATATTTTTACATTGAGGGTGATGCCTAGATCGGTGGTGGATGCTCTATCCCTGGAAATATTCAAGGTCAGATTGGTTAAGGCTCTGAGTAACCTGATGTAGCTGAAGATGTGCCTGACCATGGCAAGGGGATTTGACAAGACAGCCTTTAGAGGTCTCTGCCAACCCAAAGTATTCCATGATTCCGACCTTTTCACTTTGCTGACAAAAAACTATGTGACAAGTCTTAGAAAAGGTGTGATTGCAGCATGTCCCAAACACCTGTGCAGAGCTATTGGAGGTTTTCAACTTTTCTTCCATTCTTGTACTTCACCTTCCTGCTCACTATTATCTCTTTGGGGACAAGAGAAATTAGTGGATGAAAGTTCTGATATTTGGCTCTACACCAGCAAAACATTGTTCAAGACTTCGTTGTCCCTGAACATCATAAAATCATGGAGTGGTCTGCATTGGAAGGTATCTTAAAGATCATCTAGTTCTAAACCTCCTGCCATGGGCAGGGCCAGTTTCCACTGGACCAGGTTGCTCAGAGCCCCATCCAACCTGGACTTCAACAATTCCAGGGATTTGGCATCCACAACTTCTCTGGGCAACCTGTGCCTGACCACCCTCACAGTAAAGAATTTTTCCTAGTATTAATCTGATCTTTCCATGCTGACTATCATGTTTTGTCTTTGTACCTGCAAAACTGTTTGGTGTCTTTTGCAAGCTGGAACTTAGATGAAAGCTAGACCAAGTCTGCCAAGGGGTTTAAATGCCCTTGTCATTACATGAGCTCACAGTCTGTACAGTAATGAAATTCATCCATGTGAAATTATAGAAGCAACTTCCCATATAGTGAATGAGAGGGGACAGACACATGGTCTGAACAGCTCCTAAGTACATCTTAAGAGAGGACAAGAGAATTGTTTGTGTCCAGCCAGAGCGTTTGTGTTTATAGAGAATAATGTTTTTTTCTTATTTACTACTACAAAACCTTATCTGCCCAAGTACATTGGAGATCCAGAGGACACTAGCCTGAATGATACACAAGTTGCATTTAGATTCTTTCACCATTTGCCTAAAAAAGTGATCCAGGAAAGAAGTTTCCTTATTGTTTGTCAAAACTGCCACTGACATTCCCTTTTTCCCTAATCAGTGATTGCATATTAGATAAAGCTTGCCACTTTTCCAACCCACTTAGAAAGGTCCCGGACAGGAAATAGAGCCAGTGAGGGACAGGAGTTCATGAGAAAAAGTTTCCAACCTTCTTCCATCTGACAGGAAACTACAGTTACCGCAAAGGATTTCTTGATGTATTCACTCCAAAACGTGGGTCAATAGTCAGACATTCAGCTCATGAGTCAGGCATGAAAAATGTGAAACATCTGGCTCAAATCTATGCTATGAACAGAGAGATTCATGTCTTTAAGCTAAAGGCTCATTGGATCCAATTTTAAAGACAATTAATTTTATTTGAAAAACAATTGTGTAGGAACATACTGCAATATTCCAGTTGTTAGGACTGAACCAGTAAAATGCCTTCCTTTCATCAACAGCAAATGGAGTAATCATAGAATATAGCACTATTCTGAATTATCAAGAAGTGTAAAATGGTCTTTATTTTTGCAGTTTTAAAGTCTAAAATGTTGATTGTGCAGACAAATTGGTAATATTCAAACTAGTCCTCAGAAGATAATCACAGAAATCCTTAGAGACGGATACAGATCTGGCACAAGAAAATTACATTTATCTTATTGATAGTTCATAGCATAGCAAGGCATGCTCACATCTGCCTGTACAAGTCTGTGCAGACACGTCCACAAATTCCAGCTTCATGCCTAATTCCCTCACTTGCCATCAAGGGTGAAGCAGGAACATGTTGCTGCCACCATTCCTCACCATCACTCAGACACCAATAAAGAAATGTAATGGAGCCAAAAATGGCACTTTTTTGGCTCTCTGTGCTCAAGGCTGATTCACAGCCACAGAATTGTGATTCTGAGACATCTGGAGGAACAGCTGGAAAAAGTGCCTATAAAATCTGCCCACTTGTGGTAAGTGTCTATCTCCATTTCTTTTTGTGGCCATGCAGAATAGGAGGAGGTGTCTGTAGTGGGGAATGGGATGCACTGGTGGTGCATAATTATGTGTTCTTCCATGCATAATCAACCAGCTTTTAAATAATCCATTGTCAGCTACTGGAAGAAGCATTAATGAAGTATCTCTAGGTAGTGAATTTTAGACAATTACTGTAGACATCTTGTGAGCCTATTTTTACATGGCATGGTTTTGTTTGGAAGTCCAAAGTCTTTAGCATATCATTTCAAATCCACTTCCCATTGTTTCTGCTTCTCAATAAAGCCCTTTTCACAGGGGACCTCTTCCATGGCTTTCCCAGTCCAGGAGATAGTAATGCCTTTCTTGCATTGGTTACCTTTAATTTCCTTCAATATTGAGAGCAGTGCTGAAGTCTGGGGTGCAGAAGGGGCCATGCAGTACCAGGATCTGTGCTGGTTAGAGGGCAGCACTGTGGTAGGTAAGGGACAGGCGAACGGAAGATTTCGGGGTGTGACGGAAAGATAGACCCATCCCCCTCTCTGCCTCTCTTCCCCACTTATCTATTAACTCCAGAAGCCTCAGAGGAATGCAGCCACACCGGCCCTAGTAAATTTCCACTACCCACTATCCCCTGAGACCCCCAACCCCCCTCTGACGTAGCAAAGACCCCTAAAAGCTATTTAAACCCACGAGATAGGATAATAAACGCTTTTCAACCGTCTGCCATATTGGTGTCTGCATCTGTTGATTAGCCCGAGCAGCCCGGCTGAGAGCAGGCTGCCGTGCTGCCATCTGAACCAGGTCCCTGGTTGTCTTTTATAAAGGCAACACAGCACAAATGTAAACAATAAATAGGACCAACTTAGGAACTGAATTTAAATGTGTATTTTGTTCAGGATGAAAATATTCTCATGGGAACCACTGCATCAGCTGCTTCCAGCCTGACAGGGAAACATAATTTGGATGGTAACAGGTGGAATCCTTCCCAGTGTATGACTCATTTTTTCTCTGGCTTCTCTTACAGTTTTGTAGAGATCCTAATGCAACACACACTATTCTTTTTAGTTCTTTGTTTTGCTCAAAACCTAATCAAATGGGCAACATGCAAGATGTCTAAGCTGATGAACAGAACTGTATTTTTCAAGGTTGTTGATTTTGGCTGGAAATCTTTGCTCTAATAAAATACAGGTGGATAACTTGGGCTGCAGATAACCTTTTGTCTTCCAGGAAAAAAAGGATTATTTTATACTTCTATGGATCATGAGTGCTCTTCCTAAAGATGGGGAGAAGGACCGAGTAAAAACAATATTATTCAGTCACTCTTGAGTAGTCAAAATTTTATAAAAATATTTGAAATCAGATTACAGTCTGAGTTCATGAAACATCAGGAATGTCTGATTTTTCATTTTAGGTGAATTACAGGCCCTGGTGAGGCAAACAAATCCTTCTGGGGAAATATATTAAATAAGATTACATTTATCATTCTCCTTTCAATTGTCCACCACTGGTCCCCTAATATTGTTTATGCCACTACACAGAATCTGGGAATAGTATAGACGCTACAGCACAGTACAGATGAAATTTAATCAAAAATATCCAACACACCAAGACAGTCTGACTGCTAGGGCCAGGAGTCTCTCTTCTGTTGACTAGCTTGGGGTTAGCCCTGCTAGAAGTTTGTTTCTTTATTGATTTTTCGTATGTGGGTTTTTTCTCCCAGTAAAGAGAAGCAAACAACATCCTGTATTCAAGTATTTCTGAGATAAACAGAAGGGGGAGATTGGCACCATGAAGCTTCTTATGCTTGTGGCTTCTGCGTCTCTCTCCTGCTGGCTGCCCCTGAATTGAAATGCGATAGAGCAAAAGCCCTGAACCTTCCTATTAAATGAATTCTCTCTGAAGTGTGAAGGGAAGTGGCAGATGAATGGTGAAAGCTCAGAGGGCTACAATGTGAGGTTTTTTCATTAAGTGGAGCAGGAGGAGCAGGAAGCATTGGTAACTAACACGCCCCATACTGAACTCTCCAAGAGCAGAAATCATCTTCCCACAGGGAAGAACTTCTCCTCTGAGGTTTTTGTCATCTGATGTACAGTGCCTTGAGGCTGTTGTGCCTGTCAAGGTTTCCCTCTGCTTCCAAAGGTGGTGATACATCAATGCAACACTTCATAGGCTGCCAGGTGCTTTTGAAGGCTGTCCCAAATTTACATGTGGAATAGCTCAGGAATAGTCCAGTCTATCTGATGGGTGATGTACATGGCACCTGGGCAGCAGACGGGGAAATTGTGGGTGCATTGTGGCCCCACATCTGCCCACAAAGTGTAGCATGGATCCTCAGAGATAATAAGAATTTGAATGTCCAGCTCATTCCTATATAAAAGATATGGATTATGAGCTTTATTTAAAATTCAGTAGAACAAAGGTTTTTCCAACTTATAAAAATGTTCACAGTTTCAGCAACCTCAGGATGAAACCAACACCTTCAAAAGTATGACAGGGATAAATAAAAGCAGCTTCTATGGAAATCCTTGAATTCCTTGGGTCTTCTACTGTGTATCTAGGAAGCTTTTCTTCTTTATTTGAAAAATACATGGGTGTGTATTTATGTGTGTTCATTTGTATTTATAAAAAATAAATCTCCTTCTCAACACAGCTGAATTTGCAGTTGTGGGATGCTGATACCTAAACCCAGGACTGTTTTGGCAAAGAATGTCATCTGTGGATGCAAACGGTTTTGCTGAATATTTTTTTTTCAGAATAAGTGCATAAACCAGATAAATCTTTAGTGAAATTCTCCTGAAATTGTCAGAGATTAAATTTTTTCCAATGTTCTTCTGTGTTAACAGTTTTCCTCCAACAGTGTTGGCTTCTTCTAAAGGTGGAAAGACAGAAAAAACTGTTTACCATGCGGAGTGCTGCTTGTTTTTCTCTCACACAATGATATTATAAAGGCTGGCATTGAAGGGGTTTGCTCTGAGACAGTGCATCTTCATCTGCGTTGTTTGGTCCTTGTGTCTATAGTGCAACTTTCTCAAGGACATTGTGGAAAATCCCACAGATAAGCAGGAAATATGTCTAAATTAATAAAAAACATAGTTATCGTGGAAGGAAGACACAAACCCTCTCAAAGGCTCCTATTTCACATTTCTGTGACACCAGTTGTCTACAACTGCAGCCTGAACTGCCAGGAAAGAAGTTTTTTCTCCAGTCTTCTCTATGGTCATGGTTGCCACAGAGCAACTCTGTCCTTCAGATTATAGAAAGATTAACTACAAGTGTTGTGGTGTGGTACAAAACCTCTGCTGTTGCCTGCATTGTTCTCACCTGACTCTATCCTTCAGCTCTGACTTCGGATAGCTCATTAAATAGATCTGCTCACTTGAGAAGCTTCCAAGAAAGACATTCATCCAAAGCCTTGAGGTCTTATTCCTTTGGCAAGGCTTGTCTCATCCCAGCAGACCTAGCAATGCAAGCTGAGCATGATCTGCCCAGCTGCTTTTCTCTCACAATCAATAAATGTTCAAATATTAATTCTAATTCTCATTCTCACAGGGAATCAGGGCAATCCACATATTGTCAGGCTGTGAAACAGACTCTCCAGAAAATTACACCCTCATACCAAGCAGTTCTAGACAAACACGACACAGTTTCAGCTTTGAAAGATGCTCATGGACCACATGTTGAAGGCAATTTTGCTTTTCATACATTGTGGGCATTATTAGAGGCTGCATTTTAATTTTTCTGCTTTTGAGATTGTGGGTGGATGTTGGTAGTGGCAATTAGTGTCTGATATTTTGTTATTCTGGTATGTTTGCTTTTGTGGTAGGTGGAAGGGAGTGAGTTGCATTTTACAGAGTTGTTTGCTGCAGAATTCAGGGGTATAAATAGGATTGAGGGAAAGGGTATGCCAGTCTCTTCTGCTGAATTAACTCTGTTATATAAGAGTACCATGAACTGGAAATGTGTGTTTCAGGACTCCTAGATGACTTTGGGATTTACAATCATAATTAACATCTATCTGTTGGGCTAGTCCTTTAGAGTTATCTTTGAAGATTTTTTTTGCAAAGACAACAGTGTTACCTGTGCAATTCCCCTGGTATGGTTTTTCCATCTACAGAAACTGAAATCTCTTAGTTGATGAAACATTGGCAAGGCTTGGCAGATGCTTGGGCATCCTCTGGGCGTGAAACAATATTCTGCTTAGCTTTCAGTGTGACTGGAAGCTATGGAGATATGGAAACTGGCTTTATTTCCAGCAAATATATTTTGCAGCAAATAGTGTAATGCTTTAACTTAGTAGTGGAAAATTTAGAGTCATCATCCCAACTATATTCCCATCCTATAAATTCTGATGAACTAAAATGTCTTTTTAGTTAATAATCTCCCATCAGGGATAAAACTAACATTTGAACTTTGCAATGAAAAATGATAGGGAGATTGTCAGAATAATCAATAACCTTGAGGTTGGGGCACTTTCCTCAGACTGGATAGAATGACCTGAATGTAAACTCTCTTAAAAAAAAGAAAAAAACAAAAAAAAACCCAAAAACAAAACAAAACAAAAAAAAACTACCAAAAAAAATCACAAATAAAAGTCTGACTTTAGGAGAGTTGAAGTTTACAAGATGCTCTTCATGTCCCAGATAAATGGTTGCATACAATCTGTTGTTCTGAGTCAATTATAAGTCAGTTTTGACTGGTGATCCCATGCTGAAGTTGAGTAGAAGTTCATAAAAAATTCGAGAGATTTTTGGGATTTGATAGCAGACATGCAAAAAATGTTCATACCAGCAGGTTTTTCCAGTCTTCAGATTATAACAATGATCATAACTGGGTAATTTCTGAATTGTTTGAGTTCTGTCTCTGTGCGCTGCCTAAAAAAATAAATAAAAAACTTTTAAAAAGTTTTTTTTACTCATGGATAGGATTTTGCAGGCTGCAAATAGCACAGGGACTAGAGATCAGCAATAATAAAAACTCATTAAGGGTCTGGCTGCCCACACTGGAGTACAACTCCCTGAGGAGAACTTGAGCATGTATTTGTATGTTGTATTTTTCATTGTGTTTTCTTAATGTGAGGACCAGCTGCCTTTCAATGGCATAACAAATTCCTAAAGATGTCATGCTATCCTGGTTAAGTTACATTGTCATAAAATTAATAAACACAGTCTGCATGTAAAATACAATTCTTCCCAAAGGTTTAGTTGAGTTTTCTTGTAGACAGGTATGTTTAGCATCATCAGTGGACACACTTCTGCTTTTTAAATCATTTCCTAAAGCTTTGTCTTGCATAAATAAGTAAAATGGACTGTATGACTCATAAGTGAAAAGAAACACATGTATATTTATATAGCAAAGTTCAACAGACTTCAATTTTAACTGTCAAGTACTTGATATAGAAAGCAGCCCTACCCCAGAAGGCTTCCTGCGGCAAGTTTAATTGCAGACTTCTGACAATTTGTTCCCTGAGTGGAGTACAGCAAGTTCTGTTCATTTCCCCTATCGCTTTAATGCTGACTTCTGTGCATTTCCCGTGTGAAGTCATCCAATCAGATTTGCAAACTCTCTTGTTTTAACAAAGATAGCACCCTGGGATCCTGGCTCCTACATGAGGCAAACTCCCACCAGTGCTTTCCAAATCAGAGAAGCTTGCTATGCTCTCTGTTAGATCACTGACACACTTGGTGACCCCAGTTGAGACCTCACCAGGTTCTTTACAAGCAGAAAAAGAAAGACAGCCTGTCAGATAAAAAGGTGGTGGAAAGGAGGAATGATGCTCATTGAGATTAAATGACTGGTTGATGGTAACCCCTCACCAGGACTGTGAATAACAGCCAAATTGGTGTTCCATTCAGTGATAAAGGTAGCAAATCTCCTCTTGCAGTCAACCAAAACTTGGCAAAATGTCATAAATGTAAACACAATTATTAAAGTTGAATGCATCCTGTGCTTGCATTGTGAAGTGACAGCCTGCACTCTTCTTGTGTTCCACAGTTTCTGTCCTTGTATGCCAAATCATGGTGAACCATAGCAGTTAGCCCATTTAGTGACTCTTGAGTGAAAATAAAAATCATGAAGTTGTCATCAGAAATGATGTATGTAATTAGAAGACAGAAAATCTTCTAGGCTGCCTGAAGGCTCATGTCAGGTTGCAGCCCACTGTGTGCTCCCTGTGCTGACTTCAGTTTTCTGAACACGGTCTGATAATCGAGTGGGCTCAGGAACTCCCTCTGAAGGGACAGGAGGATGGGAACCAGTGATACACAGGCGTGTCAAGCTCATCTGCTATTGTCATCATGATTCCTATGGTGCCAAGTCTGTCTGATGTTGGACAATGGAGGCTAAATTCACCCCTGATGTAACTCTGCCAAAGGCCAACAGAGTTCTGCCACTGGAGGGATTAGGCCCTCCTAAACCTTTTTCAGAGCATTGGATGTGGTGCAGCTGATGTGTTAATGACTCCTGACATGTGCTGCAGGACTGTTTTTGCAGAGCAGCTCACAGGGAATCTCTTCTACAGCTCAGTTGCTATTAATTTACATTACTGGAGGTGGTGTGCATTTCCCACATGCCATCTTGAAAACAGATCCCCCCCAAAAAGCTTTACTAATGAAGCAGATCACAATGGGAAGCAGCTGATCCACACAGCCTCCCAGTGAGGGTAATCCCAGCTCTAACACTAGAAAAGTAAACAGAAGGGCTGGCTGAATGTGGGCATGTGGATGGTGCTAAAAGAGAGCAGGAGACCTGCAGGCTGCTTGGCAGAAAGGAAGAGAAATCTTCAGGAATGGAGTAAACGAGCTGCCTCCTTCCACATGGACGCAGCCTAGCTGTATAAAATCTCCAGCATAACCTGGCTGAACACTTGATTATATAAACCTCATATAGAAATGCTGGATTTATGATCTGGGTGGAAATTACAGTGTGTAAAGCATTTGTCACTTTTCCTTTTGTGGAGAAGCAGAGTACTGTGGTTTAACTCCAGCCGGCAGCTCAGCCCTACATAGTTGATTGATCATCCTCCCCTGGTGGGATGGGGAAGAGAATTGGAAGAGTAAAAGTAAGAAAACTCATGAGTTGAGATAAAGATGTTTTAATAAGCAAAGAAGAAGAAAAACAATAACTCACTGACCACTTCCCATGGGCAGGAAGGTGTTCAGCCATTCCCAGGACAGCAAGGCTCCATCACATGTGACTTGGGGAGAAAAATGTCTTAACTCTGAATGTCCCAGACTTTCTCTTTCTCCCCCAGCTTTATCTGCTGAACATGGCCTCATATGGTCTGTGTTATCCCTTCGGTCAGTCAGGGTCAGCTGTCTTGGCTGTGTTCCCTCCCAGCTCCTTGTGCACCCCCAGTCCTCTTGCTGGTGGGGTGGGTGAGGAACAGAAAAGGCTTTGGCTCTGTGTAAATCCTGCTGAACAGTAGCTAAAACATCCCTGAATTATCAACACTGTTTGCAGCACAAATCCAAAACATATCCTCATAGCTAGAAAAAACTATCCCAGCCCAAACCAGGACACAATGCTTAAACATGAACTGGGGAAGCCTGGTTTTGGAAATACAGCACAGGAAGGGAGAGTTTAAGACTTAATAACACCACTGCAGGACAGTGTGAAACTTGTGACCAGAAGCACCTGCTACAACACCCATTCATCACGTGAAAGAAATACTAATCTTCTGGGACCATGTGCACAGACCACACTGGGACATCTGGGGAATGTACACCCTGTTTATGGGATGGTTTGCCTTGTGAATACAATTTTTCAAGTCAATCTGAAAAGTCAGTCCTGGACCTTCAACTCCTTCCCCTCACTGCGCTGCGCTGAGCCAGGCCATGGCTCTGGTGACACCCTAAATTCTCCCACCTTCGAGGTCCTCCACGGAGGCAGGGCACAGCCAGGCACGGGCTCTGACAGCTCCCCGGGGTTTTTATCGGCGCTGTGCGGTTTCCCGCAGCTGCCCGGAGCGGGGCATCCCGGCTGCTCGCAGGGCCGTGCGACACGGTGGCTTCTGCGGGACAGCCGTGACACCTAGCGGCGACAGATCCGGGCAGCCGGAGCCGCTCCCGGGCCGGCCTCGGAGACCGAACCGCAGGTCTTCACAGCCCACGAGGCACAGAGAAAGGGCATCAACTTTCTACAGCAGCACCAGTGGGAGCACCGGAACACGTTTTCAAAGCAGCTCCGCATATTTAAGGAAGTTTTGCTCTGCTCAGGGTCCCTGCCAGCCTTTTGAGGAATCCTGTTTTGCCAGCGTCACCCTCCTGATTCACACTCCAGCAGTGTCCGTGAGCCAGCCCCCATGCAGCAGGTGTGTAGCAACCACGCAGAAACCCTTCTGCACACCTCGCAACCAGAAACCCTTCTGCACACCTCGCAACCAGTTCACATGATGAACAGAAAAAAAAACTGAGGGACTCAGACACAGCAGTTCTGGGAAGTGAAACATTAAACTTCTAGTTTGCAGGCATCCAGAGTGAGTTACGAACCCCTGTTTTAAGTCAAATGCTGTGGTCGTCCCGAGTGATCATGGAATCATAGAATGCTTTGTGTTGAGAGGGGTCTTAAAGATCATATAGTTCCAGTCCCCTTTTCATGGGCAGGGACCATTTTCATTAGACCATGTTGCTCCCAGCCTCACCCAGCCTGGCCTGAAACACTTCCAGGGATGGGGAATCCACAGCTTCACTAGGCAGCCTGTGCTAGTGTCTCACTACACTCTGAGTAAAAAACATCTTCCCAATATCTAATCTAAATATCTCCTCTTTATTTTGACAGGTGGATAAAGAGCTGCACATGGACAGAGAGACAGGACATTCTCTCTAGGTCCAGTCGTGCTTCTTACCATAGATCTGTTTGGGTCACAGCAACCCCAGGCAGTGCTAACGGCTTGGGGAAGAATGGCTGGAAAGCTGCCCAGGGTAAAAGGATCTGGGAGTGCTGGTCAACAGCAGCTGAACATGTGCTCAGGTGGCCAAGAAGGCCAATGGCATCCTGGCCTGGATCAGCAATCCTGGTGTGGCCAGCAGGACCAGAACAATACCTGTCCCCTGTACTCAGCACTGGTGAGGCCTCACTTCCAATCCTGTGTTCAGTTCTGGGCCCCTCACTGCAAGAAAGACATTGAGGGTCTGGAGTGTGTCCAAAGAAGGACAACAGAGCTGGGGAAGGATCTGGAGCACAAAACTGATGAGGAGTGGCTGAGGGAGCTGGGGGTGTTTAGTCTGGAGAAAAGGAGGGAGAGGGGGAACCTTATCACTGTTTCCAGCCACCTGAAAGGAGGCAGCAGCCGGGTGGAGATCAGTCCCTTCTCCCAGGTAACAAGTGATAGGACAAGTGGAATTGATCTCAGTGGAGATGAGGGAAAATATCTTCACTGCAAGAGTTTAAAGCACTGGAAAAAGCTACCCATGGAAGTTGTGGAATCATCATTCCTGGAGTTATTTAAAAAGTGCAAATGTGGTGGCTAGAGCAATGGTTTAAATGACCTGGCAATGCTGATTTAATGGTTGGGCCTGATGATCTTAGAAGTATTTTCCAAATTGAATGATTCTAAGATTCTACAATTCTGCATGGGGCACACTCCCAAAACTGCTTGCCACTGTTGCATCCACACGAACTACTCCTCACTTTGCACTTCCATGTAAAGTGTAAAATGCAAATTCATCGTTTATATCCAGAACTTTTCCAAAGCAGCCTGCTGTACTGAAAGCGAGAAGTGAATGCTGATGGAACAAAGGGCACGGAGATCTACATGAGATACCATAAAATCTGGAAGTCTAAACCAGAGCAGAACTGTGGGTGAGTTGTGCATGTCTTGAGGGATACTCAGTGCACTGCAAGTGCAGGGTAAATAATTTACAGCCAATGGCAGTGTAATGAAGGTGCTGCAGGGGGAAAGAGACCAGTTAAACCATGGGGAATGATTGACTACAGGCGGAGGTCACAAATCTTTGCAAATATACAGTAGGGTTAATGTTGTGAAAGATTTACAAGGCCTGAGTAGGCATAGGAAGAGGGCTAGGGGTGGCAAATTTTGAACCAGTATAAAAATTGACAGCCATGTGTTGGTAGGAGATGAGCAAGCCTGGCAGATCCTCAGCAGCAAAGAGGAGAAGGGAGCGACACCTTTGGAAGCCCCAGCTGGGAAGGTCTATGGAAGTCTTCATGTCACAGGTTGTCACAGGCTTGAATAACTTGTAAAGCATCTCCTTTTGTGTCTCTCTGTAGAGTGGCCCTGCTAAGGAAGTGCCGCAGAACCTTCTCCCAAAAGACCCAGAAATTGCATAATGTAACATAGTCAAAAAGTATGAGAGCAAAAGGGAGTAAGAACAGCTTGGGAACAAAATTTCATAGGGGCACTGTAAAAGTGGCAGCAAATGGAAGAAAAGACTGAGGCTAAATAAGCTGAGGCACAATTCACACCACTGAGAGCAAAACGAGACGGTTGTGAGCACAGCAGCTTGCCGAAGTGCACCATGTGCAGCTGACAGGTCAGAGCCCTTATCAAAGGCCCCTTATCTGCCCAGAGCCAAGGCAGGGGGTGCATTTGTGCTGCTGGAACAGAACAGGTAGAGGAAGATGTGCCAAGCCCCCCATCAGGTGGTCCCATCTGTCAGGGGAGTGGACACAGGTTTTAGAGCCGAGCACAATTTTGCCTTTGACTTGACAGTAGCCAAGTGAGCACCTGTGTGCCTTGGGTGGGGAATTAGCAGCATGAATCTACAAAATGCTCAGTCCTTTGAGTTAAACCAGGAGAAAATAGTACCGAAACTACCCTGAATCAAGAGATGTCAAAGATGCCTGTTCTTCAAATACCATTTTCTTTTAGCAGTGTTGGGAGGAATAAAAACTTCCCTCAATAGTTTTTGTGATAATTTTTAAGACTTAGAAGTGTCCTTTCCACAGCAGAACTTACACCTAAATATTTTTACTTCTAAGCAAAGGGTTTCTGGAGCTGAATACCAAGAATACAGAAAATAGAGAGGATGAGAGGATGGTATCGCTGACCAGTCCCTCTCTGCTTGCAGAATCTATTTGCATACCCTGAAACCAGGTGAAATTCCAAGCATTCTTATTTTATTGGACAAATTCTTTCCTCCTTCCAAGTGTTCAGGCCTGTGCCTTGGGATAAGGCTGTCCTTTCACTCCTGAGGGGCAACCTCTTCAGTTGTTTCAACAGTAAAGCTTCCTACACAATCCATCAAACAGAACATTTACAGCATTTAATAAAAATCTGAGCACCCTAGGACTTGGAGAAATGCACTTCTTGGTTCCCTCTATAGAGGGGACAGGATAAGGTTGCTGTGTTCCTGCCTGTAGAACAACACTTCTCATGCGCAGCTAAACTGACAGCAGAATGGGTTCAGTAATGTAAAGGTGAAAGAATCATGATGGATGCTAACCGGAACATAAGCTTTGATCCTGTTTTCAGTTTTCAGATCCTGACAGATTTTTAAGATATGATTCAGGCTACTGTTGACAGCAGACTTGTGTTCCTATACGTACTCTTGCAGGCATGGTGGAGGTTACACATGTGATTGGAGCAGTCTGTATCCACCAAATGAAAGGGACTGCTCAGGAATGAGAAGCTCCTCTAGAATTTGCAGCTCTTGCACTCTGCTTTGGTTACCATGCTGTCTATCAGCTGGGTGGAAGGATGATTGACCTGAAAATAAGGAGAAGTCCTGTGTTCATGACTGGGAAATTCAATTTTCAAGGTGGAAATGGAAGATTTCGCCTACTGTCAGAGCTGCAGACTTGTCTTTGGCAGCTGTTACAGACTCACAGAATAGCTGAGGTTGGAAGAAATCTCTGGATGTCATCTCATCCTACCCCTATGCCCAAGTAGGGCCATCTATAACCAGTTACCCAGGACCACGTCCCACTGGATTTTGACTATCTCCAAGTATGAAGAGTCCACAACACCTATGGGCAATCTCTTCTAGTATTTGGTCATTGGTTTTGTTTGGAGCAAGAAAAAAGGGGGAAAAAAAGTGTTTCCTGATATTCAAGTGACACTTCCAGTATTTCAGTTTATGTCCTGGACCTCTGGTCCTGGATGGAACTGGGCACCACTGGAAAGAACTTGAGTCCATCCAGGTTCTCTTTGCACCTTCCCTCCAGGTATTTATCTACAGTGATGAGATTCCCCCTGAGCCTTCTCAACTTTGGGCTGAGCAATCCCAGCACACCCAGTCTTTCCTTACAGGAGAGGTGCTCCGTTGCATCCCCTTTGTGGCTTTTTTCTCATTCCCAGTGCAGGGACATGCTGGAGAGAGGCCAGTGGTGGTTGATGGCATGGGACTGCCCTGGATCTGCTGCTGAATGGTGAGCAAAGACTTACAGGGTTCTTTTTGCCAGACAGGTGTTCCCAGACAGGGAAAAAGAATCACTCTTTTCCCTTGCATTGTAAGTGCCTCGATGAATGAGCGATGGCAGCTTAGTGGGCAGTGAGGTCTGTCAAGCCCACATGCTGGTTTCTCACGTCTCAGTCAGTTTTTTTCACCTTTCTGTCAAATAAAAATAACATATTTCCCAGGGACTTTGAGTCTAGTGATGTGGGAAGAACCACCTGTTTAAAAAAACACCAGGGAAGTTTTCCTGCTAATTTGTCAAAGGCAGAATTTCAATCTATCTTTGTGGGAAAAGGACCCCTGAGAACCAAGTTCTTGCTGGGGGGCTTAACATGTGGCAAAAGTTACAGGAGCATTCAGGAAAGTGTGGTGGTTTATTATTAATGAGTGTAGCAGTTCACTGAGAGCCCTGCTAAGGTCAGAGATGTTTTTTGTCTCTTACTTCAAGGGAATGATATCAGGGCTTACAAAGAAATAAAGCTTTCCCTGGCTCTGAGACATGTCTGGTGGAAAGATTCATCTCAGACTGGTGTTATTTAGCTGTGTAGGGTACAGCAGCTGGACAGACCAGGTTGGAAGGCTTATGCTGCTTTGGGATGCCCTTCTCCATCCATGGGGAGGTGGCCCAGCAGGCAGAAACCCTGTGTGATGGACCCGTGTGTGGGCTGTGCCTGGCAGGACCATGCAGTAGCGTGGGGAGAGAGCGGTGCTGCCACAGCAGGAACATCCTCAGTCCCATGGACAGCTCCCTGTCACCAGCTGGGCCTGAGAAGCCCACTCACATCACATTCTGGGAGACTCCAACCCACAGCCTTCCCTAAGCAGTGAACAGGGCAAATTTGGGCCCCACAAAGGAGCTCAGAGCCTCCTACTTAATTTAGTGGGTGAAGTAGAACTGTCCTATTTTTCTCAACAAAAGAAGTGGGGAATAGGAAGGGCTGAGCTTCATGGGAAATGTCTAGAACACCCAAAGTCTGGGAAGCGTTCTGCTGGTCTTCAGGATCTAAAAATGAGTTTTCAGGCCTCGCTGTTGGAAAAGACTTCTTGTTTAGAAACAGCACCTAAAGGCCAGCGCTGGGACATTGGTGGGGTATCAGCCTTTTGTTCGTGCTGGTGGTGTGACATCCCTGTGTGCTGGCAGACCTCAGGCAGTGTTGCTCAGCCATAGTTCCTGCTGGAACAAAAGCAAGCAGGTCCCTATTCCTGCAGAATGAGGTTCCACTACAGCTTTTGCAGTTAGTGGTTTGGTGTCTTTGAAGAGGATATGGCAATTCTGCACAAAGTTATCGTTAGGACAACTTTAAATTAAAAACACATATATACATACATACATATATATATACACACACATAGATATGCACCCTGCACTTGCTGCTTACCAGCTTATTGTGCCTGTCCTCAGAAACAAAGGATTCAATTTCCAGCTATTTCTCATGATACACCAAGAAGGTCTTCCCTGTTCTATCTTAACCTCATAATCACTGTGCAAAAAAAAAAAAAAAAAAAAAAAAAAAAAAAAAAAAAAAAGCAAAGAAAATTTCATGGCATATATAAAGTTTACACTAAAAATAACATACATACAAAACATACAGATGCCAGATGCTGGATATCTGGAACATTCTGTTTATTTAAACAAATAAACGTGATGTTTCATTGCTGAGTCCAGTGCACACTTTTTTCAAATTTCTTTTCATCAACTCCAAAATCTGTTATGAATGTTTCATGCATATTTCTAATGACACACTAACTGTTGTTTGAATAAACAAAGTGCATTTTCCTTCATCCCTGCCTGTTCCATTGACTTTGGAACTGGAATGCCAGTGAGGAACTTTTATTTGCAAAAACTAGTCACAGGAAGATAGCGATGTGAATTCTGTCCAGCAGTGTTTGCACAAGCACCGGCAGCCGAACTAACATGAATACTCTTGGGAATTTGTTTCTGCAAGGTTAATGTCAGAAATGATTTATTGAAGCCTTCCTCCTGCTTGCCAGTCTGGCATCCATCAAGTGAGTAAACACACCCCTCCCTCCATGATTTCAGAGTGCTCTGAGACTGATCTCTGAGCAAACACTTCATTTCAGAGTCAATACTTTGGGAGCAATCAATCAAATTGTATTTATTGGTATAAAATTTAGGTTGATATACTTTGAATCACAAGTCAAATTCAGAAGATTTTGAAGTGAAATTGAAGAGAAATAAATTTTTTCCTGCTGATGCACTAAAGTTGGTCAGCAAAGTTGTCGAGATAGTTGATATGGTTAAAGCTATATTAACATTACGTAGAATAATTAAAAAAATAAGCCAACCAGTTTGGGTTTTTTTGTGAAATGACAGAAATTAATATTTTTGTCCTCATGTGTTCCCATTTCAAGAAGAAACAGGACTTGAATGATGTTGCCACATACTTGTGCTATGCAAATGCCCCTTCCAATGTTTTCATCATTAAATGTTGATCCTGAAAGCGAGGTCTCCCTCCCTCCCTCCCTTCCTCCCTTCCTCCCTTCCTCCCTTCCTCCCCCCCTTCCTCCCCTTCCTCACCTTCCTTCCTCTCCTTCCTCTCCTTCCTTCCTCTCCTTCCTCCCTTTCCTTCCTCCCTTTCCTCTCTTTCCTGTCCTCTCTTTCCTCTTTTTCCTCTCTTTTCTTTATGAAATGTACTCAGAAAAGGATTCTTCCTTTCCAACATAAGTGATAACTATAAAAATCTGGATTCACAGGGTCGTACTGAATTGCCGGCAGAGATCCCAGAACCAAGGTAGCCCTCAGAGAATTTAATTTATACATTCTAGTCACAGCCAAAACCACTTCCCGTCACTCTCAGAAGATTTTAGTAGTTTAAAGTATCAAAGAGAAACCCAAGATAGAGGCTTGAAACTGGCAATACCTCTACATCAGTATCAGATTAAGATGCAATGCTAATTTTGCCCTGTTCAAATGCCAGCTTTAAGCGTTCTTGTTAACGTGGGAACATTAGAACATTAAGCCATAAAAAAATGGATAATGGTGTTAGGCTTATAGTTGGATTTGATGATCTCAAGGATCTCTTCCAATCCAAATGATTTCATGATTCTCTGATGAGCTGAGCACAGACATTCACTTGGCAAATGGCTGCATTCATTGAAAGTATTTTGCTGTTGGTTTTTTTGCTCTGCTGGCAGCTATTGACCCTTCAGCTCTGCCAAGACCTGGGTGCAGCCCTATCTGCTTTGTGCAGTGGTTCCCAGGTTAGTTTAAACACCCTGGTGGTGTCACATGCCGTCCCTTTGCTGGCTGCGCTGTGGGAGTGCTGAGCAGCCATGGCTGGGACAGACATCTGCCCACACTGGGCCACTTTGGGGCTCTCCTTCTATGCTGTTCTTCTTTCTTCTCTCTGGTTTCTCCCTCCTGCCTCTGCCCTGCGGGGCTCAGGCCCAATTTTCTTTCCAGCCCTTGAGATAGGAGATTCTAAGGGCTGCCTCTGAGCATGTCTGTTTAGTTTAAAAAACACCCTTAAAAATTTGTGTGTAGATTAATACATCTAGAGAACCTAGATGGAAAAAGGATTTTTGCAGTAATTTTTTTAAAAAGGCAAATTCTTTACTTCCCCTTGCGGAACAACTCTCGTTCCTTCCTTATAGGTGCGAGGTGATGCGCCAATGGGTGCAATAGGGAATGGGATGTGAAGTGCCAGGTTTCATTTTTGCTGTGAATCTATTCACATGGAGATTCTTCTCCTGCTTACCCTGCACTGTGTGCCTCTTTGGACCAACAGATTCTCAGACTTCTTAGTCTTTCTTCCCTCCCCTGGAGGCTAGTTAGGTTCTTCTACACATCATTTGGACACCTCTAGGGATAGGGACTCCACTAACGCCCTTGGAAGCTTCTTCCAGGGCTTGATAATGAGGAAATCAACAAAACAATCAAAACCACCTCAGGTGCAATTTAAGGCAACTTCCTCTTGTCTTACCACTCATGCCCCAATATCCACGGCAGCTGCTGAATCCTGCTCTCTCTCTTAGCTCGCCATGGCCAATCCCTCTGCTCAGTAGCAGATTTGGAAAGGGACTGCAAACTCCTGATGGGAGCCCAGGTTGAGGGAGGGAGCCACAGGGCTGCAGACAGCAGCTACTGGAAAGGCCACCCAAAAGAAGAGGACTGAGCTAGTGGCTGTGTCTGTCAGACATAACTTTTCACAGCCAAAATAAGCAAAAAGCACGCGATATTCTGAGCAGACGGGGAAGAAGGGATGGAGCCCCGTGCAGCATCCTGGTACACCCCGAAGGTGGCCGGGCTGTGGCAGAAACAGATGCTGCTCTCCAGAGGGAGGGACTTTTGAGAGCTCACAAAAGTGAAACTCAGCTCATCCCATGACAAAACGATGGTGCTGGCTTTGCTGTCGCTGATGGGGTGAATTACTGGTGTTTCAGAATAAGGCCTGCCCCTTTCCCTGCTTTAGTTATAAAAGCATTCTCTGGGGAGGTATGGATGGCTCCTCATTTCTTTTGGCTCCGCTCAGGCCACAGCTGTAGCAACATGATTGTTTTGTGAGTGGAATGGTATTATTTTTTGTCATAACTTTCATACGCTAGGGCCTCTTCAGCTGATTTTTTCGGTGTAATATATATATATATTCTTTCCTGCTCTGAGAAGCCTCTTCCCCGTCTCCAGGCCTCTCCTGCAGCCCTCCTTCCCATATGTGCGGTTGTACTGTAGGTCTCTCGCGTGTGACTCTGCACAAGCCTTATGCTTTCTTCCTGGGGCTGACAGCCCTTCCCACCACTGCCAAATGGCAGCAGAAAGAAGCAGGCTGACAGCCCACGTTGGAGGCTTTCTTTTCTGCTGTGATCCCCACAGGTCTTTTTCTTATAAACATAATTAGTGTGAGGCCAAGGAAGTGATTGTGTTAAGTCCTTCAAATAAACTTTTTTGGACTTCATGTGCTGCTGGCTTCTGCCAAGAGCAGCTTTCCTCATCACAGCAGGGGACAGATGTCACATTGGCCTTTTTGCCATGATACTTTACCAGGTCTGGTTTTTTTTCTCCAAGAGCACTGTTATCAACCCTCCTGTAACCATGCCAGCCTTGAGCTTAGGGCTGAACAAGAAGAGATTAATAGAATCATAGAATGGTTTGAGTTGGAGTGATCTTGAAGACCATCTTGTTCCAACCCCCTACCATGGGCAGGGACACCTTCCACTAACCCAGGTTGGCCCAAGACCCATCCAGCCTGGCCTTTTACACTACCAGGGATGGGGCATCTACAGCTCCTCTGGGCAACTTGTTCCAGAGCCTCATCACCCACCATGATAAAGAATTTCTTCCTAATACCTAACCTAACATCTTTCAATTTATTAAACAGAGGGTGAGCTTTTGATTTTCTTAGCTGACACACTTGGTGCAAACCACAATGTATAGCCTGGAGCTGGCACAACGTGCTGCTGGACAAAGCCTTCACCATTAGTAGCTGATGTACCTGGCCTGCTTTTTGACACGAGTGGAGGGCAGGGCTGGGAGAGGCTTCGAGCAGCTGGGGCCAGGGTGCAGCTGCCACTAGATGTCAGCCATTCCTTGCTGCAAGGCAGAAGACGTTGGAATGCAAGAAAAATCCCTGAAAAACCAAATTTCTGCTTTTCCGTGGCACTCTGCTTATCATCCCTTACCAAGTACTTGAGTGAGAGTGCCTCTGAGCTGCTTTGGAAGAAAACACTGCATCCATTAAAACATTTACTGTCAGGCTGTTTCTCTGCGTGATAATATTTTAAAATTTAATATTGTAGAAGCAGAAGCAGTCTGCTGAATGAATTGCATCTATTTTGCAAGACGGATGTTTTTCCCTTCCTTGGAGTAAGCTCAGGAAATGAAAAAACCAAGCAGGAAACTAGCTAAACGCTGATGGAAATATAAGATGAAGATATTTATATTACCAGTATATTGACAAACCACGGGCAATTGTTTGGGTTTTGTGTTTTGTTTTGGTTATGTTTAATGTTTTAAGTGTTTGATTTAAAAATGGACAATATTTAAGTAAAGTATCCATTTTCTGAGCCCTCCAAGTGGATTTAATTAATAAGCACTTTCCCTTCTGGAAGGAAACACAACAACAAAATCAAAGTTACAAATTACAGTAAACTTGGCCGTGCAGTAATATTTGCCTTTGGCATTTAACCTGTTTTCTCTGGTGTTGTACGTAACATCTGGCACACAAGATGTCCCTACTCCCCAGAAAAACTGGGAAAACAACAGTTTCTCGATGATACCTTAATGTGTGGGTTTCATTTGCTGCTGCTCCCCTCTAAGCCACCTTTGTGCTCTTCCAGCCCCGTGGTGACTGTTTGGTAGGCTGTTCCCAGAGCATAAAACAAAACATCTGGTTGCTAACAACACAAAGCTGTTACAACAGCTGGAGTCTGCCAGGATGTGCAGGACCTCTGTCAGAAATTATTTCCCAGCTGCAGGAAATAGTAACTGATACGGGATCTATTGCACCAGCTCAGCATCAGCTGAGAGCTGGCTGACCTGCACCCATCCTCTCACCCATTCCTCCTGGTGAGATGCAGAAGGATGGCACAACCCTGCTCCAGCCAGGACTGTGCTCTGCTTCGTTTCTATTGCAGCCAGCGTTGGCTTTGCAAACACGCAGAGATGCTTTGCTGTGTACACAAGCTACACCAGAGTCTGGCAACCTGGTTAAGCCATCCTAGATTGAGAAAGAGGCTGCACACTCCTGGCCGATATTATAAGCCAATTAGTCCAAGCATGCTGAAAAGGGCACTATGGAGCATCAGCAACACAGCTGCTATGGGGCTGTGGAATCGGGCATTCACCTATAGGTGAGCAGTTCACATCTGCACTCAGTCATCCCAGTTAAAGAGTTAGGGAGTCACAAACAGCCCTACTGAAGGCTTTGCTGTTTTTGTTGAGGCTAGGGAAGCTGGAAGTGCTCAGGCAGTTGTCACTTTGCTCTCTCCCGTTCCTACAGCCTTGCAGGTCGACACAGCTCTGGCCTGATGGGGAAGATGGTGCAAGAGGGCTTGGGAAGCAGCTTCTCGGGATGATGCCTGCATCATACCACAAGTAGTTGTACTGGCAAAGTGAAGGAGGAACTGAAACCTAGCGCCTTTATGGGAATGAGTGGCTGAGGATGGAGGAGGTGTGGTGGAAGCCACCACTCAAGCCAGGGACTTGGTGATACCATAGACCAGCCTAGGCTGCTCCTGATTGCTGGCAGCACAACTCTGGCCTCCTTCTCTACAAGCTCCCTGTCATTTGCTTTCTTTAATGACAAAAGAAAAAAAAAAAAAAAACAACCAAACAAACAAACCCAAAAAAAAACCAAACCCAAAACCAACCAAGTAAAAAACACCAAGCCTAAATATCAAAACAACCACAAAAAGTCCTCATAAGTATTAATTTTTTGTGATCATTGCATACAGATACATACTTCCCTCAACAGGTAAACCTGAGTGGACTTGTCATCTCTGTGGTTTGGGGAGCTTGCTCACCATTCAGAGCCACTCCAGCAATCCACTGTCACTTCATGGGTGATGTTCTGAGACACCTGATGTGAGGGATCTGAGTGGAGGCAAGCACCCACGAGAGAGATCCTGAGCAGCCAACATTATCTTGAATGCCACACCTGAGGTTTTCACGTGTTATGAACAAGAGGGAGATCCTGCTCCTTCCCCCAGAAACTCTTTTATGTTTATTACGGTTAACAGTAGCTTTATTAAAGACTCATTAGGATAAGTTTGAGAGATCGTGTTAATCACCAGCCTGAGAACATTACAGTGATGAGCTGCCAAAGGCATGAGCAAATCACTTATAATTACCAGTTTTAGATGCTGCTCTTCAAAACTTGATTAGCTACAGATACACAGGTGATAGTTGCTACTCTTTTTTACACCACACCCCCACTATTATCCACTCTAGTCTGATTTAGGTTCTTATTAGAATAACATTCTGCTAATTAAATAATCTCACACACAGATTGTTTCATGATGGAGACAATTAAGTGGGTTTAAATAATTAATATTGCATACTGTTCTATCAGTGTCAAAAGAAACTGGCAAGGGATGCACATAAAAGGCAACTCCTTGCTGTTCCAATACATCACAATGGTGAACAAAGTTGACAAACAGGAATGAAAAGTAGACCATTAATAAGCCTAAGTTTTTAAAAAAACATTGCTAGAAAATGTAGACATTCAATTGAATCTCTCCTCAGAAGGGTTGAAATCACTGAAATCACCCATAGGAATAAACTGATTTCAAGCAGGTTACTAAGATTAGGATTTTCCCCTTCCAAAAGCCACTATTAGATCCCATACACTGAACAGACCGGTGGTGACACTGCCCTCCTCCAGCACACGCTCTGGATCTGAAGACTCATGCTTTGGATGTACGTATTCCATAACACATAGAAGAGAAAGAGCCTTAGAGGAGGTGCTGCTCTTCACCAGAGCCACATCACAGCAGTGCTAGAGCAGTAGAGGGCTGTGTTTCTGCCTTGCCTTCCAGCTGGCCTTTGAGGATATACTCCCACAACACCAAAGCTCCAGCTGCAGCCCCAGCCAGAACCCAGGACCTGTGTGCTGTCTTTGAAAGGGTTTCTGTCCACCCCATAAGCAGAAACATGAACATACTTTCACTTTTTCCCAACAATGTCTTGTTCTCAGTTATTAGACCCAAACCACACTGGATTAACCCATTCAAAGCAACCTCTCACCACAGCATGAGCATTTCAGTCCTTCTTCCTTCAGGGGAAAAAAGCACTTGCAACAATGATGAAGCCTATTTAAAAAACAAACTCACCGAAAATGTCAAGCTGCCATGAATTCTTTCATTATCCACAGAGGTTAAAGTTTTATTTTGATATAAAAATTAAATAGCAAAGTTTTTTTGGTTTTTTTACAGTGATAAATTAGAAATTTACAGTACATACATTGAAGTAAATATATTTTCTGTACACCCCAAAATAATCAGTGTCTATTTCCTTAACAGTCAGAGAAAGGCGCTAACTTGTCTGTTTAATGTAAGAGTTAAGCTTGTACCTCTCTGGCAGCCGCTTCTGAACCCTGCAGTGCCAAGAGCACACGCTGAGGGGGAGATGGGAGCAGGGACTGCGCAACCGAAGGAAACGCCTGCAAAGTTTCTGCTTGTATAACCACAGCAACTGCACTTCCGAGACAGGATTAGTCACACCAGTTACAGCTTTCAGCTCGTAGCAATGTTGAAATGAGAGAACTTAAGAGTTGCTGATACCCGCTCTTCGCAAGCGCCAGTTTTTAGGCTGTCTGCTGTGTCTTCCCACTTAACACAGCCCTGACATGGAGCCAGGTAAATGCATGGAGGTGAATCCATCAATGGAATGGTTTAATTTATGCAGCCACTATTTTCACTTTGGGTCAGTACAGTGCGCCCCCAACTGCTGGAGAATGATGTGTCCTCAGGAACAGCAGCTTGTGCCTCCCCCCAGCCCACCTCTTTCCCACAGCATTTGAATCCCTCACATGCTTTAATGGAATATCCCTCCAGGTCCCTCCTAGGGCTACACGGTGCCATCCTCATCCAGCTCACTGTTTCACATCACCAGGGGCATCCCTCTGTCAGCAGTTCACAGGGTTACAGGCAGAGATGCAAGGATTTCATAAAAAGGCACTATTTAACATTCACTTCTGTGTACATAACACTTCTGTGTACATAAAAATGCCATTTATTGAATCAATTTGCTCAAACATGGGTCTTATTGGCGAGGAGAGTATCCAAAGCCTTTCAGAGTTAAACACCTTGAGTGAACATGACACCTTGGCATGGCCAAATACTAGGTTACAAAAAAGGGTCATATTGCATCCTTGCTCCTTGAAAGCCAACATACAGCTGCTGACTTTACATTCCTCACTGCGGCAGCAGAAAGACTGCATGATGGAGAAGCTCAGCCATCTGAAGGTCTCACATTTGCAAAACTCCTTCTCCACAAAGGAATAACCAGATCCAAACACAACACTAACAGTGAGAGACTTTATGGAGAGGGTGAAAAGGCCCAGCTGGAATGTGGTGTTGGCCAAGACAGTGCTTGTGTGTCTTGAACAGAATGTGTCAAGTTGTCACTTGTTCTGCTGGAGAGGGAGCCCAACCGCAAAGACTGCCATTAGGGTTTGTTTGGGGTCTGGATTTTGTTTGTAAAAGAAAAAAAGTTCTCTAGCACATGTTTCGACACTGACATTGAAACAATACATGCTTCTGGGATGGATTACTGCTCACTTCCAGAGCTGGAGTGAACTGTGGTTTGGGAAGCACATGGGCACCTGTGTGGAAAGCAAGTATTTAATAAAGCAGCATCTGTTCTCAGCTGCCCTGGAAGATCATGGGAGTTGGGGCTCCAGGGGGAAGCTTTACAGCTGATCAGGTTCCACACAAACAAAAGCAGGAAAAGCTTGGGACACGTAGATAAAATCAAATGTGTTTCAAAGGGATAGAGCATCATAACAGCGTTCTCTTAAGTGCTTCTAGGATATTTGTATTTGCATCACCTTTCTTACAAGACCCTGACACTACATTCAGCTCCCCACAAGCACAAGCCGGTGCCTCCTCAAATAAAAGAATAAGAAATGCAATGGTTTCTTTCAAATTATTCACCAAGAAGTTGAATTTCTTGGATCCCTTTACAAAAACTGGAAAGGTCTTTGTTGCTCCTGAGGACTGAATGCCTGCTCACATTCTGTGTGTAAATATACATTAAAAAACTGTCTCCATAGCTGTCAGTGAGCACTTGAAGCATCGTTGTGAGGCAGTCAGCTGTACTGCAATGTCATGGGCTGAGAATGTTCTTTTAATTGCAACTGACACACATAATTATACAACTGATCTGTGTGAACATGAGGTTGCCAAGGAACTTAACATTTTGCTTCTCCCCAGACTGGCGTCTACAGAGGAGATACCATCACACTGAATGAAATACATTAAGACTTAATTGCTTCATGCAATGAGTCTCCAGAGAGAATCAAGTAAGTTTGCTTGGAGAAACATGGGATTGCTTGAAGGTACCTTCAACTAACTTTTCTCTTTCCTGGAGGAAGGAACACTACACAGTTAAGACTTTTTTTTAAAGCTAATAAATGCAGAAGAATAAAGTGGTCTGCTAGAAATAGCAGGAGCACCTGAAAGGGCAGGAATGGAGGTGGATAGATAATGATACTAGATGCAGAAGACCATATACAGTTTTCCACTTTGAGCCGATTCCTCTGCTTCTGAGGATGACCTTGAGTAAAGCTTTTAAATTTTATAAATATTGATAAAACCACAGAATAACTGAGGTGGGAAGAACCACAGGGAGGTTCAAATTCCCACAAGGCAGAATCAACTCTCCATTCAGACCAAGTTATAAGTGGCAAAAAGAATGATTCAAAATTATTATTAGGCCATTAGATGACTGAAAAGTCATCCTCACTAATACCTCAGAAAATCTTACTCATCACGGGTAAGACCTGGAAAGTCCATTTACTATGTGTTGCAGGACATGATCCCTGACTGAATTGTACAGTGTATTGGAACACCAAAATTCCCCAGGGCATAAAGACAGAATCCTCATCAAGCACTTCCTTCTCAATGCTTAACTTGGAAAAAAGACATCTGACTGAGGTCCTGCTCCATCTTCTGGTAACTTGGTAACTGGACCCTAATTAAGCCCAGAATTTGGCCCTGGACTGCCTTTCCTCCATCAGCTGTAAGGATGAAAGGAGAACATCATCCCACAGCTATGGGCTACAGCACCTCCATTTCTAAAGAATTCAAGACTTAAAAAAGGAAGATAACATATTTGGCTATTTCACAGCTTTTAAAGCCTCCCTGGGCTCTCCTATTTTGGGCAGCATGGTTTATGGCTATTGTATCTGCAGCATGATCTTTTTGCTGTTTATTCTTTAAGGCTTTTTTTTTTTTCTCCCATTCCCAGCGACAGGTTGCGTAACCATCCCCCTACTCTATTCCCAACATTTACACAGCAATGCTTGCACATGATCAGTCCTTCAAAGGAGAGCAGTCAGACCAGCGGGATGCTGTCCTTTTCTCATACCACGGTCTCGTTCCCTTTCCCGGGTTTCACCCAACCGTCTGCTCTCTTCTCCCGTTTCACTTTCCCCGAGTTCACCAGTCTGTTGGAGCACTTCTGCCATGTGTGCAGAGTTTTGGCTGACCAGATCCACATACCTGATGTAATACCCACCAGAAGGGACATGAAAATTTTGAGCATCTCCACTGCCATATTGGAATCATCTGCCGAATAGCGGAAAATGGCCCAGTTTGAGATTTCGTAGAAATAACAGGCGATGACACACGTTGCTGGGACGGTGTACAACACTGAAAAGACCCCAATTTTGACCATCAGTCTTTCCAGTTTGTCAGTTTTAGTTCCATCTTTCTGGAGATTAGACCTGATTTTAAATAAGGCCACGAGTCCTGCTGCAATGAATAAAGTCCCAATGACCAGGTAGGTAAAAAGTGGAGCAACAACAAAGCCTGTCAGCGCATCCAGGTTCTGGTTCCCAACATAGCAGAGGCCGGTGAGCTCGTCTGCATCTACAAGTCTCATAATCAAAATGACAATGGTCTTCACCGCCGGGATGGCCCAGGCTGCAATGTGGAAATAGGAGCTGTGCATTTCGATTGCTTCGTGGCCCCACTTGAGTCCCGCAGCCAGAAACCACGTCAGTGTCAGAATAACCCACCAGATGGAGCTAGCCATCCCGAAAAAGTACATCAGCAAGAAAATTATCGCACATCCTGTGTTCTTAAGACCTTCTTGGATAAGAACAGGTTCTGCTGCCTCTTCAAAATCACAGGATATCCTTTCCCGGCCCACAGTTAGCCTCACAATATAAGCAATGCTATAAATATTGTAGCACATGCTTAAAAATATGATTGGCCGCTCTGGGTAGGAAAATCTGGATGAATCAATCAGGAAGGTCAGGACTGTGAAAGCAGTTGAGATGAAGCAAAGACTGGCCCATATGGCCATCCAGATATCTGTGAATTCCTTAGCTGACCTGCTGTACAGACCAGCATCGTAGCCACATTTCAGGACACAGCTCAAGCTTCTCTTCACCCAAATGTACTGATCTGAGTTAGATCCCATGCCGTGGCACTCTTCTCCAGGCTGCAAGGAGGTCTTGCTGTGAAGGGGAACCTCTTCATCTCCTGGGCCCTCCATGCACATGTGGTTGTGATCATTCTGGGGTGGGAATTTGCTGCAGTTTAGGCTGTCTGGCCAGACAAACCCAAATTCTTTTAAAACAGGTTCACATCTTCTTTTGACAGAGAGGCACATGCCTCCACAGGGACCTATGGGGATGTTAATCTTCTCTGTGCACATTGGCACATAAACTGAACACAGGAAGAACTGGAAGAGAGAAATAGAAATCATAAGTGTGTTGGGGGAAAATGAAACAGGTTGAAATATAACAAGTTTTCCTTTTTTTCCTTTTTAGCAGTAATATTTGGTCCTTTGCCTTAAAAAAAACCAGGAAGCAGCATAAAACAAATAAACCAAGAACAATAAAAACAAAAGAGAGAAAAAAAAATAAGAATGTTGTCTTCTTTCAGTTCAAATGTGGTCCAAAGCCAAAGTCTGAAAATTTTACTCCCTAGATTAGCTCCATGTAAACTTAGCCCATCAGTTCCAATGAAGTGAGTGGGATTTAGGTGGATTTAAACCTCGAGGGTACAATTTAAGAAAGCAGAAAACCAAATTAAAGGGGTTTATACAAATACATGTATTTGTTCTGAGCATTGCCTGGATATTTCAGCTAAGAAACAAACAGGAGGAAAAAAGCATTTATTAAAATAGTTTGGTTCACGATCCTCCCAAAAGAATTTTTTTTTAACAATAAGTTCACGTATGCATTTGCGACAGTAATAAAATATTGTAGTTTTCTCGTCTTTTGAATAATAGCAATTCGACGACGCGACACCGTGAGAGGAATTGCGTGCTGACTCGGGAACTCTGCCCCGAGAAACAAGCTGGGTTTTGTTTGAGGAAATCCATGCCCGTGGGGAGGACAGGGAGCCTGCCATTCGCCTGGGAAAGAAACTTTCGCCGCGAAGCTCCCGGGGGGTCCCGAGCTGCCCCAGCTCCCCGCGGCCAGCTCCGCTCCATGGAATCGGGCGCGGAACCTGGGGCACGGCCGGGACGGAGGGCAGCGGCCGGGAAAGCTCCGGGAGTCGCCGCAGCCTCCGCGAGCGGGCGGGCGGCGGGTACCGCGCTGCGGCGGCGATCCTCGCCGCGGGCAGCCGGACACCGCCGGGACACCGCCGGGACACCGCCGGGACACCGAACCTCCGCCCAACACGAGCCGCGCTCTCTTTCCAGCCAGCCAGGAGCGACACTGCGAGACGGCGCGACTTTCGGGTTGGGTTAGTACTGAGCCGAGGGGATGGGGATGAGGATGGGGTGCTGCGGGACAGCAGCCGGCCCGGCCCTGCCGTGTGTCGTTCCCACCTCGCCCAGGCACCCAGGTCGCCCCCGGAGCCCCGACGCACCTGGAGCTGGCTGGAGCAGCCGTACTGGATGAGGGGGGTGAAGGTGGTGAGTTGCAGCTCCGCGTCCGCCTGCAGCTCGTGCCCCACCAGGTTGGGCATCTTGGTGACATTGTAGCCCAGGTTCTGGCACATGGCGATGCGGATGGCGTCGCAGCGCCGCTCCTCCTCGTCGCCGAAGCCCCTCGCCCCGGCCAGCAGCCCGGCCAGCAGCACGGCCAGCAGCCGGGCGCGGCCGGCCGCCCCCCCGCCGCCCCCCGCCATGGCCCGCAGCGGCCCCGGCCCCGGCCGCGCCGTGCCGCACGGGCCGGCTCCAACGGGGCGGGCCGGGGGCGGCTCCGCTATTAAACAGCCTCGCCGAGAAACGGCCCAGGGGAGGGACGCGCCTCCCGGCCCGGCCTCCCGGCGCCGCCGCCCCCGCCGCGGGAGCCCGCCCCGCGCAGAGCGGCGCCCCGCAGCGCCTCCCGCAAGGCAGGGCACGGCACGGCACGGCACGGCACGGCACGGCACGGGGTCCTGCCTGCCCCTCCGCCTGGCACCGGCAGTTCCCCTCCGCCCCCGCTCCCCGGAGAGCCCCGACCCTCACCCCCAACCCCGAGGAGCGCACTTCCACAGGCGGCATCTCACCGCCCCTCGGAGGGGCCCCTTCTCCTTGGGGACCCACTACCTGCACCCCCCGTCCTGCATCCCTCAGAAACCCCGGGGATACCTGTCCTTGTCTCCCCACAACAGGTCCTCTTTCTGTCCCGTGTGGCCAGTGCCCCTGGGAGACGTCGTCACTATCCCGAGTTCCCACCATGAGTGTTGGTCCTAGGAGCTCCCCAGGTTCGGCTCCACAGGGACAGGGTAGGCTGAGCCCCGTACGGATGTGTTTGGGTTCAGCAGATGTGTTTGGGCTCAACGTGCCCCAATCCTCCCCTAATTTCTGGCCTTTCTCCAGCCCTAAGTGCTCCGCTCTTCTGCTGTGGGGTTAAAAGTGTCCAGGGTGGCTTTCTAAGGTGCTGTTTTGTCTTCTCAATGGGTTAAACTGCACCACTGGGTCACATCTGGACTGTAGCATTGTTTGTTTTTTCATTGGGGCCATGAAACCTGTAGGGCACTGCTAGGTACCTCCTGGCATTTGTATAAATCCCTGTAAAATAAGTAAGTGTGGATGAAGCATTTGTGAATTTGGGAGGAAAGGGCTGGATGATTAAGCAGACCTTTAACATGTCAGCAGGAGGAGGGATTAAGAGCATAGAAACAAGGTTAAATTCCCTTGATATTATTTACACCTGTAATAAAATCTAGTTGAGCTGGTTGTGCCTTTAGCAAAAATATGTCATCTATTAATGAATTCTTTGTAAAGCACTTTGAAAATATTTGTAAAGCCCTGGTTAAGCAACCTCCTTCTATGTGCATGCAGCATGTGGCATGTGCATGTGCTCCTGAGGGTGTCTGTCACAGGCAGCCAGGCCTCTGAGTGCACCTCGGGGCCTTTGCTGCTCCCCATCATTCCCCAGCTCCATTGGTCAACCAAGACTAGGATTAATGGGATAAGCCACCCCTCAGCTATTGCTCCTTACCAAGCACAAGACTGTAAATCACAGCAAAACCCATGCAATGAAGTGCTCTGTGCTCACTCACTGCAGGTTTCTCCTCTGAGGTTCTGTAACCAATGGGGTTTCTTTACCTCACACTGTGTGTGAGCTGTCCTGGGACATTGCAGGGACTGATGGGCATTAATGTGCTTTATTTGAGGTGCTTTAGTTGAGGTTTTGTGAGCATAGGTATTTACATAGTCTCATTGCTGTAACGCTTTACATGTAGCTCGAATAAACAGTATCTCTGACCTCACAAAATGCTTGTGAGGCAGACAAGTAATATTATCTTAACTTTTCAAACACAGAGGCAGACAGTGCTCTGGTCCCAAGGTCAGTCAAGGAGCTTGTAAAGGAGTCAGCAACTCAACCATATCTTACAAAGCCCGTATTTACCTGCAGGCATTGGTGTCTGCACCCAGCAGTGCTCAGCTGCTAATCTGGGTGGGTGATAATGCTGTGAACGCACATGGTGTGCTGCACATGTCCACCAAGCTGCTCCCAGCACTGCCAAGTTTACCTTCCCTAGCACACAAGTGCAGGGCATGGGTGATGGGTGCTCCCCATGCAGTCAAACACATCAAAGTATGAGGCAGGCTTCCATGGGAGAAGGTTTTGGTTGGAGTTTATTTTTTTTCCAAATTATGTAGGAAAGAAGGCTAGAGGGAGAATCATAGTGACCTTAAAAACTATGCATCTTTGTCTTAGTATATGATAAACCCTTTTTCATCTGCCATCTCCTGCTGCAGTTAGGCACTGAAGCAGTTTGCTGCTACTAGAATAAGGCCTTTACCTAGTTCCCATGAAATAAACCACCTACTGCATATTCAGAAATTACAAAGCAAAGCCTTTGGCCCATGAACCTAGTCCTTGGACTAAGTAAAACTACAGTGGACACAAGTACCTTTGTAGCAGAACTTCTCACCCCAAAAGAAACTCCTACCACTATTGCCTCTTCTTTGGGAATACAAAATAAATATTAGAAAGTGATACACTGTTGTGTTTGCTTTGGAAAGTCTTTTAGATAATGGGAATTAGTTTTGAAAACGAGTGCTGTGAGAGGCAGTGGCAAATCATATGAGTGGTTGGAGTTGGAAAAAATGGTAATTAACCTGCTTTGAACCTTATGCATATAACAGTGATTCAATGTCACCACGATAAGCCTGTAGATAACATTTTCTTTAAACAGATCAAAATAGGAAAACTCCTGGATAGTGGATTTATAGATTCTTGGATTACTGGGCAATGTGAGACACAGGCCTGAATCTGGCACAGCGAAAGATATGTTCCTTCCTCAATTACTGATTGCCTGATTTGCAGAGTATATTTTTTATAAATGTGATTTTGAGGGTTCTTTAGTTAGATCAGCAGTCACCCTTACAATTATTATTTGTTGTCAGTGCCAATAATTATGTTTGGTTTCTAGGCTGAGTTTTTTTCACCTTCCAGCCACTGACTTTTGTTGTATCTTTGCTGGACAGGTTGAGAAGTCATTATTGAGATTAACTCTGTAGGTAATGTCAGGCTGTGATTAAGTTACTTTATGCCCTTTTTTAATAATCAAAATAGATTGAAATTCCTGAGTTTCTTATTGTAAGAATTGTTTTTCCCAATTCTTTAATCATACTTTTCATTAAAAAGGAGAAAGATTTTATCCTGCTGTTTAAATACCACTTTCAGCCCCAACCATCCTTTGTAGTATAAATAGATGTGTCTGAATTAGTAGTCGAAGCACCTTTGGTCCCTTTAGAGTTAGTTAAAGTCAGGATAGACAGACACTTGCAGAAGGCAGCTTACATAATAGGAATGACAAAATACAAACAATGCAAAATCATACTTATTATGATCTTGTTTTTAGTATTTGCCCCTTACATTTGTATGTATTTTTTGCATGTTTATTAAAGCCATGGGCATATTTTTACACTGTGAAAATAAATAATGCTTACCATGGTCTCTGAGTCTTCCACTGATTTGTAGGTTATCAAGGAAGTTTCATAACTCTTCCTTGAACATTTTCAATGCATCAACATTTGCCTGACTTGTAGTTATAGAACATTCAGGTCTCAGCTCATCTTTCCCACTGGAGTGATACTCATGTCACAAGAGGACCTTGCTTAGACCTCCAAGGACATGATCTCTTCCACTGCATCACAAGGAGAGGCAGGACAGATGCCTTGCAAGCAGATCTGAGAAAGCTTGGACATCCACTTGGTTTTCAAAAAAAAGGAAAAAAAAAAAAGGGGAAAAAAAAAAAAAAGTGGCTACCACATTAGAATGTGATTATTTTAACCAAACATAGATGTCAGCTTTTAGTCAGATGAATTTCATTCTAGAAATGCCTCTATCTCTCAGCTGACTGTAAGAGGAATGTAGGATGACTAACCCAGAGGTTAAAACTCTCAAAGAGGTGCTGGATGAGAACAGTCCCTGACTCCCAGCCAGTCTTTTGGGAATTGATGACAGAGAATATTGACACTACCTTCCAGAAAGTTCTTTTAAAGACCTTGTATACAAGTCAAATAAACATATAAGGATATTAAAATGTGTAGATTCTAGAGTAGTTTTGGGACACGGAAATTTTAAGAATTACTTAATTACTCTTAGTTGTCTCTATGATACAACTCATATGTATTTTCCAATATACAACAAAAATTACTGTTGGACCTAGCTGTTAACTCTTTTGTTTACTGACAATTCCACAACTTTTATCAAGTAGCAGACTTCTAACATTAGTGACTTTCTTTTAGTCTCAAATTACATAAAACAATATTGTCCTTGAACATCTGTCCATTATTTTTTTATCTTTTGTATATTTAATCAAATTCTCGTCATTCCTTTTGGATTTATATTCATTCAAATCAATGTTTCCTTCCTACTCTTTGAAATTAATGCTTTTATTAAACTTAACTAACTTCATAACTTTTAAATTTTATTAAAGAATTAAAAAAAAATTCCATCTGCATTCCAGTAGAATTTTTTAGTCAGGATCTTCTTTCTCAAAATCAAGACCTAAATCAATCACCCACTTTATTTCTTTATTTGATGATGTCTTTGCAAGCATCTAGCAATACATTTTAGATGGTTTCCTAATTGACATTCACAAGCTTAACGTAAGTTTTCTCTCTTACTTCACTACTTTGTGAGGCTGACCCTTTTAAAGCAGGAAATACATATATTCACCTCTTTGCATTTATCCATTACCATCGTCATTTCAATTGTCCAGTAACAATCAGAAAGAAGTGGTATTGTCATGACACTTCCAGTGAACATGGCTCTATGCAATCTCAGAAAAAAAGACAATGCAGCGAGCTGCATATGTATTTATACACATGTGTGTATATATATAGATATGCAAATATATTTACACACACACATATCAGGGGGTTTATATAGAAAGTATTCATAGACTCACAGAAACATTAAAGTTGGAGAAGATCATTAAGTGCAAGCACCAACCCAGCACTGCCAAGCTAAAACCACCACTAAACCATTACCTTAACTGCCCATTTACATGTTTTTTGAACACTTCCAGGAATGGTGATTCCATCACTTCCTTGAGCAGCCTGTTTCAGTGCTTGATCACCTGTTCAGTAAAGCAATTTTTCCTGATATCTAATCTAAACCTTCCCTGGTGCAACTTGAGGCCATTTCCTCTTATTCTGTTGTTCACTGGGAGAAGAGACTGCCCCCCACCTGCCTTCAGGTAATTGTGGCACTCATATTCAATGATGTTGAATCGATCAACACTGATCTCAGTGGGGCAAGACTTGTCTCAGACTTTAAAATAAAATGTATATTGTGTGCAAATTTATCTGCCTTAGCACACTGCAGAATCCTTCTGGGTCTGACCCAATGGGATTTGGCTCCTGATCGTCTCAGGATACTCTGTTTAAATTTCTACCTTTGGTGTCTCCGTGTGAGCCAGCTCTCTGTGCAAAGGGAGACCCAGAAAATATCAGCAGTGTGTCTAGAGCACAACTCTCCTGACAGGCTGTGAATCTCTGTTTTCATGCAGTTATGTCTGTAATTTCTTTAAAGTAGTTTGGTGCAGCTAAGCTGTGACACAGATCCCATATCTAGATTCAGATATGTAATTCCTTGCATGCCAATTTGGGTCAATAGTTGCTCCATGACCCTTGACAGTCAATATTTGATTTGCACAGAGACCTCAGAATTTGGTTTTATAGCATTGTAAACAGGAAATTTCAGTGCTACTTAATATGCTTAATTTTGAGAAATCCTTTGCATTTAGATAGCATCAAAACATTCGATAATACAAGAGGATTTCTCAAATGATGGGTGAGGTTAGAAATCCAGGTGGCACAGAAGTATCACACACAATGTTCCACGGGGAACAGGGAACAAAGCTGTCCATAAATCTCATAGGATGAAAGGTGCTTATATAAAGGCCACTTAGGTTACTTAACCTATGTGTTACTTTTTTTTTTTTTTTTCACACAGGTATTTCTCCTTTTAACTTTAAGACTAACTTAAAAAAAAAAAAAAAACAAAACCCAAAAAAAACCCCCCAAAAAACCCAGTTTTCCAAAAGCCTCTTTCCTCACAAAATTCAGACTTATATACTTCTCTAATTAGATTAGCAGAACAGGCAAGGAGCTGTGAAGCAAAGTCACTCTCAGGATCTAGGGAGACAAAAACATTTTCACAATAAGTTTTTCATAGTGCATCCACATTTATAAAATTTTGTGCTAAAATACAAATCCCATCCAAATTCCCCCTTCCCTTGCCTGATTTTCTGATTTTGACGAACTTCTCAGGAAGGCTTTGCTGTAGAGATACAGCATGACCAGTTTCAAGAATATTTCTTCCCTTTAGAAAAATTAGTAGATCTTTTGCCATGGTGGAGGCAAAAATTAGCGTGAACTTTGGAATTAGTTGTTTTGTCTCTCAGAATGACTTTCAGTTTAAACTGCTGCTCACTATTACTTCTATAATGCTCAGAAACTCACATATTGGCTTGAAAATGTTGACCTTAGCCACAGTGACCTCAGCCCAAATGATTATTTTTTTCTGGAAATTGATGAACAGTTTTCTTAGAAAATTTTTTGGAGGTCCCTTTTTTTTAATACTCAGATAAGTCCAAAACAGCCTGGGTTTGTAGCTTCAGATTTCACATGCGCAGGGTGCAATCCTGAAGTAGGAATGTACTTTTTTTAGTATTTGAAGAAATTTTATTTTGCAATAGCAGAGTAGCCTGAAAACTTTGGAAATAATAGACTGATTGCTCATGTGGCGTGATTTAGCCGTGGTAGAAAATGACAGGCTAAGTTCTCCCTCCCTGAGTGGTCATGAGTCTTGCTTTATAAATAAGGCTTAGTTTCCTTTTTGCAGAGTCATCTTTCCCACTAAACCTTTCTGCATCCTGTTTTGCTTTAATTCTATGGCAGCATCAGAGGTTATTTCCTTTGTGTTTGCTGTCCATAAGCAACATTGTACTTGGCTTCAGTGTCATTTTGCACATTCTGTGAAGCAGATTTCAGTGGACCTGACTTAGGAAGGACTCTTTCTGTCTTATGGGAGACTTTGAGGTAACTTACTTCTTTTCACTCACCCAGGTTGCACTCAGTCCTGGTCTTCACATCCAGCTGTCACCAACATCACACAAACATGCTTATGGAGACAGGGGGACAGATTTTTTTTTTTAAGACATCCTATAGTGCTTTCTCCTCAAATGCATTAACCAAGAAGTAAACACAAAGATTTCAAATGCTTAAATTTTATTACCAAATAAGTAAATATCAAGCTTTTAAGCATAGACATTAATTAATTAATCCATTATATTTTTTTTATCTTTGGAAATTATATCAGTCTGAGATATAAATCCCTCAGAATCAAAGCTGAGATGGTAGGTTTACAGTTATGCTTCAACTGGTTTGCACTGCTCCAGTGATATCATGACAAGCTGGTTTAATCAATCTGTTATTGCAGGCTGAAAGCTGTTCTGTGTCATTGGAGCAGCACAGAGCTGTCAGGCGTGTGATGAATCTGGCCACAAATCTTAAAACGTACTATTTTTCCCCATTAAAAAGGCTATGTGAGCTGATATGCTGTGTTTAGTTACATAACAGCGAGTATTGACTTGCAGGGCATGGCTGGGAAAAAACCCTTCTTTGTATTGTGTTAGGCAGGCAGTGGGGTCATTCTCCTGGGAAAGAAACTCGACATCTGCCAAGAGGTGAAGTTGGCTGCATGCACGTTGCTTTTGTGGTGCCTGTGAATACACAAAGGGGGAACTGGACACAGGAGGTAAACCTGTCCTGGTGAGGATATGGGCTGCTTGCAGTGCTCTCTGGAGCCGCGTCACGCACCAGTAACGTGGCTTCAAGTTATACACACCACTGCCTCCAGGTTCTTATGGAATCACAGAGAACTTTAAAATAAACAACCATACTTGAGTCTTCCAGTTCTAGCTGGACTGCCCAGTTTACAGTGGCAGCATTCTTCACTTTGTGGGCCATTTAAAACACACTTACTGAGTGCTAATTATTTCCACATTCCTGTCTCTACTATTCTTCTTTTATTTTTTTTAACTTTAAAAAAATTAATTTATTTGTGTTTTTTTTCTCTTTAAATGATTATGGAATGCATTCAGCTTGAGAGATATGTAATTATTTCATTTAAGGAGATGAGTTTTTGTTAATATGTTTATATACCCATGCACATAATTGCAAAAGATACCTGCTTTATTCTACTTTCTCTTCCAGGATAAATTATTCCCCTTTCTTACACAGACAGATCTGCTCTTTCATTAACAATTTGTATATGACATTCATAGCTTTTCTTTTTCTTTACCTATTCCTATACACTTAAAGCAGTGCTACATTCACATGAAGACAAACATATAAATGTCATACCAGACAGTGAGAAGGACTGGTTTGGTAAGTCTTTGGCAAACAGGTTTCCTAATTTCTATCCAAGCTGGCAAATTAATCATATGGATTACTGCTATACAAACCAATGGACTTTCAAATTAGTCTGGGCATAAATAATGCCATTCTATCTTGTGCAGAAGGCTTTGCTGCCAATCTACATTTGCCTTATGTTCCTGGCATGCATACAGGTGATTACGTGGAGTGCAACCCACCTTACACTTTGTACATACGTTCTCTTCCCTGGCAGAGCAGGGTAGGTCCAGATACTAATTGTTAGAAAACTAACAAAATAAAATAAATAGTACTGTGATGACAAGGAGAGGGTGGTGTGACCTTGAAAGGAAACAGATCAGCTTAGTTTGGCTTCAACCGTGAAGGAACCGCACCCTTATTCTTTTATGCTGTGCTGATCACGGTTGTATTTTCGCACTGTACTGAGGTTTTGTTATCAATGGAACTAGTGCTGAATTTTAGTTTTATTATTACTGGATCTGGAATTTGAGTATGTACTGATCTTTCATTCTTGGGCAGTGTAACTTATATTTGGAGGCTGGCAATTCATCTATTTTCCCACAGACTCATACATTAACTTAGAAAATAATGAGAGTTTATGTGAATTCCATTTTTCTCAGGCATTTTTATTCCTGGGAGAGACTTCCATGGGCCAAATTGACATGAAAACTAGATTACCATGATATTTCAGTTCCTTACAGTAAAAGTTCGTATCTTTCAGTACTGTTGACACTGTACACACATCCTTGGGGAATTATGACAAATATAAAAAGAAAACTCCTAAAAATGTACATAAAAACCATAAGAAAGCTGCCATCTAACCTAATTATTCCCCAAGTAAAACTAGAGCAAATTATTTCCCAAATATGTGAATTTTAGGCCACAACTGGGCATGGTGCTGTATTGAGAGGCAAGGTTATTATTCAATTTTGGACATAAAATCACGTCATATATATGAAGAAATTAGTTGAAAAGATCAACAAAAAATCCCTTTGCTCTCATCATATGATGCAAAGCAGTGAAGAATCAGGTGCCAAATTTAGACAAAAGCCACTCTTCCAGTGAAGCTGGTTCCTGAGGTTGGGGTGCAGTGACCCCTCCATGTTTTAATCCTGAAGGAAAGGCTTTCAAAAGCTCTCTCTGCCACCATGCCAAGATGACTGCAGTGGAAGGGAACCACTGCCAAGGTCAGCAGCCCTCTCTGTCTTGCTCCAAAGCCTGCCTCTCCTTCCTGTGCACCTGATGTAGGGATATAATTTTCATAAGTTTTGAGGGTGCTAGGTTTGTCTCCATTGAATAACATGTGGACAAGGCAGACTGAGAAGGTAATTGAGAGTTCAGATCTAAGGTGGCTGCACTGGAGATGCTTCACTCTCCCTTCACTATCAAAGGAGCTCAGGATGTAAATCTAATTCCTTAGCTCCTTCAGGCAGCTGGGTAAAGGTAAGAGGAACTAACATAGGCTCAAATTAAATAGGGGAATGAGGATTAAGGAAGAATTTATACAAAAACCCTAGGGCAACAGTGCATGACTGTAGGATAAATATTCTTCAGCCTGACTAGAGGATCATTTAAACATCTTTATTTTAAGACTCGCATATAAAACGTAATACCATGCCCCTCCAGCCTTTAAATTATGAAAGGATTAACTGGGTCCTAAAAGAACATGATTTCTGTAAGCAAATAGCCAGCATTTCCAGAGATCATTTGTTAAGTAGACACAATGGAAAAGAAGATTTCAAAAACCTTTCTGGAAAGTTATATTGGTAAGAGATGGATTTACTTTCTTCAGCTAGGGCAAACTTAGATGCAGAATGTTAAATGACATTTGTTTTATGACAATGAGCTTCTGGTAAGCCTGTAAAGTCATATATTTCTTTTTTTGGGTCATCAGAAATTATAACTCCTTCATACATTGGTAAAAGCTGCACACTCTTTTAAACTGGGCTATTTAGCTAACTTAAAATTTCACTTCATCGTCTGAAAATATGCTCTTCTGTGCTATTTTTACATTTTTCTGTCTAAGCAGAGATGGATGCAGTTCAGTGGGTGTGGGAGTGCCAGGAGGAGGTATAATTTCTTGCATACATTATGATTTCCCATGTGAAGTTTGCTTAAGATCTTCTATGAGGGAACTTACTTGGGCTATATCATTTGGGTTAATCCTTTTTTTTGGCATTGTGACAGAATTTTGACATTTGTGGACATCAGGTCATTAACCAACCTTACTGCCTTCTTTTTTGGGGCAGCATGCTCTCCCAGCCAGGGCTGTATTGATTCCCTCCTGGGCTTTTGACCGAAGAGATCTGTATAAAATATTAACATTACATTTCTTGTCCAAAAAAAGAACCAAGTAAATTCTTATATTTTCTATAAATAGGATAAAGAAGGAAGGTGCTTTTCTGGTGTGGGAGGGGAATGTAAAATGATACCATGTCTGACCCATTACATCCTCTCTACGCACAGGCATATGCACCTGCATACTGAGCTCTAGCCAATGCTGTGAGCTTTCTGCTCTCGATCTTCAGAGTTTTCCAGTCCTAAAAACCACTATAAAAATATCAAGAGAAGCCTTCCAACACTGACATATATCAGGCTGCAAAATTACTTCTCCCAGGGCATGATGAAAGCCCTGTCATTGATGTGACAAACAATACTAATTATTAACACATGATGTGCACAAATCTGCACATTAAATGATCTGCAAGACATGCCTTCCAGTTCTCACACAGAGGCATGGATGGAGAGCTGGGCCCAGGGCCTAGAGAGCAAACCTCTTCTTAATAAAGAATTTACAGTCAAGTTCATCTCTTCTGGCTGGGTCCACAGATACTATATAGCTCCCCCAGCATTTAGTTACAACTAGAAAAAACACTGGAAAATACTGTCTGGAAGACAATGTAGGTAGGGCCAAAGAAATGACCTATTACTTTACAAGGGGATTTTTTTCAGAGACACAAAGTTAGGTGTTCAACCTGCACTGAAATCCAATGAAACCTGAACATCTAACTCCACTGGGTTTTTGAAAATACTTTCTCTTGGCCATGCCAGGGTTAGCATGTGGGAAGTCTCTGCAGGAAATGTCTGTGAATGAGATCAGAACTCAACCATAAAACAGTGACAAAATCATCTGGTGCACACAAAGCTGTTCTCAGTGATGAGTATTTAACTTCATTATTTCTGTGTTTATTACATTTTCCCCCCTTGTGTTGTTTCTGCTTTATCGGCAGTTTTTATTTTGATTTGTATTTTTTTATAATTTACTTTGCTAGTTCTCAGTCTATTTACAGAGGACAAAAGAATGTAAAACAGTAGAATAATAGTGTTTATTTTCACAAATTTGGACTGATCAAATAACTTATAAGTCCCAAAGTGGAACCATTTTTGAGGTAGGTTAGGTCATCTCAAGTGTGGGGAAACAAACAGAAATATCCTATTCTTTGCTATTGTTTATTGTATTTATGTCACTTGAGAGTTTTAACAAGACCACATATATAAAACATTTGTTCTTGCTTTCTGCATTATTCAGAGTTTTCTTAAGGCTCTTTGGTGTTTTTTTTTCCCTGTGATGTTGCTATGCTTTAGTGACTTTCTCAACTAATTGAGCAGAAAAGTTAGAAATGGCTTCTAGGAATGACCAGAGGTGCTGAAAAGGTCTTGTCCTCTGTTTATGCACTGATAAACCTTGGTCCAGCAGAGAGGAGCCACCAACCAAGAGTCTGATGTTGCAGTCCCATCAAATCCACAATTGGTTTTCACACTGCCTTGATTTTTGCCAGGAGGTCCAAATGTGGGTATCTAGAGCTACATCTGTCCACCTAAACACAGTATTTCAAAATCTAATAGCAATCATGGATGTGCTGTTTCTCTAATATGCAATTTAAAGCACTTTCAAGACAACTGGCAGGAAAGTTGGAAAATAAAGGCAAAGGGAGCAGCTTGCCTCAAAGAGTCTCCTCTGAGCCACTCACTTTGCTCATAGCTTTGGATATCCACAGTCCTGCTGGAGGACAATGTAGCTTATTAACCCAGGATAACATAAAATCACTGCCTATTTGAAAAGACAAACCTGAAAAATGAAGTAGTTCAGCAGCTGCGACTTAGGCTGTTGAATTCTACTGCTGTGACATCCAAGTGTTGGCAGCATGAGTGATCAGAGTCCTGAGGCTATTTCAACATGAGCATTTGACAACTACATAGCTGAAATTTACTGTTCATTATTCTTCTGGAAAAAAGAAAATCAGGCTTAAATTGAAAGTCTTTTAAAAAGTGCTGAATTCTTAGAAACTATCATTAATTTTTGAAGGAGCTGCTCGGTGCTCAATTGCTTTAGAATAATTACATTTCTGTCTGTGGCCTCAGCAGCCCAACTTGATGGACAGTTTTGTTACAGAAGCTTTAAGCATACTAGAAACTGCAAAAGAAAAAAAAAAAGGCACCTTCTGAGTATTTTCTTAAGGTCATGCCTGAAAAATGCTTGTGTTGGAAGAATAAACAAAATCTTAATAATGACCTCAAAAAAGTTGGGAATGGCAAACAAAAGGTTTTGTTTGAGGATGTCATTGTTCACTCCTGTCTCCTTTTTCTCTCCTATTTTGTGAAAGATCCTTAGCATTGACACTGCTGAAGAGCAGCCCACTACTCACTGCTGCTCCTACAGGCAAATGATAATGACTGGCTGGTATCTATCCTACTTAGGGCCAGACCTCTCTATAACATATTGCTCTCAGATATCATTCAAAAGGCCCCAAAAAAGTGCCAGAGAGTAAATTGGCTATCAGGTGTCACAGACAATAGAGGTGCAGAACTCTCCTTCAGTTCTTGGAGCTCTTTAGGAGTGGAGACCCATCTGATGCTGTCCCTGAGCTCCCTGTGTGCAGCAGTGTGGGATCCCAGCTCCTCCAGCCCTTCCCACTCATGGTCTTGGAAAGGTGATTATCACCTGCATGTTTGAAGGCTGCTGCCCCCACCTGGTAGGCAGAAATGAAGGACGTCGAAGCTATGTGGGACAGGTCTTTCCTGACTGCTCAATTTGGTGATCAACAAGGTAAGAGGATGGTAGAGGAAGGACAGGAACTCCAGACACAGCACTGTGACTCCAGAGCACAGGCAGCCATACCTTTTGATAGCACCAGAAAAGATTTTGGTCTGTTTGGGTGGTGTAAAGCTGTGTTGTGGTTTCAGTCAAACAAAGGTAGGGGACTGGACAAGGGAGTTTCAAGCACAGGAGTATGCTGAGATACCTGGATGATGCAAGACTGATTTTTGCATTCTTTCCAGAGCTATAGAAAGCTCTCTCCTGGAAAGCAGGAGAGCAGTGAAGAAGCAGCAGGGTGACAGTTGCTGTTTCGGGCTGCTCTTGGGACGGTGTGTCCACATGCACTACCTCTCATTCCCTCTGTAGTGAAAGCAGTGGCTTAATTTAACCTTTAATGAGCAATTCTGTCACCTGATTTAGAAAGAATAAATCACTGTTTCCAGAAACAGCAACACCATAGGCTAAATACAGTTGAAGTACAATTCAGCTGATGCCAGTAGCATGAATATGGCTCAGTATGTCATCTCTTGGTTTGGCCCACAGAGTCAGTGTGGTGAATGTTATGATTTTATTTTCTTAATATAATCCTTGGTACCTCTGTAAGAAAGACTGCAACATTTCGATCTGGAAAAAATCTGTATTTGTATAAACATGGGGATATTATTGTGTGTATTAAAGTGTTCACAGGGTATTATCCCACACTCCATCTCATATTTAGTTTGGACATTGCTACATCTTGGAAAATGGGAAAACTTCCAGATAATTCCTTTACCTTGAAATATCAGCAAACATAAGGGTATTTTGAGCTTATCCCCTGCTAAAAAATGAACAAGTAGCATTCATGGTTGCAAGCCAGAAGAGAATCTCTCTTCAAATAATGCAAAATGAGCTAAGTTAAAAGCATAAGTAGTTTCAGGCACAAAGGTGAAAAGTAGTTCTTAAAGGGCTCTTTTTATCTTGGAGGAAAGTAAATCCACTCAATTAATGGCCATTCACTCCCATTCAATACAGCCATTTCATGTATTAGTGATGTATGGTACAAGATTGTGGTTTGTTTCTAAAGAAATTAATAATATATTGTACCCACCATTTCTCCTGGATTTTGAGAAGAAATGGAGATTGGAGCAGTATCTCCAAGTTTCTATGCAGTTTACTGAAGGAAGTAGATATCTGCATGTACACATTGTCACCACTGACCTGAGGAGAAGAATGAATTTAATACCAAGCTTTTTTAGCAGCAGAATACTTTCCAGTCTGGATGTCATAAACTTTATGATGGAGGGATGAGACAATTGCAGAAATGGCAGGAGAACAAGCTGAGGGATAATAACAATGAGAGTGGAAGAATGGGAAAAGCAGGAAAATTAGTGAGTGAAAAAAAACCTACTGGTGGAAAGAGCAGTTCTTATCAGACACGAGAAGTTACTTCCAGAACTGAAATGCAGGCACTGACAACAGCATGAGTAGCAGGGGAAAGTTGGATCCCCTGTCCCAAGGGAGAAAACAAATAGCAAAAATAAAAAAAAAAAAAAGAAAAAAAAAAGAAAAAAAAAAAGCTGGAAAGCAACAAGAGGGAATGGAGAGGGCAAAGCATAACTTTTCTTCCAAGTTAAAATGTTTCCAGATTGTTCTGATATTTAAAAATATTTAGAAAGAAGATTTCCCAGATCCCAATGCAATCCCAGAGCCTCCTGAAATGTCAAGTCCCCTGGTTGGCTTTTTTCATCAGTTAATTTTTTTCTGCCTAATTTTGTTCTAATTAGTTAAATGCTCTGCCTTGTATTCCTGGCTAGGCCACTTTCTAACACTGATAACTGCTCAGTGGGAAGGCAAGAAAAAGATCTTCGTGCCTCCAGTTACTCTCATGGCATGAGACATGTAATTTATTTGTAGATACCAGACTTAGCAGATGCTGATGATAGCAGCAGAGAATGTTCTAAACTGTGAGACCCACTAAAACCTGGAAAGGAAGGGACTACTTTTCTTCATTCAGCAATTGCTACCCAAGCCATCTGCCTCCCTGATATAATCAGTTATCATCTGCATGGGTAAACTAAAGGATTGCAGTGCTGTCCATCAGTTAAGGTCCCTTCCTAAAGAGTGAATCTGGCCAGAGACTTGTACTGAAAGCTGCAGTTTGTTAACATGGGCGACAGGAGCAGAGTCCCAATGCAGTGTGATGCTGCCACATTACTCCCTTCTGTGGCACAAAGCGTGGAGCCCGGGGATATCATTGCTGTCCTAGTCTAATGAGGCTCATATTTTTGTCAGCCTACATTTTTATTCAGACACATTGGTACATTTGACTCTGTTACATCAACAAGGACCAGGGACCAAGCTAAGCAGTCTCAACTCCCTCACCATTCATGTTGCTTAGCAGTTAGCTCTCTCCCTGGCTTTGGTTTTGGTACTACTCTGGATAGTTCTCTCCAAGGCAAGCTCTGAACAGTGTATGCCACATCACTTGGCTTTATGCCACAGGATTCACCACTAGCGTTTGTTTAGGCAATATTATAGACACACCCTGCTATTCCCAGTATAGAGCCTTGTTCATGCAACAAGGAGCATTCCTAAAAACCCTGGGTATTTATGGGGCAAAAGTAAAGGTCCTCAATGTTTCATTTTAATTCATGAGATTCCATCCTTTTCTGAGACTTTTTTGTCCCTATTCCAATCAAGGGTAGGTTTCCCAGGACAGAGTAGCCTGGGGTGGCATCCAATGCCAATTGGACCATGAGCATTATTCCCATGTGGCTTCACCCCCAGGGCTTCTTCTCAGAGTGTTGCAATCCCACGGAAAAGAGCCCAGAGCAAAGTCAGGACAGTGCTGCTTTCTTTATCAGTGCATCATCAGAGTCTTCCTCAGCTGATCCAACAGGAGACATGCAAAAGCCTGCAGTTCTGAGCAGGCAACACTTCAGCCTGATCAGGGGTGCCGCACAAATGAGCAGTCTTGTTGGATCTTTCTCTCAAGACAGTTTTGCTTGAGCTGGACAAGTGGTCCCAAAATTAGGACTGTCTGCAAAAACGTGTGTCAGATGTGAAATCATCAGCTTGTGCAATTGCTGTTGTATGTGCCATAGCTCTCTGCCTACAAATACAAGGCAGCAAGCAAGCCTTGAGCCCAGAGTAATATCAAAGCCAAAACATGCAAGCAAAAAGAGCCAGAATCCATAACTTAGGCAATAATTGTCTTTTCTGCTCACAAGCAGTGTTTTACAGAGTGCTACAAAAACAGCACAAAAAGGCACTAGGTCTAAGCCAAAGTCCAGACAGCACTGCACCAGGTTATATTGCCAAGTCTGCTTCCTTGTGAGGGTCAGCACACAGCAACATTCACTCCCTGAGGCTGCCACACAGCTGCAGCTGCAGAGGAGCTGTACCCCAGCACTAAAGCTGAATTTTAAAAAAAAGTTATCTCTAGGGCCTTCTACTAGATTTTAAATACAAACTATCACAGACAGAGTTCTACCTGAAGAGGGTTGGTTGGTCAGTCACGCTGACTGAAATAGCATAATTGAACTATTTAGGCCAAAAATCTCTTACTGCAGACTTGTTGTGAGTCTGCAAATAGTCTCTCAGTGGCCCCGAGTTCTATGAACCATCCATCCTACCAATCTCTGAGCTGCTAAAATTGAAATGCAAGTACGTTCTTGCACCCAAACAAGCTCCTTTGGAAAAACAGTAAATGAGTTTGCAAAATCAGTGACAAATTAGTTCTACCTTTTTGTGAGGATGATCTCAAGTCTTATCAGGGAGGTAAACTCTTCAACAGTTCTATTTGCAGCCAGGCTGTAAGAGGACGGAATTTTCCTGCTGTGGATCTGTTCTGTCTGCATTTCACTGCAGTTTAGTTTGCTGATCTTCCTATGTCCCACCTAGGTCTTGAAACAATCTCTTCTTGACTTGACCTTAGCACAGGTCGTACAGAGTGTACTTGCTTTATGAGGACAGAATGTTTGTGAACTGTTATTTAACAGAGACACAAACAAAATCCTCAGGCCCTGATACACACTGCCCCTTTATCCGTAAATTAGCAAAATTTCAAGCTGGATCCAGACACCAGTTTTGCAATTGAGCTGTAACTGTGTCATCAGTCATTGCCTTCATGGTTTTGTAAAAACTCCATCATGTCCAAAGGTGATTAGGGGACTGAAACATCTTTTGTATGAGGAAAGGCTGAGGGATCTGGGGCTCTTTAGCCTGCAGAAAACTGAGAGGGGACCTTACCAATGTCTATCAGTGTCTGAAGGAAGGGTGTCAAGAGGATGGAGCCAGGCTCTTCTTGCTGGTGCTGAACAAGAAGACACAAAGCAATGGGCAGAAACTGGAAGTTCCACCTAAACATGAGGAAGAACTTCTTTACTGTGTGGGTGAGCAAGCACTGGAAAAGGCTGCCCAGAGAGGTTGCGGAGCCTCCCTCACTTTGGAGATATCCGAAAGCTGCCTGGACACAATCCTGAGTGACATGCTTTAGGGGATGCTGCTTAAGGAACGAGCTTGGATGAGATGACCGCCAATTGTCCCTTTAAACCTTAATTAGCTGTCTCCCTGGGCGGCCATCCCGCCTGCTGCTGGGGCACTGGCAGCCGCCCCTACAGTCGTCCACTGCAGGGATGACAGGACACAGGGTACACCCGGGATGTTGTGTGTGTGTGCCTGAGCATGTGTGCATTTTTTCACTCTTCTGGTATCACTGTGCTCATAATTAAACGATTTCTTTTTAGGAAGACTTTGCACTTAATACACAGTTCTGCACATCGACTTACGCACAGGTCAATCCACCTCCCAGCAAGTTTACAAAACGCTGCAGCCGGCCTGCAAACACTCCAACCACAGGAGACAGGCTTCTAAGTGTGTGAGGAGGCCACACCAATTAAGACAGGAAACAGCGCTTGACATTCTCCAGGGGCTCAGGAGAAGCAGGATGACACGAAAACCAGAAGGCACAGGGTGGAGCGAGCGGAAGGAGATGTCACTGCCGCCACAGGCGGGGAGCAAACTGCGACATGACCATTAATTCCGAGCTGCTCCGCGTAGCCTCCTTGCCCTACGCTGAAACCTCTCACCACCACGCCGAGAATCAGCCCAGTCGTGCAGACATCCCAAGATCCGTAGGGCTGCGATTCCCAGCACACCAAGTACAGAAACACAGCTTCGTACGGGCACCTAAGTGCCCGCGCCGCCACGAGTGTGGGACAGGACACGGAACATACACGGGACACACGAAGGGGACACATGCGGGACACATTCGGGACGGGCACGGGACACACGGACGGGACACCCAAGGGCACGGGGGACACACACGGGGGACAGAAGGGACACACACATGGGGACACACACATGGGGACACACACACATGAGGACACACAAGGGGGGGACACGGACACCCTCAGCCGCGGCCCCCCCTTTCCCCCTTGCCGCGGCTCGCGCCACCCCCGGCCCCGGCCGCTCCCCGGCGGCCGCGGATTGGCTGCGGGCCTCACGCGAGCGGCGCGCGCGCGGGGCGGGGGAAGAGCGGCTGTGCCCGGGAGTAACCCCGGCGCGCGCAGCGCCCCGCGCGACCTCTTCCCCCCGGGCCCGGCGGTGACGCGGCGGCCGCGCGCGCCCCGCGCCCCCTCCCGTCCCGTCCCTTCCCCTCCGCGCGCGCGCTGCAAAGATGGCGGCGCTGAGCAAGTCCATCCCCCACAGCTGCTACGAGATCGGGCACACCTGGCACCCGAAGTGCTCCTGGGCTGTGCTGCACGTCACCCAGAGCGCCCTGGCAGAGTCCCTCCGCATCTACGGCACCCTCTACCTGGTGGGTGTGTGCGTGTGTATGTGCGGCAGCCCGGCCCAAGGCGGGGGCTGGCCTGAGACAAGGGCAGGAGGGGTATCAGAGAGAGGGGAGCCTGGCCTTGGTTTTGGTTGGATATTAGGGCGCAGGGGGCAGCCCGGTCTGGAGTGGAAGGGGGCTGTAAAGGACGTAGTGGGAGCCTGGCCTGAGCGGAGGGGGAAGGGCGTAGGGGTGTTTTTGGGGAGGGCACAAGCGGTGCCATGGCGAGGAGAGCCCGGCTTGGGGTGGCAGGGAAGGACATAAGGCATCTTAGTGAAGCTCGTCTAGAGTGGGGGGAGAGGGTTATGGTCGGAGGCAAAGAGCAGGAGACAAGTCAAGAGGTCAGGAGACAGGTCAAGCCTGACCCTGGAGTGAAGGGAAAGAATTGCAAATAGTATGGTTTGGTGTGGAGTCTGGTGCTGGGGAGGAGAGGGATGGTGGTGGGGCTGTTTGGTGTAAGGGCTGGAGGGTTGTGTGGTGCGGGGAACCTGGTGTTTGAGCGGGGAAAGGCATGACAGGGACAATATGTTGAATCTGGGCCAAGTAGGGCAGAGGAGAGACATAGGGGGTGGTGGCATCTGGAGGCATAACATATTGGAAGAGGATTGCTGCTGGTGGGTAGAGAGGCATGGGCACATGCCAGAACATCGTATTTTTGTCATCTTCCAATACCGATGATACCTGAATATAAAGCCTTAGTGTTTGCCTGGGAGGCTAGCATTGTGTCTTTGGCAGTAGCAAGTGTAATGCACGTGTGTTGTGGACGCCTTTGTAATCAGTGCTGTAAGATCAAGGAGATTCCATTGCATAATGAAGCAAGACTGAAAAAAATTATGGAGTCTAAAGGAGTCTGAGTATTCAGAGAGTATCCTACAGGCGAAGTATCTTAGTGTGAGTGTGCAATTAGTGGTGGTTATATCACCTCAGTTGCAGCTGGCACATTTCCAGCAAATTAGGGTGTAGATAGAAGAGCTGGGATGTGTTTGCATCACCTGTGTAAACATACCCTGAAAGCCAATCTAAGTTGGAATCGCTGCAGGTGAGCGTGTCTGTCCCCACCTCCCTGCTTCTCCTCCCATAGTGGTACCTGGGGGAATGAGGAGTGAGCTGGCCACTGAACTGGCCCCAGGCTAACTTGATGGAAAGAAGCACAAGTCATCGTTGAGTCTGTACCAATGGTGGTGCAACAAAATTATTAATCTATGTAATAAAGAGAAGGAAAGGAGTGAGACAGCAGCGTCCTGGACATAATTTGGTTAAGCTCCCATTGAAGGTTTCTTGAGTGAAAATTATGATGCCATATATATATAGATATATATATACACATTTATATGATAAAACAGTGACTAGTAGCAGTGTGAACCTAAGGAGTTGTCATGTCTGACGGTGAACATTTTCACTCTGAACTACCACAGACAGTGGTGGGAGCAGTGAGCTGTATCATGAAACTAATACAAAGAACATTCTCTCTTCTCCTCTTCCTTTAACCAGTACTATCTTCTTTAGATCTATTTTCTATCTAGTTTGCTCTGTAGGAGCATACATACTTGTACCAGCAGAGCATGGTTCTGAATTAAGCCATGAGAGGTGTAATGGTGTTCTTTCAAGTCTGGCTAAATTATAAAGCAGCTTAAACAGTTCTGTAATTAAATCAAAAATCCCCAACAGCCAAACCTGGTTAAGAGATTTCCTGCTCATAGCTCTGTTATGGTTCACTCAGTTGTGCAGTCATGGGTTGGGGGAAAGGTCCCACTTTTTATTTATTTGAAAAGAAAAACCTAAAAATGAAAAAAATTTCCTGACCTGTTTTGCATTGTGACCTTGTAAACAGTGACATCTTGTCACAAACCCAAAGTGAGGTGAGAACCTTCTCAACCAGTGTCCTGCTATATTGTAAAACCTCTGCCTCACTTTTTGCACTGTCTTCTTTGCTGTTCAGTTTAGTTTCTCTTAGGTTTTTGTTGATAGTGTTTAACTTGACCTGCCGGAGTAATCTAAAGCTGAGCTGCTCTCAGATTCTGTCTAAAGAGAGAGGAAGCTCTTGCAAGTCTCTGCTCCCAGACACATAACTGTACTTTTTCTTTGTGTGATTCTGGACCTCATCTCTCCATGAGCTAACCCAGAAGAGGTTACTTACCCCACTTTTAGCTGGGGTTGTTTTCAGATGCAGTAATGAATTGAATTTGATTATAAAGCAGGATTTGATGAGCACCAGAACCAGAGTAAGGTAAAGAGGAAAAGGGTGCAATGTGGGCTGCAGAGGAGGAAGCAGAAGCGTTGCAAGTTAAATAGCCTGGCAGGGAAAGAACAGTCTTGGATTAAGAGACTTGTCACAAAAGTAATTCTTTGCTGGACTTACAGCTGTTCTTGAAAACCTTTTAATTGTAAATGAAATACCACATTTGTACAGCAGAAATGTTCAGGTTCACATAAGAGAATGGATTTAAATAATTTTGTCTTTATAGTTACATCAATGTGTGTTCAGTATGTTTCTGGTCCTTTGTAGAGCTCAGCAACAAAAAATACACTTCATTTTTCTATGTCAAGCCTGTAAAATGGCTTCTGATTGTTCCTCCTGTTGCTACAAGCTAATAACTAAGGAAAGGAGATGAAAGAGTTTCCTTTCACAAAAGCTTGTGTACAAACAATGAGAATGAATAGATGAGAATAAATAGCTAGAGGTTGTTCTGTGAGAGAACATGGTTAGGGACAGTTACAATCCAGAGTCCAAACTCATAACAGCTTCACCCCACATCTCTTAAATGCTTTGTTTCTCTTTAGTCTGTGGGAGACTGGTGGAGCTGAATTAAGTGGTGTTAGGAAGTGAAATGTTGGCTGTCAGTAAATGACTGTATAGAGTCTTTGCTTTTAAGTAGTGGTGTTCTCTTTGTTTAATTGTTTGTTTTTTTTTTCTTCTCTTCTTAGTAATTGTGCTTGAGTATTTTTTTAGTTGGAAAAAATACAGCCTTGAGACACGATACTTGCACTGCCTTCATTTTTGCTCCAGTACAAATGGATTACTTTAGTGAAAATGGCTTCACATCTAAATTGAATTGTTCCTCCCCATATGAAGTGGCTGACAGGAATGCCTGCTTTATAATTAAGGCTGCTTGTGTTTTCACAAACTGAATATCCCCATATGCAAGTCTTATGAGACCCACATTAAAAAAAAAGTTGCTTAGTATCTATACCTAACAAAGAATCCATAAACAATCTTTCATAAACCTTGTAATTATGCTTTTTGAAAACTATTTGCCTTGATATCTTGACACTTCAATGAAAAAGTCCTTCCTCAGAATTTGCTGTATTTTCTTCCATTTGTACTTTGTTTTTACATTAGTCAAAGCTAAACAGAATGAGAAAGTGTCATCTTGTATTTTCAAAGATGGAGAAGTCAGACTTCTAGAAATTCACAGAGGTGAGGAAAAGAAAATTATTTAACAGGGAAATTGCATGAAGTTGGGAAAAGGTGGATTATTGGCTTTGAGTTGTCTCAGCTTCCATTTCCAAGATTCTGTTGATTTCACATGGGTAAAGTGCTATTCATCACATGCATTAGAGCAAAGTCCTCTGTTTCTTGGGGGCTTGTACGTTTTAGACATTTGTTTGCTGATAGTGCAGAGTAGATAAATATGCTCAGTCATTTTTATGAAGTCTTTGTAGTGTATCAGAGATAACCTGATCAGGTAGCATTTTCACCTAATCTAAATAAGGTAAAAATTGTTTGTGTGCTACTTTGTAGTAGCAATTCTAGAACTCATTCTTCTAACCTTTTGCCTGTGGGATGGCAAGAGTCAGTCATGCCAAACCTTTCCTTTCTCTTAGTCTGATTGTGTACTCTCTTCACCTAATTTAAGACAGGCTCCCTCTCTCACTTTCCAACCTGACTTTGGTCCTGCCCTTTTCCCTTTCAAACACAGGTCTTCCTCTCCCCACCTACATTTCCTGCCCATCCTTCCCTGCACCAACCCCTTCCTCCCCTATATCTGCTGCCTTTCTTTCCTGCTGCTAAAGGGCACAGCCAGAGCACAGCTTGAGCAGTGGCCCAAGCTGATTCTTGGCTTACTCCTGTCTCTGACTCCAGACACCTCTCCCACACAGATCTGCTGGCATAAAGGAGAGGAGCAGCAGGCCTAGGGCAGTGTGGGTGCCAGCGGGTTTGTTTCAGATGTCCTCTGCACTGAGTGATGGTTCAGCCAACTCTTTAGAACAGATGTAACCAGAGTCTGCTGCTCCAGTAGAGATTTTAATGATCCTCAGCACTTGCCCTATTTTATTGATTTTTTTTCTTTATTAATTTATTGTCATACTTTTTTCATGGTAATTTTCTTACTTTTGATTCTCATTTTGGTTTCACTTTTAATATTTCTTCATACTTGTGCCATATCTGGTTCTTCCTATGCCTAGAATAATCTTTAGGTTTTTAGATGCCAATTGCTTCTTTCTGTGTCAGAAGGATTTTTTTTCCTACTTAGGATTCATGTGCTGTTGTCTTCCTGAGCCCTGTTTGACCCATCAGTAACTGTATTCTGTATCCTAATCTCCATTCTTTATGCTGTAACCTCTGTAGGAATAGGATAGCATTGTATATCTTATTGTCAGAGACACGAATGCTGTCAGCTATTGTATGAAGTGTTTTTCCTTCCTCTGCAATATCAGTGGCAGGGACATTGGTATGAGTGCAGCGTGGGCCAGGGAGCTGCAGTGCAAGCAGCATGTTACAGCTGGCAGGTCACTTCGCAGGTAAATCACTCTTTGACTGGAGGCAAGGACAGCAAGAACAACTCTTCTCTTATTGTGCTAATGAATTATTTTGAAAACGGTTATAAGTGGGACAGCATCCCCAGCCAAAGATCAAACTGAAGTGTGAGTCTCACATCACTTTCCTCCTGGCTGTATGCACATTGCTGTAGGATTGGGCCAGAGGTCATTCCCAAGGATGGATGGTGCACATTGGCTGTGCTGCTGCTGCTTCACGTTTGCTTTGCAAGCAGCTTCCCTTGGGAGAGCTGTTTGAGCTGGTCCTGAGCAAAGGTGGAGAGCCAGCAGCTAACACTAAAGTGGATCTTCTCTTATCTGCCAGCATAGATAGAGTTAAAATATATCATCTTCCTGAGGTGTGCAAGAAGGCTGCACTGCCCAGACTGTATTCTAAAATACTCTGGAATTACTGGGTATATTAAAATGTGATTTTTCCTTGTATGTGCTGCAGACCATTGTGTGTTTAGAAGTAGGGTGGGGAGACTAGGGAGGAACTGTGTTGCTGTGGAATATGCTTCTGGATGCCAGTTTGGATCTCTGGGTTAGGCTGTCAGCAATCTTTCTTCTGTCTGATCCAGTACCTAGAGTTAATGTGATGGTGATACGTGATTGCCTTCTTTTGGATATCTGTTCATTTTAGAACTGTGCAGTGTCCTGTGTCTCTCTGCTATGTTATAAATGACATGTAGGTCACTGTCTTCTTGTCTTTACATTCTTCTGGAAGCTGGGTTAAATATGACTAAAATTAGCCTAGATGTTACTAAAGTAAGAATCTGTGACTTCTTCATTCCAGGTTGTGATCATTTCACTCTGTTCAGGTGGCTTTTGGGCCATGCTATAAAAGTTATTTCATAAATTGAAAATAAACAAAAAGAATCTTTTGCTGAGATATGCTGAAGATTTAAAAATAGTCATATAATAAATTCAGGTGAACTGAAAAATTTATGCTCAAAGATGTGAGGGGTAACCAGGAGCCTGCATCACGGTAATGTTGGAAATCAGGGAATGCCTCAGCCTTGGCTGACTGAGCAAAGATCTTGGTAAAGACACTACAAATACTGAGAACTAGCAGGGACTGTTTATCAAGGAATAAATCTGTTCTCTTAAGTTGGTACAGCTTTACAGTAGAGTGCAAGAATTTCAGGGTGGGAGGACAATCCTTGAAAATTATGCTGAGTTAGACATTTTCAGAGGAATGAAATACAGTCTCCAGCTCATTTTAGTAGAAGGAAAACAAATAGTAACGATAAGTTGTCATGGAATGAGAGTGATTCCAGACTGGAAGGTAATTTAGATGTCATTCAAAGAATGTGAGTACTGTTTGTTTCTTTTTTTTCAGTTGGTTGAGTGATATGGAAAATTTTAAAAAATCCAGATCAAAGCAACTCAACCCACTGATGGTGATCCTCATATAGCATCTCGCATGAGGCACAGCAACTCAGAGCAAGAGGCACACATTATTCCACAGAGTATTGCAGGATTTGAGTTATGAAACTAAACAATCTGGAAGTCAGGTTTTGTAATCTGTGAAATCAGGAAGGGATGAGCTAATTGAGGAAAATGAAATCTGTGTGTTTCAGAGGACGCACGAGAAAGAAGTTGCTTATTTGAACAAGTGTCTTTCAAAACCCAAGTGTTACCTGAGGGCATTTTGAGATTCAGTTACTCCAAAGCACTTAAAAATAATTTTTATAAAACAAAAGAGTAATTTTGTAAAATTTGTAAAAACTTGCACATGGTTCTAAAAGAACATATAAATAATTGAATATAATTATGAAAGAAATCTGACATTTATTTGTAGCATTGCCCACCATTTGAGTAATCTGAGGTATTTTTTTACCTGTTTTAAATACTGGAGATTGCTTGCCTTTAGCATGTGACTTAATTTATAAATTTTTCCTTGGGTTTTTAATGACTTGCAGCATATGGAATATATAAACCATGTGCACAGTTGTATTGGCAATCTCTAATTTTGCGTTTTAAAGGTACCTCAACGTGTCAGATAGTTGTGCTTGTATATGCTATTGAACTCTGATTTCCTAAGGATTTGGCTAAGTGTCTGAATATTTCTATAGGGTTTTAAAATTTTTTTGTTTTTCTTTTCCTGTTTTTCTTTAATAAAATTTTGTTATGATGTGGTTGATTTCAGCTGAAAGTTGTGAAGGAATGAGAGATGGAAGTGCTTGTTTCCATTTTCCATCAGTCAGTGTAGTATGTGTTGTCTAATTCCACGAAATTTTGTTGGAGGGGTAGTCCTTGAAGTCATACACTTTGTACAAACTTAGGACATGGTTAAGGAGGGAGGATGAAGGAGGGAGAGACATAAATGTTGTACACAGGACAGCAGAGTTGGCAGAAAGCCTGTGGTGTTTTTAGGCTGCTGTGTAACCTGTCCAACTGTACACTGATCAACCAGTTAGTACATTCATTAAATCAAACCATCCTTTGTGTGCAGTGCCTTTTGTGGAATCTGTAGTTCAGGAGTATAGGTGAGGATTAAGGATACTGGAGGTGAAGCTGAGGTTATTGTGGTTGGATGATGAAAACTTGTAGGCGTTACATGACACATAATGAAAATAATCAGTCCTGGCTGGTGCCTCAAATCATGCTTAGGTTTGAGTCTTGTGCTCCTTTTCTGCTGGAACACCAATAGCCTAGCTCTAATCTTGTAGTAGACTATGTAGCTATGCTTTAGGGGTGGCGTTGGAATTGTGTATAGTCTTTCCATGGTTAGGGCACAGTAAATAGATTCAGATTTTTTTAGATCAGTGGGGATTAACATTTGCCTATATAGACTAAATTAAAAAGAAAAAGGACTCAAGTAATGATATTCCACAAACTGAGGTATCCTGAAACTGGTGCACTGTTTTTTTTTTTATTACATTTTTTATGGAGAGTGGAAATGCAGTTGTGTGAATTCTTTAGTTAATGCTAGAAAATGTTTTTTTTTTCTGTCTGTTTCTTTATTAATACTGACCAGGGTTTTTTTTCAATGCATCTGTTAGCATCTTTATGGAGATGATTATTTTGCCAAGGGAGTACCTACTGGATGTCCTGATGCCCTCTCCTTCCATTCTTTTTGCTGTTGGCATCCAGTAATAAGCCTTGACCAGTGCATTTATTGTAAGAATTTGGTTTTCATCACAATGTTCTTTCAGCTGATTGAGGTGTATCCCACTGGGAGCCATGAACCTCTGCATTCAGATTTCATATTTCTGCACTTTAATAATACTTCTCTGAAATGTGTGGCACTGATAGGGACAGCAAAATTGTATCCAGAAATATCTGGTATTTTTTCCATATAGTCACATCACTGGTAGCTGAAGAGTAGAAGAACTTTATAGTCTGCTCTTGCCTGCTTTCAGCCCTTTAGCTTTATTGTTGTCTATAAAGCAGTTAGAAATGTAAGCTTTTATAAGCTTTTTTTTTTTTTTTTTTTGTATGTGTGTGTGCATGAAGCTCTATTGCTCTCACACATGACCAATTTTCTTTGGAATGGTTTGTGTGTTATTGTTTCTGGTTCTTTTCTGTTTTTCATTTGGGAGTAGGATAGTAAAGAGAAGGGAAAGCAGAAATTTACATTAATCTAAAGCTTCCTGAAGACATTACAGAAATAAATTTTTTAATTGGATTTGACATTAATTTATAAGATAATTAATCTTTCATGCACTTACACTTTGGTCTGAGGGAGCAAGGCTTCACGCTTAGGTATAATGGCTGTGTTCTTAAAACAAAAAAAAAATAGTTTTTTGTTCCAGTGTTCATGTCCTTCCTGCAATATGCTAGAAATAGCTGAGTGGGTAGCAGCTAGTTATCTGGCATTTAGACTACGTTAAGGCTTTCCTTCAGCAGAAAGATTATCTGGATTGCATTATTGCCTAACTCATTATGCTCAAAGCAGTCTTGACACTGGATTAAGTAATGTGTAAATCTGTTTTCAGAGGTCTGTTCATGCATGAATTTCTTCTTAATCCTTAGTTCAGGCTTCATTTTGGAAACAAGATTTTGGCAGAAGTTTTCCCATGGTTCATTTTAGTAGAATCCTCAGCCTATCTCTGATTCTAAAACATCCTTGCTATTCATTGGACAATGTTTGGGAAGAGTATCTCCCTCTCACAGCCAAGACTTTGAGATGTGCTGGCAGTATGGATTTGATAGGATATCTTTCTTCTCATCTGCGCTTGCAGTATGAAGCTTGCTCTGTTTGGAATTTCTCTAAGCATTGACCAAAAACTGTCCAGTTTTGAGACTCCTGGGGAGATCAATGCAGATAAAAATGATAGTAGAATGAAAAATTGTCTCATATATAGTATACTCAAAGTATACTTCCATGGAGTATACTTATAAATTGTCTCATATATAGTATACTCAAAGTATACTTCCATGGAGTAGTAAGAGCACACAGGCTGAAGGGACCCTGGGAGACCTTGAAGTTGCTTGAGGACTTTTCTAGTTAAGTTTCAAGGGTCTCCAGGGGTGGAGAGTCCACAGTCATTTTCAGTAACCTCCTCCAATATTCAGCCACCCTCAAATGGAAACTTTTCTTTAGGTCTAACCAGAGTTTCCCATACTTGAGCTTGTCTGTTGCCTCTTGTCTTAGCCCTGGGTTACCTCTGAGACAAGCCTGGTTTGCTACATTTTCTTGTTAGCTAATTGCACAATTTCTATGGACAAAAAAAATCTTGAGGACCTTTAGTGTTTGAGTCATTAAATAAGCTGTTCTTTATAGTACCTTGGACATACATTAAACTGAACAAAAAAAATGTTTATTCTTCAGATTGAGCCTGTTGTCTGCTATAGACAGTTTTCTAGGTAATATACCAGTTCTGTGAAATATGTTAGGAATCTGTTGTTCTCCCAGCAGATGGGGAACATTTTTTGAGGACTTGCAGTTATTTAATTAAAGTAGAAGTCCTTTAAAAATACATCACCACTTCACAGACACTGTGTTAGGTGTGTATTTGGATTACTTTAGTGATATTCTGACCAGAATTATGTGATTTTCCAATTGTCTTAAGGATACAACTCTGTAGATATATCAACAGCGTAAAAGTTTTGATATCTGGCAGACAGTGTTTCTGACAATTATGGCCAACGTTAACGAGCTAATAAAATTCCTCCTGTACTTCCTATTTCATATTGCTTGATGTATTTCCTGGTATAAATATTGTAACGGCTGGAACAAGTCCAAAGCAAATCTTTGTGGTATTGTCCATAAAGTTTAATAGGCTTTGTTTTACTACTTAAGTGGGCACGCCTCATTTTCCATTTTTCTGTTTCTTTACCATGTGCAAAAAGTGCCTAACTGAATTAAAGTTTGTCCTCCATTTTTTTTTCTTTCCTTCTCCCTCAGATTGCAGCTATTCTCAGGAAACGAAGACTTGACTATTATTTGTACAAACTGCTACCTGAGATCTTGCAGTCAACTTCCTTTCTGACAGCAAATGGGTCCTTGTATATTGCTTGCTTTTGCATTCTAAGGTTGGTATACTATCCTAAAAATGAAATGTAATAAAGCTATTTTTGTGCAACTTTTCAATTTGTATAATAATTTTTCTCTTTTTGTAATAGGCTTGTTTGTAATGCTTTGAAATAAGAAAAGCTACAGCAATCATCTTGATTTCTGGTTTTACCATTTGAATATGAAGCTTTACTTTTTAAAAATTCTTCTCATTTTTGTAATCTTTTAAATGAGTAAGCAAGTCAAACTTTACTTCTTTTTCTCTGTTTCACAGATTCAAAATACATTGTTGCAGGAAATTGAAGTAGATGCTAGAGGGGAATTAAAAAGGCCTAATCTTTCCTAGAAATAATTGATGTAATTTGATATTGGCTTCTATTTTCCTGATGCAGTGGCTGTGATAACTTTTAATTATACTGAATTTAGTTCAGCCATCCAAGTTTGTACTTTTCCTTACCATCATAAATGAAGGAAATCCAAGCCTCTGGGATTCTGTAAGATACAGACTTGCTCTGAAAAATGAGCATAAACGGCATCTCTGTATTCTGTTTCCAGCATATATTTCAAGTAACTATCAGGATAGTTAAAAATTAAATTTGCTTTTTATTAATATGATGATGCATTTATTGTAAGAGATGTTATACATAGACACGTAAAGCCTACAGTAGCTATGAATGTTTGAAAGTTAACTCACAGCATATTCACGAACCCCTCTAAAAGATAAACACCTTATGCCCTACTTCTAAATCAGTTTTGAGGCCTCTCAACTTTCCTTCAAAGGTGGAGGAGAAGGCAGAGAAGAAGAGGAGCAGGCTGAGGAGCCACAGAATGCTTTTCAAGTAAATAATTCTCAAAGTTTAAAGTGAATCTATAAGTAATGAGCTCTAAAGAATATGATGTTTTCTAGCAATCTAGGTTGTATCAATATCGATTTATCTTTATTTCTCTGAACTACAGAGTGCTGTTCCTTATTCTGCTATGTATTTGCCTATAAATCTGCAGTGCTTTATTCCAATGCTGCAGTTAAATGTTATTCTCTAAATTAAGCTGGTATGGTTTTAAGTTGTATGGTTTTCAGCAGTTCCTCTTACAGAGGATATTAGCCATCTAGCAGATCTGTGACTGTGCTGGTCAGTGAAGTAGGTAAGAGATTAGTGTCTTACTCTGGCATGGCATCACTTTCACCTGTGTGAGCATAGCAGTCTAAGCTGTTCTGACCTCCAGAGCAGCATGACCAGATGCAGACTGGGTAATGGAAATGCTGCCTAGCTCAGGTGCCCTCCAAGTCTCCTTGAAGCATTGTTTAGGTTGACCTAGGTCAAAACAATGTAAAGGACAATTCCAATAATTAAATGTGACAAGAAACAGATGTAAGCACTTATTCTGCTGTTCATACAGCTGTGCTACACAGTAACCGACCAACATCTTGGGGGGTGTATGTGCTTTTTCTCTTGCAAAGGGATGCCCCTGAGGAGCAAACAGCTGCAGCAGAATCCTTGCTGGCAATCTCTGCACACTGCCCACCACCTGCAATTGCAGGACTAAAAAGTCATTGGCTAGTGCTGACTGAAACTGGTGAACTGAAATCACTAATAAAGGCATAACAAGTGTTTAAGGCAGCCATGGTAATGGTGCCTGTTGAAGTACATGAATGTCCAAATATAGTGAGAATTTTGCAGCTTTTTTGTCCAAAATGAAATTCAGAGCCTCAGCAATTAAGTGATTAGGATATGTAAGAGCTATTAAATGACATTTCAGAAAACAATGGATAATATGATTGTTAGAGAAGAGATACTTTCCAAACTTGTATCCTTTGAAGAATGAGTACATATCTGGTGATGATCCACTTGGTAAATTTTTCACGTATTCCCAAGTGCCTGTGACAAGAATGGTTGCTAGGACTTGCCAAGAAGAAAGGTCTTCTGTCTTCCAGGAATTAGTAATATGCAAATAGTTAATATATATGAAACAAAACAAGGCATAAATAATTGGTTTGCATAGTAGAAATAAGTTGTCAGTGAAGTTCCTGTTATGTCCTTTATTTTGGATATACCTAAGGAATCTGGAAGAGGTGCTGAACACTAGTGTGAGAGATTGTGTAAAATTATTTAGGGTATGGAAATCTAAAACTGACTCTCATCCGTTTCAGAAAGATCTGCTGATTAAAATCACTTATGAAATTTGATAGAGAAAAGTGCAAAGTAAAAAAGCAGCTCTGTCCTTACTCAGGAATGAGCTTTAAACTAGCTGCTGTTTATCAGGAAGGTGTTTGACGATCATTATGGGTAGGTTCTTTCAGCAAGTCACTTCAGCACTTGAATATGGTCAAGGAGCTGAGTGAGTGGTGTTTGGAGGAAAAATGAGACCACACCAGGAAGCTGAATGAATACATGACACCTTTACAAACTGAGCTCTCTATGCCTTTTTGAGAGTTTCTCCTAAGATCATAATGTTGAAAAGTCATTCACTTGAAATGTACTTAATATCTTGTATTTAATATACTTGTCTTGCAGCTTGAGGCATATAAGCTTGCTTCTCTCACCTGCTCTTGGGTAGTTGATGGAGGATGGAAATGTGAAACTTCAGTCCTTTATTTTTAACCAATTTGTGTATTTTTTAATGTTTATGTTTTCTTAATGTTTTGATTGAAGTTATATTATTCTTTGAACTTAGTGCTGTGTGATACAGTGTACTTCCTTCAGTAGCCCCTGAGTGCAAGAGTAATGGGGTACATGATTATTTAGGCCAGAAACATTTTAAACTGTCAAAGAAATGCCAGTACCTCTGGTTCTACATAACTGGCCTGAATATTTCTGGATGTGATATGCAACCATGGAAAGAGATTGTTTGAGACTGTGAAGATCTAGATGTTCTTCATCTGGTTCTAGATAGTGATGACAGATTGGATGTGATAGATTTGTACTATAGGATATATGCTGCAATTTTTATATCTGTTTTTGCTTGAAAGGTACATTATAGCAACAGCACTAACTCAGAAGAAGAATTGTCCAGCAAGCCCTGTGCAGTTGATTGCTCTTACCCTCCTGGAGTTCTAGACCAAAGCAATGGAGTAAGGGTTTATAGCTGGACATGTTAACTCGTATTTACGGTAGCTTCTTCCTTTCAGCTTGGAAAAACTACCAAAATTGAAACTAATGAAAATATTCTCAAGGGTGTAAAAATGCAGGCAAGAATGTGGAAGTAAAATTATTTCAGGCATTGTTTAATACTCTTACCATTTCACAGGTGGGTAAAATGTTGAAAATATCTAAAACCAATATCAGCAGTGACTTAGACAGTAGATAGATGTTCTTGTTTTAGAAGAGGTTGCCAAGCTAACTTGACTGACTTTCTTTTAGCTCCTATTTTTTTTTTTGTGTGGTGAATTAGGGTCTCTTGGCAGAGCAGTGAGGATGATGATCTCTGTTAAGGATGTGTGACAGTCCAGCTGGGGGTTGTAATCTCTTCCATTGGTGAGATCCAGCAGACTACATCTGTCTGGGCTTCAGATGGAAGTGCTGGGTTCCTGTGTTGACAGGCATTGCATCTGTTAAGGGAAAGGTGTGATTTTTAGGTTTATGGTTCAATTACATGTAAAACCTCATGAAGGCATGGTTCTGTTAGTCTATCAACTAGAGTAATTAAGTTTGTCCATGTACAGCTTGTAGATTGAGGAGTTAGGTTCATGACCTGAAAGAACTCCTAGTTCCTACTCGAATTTCTATCCACAGAACATATGAAAATAACCATGCAAGTAATAACAAAACCTAATTTTCATTTACTTTAGGAGAAGTTTGAAAGTTTCAGTTAGTGACTGTGCATTTTTATTTCCACTGGACTTTATTATATAAAATGCGTTACTGTTGTTTCCGAAATCTTGTCAAACCAAACATGCAAGCATTTGTAAAAGGATTCTAAACCATGCCAAAAGAACAAATTACTGTTTCTTTCCCACAGAAAAGGCATTTGTTCTGTTACTTAACAGGTGTGTCTGGTAAGATGTGTTCATACTTATTAAGATGCTTAAAATGACTTCCCTGAAACTTCATACAGTAATTACTTTCTGAGAGAGTCCTAATAATGAACTTTATCTCCTGCAGCATTTGGCATTGTCATCCTGAGAAATTATCCTTTTGCAGCCGTGGGAATGAGCAGTGTGTGTAATTGCCATTACATCACTTGCTGCTGATACACTGGCTCTCTTTTCACTTACGAACATAAGCTGGCATTGCTCGCTGGTAATGTTATTTTTGCAGAAGTATGAGATGAAGCTGCTCACGCCTTTGACGGCAAGAATGAAAGTGAGCTAATCAGATGGTGTTGGTTAATTATCTTCGTTCTCTCTTCTGTCATCAACATGAAATTTTTGTCTAAGAAAGTGTCCTCTTCTACCCTGTATGTGTTTGCAATTTTGTTTGTTTATTTGTTTGCTGTGTTTTTAGAAGAGTAGACTCCATTGTAATGCTTTGTTTTCTCACTGATAGTGCTTGTCAGCTGAGCAGCATTGGTATAATTGAAGTATGTTTATTATCATGCTACCAAATGTCACAACTCTGGCTCTTGTTTGCCTATGATTGGCCTGAATAAGTCTGAAGGTGTAGGTCTCCTGAGCAGACCAAACATGGTGGGTGACATTGTGTCTGACATGCAGTTTGGCTTTCTTCCTTTAATAATGACCAATCTATAGAAAGATTTTCTTAGATATTGCCATTTATGTAACTCTTTTTTTTTTCCAATTCTTATTGTTTGAAGTAATTTTGGTAATTGAAATTGTATGAACTCTAAAAGAAATCCAGATCTAGCTGCCAAAAATGAGAGTTTCCCAGCTTAATAGGACTGGGAATTCACTGCTGCTTCCACTTGTAATGTAGAGACTGATTCCTTGGCATACTGTAAATGTGTATTTTGCTGTTTTTCGAATCAGTGGGTTGTTTGGAGTGCAGTATGTATTATAATTACTTGATTTGATTTCTGTCTTACCTGACTGCATCGCTAACATTCCAAAAGGCAGATCTTCCTGAGCATCTTACTTGTATTTGGACAAGTAGCAAATAGATGAGTGGCTATAAGGTCTTCTAGAAGATTTTTTTTGTAATTAGTAACTGCAACTTTTCAAAAATATGTATTGGAAGACACTGATTTCCTGGAAGAAAAGTAGCCACTTAAATTAAATGAATACATTAATGAACTGTTTCAGGTATTTATGAAACACTTTGGGAAATCCTTTGAGAATTATCCAGTTGTAAAAATACAATGGTTAGTGTTTATTTGTAAGTACAGATTAATATAAGAATACAAAATTAATAAATCATTCATAATTTTATAATGCAGGTAACATACAGTGTGGTGCATGAATTTGCATATAATATGTATCTACATTACTTTTTCAGGAAGATACTTGGAAAATTCTACTTTTGGTCTCCGGGCTTTGGTGCAGCCTTACCTGCTTCTTACATGGCTATTCTCATTGAAAGGAAAAGCAGGTAGGGTTTGTGTTTACGGATTTTCAGCTTAATATAATAATGTTTCTTGTTTTGGTTGTTTGATGATTGACATTTGACAGTTCAGTGGGCTTATTTCAGAGTGCTGGAAATGTAGTTAATCTGAAATTAGTCTTTTGCAAACTTAAATTTAAATCTAGAAAGCTACAGTGGAAAAACTTTATGAACATTCAGTTTCCTGTTTGTGGTTTGTCTTGTTTTATGTGCAATTGCATTGCTCAGTATTGCCTGATAAAGCTTGGTTGCTTAGGGCTTCCTGATGAAACTATGGTTTTGTTCTTGTTTGTTTTTTAGCATATAATTTGAGCAATGTTTGTAATTAGTCACAGAGAAGGAGAATGCTGATGACTTGAGTTAACAACGTGACATTAGTTAATATGGAGGAATTACAGGATGTTGTGGAGAAAACTCTGGATGACTTGAAATAATTCAGATTGGATGAAATGTAGTGGTACAGAAAGCAAAGCCTTTCACTTAAGGAGAGGTGCTGAAGCTCATCTATCAGAGGAAGTTCATTATGAAAGTATTAAGAGAGGGAAGAAAACTTTAATCCAAGGATAGCCCAAAGCTGCCATTTGTAATGTGCCCAGGAAGATGGCAGATGAAATCCTGGCATGTAAGGTTTTATTGTTGGAAATTCAACTTATGTTGGTAGCTTGTATAAATAGTGTCAGCTACAATGCTTTCTTAATTTACTGTGGAATGAGATATTTTAAGCACCTAGTTAGTAAGTTTAATTTAAAGAAGAGAAGGTAAAAGGGTAAAACATTACTCATTTTAAAAAGATACTGTAGGAGGTACTAGAGGTGGTGTGAATGCACTTTTTTTTTTACTGTGGATGTCTGAAACTTCCTTAAGCAGTCATTTAAAAATAATGGCAAATATGTATCATTATGTTGTTGACTTACTGTCAGGCCCCATTCTGGAACTTCAACTGTGGAGTAAGCAAATCCCATGCCAAGTTTTATGTATGTCAGAGTTCTGTCCTTTCAAAAACAATGGCTCTATTGCATTCTTTTAAAGAGTTAGGACATGTAAGAGTTTCTAGAAATATGGGAGCACTTCTAAATCACTTTCTTTAATGTAATTATAGAGAAAATAATCATAATCAAGTTACCAAATAATCATAATCACGTTACCAAGTAAGTTAATTATCTTTTTCATGTCCTCTCTAGCTGACTGATTTTCATCTTGCAGTAATTACTTTTGAGATTGGATATGTTTTAGTAGAACTTTGTATAGTTACTTAGACTTCAGCACTGCTGTTGGCATCGGAGTATCATTTTGGGGTGAGAGCAAATGCATTTTCTCCCATTTATAAGTGGTAACATGGGCTTAACTTTTCCTACAAACTTGTTACAATGTGAGTCATTTCTGTGCCAGGCTTCTAATATTTTTAGGAAATGTTAAAGATGAAGAAATCAGGCTGGTTGTCAATCTGTGACATTCTTGTACCTTTTAGAATATATATGGGTGGAGAGTTGAAACTGCTTATGAGCCCAAACCTGTACAAGGTTTTTGTATAACAGCAAAACAACTATGAGAAAATTGAAAAGCTACACTTTTTAAGAGTAATAAAAAGAGCAAGCAAGCAAATTTTATGTTAAATTGGTTTTTCTAGACTTCTTTTTGGCAATGTATGAAAGCTCTGACATGTTAGCAGGATTCTGTTCAGCCTGAAATTTGAAAGAAATGGAAGTTGAAATAGAGGTATGTGGAAATGACAAAAGTATACTTGTACAGTATGTATGCAATGAATGATGATAGACTACTTAATTTCTGTGGGGTTATTCCCCTTTCTGTCATAATCCATGATGTATGACCCAAGATATTTTGCCTAAAAATTCACATTATGTTGGATCAGTTAAAGGAAAGAAGGAAATCTTGCTATTGCAGTATAACACATATATGAAAATGTGCGTTCATTGTTCTTAACAAAAGAAATCGTTAAAGGAAGTCAAGAGGTGTTTGAAAGTTAAGGGTTTTTTAAAATATTAAGTAGTTTGATATGTTCTCAGCTGGCAACTGTGTATAATGTGCAAAATGCTGCTGCTGACAGTGAAATATGACTTTCTGATTTCACATCTGTTTGCCTGTTAGCTTCTCTTACAGGCAAAATCAAATTTTAATAGACTTACAGTCCCTTAGGAAACTGATGTTTCACATGGAGACACAGGGGCATTTTCAGTTATTTGCTGAGCAGCATAGAACAAATTGTAGTGAAAAATCAGGGAAGTGGGAAAAAGTCCTGATTTAAGTTCATAAACCTATCTCTAGCCCTTCAAATTGCTACTAGCAGCTGGCAGTAACATTGAACTTAATCACTTAATCTCTTCCCAAGTGGATACCCTATTTTAAGTACCTCACTGGCATTTGCTTGTCCAGTGTCCTTGTCAGTCCTAAACTTGGGAACAGGAGGCTTATAAATCAGATTTTCTTCCAAGTGTTGCTGTTCATGTGTGCCAGCCTTCTTCCATCAATTAATGTGGAAGAATGGGAAAAAGAGATTGTTAGCTTGGCTAGGCGCATTGTAGTCTGAGGAGGAACATGTTTTTCTAATGTGTTACAGAATTAGTTTGATTGTAGATTTTATCTGTGTTATGTGTAATTACAGATTTGCAGGACACTGGCAGTGAGAAGGGGTGGTGACATTCCACAGAAACTTCAAACAGACTCAGGAAATGCTCTGCACTATATTATTCTCCTACAGGTCTATAAAGATATAAATGGTGCATTAATATGTACATATGTGTTCTGTGTGGTGACCATAAAATATAGTTGTCATATCCATAAATGTTCTGTGAGATTATTGGAAGAGAACTGGTCACATTATAATGATTAAGTAATGTTTTGATAAAAATTATTTCTTGGATAAGAATTGGATTTGGATACATAAACATGGAGATTATGAATCTACACATTGCAAGCACATATTCTATGCCTTTTGTTCCTTACTCCAGTAGGACGAACTAAGAATTTTCCACTTTTACTGGTGCTCTCAAGCTTTCTGGATTGCCTGTTAGGGTTAGGAGGAAGCATTTTTACAGGCTCTAATTTGTTTTAATTGTCAATATTTTAGTAATTCTTCATGTTTATATTGTCATAATAGCTATGGCTAAATAATACTAAGCAAGCTTCTAATAGGTGCAGTTGCATGATTAGTTGCAGGATTATACTTAAAAGAATATAATGTTTTTTGCAGTTTCACCTGTTTTGCATCTATTAAAGAAAAGTGTGCAATTCTTTTGTCACAGAATTCAGTTTTGTACTATTAGACACTAAAGGCTATGTTAATTGTCTCTACAAAAATAGAGATGATTAAGTTATTTTAATTTTATTGAGCTTCCTTAGGAAATCATTGCATTCATTTTATTAACCTTTGTATGGAGTTGTTTAACCATACAATCCTTGCTCCTACAGGTGTTGTTTCCAATTGATGATAAGAAACAATTTTATTTATAATTTTTTAAAAAACATATTTTGCTTACGTCTTTTGGCTTCTGTTTTTAATTCCAAGTTACAGTCTCTTGTTATTTCTTTCAACATCTATTAAATGTTATCACCAAGAATTGACCATATAGTAAGGAGGAGATATGCGGCTTGGAGCCGAAGACCTGGCACTGCCTCAGTCTAGAAGTACTGAAACTGTTAGAAAGCAAGGAAGTAACTGAATATACTTGTTAAAATTGTTGTGAATCAACTGTTGAAATGTGATTTGGGACTTGGCTGAAGCCAGCCTGTTGCTGGAAATCTGATTAGATCAGTACCTTGCTGACTTCTAAGACAAAGAAGTACCATAGCTTGGTGGAGAACCTGTATTTAAGTCCTCTGTGATTACTTTCTAGGAGAAAATTGTGTACTCTTAAGTGTTTTGTAAATGTGCTGATATTTCAAAACCACTTTTAGTTGTGTTTTGCTAGTAGTTGAATGGCAAACTTCATTTTATTGGACTCCTGCTCAAGAAATAATGTATTAATGAATTTCAGTAACAATAAAGCTTTAAGAGGGGACACAGTTTCAGTTTCAATTAAATTAATTGTCTTTTTCCCTGGCTGTTTTGGATTCCCCCCCCCCCCGCCTTTTGTAACTAATTAAGCTAGGGAAAGTTCAAGTACAGCCACCTAAATTTTCTGTGGCATTTGTGAAGGGACACTTTTGGGGTTGCCCCTGCTCCCCCCTTAGGCTGCATTAATGTTTACATACTGCCTGTTAACATTATAGCGGCGCCTGTCTCGTTGCTGCAGTTACGACTCTGTCACTGATGGTATTATAAAACTTGAGATTTAGGGCTTTTATAATTTGGTTGTAAAATCTTGCTCTGGGCAAGTATTTGTAATATGTTTTTAGTTGAAAACTTTGGGCGTTTTTCATAAAGAAAAAATCAGTATGCTGGACTCTTAGAAAAATATTTAAAGCACATGCATTTAAAAAGTGAAGCAGTGCAACAGTGCATGTTGTAGAGGACATCTATATATACACACATATTTAGTGTTCTTGGAAACAAAAATATTACTGTGCGTTGCTTGGAAAAGTGACAGAAACATTTGTGTGAGAACAATGTGGAATTTTTACACTATGTTTGTTCTGATGAAACATTCAGTGCTGTTAGGATTATTTGCTTGCCATAAATGTCATTAGTCTAAACATTATAAAAGAGGTATATGTCAGCACAATAATGGTAAAAAGTATACGCTTTAAAGAAAGAAATGAATTTTGCAACTTTGTAACATTCAAATACAATTTTGTTGATATATATTTCTTTATTAGTAGTATTTAGACTTGAGGTGACAATCTCCTTTCTCAAAAATGTTTTGTGGTTATTGAGTTTGACATATTTTAGGGAACAGCTAAATCACCATTTTGATGGAGTGAGTAATCAAAACAAGTGAACAAACTCTTTTAACACAGCAAATATTTTTGCAACCTCCAGTTGTACTTGGTAGAGGTAAGAAACTGAGAAAGCAAGCTATGTTGAGGGGTGGTTTTTTACATATTCTTTGCATTGTATGAAAAAACTCTGGAGTTTGGATCACTGGCATGAGTATTTTGTGGTGTAATCTGGTAAGAAGAGCTAGCAGGGAAACAAATTTTTTGGAATTGTATTCCTCTAGGATGATTATTGCTGTGGAATATGGAGCCAGGCTGTAGAAGTTACTGGGAAAGCTTTCTGTATCTAAACCAAAATATGTTAAATTCCATTGTACTTCAGCAACTGCCTTGGTGAGAATCAGTGTTTTGAGGATTTATGTTTTTATAGTAACAGTGTATAAAGATTTGAACATGTTTTGCTGCATGCTTGGAGGGCTACTACTGTGCTGTAGTTATAGAACCATTTCATAAAATGTTTTGGATTGGAAGGAACCTAAAAGCTCCACGCCTGCCATGGACAGGGACACTTCCCGCAAAAACAGATTGCTTTAACAGTTATAAGAAGAAGGGAGAAATGATCATTCAAGGCTGGGAGTGCAGAAGTCAATCTGAAAGATACTGTGATGGTGGCAACATTGTGACTAGCAGGTAGCTCAGGATAAGCAACTCTTGGGATATTTTTCATGAAAAATAGGCCAGTATTTTAAACTGCAAAAATTGATGCTCTCTCTGAGCTATATCCCTTGCAGTCATAACTTTGTTGATATATTCAGAGAATTTTCTGTTTGTCTTACTATTATTGAATCATGTGTTAATTTTAGAAACAGTTTCTGGAGTTTTTTTAACTGTTCAGTTAATTCAATATTAATAAAGTCAGTTTTTAAGAACTGTCTTTTCTAAGTGCAGGAGCAGGCAATTACAGCATATTGTAAGTCCAGCAAATGGGCCAGAAGACCAGTTTGGCTCAACAGTGAACTCCTTGTGGAGCTCAAGAGGAAAAGGAAACTGTGTGATCTCTGGAAGCAAGGTCAGGCATCATAGAAAGAGTACAGAGCTGTGGTTTCCATATGCAGGGAGAAGATTTGAAAGGCCAAAAACTCCATTAGAATTGATACTGGTCAGTGCTGTATCTGACAACAGGGAAGGGCTTTTTAAAGTATATTAATAGCAAGGAAAAGTCTAAGGAAAACACATTGATACTTGCTGAAGGTGGTCACCTGACTAATACAGATGTAGAAAGAGCAGATACTGTTTTTGCTTCCATCTTTAATGACATTGATAGACCTTGGACTGCTCAGTTCTTTGATTTGGAGGGCCACGTGTGCCAGTACAATCCATTTGAAGACCCTGAAATTGTAAGGAGCCAGTTGTATCCGCTGGGTGTTCACAAGTCCATGGACCCTGATGGGATTCATGCTGGAGTTCTGAAGGAGCTATTGGATGTTGCAAAAGGACCCCTCTCAAAGTTATTTTATGTACTGGGAGGGTCTGAGGGAAGACCCAATAAGCTATAGACCTGTTGGTCTAACCTCAGTTTCTGGAAACATTCTGAAGATTATTCTGGTAATACTGAAAGGCATTTAATGGAACATCATGATTATCAGGCACAGTTAACATGAATTCACAAAGTGCAATTCCTGTTTAGCTTATTTGATGTCCTTCTGTAACCAGGTCATCTGGTGGATGAGTGAAAGGCTGTTGTTTAAATTGTAGCCATATTGTGAGGCTGTCCGGTGTGAAGGAGAAAGGATGTCCTCTGTGGGTCATAGAAAGATGCTGTGTTACTGGTGTGCTATAAACTGTCTGCTCCATTTGTAAAGGTAACTGCAGAGTAAAATTTGCTTTATTTATATGAACTGCAGAAACCATGTGTTTTATTGTGTGAGAAAGATCTCTCCTGTATGATATTCTTAATTATTCCTGTTGTAAATCTATCCTTCATTCCTGCCGTTTACTCCTTGTGATTCTGTGTATGCACATAAGATACAGGTATAATCCTTTTACTTCTGGATAAAAGAAGTGGTTGCACTCATCACTTGGACTTCCCTAACTATCTGAAATGTGCATTTCTATTTGATACTGGTCATTTCTTTCCCACCAGTTGCATTATTCACCATTCTGTGTCTCATTGCAATCTAGATAACTGTCTTAAACTAGATGTCATCCACTTGAGACGGCAGAAGTTTGGCAAGGCAAATTCTGTACTTGTGAACAGATCAGGAAAGTTTATTGGGAATCAGTGGCTACAGTTCCATACATGGGTAGTCAGTCAGTCCAGGTTATAAACGATCCAGGATTCTGAAAAACTTTACTGTTTCTGCATAAGTATTCATGAATGCTGTAAAAATTTGGTTCAGCTTTCTTGTGTGGTAGCTGAAGTCTTACACAAGATGAAAAGCAGCAGAGCAGCTACAGCTTTATAGCTGACAATTCATTTTCAAAGCTACAACAGGCAGACAGGGAAGAATACTGGAAGCCTCCATGTGAACTACATACCTGTGTTTCTGGAGACACTAGAGAATGCATTGCAGCATCTGGATGATCTGTAGAGACTGGGTTTCTTTTCTCTCTGTGTTGTTAGAGTCAGGCCTGAGATGGATCATGCAGGACTATTTGGTTGCAGTTGCTCAGTGTCCTCCAGATCTTTTGAGTTTCAGAAGGATTTATCAGTACAGGCTCAGCATCAGCTGCGTGGCTGCTTCATGAATGTAAAGACATCTCAGGCAGCACCTATTAAACTCTGGTCTACTCTATCATTGCACGTGGGGCCAGCCTGGGTGAACAAAGGGCAGTGCTAAGGTCAAGCAGCAAGCTCTGATAGATCCCAGGTGAATGTGCAAATACCTTCCTCTCTATCTGCATGGCTCCATGTGTAGTTGACACTTGATTCTGGTTAAAGTCTGATTTTTAAAAATTATTTCAAGAGCACTTTTGGCAAAACTGTTTCTGAAATGTTAACTTTGTAGGCTGAAAACTTAAGTAAAAATTATTTAGTCATCTAAATAGTAGTATATTTTTGTATTCTTTGTTTTTCATCATTAACCATAAAAAAACACACCAAAATTTGTAAAACTTATAGTCCTGTTGAAATGCTGACAGATAAAATGTTAAAATTCAGACTGCTGCTGAACATTGGACTATTCTGTTAGTCTGACTTGAATTCAAATGGCTCAAATAGTGGATTAATTACTCTGTCCTGTCGGCTCAGCACTAGCATCCAGGACACACTCATTTGGACTTCCTTGGCTTAAGCAAACACCTAATACATCTTCTGTGTCTGAATGCTTGTGTGTAACATGTAGCTCCCAGAGGGGGAATAATAAATACTCTACTAGTATAGAATAAACTAAAGGTGCTGCTTAGGGTGAGCTGGCTTGAGTGCTGACATTTACCTGGCGAGATAATATCCATGCCTAGCATGCCTCTAGTGTGATGGCTGGAAGTCTTGGAGGGAACTTTTCAGTGCTGTGTTCCTCAGGTCTGCTTGGGAAGGATATTGCTTTCAGATACTATAGATGAGAGCAGTTTAAGTATTTGTTTCCATGCAAGCCACACCTATAAACCCTCTATAAAAGAACTGACTTTTCTGGAGCCTTGTTCCCAAGGATCTAAGGTTGTTGTTAGCTCCTGCAGCAGGAAAGTGTGAAGTTAGAGACTTAGAATGGTAATGATTTGCTATATTTAATCAGGTAGAGCTTTTCTGTGGCAAAGATTACAGCAGTATTCTTAGGTCAGACATCTTACTTCCCCTTCCTGCCCTTTCCCCTCCACATCCTGGGACAGAAAATGGCATGTATTTATTTCCTTTGGTAAGGAAATACAGCACTGTGTGTTGTAGTGTTTCTTGTAATCTAATGACCTCCATTCCAGATTGAATCTTTTTTGATAAAGTGCATGGCATTAAAACATTCTCCTAAAGACAGTCTGTCTGAGAAGCAGGAACAAACAGTGTCCATGGTATTAAAGGCAAGCCTGGTATTAAACAGGTCTCATGAATTTGGGCCAGTACCGGTTATCACAATCCAGACTGCTCCAGCTTTGGTGAAAGACTGAAACAATATGGACTGTCTGGTAGTACAGCATAATTTGGTCTACGTGAAGGAATTTATATGGGCTCCATCTTGCTGCTTCAGTAACGTGTTTTTCCTTTTAAGCTCTTTGGTGTCAGTTATTCGTTCCTTCTGAGCAATGAACTGAGGAACTTGCAAAAATGTTCCAGTATCAACTGTTGGCAGTTTGGATGTTTGAGCTTAATGCCAGAAAATAGTAGGTTCAAACTGGACTTGGCAATAGCTTATTTCTGTCTTTGGTAGGTGAAACATCTCATTGACAGCTGTCTGTAGTATCTGGCCCAGTTCATCATCCAGTACTGACGTCCTGCCAGCAACTGGCTTCTCAGTCAATAGAGATGTATTGAAATGACACTCAGTCAAAATTTTAGTGTGGTTTGCTTGCCTTTCTAGGGAAGGTTCACTTTGATTTCTGATGTTGCTGTTCCTTGGGACCCCCATTACAGACGTAGGCACATTCTTAATAGCATTTTTCTGTCTTCTGAGTGGTTAAATTAATAGTTCCTTACTGGATTTAAAGCCTGTTTTTAAAATTATTTAATAGGCTGTCATTAGAGGGTCTAAAGAGAGGGCAGAAAAAACAAATGTCGCTGTATGTTGACAAGTCTAACTCCATACACTACTTCCCTTTGAAGTGCTAGTCTGCTGTTTCTGAATACAAGGGCATTTAGAAGTTAGTCACACTGTTTGAAAAGCTTCAGCAGTTACTTGTTGGAGTTAGATTGATTTGTCAACTCTAATAGCTTTCTTTTTTCTACAAATTGCTTCAGGTGCTTTGTAAACAGTATAATCCTATCACAAATGTAATGTTAAAACATTACTACTTTAAAGAGAAAATTAGTGCTAAACATGCAAACACTACAATAGCTATTAGTGTAACAGACTTGGAAAAACATTATCAGGCTGCTTAAGTCTTTTGAAATAGATGAAATAACTGATGATTTGAGTAGCTTTTATCAAAAAACTTATGTTGTGGAATGGACTGTCTCAAACTGGGCACAGAATATAAATTAAAAAGGGAATGCCAGCCATTCCAAGGGACTTCTAGGGGAGCTTCTGGAACTGCTTCTTGCTGAGCTGCTGTGAGCTGGCTTTGGGATATGCAGGTAGGGTGTGGTTGAAGGGCTCTCAACTTGAGAAGGGCTAGAGGGTAGAGGTTGAGAAGAATAGGCTGAATACTGCATAAATTTCAGCTGGTATTGGGACAGTTCCAAGCTGTCAACAAGTGACCTTATATGACAAATTTTTTCTCCTTCCTCCTTCTCACTCTCAAAATACAGGGAGTGTAAGTCCAAAGCCAGTGAATACTGGATGTATTTTCAACTCTGAATTTTTTCCATGCCCTGTCCTGCTCTTCCTAATTTTTATTAACTGTTCTGTCCATAGTGTCCTATTTTGCTTTGGAGTGGTAGTGATTGCCAGCAGAATACATTAAACAATGACCTGCTGCTACTGAGAGCCTCCAGAGCAGTTTTGTTCAGAAGTATTTACTTTTGTGCCCTATGCTCATACCTTCCAGACAGAGTGGCCAAGCAGCCCATGCCCAGAAAGAACTGAGTGTTTTCTTTGTGATTGATTGAGCTGATTAAAACCAGTTTGGTGTTACTATCAACAGTCCAAAGAGATTGTTATTTGAGGTCTTACTTAACACTAGATAGACCTTCTGTACCAAGAATGTGAATAATTTAAAAAATCCCAAAAACCTTCATTTCTTTTCTTGAGGTTTGATTAATTTGTTTTTCTTCTGTTATCTTCCAGTCAGCCGTTCTATAATACTAATAAGCTTTTTGGAATCTTTTTATCTCTTCATGGAATCTTGTAAGGTTAAATCACACTTTAATTAAGAGGTTTTTTCTCCTCTGTAGGTCAGCATTTGTTTTTGCTCTGTAGATAGCATAGAGCAACTCGGAGTGAAGGAGGAGGGAGGGAATGGTAAAAGAAAATCTGTATAAAATAGAGCATAAAGGAATTTTTAAAAATTGAACTATAGATGTTATCTTGTGTTGTACTTTCTGGAAACTCTAAGAATTATTGGTACTAATTTAACTGGAATGTATTACTGTAGATATATTTTATTTTTGGCTTCTTTCCCTTTCCAGTTTTCTCATACCCTTTCTTTGGCATGTGTTCAGAGCATAGAACATGTTGAGTTTATTTTATTTCCTTTTAAGAACAACAAATTTTGAGTATTTGCATTAAACTGTTTTGCTTAACATGTAGCATGCTCCAAGCAAGAATTACTGATTTGCAGTTCTGAGCAATTGCAATTTCTCCAGCTTGCAAAGTGTCCATTTCCTCCTTTAAACAACACAAAATATTAAAAGAAATTTCTGTAAGAAAACAGTGGATTATGAGTCCTTAAACTGTAAATTTTTGAGATGAAGTTCTGAACATTATTTTTGTGTGAAAGACTTGCCAACTGGTCTTTATTAAGCTAAAAAAATTGCCATGTTCTTTTTTGAAAACTCACTGCTTAGGTCTGTTTTCATAATTTTCAGCATTATTTTGAAAGCTTGTCTGTTCCTGCTGATTTTATGTGAACTTTTGCACCAGGACTTCGCTGCTGACCTCCAGCTGTCAGTAGGAAATTGGTGGGTGTGAGAGATTAACGATACCCTAAACATAATCTGTAGTGCTTGTGTTATTACAGGGATGCAATCACAGCTCTACATCTATGCTGGGTTCGCTTGTGGTGTCAAGCTGCTGTAAAGCAGAGAAAACCCTACCTCTTACCTCTTCATTTTAACTTCTTTCATTTCAGGGAAACCTGTGATTTGTGTATTTGCCTTAATTCTGCAGGTTTTAAAGTGGTGTTTTACAGTGTAGGGGGAGGGATTGAAACTGATGGGAGGAATTCTTCCTGTTTTTGCAGACCATGAGTCCTGTCTGGGGACCCATTACAAACGAGTATGTTAGCTTCTTAGTTTATGCTCAGAAATTAAAGCCAGAGTTAACTTTTTGAATCTTCCTTTTTCTTTCTTTTTTTCTTTATTTGCCTTTGAATTCAGAGATTCTTATAAAAATAGTTTTATTTGTAATTTCTTAGACTTGTAAAGAATAATAAAAAAATAGATAAAATAGTGTCAGAATATGCAGCAGATTCAGTGAACAGTGACATTCACATAAAATTCAGACTTGATTTTGTAGGAAATTAATATAATGAATTTATGGAAAAATGGTTAAAAAAGTCATGTAGAGTTCAGATTTTGTTGTACAGATCACAAGAAAAGGGGAGTTTGACTCCAGTCCCTGCTTCTTGAGTCAAGTTTTATTGGTTTGTCAACAGGAAGAACTTTTGGAAAAATAGGATATCAGGAAATTGAAGTTTTGGACTGGGGATGAGATTAGAAAGCTTTATAACAAAGCTAAAACTGCTCTTGTCTTAGCAGTGAGATGGATATTTTTATTTTGTGGGTGTTTGCCCCACCAACTGTTTAAATTTGTTGCATATGTGGAGAAACATAACCCATCAATTAGATGTTTAATCAGAGAATCTGTTCTCTTAATTGCATGCATGAAAATGTTTAACATGGTGCTATATCCATCTTTAGGCTCCTTCTATCCCCCTGTGCTGCTGGCTGCTGCTGTGTGTTGGGTTATGGGAGCTGTTGCAGGGATGGTGCCTGGATGTACCTTCCCTGGTCCCTTGCCCTGGGGGTGAATTTAGGGGCTCCCTCTAATAGCTCACACCTAGGGCTGTTCTCACTGAAGGAGGTGCCTGCTCAGTCAATTTATGTTAATTCTGTACACAGTGGTATTCATCTTGCTGTAGTTATTTCCTGTTATTTTTGACTTGCTAGCTAATTTCCCCTTTAGTTTTGAGTAGACAAAAAAAAGTGATCATAAAAACCACAATACTGGTAAAAAAGAACAGTTATACTAGTTCAAATAAGTTTAATTAATTGCAGTAAATGTTTAGATTTCAGGATGTCTGCTCGGAAATGTTTGTGGTTAAACTGAAACAGGGCAATAGAGAAAACAATTCTTTAACCTTTGTATCACTAAAAACAGTTTTTCATGAGGAAATTCTAGGAATTGGAGTGCTGCTATTAGACACAGAAGATGGGCAAGGCAAAATGCATGAAAGAAATACTCAGAAGGAAGAATAAATATTAGAAAGATATGGCTTAAAAATGACAGGTCCTACCTCTCTTCTGTGGCTTTTTAGAGACAGAGAAGGTGTTTTCTTTCTGTTAGAAATTTTCTCTGAGGGCTTTTGTGGTTGCAATAACTAATTTATGGCAAAATTTCCGTGAGTAATGCAAGTACTTTCTAAGGATTCATCCCACCTTCAGGCAAGGTTGGTTAGTTGGGGTTTTTTTTGTGTATGCGGATGGTGCTGTTGTGTTTTTTTCTTTTTATTTTAGCCTAGCAACAACTCTGTATTTAAGGGAAGCCATAAATATATTGAAGGAAAACCATAAATGAGAGAGAACTGGCAATGCGTTTTGTAGGAAAAAAAAAAATCTTGGTTGTATTTAAGGATTGGTATTTTGTAGGATTTTCTATTATATGAAGAAAAATCTTATTCTGCTTGTGAAAATAGTTATTTTTTGAATTTTATAGCCCATCAAGCTGAGCAAGAAAACATTCTTCAGCAAAGTGTTCCACAAACAATATGCTGGCACGCAGATTTGGACAGTTGCTGCTTCTATTGGCACAAACAGAATTTTTTACTCACGTGTAAAGGAAATTGGACTTTGGCCTCAATCAAACAAGTTTTCCAGAGTTTATAGCATTTACAAGAAGATAAAAATACCTTGCTCACAGGCAAATGCAAAGTCTGAGAGCAGCACCCAATGATTTCTTTGACTTTAAAATACTTTTGGTTAAACAAAGGATAGGAGAACTTTAATCTGGTTTATATGTCCTATATTTTCATTTGACGTCTTGAAGATGAACTTTGAAAAACTGGGACAGTTTTGGCAAAGAGCTATAAGTATGACTAAAAACTTAGGGAACATCATAGAAAAACCGAAGGAGTTCAGTACTTGTTTAAGAAATGGTATTGAGGGAGACTTGGTTGGAGGGAGTAATGTTACAGGGGAGGTAAAGATGTAACTGTTTTCAGAGACCAGACTAATTCTTGTTTTAGGGTGCAAACTGTAAAGGTAAGTACCCATAAAATAACATATCAGTGATTGTGGTGATTGGAAATACTTAAAAGACAAAATTTGATCTTTTTAAGTAAATAGCTAATCACTAAAGAAGAGTTGGTGTTTTGTATTCATTAGGAAGATAGATTTTTTAATCACTGTAATCTCTTCTGGTTTTACAATCTGTGAAAAAAATGATTGATGGTATTTTGAAGTTGCTTTCCGCTTTTTTTGTAGAATAATAGAATTGTTCAGGTAAGTCTTGGGAATTCAGCTAGTGCAGCTTCCTGCTTTTGGAGTAGGGCTGGCACTGAATTCACTCCAGCTTGCTTGGGATTTGTCTGGTCAGCCCTGCAAACCTCTGAGTCCCTGTTCCAGTGCTCTTGTGTCTTGCTGGAGAAAATGCTGTCTCCTTGGGTCGGGTCAGGGTCTGCCCAGCCACACTGCTGGTCCTCCATGCCAGATGATCAATGCCTGCTTGTACTGGGGACCACCACCAGGCATGGGGCTCTGTGGTGTAGTGAGTGCCAAGTAAATGGGATTAATCATTTCCCTTGACCTCCTACCTAAACTTCTGGTAATACAGCCCAGTACACGGCTAGGTTTCCTTGTTATTTTTATCCTGTAGCTTTTTGGGGTTTTTAGCAGTTATTTTAGACTCTTTCCTCTGGGCAGTGCAATAACAAAAATATGTGGTTCTCTGTTGAGGTTTATAGGCCATAGTTCAAGCACTGTTGCTGTTATAATTTGGTCTGAATGTTTCCGAGTTGTCCAAAAAGCAAATTTTATCATGTTAAACTTTTCTTTGAGGAAGGTATAAATGAACAAGAGAATTATCTTCTAGAAGCCTGTAGTCTTTGTAATTTAAGTATTGAATATGGAATCTGCATGATTGGAATTATTCAACTGTAGATAATGTGACCGGTGTTGGATAACTAAACTCTGAGACCATGCCTACTCAGTTCTCTATCAAGCATGTTGGAAAATTAATTTTAAAATGTGACTTGGGGAAAAAAAGGAGAAACAAAGTGAAAAGTATACTAAGCACTACTTCTATATGAGACTTGAATTTAATAGCAATTAAAACATGATTACTTTTATGCAAGCCTCCTTTTTCAAGTGAAGGAGGCCTGTCTTGTTAACACTTTTTCAGCAAACTGTTTTTTTGGTTCTTTAATTTAAAACAAGAAACTGGTAGGATGGACCTTGGTCTACTGCTCATGAATTCAAGGTTACCCCTAGCTCACATTTTTCCTTCCTGAGTTAAAGATCACAGATATCATTAGAAACAGAGCTGGGTATGGGAGAGACTGTCAATTAAGAGGTGACTGGGAGTCAGTGGGAAGCCGCAATGAAGGTATTTATGAAAGCAGGCTTTGGAGAAAATGGTCTAAGACAGGAACCATGGAGGAAGAGCGGGCAGTAGAGATCTGTGTGTGTCTGGTCGGGCTTTCCCGTAGTGACCTTGTCGGATTGTCACTGCTGTAGCCACCTGCTGGTGTTGGTGTTGCCAAGATTAGCATTCAGCACTGGTTCATGGACTTCAGCAGTGAAATGTAAGCTGTGTCTTAGTATCTTTAAACCTCCCCAAAGCATATGGTTAGACATGACTGACTAATTATTTTTATTGTTTAATAATTTCCTGCTCTCCTAATACCATTTCCCGATTATATTGTCCCCTTATATACCAGCTGCAGTTTTAATACAGTCCTTGGGTTGTACCAGTGACCCTTTTACTTGGCCTACCTCCATCTTTCTGTCCTGTTTTCTGTCAGCTGTCATTGCTACAAAATAGTGCAACATTTTCTGAAATTACAACTGCTTTTTAACAGCAGAGTTCAGGTTTGGGTTAGGCTTGTTGGATCACATTTGCACAGGGACAGGAAGAATGCCCTTTCCCCCTCCCCCTTTTTTCCCTTTTCCATGGAAACATGGGGCTATTTATTTTTAAAAGTCACAGAATTAATTTGGAGAAAGAAAACTCTTTCTGCTTGGAGTTAGCCTGGGCCTCACAGACGGGCTTGCTGCAGGCAGTTGGAGATGACGTCATCTAACAGCTTGCAGTGTTTTCAGTTCCGGAAGTTACTTCCTTGCACAAATTTATTGTCTGCGCATTTTGTCTCCTCCCAGCCACCTACTTCTCACATTGGCCTTGCTGCAGCTGCACTGTAGCCTTTGAGTTCTTTCCTTCCTCTTCTCTAGCCCCTTTTCCTTTCTTTGTCTTTGTGGTTGGTGAGTTGCATTTTACCCCTAAAGAGACTACAATAGAAACTAAAACTCATTTAGTTCTTAGTTTATTAGTGTTTTTAAAAAGACTAAATAAATTTCAGTGGGAGGCTAAAAAGCCCTGCCTGCATGACAGAGAGACTGCAGGGGAGAATCCACTAAGTTAAGTTATGTGCACATAACAATGATCATCCTGCTTTGTGCCCACTGTACAATCTACATCTGTGAATACACAGAGTGTACTCTGAAAGCTGCATCTGTCGCTCGGTTGCTGGTTGAGTCTTCTCATAGGCGTATTACTGCCTAGGATGTTTCTGATGTTCTGACATTTTCCAGAATACTCAAAAGGGATTGAGTTACCAGGTTAGCTCTTGTGGGTAGGTTTATTTCCAAATGGGTAGGTATGGGTAGGTGTTTCCAAATGGCTCAGTGTTTGAATGTTTATCATAAATTTTTAATGCTATTACAGGGGTCAAATGAAATATCCAGTATTTTTTCTTGATAACAAATTAAGATTTACAGTACATAGAACTGTGTATTATCTGGCAGTTTGCTACTCAGGAGGGTTGGGGCACCAATATTTTTTTATCACTTGAGGTAGTAAACTGAAAGACTAGGTGAATGTTTGCAGACCAGCCTGAAGAGTTGAATTTATATGTTGTATCAGGTGAATTTTTACCCCTTCCTGTTCAGAAATATCATACAGTATTTTGATGCTTTACTGTAAGTTGTAGAGGCTATTTTGCTTAAATACTCATGGACCCTATTCCCTACCTTTTGTCTACTTTTTTTTCTTGTATACCTCATCCTTACTAAATCTTTAGATTCAGGCTTTTTTTCCTTAGGCTTCATGCTAGAATCATGTTTCTAGTATCTGGCATAGGGTGGTGCTGGGTAGAGAAGGTATACAGAGGATGGATTTGTAATTCTGCTTTAAAAAAAAAACATGAAACAAACTGATTTTTTTGGTTAAAGTCTTGAACTTAAGCCAAATTTGATTCTTCTCTGTGAGTAGAGAGCAACTTGTGGGAGTCAGTATGCTGTGTTTTTGTTTTCCACAATTTCAGTGTGGTGTGGAAGCAGTAAAACTTTTAAGTGGAATGTATCCCTATAGCTTAGATGGCTGCTGTGAAAAACCTTGAGATGGATGTGTAATTTGACAAAGTTACGGACATGTAAACAGAGGTTTGAAAATGCTGAATAAACTTTTTGGATGAATCAAGCTTGGGAACTGTGTGATACAGATTTATTTCCTGCTATCTGTGCTTTTGTTTTATTGACTTCTTCAACTGAATTGATAGCAAGATATGTTCTGTTAACAGCTCTCTTAAGCACTCTATGAATGCTTGGAAATTTAAAATGTCATGACAAAGTGGAAAATATAAGCCTGGGTTAAATGTTGTTGCATACCTTCTGTAGTAGCAATATTAAAAAAAAATTCCAAAATGACATGAAGACAAATATGGATTCCGGTTATAAACTGACTTCCATGTTGAGGAACTTTAATAGTTGAATGTGTGGTGCCTTCACAGAAATTTTTAAGTTTTTTGTGTAAGACCAGTGGGGTCAATGATAAAAATCCCAAATACGACAAGGCTGTTGGTAAATTCAAGAAGATAAGAACACCAGTCCAGTAGGAAATAGTGAAACTGAGTGCTCCAACCTTTGGCCAAGATTTCTAATGAAATATTTGCAGAAGAGGAGGAATAATTGAGGGCAAAGCAAACCTGTGGTAGTAATGTCTTCCACTTTCTCAAGGGTGATGGTGGCTTGTGGCTGATGCATAGAAAATAATTTTAATTTCATCTGGACCCTACAGTGCAGTCGGTTGCTGGAGTAGCTGTATGTAGCCAAATTCACTTTCCATCTTGTGCTGCAATAGATTCAACAAAAACGTGAGAGCTTGAGCCCAAGTTTATACTTTCCCTAAAGAGCAGTGCGAGCTGTGGGCTGAGACACAGATTAAAAAATAGGAGTGGAAAAAAAGCAGATAAAGGTTTGAAGAGAAGATGGTGGCCACTGTTCCAGGGGACTTTTGTCACCGTGACTTTCCACTGGCTTGAGCAAAGATTTATGCATCAGTCTCAGTAGAAAACATTTCCTGATATTGTAGGCAGAAGGGCTAAGGTACCTGGAGTTTATAGCACCAATTACAGAACAGAAGTTAACACACAAGCATTTTGCTGCAAATTCACAATTTAGCTTAGGCTTAGGTTATTGTTTGCATGCTGATGTTACTGGCTCATGTGTAGACTTAAGTTGTGATAAGTGCTGTGTGTAATTCAAGGTGCCTTGCCTCTTCTTACAGCTTCAGGACTCATGTGGAGTAGCCAGTTGCTATATAGAACTTGGTTCCTAACTGCTTTAGGTACTGTGCTATCAAGATGCTGTTTTAAGGTTTGCACTTATTTTTCTATAAGGTGGTAATGGTTCATCCTCCATCAATAATCTTGTTTTTAAAATCCTCTTTTTTAATAAAATATTCTTAATGATTAAAGTGGTTTTCTTCAGTCTGAAAAAAAAATATTTGCTTCATCCACTTATTTTATCTTTTCTGTTTGTAGGAGAGGTCTTCTCACAATATACATGGCTAATCAAGTAAGTAGTCCTTTATTTCAATAAAGAATAAAAACATGTAAGATCCATGGGAAATGTCTTTTTTAAAGTTGATAGATGCTGACATTCATTGCATTTTTTTTAGTTATCACAGGATTTTTCTTTAAGAATTATGCACAATTAGATAACTAAAACTCCCTTAAGAGCAAATTGTGATCAGAGGTCTTTCAGAAGTGGCTGTAAAGCAGAGGCTTGAAATGTGGTTCATTGTACTATGCTCAAAGTTTCGTGTGTTGTAGCCCCAAGAAGATGGTAATTTTGTATTTCTCTTCTGTGATAGAATGGCATCTGATACTTAAATGATAATTATTTTGCAGACGAGAAATCCAACCCCGTATTTTTTTGCAATTCATAATTTACAAAAAATAATTTAATTTGCAAAAAATAATTTGCAGTTTTGCAATTAATAATTTTACAACTTGTGTCAGTTGTGCATGCAAACATTTTTGCCAAGATTGTATCAATTTAAACCTTGATTCATATTTCTTTTACTCTCCTTAAAATAAATAACATTTATCTAAATGGTGCTTTGTGCGTTAACTCTTTCCAAATATAAAATGCTTCTGTTACTTGATCACTTCTTTAGGAAAGATCTTACTTTGCTAAAGAAATTATGTAAACTTTTTGTACAGTTTGAATTGCATAACTAGTCACAGAAACGACAAAAAAAGAAAACAAGAATTGTGTTCAGACTACTGAGAGAGTTTGCTGGGGCCTCTGTAGAGCTGTGCATGAGTTGAACTCTGATGGTGAAGATAAGATTAATGACTAAAAGAGGTGAGACAAAGGCAATGTCTCATAGTACAGATTAGGGTGATAAAATTAATAGGTTCTCTTCTGTCCTTGTATAATCATTGTTAATGACTTGTAATTCTGAGTATTTTTTTGGGGCAGAACTTTTGGGAGGAGCTGATATCATGACATGTTTTAGCAGGTAAATATCCTGGAAAGTCCCTTTATGCATTTACCAAACCCATTATATAGTTTTCTCTGAAACTCTGGTGTTTAACAATTTCTTTTAGGCAGGAATTGTTTCTTGGCTTGTTCTGTATTCATAGACTCTCTCTTTACAGATAGACTCATGAGGGGAGGTCTTTACAGACTTCAGAAAAGAAGAAATTAGTTTTTGCTTTTCACTTTATTATTGTTGAAGTACCATTGTAGCTTTTATGGCTTCCTCATTTGTATGACTTATACTCTGTCCATTATGAAGTTTTTTAACTTACTTTGAAAAGGTGACAAATTCTTATTTTGAAATTCAATTAATTAGCTGTTCAAAGTCCAGTATTGCATGGGAACAAGGTTTGGCTCCTGCAAGGAAATCTTAACCTTGGACGATTTCCTTGAATTCAGAAGGGCACTGTATAAAACTCCTCATTCAAGGAAGAGAGGTTATAAGGACAGTGGTATTTAGTTGAACATACTATCACTCCTTTGGAATAGACTTTCCAAGAGGAGAGGGCAATAGGTGTGCTTAAATAGCAGCACCTCCAAGTATCCAGGTTCTGAGAGAGCTGTCACTGTGCTCATGGCTCTAAGGATGAAGTACCACACAGGTCACCTGGTGTTGGACAGAGTTGTAAGGGAAAAGTCAAGCTATGCGGTTATATTTTATGGATACCATTCGACATGGATATTCTCTTCAGCACAATGGCTTATTTTACTCACAAATCTTTGGTGAAGCCAGAGCTGCCAGGCTTTGCTCTGTAAACTCATGATCATGTGATACCTTGTTAGCAAGCCCTGTAATCACAGTAAATGTTTCCCTATTTGTGTTGCTTATCTTTGGTTTAGAACTTTATTTGCTTTTATAAGATTCACTTATAAAGTTACTAAGCCTTTAAAACATGAATGTCTGTTAGCTTTAGATTGCAGCATGACCCATTTTGAAAACTGTCACATTTTAATAATTCGTGATGGCAGATAGATTGTGAAATTAACCTGCATTTCTTGCATTCTGTAAAACTCGTGTCAGGACCTGTTAAGATGTTAATGGAACTAAATGTATTCCTTTGTTTTGTTTCATGTTTTGCTACACTGAATTTTGCAGCCTGAGCAATAATAATTAAAGCTTTTTGTATGATTCTTCATGTGTGCCTTTGCCCAGGTAGGCAGGAGGTAACTGTAATTACTGTTGATTATTATAAGTGATTATCATGACTGCTGCACTGAATTTTTATAGCCAGATTAGGGCTTTTAAATTAGAAAATTTTAGTCCTGTTGTACTTTATTTATTCTTTTTAAGTGTAGTTAGTTGGCAGTATGTGACAATTCGTCCTCGGAGATGAATTTACTCAGTGGAAAGGTGTGTTAAATCTTAATGCATGGCTGCTGCTTTTCATTTCACCAAGTTAAATGCAGTAGTACGTGAAAGGCAGTAGGGTCTAAGGACTTTTGTTCTAAACGTGGCATTTTTATTGTTTTTTTTTTGTTTTTTTGTTTTTTTTTAAATTTTAATCTGGAGCTACTAGAAACTTGTGAATGGAAACATGTGAATAAGTGTCCTGGTTCATTTTAAATAAGTCAGTGATTATAGATTTATGTGAAACTGAACTCCCTAGATGCATTTCCTTGCTACTTGCATGTTAACATGACAGATTAAAAATAAGATGTTTAGGGTATATATGCTCTATGGAAACATAGAATAAAAAGGTTTTTTTCAGACTAGCTTGCTGCTAAATTGAAGCTATATAAGAATGTACTTTAGGATTTTTTTTTTTTATAGGATTTAGAAATAAGCGTGGGACTGAAGCATTTGTAGCTTTAATTTTAAATGTGCAGAGTCTAAGATCAACTTCTTAGGTTCTCACTGGAAGTAATTTGAAGTTTTTGAACTAAATTAGTATGCCTAAGTTCTAACATTGGTTAACATGCGCGTTTGAGACCTAAAGTTTCTGTAATAGCCCAGAACAGAGTAGTGGTAATCAGTGCTGTGGACACATGGAGCCGTGGAGATTTCAAGTTCTATTTTGGATTGCATGTATTAAAGTCACAAAATTTCTAGGCTCATAAGAGATGCATTGATAGGAACATATAAGATGATCCTTCATGGATAATTTGAGATCAAAAGGAACCCCAAGATTCCAGCAAAAGGTGGAAAGTGAAATGTAATCTTTCAGTTATTTTTATCTGGAACAGTAGATGATATTAATGACTGTCCATGAAGACGACCTATAGCTCTTGTTTCCAAACCCTTCAGAGTCACACTTTGTTGTGAACAGCCCAACGGTTGAGTTAGTGCTTTTACATTGAAGAAACTGTGTCTTTGGGTTAGTATTTGTCTTTTCTAGTGTTGAAAATAAAACAAATAAAGGCTACCTTCAAAATGCAGGGTAGGAAGAGACTAATCTGAACTAGGACTGATTTGAGATAAAGCTTATTTGAGAAACAAAACTTCAGAAAAATTGCTATGTTGCCATTGAAATGCTACACCAGAGAGGAAGCAGTTACCCTAGCATGTGCTGAACTGCATGCTATGTTTGAAATTCAAACTGTGCATCACTACATCAAAGTCATTATTCATTCTCTGCTAGGACTTCTGGTGTATGGTGGGCTGCTTACAGAATTGGAAATGTTAATAAGAGGCTTTTGAGTGTCATGGATTAAATGATATAAAGCTTTAGCACAAGGTGAAGCAGCTGGATGCAAAAGGCAGAGTGACGCTATTGATGGCGGTTTCTTGAGAGGGATGGGAGGAAGAAGTGTAGGGGTATGTCCCAGTCATAGAGAAAACATTACTGAATGAAAAGTTATAAATTTGAAAAGTAAGATAAGAAAGATAGGAAGAAAGGAAGTAGAGAAGCACAATCTACAGGTAAAACACAAAAATTTATTGTGACGAGAAACATGGAGCTGGACTGACGGAATGGGAGTTGGTGTGTGGGAGTGTTAGAGGTAAAACAAGTGGAAAAAAGATGAGAAAAAGTAGAGTTTATTCTAGTTAAAGCAGAGAGCAGGTGGTAAAAAAATGATGGGTTTGCCATGAAAATATGTGATTACTTTAATAATTAATATTAAGAACATTTTAGAAAGAGACTGGAAAGAGTCTCTTTCTCGTGGAGAAATGATATTGTTGGTGTCCTGGAAATGGAAGTGGGGGAAATTGTCAGTAATTGCATTTGGACGGAGTTTACAGAGAAATCTGAGGATCCTTAATCTTATTTATTCCTGTGCTGATATTGGGTCATCAGTGCATCTACTATTTATGAAATACTGCACACAGATCCTCATACACAGAGGAAGAGATACTATTTTAAAAAGTGCAGAATGAGTTGATCAGTGGCATTCCAGTGGGTGATGCTCTGCTTCTGTATATGATAAAGTAACACAGCTGAGCAGAGTTTTTTGCTGTTTTAAAGTAGTCCAAGCAGTTTTACAGTTGAATTGTTTTTCAGCTGCATAAAATGGCTAAATCTGGGTTCATTTTGGCTGTATCGTTGTTTATTCCAACTAGTCAAGTGTGAAGGTTGCATGTAAGTTGTGCTCTTAGAGCTTGAAATATTTCATCTAGGAGCGTGCAAAAATGCTGAAACACAGATTCAAAAATAAATCCCTCAGGATCTAATGGAGAAATGAGTATCCATTGCTCTTCAGTCAACTTTAACTCCGTTAAAGTTGACTTTATATGATTTTTTTACTGGGTGGAAGTCATAGTGATTAAAAATATTACAAAATTTTCATGCTGTGTAATATTTAAAAAAACCTCAAAACTATTAGCCTAAATTTAGATATCTGGCACACACAGAGAGCCAAGTAGATACCAAGCTTGACCAGAGATATGGCACAATATAGGACATGGTTCAAATGTTTGAGGCCAAGAACCCGCCAATATAACTTTCCATATACACTAATTTTGTTATTGTTTCATGCCTTTTGAGGGTGAGAGGTGGATGGATGAAAGAAAGAGGAGTGAGACTTGCTGTGGCAAGAGAAAACAACAACAACCACTTTTAATCTGTGATTTTGCTGATCCTGTAGTTTCAACTTTTTGCTAAAGGCGAACTGGTAATATTGTAAAGGAAGGTACTTGCATGCAAGAAATGCTCTAACACTGAGCATTCCTAAGTGATTTTTCTTACCAGCTTATCAAATACTTTCTTTACAAAATTGCTGATGTATCTGAGTTGTTACAGATGTCTCAAGAAATACCTTGTGCCAGTTGCAATTAAATGAGGGAGTATACTATGAATAATGTAGGTTGAAGGGTGTTTTTGTTTTGTGGAGTTTTTTACAGTAATGTGCTATCATTTGTCGTTAATATAACTTGCAACTCAGAGAAATTATCACCCAGTGCTGCTACATGCTATAAAACATTGTGTACCATTTCAAAAATATCCTTTAAAATGAAAGAAAGAACATTGTCACTTCTTCATTTGTAACTCTGTGAAGTAAAAGGTATTTAACACATCTCATTTGTTTCAGCGAAGCATTATATTTGGCTACACAGCTTATTCATCATAGCACAGGAAAATGTTTTGTTTGAACTTAGTAAACTGACATTTCATAAACAGGACTAGCTGCCACCTTTTCTTCTCTATTTGGAACAGTTTCATCTTAATCAAAACATGGAGAGAATCCAAAATTATGAAGGATAGGTGGATTTTAATTTTCCAAATGCACGTTTTAAATGTTTTGAACCTTTCAGTTGTAGTAAAATGAATTTGACCAGTCCTTCCTTATCTTTTTAGACATTTAAAGTTTTGTTGTGTGCTTTCATGAAGTCCTTAATACTAACATTATACAAAGACTGCCAGGATGTAATAGTTTATCTATTCTTTTAGCATATTGGCCAAGATAGAAATTAATGTTTTTTAAAAATTTTTCTAACATTTCAGAAGTAATGTCCATAACTGAAAGTGCATCAAGTAAATTCTTGAGACGCTTGTCTTCTAGGATTGCTTTGTCACTGTTTTCTGTATCCCCCTTCTGGGATGACTGTAGCTTTGATTATAGCAGCAGTTGGCAGGAAACATGTATTTATTGTCTGATGGTGTCCAGATTCCCCATTCATTCCTTGTATTGTCACCTTTTAAGCTGATAGTGTGCTAGTTAAGGTAAAACTTGCTTAGTTCCTTCTTTCAAACAAAAAAGCCTTAAGTACTAAGCTACTTTTGTTTTGTTAGAATAGTAAGTGATTTTATAAGTTACTGTTGGAATAGTAGAAGTACTTTGATATTTGGTTTAGATTGGATACTAGGAAAAATTTCTTCACAGAAAGGGTTGTCAAGCACTGAAACAGTCTGCCCAGGAACACAGGGGAGTCACCGAGCCTAGAGCAATTTAAAAGGTGTGTACATGTGGTGCTTGGGGACATGCTTTAGTGGTGGCCTTGGCAGTGCTGGGTTAGTGGTCAGAGATGATGATTTTAAGGCTCTTTCTCAGCCTTAAACAATTCTGTTATACTGTGAAAATTTGAAAGCTCAGAGTGAAAGGTTTTCCATCTTGGAAACTGTTAAACTGAAGCTCAGGATTGTAAAGCCTTGTGGAGGGCAAAGCCTCATTTTGAGACAATGTTCTGAAGCATGTCCTGATTCTTGTAGGGAAGCATCCAGCACTGATTCATTGCTGCCTGGGTGAGGGAAGAGCAAAAAGGACAGAATTTAGTCCTGGCTGGAAAGAAATCTGAAGTACTCACTTGTGGCAGAATTTCTGCTTTTGCATGGACAAACTCTCTCAGGTGATGTCTTGCCATTTGCTGTAGTTGATAATTTTTGTAGTTATGTCACAAGTTAAGCCTTTAATTTTAGTGCCAACAAGATGCATATCTTGTCTTTCAATTTAGACATTGAAATCAACTGAGCAGTGTTTTCTCTGGGGCTATAGTTCTAATATAACACATTTCAAGTTTGAAGCTCAACAGAGTCGTGAATCCCTGCTTCTAATAGTGGCATCTTTACTACTGTTTTAGCCCACATTGTGGCATGGGGTTTTGTCAAGGCTAGGTTGCTTCTTCTCTCAGGTGATGTGATGTTCCTTGGGAAGTCCTGTCTCCTGTTGTGGGATGGCTTTTTTCTCCTATTTTGTCATCTGGGTTTAGGAAGAGAGAATCTTCTGTGGCTTCTGCTTCATGACTGCCTGGATCTTATTGGAAAAATAAGGTAGAAAACAAAGAGCTCGCATCTTTCCTATTTCATGGAAGGCATACTCAGATGGAGCTCATGCAATGTTTGGTCTGTAAATATGGCCTTCTCCTTTGTGCTGCCTCATGGTTTAAAGCCAAGTGAAGTCAGCCCCTTTTTCTCAGAATAACACTTGGGATATGGCTGATATCACAGCATGGACAGTCAGGCATCACAGATGCACTTGGTGACAGTGACAGTAATCTGGCTTGTGAAATACAGGAACAAGAACCAAGATAAATGGAATTTATCCTTTAGATTTTAAAGGGCAAATCTCAACAAAGAAACTAATGATGTGAGTTTACACTTGAAGACAGTGTGCTGGAATGAGAAATAGGATTTGTTTTTTTCATGTCATTTCAGTAGGCAATCCTTAATGCTCTATAAATGGGAACAAAATATGGCCTCCTTGGACACTTGATAGCACTTACATTATGAAGTTTCTTTCAGAAACATATCAAAGGAAGGAAATAAATCCTAATGAAATAGGATTTACAGAGTCAAAGATCTGCATAACTAGAATAGGCTGGTCACCTATTCCTATATTTTTTCCTTTGACAGGTTAAACTGAGAATTGAGAACAAGCTTTTAATTTTGAGCTCTTACATATTTGGTAATGGGTCTTATTTGCTGTATATCTAGTTGTGTATAGGCATGTATCTGCAGAAATAAAAACTATCCAGGCAAGAAATGATTTAAACTAAGCCTGGCTTTGGATAAGAATCTAGAAAAGAAAGCTGGATTTTTCTTCCAGAAGACTTACAACTGTTCTTTAACCTTGTTATACTTCTGCTTTTGTCTTATTGTCTCAGCATCCTTGAGGTACAGAATAGTTCAAGAAAAACTGCCAGTCATATACTGGGGTGGTAAAGTAAATGCAGTATAAATGTAGTAGTAGCAAAAACCTAAACTTTCAGTTAAGATGTCAATAAAGTTAATATAGACTACTTGAAGTATACAGAGTTTTCTGAGAAGTTTGGAGGAATATGGATGCTATTCCAAAGAAATGGGTGTTTTTTGTTGCTTGACAATAATGTTCAGATTTATTTCATAGTCACCTAAACAGAAGAAAAATTTTACCCTTTCATGGAATGATTGAGTTTATTGTGGTGAATGTTCAGGGAAGTGTATTGTAAGATCAACATTTCCAAACTCCTTGCTTAGAAATTAAATGCAGATGTTTTCAAATAATCAAAGACTTGGACATGCTTTATTCTAGTCGACAAATACTCAAGACACTTTCCAAAAATTTTATTTTGGAATTCACAATTAGATGCCATAAATGGGTAAGCTATATACTTTACACATATCATGTTCTGTGGGATATGCAGTTTGGCAACTGAAACAGGCACTATTGAAATAAATTGCTACTTTTAAATATAAACATTACATAGAATTCATATGAGTAGGGATATAAGCTGAAGTCTTACTTTTTTTTAATAGTGCATAATGTAGTCTAATTTGATTAACAGAATGCTTCACATAATTAAATTATGGGTAATCATGGCAATCTGTGAGGATTTTAATAGGTTGAAACTTAAGGTCATTATCACTGCCCCCACCCTAAATCTAAAAAAGGCAGGTTTTAAAATTAGGAGTCATATGAACTTAAACGTTGCTGATGTCTTCACTTTTAAGTAATACTGTAATAAAGTTAGATCCTGGCAGCTGGCATTCTTGTGGATTGACATGGCTAATTGGCTTTGGCATCTTAGCCTCAGGAAACCTCATCTGTCAATTCAGAGCAGGACTTTTGGCAAGAGTCAGAGAAAACATGTAATACTTTGTCTCTTGGTTTCTGTGCAAAGCTGCTTTGCATTTTGAGCTTTCCTGTGTGTCTCATTAGAAACTCAGTGTAATACTTATCATTATGCTCTTTTAACATGATCTTTTATAATGAATAGCTATCCGTTTAACTTTCTAGAACAAGAATGAGGCTTACCTCTCAGCCACAGCTGATAGATTATATGGACTTTCTTATAAGAAATATACCAGCTAAAGAAAGGTAGTTGACTTTTATAGTTAACTCCTTGCTAGTCAGTAGTGGAGTTGAAAGTAATGTGTAGCTTCAGATTCTGAAGAGCTCCAGACACCCATCTCTAGTACATTTAGCATTTCTGATTATGAGAATTGTTGTGGGCAGGGGTTTGATGGAAGAGAAAAATGGGCCAAGAGAGAATTTAAGACTTCCCAGCAGGGCAAATCCAAGTTGTGTTTCAAGATGGTTGAGGATTTTCCTGGTGGAAGGAATGGTCTTCTGGTAAAAGCTAGTGAGAGAAAGAATCTCCTGTTTTTTCTGTTTCACGAGAATCTTAGTAGTCTTCATCCCTTCTCTCAGATCTTCACATTGCCTGGCAGTCCTCTTGCCTTCCTCAAGTCTTTGAAAAACACAGGCATTATCCTCCTTTTTCCAGCTTCAGTCCCTGTTACCTGGCAGTTTCTGCTGCCATCTCAGGCTTCTAAGTTTATGAGGTTTGGGAAGAAGGGCAAATGGCTCTGCTCTGGGGGAAGTGAGGTGAAGATGCAATCTGGAGACTGGAAAAATTGGGAGCTTAAATAAAACTAATGCTTTTTTATTCTGTACATAGGTGTAGATATGGAAACATCTTTGGAATGGAGCGATTATTTTCCATTTCCAGCAGTATTTCCCATTTGCATCTCCATGTGCTTCAGAACAATGCTCAGGGTCCAGGTACAGCTGGAGGGCGGCATGCTCTGAGTGTTCAGTGAAGCAGGTGAAAAGATGCTGCAGGCTTGTCACTCCTGTGCTGCCCCAAACCCTGGAGTCCTCTGCTAAAGCTTGAAAATCAGAGTCTGTTGGAGTGAGGCATAGCAAGAGTGTGTTTGAGGCAGAATATTATTAATGGCTCTACTTTGTCCAGTGGTGAGCTCAGGCACGAAGAATAGAAGAAAAGTTGAGCTGGGTTCTCTGCAAGCTGCTGACAGGGAGCAGTTTGGAGGAACGGTTGTAAGGACCTAGTGTCAGGTACCAGATTTATCAAGAACACACTAAACTTTATTTGGCGCCCTCTTGTTGGAGCACAAAGGAAATGGGGTAAAGGTGTTTTTGTGTATTCAAAGATGCAGAAGTCAGTGGATCAGCATAACTACTGAGTGCATTTGATGAATCTGTAAACATCCACTTTGTCTCTCTATTGCCTTCTAACAAAAATTGTACTGTATGGAATTGTGGCATCTTTATTTTTTGAGGTTTTGGCAGTCCTACTTAAAATCATTGAGTTCCTGTGTTGATGGTAGTTGTTGATAAGCTACTTCTGTATGGCTTCTTGGATGGTTCAGGTATTATAAAACTAGTCATGGAGTACAGATTTCATTTTGTAAAAGAAGTAGTCTTCAATTCTGTTTTCAAAATACACAGAATGAAGGTGTTTCTAAGAGGACAAAAGCTTGCAAAGTTTAAATTTATTCTGGTGATTTGTGATTTGATTTTTTTTTTAAACACAGTGTTAATCTTGCTATAGAACTGGCCAGTGGAATGAGCAGGCATTCTTTCTGATTAACTGCATATTACATTTAATTATTATTTTCTGTGCTCCATATGTTTCAGTTGAAATTAAATCCTTCATGTTTTAATTGCCTATATCCATTTATAGTATATTAGTGCCAGTTCAAGTCTGGTACTGTTCCTGACATCATTTATAGGATGATAATTAAACAGAGCAGCAATTTCAACCCAGAAGTCATTCTGCTCCTTTTGAAACTCTGAGCTGTCAAAATAAAAGTCAACTGTGCATTTGCATTCTTTAAATAGAGTTCCAGAGAAAGTTTTGGAGCAAAACCAGTTTGGTCTAAAAATTATAACTATAATAACCAAAAATTACAACTTTTTTTCCCTACAAAAATAAGTTGTTTTCAAAAATATTGCAGTTAATTTCTCTGTTTTAATGGTTTCTGTGATGCAAAACGAAAACTGTACCTCTGCACATACAGTCAAAAATATTGTTCTCTTTTTCACTTCTACATGTTGAAATATTTTCTGTGTTAAAAAATATTTCTCTTGCTATGTGTAAAAAGGTTTTAAAAGCCTTTTTGTGAAAGAGTAAATGTTTTTGCTTATGTTTAGAGTCAGATAGAATGGATGTGCTGGTATATGGCAAATGTTATCACATGGCCACTGAAGTTCTTTACATGCTCCTGTTACAGGATACGCAGATTTTTAAACAATACTGAGACTAAGTTTTTTAATTGTCTAAACAGTCAGTGGTTTGGCATTCAGGGGGAGGTGGTTCATTTGAAATCTTGTCTCTGTGATATGCTCCTTATGCCTCTAATAAGGTTAGAAAAGCGGAGGAGGACAGCTTCTAGCACAGCTTGTAAATGTCAGTCTGGATGGAAGACAGGTCAGCTTGAAAACCATATTGGTGTTGGAAAATGAAAGGAAAAAATCCTTCATTGATGCTGAGCTCTAATGAGGAAACATTGGTAAATAAAATGTAGAATTTATTGGTATAGCAGAAGGAAGTTATTCTAAGGTACCAATCTATATCTGTTAAATGTGAGGAAAGAAGGAATAAGATTTATTTTATCTACATCTAAATCTGACTGGTTTTTCTAAGGCAGATTTTTGTCTTCGTTTTAGTCTTGTTCATGTGTGAAACTTGCCAGCTAGTGTCCTGTATTTAAGACTGTTCTGTCTTTGGAAGGCAAACTGACTTTCATAGTATCTTTAAAGGAAAATTCAGCAATGAATGTGACATTAGAATCTTTTCTGAATCTACTCCTCTCTCTTTTCTACCCTTTCCGAAAATGGATCAGTAAATCAGACCATTAGTGACTATGGAAGTTTCAACAGTGCATCAGTTACTGTATCTTAGTACAATATTCTGCTGAATGAGATTATTTCTGAGGAACTGCATTGTTTGAGGTTGATCTTGTGTGGTCACTTCCATGTGAACTATTAATGTTTATGTAATGTGAGCAGTGTGATTCTTTAAGGAGTTTTTTTCTGGTTCAGTAACTCTTCTCTGTCTGCTCAGATGCAATGATATGCCTCAATAGCTGATGCTGTCCTCAAATCTTGAGGACTGCAGGAGATTTTTGCAGACTCAATTGAAATAAGTCTGGAAATGGGAATTCCCTGTTCAGTATTTCTAGGGAGAGCAATGATCTGAACTGGGAATCAGAAAGAGAGGCTGAACGTCATATATTTATGAATGTAAGTTTCTGAACTTTAATGCCTGGCTTATGTTGACAGAACATTCAATAAACTGGCACATAGGCCAGTGTTTCTTGTGTTTCTGAATTGTGTAAAGTATATCTGCCATAGTTTGGGTTTAAAAACATAGGCACAGTTTTCAGTAAGATGTGTTAGATTTAATAGTCATAGAAAGTAAATAACTTCATTAAAAATGTCCTGAATTTGCTTAACACTCCTCCAAAATCAAAGTTAATAATTGTCACATCACATTTGGATATTTTAAAGTGTTACTGATTATACTATTTTTCAATTGCAAATGTTTTAATCTCGAAAAGTTGTTTTTGTTTATGTAAAATCATCTCTATCAGTAACCTTGAATAAAATAACTGTTGGCTTCACTCTTACACAAATGTGCTGATACGGTTTCTGAGACAAAATTCTATTTGGAGCTCTATTTAACTTAAATAATTTGATGTGTTTTGCAGATCACTATGTTGAATAAAAGATCTTTAAATATCAGTCATATTACAAAAAATTTCAAGGAGCAGATTGTACAGTTGGATTGGAAATGCATACCTTTTAGATGTGTAAGCTCAAGCCTCACTAGCTGCTTATAAATACTTGATAAAAAATTGTATTTATTTTGAATATTTGAAAATTTTAATTTCTTCAGATGCTTGTATAGAATTTTTTTTGCTTAAGAAGTATAAAAACCTTCCCTGCTTCTTGACACACACCCATGGATGTGTGCATCCATGCATATACTGTCTTTCTCTCTATTTTTCTCTTTCTTTCTGTTTTTATTAACCAGGAGGAGCTTTGGAAATTGTGGTCATTGTCTTATGTAAAAATATAAAGTTGGTTTTGGTCACAACAGTTCTTTTAACACAATGCAATTTTCTGCTGTGCAAAAAATGATTTTTTGAATAACCCTTTTACTTTACATTTAAAACCTGATGTTCATTGTGTCTCTTACTTATTCCTGGCCTAATTAAGACTGCTGGAAGCTGAACCACGTTCCTGAGTGTGTTAAGCTGTGCAAACTGGCCCCTTGAGTCCTGAGCCAGGACTCTGGTGCACAATATCAACTGTTTTGTATTGAAATGGATATGCTGAACTTGAATATGGGCGTTGTTTGCTAATGCTTGCAAATCCCAGTAAGTTGCTGGCCTTAGGCAAAGCAAGATGTAATGGGAATTCACTGACATAAATAACCTTGCTGGAGAATTTTGCCATGGTCATAAATAATGAAGTTCTTGGAACCCTCCCTCCTCTCCCCAAAAGAAAGTCTGTATAGGTTTTCTACTGGATTTCCTGATTCCTTGCTTGTATGGCATTTATGAATCTGAATGAACCAGAAGTTGAAGATGTTTCTGCTTTGACAAATTTTAGAATAAGGCCTCTCACTGATTTGTTAAGAAAGCTTTACTGATGGACACAAATATGTAATTTTCTCTCAGAATTCTAGTTTCTCTGCAAAGTAGCCTGTATATTGTGCATGTAGAGACTCAAGTAATGTGTGCCAAGCTGGAAGGATTATATTTGGAAATTTTACTGAATGGAGTTACTGCAACCTGTACTTTGAGTAGTAGTTCAAACCAAAGTCAAATTGATTTCTCTTAAACGGTATTCACTCATGTGAGGCGGGGGGGGGGGGGGGTGGACTGAAGCCTCAGTCACAGGTCAGGGGTATGGAAAACCTTAAACCCGTGGAGTGAATTGAAAATAAAAAGCTGATGTGAGCCGTAGAACGGCTCACAGGAATTTTACCACTGGGTTAAGAGGAAGGGCCAGCATAAAGGTCTGTCGATGAGCATAATGACCTTCAGTAAAAGCAGGTGATTGAGTACTTGAGACTTACTGAAAACATAAGATCAAACAAACTATTAGGCGCTAACTTGAAGAAAATAAGTTAGTGTTTTGCAATATCCTAAGAAACAAAACCTGTAGTTGATGTTCGTGTTTGTATTTTTAACATATTTTTTCAGTTCATGGGTCATCCTGTGTGCAAAATGAACAGATTCATCAACAGAATGCTCTCAGTTGGAGGGAACTCATGAGGATCAGAGAATCCAACCCTTCACTGAATGGCCCATACAGGGACTGAACACACAGCCTTGATGTTACTGAATTAGGACTGTGTTCTGACCAACTGAGCTCGCTGTACATCTGGGTCTCACACTATAGGCATTTCCAAATTAGGTTGTAAGACCATGTATTTTTTTTTTGTTGTTGGCTGTAGTACAGATGTGATTATTTTCACTTTTTCAACCTGCCGAATCTTCTGCACGGACTTCAATGCACTGTACTGAAGTATTTGCAAATATTTGCAAATGCAATAATTCTCCACTGGTCTGTGGTCACTTCTATCTTGTACTCAGTTGTTTACTATTTATATTATAGCAGTGTTCAAATCATTGCTTTGAATTTGGATTTGTAATTTCAAATGCAGAGAATTAATTAATTAAACTGTTACTTCACTGATTGCTTACATTTTGCTCAAATAAGAAAAGTCAGATAAAACAGGGCATCTCCCTGATTAGAGGTCTTTTTTTGTTAATGAAAGCAAGTTTGCAGAGTATATTTGCATTACATGTAAAAGTCATTAAACTCTTTTGGGTTAACCAGGAGTTTACAGGTCACTTGAAAGGGTGATTTGGAGAAAAAATACTTGGCAGGTTTAGTGATAGTGTTAATACTGAATTTTGAGGGCACAAAAAACATGATTGAGAGCTCCTGGAATATTTTTAAATAATCACCCAATATATATTAGATTAATAAAATAATGAGAGGAAGTTCAGCTTACTAAACACATTAACTCTGACAGTTTCTGTGCCATTTTTTTTTCTCATGACGCATTTTTAGCCTGACTATTGAAACCAGATTGATGAATGTTTAGGTCATGACACGTGATGATCCTTGAGATCAGTGTTCAAGTCTTAAATAACAACTTAATTGCTTACAACCAGATTCAACCTGGTGTAAATATATTCTGAGATTACAGACAATGCTGTAAGTGGTGAGGCTACAAGGAGTGAAGATGAGCTGTTGTTCTGTGCAAGTTGTCACTGAGTGAAGTTGGTAGGTGACTCCATTTGATGCTGGATTGGCAAGCAGTGGCATAGGTGACAGAAAAACAAAAACAAGCAGAACCAGATTCCTATGAACTTTCCAATGTATTATGTATTGGTTAAGGAAGAAAATAGAGGCTAAGACTAAGGGAAAAGTACGCTTTGTGTGTTTATCTCAAAAATGTGGGGCTTTTATTTAAAATAGCAGCATTTAGGATTTTTTAGTATGGATAGATTTTCTTTTCATAAAGCAATTTAGAAAGTTTAAAGACTCATAAGATGTGTCATCAGAAGAAAACTGTAAAAATAGATTGGTCAGAAAAAGGCAAGTAATTTACCCCTTGGTAAGAGAATGCCAAGATTGCTTGGTTAAAGAATTGATAAAATATTCCTGTTCTGCAGGTAGAAAACAAATACAGAGAAATTGTATTTATCTTCATGATGAACTTAGAAGGACAGAATCTTGTATTTTTAAAATTTCTTCATATTGATAATTTTCAGGCATCCATGTTCACCAACTCTGTTTTTAGTTCTTTGAATTCAGCCACAGAATTTCAGATTGGCACTGCAAAAGTGAGGATCATGCAAATATGGCCAAACACTAGGTAATGGGGAAGAGCACCTATTGTCATTGTCATAAGCACTCTGGGAAAGAGGAAACTGAGAAGACAAGTTTTTGCTATTTATAGTTTGTCCAAGATTGTAAAAATGAGAGCTGGTTCTAAAGCCTTAACTCTGTTCCACTGATGAAGTAGCAGTAATGCAGTGCATGTGGGGAGAAAACTCCACTTATATATGTACAGTGATGGATTCTTCACTCAGACAGGAGGTCAAAAATATGAAGAAAATGTCAGTTCCACATTTTGTAGCTATTAAACACCCTCATTTTCCCTACTCCCTTCAATTTAATATTTGGGATGTTTGGGAAAGAAGTAGAGGATAAACTGAAAAATCATTATCATGTCACTATGTAAATCATGGGTGTGCTGACAGGTTTATACTGTCTGCAGTTCTGGTCCTCTTTAAAGTGTAATAGAAGTAGAGAAAGTACCTCGTGGAAAAATAAAGATGCGAAGGTGTTGAAGAACATGTGTAAGTGGAGGAGCTAAGTTCAGTAAACTTAGCCTGGGGGAGAATGAGTAGGAGACCAGAAATGTAAAATCGTGTTTGTATGGAGAGGGGGAATGGTGATGAATTATTTACTTGTAATGCAGGAATGAAGGCATGCCAAAGAAAACTGTTAGCGGTTCAAAACAAACTGATGCACACAGATGCAAAGCTACACGGGACAATTAGGATGCCAAAAGCTTTCTTGTGGGCTGCAAGAGAAATTGTGGGAAAAATAATTCATTCGGGCAATCACATGTGGCGCTCCTATATGTTGTTTTGGCAGCTGTGCCCTGGAATTTCCTTCACTCTATGGCAGAGAAGGTGATTTTCAGGCACTCGTTGTTGGTGGTTTTTCAAAACCAGGAATTGCGCTAGCTGTGTTGTGAATCTCTTCTTTGTGGACCTGTGCTCTGGGATCTAATGCAGATGTTTCTCCTTCAGCCTGTGGAGTGGGAATTCAAAGGCTTTGGGCACCTACATCTGGCAAGGCAGGTCTTGCACCTCAGGCCAGTTTGGTTCCAATAGCAGGAAGGCATTTTGCCATCTGTGTAAGCTGAGGAATGATTCCCACAGTTAGTGGGGCGACCTACTGGACCTCCAGGAGTCCTATGCAGGGCTTGCTGAAGCACATCCCTCCCCTTCCCACTGCCTCTAGGTGTGTAGGCTTTTAATTGTGAATTTTTCATTCTCCTAGCTGTCCATAGAATAATTAATTGAGCATGCATAAGCAGGATTTTCTCTCTAGGCCTAATTCTTAATTCTTCTTACCTTATGTAAAAATCCCAGGTGAAACAGGCGCTAAATAAAATGCAGGGAAGCCACATGGCATTCAGTACTTCAGAGTGTGTGTGGTGGAATCCCTGGACAAACAGTGTGTTGTTAGCACCTGGTTACTCAGAGACTGTGTGTGCTTGGGCAGATGTATCTTACCTTACCAAATCCTCTGTTAGTGTATACAGATGGGGAGAGTGATTTTTTTCAGCTGAGCTTGTCCCTGACAAATGTGGGAATCTCTTTTCCAATGGATGGACAGGGGGAAGCTTTTAGCTGTGTGACTAGGAAGGCTTCTGTAACACTGGTTCCATAGTTTTTTTTGACCTTGTTAGATAAAGCAGATCTCTTCCCCTTCCCTCCTTGCTACTTTAAAAGCACTTGGACTCTTTAATTGTCATAGAAAATATAGGCAGAAGTGATATTTAAAAATAAAATACAAAGAAATACTGGATAGTTTTAGAGAACTCTATACAAGTTCTGCTTGAAACTCTGTTCTGTGATCTGGGAGAAACAAACTCCTAGAGGAATGGTAAGGTATTTCTTTTTTCAAGCTATAAGGATGGAAAGGACATTGACTTTGTGACTGAAGAAGGAGAAGATAGCTTCTTTTACAGGCCTCTTTTGAGTCTTGGCAATTTTCTCAGGTTATTTTTCAGTGGGGAGATAAATACCCTGTATATGGAATCTTGGATGTAAATATCTGAAATTGTAGAACACTAAATAATAATAATGTGTATTTCCTAAATAATTTTAACAGGAAATTGAATAATTTGGCCATTGGGGCTGCTACATCTTTTGAAAGGTTACACGCTAATTTTAGCTGGAGACCTTTCAGTAAAATAGATTACATTAACGTTTCCTTTAAGTAATAGATATGTCACTGAAAGATGTATCTGATTCTTTGAGAATATTAAAAATTTCCTGGTTTTGATAGAATGGTCAAAATGTTAGGCTTTGTAAAATTCTTTGTGTAAGAACTTAGGAATAAGGGAGCTCTTTTGGTTTTGATGGGCTTGAGCATCTTTTCCATATGGATTCAATTCACATTTTTATCGGAATGTGGAAGTCATTACTCTGACATCTGAAACTGAGGTAGCAATAAAAAAAATTATCACAAACAAGACAGCAGACACAAATGATTTTGTGTGTATCACTGGGTGGTCCTTTTGAAACTTTCCCAAAGTTAATTGGTTCCAGATATTTGAGAATTAAAATTGTATTGTGACAAATTTATTTCTGGTCATATTTAACTCAAGTCTTCTCAGTAAGGAGGCTTGAACAAACAGAAGAGTTGTCAACCCACTCATGTCTGTCTCCAGTTTTTGTTGTAGTAGCTTTAATCCCAGTGATTTGGTTTAATAAAGACCACTGAGAAAACAAACACTGGGGGTGACTGCACTGCTCTTTGTAAATTATTTATCGTATCTCTAAGGTTTTACTGTGGTGTAAGTGCTGCTGTGTTAGCTTAAATTGTTCACAAATATGTCATGTGGGATTAAATGCCTATGTAGAGTTTATGTGTGCCTGGGAGCAATGCTTCCTGCTGTCTGGGGTAGGATTGGTGTGTGTGTGCAGCTGGGGACACACAGACCTGCCCTTACTCTTGTAGTGAGTGAGTGTCCAGCGCAGGCTAAACACAAAACCTGGGGTTTCATGCTCTGCTTCCAGTAGAGCAGATGCTGCCTTACACAGGGCAGTGTGTCTGAGTGTTTTGTGGTTGTAGACATTCTGTGAGGTCTTGGGTATGTCAGTGATGGGATTGTTTTGCTGCTTGCCTCAAGTTCCATGTGTTGGGAGCCCAGGGGCTTTGCCTGAGGGAGGCAGGAGCCTAGAACAGGGTGTGCAGGATCTCAGGTTGTTCTGCTTTTGATTTGATAAGATGTATTTTCTGTACAAAATATGGCACATTTTCAAATAATTGCAAATAGGAGACAGGTGTGGCTACGTAGCATCTTAAGTGCGTATTACACACATTGTCATGTGTCTTCCTGTACTGTAGTGTGTTCTGCTTAGTTATTCAGAATATTTATTGAATATTCATATGCAGATATTGCATAACAGTAGCTTTATTTTTTCCATTTTAAAACTTAACTTGGGCAGGAAAATCATTAAAAAATGAAATTACCTTAGTATTTCCTGTTCCTATCTTTTCAATATGTACCTTAAACCTTTTCTTTTTCCTATAGGAAACAGATTTTTTAAGAAATTTTTCAAATTTCTTAAACTTCTATTACAGGACTCAAGTGTTAATCTTGAAAGATTTTTAACATTTAGGGTTTGAAATTGCTAAAGCTGTTTTTGATAAGTTATTGAAGTCTTGCAGTAGTAAAGTCAAAAGTGGTAATTGCAAAGAGTTAATTAAGTTTCTCTTAATGTAAGGATCTAATATGTAGCTCAGTATGCCAAGTTCATCCAAGTTCTTGGAAGATAGTCTTTTTCTTCTCAGAGATTGTCAGTTATCAGGTGTGACACACTGGTAATAAGATACACATTCAAACCCCCACATTTTACATGTATATTTATGTATATGTATATTCACACCTGGTGAAAGGAAGAGAAAGCCTTTGTCCTTTTGTATGTTTTCCAGAATTAGCAGTAAATAAAAATGTTAAAAGGAAATGTTTGATTTGTGTAGGCATGGGTTTAATTAATACAAGTCTATGTTCTGTAAGTGTTGTGTTAGTAAAATTTATGAAAGAGCACTAAACTGCATTAGGGTAATTTATGGCCCAAATAAATGTCAGTTCCTAAGGTAAACTGGTACAGAAACAGTGTAACTAGGATTAAAAAAGTGAAGAGCTAGAGTAAATTGCAAACATTGTAAGAACAGGGATACAATTCTTTCTTTATGTTCACCCAAGCAAGTGTAAGTTCATTTACAATATATTTATTAACAGTCTGAGGCTAATAAAACAACACTTACAGAGCAATTTTGGGCACTTTCCAGCTCTCTGTATTGTGCAGTGACAAGTTAGGCCAGTGCTTTTTTTTTTTTTTTTTTTTATTAAGAAAAAAAGAAGGAATCTGTATTCCTGGCTCCTTTATAAGGTTGTTAAATGTGCCATTTGGCATTTCAGAGCACTGCTTTGCATTGTGCTCAATTAGTGCGAATGAGGCAATCACAGCGCCAGTTTCAGAAATGTGCCTAATTACTATAAACCACTGAGGGATCCATTCATTCTGCCTTTCTGGCTCTGTGGGTGCCAGCCACAGAGACTCCAGCAATTTCTGAAGCCTAATCCCGAGTCACTTCTCCATGTTTCTATGGCACTTGGATTTTAGAACCTGGGAGTCTGGCTGTTTATGACCATGTGTTGCTCTGCAACTGTGTCTGTAGTATATTCTGGGACTGAGACCTTGGTGTATAGGAGAGGATTGAGAATGGCTCTTTAGCCCTTTCTACACACACTTCCCTCCCAAAAAAAGGATGTGCCTTTTTATGTTTTATTTTAAATTATTTTGACTCCTGCTACAGAGAGTCTTTATTAGTTATGAAGGCTGTGTATCAATTTTTGGAATAGGATTTACCTGTAGCCTATGCTAATCATTATGATTTACTGGCTAGTTTGATGACAGCCCTCTTCCAGCTTGATGACAAACTTTTCAGTAGCCTTTTTTGGACACTTCTAGTTGGTAACTTACTTTTGAACAGCTACTAGGCATTTAAACCCAGACTTTAAGTAGATAGGTGTTGGCTAATTGCTCTGGTAAGACGTGCATTTGAAACAACAAATCCACTCCTCACTGCTTTGTTTGAAGCTGTTTTATTTGTAGGCTTTTGTAAAGTGGTAATTTGTTCTTCTCTCTTTCTACTGAGTGAAAGAGTTGGCTGCTATCAGAAAGTGTTTCTGCTTAGATACTTGTGTGAGCATAAAGTGTGGAACAGAACTGTTTTGGAGGAGCATCTTACTGTTGAGAGTTCATACTGACAGTTTCTCTGGTTTTTGATTATGCAAGTTCTTTAAGGGCCAATGAAGCCCATCCGTTTTAGCACCAACACTTTTTTCTGTACATTCTGTCAGTGAAGAGGTGAGACCTTAAACATCTGATAGATGAGAGGGAAAAATTTCAGTCAAGACCTGACCTGACATATGTTACTTATACCTGTCATGGTGCTAGCTACTCTTAAATGTTTGAAAAACAGAGGCATCCTTTTTTCAGCCATATTTTGAAAGCTTTCTGAAGAGTGAGCCCAACTGAAAGCTTCTGATTTATGTTCTTGTTTGACATTCTTGCACTTATCAGGATTAATTTGCTCATTTGATGGGGAGCACAGTGTATTTTAGGCTCCCTTGATTGTCTGCTGTAGTTTCTAAATTGTTTTCAGTGTTGTATTTCTTAGACAATTCCTTGTTCTGTAATGGTCTATTTGTTGTAATTTATGTACCTTTTTCTTAAGAAGTATGAGCTATTATTTGGCTGTGCTAATGTGGTTAAATAAACCTGTCTGTACAATTCAGTGCAGTTTATGGAACAGACCCACTACATGTATTTGGTATCATTAAACCTTGCCAGGAATAACTGCACATTTTGTTCCCTGTCAAAGGTCTTTCTTGTTATTTTGAACTTGATTGAAGGGTTTGCTGTAAATCTTCAACTCTCTATAGTTTTGTTGAGTCCATTACATGTTTTAAATAAAGAGACTAGGTAAATGTAGTGTGAATAAACTGGTCTGGTGAAGAGATTGTTTGTCTGTCCCAGAGGCTGGAAGCAAGCAAGACTTTGAGTTATATTTGAACTGAACTTCAAGCCATCTCCTCGTTACGTTCCCAATGTTGTGATACAGCTCTACATCACTTGGACTAGCTTAGGACCCTGCTGCAGTTTCTGATTTGGTAAATCTAGTAGTAGATGTATTGATAGTGCCTCCTGTGTTCTGAATCAGTGGCCTTTAACTGTGCAGTCACTGTCTTTTCCTTGGGAGCATTGCTCATACCCAGTAAAAGATTATACACGTCTTGCAGATTAGCAGCTCCTCAGTTTCGTAACTACTGTAACTATTGGTGTGTTCAAAACTGCCATAAAATACAGATTATCAGTTCCTCCAGTGGCTTTTCTCTTATGCTCCTCACCTGCAGTCTGTAAATACTTCACAGTCTCTTAAAATTTATTCTCGTGAGTGAACTCTAAGTTGTAAATATAGTAACCATTTTTTGCATGAGAAGTAGAATCATAGAAGTATTTATTTGGATTGTGTTCAAAAAGTATTCAATAACTTAGTGTGATTCAGTGTTAGAAAGCTGAGGCATTTGTCCTCGACTACTTTCAAATTTCTTCGGTTCCATTTTTTACCACATTGGAATTGTAATTGTTCTGTATGTTCTCAAAGCAGTGTATGGAATAACTAAGTCAATATTCTTTATGACTTCTGGGAGGTAAATGGAAAGTATTACTCCTCTTTTCGATGAGAAATTGCTATGGTAGTACTATCAGGAGCAGATTTTTAGGATCTCTTGGTTAAGGGTCTCCCAGCCTTGGGAAAGAAGACCACACTATCTATTTACAGAAGAATCCTCTGTTTCAATTGTCCTGCCTGATGTCAGATGAGAAAAACAAAAGCTAGAATCCGGCCCTCCTTTCTGCACTCTACTTGTTTTACCAGTAATCTCATTGTGTTTCCTTGTGATTTGCCTCGCAAGTTTTAGAGAAAGAGGAGAGGGTTTTACAGACCTGGCACTGATTGCCATGTAGCTTCATTTCCATCTTTTACCACTGTCTATAGCAACCATCTGAATTTTGATGAAAGTCTTATATATCCCCTGAGACAACTCATGCATGAAAGTAGAAATCAAGTCATGTATTTCTTAAATTAGAGTAGGCTACACTTTTTTCCCTATACAAAACCATTACTGTTAGGCTGACAAAGTTAATTGGCAGCAATTACCAAATCGTAATACACCGGGCAAGAATATTCCATAGTATTGAAGTCAGTTCACTACAGTAATTTTAGTGTCTGCAGTGTTCTCAAGCAGTTCTGACTGAAAGCCTCTCTGGATCTAATGTGTTTCAGGATACGGAGGTTGTAGCCAACTTCATTTCAGGTGGCTTGAGTCCGAGTCTGGCTCATGCCTTGATTTTTAAGGGTGTTTTAATAGTTCAACTTGCTGGAGGTGCTTTCTTCTGCTTTGACATTTGCTGTTTGTCCTCTGGTCATGTGGCTGGACTGGATGCAGTAACTCATCCATTGTAAGGTCAGGCCAGCTACCTTCCCTTCATGGAAAACAGTCAAGAGCAAGAAAGGAGTATCCCTCTGGCATGACAGAGAAACAGAAGGGATGTGTTTTAGACTTGTGCTATACATGGGTAAATCCTACAGATTCGTATATTTAGAATTCTTTAGCTGCAAAACTAGAGGTGGTGAGTTCTTATGCCTTTTGTTTGAGCAGATTTGACAGATTTTACTACTTTTCTCTGTTGTACATGTGTGTAATGCAGCAGGGCTTGTGGACTACAGCTGCACCATGGCTTCTGTCAACAGCCTTAATGTTGAAAGTAGACAGGGCTCTTCTGATGGTGTATGTGAAGGAGAAGTGTGTCTTCCTCCTGAGATTAGTCTTGTGACAAAAGTTTCCTGCTTTTCTCAAAAAGAGAAAACAGCATGCTTTGCTATGGGCTTTGCACTGCTTGATGGAGAAGGATGATTCTTAGATGCTGGAGGGACTGTTGTCCTGTCAATTTTGAGGAAGAATGCTTGGGAATAAGAATTCTTGCTCATTCAGTTTGTCTGAAATGGCTTCACTTGTGAGTGTTGTGCAACTGAGGGTTTCTATTAGTTACTCATGGCCAAAATAAGAACAGCTTTCTTGAGAACAGGAAGCATTTGACCAGTGTTTCCACCAGTTCTCAAAATACTGTTCTAAGCAATGAAATGCTTCCGCTCTCCTAAAAAGAAAAAAAGTTGATTAAAAAATAATCCAGATCACTACATTACATTGGCAGTTAATTACCATTTCCTATATAGTATATGGATTTCTGAATTTTCTTGCTGATTATTTTGTATTAAGTGGTTTCAATCACAGTCAGCATCTGATTTAGTTAATTGTTTTATAGGTAAGAGCACGTGATAAATCACAGTTTTTTATTAGGTCAACACCAGAACAGACATATTCTTCCTCAAAAGCAATTTAGCTGTTGTCTACCATCAGTAAAACTTTTTTATAAGCTGCCCCAAAAATTAAGTAGTTTTAACCTGTGTGCTCTGTTTCTAATTAGTTCAGAAAGATTGTGTGACATATACGTGTTTAAACAACGAGTTTGGGAAGTGAGTTAAGTGTCTCATGCAAAGTCGATGTAATCTATTGTACTGTTTACACCGTGGTCATGATAAATCACTAGTTTGAAAATGTTTTTTGGATTGGATTCACATTAGTTTAGCACATAACACTGTGAGTAAATTGCAATACATGGAAACAAACCAATTGAGACAAAGAAATTTCTGTTCCATTTGCAAATACAGAGAGCTACTACTTAAAATTGTTACCAGTGGGAAATGTAAAAGGTGAGGTAATCCCCTAAAGAAAAAGGGCCCTGGTTGTGAAACACATTAAATGTAAATCTTGTAAAACTTGTAGGGAATGTACTGAAGTACTGAATTGAACCCACTCAGAGTTCAGGCTAACAAGAAATTCTGGTCAATGAAGGCAGATAAAGGAATTGTAAATGACTGTTTAAATTAGTCTGGAATTCCAGAACATGTACTTGGATAATATGAAATAAAGCTGTCTAAATATGCAGCTCTCATTAGTTTACTGGTCATAGTGAATGTCTGTTACAAGATCCAAGGCTGCTGGAATAGCTTGCTGGTGTTTAAATCTCTGCTGTGCTTCAAGGGTTAGAATGAAGAAGAGAGATCAAGGATCTTTTGATTTTGCTCTCTATTGTCCGAGTAATTCACCAAGGAACTACAGGTGGACTATAAAAGCTCACCTCAGTCTTCTTTAACTTGTGTGGCAGGAGAGTTTAGCTTCACGTACTTAAAATAGCTTGGAAATGAATTCTGTAGGAACATCCTGGTGCCTGTTGCGATGTCACGCACCCTGTCTTCTCTTCCATTGTGTTTCTTTCACCAATGCTCTTAGGATGAGGAGGGTCTGGTGCTACTAACTCACAGCAAAGAATCGAAATGGATGTATGGACAGGCAAAGATGTGGTAATACGTGTAGGATGATCAACAAGGCCAAGTGTAAGATTATATGCAATAAAGAAATTCTTTGCTGTGAGGGTGGTGAGGCACTGGAACAGTTTGTCCCGAGGTGTGGCTGCCCCATTCTGTGGAAGAGTTTAAGACCAGATTGAATGGGGCTTTGAGCAGCCTGGTCCAGGGAGAGGGTCCCTGCACATGGCAGGAGTTGGACTAGATGGTCTTTAGAAGTCCTCTCCAACCCAAACCATTCAATAACTCTGTATAGTGTTGTAGTTCATTACAGCTCTGGACTCAAGGGCAGTATTGCTGTTTTATCCTGAAAACTTGGTAACTACATCAAGCCTTGTCAGATATGCTCTTTCTGCATGCTGTTTCTTCAGCAGCCTTTGGCCAGGCAGCAGCAAAGTTCTCCATGGATCAGTTTCAAATGGGATAGAGGGAGATATGGATGGAGTATGATGAGTGCTCCTTCTCACTCTTTTGGAGCTGAAAATCTGAAGATTGTGCTGCCCCTAAATCCTGGAATCCTGGGGAGGGCAGTGTCACTGCAAATGTGCTTGTATATCCCTGTTCTGGCCAGGGTGATCTGTTGGCCACTATCTTTTCTGCTCTGGCAGCATTACTAATCAAAACCAGGTTTGACAGTTGTCATGTGCTTTCTGCAGGCTGGCTTGCAGCTGTTTGCTGCCCTTCTACTGTGTGATTGGAAAAAAGGAAGGTTTTAGTTGGCTTCAGTGGATCATTTCTCAGATGCGGAAACCTCTGCTCCACGATGATGGGGCAGGCTTGCTTGGACCGCCTTTCTCTGGCATTTCTGTCAAGGCAGGGAAGATTAAATGGCCTATTTCTCCAGTTTCCCATGCTGGCTGCTGGCCTGGTTTGTGGGTAATTCAGTTCGTGAGCATTATACTGCTGGATTTATTTTTTTTTCTGGCTTCCTGATACTTAGTTAATTGCAATGTTGAGCCCTTCAATCCTTTTTGCAGCGAAAACTAGAAAAAAGTGAAAGTCAGTTACAGTCTGGGACCAGGAATCCCAATGTAAATACCAAGCATTTTTTGGGAGGGGGCTGGGAGGAAGAAAAGGGAGAGAAACAGGTAGAAGAGAAGTCAGGAGAAGAAAAGCAATTTTCATGATCTTGGCAAATGTTACAAATGCCACAACTGCAGACTACTAGCTTCAGATTAAGATAAATACATACAAATGTTTTTTATTTCATCCTCTTAGCAGCATATAATGTGTGATTATTTCCATGCTTGGTTAATTTGTTGAATGTGTGTTCTGCAATGTTAAAAAATAAAGCTCTTTAAGGAGAGACTGAGGTTCCTGAGCAGGACTGCAGCAGGGAAGAAGATCAGTATAGTTTAGTTAGGTAGAGGGTAGAGATAAATTAGTTCATAAGGTAGTTTATTAACCTTGAAAGTGCACATTCAGGTCAATGAGCAAATGGAATTTGTAAATGGAATAGAAGTTACACTGAACTGTGTGCAAATTTGAACCTATGTTTACAAGACAAATCTGCAAATGCTCTCAGGAATGAGCAAGACAACTCAAAAAAAGTTACTATGCTGTTAGTCTTGTTAGTTTTAATACTGATTTATTTATGCTATATTGATGATACGTTTTGCACATCTCCAAACTTCTACTTAGGGAATCAACACATGTTTATTATTTAAGAAAGAAGAGCATTTCCATATAGCACTTATAAGATACATGGCCAGATATGTGCTTTGTTTGCACTAATGTTGGGTAAGTAACCAGAGGAGAGAGAGATCAAGTATTACGGGATGCAAAGGTGGGTGTTTGGTGCAACACATTCTGAAAGTTGAATTTGGGGAAAAAAGAATTAGAGACGTTTTGGAAAATGGATACAAGGCTTTCATAAACTCAGTAAAATATGCTTTATCATGGGTTTAAATTGTTTAGTATTTAGAGAGTTCACAGTAAGTTACTTTTATTGAAAGTAAAGGTAGGATATTATTTGATCTATTAATGGTTGACTGGAAAGAGCCTGTGTCTTGCAGATGTCAAATACAGGCTGATCTACACATTGTACAAATCAGGTTCCAATAGTTCAGTAACGAAGGCAGAGACATTCAAGAGTCATTCAACAAAGTAAAAGATGAAGGTATATGAAATTTACATCTGTACAATGGAATTAATTGAACTTTTACTCTCTTTCGGAGAGTAGGAATTTACATATCCGTCTTTTTTAAAAGCTTCAGTTCCGCTTCAGTATTGCATTTAAAAGATATTTTAAATCTCGATTATATCGAATAGCAGCACATTCTATTTCGGTATTGTGGTAATTTCATTAAAAGTTATAACAATAATTAAGCTCCTCAGTTAAATCTGTCATCTTGAGTAAGGTTTAAATGCAGACAGTTGTTTTACATTTGACTTTTTGTGGACAGAATTCAGGAATAAAAAATTCCATGTTTTCCTAGTCATTATTCCTTCTGATTCTCCCCAGATCTTTTTTATCTAGCACTCCCTGTTTTCAAAAGTTGTGTGATGGTTAGCTAATAAGGGCTATAACAATAGTTCACATATAATCAAGTTGAAAGATGGTTATTAATGATTTCAGATAGACTGTCAAAACCCTTTTTTATGTAATTTGCTTTTTATGAAGAAGCACAAATTTTACAGGCCAGCGCTGTCAGCTAGCTATTGTAGCCAAGATCAGCAAACCTAATAGGAGAGAAAAAATGTCTTTTGTGGTATTCCATCCTTCTTTATTCTTATAAACAATTTGCATAATTTTAATTTTAATTCAATTAGGGTTTTTGTTTTCTGTTTTGTTTTGGGTTTTTTAAATGCACATATAGAAGTAGATGCAAAAATTTGTCAGGTGATTAAAAAGTGTGCATTTCTAAATTCATTAACTTACGTGATCAATCTCTTCACTGCTTGCATTTGCAGTTTTAACTTTGGTAAAACACTAACTATTCCGATGAAGTATTATGTGAGACCATTTTTATTTTGTGCATACCTAGAAAAATCAAGACATTTGGAATCTAATGCAGTGTTTCTCTTTCTGTTTTTTCTATCACTTCCATCAATAATGCACAATTATCTTCCACTTTAGTTCTGGTTCATACAATCAGTGGATTCTTTGTTTTTCAACTGACTTGCAAAGAATTTGATCAGAAGCAACTGCTTCGTTGGAGTGGGAGCAGTTGGTCATCTTTGTCTGGAGATGACATTAGAGCTTGCACGGCGTTACAGAGTGGTAGCACACGTCAGGCTGCCATTTCACCTCACATATAATGTAACGCACTACACGTTCTTTGTAAGGAGCAACAATTTTAGGATTCAGTAACAATCATCTTGGCAACACATTTAGTTCACACTGAGATCACTAACACCATGTGTTGACAGTTTACTTTCTTGTGAACCTCTGACTCCCATGGCTGAGTAGAAGGCTTATTCACAGTGAATTGAATGCAGATAAATCTTAAGTTTTTACAGCTTTCTAAAATATCTGATTATATTGTAGTATTTAGTGAACAACAGTTAAAAATTAGCTAAATTCCTAGTCATCAGTTTCTTTGAGAATAGTATTATTATTTCTTCAATGGACAGTTATGGCAGTTTGATTTGTGACAGAATCTGCATATTTTTAGCAGATTTAATACAATGAAATAAACTTGCTGTTTCAATATACTTTGTATCTTTTAACACATTATTGAAAATTAAATCCTTTGAACTCAAATGTCTTGAATAGATTTAGTCAGTATTGAAACAAGTTATATGCAAATATTTTGCAGCATGAATATTGATTATTATTATACTGGTAACTTTGGTAGATTTGAAATTACATACCAAGGATATGTCAGGCAAGATGTGTTCAATAAACTGGATTTTTAGTCAAAGTAAATTTGGTGTCCTGTAGGGATACTTTTACTCTCAGCAAGATATTATCATAAATAGAATTTTAGAAAATATATGAGGAGTGCAAGAATATGGTTGTTTTTATATTGCTGTTGTGGTTCTTCATGCAGGTTTTTTTTTTCCTCTATTCTTTATGGAGCATTAACTATGATGAAGTTTGTCTCGAATGTTCAAAAAAAAAATACAGTCCATGTATATTTTGACTTTCTCCACCCTTATGCTTATTCTTTCATATCCAACATGTGCAGCTCAAATGCCAGCAGGATGTTCTGTGGTTTTGGATTTCCTTGTATCTTGGCTTGTCACAGCTAGAAACTGCAGGATAGCCTTCCACTTGGCTGGAACAAAGCATTTCCACCACTTAGAGAGTATTTGAAGAATTGGGCTGTGTTTCTTTGGGGAGCAGAAGGAATTTACAGGTCATCTGTAAACTGCATTTTTTTGGTGGGCTTGTCACTTAAAATGTTGTTTGGAAATGCTGAAACGTGTTGATCAGAGAGGTTGTGAGAGCTCCAATCTTTGAGATGCTGAAATTGGGCCTAGACATGCTGGTTCAAGGGAACTTGAGCAGGATCAGAGAGAATCATAGAATTGTTAAGGTTGAGAAAATTCTTTAAGGTCACAGAGTCTATCCATTAACCCAGCACTGCCAAGTCTACCACTAAATCATATCCCCAGGTGCTTTTAAGTACCTCCAGGGATAGTCACTCAAACACTTCCCATAGCAGCCTCTGTTAAAGTGCCTTACAACCCTTTCCAGGAAGAAACTTTTCCTAATACCCAATCTAAACCTCTCCCCCAGTGCAATTTGAGGCCATTTTTTCTTGTCACTTTTTACCTGGGAGAAGAGACTGACCCTTACCTGGTTACAATCTCCTTTCAGGCAATTGTTGAGGGTGATAAGGTGCCCTCTGAGCCTTCTTTTCCCCAGACTAAACACTCCCAGCTCCTTCAGCTGCTCCTCATAACACTTGTGTTCCAGACCCCTTTTCAGGGCTGCTACACTTGCTTGGACATGGTACAATTCTGTTTGTTTCTGCATTTGCAGGGCAGAAGGGAAAAAGATAGAAATTGAAGACAGTGTGGAAGCTTTCAAAAACCAGAAGTGTTACAGATAAATTTGCATTTTAAGACTGGCAAAATTTTACTAGCTGATTAATTTTATCGTTAGTCTTTGTGATGTTATAGCCCTGGGAAGGTGTTAAAATGCTCTGAATGTTTGCATCATGCTCTTCTACCTTGTAAGACATTGCCTTACTGAATCTCCACATGTTCACACTTAGATTGCTTTGTCAAAAGAATGCAGATCTGAAGTATTTACTGCCACCTCCTTCACCTTAATGCTTACACCAACAGTAAGCTTGGACTGATTACTGTTTAGAAAGATGAACTTCTTTAAGCCTCCTCTTGCATTTTGCATGCCAGTACCCCCAATAGCTTTCTCCAGCCTTGTAATTGCCAGTCAAAGGCTATAGATGGCCTCATCCCCACCATGCAGTTTGTGTGGGAAGCTGTGTTTGTAGGGCTAATCTTCACAGTAAAGGGTGGCCCATCGGAAGACATCAGAGATGTTGCATTTGCTATTGTCATTATTTTTCCTTGTTTCTGTATGGTTTTGACATCTGGCATTAATGAGGTGAGTACAGATGTACTAAGAGAGATCTTTTACTAGTAGATGTGAAAGGAAAGTCATACACACCAGTGGTTTTCAAAGAAACTAAGGCAATATGGTTGAAACATCCCTAAAAATGTTGGTGAAAGAAGCCAATTTTGTGAAATACAAAGGACTGTTTGAGATTCACTTCATTTCTCAGAGAAGAAAGATTTGAGAAGCAGAATCACAGTGGAGCACTGCTCTACATCCTTGGGGGCAGTAGGCATTACATCCCTTGTGGGTGTAAATGAAGTAATAGATTTTGGAGCCCAATGTTCTGGAGTGTACATGTTCATTTACAGGTGTGTGGGGAGAACATAAGGTAATTAAAATATCTTTTATTAAGTTATTTTCTGATGAAAATTATGTAGAAAAGAGTAAACCTCACTTAATCTGTCTCTTGGAAGACTGAGGAATTAATCTCAAGAGATGTCTTTGATATCACATTTATTGAGATATCTTTGATATCTTTGAGATATCTGAGATATTGAGATGTCTTAAAGTAGTGATGGTGGGAACCCAGCAAGTTGTGCAAGCATGGAAACACTGAGATGCTTTTTCTTAAATCACTGTTTAGAAAGATGATCAGCTACTGCAAACTACTTTTATTTATAAACTTTCTAAAGGTGGTTGTTGTTTTTTATTTTTTCACCCAAACAGCCTGCTAACTACTCCTTAACATAGATCCTTAAATGTCAGGGTAATTTTTAAATTAGAACCAGATATTGAAACCATGGTTTTTTTGCAGTTGAAGTTGAAACCAGCTTCACTATTTGCTATGGAAACAAGCTTTTAAAACAAGTCTGTTCATGTGTATGTTGTTGTGCCAATCCTTGAATTTATGTAATTTGTAGATTTTTTTCATGCCTTTTTCCAACCAGCTTTTAGAAATATAGGTGGTACAGAACCTATTATAGTCTGTATTAAGCCAGTAACCTATATCTGTATCAGAGGTATGTGCCAATTGTCTCACGGGATTAAAGAAAGGATGGGGCAACTAACACAGAAAGGTATTCAACCTAATTAAAGATAGGAGATTTCCCCAAATTTGTGTTTCCCGCCATTTACACATGATCATGTTGTGTTTTATAATCCCACCATTACTTAGAATTAAGAAGGGCCCAGGTGCTTTCAGGAAAAGCACTGCATCATGCTATTTCTTCATACTCATTTGTCAGTTTAAGTGTATATTATTAAACAACAATTTTGAAATTAAGTTTAATGAGTTATGAAATGCCATATAGTTTTTTTTTTTTTTCCAGTACTCCAACTGTGTTCCTTACAGCTTCTGGAGGACAGTTATCTGGGGCTGAGCATCTCTGACCTGCTCAAAGAGTCTTCTGGAAGAGCTGTGATGTTGCCTGAGGGATCATGTACTGTTACTTAGGCTGAGACCAAAATCCTTAATACATCTTACCTTGCCTAAACTGTGCATGTTGTTCTAAAGGAATTACTGGAGCAATTCAATTGTAAAATAGTTGCTAGAAGATAGCAGAAAATATAAAAAATGTTATAAAAGTTGAAACAAACTGTCATGAGCTGTGTTGTCTGTTTTTAATAACTAATTTGTCTGTGTGTTTGTTGATGCAGGCCACAGAAACATTGTTCCGAATGGCAGTAGCAAGAGGAGCTATCACACCTTTAAGACATGGAGAAGTAAGGCTAAATATATCTATTTTTTTGTTTCTTATTTATGTGTGACATAATGCTTTATTAATATAATGTTTTATAAATTCCTGGAAGTCATACTATCTTCAGGTAAGTGAAGAGAGCTTGACTATGTATAACTTGCATACTTACATTCCAGTGTTGTTGTAAAGGAGAGCAAGAACTTAAATACTGCCCAGTCAGAAATGAAGTATTTTTCAAAGAACACTTTCTTCTTGTCTTTGCTTCAATCATTACTTAGCTGTATGATAGAAGTGGCTCAAGAGAGCATTTCAGCTGCTTTGCCAAGGGCTGGGTTCCAGTTTTTCACTGAATTTTCTCTACTAAAGATGGTAAAATCTTGAGAAATTCACAGGAGGTCAGTATTTGTTACTGGATAGCTGTGGAGAGGTTACTTCATCCTTTGTTCCTTTTGAGAAATAGTAACTTAATTTAATATACAAAGTATTAATACATCGATTATTCCATAGAGGATAAATGTATTTGAATATTATGTTGCTCATACATGCTTCTCTTCATGTTGAACATTTTTTTTCCTTCTTTGTACAGTTTTTTATCTGGTAAACATGGTTTTGAATGTTGATGATTAAATATCTCCAATATGAGTTGGTGCCATTTATACTTAGGTTGAATTTAATTCAAAAAATAAAATACTACAGTCAGTCATGACACTGGAAATGAGGAATGATCTGGGCATTGCCACACCTGGATGCTGCAGTGTGTGGGGGTTTTCAGTGTAAGAAACCTCAGTGTTTTTTCATGGTAATATTATTTTGCTCAAATTCCTAATAAGTTTGTGAAGAGTTCTTATCAGTGTTCAATCTGGAATCTTGACCTACACTGAACCTGGAGTCCCAGCTGTGCTGTAAAATGTTCCTTATGCTGATTAGGTTGCCTTAATCTCTTTTAGTGACAAAATAATGTATCTACATCAGTGTCTGAAGATGTACCTGAGATATCATGTCTCGCCATTGTCTATAGTTTTAGCTTTTCTGAGTAGATGGATCCTCTATGAATTTTGTGTACTGCTGTTTTCTACAGAAGAACGTAATGCCATTTCAAGAAGTGTTAGTTACCTAATATGTGCATCCTTTCCAAATTACCTGATTAGGTTTTTTTTTTCCACTGAAGGGTACTTAATTTTATATGTTTTAATGACCAGGTTGCCCAAAAGGTTTATGTAGTTACCCAGTCAGTGGTGTGAATTAGGGAAAAAGAAAATTATTGGTTTTCCTAAAGTGTAACTAATTGTACTGTTTGCAATCCAAAATACTGGGATGACTACAGATGTAATGATGTCTGTTGTGAATGATATTAGTAATTTCTGAATCTGATTCATCTTCTGGTGAGCCAGTTTAGCTCACTGATAAGGTAGAAAAAATTTTACTTTTTCTTTAAGATATTCCTTCTGATTTTTTATCAGTTAAACCACCTCAAAGGCTAGAGACAACCAGAGGAGAAGCAGGAACATAAGTGGGGAGAGGATACAACCGTGGTTAGCAAGAAAGGAAGTGCAAGAAAGTCAACTTCATGTTGGTGTATGGTGTCCTGGGATACTTTTTCTAAGGTATTCCTGGGGCCTCAGTGGAAATGCAGTTAAGGCTAAGCTAGATAACTTATAAATAAAACGTGTAATAATGGTCCAAAATTTGCTTTTTGTATAAGGAGGCAGCAGGAGAAACAAGAAAATACCTTTTTTCTCTCTTGTATTTTTATAGGTCTTTATGCAAGAGAAAATGTTTTCACTCAGGGGAGATCTTTTCATTAAATTCCATTGTGTAATTATAATTTACTTAGTCTGAAAATGAGAAATTACATTATTCAAACGAAGCTAATTTTTCCAGAAGAAACATATAATTATCAAATCATACTAAAATATTTTTTGCTCTTCCAAGAAATTGCTGGATATTTTCACACACGACTAGAAAGGGACCCAGCAAAAAAAGTTGAATATGAACTAAGGTTGATTGTATTCTGTTTGAGAACTGTGAATTTGGCAGTGAAAATCAAAAGAGAGAAACTTTTTAAATGGAAATTTCAAAATACGGAGGCAGCAGTCCAAATGTGCAAAAGTGCTGTCCAACTTTAACATCAGAACTTAAAAATGTAACACCATCTAAAATTTGAGAGAGGATAAAACTGTTCACAGCTAGAAAGCAAAAGTCATACCTGTTTGTTTTAAATTAATAAAAAAAATAAGACATTATTCTGTCTGTACCACTGAACAGATTAATGTGCAAACATTTCTTCTACAGGCAAAACAGGATGCGTGAAAAGCTGTCCATTAAGATCCAGTTGTCATCACCAGGTGGATTTATAAGTTATAATGTTTAATGTCCACTGGCAGTCCCTTTTATTTCTCCTTTCAACATTTCCTCATTCATTTGGCCTTATCAGGTCTTTATGCGTATAGAATTTTTATGTTTTTCATTTATTTTCCTTGAAGAAATTGAAAAATGAGGATGTGTTAGGTTTGGTCTTTCTGCTTTTGCATGTGGTTTATAAAATCACTGTTAAGAGATTAGATAATTATGCTGCCAAAGCTAATTATCAAATTTGGGCACATAGTCCCAAAAATTATTTAACTGTGGAATATTAATCATAGAGGTTCCTGAAGCATCTTCTCAGCAGTTCTCTTGCTCCTGGGTGGGTTTAAGTGTAGTTGCATCCGTTGGAGGGAATTAAACCCAGAAGCGTAATTCATTCTCAGGTTTCAATATGTTGTTGTCTATGTTAATTAGTTATTCCTGTTGGTCATTTTGTTGTGGGGGTGAAGCATGAGGTAGAGACTTATTCTTTTGTTACCACTTCTAGCTGATTCCTAAATGATCCAGAAATTGTGGGAGCAGATGTGATCACACCAAATTCCATAGCTCTGCTGTCCAGGAATCTTAATATGCATTTCATTAATGACACATGGCTGAGGTGGTTGGCACAGCTGAGGGCTGTGCATTTGGGGAGCCTGGACTGGCACCACCTAGAGAGCCTCTCCAGCTGTTCCTTCTGCTTCTGGTCTTCATGCAGGGGGCTCAGATCTTCTGTCATCTGTTCCTCACAGTGTCTAGTCTCTGCCAGGCAGTCCTGCTGTTTCTGTGGTACTGGCTGATGGGATTGAGGAAACAAGAGCAACAACAGCCTGCCTGCTGAAATGAGTGATGAGGAATACAAGGAGGCTCCTGCTTCAGAGATGACTTTTTGTGCTTTCCAGTTCTGCATCCCTGGAGCCTCTTCTGCTGCGTGCTGAGCCCCCAAGGGGGAGCTATAAGGAGGAGTAAGGGTTGGCAGCAATGGGCTACAAGGAGTCACTGAGTGCATGGTAGCAGGATGGAATACATTTGGCACCAGCTAATATCAATCCGATGACGATACACAGAGAGAGAGAACTTCCAAGATTTTACTGGAAATGACCAATTTTATTCAGGTTGTACCAGTGAGATACCAGAACGTGGGATATGGATATCCTGTGGAGATACTGAACAGGAAGGAGAGATCTGGTTAGGACAATGAGCTCACAGGTCATCGATGGTCTCAGGCCCTGTAGATGAGGGAAATGGATCCACACAGAGAAGGAGCAGAGGGATAAACTGAGAGGGTGGAACACTTAAATGTAAAAAATGCATCAAATACATAGGCTGACATAGCCAACAGATCTAATGGTAGAGTTCTGATTCCCAGAAAACCACATCTGATGCCAGCCATGCATGATCTCTTTGGCTGTTAGCATAAAAATGTAAGTTTTTCTAGCCTAAAATGGCTTACTGTCTTGCAGTGTATTAAATGTAACTGTATGCATTGCTATGGCAGTACCTGTGCTTGAAAGTGGACTTTGTTGTAAGAAAATAAGCTTTGTTTTTGTTTAAAGCTATTTTTAAGCGATTTCACTACTCTGTGTGTTTTCTGTAAGTTCAGTAATGTGAAATGCAAAGTTTTATGAATTTAAGCCAAATAGCTGTAAAAAGTAATTTCTGTGGATTTGTGTTCATAGTTAATGCCAGTGATGTGTTTGTGATGCCACACTTAGCTAAAAGTTGAAAAAGGGGATCAGTAAGGATCTTTAAAATGTGATTTCTTTAATATTTTTACAAGTGAATACATAACAGTGGGAACAGCAATATGAGATGCTCCTTCATGCAGCCCTGATTTTCGTTCAGATGTACTGAAAGAACCTTGGAAAGGAGGGTACATAGTTGAAGTGACATTACTGCCAGCTCAGATCTTCCTTGCCCTCTTTCTTCCCAGTCTACTGTGCCATAGCAGAGTGCAGTGTAGACTCCTGGAAGCTCACCTGTGGAATTAAAGTCATGTAGACACGAACCTTTTATATTATTAACAGAAACTGTTGACTTTTTTCATGAGGAGGGACTTCTAAATTTTACTTGCCAATGGAGTGATTCAAAAGAGATATTATGACACCTGTCATCATATTTAGTTGTGTAATGTGAAGATGACATAGAACTAACTATTCATTAAATGATAATCTTGTTTCCATATAATGAGGTTCTAGGATTGCTAGTCTCTTGAATCTTATCCTCTGGGTTTTGCCTGTCCGTATTAAGGGTTGCTGGCACACAGAAGACATGTGTGTTTTTAAAATTTAATATGTTGCAAAACAGTGTAAATTTAATTTAACCAAATCTTATTTCTAAATGTTGTATAAGATCCAAAATGCCAGTAGATTTCCATATTAATTTCTCATATAAAATTACCCCCTTATATTTGAAAGGTATTTGCAAACCTAAAAGAGTTTGGTTGCAGGCAGGTTTGAATGCCTGTTCATCTAAAGGGAGGTGCCTTCTGTCTGTCCTAAGAAAATAACCTTTAATTTTTAACTTTTTCAAAAGAAATATATTTTTTAAAAATTAAAAAGGTATCCTATAAGAGTGTTCTGAACCACCGATTAATAGCTCAAATTATTGGCATACGTAGTTACAGCTTTCTCATTAGTGAAATCTATTTTGGAAGTAGTATGGAGCCTGTCTTTTATAACTTCTTGTAAAGAAGAAGCAATGGATAGAACTGTTTTATAGTCCTTTGGATTAAGGTTTTGGTTTGGGGCATATGTGTCAGAAGTATTTTAAAATAGTACTGGGATCTGGAAAATTCTTCTGGCAGGTCACAATGGGTAACAGTTCAAAGGTAATTTAATTGCCAAAGACTGGCATACCTTATCTGTGTTATCTGGAAGTAAGTCAAAAGTAAATAATTCTTCTGATTAAATGCAGTGAAAACTAAAGCTTGATTAGAGAGGGGGAGAGAGAGGGGTTGAGAATGCCATTGAACCCTGAGGAGGGAAACCAGCCGATTTCCTTTGTACAATGTCCCAGTGCTGTTTTCGCCATGTGTTTAGTTGTCTGAAGGTGTTGTTTGTCTAGCTTGCCCTGGGTGATCCATTTTAAGTGGTCTATGGGTTTTTAATTAATTTTTAGTCATGAAGAGGAAGGAAAATTTGTTTTAAAACTATAGTTGAATATGAAGAACTTTTCTGCTCTTTTAATATGCTATTTGATTAAAGATAGTCTGTTTCTTACTAAAAATTATCTCAAGCCTTGATAGAGTATTGGCTTGCTCTAAAAAATTTTAAAGTGTTGTGATGGAGTTAATTTGTTAGGGAATGTGAAAAATTAATGCACTGTAGAAATCGTGTCTGGTGTAAATTTAAGGTAGAAATATCTGTAAGTAAGAAAGTGGCTACATATTTCAGAATACGGAGAGGTACCACTGAAGAAAGGTAACACACAAGTTTGGAAACCTGGAGAACTTGAATTTCAAAACAGAAGTGAAATAATATCTAGGTAACTCATGCTTTGTAGTTTTCTTTTAAGTGTATGGAAAATGTAGTCTGTCTGTTTTTTGTGGAGTGGAACAATATAATTTAGTGCTTGAAGCATTTAGCATATCATGCTGGGCATTTTTATTGCAATTTTCTTTAGTTCAAGCTCATGGTCTGTATTTGTCTTAAGACTAATCTTAACTTCCCTTAACAAAGTGAAACACAAGGCTAAAAAGTAAATTAAATTATGCCCAGAAGTATTTGCCAGGTATGTTTCTCCAAGAAAGTATTGGCAGGGTGTAAAGTAAGGAGGGAATGACCTGTTTTAAAGACTTCTCTTTTTTTTCCTTCCTTAGTACTTAGCCTATGTATTTCAGATTTCTTATTCTTTTGCATCAGCAAAGCAGCTAGTGCATGGTAAAAGTAGACAATAAAAAATTATAGCAACAAAGCTAAATGTAAGGAAATGTATTTAGCTCCCAATCTAGTTTTTTTTAGTCTTCTATGTCATGGCCTTGGAATGAAGCTGTCATTTTGCTTTATACTTAAAACCTGTCCCCAGAATTGCCCCCTGCAACTCCATTGTTCTGCAAGAGAAAAGCTCATGTGCAGGGAGATTTTTACTCCTGTCCATGAAGAAAGGCAGAGTAGGTGCTACTGGAGCTTGGTGCTTGAATAATGCTTCTTTCTCTCTTTGGTGGTGTCAGTATTGTGTTGTATGTTAATTCATTCATAGAGTTGAAGAAATAGGCAACTGTAAGAAGATACTTAACCTGATAAAGCTAAGAATTTGTTCACATTCCTTTAGTAACACTCAACATTTAAGAATGCTGAGTGTTACTAAAGCATACATGTAACTAATCCTTAGTTTTTGTGCCAGTTGTTGGAAAAATTTGCCAATGTCTGAATGTGCACCATTTTCACTAACACTTTGCAGTGTAAATATACACATGTCGACTAAATCACTGCTGTATTTACAGTCACAGAATATAGAATGGTTTGGGTTGGAAGGGACCTTGAGGAACATCTAATTCCATCTCCCCCCCATCATGGGCAGGGACACCTTCCACTAGACCAGGTTGCTCAAAGCCGTATCCAGCCTGGCCTTGAACAGTTCCAGAGATGGATCATCCACAGCTTCTTTGAGCAACCTTTGTCTCACCAACCTCACAGTAAAGAATTTATTTCTACAACTTATCCAAATGTTTGAAGACATTTCCCCTTTATCCTATCACTACAGTGCCTGTGAAGAAACTCCTCTTGGCTTCTCTATAGGCCTTCAGATGCTGGATGGTTGCTATGAGGTGTGAGTGCAACCTTTGCTTCTCCAGGCTGAACAGTCACTTTGAAGGACAAGTGTCTTAATTTTAGTGTAAATGTTACTTAAATTCAGTGATTTTTCAGCTAATTAAATGTAATATTCCTTTTGGAAAACAGTATTCTCATTCAATTTATGATTCTTGTCCATGTGTTAGACTTACTAAAGTACTGTTGAACACAAACAAGGAATAATAGTCATATTTGGTGACTTCTAATTGTCCTGTATGTTAACAGATTGCATAAATCAAAATGCAGCTTGAAATTCTTTCCTTGGGTTTCTGAAGAAAAGATGAGTTTGCCTATAGTTAGTGAGAAAGCTTTTCCTATTCCATCCAACCTAAACAATCGTGTTGTGATTCTGTGTGCTACTCTATATTTAAAGACCTAAATTTTCAAACATTTTTCTGTAGGTATAAAACTAGAACAATCCTACTTTTATTGGGCATATACTTGATTAATATTATATAAAAGTGAAAATTTACATACATTTCTCTTAAGCTGTAGAAAAAATGAAATGACAGTACCTAGGGTAAGCAGTTCCTGCTTATAAAGGCTAAGGGTTTTATTGTTCTTTCCCAAATGTGAAGATACGGGAAAATACTGTTGATGGGGAGGTTGACTACTAGTATTGGGAACTGATACCAAAACTAGGGTGTAGTATTTCTGGTGTGACATTATTTGATGGCAGGGGGAAGGACTCTGGAACATTTCCATCACGTGTCAAGTTGTGATCCTTACTGGGTGAGTACAGCTGGCTTTTATGGACACTGTAAGACTGGTACTATACTCCAGTGATCTGCAATTATTTAAAACCTAAAAATCTTAGGTGTTCTTCCTTCTTTTAAAAAACTTCTATGCATTTGCCCTGTGAGACCATCCCTGTACCTAAATAACAGCACGAGAAAAGGAGAACAGTCTAGCCTGAGATATTTAGGTACCTTTATGAATGTTAAAGAAGTTAATGTTATGGGCAAGATCAAATGCTGTTGCTCACTGCTCAGGAATGGGTACTCAAGAATCAGGAATAGTAGATGCTAATGGAAATTAACATTGCTGAAGTTCTGTAGTAACAGTCTGCCCTGGTTCATTGTAATAACATATTGTAATATTTTTACAATATTTAATCACTTAGAAAGGATTATATGGTCTTTCTTGACTGATATCTCAGTGAAAGGTGATTGTGATAGGTGAAGATCTGGTCTGCCAGAAGCAGGAATGATGGGGTGCCTGAACTGCTCTAACACTTCTCCCACTCTGAACCATGAAACCAATCTGTTCCTGGCAGCTACAATTTTATGGAAACTAATTCTGTGTTGATGGAATTAGGTGAAAAATATGTGGTTCTGATTAGCAAAGAGTCTGTAAAGTTTCTTGGTCATGGAGAACATTCCTCTGGCTGTGTGCATGTGTTCAGATGTGTGTGACTACACATATTATTTGTTACATATTTATCTTCCTATATTAAAAATGATGGGCAGTTTTGTATTTCAAATATACTGATTTTAAAATGTTTGTATTATAATTGTTAAATAGATGTTTACTATGGTAGAAAGAATATTCAGTTTTATTGTGCCTAAGTTTTAGAAACTCAAAATTTTAAACCAAACAACCCTCAAAATAATATTTAGCAAGCTATGTAGCAAAAACTCAAATATGAACCTTTTTTGAAGTACCACTGTTTTCTGTAGGAAATATGTATTATGCAAGTGACTGCTTGGATAAAATAATGACCTTTCATTTATAAGTATCCTGCAGAGCTGCAAAAAGTGAACTGGTATCTGCAGTCTGCCTAATGGACTGCTCACCACATCACTGCATGCAATTAAGCATAAGTGATTTTTCTGCTCAAGACAGCCTCAAGACTGATTTAGCAATGAAACTTAATTACTTCTAGCCCTTAGAGAAAATGGCCCAACAAGGCTGAGGTTGTTGGCAGGGCAGTGTGGGAAAGCTATCGCTGCAGCTCCCTTCCCCACTTCTCATTTTCTGTTTGCAGTACTTAAAAGTGCAGTTAACCTTCAGTTAAACAAATATTCCCACAAAACTGGTGCATTTTTATTTCTTCCTTTGTTACAAGGCTAAAGAAAAAGATGATGAAATATTGCAGTGTTTTAAAAGCAAGCATTCTGTTCAAACCCACTGCTTCAGACCATAGGTGAAGTTATTCTGTGCTAATGGAAATGAAAACTGAAGCATTAGTTCTCAAATACTTAAATGTTAGTTAACCATTCTGGCCTGAGAAATCTCAAACTAAAAGCTAAACCTAAATGCATTTGTGCTTCTTTACAATTCAATATGTTATAGATAAATTGTTCCTTTATTTTGTACTTAGGTTACAGGAAAAAATGCTGAAGGAAATGAACATTACCAAAAAAATGAATCATATTAATGAACTACTTTATACTGAAAATTGCTTCATTTGAGTTTTTAGGAATGTGTTATTTTTCAAGGAAACAGGAACTTTAATTCTGTGACTCCAAGGAATACAAGGAATACATCTGGAATAACAATTCAGAGGGACATATGGCATCAATTGGCTTGTATTTTCCTATATGGGGGTTCTGATTGAAGTAAGAGGGACAAGTGCTCATTAATTATGTGGGATTAAAAATGCAAATACTTTGCTGTTTTGGATTTATGTGCCCTATTAAAGAACTGTGAGCATGGAAAAGATGGGGAAGCTGAGCAAAGACAATTTATTTTTCTGTTAGTCGGCTGTGGCAATAGCTTGCTTTACTTCTGTAGTATATTTTTCACCTTAACAGCTTTGACTCCCTTACTCTTATCTCTTTATATAGAGAAATTTCTCTTTCACCTCTAAGATTGTAATTTACAAAAATACATAATATTGCAGTTGTAATTTGTTTGATAAATTTCCACCTAAGTAATGGCCCGGGTCTTTTTCCTCTTAACAGCTATGGACGTGTTTATCAATGGAAATATTCATGGTAACAAAACAAACACATGCCTAAATATTTGTGAGAGTGTGCAGCATAAGACACTAATTCCCAAGGGCATGTTTAGCACATGCTCTAGTACTTTACTCAGTGGGGAGTGAATTTAAGAGTGTGTATAGGTCCCCTTGACTTCAACAGTATTTAACCAAACAAGTGACTTAAGCTTTCTGCTAGGCAGGAAATAATAATTTAAGCATGTACTTGAAGGGCTTTTTTTTTTTTTTTTTTTTTAATCTTAGGTCAGAGCACTGAAAGATTTATTTGGAATCAGCACTCTTTTAGCCTTATATTTAGAATCTCTGGATTAGTTACCAATCTTGTCTTATATTTATGTTACTGTGTTTTATATATATATATCTGTGTGTGTGTGTGTATATACGCACCATGTTTAATTTGAGCTGCTCAGGCTGACATTTTCTCTGGTAGTGAGGATGGTGCTTCCCATCTGCACTATGCAATGTCTGTTTACCTCCTTTCATGAAGGAGGCACAAGGTCTTTCACAAAATCCATCATGTAACAAAGCAGTGAGAGAAGGACCAGAAACCTGAGTTACAGTTGCACCAGCAATGTGTATGAGGAACTTCATGAACTCAGTAAGGGACACTTGCCTTGGACAGTTAACTTCCTGAATAAACGTGTGAGGAGGCTAGGAAAAGGTTTAGTATTGACATCTCCTTAAGAGGCGTGGCATAGGTAAGTGGCTGACTGGGAGTCTTACAAGTACATGTGAAAAGGAAGCTTTTGCTCTCTTCATTTTATGGGCAAGATGCCACACCTTATTTTTCGATAGGTCATGCAGTAGATGTACTTAATTCCTATCATAAACTAAGTGATAGGGTTACCTGGAGTGAAAGATGGTCTTGAAAACCCACATGGCCTCCTGCAGTTTTAAGTTCTGGTGGAGATGGGTCCCAGTGACTTGGCTGCCTCTGTTCTTTTCACCATCCAGTGATATAAGGTGATGCTCAGGCTTGCCTAGAAACTTCATGCTGAAAATTTAAGACTAATAATTTTGGTGGGCTATAAGATAAATCATACTCTTTGTCTACCTCTTAAATTTTACTAATGTTTGTAAGCTAAGCGTCACTCCTTATTTGAAGAAAATCTTTTATTGGGTTAGCAGTAACAGCCTTGCTGCCTCCTTTTGTTCATTGCTGAAGTGTTTATAGCAAAGGGAGAGATGCATTATATTCTTTACAAAGCTCCTTTCTGGCAGGTGCCTTTACTCCCTTGCATGTTGGATTTTAAATCTCTGTTACTTGTTTGTAAGAAGAGTTCAGCACTTATGTACAATTTATTTCTCTGAATTTGCTCTGAGCTGTCATTTTGCGGTCTGTGCAGGATGGAACTGAACAGAGGCAGATGTGGAAAAATTTCTTTTCAGTAAGATTATTTTGTACGCAATGTACTCCTCTCTGTGGTGTTCAGTAAAGCTCATTGGACTTTGTGTAAATTCAGGACAAAAATGTAGACAAATAAATTTCCCTATGTCATCTGCATGTCCTTGAACTCAGTTTCACTTAGAAATGACTGTGTAAAGAGACCATGAGTGGGTACAATTTTCCAGTCGTAAGGAAAGTGCTTGGAATTCCTGACATTTAGAAGTGTTCACATATGTTTGATAAAAATGTGAATTTTTTTTATTTTTTTTTTTTAAAGGCTCTTTTAAGTTGCTGAAACTCAGAACTTTTATGTAATCAGATCTGACCCTGGAGTTGTTTATCAGACTTAAAAGAAAGTGCCCTTCAGTTCATTTCAATGATAGTGATGATGTTTAAAGCAAAGATTGACTAATACCTCTTTCTATGTTCTTAATAGCCACCAAAGATCCTCAAGTTCATTGTCTTGTTTCATCTTAAATAATAGAGAACCATTTAAAAGTAACAGCTGGTGACCAGTGTGGTCTGGTAAAGATGGTGGGTATCAAGAAATAATTCCTGAACATGCTTATTTTCCAAAGCATGTTCTTCCAGCAGGGAACTGTACTCGTGAAATTTGCTTAGATGAGTATTTTTTCGTACTCTCAATATAAATTGAGTTTCAGTTCCAGTGTATGCAGTTTCTACAAATAACATTTGGCATTGAGATGCACAAAATATTTTGATTATTTTAATATGCCAAAAATATGGGAAATACTGTTCTAGGTAGTAGAATTTCATATACAAAGAACAGACATAAAGATACTTGATTCTATTGACTAATAAATATTTTGATGTATATTAAAATATCAGTACATTATTTTAAAGCTAATTTAGTGCTGCTCAACGATGGACATGGTGACAAATAGCTGGCTAAGAAAAGGTTCCTGTCTTGATTTCTTATCTCAGTGCATTTTTATGCAAAAACATAAATTACAATTTGAGATTACATTACTAATTTTGGAGTGGAAAATACTTGTTTAGCATTTCAAATGCTGTACTTATGTCTGAAGCAGATAGAATAGTTTGGGAATTTGGAAGCAATCTCTTTGCATCTTCACCCTTCCCCATTTTTGTTTTTTCCAGTATTTTCTGTTGGGTTTTTTTAAGGTGCTATCAAGACAAAGTCTTTTCTTACATTAAATAGAGCAGATTTCTGCTTCTATAGCTTTATCCCAAAAGTGGGAGCTATGGCAGAAAAGTGTGGTTAGAGAGTACCAGCGTTGCTGGAATGGTACTGGGATAACTGGGCCAGCCTGTTGAAGGGGAACTCTTTGGACTGGTCTCACCATCTGATCAGAAGACTGTGGGAAAGGTTGTCTGTGAGTTACAACATAATTTCTGTGCTGCCTGCTATTAAGATGTCTTCAGTCCCACAGCGCTGAATGTGAAAGGTTTCCTAAGAAGGGATTTTAGGAGAGCTAAACTTAGACAAAGCTGCTTTTATTGCTGAAATACCTCATTCAGTCATTTTCCCAGTATAGATGAGAGTTCAGATTTGTCTCCATTAATTCCCCCAGGGTATCCTAAGGAATTTTATGCAAGATCTCTAAAGAATAGTGTTTCTGTTACTTATGTTCTTATCTGACATTATATTAAACATTTGAAAATATGCATGTTAAACATTTGAAGATATAGTAAAGAACCAGAGTTGCTTCAATTTTTCTTTGACCCATTCCTGTATTGTAGGCAGATTATAGTATCAAAATACTGTAGTAAATCACTTAGTAATTAAATTCTTCGTTGGTATCTCAGGAATTTGAAATTCCTTTGGGTTTTCCCACTACCACCTTTGAAGATAAGGCCTGATTTGTCATGTGTTACATGATTCTAAAGTAGTTGTTGCTCAGGTGACCTAACAAGCAGATCAAAATGGTGCTCTATTTGGGGGGGAGAAAATACTTTTAAAAGTTGTTTTTTTTTTAATTTAACAATTTTTTCTTTAATGTCTACAGATTTAGCAAAGTGATACCCTTTCAGAATATACAAGCATGATTATCCAGTTATGTAAGACTGACTTATTATTAATCAAAACCTTTCAGGTGTGAGTGTTTTTTTTTTAATTGGAAGCAAAAGCTCCTTGTTAAAGGTTCAGTACTTACTATAGGTAAGACCTAAGAAAGTTCCTAATTTAAATATCAAAGCTTTCCAATGGAAGACACATTTTCAAGAGACCCAGAAGATAAAAAAAATTAATTCTCAAATATTACTTTGTTATTTTTGAGTTGTTGATTTTTTCTGCTGTTTAAATTTTCTGTCTTGGATTTGTTTCTGCTCAAAAGCACAGGGACCTCAGGTCAGGTTGATAAAGGCTTCTTACATTAAATCTGCTAGTATTAAGTTCTCATTCAGTTTTAATGTGATGTGTATGTGTTGTGAATTAAATTTTTAGTTTTAAGAATCTGAATGGTGATAAGGGTCTGTGATTTTCCCCCCAGACAATATTTTTATGTATGCTTCTCCCTTAGTCATAAGCACAGTATTGGTTAGTGTCTGAAGAAGCATTTCATTGCCTCAGTAGTGAAGTAGGTGTTCTAGGAATAGTATGAAACACTGCCAGAAGTTCTGGATGCAATCTGAGAACTGCTTTGATGTTGTGATATCTGTACAGGGATACCAAGCTTAGGACCCCATACAAGGCTCTGTTTAGTTTCTTGTTTTTGCAGTTTAAAGTAAAGCACTTGAACACAAAGGCAGCAACAGAAGCCCCCTAATATATTTTTGTTGTTGGGGTTTTTTTTTTTTTGGCTGTTGTTTTAATTTTTTTTTTTTTTTGACAAAGGGCAGCTTGTAATTAGGGTTGAAAAAGACTCTTAATGGTGTACTAATTTATTCCCCTTCCTTGTCCTGACAGGTTTAATTATTCCTAAGTATCAGTGAGTAGACTGATGACTAGCTCAAAATTGACCAGTTCCATTGATGATTGGGCAGTGGTAAAACTGTTCCTTACAATTTGGTTTTTGTTGTTTTTTTTTTTTTTTTGTGAGTTGTACTAGTGATTTATTCTTCCTCAGGTAACCTGTGATTTACTTAATTGTAGATAAGCCAATAAGACATTTCCTTTACTTCACATGAGTATTTTTTTATTTCCTCAGTCATCATCCTGACTGCAATTTAGATGGTTTAAAACAGCTTTACTGGCTGCAATATTTTCTCCTGAAGTTAGATTATAACTTTCTTTCCAACACATTTTAAAAATTAAAGTAAAATTCCCTCTCTTTTGTAATATTTTTTCTTTCCTGGGTTCCTGGAATATTTTCTAAACTTAAAATAACTCAACATGCTGAACTTTTCCATATTGTCTCCTTCAATGTCTTCAGTGTTATTTTCTTTTTCCCCTTTGCTTCAAGAAACACATCTTTCATGTCGCTCACTGGCTAGGGAGTAGCCGATTTATACAAAGACCAAACCGCCTACCAAAATGATTCTCCTTTATAATTTCCACAGAAATTGAACTCCTTTCCTGCCTACCTGTCAACCTTTTTTAATGCAGTGTTATGTTAGTGTTTTATGTATTATAAGAGCTATAATGTTGTATCCCACTACTGAGTGATTCATCTCATCTGACAGATAACTTCTGTTGTGTACTGCTCAGCTTGGTTATTTCTCAAGGAATGAGGACAGATGAAGATTATCAGTTGCACTTTTTTCTGGAGCTGAATAGCATAATTCTGCAAAAACATAATTCTGCAACAGCATTTTATTATGACAAGTGATAAGGAGGTAGGGCACAGAAAAGTAAGGAGGGCATAATTCTAGCTAAAATAACCCCAGCAAACCTACTCCTGTGTCAGTAGATAGAGGAAGAAAATTTACTTTATGGGAGAACAAAACAGATTACTATGTGAATTAGAATAGTTGACTTTTTATTTTGTTATTTTGCTGATTTGAGTTGATATTTTACTGAGTCTTCATGAAGTGGTTTCATGATGAACAGACATCTGTCCAAGCTCTGTTAGACTTGTAACAGAAGCAACTGAATTACACAAGACCAAAACAGCATCAGTGAGTGCAGCAAATGCAGTGAGTTGTGCAAGAGGACGGCCTTGGGTGTGTTCTGATCTCACCTGGTGCTCCAGACTCCCACTTGAAACAGTCTCCCACTTGAAAGCTTTGCTATTACTACAGTTGAAGTGGAAAATAAGTGTTTGGTCTGAAAATAGAACTTTGCTCAAAGAAATGGTGTTCTGATATTCAGAAAAAAAGCCAGAAAGCTGATAGAGCATATGGATGCACATCAAGAATGATGGGAGAAAATATCTAGAAGATGCAAACTCGTGAACTGAAATAATAGGCATGTTATATTCCCCTTGGCTGGCATCTCAAATATCTTTGTAATGGTAGAAACTAGTTGTTCAGGCCCTGGTCACTGCAGAAATTTGATGCAGAGTCACCAGAAAAAATGGAGTAGAATGACAGAATAATTAAGCTTGGAAAAGACCTCTAAGATTAACTATAACCTGGCATGCCAGGTCCACCACTAAACTTATGTCCGCAAGTGCCACTTTCACTCATCTTTTAGATCCTTCTGAGGGTGATGACTCCACCACTTCTCTAGGCAGCCTCTTCCAATGCTTGGCAACCTTTTAGGTGAATATTTGTTTTTTATAATAGCTAAAACAAACCTCCATTGGCTACAGCTTAAGGCTGTCTTCTCTTGTTCTATTGGTCCTTCTGTGGGAGAAGAGTCCAACCCTGCTGGGAAGGAAGTTGTTTTTAAATCCTCCCTCCAGAAAGTTTTGAACCTGGGAAGGCTGGTGCTTTTACTTTGGATAATGCTTCTTCTCTGTGTGAAATGCCTCTCTCTGTCCCTTATTGTATCTACAGACAGTACCATTTCAACAAAGATAATATACCCAGGTCTTACCTGCTTCAATTCTAAATATGTTGAGGGGTTTTTTTCAATATTTCTTTTGTTCTCAGTGGGGGCTGAAATTGATACTAAGTAGGTCATCTAAAATGTCAAAAACATTAATACCCTATGTTATTATGTGATGGCATAATTTTGATTGCATGAATGATGTATCTGAATGTTATTATTTGCAAGATGTTTCTTTGAAAATACTAATGTGAGCACAATAGTTCATTTTGTTTACCAGAACTATTATATTTATTTTCTGACTTTCAACCAAATATCTATAACATAAGTAATCTCTTAAGTATTAATCTATTAAATAAAGTCCAGATCAACATTTTATCTACATTGGTATTGCATTTCTACAAGGGTTTTTTTCCTGTAATTTGATAGCTGAAACTATCGGTTCCTGTTGTATCCTGGTATGTACTTGCTTGAGTTTGTGTAACCTGATCTATTTGTCTGAATTTTGGCTGCTCTGGGATGTGTGCTGTCTGCTTGACTCCACTCTGCTTTTGTCTCCCTAGTTTTCACTTCTTTAATGATTCCCTGCAGTCTGTGAACATTAAGGTTCATGTGAGGTCAACCACACCCAGCAGATAGTGACAATTGTGCAAATAATGACAAATATGGGGGGGGTTACATGGTGTTTCCTGTATTTAATTTAGAGGCTAGTGATTTGTGAGCAGCCTGCAAGGATGTTCCATGAAGTTTGGTTTATCTTTAGGTCCAGATTTGAATCTCTGAGTATGCTCCTCTTCCCAACCCCCTTTTGTATTTTGCTTTTTGAAAAGGTCCTGTAAATTGAGCATGTTTGGGGATCTTCTGTCTCAGAGTTTGTCTTTTTTTTATGCTTTGTATGTATTTTATTTCTTTACTTTTAGGGGTTTTGTGTTGCCAAAGCTGTTTCTGTTTAACCACCACCTGAACTTGGGTAGCATGAAAAGGAAACTGGTCCCGCTAAGGAATAATTTTAGTCCCTGATGACAGTGAGAGCGCATGGAGGGAACACAAAATATTTTCTTATACGTTCCAAGAAGAAGAGATGGCTCTAGGCTAGAGATACCTTTTACAAAGTAAGAAATGATGTGTGCATACAAGTGATTGGAAAGCTCAAAAATTTTCTTTATATCGGTCTTTGTATCAGCTAATGCTGAAAAATAATTTAATAGTACTAGTGACAGTGCCAAAAGAGGTAGCAAGGCAGCAAGTTATTAAAAAAATATCATCAGCAACAATAAAACTCCCTCTTTTTCTTTCAGCTTTTTAATAAGCCTGTTCTAAATTGTAAGATGCTTATACTCTGATTGAACAGTTTCTGCTTATACTCTGAATGAACAGCTGTTGTTAGCTGGTGGAATATAAGGAGCTCTTGGCCTCCCCCAGAGAGCCCTTTGTCCATGCAGAGGTGAGTGCAGGGGGGTGTGGTGCTGGGTGCTGCTGGGCTGTTGTGGCTGCTATTAAGGAAACAAAATGAAAATTAAATCCTTTTGTTTCTGCCTTGGATTTGGAGAAATTACTAAAATCTCTGAAATCTCTGGAAATTGTGATATAACAGTTTACTCAAAGATTTCAGGAGTATTTGTGAAAGCATTCCCTTAAATATGGAATAATGAAATTTGATGAGATAACCTTATATGTCATCTCCTTTTACCTCAGTTGTCTGTGTTAGCAGAAAGAAGTCTTTGTTCCAGGATACTTTCACTAAGATATACTGAAGTCTTCTTTTGGTTGATTGATTTGTTCTTACATGCTCTATTGGGAAAAAAGAAAAGGCACATCTATATGTGATGGATGCCCTGATATTATGCACTCTGTCATTTTACAGAGTAGGATGTGCACTTAAGCTGTTTTACAGAAAAGTCTTTTGAGACTGTTGAGGAAACAGGCCAGAAACATAATTATGCCAAAGCTGCTGACTTTTAAAAAAGAATTTCCAGTGATAATAGGATTTAAACTAAATGCAGTTTAATTTCAATTCCATTGCTGCAATTTGCAGGAAGGAAATTTTACTTAGAGTTTACATTTTTCTGAGTTTGAATTTGTTAACCCCTTGTGTTAACCATAGTTGTGGCACTTTGCATAGCTCTTCTTTTCAGCATTACAAACATAAAACTGGTAAAATTGTGGTTCAAAAGAGAAGGTTCCAGCATTGTTGCATTGCATTTAGATGTTCTCATAGCTCGGTTATGCTTCTGAGTACAACTAAGATAGCATTTTTTGGTGCAATAGGGAACTGGCCCCACAGTTTGTTCCTAGTCCTATTTTTAGAGAATTTGTCTGGGAGTGGCTGAGAGATTAAAAGATGTTTTTAACTGGTCATCCCTGAACCCAAGGGTGTTTGGGTTGTTTGATTTACATTATAATCATCCATTGTCTTCAAAGTTTAAATAGTATTTTTTTGTATAATGCTGTTTTGAATGCCATTTTATTTCATTAGCTGGGAGTTAATCTACTCACACCTTGGCTTGGGAAATACAGGGTTTCTCAGTGGTGATTTTGAAAAATTGAATCAGTTTAATGGAGCAAATATGTAATGACCACCTATGGATACATTTCACCTTTTGCTGTACTGCTTTCAGAGTGCCTATTCTATGATCAAAAAGCCTTTAATTGTGGGATTTTAACCAAATCATCTGGCCTTCTGCACCATTTGTGGTGCATCTACAGGTGCAGAAGACAGAAAATTAAATTGTTTCCTGAAAGAGTGATGTGTGGAGCCCTGTAATCTTCACTAGCTAAAGCTTGTCCATGTGTTTCAGAGTGATACTTAATGAGACAGTTCAAAAGGGCAGCAGGTGTGTTCTGGAGAGCAGGAGGGAATCAGTTGAGCTCTTTGCTGTTGTATTTGAAGATGCTCCTGTTGAGTCATTTTACACAGTTCAACTCATAATGTGCTTTCCTTCACTTTTTTTCTTATCACAAGAAATCTTTCTAGAGTTCTTGTACTTGTTCTTCATTCTTTGCTGTCAACCAAATCAGACAGGTCTTTCAAATGTACTTGTGTTGTGGCCCCCTGGTCAAGCCAAGGTGAGGTAGACACTGGTGACATTTAGGACTAATTGGGGCTGAGAATTATTTGAATGCAATATTTGGGGGAAAAAAGCAATCTCATAATACTTTGAAAATGTGTTATTTTTGAAGATTCAAATCTATAGGACTAATTTTACAGGAAAAAAGATAATTGATGATGAAGTCTTTCAGAGGAATAATCATCTGTATTAAATGCAAATGTTTCATTAATAAAAGTGTTTAAATAATATTCTCTTTTCTCCTACACGTAAAAATCATATATATATATATAAGCCTTTAAATTTTTGAAAATAAATTATTTACCTTATTTTTCCATAAACAAAAATTAATTTAAAATTTTTTGAGGTTACTAGTGGAGTCAGACTTTTTCAGATGCAAGTTTTTCTCAAGGGATACTTGTTTTGTGCTGCACTGAAATTTGGAATGTGCATATTAGAAAAGAGTTGAACTCACATGTGCCATGTTGTACTATGTGCTCTGCATAGACCTGGTGCTCAATGTTAGCTGTGTTTCTGTAGCGAAATCAAGTGTGAAACAGGTAAAAAAAAGCCACAATTAGCAGCAGTTCAAAATTTTGTTTAAACATCTTGTTTGTGGTATAGTCTCTTTAACACTATTTTTAGCATTAGTTAATGTATTTTGTGTTTGAAAAAGCAGTGATGCAGTGCTTGACGACTCTGAGGTAAAGATTGGAAACGTTGTGAGTGGGAGAAGGTGTTGAAAGAAGATCAGACTTCTCTCTCAGGTCTAGCTGCTGAAAGGTGTTCTCATTTGAACTTGTTACTTTGTCACTCAGAAGTGCTTGCTGAGTCTCCCCTTGCTGCGTAGTGTCTAGATGAAGGAGAGCCTAAGGTAAATCCGTAGCCCCTTGGCTAACAGAGATAATGCGCGTTCCCAGTGATGTAGTATTTGACATTATTTGCATAAAATAATGAACAACTTGAAATTTTTGAGTAGCTTCCTAAAATGCGTCCAGAAATTTGAAACAACTGGGCATGGAGATGCTGCAACAGTGTCAAGAGCCCATTAAATTTAGCTGTGTGGTCAGTTACAAAGGCAGCTGAGCTCCCTGTTGTGACCTTTTCAAGTTCCCAGTAATTTTCAGGGTGTAACACCATAGTCCTGGGCATGGGTGCTGTCTGCAGTTAGCTCAGTGGATTACACAGCTGTTTACTAGAATTAGAATTTGGGATTTTCATTCATTTTCATGATAATGTTTAATACTGCTAAATGAAAAATAATCTTTGCAGATGAATTGGTTTAGATCTTGATAACCAGCTCTTATTACATGCTTTTCAAGGGTTTTTAAACTCTCTTTATCAAGGTAACTTCTTTGAGGTGTTTTGTGCACAATTGTGACACTATTTGACTGTGCCCTCATTTATATTTTTAAAAAGTTACAAAAAAATAAAAATCGTGTTATTACAAAGTACTGCTGTACTTTTGAAGTTCTCCAAGAGCAGACTCGAAGGATTTGGCATACCAGGTAACCTACATTATCTGTCCCTTTTGCTTTTTGTTTCTGTCCCCTTTTCCTACTGGTCTAATACCACAGTACGGATACAGTTTGCCATTGTGAATTTTATTCACCATGATGGATGCTGTGAAAGATGTAATTTGAGGGTCTGGGACAGCCTTTATGGTAGTCCTCCTTCCGCAGCTCCCAGCAGGAGAAGCTGTGTGCAGACAGCCATCCTCTCTTCCCAGAGGAGAGGAAAGGGTGAGAGAGGTGGGGGTGCGGAGCAGAATATGGCAGGGGTGTAATATAAATGAAATTGTGACCATTTTAGGTTTTTTTTTTTATGTACCAGTTACAAAATGCTGTATTCTGGTTTTGGATCAGCAACAAAATAATACCTCTAGGCATAAACAGCCACACCAACTTGTAAATATCTAAGAGAATATCTAAACAATGGCCAAAGGGCATAATCTTATGTTAACCTTGTTTCAATTTGCTTATGTTGTTTTGATCTTATTTTTTTTAATGTGTTGTTGTGGTAGTAACAATAGCAGAAGGAATAAAAATTAATCTGCCTTCTCAGTAGCATTCTCTGCTGGTTCCAAGACTTTTTCCTGAACCTGCAGGTGTTGTGTGGAGAAGTAGGTGACAGATCTTCTAACACTAAAGTGGTTGGTAAAACAAACAAGACAAAATTAAAACTGCTGGGAGAAAAAGAAGAATAATATAATCTATACTGTTTGTGTTAATCAAGGTGTAATAAAGTTCTATAATAGAGGAAGTACAGGTGTTTGCTGGTGTGTGAGCCTTTGCTGTGTAATCTTTTAAAATTAAATACTTCAGTAAAACACCATTATTTTTCCACTTATTTCTGTGTCAGTTTTCAGCTTCTGTATCTTAAGTCTAAGAATATTATAGCTTAATAAAAAGATAGGGAAAATCACTGTGAATCAAGCTAGAACAGTTTGTAATATTGCTTCATGGGCTTCTGCTTAGCATCTTCTCTTTCCACTCAATCCCCATGTCAGAGGTGGCTATAAGGACCACCAGAGGGGTCTCTGTAGAGTTGGTCTCCTAAGGACAGCCATTACCAGCATCCTGAGATCTTCCCTACTGCAGTGATGTGGATGCTGAGGGAAAAGGAACCTCCAGCAGTGGGATGGAGTAGACATTTGTGGCAATAACTCAAGTCCTTCCTTTCACATGCCATGCCAGTATCTGTACTTTCTCAGGAAAGTTTACTGGAAAGTAATTCCATCGCAGCATGAACTCCTCTGTTCAAGAGATAACACAATCAGTGTTTTCACCCCCTTCCAGTCAGGTCTGATTCTCTTTCCTTACATGCTCACATAAATGTTATTTTTCCAGAGCTCTCGTTCCCCTGAGGAGCTGACTGTGTCTTATGATGACAGCCAGTGTCAGCTGTACATTGTGGACGCTCCACCTATCTGGGAAAATGTGAGAGACATTTTAGCTTATCAATTTAGCTATTCCCCCTCCTCACATTCTCAAGGAGGCTCTTGCAAAGAAATGCATGTAGTTCAGAATGTTAATGAAATCTCTGCCAAAATTGTGAAGAGATACAGGAATGTTAAATGACATCATATACAAGGTGCCAGGATTTATGCGCAAACATAAATAATTATAATAAATTTAAAATAATTTTCCTCAGTTAGTAAACATCAAAATACTGCTGTGTATGTATATATAGAAATAGCATTTGTGTCTGCTAGTTGTACAGCATTTTTAAGAAAATAAATGCACAATTCCTGAGCATGTTCTTTAATGGGTGTTTCTGGCTGCTCCATTGGTTTCCTCAGCCTGTTCTTTGCCCTGCCCACAGTCTCAAGTGGCAGAACAGAGGGGGCAGATATGGGTGTGGGCATGTGGGGCAGGAAGCTCTTAAGCCCAAAAGATAACTATTTGTATGTTGTAGTCAACATACAATAAATCTGAGCGTGCCAGAATTTTTAGTAATTTTAAAATTTGTCCACCTAACTGACTTTAATTATCAAATACACAGATAATAGTTAAACGGTTGCAATAGTGGGAAAACCCTGCTTTTTATGTCTGAATTATTAAAATAGATAATTTATTTCTACCTCTATAACCTTGTCCCTTTACTAACTTTTAATGCATATCAGAAATTCATCACATTCTGCTACTTTTCAGAAATTTTACCAGTATGAATCATTACTGGATACAGTGGCTTTCATGATGCTGCCTTGCAGAGTGTTGTGCTTATAATATTAATACATGTGCTTCCCAGCAAAAAACTTATTTCAATACCTGTAAACTTTTAAAGATTAATGACTTGCAGTTCCTTTTTGGATACTAACGTAATATCAAACCTTGTAATTCTTCAGTGATTGTGAGCTCTGGAAGAAGAAGAGACAGATAGGAAGAAATTCTCATGATGGAGATGAAATCTTGGATGATTGCAAGATGAGCTAAGCAGTTATGTTCAGAAGCCTAATACAAGACATCTGCACAGACTACTAAGAAAATTTATTGAACTTTTAGTATTTACTACATTTGTAAAGTTCTTGTAGGATAAGTAACCAGATTTAAACTTCAGCTTGCGTATGGATTTAATACTTAGAGATGTTAGTGTTTTTGTAGTTTTCATTTGCAGTGTTGTACTTGAAGTATATCTCTAATTCTGCCTTTTCAATATAATTTGAATAATTCACAACTAATTCACATTTATTTGTCAAAATTACAATGGAGGGAGGTTCAAATCATGCTGGTTGAATTGACTATGTTGTTAGTATCCGGCTGTGATTTGATCTGGGTGTGGCTGAAGCTATCTGGCCCTGCCCCTATTCAGTCCTTGAGAGCAGAAGATAGTTGCTTTCAGGTGGGTCATGACTAGATTTGTTTTTCTGTGTATCTCTGTCCTAGCAGGAGACACATGGAATAATCATCAAAAAAAGGTGCTGGAGGAGGAGTGATGACTACATATGTTCATGTTGCCTGAAAGTACTTTGTAGTTTCAAGTCAAGCTGTGTGCATGGCCCAGCAATGGGCAAACTTGCACAGCAACATGTGTAGCCATCATAAGGAACTTCTTAGGTTGAAGAAGGATCATAGTGACCCGGTCCCAGATTTTTAAATGTGGATTGGAGGTGTAGATTTTTTAAATTGAACTGAGTACAGTCCAGTGGAATAATACAAGACTTGTTTTTGTTGGTGAAACTACAGTGTCATTTGGTAACTACTTTTTGGGCTTCAGTCTCTCAAGCCTCGTGTGTTTGTGAAAGCACTGGGCTCTCTTGAGAAGCTTCCAGAAAGGATATTCAGTGGCTCTGTCACTGTATGTTGTAGCTCTGTTTGCTATGACTAGTAGAATATGAAAAATGGGGGAGGAAACTTGACAAGTGTTTTTTTTCTTGAGAAAACAAATGAATGCTGAAATGCTTAGTGATAGGTATGTATGTGTCTGTATATATTGTATATATGTATATATATGCATACACACACACACACAGAATTTGTGAACTAGAAAATCAAAGGTTTAATTTTTATTTTATTCATTGCTGTTCTTCTGGGACTGGCAGGTGCTCCCAGTCTTGGCTCAGTTACTGTCTGCATTTGCCAATTGTAATCTTTTAATCGCGATCCAACAACAGTGGTTTAACAAGAATCTATATAATCTCTTGTTTAATAACACATACTAGTGTTCCTTTTGATCTTATCAACCCAGAGATTGCTTCAGACTTGCTGGCAGAAAAAAAATCAGGAGCCTCTAACAGCTGAGTGTTGTAGGTGTAGCTGAACTGGCCCTGTGCCCAGTAAGTATCTGACAAATTGTTTTCTGCATTTTCATAAAGCCTATCAATTTTAAAGCAGCAGCAATTTTGCTTCAAAAGTTATTTAATTTCAGCTAGGAAAATAATCATTATGTGATGACCATGGTTATGACATAAGTTTTCGCCATTACTTTTGATAGGTTGTGAAGTTCTCCACAGATATGCGGCATTTCCATTAGAGACAGAGATAAGGTCTTACAAAGATTTTTGTTTGACAGGATCAGTTAGAGAAAGAAGGTAAACCACTGCATCTCTTGAAGTTACGTTGGAGATGTGGCTCCATTTCAGGATTTCCAATTGGCATATACCTTTTGGGATTACTAGAAGTTTGAGCTTGGTGAAGGGCAACCACCATTTTCCCTAAGTCCTTATGCTTTTATACAAAACCAAATAACCTGTTTTCAGTGTAAAATATCTTTGTCTTAAAAACTTCATTAATGACATTTCTGTACAGGAAAGGAGTGACTTCTTTAATAAGCATTGACAACACTGAGAATGGAATAGCTCAATTTTGCTGCTTGCTGCAATTCTTAGGAATTGAGGAGTACACCTAATAGAAAAATAAAGGATATTATAAAGAGATTTAAATGGAAATTAAAAAAGGAAAAGTAAATAAAAATTTCTGATTACTATGTAAAAGAGAAGAGATATTATATGACTTCTCAGTAACTAGACAGTGCCAGCTCAGCAGGTACAGACAGTAATGTTTGATGGTGGTTGCATTTACTCTGTTACAGCTGTTGGATCTTGGACTCAGAGTCTCAGTTGTTCCAGATCTGTATGTGCCTGAAGAAAGTCAGAGAGCTTTGCATTCCCGCTTAGCTCCTTCTCTCTCCATGGGGGATTGAGAAATAAGGAGCTTGTGGATAAATGTAGAAATGGTCATTGAAAACACCCTGGCCTTGTCTAAGGCACTGTTTGGTGCTCTAAGGTGCTGTCTGTAACACAGCACTGGTCTTGGAGGGGAGGAACAAGAGATTTGGACACAAAAAGCTGGAGGGTTGCAGTAGAGCTGGAGTTGCTGCAGGATTTGGGAGTATGTTTTCCGTTCAGTTTTCACTACATTTTCAATAAAGTATTAATAAGTTATTTGACAGACCTGAAGTATATATTTTATTCAATACTGACATTTAAATAAAAAGAACAGATTCAGAAGCTTTTGCTGAAGTGTGCACAAATGCATGTTTTAGTATTTATGATACATTTGTTTTAGAGACATGCATCAAACTAGAAAAGTAATCCTATTTTTTTTTGAATGCTGATGCCACAGGAGACCATAAAATCATCCAGCTGGATACTGATCAGTAGTGGCTGGTGAATCTCACCACAAACTGCATTAAGTGTACACAAACCAGTCGATCCACGTTTCATTAAATAATCTTGGTAACCGTAGAAAAAGTAGCCATTTTACTAGTTTGAGTTTGACAAGACTTTAGGTTCTAGCTGTAATTTGAGTTTTTTCTACCAAATTATGGAAATTTTTTTTATGGAATTATGGAATATTCCTGCAGGCTGGTACTCCAGCCACCTCCCTGTCCTCTCTTGAATAAGCCAAAAGTGTTAAGATACTGGCAACTTTAGTTTAATAGTAAGTAGTGTAACCTGGGAACCTGGGCATTGAATTGCTTTTTGCATCTGCCTCTCCTGGTGTTGTTTAGTTCACTGACTGGTGGGAGTAGAGTTGTGCTCTGCAGAATCTGCTGTACTTGCCCAAAAAGAACATTGCTCTAAGAAGTGCGGGACGAGTGACCTCCCCAAAGTAGATAGGATAGGTAGATAGACAGGACAGTGAATAGATAGTTTTCCTGCTTTCTGTGGAGAGCAGGGAGAACTAGTTCAGTGCTCAGGAAAACCCCTTGCCAAACCCATTGCTGATGTAATCTAGTGTTAAGTGGCTGTGTTGGCCCTCCTTTGCGCTGTGTCTCTGTAAATGCTGTTCATGGCAGTGATTTCAGAGGTGTAGCTGATGCACTTGGCACCTCCCCGGTTTTGGGCTGAAGTTCTCCCTTTTAGTCCCGTATAGGTGATGATGTAACTGTCGCATAGGAGCTGCTGTCTCAGCTAATGGTGACTTATTTCATCAGGTAATTGTTTACCATGGTAATTTCTTGCTTGAGGCATTAAATAATGGTAAAAAACCCTATTTATATTAGTAAGTGTTATCAGATAAGATTTTAAGATGCTAAATGTAAAGTAACATGGCTCCTGCTTTTATGTAAGTTCTTTTTCGTGTCTTTTGATATGACTTCTGGTATCTATCTAGAAGATCTTTTTTGCTCTTTTACTCAGAAAGACTGTGATTTTCTATCCCTTTTAACTATTAGAGAATTACAGAAAATTACATGCTTTTAAAAGTAGCTACTTTTTATTGGAAAAGGTTAACCAATGTATTTCACAAAGACAGTTCATTGATTAGGATGTGCAGGTGGAAAAGAGATATTCCATACATATATATTTCCTGGGTCGTGGAGTACAAGACCATTACATTAATCTGCATAGCTAGTTCCATTATTTTAATTTGTTTTATTTTGGTTTTGTTAGAAGGGAGTTGTCTTTAGAGATAATATTAGTGAAAAGAACTTTAGAAAACATTTTAATAAGGGCAGTAACACGTCTTGAAATAAAACTTGGGAACTTCAAGCAAGTATAGCTTTGGGGGCTTACTGTTACTGATGCTTTGGTTTTTATTAGACTGATTAATATATATGGAAAAAAACCAGAATGGCTTTTGTGTACAACAAATCATTCTTCATGTCTGAAGTAGGGGTAAATTAGAAAAATAGATTGTGTAGTCAGAAGTCCCATGGAACATCTTCTGAGATCCCTGGTATAATAATAGATAGTAGAGCTACTATGCTGCTATTCAACGGTGTGTATAAAGGTGAGAGGGGGTTATAACTTCTAGCAGCAGAGACAGCAGTAAACTCTTCTCTGGATGAATGTCTTTATTTTAAAGAATAAAAAATTACGCAAAATAGTTGGGGTTTTCTACTTCATATATTTTAAGAATGAAAATTTTTAGCCAACTGTACAAAGCTCCTAGTTATATATATCCCAGTTGTAGATCTTGTAACTTTGGAAGAAATTGGCTCAAGTACTAATTACTGAAGGGGCTTATTTCAACTGGGTTTTTAATTTTCCATGGTTTTTACCACTATGCCTTCCCTCAGAGAGAGTTTAGCTGGCAGTTCAGGTTTCTGTAGCACACAACCTCCAGGATCTAGGCGTCATAGTAGTAACTTTGTTTTTATCAAGTGTAGCTGTAGGTCTTGCATACATTGCAAAGTGGTTGATCAGGAAGATGATGGTTTTCAGACTTTATGAATACACTGGAAGTCAAGTGTTGTGTGCCAGTTGTTGAAGCTGCCTTAGGTCTTCCGTGAGCTGGTAGTAGCACTATGCAGTGTTGAACTGTAGTTCCAACACTCTGGATGCTTCTACCACCTAATATCACTGATCTGCCCGTTTACTTCCTCCTGTCTTCATTAAATAGATTATGAGTACCTTCAGTGCTTTCCTTTCAATTACTAGGTCTGTGTTCCTTTATCACAGACTTCAGTCCTACTTTTTATTGTGGCTCTAGGGGAGCAGCCTCCAATCAGAGACCTTTTGTACCCCAGGAAATCTGACTATAATGGAAATGCTTAAAGAAAATGCACATAACCTCAGGATTGAGTCATGTGTGGGAAAAGCCTGAATACACAAGACTCAAGTAGTTTTGATAGTTTCAGCAGTGTTATTTTTCCTTTCTTTGGGCCAAGATTTTTATCTGGCTATGAGGGAAGGTTATTTGTGAGCTACTTCTACTGGTGTTACTGGGTCTACTGCTGCCACCAGGGCAAGTGCTAACCACTTTCACCCAGAGCTTTTTGTTTTGTGCTCAGTGCTGGGTACTGCCAGATGTCACTTCCTGTTGCTGATTATACGAGGACTGAACTTTCTTGGGAAAAAATAAATACTGGCTTTGTCAGCCAACAGAGATCTGGGAAAAAAGTACCTCTTCAGTTTAGTCAGCAAATTTCCTTTTACTTTTTATTAAGGTTTAGCATAGTACAGTGAAGTATAACATAATCAGTTAAAGTACTGACATACCAAATATGCTAATCCATAAGGATTTTTCCTTGTGACCTACAGGCATCTCTTCATAGATGTTAGAATCTTTAGGGCATATCATTCTCATTAGCAACATGCAGGTTTTCTGCTTATATCTGTTTCTTCAGCTGGAAAGTTTCAAGGTCTGTATGTTGCCAAGTACATTGTGTTGGTCTTCTGTTGTAAATCAAAAAGTAATGGACTCTGCAAGAAAAATCCCAAGTGAGACTTCCTGCTCACTGGAATAGAAGTCTTAAATTCACTTAATATTTAGAATTCTATTTCTGTAGGCCTTAGTATTTTTCCTTTTTTTAAATTATAGTTATTTTAAAAACTAAAATGGGTACTGCATATTGTGCAGCAGTTATTACAAAAAATTCTAGAATGGGGGAAAAGTTTAAAAAAGGGTTTATTTTGAAAGTAGCTTAGATTTGGAGCACAGTGACAATTTTTCTTCTGTTTCTGCCTTATTTGTGCTATGATAAGGCAGTTTCTAGACTTTCCATGTGGGGCTGTGAAATTTCATGTAGAAGAGTCTGGGTCTGGTTTAGCCACACATTTTGCTGTCCTTCAGTTGACCACATATTTGTGAGACCCTGTCAAACATGCCCACGACATTTCTTGGATACATTTGCCTCTACTGTTCTTAAGCATCTCTGATAAAGGAGATTCCACAATCTCACAGACAACTTGTTCTGGTGTATCACTACCCTGGAGAGCTCTTTCTGTTATCTAACCAATGCTTTATTTGCTGTAGATTTAACTCTGCCTTCCTCCCTCTGTACTTGATGAGACAGATTTATTAGTATATGATAACTACACCAAAATAGTTCTCATATTCATCACTAACTACTTTTATAGTTTCAACAGTTTTCCAACAGTTGTACCCTACAGACCTTTTATTCCCATCATGATCTTCTGAACTGCCTGGTTTTGTCTACGCTTTTCGTTACTAGTGGTGCTCATGAGGTTCAGCAAAGGGATGAGTTGTAGCTCTGGTGAGGAATGGCACCAGTATATCCTGGGGGCATTGGAAAGCAGCTTTTCAGAAAAGAATTGGGGGTCCTGGTGGGCACCAAACTGGACATGAGCCAGCAGAAGCCCCTTCCAGCATAGGAGGCCACTGCCAGCAGGCTGAACAAGGTGATCTTTCCCTCCTGCTCAGGGCTGCTGAGACATGTCTGTAGTGTTGTGACCAGTGCTGCATTTCCCAAGCTGAGAAAGCTGTGGTGCTTTAGCCTGGAGTAGAAAGCTCTGAGGACATCTTAATTATAAATATAGATACTTGTTAGATTATTATCAAACTTACTGAGAAAAAAAAGGTAAAAAAGGAATTAAAGAAAAAAAGGGCAAGAAAAAGACTGTTTAGTGAAGTGGTTTTAGTATGCAAGGGCATAAGTGTTTTTTATTGTGATTTTTTTGTTTGGTTTGGTTTTTGTTTTGTCATCCCCCACCCTACCACACATCATCCAGAAAACTGGTTCTTTGCCATATCTCACTTATTTCCCAATATTGTTGCTCAGGCTGTCAAGCCGCCTTCTCCCTGTGTCTCCAGAATAACCTCCAGAGAATTGATGGTTGTTTAACTGATCAAATACTTTTTGAACTTTAGAGGAATAGGGCAGATATTTTTGAGTAGAATTTGTGTTTAAAAACAAGACTGCTTGTCTGCTTTTGCTGATAGTTTGAAATAAAAAAATCAGTTGTCCTCATGAAATATACCTTTGCCCTAATTATTTTGTATAAAATTATTTCAGTTGTTCACATTTTTGATGCAGATTTTAAAAGTGTGATAGTACTGATGAAGGAAAAGGAAAAATGGGTAGTTCACACAACAAATGTTATAATGTCTTGTGTGACCTAGTTTTAATTCACATGCCAAAGGACCTAGAAAAGGGAAATGGTGTCATTTGTAAGATTTTTTTTTTTCTCTGAAAGTCATTGTAAAGATTTCCCATGCAAATTTTTCTCACACTTTCTGGTCTGTTATAACACGCTGTAGCTTCCTGTTCTACGTGTTTATAACCTTCTAATTTACACCTGTATCCTTTCATGATGAAAACTTCTTCAACCTTTGAAAATAGGTGCTTATATTTTCTGAAAGACTTGGGATATTTCTGTAAGGATTTTGCCTCCTAAATGATGGTATGAATATTGGCCGGTGTATCTAGAATAAATAAATATTTTCTCACTTGTGAGGTGTACCTGGCAAAGATGGATCGGCTTAAGGCAGATTTTCTTCAGCATTTGTGAGTCCCCGTGCAGGTAATAAGGAGGAGGTAACAGCTCTGAGCACCAGCAGAGAGGATGGCTGGAGGAAGTAGGATATTCCCCTCTTGCTGCTGGAGAGCTGCTAAGTTTGCTCAGTGACTCTTTTATGAGCATATTGATGATACAGAGCAAGACAGGATTATTCCAAGTGAGTTTAGCACTAAGCCAAACTATTAGGGTACTGTTGATTTGGAATAGAATTATCTACTCCAAACTTGCTGGAAAGCAGTTCAGCACAAGCACTTGTCTATGCAGATGTTTTAAACACCATGCCTTTTAAACTGGAACTAGTAATATGAGATTTGAATAAATCACAAAAGCAAAGACTGGTAAAATATGATGTTTAAATTTCAGTTATAATATTTTATTGCTTAAATTCTGTTGTTTTATAATTATTTTATTACTTGGTCTTTTATCACAGATGCTTTTAAAAGGTGCCATTTGCTGTGTCTGTTGTCCCACTACCCTGGTTTGGGTTTCAATTTTTTCAGCTTCTACAGGAATCATTTGAAGTTCTCTAGAAACTAGGCAATCCTTTTAGGTGGACTCAGACAAGCTTTCATTCTGGCCCCTCAAGCATATAAATAAAGTGTATCTTTTATAATAAAAGTTATAACATCTTCACAATCCAGAACATGCAGTAGTAGTGTGTTATGTAATAACACTCTTTCTTCTCCTTGTAGGTCCTTTTGTTCTGCATCACAGCTGCTCTGTTCATGTTCTTCTTCAGGTATGTCGCTGGTGTAACTATTTATGTTGTAAATATAGTTTTGAGCAGCATTTCTTAGAGCTTACTGCTTTTTGGTACTCCTCCGTATATTCTTCATTCAAGATGAATTGTCTGGAGTGCTTCAGTGGCATCGCCCAGTGCTGTGATCATAATTGGGCTAAAAAGGGAAATGTTGAGTCTTCTGGAAAATATACTGATTACTTAAGGAGTTTCATCTAAGTAAGACCCTGGAGATAAAACATAGTGTGAAAACAACTGAAATCTGCTTTTCATGGCTCTTTTTAAGAGCTCATGGCAGGAAGATCACATTTGGTCTTCTGGTAAAAATAGAGGAGAACAGGAAAATCAAATTTTGCGGTCTTAAATAATGCCAAATATTTGACTTGTGTGCGGGTGTAACTACTTTCTTTCAATTTAGAATAAACTTGTTTCACATGTTTTCACAAGTTATGAATTATACCCATTTTAAAACTTACAGTGGTGGGAGGTGGATGAAGCACTCATTTTCTTGTTTCTCTCTCAGATTGCAATATAGATGTATGTAATTTATCTTATATGCATTTAAATACCAGATCTCTCAAGTTTTCTTCATTGTATCTCAAACTGGAAAGATGTTTTTAAAGTAACCTTTGACTACAACCCTTTGGCTTAGAATTTTCTGCGGCATGCAGCCATCTATGGTTCTTCAAGCTGTATGATCCCCTGGTAATTGCAAAACTCTGGAAGCTGCAGCTTGTTTTTCATAATTCCATTACTTACGGATATTGGCCAAGAACAGTCTGTGGATAGAAGAAGGCTGTTAATTTAGGGGATTCGAAGAAGCATTCCTCCTTTCATGTATAACCTATTAAGAACCTTACATTGGCAGTCTTCTTGCTTTATTTTCTTCTATGTCTCTGAGTTAAGCCATAACAACCTCAGAGAATTTGACTTGTAAGGTTGAGGTTAGACACCTGTCTGCATGCATGCATGCTGGTCAAACAAACTCAGAGCACTAAAATTCCGGTCAAAACTATAAATGTTGTCTGATCTTGGAGGAAGCTAATTGTCTCTTACCTATGTCTTTGGTAATGAAGCGGTGTTCTAGAGAGAACCTGCAAGTTGAATCACAGAATCCTAGAATAGTCTGGTCTGAAAAGGAGCTTCAAGGTCATCTAGTTCCAACCCCCCTGTCATGAGCAGGGACATGTTCCACTGCACCAGTGCTCCAAGCCCCATCCAGCCTGGCCTTGAACGCTTTCAGAGATGAGACATCCACAGCCTGTCAGGGAAACCACTCACCACCACATGGTATGTCACAGTAAAGACTTTCTTCTTAATATCAAAATTAAGTTACCCCCTTTCAGTTTGGGGCCAATACCTTGTCCTGTCCTGCATGCCCTTGTAAAAAGTCCCTCTCCAGCTTTCCTGTGGCCTCTTTAGAGGTGAGAACTGACACAGAGCCCAGACGTATTTGGTGAATTTTTCCCTGACCTGATACAGAAACACTGGCAGTTGAGTGGTTTCCAAACCACTTTCTCTTCTAGAATGGTGACTCCATGCCAAGATTGATGGAATATTCTGTTGAGCAATCATCAACAACATTTAATTACTTTTGTCTTTGTGTTTTAACAGCAGAATTAAAATAGAGGCTCAAGTTTAGTTTAATTATTGGGAAAAAAAATCTTTGTAAACACCAATGAGTGTACTAAGACAAATTTGTCAAAAATAACTAGCACAAACTAGTTTTTGAGGTAATTTTTTCTTCCTTTCTCAGTATAATCAGTTTTGTGAGTCTTCTTTTGTGTGAAGACTTCTTCATATACTTTCCTAAAGAAACCAGGTATAAAGAGGTCTGGGTGAAAATATGTCTGGGTATTTGCACCCAGAAACACCAAACAGAGTCTGGGCAACTGCTCAGGGAGAAGAGACAGCAGAGAGGTCACTTAATCAGGGCTCAGAGTTGTACATTTGTGTGGATTGGCTGTGATTGTGAGCTGGTTGCTGTCTGAATCAATATGTGAATTAACCATTGATGCCCTTCAGTAAAATTTTGGACAGTCCTTGGAAAAATCCTGTGTGGAGTCCTAAGGAAGGCAATCTTCCTGTCTCTGTTGTCATCTAAAGCAGAAAGTAATTGGGAGAGTCATTAAATTACATTTCCTATTTAATGGCTCAAAATTGCTTCAGCTTTAATCATAAGTAGATCAAACTGGCAAAATCACGTTTATACTTTTGGAATAAACACCTTATTCAAAGTCAGATCTGTTTGGCTTGTAGAATATATTCCTGTTGACTATAAAACACTGCTAACTCTTAACAAGTATTTACTGACCTGAAAAACAGAAAGTTCTCTTTTGCATTGTACTTAACTTGTTCCTAGAGTGGCTTTTTGTTCTCTCCACCCAACTAAAATGTCAGCAAAGGTACTGAGAGCAGTAGCAGTCATGGACACCAAGATCATATAAAATGTCTTTTATTATTAAAGATAAAATCCTAATATCTATATGGTGTAATTTGAAGCTTAAAACCTTTCTAAAAAGAGATTTAATGTAAGTCTACCTCTACGCTTTGAAACTCTGACTGATGCTCGGGAGTTAAATGTTGCACAGTATAAAAGCAAAGTAGTCTTCTATTTCCTGAGTTCATATAAACTGCCTTATCTGTGATTATCGGGTTCTCTGATCTTTAAAATTATTACTGTCCCTAATAGGTAGCCCTGGGTGGAACTGCATTCCTAACAGCTCTAGATTTAACTAAATTTGGCTGCTTTTTCTGCTCCGGGTAGCTTTGAGCTGAATCATTTTCCTTGCACAGCTTGTACCGTGATGCACAGTAGCTGCATCAGACTGAGCCAGTGGTGCTGATTGGGAAAGCATGGAGAGCACAGATGCTCCACAGCATTCACATGGACTTTGGTCATTTTTAAGTAACTGCACAAAAGGTGATCTTAGCTGAATTGAGGAAATTAAAAGTTATTTGAGTTGGAAAGTTCAAAACTGTTTATTTTGTGGAAGAATTTAGATATGTTCTATACACCACACAGCTTCCAGGGCAGCTTTCTGGTTGTCTGGTTAATAGGAGCCTGTAAAGTTGAGTTTGCTTAGTGTTTCTTCTGGAAGGCCAGTGCTCTGGTTGATAAATATCCATTAAAAGAGAAAAAAACCAATATGGCACTTAATTGCAACATCAACCTCTCCCTTGAGGTGGGTGTCTTCCTACCTACTCCTTACTGTTGCAGGAAATACTACTGTAACAGATGTATGAGTCTTGGTCTGTGGAAGCGTAAACATTGTTCTTGATTTATTTAGATATTTTCTTTTCTAGTATATCGATTGTCTTCAGTATCTTGCTATAATCTCTATCATACATTGTTTTCTAAGCAACTTCTGTGATAATGGTATGTTAATGGGGCAGGTGTTTCATACTAGTTGAAAACTTCAAGCAGCCTTGATATTTATCACTGGAGTTTTCCCCAAATTCTGTTGGACTGTTTGAACATTATTGCATCTACTACAGGACAAGATAAAGACGGTGCTAAATCTCAGGAGTAAAGAAGTGAGGTTACAGAACTGAAATGGTAGAAGGAAAAACCAGGAGTCACTAGTCCAGAGTAGATAAAGTGAGAGGAAATTCAGAGTGAAAGATAAATTCAGAAGAGCAACACACAAATGAAGACAGTAGGAAGAAGGTAGGAGACAGTGACAAAAAAGGGAAGAAAAAAGGTCATGTCAGGAGACAGGAAAAAATAGAAGAATATACTAGGAAAAAAGCAGCTGAAATGCAGATGATAGGTTTACAAGCAACAGAGTTATATTTACAGACAGAGGAAGCATATTTTAGTGCAGTACTTTTTTATTTCTTCTCTTCCATCCATGTCTTGTGGTACTTTTCTTCTAACTTGGACCTCTGTTTTTTCTCAAAATACTTCTGCTATAGTCCATTGGAAGTGATGAAATGAGAATGCATTACTCATTTGTAGATGGCTGTAGTAGGCACAGTATAGATTGTTTCCCTTTCACCCATATTTGCCCAAGTATCTTAGATACAGAAGTGTGTCTGGGGAGAGGAATGTTCTTGTATCTGTAGGAATTAATTTTTAGGTGATACTGAACTCCACTGGGTCTGGGTATTTACTACTTACTCAAAAACCCAGTACTTATTGGTGTCATCTGATGTGTTGTGAGTAGGACTTCTTCACAGTGTGCTTCTTTCCTAAAGAAATCATGTATAGAAGGGTCTGGGTGAAAATACCTGAGGATATGCATGGTCTAGCCAACTCTAGTTCCCTTCAAGGAGAAGAGACGACAGAGAGGTCACTTGATCAGTCCCCAGAGACTGTTCTTAAAGTGTCTTGTAATAAAAGTACAGTTTTCTGTAATGCTTCTAATTGTTTTTTTAAATTGCAGTTCGCATGGAATTAAGTTTGTGGGTAGAAAGGTTTTGATTATACCATGGTTTCGTGCCAGTTTATTTCAGTTTGAATAATTCATGGTACTGTCCAGAATACTCTTCTAGAGTAATTGGATAGAATGAAATGAACAAGCAGGAGTGATCCTACAATGTGTAAAATAAATATTTGTAAAACACAGTGCAATTGTTTTTTTAGTAGCAGTTTCATTTTGAATAATTCACAAGAGATTTTTTTTGGAAGGGTGATGCAATGGTTGTATGTTTTTGTGCTTGAAGAAATCCACTTAATATAAAACTTGCAATCTCTGTACAATAAATGAACACCTACATAGAAATCCTATCCATATAAACTTACAAAATCCGTCAGTTTGGGTGAATATGTGTTGGCAGACTACAGTACTGGTTGCTATAGTAGTTAATCCTTAGGCCATATACCACCAGCTTATAATATGCACATGTTAATTCATCTGCTCTGAACCTTAGAAAGCAAAGCCCCACCTACGAGCTGAAACCAGCTATTAAGGAAGGCTGAATGTTTCTGCTGATTGATTGATCATGCGTTGAGGATGAAGGCTGCCTTCTCTAGAGATAAATGCTAGAGTGTTATTTTCTGAAACAGTCATTTCAGACAATCTGAAGCTACTGCTCTGATTTCACAAAGCAGGACATCATGTTTTTCATAACTCAGGATTTGCATAGCTCACAAGAGAAAGCTTGTGATCTCTTAGTGCCATTTATATATTATGTATGGATTAAAAATGGTTTGTGAAAAAAACACCAAAGAAATGCAGCTGCAGTGTCATATACTGATACTAGAGTACTGAAACTTGTGTAAAGACACTGAAAACCTTTGAGAAAGGTCCTTTTGTTTGCAGAGCCCTTTATGCTGTCTCATTAAGGAAATTCTAGCCTCCCAAATTACAGGTATTTGTTCTTCTTTCTCTGTGAAACACATATCCTGTAATTTATTCAGTATTTTTTACATGATATTTCAAAGTGCCTTTATTTTCTTTTAAAAATGTGTAGTACCGGTGCCATGTTAGTCTCTTGCTTAGTCACCTAAACTGCCTTCTGTGCTGAAGCAACTGCTCAAAAGATATTTTTGCCTTATAATTCTACTTTCCTGGTGCAGTAGAATCAGCAAGCTTAACAGTCAGAGTTGCTATATGGATTTAATATGAAATAACCTTCCCCTTTCTTATAAAGATTATGTTGGACCCTTTTCCATTTGCTGTAGAGTTACACGAGTGCATTAAAAGCTTCTGCTGTTGAATTATTATGTAATAAATCAGAAGAAAAAACAGATGAGAATTTTTTTTCTACGTTTATATGTTTTTTACTATCCTTATATAAACATCTCAAAGTTAGTGATTTAAATCATTGTTTTGGTAAATGTCATGAAACTTGATTTCTGAGGTATTTTGGATGACCTGGTGAGTAGATGAAAACATTCAGCCTCCTAAGAAATGCTATAAATACCAGTTTGCTTTATTTAGTGTGAGCAAAAGTAGAACATGGGTTGCAGGAGGGGGTTGGGGATGAGAAGATAACCTCCTGGGTTAACTCAGACACTTCTGGAGAGGCTCACAAACCAGCTAAAAATGCCCCCCAGAGACCTGCTGCTGGACTTGCACAGACTGGGTTCAAATATAAATGTGGGTAAAGGGTGAGATAATCCATGTTCTGATTTCTACTAATAGAATAAAAAGTGAAAAAGGATTTTTACTCTTTTTCTTTTCATGAAACATATTTTATTTTCTCTCATAGTCTTTTAGCAAACTTTGACTGCATTTTAATTTTTTTTTCCCTCTTAAATCTTGCTGTACCATATAGTACTTTTGGATTTAATTTGAAAAGAAATTTTGTGGATTGCTGAATTTTGTAGAGCTCTGTTCCAAACTCTGCTGCATTCACAGGAGAGGGACACTGATCTCTTCAGGCTAATGCTGGATACACATGTGTAATTAAGAAATGATAAAGATATATCTTAAGCATATTTTTATTACTGCAAAAATTCGAGATTTTTAGATTTTCATCCAGGTAAGAAGAATATCTGGAGCTAGAGATTTTACCAAAAAAAGTATATTTAGGGTGGAAAATTACAGTGTCCAGCAGGATTATGGTGGGCATGTTTAGTTGGTTTGAGTCTCTCCTGACGCTCTTGCACCTTCATTGTTTGCTGTGGCTGCTATACAATATCCATGAGCAAATCCCACTTTTGCAGTTTTTGTATTCTGCGAATCATTATTTTTCACCTATTCATTTGGGAGGTACTGGGGGAAGCAGACAACAATGGTATTCTTAAAATTAGAAGAAATCCATTTTGATCCCCAGCATAGCATTAAAGAGAACCTTACAACAATTAGATCTTTAATATGTCTCTAGGGCCTCTTTCTAGGGCTCATCTTCAGCTTTAGGCACCTATCTGATTTAAGTTAGGAAATAGGAGGGAAAAATGGGCAAATCTAAGGCAGTTTTTGTGTAGGTTTAACTCATGTTGAGGTGATTCCTCTCTCTAACTGATTATATAGGGGATTGTGCACTAAACTTACTTGCATAGCTCCAGGTAGAGTACATGTTGATTAACATTTTTGTTTAAAGTTACCTAGAGATCCTGTTAAAATTATTCTAAGGGATGGTGTTTGGTATTAATGAAATGCTGAGATACTATGATTTTAAGTTTTTTTCTAACCTATTCTGCATACATGGCCCAGATCATCTTTCTATTTCTTGGCTTTGATATGGAAAATATTTACCTTGTGTTCTGCTAATAAAAACAAAATAAAACAAAAAAATCCAAAAGGGGCATGTTTATTTAAATTATTTATTTAAGTATTGATTTTTATGGGTTATTGCCAAAGTTTTTGGATGGGAATTACAGGAAAAGGACATCATAGAACAAAGTGCTCTCCTGCTTGAAAAAAATATGTCAAACACTTGCAAATATCCTTTTATGTTCTAAATAGAATTATTGTAATTTTTACAGTTATAAAAAGTTCAAAACTTCAGTAGACTCTGTGATCTCTTTAGATCCTTGTCAAGGAGAAAAAGTGAAAATATTTATACCTTTTTTATGTCCTAGAGATACATCTTTAGAACTAGAAAGGCTTAAATTTGCCATTATTTATTTCCGTCTTTCAAAATGTACATGCCAATTTGGTAACAGTATTTAAAGTATTGCTTTAAATTAGAGATTTGTCATGTAACGTTAATTTTACAAAGTGTTTTTTCTAGTTTCTTTTCTTGAGAAAGAATGTGTTAACAATATATTTAGTTTAGTGATTAGAATGTAGCATTTATTATTCGTGTTTGCCTTCTGAATATATGTGTTTGTTATACTGAAATGTTACTAGAAGAGACATAGTCTTAAGATACCAGGAGTTATTGGACTAATTTCTTGAAAATACCTTGAGAGAAAACTTCTGACATTTTGATAATGGTCGTTGGTTGCATGATGCCTGTTGTATTTACAGTGTCTGCCAAGGCAATGCACACATCAGCCTGTAATCCTTGTACTGGTTATTTTATGGCCAGCTGTGCTGTGGCTGCCAAGCCAAGCAATGTCCCTATCTCTATGCCTACCCCCAGAAGAGGTGCAGAGTGCATGTCCATATGCACCATAGGAAACTAAACCAAATCTGAGAGTCTATACTGCAGGATTTAGGGATAAGCATAAAAACATTTATTCAAAGGGATAAGCATAAATATATTTACATTATTTCAAACACTCCTTGTGGTAGTAAGATCAAAGCTGCTGTTACCTGGTGCCGAGCCGTGCGAGTGTCATCTCTGCCTGCCCCTGTCCGAGCCGGCAGCTCCTTGGTCTCCTGAAAAGCAGGTGAGAGTGTAGGAAAAGTGAGATAGAGTCACAGTGCCAGTGTCACTGTCAGCAGAGAAGATCATTAGCATCTCTTTCCCAGAGTTGTGATTGATTGGGAGCAGTGGTGGTGGGAGCCAGGGGGAGGGAAGGGACTGGGAGGAGGCTCTGTATGGGGCTATGTGCGGTGGGAAAACAAATGCTCCTCATAAGTGCCTTTCAAAATATTTTTTCTTTGGATCTTCTTGAGGATGACTGATGGATTATACTGAGTTTCAAAACTGGCTGTTTCCCCTTGACTTACTCCTGTTATCAGATGTACTGCTTGACCAGAGAAGAAAAGAGAAACGTGAGGAGGAGAGATGGAACAGTATCCACAGTGAAGAAGTAAGGAGCCAAGCAGGACAGGGTTTTGACTAGCCATGATCCAGCTGTAATTAAAGGACTAGGAGAACATGGGTGGTTGCATTATTAGGGCTGTAGTGTAGCTTTTTATCTTTAGGTTTACTAAAGCTCTTCAGATAAAGTATTTATTTAAAAGCATAGTGGATCATCAAAGTAACTAATTTGCAAGTCATCAGGTCATTTTGTTCCTTTGTTTGTTTCTTCATCCTGATCTAACACAGAACCATTACATACATTTGCAGCATGCTTTCTACAACTCTTTCATTTATATGCCTAAGCAGTACCTAAATGTTATCTGTGTGGGTCATTGTCCTTTTGGCTTTTTAATAAAAGACAGATACTGCCTGCAATCTCTTGAACCACCTTTCTTGTTATAGGAAGTTTGCCAGTCCCAGTACATACTACTTTTCACTTTATCTTTCAAGTTTAAAAGCTAATAGTGGATTTAAATGAGTAGGCAAGTATTTTATTGTTGTATTATACACTTATCTTCAAACTAGCTCTGTTCTTGAAGGCATGAGCTGTGGTTAGGTCAGGTCCAAATGAGAAGTATCAAATGTATGGGCTGAACTTGGGTTAGTTTTCATTTTCCTTATGTTAAATCATGCTGCTCTAGATTCCTGCAGTCTGCAAAAAGGCTGCAGAGCAGGCTTTTTCAGCTGACAGTGAGGGAAGAAAATTATGTTCTGTTTAGTTCCTGTCTTTCCTATCTTTTTTTTTTTTTGTGGTTGTAGTTTTTCATATTGAGATATACTGGTACAGCTGTTCAATGGTAATGCATGTGTCAAAAGTCAAGAAGATTCTTTAAAGCATCTTTAAAGCATGTGACTTCTCTTTTGTTGGGCTTCACTACTTTAAAAAGAAACAAAACCCTTTTTACCATAAATTCAGAAATCTTACTTAATTGCTTCCTGTGGATTAAGTAGTACCAATGATTTTACAGCTATAGGGGAAGAAAGGAAAAAATTTTTATAAAAGCATTGTGGTTTCTCTTGCCACATTACATGGTACACATGCCAATTTGTATGCTAGGAAATAAGTGAAATAGGGATTTTAGTGCTGTGCATACACTATTAAAAATGTACCTAATTAGCCTACAGAAATAATTTATTTCTTTATGAGTTAAAATGGAATACCAGTTATTACAAATAGTTAATTACATTTGCTAAATCAGTAGGTTTACTCTTGTATAGAAAAATACAAACCTTTGAATGTAATGTGAAGAGATTCAATTTAATTTACCATGTTTAGTCACTTTTACCCATATGGTACATAGGTTCCTGGAATGCATTTAAACGTTTTCTTTCCAACAGTAAATCTTGTCCTTGTTTTAACAGATTGCTTTACATGTAGCTGGATCCAGTTGCACAGGCTCCTCAAGAGAGGAAATGCGCTGCCTGCAGACGAGCAGTGCAAGAATTACGGCTGTACAATAGGGAGTATTTTTCCACCATTATCACTTTTCAGTGGAGATTCTTTTTCAGACACGTAACAGTGACTCAATGAACCAGGAAAGCGTTTACCTGCAAGGTGATCTGGTGGTAACAGGAGAAGCTTTTGAGGGCTAAAATTTCAGGCGTCTCTGTCCAGAGCCATCCCCAATGGAAGAAAAGGAGGGTCTCCTCCCCTTCTTTAGGTTTTGTCAGTCAATCACAAAGGGCTTTTGTACTGCTAGCATATTGATGTGTCTGGCCTTTGGCTGTTTATCATCTTCCTGTCATCCTTAAATGCAAAATAAAAGAAAGGAAATAGCTTCTGGTTCTCAGACTTTGAGAATAAACTTCTTGTGGGTGCTGGGGACCTCGGCATCCCAGCTGCCCTGGAATGCCTTCTGTGGGGATGTGATCACTGGCAGTATCTCACATCACCCTTGTAGCTCCCAGGCACTGGCCAGAACAAGGCTGATATTACAAGTCAGATGATGAAAAAGCAATTGAGGTTCACAGATTCGATTTCTGTCTTTGATCCTGGCATTAAAGTACCAAGCTCTGTGAGTGGAAGTACAGTGCAGACAAGATTTGTTGTGCTTTAATCCCACTGCTAAAAAGATCCATTCACAGGATGTAGGGATTGTCTTGTATTTTTGCAGGATTTCAGAACTGTTAGATGTATTTTATCTATGCTTTTGCCAGCACTACAAGCAACTATGTTTTTTCCTTCCTTACTTAAAATAATTTTTCTGTATGATTTTTCTTATGTGAGTACTGTATAGTAAAGATTTGGCAGCTAATTGACTTACCCTTTTACATACATTTGAGACATTTTACATTTTACAGAGAGTACTAAAGGAGAAGATTTAAGTACTCTGCCAAAGGTCACAGACAAAATTTGTGTGCCTTCAAGCCATAGAGTTCCAGTCTAGTCCTTAAATCACAAGGCTATCTCTCCTGCATTCTTGTTACAGGACATAATTTAACTTTGAAAAGTGGAGCATGGTACAGAATTGCTGCCAGAGAATTAGGTAGGAAGGAGTATATAAACAGCTATATAGAACCATAGAAAGTGGCAAGGGACAAGGATATTATGCAGGATAGTATTGAATGCTTTGCACAAGTCCAGGCAGGTGACATCAGTCACTTTTACTTTATCCACCACCACTGTAACTCCAGTGTGAAAGGCCACCAAATTGGTCAGGCACAATTTACCCTTAGTGTTGCCATGTTGGCTGTCAGCAATCACCGCCTTGTTTTCCATGTACCTTGGCATAGTTTCCTGGAGGATCTCCTCCATGATCTTGCCAGGCACTTAGGTGAGTCTAGCTGGCCTGTGTTCCCTGGGTTTTCCTTTCTTCCTTTTTTAAAAGTGGGAATTTTGTGTCCCCTTTTCCAGTCAGTGGGAACTTCACTGGCCTGCCACAACTGCTCAGATAGGATGGAAAGTGGCTTAGCTACTTCATCTGTCAGTTTCCTCAGGATCTGTGGATGCATCTCCTCAGGTTCTATGGATTTGTGCACCTTCAGGTTCCAAAGATGGTCTTGAACATTATCTTTTCCTATACCAGGTGGCTCTTCCATCTCCCAGTCTCTGACTTTTCTTCGTGCAACTCACTCGGTGTTGCTGGCGCACTTGATGATGAAGACTAAGGCAAAAAGGTCACTGCGTACCTCATTTTTCTCCAAATGCCATGTAACCATGTCTCTCATTTCCTTCTAGAGAGGGCCTGCATTTCCCTTGTTTTCTTTTTATCACCCACCAGTGTCCCTACAGAACCTTTTCTTGTGGCCCCTGGTGTCTCTGACCAAATTTAATTCTCTCAGGAGTTTGTCTTTCCTAACCTCATCCCTGGCTGCTCAGGCAATTTCTCTGTATTTCTTTCAGGCTACCTGTCCTTGCTACTATCCTCTGTAGGCTTTTTTGTTTGTTTGTTTGTTTGAGTTTGCCTAGGAGCACTTTGTTCATATGCACAGGCCTCCAGGCATTTTTGCTGAACTTCCTCTTTGGCATGCATCACTCCTGAACTTGAAGCATATGATGTTTGAGTATCAGCCAGACTTCTTGAGGCCTTCAGGGCCTCATTCCATGGTATTATACCAAACAGATCCCTGAAGAGGCCAAAGTCTGCTCTCCTGAAGGCTATTGAGCTTGCTGTGTGTCCTCCTTGCTGCCATAAGGATCTTGAACCCCACTACTTCATAGTCACAGCAGCCCAGGCTGCCCTTGAACTTCACATCCCCCACCAGTCCTGTCTTGGTGAGAACAGTGCAGCATAGCTCCTGTCCTCGTTGGCTCTTCTAGCACTTGGAGAAGGAAGTTATCATCAACACATTCTGTTCTCCTTACTCCTCTTGTTTTCTTTGCTGTCCCAGTTCAGCTTAATTTCCTTTGCCCATTTGTTGCCTGTCATTTCTTCCTGGTTTTGCTGCTGCTGCTTTCTTAAAAATAGTTACCTAGTTTTGCTGAGCTGAAGGTCTGTGTAGTTGCTTGTTTAAATTAGAAAATTTTCTCCTGACATTAAAGAAAGAGAGATCCCTTTGAGGAGCAGTTAGGAAAAATTTAAGAACTATCTATGTATTAACAAAATCCACCCATGAAAGCAGAGTCACGCCAAGAAATTAACTATAATTTTCAGAAGATGAATTTAGAGTTCAGAAATCCCTGCTTGTCATTTGAATATTACCTGTGTCTATTTGATTGCTACAATTCTTTGTGGCGAGACTGAGTGGTTGCAGACATCAGTGTAGTCATGAAATACAAGTCCTGAACTGGTAACTCACACTCATCACATGTTTCTGATTTGATAGCAGACAGGGCAGAAAATCTCCATTTCATGAAAAGCAGAAGGCAATTACATTGCATTAGAGTCTACATGTTTTGGTAGGTATTTTTAAAATAAACAGTCTTTCTGTTTGTGTAGTGGTTGCACATGATCAAATATTTTACATGTAACTACTGTGCAAATTGAATATATATTTGTAGTCCAAAGACTGCAATCCCAAATATGGCTTTTAGCATATGACATTTGTATTTCATTTTAGAAAAAGGCATATTTTTAACTACAGGCATTGGAAATACTTGAAATTCTGTTCCTGTGAGCTAATTGCTGACTAGAATAGAAAAATAAGAGCTACTTTGTGGTTAGATGCTTGTGGTCTTTCTTTTGGCTTTTGGCCCTTAGATAAAATGTCAGAGAAAGCACAGTAATGGATAATGACATCTATCAGTGTACCCTGGACATAATTTGAAGCCTGTCAAATGTCTGCTACTTTATAAACATTGATTTACATAGTTCTTCATTCTACCATCTGCTTATTTGGTTGGAAGAGTATAAATTATGTCATAGATGATTTTCACAGACATGCTCCAGTTCATAAAGTCTCAATTTCACAGAAAAAGAAACTGCTGTAAGAAAAACCAGTTTCTTCTGTGAAACTGAGACTTTATGGGCCATTTCAAATACTCTAAAGAAGGAGACATTCTTTATTCTCTTTCATATGTTTGATACATTGACTAGAAACCGTACTGAGGAAAGGTTTCTAGCTTTACACTCTTTGCCTAAATAAACCTTACCATGAATAAACCAGATCTGATTAATATAATAATAAACTCTAATTCAGATTCTGACTCTAATCTTACATTAATACCAAACCATGGTTTTCATCATCAGGTGAGACTCTGGTTCATTTTCATTAACTTGTAAAAAAACCTTGGATTTCACTTACGATGTGAATAAGATAATTAAGAAGATAGATAACTTTATATTAATAAGATAAGTACATAGTAAGCGAGGAAAACTCTGAAAAAAAATTTAAGTTAGAACAGTCATATTTGAGTATTTGCTGAAAGGAGTAAGATTAGTGCATTTTAGATTTAAGTCTGTTTTGTAAAATAAGTGGGATACCTTAGGTGTTTTAAATAGTAATTTTCTGATAGAGGTTTTTTTCTGTTTCCATTTGAATGAAAACATAATTAATTTTTTTTCAATGAGATATTACAGTAGTGTCTAGCCAAGGATCATACAAGTGTCAAAAATTCTGGCATGGTTCCTCAAATGCACACTTTGAAGACACTTGGAAGAAACAAGGAGGTGAATAACAGTGTGCACAGTTATTGATGAAGAATTAATTGTGTCAGGTCAATCTGGCTTCCCTCTGTGAAGATTAGAGGCTTCGTTGATTCAGAAGTAAGAGAGGATATCGTATATCTTCAGTAAATCTTGTGACAGACTCTCATGTGATATTCTCATAGGAAAGGCCAGAAAGTACATTGTAGGAAAAAACCCTCCTACTTAAAACTGGCTGAAAAACCTGAGTACTGAATTTACCATCAGAGTGGAAGGGATAATATTGGTTCCATCCACAGATTTAATATCAAGCTCTAAGTAATCATCCTGATCATTATTAAAGTTGTTGAACAATGAGACCAAATCTGTCTTCCAAGATGTCTGGCGTTTTCCACAGATTTAATCAGTATGTCATTCAGAGCAATTTGGCAAATTGGAAAACACTTGCAAAATATACAATGCAAAGTGATGGAAGGTTCTGCACTTTAGAAGAAAGAGCCAACTGTACAGATGGAGAATTTGGAACCTCTTTGCGGGTCACAGTACTTCATAGCAGTGTGTAGGAATTAGATGGCAACCTGACCATGAGTCACAGCACCGGGAGATGTGGAAACAGCAGCTGTAATTGTGTGTGTGCGGCTGGTGGCTGGGTGGACACAGCCAGAGGGTTGTTTGTCATCAATGGTTCTGTGTCCAGGTGGAGGCTGGGGATGAGAGGTGTCCCTCACAGCTCTGTCTTGGAACATAACTCTGTTGGTGGTCTTCATCAATGATACAGACAGGGAGACTGAATGCCCTTCCATCCCTGGAAGTGTTCCAGGCGAGGCTGGATGGGACTTTGAGCAACTTGGTCTAATTGAAGATGTCCCCTCCCATGGCAGTGAGGTTGGAACTAGATGATCTTTAAAGTCCCTTCCAGGCCGAAACATTCTCTGATTCTATGATGATATAAATAAGAGTACAGCATACAAAGTATGTGAAGTTACCACAGATCTCTCCTTAGTGTCAGTAATGTCAGCTGCAGTAGCAAAATTCATCTGTACATAGGCACATTGTGCAGAGCCAGAGCAGAATGGAAGTGATCAGACATTTATAGACCATATTGTTTGAGAAACTTGAAATTACTTGAAATATTTTGTTTACTCTAGAAAGATGTTTAGCTGCTAATAGTCTCTCATGTGTGCAGTACTTCTGTAATGAGGACAAGAATAAAGGACTCTTTCGGTAGGAAGCAAAAGAAATAATAGTCTAAAATTGCAGGGTCTAGACATGGGTTAAAAATAATTATATTTGAGAAACTTTCTAATATTAATACTCACCAATTAGTGAGGGATGGTTTGATGACCAGGGTTGACATAAAGGGTAGACCTTCAGTCCTTGTTTTTGATGGAGAAGTGACTATTTGAAATTTCTTCTGTAATTTTATGTCATTATTCTATATACCTTGTGGTCTAAGTTCAAGTGTGATTATGACCCTGTCTCTGAGAATGCATGTTGATTCCAAGCACAGGAGAACTCAAGTGGCTGGCATTCATACATGGAGGCTAAATGGCTGGTGTTGAATTAACATGGAAATTTTGATATTTATATTGGATTTTTTAAAAATAGTGATTTCTGTTCCCTGCAGGAACTGTTCCTGCATAAGGCATGAACCATCACTCCTAAAAGAGAATCTATTGGAAACACTATGTTTTTTATCACCTAGTTGCCAACAATAGATTGTATTTAGTGGTAGAATTTCTGAGGAAGGACCGCTGCCCAAATAAATATGTCACAGAAGCAACAAAGATCAACTGTAGAGAGGAAGATGATGTGTTGAGGACAACTTTGATGTGCTGGAGCACCTTTGTGGCTTCATGCAGTGTAAACGTGTGGTAGCTGTCATAGGCTGTGTCTCTATACATGTTTGTATGCATTTCTTCCAGGAGTGCAAGGTCTGAAGAAAGAAAGAAAAGATACATGATTGTAGCGCAGGTCTTTATTTAGCAGCTGCTGTAGAAGGATTTTGAAATCTTGAAATCGTATCAGTTGTGTGATGGAAATACCAAGGAACTTCAGGTTTTTCCAGTTATTCATTTCCTGGTTTAGAATAGCTTTTCTCTCTCTGTTGCTGCACGAAGAATTTACTAAAGAGATAACTGCCTGTAGCACTTGAGGAAAAAGTGAAGTCATAAAATGCTTGAAACCAGAATGTATAAATAAGTAGAAAATCTTCTTTCTGAAATTCTGCTTCAAGTTCATTCTTCTAATTTTGTAAAGATCAGTTGATAAAATAAGAAAGTGATTTGATTTGTCCCTGTCCTTTAGGACAGTTAAATGTTAGACACAGCTAAAAGGTAGCACTGTTGGGTTTTCAGCATGTGTCACCTTCCAGAGCTGACTTAATGAGTTTGGAATTTAACTTATCCTCTGTTGTCACTCTGTAATAAAGACTGTCAGGTTACTGATAATTTCTTGCTGATGCACCTCTTCTCACAGGGACAAACAAAGGGTAAGCCTTGTGCTGAAAGCAAAGCTTTCAAATCGTTTGAGAGGTTTGGGGCTTTATTTGTGGCTTCTGATAAGAGTGTGAATGTTTTCACTGTACTGAGTGTGCTGTGAGTAGGTGACAGAGCAGTGTCAGTTTGACTTATATCAGCATGACCCACCCAAGCAGTTCTAGTCTAAAGAGTCATATTAGAAATACAATGGAAATCATATTGAATAAAATGTAAAACCATTGCCTGCTCTAGACCACTATCAAAATGGTTTATTGGGTGTTATAAAGTGCTTGAGTATGTTTTAAGAAGCGATGAGCATAAAGGGAAAGTGCAGGAATAAATTATTTGAGTTTCTTAACCAATATGCCTTCTTTTTTCTTTGGCAGTATAAGGAACATTTGATTGCATTGTATGTTTGATAAGCTGAAGTTGAAGATGTGATCATTTACAGTAGGTTCACTGTTAATCTACTGTCAGTTGTCTTTGGGAAGCATAGAGAACTTACCCAGGAGTTATTCTTGTGATTTATGAAAGCAGCCAGGTGGTTCTTTGTTGCTCAATGCATCCTTATTTCAGACGCATTTGATTCACAGACAGCTACTGTTAATTTAAAAAATATAAAAGACTAATTTTATGCATAATTCTGCGCATATCCCACTTTAAAGTGCCCTTGCAATCAAGTAGCATAGCAGCAATTAATAGAATGTTGAACATGCCACCTGGTACTCAGAATTATAGATAACACTGTGACTGATATGCACATTGAACTCACATGTATCTGTTGACAAGCAGTTATCTAGGTTTCAATGAGAGGCATTAAAGAAAAATGCAGCATTTCTCAGGAAAGAAAAAATGAATATAAAGTCAATTTTCTTTTGAATATTCTTAGTCTCATTAAATAATGTACTCAAAAGTAGAAATGCCTGCACTTTCAGTTCCATTTCAATTCTAATTTTAAAGAAGTCCTCTGACATTGGATCTGCACATGCATTTTAGGACTTAAATTTGTATTACTATATTAATTTAATATAAAGTAAACAAGAATTTGGAAAACAACCAAAGCTGTGATGGTATGTTTTAGGATCTAGGAACTATTTGGTTGACTGCCTTCTGCTAAATTAAATTTAAAATGTGCATTTCTGTTATTTGCCCTCTAACTGGTACCTCTGTATTCCTCCTTGTAAAGTACAACTTCAGCTGAAACTATTCTTTGACTTTGAGCAAAAATAGTTTGTATATAAATACTATATTTTGTGTATATGTGTATATATATTCAGAAGCCCTCTATTACTTGAAATAACTTAAGGTTCCATGTTAAGGAAGATTTGGTGTTTTAAATTGTCAGAGCACCAAGATGCGATTTGCAAATACTTAAGTGCGCGGTCTTGTTTTTTCCAGTCTTTTCTTCTCTCTTCTATAGATTACACATAAAGAAGTCATTTATTTAGAGGGGCTTTTCAGGAAACTAGAAATGTTTAACTCTTAATTCTGTACAGGATATCCTAGCCTATGTCCATTATATCAGTCCTGGAGGTTTCCTTTCCCCAAATGAGATGGTCTCCTAGGCTTGTGATTTTTCTGTCATTTTATTTTATTTGCAAAAGCAGGAAATGAAGAAAAAGCCCACACACCCTTTAGCATTTCAGAAAGTGTCTGATAATGTAGCGATAAAATCAATTCAGGTCTGAAGGGCTTGAAGGTGTGTGCAATGTAAGATAATTTCTCACTTCCTCAAGTGCTCCTTGGCACACTGTGTGCCACTAGTCTGCTGGTAGACCTCAGGGTGCTATTTACACATAGCTCTTACTCTGCCACTGGGTAGAGTGAATATTTGGAGAATTTCTCTTTCAGTAGCCATCTGCTCTGTAATAGCCTTTATTTTTTTTCCACTTGCTGGAAATGATTACCTGGCATACTTGCCATTCATCTCAAGAACCCAACACCTTCCCTGTTCTGCTTAGCATCTCTTCTCCTGTGCTTTGCTCTTTTCATCTTATGTCAGATCTAATTTGGTGCAGATATCTTGTTTTAGGTATCTTGGTAGGTAGAAGATAGATAACCTCATCTGCTTTTTTATATTGACAAAGGTTTTCCAGAAATCTTCGCTTTACCTAAGAGTTTTTGAGTAACATTACTTTAAAATGTGCACTCAGATGTCCTTTCTGAGTTGCAATTTTCATGTCATTTATTTAGTGCTGTGTGAGAATTACAGCTTTAAAGATAAAGACAGGTAAAGGAAAAAGAAAGTTTAATAAACTACATCTGTAGTTTAGTGCCATTGCATGATAGTGCTTTAAAAGGCATTGCCACTTAATGTCCATTTAAGGTTTTTAAAGACTTAATAGTAAATTCCTTTTTCTTTTTAAACATCAGATGTCATAGTTCTACAATGACACTTCCTGATTTTTAAGAACTTTTTTGATATTGAGTATGCTAGCAATAAAAAATAAAAGTAATGGGAAGAGAAATAATAATTTTAGGGTTTTTTTTTTAGTTAAAGTATTCATTGCTGTTATTTGTTCGAATAATAGATAAGCACTTTTTTAGATTTATTGATTAAAAAAATGTTGAAGTGGAATATTGCCTGAATTATTTTGCCTGGTGTTTTAGAAGTAACACATGGGAATTGGATATTGAATCTAATATAATCTCAGGTGGTTTCTGATTAGGATATTTAACAAAGAGGAAGAAGTTGCTTAGTTTTCACAATCAAGTAAGTTAGTAGTTGATGGTATGTTGGTTCCCCCCAGCTTGAGCAAGACTCAGTAAAACAAAATACTCATTGTTTTCTTTGCATAACTGTGTAATGAATATTTCCTAAGTAACACCCTATAAAACCTCAGGCATTCTTGGATATATAGAGGGAAGAATTGTTTGCATTGTGTTTAGTATTTCTGTAACTAGGTAATTGTCTCTCCTTTATACTGACTGCCAGAGTTGCTCAAGGTGGTACATTAAAAATGAAATGGAGCTGTAAGGATCAAATTGAGCCTAATTTCAGGAAAACCAAAGGGGAGGCAGAGCTGCAAACTCAGTCTTTCCAGAGTCAGTGAAATGGCAGGTGGGAAGCAGAGCTGCTCTGGTCCTCAGCCTTGTAGCACCCACCTGTGAAGGGTAGGTCAGGGACCCCCAAGGAGTCTGGAGCTCCTGGTGCTCCAAAGGCCTCACAAGTTACAGCTTTGGAAATCTGTCTGTAATGCTCATTAAGAAAATATACCTTGAGTCCTGAGCCTGGAAAATGCTGATGGTCTCCACTATATGTGAAGGACAAGGGATGGGGGTTTTCTCTTGGGCAGAATAACAGGAAATTTCTTTAGATCGTTATATATATTTTCTTTTCATTTGTTTTAAAATGTGATATAAGTGGGCTCCTGGCTGTGCAAGGGTAGAGAGTTATTCGAGCTCTCTGAGCATTGGCAGTTGTAGTTACTGTCATTTGTGTACGACTGTCTGTCTATGTCTCACTTGCATAAACATGGTTGAGACAGAATTCAGGAAGAATGCTCAAGGACTAGCTGTCTCTCTTGCTACATTTATTTTATTCAGTAATTAAATCAAGCTTTTCTGTGGTTAAGAATTTTATAAGAGTAACATTGTCTGATACAGTATGAACTGTTTATCTCACAAAATGTTTAAATTCAGGCCTAAATTAAGATCTAAGAGATGATATATTATTTTTTCTAAAAATTCATATTTTCTAAAAAATTTTTATTTTCTCTCAAATATATTTTTTTCTAAAATTTGGGGTTTGTTTTTATTTGCAGAATAGGTAGAATAGGCAGAATAAGGTAAGTGAGAAACTTGAATAAAATTCAGTGTTTAAAGCTGAGCATTGAGCAAGCTAAACACATGTTCAAATGTTACACAGATTCTTCCAAGGTTATGAGCATACATAGAAATCATTGTACTGGAACAGATCAATGATTCATCTAGTCCTGCTGAGAAGCACTGGTGAAGCATGCCAAAACATAAATCAAGGACTTGATCAGGATTTCAGGTCTGTCACACAATGCTTACCCCAGCTGGAGACCTGGCAGCAGAGTGCAAATCATGGGTGACTGATCTCCCCCCACTTCCATCTTCCTGCCCCACAGGAGGTCTCATTCCTTCATTGAGTTTGAGTCCCAGTGCTAGAAGGTACTTGCAGAAGAATCCTTCCTTTTCTTCTGGGAAACCACTGCTTGTGAGCCCTCACTCTGTGCTTGCAAGGTGGGACTGTGGCTGGGGTGCCTGTTAGAGCCAGGTCTGCATCACAGGCCGTCTGTACTGACCTGCCTTCCTTCCCCAGAGCCAAGGACATAGCTCCTTGCTCTCCTATCTCTGCAGAGTCTTGTAAGATGGAAAAATGATAGCTTGTGTAGTTGGGGGCAGGAGGACAACCTATGTCGAACTTACTGTTTTGTTAAGGTCATGATGTGTTTCAATTCTGTTAATAAACAAGCGTTTGCCCTGTTCCTTGGAGGAAGATGCTCATGTGGTGCCTTCTAAATGGCAGAGTATGGCACTTAGAGTGTGCAGTGTGTCTTGTGAAGGTGCAAACCAACCCCCACGGATCTGCTATAGTCACAAGAAACAGAAGAACCTTTGTATGAGGCCCTGTCATGTGTAAACCAGTCTGATAATGGTTGGGTGTATGGCTGGTTATGAACCTAGGATATACCTCTAGGATACATTTTGATGTAGCATCTATTCAGATGTGACAGAGCTGGTTCCTGAGTAGTCCATGGTATGAAGGTTCTGAATCCTTCTTTGGGGAATGGAAGATAAGGAGTTTCACTTTCCATCTTTGAAGCAATCAGGAGAAAACATGTAATTTATTTAAAGCCTAACTGCTGTAAGTTGAGGAAACAGAGGAAGCCATGTAGAAGCCTTCCTGCAGGACTACCAGATCCCTTTCAGGGGTGAGAAATTCCTCAGTATTGAAGAAGTAAGTGTTGTCAGTGGTGATGATCTGAGTGGAGGTCATGGCATCCACAGAGTCCTCTGGTAGGCTCAACTGGAGTTCTCCATGAGCAGCTGTGGTCTGTGGCACACAGGCCGTGTGCGTGTCCTGCTGTGGTCTCTGGCAGTGGCTTGGTTGGTGAATACCCAGCAGTGCTATTGCTGCATGTGTGTGTGGTTGGAGATTGCAGAGCAGGCGCTGTTCTGGAGCATTTAAAGTTAAGTTGTTTGGGCTTCAAAGCTGCTTGAAAAGCATAGGGTGAAATTAACATGTTAGTGGATGCCAGTGGAAAGATGAAGCATAAGTAAATTTAAGAGTTGTTGACATGCTTGTAGAAGATACCAGATTTTAGGTAAATTCCCTGTTCTTCCACCAAACACTGTTTTTTAAAACAATAAGTCTATGACAGTGTTTCTTTAAATACAATGTTTGACTGGTGGTTCTCAGGCAGCATGGGGTTTTAATGGTTTAATATGGGTACTTATCACACAGTAAAAGGTGACATAATGTGGGTTTTGGTCTCAGAAAATTAAATACTCTATTTAGCAGATTTACCTTTGAAATACCAGTAATACAGAAGGATAAAATATTCTCTTAATGCTTACTAGGACTTCAGAATTGTTTCCTGTGTAAAAATCAGTTATAATTGGGAACTATGAAATATAAAATAAAAATTTAAACCAGTGTACTTATAAGACACATAGTTAGAGGTGTGCTATGACTTTACAAGATTGGATTGGATGGAATGTTAATTTTGGATTACATTTAGGGACTCATGTAGTGTTAAATAAGCGTGAGGTGCTGTGAAGATGATTGAAGCACTATACAGATGTTCATATTATTGAAAATATTATTTTAGGACAAGAAAATGTCTTACAGAAGGTAGTAGCTCGATATTTTGATTCCTTCAGCAATTTATGGCACGACTCAGTTTCCCAGCTCTTTTCTTCCTCGTCAGATTTTTTTCTGGCTTCGGCAGAGTTCTGGCTACACTTTGCACGTAGCTAATTTTACAGAGGGAGAGCTGCCTTTTCTTTTCTCTGTAGGGCATGATGAAAAAAAGACTTTTGATCTGTTTATGAAACTGTATAAAATCAGTGCCTTCTGACTTTCTATCTGCTCATCCAGTTGTAATAATAGTTTTACTGATGTGGTCTGCTATTTTAAGTGGAAGAGGCAGGTGGATGCCAGCAATACACGCCCAGCAGTAGGTGTGTAAGAACAGTATTGTCAGACACTACCCCATGATTTTATTGCAAAAGTGGATGTAATTTATTGTTTGAGGAAAAGAAAGCAGCAAAATATTATTTTGAAGGTGAGCCAATTCATATATTCTTGGACATTACACAGACCACCCAGATCTGAAGCCATGTTTTATTTCTCTTAAATCTAAATAGATTCAACTGAGCACTGAGCTGCCTGCTGAGGCCAGCAGAATGCTTAGGGAAGGAAAATCCACCTTTTAATTTCCCTTTCTTTTCACATCTTCCTTAATGAAAGGCTTCACAGCAAATAATTCTGATGAGTTTTTGGAATAAGGAATAAGAAGATTTGCTTATCAGAAGTGTGGTTCCTGGCTGAGAATTAATCTTGCTTACTCTAGTTAATGGGTATGATTCTGCACTACAGTCTCCTTCCAGCCACAGTCTGTGTTGCCACAGTGTGGGCGCAGCATCTAACAAATTGTATCCCTCAGCACAGGTACCTCTACTAGAGGACATGACCAGAAAAAAAAAAAGTGTGCGTGAAAATGTATATGTATATCATTGGTGACTTTTTTTCATAAAGGAATTTGACAAAATTTAATGAAATTCCATGCCTTTCTGGCATGCCCTGTCAAATGATAGGGTGGCCCACCAGATGTTCTCCAGTTTAAAAAGCACCATATAAAAAAATCAACAGGGGAAAAAAAGGTAGGTTTCTCTGATATTGGGAACCTCATTTAAGAATGAGAAAAATGTGAATGTCCCAAATTGTAATGTTTTACTGTTTCATTCTGCTCTTACCTGCAAATGAAATATGGTCTTCATAATATTTGCTTTTATGTTGTGACGACTGCAGTCACTGACAGCCTCTTTCTCAGCTAACCTTGAGAAAAATCCTTTATCCAAATGATACCAAAGAACCAGCATCCAACAGTAAATTTTCCATTGTTATATTTTCTAAAATTTTATTGAGACCCATCTTAGAGAAGTGAGTCAGTTTTTGCCAGTAAAGTCAATAATTCTTTTGGTATACATAATTGGTGTGCAAGCTGGTGCAATATTTTGATTTTTCAACTAACACTGGGGTCTGAGGAGTAATTTATAATGTACATTATATTTAATTTATATAGACATCCACAGTGAGATTTTTACATGAATCTATTATGGAATGTGGGTTTTCTTCATAAATCACTTACAGCTCAAATAATCACAATTCATTGAAGCATTGATTAAGGCAACCTGTGGCAGACAAACTATGGCACTTTCTTCTGGCTTCATATAATTTTTTGGTGTTTCCTTGAATGTTTTACAAAAGAGGAAACACTGTAGCTGTGGTATATCTGCTTGGAAAAATGACTCATTTAAATTTTAAAACTGCTCATTTAATGAGATTTTACGTAACGAGTGGTGTGATTTTCAAATTCATTGTGGATTTAAATTTGAGCTACTTTATGCTGGCAGAATGGGGCAATCTGAGGGCAAAAAAGGGTAAAAAAAGTGATATATGAGAATCTCCATTTCAAAATACAATGGATTGAATTTAATATGCTACTTTTGAAATTCATATTGTGAACATATGTTAATAGAAACTTCCCACAAAAACAGATGACGAGATGTGAAAAAGATAAGAGTCGGCGAAAGTTTGTTTTTCTTCAGTGTATTTTTTCCAGGTTAGCCTTTTAACAGACATAATTTCTGTCAGGGGAGGTAACTGTAAGTCCTCATGTATTAGTCAAGTGAAATCCTGACTTTGTTTCACCTGGTTTTTAAAGGATGCTACTCACAGCACTCCCTTGTGTTTCTGCCAGTCTCTTTCCTAAGGAAGCTTTGAACCCTAGAGGCAATTTTGGTCATATTTGTAAAAGCATAAAGGTCCCAAAGATACAGAAAATTCTGTTTTTTTCATAACAATAAGCAGTTGTGCAGACAAGACAGGTGTGCTGGTGATCACATGCTCCTGGATGAACTCAGTCCTTTGTAGACTTCAGAGAAGCACGTGAGGGTGTTGCGCTCATGGAATATGCTTGCTCTGCACATTTTCCAGGAATCAGGCTCTGTGAATTCATTTGCTCCTGGAAATTGTTGCTTTAACTGTTCATGAGAAAAACAAAATTGATTTAGCCTAACAGGTTTTAAACAACTTTGCCACTGTCCTGTTGAAGTTGAATGGGGATGATCAAAAAAAACCCCTTGTCTAATAAATAATAAAGGGCATTTAAAAGTCTGGTATTTTTCTTGTCTCTAGAAAGGTAACTGTTTATGTGCACTCTTCTCAGTATAGATTAGTTTTTAAAAACTATTAATAACGAAAAAAGGAAAATTACGTTTTTGAAAAAAAAAAACAAACAAAAAAACCCTGGAAGGCACAGAAGTTCATCAAGTTATGGTTTGATGTGCTGGCAAGTTAGATAACGTAGCAATAAAAATGCTTACTGTGTGCAGATACTCAAAATCTGAGTTGTGTAAGACATAGCTTTGATGTTTCAGAACAAAAAGTTGATGAATAGTGTTTGACAAGAAGTTCAACATGTCCTGGCAATGTGCCCTTACAGCCCAGAAATCCAACCATCCAAAGCAACGTGGGCAGCAGGGCAAGGCAGGGGATTCTGCCCCTCAGCTCTGCTCTGGTGAGACCCCACCTGCAGGGCTTGTCCAGCTCTGGGGACCCAGCACAGGAAAGATGTGAACCTTTTGGAGAGACTCCAGAGAGGAGTCATGGAGATGATCAGAGAGCTGGAGCACCTCTGCTGTGAAGACAGGCTGAGAGAGATGGGTTGTTCAGCTTGGAGAAGAAAAAGCTCCAGAGTGAGCTTATATAAGCACCTTCCAGGGACTTCTTACAAGGGCATATAATGATAGGACAAGGGGGAATGGCTTTACACTGAAAGAGGATGGCTTTAGTTGGATAGGAGGAAGAAATTCTTTATTATGAGGCATTGGCACAGGTTTCCCAGACAGACTGTGGTTGCCCCATCTCTGGAAATGTTCAAGGCCAGGTTGAATGGGGCTCTCGGCAGCCTGGTTCAGTGGAAGGTGTCCCTGCCTATAAAGAGTATGAACTAGATAAGCTATAAGGTACCTTCAGATACAAATAATTCCTTAATTCTATGATTGTTAATTTTTAGTTTAAATTAATTTAGGACACAATTTCAGTGTAACTTTTAAAGTTGTTACTCTTTGTAACAACGCAAATTCTGTATTGATGGAACAACAAGAAAAAAACCACATACAAACCTCAAAAAACAAACTGGATAATATGCGTGTCAGGTGAGAGAGTCTGAATCCTCTAGGAGGGCAAGATAAATCTCAGAAGGTAAAAGATGCCTTTTCTCCATGGCCTCTCTCTCTGGCTTGAATATACAAGGAGAAACCACCAGGAGATTTGTACGTGCACTGCTCTTCTGTGGAAACCTGGCAAGCCAGTAGGTTTAATGAAGAGGTGCAGCATTACTCTTTATTTGACACCACCACTACACAGCCTCTTGCATCTTCATGAGCCTTCCATGTGAGGAAAGGTGTTCTACAGCCCCTGTTACCCATTTGCAAGGCATAAGAAGGTCTGGAACTGAGTTCAGATCAAACTGTATCAATTTATCAAGAGAGAGCTAAAATGTATGTCACCAAGTGCTCTGTGGAGCCTCTGTGACTTGCCCACGTAAATATTCTGAAGTTTCAAGGCACATGCTGTTTTGTCAAGGTGGTAGCTACATTGTTCATTAGTTGTCTGGACATCAGTGTGGCTTGCCTCTATCAAGAAGTCTTAATTCTGGAATATTTACCCTTATAATAGGAATACACAACATTTTGGAGGATAACCTTCCAGAGAACATTCATTTAATAATGTAATTCTGTGCACATTATAAACTAACACCAAAAAAACCAATATGGAAACTTCTTCTGAAACACTTTTGAAGACACTAACACTATTCCTTGTGCAGATTGCTTGTAATCAACTTTCCTTTGCTCCTTATATATTAATCTTTCTTGCATGTATTTTCTTATGGCCCATTGGGATGGGTCATGAATCCAAAAATGAGAAAAGAATTAATGAAGTACTCTTACTGGGATTTGACATGAGTAAGACAGGCATTGATTACTTTGTCCTTTCAAACTGCCACTTTTAGACACATCTGCATGTTCTGCAAGATGTGGCCCTTCAAGAGGACATGGCTCTAGGGCATTTAGACCTTACCATTACTGGTAGGATTAGCAATATGGCTAAAGTATTCTTCCTAATGGAGTTTAAAGTGATATTCCAGACTGCAGTATGACTCCCAAAACCCTCTTGGCTGCATTTCCCAGGTCAATTTTTTGCAAGCATATTACGAAACACATTAATCTCTGAATGCCATATAATGTTGTTTTGCAAGCTAACAATGCACATATTTCTATGTATTTTGAAATATATTTATAAAAGTAGTTATACTTAAAATATAAAACAAATAAGTGAATATAGAAAACCTCAAAACATCCTAAATCCCCAGGCTCCACCCTTTGCTTCTTCATAGATAGATCAACAGTGTAAAATTGTTGTTTTTCTCTAGAACAAAAGTTCACAGCTGTATTCAAAAGTATGCTGATGAAAAGTGATTCATAAGGTGAAGTAATCTTTTTTATACAGTGCATTGGCAGACTCCAGCCAAATTACACCATAAAAGAAATATTATATTTGACAGCAAACTGTTAGCGATGTGAAATTTGAGAATGAAAACTATCTGAAGACTTACTTATGACTATGCTGCTCTCTGATGGTACCCTGTTTTTCTTGCCCAATTGTGGTCAGTATGTGTTTTTCACATCTTTGTGAATTTAAGCTTTAGATAAATTTCTAACCTTCTTCTGTTGTGAATTAATTTGCATTTGTTTGGTTTAGACATAATTGCAGGCTATTACATCTAATTTGTCTGCTACAAATTGTTTACTACTTAGAATTCTTACAAACGAAATATAAAAGTAATTAAACTTGTAAAGTTTTGGGCTACCTTACAGGTGTTTAAATTACATCCATTTTGTGTGTTGACTTTTTTTTTGAAAAGAGGACGTGTGATCCACCAAACTGCTATGTACATAATGCTAGATGACTTAAAACTGTAACAAATGATTACAGGGACTTAACAGAATGGGATAAACCTCTTTATTCCCTTTGGCATGAGTGACTTGGGAGCAAAAGGTTGCGACCCACAGGGTCAAGAATACTGTGTGGAGTGTTTGAGGCTAGTAGATTTATCAGACAGTCCTATTCAGGCTCTGCCTTTCCACTGAAGCTGTCCTAATGCTCTGCAATTAGTAGACACTAGTTACCAGGGATGCTAATATTCCTTCTGGGCTTTGTTTGTTTTGTTGTTTGTATAGAGTACTGACTGGGGCTTCTGAGTGTGGAATTCACTTGCAAGTGATTTATTTTTTATCACTAGGATGTGTTCCAGCTGTTTTGCTTTGGGTTGTTTTTTCTCTGGGAAATCATGGTTTCAGATAGCAGTCAGAGTAGCAAACTTTGAGAAGTTATAAGCAGTTCTCCTTAATAAATATTTCTTCTTAGGTTGAGGGAATGTAGTTTCCTCTCTGTCATGAACTTTATTTCTATTTTTATTATCCTCAAAAAAAATTTTAAACCTGTTCCTTTTTTAGGAATTAAATTAAACATTTATCAAGGATTTATAAGAACCTATTGAATAAAGTTAGAAGTGAGGATGTCACTACATCTGTATATTCTAGGAAACCCATGGGATATTTTACAAAAGAATGTGCCCTTGCTTAAGCTTCTCATTCAGAAATTAAACCCCTATTGATACATGAAAACAGACTCCTATTCATATGTTCCATATGATTTGTAGTATCCTAATCCTTGCCATGAATCCTTTCCTTATTCTCAGCATCATAGACTGAAACACATCAATTCAAAACATGACTTCTTCATATTTTTTTTAAATGTCAGCTCTTGGTTGAATACAGTGCTAATCATCTCTTTTCACAAAAGTGCTGGCAGTTTCCTAAATTCTGTTGAAGAGTAGTTTATTTTCAGTTATTTAAAAACTTGTCCTCTTTGCATATAGTAAAATTTACCATGAATCTGCACATTCATGCAACTATGTAATTTCATAAGCCTTCAATTTCTTCCACTTTTACTAGCGCTTATACTTTTCTCCTTCAACTTCAATCAGTCTATTTTAGGTGAAACATGTAAAATACTGTTGTTTTTTAAAAATGCTGTATTTCTAGTAGCCAGTGTAAAGTAATGAATTTAATTAAGCTTTAGCAAGTAATTGGTAGGATGAAAGACCGTGCAGCTGTTACGTACTGTCTGGTTTACGTACTTGTTAATAGCTTACTTAACTTCAATGTAGTTTTCTTGAACTGTGGTTGCCATACAAAAGTGAAACTTTTGCTGTAGTTTCCTGCTGGATTACAAGTAAAATTCTGAAACCATAATGATCTTTTCCACAGCTGGCTAGTTTTCATAACTTTATTATAAACAATTAAAATTATATAGGTCCAAGAATTAACATCTGCCATATGAAGTTAGGAACACTGTTCACATAACATTGATGAGTATATTAAAGTAGTAAAAAACCACCAAGAACATGCCACTAGAACTTGGATTCGTCTCTACCTAAAATCTGCAAATTAAAAATTAAGCAGCCTTGTCTAATCTGCTTTCATGGCTTTGCAGTGTCCAGAGCAGTCCATGAGTCAGCATCAGGTGCAGTTAGAAAAAAGACACGTTCTGGCTTGGGAAGAGATAGATGGGGGAATGTAATCCCCTGAAGAAAACATTCCAAATGTCCTGGCTATTAGTCTAAACTTTTTCACTGGAAAGCTGTCAGAGCTGAAGGAACAGTTCATGGTGCAAATCTTTTGTCTGCTGATTTTCTTCCTTTCCTGTTAAAATGTGGAGTATTAGCAGGTCAAGTGGGCCAAAATTTTCCTTTGCGTACTACACTCTTTCTTTACTTTACCATATTTGGTTTGGTGCTTCTGTTGGAATTAAGGAGATATGTCATCAGCAATCCCTGTTTATTTATTGTTACTAAACCTTTATAAAGGGAACACATCTTAGAAGCAGACAGAAACATAAGATCTCTCCTGAAGCACTCTGTACAAGAGAACCCACAGGAAAAGGGGAGAAGGATGGCCAGCTTAACTGGATGGGTACAGGCACAGCCCACAGTTTTATAGCGAGTCCTTGGTCTACCAGTCACATTTGACATTGTTTCTTACTGACCTTGAAAAAAGTGCCTGGCACAGACCAGTAGAACAGTTAATTCCAGTTGGCTGCACATTTGTATCAAACACTGAAGTAGTGGCAGATGTGCTTTCTGGCCTTCCTGCAGCTGTCTCACAGTTGTGTTCCACAGCCAAGCCAGTTGTGTCGCTTCTCCAGATGTGGATTTCATCCATGCGGATTTATTTACCTGGCTGTGCCTCTTCTTTGGGCTGATAACTGACTAGCACTGTTTTTCTTCATGAAGTTAAGCTCCAAAACTGACCTTTAGTTTTGGATAACAAACACAATGCAACACCTTCCATTCCCAGGCCTGCTGGGATTGCAGCCATGTGAAGGTTTGTTTGCAAAACCATTTTTATACGGCTTTATAGTTTCAACAACAACAAAGTACATTGAGTTTGCTGGCTAAATGTAAAATGAGGGCAAGATTAGTTTTATTTTTGGCAGAAAAATGGTTACATTTGTGACTTGAACATTAAAAGTGCATGAAAATTCCAATATGAAACAGGCAAATTCAAAGTTAAAATCTGATTTTCTGGCTCTTATTTACTATTTTTTGATGTTGTTTTTTTCTGCTGAAGGAACCAAGGGTTGACCATGGGCTGATACTTTCTGGTTTTTCATTCACTGCAGGGATACTTTGTTATTAAGGACAAAGAAACTTTCGGAACAGCTTTAGAGAATCTCCACTTTCTGTTCCCCCCTTAATAAGGTTATGCCATTGGATTAAATTTTGGATACATGAGGACATTTATGTTAAGTGTTGGCTGTATTTTTCAGTCTTTCAATGTAGAATAAGAAGACTTGAAGTCATGAGAGATTGTCTTATTTTCTCCCCATTCATGTCAAATATCTGACTTTTATTTTTCTTTAAAGTCTTCAGTAATGGAGAGTCCAATTCCATCCTTAAGCAATCTATTCTTAGCCATTTTTGTATAAGATTTTTACAGAGCCTAATTGAATTTATCTTGATACAGTTTTGGTCCATTCCTTCTTCTCTCATCCACAAACATGGCGGAAACAGATTATTTGCTTTACTTTGTAGCAAACTGTAGTAGCAAAGACTTAATCTGCTATTTTTTTTCTCCCCCTTGTTTCCCTCTACCCTATTCTCCTTTGTGATGCACAGGACAATTTATTTCAGCTGATAAAGCTTGATAAATGCAATAGAGCAAGACAACTCAGTGTTTTGCAAGTTGTAGCCTTTCTTTTGCATCTCAAATCAGCTTTTGCTTTTTAATGCTTCACCATTCTTATTCTATAGTTGTGCAGTTGCTTGTTTCTACATACATATAATGCATATGCAGTTGATAATAACATCCTGGTTTTTTTTCTGAGCCAATCTCTTCCACTTCATAAAATCATAGAATCACAAAATGGTTGGAGGTTGAAAAGAGCCTTAAAGATCATCTAGTTCCTGCCTCCCTGCCATAGGCAGAGCCACTTTCCTCTAAACCAGGTTGCTCAGAGCCCCATCCAACCTGACCTTGAACACTTCCGGGGATGAGGCATCCACAGCTTCTCTGGGCACCTGTAACAGTGTCTCACCATGCTCACAGGAAATTTTTTTCCTAAAATTTCGTCTGAACCCACTCTCAGTTTAAATTTACTACCTCTTGTCCTAACACTAAATGTCTTTCTAAAAAGTCCCACTCTGATTCTCTTGTAAAACCTTTACGTATTAGAAGGTGGTACATGGTCTCCCCAAAGTCTTCTCCAGACTGAACAACCCCAGCTCTCTCAGCCTGTTTTAGCAGCCCCTGTAGCCCTTTTCTGCTCAGCATTATCTGCAGATGTAATAGGCATGCACTTTTTTCTCTGTCACCACTCTCACTGCTGAAATTACTGAGTAGCAGACATCCAGAATTGGTCCTTCTGGAGTACTACTTGGTCTGTCCTTACAGTTTTTCAGGAAAGCATTGACAACTGTTCTCTCATTACTCTTGTCTAACCAGTTTTGTATTCATTCTAGATATCTTCCATTAGATTATATTTCTGTGGTTGTTATTGTAAGAAAATGTCACATGCTTTAGGTCCAAAGCCTGAATTAAGTCAGTAGCATATGACACATACTGCTTTGCGTTTCTAGTCACAAAATGTGACCCAGTGTTGCAAGGATTTTTTTTATAAGTGTGTATTCATTGTTAGTCATGTCCTCATGATTGTCTTCCAGGTGTTTACAGGGTCTGTTTATGTACAACCTTCCTCCTTAGGAAGCCAGTTGTACTGCAGTTTTGTCTAATTCCTCCTTTCCCAGACAATACCATAGCTAGTGTTTAGCACTGTCTTTTCTAAAAATAACTAAGCATCCCACAGTTATGTAGCTTTCTCACTATTGAGGTCACTTTGGTGGCTCACAATCAGTCTGTACCTGGCCTTCTGTAGGAATGCCAGGAAAATTCAGATTATGCTACATACTTTGTAGCTGAGAAAAGCAGATGTGGTATATTTATGAAGTGAAATAATCGTGGGAGGTTCTACTGATCTAAAGGATACCAACAGCATTTAACTTTCCAGCAATCATTTTTGGTAGATTATTTTCATAAATACCATGTTCTTGCTTAAATTAGTTAACTGCAGCAAGCATTCAATGTAGCATAATTAATTTATTTTTCTTTGTATTTTTGAGGAAATCTTGTGTTTTATCTAGATGATTATATACATTCTTGATATGGAATTAATTCTTTCTTAAAAATTGTTTTTTCAAAAACTCAAAATTTGAAGTAATTCCAGATGTTCAGAAGCCACATTTACGTGATTATTAGGAGAAGAAAGAGCAAGTATTGTCCATCACAGAAGTGACACATCCTCCCTCTGACTGTGACCTGTAGGCTTGGGCTTTGTATCAGGTCACTCCAGGTCTCATGACCAGTCTCTCAAGTTGGCCTTTTTGGTTTTTTTGGTGATGCAACTTTCTATTCCAAATACTGCACCTGGATGTGCAGCACTAAAAATATTATCTATTTGACCAGTACTGTAGTAATTTAAAATAAAACTGTAATGTTAGAGTAAAATGTGGTCTCTTGCTGAAGTATAGGCCAGCAAGGGAGTTACTTAGGAGTGGATTTCTGTGATTGCACTGAAATTTGGTTTTCAAAATAGTGTTTTCTTGAGGCTGTGCACAAACACTTATTCACTTTATTCTGTTCTTCCAGAACAGATTTTACATTTTAATGTAATTTCAAGACTTCCTATGGTACTTACAAGCATCAGAGGCAAATACCACAGCATTCATCTTGGAGATGTGGGTGTGAACTCCAGGTCAGTGGGTAAATCTGCAAGGGGCAGTCATCACCACAAAGAAATAGAAGTTGAATTTCAACAAACTTTGCAACATAGTCATTTAGTTTGTGTGTAACAACCAGCTGATGTTGTCCTAATGCTTATGGCTAAATACTTGTAATGGTCTTGATGATTTTGGCAACATTTTGCAATATACAGAATTTAAAATATTTTCTGAACAATAGAGTGAAGATCTCAAGTCAATGTACTAAAAATAAGTCACTGATCTTCACTCTCTATCCTAGATCAGCAATGGCCTGGCCACATTCAGAATGATTCCTAATTTCTTTAAAATATTTTTATAGCTTTTCATTTCATTATAAATTTATCCTGATCATATATGTTATTAAAGGCCAGAGATGGGATTAATAAATGTAAAAATATAATTGGATTTTCTTTTAATCACATTTTCCACAAATTGAAACAAAGCAAACAGCCAAACCTTTCCCTCAAATCCAATTACGGGTTCATTTGGGAAAAATCAAATGTTGTATCCATTTCTCTTGAATGCTTGAATTAATCAATCAATGAGAGAGGTTTAGCTCACTGAAATTCTAAATCATTTGAAAATAGCATTAAATATGTTTACAAAACATAATTTCGGCAAATTTAGCCTCTTATTTTTTCTTTTCTCTCTTTTTCTTTTTTTTTTTTTTCCATTTGCAAAGGACCATAAGAAAAAACCAGAGGAAAATTTGGCAGTAGATAAATTTAGCACAAATCTCCTTCTAAGATAGAATCACTGCAGGTGCCACTATTATTTAATAATGAGCAAAACCTGTTGTGGGTTTAAGGCTTATTTGTTTTGTAGTCTTGCTACAGCATGTCCCTTCAGTGAGTGACTCATTGTTCTAAAACAATGCGACAGCATCAGTGCAGCCCTGGCTCCAGAGGTGGACGTGGCTTTGTACACGTGTCGAGGTCCATTTCTCTGTGTCATCGTGCCTCTTGAGACAATTTGACTTCCCATCTCCATGTCTCCAGGGGTTTTTTCCATTTCCTATTTTTGTTCTGTGCCTGATTTGGAGAGAATGTTTGGGTTTTGCTTTAACAGAAGGTTGCTGTATTTTGTTAAAACACTTATAAGAAAAAGGTCAAAACTGAATTGTGGAAAAATTACATCATTTCGCAAAATTCAACAAATAAATTGAACTAAGCAGCTAAATCCTTAACTTCAGTGTTTAGTCAGCTTTTTTAATTGCTTGGAGAACTGTATTCAGCTCTGAAGTCCCCAGCATAGGAAAGACATGTACCTATTGGAGCAGGTTCAGAGGAGGCCACGAAGATTATCAGAGGACTGCAACACCTTTCCTGTGACAAGCTGAGTTGGAGTTGTTCAGCCTGGAGAAGAGAGGGCTCCTGGGAGACCATAGGGAACCTTCCAGTACTTAAAGGGGATTTATAAGAAAGGTGAGGACAGGATTTTTATAGAACCTGGTTTTAAACAACAGGGCAAGATTTAATTGTTTTAAACTAAAAGGGTAGATTTAGACTGGATATAAGAAAGAAATGTTTTATTTTAAGGGTGGTGAGACACTGGGAAAAGATTCCCAGGGAGGTGGTAGATGTCCCATTGCTGAAAACATTCAAAGCCAGGCTGGATGGGGCTATGAGCAGCCTGATTCAGTGGAGGGTGTCCCTTCCTTTGGCAGGGGTGTTGGACTAGAGGATCTTTAAAGGTCCCTTCCCCCATACTGTTCCATGGTTCTATGTTGGCTTCTTCTATTAGCTGTGTGAGGCAGGGGTTTGCTGAAGGATTTTGAGATGGGAGCATGGGCACGTGAGTGTTTCAGTTGTTGCTCCTGAGCCCACAGCACAGCATTGATGGTACAAAAACATACGGAACATTGCATCCAGATAAAATAACAAAATTGGTTTTGTAGTTTACAAGATCTTTTAAGAGAAATTCCACCTACTGAAATTGCAGTTACTTGCATGTTTCAGAAAGTGCTAATCTCTGAAGAAATGAGAGTGTTGTAAGTAACAGGATAATTAACATAAGTAGAAATCTGATTTCAATTTGACAGTTACACAGAAAACTTGATTAACAATCAGGTGTGAAGTTGATTGATAGCAACTTTGGTTTAGAACTCTGAATCCAGTATTGTAATTTAACTTTAATATAAATAGCTTTATTTTTAATTGCTTTGCAGTGTCACATTCTTTCTTCACAGAATTGCAGAATTTTTGTTCTAAAATGTAATTCCCTGGATTTACATGAGAGCTTAATGGGACCATAGGCCACTGTTGACTACATGGTTTGTCATTTCCATGCACCTTTTCTTTCCAAGTATTGGAAATGATGTATTCAACTTGGGTCAAGAAAAAAATAATTTACTTCCTCCGTAGTGCTAATCTCACCCTTCTCCTTGAACGTTGTCCCTATTTATGGTTTCTTTGTTCATTTACTTTTTTATAAAATACAATTTTATATTCACTGCATGTAATGATTTCAAAACCATGGCTTTTTCAAAATATCATTTTATACTTCAGGCACAACTAAAAGACATGCTATGGATACATTCTTTAGTGTTTTAGTTAAACACACAGAAGTTTTATATCTGATTTGGAGGCACAAGTAATGAGACTCTTGTCTGAATTTTGATCCTGGTTACATTTGCACTTTTAAAAGTTTGAAGTATAATTTTTTTAAACTACAACTCCTCTGATTTCAGTTGTTTTTAATGTGATTTCTGATATGTTTTCCAAAACCTGCATGTTGTCCATGAGGTAGGAGATTGGATTTTTTGCTTATAATTATACCTTATTTTTTTTTCACAGTTCTGGCTTGAATAGGTAAGACCTGTGTTTAAAAATAGAAAGAAAATATATGTTTAATCTATAAAAGCAGAAATTCACAGGAGAGTCTGGGTATGAATAATTTTTTTCCCATAAATTTACATCTGGATTTCCTCAATGCAATTTTTCTTAAGAAAGAGAAATGAGCTTTCAAGAATAACAGAGGGACAGCTGGGGGGAAATGTGGAAGAGCAGCTCAACTTGTAACAAGAAAAGGCAAAAGAGAAGATGGAAAAAGAAAAAGAGAAATAGATGCAGAAGACATCGCAATAAAAATGGCACCTGTTGCTATTGACTTTTAACACTGAGGAGAGGATGAGGAATTAATCATTTAAAATCATGGAGTCCAGTTGAAAAACAGAAGGAGGGAGATACAGTAACTTCCCTAAGCAACTTAAAACAGAAATTGATTATCCTCTTGCATAGGTCACAAAATACCCTAGATAGCCTTTGATTCCTAAAAGCAAGGGATTTAATAACAAAAGGTATAGCTGGCATGTTCAGACACAGTCTGATTTCATCACTATGATCCTCCCTTCTCCATAAAGAAGACACCTTAACATGGAAACACAATCCCCCCGACCAGTCTTCACAGGCAGAGGTGCTGCAGTAAAATGCTAACACATGTCCTGTGCTTGAAGTGCTTCCTTCCCATGTGGCCATAATGAGAGCTCTGCATGTAGGAGTTTCTAATTTACTCTTACTCTGAAGGATACCATAAGCACTGTGGGGATGTTGTTAAACATGGCATGTTGTTACTACTGTGAGCTGCTTCCTGCTTACCAGTTCCGTGGGTGAAAAGTGACGTTCCCTCAGAAGGTTTCTTGTGCAGTGTATATTTATTGGTCACAGAGGAAATCTTGAGAAGAACTATGACAAGACATACTAATAAAACAACCCAAAATACAATTGCTGGCATCCAGGCTTGCAGTTCAGTGTGGGAAATTCTTCCCGCAGGATGGAGGGAGAGTACAGTTAACTCATGTACAGCACCTCTTTACATATACAAACATAATTACAGTTAGTTCATGTCTTGTTGGAAATATAGTTTGTATCAAGCCTTGGCTCTATTCCACTTTTGCTGTTTCCTTTATGAAAAAATAAATGTGTGTGGCCGTAAGTTAAATTTATAAATATGCGTGATTAAAATCAACCATATTTTCTCATGTGCCAGAATAGTCCCAGCAGGGGAATTTTGAGAACCCAAATTTATTGCTTTGGCTCCTTGATTCTTCTGCTCCTTTGGCTCCAAGCATGGCTCTGGCCAAGAACAAGCTGGAACAGAGTAGAGCATTTCTGCTGTGTGATCAGGTACGTGGTGCCAGCAGGGACAGCTGGCATAGTCACTGGCGCCCTTGGCTTTGTACCAGGGACAGTCCCCATCTGATGGGAAAATGCAGCCAAATTATGCACCATTTAAATTGCTGCTTGCTGGGCAAAAAGCAGTGTTGACCTCTTGCAGAAGGGATTTGGTCCCTGGGACATTCAGGGTGGTGGGAAACATAGAGCAGTAGAATGTTCTGGTTTGGAAGGAACCTTAATGACTGTCATGGGCTGGGACACCTTCCACTAGAAGAGGTTGTTCAAAGACCTGTCCAAGCTGGGCTTGAACGCTGCCAGGGATGGGGCATCCACAGCTTCTCTGGGAAACCTGTACCTCATCACTCTCACAGTGAAGAGTTTATTCCTAATATCTAATCTAAACCTGCTTTCTCAGTTTAAAGTCTGTCCTCCTTGTCCTATCACTGCATGCCCTCGCAGAAGGGTAGGTGGGCTACACCATGTTCCACTGATGCCATACAGCTGTTATCCCAGCTTTGCAAGTTGAATAGTGCCCTAAAAAAAACCCTTACAATTCACTATTTAGATTTTTCCCCTCTCAGGGGTGTCTGCAGTGCTGGGCACATGTAATGCATTGTACTAGGCTCATTTGAAGCTTGAGTAGCTCGTGGGGGTCAGCAGCAGAGTGCTGGCTTTTTCACCCCTTGAGCAATGAAGCATTGAGTAAAAGTTATTATAACCAATTAGTGTTGGCATTATTATTACCAATTAGTGGCTGTATGAAGCAAATGATTACTCTTAGTTCAGTTATTAGCAGCCAGGTGTTCATGAAAAGTGCTATGTGCAGCCAGTGTTGTACCTCAGCAGTCAGTGTCGAGGCCAGTCACTGAATTTGTGATGTCTCTGCAAGGGGGTGGACACAACACACCTCCCTACCTCCCCCCCCCCCCCCAAAAAAAAAAAAGAAAATGTATTTGAAGTCAGTGTGTAGGGCTTTTTTGGTTGCTGCCAGTGTTGTGTACCTAGTGAATGAATAAAAAAGGTCACTTCAATCTCTAGACCAGCATTCTGAAACCTTAAATATAGTGAATTAATGATCCATGATATAAAGCAAAAAATTAGATTTACAATTTTGTTGTTGGTTTCCTCTTCATTTGTAAGAGCCAAACGGCCATGCCAGAGAAGGGAAATTACAGTACAAATTGCTCTTGACTGCAAGTATTGTTTCTCTAGGGCTTCTGTTTATAAAACCCTTAATAAACACTATTTCTGCACACCCATTAGTTTTGCAGAATGGCATTACAGAAGACAATTTAGACAGCAAGCAACATTAATAAAACTTTATTTAAGAGCTTAATTGCACTTTTACTTTTTAAAAATGAAATAGGAAATTAAGGGGGAAAAATTCTAATTGTGTCTTCAGCGTTACTTCCTTACTGAACTACATATTTAACTTCGATGTATTTTTCAGGGAGATTCAGAGCTGTAGCTCCAAATACACAGAAAAACTAAAAAATAATAAAAGTAAGCATAATTAATAAAATTCCAATACACTAAATACTTTCTGCATAGAATTAATTTTTTTTTGTGTAATTAGAATAGGCATTAGAAATACTTTTTATTTCCTAGAGGAAAAAAAGCAGGGGGTTGGAGTGCTGCTTTCTCTTTGGGTGATTCAGGAGTCTTGTGATTTCAGTATTAGTGAAGAAAGGATTTGAGGTCAGTTTAAAGGAAATGAATTGTAGGTTTGCATCCATCAGGGTGCTTCGAGCACAGCTGGGCAGGGACATCTGGTGGTGCAGTAAAGGAATCATTGAACACTTGCAACTGGAAGTGCAGTTGCATTGGAATGATTAAGGAGAAAACATAATTATGGTCATACTGTGATTATTTTTCTGTTCTGGTATTATTCTAGAGACACTCACGTGCATGTTTAGATTGCAATTTGTGTATGGTTTTAATTTACTGGAAAAGTAGAAACTAAAGCTCTATTAATGAGCTGGCAGCTTGCAGGCATAATGTGTTGGACACCCTTCATTCAAAGGGCATTTAACCTATAGTCAGCTGGAGGCTTAAAATCAAACTTAGGAAACTGGACTGTGGTACTGTGGATGGAGTGGGGTATATGTTAAACCTGTGCATTTGGACTCTGGACTTCTGCCAGTGATTCACTGTGATCTCTGGGCTAAGCTGATTTGAGTTGTTTCAGTCCATAATTTTTGTTTTCAACCCATCTTTGAGTCCATCGTCTGTAAAAGTGCTGTGATAGTGTTTCAGCTTCTGAATTGTATGTATGTGTAAGGACTCATAAATAAAATTACTGTATATCTTTGGTTTCAAAGTTCTATGTTAATTAAAGATACAATGAGCAATTTTATTTTTACATATTTACCTTAAACTCCTATACATCATAAATATGTGACCAATATTTTAACTGCAGTCATTTTAAAAAACAAACTCATTGCAATGATTTTTTTGGTGCTGTGTGTAAATGTACAAATGCTGACAATAGCAAGTCCTTGAAAATATGTGTTGAAGGTCATAACCTTGGGAAGAATTTCCCAGGAGAGTTTAGTGCTGTGATGTCTTACCAGCTCTGCTCTAGGCACTCCTCTGCCAGGACAAAGCAAGACATTCTTCATTTGTGAACATCTTTGATCTTGATACGTTTTTCCTGCTGTTTGTGTGTTTCCAGCCACTGGTAGTACATGTTGATCATGCAGGGAGCCTTCTGGGAGATGGTGTCACCTGCTTTTGAAGGGTGTGGGCACAGCACTTCCAGGGACGATGTGATCTCTGCAGGTGGAAAGCAAAGTGTTGTCATCAGCTGCTTCTGTTTACAAGGCTTTTGCCCTGCTGTCCTGCCTTCCCTTAGAGTAGGTGTGCTCTTGAAATGGTGGTGTTGATAAGTTACTGGTTTGTACTTTGTGTTCTGTGTCAGGAATGCATTTTTACCATCATGTATTCCCCATACAATTCCACAAAAAGAAAAGGGGAGAAAACACAAATATCTCCTCTCTCCTATGCTGTCAATATAGTTTTTCAGGAGGGACCAGTAGCAGCTGCAAGCTTCAGCTCCTTTTATTGTATCCTGGACAGAAAAAAGTCAATAACCCAAATCTTTCATAGCCAAATATGGGCTCCTTGCTGTGGTCATTCTTCACAAAAGGAACCCTATAGTTGGTAAGAATAGATATATATTATATATGTACATACTATCAAGCTCAGAATCAGAGCAACCACTGACTGTATAATTGAAAAACTGGGACTTTCAGATTAAGAGTCTTTATAAAGTAAGAAGCTGCAGAGATCAGCACTTTGCAAAGTACAACAATTTGTCTCAAAGTCAGAGAAACTATTCCCTGCAGCTTTTCACAAGGGTGGGTGTTCACTGAGATCCAACTCTCCTTTCTCTCCTTGCAGTAAAAACTTCTGTTTGTTAAACTCATCATGACTACTTTTCCACAAAGCAGCAGTAGTTCTTTATCATCTCGCATTATTGTCCTAGTGGTTGTGTTACCATCCTTGAAAAATGTCTCCACTCTTGGTTTGGATAAAAAAGAAGTATTGGCATTTGATGCTGTGTTTCAGAGATGTCCCAAGGCTGTGGTGACAACTGGGAATCGAGGATAACCACAGAGTTGTTGCAAATGTGCTGTTAATGAAAAGCTGGTGTTCCTCCACAGCACTTCTATGCCACATTTAATCTGTAACACTTTATATTGCCAGCAGCCCATTATAGAGAAATATTTTGGTTTTGTCTTTCAGGTGCAAAGATGGCTTGAAAGGATTTACATACTCTGCACTAAAGTAAGTAAAGTTTCTGTGACTAAGTAAGACAGGATTTTGAGGAATCATGCACAGTGGCAGCTGCATTTTAATAAAAGATTATTCCTAAGAAAAATCATGTTGCTCTAAAATTTGCCCAACTTTTGGGTATACAACATATTTTGAAGAAGGCATAATCATAGAATCATTTGGGTTGGACAAGACTTCTAAGATCATCCAGTCCAACCTGTAACCTAACACTGCCAGGTCCACAACTAAGCCATGTCCCCAAGTGCCACATATACATGTCTTTTAAATACTTCAGGGAGGGTGACTCCACCACTTCCTGGGTAGCCTGTTCCAATGGCTGACAATTGTTTCAGTGAAGAAAGTTTTCTAATATCCAATCTAAACCTCTTCTGGTGCAGCTTGAGGCAGTTTCCTCTTTGTGTGTTAGCAAGAGAGAAATCCCTTCATATTTGGGAATGTTATTAAAGGAAACTCAGACATATGATTGCATGTTTTTGAAGGAGCACTTATTTTCTGTCTTTCTAAAACTGGGTTTCATGATAACCCATATTTTCCTGGAAGCAAATGGCTGCTGTGTTTTTAGCTGGATCTTATTTACTGCATTACAGAATGACAAAGTTTTTATATCTTCTTTATCCTTGGCAAGACTGCCAAGGTACAGTGTAACTGGGATTATAGTTCATGGTGTTAGGAAACATCTTGCCCTTGTGTCCTCCCTTGCTCTTGATACACAGTAATTCTACATCTAAGATGAGCCAATATATTGACAATATCAACTTCTGGATGAAGAAAGAAGGCTGAAGATGAGGCCAAGCAAATCAAAGTTGATGCTTTCAGTGGGAGCAAAAACATTTTGAAGATTCTGCAAAACATATATTTTATAAAAATATTGTAGTAATTATCAACCTCTATGTAACCCCATTTTGCTGGAGAGAATTGAGATATTTCAAGTGCCTTTTTATATTCTTACTTAGTGTTATACCTTTGTCTGAGAGGTGGACTTCCCTATTAATGTGTTTTTTTTTAGTTTTAAAAAATACCCAGCATCAATTGTATCCTCTAGCTAAAGTATATCTTTAAATACATGTCAATGGAGTGATCTTCTCTAAAGACATATGAGGTTTAGTAGCTGTATAAGATGAGTTTTTACAGGCCTGGGAGTAACTTCAATCTGGTCTGACTTACAGGCTTATACAGGGCTTCATGTATTTCTTTCAGTTACTTATGTAATTGCTTTGTTCTGTTTTGCTTTTTTCTTTCAGGTTCATTGTAGGGAAGGAAGAAATCCCCACCCATTCTTTTTCACCTGAAGCAGCATTTTCAAAAACAGATAGAAAAATCAAGCATAGTGAAAAAGTATCACAGCCAATGAACATACTGGCACTAACAAAAAAGCTCATGGACAAAGTGTGAGTGAAAAAAACCCGAAAGAAAAACAAAAAAAATTGAATCATTGTTATATAGAGCACTTTAATGTCTGTTATGTTGTATCTGACAATGTTTTGTAATACTTCTGCTTTGCATTTCAGTGTTTTTCTATTTCGTTTTGCTACGTAGTTAATAGTGGCAGATGATGAAGTCTAGTGAAAGCAAAACTTGAAGACCTGTATGTCAAGATCTTGCAACATGCAGCTGTCTAACAAGGGAGAGCAAATTCAGTCCATGATGAGTGCAGGATAGTGGTTGCTTTTTCTGCAGTTTTCAGCAAAACCAGTTCATGGCATAGTTCTGCTGGAACTGATGGTACTATTAAGAAAAAAATTGCACAGCAGCAGTGCTGTGACCATAAGTGACCATAACATCTTTTGGGGGACCTACATACCTGTATTGCATAAAGGAGAACCACCTAAAAGGAGGATTGATGGCACGTGGGCTCCTCTGCTGTCTGGAGATGGGAAATTGCAAAGCAAAGAGTGAGTTAAAACTGTTTTACATGAGGTCAGATCTAGACATCTGAAGTTAGGCAAGGTGGATGTCCCCCTGTCTACAGGATCCAATTCACTTTTAGTATGAGCTTAAAGAAGTGAGAGCAGTGAGCTTTTCAGTCTTATATGATCAGATGACATACTTCTGCTATGACTGATTCCTCTGCTTCAGGTATGTTGGATACCTGAGGAGTCGTTCATTTACAGGGAAGATGGAGTGAAAAATGGGTTACGGGTGTGTTCACATGACACCTAGGAATCTTCACTTCCACCAACCTCTTCAAGAGCAGTTTTATGACCAAATCTCTACCTGCTGTCATGCAGGAGACAGTCTTCCAAGTGCATTGTGTACTCAAGAGTAATGGCTTGTTTTACTTGCTCAGATGATGAACAATGATTAAGTGATCCCCATCACATGGTGACTTCCTATGATTTGCTGTGTGTTTTAGTTGAAAAATATGAGGGAAGTCATCAGTGGTTTTTCAGACATGACTGCAAAAGACCTACAAGGAAGAGACACCTCCAGCCATAACCAAATGCTTTTACCTGAATTGCTTATGCCTGTTTTGTCTTAAATACCTGTTATTCAGTTTGCTAGAGATAGTTCATTGCTCTTCTGTTGTTGGTTAAATGCAAGGTTTGAAGATGGAGAACTTTTTTTTTAAGGTTTTGAAACTCCCAACTCACACACTTAGCAAACTTTCAATATGGAGTTTTTATGCTCCCACTGGTTTCTCTTCCATATGGTTCTTTTCAATATAATTGAGTCTAAATGCCTGTAACCTGAGCACATTCTCATTACAATTTTGCTACATAAACTGACCTCACAGATGATTTATGGCCATTAGACTTTATAGTACACGATTCAAAACTTCCAAGATATTTGACATAGTTTATAAATTTTGTAATTTATTTTACATTAAATCTTAAATACTTGGATATAGCAAAATATAATGTACAGACCCAGTATGACATTACTTATTTTAATTCTACATAATACAGGGCTAGAAACTGTACAATCCACACATCCCACCAGCCCAAGCCAGTCTGTTTTAAATGCTCAAGGTCAAATTCTCAGTCCAGAGGAAGAGCTGCATAAAAATCTACACTGCAGAAGAAATAGCCCAAAAGTGAGAGGCTTGCAATTGAGAGAAGTCTCACAGGGTGTGCATTTGTATGATCTGCATTGCCCTTCAGTGACCCTTACAGTGGTGTGAAAGATGAAGGGACACAGGTAACAGATGCTTGTTCAAATATCCTTCCAGAACCATGGAGCAGAGACAAACCAGGAGAGGTCACATCACTTCTGCTTGTTCACCACAGAAGAAAATTTGTTCTTTAATTTAGCATTTTATGTGTAACATGACAAGAGGTTGGATCCAAATAAGTGTGCAGACACTTTTTTCTTGGGGTACAACTAAAGTATTGTTAGTTTTTATTGTCCTTTTATGGCATCATAAAAGTTCACAGTGCCCTTCAGTGGGTAACGGGGAGAATGAGTGTTGGGCAAATAGCACTTTATGTATTTTTAGGCAAGAAAAATTTAAGAAGTCTCCTGTTGCTGATGCTGAAAACAGCTACGAGTTAATACGTGTTTCATTATGCTTTTTGCAGGTGCAAACATGGCCCAAGGCATAGATGCTGTAAACACTATGGAGATAATTGCATCTCATACTGTATTAAAGTAAGTGCAGAAAAAGTTGGATTGACAAACTCTGGCAAAGAGGGGTAAAAGTCTGTAATCAGGAAAAGCATATGCTTAGGAAGTGAGAAATGAGCCTGTTACTCATTCTTCTTCTATTGAAAATGTGACAAGCCAGAAAACAGATTTTCTCAATTTAGGACGGGGTGGTGGTAGGGTTAAAGTTCTCTGGTCTTTCAGATTAGCTGTAGTGAATGAGTAACATAAAGTGTGTGGGAAAAAATGGCCTAGCAAGCAAGGAACTTGTTTAACTATGTGATACAGTTCACGGCTGAGCCCACTTGTGACTCCCCCCTAAATAAAGCACCTGGAATGTGCTGCTGTGGCAGGCAGCCCTGGTTCCCGTGCAGCTGCACAGCTCTGGAACGTCGCTGCTGGGCACTGGCTGCACTCCTCCAGGCGTTTATTTTAAGAGCTCGGGGTAATGAGAGATTGGTCACAGTTGCTACACTCAGGAAGAGCTGTTTATCTCTGGTGGTATAGTTCATCCTCCATTATTAATGTGATCAGTGCAATTTTTTTTTCAGAGAATTACTGTGCAGAAATTTGTGTTGGCTGGCATTGGGTTGGCACAGGTGGTACCACCTGCTATGCCTGTTTCAGGAGTTGGTAAGGCTCCAGAAGATCCCAGTCCCTTAACAGTTGACCTGTTTTTATATATGGAGCAGCAAAAAATGTATTTGAGTATCTTCAGATGCCTTTAATGTATATTACTTTCAGAAATAACTTTTTAAAATGTTAAAGGAACCTGAGGATGGGGAGGGAAGGAAGGTGGATATTCAGGAATACACATCCTTTTCACTTATTTAGTCAGGATCATTTTGTTTTGTTTTATATATCCTTAAATGGAATGAGGGGAGGAAAAAACCCTAACTGATAATAAAGCTGAGTAAAGAATTGGCCTGAAAAAAAGTAAATTTTAAAAATACATTTTTATAAGGCTGTTCTCTCTTTAGAGAAGGCAGTTGTGCATTTGAAATATACTGTATTCTTGGACCTGTCCTCTGTAGTATTTTGGTGTATATTATTCTTGACTACAATAATCTAGTGAGGAAGATACTGCTGAAGTGGCAGTCAGTCCTCTAATTTCCTGTTTGTCCTGTTAAATTAGAACATGAGTGAAAAAAATTTATTTTTATGTATTTCTATTTTTAAAGATCCAAATTTCTCAAAGTTCAGTTCTATGTTCTGCAGTTGATTAGTAACAACTGTCAGCTGACATGATTTGAGCATGTTTTTACAATTCCTTTTCTGTAATGGAGCTTTCAAATCTGATAACGATGTGATGAGCTGCTTATTGCCAAAAGTTCCCCTCAATGCTGTTTTCCCTTACCCTTGAACAGCTTTTCTTCTCATTAATACATCTGTGCTTTAACTGCCATTTGCATGCCCTTCTTCTTCTGCTTCACATTTAAATGAACATGAACTCATTGACAGCATTGTGGTTTTTATGTAACAATTCAGTAGTTCCATACCACCTGAGTTCATTGACTTCCCTTCAGACTTTGAAATGCTTTGTTCTTGTAAATGTTGGAAAAGAGCTGTGACAGAAGCAGTGGAGCAATATTTTTCCTCTTCAGAATTCCACTTGTTTACAGTGAGAAGCCATTAGGCAGCAGTAGAAGTCCAGTTGTCTGTTTCTTCTGCTGGTGCTGTGACAGGACCAGATAACTCTCCAAATTTACTGGTGACTAGGGTGACCTCAAAGAAGGTTGTAGGATCATACAATGATTTGAGTTGGAAGGGACCTTAAGGACCATCTCATTCCAGCCCCCTGCCATGGGCAGGGACACCTTCCACTAGAGCAGGTTACTCAGAGCCTCATCCAACCTGACCTTGAGCAGTTCCAGGAATGGGGTATCCATGACTTCTCTGATATTATTTTCTTATGATTGTAGTCTCAAAGTTCTGTCTCCTGAAGGAATGTGGGCTACTATATATCCAGAATAAATATTAAGTATCTTAATTAATTTATTTTAACCATCTTAACTAATTCCTAATATATTGCAACAGGTTGACTGAGTTTTTGGTATGTTTCTGAGCTCTTTTATGTGCACATGTGCTTTTCTGAATTTGAGTTCTAGCAAATATCTTGAATGTATTATTAAGAAATTTGTTTCTCAAAAGCAGAAAGAAAAGTTTATTCAACAAATTCTGGAGATATCTCATTACAGTGTGCTACTACTTCTGGCTGATCTGAGCTCCAACTTAAGGTCTCTGTGGAGAAATGGCTCTTAGCAGAGTTTTCTTTGCTCACTTGTGTTTATTACAGTGTCCTGCATATGCTCTGCTGTGTACTACATCAATTCTTACTGGAGTTCTTTTTATGGAAGATAAAAGTTAGAATACTGTACATGGATTATAGGATATTATGCTTCCTGTGACTGTGGAAAAACTCCTGTAGGTGTGATATGATTTCACCTGGTTGAAGTAATGAGCTAAATGGAGAGACTTTACACAATACTTGGTATTTCATGCAAATCAACACTAAAACTCAGTCCTGTGGTTCAGCCCTTCTAATTTGGCTACTAATAGGAATAAAATCAGGGATATGTTTTGAGTGTTTCCAGTTGTAATTTAGATGTTTTCTCACCCCATTGAAGTCATCTTTGCTTTGTAAAAACTTCAACACACCATTCTGTTGTTTCTTGTTTTGGTCTTTGTTCATCACTGCTGGATTTAGGACTCTTTCTTCTTTTTTTTTTAATAATGGCATGAAGGAGTGGAATTTTTTCAATCAAAAAAATGCTGTTGTATCATTGGATGACTTATTTTCTTCCATTTGATTCTCATAAACCACTTCTTGAGTAGCAGGAAGAGTAATTGTTCAGGAAGAGTTTATTACTGGATGTTTAACCACAGTAAAATTTTATGAGCTTTATGATGCATTATAAAGTTCTTTAGGAGGCAAAAATGGTTTGAGTTTCTGAGTCTGAAACGTTGCTCAGTCAAACCCTCTGCCAGATTTCCTTGTCACTGGAATTGTGTCCCTGTAATTGAATAAGGTGCCTGACTTATTTGTAGGTGAGTGCAGAAATAGTTTTCACATAAATAATCTTCCAAACAAAAACTGGGTAAAATTTATTCCAAATTATTAAAAAAGGTTCACCTTAGGGTAAGAATAATGGTAGGAAGCATTGGAGGAAGTTAGAAAAAACTGGGTAGAATAATTTGGAAAAAAAAAGTGAATGTGGTTTTGTGTCAAGTTAAAAAAAAACCAGGTCCCTATCCAAGGTGGAATAGTAAATAAATTCTTTGGAACCAGTTTTATCTCTTCTCAGGAGCTCTACACATGAAGTCCCTTCCAGTTTCTCCCTTTTCCTTGCTAAAGGCATCCCGTAACCTCATGTTTGGCTGAGGATAAGTCCATGAGCATGTGCCAAGCCACCAGGGTTAACTTCTAATTCTCACACTTTCTGAAATTTATTTTGGGTCGACTTTTTCCTCATTACTGTTTTTTCCAGACATTTGAGTACAGAACTGTTCTTTTTTTTCCACCGCATTGCTTTCCTCATAAACCCATTTGTGGTTAAAAGCTGGTCAGTGAGATAGAAATGAAGTCATCAGGATTATTTCAAAGGACAGAATTTTGGAGTAGAATGGAAGACTCTCTCTTGAGATCTTTCAGAAATTCATATAAATTAAAGAAGAGTCAATTGTCTGTGATTTTACTGCCTTTGCTATTTTACAGGGTAACTGAGAAAAAAAAAAATTCTTGAGATAGAAGGTGGGGATAGGATACATTTATTCATTTTACATATTACCTTCAGAGTGGGTTTTAAACTATTTGATGTCAAAAATAAAACCTGTAGAAGCTGTTGCTTTTCCTTTTTCAGAATTTGTGGTTTCTTACCACAAAGTCTCTATTTCTTTTCTCTAGGGCTTCATTAGGATGTTTAGCATCGGTTACCTGATCCAGTGTTGCCTTCGGATTCCTTCCACCTTCCGGCATCTGCTTACACAACCATCACGGCTACTTTCCCTCTTCTACAACAAGGAAAATTTCCAGCTTGGGGCTTTTCTGGGATCTTTTGTCAGTATATACAAAGTAAGTTTATAGCATACAGAAATGACAAATGCCCTGTTTTTTATTTCACTTTTCAGAGTATCACAAAGAGCTAAAAAGTCAAGCTGCTTAGTAGTACTGGTACTACTTCCTACAGCATGTTGCTGACAAATTTTACACTATTGCAGTAATCAAATTGTAAGCAGGAAGCTATTTTTCCATTCTGTGCGTTTTTTCTGCAATTTCTAAATAAACCTGATGGATTTTGCAGCTTATGTTCAAGATCAGGAGATAGAGAGTACTTCAGAGAAAGTGAATTCAGATTTCAGAGGGATTTGCTGCTACACAAAGTCATTTTCATGCAGGCACAAGTAGTGACTGCAGTAGTGTCTGTGTTGCCAGAGAGAAGCCATGTGCAGATTTTGTTGGGTCACATATCTGGAATTCTTACTTGACACTAAATAGCAGGAGACTGCGGAACACACAGTGCGTAGCTGAGGAGACATTGCACTTACTGCTTGGAAAGTATCCTTTCTACCCCATTGTAAGATGACTGATTGTGAACTGATAGGCATTCATTCATACAGCATTGTTGGAATTAATCAAATTATGTTTATTTATGCCAAAGAGAATGTGGCAAAGCACCCGCCCTAATGCAGAATATATTGCACAGTGCAGTGCTGAAGTATATTTTATATTCTTAATCACATGGCATTTTTCAAGTGCCACTTTATTTGCTTTGCAAATTCAAGATCATGCTGTATTATTTGGGGTAAATATTATTTACTGAAAAGTTAAAAAGCAGGTCTTACACATAAGCAAAACAGCACTTCACTTGATTGGTAATTAAATTGAGGGACAATAATTTGTAGGTTACAGAGTCTAAAATTTTTGATAGCAAAGTGCAAATGAGCTGTTCAGAGTTTGCTTGAAAATTAAATTTTTGCTTAAACTTTAAGAAGAAAATCTTTCCAAGAAGAAAGCATTTAAATTGTGAAAGCTAAAGTTATTTTGTTGTGTTTAAAAGCTTCAGTTGAGAGGTGCAATTCAGCCAAGTGGATACTCATAAGGGTGACCTATTCTGACCTTTATTTACTATTTTTTAAGTCTGTACTCAGCGCTGGTGAGGTCATAGCTGCTGTGTTCAGTTCTGTCCCACTCACTACAAGAAGGACATTGAGGGGCTGGAGCATGTCCAGAGAAGGGCAGTGGAGCTGGGGAAGGGTCTGGAGCACGAGTCTGATGAAGGGTGGTTGAGGGGATTGGGGGTGTTTACCCTGGAGAAAAGAAAGCTCGGGTGACCTTATCACTCTCTACAAGTGCCTGTAAGGAGGGCACAGCCAGGTGTAGGTCAGTCTCTTCTCCCAAGTAGCAAGGGGCAGGACAAAAAGAATTGGCCTCAAGTTGCCCAGGGGAGGTTTAAATTGGATAGTAGGAAATCTTCCCTCACTTAAAGGCTTTCAGGCGCTGCAGCAGGATGTCCAGGGAAGTGGTGGAATTGCCGTTTCTGGAAGTGTTCAAAAGGTGTGTATGTGGAACTTGCAATGTGGTTTACTAGTGGGCTTGGTGGATGTTAGGGTAACAGTTGGACTTGATCTTAAATGTCCTTTCCGGCTAAATGATTCTCCAATTCTATATGTTATTGTTTGCATTTCATAACTTACACAAATTTGGGTTGCATTATATTTTTCTTCCAGTCTAAATAGGCATGTAGGGCAGCAAAGATTCTAGTCACTCAAAAAAATTGGACCGTGGCAAAAAAAATCAAACGTTTGGTGCATTTTGGATCCAAGGGATATGCAGTTCTACTTTATTAGATCAATGTGTTTTCCTAGTTCCAGAATTTATTGGATGCATGAAAAAAATCTTTGGAGGATTGGTATGTAGTGAAAAAAAACTTTTATAATGAGAAAGAGTCTAGACAGGTACAGCAAATGAAGATGACATGAATTCAAGAATAACTTTGGTATTAGATTGGAATTCAAATTAGATTAATCTGCTTTCCAATTTTGAAAGAAATGGCAACAGTAATTTGTAAATTTAAGAGACTGAAGTGTTATGGGTCCTATGTCCAACTCCCTGGACTTTAGTATCACCAGTGCTTTTAAAAAGCTTGTTCTTTAGTTGTGTTGATTTCTTGTTTTTTGTTGATGTAATTTAATGTTTCTTGATGTGGTAAAGATTACCTAATTGGATATTATGTGTCTCAGTAATGAAAGTTTCTACAGCTTAAGAAATTACAGTGTGATTTTACATTTCCCTTACAAGACTCTTACAATGGGAAAGTTTGCCTGCTCACTTATCAATTAAATTGCTTTCTATTGTAACAAAATTAACCAAGTGGAAGAAAGCATTATCCCTGGAAGTGTTCAAGGCCAGGCTGGATAGGGCTCTGAGCAACCTGGTCTAGTGGAAGGTGTCCCTGCCCATGGCAGGGGAGATAGAATGAGATGATCTTTATTGTCCCTTCCAACTCAAACCATTTTATGATTCTGTGATTATGGGTATTACCACACTACACTCTTAAATCATACTGTGTGCTATATTACTAGCTTATAAGGAATACCTCCAGTCTGTGTGTTGTAAGAAATAAGTAGGGCTAAGCCTGCATTCTGTTCACCTCCAGGGCACAAGTTGTTTCCTGCGCTGGGTCCGAAACCTAGATGATGAGCTTCATGCACTTGTAGCTGGTGAGTCCGTGGAAAGTTCGTGTTGTGTGTGTTGAGACTCTGCAAGTGTTCCTCTTGTCTGTCCTCCCATTCCATTTTCAGGCTTCTGTGATGAAAATAGGACTTTGTTGCTATTCCTGTGTACACCAAGGTTGTGTCAAAGTGACAGTGATGTTTCAAGTAGTGTCAAAGAAAGAGTTGCAATTAAAACTGTAAGGCAAATTTAGTCAAATGTTGAGTTTATGTTCAGCTCCAAGGACAGTATATTACTGTGTGCATAAATATAAACTTATCCTTTAATTTGCAGCTGAGATGAAAATCCTCGCTCTTCCATATGTGGCAGAATACACATTGACCTCCACTGGGTCCAAAGAAAGATGCTTTTACCGTGAAATTTGTGTGGTGGTGAGGCCCTTCCCTCATGTGCATCTGTCACATGTTGGAACCACAGAGATCTCTCATCCCACAAAAAACAGAGAAATTTGATAGTGTGCTCCTGAGCACTGAAGTACAGATTTGTTTCAGCTTTCTGATACTTTCTGTTTTTTGTGATACAAACCATATTTGGATGGGCAGCAAAAGAACATCACTGAACTGTGCTGTCTGTAGCAGTAGAAATAAATAGTCCTGTGCAGTGTTTGTTGGGCTGACACACAGCAGTGACCTTAACAATGCAAATCACAACCTTAACAATGCTTTTCTAATTGTTACAGGGTGTCTAGCAGGAATTTCTATGATGTTTTACAAAAGTACAACTATCTCTATGTATCTGGTGTCTAAATTAGTAGAGGTAAGTTATTACTGTCCTAAAAGAGGTCTTCATTTAATCTATTTTTACAAGGCAGAAGAAAAGAAAACATCAGGGGTTTTGTTAAGCAATTCCAGTAAAATACAAAGGTGTTTGGTGATGGTGTTTCAATGCTTGTGTGCCAAGAGGCAATGTTGCCATATGGTCTCATTTCTTTCTTACTTTCTTTTCTTTGACTCATTTTAAATGTCCTTTATTTTCATGTATATTCTCCATTAATTTTTTTAATCTCCTCACAACCCTTTGCTTTGTAGTTTTTGCAGATTTCTTAAATCAGAAAGTTCCAAGAATGTCTGTTCTGCCAGAAACATAAATCAGACCTAGTCCTTAATTGCAGATTTATTGCCAAAAGCTACAGCTTAACTTCCTGCCTTTGTTTCCTAATTTTGGCATTCAAAAGTCTAAGATAACTCAGAATAGCTTAGGTTTTAGTCTATAGCTGTAGTTGTTTGTCAGTGTACTACAGCTGATTGAATTCCCAGCTTTGGAATGAACTTTGTTCTAATTACTATTCTTCAAGCTTGAATTATTTCTCTGAACTTTTTAAAATTAGGAGCCCAAGAGAAAAAATAGTTACAGAGTTTGGGTATATTGATTATACTTTTCTAATCAGCATTTGATTTCTTAATGTGATTTTTCCAGAAAATAGAGACTTAGTCATGGTTAATTCCCCAACACCACTGGAATGAGTTGATAAGGTTCTCTCACTATGCATCATACCTGAATCACATATTTCTCCTACAGAACTTGAAGGCCTTTTTCTCTAGTGATATTTATCCACCTCCATTACCAGAGCATAATTCATTTTAAAGAAAATAAAAAGATGGAATTTTTTTCTTTGTTACACATAAAATGAAACATAAAAAGGGAAGATACTCTCTGTTCCTCATCCTAGTTATCCCAGACCAAGCTCTGAAGGCAGTTCACATATTGGTCATATAAAGGCAAATCTGAGTTACCTATAATGACTTTTAGAACTCCAGTTGTAAAAGATCAGTATTATCTTGTATTGCTGATGGTTTTCTCTGGACTTTGACACATCTTGGCTATGGTGAAATAAGAAAAGTGCTGTGTGTTCTTTCTTTTCTTTTTTTTTTTTTTTTTTTTTTTTTTTTTACTACTTTTATCATCTTATGCAAGCCAAGGGTAACTGACCAAAGAGGCGTGTGCTGCTTTGCAAGGTCAGGCTGTGCTCACGAAAATAAACTGTACATGTTTTCTCAGAAAGTAAAGTATGTGATTTCAAGCTGTTTAAGAACAGTGAATATTCACTTTGTTGGAATATTTATTGCATTGTCCTTTTTCTTTTGTAAAATGAAGAATTTAACAGAGCGAAGTTTCCCCTTTTTGCCTTCAGGTTCTGTAACACCCAAGCTATTAATGCACACCTGTTCTGTGCATTAATAGCCTCTTACTAGATTGATGTTGTGCAGATTTTATAATCTATTTTAATCAACATCACATTTGGGGGCATATAAAAAATATAAAGTTGACTTTTTTTTAAGATAAAATAAAAAAGTAAAAAGATACTTGGATTTTGTTACATTCAACATTTTTTTGTTTATTTTTATAGACTATATACTTCAAGGGCATTGAAGCAGGGAAGGTTCCCTATTTTCCTCATGCAGACAGCATCATCTATGCCATTTCTACATCGATATGCTTTCAGGCAGTAAGTGTGTTCTCTAACAGAACATGAAGGTCTTTAAATTAAATGTTGAATGAAAAGAGGAGCACAGAGAGTTAGTTCTATAGAAAAGATGGTGAGATGTAGTGATTCACAGCATCTTGCTCCTGCATCCTGGCGCTCCTGCATCCTGGTTTTGAGTGTCATTGTGGGAAGGCCATTTCTAGAACTCAGTTTCTCCTGTGCTTATAGCTGAATACATTATACAAAGCATTGAATTCTTAAAATGCACTCACCCAGAAGATGAACATTAATGTATGAACTTTTGTGAGTATTTGAAAGGACAATTTTTCAAGGAGGCAAACGGTATAATACAATATCTTATGTTTTTTTAAATCATCTGAAAGTTTCCACTGACTTAAATTAATATTGCCTAATTGGAAAAAATCTGCAAAAAACAGTTAAAACCCTAAAGTGTTACATTTGACACAAACTGTGGGTACCATCTTTTGCACTTCTTAAGTTAGCTACATGCCTTTACCCTCAGTCCTTTAATTGTCTGCATTAGCTACAAAATCAACTTTTCAGTGCTACCCAAATAGCTCTACCATTCTACTACATCTCACCATTTCTAGACCTTCTGCTGAAATGTCCCTGTATGAACTGCATGTTCTCTGGACCTCCATAACTATGTATATTTTTTGTGTTCCCCAATAAAGACAATATAAAATGACCCTAAAGAAATCTTCTGCAGTCTTGTGTTTAGCAGGATGTTTAAGAGACACTTCTCCTTCTCATTGTTCCCATGTACTTGGGAATATCTCTAAGTCTAGTATCAAAGTGAATTGATAAAATACTCCTGTCAGGGACAGTCATGAGAGACTAACAGACAAAAAGTTCATGTGAGAAAAGAAGGGTTTCTTGATTACTTAATAACTAATTGGAAAATGAATCTAAGACTAGAAACAAATTGCTAGGCTTAGCAGGAAGAAGGAAGGAGAAATTAGAAAAAGGATCTACACTGAGATGTTTGTTATTCTCTGTATTTCTAAGTGACCCAGAAAAGTAATGGAGAAGACATGAATTTTGGATATATAACATGAATTTTGGATATATGACATTATTTAAGATAATGTAACATGAAATATAAATATGACTACAAGAAATGGGGGATCACAAAATGCAGAATAGATAGGGGATTAAGTGGGAGGTAAATTTGGCATCCACCAGTCCAAAGTCACGTATGTAGGAACAATGATTGTTGTTGCTTTCTCTGCAATGAGATATAATTTAATTGTCACCATTGGTAAAATATTGTCATCTGGGAATATCACTCTGTGCTGGTGGTGGTCATACAGAGCATTGAATTCAGCAGAGAGCAGTAAAAATAAGTTCCATAACAATCCTTTTGCTGATTTTGGCAACCTAATTTAGCAGCTGAAGCTTTTGCCTGACACTGTCAGCTGGCTCTGACAGAGTCCTCTCCTTGCAGGCTGTCATGGAAGTTCAGAACCTGAGACCTTCATACTGGAAATTTCTTTTACGACTAACGAAGGGCAGGTATGTACTATGGGGTGTGTTCTGGCTTGTCTAAAGCTGTCATTGATCACACTTGGCTTTCTGTGTCACTCACTGCCAGCAGCAGAGCACTAGAAGTACATGAGGGCTGATTTCCTGTGGATTTACTTTGCTTTTCAAACAGTTTCCAGTACTCTTCAAGTTCTTTGCTGCTGAAGTGACATTGCTGGGTTTAGTGTAATGACAGGAGCAGACAACTCTAGTGAAGACTATTTAGCAGATGAGTGTTTTGCTTGAAGCCTTTTTAGTTCACTTGGAGGGTGGGATGCTTTCAAATTCCATTGGAACATGAAGAATCCAGTAAACAACTATACTGTTGAAGTTGAACTATACTGTTGAACAACTAACTGTATTGAAGAAATCACTTAACATGTACAGTGATTGACAACATGGTATTACTATGGGTTTAAGAGTGTTACTAGAAATGTCAGAATATCTCCTAAGAACACTTGAAAGTTTCAGTACTTTTTTAATAAATGTTTCAGTTGGGAAAGGATGTTTTGTTTCTTGGAAAGCTAATAAAAAATTTTCACTGATCATAATCATAAATATACACTGTAATATCATACTGGATGTTTTTTCTATTTGCTGCAGGAATCTTAAAAACTTTCTTTTGAAACTAGATCCTGCTGTAACTGACTAAAATACAGTTTAGTGAAATGTACATTGTTATACTGGTGCAGTGTGTGGCAGGAACAAGGCATACAAATCTTGATCAGTTTATGAATGGGGTTATAAAAGGTAATGTTTCTCGTGACAACGAGCTCTCCAGGCTGTAAAAATAGAAGTGAAATCAGAGGCCAGTCCCTGGAGTATGTTGAACCTATACTCCCCGTGGCACAGTACACACGAGGTGATTGAATACATTGCAAGATTTAGTGGGAAGCTTTCCTTGGGATGCCTGGAGACAGTCCTCAGGCAACCTCTGAGGCCATACAAACATGATACAGGGAATGATGTCAGTGCAGATGTCCAATTTTGGCTGCATTTTTTCATTTTGTCCTAATCCTAAGCTTGCCTTAATTGAAGGAGAGGAAGGAATAGAAATTCTGTTCTGCTCATTTAATTTATCTGAAGCAAATCTCTCTAATAGTAGTTTTGACACTCTCTCCATAAAGGCAATTTCTTTTGACATTTAATACACTTCTTATTCTATAGTTGTAAAGAGCAACCAAATGGAAAGAGGTTGTAACGCCCATAAAATTGGCATCCAGACTTGGGCAGGTGGGGCCACAGTTTGCCCTGCTGGAGTGAGAGAGAACAGTAGTATATTTTGGTTTGATCTTTTTTTTGTGGAATTGAAAGTAGAAAGGGACTCTTCCCCTTTTTCATAAGTTGCGTTTTTGAATTACACTTACACAAACACTATTAGCCACATTTTTCAAATGCAATTTTAAAAAAAATCTTTATTGCCTGAGGTGAAAAACTTTCAATATCTGAAGAGCGCAGGTTGAAGCCTATATGTCAGAGATTTTGGTAAACCTTCATGACATTAAATAATTTTATTTTTTCATAAGTGAGTCATGCATTCATGCTTTCTTGTCTTTTTCAGGTTTGCTCTCATGAACAGAAAAGCTTTAGATGTGTTTGGTACTGAAGCATCTAAGAACTTCAAGGATTTCACACCTAAGCTTGACCCAAGATACACAGTTGTGCCACCGGAGCTACCACTGGAGCTGTCTTGAGCATGACAGCGTGGCTCATCATTGAATGTGATCAGCATTTTGTCCTGAAAAGTTAATTAACTTGACAGTCGTATATATGGAGGAGGACTAGGGCTCCACTTCAGTATTACTTCAATGAGAAAAGCTTTTTACCAATCAGAAATACTGAAGCTTTGCAGAGAGGTGTGGTTTAGTGATTAAGCCCCTTCCATAAGCAGAAAACATTTCTGGATTACTATAGTTGGTTGACAGTATGGTAGAATCCTGGATTAATTGAATAAATGAGTAATATATTTAGAGAAGAGAAGTAAAACATAAATATGCTTCATAATTTCAAAAAATCCATAGTTCATACCACTAGAATATTTCTTGGTAAAACGAAAAGTAATAATTAATTTAGAAACTAAGACAATTGGCACAGTTTAAGTCCAAAATTTTACCCCATTTAAAAAATATTGCAGTTTGGTGAAAATGCCTCCCTGGTTTTTTAAATTGTGTCACTGATTTGTCTCAAAAGAGCCACCACCCCCTCATTAGATGAAATTAGTATATTTTTACACAGCTGTGGTTGCAAAATAAGGCATTCTTTAGGAAAAGAAAATGCATATTGATTCAGAAGTCCCATTCCAGGGCTGTAAATTCTGCTGATGAGGCAGGTAACAGGCAAGGAAAACAAGAAGGCGGTACCGGCGCGGAGTGACGGGTGTGGTGGGCAGCATCTGCCACGTGGAAAAGGACACAACTGGCAGAGGGAGGAGTGAAACGTTCCAGCCTCTGAGATAGTGCTGGTGGAAACAGCAGACAGTTACAAAAATTAAAAAGCCAAGAACAAAACAAAACAAAGCAAAACACACCCCCACCTCCCCCCTCCCCAGCTAAAATATACTGAAGCAAAATGTTTATTTTTGAAAGGGTTTGACATTGTTGCCTTAGATGGCATCGGGTTGTTTGTTGGGCTGCAGCACCAGCCAGCGTTTCAAGCATTTCTTTGGAAGAGAATTGACCCCTGAGGTGAGGCTGTTGCAGAGAGCAGTTTTGACAATCATATTAATAGTCTTTGTTCCTTGTAATTGGTGAAGAGTGGTTTTCCATTGGGCCATCAGACTCCACGACTGGCACAGTTACATTAAATTTGATATGGTACTCAATGCAAATGACTACCTACACAAAGTCCATCTCATTTTTACTGTACATATTTCTGCAGATTTGTGTTCCAAAGTCAGACCTTGACATGCTAATTGCTTTTTTTTTTTCCTTTGCTTTTTTGGCTTTTTAAAATTATAACCCATTCAGGTGGTGCTGAATGGTGTTCATTACCCTAGAAGTTAATGAGAAGATGAACTATATTCGCATTCAACTGAAAAAAACTGAAAAGAAGCAAGATAAGCCAGGGAAATTGCAGTAGGTAGCATGTATTTTAAAAGCAAATAAAAAAAGGAAGAAATCAGTGTTTTATTGGAAGTCTTCATCAGATAATATGAACTGGACTAATTAGTAGACTCTGTCTTGTAACACTGTAACCCTACTCCAGCCATAAGGATATTTTAATTCCAATTAGCTGCATTTCTTAATACTGAATATACAGTCATTTTTAATGAATTTATTGGAATGAAAATTTTACCAATTTGTGCACAAAATCTGCTTCTTCATCAGCTACACTAACAGTGATGTTTTGTCACTGTTACTAAAGGTGCTTCATCCTTTTAAACAGTGGTTGTCCAATTTAGTGTGAATAAAGTTCTGCAAGCTAGTTTGTATGCAATATTTTGTTGCTTGGAATTATATTAGAATTCCTCAAAAGGAAATAAAAATTAATTGAACAATAACTTTAAAAGGATTGTAAGAGATCTGTAGTGTTTTTCCACTGGAATATGGTCTAAAGTATTTGACCTTGTAAAGTCTCAGAAGTTATATATTTTAGGTGGTATATTAGAACTCATACACTATATTATGAATATTTTCTAGTGTAATGATATACCATTCTCAGACTTAAAGATGTTTTATAGATGGATTAAGTTTCTCCACTGGAATGACAATTGTGATTGTTTCTCTATTTGAGGGGCTTTTTTTGGAAACAAATTCCAAGAATTACATCTCAGCAGCTAAATAACAGTTTTGTCTATGTTTCTTGCTTCCAGAATTCACAGTTGTTTCAAGTTATTTTCATGTAATATAAAGAAAAATTAAAAATTTTTAAATTATTTTTATTCAAATTGAATATATGTAAGAGAAAAAAAATAAAGTCCTAATGTTCTTCCCAATAATAAACAGTTGCTATGTTAAAAAGTTACTTTTTTGGCCATGTTGTTAATAAGTTCTTTGGAGTTGTAAGTAAAATGAAGTCATAGGATCATACAATAGTTTGTGTTGGAAGGGACCTTTTAAAGGGCATTCCGTTCCAAAGCTCCCTGACATGTTCAGGGACGCCTTCCACTAGCCCAGGTTGCTCAGAGCCCCATCCAGCCTGGCCTTGAATGTTTCCAGGGATGGGGCATCCACAGCTTCTCTGGGCAACCTGTGCCAGTGCCTCACCACACTCCTTGTAAAAAGCTTTTTTCTTATATCTAATCCAAGTAGACTCTCCGTCAGTTTGCAGCCATTAGCCTGGAAGTGATTCTTGGTGGCAAAGGACCACAGGGAATGTGACTGAGTATTTAAATTTGTTGCAAAATAAAGTCCTAGTGCAGTGTCAGTGAAAAGGTAACACTGGAGCAGTTCAGCTGGTAACTTCAGCTCTGTGCTTCCCTGGCTAACGAGGTAAGGTGAGTTGATGTTACGTTTCTTTTTCAGACAGAGCAAACCACACGTCCCGATGTGCGGGCAGGGAAGAGCCGCACACCCCGAGCTCTGCCAGCCACGTGTGACTGAAAGGCCAGTCTTTCTGCCTCCTGGTGTTTGTGATCGTAGGATGGCATCTCTTTGATCATGCCAAACTTCTTGCAAAAGTTTACTTTGCAAAGAGGAATAGAGGGGTAGGCTTGCGCAGGAGTTGGGGGGAAGTGGTGGGTCAGCCTGAAATGTCCCAGTTCTGCAGCAGAGGTTTGGATGTCCTTAGGGAGTCTGCTCAGGGCAGCAGTGCTTGGCTCCCTGCAGGCATCTCAGGAGGCTGCTCCTTCATCCATGGCTCCCAGAAACAAGCATAGCCTATGGCTTAGTTCTTCATCCCTCCATCACCTCTGCTCATCCCAGTGTTAGGTCATTCCCCTTTGCAAGTTTCCCTTCCTTTTTTCCAAGCCACTGTGCTTTTGCCTATGTTTGAGGACATGGGAAAGTTTTTTTTTCCGAGATTCCCAGTGACATCCCAGGTAGAAGAGTCTGCTGTGGTCTGAGCCCAGCCTTATGCTCGGATTCAGAGCAGCTTGTATGCAGCTTCAATTTCCAACTCTGTCAGAGGGAAATATTTCTGGACAAGTGGTCCTTGAGTGTGCATGCACTGACGAGGCACAAACAGGTAGCAAGAAAATCAGTGAGGATTATACTGAGGTTTTAATATTTTGAGGATATTTTTTTACACAACTACATTTAACATGGGGAGAGAGGCAGGGCCGAGGCATTCTATGTCTGGACTCAAAGGTTTTACAGGTCTTTATCAACTTTTATGTGATTCTACACCAGTGTTAAGTCCTTGCTGTGGTGCAAAAGCACGGGACTTGGGGGATATAGCAAAATGCAGTTCGGGTCAGTGAGGTCATTTTGATGGCTGTAGCCTTGTACCTCAATATTGGTCTGGAGGTTTCCATTTCCAGATTAATTTTTCTCTCAGTTTGCAGGGGGAGGGTGCCTCACAAGTCACCTCCTTTGACAAAACCAATACATTTTCTTTCACACCTTTGAGAATGCAACAGAAAAATACAACACTTTTCCTTGAGCTAGTCAGTTACATGGGTTTTCTTAATATTTAGTAGCTGATCCTGGATGTTCTCTTTATCCTGTAGATACATTATTAGTAAGATTTAAGGAAACATTTTTTCCCCCCATAAAAAGCCTAAAATTGCCATTGTGGATATACTGGCAAAATCACCCAGTGCTCTTCCTTGCCTTTAGCCACACTGAAATGAGATCACTCAGGACGCAGCACTCACCTTTTGCAGTGGATGGATTATCTTCCATCTCCATCAAACAGGACACTTGCTTTACCAACGTGCTACTTTGAATGTGGCAAGCAGAAATGTGAATTAAAGCCCACCTTAATCTCAAGGACTACTTTTTTTCTTCTGGCAAAGGCCAGGGAGATTTCCACTTGCTAATTAAAATGGAGAACAGTCAGAAGAATTTTAAACACTAATGTCAAAATTTTATGCTCTGTAGAGGAGTCTAGTTGGAAATCCAGGGGAATGATTAGTCTCCTCATGCTGGTGGAATCCAATGGATGTTTTTTCCCTTCAGCTGCCACAATGGAGACATAAAAAATGCTGCTGGCTGTTGGAGCAGGAGCTAATGAGACTGATCCCAGGCCTGCTTGAAGTTTGTGGAAGACCTGATCACACAGGGTCAGGAACAAAGGCGAGGCTTTTTTTCCTGTATTTTCCTAGTACTTTAGAGTGAAAGCCTGCTTTCCCATTACAGGCAGTAAAAACTTGCAAGAAAGGGCAAATTGGGCTGGGATGAACAGATCTGATGTGGGAGTCCCGCTTAAAGTGCTGCTGATTGCACTGCATTGATACAAACAGAAAAAAACACTTTCTAAAGAACCCAGAAGTGTTGGTTTGCTCTTTGTATATTGGCTGTAAAACAAATGAAAAATAAAATAAATTTTCCCCCTCACCATGACATGTAACTCAACTGGGAAACTCCTTTCATTTGACATTAGTTGGAAAAGTAACAAAAATGTCAGTTCTAACTATACCCAAAGGCTTAAAAAAGTCATTGGCTCTTGTGGTGCTGTCCTTAAGCCACTGCCATCGCTGCCACATGGGTTTGAGACAGTATTATCTGTGCATTATATTCACCTAGAGGAGCTGTGGGTAGTGTGCAGTGAGGAACAGTTGCTTGGACAAAAGTCATCTTTAAGGCACATGGCCTTGATTTCTCAGCTCATGTACCAGTGTGATGAGGAAATCCAGTTGTTTTCTATAACAGTACAGCTTAATCCTCTGCAAGGTCACAGGGACAGCAAGAAGGTGTCCTGGAAATCAACAGGAGTCCTGTTAAGTCAGGTGCTCGCTCTGTCCTGCAGCTGTCAGTGGAGCACAAACTGCAGTGGGTCCCAAAAACAAAGCATTGTCACTCATGCAGCGGATGTCAGGAAATGAAAAAGCTGATATGTGCCCTGGTAGCTCTACTTCATGCTTGCAGGCTTAATAGGATAAAAGACATCACCTGTCATATGGGTTTTTCTGTATGGAACCAGCTTCATCTGCCCAGGCACAGCCTGCTGGAAGCCAGGCAGGAAACCAGTGGCCACAGGAACAAACTCGGGATTGTGAAGCCCAAGGCTGCTCACCACTGATGCCTTGGAGCCTGTTTCTCAAGGCACTGCTGGAGTCAGCCAGGGACTGGCTGGATTGGAGCAGTCCCAGCAAAGGGGACTGAGCCAGACTGGACATCAGAGCTGTGCCCAGCGGCTCCTGCCACGTGCAACACGCAGAACAAAGCTGCTCTGATGGAAATCCTCCCCTTTGATAGTGCCCTTCACATGTCTGGGAACTCAGCTCTGTGCAGTCTCTGATGGTCAGCTGTTTGTGAGCATGACTTCAGGCTTCATGTGTCTCTGGGAAAGAGGGAGCCTGGATAACAGCCTTCACAGTGCTCCTGTGGGAAGCTGAATGCTGAAGTCTTGCTCACCTCAGCTGGAGTTTCTGCTCACCTGTCTGTCCCTCTTCAGCTGCATGATTCCCATTCAACCCCACGGTACCCTACAGCTGTTGAAGATTATCTGCATCCCAGCTCCTGGGCATGTAAACTCCAAAGATGACCGAATGGGGCAAGCTCAGCCTTTTTGCTCAGCTGGGAACAGCAGTAGTGGGGCTGCCCTTCTTAGCTGAGGACGTGTTTGGCTGTAATGCTGGCTTTGATCTGTACACAGACAAGGATGCTGGGCAGGAATTACTGCTTGCTCCAGCAATCATAATACCACTCAGCATGGGATTAATTTTTGATTCCATGAGTTAGTTTTAAATCATTTCACTGTAATAAGTTGGAGTGGGAGGAGAGTATTCTCACAAAGATGAGACTGAGTCCAAATAAAACATTGTGTGTAGCAATGCAAAGTGTTTTTCCTGGGAACCTGGGGGGCTGAAGCCATGTTTTCAGACCTGAGCTCAGATCCTTGGAACAAATATTTCTTTGAGCTCTTAATTCTAAAGAGTTTTCTGTTTGGTAAGGAAAGAGTGACCTTTTGCTTGCTGTGTTGGGCAGTGTTGCCCAAGACTTGACAATAAAAGCACTTTATGCTGTCATGTATAAGCAAGATCTTCCTCCCCTCCTGTACACTTCCTCCTGCAGTAGTTGAGAGCACTAGATTCCTAAGTGACTTAAGAGTATCAGTCTCCATTTTTGGAGGTTCAGCTTCAAATCATTATTCTCAAAATCCACCTGAGGTTCAGTTTAACTTGACAGTAGTGTGTTCCTTTCAGTTGTGAAAACCTCCAAGGACCTTCTGTGCTGCCACTTCTGCATGGATTTTGTGAGCTGTGATAATGCTGGGAAGCCTGTTTCCTGCCAGATGATCACAGGGGTCCAAGGGTCCCTTTGCCAAGGCCAGTCCCCTAGGGCAACCACTGACCAGAGGGAATGAGTTCTGGCCCATGTAAACTCCTGGATATGTCCCAAGACCTGCTGGATGTGTACTGGTTGGTCCTGGCCAACAAATGTCAATTTGTTGAGTTTACAAACAAATTAGAACTGAGGGCTCACCTTTCCTGTCCTGGCAACATCCCCTGGCACCCTTCAGTTTAGAGGTATGGAAGCAGCATTGATGCATGGCTGGAAAGATGCCCACTGGAAAAGGCCCTGGGGTGTTGGTCAACAGCAGCTGAACATGATCCAGAGTGTGCCCAGCTGGCCAAGAAGGCCAATGGCATCCTGGACCTGTATCAGCAATGGTGTGGCCAGCAGGACCCGGGCAGGGATTGTCCCCTGTGCTCAGCGCTGGTGAGGCCACACCTCAAATCCTGTGCTCAGTTCTGGGCCCCTCACTGCAGGATAGACAATTGAGGGGCTGGAGCGTGTCCAGAGAAGGGCAATGGAGCTGGAGAAGGGTCTGGAGCACAAAACTGATGAGGAATGGCTGAAAAAGGTGGGAGTGTTTATCCTGGAGGAAGGGAGGCTCAGGAGGACCTTCTCACATTCCGCAATTGCCTGAAAGGAGGCTGTAGCCAGGTGGCAGTCAGTCTCTTCTCACAGGTAAAAAGCAATAGAACAAGAAGAAAAGGCCTCAAGCTGTATAGAGGAGATTTAGATTGGATATTAGTAAAAATTTCTAGGCAGCAAGGGTGGTCAAGCATTGGAACAGACTGCGGAAGAAAGTGGTGGAATGAATCACTGTCCCTGGAAGTGTTCAAAAAGCACGTTGCTGTGCTGCTTAGGGACATGGTTTAGTGGTGGACCTGGCAGTGCCGGGTTAACTGTTGGACTCGATGATCCTGGTGGTCTTTTCCAACCTTAATCATTACATGATTATTTGGGGAGGGACAGGGCTTCCCGCACCTCCAGCGCTGCCAAGGCGCTGCTGCTGCGCAGAGCAGGGCAGGGGTAGGAGAGGCACGGCAGCCTTAGCTGGAGGATTGACAAAGATTTCGCTGTGATTTAGACTTGTCAAGGCAAGGCTTTGTGCCTTTGTTTTCACAGGAAGTTTCTGATTCCCAGTTGTCGCTTGCTGCTGTTAAAAGGGAGGAAAGTGACTCATTGAGTTTCCTATTGGCCTGAGGAGATATGCAGGGAAATTACTTACTAGGGACTCTGCCCAGACAGCCGAGCGCCTGGCAGCGAGGGAGAAATCAGGCAAAAAGTTCTCAGATTCATTATCGTGGCTGCAAATTAATTGCCTGAACCAGTAATGCACATAAACACATTTCTCCTGCGGGCAGTCATTGTGGGAGGGAGCGGTGCTGCTTTGCCAAGGGCTGGGTCAGACAGGGTGATGTGCATTTTATGGCTTTAACCGCCAAAATTTACTGCACGGACAAAGCAGGAGAGGAAACCAGAGATGGATATGCCTGTTTCCTCTTGCTCCCCTCTTTGTCCTTCCCTAGAAATCGCTGTGAATTCTCTAGGAAGTGCACAGACTTACATGTGTGTTGCCAACAAGCCCACGCTGTCTTTGGTCCCCTTCACCCAGGCTCCAGGGCAGAGCAGCCAGCGCGTCCCAGCACGTCCCAGGCAGGCCCATCCTCAGGGGTTCTGTGGTGGGTGCCTGGGAGCAGGAGGGGCATCTCCATCCTCCCTCCTTGGCCTGAGGCCTTCCTAGGGATGATATCCTACAGCACAGAAGGAGCATTTTCATATTCCAGGGGGAAAACATTGCTTAGACAACGCACTCTGCTCTCATCAGCATCCTTTTACTGTTTCTTTAAACAAAATACCATTTTGTGCCTTTGAAGTCAAGAAATGAAGGTGGAAAACAAGTAGCTACCATGTGAGGAAAAGCAGCTCCTCATGAAATACACAAATTTTCTGAAAAGCTATGTGAGTCTGTGTCAAACTCCACAGGGAAGACAGTACATTTTGTGACAACAAAACCACGAGGCCATAAAAATTGTGTGGGGAGGAGAGAAAGGAGAGGAGGGGAGGGGAGAGGAGAGGGGAGGGGAGGGGAGGGGAGGGGAGGGGAGGGGAGGGGAGGGGAGGGGAGGGGAGGAGAGGAGAGGAGAGGAGAGGAGAGGAGAGGAGAGGAGAGGAGAGGAGAGGAGAGGAGAGGAGAGGAGAGGAGAGGAGAGGAGAGGAGAGGAGAGGAGAGGAGAGGAGAGGAGAGGAGAGGAGAGGAGAGGAGAGGAGAGGAGAGGAGAGGAGAGGAGAGGAGAGGAGAGGAGAGGAGAGGAGAGGAGAGGAGAGGAGAGGAGAGGAGAGGAGAGGAGAGGAGAGGAGAGGAGAGGAGAGGAGAGGAGAGGAGAGGAGAGGAGAGGAGAGGAGAGGAGAGGAGAGGAGAGGAGAGGAGAGGAGAGGAGAGGAGAGGAGAGGAGAGGAGAGGAGAGGAGAGGAGAGGAGAGGAGAGGAGAGGAGAGGAGAGGAGAGGAGAGGAGAGGAGAGGAGAGGAGAGGAGAGGAGAGGAGAGGAGAGGAGAGGAGAGGAGAGGAGAGGAGAGGAGAGGAGAGGAGAGGAGAGGAGAGGAGAGGAGAGGAGAGGAGAGGAGAGGAGAGGAGAGGAGAGGAGAGGAGAGGAGAGGAGAGGAGAGGAGAGGAGAGGAGAGGAGAGGAGAGGAGAGGAGAGGAGAGGAGAGGAGAGGAGAGGAGAGGAGAGGAGAGGAGAGGAGAGGAGAGGAGAGGAGAGGAGAGTCCAACTGCATGTTGTTTGTATGCATTTGATGTTTCTAAGTTCCTCCTCGTGGAGGGGCACATGAAGCAGATTAAATGCTGCTCCTGAAGTTTAATTTTAGTTTGTCTAATGAGCTCTGACACTGTGAATGAAAAAGTGGATGGATTTTATGGGATAGGCAGTGAGTGTGGAACCAAGCAGCTCTGATCCTATAGGAGAGATGGGGACATCAGCACATGAATATGACACCTTTTGAGCAGACCAGGGGACTGCAGCAGATCAGTAGGCAGGTTCCTACTCTCCTGCTGTTCCTGTGTCTCAGAAATTACCCCTTTTTAGAGGAAATCACTTGCCTCTTATCTAGAGCCTTTGGGAGAAGTTCGCCCATCAAACCTGCAACATGCCGGTACCATGCCATGGGGTTTGTCCTCTGCTCTCGTCTCCTTTTAGAGGTTTTAAAGAACTGAAGAAAATAGTTTCTTCTTACAGACACAGTTGCTTGTACTCTCCAGCCTCACAGCCCTTGCCTACGTGACTGTCACGAGCACTCAGATCCAGCCCTTGTTCCTTCTTGAGCTTCCCCCATGGAAGATGAGGAGTCCTCACTGTGCTCAGCTGCCAAGGTGAGAAATACCTCCCTATCAGTAAACATGTTTCCAAAACTCAGCACCCAGGAATCCCTCCCATCCCTAATTGCCCTGATGCCATGAGATGACTTAGGCAGATATAAAAATGCACCCACATGAACACACACGTGCAGATGAACACAGCACAGGGTACAAAAGGTTTGGCACTCTGCTTAGTTTTGTTTCATGTGGTTTAATTTGATGCTACAGTGAGAATACATTTGATTTTCTTTTTTAATCAAAGGAGAATACAAAGGAAACATTTTAATAGAGATGAAGTGTGTATGTATTGCTCTCCTATAAATGTTTTATAAAATCTCTGTTGCTGAGGGTTAATGCCAATCTTTTCCTATTTTATTACAAATGAACCACAGAAAATAAAACTATTGAGCTAAATTATATCTAACAAATATACGGTGGTCAAACTAATTTCTTCCATCAATACACAGTTGGTTCCTTGTCCCTCCTCTGTAAACAGATTTTTTGCATGAAATCCGGTCCTATTGATATATTGGAATTCCCTGGGGCCAAACTTTTACCTTCTGATTCTTGGGTTGTCTCTAGATGAACAAAGAAGTCTGAAACAGGGTTTGCTCTGGATGCAGCTTTGCCTGATGCAGCTGCAGAAGTCTTCAATCCAACAGGAGCTGGAGTCTATCAAGTGCATGAGCTGCACCTGGAGCCCACAAGTCACTTCAGAAATCTTCGCTCTCACTCTGTGGTGACTGTAAAAATCTCACTATTTGCAGCTATTGCTAACACATCAGAAAACAGAGATCTCATTTGATGCCTGTGAAAATGATGCTCATTTTCAGGTGACTTATCTGGATGCAGTTTGTCAGTGAGTGCTGTCAGGGGCAGGACAGAGGCTCTCACCAGATGGTTTCCCACCAGAAGTTACTGAGGTGCAGGTGGGTGCTGGTGGATTTGATCTTGGGGCATTTTTCAGCGCAGTGAGTGCCACATTTTGTCTCCCTGAACCCCCAGATGAAAGTGAGACACCACAACCTGCATTGATAAGCCTTGGGCTGCCCATGGCAGGGCTGCACTGATCCAAAAGTGTAGTGTCTTCCATGGAGGAGGGAGAGAAGTTTCTTGTTTTTGCAGAATGCACCCCTGAGCTGGAGTTCATATGAGAATAAAAGTATCCAAGAAATGTTTCTGAGGCCTGTGTCTGCTATGCTGCACTTCATTTGTGAGGTTTTGGTGCAAAATGACATTCCTTTGCTTCACCATAACAGTGCTAAGGCACACCCAAGCCCTGACAAAGGGTGTAACCACGGGCTCTCACCCACATGCTGAGCCCAGGCTACCCAGAGCTGCCTCTCCTGCATCCTGAATAAGCTGTGTCCTCTGAGGGACACAGCTGTGTCCTCTGTGTCCTCTGTGGGACACAGCTGGGGTCTGGTCCATCCCTGCAGGGATGCAGCTGGCTCCAAGTGCCTCAACTTGCTGAGCACTGCACAGAGCCTAATGAGAACGCAGCAGTGATAATGACCTAGAGGGCAGAGGATCTTTTGCAACTTTTTCCAGGAGCATCAATAGTTGCATCAGGATGGGAGCATCAACACCCCTCCTGAAGAGCTGTCTGCATCCTCCAAGAATATACCTGGACCTGAGGTGTGGAAAGAGTCTTTTGCAATTTGTGCTGTCTACAGCTCCTTCAAAATTAGGCAGCTGATGAACAAAAGGTGTTCGTAGAGCTGAACTTATATTAAGAAAAAAATAAAAAACAACAGGCAAGATACAAGATTTCCCACCCCAAACATCTAGAAGGTTTCTTTATGGGTTCCTACAAATCCAAGAGTGACCTTTTATCACACTGATGGAGCAACCAGTGCTGACTCCTCCCAGCATAAAGATTAGGCTGCCCAAGAAGATCTCAAGTCAAGAACCAATCAATGAGATACCATGAACCATTATGCACAGCTGGAAATTCTTATAAGATTCTTTATGAAGACTTCTAATATAATCAAATCCAACCATCAATCCAGCACCACCAAACCATATCCACAAGTTTGATATCCTCATATTTTGAGCATTTCCAGGGATGGTAACTCCACCACTTTTCTGGTCAGCCTGTTACAATGTATGACCACATTTTCAAGGGGATGTATTTTTCCTAATATTCAATCTAAATCTCCCCTTACACAGCTTGAAGCCTTTTCTCCTTCTCCTATCATTTTTCACTTGGGAAAAAAAAAACAACCCCACCTGGCTACAGCCTCCTTTCAGGTAGTTGAAGGAGTGAGTATCCCTGAGGCTCCTTTTCTTGAGGATAAACACCCCAGCTCCCTCAGCCACTCCTCATCAGACTTGTACTCGAGCTCTGTTGCCCTTCTCTGGATGTGCTCCAGCCCCTCACTGTTTTTTGTTGCAGTGAGGGGCCCAGAACTGGGCACAACACTCGAGGTGTGGCCTCACCAGTGCTGAGTACAGGGGACAATCCCTGCCCGGGTCCTGCTGGCCACACCATTGCTGATCCAGGCCAGGATGGCATTGGCCTTCTTGGCCAGCTGGGCACATGCTGGATTGTGTTCAGCTGACTGTAGTAAATAAAGGAGGAAGGAAAAAAAGAAAGAACTGGCAGAAATGAAATAGAAATAGAGCACTTCTTTGCTCTCTGTCTTTGGAGAGCAAGACCAGACAGGCCAGATGTGAGCAAGCCTGTTGCTGACAGAAAGGGGAGAAAGAGATGTTCAGCAGCTCTAACACTGTGACAAACCAAACCCTGCAGGGCAACATTTTTTTAAATCACTGAATAAACAGTCAATACAGCCTGGAAAGAATTGGAAAGATATTATTTCTTGGTTCCTATAGGAATGTGAGCTGGGATACTCTATGCCAAATGCTGTCAGTAGTATCTATTCTGAGAAGACACTGAGTGCCAGCTCAGGCCAGGAGCATGTGGGCTGGAAGAGCAGCTGAGCTGCTTGTCTATTTTAGCCTGTTCCAGGCTTCCTTGCTTTCCTCCTTAGGCTACGGGTGACCCAAGTTGCATCCTGCAGCATCGGAGAAATGCTGTGCTCTGTCAGAAAGCAGAACACCTTCCACTTGCAGAACTGATGTAGCTGTGTTTTCCTTAATGGGTGTTGCTCTTTGATGCATTGGTTTTGTTTTGAAGTGTTTGACACATTTCTCTCTGTAGAGGTTTATGGAATAAATGTTCTTGCACTGTAGCAGGTGAGATGGTCATGGATGACAGCTGAGGAGAATATCCTCTCAGATCACTGGGACAGCAGTCCTCTGAGTCACAGGAACATGGGAAGCTGCACAAGTCTTCCTGACAGTTCCTGTCTCCTCTTCTTCTTAGGAAGAGCTCTCCTTTCATTATTTTTGCTGAAAACATTTTTCTTAAAAGACATAATTTTGCACCTTTTTTTCTTTTTTGTCATAGAAGTGGCAAAGTTTGGAAATGGAAAAGTTTTTGGGTAATTACATGAGAGATTTATTACAGGTTGCAAGCAGCAACACCAAACATTTTCACACGGGAGCATCTTCACACCTCTCCACAGAGACGTGGGAAGCCAGCAATGCAGGCTTGCCACAGTAGGTTTGAAACACTCATGTTGCCTTAGAATCCAGCCTGCCCTGTGTTGCTGGTTGGTGCTGGGAGGCACTGGGCTCCCCCAGGACTGTGATGGGCATGAGTATTTTTGAGCAGGCTGCTGGGGCTCTTGGCTAGTATGGAAATACAGCTGCTGGAAGAGGAGCCATGGGGAGCAGACATAGCTGCTCCTCTGTTTACTGAGGTGAACAAGGTCCCCAGATACTCTCCAGAGTATCCTGGCTTAAGCAGACAGCAGACAAATTCATTCAAATTAGCAACATGTGGGCCCCTTTCTCTGCTTTTGGCTTGGTGAGCAGTCAGGTGGGTTTCCTCCTCAGCCAGGGCTGTCAGAGTTCTGCAATGAGTGTTGAGGTCTTGAGCCACCATTAGTCATGAAGGCACAGTCCTTGTCTCAGGGGAGATGGGGATTTTGAGGGGATTTTGTACACATGTCTGGAAGACAGCATTAAGGAATAATTGTTGCATGCAGCATGCTATTTCTGGAAACCTTCCCTCCTCAGCAGTCATGTTCCTTGATCTTCCTTGATTTAGTGATTCAAAACTCCCATTTCCTTCTTTATTTGGACTTTAACACAGTGTTTTATTTCCATTTCTGCTTTCAGTCTATTCTATGACATTGGGCAAAGGTGCTCAATGTCTGTCTGTTTTTTCCTCTTTCACTCCATGTCCATCATGTCCTGTCTGGGACTGTTCTGAATGGAAGAAAAGAACATTTTAACTGTAAACATGTGGATTTTGGATCAAGAGGATCTTTCAATCTGCAGTTGTACAACAGAAGAAAGTTCTACTGTCAGGGCATCACAGAGTGATGTACTTCTGAAGGGACTGTGGGAGGTTGTCTGGCCCCAGTCCCTGCCCAGATCTGGTCATTGGATGACCACGAGATTTTGCCAGTGGCAATAAATGTTCTGCTCTGTTTCTGGTTAGACTTTTCCATGCTTTAGTCTCCTTTAATTTATGCAGGTTGAAATAGATATTTTTGAGACTGAGAGAAGAGTGGTAGTGCAAGTAACTGTGTGGTCAAAGCCAAACATAGTTAATGAGGGTTGATCTGTTTTTAATATGGCCTAGACATAATTAATCTAATTTTCTCTGCTTGGTCGACTACACAGCATTCATCCTTGGCCTGTGAGAGATGAGTTCTCAGGTTTTCTGATCATTGCCAGCCCACTGATGATTGGTGCACTGAAATTACATCATCCAGAGAGGCAGAAGAGCAAAGATGTCTTCTCCTGTTGGTAGAGGATTACCAGAAAGAGCTCAAAAGTAAGTACTGCATAATTAAAATCCACATGGGAAAAAGTCTGAAAGGCTGTCATACTGTCCAATTCCCTCCCCACCCACCACCATTCCAATCCTGTAAAAGCTGAATTTATGGACTTTCAGTATTTGAAGGGAACCTATAAGAAAGATGAGGACTAACTTTCTAGCAGGGCCTGTTGTGGTAGGAGGAAGGGTAATGACTTTGAAGTGAAGGAGAGATGAATTAGAATACTTATAAGAACTGATTTTTTTTTACAATGAGAGTGATGAAACACTGGAACATGTTGACCAGAGAAGTTGTGGACACCCTATCCCTGCAACTGTTCAAGGTCACGTAGATTGTGTTTTGAGCAACCTGGTCTTTTTGAAGATATGCCTGCTCACAACAGAGAGAACTGGACTAGATAGCCTTTAAAAGGTCCCTTTTCATCAAAACTATTCTAGGATTCTATGAATTTACAGCTAAGACAACCAACAGTGACCCAGTCTAATGGATGTGTCATCTCTTTTGTCGCCACAGGACATTAGTGCTTCTGGACCCAGCTCACAGCAGGTAAAAATCAGGGATTTTTGAGTTGAATACTCTCTGTCTGAGCACAGGAAACAACTTGATGTTGTTTATCTTGACATGAAGCCTTAGAAAACTGCAGCCCTGGATTTCCCTCCAGTTTTCAGTAGATCAGAGCTACTGAAATCAGTCAAATTCTCACCTCATTTCCATGCAATTCACAGCCATAAATACTGACTTCAGCAGCATTTCAGTGGGGCAGTGCCTGGTGCAAAAGCATGATTCATATTAGTGAAGTTACACAGCTGTACTAATAAGGGTGGGGGAGAGAACAGCCCATTTTCCAAAGAAGAAAACCCCAAACTGTAGAAATCGATAAATTCTCAGGGAAAAGAAAAAAAAAAAAAAAAAAGGGAAAAAAAAGCTGGTTTGAGACCAAGTTTCTCTACATAACTTGCCCTTGTCACTAATGTTTAAACCATGTGATTTTTAAATTATAAACATTTAGGCTAAGACCATAAAATTTTGAGTAGGTATATAGCAAAGAGTGTAACATTGAAGACAGATCATTCTCTGAGTAAATAAGAAAGTATTTATAAGTTTGTACCCATAAATATACATACATTTTGAGACTGTAATTCTTTTTGCATTTGTAATATTACTCCATTTTGAGGAAACTGGAAAACTTTGTTCAGCTTCACAGAGCTGTAATACTTTAATATAAACAACCCATTCAGTCCAGACAGCTACTTTAACTTCAGTCTAAGTCCTGTTTGCTCCAAGCTTTGAGTTCCATTAGTGCTCTTTCAAGTTAAGCACAGGCTTAACAGCTTTACCAGATCAATGCCCAGGACAGCTGGTGAGAATTCCAGCTATCAATGAGCCTCCAGCACAAAGACAACTTCTGTGGTCTTCTAGTTGCCCCTGAAGCCGTTTTGCCCAGCTACAGGTGTGCACTCCTTTAGCAGCACATTTTGCTGGGTTGTTTATAGCCCTGGGGGAGTCTCCAGTGCTAATGAATGTCTCTATCACCCTCTGCCTGCTTGCACTGCATCCCACGTCCCCATTCTCAAGGCCTCTGCTATCATATCAGCCTTGCTTTCCCCATACAATGTATCATTATCCTGGGGTCATAAATGCTTCATTTAGTGCAGAATAAGTATTGTCTATATAAAAAAATACGGTTTTGCCACATTATTATAGCAAAGAAAACAAATGAGGCAATAATGGCCGTGGTCTCCAGAAAAACTGCTGTTAGAGCTGAGCAAGCTAAAGCAAAACTTTAGGCAAGCCAAGACACGTTTGAACAAAGCCTGGCAAGTCCTGAGGCCTTGCAGAGAAAGAATGAAGCCTGTGGTCTTTTATAGTAATGGCAGTCCTGAATTTAATGGGATACAGGGCAACAGTAAAATAAAAGCAGTAAACTGGCTTGGTGCCCCAGTTGAATACTGAGAAACAGCACTAACATTTTGTTAGCCTGGTGATTCCTCTTTCAGGAGGCACTATTTTAGGACATGAAACACTGTATCCACTATTTGTTTTAAAAGAGACAGCAAAGATGCTCTGCATCATACTTATCTAAGAAGTCCATTATCTCCTGAGAGAAGTCCAATTCCCTGATAAGACACCTTAGATAAGACACAGTTTTAGCTCTTGACTTTAATTATCCTTTCCTTCCAAGTCTGTTCCAAAGTATTAAGTACATAGGCACAAACAATGAGCTGGTTGTCATCAAGATCTTTAGTCTCCTCTTTCAAAATATAATGGTTTTGGAGTCAATATTCTTCTTTCCTGTACAGAACCTTGGAATTGTGCAGTGTGGAAGTCTGATCGAGGGACTCTGGCTCTCTGTAGAGAATCACAGAATGGTTAGGGTTGGAAGGGACATCTGGAGGTTCTCTCATCCAGCCCCTCTGCTCACACAGGGCTACCCTGAGCCAGTTGTCCAGATGGCTTTGGAATGTCCCAGAGGATTGAGGCCACAAGCACTCTAGGCAACCTGTGCTGCAGGTTCCCATGAAAAAAGTGTCTATTGATGTTCAGGCAGTATTTTGCGTGGTTCTGTGTGTGCTCCATACTGCAGCAAGTCTGTACAGGCATTTCAGAGAGGTTCACCAGAGCCCTAAGTTTCTGGAGATGGTTTGGAAGATTTCTCCATAATAGTGCCTTTCAGGCACTTCCTTGCTCACATGCTGGAGATCCCCTTAAGCCTCATTTTGCTGACTTTGTGGTCCCTTCCATGACATCACTCCTCATGACCTTTGCTCAGTGATTCTGTCCATCTCTCCTTCACAAGACTGCTAGTTACTCTACCCTTCATTTTCCTGAATTTAAAGCCCTCCTTAGGAGATCAGCTGTCACGATGAAAATGACTTCTCTCTGCTTAGCAAACATCTTCCAAGCAGATGCTGCTCTGCAGACAGTGTCCCATGGCCATAGAACCCAAACCCCTGTCACTCACACCAGCACACAGGAAAAGAGGCAGATCCTACACTTGGGATGTAGCAGCCCTTGGTGTGTGAATTGGGAAATGAGAGGTTGGAAAGCAGTGCCAAAAAAAGGGACCTGGGGCTCCTGGTTGATGGCAAGGTGAACATAAGTCAGCAGTGCCCTGGCAGCCAGGACAGCCAAGGGGCATCTCTGGGGGGGGGGGGGGGGGGGAGGGCACCAGGCACAGCATTGCCAGCTGGGAAGGGGAGGGGATTATCTCACCTGGAATATTGTGTGCAGGACCAGGCCTTTTACTTGTAGTCACATCTGTTCCCCCTTTATCTTTGATGGTGATGAATCCATTTTGCAACTCTAAGCCCTTAGGTGAGGCAGAAGCCTTCACCCTGATTCCAGAATTCACTGGCTTCCACTTTTCCCCTTCTCCAGAAATTTTCTTTGCTTTACTAGTGGGAGGTAGACACTGCCTGCTTCTCTACTGCAGAATAGTGGAGACAGCAGACAGAAAGACAAACTTTGGGGCTGCAATTCATCTGCCCTATCTTATATACTGGTTTTAGGGTGAAATGACAGAGTCCCTCAAAGAGCCTGGTTTTCTCCAGTGGTGACAAACCTGGTCCAGATACTGGAGTGTTATACAAATCTTTTTTTTTTTTTAAGAATTAAGTCACATTCCTGCATGCACTGTGAAGAACAACACAGGGAAAAATGGAGATAAAGAATAAAGTCTGGCCATGTAATCTGACTGCTGGTTTTCAGTATTTGAAAAGCATTTTGGTGACAATGTGCCAGCAAACACTGATTTAAAAAAAAAATGGGTGCTCTCTGGATTAAAATGTGTTGATGAATACGACACTAGGTGGCATTGTATAAATACATATAAAATCTTGCACTTTTTCTGCTTCAAAGGAGATTTAAGGTATGAAACTCATTGAAATGTGTGGGATTTGTTCACTTTTTTTTGTTCTCTGGTCATTGTAGTCTCATATTTAGCATTACTGGAATGCATGGAGTCTAATGATAAGCTAAATTTTATGTTTTTATCTGCTACTGAAAATCTACAGCTCACAATCTGTCTTTTATTTACATATAATATTTATTCCTGAACAACAGTGTCTTCTAGAATATAAACAAGGATAAATTCAAGCCTTCTGGACACTTATCTTCTGTGAGCAGATTAGAGTATGACTGGTTTAGTTCCAAAGTGGTCAGTGAGATTCTGTGGATCTCCTCTTAGCATTCCTCTTCTGCAATAAATTTTGCCTACTTGTTTTAACCTACTTGTGAGCTAGGATGTCCCTCTGAAGGATCACATCAGGACTGCATGAACAGCCCCCCTTTGTGTAAATGGGATTGAAATACTGATAATACCAAACAGGAGGATGTTGATAGGTCACACAAGCAGCAAGGGGAAGTGAACCTGCTCCATAAATGGTGGGAGATTTTTGGATGTCTGAAGTGTGAAATTACTCAGTAGGATCATGTCCACCTTGATAAAACTGGAGTGTGCAGAAAGATGTAATTCTTTAAAGGCACCAGGTGAAACTTTTTCTTGGAATTGGCAAAATTTCCCATCTGTTCTGAACTTGGACTAGTTCATAGTCCATACCCTTAATAAAGGGTACAGGGCGGGAAAGCAAATCCTTTTAATTTCTCAGCCCCTCTGTGCAGATTCAGGACTTGGGGAGCTTCATCAGCTAGACTGCTAGGGGAAATGGGCTCTAATGAACCCCTGCAAAAACGACTGGAGCCAACACGCTGGAGTCTTCATCAGCCTGGTCAAAAACTAGGAAAGTTCTCATGCCTCTTCTGGGAAATCATTATGACTGGACACCTCCCTGAAGTGCTGGCACTCCAACAGTGCAGAACAGCAAACAGAAGGAATTAGAGGTTTCTGTGCAATAGCAGGGCCACAACCTCTTTAGGATCATAGTGAGAAATTTCACACAACTGGAGTGCTCTAAACGTTGGCTACAGGCTCCATAGGAAGGAGGTAAGGAGAGGGAGCTGCCCTGTGTGAGAGAGAGCATTGGGAACAGGCTGAGCTCTGCCTTGGCGTAGGTGATAAGCTGTAAACTGAGACCTTATTGGTCAGGATTAGAAGTTGGTGTTGTTGTTGCAGACTTCTGCTACACACCACTTGATGAGGTGAAACTAGTTGAGATCTTCCTCAGATTGCTGGAAGAAGTCTCACAATCACAAGTCCTGAGCTTCACTGGGAGATTTAGTACCTTGATGTCTCCTGGAGGGACAATCAGCAGATAAATGAGTTGTAGGTGTCCTAAGTAGACATCAATGCCCAACTATATCCAGGGCAGGGAAAAAAAAAAAAAAGAAAATGCAGAAATATACTTTACCTTGCCTGTTTGGGACAGCTCTTATTTTTACAGTAATGAGAAAGGTCAGCAGCAAACCTTGGTGATGAGCAAAACTGGATGGTTTTCTTGGATGATCATGCTCAGTTAAGCTTTTTGCATTTCTTTCACTCCGTGCTGTTCCTGTCACCCAGAGTGACTTCAGATGAGCAAAAGGTTGGATTTGAGAACGGCAGACTGCTCAGCCTCACCTTGAGAAGGCAATACTTCTGAAAACTATTTCTGAACACATTAAGTTCGAGAAGGTGATTGAGAAAAGTCAGCACAGGTTAAAGGAAGGGGAGCCTTGCCTGAGCAAACCAAGAGCCTTCTCAAATGAAATTATGAGTTTGGTGGATGAAGAGAGACCATAAGGCTTTTGACACTGTTCTGTAGCATCCGTATAGGCAAACTGATGAAATATAGGGCAGATAAATAGACAGGGAGGTGGGCTGAAAACTAACTGAATTGCTGGGGTAAAAGCACTGCAAACACCAGCATGAAGACCATGGAGCTATTAAAAATCCAGCTGTACTTGGCTCTTAACAACCTGCTCTTGATAACATGTGCTTTGTGCAGGGGCTTGGATTGAACAATCTCCAAGACATCCCTTTCTATCTCAAATATTCTGTGATTTTGTGAACAGTACCTTCCCTGCTGGTCTCACTTAGGGTTGAGCCTGTAGCTCAAGCCTCCAATTCCATAAGCATTGGTAAAGGCTTTGGACAGGACAAAGTGATCCATGCCCTGCAGGACTGCCTGCAAACTGTTGTCCTGTTACTCTGGGAGACAAGTGGCAGCAGATGTGTGCAGTCCCATTCTGGGGAAAAGGAAACTCTCATTTTGGTTATGGTCAGAGCTGTGCTTATAGCTATAGGCTGGCATATAAATACTTGGAAATGCTGCAGTGTGTAAGAGTCAAAAAATGGCTTTAGGCATTTAATACACTTTGATACTTAGGCTAAAATTTCTTCTACTGGGGTGATTACACACAAGAAATATTTAAAGGTTTTGTGGCTAAGAAAATGATATGGCTAAAAATGGGAAATTTATTTGTCTTTACACACTTAAAGCAGCAGGCTTCCTGGGACTCACCCCACTGTAGATCCATGCAACCTAAACAAACAAGTAAGGGGATTGTGGCTAGAAATTTGCATTGTGTTAGAAGAAAACCATCCTTGCTTACTCTGAGGGACCTACGTAAGCAAACCAAGCTATCTTGATAGTCCTTCTTACATGGGAGGAGGTTTACATGGGCAATGCAAAATCAAAAGTGATCTTCTGGAAATTTTTAGGGAATAGAGCTGGTTGAAGTTATTTCTTTTAAAATAAGTGTCATTTTTTCTCATGGTCAATTTAGTTATCTTTCAAATACATGTTCCAAAATTAAAAAAAAAAAAAAAAGCTCATTTGCATAAGTCTTGTAACTCACAGTTTTGTGAGATTGTTTATTTCAGTTAAGTTTTAAGCAAAGCAAACTCTTTAAAGAAATTCAATGGTTTTAGAAAAGTGGCTCTGTTAGGTGGTGATTAAGAGTATGTTTTTCACAAGATGAAAATAAAGAAACCAAAATATTAAAAAAAATCTAGTTAAGCTGAACCCTGCAGATCAGTCTAATTAGTTTTTATTGTTTTACTTTAAAAGCTCAATTCAGTCATGCTCTCTGGAGGAAAATTGAATGCTGCAAGGACTAACAGACATTAGCAATTGAACTGGCCAAGGAAAAGTTTCCTGTGTTTGCCTGTCCTCTCCTAATGCATTTTTGACCAATACAGCCTGTTTGGTTGTGTTAATGGGTTATTGTTCCTATTTCATAGCGGACAGGAGGGATACGAGAGAGTGTTGAGATCATGGGGCAATAGAAATCATAGAAGCATATTAGCACACAGACCAAATCTTTCAGTCTTTCATAGCCAGAGTGAATGGTGCAACATCTGTTCTTTGCAACCGTGGAAAGTATTTGCTCAACCTGCAAGTCAGTGATTTCTGCATTGTACTGACAAGAACCGACGTCACACGATCTCAGACATATGGAAGGTGACTGCTCGGTTGAATGCTAATCTGCCTTGCAGAGCTGAGCCAAACATTCACAATAAATCATTTATATGGCAAATTTGGATTCCTTTCTGCCTGTGGGATATACGTTCTGTCTTTTTTGAGGGTCTTAAGCTGTTGTCTTTAACTGCAATAACTGATTCCCTTCTTAGAAAAGGATACAGAACCTCCTGGGGCTGTTTTGAGCAAACATCTACATATTGCCTGCTCATCAAGCAAAATAATAATTCATGGATGTCCATGGATGTATTTTCCTTTTCCTTGGTTTATCTGAAATAGGGATGTTATATGGTAACCAACTTAGTACCTTTCTTTAATAAAAATTTGGAATTAATAGCTGAAATAGCTTGTCAGTAATGCTTTAAGAAATTGCTTTTTCTCTTGCAATTGTCCATTGCTGCAAGAGCACAGAAACAGCTTTTCTGGCCCTTGGTATGACTGAAGAGCAGAGAAGGAAAGGTGCAGGGCAGAAACCTCCCAAATCACAGTTGCAACTTGAGGACCAGGGCCTTTGCAGGAGCATGCAGACCTACTAGCCTTTCCCCCCCTTCTTCCTAGCATTAGTCATTTATTCTATCTCTGCTCTCCAGGAAATATTTTACTCCTCAGCTGAGTTAAATACTGAAGCTGTAACTGCTGCAAGGGGTAGAAACTCTGTCAAGGAAAGTGAGAGAGCTTGACTACATTTTTAATCTGTCCATTTGAAATTAATTTCCTTTGGCGCAGAGAAGACAAATTTACCAGCCTTGTTTTCAGGATTGATAATGGAATTTTTCACACAATTTTTAAAGAGGGGATCTGGGCCTTTTAAGTAGTCCTCATGGCCCCAGATCTCTCAGTGTCATGTTTCCTCCTAGTTTTAACATGCAAGAAAAGACACAGCCCATGAAATTCATCAGATAAAACCAAATTTGCTGATGATCTGGGTTATATTTTCATTTTGAGATTTTGAATATTGAATAAAATCACCAATTTTCACTAGTGCCAGAATTTGTGAGTATATGTGTGCTTGGATAGAGAGAGTAACATTTTAGTCACTGAAGACACCATTCTTCAAATCAAACATCAAGTCCTCTTTAAGATGCAGTGAAAACATGTTTGATACTTTTACAATGCAAAATAGAGCCTTCTCAGGACCCTCTGTGTGTTGTGCAATGTGCATGTGCCCACAGAAATCTGTGTGCAGTGCTGAGCTCCCTGCAGCAGTCCTGGCCATGTGGTGCATTGCAGCAGGTTCATGCTCTGCTTGGGTTCTGCCAGCACATTTTTCCTGATTTCTGGGTGATATTAGTCCTCCCAGCAGACTGGTACAGACACAGTTTCCTCTCCCCCAGATCTGCATGGTAGATCCCAAAAAATAATTTCTGATGTTGTATGCCCTCTGCTCATAGCCAGTTCTGCTTCTGGATTTATTTTTCAAGTGCTGGAGTGGAGTGGAATACAAGAGAGTGTCTCAAAGCATTCAGCTGTAGCTCAAAGGCTACCAAGCCTTGTGTGGCAGCAGCTTTGACAGCACTGTCACACTGTCCTGACTTTGACATGTGCTTCCTACGTGGGATCTGTGGGTGATTTGATAAGTGAAGGACATTTGTGGCTGTAGAGGAGATCCTCTTCTGTACTGCACAGTCTCCATGTCACAGGTACCACCTGTGTGTAGCACATCTTAAATACAAACCTGGATGCAAACACAGTTTTTGCTAGGGGTTATGGAAGGATAATAATTGGCATCAGATGTAGTGGGAGGGAAAGGTGGGGGCAAGAGGCCAGGGACATGCTGGTACTGTAATCTCTTAAACCATGGCAGCACAGCATGTCTGGCCATGCCATTACATTGTGTGAGTGGGAGGACTCAGACAGAGAGGACTCTAGGGAGCAGGAGTTTAATTCTGATCCCTAGATCCAGACAATGTTTGAAGGGTGGATGCCTGCTGCAGCTGACCTGCCTATCTTGTCTCTGTTAGTGTGCTGGTGTTTGATTGATCTATCACTGTTTTATGCTTTTATATAATTAATTTTTCTTGGCATTTAAATGCCCTTTTATTCCAGCCCCTCAGCTAATGTTCAGCTTCCCACAGACACATTAGTAGTGTGCTCTAATAACAGATAAGTGGTGTGGTAAATACCCTGGGGTCTCATTACCATTCACGAAGTTACTGTTTGAGAAATGTGGTTCCAAATGTGCTGGTGAATGAAAATAATTAGTCATAGTCCATTATGAACAACTGCTCTGCTGTGCCCTCTGTGTGCACTCCACAACACCAGTGTGAGTACTACCCACTGGTGTGTGTGCTTTTTCACCCACCTCTGGCTTGAGCTGGTGGTCTCTCACCAAGCCCTTTTCTTTGATTTGGCTCTTGACTCATTTATGGCCACCGCTGCTCTTCTGGCTTGGTGATCCTTCATCTCACCATGGGGACATTCACAATGCTTTACTGATGGGAGCTGTTCCTGCCTGGAGCCACCTTTCCTTGGTGTTCCTGAGCACTGATCTCTCTCTGGTGGAGTTTTTCTCTTGTAGCAGACTCCAGAGACAACACTATGGATAGAATATGACCCAGAGATAAGTTCCTCTCTCTGTTTATTTCCAGACCTGTTGTGCTGATCTTTGAGGCTGCCAAACTCTTGTGTAGGACCTTAGACCTCGGAGAAGATTTTTGGGGAAAAAATACATATGGGAATGTTTGAACTTTCTCATCAAACAGTTGTGTGGGGACTGTGTTACATAAATGTCATTTCCACAGCTGTTGCTGCCCTGGAAGATTATGGTAGTTCTCTCAGTCATTATTAATTTCTTAAGCATTTAATCAACCCTGTGCATAGAAGCCTATGAACTCTCCACTATGCATCTGTTGAATTTGCAATGCAACAGCCTGGGCTGTTAAATAGCTGTGGCTATATGGGTAGAAAATCACATAATGGCTCAGCAAGCATTGTTATTGCAGTAAACAGAAAGAACCTATTAAAGGACATATTTCTTCTGCCTTTTTTTTTTTTTTTTTTTTTTCCCCATGTTTAATCACTTCCCTGCCTCATTGCTTGTGAGTGAGTGAGGCATTTTGGGTCACTTGGAATGTCCTTCCTCTGTGTCTTCTTTTGGGCAACTCCTTTGATCTTTGCACCTGGAGACTGACTTACACCTTTTCCTTGTAAAGAAAGAAAAATGCCAGCTGTAGGGCTGGGTTATGCCAGCTCTAAGAAGGTGCTTTCCCACTTGAGTCTCTACATATTCTCAGTAAATGCTGGTTTCTCTCCTTGACACTGGTACATTTCTCAGATGGCCTTCAATAAAGGGATCTCAAGGTCTGGTATCTCATCAGAACTGAGCAGGAAGATCATTGCTCTGGGAGCCATTGTGAGATCTGGACCACTTTGAGTAGGAGCTGCTTTCTCCACCTTGCTTTTCACTCAGAGAGAGAAATGGGTGAGCTCAAGGCTAATGCAATGCTGAGATCCTGCTCTTGTAGCAGGTGGTTACATTATTCAACTTTTCTTGATTTCTAGGTCAACTTGCTGAATCTCTTACTATTCCCCTATTCCTGCTATTTTTGGCTAAAAAGCACTATCCCTCCGTTCCTTCATTTTCTCTATTTACAGCTATAGTTTGAAGGAGTATAATAAAAACTTTAAAATAACTTTTATAATACTGGAAATGTCAGAGGATACTATGCAATATTTTTAAGGCTTAAGGAATGAACACAATTGTGTGTAGGATTAATTTGATAGTAGAAAAAATAGCTTAGTGTCTTCCAAAAAATGATACCAAGATTGGCTTTAAAAAATCATTTGTTTTTGTGAATGCTGGAAAACTACTTTGTGTAGTTGAAAAGACAAAGTCCTGAAAGTTTTGTGGATTTTTGCATGAATAATTAATCCAGAAAGTAACCCCAGAAAAATATTCATAGCCTAGTGTCCTTTAGCTTCTGGTACTTCCATTGCCACTCACTGAATGGAGACAATTGTCTATGATTTTGTAGTTACTGACATGCAAAAAATAATGAATAATAATTGGCCACTTAGAAAGAGTCTAGGATTTTACTGTACAAGTGCTCAAACAAGATATTGACAAAAACCTTCCAAAGAAAGAGTCAATCTTTATTTAAAAAAAAAAAGAGATGAATTGGTGGAAAAATACAGAATGACTTTTGCAATGGATATTACTGTATAACTGATTTGACTGGTTCTATTTCTAAAACAGACACAGCTGTGGAAAAGCTTTATGAAGAAGCCCATAAACATGCAGCTCTCATTCACTTTTAACCCTGAATGGGAAATATGTTCTTCCTATTGCCAAACCTGTGTATAATTTATATTTTTGTGTGGAAACCATGTAAAGCTGAGTAGAAGCTTCATCCAGTTGTAACACAAAACCAGGAGAGTTCTTTGGTTTTGGATGGGGCTTTATTTTATAATTTGATTTTAATACAAATGAAAACAACTGTCTTGGCTGGGAGATGGGATCTCAATTGTCTTTTTCCCAAACAAAAAAATACGTGTTCTGGGAAGCTGGTGTAGGCTGGTTCTGTGTTGGTGAGCCTTAGCTCGCCACTAAGCAACCTGCCCTTGCCCTCACCATATAGAAACCCCTCCCTCCCTTCTGTCTATCATCACTGAGTAAGCATATAAGTAGTTTTCTTTTTCCATTCTCTCGGGCTGGACCAATTTCATAATTATTTAATGCTGTTTTCCCTCTTCAGAGAATGGAATCGAAGTGATTTGTCACCTTTCTTTGCAGTCAGATTTGCTTTCAGATGTCTGTGTTTTGGATTTAAACCACCGAAGAAAACCCTGTTTCTCAGGGAGATTTAATTGCAGGAATTCGTGTTAACTTATGTTACTATTACCTTTGGCAGAAACACTCTTCCCCTTTGATAAATACAGTCTAAAATGACGGAAGGAGATGGAAGAACCAACACAGTCATTTTTCTGTTTCTGTCAGGCTGCTGTATGTGAAGGGAGATTTCACAGATAAGAAGTCCCTTAATGATCTGCTGTGGTAAGATACAGTTTAAGTGGAATTTTAATTTAATGGAGAACAATTAATTATTACTGTAACTCACTCTTCTGTGGCTTCAGGCAGTTGATGGTTGCTTTACAATTCTTCCTCAAAAATTCAAAATTCAAATGACATTCTGATTTATATATATATACACACACACATATATATAGACACATATACATTTACATATAACTATATATGTGTATATATATATGTGTGTGAGTGTGTATGAAATATATATCACATAGTATTTTTAGCATTCCTGCTAGTTACTCAGATTCATTGAATTCACTCACCAAAGAAATTTATTCCAGTGTCACACTAGTGGAAACAAGTCAGTAGAGATGGTCACTGCTAAAAAAATTCTCGTTCTCTGTCCTTGCAGCATGAACAGAATTAATTCTTCAGACCCTAACTTCCCTATCTGTTTGCAATCAGGGCAAAGCTGAGTAAGACCTTAATTCTTCAGGAACTTGGCAGACTTTAGAAACAATATGAAAAATGATATTTGAAGGGAGCTGGGATTTCACTGCTGCTGGCCTGAATAGATGGCTGCTGAGTGTTTTTTGGTATTCTGAGGACAATTAGAATGAATTAGCTGGATTTTAAGAGCAGCAGGCAGAGTATCAGTTAAGCAGATAATTTAGGAGTGCTTATTTCTTGTTCTGCCCTTTGTGAAAATTGTAGATATTTGAACCTAAAATTTTCTTGTGCAAAACTGGCCTTGCTCTGTAAGGCCACTATGATTGACAAGGCACATGTATGTGTTAGAAGATGGGAGCCCAGAGGCATAAACACCAGAGTTTTCCAAGATCCTGTAGATGTTTTCTTTTGTTTCAGTCCAACTGTTTTCACTTACCTTCCTAGAGCTGAGCAAAAAATATTTCTAACCTTATAAAAATAATGTACATTGGTTTTCTCAGGAGAAAATAGTAGCTGTTCTGATAAAGTAAGGTCTGTGCACTCTTAATTCAATTTAAAATGAAAATATTAAGACCATTTCTATACTGGCTGCCCAGCATGCACTTAGCTTGCATTCTGATTACAGACAGTGCTGAAATCTGGATTGTGACTTACACTAAGCTATTTTCATTAGAAGAGATTTGGACAATGCTCAGACAAAACCAGATGCACATTTAGCTAAAAATAAGGAAGAAATGGAAATGTAAAAAACCTGTCCCAAACAAATGGAATTGCTGTGTTTTAAAATGATGTCCTTTTCTGGCTCACAAAATTCTTTCAGGCAGAGCAATGAATGATGAATAAGTTCTTAAATTAGCTGGGTCTGGGCTGGGTTGCATTGTCTGGAAAGTCTTGCAGTGTCCACACGTGGCATAGGGTATTTATCCTCACAGTCGTCAACATTTGTCTCCGTTGCTCTGTCAGATGTGCTGTGCGTCATGCTGGGGGCAGCCAGAGGACATGCAGAGACCAGAGCAATAATTCCTTGAGGGCTCCATTTATGCCAAATGTTGAGCACGCTTTTCCCATGTAAATCGCAAAAGACAGTTTCTGTAATGGACTCTAGGAATATTGGTGTTATCAACAGTGCATTATTCCCCAGGCATCTATGCCTCATCTCAATGAGGGCTTGGCTGCCTCTCAATATCATTGCAGACCCTGATGGTGTTCTTAAGGAAATTCTTAATCCTGTCCTCTTTTCCAGCTTGGCAAAACTGTGCTCTTCTGTCAAAACCCTGTTCTTCACCCCATGTGTCTTAGAACCCACAGTACAGAATCATAGAATAAGTTATTTTGAAAGAGACCTTATAGATAATTTAGTTCCGATCCCTACCCAAGGGCAGGGACACCTTCCACTAGACCATGTTGCTCCAAGCCCCATCTAGACTTGCCTTGAGCACTTCTAGAGATGGGGCACCCACAACTTCTCTAGGCAACCTGTTCCAGTGTCTTAGCATCTTCACAGTTAAGAATTTATTCCTAATCCAATATAAAGCTATCCTCTTTCTGTGTGAAACCATTGTCCCTTGTCCTATCACTTCATGTCCTTGCAATAAAAGCATTTCTAACTTATTTGTAGACCTCTTTAGGTTCTGGAAGACTGCTAGAAGGTCTTCCTGGAGCCTTCTCTTCTCCCAGCTGATATCTGACATCTTGACAACATGCATGGGCTTGCCAAAAGAGGGGAGTCTGTCTCTTCCTCCACACCATGGTGGTCTACCTGAGGGTCTCCTGCAAAACTTGGTTTAGATTATGAACTTTCCATAGACAGACAGAACAGCATCTGAAGTTTGATGTTGCAACTGGTTGTCACTGTCCCCATCATGGATGTGTTGCTTCTGTGCCCCTGACTGCTCAGTGCCCATTTATGTGTTGCTGACCCGAGAAATGAAATGCACAACTTCAGCAGGGACAGTCATTTGGGTAATGGCAGCTTTTTATTTATAATTATGCAGTCTCTACTTCAGGCCATTGCTGCTCAAGGAGCTCAAGGCATGAATGCCTCACTTATCTTATGGGCTAAGAATCACAAGTAAATTTGAGATAACCTCTTTACTGTGGCACTTGTTCCTCCCTCTCCATGTGTAACTCCTTTTTCAGCCTTCAACTAGAACTTTTACCATGATCCCAATTAATTATACTTGGCTCCATTACTTAATTCTTCCTCCTCCATGCAAAGCCTTATGTAAAAAGACTCCTTCTAAGGCTTTCTGTTGTTCCTTGTGGCTTCCTGCAGATCTCTGGGATGTAATTTATATGATCCAATGCTTGTCAGCTGTCCTTAGCTCGCAATGTCCAGCTGTGTGCTGTGGGATAACACTTCATCCTTTGATTGTTTACCTTACTCCCTCTCCAGCCACCTCCACAGGAAATCTCATCAGACTGTTTGCCACAGGAGCATCAGTCTTAGAATGAGAAAAGCCAGAAAACACTTTTTTCTTCTAAAGTCAGGTCTTCAGCAATATGAAGCTTTTCCATCTACAACAATAATTTCTACAGAAACACAATAATTTCCTTCTTACCTGGTGATTATTTTCTTGGTCAAAATGTTGCCTTTGTTTTATTTATAGTGGTGTTGTTTGAGTTTATTATTATTATTATTTCATGTTAATTCCAAAATGCTGTTTTATTTATTATTTATTACTGATGGCACATATTGGAGATTTCTTTTTCAACATATATTTTATTGCTTTTATTTAATGGAGATAGTTTTATATTCCTCTAACTCTCAAAGATTTGCAGTTTAGTAGCATGTACATATATCTGCAAGAAAATGAGTAAGTGTGGCTCCGTGGCTTACTGCTGAGAAACAGGGTTACTTTACTTCCTTGAAATAAATTAGTTCATTTTGGTTTATATTTCCAACATGCTCGGGAGATATAAGTGACTGCCTAACAGAGATCGCCTCCAAGTTGCTCTGCAGTAAAGTTGCTGCAGTTCAGGCTCTGGCATATGTTTATCCATATGAGATTTCTCAATATACTTTCTTGATTTGTTTAATAGAGTATGGATGTGTCTTACATAGCTAAATTACCCAGAGAGAAACACATTGGTGGCTTGCTGGTAGCTCTGCAGAAGTACAGTTAATAAATGGCTGTACTACAGCGTGCAATTTTGAAGTTGAATACGCATAAAACTGCATTGCCGGATCCAAGTCGATTCTGGGGAACATTTTGTCCTAATTTTAAAACCTATTCCATTTAAAAGGGGTGCAAACAACCTGTAAGGACTGAATAATTGCTTTTCCAGGGCATATTGCTCAGCTGTGGGCTGGAGTGGCTAATGGGTAAGTGCAGCAATTCAGATGAATGGGATTGCTTCCAAAGCAGGGCTATTTACATATGGTGTGCATATATATACATGTACACACACACATAAACTGAAAGAGGGTAGGTTTAGGTTGGATATGAGAAAGAAATTATTTACTGTGGGAGCGATGAGACACTGGAACAAGTTGCCCAGAGAAGCTGTGGATGCCCCATCCCTGGAAATGTTCAAGGCTGGGCTGGAACAGGGTTTTGATCACCCTGTTCTAGTGGAAGGTGCCCCTGCCCATGGCAGGGGGATTTGAACTAGATGATTTTTAAGATCTCTTCCAAGTCAACCATTCTATGATTATATGTTTCTTCAATTCCATACATTTCTGTTTAAATAATCAAACTTCAGTGGTTACTTCTGTGTGTCTGGAATGAAGTGTGCTAGAATTATACATTCTTCTCCACTTCAAGAATTAATGCATCTTCAGACAGGCTGTTTTTCTGTTGCCAAAACACACAGTGAATGACATGATGCACAAGGGTGACTTCTGAATAATATGACATTATTAATGAGTTTGTTCTCTGAACATAAGCGCGGTGCTCAGAGATAACCTGGCACAACACAGGCACAGCACTCTCCACAATGAGGCTGAACTATTACAGAGCCAGCTGAGCAGCAAATTCAATGTCTACCTGCTGGCCTCAGGGCTAAGGGTTAAAAGCTTTGTTTGGGTAGCTGAGTAGTGAGGCTGCCATCTCAGCGCTGTAGCAGGAGGAAATGAGTAAAGATTTTGCCTGTACTTACTAAGCAAATGAGCTATCCAGGGATCAGGTTCCTTACTCAATGTATGTTACATGCTCCTAACAGATGCCAGATACTGAAATTCCCCATGCACAGTGATTTGTATGCTGTAGGAAAGTGTTTAATACTTTGTTCCCTAAATGATGTTGGTTGGGAAAATACTTTTGTAAATATCCCTCCCAAATCCATTACAGGGACGTTACATGTAACAGATTATATGAAGGTACACCTATAAATCTTATGGACATCTTATACACCCTCAAATCTTCTTCTGCCTCCTGGCCTTCCATACCTGCAAATTTTGAGGACTTGTCAGCTCCCTGCTTCTGGGTGTGCACTGGCTCAGCTGCTGCATCTGAATTGCTTTTGGGAAAGAGATTCTGTGGGACTGTAGCCACAGCACATTACCTGAGGAGATGGATGGAACCTCGGTGGAGATGTTCAGATGGAGGGGAGGATATAAAAGAAAATATGTAGCATGGACATACAGGTTCTTCACCACCACTCTGCAGCTGTAGGTAACAACCCTGTCAGGACAGGCTCTTCCTGCAATGACCCAAACACATACTGGAGTCAAGAATAGCAAAATAAGGTGAAACCAAAGCACATAATTAATTTTGATCTCAAATTCTATATTCTAGTTGTTCTTAGACTATTCCTCCAGATTAGTCTGTACCAAAATGAATTGTTGATCTGAAGTTTTATTCCAAATGGCCTGCATATTGTGTTGGAAAGACTCAGACTTAGTTAAAAGCTGATTAGAACAAAATTTTTTAAAAAGTCACATTTTCCTGTTATTTATGAAGGTCTTGTCTAACACTTTGGTGTGAGGTCTGTGGTTTTTAGTCTAGAGCATCCAAGTGTGGAAACTCTATTTGTCTCCTAGGTTATTATGGCTAGCTTGGATGAACACATAATTCAAACTACTTTTAAAATATTTTTATTTTCTTTTAAAAGCAAGAATGCACGACTACAGTGGACTTAAAAATTCCAGAGGCAATGGAGCATTTGAACACAGCAGTGCCCAATGCATAGACAGCGAGCACTAGGGAGAGATGAAGCCATGTAAATTATACCTGGACACAAGAAGTAGAGTCTTCACCACAAATGTGATGAAGATTTGCAGCAGCACCCCAGTGAACTCAGGGGATATTTTTAGAAATGTTCAAAACCTGATTGGAGCAATATGATCCCACTTGCTTCCTGCATTTGCATTGTGTATGGGGGAATAGAGCAGATCACTGTAGGTCCCATTCAACCAACTCTGTGTTACCATTCCACCCTCTGAGTGGAATGTTGCACATAGATCCATGAAACTTGAATAATTATTTATTTATATTATTATTTGATATTTATTCCAGACCTGTTTAGACAGAGTCCTGAGCAGCCTTATCTGGGGGACCCTGTTTTGAGCAGATGATCTCCAGAGATGCCATCCCACCTCAGCTAGCCTGTGAATCTGTGAAATTACATGAAAGCTGAGGAAAATACTCCAGGGTGAGTGGATTGCACTCAGTTTAATCTGTTTGAAAATAAAGGCTGAAGGGTGGCTTTGTTACAGTGGTCCATGGAGTGGCCTCCACGGAAAGCAGACAACAGGCGCTAAAAGAGCTCCTCAGGAGGAAAAGAAGAATATAAACATCAGAAATGGAAGCAATATAATTTAAGTGACAAAACATAATATCAGTGTTTCAGTGATGGCAGATTAACCAGCACTTGATATGTCTTTCACTGTCCTCCCTGGAAGCCTGCTTTAGCCAAACATGAACAACCTTTTTGTTTAATACAAGGTATTCATTCCAAGAGCAGATACACCCAGGTAAACTTAATAGAGCAGGACTTACTGGAGGCTTGCTTGGATGATGTAGCAGTAATTATTGAAGGATCTGTGTTTGATAGCTGAAGATAATTAAATGAAATACAGGAAAAAGATCTGGTTCAGGCTGTTGCAGATTTGTGGGGTCTGTTAAAGTTTCAACAACACATTTTGTTCCTCCTGGGTGTTCTTAATGGTTGCCAAACTGCCTGTTGACATTATATCTCTTTTCATTGAGTTCTGATTTACAAGCAAACTGAGGTATATTTGAAGTAATGAAAATAAGAGTGTTTCAGCATCTGCTTATGGATGGGTACTGGAGCATAACCCTGTGATGCAAAGGACAGTATTCCCAGTGCTGGGAATAGCACCCGCGTTTTGCAACTGATAGGGTCATTTGTTGTATAATCAGAGATCTGCCCCATACCTGGAAAGAATTCCTATGAGGCTGTACACCATTCCCAATACAATACACCATTCCCAATATAATAAATTTTATGAGGAAAAAAGAAAAAGGAAAAAAAAAAGCTTTATGGATTGACTATATCTGTCAACATAAATATTAACATGGCGTTGATTGGCTTCACATCACTACTTATTGGTGAGGCATTGAAACTACTATCCGAAATCTTGAGATCTACTGAGACCACAGTGGAACTAATGAAGGCCAATGGGACAGAACAACATTGGTTCCTTATGTAAAAAGAGGTTTGGGGACAGAATGAATCAGACTCCCTTACAGACAGACTGTGTCCCCTTTCCTGGCACAATAAGAATACAAGATAAGCATGATTTGTTTTTTAAGTAGGGCTCCTTAACCTTTCATTTGAACACTGACAGAGGAAAGTGAAATAGGAAGATTCCTACCACACAGTTTTCTCTCTGAGGTAGGAGGCTGTTCATTGCAAAAGAAGTATTGACGCCATCTTCCTTGCACCCCATAGTGAAACCATCATCACCACTCCAGAAGTCATGGTTGTTTCCAAAACCCAGGGGTGTTGGTGACACTTTCCCTCCCATACACAAGTGAGCCAGTTCCTGAATTCCTTCAACTCATCCTGCTGCATTCATCATGGCACGCCAGGGGTGGAAACACGCTCCAGAGCATATTTCAGCCAATCCTGTCTGACTTTTCAGCGAGAGCAATGAAGAGAGGGAGGGAAGCCCCCCTGCTGTTAGGGTACAAATGTCTGCCAGATGTTAGCTGTTTCAGAGGGTGACTGAATGAAGCCAGTGCTCTTCCCTAGAAATTATCACCTGGCTCAGTAATCGCTCCTCATAGCCAGCTGCAATAGCCAAGAGTCTCTGTTTGCTGAACTAGTCCTAAAACAGCAGAAGTGGTTCCCTTTCTCTTCATACTTTTCCCATCTCTAACAATTCAATCTTTTGAAGGTTATTATGGAGAAACTGCCTCCTCTACCTTTGTCTCTATATCTCTTTAAGGCTATTTCAGGGATGTGGAAGTGACAATCTAGAAAATGAAATCTAGGTTGAACACAAAAATATCCTTCTTCATTCCACTAAATTAAGGTATTATATTAGAGGAGGTAACTAATTCTGTGCCTTTTCAGTATAACTGAAGTTTTTAGAGTGAAATTTTATAGCCTGAAAAATTACGGCACTTACCTTTTTCAGCTCTACTACAAGAAACTTCTCTTTAGTTGAAATTTTCTCTGGGGCTAAACTATCTAACAGACATGCTTTTGCTAAAATAACATATTTTAATCCTTAGGGCTTTCCTTTCTGCAGAATTTTTATGTAAATTCATGGGAATAAGTAGAGATGATTTGAACTAAGTCTCAGGACCTCTACAAAGAGACCTCAGAGTGCAAGTTCAAGCAGAGGGTCTGACTTGTTACAAAGGGTGGAGCAACTTGCTCCTGCTGCTCTCACGAAGTTCAGTGATGTGCTCTGCCCAGCCATGCTTCAAACAGATGCTTAATAAACTTTTGTTCTAGCTCAGATAAATGTTACCAAGTTATAAACACTGGGAAGAATACTAAAGATATTTTAAAAGAGAAAACAAACAAACAAAAAACTCCAAGATCCTGGAAAACTGTAGAAATGTGTAATTAAAGGGAAACTGGGCCTGGTGAATGGTTGTCAGCTGCAGAGAAAGAGTAACTTTTCCATTGTAGAATAAATACACAGTGCAGGGACCAAGTGCATTTTTCATTTGGCTGGTTGCAATTGCAATTATTCAATATCCACATCTGTTGATCAGGAGAGTCCTGCTCACAGAAAGGCTGCAAAATTGACAGCAATGTATGTTTCATCAAATTAAATAAAGGAAAAACACGCTGTACTGATGGATGACTTTTCCTGCCAGTGTGTTGCTACTGTGCATTCAATTCTTTGCCCTCAGTCCTTCTCTGGTGATGCTCAACTCTGTGAAGTAAAATGGAAGAAAACCCAGTGGTTAAATGTGCCACTGTGGAGCTTCATAACTCTAATATATCAGGGAACAACAAAGGAAGCCAATTGTCATTACAAGATGTTTCAAAAAGGCATGGATTCGCACAGGGGCCCATAACACAGTATAATAACTCCATTAGCTAAATGGAGTCAGTCTTGCAGGGTACTGCAAGATCAAGAAGATCAAGCCCGTAAACCAAGGATGCCCAATATAAACCAGAGAACCAATATAAATTTTAGGATGTCATTAGGATTTAGGTTGAACATTAACTAGCAAAATATGGCTCACTTACGAATCTGCTACTGTTTAATGTCCCTGATAGCAAGTTATGATTCTAATATTGTCACAGATGAAATTCAGTTTAGTATTGAATTTTTTTCTAAAATGGGAAGGCAAAAAATTCTGTTAAAAATTTATCTAATCCTGAGATTTTTTTAATGGCAGCTGCAATAGACACTTGCACAGAATTAAATCTTTAGTCCACAAAGACTAAACATTAAGAATAATTTTATATATTCTGTTAAAAATCGTTACCAAGATTAACTTTGAAATACCCCTACAAGTGACTCCAAAAGAGCCCCCTTCCCTGCAAAAAACCCTTAAACCTAAAAAACCACTGTTCTTTATCTTTTAATATTCCTTGGAATATATTTGTTGAGCCTGGGTTTTCATTTTAATAGGTACAAGAGAAAGACAAAAGCTAGTGCTAAACATTTATTAAATTGCTCTTCATGTTTCAGATGAGAACTGACCAAGGGTTTTGCATTAAACATCTTCCTTCTCTTACATATGCTGAGTAGAGTTTGGCTCTCCCTCACAGCAACTTAAAGTCAGGCTGCTTGAAGAGAAAGGTAATAGTCTGTGTGAATAGGAATACAAGAAGGAGGACATTAAAGCAGAGACAGTAGAAAAATGGTGTTGTTTATATTATATAGGTATATATTTGTGTATTTCCTTTGCTGACCCATTCACAGATTACATGAATTCTGGTACTTAGCTAGGGAATTGAAAGCTAAATATGACATGCATATTCTCCATTATTCTAAACACAACTAAAGGTAATTTTGTTGGAAACTATAAATGGTTATGATGCTATACAGAGTCTGGGCAAGTAAATATAGAACAAATAGGAAGCTCAATTCACATGCAAGTCCATATCACATAGCTCACCCACATGGTTACTTGTGGTTTTGCATGTTTTCAGCTGCCCCAGAATGCACACTGCTGAACAGTCTTTTAATCTTTTCTGCACTGATTTTCCATTAATGTTTGTAGTGTGAACCTTTTCTGGCATCATGAAACCCTGGTTCCTCTGAAGGCTAAATTTTCTGTTTGATTCCTTTAATTTCTTTGCAGTCATGTTAATTTTGAAGTTTATATAGGAAAATTTCTCTTGGGTCTGTGATGATTTGCTCTTGCTCTCTACAAAATCTTGAAAGGAAGAGGTATTGAGATGGGAGGAGGTCTCTTATCCCAAGTAACAAAAAAATAGAGAAGAGAAAATGGTTTCAAGTTGTGCCAAAGGAGGTTTAGATTGGACATTCAGAAAAATTTCTTTCCTGCAAGGACTCTCAAGCACTGGAATAGCCTGTCCAAGGAAAGTGGTGGAGTTACCATCCCTGAAGTTGTTTAAAGGATGTACAATAGACATGGTTCAGTGGTGGACCCAACAGTACTGGAGTAATAGTTGGACTCGATGATCTTAGAGATCTTTTCCAACCATTTTATGACATTATCTTTCTATTTGATTAACTCATTTAATCAGCCTTGCATGATACTAAATGTCATACAAGCATCTCACTTCTAGCTATTTCAGATTATTCCAAGGCTGGCAGGAATAATTTATTTTATAATGTTTTTGTTTCTTTTCATAACTTCATTGTTCCTTCAATAATGAGAATGCAATGTTTCATTTTTATATTTCCATGCAAAAATCTAAGCAACCTTATTGGATGAGCATCTATTCAGAATGCACAGCAGTTAAATTTACCTTCAAATTAGGTCATTGCTTAGATGAAGAGTGTCCTTCATTACCATGCTTAGAAAATCTTCTGCTTCATCTCCATTAGCCAGGAGCTGACTGAAATGTCCTCTTTTTCGGAAGTGTTGAGCTCTTTCAGAGTCCAGTGTGCAAGGGCGACAGGTGCTTAACAACAACGAGAGCTCAAACCACATCTGCTAAAGAGACTAAATATTGATTTTGAAACTGTAAGCAGGAGGCTTTGACATTTTAAAGTAATAATACTGGGCAGATTTTTTTACACATTAATGATCTTTCTGAGAGTGGTTTTACCCTTCAGAATGGGGAATGGCATCTTTGGGGATTCAATGGGTTGCATAAGCATGATTAATTGGGCTACATACTGTCACTTAGTTCTCCAAGGCTGTTTTCACCCAGTAGCAGTGAGACTGGCTGTTACAGAGCTGTCTCAAAAGTGCATTATTATACTCTGACCCTCCAAAATAGAGGTTGCATATGAACTGCCTATGACTGTCCCTGGCCCATTCTAGCTCTCAAACTCTTCTAGAGAGTCTTTTGGAGATGGCCAAAATGCACTGAAATAATTTAATAGTGCAAATTTACAGTGCAGACAATTAATTTCCACTGCTGATCCTTCTGTACAACTCTTTAACTTACAAATATAGACATAACTGTAGTGTCCAGACATGCCATCATTGACTTCATTGATGCAATTTGTGCCATAATTCCTCGCAAGCCTCTGAGAAAGGTTTTTGTGTTATGGGATATGGAATCCACACCACAGGGTGCTTTACTGCTGAGGAACTGAGATATGGGAAAAATAAAGCATGGACTCCTACACACAGCTATTTTAAGCTTTAACTAAGAAAGCAATTTTCAGATTGCCTCTGTTAGAGGCAATTAGATAAAGCTATAGAAGTATCCAGGGGAGAGTTTATACATACCAAGAGAGAGATGTTTGTAGAGGGAGACTGAAGTCCACTCTGGCCTTGGCTGGGTTGCACTGTTTTTCCATTGATGAGATGGGACAGAACTCCTGGCTTAGTTGCTACAGCCACATCACTGCTATGGGAGACAGCAGCTAGGCTGGAATAACTTGAAAACAATTACATCCTAAGTCAATGTCAAGCCGGGCACAAAAGGAAGCTCCTTCAGCCCTAGGCAAAATAAGGTTGGTCATATAATGTTGGGATACAAAGGATGCTGAAACAGACTTAAATGTCTAAGGTTTTATCCATGGAATCTGTAGCTGATGGCACACACCCATTCTAAAGTTACTGTTTGGAAAAATACAAAGGAGAGAAAGAAAGAGAACCGGGAAAGCAAAAGCTTTCACCCCTGGATGGCCAAAAAGAGGTGTAGCAGAATCTCCAATGAGGGTATCTTCTGGTGATCCTCTCCAGGTGACGCTAGTGATGATAATCTTCCTCCATGTTTTTGTAGAGTGACCATATGCCTTTCATTGTGACCTATTCAAATTCCCTTCTGGATACTCCTGCCTAAAACTCTGTGCTCTGAATGAGCCCAGGTGTTTCACAGTGAGCTTGGGTATATATTAAAGTCAAACTGGAGATTCAAGTCTCTGTTAGCTGCTATGTTATTGACTAATTTATGCTTTTCCTTTAATGTAAACTTCAAGTTATAAAAGAAAGGGTGGGGAAGAGCAAGGGGAAGGAAGGAGTCATTCTTACTCTGGTGACAGTTTCTTCCCATGTGAAATCAGAGATAAGAATAATGTCAAGGTTTGCAGGTGCAACACCATGTGAGTAACAGTATGAAAACAGTTGCAGGAGAAAGGTTAAAATGATGGAGCAGCTTTGGTGAAAGCTAACATACCTGCACGTGGAAGACAGACTACAGAACCACGAAGAAAAGGACCTGAGCAATACAAGGTGAAGCCATCCTGCAACAGCTTGGTGTCTGCTCTTCTCTCTGCACTTCAGCTGTGGTCTCACATCCTGTAGCACCTCTGCAAGAAGAAGCAGGTAGGAGTAACAAAGGTTTTTCTGTGGGTTCAGGTGATCATAACCATAGGCACAATAGTCCCATTTACATCAGCAAGGCATAATTGTCTTCTCTTATTAGACAAAAAGTCTTAGACTGCTTTATTAGATTTAATCCATCTGTCTTCAAGGCTTTACACATCTCTCTTCCTCTAAATTTATTAGAAGTTATACATTTCTTATGTTCACAGTCACACAAAATCACAGAATCAATTTCTGTAAGAGAGCGTTTGCAACCACAGGTTTATTCTCAAGCCAGCTGTACCACATTTAAAAACCTGTTTCTGATAAATCTGTGATTGCCTCCACATTCACTTATTTTACTCCATCTGAGGATATAGCCCTCTGGCTACAAGCACTAGCTAACTGCTGTTCCAAGCCATAAAATCCATTACAATATTAACTTGGCGTGTGTTCTGTACAATAACAATTTTCCAGGACAGTAAACTTTTTGACGATAGTAAACACACAATATTTCCCTGGTTGCACTTATATATATATCAGTCTGCTGCCAAGTGCTGCAGATCTTCCTGAGTCTGGCAAAATTCCATGTTTTAACAAAATTGTTGTTGGTGTGTATAATTTCTTTACTTACAATCTACTTGGAGATATTTATTATAACTGGTCAAAGATGTCAAATTCAATAGGAAGAAAATCCCAAATAGACCTTGAGAGTTCCTCTTCTTGCATTTTCAAATCTAAGACTCCAGCTGGTATTGTGACCACTACAGAAAGCTCAGCATAAGCCTAGAGGCAGGAAGCTGTGAGGAGAGCAAAGCAGCAGTGAAATGATGTTACTTGTGACTCACACAACAGAGTCCCAGAACATCTAACCACAGTGGATTTTGGAGGAATTCAGCCTGAGCTGGTTTGGGGAGCTATGAGAAGCTTCTGTCAGTGAAAGGTGATGCGGGAGACCATGGAAGTGCATTTGCCTGTGTACATAACAAATGGCTGCTGAAAGCTGATACCTTCTGCAGAGTGAGATGGCTTTGCTTGCATTTTGTATGAGATGTTATTCTTTGAAAATACAGGTAATGGGGCAGGCCTGGGGCAGGTTCAGCAAATTTTTGAGTGACAACTAGTGAAAGAAGCTGTCAGCTATTATAGGAAACCTGTGCTGAGGTGGGGACTGATAAATACTGCTGGCCACATCAAATACTGAAGGCTGGTAGCAGTTGACAGAAGCCTCTAATTCCTCTAAACTGAGCTGGACTTGGTCATAATGACAGATACACTAATTAGTCCCAACGCCAAGAATGTACTTGTTAGGCCCCTGGAATGGATGGCAAATGTTGTACAGGATGAAAAGGAGCAGGTAGGGAAAAACATGTGTGTATATACATACTTGTAGATCCACCCATCCATGCAGAAATTGTTTGTGATATGTATTAGAGCATGAAGTATGCAGAAAGGGGATGTGGTAAATTTGGCTGAGTACCCCACTTGCTGTTGTTGGACAGGGTTGTGCTGATTTGCTTGTGGCCAGTTTGCCTGAACCAAGGAAATGTGAGTGAATGCTTGGGTGCCAAACTGAGTTCATAGCAAAACAGAGCAATAGTCATTTCTGGAGAAGGCAAAAGCTGAAGAAAAGTCATTAAATCACTATGGATTATAAAATCTCCTCCTATATTGAGTTGTTATTCTCTGATGATGATCAAAGTGGGGAAGTATAATCAGAGGTGTATAGAGTAAAACATACTGTTCTAACTTCTGGGAATCTTCAGTACTGTAAAAAGATCATCTCTCTTTTTATTTCTCTTTCCTTAAAACTTCAGTGAACTTCCAGAAGTCCCATGTAGGAATTCTCATGGTGTTCTATATCCTGTGCTGTAGAGTCAGGGAGGCACAGATGTGGCTGTATGAAAGATGGGTAGAAAGAGATGATGTCTTCAGCAAGCATTGTCCTGGTTGTAGGTGGGTACTTGTGGAAAATATGAGGATGAAGTTTTTAGAGCAAGTGAGTCAACAATGAACTCCATCAGGATTCAGTTTTCAATTCTTCAGCATCTAAATATTTCATGCTGTACATAAAACTATGGTGACTTCAGGGACAGCTGGAATTTGTTTTCTTCTCAAAGATGTCTTCTGCATTGCTTTTTTGACATTTTCTTTGGTTCCTTGTTGAGCAAGGGGACTTTAATCATTCATTCTCTTATCCTTGCCCAGGATTATAAGAAGTAACAGCTTGTTGTGATTTTCCTTCCTCCAGTCCACCTGAGACACTCAGGCTCTGAATATAAGATCAGTCTTGATTAGATTTCTACAGATATGTGTATTGAGGCAAGCTCTATCTCATTCTGCACTCAGGTTCTGCATGTCAATTTTGAGAATATTTATTATTAATATCGTTGCTGCTTATCATCTCTTCTGATATTAAGACTGTAAAGCCAGGTAGTATTTGACTTTGAAAAGTCTATTCCAAGTTGTACCACCAATTCAAAAGTTCTATTTCCCATAAAAAATAAATTTAGTATGTAGCAGAATAGATGAACTGGACTCACCTGTTGACAGATTTTTTTTTTTTTTTCAATCTGATACCCAGAGTATTGTAGACTCTTGCAGAAAGAGTTCACTCCTAATATTAATTTGTTAATACTTGAAAAACACAATTTGTGCTTACACATTTCATATTATATCCCTTTAAAAATCATGTTAAGAAGAGAATATGAACAAATTGTGAATACAATACTCTGAAAAGAAGTTGCTCAGGGACAAAAGTTGGTAACAAATGACTACCAGACTAGCAGAAAATGTTACTCTGAGACCCAGAACCTGAATTTCGATTCTTGAGAAATTACACTAAAAATTAATGATGGGACTGTATGAACTAAGAGAAGAGTTAGGCATGGATGAGTTTAATTTCACTGCTGTTTTCTTTTGGGATTTTTGTTTACTTAAAGCTGGAATTGCCTCTAGGAAGACTTAGAAGAGTCTCCATAGAAAGAAAAGGGTACAACCAGGATGTGGCTAACCCCAAGTGAAGCTAATCAACACATGCTGATTTAAACCATTGAGGGATTTGATTTGCTTCTCTTCAGGCTTGGAAATAGGTTCAACCCCCCATTAGATAAGTGGTTATTCACCTTCCATGTCAGTGCCTTCCATGGGAAAATGCCAGGTAGCTCCCTGCAGCCCAGTTTTGGGCAGAGCAGGGTATGTGGTAGCAGCCAGGACACAGGAAGCATTGAGCTACTGTGGGTCAGCTCCTTGCACCAGTCTAACTTCTTAATGTGGTAGCATCAGTCAGGGACTTCTATATTGGACCATGAGATGAATCTTCCTCGGGGTCAGACTTCTCACTTTGGGAAATGTGGAGCTAGCAGATGGCCAGAAAAAAATATACAAAGACAACTTCATACACATTAAGTTGGTTTTGGTCCTCCAGTACATCTTAGGGAATTCTACTGGATGCCTGCCCCACTCTGTTCCAAGACACTATTTTGTAGCTAGGCATCAAGTTGTGATTCAAGTATATCCCTGTTTGCTCCTGATGTACTGGGCCCCTGGGCTTGAAAAGAAGGGTGTTTCCTATTGTGCTGCCATTTAAAATTCCATCTTAAGACACAATTTGAACTCTGACTGCTGCATATCAAGTAATACCTATATTTACTATGCAGAAAATATCTTCATAAGCAGTGAAAATCCGCTCTCATTACAATGTTTTAATTCTTTGCTTGTTCTGACCCCTCTACCCTGAGGCTAAGGAGAGGTATTTTTTGATGCCTGTCAGAAGTAGCTATCTCATGAGAAGGGTGGATGCTTTCTGCTCAGGATTTTAATTGGGGGGCCAAGCATATCTTCACAAGGATACGTCACTCATGCTCTTGGGGCAGCCCTGATGAATATAATGCATTTTCTCATAAGTGGAAGCTAAGTAGGCGTTTTCATATATATTATCTGCCAGTATAATTAATAGATGCCTGTATTTATGTATCACAGCTGAGTGGTGATGATAAAAAAATTGCTTAGTGTTCAATGTGTCAAAATATTAAATAAGACTAGGATACCCTGGGCCCCAAAAGGCTGCAATAAATATTCCCAGCTTTCCACTAGTTCCCCTTCTAGCTGTCACATTCTCCTCTGTTCTGATTAATAGAATCCACCTTCTAAAGATAAGAAATACTTTAAAATGCTGAAGTAGCGCATCTATAGTGAATACATATTCTTTGCAGTTCAGAGGAGAAGCAAGTGAGGTAAGAGACTTTGGAATGGCTTTCAACAGGAGATTTAAGTGTGTAAACAGACTTCGTGAAAGGTATTTTTCCCTATCTCATCTTTCTTCCCCCTTTTTGATGGATATGCAATTGTACTTTGTTCAAAACCTATGTCTGCTGTCTTTATACTCATTTTGCACAGATAACAGCTTTCACAGATATCAGGATGGCAACTCAGAGGTGTTTTGCATTGTTTTGTTTCTTATCACTCCTCAGTTTTTCCAGCATCTTTGATCACATTGCAAATATGCTCCAAAATAAGTGCTTTCACTAACTTAAGCACAAGAAGGAGGCAGATTCCCTGCAGTCATGGAACAGTTGTTCACAGAAGACTGAATTCTGTTGGCAAATCTTCAGGTGTCAGCTAGGTCCTAAAAACAATTGACCACAGCTGGCAGTTGCTGTTCTTTCCATTCTTGGACAAGAAGTCTTGTTCTACAAGCCTGTCTGCACAAGCTAATGGTAGGCTCAGTTCAGACTGTGTCCTCATGTTGCCCTCTGCACCTTTGCTATGGAGTTTACAGGAAAATTCCTTGTACTTGTGGTCTCAATTAGCCATAACATGTATCGCCATTAGTTAAATGCACAATCTACGTGAACCCTATTAACATTCCCAGATATTTTTGGCAACAAGGAGCATGAAGGTCTTTAGACAATGACCATTAACTCACAACTGTTATGTTGGTGGAGGTGAGTTTATGTATTTTCAAAAGTGAAGTTTACTGCTTGTGAGGAACCTGCTATTACTATTTAATTTTTTCTGACAGGCTTCAGGCAATCTTCATCTCTCTTAGACTTAGATACTATGGAGTAGAAATTAGTACAGTTTAAGTTCCAGAGCTTTAATCCTTAGGTAGATATCCAGGTTTGGAAGAACCCGTTTATCAGAATACAGAGAAGGAGTCTATGACCATCTCAGATACACACTTCTACTTTGCAGATACAACCAAGTCAGGAAAGGCTCAACGTCTTTGCTTCTAGATGTGCTTACAATAAAAAATCACTTTAATAATAGAGGAAAGACTAGTTTGAAGGAAGGACTTGCTTATTAATAAATCATGAAAAGGAGGAGGACTGAGGGCCGCTTTCATGGGTTGGTTGAACTGTCGATAATGTTGGCACACAGGCACACACTAGGGAACACTCAGGGAGCATTGGCATCTGCTTTTACTCAGACTGAATGTTCTTTCAAGCCAATCAAAAAGAAAGGTACTAGTGGTAGAAAGGGCAGACTCACTGAGCATAAGAATAATGCTATCCTTAGTCAGAAAAGCTGCCAGAATACCCATGCCTGGGTTCTTGGTCTTAATATTTAAATACCTGAAGAGTTTGCTTGCACTCTACCTTGTCAAGCTTTAAGTAAACAAAATCTTTAACAGTTAGGGCAATTTAGGATGTTCTGTATCTGCAGCCACTAGGGACACACACAGACATGGGACATCCCACACAACAGTCACTAGTGCCAGGCTGGACTCCTAGATGAGGATGGCGGTCAGGTATTGTAAGAAACGCAAACCAGGGCTTGATGTCAAAAAAATCAATACTGTTTTTAAATTGGTGGCTGAGGGAAAGCTGCGTGATCAAGGTCTAGGCAGTGAGAACAACATGGAAAACAGGAGGGAATTGTGGTCCAGGCCAAAGCTAGGTGTTTGGTCTTGAAGTGTAAACCTTGGTTATTGGGTGGTCACTCTGAAATGAGAACTCAGGACCCCAACGTCAGTATTCAGAGGAAGCACTCGCGGCCATGTAGATAGAAGATGGCTACAAGGGTGAGACACATGCCAAAAACCATGCTGAGCAGCAAAAAGCACTCAGCTCACATAGCACAGCTCACATCGCTCTGCTGGCTGGCCTAAGAGCTGGAGGGGGGCCCTTGTTCCTGCTGCCCAACTCAGTTTTCCAGGGCCTGACAGTGGCACTGCTGAATTGCAACGTAAAAAACTCTCACCAAATTTGCAAAGATCATTCATAAAAATGTACATGACCGCAGATACCTGAAAACCAGGCCCTTTGTGTTTTCAGGTGCCTTGAGAGCAGAGCACTCAGCCGTGCCTTAGGAGGGGGGGAATCTCTCTGAAGCTTATTAAAATTATATCCCTGTAACAGCATTCATTATGCATGTATGCTCTTTTATTCCATCATTTGAAGTGATGCCTGTGCATCTCAGAACAAAGCATTGTGTGACCTTCATGGTAGAATTAGACTAGCCAGAAGCACCTTGTAGGATGAGAGTGGTATGACAGTGCTGAATGGTTTGGTACTTGTAAAAAAATTGTTCTAAATCATTGGAAAATCCAGAAAGAATAACCTGTTTCAGGCAAATTTTCCTTTGGGAATATACCAGGCCAGATTATGAAGCCTTGGAATGAATTAATTCTTAGAGCACATGATCCTTAGAACGTTGATCTCACTGCTCCAAATGCAGATTTATGAACACGTTACCGAAAGACAAATGTTGTGGAATTATTCCTTTTTTTCCTTATGCTGTGCTCAATTCCAAGCAGCAGAGATGCCAAGTTTTGTTATTAATGATCCACAAGTGAAATGCAGTAAATGACCATATGTGAGCCTTGTCCTAATGCAAATCACATCAACAGCCTTTTAAAGGACATAATTCTGGGACAAATATGTAGCCTGTGTGTGAAAGGAGTATGTGATGGTGCTTGTCCTGGCCTTCATCATATTCATGAATGTGTGCTCTTGTCTTGTTTCTGCAAAGTTTTTCCTTCCTGTGTTCAAGCAACAATACCTCAGTGATCTACTTCTGTCAGCAATGGGCTGTCCTTAATAATGAAAAATGTGGTCTGAAGCAATGACATTTCAGTCGATCGGGAAAAACTTGGTGGTTAATTAGCCAGAATAATGATTTGTACTATGAGGAGATAGAGAGACTTTTCTTTTTAAGACCTAAGTGACCTAAATTTCCAGCTCCTTTCCTTTATGGTCTCATGATCTGGCAGGGTGGATACAATATTGCTTACAGTCACATATGCCAGCCATGCACATTGTTTAATTGGCCTGAACCAATTTGCTAATTTTAAGAATGGTTTGAAAAACTAACACTGATATTCATGGAGTCAACAAATTTGTCTCCTTGGAAGAAGAATCCCTTAAAGTAATCCAATGTACAGCCTACTCCTTTAATCCTTGTTCAAACATAATTTCCACTGTTTTCGATATAACCCTCCCTTCAATGTGAAGTCTTAGGAGAGGCTGATTGGAAATTAAATCCAGCAGCTTGGCCATCTAAAAGCAAACTGGGGAAAATCCATTATGCTTGTTTTTTCTGAGGAAACCTGGTAATTGTTTTACAAAATTTGAATAGAAAGATAAAGTCTACCTTTAAAAAAGATCACAGGATTTTCCTGGCTTACAGTAAATATGAAATTATAGCTTGATTTTTTTCATATGACATTACAAGTGGCTATTAATTTACAGGACTTATCTTGAAAATTTATAAATATCCTCAATGCCAGTTAAAGGCAATGGTATTGATGTAAAAGATGGTTAGTACCAAAAGGCATGGAGCTCCTGCTGTTGATATTTTAGAGTTACATTGTTTTCAAGCTTGTATTATGACCAAGAATTGCTCTTGAAGTGACATGCCTGAATTATCTCCTGTCTTATCTCTTTCTTTTCCACAGCAATCTTATTTAACCGTGACTTATGTTTTGAAGCCATATCCCTCAAGCATAGATAAAGGACAAACGGTCTGAAGAACCATATAAATAATAAATCCTACTTTTAAATGCCAACTCTAAACAAACATCTTAAAGACCATTTTGTTTGATTTTAAATTATATGGAATAATAGAATTTTGTAGAAAACCAGCCTCTATGACATTTTTTTATATTTCATATTAACATCAAACAAGCACATTTCCAGGAGCGAAGCTGAACTTTCTATTCTCCCACTTGGTTTCTTCTGGGTATTCAAAACAGCTGTTGCTTCTCCTAAAACCAGTGGCCTCTCTGAGTCTTAAAAATTCTCCCCTCCCCACACCACCCCCACTTTTTATGCTAAACGAGTTATTGGTTTTTAAACTTAATAACCAAAATTACTCCTTCTAGGTCAGTTTTCTGAAATGATTGTCTTAGTTTCTTTTTTTTCTTGAGCCTCTTGACTCACATTGCATCCTGCATTATACCATCCCCTGATTGATTTATGAATGCTTCTCTTCAGAGCAAAAACCTAATTTGCCTTTTTTATGCACAAAATTTTTATACCCTGGTGTTAGATTTGAAAATTCTCTCATCCATACTGATCTAATAAGTATTTCTGTCTTGTGAGAGCGAAGGATGCTTGCAGTAAATTCTGTTCTGACAAGGGAATCCCCTGGAGGGTCCATAAAATTCCAATAGTTGCATTCTCTTTTTATTTAAAGTAAGGCAAAAATGTTAGCAATAAAACCAGGAAAGAGGAGCATTCTATACATCATGTGGGGACTCATCTTGATGAAACCCGAAGTCAGGGAATAGAGCTCTGTCTTAAATGGAATAATCCTGTCCTCAAACATTTGGTGTATCACAGATATTTACTTCTCTGCTGTGCGGTCAGCCCACACACCTTCATTTTGATCTTCAAACTGTTGTAGTCTGGGGTTTCCCCCCCCCCCCCTTACTTCATGATCAGGAGAGACCGCATTGCTGTTTCAGTCCTAAGGTGCATTCCCAGCTGCTAAGCTTGGCTTGCAGATGTCCTCAGAGACTCTGAGGCCTCCCCTCCCACTGAACCTCTTGTGTATTTTTCTCTGGACTCATGACACCCCACCTACAGCTTGAATGTTTGTACAACATCCTTCTCACATTTACCACATTCCTTTCTGTTAGCTTTATTTGTTTCTCTTCTTTATCAATATTATTATTTTTCCTTTTCTCACAAAATTTTGGGAGAAACCCAGGAGTCCACTCCCACATGTCTTTGTTCCAGTCCACTCCCAGGTGTCTTTGTTCCCTGCTTGCCTTCTGCCCATGAGGCCCGTTCCTACTCAGCCAGCATCCCTACTTCTGGCAGAGCCTTTTGAGAATTAGATTCCCTCTTGTAGGAGCAGACACACTGTTGGAACCAGATGCATCTGAGGATTCCTCTTTATTTGTTGTAGAGAATCATGGCTATCACCTCCTGCCAGCTGAATATCCCCCAGGCTGAAGAAGGACTGCTTGGAGAAGAGTGGTGAATGCTTGTTTTCCTCTGGGGCAGGATACACTTGTGGTTTTAATCTCCCTAGTGGTTCCCTCAGGGATGAGAAGGGGAGGGACAGGACCATCCTCTGCACACTCCTATCCCCTGGGTGGCTGATGACTGGCAACTGGATTATTTTTACCTTGAGTTGGATTATCTTCATCTTGAGTAACTTCACTGAATATAGTAGCAGAGCACCAGAGTTATTCTGCTGGCAGGTTGTGCTTGTTAGTTGAGGTGTCAAAACGCTTAAAGCAGCTTTCCAGGACAAGAGAAGCTATGGGCTGGCACAGAGGATAGACTCAAGGGAACCACAGAGGACAGACTGAAGGGAACCAAGGCCCTTTGCTTGGGGCTGAAATACAGATCTTAGGGAAGTTACCTTTCACTCCTTCACTTACGCAAGGAGAAGAAGCTGGGCCTTTTTTCTTTCTGTTTAGCATTAGTTATGTGGTTTCAACTGTCTAATGAGGTCTTCTCAAGTGTGTGCTTCCTGGTACCATCTGATATCATCCTTGGAGACAGGTCACTAATGGAGACAGATCCTTGTGCCATATAAACCCATGTAGGTTTCCTGCCTTCAGCAGCACAGTGGCCAAGTGCACAAAATCACTAGGAAATGCAAGTCAGTTACCATGAACTCACTGCAAATTGCCTTTCCTATCTCAAAGTGATTATAAGTTTGAGGACTGGATTAGAGAGTGTAAGAGTGCTTTTGCTCTAACTCCCTTAGGGAACAAAAGAATTGAAATGGGTAATGAAGTATTCAGTGAGTTTGTTGTTTGCCCCCTCCTGCCAGTTGTTTATTTCACTGAGAGCCAGCATGTATACTAAGCCTCCCTGATATCTTTTTACTTTTTTTTGTGGGGCTGCATGTCTGAGACAGAGAGTGGCAGGTTCTTTAACCTGGTCTGTTGTTGGGGAATTTGTGGTATTTCAGGTCTGCATCTGTAAATGGGACACAGGAGGCTATAAAGGTTCATGTTATGTAACTGTTAGTCATCAATTTCTTTTTTATCATATCTAAAATTATCTTTTTTTTTCTCAGATATTAGTATATATTCTTGTCTCTGTGACTCACTTGGTCTACTCAGATTAAGATAATGAGATAAAAGAAATATGTGTCATTTTGTTCACAATTATGAAACTACTCTAGTCACTGCAAAACACATCTCAATTGTCATAAGGTCCTTGAGGAATTATAGCATTGAGGTGTGAAAAAAAAAAAAAGGTGAAAACAAGCCATCATCATGCTAAGACTTCTGTGGCTGAGCAGAAACACGTGTATTTTTTCTGCTTCGGGTAGCTGAAAATCATTGCATTTACTGACAGCATAGTGCTCACCATCTTTATTAGCTAACTTATGAAGAACTGAGTACGCAGGGAAATTCTTTTATGGTTTGTACTTGACTGGGAGCTGTCAGAGCCTTTTATTTCTGCCTTCCAATCCTGTCAAGTGGGAATAAATTTAAAGAGCTGAACTGGCTCTTTTGCTCCAGAGTACCACCACCCTGGGACACAGTGCTTTGGGCACTGCTACACTGGGCAGTAACTTGATGAAGCAAGGTAGCAGCAGGTTTTCACAGGCAGCTGAAGCCTTTCCAGAGCTGAGAAGGAGAAAGGTGTTTGATGTGACTGACAGGTGAGAATTTTCATTTGGGTATAGGGTATAGGAGGACTCCATTTCAGCCTTTTCCTGAGGAGATTTTAATGCTCAGCTCTGTGTTCACTGCTGTATGACTACACTAATCAAGCACTGGATTTGGAACATTTGGTCACTGGCTCTCCTTTCAGCCTCTGTTAAAGGCTTTCCCTAAGGTCCTTGGGACAATCTGGCTTCTTGAACAGACATATGCAAATAATTTGTTGTGATTCTATACACAGCTCCAGAAATTGTCCTGCTGGTCTGTAGCAGACACAAAACCACTGTCTGCTCTAGTTCCTTTATCAGTAGAAGGGCTTATATGAGTTGCTAAAATAAACTGTAAAATGTAATAAAATTTACCAATTAAATGAAAATCCAGTTTTGGTGATGAATGTACTTGATGACTGATTAAGGCCTCCCTCTACCTCTAGCATTTTATCACAGGCTTCAAAATGTAGTTACATCTCTTATTTGCTGTAAACCTAGAAAGTTATATATGCTTAGCAATCTCATTAATTGCTACTGAACTTCAAGCATCTAAATGTAGTATTTGAGTCAGAAGGCTGATCTCCCCAGGCTCCTCACATAGTCAACAGAGAGAGAAAATATCCTCCAACAGGCAATTTGTGTGTGCAAGGCATGTTCCTTCTGCAAATTTTCCTCTAGAGGAATTTCTTCCCTTTGCTGTTTAGTGGGGTCCTGTGGCTGCCAGTCACCACAGCAGATCGCTTTGTAGGCAGCTTGGAGGCAGGCTGGAAACAAACCTTTGCCAAGGGCTGGGGTAGTAGCAAAGGGCAGCTTTGAGCATGTGTCAGGACTGAAGAGCTCCCCTTTTCTCAGGGAATTAGGCAGACAAGGAGCTCAGAATTTCAGCACACCAAAAAAAATGTTCTGGACTTCAAGAAAACATGTTCTCTGCAGAAATTCCAGTTTCTGGGGTTAGTTTCAGCCAGTTTCTGGGCTGGTTAGAGAAATTTTATAGCTCAGTTGGTTAGGGCTTGGTGCTAATATCACCAAGTTTGTGGGTCCAATCCCCATATGGGCCACTCATTTAAGAGTTGGACTCAAAGATCCCTGTGAGTCCCTTCCAACTCAGAGTGTTCTGTGACATTCTGTGATATTTATTTGTAGCACCAGTGTGAGTGCAGATGAAACAGCACAGGCACAACTGCTCACTGTTCAGGGAAGGTAAAACATAACCATGTGTCCATAACAGATTGATCTTGCTCCTTTCCTCCTAAAAATGTGTGTCTTCTTCTAGGTGTCTGGGCCAATAGGAGAACTTTTTGGAGGTGTGATTGTGTCATGCTTGAGGAAGCTGCTGAGGCTGAACAGGTTTCAGAGGATGTGAAATGAGCAGGGAAGAGGTGACAAGGTGGAGCTGGTGTAGACTCAACCAAAACCCAGCCAAAAATGGCGAGTAAGAAACCAGGATACAAATGTGATCAGAGAATTTCTTAGTACCAATGGGGACTGATTAGAGTTTGCTGTCAGATGCACTTAACTGGCTGCAGCCAAGTGTAGGAGAAGACCACCCACCTGTGAGGGTACAGACAGCAGGGGGAAAGGTGGTATAAAATGTCTGGCCTATTTTCCCCAGGTACTACAATTTTCTTTTCTTTTTTTTTTTTAATTTTGAAAAACTATTTTTCTCAGTTTTGTTACTTTTTTTTTTAATAGAAAAAATTTGGGCATTGTGTTTTTTTTTGTTTGGTTTTTTTTTTTTTTTTTTTTTTTGATTACATGCTATGAGATAAAGTGTGGAAACCCGTTGTGGGAGGGAGTGAATATCAGAGATGTGTTCATCAGGCACCATACTGCTTCGGAAAAGATTAGTCTGCTGAGTACAATATCTCTAAAAAATTGTTAGTGCTTTATAATATTCCTGACTCTTCAAAATTTGATTATATTTTGTCATTGGGGTGACTTTAATTTGCAAGTTTTCATTCTCTATTCTAGCTCCAGCCTGTTTGGACAGATGGTCAGTACCTGCAAATGAAAAGTAGAGTTAACACAAGGATGAGTGTCACCTCCTATCTGCATTTCATAGTGGAAATGGCTTTCTCGAGTCTCAGGTGAAAAATAAGATCCTCATAAATAGGAATTGAAAGAAGTAGGACAAAAAGCAAAAAGAAACAAATGTGATACAGATTTATTCACTAGCTTATACTTAAATTATTCTTATGCTCATAGGTGGACCAGAAGGGAATCTTTAACTCTGATGTGTTCATGACTCATTTAGAAACAGAATTTGAAGTGCAGAAGAAAGAATTTAATCTTCCATCCCCCCATCCTCTAGAAAAAGGGACATATTATTTTGTAAAGGTTTTTCTAGTATCTTTTTTCATCTCAAACACTAGATTAGTAGGTGCTGTGTGAGTTGGTACAGGCAGACACCTGGGACAACCACAAACTTGTGTCTAGAACATGGAGTAAATTTATTTTCATTACCACGTGAAGCAGAGGACCCCCCCAAGGCAACACATGGACAGGAGTACTCAAGTCAAGACACAGACACCATCGAACCTGGTCCATGACTGGCCTGCTGTTCACACAGGCTTATCAAGAGTCACTCAAGTGATTTACAGTCCTCCTTGACACTCTTCCACTTCTAATCCATTCCTCCCAACACTTACTATTTTACAGCTAGAGAACTGAGATGCAGAGAGCTCATCCCCACTAAAATCATAGGCATTTAGGTAGAGCAGAGACAGCTTTGGAGCAATTTGCCTCTGAATTTGTAGGAATATGAAACAGAGCCAGGAACAGAGTGGGCTCCTTAGATTGTGTCAATAAAAAAACCCAGATAAAAGACTGGCAAGCAGTGGTTTAGTCACTTTCATAGTTTTTGGTGTGGTTCTAACCCATGAGAAAGTTGAGGGATAATCTGAGCCTGTGACTGTCCTGCAGAAAGAAGCATGGACATAGCCAGCATGTTGGACTATGAGTTCTTCTGTGCATATCAACGTGAGCCCTTTGATCCTTAGTCCTAAATTATGAAGAGCCTTTGAATGCTGAGCTGTTCTCTTTCCATTCAGCTCAGGTGGTAATAGGCCTTATTTGAAATTCTTGAGTGAGACAGGCATGTGCAACAAGAAATTAAGAAAATATATCGTTAAAACTTTTTCATTTTCCATGTCATGATGCACCACTTACCAAGGTTTTACTCATGTTTTCCTTTTATTGACTTCTCTATGTTTTCTTGTGTGATTTTTCCCCTTGGTGTAACTGTTCTGTGAGTGACCCTAGTTTGCCCCACAACTGTGAATGGCTGAAGTGGGCTCAATAGTGCCACAGATAGGCAAAGAGACAAAAATTGAAATTTCATAAAACTAACAAACTCCTATAGGAACTACAGAAAATAAAGGAAAAAAGAAGCTTAACATTAATAATAAGCACAATGTGCTCCCTCTATCATCATCAAGTATGTCATGGTTTTGTACTCTTCTACACAGGTACAGCTGGAGCATGAAGTCAGTGCAAATGCAATGCCTCAAATCTTGCTAGAACTTGTAGCAAATCTGTCACAGATGTTGGAAATATGTGGAATCTGGACTGTCACACAAGAAAAGGTGTATAGTGAGTAGGGTTAGAATAGGAGACCTGGGCTGAAGTAATGAAACTATTGCAAACCAAAAATGGGAACTTAGCAGCTGAAAGAGTGGAAAGGAAAAAAAATGTAAATCTCCCTGTAATAGAATGGCTATGGAATTAATAAAAATAAATTGTGAAAAAGGTAAATTGGAGTTTGGGATATGTGAACAGAGGATTTCAGGTAGAAAGTGCCCAAGGTCCTGAGCAGCTTGCATGGGGGATACAGTTAAAATAGTTGCCATCAAGAAAAGAGCTTTGAAGCCAAAAGTCTTACAAAGAGAGCAACTCTAAGTTCCACAGAAAGGAAGGAGACATTCATGTCTCCTCACACAACAGATTTTGACTTAATCACTTGAGCATAACCAGGATTAAGAGAAGATATATTTCTCTCAACAAGTACTGCAAGAGTAAAAGCATCTCCTAATGAGTTTAGATGTTTCAGTTAAAGGCCAGTCTTGGCACAGGAACAAATGGGTATAACCTAATTTTCTTTGAATTTGGTTTTTGGTTTACTTAGAACAAGGTTTAAGGTTTTACAGCTGTCTTGTAGTAAAGTGAATGAGAATAAGATACTCTGTTGAGGACATACTTTGTTTGATTCATGCAAGTTCTATGACTATATGTGAAAGATTATACCTTGTGGCGCCTGTCATATACCAGGGATAGATGATCCAGGAAAGCCACTTTAATATTTCACTGAACATTTATAAACCTGTATTGTGCACACCATTGCAGGAAACTCCACTCTGCTGCCCTTCTCTGCTGAAGACAGTGGAATGTGTTAATGGAATAATTTGCTACTCTGAATCCTACTTTAAAATCTCATTTCCTGGCAAAGTATTGTAACACTAAGGTACTGATAAAAATGTAAACATAATTTGAGCCTCTAAATCCCTATTTTGCAGAGGTGCCAGGCCCAGTCTTGAAGGTGTGTGTCCAGCTGATGGTTTGTGTTTCTGTGATGTTTTCTCTCAGGTGTGAGGGCATCCCAGTGCTGGTGGGTGGGAAGTCAGAGCCTTTCCTCCCAATGCACAATGTTCAGGTGCCTGACTTGGCTGTACAACCTCTAACTCTTAAATTGAACACCTGATTTCCGAGTTCAATACTTGACTTCTAAACATGGCATTGTGGAATCTCCCATCACCCGTGGGTCCTTATTTCACATCTACCTTTTTTTGTAGAAGTCCATTCACTGTGCTTTTTTTGGGGATCAAAATACTGCCCTGTGAGAATAAGAAACCTACCTGGATAGGAAGGCTTGTGTTTCAATAACAAGAAATCTAATTCTGGCCTTTGAAGTACAATTCACTTTGACAGGAACGCAGATTTATATGTGAGGATATGTGAAAATGTTAGAAACTTAGTGAATTACTCCAAGTGATATCCACATTTTATGGAGAAGTTGTGAGTTGTCAGGTTAAACGCCTCTGATAGACTATTGTGCCTGTGGCAGGGAGAATTTTTTTCCCCAGTTTTTCAGTCTATGCATCTCTAATGTCAGCTACAAGGTATAAGGTGATGTTGAGCCACAGGCTTCCTAAGTGGAAAATACATATCCATTGAGAAGATGGCCCTTGGCAACTCCTTTTCTCAGTTTAGCTTCCAAACCACTTACAGGATTTTTCTTGTAAACACTTCTTCTCCTAAATAATGTACTCTGGGACAGTGATTGATTGTTCTGGCAAAGTTATGTTCATTGATTTCAGTGGAAATGGCTTTTCCAGTCAGTTACTGCTAAAACAACAAAATCATAGCTGTAATCATGGTATTTTTCAGCAGTTTTGTAGATGGTTTACACATATCTTAATACCTACCTATCCCTGTGTTCTTCATCCTCTTTGTTGAATCTGCTGCTGGGTTGGTAAGGGCATGGAAAAGATTGGTCAGAAGAGCAAAGATGACAGCCATTTTTTAAAGCATTGCTTGTTGTACCTGTTTTTTTCTCCTGTTGTGCTGGTTGATAACAATTTTGTCAGCATATTTAGTGAGTGTGTCCTGGTTTTGGCCAGGACAGGGCTAGATTTTTACAGTAACGGGGAAGGGGACATGGCCAGACCCTGCTGTTATTCACTACCATCTCATCACCTGCCTGGGTTGTGAGTAAAGGAGTCTTCTCTGGAGAAATCATGGGAGGCTGGGAGGTGAAGGCTATTGTTTTATTTCCATATAAGTAGTGTCTTTGTCTTACACCTTTTGTTGTTAGTATTGCTGCTATTACTGTTCCTTTTTTTTATCTCATTGCTGTTTCCAGCAAATTGTTCTTATCTCAACTGTGATTTTCACCCTTGTGCCTCCAAATCTCAACCCCATCCCTGAAGTGGGAAAGGGGGAGGAAAGGAGGAGGGAGTGAGCAAGTGACATCTGGTTGCTGAGAGTCTTGGCAGGGGCACTGAGTTGGGGAGTGCTATTCCTGAACCATGACAGAGCTTTAGAAAAAAAGACAATACTCTGCATTAGTATTGACAGTAAATTCCACAAAGCTGAAAAGGGTATAATAAAATGCAGTAAGGAATAGGATGCTTTAAAAAAATTTCTGTGTTTTAGTATTAGCTTCACTATGCTTCTGCTTTAAGATAGCTGCAATATTAATCTAGCAGAGTTTCTAAATTTTTAATATGACATTTGTGGTACTTGGTAGGTTGAACACCAAGATCGGAGCATGATTTGCTTTAACCTTTTTTAGCGTGACCTGAGCCATTCTGACATTCATATAAAAGCCATACACTATGTCTTTGGGAAAGGATGTCCTTTGATTGTTGCAAAAAACAAGTATTTCAAGACCTGCTTTTGAACAGACCCTCTGGAAGAGAGGATGGGAAAGCCAAGGCAGAATTTCATGGACTACCTTACTTGTGATGTCATAAGGACAATGACCTAACAATACCTTGGTCTTTTATACTGATGATGACGGCTGCTCCAATAAAGCAATGGTGTAAATGTGATGTTGCTGTCATGGCATAGCAAACCTCTCACTGCAGGCTTTTCTTGCCAATAATTGTGCATTGAGTGTCATCGAAACAGGGGCATCCTGGAGAAAAAACCTCATGTGTGTAATTGTGTGTATCTTGCATGTGTCTAGGGACTTTCTAAGAGAAGGTTATGGTCCCCATGATTAGAGCCAGAAAGTTCCTCTGAACAGCACAGACCCACCTGGCTCTCAGTGTGTAATACAGTCTGATTTGGGCTGTTAGGTCTTCCTTGGCAAAACAAACTAAAAAAAAAGATGACCAGAAGGAGCATCTCTTCAGCATTTCCGGGTGCCAGACAACTGTTCAGGAGTGCAGCAAAGCTGTGGCAAGAAAAAGTTGCCCACACACTATTTGTTTTCCTGCATGAGATTGTGAGACTCATGAACGATCAGAAGTGGGGAAAAGGATGACAACTCAGACAAGTAATTTGTACTCACAACAGGACCAAAGGATAGACTCACAGCTCCTGCTCTGGACAGTCAGGAGCAGGTGCAGGGTCTGCTCCAGGGACCACCCTGTGTGCCACCAGCATCCTACAGACTGTGAATGGGACATACCACACTCTCCAGGCCAAGGCTGCATTTGATCAACTTCTGCTTTGGGTGCTGAGAGACTAGCAATTATCACCATTCTCTTGAACTTGAGTATAACCTTGATGCTGGCTTTTCACTGCTCCTCTAAGGTCTCCCTCTGATGTACATGCTTAGGAGTGATTTACTGCATCTGGGCAGATGCTGAACTCCCTGTATATCCCTGGCCTCTCTGAATCCTTGGGTGGTAGCTATCCTGTGACTTAAGAAGGTGGCTGAGGAGAGTAGTGAGGAGAAATGGCCATGAGGCAAGAGAACTTAGTTTAAAAAAAGTGTCTTGTATCCCAGTAGTAAAAGATTATTCTTTTGAAGATTTTCACTGAGATAGTAATGGGAAGGAGCCAGAAAAAAATGCTTGGAGAAGGTTCAGAGATTAAATGGAAAATGAAAGGCTTGTGTAAAGGATAAAGTTGCTGTCTGCTCATTTTTTTGTTTTGTTTTGAGGATGCTTTTCTGGATTACATTAGAAACTAAAAAATAAATGTCTGGTCTTAACTGCACAGATAAGTTAGGTATCCCCATCAATAAGCATACTGACATTAATAGGCTCACATTTTCTTTATCTGGTCAAGATGTTCTTCACAAGGAGTGTGAAATAATGAGATAAATGAGGAATGACTGTGTTTAATAAAAGCTTCAATTTCAAAGGACAAAAAAATGTTACCTAGTCAGTTTTTCTCCAAAATTAGCAAGATGTTTCCTTTAAGCTTCTCTTTTGCAAACAAAGATTAATCAACCGAGGTAGTAGATAATATTTGTTGCCATTGCTCAGATTAATACAATGTCTGTATGCTGGTAGGGTAATAAAGGAGGGCTAATTAAGGAGTATAGACCTGTTTCCAAGGTCTTAATGTTGAAAGAAGAGTCATAGTCTGGGATAATAATAGAGGATGTTTAATATTTGTCTCAGACAATACTTAATCACAAAACAATACATCTTCAGATATTTTGTTATAGAGATAATTGCTAATATTTATCTTCAAAGAAACAAATTGCATAGGATAAAGAAAAAACAGCTAGACTTTTATGCAGAAGTACCAAGTGTATGACATTGGGGTTGCTAATGGAGTTGGGAAGTGACTGCTGCTGCAGGAAGATGCTGCTCTGCGGATCAGGTGTCAGACTGCTCTTCCAAGCCATGATAATCTCCATGTAGGTAGTGAGGCTATTTTTCTATCTTTGAAAGTCTGATTAGTCCAGAATAGCTATAGTTTACTTATGCGTTGACATTGCCTGGTTTTATAAGAATATATTGAAAGATGTAAGAGAATGCAAAAAAAGGTGTTATGTCTGTAATTTCACAAGATAAAATATGTGATGCTATAAAGTGAGAACAGGTAGCTGTTGCCAGTTTTTCTTGCCATGCACAGCCAGTCCAGCTACCCTAAGTTCTCTCCTCTTGGAGTTTTAAAAGATTATATGCAAAAAGGTGACTATAAAATGGTATCTATAACAGCCCAGGGAAAGCTGTTCCAATAAGCTATTTTTTTTCTAATATAAGAATACTTATCCTAATTCTAATCCAAAATAGTTTACTTTCCATTTTACCCTCTGAAGCATAATTTTTCTGTTATATTGAAGAGTCAATGTCTTATTCCCACATACTTAAGAAGAAGAAAATATGGTACGGGAAATTATTCCTGGACTAGCAAATTGACATCTCCATGATTTTTGGGAACTGTATCATAGATGGATATTCCACAGAGCACATAAAACATCTGTTACATCTGTTACTGTAAAGAGGAAGATAGCAAGAAAGATGAAGACCAGTGATCCTCCCTCAATAGCATTTATGTAAAACAAATAAATAGAGTCTTCAAGATGAGCTAGATCCTGTGCTTCAGAAGAAATCCTAGAAAAACAACCTGCCAGACTTATTCAAGTAAAATTTAAATCCTGACAGATCTGATAGAGCGTTTAACCTTAGGACAAGGTCTGCTGAGATACAAATTCCTTATTCCTAGTTGTGATCCACCTCAGCATAACTAATTATGTTCCTTCTTCTGTTACCTCAGAAGGCAACACTTCTCTTCCATTCCTGAAAATAATCTGTGTGTTGAGACAAAAATAAATCCATTATGTAAATATGGCAAACCCAGATGCAATCAGTAGACAGTAACAAAACTTCTTCCATCCCCTTTAGAAATTCCAGTAATTTAAAAATGCAAACTTTCCCAGCCTCTGATTAAGAAAGTATTCTCTCTGGTATTTTTATCTCTAAGTTAACCAGGGTGACATCCTGAATTACTATCTTTGAGATTGCTCTCAAACTCCTGTGATTCTTGAAGACCAGCTTCCCAAATGATCCAGGTATTTCCCTTTCACCACCTTCCTGTGTGATTTATAACTTGCTTATTTTCAGTTTAGTTTCAACATTTGGATTTTTTGTCTCTGTATCAAAAAACAATCTTGCAGGGCCCTGAAAAAATATCTTTAATAAAAGCTGAAGGTCATTCTTTATATGCAGACACTCTTTTAACAGGAACGTTACTATGAATGTCATGTTTTTGTTTAAAAATCTTGCTCTGTTGTTACTAGTAAGCCTTTCCAAGGAAAATAAAAAAGAGATCTCTAGGGTTTTCTGGTTTTATTTGTCTTCATGTTTTGGAAGTGCTCTGGATGCAGTGGATTTCCCATATTCTTATGCAGTCCATTAAGTTCTGTAAATGCTTCAGCACATTCCTAACTTCACCCATGGGAAGTGGCTGCACGGCAGTAAAGGCAACAATTCACATAAACAGAATGCTGTGCAGGATTTTAATGGGTTGTTTTCCAAGGCACACATTGCAATGGACTAGGGAATGTTTAAAATAAAAAAGTGCAATTATGCATCACAAAGACAATCGTACTTTGATTGATGTCATTTTTTCAAATGACGTAGTGTGATGTCATTTGAATAAAATTAAGCGTCATTTTTGAGTGAAAATTGCAAAGGTGTTAAAGTGTCCCATCTTTCAATAGTCTATTTAGTTTTTGATTGTTAACTATTCCTGGACTTTTTCAGGTTTCTATGGCTATCCTATAGCTGCAGATAAAGCAGGCTCATGCTAGCCCCAAAGCCAATCAGCATGACAAAGCTGTCTTGCATATCCTAAGAGAGGGTGATTGCATCTGAGCTGCGTGCTGGAAGAGTTGCCTGGTCATGGTACCCCAATAACCATGCCTTGGTTTTCCCTGTGAGACTCTTAGTTGACTTAGATGAAAACCATGCTATGGACCTGCTAATTCAGCATGCCCAGACCTGCATGTCATGTTTAGGCCTTTAATATAGATATAACTTGTGATTCTCTATGTTTACTTCAGCAGACATACCTCCTCCTGTCTTGTTATACTAATCAGCAACTAGATTTTAAGTTCTTAGCCTGCTAATTGAAAACGACAAGGATTTGTTTTGAGAGAAACATTCTTGAATCTATGACAAGACATTGCTGCCAAGGGTAAAAAAGTGATTACAAATATATACTTGTTTCTTAGCAACCATTGAGAGCTCCCCTTTCTAATTAGTACTGTACAGTTCTGTGAAAGCCTTGTTAGTTCAAAGTACTGAAAGGTCAATTAATCTCAGTTAAAAATTGATGGTATGAATGGTTTTTTTGGTGAAATTTTGGCTATGTCTGTGTTTAATCTTAAGGCAAGCAAGCAAGCTGTTTTGTTTTACCACTTATTTTTATAAAGAGCTAGAAAATACTCAAACACAGGACATGCATGTGTTGTTCATCTGTGAACAAGAGAGACAAGTTTTCCTTCACTCAGTGCCTCAGTTCCCAGTAGCATGAAGGGGAACTCGCTTACCCATGAAAAGCATGATGGAGTTCTTCTGGCTTTACCTGCACTAACCAACCCTAAAAGCAGAAGCAAGAGAGAGTATAGGGTTCCCCAAATCTTCCCAGTTTACTGAAGTGTGAAGACATTTCATTGTCATTACTGAAGTGACCTTCCTGTGTATAGACAGAGTGCCCAAGACAAAGCCAAAGCTATGGAAATTGGGTCAGTGGCTGCTGCATATCTAGAAAGATATGACTGAAGTACAGCAGTCCCATTAGTGTTGGGACACGTTTATGTTGCTATCATAAGACACCATCTCTAGGGTAACAGCAGTTGGTGCTGGTAGATAGTTCTAAGTGTCCTGCTCTGGTGTTAATATGAAAAATTCCATTTTGGAGAGGAGAAGAGGTTGTGAAGAGACATCGGGTAGGTGTTGATTGTTCAAAAACCAGGGGTTTTAACCTGGCAGTTGTGGATTGGGTGAGGTGCTGTTCAGACATGAGATAAATATTGTATGAGGCTGCAGAATGGGACTGCAGCACTCGAGGGCAGAAAAACCCACTGTTCTTCTGTGATCTGGCAAAGACTACATTATTCAGAGCTCCTTGTGTTTTAGAACTGTTGCAAAGATGTAAGGATAAGGACACAGGGTAAACACAGATGTGAGACTAAGACACGTTAGGTGTTTACAACCTGATCTGAGGTGTTTCCACTCACTCTATTATATGGTGAGAATTGATTACCAAAGAGGAGGAAAGAACTTTCTTCCTGCTGCTTTCAGTCAAAGTCAAATCCTGAATTGCTTGAAAAATCTCATTTCCCTGCAGAAAATTACTGTAGTCTGAGTTATGACAGTGAGCAGTCTTCAACAGCACTGGGTGCAGTGTTGTGGTTCTTCTTCCATCCTGCTCCATCAGATGTTTTCCCTTCCTGGGAGTAAGGATAAGAGTAAACCCCTACTCCAGAGTGCACTCCATGATGCAGTAGCTCTTTGGGGATGGCTGTTGTAGAACGTCTAGCAGAATCACAGAATTGTTGATGCAGTACTTCTTCAGATTGTCTAGTCCAAACCCTCTGCTCAGAGGAGGGTCATATAGAGCTGTGTCTTGACAGGTTCTGAGCATCTCCAAGGATGGAGACTCTTTGGCCAGGGCTTGTTTTCACCAGGGCTTGTCCATTCTGACAGAATAAAAACTGGCCCATGACCCATCCCTTGGCAGGAATCCATACATTCCCCTGATCTCCTACATCAGAGAGCCTTCTTCCAGGCACAAAAAAAAAGGTCAAGAAAATAATCAAACTCTGGGATAATGGCTGAAGTTCTTGTGGTGTGCTCAGGGCTGCTCAAGGCACAGGACGCCTTGCTGGGCTACACTGACTGTGCTGAGCTGAGGTAAATATGCACATTGCCAGCACATCAGTGTATTCTCAGAAGCACAGAGCTGTTCTGTGCACCTGAAAACAAATGCTAGAAGGCAATAGAATTTGGTTTGTTGTAGCTAGGAGGCAGATTGGTACTGAAATAGATACATAGGAGAAAAATGCTTATTTCCAGTAAAATACAGGGATGTGTATACATATAGAATATTTTGTATATTTATATATGATTATTTATATAAGAAAAACCTGCTTATGCCTGAAGTTGTGTAGGACTCTGTTTATCAGCCATTACTTGGGTGACCTGGAGGAGTTCTGCTTGTATCAAGGTGGAAATATTGGATCCATGGCTCGTAAAATCAATAAGGGTGACAAATGTGGTAATTTTTTGTCAGCTATGGGAAAATGAAAATGAGAATGTCAGTGACTGTCTGGCTCAGAGAGCAAGGTGATAAACGACTCCTCTCAAACATTGCAGATAAACTGATTTTCATCTCTGGTAAATCAAATACTATAGAAATATTTAAATTTCAGGCAACTTACTGTGTGATATTTTATCTAAATCTTCCTGAAGTGTCTCACAGAATTGAAACCTAAATTGTGCTAATAAGATCCTGAAGAACTGATGAATTTTTTTTTCATTAGGGATACATATCTTCTTTTTTTTTATCCAGCTTGAATACTAGCAATTTATGCTCTGAGTTTAAACTCTATTTCCACAGTATCCTCTCATTATGTATATTTATACCAGTTTGATTACAATCATGGCATATCTATATATACCTTTTTATTGCTGTTGCTAAATAAACCTTCAGAACAGCTAAAATTAAGTTAAGCACAAGGTACCGATACTTCTTAGTCCTGCAGAAGCATAAAGATAGCATGAAGAAACTCTAAATATGTAGTACTGCAAAGACACAGGAGCAAAAGGAAAACCAGAGTAACTTGATATCATGGTGGCCATTAAGGGCAAGAATATAATATTAATGGATTGTGCATACAGTATTCTACAATTTCTGTTGTGATGAGTTCTTTTTTTTTTTTCTTCACACATTTACCATAATGGACAATAATTTGGAACTTAACAGTATTGAACTCCTACAACCAGCAAAGCAGTGGGAAGAATTAAATAAGCTATAAAAGAATGCTGAGTCCTGGGAAGTTGTGGAGGACAGAAACTCAAAGAAACCGAGAAAACCCCAAAAGGAACTGTGTATTAAAGCCAGCAGTGAAAAGAAAAATAAATACACCTGATATCAAAAAAGCCCAAGCCCCTTTTTCTCTGTAGTGTTATATGAACACTCTGAAAAAGTTGTGCTTCTTTCTGGATATCTGTTTTCTTTCTCCCTCCATCATAGTCAAGTTCAAGGAGATTAACTGAACTAGTGATTTAGTTAGGCAAAATTCCTGTTATAAGTTACTTGCAACTAAAGGTATTAATCCTACACTAAAAAAAAATAAATATGATTGTAAATTTATCTGTGAGTCCATGCAATATGATATAGAAACCCTGTTTTTATATCATTGCAGCAATTAGCAAACACCTTACTCTGCCACACAGAAAGACCTGTTCTGCCATACTGAAAAGAAATACTGTAAGCAGCCAAAATGGTTAGGAATTAGGGACTAGCAGCCAACTGTTAGGAATTAGTAAGGAAAGAACAGAATGGATAGCTATGGATGTTATCTCTCTACTTGGGCCATGGTGAGTTGAAATTTTAGAAATTCTATTTCCTCCACCTTAAAAGGCTGTAGCAGAACTGAAAAATGCTTAGAAAAAGGTTACATATATTTAAAGTAAAAAACTTTCTTCCATATTTTGAACAGATAAATAGGCAGGAGCACCTTAAACATGTAGATAAGAGAGGGAATTGATGGAGGTTTGTATAATTATCAATGACATTGAAAAGAATTTCATTATCACCACATCTAGAACAAAATTGTCTTTTATAAGCCTATAGCTGTGAGTGTACATGTAGAACAGATGCTGTTTTAGTATAGGTTAATGGCTATAGTTTCTGATGGTCCTCAAAGCTCTCTGATGTGGGAAGCCAGAACTGAAGTGGGCTGTGTTTCCTGTTTTTTCTCATTCAGGTTTTTCTGCCCCATGCCCAAAACAAAAAGGGAGATAGTGTCTTCTTGATATTTTGGTTTTGGGATCAGGTCTTGTAGTGGTTTTGTGCAGGAATTTTAGTTCTATTGGATAGCCTTCCTGCCCACTGTATATCCTTAGTTCTCTTGCAGATTTTAGTACTTGCACATGTTTTTTTGTGCATCCCATTGTTGAAGCCATATCTCAAGTCACCATTTATGTCTTGCAGTTTTGGCTATTATTTAAATTTTAACTTGCCTTATAATACATTGCTATGTGACAATATGTGTTGTTGAGGATGGTGATGGCATTTTAGTGTGCTTAGGTATAGGTTTAAGGCAAGCAAGCATTAACTATACCTGTGTACATCTGTCCTATGGATGCAAGATACCCCTGCTTCAGCTTCAGGTTAACGCAATAGCAAACTCATAACCAACAAGAACATGCAATTTTTCATAAAACTTGTGAACCTCCTTGTCATGAGTTTAGAGCTAAAACTGTCTAATTAAAAGAGTAGACTAATACACTGATCAGAATTTATCAAAGAGTATTGAACATAGAGACATGACTTCTGGGATTTATTGAGAGAAAGACATCTTAAAATACATGACACATCTGCCTGGAGTTGAAAGATTTGCCACAGGATCTGTGGAAGACCAGTGACCTCCTGAAGGAACAGCTGGCTGCCAAGAAGGACATACACAGGGATCTGAAGTAGCAGCAGGCACTCATGTTTAGGAACCTGAATACCATCCCAATGTCTCAAAAAATCTCAAAAATTGTTGGACGCCATGTACCTGTCAGTGTCAGAGAGATGAACCTTGAGTCTAATTCAGGCTTCTCATTTTTGTGCAATGTCAGCCTTGACAGGGAGGGAACAAGCAAGATCTCTGGGGAATGGGCTGAGGTTAGTCTGAAGTGACATTAGCATTACAGCTGTGTATAGCCTCAATTAATGAAAAATCAGTGCTAGGGGAAATGTGGGGAAGAAGATGGCTTGTGGGAAAGGGAAAGATATATGTGATTAGAAACTGAAATATGTTTTGACTGATATTGACTTATTTATTTTTGACTTATGATTTATGACTGTCAGGTTGCAGACCTAGGGGATGCACTCTCAATCAGAAATAGGAAGGCCGAGACATTCAGCCACAGCTCAGCCTATAGTCCCAACCAGCAGGATGGCTGAGTTGACACAAAGTGTCCCTTGTCACTGCAATCTCAAAAAAAGGAACTGTGTAGTGTAGAAGGTGCTAGGCTTGTGGAGGGGGGAACAGTACAGGTAAAGAAAAATGGGCCCTGGATGGATCTTGCACCAGTTTAAATGTCAATTTCAAACCCCACCAGTAAATGGAATCAGGAACTTTTCCATTTTGCCTATGTACTTAGTGTTTGACTGTTTACAGGAAATGAATTAGGCATGAGTATGAAAACTTCTCTTGGGAGAAGTGATGCCCAGGCAAACAATGGCTCTGCCATTCCCTTTCGATCTCATCTGACTTTTGTTGATGTCAGTGGTATTACCTCTGTGACCACTGGAAGGACAAGGATTGTAATTTAATTACTATAATCCAAAATAATATTGAAGTATCATCACATAAATTATACTGTAATTGGAACACCTGGTCTTAAAATTAGATTCTTATCTGTGTGAGAACAAAGCAGCTAAAATATGATGCTGATACAATTGCAGAAGGTCTTATGTTCACACAATTAGCAATGATACATATCTTAAGGTCTGTGGCAAAGAGAACTAATGGCAAATCCTTATCCCATCTCAAGGAAGGACAGTGTTTCCAGAAAACAGAAGCTGGACACTATGATCTTGGAGATCTTTCCCAAATTTAACAGATCTTTGATTTTACGAGAAATGTTTCCAAAACATCTTTGTTTTCAAATTAATTTACACCACCCTTCAAGGAAAATTAGTGCAAACTTCTGGGAGATCTGTACTTGCTTTGACTACAAGCTTTGAGGTAAATTGGCTGGAAAGGAAACAAGTACTCATGGAACTTTTCAGCGAGGGAGACGGAAACAGAATGAAACTTACTCTGTGTATGATCTGACCTGTTCACTGACATATCTTGTGTTAGCAGATTAAAGCATCTGTTTGTCTGACCTGGCAGTGATATTCAACATTCACAATATGCCTTGAGGTCCAATCCAACTTTGCCTTGTCACTCTAAATGCGTAATTCTGATTCAGATTGCTGTTACTCAGTATTTTCAATAGACCCTGATCAGCAAGGCAGCCAAGAGATTTTATACAATGGCGGGGGTGGGATAGCTGGACAAGTGTCTGTAGAAGATAACACCTCTGGCTGCTCCATATGATGATATAGGAGTCTGGTGATGGAGGCTATCACACCAAAGACTGTGTGGTTCGCAAATTAACTTCTCTAATATTTCAGTGCCACAAAAGAAAGTTGTCTCTTGACCTTTAATGAAACCAGTCAGTAACCTAAAGCACACAGTTACTCAGGAGGCACAAAACTGTCTATTCCACTTGATTAGAATATGAAAAGAAATTTTTATTTACAGAGCAGTACATCTTGACTCTTTTAGCATTACTTTTTTTTTTTTTAGAGAAATTCAGACAAATTTCAGCTTCCTCTTTAAGATGCATGAAATCAAGCAAATCTAATTAGCTATTCACATCCTGAATCAGCTGATATTAGTGTGACTAAGTATTAAAAAATTAAACTGAAATTACAGCAATGAAGACAGAATTTAAGGAAGATGAGAATCAGATTCATTATTTGTTGTTGTCATATATGAGTTTCTTACTTTGGTGACAGAATAATCTCCAGATGATAAGCATAAAATTGTGACATAATGCAGTTACTCATACTTCATCTCTTTCTAGTCAATAGCTTTTTCCACAGGCTCTCAGGAATTAGAGATGCAAAAGAATATGTATACCAAACTGTGCACTCAGCAATGTGAGTTTCTCTCTTGTGGACTATTAATACCTTCTTTATCTATTGCAGTATGTTATTTCTTCTAATTTCATGGGCCTTGATGGACGAGAAATGAGACGGAGTTCTTCTCTGACCAATTCACCTATGTTCTATTGTGGTCTGACTTGGGACTATCAGGATAAACATGTTTCATGGTCTAATTGGGAAAATTCCACCCGGTATGGCCCTACATACAAATTTTGTAATTTATTACAAACCACATGAGTATTTTGTGATCCTGCTTCTCTCGTTACGTCATCCCTTAGTGACTCATTTCTATACACATCTATATGCAAAATGAGGTCATAAAATGCATATGTCTCCTCATCTCAGTATGGTATGTGGCCTAAGCGGATTGCATCCTGATACTGCAACTCCTCATGACCATCTCAAGTAGCTATGCCCATTTTACAGCCTCAATGGGGTGAGATAGAATAAAAATATTTGGAGCAGAAATTTTTGCAGAATACTTTTCCCACTGAGTAAAAGAATGTAGACAGTTTCCATGGCAGCATTTAGATTTTTAAGACACGTTTCTATAATCCCAGTGAAAAGGATATAGACTTGTACTGGAAGCCAAGACCTCATATGATCTTCAAAATAAGATAAGCATAACATAAGGTAAGCACTTCTTTTAAAGACCAGTGTTTTCTACTCTAAAAAATTTTAAAAAGTGTTTTCTGTCTCCTGATATGCTCTTTTTCTGAAATGACAGATGTTGAAAGATCCTTGTACCAGTGACTAAATTAATTCAAATGACTGTGAATGAGAAAATCAGGAGTGGCTGGGGACGCTAGGAATGTGTTTCCAAGGAAAAGGAGTAATTTCTTTAGAAAACTAGCAGTTTTGAGTGAAATAGTGAAAGGGAAGCCAAAACCTTCAGACTGAAGAGAAGGGTTTTTTTTGATCCTTCCTGAAAGCAAGTAGCAAAAGCATCATTGGCATAACAGAAATACTTCTTAGACAGCAGCTACAGGTTTTTGCTACAAGTTTCACCTTGGGTCAAGCCAGTGCTGATTGAACTTGCACCACAAAATAGGTGGATGCTGTCACATGGTCTTGTTCAAGGGAGAATCCAGCTGGTGTCATACAGCAAGAGCCTGTGTTCCCCTGGAGAATAAGGAATAGTTCAACAGCTGCAGTGACCTGAGGCTGGACTGAGTATAGAAGAAAGTAAATTGAAGAACCAAGAGAAGGGAAAGGAAGAAATCTGAAATTTTCAGGTCATATGCTCTTGTATGAGTGAAGCTAGAGACCAAGGGGCTGCCATGTCCTGAACGGGACAGAACTGCAATGCAAGAGGTCTGGAGTGCAGGTCTAGAGATCAACATTCCTGAGGAGGAGCTGTGGGCAGCTCACTGGCTTCCTCTGCCCTTCCTTGTACCCACAGATGGGGATTTTAGGAGGGCTGAAGTTGTTACTAAATGTTTTTTTACCAGTTTGCTAATTTCTACTATTTTTTTTTTCTTTTTAAAATTTAGGTCATGTTTAGGTCATTCTTGCTCTCCCTGGTTTTGAAAATTATTTGTCTAATATAATCTTCTTCAGTAAATCCTGATGTACTGCATGGTTTTGAAGGAAACTGGTTTATTCCCTGACCTGAGTTCTGACCTCATTTACACTGATCAGGTGTACCTGTTACCATTCTAAGAATACATGCTGAAATATGGTGCTTACATGAAAAATGTTGCATACAGAAATTAATGCTTTTCATCCATTTTTGTATTACAGTTCATACTCTGTTTCCAAAAGGATTACTTGGTCCAAGGTAAGCTTCAAGAATATTTGATATCCAGTAAAAATATAGTGTGTCTGGACCATAAAACCTGAATTCGTTTCTATTTTGTTTAAAGGGATGCATGAAGTCCTCATGGAAAAAAACTATGAGGGAGACTAACAATTTGTTAGACAGATTCACATAGGTGAGTTTGAATCTTAAACTTTTCCTGCATTTAAATTTAGGATTGGAAAGATGAACTCCTTCATTTAGCCTTCCAGAGTCTGTCAATTTACTCTGAGTTCTAGGTGTAAGTCATCTCTAATAGAAGCATCAAATTAGCTTCAACATAAATGCAAAATCTGGAAGGATTTTTAAAAATCTTGTTATTACAAACCAAAAAGGTGAAAACTGACTTAATTGAAAGGTTAAAGAAAATCGAAGTAAATTTGTATAAGTATTTTGCTTTAGGAATAAACATGGTGTGATTTTTCTCAGCAACCTTGTTTATCACACAAATATAAGTGGATTAAGCCACAGACTAATTGCACTTTATAGCCTATGAAAGGTTTCACTTGCCAAATTGTATCCTGTGTGTTTTTATGCATTTTTTAAACAAAAGTTCTCAAGACATATCATGACACCCCCCAAAGTGAATCTGTTACTATTAAACCATTATTGCACGTCATTTGGTTCTCCATGACTTACTTTTTAAATCAGCAGAGCAATAAAAAAGCTTTATGGAAGTTATTTGCCAAACTTATTGATAGTGGTGCCTCAACAGGGATTCTACAGTGTCTTTTAGTTTTCATTATGTGGGTAAGGGAGCAGTAAAATTGCATCTGGAAACTATTTAACTTCATATTTAAACAGAGGGACATAGGAAATGGAGGAGACACAGCAGTAAAGGAAGAAACCCAGAAGTAGTAAAGAGGAAAACCAGAAATCACTGCAATTATGCATATTTTGTCTTTCAAATGAGCTTTTCTTTAAAACAGCAAAAATTTTAGAATGTGTTAAATTTTGTAAAAATCAGTGAATTGATTCCTTCTGAATTATATGTCCCCAAAAGTCATTGTAAAAATGCATAGAAGGTGCAAAGGCTGTTTCTATTCACTGGAGAATGGACTTTTTCAGCCAATTTTAAAGCCTAGGCAGATCCTTATCCATTGTCAAAATTCACACAAAAATCAGACTGGAAAGTTAGTAACATGCACAACTTGCATCATGAACTGGGGTGAAAAGCCAGAAAGATATGTCTGAATCAGCTAAGGCCAGATGGGAGAAGTCTCCTCATTACTATGCTTCAGTGCAGGAATAGTTGAGTATCATTGCCTTTGAAAACAGATTGGAGAGTAAGACAACAGACTTTTCTTTGCTTCTACTTTTTATTTTCTCCCCTAAAGAAAATGCTCTTGGGAAATCTCAAGCAGTTTTCAAACTGCGTGGCTGTCAGGCAACAGCTGCTAACATGGGTTTGTACTCACACACTTGACCAGTTCATGAGGAAATCAGCAATAAACATGCATTTTTGCAGGTTTAAGTTTTGTATGGTTCACCCACTGTAGGAATCTTTTCAGCTGGCTCATGACTAAGGATGATTAAAAAGACACACCCAGTGTTTTAGCCATGTAGTTGAAATTAGATCTACAACTAAAAGGATGTCAAATGTCAAATATGAAAGGGAAGAAGATATGAAGCGAGAAGATAACTTTGAGGAAGTTGTTCAAAGAAATTGAATCACACGTTTTAATTTTGTTAGCAGCAAGGCACTCTGTGTTTTGCTGAATGGAGGTTAAAACTGTGTTTTTCTTCTATGGTTCATATGGGTCTATAAGGTTTACAGGAAATACTAGCCAAGAGCTGGAACAAACTACAATGAAGCAATGAAAGGAAAAGCTCCTTTTATTCCAGTGAAATAACTGTGTAACATAGATGACTTGGGAGCCCTGTTTCTTATTCAGATCTGCTATAGTTATATCCTGTACTTCACAAATCTTTCAGGGGGAAGAATGACAAAATCAAATGCCTCCCCCTTCCTTTTTTTTTTTTTTTTTTTTTTTTTTTTTAGAGGAAGATCGTAACATGAAATTCCCAATCAGTTTTTTTGGAGATCAGCATAGGCTAGTTGGATTCCCAAAGGAGAGAACACGAAGACTGAAAGCAGATGTAAACACAGAATTAATCAAAATAAATTAAACACTGCAGCAGTCATGGAAACCTGGAAAGTGTTTTGTCACTACATTTTTCCAAAAGGAAGTATTTGCAAAAAGACTCCTTGGCAACAGCAAGACAATACTGAAATGTAGGGATAGCTTTTAGAACCATCAATTATATACATAGCATCTAATATGTCATATTAAGAATGCAATATGGACATTTATCCAGAGAAGATTCTTCTTTTCTCTGCATTTTCCTACAGCATTTTTGTTTCAATCCAAAGAGAAAGCAGGTGATGTGTTCCTTTCCAAAAAGGGGAAGTGAATGGAGATGGAGTCTACTTACAGACTATATATACTTTGCCAATTATTTCAATGGGCAAGGAAGAAATTTGCTCCACAAAAATAACCAGCAAAACTAATATAATGACAAGAAAGGGAGAAAATTGTGGCCTTAGGTCAGAATAAACTGTGACAGAGTAATTCCAGAGAAACCCTTGTGTTTCTTTCTGCCTGATCTCCTCTGTCTCGACCCTTGTCCTGAATATTTCTTAGTTTTTGTGGTGATGTTGTATACTTGAGCTCAAACAGCTGAAAACAGATCTGCAGCAATGTAGAACTGTAGAATCATACAATAGTTTGGGTTGGATGCGACCTTTAAAGACCATGTAGTTCAACTCCCTGCCAGAAGCAGAGACATCTTCAACTAGAGCAGGTTACTCAAGACCCAGTCCAACTTGACCTTAAATGTTTTCAGGAATGGGGCATCCAGAATTCCCTGAGCAATGTGTGCTGGCCTCATTATAAAAGACCTCTTCCTTATATCTAATTTAAATTGATCCTCTTTTAGTTTAAAACCATTACCCTGTCCTATACATCTCAGAAACCACGTGAAAATCTCTAAGGGTCAAGAGAAAAGGTCTACCGGGACTTCAAAGTGTCACTAAAGAAGGGTCTAAGGGAGTAACTGTGGGACTCAGATTCAGTCAAAGAAAAGAAACTGAGAGTTTCTAGCCAGGCAGACGCCTGAGAAAGAGCTGGGAAAGAATGTAAATAATTCTTTATCTCTCTTGTTCTCACATTGTTTATAGTTAAGTTCTACCACTGTGCGTCAAGCGCTCTGCACCAATGGTGTAGTTTGTTTTCACTTCAGAATCAATGGATTTGGCCTTTGCGAAGCTCTGTATAAAAGAGCAGTGTATTTTGAATAAACCGGAGTTTTACTCTCAGCAGCCTTCTGAGTTTCTTCATTCCTGTCCTGCCTCGACAGCAACAAGTAACAATCTTTCCTCGGTGCTCTAAGAAGAGCTCTGAGCCTGGCTATGCTGGGACCATGCAGCTGTAGCAGCTTCCACCCACGTGCTGCTGGAAGCATGTTAGGCTCACACAAGTTGTTTTTGGATAGATTTGGTTTGTTTTACAGATGCTGGCTGGGCCATGCACAAAGGTGTTAGAGTCAGAAAGTCTCTTACAGCTCACAGAGAGCAAATTGCAGTTCCTACCTGTATCTTGCTGAATCCTAAGTTTGAGTTTCCTGTGTTCAGGTCCTTTTACCATCATCAAATGTCCTGAATCATGCATGATTGACCTGGCTTTCTGCTCTAGAGCTGAAGAACTCTTCCCCACTTTAGCAAAGGTATTTCACTGCCCCATTTTCTTGTTGATTCATGCATGTTAACTCTCCCATGTCAGAACCTGGGAAGCAAGGAAATTCACACTATTATCTTCCTAGTGAATCTACATCTACATGTTAGCTGACTGCAGGATTTAGAGCAGCTTTTCTACATTTATGAGTTGTTTATATTTCATGGGGTGTAATTAGTATCACAGTCCAGTGTCTGTAACAACTTGGCTTCACAAAACTGCATGCTCATTAATGCAATTGCCATACTGGGAGATATTCTACACAGCCCATTTCATACTGATGGGTTTCTTTTGATCTCATTTGGTATTAAACACCATTACTTTCTCTCCTCAACAGCTTTTCTCAGTCTTTAAATTCCCTGATGCCCCAAATGTGTTAGCTATACTCAGTACTTTAGTGCTGATCTGGAGATGCAAACTCCACTGGAAAAATTGGGTTGTGGTGACATGGGTAATTATACTAGCCAGCTAGAACAATTTTAAAAATAACTGTGTATTGATGTTTAGTTATTCATGATTTTACAGGTTTCTGAGAAGAATTTGCTATCAGTTTTTGTTTCTGTGTGCACTGTGGGATGAGTTCCAGGTAGTTTTAACAAGAATACAATATTGTCAGGCTATTTGGGATAATGCATGAAATTACCAAACAACCAGTGAGAAATTAATTGAACTAAAAAATAGAAAAGATTTTTGCAGCAAGAATTAAATTTTCAAGCAAACTCTTCTGAGCTGTCCCTCAGACATTTCAGGTTTGGGAAGGACTTCTTCATGACCTAGTCAGAGGTCTCATTCTTAAGAACTTTTCAATCACTCCTGTGCATGCTTGGAAATAGCTTGGGAAAATTTGCAATTTCTGACTACCTATGTCTCCCATCTTTAGCTATTTTGAGTGGCTTGTGTGGTAGTTAGATTTTAAGTAGACTAAAAATACATAATTCTAACAGATTTTTCACTTTGATATTCAAGCAATCAAGTTTTCCACTTGGGAATAAAATTACATATAAAAACAAAATTAAAATTTTAAAAATGATTTTAAATCGAAAACATTACGTTTCTTCATCTAAAAATTAAGAAACAAGTAATTTTCATTTTTTTCCAGGGATCTTTTTAAACCTGAAATCTCTTATTGAATGTGAACAAAGGTTCGTTCTCCTTGGAAAAGTTATTCCTAATGAAATAAAATATCCCTGTGTTTTTATTTCAGTGATCATACACACAGTTATGAGGATGAGACAGTAAACCTCTCTCTGTTTAATCGGCCACACCACCATCCTACACTGTCATTTGGTCGCTGAGATGTTACAGTGACACAAGTACTGCTGATACAATATTTGAATTGTTTCTCTCATTTGAGGACAAAGCTGGGCATCAGGATAAAGGATCCTAAATATAGGAGGGTGCAATGTATATCATGAGGAATCCATCAGAGGGTGGTGAGGCACCAGCACAGGTTGCCCAGAGAAGTTTAGGATGCCCCATTCCTGGCTGGGCAGGCTGGATGGAGCTCTGAGGAACCCGGTCTGGTGAAGGGTATCCCCTCTCTTGGCAGGGGTGATGGAATGAGATGATCTTTAAGGTCCCTTCCAACCCAAACCATCCAAGGCTTCTATGATCCTACAATTCTGTGATTCTATGATCTTCTGCTGGAAAATAAGGCCACCAATCTGTCATCCCTGTCACTGGCATTAGGGGCTGGCAAGCATTGCCATCAGTCCCTGTGCTATCTGCAGACTGATTTTCTTCTATTCATGATTTTTGTAAATGCAAATCTTGTGCAATTGTTCCTGATTTGGGACTGAATTATTGAAATGTGTAAACTGGGAGAGTGACTTTCAGTAAATAACTGAATGATGATGCAGATCATGAGCTTTTGGGTATAAACTTTATAGAATATGTGTGCTAATGTTTATGAAACATTCAGGAGCTGAGAGCATTTCCTCTACTATCTACAAGATGTGTAAATACTTTATACACTTGTGAATGCATTTTGTTATTGTTTTTACTTTTTCCCTGAAATCCATTCTGTGTTCTGTATGTCAAACATAAAACATCAAATACATTTTGAAAGTGAAAATATTTGTTTCAGTTAATGGAAATCGCTCACATAGGCTGTTTTTTCCTGTTAAAAGTGGGCTGCTATTTCCTGTTAAAAGTGGGATGCCTTTTATAATTTGAAGGTTGTATTAGATTTTTAATTATATGTTTCTGTATAATACTACTTAAATAGAACTTGAAAAATATTTCTTGTGTAAAGAATAAGTGAAGTTTAATGCATGATTTCCATTTAATTAGACATTTTCTGCTTTAATAGTTTAATTCCCAGCCTTAATTTCATTTCCATAATCAAGCCATGCTTAGACTGTTGACACACCATTACTTCATCAAATATTCACTACAATCTTTGCTTTCCAAAATTCTCATTACTCTAAAATGAATTGAGAATATTTGACTAATGCTGAAAGACAATGAAGTTGACAAAGTCAGTGAGGAAAGTTCAACTGTTGAAACAGCCCTGGTACTGTGAGTTTTACAATGACAGAAAATGTTAAAAATACAGTAAGTACAGTGAAAAATGTGTATTATTGTTTGCCCTGTAAATGGCTAATTTCTCTCTTTGTTACTCAAACACATTATGTGGAAGGTCCTTCCATTAAAGTTCTTATCAAATGTATAAGCCAATTATTAATGAAAGTTTTGAATATGCCATCAGTTAATATAAGGGTTTTTAACCAAAATGTTTATGAAGTCTCTCCCCAGATTATTTTCCAATTTTATGTAAATTAGTTCTAGACAAAGGACTAATCTGGGGAAGGAATAAGAAATTTCACTCAAGTGTCTTTCTAGTAGAGCCAGTTCCTGTCTACTGCTGCATGCAGTTCAACTATGCTAACAGCTGTCTCTTTCTGGATACTGGTGTTGTAACTGGAAATGTAGGCAGGGATAAGATATAGGGAGTGTTGCTCACCACCCTTAAATTATCATGAAAGGTCATGGAAATATGTTTTTACTTAGAAACAGGCAGATGGGCTTTTTGTGAAACTGCCCTAAATTGTAGCCAGATGTATAAAAGGTGGAGAAGGGGATGGCACTCCCCCCTCAAAAATGTCCTAAGATCACCAGAGGAGAAAGGAACATGGAAATTACAGCTTTATCAGAATTAAGAACCATTTGTACCCTGGATTATGGCCTTAATCTCCTAGGTCCTTGAGCAGGCACTTGGCTGTTTCAGAAATCTTTTTTATTGTTTTGATATTTGGGTTATGGACTAATAATGCTCAGGATCCATTTTTTTGCCTTGAAAAATGACCATGAAGTTCTTTTAATACAAGTAACAGCAAACAGACCAATTCAAATCTGTGAGAAAATGAAAGTGTTGAGTTCACTAATATGTTGAGGCACTTAAAGGTTGCTGTTTTACTGCCACTGGAGCTTTTCACTACAGTCATCTTCTACTCATGCAGTCAGAATGAATTTTTTTTCATGTTAGGGTAATAGAGGGAAAAAAGGTACACTTTGGGGCAGAGGTGTGTTTTGGAGAAACTGTAAAAAGTATTACTGTCTGAAATACAAACCATCCATCTTGTGAACTTTTCTGGTAGCTTCTAAAGAAAAGAAAACAGCATATTTAGCTCAAAAATCTAATTTCTCATTCTTTTCTTTCTGTTTTATTTTAAATTCTGTTTCCAGTCTTCATAATAATCTACTCCCAGTCCTTTCATCCTATAAAACAAAATTCTTTGACATGAGATTTTGGTGCTCTATTTTTTGGTCTTTCACAGGCTTTGCTAAAATATTAACATGCTGAGGAAGGATTCTCAGCAAGTGAGTAGTCAGTACTAACACACCCTATATATACACTCATATGTATGCATATATATCTATATGTGTATATACACAGATACTAAGTAGCAGTATTATTATTTAAATAAATTAAATGCATTCAAAATGAAATATGAAAATATACCATAGATGGTATATACTCAAGATGGTCTGGAACTATGAAGCATTAAGTGTTGAACACAACTTTTATCTCAAAATTCCTTAATGTTTTTAGACACAGACCACATCTTAGACCTCAGCTGCACAGCACCAAACATTGTTTGGGTTCTGTGAGAGTTATTTCTGAAAAAATTAGACAACTTGGACAACTGGTTGCATTGGAAGCTGTCTCTGCTTCTACACAGGGAGTGACCTCTCTAAGGATGGGATTTGTCAGGTACTTATTTTTCCTGTGATGTAACATTTGCAAAATATTCATTTGGATAGTGCTGCCTTTCAGTGAATGATACTGTCACATTCCCACTGAAAAATTTGTAGAAAGACATGAATGATAAGGAACAAAAGTATTTTTCTTAAGCCTGAAAATAGATAAAATGAACTGTTATATCTGTGGGAAGGTTATACAACCTTCCTTTACAAATTCTATATTAAGCCATGTTTTTTCCCCTCTATACGGAAATATCTCACAAAAACCAAGTGTGTGATGAAACACCCACTATATTCCTAATTATTTCTCATCCTAACTATCTGACAGAAGTGAAATGATTTCTTTCAGGGGCAAAGGAGTACTCTGGGCTCCTGGAGCGAACATGGTGTGCCAGCTCCAAAGAAGGAGACTGCAGCTGCTCTCCAACTAAGACCTACTGACAATCACATGTCTGGTGGGATGTGAAGTTCCATGCCATCTACACTAATAACAGGTCCATTGTTTGTCTGTAAAATTCCTTTGGATACTGTAGAATTCACTCTTGCTGCTTTCTGTTTTCAGAAGACAAGACTAATGATACAACATACAATATAAACCAGTGGACTGCCAGGAGAGAGCTTAGTGCATTTCTGTGTAATTAAGGACTGTATTTCTCCTTCAGCAGCCGTTCAAAGAGAATACAATTTCTTTTGCACTGGCAGAAGTCCTAGGCATCACTGCACAATTGCAGCTTTCTGATGCACTTTGGAATTTGAAAATCTCTGGTTCTTGTAGCTCATAGACAGGGTTGAAGTAGAAGTACTAGAGTGGGGGCATTAAGAACAGGAAATAAGCAAAGAACAGCAATGTCAGTGAAATGTTTTGAGCAGCAATATACAAAGGTAGGAGATTGGCTGATGCATAATCTTCCAAATTTTTGGCATTGTCTAATACTTGTCTAGTACTTTCCTCTGCAGAGCTAGTGTAAAAAACAGTTCCCACAGCTATAATTCAACAAGATGAACTTTGCCTCACTAGGAAGCCCTTCATTGTGTTTTTTGGACCTTAAACTTATCAGTAGTTGGAAGAATACCTGGCTGATTCTTCACTACAAAATTCATTTGTAGGCTAATTACTGTAATAATCTGTTTTATGAGTTAAGATTTAAAGCTGTCTATGCCAATCATTGACTTATAATTTCTATTAGTTACTGATGATATCTAAACAGTTTTAACATACATTCCAGATTAGGAATCTAGGCAGAATCTGTTTTATGCTTCAACTCACACAGACACGCTGAGAAGAAATGGCTATATTTATTATACCTAATGAAAAATGTATTTCACTATACTGAGCCCTAAAATGTTGGAGAATATGTTGCTGTTGAGAATATTTCCCTGCTCGGAAAGCAGATGTACAACTCTCCTTAGTGACAGTTTGTAGAAAGGGGTAAGTGGACACCATTCCTTCATTTTGCCTTAAAAGAAAAATGAGCATTACAGAATGTGCCTCAGGGCTACCTCAGAACCACCTGACTGATCACAGAATACTTGCATGGCTTGGATTGGAAGGAACCTTTAAAGATATTCTAGTCCAACCCCTCTGCAATAGGCATCTTCAACTTGATCATCAGTGCTCTTTTATAAATGTCACTTTTTCTTCATACCTGCCCACCCTACATAAGCATCTCTCTACAACAAACATTTGTGTTTTCAGTTCAGTGCTCCCAGAACTGTCTTCCCCCCACTGCCTTTATTTCCTGCTTGCTTCTAAACCAAACAGCAGAAACTATTTAGTAAAAAGGAATAACATATATTTTATAATTTCTTATATAACAGAGAAACAATAAGCTGGTGTTAATACCATTTGATGCAGAAATGCTGGAACTGAGTCAGAGTTAATAGCAGCACAGTGACAGCCAGAGTGACTTGATAAATGACAGCTTTCTCTGATTATCTGTTCTCAGAGGAACTCTCTCTGCAACTAGGATGCTCCTTCTAACTTCCTCCCATCATGGGTGTGGAGGAAATAAAGTCTGTAACTTTATATATACTAGAGCTTCCCGCTCCGTCTCTCCCTCCATTTGCTTTGCTCCATCCTTCCACATAACTAAATTATTTCAGCCCAAACTTCTCTTGCATGGTTCCTGACAAAGGCAGATGCTTGCTCATTTGAAAATCTGAAGGAAAAATTTTGATATTAAAATAATTCCTGTGTTCCTGTGGCAGTGGCTTGGAAGTGATGTGGTGCTGCCTTTTCTGACCTTCCCATGATGAATTCATTAGTCTTCCTGGAGGTGCCAGAAGATCAGCAAAATACTTGTTCTTTTTGTCTGTCCCCAGACAGCATTTCTGAGCAGAGTGAAGTCATATCTTTGATAGAAGATATGACATGAATTTCAACACCTTATTGCCATTTCAGAGTATTTAGTCTAAGAAAAAGATAGAGGTTACCTCAGCCCATATTGAAATTGTGTATGAAAAGCATCTGGAAGAACAGATATGCTCTTCCTTAACCAAATGAGATGTGACCTTCAGCCATGGGAGAAACCACAATGTGCTTTGTGTCGTGCAGAGGTCCTCTGGCAGATGTGCAAGGCTGCCAAGGGTTTCATTTAGAAGTGAAAGTGTAAGGCTCTGCAAGGAAGGATGAGCTCTTCAGAGCTCCCTCCATGGAGAAGCATCATTGAATATTTCTTCAGGCAGAACTTATGAAGCAATCTATGCTGTCATACCAAGGATTTAATGGACACTGTGCTTACATCTACGCTGCTACTGAAAGGAAGGTAAGAATCAGGAATAGATAGTAGGTGATATGGATGTTTACAGGTTCAGGGTTTGAGTTTTCCCAATTCTACCCATTTGTCTAACAATATGTATCACTTGTGAGAGCCAGTCCATACCCAAAGGCCAACGGAGTGATTAGGGAAGAAACACATGGTGAGGTCCAGAAAGAAGAGCAAACAAGCTGAGTGAAGAGGGTGGCTGGAAACAGCCTCATAATGGCACAGGCTTCACTATGTCTTTCCTTCTGGATATGTTTAATGAACAAATCTAACAAACAGAGAGATAACAGAAGGAGAATCTGCAGAGAAGGTCCAAATGGAGGCTGAAAGGATGCTAGGACAGAGGCAGCAATGCTGTTTATGTATCAACCATCTCATGGGTCTGATGTAGGGAAGCTTCAGAGGTGAGGCTGGAGGAGCAAATCTGAAGATTCTGCTTACTGCAGACCTCTTTTTGGTGTGTTTGGGTTTTTATAAACTATTTTTGCTTTGACTTTTAGGAGAATTTTTTCCCTATTTTCTTTCAAAATGATGAAAGAGGAGAAGTTGTTCTGTTCTCCTGGATGTCTTCCCTTAGCCAGGGCAGTTTCCCAAGGGTTCTTGGCCTAGGGAAGTGCCAAGTAGCTAAGCGAGGACAGCTGGGAGAAACAGGGATGGGATGTTAAACTGCAGCTTCTATTTCCTGAATAAATCTGCAACCAACAAGACAGCCTCATGTAAGAATTTAAGGTCCTTGCCTTTCCTCATCTAAAATTTTTTTTTTTCTATTATCTGAGGTGGTGAGAGGAAGGCAACACAGAAATGTTCAAGAAATTTGTTTTCTCTTCTAGACACACAACCATGACAATTAATTACTGATAACAGTATTGGAGCGAATCTGGAATCTATTTGTCTCATAATTTTATTATTCATTCCAGTCTCCCCATATGGAGGTCTGTCTATTTCAGTTTGCAATCTACATTGGGATAAATTATCTCTAAGAGCACCCATTTTCCTTTATTGGCTGTAACAGACTTTAGTGACTGGTTCAGCAGGATGGAGATATCAACATGAGTCTCAGATTAATCCTTCTTCTCAAACATTGATTAATTCTCTAATCCTAGAGTCCAAAAAATTTAGACTATATACTAATGAAACCAAATCATTTTTTCACAACCTCTAGGTTGTCTGACAATTTGTTAGAATGCTCAACCCATGGGTGCTTCCAGATTTCCTCTGAAGCAACAAATGTGAACTGAGACCCTCAGATTGTGTGTTAAAGAGCAATGTTTCATTTTATTTCATCTTTAGAGAAAACATACCTTGTCATCAGATGTGACATGTTCTTTGAAGCTATCACTTCAGTAATATTAATCTATCAATCTTTTTAAATGAGCCATGCATTGTAAAGAGAAGGATACTCATCAAATGAAAAGCTACAGCTGGAAGGAAAGGACTGGCTTCTAACAAGTAGGTTTGTTCTTTTTTTCTCATGCATTATAAAAAACTCTCTGTGCAAACATAGATGCTTCTATATCCACTGCAATTATTGCCAGTCTTCTTTGGAGTGTTTTTTCAATCAATTCCATCCTAATTACTTTTAATTAGGAATTAGGAAATTTTATTCTAGCTAATGTTTCTTTCTGAGATAAATCTCTGGAAGGAATGGAATTATCTATGCCCATATGGTCAGAAAAGAGTTGTTTGTGGTGTTTTGATTTTTTTTTTTATTTTTCCCAATTGATTGACTATGCAGCTTTTCAAACCCACAGAATTCTTGATATAGCAATTCAAGCTGCCATAAAGTATTAGTCTATACTATTGTAGTCATACTGATGCAATTCATCATATGCTTAGTTTTAAACTGAGAGGCATGACTCTTCTTAACAGTTATCCTGGAATTAGAAAAGTAATTTTACTTTGGTTACGGTTATCCACATTACAATTTTTGTCTTTAAAATGTTAATAATATCATTACATTTGTGCAACCTTTCTGCTTAATTTCCCTAAATTGATAAAACTAGTCTGACCTGTACAAGATACAAAGTCAAGACAGAGCAACATCAAAGAATGTCATTAATTTCGATTTCCAAGGTTAGTTTTCTTAATACTGTCATTAAGACATGCTATAAAATTTTAACTTAACCAAATCTTTATTATACTTATGGTGTAGGGTTTTATATTTTCTCTTTGATAGTAATAAAACAAAGGACTAGTTAAACCAGTATATTGATCTTTGAAATAAAATCATATGCATGTCCAAGTGTGTGTGTGTAATGCAAACGCAGATATGACTTCAAATATTTAGGTAGAGAAACATCTTGACAAGACCTGATGGATTTGCTATTCCTTTTTAAAGGAGGTTATTCAACTTAAGCACTGTCTTTTTCAGTATGCTTTTATGGTTCATCCTAATGGAAATAATAACACTGAATAGCTGGATAGCAATTCACATATTCAAAGCACTGTGCAAACATTAAGTAATACAGTTACACAACATCTAAATAACTATAATACCGGCTGTCAAGGCAATGAAGAAGCAGACAAATGCAAAAGACTGCAGGCAGCTCTGGAATGGATTCTGCAGCGAGGAGGGAGGAAGCAAGATCCCTCCCAGTGGAGGGGGGCTCGGTGTGCCTTACGCTCCAGGTTTGCATTGTTCTGTTTCAGCACCTACAATGCTGTGTTTAAAGTATTAATTAGCAGGTAGCAGATGCTGGTCCTTTGCCAGTTCTGCCTTGGAAGTATTTCTCTGCTGTGCTTGAAAATACAATGATGCCAATTCCATGTTTTTAGTGACTGGTTTCCTATTGAACTTCTGGGCATAATTCTGGTTACTGACACTTTGAAAAGTTTTTTTTTTTTTTTTTTTTTTTTTTTTTTCTGTAGTCTTTCTTATTTTCTCCTCCTGTTTTGGGGGTTTTAAAGACAAGCTGCTGACAAGAATGCAGAAAAAACTCCTGTTTTGGTGTCTCAGGTGGTGGCACTCTGTCACTGTCAACTTTACATTTTATCTGGTTGATGTGAAGAATATGCTGACAAATTTATTGAAATGTTTGAAGGATACAGTTAGACACATTTCATTCTTTGCAGCCTTCTGTTAATTTTCTGGTTTAGAAATCAGTGCTGCTGAGGTCTGTTAAACAGTAGCAGATTTTGCAAAAGCCCTCTGTTCCTTAAGGACTACAGCTCTAGGCACATTGCTGAGTGACAAATGTAATTTTTTTTGTTCATTGTACATTGTTCATTATTATAAAATAATCTATTTTCCTGTAACCATGGCTGTACCTGACTCCTCTTTGCCATGTTGGGTATATCATACTTCAATAATAAAGCAATCTGGAGGTCTACTTAAAAAGCACTGAACACTATTTAAGTTTAATTCTAAGCTGGGAAGAATGGGTCTAGACTTTTGGCCTTCAAGGGAAAAGGAAAACTTTTACTTCCATTGTTAATTTCCATACTTAAAAATACAACTCCCTCTTTTCTTTATGAGCTGTCTTTAGTTGTACATTTTTAAAAGTGGTGTATGATTATGACTGTGCACAAAGTTTATGAATAGATTGCTCCACACATGTTTGAAATAAAGCAGCAGTTGCTGGGAGATGTGCAAGTGTTTAGCTGTGAATAGAGTTCTGCAGAGCAATTCAGAACCTGTCATATTCCCTTGCTTGTGAAAAGTAACATATCTTTAAAGATCACATTCATGGTTGTTCTGTTTTTTACCATGTACTTAAAAACAGGCACCTGAGAACAGGCCAGCACTCCTAGTGCATTGTGATATTGTTTTACTAATTAGCAAATATCTACTAGCAAAAGTTGTTAGCAATTGGCTGGTTTCTATTACTTCTCCCTGCAAGGTTTTTCTTCTCACTGCACAAGTGAAGAATTTATGTTTTGAATGCAGTGTTAAATTATATTTATGTGTGCAATTGTAGGAGAGCAACAGGAAACAAAGAAAATTGAACTTAAACTTTCTTTCTGAATATTGACTGGTGATGTCTTGAGAGCAATTCTGTCAGACTCCAGTGATCTGTGATGTTTTGTGAAACCTTTTTGTGAAGCTGATGTTCAAATTTTTTAAACTCTTGATAACTTTACTGTGTTTCCAAAACCTGAACTCCTGTCTTCATACCTTGCAATGCTGTCACCACCATTTGTGTCTCCAAAGTCACGTCGGTGCCTTCACACAATGCGCCTCTTCTGACAGCGGTAATGATGAAGCATTTCTGGGTTTGTCGTTAAAAACCAGCAGATGTCGCAATTTCCCCAAAAAGGGCAGATTTCTCTCCAGTCTTTTGAAACTGCAGCAACTTCTTAGGTATTTTTTGTGCAGTATTCCACACAGCAATAATTCTGTGTGAGGTAAATTATTGTTGAGCAACATGCTCGAACCATGAGCTCTTTTATGTACTTTCACTTTAAAGGTGAATACATTGATATTAAAATATCCCAATTTTACTCGCTGAAATATAAAGGAGACATTGCTGTGATGCTGAACACCTTAGGACTGGGTCACTCTCTCAGGTTGCTTATTGTACAAAGGCATTTTCTCAGTTTATTTGCCACAGAATCCATTCAGTCCCATTTGTTGCCTGAGCAATCCTTTTGTTGCTGCTCAAATGTCTGTCTAAAATGGTTAAATGGATTCCAGTTAATGAGATGCGGCACTGAGGGATTAAGTAAATACTTTTAAAATGAAAGTATAACTGATGGACTATGCCTATTAGTTAAATAAACTAAAATTTGTCTTATGTAACTTTAGCTGCTTAAAAATTGGATAGTTTTTTTGAAGAAACTGTTGTGCCTCCTTCTGCAGTTAAGGGAGAAAAGCAAATGTGTATGAGGGCCATGTCTTCTCTTCCTAAGACTAGTGCTGGAAAAATGTTCTATGGAGACACTTGTATTTCTCTGTTAAGTATAGAAGGAATTTAAACGGCTGTTGCAACCTTGATGATTATTACTTTGAAGATGGTTAGAATTAGGTGTTGTTAATAGGAACACTGAGTAAAGCCTGTTCTGCTTTACTTTTTTGGCTGCAGCCTGTTTTTAAAAAAATCAGACAATGGTGTTCTTTATCTCTATCAGCAGCAGCTAAAGAGACAATATTCATCCTATTGCAGCTATACAAGTACTTGTGGCTCTGTTGGAATAGTACCTAAGCTCAGGCTTAAGCAAAGAACTCATCCAAATGGAATACTTATCCATATGCATTCCTAGATTTGCACTAAAGAAAATAAAAAAAGCCCAGTGGAGATAAATTTTAGTTTAAAAATAATAGTAAGTGTTGATTTTTCAGTTTTTTGAGATTAGTTTTACCAGGAAGAGAGTGAGATGCATTTAACATTAGCAGTCTGAGATTCAGACATGTAGACTGAGCTGGCTGTCCCAGCTCTCCCTGTAATCCATATAGAACAAGTGAGGGCTGAACAGGAGTCTGAGCTTGCATGTAAAAAACTGTCATCTCCTCTCTTACCTGTAAACACAATTTATAGAAGTATCTTGCCAGCTAATGTGAGGTAGGATGAATCCTCTGCAATAATAAAAAAAAAAAATAGAAAAAGGGAAAAGAAATAGTTAAAAAAATCTATGTGTTAAAATAAGCATATGCATAGACCATATTTTTATATTCAGAAAGAACTTGCCAACTTGAGCTTGTAGTGTGATAGCGCAGATAAAAAGTCAAAATAATAATGAAGATGCATCCTCTACAATAGACTGCAATAACAGAAAAGGCTTCCAGCCTGTGGGATGCCAGATAATAAGGAGTCGAGAGCAGAGATAAGCTGGGATGTCTTGTTCCTCAGAGAGCTCCATTTGACAGGCTGGTGTTCCTTCCCATTTACATTTCAGGCAGCAATAAAAGGGGGTGGGGGCCAATATGTGCCCACTAAAAAAACTCCTGGAATGTTTTCCAACCAATAGCCACAATACAGATGTCTGACTTGAAAAAAAAAACCAAACAAAAACCCAAACAAATAAAAATAAAAACCAAACCAACTAAACAAACAAAAAACCCACCAAAAAACCCCAAAAAAAACCAAACAAAAAACCAGACTAAAATAATTTCAGTAATTAAGAGAAATTCTTGTGAAATGTGTAAGGGAATCAGCCTGACCTGAGATGGGAAGAAGCTCTGTGCACTGCATGGAGGTATTAAAGTGTGCAGTATTCCACAGAGCTCCTGCTGACATTCAAAACTCCCCACAACTGACCTGCTGGAGAGGAAATTGTCACTAAGGGAAAAAGGGATCAAGTGGACAGAGAAGACGTGGAGAAGTGACACTACCTGACCCGCACATTTCTCCATAGCTGCCACCTTGCACTCTACACAGCAGCAGCGTGGGGCATGTGGAAACAGCCAGCTGCAGCTTCACTTCCCGAAATTGGCCCTGGAATCAAGGCTAAGTGTACTGGGATTGATGTCTGCTGAGGGCAAATATTGGGATAAAAACAAGCTTTCGTTATTGCTAAATAAAACTAAATAAAAGAATTTTATCTGTGTGAACCTCACCCAAGAGACTTAGGGTCTAGAGTCAGTTACAGAGAGAGACAGAATAAATGGGGAAACTCCATAGTGACTTTGATAATTCAGGAAAATTGTCCTTGTTCAAGGTCAAAGGTAAGAAGTTAATATTTTTTTTTACCTCTCTGACCAAAGGGAATCATGCTGCTTAAAACACTTCAGCACTCAAAGCTAAGGAAAAGAAGTGATACCTGGCAAAATTCATGTTTTCAGCATGGCTGCACGCTAGGACTGCAGTCTTTGGGGTGCCTGAGCACCTCCTTTCCCCTTAGCTGAGGTTGACACTTCTAATCCCTCCCTTTGTCATCCTCAGGAAATTTAGTGTCATTGTCACATCCCTTCCACTTCTGCAGCCTCCCCTCTCCTCCCCTCCGCTCCCCCACTGAAAATGTAGTTTGTGGTTAGCAGGAAATATTGGGACAAGATGTGGAAAACTCTTACAGAGAAAGAATTCATCCTTGCTGTCCAACAGAAGGTATAGAAAGCTTGATCACATTATGACCAACTACTCTTTTTAATGTTATTGGTGGAACCAAATCTGTGCAGAGAGTATTTTCCTGGACTGCTGAAAAAGGAGGTTACTTTTCTCTGGTTTGATACAAGCAGGTCAGGTTTGCACATCACCTTTTACATTCCTTCTGAAATATTGCTAAAAGTGTTATTTGGAGAGTGAGGTCAGTTTTGTATAGATTGTTATTTAAAATATTGTGGGCTGCAAGGAAATAATTTACTCTTCAGCATTTCTACACTGATTGATCAATATTTATTTTTTTCTTTCCTTATTCTCATTTTAATGACAGGAATTTCAAAACAAATTGCCTGGACCCGAAAGCTTAGTCACATCCACTGACCCCTAAAGTACTACCCACGCAGTCAGAGGTAGAGTTGTAACCCTGTGGCACCTGGCAGCAGCTGTAAAAACAGATGCAGCTTATTGTCACGATCAGACAGGTGAAAAGTTAAATGAAAAATGAGGCTGATTTATGAAGGAAACTCATCAGGAAAAACTTGGCAGCAGATGGGAAGAGTCCTTACAGGTATCTAAACAATGTGTGACAGTGCAGTTTTTATATTCTTGATTCTTGAAGAGGAAGTGAAATTGTACTTCAGAGCCATAGAGAAAAGAAGATTCTAAGAGTTAACTTGGAGTCTCTTTAAGATGTCTGTTGAAGGGCTAAACCCCACTTTTTCTGTTTGGTGTGGTTTTTCACTCTATTTTTAAAACAACACCAATATTCTCTTATGCTTCTCATCACCTTACAACAGCCTTAAGAAATTACATCCTTTATGAGAGAACTCTATAGTCATGATCTGATTTAAATCCTCCTTTCCCTCTTTTAATTCAAGCCAGGAGGTATTATATTGGGTTTTGGTAGTGTGGGACTGCAGAAGTGTCTTCTGTGAGGAGCTCTGGAAGCTTCCCTCTTGTCTGATGCCAGCCAGATCCAGGACAGACCCACCCCTGGCCAAGGCTGAGCTCAGCACCAGGAGTGGAAGCACCTTGAAGGTAACAGATGTAAGAAGGGGGAAAAACTTCTGGGTAACAGCAGCCAGAGGAGAGGAATGAGAATATGTCACAGGAACAGCCCTGCAGACCCCCAGGTCAGTGCAGAAGAAGGGGCAGGAGGTGCTCCAGGCACTGGAGCTGAGATTCCCCTACAGCCCCTGGTGCAGCCCATGGTGAGGCAGCTGTGCCCTGCAGCCATGGAGGTGCAGGGTGGAGCAGAGATCCACCTGCAGCCCCTGGAGCATCCCATGCTGGAGCAAGTGGAAACTTAAAGGAGGCTGTGACCCCTTGGGAAGCTCATGAGACTCACATTGGAGCAGTTTGCTGAGGATTGTCTCCTGTGGGAGGGACCCAAGGCTAGGGCAGGGAAGAGTGGAAGGAATCCTCCTCCTGAGGAGGGAGGAGCAGCAGAGACAATGTGTGATGGATTGACCACAGCCCCCACTCCCTGTGCTCCTGAGCTGCTGGAGGGAGGAGTTTTTAGGAAAGATGTTTTCAAGATTTAGCTCTTCTTTTTCATTACCTTACTCTGATTTTATTTGCCATAAATTGAGTTAAAGTCGAGTTTGTTTTGCCCATGATGGTAATTGGTGAATGACCTTTCCCTGTCCTTATCTCCATCCTCAAGAATTTAGTTATACTTTTTTCCACCACCATGCTGAGAAGGGACAGAGCAGTGTTGGTGGGCACATGGTATCCAGCCAGGGTCAACCCTTCACAGCTGTTTTCAAGAGCCCTTCATTCTGTAAATTGCCTACTCACTAATGAGACCTGTTTTTCTATTTTTTATTAAATCTTTCTTCCCACTCCCAAGTCCAGGCTGACAGACACTATTATGTAATGTTCTAGCCTTAGTTTTTCTCCAGCTTTCTGTTACTTTTTAATATTATTAATAATTTGTGTCTGCCTCCACAGACAGACAAAGATTTGGATGAAAATTTTTTGAGAGAGGTTCCTTTTGGTCAGAAAAATGTTGGTTTTAGAAAACCATCTATTTGTGAGAAAACAACTTTTGTGGCAGGGTTTTTAACAAACAATAACTTCAACCTTGAGTAGATTTGACTCTAATATCATAGAAAGAGCAAGCATTCCACTGCAAAATATCAACCAACCAACCAAATAGCTAGATCCTGAGCCCAAGTTAGTTCTGTAAATAATAATTAAAAAAGCATTAACTTTTTGTCTATAAATCAATTCAGCTTATTTCCCAGAGGCCTACTGGCTATTCTATAACACAAGAGTTTTTTTCATGACAAATAAATACAAATTTTTGCATACTTATGATGCTCCAAGCTTATAAACAAGAGAAGGATTGTAGGGAGATGAAATACCTTGTATTAGAGCAGATGGCAAGCTTTAAGGTACGTAAACTTCAGTTCTTTGCATTCCTGAAATGTGCTTTTTTTTTTTTTTTCCCTAGCTATAACATTTGGCTTAATAAAATATATTGTTTCTGTTGACAAAACTTCCCTTCTGGAAAAGCTTGTCTCTTTCTAGTCTGCTGCAGCAAAAAGAAAACCCAAAAAACCAACAAACTCAAAACAAAACCAATATCTCAAGCAAACGCTTCTTTTCAAGCAGACTGTCTTGCCTTTTGGAATTTGTGAAGACCTTCATCAAACCTTTTTTGTTCTCAGCAGGAGAGGATTTCAGAAACATTTCTGTTCTCACTGTGCCTCTGGACTGATGGTATTTTAGTTAGATGTGAAATTAGATGAAAGAAGTTCAGTCTTCTTCAAGGCTATCAAAGTATACAATACACCCATTGCACACAGAAGAGAATAGGTACATGCAACACCTAAAGCAGAAATTTTATTCTCAGTAGCATGTTGCCTCGGAAGCCAATGGGTTCTAATGGCCTAAGTCATCTCAAGTTCCCATTTCTCACATTTCCAGCCTCTTACATAGAGCTCAAATTGCCAGAAATTGTAGATTTCTTCAAACAGAACTAGCTCTCAAAAGAATAATTCTCCCATATTCCTTTCTGGGAGAAAACCCATTTTCAGGGCAAGGAAACACAGGGGAGTTTCTAAAGGATTTATCCACAGGATCATACCTTCAGGTATGATCTTGTGGAGAAAAAAATTGGGGTCTGGGTTTTCAGTGTGCCATATCCGTACTCTAGGTTGCCTCCTAAGGCAACCTGAACACCATTAATTTCTAAGCAGATCCCTGCTGGAGCAAAGAGTCCATGCAGATCATCAGTAGTAATTGAAGTCTGTGTGAAGCTGGCCACCAAGGAATATCAGCTTACATGCTCCTAGCCATACTATCCTAGCATACATAACTTTTTCTGCAAGTTTGTGTGTCTCTTTTTGGTGCATGTACCCCAGAATACTGACAGGAACAGAATAGGCAGAAACTGGGTGTGTGCAATCCTTGATCAAACTGTACTGGGAGCTGAGAAGCTCAGCCTTACCTTTTTGGTTCTGATATTTTGCTCTTTTAGAGAAATGGTAGGAAGACATTATGGTCTATAGGAAAATATCCCCCAATTTAATAAATGACTGCCTTGTGTTAGGTAAGGTATTGTGGATAGCTGAGATGTAGCTAGGTAACAGCTGCTCATAAACACTGGTATAAGGAGAGCTCAGATAGTCTCAGTTTAGCAAAAATGTTTGCTGTTTCCTCCCCCCTCTCCCTCCAACTATCTAATCAAGAACAGCAATTAAGAGCTCTATCTAATCAAGAAGTTCTACTTTTTTGCTTGAGTGGTAGCAGCACTGCAGCGTACAAGTAACTTTGTAGCTCCATGATTTCCATAATGCATGTCCTGTTTTGGATTTGCATCATTCCCAGTAGATTTATCTACCAGTAGTGCCCATGCTCTTGACTTTTGCTGGTCAAAGCAGTGGATGAAGCAGAAGAAGGTATGAAGGAGGTTGAAGTGGGAACTTACCTATCTTTCTTCGTGGGCTTGTTTATTGGGAAACGATATTCTGCTCTGTTTTTTATTGACACTGCCCTCCAGGAAAACTGCTGTTGTCTCCATCTCTTCTGTCTGCCAGCTGCTCAAGCTCAGCTCAGAAGTAGAGTTTTCTTTAAATTAAAGTGCTCAGTGATCTGAAAGCAAAGCATTCATGGGACTGCTTACCTTTCAGAGGGAAGAAAAAATAGACCATTAAATATCTGATCAAGGAGTGTTGTACGTAGTAGAGAGCAAATAAGATATAAGTGAAAAAAAATAGTGTAAATTTTGTTTTAGAGACTCAGCAAAGACATAATGAGATCAATTCCAATTTCCAAAGTCAATTTTAATGCTGGTGTTTCATGTTGTTTTTTGTGAATATGCCTGTAGACCTTTCAGACTAAGCATTAGGATTAAGGAACAGAATTACAGAAATTTTATTTGATAAAATGTGATTAATCTAAAGTTTGCTAATAAGTGGAAATGGTCATAAAGAAACTACTCTCTATAGCTGATTAATACAGACTATACCACCTGGCAAGTCCAGATGGTTTTATGCCATCATCTGTATCCTCCATGAAATGTATGGTCTTGATAGCATTTGAAACAGCATCCTGATAAGAGGAAAGGGAATGAACCAGGTACATTAGATACCAGACACAGACCACTGATTAGGTCTGGTAAAACCTGGGGTGTTTTTGGAACAGATTGCAGATTTCATTGGTAAGAACAAAATGCAGAAGGGGTCTTGCCAGAACTTACATCTGCAAGAGGAATTATGCTGCAACCTGGTGAGCACTACTGTGCTGCTTTCATCAGCCTTTTAATCTAGTGGAAGCTGCATGAGAGGTTATGGTGCCTTACCAGAGCCAGCCCTGTAAAGATGAAAATGTCTGAGCCTACCAAATACTGGAGGAATGTACCTATGAAATCCATTTCACTCAGAAGGATTTGGATGCATACTGGGAGACTGGGTCAGGCTTCCAGCTGCAAGAGGAGGTGGCTGTAGAGTTTCCTCCTGGTGCTTAGCAATGAGGATGTGTGATTTTGATATTTTCTGGCCTCAGAGGATAGGAAGCAGTATCACCAGCAACCTGAACCACAGCTTTGTGCACCAAAGGGGGATTTTTTTTCTCTCCTGTCTATAAAGACTATTTTACTTGAATAGAGGAGTTTGATATTTAATGAGCTAGAGAAGCATGAACAAGGCTATTGCCTTGTGGAGAGGTGTCATCTGGGGTGAGGGGGAAGAGAAGTTTTATTTACCGATGTAGTAAATATGTTATTTTTGTCACACAGTTTCTCTCTTTAATGTGCATTTATAGAATCATCAAAGCATAACAATCTGCTGGAGAGTTATGGCAAATTCTGCAGGTAAGGTTTATCCCAGCGATAAGAACAGTTGCCTAGAAGGTGAAAATTTCAAATCCTTGAAGACAGACTGGGATAATAACCACACTCTTTATCTAGGCAAGTTCCCTTACTGCTGAGCTACTAAAAAAGAAGGAAGATGACCTTGTCTTTCTGCAGGTTTTTTACCCTATCTTCCCCTCAGGTTTGACTTCAAAGCAAAGGGATGCTTTGAGACTGCACTGCAGAGGGCTGGACTGATTTCTGAAGACAGAGTAGGTGTCTATGACCAAACTGATGATAAAGAAACAGAAAGACTTCTCAACTCCTACTTAATTTTGTGATTTTTGTACTCTAAAATCACTGCACACTTCCCAGCCTGATCAGAAAATTGTCTATGTGCTTGTGAACTCCCCTAAGCTTAAACAGAGTTTCTCACTCTGGAGTGGTTAGAGATTTACCTAAGCTTACCTAAGCACCTTTGAAAAGTGGAGAGCCATGTCACTCCCTTGTCACTCCCTGGAACTGGGTCCAGTCATCTTCCTCAGCAAGTGCCAGGCACCGATCAGCAAACACAAGCCCTTCCAAACTGAAATTCAGATTAAAAACATACTGCTGATGTGAGAGGTAAGGACAGACTTACCCAAACATTTCAAAAATGGCTTGTTAGCTGAAAAAATTGCCCATGAGCTGGAAGGCTTGGGGATCACATAGCCCATCTCAGCTGCAGTCGCCAAGGGCAGCCTAGGTGCATAACTGATATTTAGGGAGATGATGTAGCATTTTCTTCTAGTAGAACAGAACTTCTCATGCTTCCAAGGTATTCTTTTTAAGCTGCATAGCAACATTTATTATAACAGCAGCATAAACCTGCACAGCATTTTAAAAAGTGAGTACCAAACCTTGTAATGAATTGCCTAAGGGGAATTTTTACAGGAAAATATACAAATAATGCCAACACTTTGGAATTGCACACTCTGCATTTTAACTAGCATCTAATGTGACAAGGGAATTATTTGTTGTGATTTTTTTCTCCTTTTTTAAATGCAAATTTGAAAAACTAGGCTTCATTCTAACCTCTGCTTTGTATTCCTAGGAATTAAGAAGTCAATTTTTATAATTTTCCTTAAATTTTGAGAAATTATTATCTGAAAACAGGCTTTCTTTTGTTGTGACTCTCTTGAGAAAGAAAATCCAATAGTGTAGTAATATAGTAATGTGTGTCCAAAGCACACAGAGCTGATGTAAAGACTCTACAGAGCAAAGCCAGAAGGAGGCTACAACATGAGATAGAACTCCAAAGTGCAGCTTCTTAGAAGTGGCTCCTGGATGGACTAATTATTTCTCAGATTGTGGATTAGAGCCCCTAAAATAAGAAAAATAGGTTAAGCAAGATATTAAGATAGGGGAACTGAGATTATGTATCTGTTCTTATAAGGGTAATAAATAAATAGGAAATCTCTGTGCTGTTATTGAACCCTCTGAGTACCTGAAAATGCTCTTTGCCTATGGCAAGTCACAAGAGGAAAGAAACAATCTGAAAATCTACTTATGTGAAAAGACCTTGAGAAGGAAAATCTGTAGAGATATTGGGTGTTTGCAGGAAAGGTGCCCACCAGGAGCTCTGTACTTGTTCCGTTCTTGCTGAGGTTAGAGACAAATATGTGATAACTTCCTAAATTAAGTCATGCAACATTCCTTTTCTATTTAAATACACACCTATGGAAACAGAATGAAGCTGGAAAGAGGTCATAAAATGAAATTATTTTTTTCTTCAACATGCACCAGGTCTGTACCTAGACATCCCTGAGGGAGCTCTTGTAGGTATCTCACCACTCTACCCTTATTGAATCTATTGCTTTAGTTGTCCCACAGCCCTAGTGAAACCACATCTTTCAGACTCTACTATAAACCATAACCCTCTATTTAAAAATAAATAAACACATTTTAAAATAAATTATTTTAAAAAAGGGAATAGTTGACTAAGTGTATACAGAACTGCTTTGAAAAACCACATTAAAGAAAGCTGATGACTAGGAAAAATATTTGTTATGAATATAAGTAATAAGCAAGCAATAATAAATAGTAATAACTAATCAAATGTTTTTATGGTATATCTTTACATATAAAAAACCCTATGCAGGTAGTTTTTGAGGTTTTTCCATTTTGAAGATCTATAAAAATGATCCATGTTTTTTACTGAGGTACTTAGTTTTTATTCTTATACTACATACCTATGCAAAAAGGGCTGTTTTTCAGGCTTTCATGACTGTAGGAAATCCTTTCAGATATTCTAGGTAAGATTTAAAGTATAAAAAAAAATATCAATGTACATAAATTAAACTATCGCTCACTTGTTTGTGAAGCCTGGAAATAAAGGTAGCAATATCTGACGAAGTTAACTTGCCCAGCAGTAAATCCTGTTGACTAATCTCTTGTTTCAAAGATCAAAATAAACAATCTTCTTGAAATATAGAATTATTTCAGGAGGCTCCACTAAAATATGTAGGTTGTTGAAAACAAGAATTTCTGCAGCCTTCTCTCATTCTGATTTCAGGAGTGGTTGAGGCACCAGAAAATTAAGTAAAGTCACACCAGTCCCCTCCCTCAGGCTTCCTTTGTCCCATCCCTGGAAGTCTCCCTTGAGATATTGTCCAGACTCACAATACAGTCACTTGGGCCTTGTCCCTTGCAGTTTATTTTGTTCTTTAGCAATATAAGCTGTTTTATGTCCTCTAAATGGGCCTGGACTGATGGTTAAGTCCTTGTGTCCTTGCCTGAACAACTTTTAATTAGAGGCAGAGTGAACACAACAGTGGCTATCTGTATCAAAAAAATGTCTGAGAAAACCAGATAATTCATTGTGTCTGATTTAAATGTGTGTGACTATCTAAGATACTCAGGGCCAGGCCATCTTCAGATATAAATCCATTTACCATTAACTTAATTGAACTTGAACCAGTTAACAGCAGACTGAGGTCCAAGTTATTTATACCTTTGTGGGACTATGTTGCCTCTGGACAAGAGTTATTCCAGCTCTGTGCTGCTAGAGGGTCTGGAGCAGTAGGGGTCAGGCCACAGCTAAACTTCTGTGTAGTAGGTAATATTTTATTTTAAATGAGAGCTCAGAATCTCAGACCTCAGCAGCAGTCAGATGATGCAGCTCCTTGTCCACAGAGATCGGATCCAGGTGGATATCACATCACTGGAGGCAGTCTATTGTGATTTCTGTTTTCCTTTTAGTAGTGCCACTTGGATAGAAATCCAGCCCTTCTGGTAATGAATAAAGCACTTATGTCACTTCAGATTTCCCTTGTATTTAAAAGTCTGCTCCATTCAGTTATTTATCTGAGTAGAGCATCTCTTATCAATGGCCATTTTGTCCACTTCAGATCCTGAGAGAGCAAAGGAATATATATTATTGCTATTAGGCTGATGTCCAGTGCTTTAATAGGCTTTTTGTAGCATTTCAATGAAAATTAATAATCTTGGTGTCATATTAGCCTAATTTTGAAGAATCGCATGAAAAGAATATTATCCTGAGTTAGCAAACATACTGTGTAAACAGCAATTACTATGGAGACATAACTGAGTTAGAGGTAACGCATAATAGCTAAGTGCTTGCATCAGATAATTCACAAAAGGCTTATGGGCTCTCCAGCTAATATTATCCCAAACCATCACCCAGAGAAACTGTGTTAATTGTGTTAAAACAGGAAGCTATAGAATGACAGACAAATGGCTAACTAACTTTATATGAGAGAGTAAAAAATATTGTGCTGCTGTTCTTTTTCTAGAGGTTTGTGTGTAAGCAGATATTTAGCAGAATCTATGCTGCTGCTAAAAGACAACAAAGGGAAGGTGGCAATTTTATGTTTCCATGGTTCTGTGCTGCTGTGGTGGAAAAAACAGTTCCAGAGACAGGCTATGAGGGCCTGGCTTACTACAACCTTGAATTGCAGTGCCAGTGCAAGTGGGAGATCCTGCAACATGTTGCAACAGATTTCTAGGGTTTTTCTGTGGGAAAACCTACCCTAGGCTGCTTTATGGGATTTAGATTATTTTTAAGGATAGGAGAAAGATTTTGATAATTTAGCATGATCTTCTTATCCCATGCATTTCACTGGATGTTTTCTAGACATGATTGGACAAGGCAATAGATAATCTTAACTAAGCTTCCATTCCCACAAAGGATTGGATGAAATTATCTTTAAAGGTCCCTTCCAGTGTAATCTATTGTATAATTCTGTGGAGGGACATAAAAGGACACTTTCAAGAAAGCTTGTTTTAATGAAATTTTGGAATCAAAGGGCCTGGACAGTGGCTGATAAAACTTCAGTTTTGGTTCCAAAAGAGGCTGTCTATGAAAAAAGGTCTCTTTGTCAATGTAGATGCGTCAATAACCAGAGTAGGTCCAGTATTGGATAGGTTTTGCATGCTGAGAGAAAGTAGAGCATACCAAACACTATAGACAACACTTCTGGAACAAAGAAGGTAAAGCAACCATAAAACATGGCCAGTTACAAGTGACAAAATACTTGTAGCTCTAATTTTTTAAATGTGATTTGTAAAAAAGACAGAGCCTCAGGTGATATGAACAGAAATGTGTGACTGGGTGAAATGGTTGTGAGGTGTGTTTTGCTGTTCTACTCTTGAGAAAAAATAATCTCCTTTTCTAGGTACCTTATGACATGGCCTTCTTTGGCTACAGGAGAAGTACTGAGGTTGGATTGCAGAGCTGTTTTCTTTCTGAGTCAACTTGGAACAATTTGTACCAAGCTTTATGCTTACTCCATGTACATATGGTCTCGTGCTTAAAAAATAATGGACCAGGATCCTGTCTCAACAAGTCCTGAAAACAAGAACTATGGCATGTCTAAGTCCTCTTCCCCTTTTATCCAGAGCAAGATAAAAACCTATCTGCTCCTCACTTGGTACAGTCCCTGTCCTGTGCTATTCTCCAGACTATGTCCTGCTGGAAGAATGTTGGTTGGCATAGGCCCAAACTACAAGCCAAGGCTAACAGCTGAGGAGAGTGGATAGTCACAGCAGAGAAACAGCAGGAGCCTTGCTGGTGTAGTTATGTTGGAAATTGCTGTGTAGCTCAGCAAACACAGCCTATCAAATGGTGTGCTAACAGTACAGTCACTCCAATGACCCAGAGTTTGTTAGTACCTATGATTTCCCAAATGCCTGGAAATGTGTAGGGTGTCTTGACATGAGCTTTCAATCCTAATTTCACAGGGTGGTTTTACAGTGAACTGAATGAATTTTGTCAGCGCATGGTTGGAGTCATGGGAAATTGATCCCATGGATGGCACTGTCTTGCTGCAGGGCACCCTATGTTACTGCATGTTAGCATTTGCTTTACAGTATAGAGGTAAAATCTGAATGCTGTTGATCTCACTGTGGTTGCATTTTAGGGCAGAAAGATTTGTGTCCATGTCTAAAAGAAAGGTTTTGGATACCCCATCCCTGGGAGTGTTCAAGGCCAGGTTGGATGGGGCCCTGAGCAGCCTGATCTAGTGAGTGACATCCCTGTCCATGGCAGGAGTTTGGAACTAAATGGATTTTAAGATCCCTTCCAACCCATTCTATGACTTTGTGATTCTAAAAAGTGACTGATAACAACTCTTGATCAAAGTTTCTACAAAGATACTTAGTGACAAACTGAAATTCTACAATTTTCCAGGCCCTCAGTCTAGAAGTATTTTCTATTTCGGGGAATGAGTTTTGATTGAGAGAAAGAATGATTACCTTAGTGCTCTGTCCTGGAAGAGACAAAGGTGAGAGCAAGTGGAAGAAGGACCAGAAAAATAGACTGGCAGAAATGTGACTACTCTGTTGTCAGAGCTGTGCCAGTAACACTGGTGCAATGCACCATGGATGTGTGGGACACAGCTGGAATGTTCTAGGGGGAAGTCCAAGGTTCATTTTAATGTATTCTGTCCTACCAGTACCCTTTAGTAATTAAAACAGGCATTTCATGCTTCTGTAAGGAAGGAAAAATAGATGGTATTTTATATGTATACCTCCAAGACAAATAGAGGCTGTCCAGGATATCTGTCCTGTCATCAGCCTGAGGTCAAGTTCTGTGACTGGAAAAAGTGAGCTACAAGAGACAATCCAAAATCCCAAAGTAACCTTTCTATTTGCACTACCCCTCAGGTCAGTTTTGATATATACAAAGAAACCCTCACCTCCCAAGCTAGTAGTCCAGTGAGTCATGGGAAGGATTTTGCTCTTTGTTTTTTTTGAGGGGAGACAGTGAAGAAACTTGAAAGACTGAACCAGTGGCATGTACTGTTGACTGGTGTAACATCTTCAATGGATTTGAAGCTGTGCCTTTCTGAAACTGCTAATTTCGTTTTTCTTGCCTGTCCAGGACATGTCAGTGGGTATGAGCTGAGGGAAGATCTAATCCTCTATCTCCTACTCACAGTTTTTAACATGTGTTACTTTGAAACAGCCTGCACTGACTGGGGTAAAGCTAAAAACACCACAGATATTTGGCGGCATTTTCTCCCTGAATTTTCAGAGCTTAGTCTTCTAAAGAGGCTAGAATTCAGACAAAACTGGTTTCCTTTTTTCCAAATTGCTGGGCACTGTGTAATTTTGGTGTGTCTTGGCATGAGAAATCTTGTTCTCTTTGCTTTTGTAAGCAGATTTAAAGGATAAGGTTGATTTAAGGAGATGATCTCCAAAACTCTATTTGTCTTAGAGATGTAGAAGCATTGTCTAGCTTCTGTCTTACTTCTTAAGGTCTTATGTTCTTCTGGCTTGTCTCGAAGTTTACTTAGCTGTTAGGAAGTATGTGTGCATTTCACCCTGTTCCTGTGCCTATGTGATCACTAGAGAAGATATACACATGACAAACTAAAGGAAAAAGTGTTATTTAGTGTGCTGGTTTGGCTAGGATAGTGCTATTTTTTCCCATACTAGCTGCTATGCAGCTATGATTTGGATTCATGTTGGAAATAGTGTTGATGACACAGGGATATTTCCATTACTGCTGAGCAGTTCTTACATGGAGACAAAGCCTTTTCTGCTCTTCACCCCACCCCACCAGCGAGGAGGCTGGGGCGCACAGGGAATTGGGAGGGAACACAGCTGGGACAGCTGATCCAAACTGACTACAGGGACACTCCATACCATATTGCACCGCGCTCAACATATAGAGCTGGGGAAAGAATAAAAGAAAGGGGGAGACATTCCAAGTTATGACATTTGTCCTCCCAAGTGACTGTTATGCAGCTATTCAGTCCAGGTAAAGGATTGGATTAGCAGCCTGGCTATGCAAGAGATGTTTACTACTGGATTTAACTGGGAAGGGAAAGGAAGGCAAGTCTCCATGAAGTTTTATCAATGTACCTACTATAGCTTCCAATATCCCAGGGACACAGCTGATTAAAAGAGAATAGGACTTTAAAAAAGATGTAAGTAGAGGACAGAGAAATGCTCTGTGAATCAGGGGAGTAACCATGTCTGTGGTCACTGGCCGCACTACCTGATCTCTTCCAGGGAGCTACATACAGAAGGGTTGTTGGTGAGCAGAACTTTCTTCATTCAGCTGTCTGAAGAGCACCTCAACAATGGGTGATACTTCCTAAGGTTTCTCATTTTACCTTTGTTTCCTTGTCTGTCTGTATTTTGCAGCTTTGTACTTTCTCTTGTCCTTGCTGGAATAGACTAGCATTTTCTTTCATATATATGAAGCAGTACCCATATTTTCTATCCCCCAGAAACAGGAAAGAACTCCCTCCAAGTAATTTGGAGAGTGCTTCTCACCCACAGCAAAGCATTTCAGGGGTTAAGAGCACCCCTTTTACTTTGCTACAAGATTCCTTGCAGTTTGGGGCTAACATTGTACACATGGTGTATGATACCCAGGCCTTCTCTTTGTAGCTGTAAGCACACAGCAACAGGTTTTGATCTGGAAAAATTCACCCTGGCATTAATTTTTTTGAACTAGTGATCTAAAAGGTGTGAAAGGCCTTAATAGAAGGCATTCTGTAATATTGAAGATGTTATATTATGACTGAAGATCAGAAGAAATGTGGCTGTGTCTCCAGGGTTCTCAGAGCTGCTGACCAAAAATAGGTCCTTTTGAAAATGCTGCTGTTAGGAATGAACAGAGGACATACAATAAAAGTGTCTTCTTGTTTTGGTCTTATTGAAAGGTTTGTTTGGACTATAAAACTATAAGCAATTGCCATCTTCTCTGGGTGAGACTCAAGCTACCTGGGAACCATAAAAATCCACTTTGTGTCCAAATACATAGCACTATAGCACTAGTGGTCTTCTTTTTTCTCTCATTGAAGAATAAGGTACAAATAGTTAAAATTATGACTGAGTGTAAGAGCAAACTCTACCCACAAACAAGAATGGAGAGTGTTGTGACTCTCATATTGATATGATTAGGGGAAGAAGGCCTATTTATCTTTCTTTCTAATCAAATCTTAAAATACATTTTACCAAGTTTAGTAAAAGGAGCCTTTGAATGCTGTTTGCCCAACTGCCTTTTGAAATATTGTCTATCAGCACACCTATTCTACCTCAGGAGTAAAATTCTGTAGGGAGTTTCTTTCAGCTATGGGTTTCTTGGAGCTAGGGTCCCCTTCCTCCCCCATTCAAGACTGGAGAGACCTTCTTGGGGTCACTTTCTTCTTGAAGTAATATCCTTATCATGGACTAGCTCTCACTCACCAAACTACAGGATGTTTTCCTGGGCAAGGATTCTACCAAAACTACAGCTGTCCAAAATTCTGAGTCAAATTCAAACATTTTTAAAATATGATCCTAAAGATGACCTACACTCAGGTTTGCACCTGAATGTACTGAGTGGTGGATGCAAACTCTTCTGGTCAAATAGATTGAATCTCCCAGCTGTTTGCACATCTCACCTGAAAAAAGTAGCTTCTAATATTGTTTGGAGGCTGTACTTTAAAGTGAAGAGCTTTGCACTGTGAGGAAAGATCATGAGTTCTAGTTAGTTTATTTTTTAAAAAGCTTGTCAAGGGAATCTTGATGGCTCAGAGATATTTTCCAGTCAACAGTTCAGCCAAAATGATGCACGGAGCCATAAAGCACAAACGCTGTGGGCGACAGTTCAGCCTCTGTTTGTTTTTATGTGTATCTGTGGAACCAAAGAGCCTGTTTGTAGCAGTTCAACATATGGACTGTGCCTTGATAAGGAGCAGCTGAATACAGAGTTCAACCTGGTGGCACACTAGGTTTTGCTAGCCACTGAACAATAACACAGTTGGAGACAACCTTTCCTATAAGGAGAGTATAGTTCAAATAATCCAGACAAGAGAGGTAGAGGGACTTAAAAACAGTTTTCTAAAGACACTCAGCTTGTGGCAGGTCATAAAGAGCATTTCTGGTGAGAACACAATTTTTAAAGGTTTCAGGTATTCTTCAGAGGACACACCATGCAAATTTATAATTATGGGATTTTGTGTTACAATAAGTAAATCATTTTTATTTGCAGCAGCCTTTATAATGAGACAGAAGTTGCTTCACACTACCTTAGTGTGAACCTGTGTGGAACATTGGGAGGCTCTTTGAGGGTGCCAGTGAGCTGCCCAAGGGGCTGCACCTGAGGCATCAGGCCAGGGTTTGGCTGAGAAATGAGGATGAACTGTGTCCAACATAGGCAATGAAGGGGTTGTAAGAAGGTGAAGAGGAAATAATAAAAAAACCCCATCTAATTATCCGGTTGGAAAAAGTGAACAAAGCCCTGTTTTATTCCTGAAAATGCAGAGTCTTTCCACTTTGTGGTGTAAGGTTAATTTAAATTTTAGGTAGGGAAAATGATGCCATGGCAACTTTTTAATGCAATGAGGTAAAAACTAAAACTACTGTAACAGTTTCTTAAAGTTACTTCTCTGCAACCTGTTGAAATATTTATTTAGTACAACACTTATTTAAGATAAAACTGCCAGCAACTTAAAGGGGATAAAACCCTATACATATATGCAGGAATAGAGTACAAAGATAAAGACAAAAATTTCCACCACTGACAGTTGTGCTCTGTTGTGCTAATGTCACCCATCTGTTTCAGCAAAACCTTCTCCTACCAGCAATTTAAAGTGCATTCATTGGGAAAGGAAACACAAACCCCTGAGCAGGGTAATTCATCATCCTGTTACATTTTTGTCCATGGAAGATAGCCATGCCTTAAAGCTTCCACAGCTTAATGAACATTCGTCTTGTGGGTCTGGTAACAGCTTAAATCTCCTTGTAGTCATATAAATCTTGGTGCATTAAGATGAGGTGGAAAAGATCAAAATAGGCTGCCAGAGAACTGGATAAAACAATCTGAATAACTTTTGTATCATAATTTAAAACAAAAAAATATTTCCTGTGTGTATTATTTGAGTTTACTGGATTTGGTGGCATTGAGCTGACTCTCAAACCAGCTGCTTGGTTTAGTAATGGTGAATATAAGACTACTTTCATGGTTCATATATAGATAACATATAGAACAAGATCTTACATGGAAATTAAGGTCTGGTTTACAGAATTGCATTTTGAAGCTTTCTCTTCAGACTGAACTAAATGCTACTTTTAAACTTTGTAGCATGTGAAAATGTCTGCAGGAGGAGGGAAAAAATTGTTTTGTTATATCCCCTGGGGCCATGAAGAAGACTTGGATCATCTAAGATAGGCTTAAACTGAAAGAGTATATATTTAGAATAGATATTAGGAAAAAATTCTTTACCATGAGAATAGTGGAACAGGTTGCTTAGAGAAATTGAGTCTGCCCCATTGCTGGCAGTGTTCAAGACTGGGTTGGATGGGGTTTTGAGCAACCTGGTCTAATGGAATGTGCTCCTGCCCATGCCATAGAGGCTGTTAATAGATCCCTTATGACTCAAACCATTCTGTGATTCATTCTATAATTCAACAATTCATCTGATTTGTAGTTCTTTCACATGTATTTCAGGACAACTGACCAATACAACAGATCATTTTCACTGAACTCCTTTAAAATCTCTTCAGCTCATCCAAATTCTTTTGGAAAAGTAGCGCTCAAAAGTGCATTTGAAGCTTAGGTAAAGTGTTACTAGGTCTGTGGAAAGTGAAGGAATTTTTCATTGGCACCTGTGAAATTCAGCAGAAGCCTCAGTGTAATCTGGCCTGCTTATCACCTTTATAACATTGCCAGTGCATGATGAGGTTTCTCAATGGCATGCATTTAAAAGAAAACAAGAAACAAAGCAATCTTCTAAATTACTTCTTTGTTTTCATTTGGGGCTTAATGGTATTTTCAAGTCTTTCTATAATGACCTTGTAAAATCATTGACTGCGATCTTTGTTTTGTTTGGTACATGCTGCTTTTAAAATCTGAGTCAGGGCTCTATATTAGAACACCCTATTCAGTAAGAACAGGGTAGATAATTTAATTTTACATTGGAATAATGTAATCTTCATGCTACCTTTCTGTTTTTATTTATAACTGAAGAATTAATTTCCTTTTGCCCTTCCTCTACCTTCTATGGCCAGAGAAGAGAAAAAGGTTACAGAAATCTCTACCAACATTTTTTTTTGCATAGTCACCAATATGGTTACAGTCCTATGCCGCAGACTTTCCTCCCCCTTTTCCTTACTCCACCTCCATTAGTGCCTTTCCTGTAGAGTCAGTTTGTCATCCATCAGCTCAACAGCACCCAAAAGCCCATCAAGCTGATTCTTCCTTGCAGCTCATCAGATTTGCCTGTTCTCTAAATTATCAGGGTGCTACTTGTCTTTGACTATTTCTGTCCATGCAAGTGCTGTGAGCCTGCGGGCTGAAAGCTGTTAGTGTGTAGTCAGATTCAAGATTTGCAAAGGGCAGTACTTTTTATTTCTTAATTTTCAAAGCATTGTAAATGCCAAGGTATGCAAATGTAGGACACCAAGCTTGGTGGAAACAATAGCTCTTGGAAAACCTCATTGGAGTTATTCATGTACTACTGGGGACAGAGCAGAACTAGTCTTAAAAATAGACTTTTGTTCAGAGGGCAGTGCACAGCAACAGCTTGTTTACCATTGCTCTCCATCACCCTCTAGAGTCTAGCACTTTCCACTTAGCAGGGCACAAAGAAATAAGCTTGGGAATAAACTGTGTTATGTTCCATTTCCTGCATTGGCACTAGCCTTCTGGCTCATCTGTTAGGAAACCATATAGGATGTAGAAAAGCTGGGTTCAGTTCCCTCCTCTGTCTGGGGAGATGTGAGCCTGATTGTTTCCAAGGGCATAGCAGGTTTTTTGTTGTACAGGTACTTGTGAAATCCGCTTAGCCTTGAGTTGTTGAGGACAGCCGTGTAATGCCTTGAAAAGCTGGTGGTGTGACTATGACTTCATATAGAATTACAGAGTTAAAAAATTGCTGATGTAGGAAGAGACTTCTGAAGACAGCCTTGTCCTACCCTCCGCTCCAAGTAAGGTCAGCCAGAACAGGTTGGACAGAACCATGTACAGTAAAAAAAAAAGAATCTCCCAAAGTATTCAAATACAGTCTGTCTGGGCAACATGCACTAGTCCTTTACTCTCCTCAAAGTAAAAAAAACACAACAACAAAAAAACCCAAAAAACAAAAAAACAACTGTTTTTTATACTTAGATTGAATTATGCTTATATTGATTGATTGATTGCCTCTTGTCCTGTAACTGATCATCACTGAGAAGGTGTTGATTGCATCTTCATTATTCCACTCCATCCGGTATTTATAGACACTGAAAAGATGCCTCAGAGCCTTCTGTTTTACAGGCTGAATAGTCCCAGCTCTCTTGACCTCTCCTTGCATGGCAGGTGCTCCAATTCCTGAATCACTTTCACTAGACTCACTCCAGTAAATGTTTCTTGTGTTGAGGACCCCAGAACTGGATCCTGCATTTCAGATGTCTCACCAGCGCTGAATAGCAGGGGAAGATCCCCTCCCTTTACCTTCTGGCAATGTTCTACGTAAAGCATCACATTATGCTATTGATCTTCATTGCCACAGCTGCCCAGTTCTCGTTCATATTCAATGTCTTGCCTCTGCAAAGCTGCATTTCATCCTGTTATATGTTGGCTCATTTCTCCAGCTTGTTGAGGTCTTTATATAGAAGCACAACCTTTAACTGCATCAAATGCTCCTTCCATTTTTGAATCCCCTGAAAACCTGCTGAGGATGCAGTCTGTCTCATTTTATGGGTCATTCATGAAGATGGTGAGCAGTTTTTGGCTCCAGTACCAGCCCTGTGGTGCACCAATATTGTGTGGCCTCCAGTGGACACTGTCCTGATGACCATAACAACCTGGCATTTGATAACAGTTTTCTGCCCACCTTGCTGTCCATTTGTCTAGTCTCTGCTTCATCTGTTTATGACTAAGTTATGGGAGGCTTGGTTTTGCTAGAATCAAAATGAAGAATATACACTGCTCTCCCTTTATCCGTTAAGATACTCACCTTCTTATGGAAGCCTCTTTTTGTTCAGGAATTATTTTCCTTTCATAAATTTGTGCTGACAGCTCACAGTCACCTACTTGTGCTAAGCAAATTTGGAAGTGCTCCATCACCTTCCCAAGGATCAAACTGAGGCTGACTGTCTGTACTTCTCTGGATCCTCCTTCTTGCTGTTCTTGAAGATAGGAGTGACATTTGCTTTCTGTCCCTCCATAGGAAATTCCCCCAATTGCCCAGACTACCACAGCAAGAGTAGCCTCATGATGTCATCAAGAGGCTTTGCAGCTGTCATTAGTTCCCATGGACTTATGTATGTCCAGTTTAAGTGTTACCTGACCTGTTTCCCCTCCATTGAGGGTCCTGCCTTATCTAGACTTTTTATTTGTCCCAGGGTCTGAAATTCCCAAAGTCCACTTCTACCAGAAAATATGGAAGCACAAATTTTCCATAATCTTTCTTCTGCTGTTTATGGAGCTGTAGAAACTTTTCTTATTGTTCTTCTTGTCCCTTGCCAGATTCATTTCCAGCTTTAGCTTTTCTGAATCCTCACCTCTGTGTTTGGGCAGTATCTGTATATTCCTCCTGGCTGATCTGATGCTGCTTGTATGCTTCCATTCTATGTTTAAGTTTAGTCAGATGTTCCTTGTTAATGCATGCAGGCCTCCTATTACATTTTGGACTGTTTTTGCATGTTGGGTTGGACCACTCTTGATCTTGGAGAAGGCTTCAATATGAATCTGCTCTACACCATTTTTTCTCTAGGACTGTATTGCCTGGGATTATTCCAAGCAGATCTGTAGCATGCAAACTGAGATAAGCCACTGGGAAATCCCTGTGTGACTTAGGATTTTGGCCATCTTTTTCTTCTGCCAGAGCAGAATGCAAGATATTTGGGGTTGAAGTTTGAAATTGTCTGTGTGCATTTCTGCAAACTTCTTTTTTTTATTGCATCTCACATTCATTATGGACAAAATGGATGATGGTTTTCATTTAGAGTTGCATAATGGATTTTAAACTTATCAAGAATGATAACTACTATCTAAGCACTTTCCAGGATGAACAGATATTGTTGACTCATAAATAATTGCAAATAAGAAAATGTGTCTTAAACAATTCTATAACTGAAAATTGTATTTGTATAGTGAGGGGGAGGAAATACTAGCAGAACATTCAACAGAATCTGAGAGACTATAAAGTCCCTGGCAAAGACTAATGATGATTAATGAGTGGTCAAACTCCTGTTTAAGACTTCCTCAAGGTAACAGGGCTTGTCTACACCTTGCTCCAGCTGCACTCTTCTCTGTGCTCTTCACTCCAGTACCCTATGCTTAGATATCCAACGGAGGTGCAAAGAGCTTAGACTGGGCTGGTTTATCTAAGAGTGATCTTCTGCTTCCCTTCTACATCCCTTTTGCATTTGGATTTTTATTCACAGACAGGCCCTGGCTGCAAGACATTATGTAGCTCACATGTAGATTGAAAATACAGTGGAAAAAGAATGCTCTGTTGTGTTTCCCCTTGCTCTGGGGTTGAATATGGATGAGTGGTACCTGGCTCTGTATGAATTGGCAGAAGTCTTTCAGAAAGTCTTGATCTTACAAAAGGAGAATATGCCCAGTGGTCTCAGCATGGCACATTTATATTGTAGATGAGAGTTAGTGTTATTAGAAGGTGAGTTTGCTATTCGTGCAAGAAAATTTCCATGATAAACTGAAGAAGAAAAGGCAGCTGAAGGACTTTCTACTCTGTCTTTTATCTACAGTCCACAATTTCCTGTGTTTTACAGGATCTTTTCTACAATCTGCTATGTATTGGAGACCTCTGATTGTGAAAGACAAAAATTTTTGATGGTTTGAGCTACACTATAACTATCAGGACAACAGCAGAGCTACCGGAGATCTGTCACAACGTCTATGTTGTACCATTTGGATGGCAAAGATAATTCTTATCAACTAGTCCCAGTCTTCTACTTCATGATGTTCACTTTATCAAAGCAAGTTACTAGGAGTTCAGTCTCCTCTTCTGCATTGGGTGCATAGATCAAGCCTCGGTGTATCACACAGTGAAATCAATTTGTATTCAGCTGCAGATCCTCTGCACAGTGGCAGAGACTTGTTGGCTGCCTTCCAAGGCAGGTTTCAAAAGGACTCTTGAACACATAGAAAATAGAAGAGACGCTAGAGGAATTATTTCTTAGTTAAGGATAAAAGAGACATGACCCTCAAAGTGACTTGAAGGTCTTTTACTGACCAATATTGATACAGTTTGTCTTACAGAGTTTATATCCCATTTCTCTCTGCTGCAAGTTGTAATCTTAAGGGGTTTTTCCCATTCTTTGCTCTTAATTCCCTTGTACCCATCAGTACACTTACCTCTCTTTACCTTGAGCTTGTTCATTCAGTATGGGCTGGTTTATTTGATGCCTTTCTAAGAGTGCAAATGCATGGGTGGTAGTGTCACTTGCTCCTTATGGTTGGGGATCAGGGTCTGGAAGACTGACACAAACTATCATTTTGTTTTGAATTGAAGAATCCTTTACTGAACTGAAACAGCAAGAAACACACAGCTTTCTCAGAGGACAAATTTCCCTCAGAGATCTGTATTTAATATCTTGATGTCCAAGAGGACATTAGTGACACGTGGAATTCCTTGGGAATTATTACTGGGACTGGTGCTCTTTAATGTCTTTGTTGTTGACATGAAGAGTGGATTGAGGGCACTCTCAGCAGCTTTGCCAAGCTCTGTGGTGCAGTTGACCCACTGGAGGGGAGGGATGCAATCAAGAGGGACCTGGACAGGCTTGAGAGGTGGGCCTGTGAGAACCTCATGAAGTTCTGTAGTTCAATAGATGGCCAAGTGCAAGGTCCTGCATGTGGGTGGGACAATCCCAAGCAAACATGCAGGCTGGGTGGAGGAGGCATTGAGAGCAGCCCTGGGGAGAAGGAATTGGGGCTGTTGGCTCACGAGAAGCTCAGCATGTGCCAGCAGTGTGCAACTGCAGCTCATAAAGCCACCCATGTCCCGAGCTGCAACCAAAGCAGCGTGGCCAGAAGGGTGAGGGAGGGGACTCTGCCCCTCTGGTCTGCACTGGTGAGGCCCCACCTGGAATGCTGCATCCAGCTTTGGGGGCCCCAGTGTAAGGACATGGACCTGTTGTAGCAAGTCCAGAGGAGACCAAGAAGATGCTCAGAGGCTGGAGTACTTCTCCTATTAAGATACGCTGAGAAAGTTGGGGATGTTCAGCCTAGAGGACAGAACCAGCATCTTCCAGAACCTAGAGAGAATACAAGAGAGGTGGAAGGACTTTTGACTAGGGCATGTAGTGATAGCATAAAGAGAATGGCCTTTAAACTAAAAGAGGTATATTCAGACTAGATCTAAGGAACAAATTCTTCACCATGAGGGTAGTGAGGCATTGGTTAACATTTCCCAGAGACACTGTGGATACCTCATCCATGGAAATGCTCAAGGCCAGGTTGGATGGGGCTTTGAGCAACCTGTACAAGTGGAAGGTACCAATGCTCATGTCAGAACTAGATGACTTTAAGGTCCCTTCCAACCCTAACCATTCTCTAATTCTGTGATTCTATGAGTTGAGAAAAAGCATTCTGATCTAATGCAAAATAATTGTTAAATAATGCTCAAGTGAATCATGACAAAAAAACCCTTATTTTAATTTTTTTCTTAAAATCAGCACATGACAAGATGCTTGCAAAACAAATAAGTGAGACAGTTAAATGAGGTCCCACAGTAAGAAATTGCCGGAATAGTGTTCACTGGAAGTTTGGTGAACACTCCTGATCTGTGCAAATGCTTATTTGAAGAAGTCTCAAAAACTGCAGAATTGCCTGTCAGAGTCAACTAAGGTCAGTTTTGCCAGATAAATTCTAACTATTTTTTTGTCTTAAGTTTCAAAGTAAGTCCCCTCTTGGAATACCTTTGTGTCAGCCTGTCTGAATCCTGCATACTTGGAGGATCTGAAACTGTCATCTGAAATGCAAGGTAATAATCCAGGTTCTGGACAATCTTTCTTCTCCTTGGTAATCTCAAAAAAAAAAAACCTCTGTAGATTCCAGGTACTATTTCTGTCAGGTGTAATGAGCTCCAAGTTTAATTAATGTGACTGAACAAAATGTCTCATTGCAGTTGTTAACAATGTTTAAGAGATTTATGTAACATTTTAAATTCTAAATATAAATATTTGCTCCTTAAAAAAAAAAAAAAACCCAAAACAAAAGCTGTAGGAGATAATGAAAGTAAAAATTTGAGGGAAATCAAGAATTTGGAAAATTTTATAAACCAGATTAATCCCAAGATGTGAAATGAAATTTTGAGAAGCTGGAAATATTAATTATAATCCCTTTTTCCTAGCAGCACATAGTTTCTTCCCAAGATCTGTGAAATACACTGGTGTGTGTTTTGTTTCTGTTAGCTTTTATGTCCGTGCTCTGGCATTATCTGGTTGGCAGAAGCAGCTAGCAAAGCAGCATTTATTCCTCTGGGATAGGACTGAAAAGGTGCAAATTTCACTAACTCTAATCAGGATCCCTGTGACTGATATTTAGGAAAAGGATTTTTGTTTTCTTCTGGCCTTATTTACAAAACCTTTTACATTAATGAGCAGGGTTTTTTTGCAACAATAGACGGGCTCTTGGGCTAAAAGAAACCCCAAATGATTTGTGTGTGAGAAGGTAAGTGAGAACTGGATCACACTGCAGTGGGGAGAAGAGTGGAAGGGGCACTGTCAATTTAAATTAGATTGATACATTTTTTATATTCTTGTCAAAACCCCTTCTTTCCTGATTCTAACAGAGCCTGGCTTGTATTTACTTAGGTGGTTAATTCAGCTCTTCTGACTTAACTTGAGTCCTGTTAAGCATGTGCACAAATTGCTGCAGTGAGAAGGGTGGAACATCTAAATGGAAATATCCAGGGTTCCATATGTTTTGAGCATCTGTGTCTTGACTAGAGTGAAATTTGTAGGTGCATCAAAGCACTTAATATGTGCCTAACTGTAGTTTCCAGACTCTTAAAGGGTGAAAAAACTTGGTTTAATTTTATTGAGTTATTATTCCTTGGTGATAAACTAATAGGAACTGCAAGCATGTGTTCCACTACTTAAACTACTGTTTTTCAGTATTTGCAACTAAGCTCCAAGAGTCAGGAAAAATTATTGCAGCATCAACAAACCAGATCGCCACATGCCAAATTGTATTCTATCTATTTCAGAGATAGAGAAGCCCATGCATATTATTTAGAAACATTTAGAATGGTTAATGGAGCAGGAGGAAGGGAGATTCTGGTCTAATATATCTTGATGTGTGGTTTAAACTGCACCACAGCTGCTGCTCCTCCTTGCATTTAAAACAATACAAAAACTCCATGTCTGAGTGCTCCAGAATGTAGTCCTCAATGGTCACAATTCATCTTCACAAACAGCAGAAGACAGGGTTTTATTTGTTTTTTTTTTTTTTTTTTTTTTCGTGTTTGCTTTACTAATGAGGATAGGGGCAGAGAGAAGGTCAAGGCACTTTTTAAAAATTTCTTCCTGCTCCTTTGTTTCTCTCCTAGTTACTTGAGAATGTAGCATTTGTGCTCTTCATGGCATTCCTGTCAAAGGGCTTTAGCTCTTGAAATAGCAACAAGTCCAAGATGGCCACACGCCGGGCTACTCTGCAGTAGCCGGTGTCTCCTCAGTGGCCCTTGGTGAAGGGGACCCCTGGGAATGGATGGGTGGGCATCTCTTGTCTGCAGGATACATCAGCATCTTTGGGCAGATTGCTCATTGCACCCTGAATTTTGTTGCTGTACCAGGCTGGATAGCACTGACTTCCCTTGCCTTGTGTACTGCTACACGATAAACAACATTTCTCAGATGTGCACTTACTGCCTTTCGAGTTTTATTTTAGAGCTCCGGTTTTAATATCTCTTTCTATTATAAGCAATGGAAATGAGGACACTTAACAGTACAAGTGGCCTAGTATTTAAGAAGGTGTCTGATGAGTGAGTGAATGCTACTCTTTTCTGATGACAGTAACCTGCATTTAAGCACCCTGATTTCATATTGTAGGGACCACAATGCCCTGGGCAGTGGTTAGAGCAGTGCCCCAGTTCTGTTTGCCCACAAATACATAGGAGGGGGCACTCAGCTGCCCAAGAACAGAGCCTGTATCACTACAGAGCATCTCCTATACCTTGCAGCAGTGCCCAAGCTGGGAACCCCACAGTGCTTTCCTACTGTAAGAAAGCTAAAAGCATTCTTACAGGCTGGTAGATTGTAAAGCCAGAGAGAGCAAAAAATTTGCATGCAGGGGCATGAATAAGTGTAGAGATAAATGGAGATGCAATGTTACTGAAATACTTCTTTCATCTCCTTGGATTTGCTGTCACTCTAAATCAACCTCAGTTTCTGTGACCAAGAGAATCTACAGGCTGTGATTAACCACAAAACCTCTTTTGAGAGGGAGAGACAGAGACAGCAGAGGACGGTTGCTGTATCTCTGTCTGATCAAAACATTATGTTTAATGTGCTTACATATTACCTAAGTTGGGCTCAGATGTGCATGATGGACTCATCTGTGCTTACAAGCCCAGCTAAGTGCCCTGTACATGCTTTCACCATCAGCTTTCCTGCAGGCCATAGCCAGAAAGACTATGGATGACAAGGTTTGACCATCACTGGCCATTTTCAGGCATTGATTGGGGTGACAACAGAGACTTGATGTTACAATCAGAGGGTTTTGAAGCTGCAGCTTTGATTTGCTTTTGCCATGAGTGGATGAACTTCAGTTACCTTCCAGATGTCTTTCGGGAATGAAAGAAAAAGGACTTTGAATCTTTGGTAAATCTGGTGGGAAGAACTGCATACAAAACTGAAGGATAAACTAAGTATACTTTTCTGAGTAAAGGTCATTTTTGACAACCTGTTAAAAAAAAGATGTATATCTTTGATATGTTGAAAATATACAGGACAGATAAATACTGATCCCTTGCAGTCCCAGGCAGTGGGACTACATGCAAGAACTTCTCTCAGTCGATAAAAAAAAAAGTATTTTGGAGTTCATTAAAATATGTCAAATCATAAAAATACTTCCAGAGACTAGTATAATGAGAAATTAGACTCACTGCTTCTGTAAATATTAAAGCAGTGACTATTTAATGATTCACAGGTTTAATTACAGAGAGGATGACATCTTTATTATAACAGAATAAAAGTAATTATGCATCACAGGAGCTGGACTGAACTGTGCTCAGTCCTGCATTCCAGGCGCACAGCTGTGCAGAGCAGGTTGTCAAACACCCACAAGTCTGTGACAGTCTGCTTTTGTTTTGCAGTCAGCTGAGCATCTCTGAGAAATGTATTCCTCCCATGGCAGAGCAGTGTTTAATTGACCACAGCTAAAAAATTGGCAGGGTGAATTTTAACCAGTCATGGTCTGAGACAAGAGATTTTGTATGATTGTATAGAGAACAGAAGGTGTGTGCTGATGGACTACTTATCTTCTACTTATTGCAAATAATGCTTATTTGTCAATACTGAAAAGTTAAAAATAATATATTTTAATCCTTTGTAATCTATAGAATTTTTATTTGTGTGGCACATATCCAACACCAAATGAGCATCTTTGTAGTAAGATTATTCAGCCTCTTGCACAATGCAGTTTCAAGGCAAGTGGAATAAGAGGAATACTTCAGAAACACACAAAGTAGCTAGGGATGGTTTTTGAGGGGAAGTAAAAAATGACAAGTATACTCTTGCAGTTTTTATTGCTGTTATTTTTAGTTCAATATTTTATTATTATTATTATTTTGTTCTAGCTCAATTGTGTCTATGCCAAGAGAAAATGTGTCACTATGTTCACCTATTTTGTACTTCAATAAGTAATTTTTGTATGTGCATAACCCAGCTGAAATTCAGAAGAAAAAAGAAACATTGAAAGAAGGCAGAGAGAGAAGGATTCAGGGAAAAGGAATCTATCTAGGCAAACTTACCTCAGTGTTGCCAGTTTGTTACTAAGACTGTGATTCAGGTCCTGGCTCAGCAGGAGTCTGTATAAAATCTTATCTGGCCAGGTCTAGCAACTCTTTGGATCCCAGAGAGAACTTTGTGTTTAATGTGATGGCAAGATATTAAGAGTAAAACCACAGTACCCAGTGGTGAGAGAAAGCGAGCAGAATGAGAGTTTGATAACCAAGACCTGTTTATTCTACAAACAAGTAACTCTGTTTGGTCTAGATGGTTCCTCTTTACAGATAGGTGTGGTGTGGTCTTTTCTTTCTGCAGGCAGGATAATCCAGCTAGTCCTGGTTCCAGATGGAAAGATGAGGATGTGTTTGTATTGGAGTTCATCCTTTTTTTTTTGGCACATATTCTCCAGCTCTTCTTGCGATGATGTGTATGTCACTGCCATCATGGGTCAGAGTACCTCCACTTCACACACTTAAGTCTTTTACCTGACACTTAAGGGGTGATATTTTCTCACTCCAGGACAAAAAAGGATGTTTCTTCTTCTGTTATAAGATAATTTAATTTTAAGCCCATTTTCATTGTCATTGTAATATGTTTTCTAGTGTTAAATCTCTTCAGACCAGAGTCTGGACATTCCTTCAATATTCTAAAACCTATGAACACTAGGAACTAATTTTAGTCTTTCATTTGGTGAAATAAATTGATCAAGCCATGTCTTTCTATCACTTTCCCTAGAAATTTTATGATTTACTATGTCATCTAGTTTTTTACTTAATGTATGAGATCTCTGTTAGCAACAGAAATGCCGCTAAATACCCATATATCTGTAACAAATTAGCATACAACCTAAGATGGATTTTCACAAGCAACAAGTTACTGCTAAGGCATCGGTAGACTTTGATGAATCATGGCATAAGGCTGGGAGGACCACAGTGGATCAGCTGGTCCAACCTCCCTGCTCAAGCAGCATCTTCCTAGAGTACGTGGATTAGGCAGGACAGAACTCATCCAAATGGTTCTTGATTTTTTTCAGTGAGGGAGACTCCACAACCTCTCTGGACAATCTGTTCCAGTGTGTGGTCAGCCACACAGTAATTAAGTTCTTCCTCATAACCAGGAGGAACTTTTTCTGCATCAGCTATTGGCCACTCCTGCCAGCTTTGTCAGAGCACTTGCTGAGGAGGCATCTACCCATTCACCCAAGTCATTGATGAGTAATTAAACAATACTGAACCTTGGGAGAGACCACAAGTGACAGGCCTCCAGCCAGATTCTGTGCCACCCTCTAGGATCCGCTGTTCAGCCAGTTCTCAATCCTCCTCAGTGTCTACTCATCCATGGGTCCTCAGTTTGCCTGTGAGGATGTTGTGAGAAGCAGCGTTGAAAGCCTTGCTGAAATCGAGGTAGACAATATCCAGCTGTAATCCACATTAAATCTCCAGTTGTGAATCAGTGAATTTGTGGTCCTTTGTTTGTAGAAGACTGTCTGTGCCTGTGACTGTATTTCCTTGAAGGAGTGCCATGGAAATCTTCCAGAAGCTCAGTTAACATATTCACAAGAGTGTTTGAAGTGAAAGTATCTCCTTAATCATCTTGAAGTTTAATTTCCCATAGCCTGGTCAGATAATTTTCAACTCTTGCCTGTAGGAAAGAGAAGCAATATGACACATTTTTTGATGATAAATCCTGTAAGACTGCAGGTTATTGTTCCTACAGTCCTTCAGCTCTGGTACGTTTGTGTGCAATCCACTAATAGTAAACAGGATGTTTGTGGGATCAATAACAGCAGGTTGTCTAACTGTTGGTTATAAAAAGACTTAAATAGCAGCAAATCTCAAAAAAAAAAAAAAAACCAAAACAAAACCCTTGCACAAACAATTTTTTTTTTTTGTGCTATTGGGGGTTTTCTTGCACTTACTAATCTCTGTTATGTAGAAAAATGCATATGAAGATTTCATCCTAAGGCAATCTTTTTGGATTTAATAGCTAAAACCTCACAGTAAAAAAAAATCCTATCAGAAGAGTATCAAGTGCAGACAAGATTCAGAGGCAAAGAAAAGCATTCACAAATTTTGGAAATATAAAAAATTAAAGTTTCTCCTCTTGCAATTACAAAGGAAAAAAAAAGAAAAAAGAAACACACAGGCTTAAAAACAGGCTAGAAAGTTTGAAATTATCTGTAGTCTAAATTTTGAAATAATCTGGCATTTCATAATTAGTCATAACTGAGGTTTTGAGTTTCTTTCAGTTGTGCTTAATTCTGAGTTTAATTAAAAAATTTCTCATAGGTTTGCTCCATCATATGGAAAATCAGTTCAGATCAGGATAAAAAATAGGCTTGAATATAATAAGAGAATATTATCATAAAATAGCTGAAGTTGAATGAGACATGGAGACTGCCATCCACCAAGTCTGCCTAAATAAGTGTCCTCTAGAACAAGCTGCTTAGGGCCATATCTACATAGATTTTGATTAATTCCATGTATGGAAACTTCCCAATCCTTCTGAATGGCTTTTATTGACTCTTTCTCAATTGTTTAGGATTTTTTAGAGTATTTTCTATGCCTCTTTCTCCTTTCAGAAGTAGCCAAAATTGTTTGTGCAGCATTATTTTAAAGCCAGAAATTGTATCCCTGTGGTAAAATCCATCATGCTATTCTAGAGAAATGGTCCTAGAAATGACAGGTAGGTAATTTCCATGCCAGAAGGTACTAGAGAGCTTGATACACTTAGATTTGTAATTTTTGCCACACATTTCAGTTCTTTAGTTGGGATAAGAAAAATGTCATCATTTAGATAACTTAAAATCATTATTTTTTCTTTTTTACTTTGGTTTTAGAGCTGTAGGCTGCTCAGGCTGTTTATCTCACAAAGTGTAGAAGTGCTCTTGGTAGCATCTGTGACTGGCATTCATTCTTCCTGGATAAAACTCCTTTTAAATACTTATATGGAAATACAGGTCCTCAACCATGAAGAAGACAAGAACTCTCTTACATTCCATACCTATTAGTGGAGACACTAAATGCAATCTATACTAGTGGCTTAACTTAAATATGTGCTTATTTGCCTGAGTAACAGATGTCTTTTTCAATCACAGCCTCTGAAAGATCACTTTACATAAAAAAAAGGATTTTGTATATGTTTGAGAAGAAAAATTTCTCTGTCTTTATATTATAAATTCATTAGGATATGTTTTTCTGAACTGCAAATATTAACATAATCTATTCTTATTTTGTTTGTATTCCACCTAATTTTGAATATCAATTATGGCACAAAAATGGGATAAATACTTACATAATGTGTAGTTCTTGCATAGAATATGTAATGCCACAGAAACAGACCACTGATGATTCATGAATGCAAGAAATAATCTAGTTTTGGAAATATTCTGCAATATGTCTGCAATTCCACAGGCTAAATATTTCTTGAAGGAAGCAAACTGTTTAAGTGGATAAACATATTCTATATGCTTGTGTGAGATCATGCTGATTATCTCCTGCAAGCTGGTACAGGCATAATCCTGATAGTTTTGAGGCTGACAGAGTATCAGGAGTTTCAGACAGAGCAATCATAAACTCATCTCCCTAGTGCCTTTGTCATTTGGTCACAATGGCGGGATGATAGAGACCCACATTGTCACCCAGACTGGTCATATTTCAACTACTAGCAATTTGAGGACAGTTTGAGGCAAGTCAGGTGTCTGGAAGTCCAAATATTTCAGTTTGGAAACCTTGGTGCTTGAGGAAGGTTCATAAGGTAAAGAGCCAGAGTGGGTGGGAGACCATGTAGTTAAGAGTTATCTAAGATGGAAGTGAGTTCTCCAGCCAGCTGAGCTGTGAAGTGCTAGAAGAGCCTTTCAGTCAGAGGAGAGCTATTTGCACAAGTGTTGCTCAGAACAGTGTGTGTGATTTTCAGCCAGGATAAACTTGCCAACCTCTCATTCCCTGTGGAGTCAGCAGGAGATAGAGCTTGTGATAGAGGTGTGGAAACTAGTTTGGAAAATCTGCTTTATCTTTGACACTAGAGAGATTACTCTTTTCCATAGCCTGAAATAGCCTCTTTTCAGACATATATTGGCTTCATATCCCTATTAAAAATAAAAGCATTAAATTAATTAATTTCTTTTTTTTTTTTTTTTTTTTTTTTTTTTGTGATCAGTCTTTGCTCTGATGTGAAGCTAGACTTCTAAGCACAAAGTATGTAAAAATGCTGACCAGGATATCACTGACCACCTGCACCAGCTTTAATAGCAGATCTGCTGGGTGTAAAACCACTTCATCCAAAAGTGCTCTGTTCAAGGTCCAGCACAAGCTGGAATGTACAAACAAGGATATCTTACAGGTTCAGAAGGTTTTTGGTTAAGCATGTTTGTGGGCTTTGGCACTGGACAAGGATGAACAGGAAATTATCCATCAGTTATCAGGACAGGGTCCTTACTGAGCCACAGTAGGCAACCCTACACACCAGTTTTTCCAGCACCAAACCTTATGTGGGTAGTCATCCTGCATTTCTGCAAGAGGGCTTTGTTATGAACAACTTCTCAAATTCCTGAATTTATATATGGGTACAATCGAGTTATATATCCCCAAACCTGGGGAATACTTAACTATGTCTTAGCAGCAGAGTTAGCAGAGTGAAACACCCTGTTAAACCCAGACACTATCTCTGCATGATTTTGAAATCTTCACCTTGCCAGGTTCACTCCCCCATGTGGGTAGAACTTCTCAGGGCATACCCAATGGATCTCTTGAGTGCTGAAACTTGGGTATGTGTATGAATACTTCCTTGTGTGTTCTCCAGGGAAGGAGGAGTATCAGATGTCACCAGGGGACTTTGTCTTTATCTACATTTTAAAACAGGCATATTACAGCTGAAATAAACAGTAGGACCTTTATCCTGCATCCTTTCTAAGTGTTTTCTGGTATTAAACCTGACTTAAAACTTCAATAGGCTCCAGTGAGATGGCTTAGCATAGGAAAGCGGGATCAGAAGTAAGATCCAACTTTAAGCTGTAGATAACTCTCTAGGGTGGTAACTTGTGTAGCTTCAGATAATTTTCATTGCCATAAAAATTCAGCTTTGTAAGCAAGTTTGTATCAGAATTTTTCCTGTTGTGTCTAAGGTGTTCCATGCTGACAAGGCGGTTACTTTGTATCCCTGTAAAATCCTACAATGACAGAGCTTCCCAGCCTGAAATTACTAGTCAACTATTGTCTTATGAAGAAATGAAATTGCTATTCTATGCTAAATCTGCATATGAGTTTCTATTATGAGACAAAAAAAAAAAAAAATTAGCAGTCTGTTGATAACTTTTAATTAAGGAATTGATGAAAAAAATAACCTAGAAATGAAAACTTCACAGTTGGCCGCATAAGAGAAATTGCAAAATTCTATCCTTTAATCTATTTAGGCTTGAGCATCACCAGAAACATCCTCTAGAGACCAGACCTTGTACTGCTCTTTTGCTCAAAGGCCCCTGGAAGTTGTTAATAAGTAGGATTTCTGTTTGCTGACATACAAAGCTCTACTTCTTTGTATTTATTTTTTTTTTTTCTGGAGTTTAGCTAAAAGAAAGCTTCTATTTGAGTGCCAGAAATTAGTAATTGCTTATTTCTTTGTAAGATCCTTGTGACAGACTGGATTCATCTGTTGAGAAATAATGTCAGGTAGAAATTGGAATAACAATGAGGTTAGAATTATCGAAAATAAATATTCTCTCTCCTAAGCTTTACCTGAAAAGGCTACTTGGCTTTTAGAAAACAAAAAATATGTGAGAATTAGCATAACATATCTGGAAGAAATGAGAATCTCTGCCTTGGACAAACATAGGTAATTTTTTCTGGGAAGAATTAGAGTGACTTTTAAGAGTAATTTTTCATCCATTTTCTTCAGTGTTTGAATCAACATTTATTCCACAAAGGGAAACAAAAGCATAGAATGCTAATTATACCCAGCAGTGGATCCACTGGATCCAGTGGATGCAATATTCTTAAGCTCATGTGGTTTTGATCTAGTGAACACTCCTTCTGACTTAAGTGGGTTTGCCACCAAGCCTGCAGAAGGGTTGTTCATATCAGGAGCTGACAGAAGAGATGAAGATACTCAGTTCTCAGTCAGGAAGTTGGAATGGATGTAGATGGTGGTGTTCACCGTACCTTATTGCAAATGCCCATACCTCAACTACTCATCTTGTGCTACTCCTCTCCTGGAAGAAATGGGCACTTCTAGGGCACAATTCATCTGAATTTTTTGTGAATTCAAGGGTCGACCTTGACTGCCCACCAGATGCCCATCAAACCACTCTCTTACTCCCTCAGTTCAGCAGGACAGGAGAGAAAACAAAGTGAAAAGCTCATGGGTCAATATAAAGGCCATTTAATAAATACAAGCAAAGACCAAATGTGGAAGCAGGAAAAAATATTACTCAATTTCTTCTCTATTTCCCATCAACAGGTGATTTCCATCCACCTCCTGGGAAGTATGGTCTTGGTATGTGCAGTGGTTGCTTTGGAAGACAAACACCTTAGTAATGGTTGAGTCCCCCCACCGCCTCCTTCCTTTTTCCTAGCTTTTATTGCTGAGCAGAAATATGGCATGGCTTTGGCCAGTTTGTATCAGCTGTCCTGACTATGTCCCCTCCCAGCCTCTTGCCTTCCTCAAGGTTATTGTGCTTGGAAGTCACTGGTGGTTGGATTGTCATCTTAATTCTGTAGGACCACTACTCAGCAGCAGGCAAAGTGTTGGTGTGTTATTTTCTTCAGGATGAGATGGACCTTGGTCTGAGAGTGCCTTTCTCACTGTGGATTGCAACAAAGAAGGTTAGTTGGGATGCAGACAACCCAGAGTTTTCTCCTCTATTTGGATTTAGGAGTATTCTAGCCCACCCAACCTGTGTTGGATGGGATCAATTTCTAAATAATTACTTTTGTCAGAAGTTAGGAAGCAAGAAAAGTTTTATGGTTCTTTGTAATCAAAATGTGTCACAGGGTTTTAAACTGAATGAAAACACAGAAATAATCTTTGCAGCTGCAAGTGCCTAAAACAAGGGTGCAAGGACTTTTCCATCTGCTGGACTTGATGAAGGTTGATGCAATCACCATGTTCTGCAATTATCACTTGACAACAGAAGATTAATACTTACAGTGGATGCTATTAATGCATGCTTAACAAGATGAATACTCTTGCTAATGAATCCCAGTAGTCTCAGAAATCAGAGGAAGGTTTCTGTGTGTGCATGTGCATGTGAAAGCAAAAGCAAAGCACCAGGGGTTATTGGAAAGCCATTATCAACCCTCTGAAAACTGTAAATCAAAGACAAATAAAACAGCCTCCAGTTACCGAATAGGTATATAGTGTTTGGACTGACATATATAAAGTTTAATTTCTGCCTCAATGTATGGAAGACACTGTAGTAAGGCATGATGGCCAAGGACACATGGGATTGTCATTGCTAGTAAGAAGCCACAGACTGCAAGAATCTGTCCTGTCATAAAGCCATTTTACATGCAGCTTTGGCAAGCAGTTGGCCATTTAAAATCCAAAATTAGGAAAGTTCAGGTGTCTACAGTTTAACCAGATGCCTTATACAACAACCTGAACCCTCAGTCTCAGTGGGGGATTATTTCCATCTAGTTTAATTGAATTGTATGATCATGGTTTGCCATGGTATATATGGTAAAATTTGGCCTTACTAAATACAGAAAACCTCAGCCAATTACCATGAGTAAAGAAAAATTACCTTGAGTAAGCATAATATTATATTGTGGAATAACAGCCACACAAAAATAACCTCAGAACCCCCAAACCAAAGAAGTATTGAAAGAAGAAACCAGCACCCTTAATATCAGCCTGCTTATGATCATTCACACCAAGCTAAGAGTCATGTCATAAGGCAGCAAATATCATCAGTCATCATAAGGTAGCAAATAAAGCTGGAGAACCCAAAGGAGTGGGGGCAGAGCTTGCTGTTATGGGTTTAATGAGAGCAGTGAGCACTGGACTGTGACTAGCTTGGACACAGGGTACCCTTGGGGCAGCTTTATATGGACACTGCCTGTCCATCAGGAAAGGGTGAAGATTCACCCCGAGTATCACAAACTCTCTCTAAGGTGTTACTGCAGAAAGCAGCAGACAGAATTTGGAGATTGTGTACATCTTTCTGTCTTCTTCTTTCTCTGATAAGCTTTGCTTTTGATTCGTTAGAGTTGCCCTTTGTGAATGTTAGCACCCATCATATTTTAGTCACACATACAAACAGGTGCAGAGGTTCTTGGTTCCTACATATCTACACAAGGCATTGTCTAGATCTGACCTTGAGAGGTGTAGAAATGATTCTGCCTTCCAACACAGGTAATAAAGGCTCCCAGCTTCTCACCATCTATGGTCCCAGGTGTCCTATTGTTTGTCAATGTCACACTCTGATGCCTGAAGGACTGCTTTTTCCATCAACGTCTGCCTCTGGCTTTCTTTAGTAGTTGTTGCATCAAGATGAAAGAATGTGAAATAGAGCTTCAGTAATTTTCTCTCTGTCTTGGCAATAGAAGGAGATTTTTGCAGGAAAGATAAGCCTTGGCTGCCTTCATCTGGACTTCCCTTTCCCTCTGCCATACAACCTCCTGCTGCCTCTACAGGAAGACACACGGGCCTCCTAGGTCAGCTCTTGGTTCCTACAAAACTACACACATGCAAATGCAGACCAGACTACAGAAGAAAGAGCTTGCAGCCATCCAGCAGGCTTAGATGCTTCCTTTTTCTGATGACTGTAAAGGGATAAAAAGATTAATTGATTAGAAGCAACTTGTACTTATTTAGCTTTACAGATGGATGCAGATAGTGATCTTTACAGTATGCAACTGCTGAAGCACCCAGAGCAGCTTCCCTATGACACCACATCCAATCATATTCAGAAGCAGAATTTTTATTTATTTTGTGAGTAGGCTCTAAGAATTGTGTACAGATTTCTTTTAAAATATCATTATGTCTAAATCTGTCAGTAAAGGCAAGATAAAAATACCTACAGCAAGTTACATCCAAGAATACCATTTATTTGCTAAAATAGATGTAATTCATCACAACAATAGATGCTAGAAATAGGAGTCACACTGTGGAACATTACTATGCTAAATTACTGCCTTTTGCATAAAATAATCACCAAGCCAAAGCAGTAAATATCTGATATTAAAGCACAAAATTTCTTTTTATATTTAATTTACAAAATATTTCTCTTCTCTTGCACTTCCCTTGTTATCTTCTCATGGTATTAAAGAAATCAATTTTTCCCTTTGCATTCTAACTAAAATGAATTTTCCTTCTGAAATTAGTGGATGTTGGAAGCATTGCCTTCTCTATGGAGCTAAAAACCAGCCTGCAGTTCAATTCTGTTCTCACCAAAAAGGGTGATTCAACTTCCCAGTAACTGCATTAAGATGGATATAAATTCTGTAACTTTGCTTCAGGCAAAAACTTGCAGCCTTACACCGACAAGATTGACTCCTTCTCTCAGCACTTTAAACATGTTATAACAAAAATGTTGTTCTTCCTTTTAAATGCTAGAAATTGGAGGGAGAGCACTACACTGGGATCTTACAAGTGCTTCTGAGGAAGGATTATCCTTCAGGTGCAATGGTGATTTATTCCATTTCAGAGCAGAGAGATACCTGTGCCTACTGCCTGTGAAATGGAAATTTCAGATTCAGCTCTTTTCTCAACTTTGATATCTGTATGTGTATGATTACTGGAGAACACACAACTGATGCAAGGTGCCAGACCAACACCCTTCCCTACTTTTCCTTAGCCTTTGGCAGCTGCAGGCCCCAGTGTTCCTCACAGGCAGTCCATAACTCCAGCCACAATGGCTGATCACTGCAAAAAAAGGTAGAAGTAAAATTCACACTTCAGGCAATTGGCACTGCAGTGGTTACTCTATGGCTGGAGTCCTCTTATTAATTGCTTTCTTTTGGAGATAAGTCCCAGGCCACCACTGAGATTTCAGAGGTCTTATTTAGAAATATATGAAGCACAGAAATGCCCATTCTCCACAAAGGTCCACTCATCACCTGGATGACATTTAGCCAAAAGCCTCCTGCCAGAGGAGCAAGAAAATTAATCTGCTGGAAGATTATCAGCTTTTCCTCTGTCTTTTTAGATTACTTTTCAAAATGATTCTCTTGAAAAACAGATTGTTACCTGATTATTTCTATCTAGAGGAATTCTGAACAGACCATGGCAATTCTATGGGTGAGGAGGACAAGGGTATAGCATCAAAAAAGTCTCCACCATCCCCTTGTGTCCCAAAAAGCAGCCAGAGAGAAGTGAAACCCCAAAGGCTGTTCTTCCTTACTAACTCTCTGGTACTAAGCTAGAGCTGCCTTTGGTACAGGACAGAGATGCAGAAGGAATTTCACCTGTGACTTCTTGTCCAAATCCCTCCTAATTCACGGCCAGAGCTCATGGGTGCAGCAGTAATACTGATATGTTTTCTCTCTGCAACTTGAGAAAAGTAATATGATTTCTGCATTTCATCCCCCTCTCTCTGCACAAGAGGGCTAATAATAACCTCCTCCCCGCTGTGCTGGGTTTGCTGCATTAGTAGCTGTCAAATACCTCTAGAAGGGGAAGGGGTTATTCAAGGGTATGCCTTTCTGGCAGGGCACAGCACAGTGTGAAGATGCATATTCAGGAGACTGTAATTAGGCCTTGCTCTACCCTGGTAACAAGCTCATGGGGAACATGAGGAATGACAGCCAGAAAACCTTTGCATAGCAGTACTCAAACCTAATGAGTGAGTGAGTAACCCATACTCACGTACCTGCTCTGGTGCTCAGACACCAACTCCTTCCCTCTCCAACACTTCTCTCTAAACCACTCAAGCTTTTGCTCTGTTTTTAACCCCTTTCCCATGCATGCCTCTGATCCTGAACCTACTCTGGACCCACTGCACCTTGGAGTTGCCCTCATGTTTTCTCAGGTGGCTCACAGACATCCCCAGTTTGTGACCTCAAGAGCACAGCAGAGGAAAGCCAGAGGCATGGTTAGCAATCTGGGTAAGAGCTTGACAGAAGTAGTTAAAATTAACATATAGAATAACTCTTTTCCAGCCCTGTAGCTGTGGAACAAGAATTCTATTTTGGACTCAGCAGTGCCCCATCTCCCCATGCTGTGTACACATTCCTTGTGCCCAGGCAACTTGCTGCAATCCCTGCTGCAGCCGCAGCCCCCTCATTTCCAGCTGTTGGCTCTGTGTCTTCCCTTTAATTAAAGGAACTAGCCAAAGGAAATTCATTACCATTTGAGAGCATAAAAATGCTATTTTCAAAATCCATTCAGGGTGCTGTAGGAGTTAGTTATTCTACTGAACTGAAGTGAATGAGGCTGCAGCATAGGAAATAATTCAGAGCAGAAATTTCAGTAGCTGGACGAAATTGCTGGAAGGTTCACATTCCTGGTATGAAGTTTGTTTCCATTATGATTTAGATCTGTACTGTTTGGGTGTTTCTCTGTGTATTACTGGAGATGAGAAAAAAACCATTTGAATTGGTCCTGTTTTTGCAGAGAACTTTAATCAGTAAAGCAGCAAAACATAGCACATGCAGCAGCAAAATTTCATTGGGATGCTCCCACACTGAATTTCCATGATTATTGCAGGATTTTTCTATATGAAATTCTGACAGCAAAATGAAATATCAGCAAAAGAGTAGGAAAGAAGAAGTAGATAAATTGTGGTACTGCAGGGAAAAAATTAAATTCAGTTCTTAATTTGGGTTTTAGAATCAGATAATACAGTAGGAAGCAGTTGGAAAGGTAGGGAGAAAAAAAGATTTAATTCATGTGTTGGTCTACTTAACATTGATCTCATCCACTCTTTTCGTTCATATTAATCAGCACATTGTAATTACTGTGTTATCTCTGTCCTGGTGCTCCTGATGCTGTCACTTATTGTGACAGCACTGCATGAGGATTTGGAAGGGTTTGATAAGAAATGAAACATTCAAATTCAAACACTGAAACTCATGATAATGGAAACTAAAGTAGACTAGAATAAAAAATTCCAAAAAGTTTCCTTAAACGAAGGTGCTTACATTGAAACTGAGCTGTCACAGGAAGCCTTAGCACAAGGGCATAATGTAGTAAATATTTGTGTCCCTTTTGCATGAAGTGCTAAGTAGAGTAGAGCATCTTAATCATTCCAGTTAATCCTTGGCTGAGGTATCTTCTTTAGATATTATGAGGCATCCGAGTAAAGTGCTCCTCCCACTAAGTGCACACCAAGGACATTCCAATAAGGGCACCATCCAAAGCAGCCAATTATGCAGTAAAAGTATGAATACTCCATGAGAAGTCAGCCCATGGCACAAGGTAATTTGGATTCCAAGTCTATTCCTCTTTCACCCAGACAACCATGGGAGCCTTTATTCTTGAAACCAAGTGAGAAAGAAGGCAGTTTTACAGCATAGGTTACAATAGGGGAAGTGTGGTTCACTGCCAGGTATGATAAAGAATCATGAATCATCCTCTGATGATGTTGATGAAATCTTTCTAATGACACAATGACATTCGTAATGTAGATTTTCATCCTTTTGCTTTCCTCTGTCTAGTTGTGCCATTCCCCACTCATTTTTTTGTTTTTTTTTTTTTTTCTGTCTCTGCAGTCCATTAGGCTGCAATCCTGCTGCAATCCTACTTCTCCCCCCTACAGAGCTGAGTGGGGATGTTGTAATCAGCACTTCAGACAGCTTTTCACAAGAAATTGACAACGGATTTTAAAAAATTATGTCAATGATTGCAAAAGAGTCACTGTAAAGTGCTTGTAATCAGCATGAAAATTATCTGCAGTATAATTACAGAAGACAGCCTTAAAGTATGTGTTTTGATTAATGTAAACAGTGAAGTGTCATCCATGACAGTTTCCCTGGTCTAAGATAAACCTTTGAATGCTCACAATGCTCAACCCATGTAACAGTCTCAATGTTTCCATCAACATCACAGGTCATATTCCAAAGTGGTGTACAGGCCATGATAGGTTTTTGCACGCCATAGGAGGCACAGGGACTCTTACTGCTCTTTGTGACCCGAGGATTAGCATCCTACTGAGCTGCCATGGGGAGCATATATGTTAAGAGAGTCTAGACAGCTAAGAAAGAGTTGGCTGACCTACAGATCACAAAACAAATTAACATCAGGGACAGGAAAAGAATGATGTTTTTTTAGCACACATGTCAGCTCATCAGGCTATGCTACCATCCAGCTGAATCATCTTCCACACTAGTATGGACCAATGTAGAGCTGAGTATGGAAATGTAAATTGCCTATTTTAACATAAGGTAATTAAAGATTCCCTACCTTGCCTGAAGAACGTCTTGTTTGAAAAGGAAATCTGCAATTTCCCATAAAAAATTGAAAGCCTCTCTTTCACACTTCAAAACACTCATAAAACAAGAGGCAGCAAATCACATGGTCTAAAACCACTCTTAAATAATCTCCTACCCCTCTGACAGTAAGTCATTACTAGGTCATTAATAATTTCCAATTAGTTTTGAATGATCATATTAACTAGTTATTCTACTAATTACTGTTAGTTACAGCAAATGGATTCAAATATTTCAAATTTTCTCTTAAAACCAAACAAGAATGACATGCCTTTGACTCAAGAAAATGAAGTATGAAAACATAAAAAAAAAAAAAATTATTCCTGGGTCTCACTGCAACTTCAGCAAAAAATTAATCCCCTTACTCTTCAATGTGCATAATTCAATAAAATGCAAATGTTCCTTGAGTAGATAGTTTCCCCTTCCCTCTCTAGTCCATTTCTGCTTATAATTTGATTAGCCTTAAAGCGGTTTACTTTACAAGCCAACAGAAATATCCATTTCACCAAATTTTAGTAGCTGCATGTCAGCCTGCCCCAAATAGTCTTTGTAGCAAGTAAAAATGAATTAAACATTTTTGGTGAAATTCTTCTTGTCTGATCTATACCTTCATGAAGAGCTATGACTTTAAATGCCTCTACCACTTTCCCAGGCATTGAAATCAACATGGATTTAGTTCAACTCTTGAGAGTTGAGTTAATCACATTGATTTGAGAGACCTGGAAAAATTCAGCTAAACAGTTATGGTCAGTTTTGTAGGAACCAAAGTTGTGAATATGGTGCAAAAAGGCTGCTATTAGACACCAGGATATTGATAGCTCATCTTTTAATACATGGCTCAGTTTTCCTCTCTCATTTAATGGTCTCTGCTGGAGCAATAACTATGAACAAAGGCAAATTCAGCACAACTTAGCTCACTAATTTATGTTGGAATAACTTGATTGAAAGAACACTCAATATTGTCCTGAGATCACTATAAAAACTTGAGACACAAAGCTTTGGTGCAGTTAAGTTTTGTGGAAACTACTGCAGCATTGTGAAATCTTGGCTTGTTTTTCTCCTTCAGCTCTGCAGGAGCAGAATTTCCATCTTGTACCTCAGTATGAGCTGTACTTGTAGAACTACACCAAAGTGCTGTGGTTCAGTGCAGGATGAGGATGAGGAGAGAGGGCTAATGATATGATATGATATGATATGATATGATATGATATGATATGATATGATATAATATAATATAATATAATATAATATAATATAATATAATATAATATAATATAATATAATATAATATAATATAATATAATATAATATAATATAATATAATATAATATAATATAATATAATATAATATAATATAATATAATATATAATATAATATAATATAATATAATATAATATAATATAATATAATATAATATAATATAATATAATATAATATAATATAATATAATATAATATAATATAATGTAACATAATATAACAATAATATAATATATATAAAAATATAAAATATATGGACCAACATTGAGAGTGGCATGTGTGCATGGCTTTAATAGTTGTTCTCCCAAGCAGTGGGAGAAAGCAGGGTGTTAGCATTCCCAGCAGATCAGAAGAAAGCTACTGCCTCTGAAGAACGACCCAGAGAGCCAGAGGAGGGCAAGGTGCTTGCCCATGGCCTGAGCAGCAAAGGTGGGTGCGTCTTTCCCAGCTTGTGGGACTTGCTGTAGGCTGAGGAGCAGAGGCACTATAGGACAGGCTCTGGTGTGTGCCCAGAGCCACACTGTCAGACTGGTAATCTTACTTGTTAGGACTGCCATTGCCATGCAATCCTGGGGCTCTCCTGTGACTGCAGGTTGTTGAATGCCCCAGTTAAGCCCTTAACTTCCCATACTCAGCTTTACAGTACATTTGTTTCTTTCTGTTCCTCCTCCTCCACATTTTAAAAGCATAACCAGAGCTTTTCTATATCATACATGACATTCTGCTTTCCTTTAAGATTGCATTTAATAATTCTGTCTCCTTTGAGTTTGTTCACACTATGAAAAGTAAACTCTGCTTTTTTCTTTATGTAAGTATTTCTGTTTCAACAGCCCTATAATCCCTTTTCATGTCTTTGCTCTCTAGTATAAGGCAATCATCCCCATTTTCTGTATATTTCCATTTCAAAATAAATATACATAATTTCAACTAACTTCTCATAGTCACAGTGATTTTATAATGAAGGATTTCTGAGTGTTTTATGTGTGAATTAATTTTCAAATAAATTCCAAATGAGAGGCTATTCATTACGTGATAATCTTACATGTTAAACATAATATGGATGTATAACATAGCAAAACATAACAATGAGCTTTAAAAAATAGGTTAGAAAAATAATGACTTTAAATGTTTCCTGAAATGAAATGGGAGAAAATGTTAATGAGATCATTTATGCAATAAAATAGTTATTGCAGGAAAGAGACCTTCAAGAAGAAATGAAGACAAGAACAGACATTAACACATGTAATTACAAAACCCAAGAAGATCAGGGCACAGGCTACAAAACCATAAGGTAGTCCAGCAGTATCAGCACTGAAGATAATTGATTTGTAGAGTAGGATATAAAACCAGAATCAGGATGTCCTGCTTTGAATTTCTTTTCTAATTCTCTCCTGCCACTTATTTCACCTCCATTTCTACTTTGATTTTTTGACTATTCTATTTCTTCAGATTCCAAAAGACAATGCTTCTTGAGAGTGCATAAAGTTGTGTGGTTTTAATGAGTGTTTTTTTGATCTATTGATTAGAAAATTCACAAGTCTCTGTTTGAAACATCACATTTTGTTTTCTTTACAATTTGATTTTACTGTTTAACATCTATATCATTTATTTTGAATATTGCTGATATCCTAGCCATTGGATCTAATTGTGCTCTGCTATATAAAAAAGCCTTATGACATTGCATAACATTTCTCTGAGAAGACTAATTTAGATAATCCTCAAAATGGAAGAAAAAATATCTAACACCATTTTATTTCATGGTTTAGCTGTTAATGGAGAGAGGCAGGCACCTCTACATGACAATTTATCCTTCCAATTTAAGATTGAACCCTCTAGAATTGACTGACTCTGGAAGGGACTTAAACCACTGAACTGGAAGGGATGATCAAATCTTAAAATGGTAGATACAAGGTGCAATGAATTCTGACTTGGCAGGAGGTGTGAGCTCACTTGTTCAAACACATAATGGAAATGAACAGTTCACAGATTTGAAATGTCTGAAAACAGTGCTAATTAAGGGTTGAAAAGAGCTCCTGAGCTAAAATTTTTTTAAATCTTGCCATTAATTTTTAAAATTTTGATAGTCAAGTCTGTGATAGTTTGTGATAATTTTATTGTATAGATAGGTAGATTAGGAAACAGGTAGAGACAATACAATTATACTGAGGTAAAAAACGATGACATCTGAACTTATACAAATGAAACACAGTTGAATGCCATGACTTCTGCAAAACCATCATGTTGCCACCAGTTTGGAAGTGATTTGAATCCAAGTGAATTATTTTGACAGACGGTGCCAGATTCTGACAAATGGCAGCATAACTGGACTAAATTCAAAATTTCAAAACCTATTCACACATTCTACAAGCTAATAGTTCAGGATACAAATGTACCCCAGAAGAAGAATGAAGCAGGGAGGGAGATAGCAATAGATTCTGCAATTTTAGATAAATTAAAGCACCTGTGAAATTGCTACTGGTTTTCATCAGCAAAACAGTTGGCTGCACTTGGGTCTTTTGTCCAGCTGCCAGTTCTGATTTCTGCCACACTGTCACTTTGCAGGTCATGCAGCCTTGTGCCCTGGCACTGAGTGTCTGACAGATATGCTGCTGATCATTGCTGCAACATTATATTCCACACTCCTACATCTGTCGTTTTCTGAAGAATGCTATTGTGCTGAGTGGGTGTAAACTGATAATAGAGTTATCTGGCTGGATTATATCATTATTGTTACACTCCATGGCAAAAATATTCTGTGCTATTTTTCTTTAGTGAAAGCTTTTCAAGCATTGTAGATTCATTGGTATTACCATTTCCCCCCTCTGATTTTTAAAGATGTTGAAAATTAAAAAACAAAAATATACAGAGGAGAACTTATATATTAAGGGATTTTGCAGACTTTTTTTTTGGTAAATGTTTACTTGCAATTTGAAATGGCAGTACCATCCCTAGTAATAGTTGAAAGGGACATTTAAAGGAAGAGTCCTAAGCATTTAAGTCCAATTCATTATGCCTTTAAAACAACTCCTTCCATAGCTTCATTATGGAAGTTTCCTGATTGAATTCTCTCAGTTACAGGTTTGTTTTAAATCCTAGTAGAAACCTTTGGAAAATTAAACCTGCAATTTCAATCCCTGGAAAAAATACTTTCATTGATTCAATTTCCTCCATCTGTCCCATTCATCTGCTAACTGGGAAACTCAGATGCCAATGGCTCTGGAAAAAGGATATGAAAAGACATGATGGAGTCTCTCATCCTCATCTGCAGTGCTGTGTGTGATTGAACATCTGTGAATAAGGGACCAGGTGAAGGTGTCTTCTCCTGTAAAACCTAGTAAAAAATGTTATCTCCAATCACAGAAATTCTGAAAAGAATGATCAGCTGGAAAGATGAGAGGAACACCTGGTATGGACTACTGTTGGCCATTTGGTAATTTAGATCTAGAAATGCTATTCTGTGACTAAAGGTCTTCTGGGTAGAAATAGAGGTAAAGAATCAAAGGAGCAATAAACAGCTGGAGGAGGCAAGAGCTTGAAGCTCAGATCAAATGGGAAGTGAAAGTAAGGAATGGAAACTAGTTAGAAGAAAAATGTAGATGTTTTGTAAAGGATACAAGGATACTAGGCAAAAATATATAATGACTAGGAAGAAATTTATGAGGAAATAAGGAAAATTATGGTTTTAAAAAGCTTTATAGAATAGTATGTAATGTTGATACATTGATAGCAATATGGGCCAATACTGAGTACCCAGTGCCTCCCTGTCTCTGCAGCTTGCAGAAATTTTCTGTCCTAAGCAGTATTTGAATTCTTGTCAACAGTTAGTATTGGCTGAATAATTGCAAATATGAGCTATGTTAATATTTTTAAGAGTACCATTTTCACAGGATCCTGTTCAATTTACTTTTGATGAATAAGACAAACTAATGTTTCACTTTCAGTATGTAAGATACATGTCTTTTATCTATGTTGGATACTATGTTTTTGTTCTCTTTGTTACCAGTAAAGCCTGTTTGTCCAGACCCAGCACATTTTTTTAACTGCCCATTTCTGAGTTGTTTCTAATGTGGGGGCTGTAGAGCCAAGCTTAACCCCACCTCTTATCATCTCATGCTTGTACTCTTTTCTTCTCCATCCTGAGCTTTCACATCTTGAGGCATCCTGTATTTTGCCAGGTCTGTATTTCTGTACACTACATCACTGTGTTAGTCAGAAATATCTCATTCCACACAGAATGGCTGTTTTTTACTTCTATCCATATAAAACTGCAATTGCAGTGCCTGAAGATAACAAAAGCAAAATAAATTAGCCACGGAGACTTAATCAATTCGAGAAATTGCTGTTACAGCTACATCAAGTCATACAAACTGTAGACAGGTCAAGAAAGGTTTGGACAAAGCAAGCCTGGGAATCCTCAGTCCTGAGATTCTGTGGACCCAGTATCTGGGCTTTAGATTTCCAGTAAGACAGGGCTACAGTCACATGATATTCCAAGTGGACATTATATAAAAATATAACTAAGCAACTTAATTTCAGAAGAAAATATTATTTCAATTTCCTTTGGCCAAAATTCAAGTTTGCTGATAGATGGATGCCTTGTCTGTATAAAACAGGTGAAAATACCAACCAGTCTGATAACAGGAATATGTTTTATGATACAAACCTCTTCACATGATGAATTATTTCAGCTATTGCACTATTTCTTTACTGGAAAAGTGAAAAGCTCTCCAAAGCTGAAACTCTTTACCAGAATGATGCCTGAGTCATGACTTCATCACAAAAAGAGTGTCTTTTCTTTAAAAGGAAGGCGGCAGATATTTGTACTGAAGAGTTGGTCAGCTATGAACTAGACTAACTTAGTCATAATGCTCCTCATACTGCTGAGATGTGGATTTTTTGTGAACGCTATCAAGTCGCAATGATAATTCTTGTGAGGGAAGTAGCTAGATGCAACTTTGTGTTAGAGGTATGGTAACTACAGAGGAAGATTTTGTGTATTATGCCATACATCTCCAGTTTGAGGCACAAAAGGGACACCATGCCTGTGGTCTGATTTTTTTACCCTGCTGCATTTAGCAGTATAAACTTCTAGTCTCCCTCAACTTCTAGTTGGTAGGGAACACTGTTGGTCTGGTCCTATACTTGGTTTTGAAAAGAAAAGAGCTCTTTGAATACAGGTATTCATTTAATAAAGAATTGCTCACTCCCCCCTTTTTTTTTTTTCCTTTTCAGTCTTAGTCTATCCAGCTTTCAAATTTTTGTTCTGTGATCATGCTCATTTGAGTGGATCCCTTCATTGCTCAGAAGGCATTGGATGATTTGGAGGCAAGCGAAAGGCATAGAAGTTATCTAAACCTAGGTTATATTTATGTATATCATATTAAATGTTCATCACTGGACTTTGGCAAAGTACCATTTATTTTTTCCTTCCTTCTTTGACTTCCTTTTTGCTATTTCATTGTATCCATTTTTCATTGAGAGTGAGATTCTTCCTCTCAAAGCTGCTTATATTTCCAGGTATAGTTTTTCTTAATGACTTATCCCATTGCTGCAAAGACAGGCAGGATGTGAAATACTTCATTTGTAAATTAATAGAAAATAGATAATTATAAAGTATGGCTAATTGCCTGACCTAAGACAGCCACATGGGCTAAGTAAAGCGCATAAAGGCTTAATAAAGAGATATTTTTTAATAAAGGGATAGCCCATAATGGGATAATTTTGCTGGAATAAGGAATTTGTTCAAATTAATATTTTGGAAGTGGATGAAACTCCAGAGGCAGGGAGGCTGTTCAGACTTCAGCATGGTCATTTGTGAGATTGTGAGATTAGCTTCCTATGGAGGATGGAAGGGTTAGTGGGTAGATGGATGGATGGATGGATGGATGGATGGATGGATGGATGGATGGATGGATGGATGGATGTCTGATGTTCACTCACTGAAGGGAGCTGAATATAATTTTCTATATAGTTTGCAATGCTCTGGACAACCAGGGAAGGCAGGTGACTGCTTTTGAATTCTGGACTCTGCTCCTGTATCTGAGCAACAGCACAAAGAGAATTTTTTTCTATGGGTAATCTACTTATTCATGTAATCAAAAAAAGATCTGATGTGGAAAGATGGCAAGGTTACATCTTCTCACCTATTCCAACAGCTTGTCCCAGGACATAGTCAGTACCTTGAAGAAATCCATTAGCTGGCTCTTTGACTATTTTGAGACTATATCTCAAATCACACAAGTTTTATTGTAAGATATTGTGCTCTCCTCTCCAAGGAAATCACAGTTTTCACTTCTAGCATTCTTAACACAGAACTGTTGCTGCTAACTAAGGCACATTGCTTGCTCTGCTGAGAATCTAGGACAGACTGTGTAATGGCCTTGTCTCAGGGAGCTGGCATGGACGTGATACAGGTGCAATCACATTCTATCTGGCTTTGAGATATCCACAAAAATTTGTTGGCATATTTGCATTGTTCATCCGTAAACCATAGATTTTAATAGAGTAAAACTTAACTGTATCCCTCCTGTCCAAACACCTAGAAAAATACTGTAGTACTAAAAAGTTAATGAAAAAGTTTACTTGTGGGTTTTAAAGTTCTTTTTCCACCAAAATCAGACAACTTTCCGACTAGTTCCCCTCTCCTCCTGCTGTCCAGTACACCAACATCATGTTCAAAAGTTGTGCAATAGATTAGAAAATATTTTTCTCCTGCTTATTATTGTGATGAAATTAGAATCATGCACCAGTGGAGAAATTATGAAAGAAAGACACCGAAAGTTGTAATTCTCAAGTTTCTTGGTTTTGTTTTCGCTGCTGTTACTGCTTTAACAGTCCCAGATTTGCAGTCATATAATGTCATTTTCAAATTAAAAGAGAAACCCTGTTGGTTCTCAGTCAGCTGGACCTATTCATTCATCTCACTCAAAGCACATTAGGTATGCCTTTGAGCTCTAGGAATTTGGGGAATAAATGCTATGTTGTCTCATGGGTTCACTTTACTCTTTTTCTGCACCATCTCCCTGGTGCAGATTCCCACGAGCTTTTAACAGAAATTCCTAGAAGTCAACCAAACCAGTCTGCCACACTCAATAACAGCCATCATATCCCATGGGTCTCCACCGTGCCTGTTTATTTCATCCTGATACTTCATGTAATAGAAAATAACAGATACTGTTCCTGGTAATGAAAAATCTAATGGCATTTGTACAAAAGGAGAATGTTCATAAAACTATATATTTTCACACGAAATAAAGAAAGAAGACAGGGAAGAGATAATCAGTTCAATTTTTGAAGGTAAATGAAGATTTATTCTGTTCTTTTAAAATGGGAAAAAGGTATTTGCCAATGCTTAGTAAATATGTATAAATAACTGGAAAAAGAACCAATTTTTTTTTTAAAGGCTATCAGAAACAACATCAGCCTTTCTGTTCTCCTCATTGGCTGCTCTAAGTCCACTTTGTAGACACTCAACATTTATAGATCAAGGATTTTTTAGCTTTTATGATCCCTCAGAGCTTCACTGGGAATTTTGTGCTCTTTGTTTTTTCTTGAAATAGTAAGACTGACAGAGTTTTCTGAAAATCTGATATTGGAAGAAATGCTGCATGTCAGAAATCTGACATTTTATTTTATTTACAGATTGATCTGCTGAATAGATCAACTTCTCAATCACTAATGGATTTATCTTCCAAATACTCTTGAAGGTTAGGTAAATACTAAATATCTTTGGTTTCAGAAGGGAAAGAGAAATGAGAAAAGATTAGTAGTTTAATTTTCCATGGCATTAAGCACCCACTTTTTAAAGATGTAGTCAATAGAAACAACAGCCATCAGTACTTCTGAAAACTAGGTGATAATGGTCTCTATTAGCTCACTAAGTCAGTATCAGAGCTAAGAATACACCTGAGGTTCTGTGACTGTCTGTTTGATTGTAAACATAAAACTTTCTTTTTTAATCAGCAATCAACAATTTTAATGCTTATGACTATCAGATTAAATACAGTAGAAGACTATCTGTGTGGGTTTTTTTGTGGGTTTTTTTTTTGTGTTTTTTTTTTTTTTTTTGCAGGACAACCTGTGATTTAAGTAAATTGGCTGGTTTATGGAGTACCAAATGGCAGCTATCTTGTCGTACCCTAGGGAGCCAAGACACCTTGGAAAAATCCAGGGAAATTAAATGAAGGCACACATCCCAGATGTAGGTAGTCAGTACTTTATCTTCTAGGAAACATTCATATTTCAATCCATTAGTGTTATATTGAATGGCAGGATTGTCCATTTCTTGGTGTTACAGCAAATTACTTTTTTTTTTTACCACATCCTGAAAATCAGGACATACATTTCCAGTACTCTAGGTATTTTCAATGCTGGGCCAAGTCAATAGTCACAATTAATTGGCTCTCTCAGCACCCAAAACCAAGCTCCTAGTTAATTTTAATGGGAGCTTTTTCTGTGTCAGAATTGTCACTTTATTATTCTTAATTATTTTGCTGCAGTGATTCTGAACAGCCACAGCTGTGTTCCCTTAACCCAGCACTTTTAGACAGTCCAAAAATAAATATCAATGGCAGAGAATCCCTAGTATTAAAATAAGACTTAGTTCACCTAGGCTGAGCAACTATACACACAGTAGCTGAACCGTAGTACAAAATGTCCTGTAGTCAATGGACAGCAAAACACAGTCCCTGGGTGTAACTACGGTCTGAAGAGGCTTGCTGAACTCCTTGCTTATGCTTCCCAGTTGTGAAACTAAACTAAGGACAGATGAATTTGGGATTAAGTCCTCAAATATAGTAGATGACTTGCAGGCTCGGTATTGGAGTTAAAAATGTGCTCAGTAACCCTAAAATGATTATCATCCCAGGGAAGTTGATTGTCATTGTGTTAAATTGCAACCAAGAACCAGTACTAAGTGTTGTGCATTATCCCCCTGTGCACTGTACATGATTATATAAATTTGTACATGTAATGATGCATTTTTATGATATATATATTTCTGAATGTGACAAAGTGCTTCGTGCTGAGATCTGAGTGCTGGTGTGCCAAATGAAAAAGCACTTAATGACCTGATTACAATATAGTTAAGAGCTGGTACAATTCTTCACAGAATCTATTCATCATGAGGATGGGAGAGAGGGAGGGAGAGTTTAGCTCTTCCTAATGTCTGTCAGTAGGACTGGGATTGGTTTCCACATTAGGGAACCTTAATGTAGATATCTGTATGCATGCTTGGTGCTTAGGGTTCCCTTAGGGTCAAAGAAGAAAGCTAATTCAGAGGTGAATACAGTTTCCCAAATACTAAGAACTAGCATTATTTGAGATACTTTAAAGTATGTGAGATGACACATAAGAAGACACAGGAGTTACTGCACACCTGTGCCCTTCAGAAGCAGGAGATGCCAGATTGGTTGCAGTATCTTCACCAACAATTTTTGTGAGCTCTAGATGTTCAATTCCTGCAGTGGGAGCCTAAAAACCTATCTCAGAACATGGACTCCTACATAGATGCTTCTAAATATGTATTTTCAAAAGAATCTTAGCCTGGCACCTTAATTTCTTAGATTTCTATGTCTGGGGCTAGATATCTAGACTTGGCCTTGCAAACATAAGTTAATACACAGTCAAAGGAAAATAGAGGCAGTTTGGGGCATTGTTTGTTTAGAAATTTTTTTCCACATAAGATTCTGTGAAATTACTATACTCTGAAATACCAATTTCTCCCCACTCTCTCTAAAGGGAATCTAATTTGACCACAAAAACAAAGACACCTTCATTTATAAGTTGCCACATTTGATCAGAACACCAGCACAGATAGCAAAAAATATATTGAAATGGAAATAAATGCATTTTCAAAACATGAACAGCAATTAACTTGGTGGCAGAAGGATTAAAACAATTATTTATTTATTCATGAAGAAATCCTTTCTGAGCAGGAGGACCTGAAGGCTGTAAATCTGAATGGAACTGTGAGACCTGTTAGAATACACAAATCTCTATGAGTTCTCTAATCACATCATCATCTCAGAAGACAGAGACAAGGACAAAGGTCATGCCCAGTTACCTGATCACCAGCTGTGCAGCTTTGTTAAGAACAAACTGAGAGTGGGAAGCACACATATCTAAGCTATCTGCTGATGTAAATAAGATGCAGCTGTAAGCTGGATTTCAACTTTATTTCCTTGTATCTCTTTCTAAAAGATTACATGTATTTTATCTGTGCAATGCAGAAGTTATTCTTACTAGTCCCAGAGAGCAGCAATTTGTGACTGTGTTCCCTGTTGAAAGTCAGGCTTAGGACAGAACTTTAAATGTGAAACAGATTTATGATAGGCAGTGTCACACTAAGATACTCAGAGAATGCACCATGGATGTATATTTGTTTAAGCTTTTGTTTTAGTGTTCTTTCATCTAGAAGTTTTCCATATCAATGCACAAAAGCAAGCAGATAATTATTACACTGGTTTGATTTTGTTGCCCAGAATAACTGCAGTTTTATTAGATGCTTTAAAAATGGTAACAAATACCCTGTATGGTCTTTTTGACTGTAAATGAATAAACTGATATGCTTTCAGAAATATTTAAGTGAAAGCAGCAAACTCTACCCAGATTAATAATGTGAAATAGAACAGAATAGAAAAATAGAAAGACAAAATAGAAAAATAGAAAGACATTAGTATCTGAGTATTTTTCTCACAGGACTGGACATTGTTTCTTGAAATTCCAGACTCCTGGTTCAGATGTGCAAACTGGAAGGCAAAAGTAGAGGCAGTTGTTGTCCCAGCTTTCACTACAGTTGTCCCACACAGTTTTTCATGGTCCATAACTATGTGACTGCATCTTGCTTTTATGAGTGTCTGAACTTTTGTTCAGTGAAAATTCAGATGATCCTTGGGTTGTGAAAGAGGGGTAAGAATTGTGCTGTCATCTCTGAATATTCTCCTTTGTTTTTTCCTACCAGAACATACACCAAAAAATCCCAAACCAAACCAAAGCAAACCAAAGCAAACCAAACACATACAAACAACTCCCCACCCCAAACAAGCAAACAAAACCAAACAAAACCCCTGCAGTCTGCTTTAAAAGATTCAAGCATTTTCCACCCTAACAAACACCAGCTTTCATGCAATATTCCAATCTGCCAGACTCCCTAGCAGCCATGTATGTAGTCCAACACATACCAAAACAAATGCTGTAGTGACCAAGGCATCTTCACAACTATGATAATTAGCACTCTTGCAACATAACCAGCAAAACACATGGTTCATACACTTTTATTCCAGAGTTTGTCATGCAGTGTCCTCCTGAGAATTGTGTGGGTGACACTTAACAACCACTATACATCAGAAAGAACTCACATAGGGAACTGGTGAAGGAGAGAAAATGCAATTATCAGTGGAAAAGCATTGCACTTCCTAATGCAATAGAATTCTAAAGAATAACTTATAAAGAAAGCCTAGAAAAGGAATTCATTATCACAGGATTATTAGAATTATGGTCTCAGAAGCAACACCAGTTCTGGAGTACACTAAGGTCTTTTTTTTCCTGCCCCCATGCTATTGCACAATCACCAATCATGTTTTCTTCTCACTGCTGCTGTTGCTATTCTCTCTTCCCCTGCCAATCCCCCAAAGCTACTAAGCATCCTTCTTTGTGTAACTGATTAACTTAATGAGGCTGGACTAACAGCACTTCCATGCTGTCTGTCTTGGATTTTATTCCTTCTTATCATACTGGATGAAGCCCATCCACTTTCCGAGCTAACTCATATGGGGTTCAAAAAAGATGAAACTTCTCCTTAAAACCTTGCTTCTGCAAAATAATTTTTCACCTCATGACAATGCACTCTACTTGCCGTTTAAATAGAGTTACTGTCTCTTAAACCAGTGTTCAGTGTAGTCAGTGTTGAAGGCAGAAATCTCACCGTAGTTCCAGCTGTGTCTGCAAAGTGACTTCGGGGAATATGACCTTCAGGAGAGAGCTTGTTTCCTGAGAATTAATGAAATTTTTCTATAGCTGCAGAATGGAAATCATGTCCTACAAGAGCTGATTGTCCCTGGAGAGAGAGAGCAGACTGTAGAGTGAAATGCAACTGGGTTATTCTGAAGGTAATATCTGGATGTCTCCGCTGCTGAACTGCACATAGGAGTGTTAGAATCACGGTTAGAGTTTTAATGGGATTAGAAAGGAGCAGTGCCTGCAAAATTCCCTGACCACCCAGCTGAGGCTAGCAAGGGATGTCAAGAAGTTGCCGTTTCATTACGCTGGGCTCTGAGTACCTGAATTCAAGTCTCTATTCTGCCATGCCTCTGTGAGAAGTTTAGGGTGGTATTCAACAAATCATTTAGCACTTTAGATCCTAAGTATAAAAACTGATTTTTTTACTCTTACTGACATTCTAGTTATCTAATGAAGCAGTCTGTCAAAAGCAAGCAATCCCTGGCTGCACTGTGATGGCACTGAGTGGCTTATGCCTACCTTTTTCAAGATTTTGGCTTTAGAGTAGATTGGCCATGGCTGGACTATTTAGGGACAGTTTCGCATCTCTTTAGAGCCTTTAAGTCTTAAAAGCCTTCTATTTGCTTGTTTGCTTGAATTGCAAATACCTAATTTGCTGCAGTAAAGTGTTTCCATAACCCTGCAGGCACAAATATTGCTTCAGCTGAGATTGGGGAATGTAGAGCTGTTGGAGGAAACAAAGCCTACTGGCACCCTTGGGACAGAGGTCGCATGGGAATTTAGGAGTCAAACATAGGCCCGGAAGTGCAGGAATATTTCCACGTGCACAGTTTATGTATTGTGTAAATTACATATGATATAAACCTTCAACAGTTATCTGGAAAAAATTAGGAACAATTGTAACGACATATATTTGTATTCCACGGACAGATTCAAGCGAGATCTCTTTGGTTGCTCTTGGAGGGTGAAGTTTATTCAGGACGCAGAGAGGCTCTGCCTCGAGCTGCCAGACACAGCACGTGGCTGGGCCTCGGGTGATGGGGGAGGGGAGAGACAGAGAGGAGAGCAGGGACTCCCGGAGGACTCTCCAGGTGGGGAAGGGAAGATCCAAGAGAGCGTCCAGCCCCCCGGAGAGCCTTTATCAAGGGCGGCTCCAGGGTGGGCTGGAACAGGACCTGGGCCAATGGGGTCACAGGCACCTGATGGTTCAGGGGAGGGTTACAGATGTGGGGTGAACCATACATTCTGGGGGGTGAGATGGAAGAATCCATTTGGCTTTTGGACCCCGTTGTAGGTGAGGGTAATTGTCCAGCCAGTAGGGGGCGTTATACTCGTCCTGGCTGTACCTTTGTGGTTCTTAATCATATTTATCTACCCTTCCCAACAAACAATGAAAAATGACAGAGTTCAAATGTGTAATTGTTCTTTAATTGTCCAGCTGTGGAATGGCATAACTGCACTTTTGCATTTTTAGCCCTGTAGTGATACCACTACTTAAGCACTTAAGCCTTATGGTTCCTTTGTAGGAATAAAATAAAGTCAGGATCATTAAAATTCAATATTGGGTAGTATCTATAATATCTCAAGAATTCAGTCTTATTTTCTGGCTAATGTTGCGATAGGCAAAACAGCATTAAAAATTCAGAGTACTCTGACTGCCACCAAGCCAAATCTGACTGCATTAAATTTCAGATGCTTCTGAGCTCTCTAGTGATACAGTCTTTAAGCCTTTGATCGTTGCTTTGATTCAAAGGACATTAGGTTCTCCTTTTCCACGCAAATCCTCTGTACCTATGAGCTTCCAAATTGGAAAAAGTCTGAGTGGGAGGAAGAAATTTTCAGAAAAAAATAAATTCCTATGGCTCTTGTTGCTTGGCAACCACTGCCTTTGCCTCTGTGTTAAGAAAAATAGCTTCCTTTGGAGTTCAAGTCTAAAGCCTGACTTGAACTAGAAACAAGGGGAAAATAAGAGAAAAGCTTGCTGTAGGCCAGGTTTTTCAGTAATTACACTGTTTGCCTGTGCCATTCAGCCCAAGGAAACAGGGAAAGCAGTTAACAAGGAGTAAAAGAAACATGACCCTTCCTGTTGGTCATAGGAATGAATATGAGTCCTTAAAATGATGTAAAATTGTAGGAGATGCCTTGTGGTGAGAGACTAAAAGATCTCAGCCCATTTCATGCATCAAAAAGATGGAAGAATGACTTCACTGTCTAAGTAAATGAATGGGGGAAATGTCTTGTGTAAAATTACTTTTCTGTCTAGGACACAAAGTTAAATGAAAACCAGCTCTATGCCAGAAGAAAGGAGGCATATTTATGTTCAAATGAAGTCTCACATTTTTAACAATGACAGCAATTAAGCACAAAACAAAATGTCTGGGAATCTTGTATTCTTTATAACTTGAAGTCTCCAGGTTGAGATGGATGTTGTTTGGAAAACGCACCTTACCCAAATAGATTAAACACAACAGAAAAAAGCTGCAAAGAAATGTTATGTGATACGCAGGGTATCAATGTCATTTTACTGTACATTTATCTTGAGACCAAAAGAAATGGTTGGAATTTTTTTCTCACTTATAGTGTGCAGGAAGTGATTTTCCTCTCTAGCACCTAAGGCTTCACCTCTGAAATATGAGGAGTGACACACTGAGAGTTTAGGGGCTAATGTCATACAGGAGAATGTTACACTTAGGCAGATAATGTAGTAACTGTTGGTGCAGCTTTACTAAGTTCCTAGGATGATTTAAATTCCATTAGAAAATGAAATATAGATTGGTAAATTTTAACCCCTTTCTGTTTTACTCATGACAACACATAATTTTTATGTGGGACCTACTTTAATTTTCATCCCTATGAAGACAACTGGCTGTCCAGAAGTATGAGGTACAGTATAGACAGAAGAGGAAGAAACATAGATTTTCTTCCTCAGATTCCTCCAGCAAATAGTGTCTTCTGATTTAAGAGTGCAATTGTCCTCAATTTTCATGGTTGGTGAAGGACAGAAGTTGTGCTCTTAATATGACTGCCCAAGCTGTTCTGTAGGAGCACCCAGAAGCACCAAATACAAGTACAAAATGTGTCACTGTTGCATACAGGTAGGGATATTATAAAAGAAAGGCCTTATAAAATCAGGCTTTGCTCTGCTAAATTACCAGCTGGCCTATTACTTCTTGTAAGTGCAGCTAGCTAACTTCCCATGTGAAAAATCATAAGAATGAAAGCAGTTAACCCAGCAAGCTGTTCTGATAAGAAAAGTGTTTGCACCTGTAATAAACAAGAAGTCTATCCCATGAGAATCCACAAAGGAAAAATGTAAGCACTAAAGTAAAAGAGAGTCAGCACGAACATACAAAAACACCTTGAATTGAACACCTTCATTCTAACCAATGAATTGTGTGGCAAGAAAACTACCAGCCAATTGGAGTTGAACATGAGGTCTGTGAAAACTGCATAAAAATTAGTTAAAAAAAATTAAAAAAAAGGAAGAAAAAAGTTGATTCCACTGATGCATAATGACCTGGGAGCAGCAGTTTTGACAGATGAGTTAGAGACTTTAAATGGGCAGTCTGCCTAATACCCACATTGCAATCATACCCATCCATTCTCTCATTAGGATTGAGGATCAGTCAGTCTGGAAACTAGTTTTAAGACATGAATAATGCTCTGGAACAAATATGAACAATTGTTGTTAACTTAGACACCTAAATAAGGTATTACAAACTCAGTGTTATGTCTGGTTTAGAAAAAATGGGAAAATGCATTTGGAAAATATGCCAATTATACACTTACACAAATTTAGCATAAAAACAGTCTGTCTGTAACAGATTGTTTCTTATTTCCAAGGTTATTGCTCAACCAGGTTTTCATTGTTTTAGCTAGATCACATATATTTAATTTGGCTCGTTTCAAATCTGAAAATGAGCATAATTACATTTAGCAGGAGTTGCAGCTGAAGTTCATAACAAAACACCAAAATTGTTGGCACCTGCTGCATATTTAAAATGCCTAGTAAATTTGCTTTTATCAGTAAAGTGCCAGGCCATGAGAGCTTGTTTTACATCATGGATGTGTGCTCAGTGGTTTGATGCAGTCAGGGCATGTGGTCAAAGTCAATTGTGTGCAGATAGGAAGACAATAGAAGAAACTGATGGAAATTATGTTAGTCCATGCCTGTGAAGGAGCATTTTGCATCTTCAGGTATGACCAAAAAAGTGCATTAGGTAGGGACAGGACTGGAATCATTATGAGAGAACAACCTAAAATGACATGCAGCCCAAATATGCTCCCAGTCAATAAAAAGGGAGAAGTAGGATTTATGTTTTAGCTGAAGAGAGAATAGAATGTTTGTATTACCTTGGTCAAAGAATCACTCTAAACACCTTACTAAAGAGATGTGCTTACTTTCATACTTGTCTTGTGTCTCAGTAATATTTAATTGCATCATAAAAGCAGAACAGTTTTTATATGACAGTAAAAGACATTTCCCCTACTTTTACACTGAACTGGGTGATTAGACTAATTGCCTCAGGGGAGAAAAGAGGCACACCTTTAGCTTCTGAGGAGACTGTCTTAATCACGGGTTGTTTTGGAAAAAGCAAACATCTCTTCTTGTCTGCTGCGGGTTTGGTTGGCTGTCAGTTCCTGAAACCGTCTGCAATATCCGTTGTGGTGAGGAATTGGGGCATATGGTTACTGCCTTGGTTCTGGGTCTGCAAGGCTGTCTCTCTGACATCCTCAGACCCTGGAAATCCTGAGCAGAGCAGGAGCAGATCTGCAGGAAACTAGTCCTCTTTCATTGGTGCTGTAGCATGGCCAAGCATCTGAGTGATTGGAGTCTGACATAATAAGTTTCGGACTTTGTTATGCACAAAGACTCTTAGTTAGGACATTTGACTCCTTAATAGCCTTAGCTCTAGGTGAATTTTTCATTATAATAATGTTTACAGTATTCTGAAGTGCTCTCATTTTTCCTTGTATATTATTCGAGTGCTGATGTGGAAAGGAAGATGATTGTAAATTATGTTAATCACATCACTGCCAGGTATTTCTGATTCTGAATTATTTTCAGAACATGAGGAAAAAGGACAATAAGTAAATTTAGAAATGAAATATAAGAAGGACAATACACTTTGAAAGGAGTTGTGGTTTGAAATATGTGTTAAAGCTATGAAATGGTTATCATTAATAGTCCTTCTTTAGTTCCTTGAATAGGCAAGACCCTGAAAACTCTGCCCGTTTTCAGCAGGGATTGAGCCACAGGGTCCTCACATGCTCTTCTGAACTAGATTGCTGAATGACTCAGTGGTTTCACATGTTTTGCTGAATTAGAAACTGAGACTGGTTAGATAAATGGATGTAGTAAAATTTTTTCCACCCAGGTCACACTAAAAGATTATGTGTAAATCTCAAGAAGTTCACAGTGATATTTTGTTCTTTAACTTTCTTTTCACTTGCACTGTGTTCCTGATGACCAAAAAAAGACTAATAATGACAATCATGTGAGACCGACCCCCACCTGGCTGCAATCTCAATTCAGGCATTTGTAGATATTGATAAGGTCATCCCTGAGCCTTTTTTCCAGGCTAAACACCTCCAGCTCCCTCAGCTGCTCCTCATAAGATTTGTGCTCTAGGAATTGTGGTACTAGCTCAATAACTGTCAACATAATTTATGCCCAGTGACACGCAGCACTTAATTTCTGAATAACCTGGTACCTTCAAAAAATTTGTGGAATAGGGCAGAGTAGTTTGAACTGGGCAGAAAATAAGACTCTTCATTTTCCACAACAGAGGGAATGCAAGGAGAGCTTACTGAACTGTGGTGCCTCCAGCAGGTGCCCTGTAGATGATAAACAACCAGAATATGCGAGCGTTCAGTGGCTGAAGATTGCAACCTCTTAGTCACGTTGCCATTTGGCCTTAGTCTACAAAAACAATTGCTTCAGCTTATTTACATTTTAACAAATCCATTCATGGGGCTTAATTGTTTTTTGATGAACCTAGAAAGTAGTCTCAGAAGTTCACAAATCCATATTTGCCCAGCTCTTGTACAGCTTTGAATAATTGGAACAAATCAGATTGGCTTTGCTTTGCAGAAGAAGAAACCACTCTGGTTTTCTTAGGACTGCTTTTCAAGTATTTCCTTTTGATCTATGTGTTCTCCTATTGATGTCAATTAATGTCAAAATGACTGCTTTCTATTTTCCCACCATTTCTTACAGCCTTTCAGAATAATGGTCAGTGGACTGTAATATCTTTCATGCCCATATCTTCCCAGCCATACACACACTTTTTGAGTGAAGGCAGTACTGAAACTTTAAAGGAACTTGTCTAGTTCCTGAGGCAACGGAAAAGCAAATTAATTTCTAATATTTTTGTAATGACTGCAAGAAAGCAGTTAAGAGATAAAAGCAAAGTTCCTTTTTCTTGGGAAATAAAAAAATAAATTGAAACTCCAAGATTAACAAAATTTTTCTTTTATAAAACACTTTTTCTGAGTTACAACACCACAGAACAATATATATACACAAAGGAAAAGGATATTTTTAGACACAATTTGGAAGACAGTGTAGAAATACTGACCTGGTTTATAGTGGTAGTTTCTTTAACAAAGAAACATTTTCCTCTTCATTTGCCTGTCTTTGTTAATAAAACAAAGAAATGAGTCTGGCTAGAGCTGAGTGTCCTAGCAGACTTTGCGAATGGAAAATGACTTTCTGTCTGAAGACACACACAACCATCTTTCGTTGTTCCTCTTTTGCTATTATTTTGCTAATTGCTTCATATTCCCATAAAAGGAGCACCTTTGGTTTGGAATTAGAAATTCCTAGTAGCTAAGGAGGATGATTTTTTTAAACTTCATTTCTGTTGCAGGAAGTTTTAGGTTTATTCCTGTCTTAAGAAAAAAAAAAAAAAAAAATTATGTGTCTAACAATACAAGGAAAGGAAACCAGACACAATGTTTTGTACACTCAGAAATACACCTTAGGTACAGATGCTTGAAACCAGTCCTGGTATGATGTTATTAAAAAAGTTGATGAAAAACTGAGAAACACTCCTACTTTCTCACACAGCCTGCAACTCATCTGTAGAACTCATTATTATATAATGCTGAAGCTAGAAGACAGAGAAAAGTAAGGTGGTTTTTAAGAAATAAAACCTCATCCTTTTTCAGGATTATAAAGTTATTCAAAATTGCTATAATGGACAACAAGACCATGCTTTTTAAAGGAACCTATGAGAATGGCAGGCTTGGAGGGTTTATGCAGGGAAGAGACAAAATTGGAATAAGCACAGGATACTAATGAGGCATGTCTCGATTTTTAATTTTTCAGAGGTCAGAGTCCCTGGTGCATATTCTCCACTGCTGGCTGCCTGCAGGGTTTCTTACCACAGCCAGCCACAGTCTTTGTCAAGCACAGAATTTTGGACTAGCAGCATAACTGCTCTGATGATAATGCTTGAATTCCTGTAGAATGTACTGGAAGACATAAAAGAACTCATGTAAATCTCACACCAACTTCCATCTGAGGGGATAAGAATTTTACTGGGATTGCTCATTGTAAAACATTGAAAAATTGAAAACAACCATATCAAGAAAGAAAATATTCAGCCATTGCTTTCCAACCTCTACAAAATGGCATCTTTAATGAAGTGCAGATTTGAACCCCAAAACAGGAAGGACTGGGGGTTACACATGTCCCTGTTGACAGAAAAGGGACAGGACAATTGCTCTATTAATTCTATAGCCATTCTATTTTTGCAGTGACAGCTGTAGAAGGCTTTTCAGATTCTTAGAGTCCAGTCAGAAGTGAATACTTTGAGAGGAAAATTAATTACAAGCATCCGCCTGACTATTATAAATAAGGTGGATGTAACTTCCTGAAAAGAATACATCAAATCCCCTCTTCCTGTTCTGATACTGCTTAAATTACAATAATTTTCAGGGTTGTGAGAAGCCAATGGATTGAATATAGTGATTTCCTGAACTCTCAATTCTAATTAAAATTCTGCAGGCTGACAACATAAAATACGAGTCAAAGTAATAATCCAAGGTCATTTTTGTGCTGCATAAAGTAACTTATTTGAAGTGTCATGCTGATTAGGAATATCTAACAGAGAACACATGGTCCTTCCCTGTGCTTGCGGTTGTGTGATTTATTAGCTCGAAGGACAACTTTCCGCCATTGTCAAACAGACCTTGTCAAAGGAGAAAAAAAATAATTTGAAGCCCAATCATGAACCTGAACAACACCAAAAATTCCTCAAAATGGGGCATTCATAAAATATTTCTCTGTTCTCTATTTATTAATAATGTGAAGTATTTGTAACATTAATATTATATATTTCTTACTGTAAGACAGAGGTTTAATGAGCACAGTGTCTTGAACTTCACTGAGAAGGGGAGCCAAAAGACAGATGGACAGAAATATCTCTTCTGTCATTTGCAGTTTTCTGCCTTTTTCCCTTCCAGGGACTGGCATTCACTATCGTTAGTTGTTTGACTCTAATAAGATGCAATGCCATGGCACATATGAAGTTCCAGTGGGTTATTTATGAATAAAATGTATGTTAGAAGAACAGCAGAACTCTTGTGATGAAGAATAAGCACTGAAAATTTATAACCATCTTTGCCAAATAGAGGTTATTTTTTTTTTCCAAACATCATGCATGATGCATTTATTCCTGAATCAGAATTAATCCTGAGAGATTGTTCCAACATGTAAATCCAAAATGATACAAAATGTAAAATTATTTTCATTTTACAACAGCAAAGTTACAATGAAATTCTCTTAAGTGTAAGTTCATTTTCTAGCCCTCAAAGGCTCTGAAAACAGTGGATTTAAAATTAATTTTTTAAAGCCTATTCTCATTCCATTTGTCACATCTGTGAACAGACAAATTTCATAAAATCTGTATTGAAGGATTAAATTTTATTTTCATCTAATAACTTCTTCTGAGGCTAAATTAACAGGGATTTTTTTAAACCTTCAGTTTGAAATTTGTGATTATTTATCGTTACAGTTTCCTGTCTGTGCTAGTACTTGTCCTCAGAATTGTAATCAAGGCAGAAGTAGAAGCTATGCTAGAAAAAAAGAGAAGAGTTCTTCACCTGGGTTGTCAATAATAACTTATTGTAAATTGATGGCAAAGAAAAGACAAGTTGAAGTTTCCAAATACAGTAGTTCGAGTAGACCTGGGTCTTGTTAATAATAAAGAGGCCTTATATGTCACTGTCTCTTGGTCAGGGGAAATTTGACAGGTCCTATTGTATTTCCTTTTGTTTTTTTTTTTTTTTTTTTGGTTTTTTTTTTGGTAATGTTTAATATAATGTGTTTTTTTAATTTAAAAAGGGGATAATTATTGCATACTTTTACTTCTGCATGTTTTCCGTTTCCTTGCCATGTGCTCCTTTGGTTCAAGAAGTTTGCTGGATTTCAAAATAAAGCTTGAGAATGCTTTATTTGGTAGTATTATTTAAATCTGGTAGTATTATTTAAAGAAATGAACTTTGCTCTCCTGTAGTAGAGACTACAAGTGTGTTTGATGTGGTCATGCCTTTCCTGCCTTGCTCAGGCCCATGCATTTTGTGCCAGCTTTGATAGAAAGTTCCTGATTTGGTATGTAAAATTATGCCCTTTTGGGCTACTGCAGCTATTTGTCATTTCCAGAGATATTTGGATGTTTTCTTCCCTGAATCTATCACAAGTCTCAAACTTTGCACCTCTGTCTTGGGGAGAAAATGTTCACACCCAGCTAGAAATGAAGGTATCAGGCTCTGTGGATTGTGGCAAATAAAATTTTTCATCTCCAGCATTTGGTAGTGTGAATCAGTCCTTTTCTACAGTGATTTCAAAGCTATCTGCAGTCCTAGGAGATTTTTATGCTCACAGCTGCCTGTTTTTTTCCCATCAGGTATGCCTGCAGAATTGCACAGTCCAGCTGAAATTTTGATTTCCCTGTGAACACTTGCCAGGGTGATGTTTCAGAAATCACTATATTTGAGATCCATCCCCCCTTTCTGGGCAAGGTGAAGATTAAAAGACTATTACTTCTCTATGCCAAACTTGCAGGATGGCAATCAATGTGTTTTATTTTGCACTTAAAAAACAAAGATTCGTTTCTTGATGATAATAGTGCTTGCAACCTGAAGAAACAAAATATGGTGCCACAGTGCAAAGCACATCTCCTGGCAACATGAAAATTTTGTTGCTCCATTTCTGACTCTATCCATACCTTCCTATGGGAAATATTAAAGGAAGCTTGCACTGCTGAGAGATTTCCATGTCAGGGGAGAGGAGGAGATGTGGATGACCGGTCACCTCCATGCTCTGTGAGTTCCTTGTGCCAAATCTGCTCCCTGCCTGTATGCAATAGGTAACAGAAACCAGGTGTTCAGTCCTCTGGGTAATGTGTGCAAGAGTGAAAATGAGCCAAAAGGTATAAAGCCCTCTTTATTTTCACTTGTTTCATCATTTGGAAGGTAGAAGGTCTCAGTGAATGAATTGCTTGAAGAACACATTTCCTCAAATATCTATAATCTTTGTTTATGCACACACAGTTAGAAGGCATTTGTGCTTAGCTCTTAGCACATGTTGTATTTCTTAAATTCCCAGAGCATTTGCATACCCTTTATAAATAGTCTGAACAGGAAAATAAGACTAAAAGGTTTTAGGTAAATTATTCAGATGATGATGATGATTTAAAATAATTGGAGCTCCATTAATATGGTGCTATAAAAAAAACAAATGGAAAAGTACTGGGATGAATATGAAAAGAGAGATTTGAAAGGTTCATTGAAGATAATTACATTTCAGTTATTTTGTATTACAAAACACAATTATGTTTTAAGACTATTTTGTTAAGCAAAAAATCTTCTGACTTTAATTTTTCCATAGCTACCATTGTTGCAATTTTTAATACAGAAATTCCTATATTTAATTACTTACAGATTTCATGTTTAAGTATGACATAGCTGAAGTTACAAAATGTTCATCTTGAAATCTTTTCACTTGCCTACTGCCAAGAAATACCAAAAAATAGGGTGAAATCTATGTTTTAATTTAGCTCCAAATTAAAAAAAACAACTTGTTTTTTATATAAATAAAATATTATTATAATTATATATAAAATAAAATATAAATAAAAATATTATTTTTTCACAAACATTTTAAAAGTAAAAAAATTATGATGTTATATTTTGTGCCTGGGTAGATGATTTTCTATAGTTATTTTCCATTGCATATCTTTTTCTCCTAGGCACACTATGGTAGAAACTGATTTAACCATTGCCTCACAGGGAGATCACTTGTCACCTCACACTGTGTACTGATGCTTCTGTTGTTTCCTGTGCTGCCCATGGTCTGTGGTGGATGAGTATGGGAGCATTATTTGTCACCAATTCTCCTTGCTCCTAAAACTTCTTCAATTCCCTGTTCCCCTGAGAATGACTCTTCTCTCTTTCATTTTCACTGTCAGGAGAGGCACCATTTTTCATTCTCTTTGTGTTCTAGTGATTTAGCTACATCTTGTCCTTCGGGGAAACTTCTGCAAAGTCATGCTTGGATAATTGCAATAGAGCCAAAACAGGGGTAATATCAACTTCTGTCTGAAAACCCTCTCTAGTGTTTTTTTCTGAGTATTTCTAAATAGTCCCCAAGACAGGATGCATTTAAAAATATGCTACACAGCTCACAGTGTGCCTGCACTACAGGAAGAAGAGCAGGAGCACAAGTTAAAGCTGACCCACACAGATTACTGACAAAGTGGATGCTGCATTTGAGTATCTATTTGGGTCAAGAAGTGATACTGCTGTGTTCATTGGCTGCTACCTCCAATCCATGTGCTTCTTTCACGGTTTAAGTGGCTCAGGCAGTGCCACACTGGGTACTTATAGCAACCATCAAGTCTTTCACCATTTTAATTTTAGGTCTTATTTTTTGTTGATGAGAATGGATGAGACTACACAGAGATAATTTGGAAGAAAAATCCTGATTCTGTACTAGTTCTGTATTTCTCTATAGTATCTTGAGATAGCTGAGTATCCAAGTATTCAAGAAATGATGTCCCAGCTGGAATAATCTTTAGCTGGGCTATAATATTTGGGATGAAATATTTACTGATTTGAGTATTTTGAGATGATGTGCTTAGTGTATTGATTTCTTCCAACTGCATAAGCATCCATTAAATACACAACTACAAAATGACTTCACACTCTTCCCATCATCCATCTGCTTAGTTACATCCATCGGGAATAACCCAGAAGCACAGAACAGACGAATATGTTTCCAGCTGTTGCAAATGTCCTGCAGTGCTCCCTGCTGTCAGCAGAAGGATGACCCCAACAAAGGACAAGCTGCTATAAAATATAAGGAATCCATCTCATGGTTTGGAGAGCACATCCGGCTTATGGCACATTTGGAGAACAGGCAAGGTGCACAGAGAAGATGGTTTTCTGGCAGAGGAGTAAGCGATTCAGAGTATTTCAGTTAAAAGTGATGTTAACAACCCACTCAGGAGGCAATAAATAGCCAGTCTGCTACCTAAGTATCCTGTAATGTTTTGGTAGCAAGAGGAGAGCAGGGAGACAGAGTCCTCAGAGAGAACTGTCTGAGGAACAAGAGAAAATGGTATTAAATTCTTCGCTTGGCTCTCGCTCTACTGAAGCCTCCCAAAAAGATGAACCAAGCTACTCCTGTGAAGGGCAGTTTGATACACTGTGCCTCAAAGAGGACTCCTAGCTTATTTTTTGTCTTATGCCTGTGTTGTGTCTGTCACAACCGTTCACTTTCCTCTTATTCTTTTTTCCTTTTTTTTTTTTTCTGTGTTTTCTCCCAAAGTTTCATGTCCCTCTTCACTTTCTTATTTGATTCCTCTTTTCCTCTATCCACATACACAAAAAGAAGCCAAAGTGCCTTTTTTCTTCTTTCAGTGTCTGCCTAGCTCTTTGGCTTGGCAGCGTTCATGGGGAGCTAGATTTCCTTTTGAAGCTGAATGCTGACTTTCAAAGTCTTATTTGGAACAAATTTTAAAGCTCCTTCACTGAACTTCTTAATTCAAAGCTAAAATTTAAGCAGGCCAACTCTCTCAGAAGCAAATGCCACAGGCAGGAGGAAGGACAAATGTGATCTAAGCTGCCTTCCAAGAGACTGAACATCAAAGAACAATCACTACCCATTCCCCAAGCTATGCAGAAGGCTGGATTTCCTGGGCAGACTTGTTCTTATTTTAAAATCTTGCTCTCAGGACAAAGGCTTTCAAGTTAAGGACTAAATTTTCCAGTATCCCAAGTAGCAATGCTCTCTGTTAACCCCGAAGGGCAGTCAGTGGGAGTTAAGTTTTTTGTTATTATCTTCAGGCTTTTGATTCCCTAATTTAGGTAGAAATCTTCACTCCAAAAGTGTTCCCTTCATGCCAATGATTTCTCCCTTCCCTTCCCTTCCCTTCCCTTCCCTTCCCTTCCCTTCCCTTCCCTTCCCTTCCCTTCCCTTCCCTTCCCTTCCCTTCCCTTCCCTTCCCTTCCCTTCCCTTCCCTTCCCTTCCCTTCCCTTCCCTTCCCTTCCCTTCCCTTCCCTTCCCTTCCCTTCCCTTCCCTTCCCTTCCCTTCCCTTCCCTTCCCTTCCCTTCCCTTCCCTTCCCTTCCCTTCCCTTCCCTTCCCTTCCCTTCCCTTCCCTTCCCTTCCCTTCCCTTCCCTTCCCTTCCCTTCCCTTCCCTTCCCTTCCCTTCCCTTCCCTTCCCTTCCCTTCCCTTCCCTTCCCTTCCCTTCCCTTCCCTTCCCTTCCCTTCCCTTCCCTTCCCTTCCCTTCCCTTCCCTTCCCTTCCCTTCCCTTCCCTTCCCTTCCCTTCCCTTCCCTTCCCTTCCCTTCCCTTCCCTTCCCTTCCCTTCCCTTCCCTTCCCTTCCCTTCCCTTCCCTTTCCCTTCCCTTCCCTTCCCTTCCCTTCCCTTCCCTTCCCTTCCCTTCCCTTCCCTTCCCTTCCCTCCCCTCCCCTTCCCTTCCCTTCCCTTCCCTTCCCTTCCCTTTTCCTCTGTAATGGCAGAGCTTGCTTGCTCTTTGCTTTGTTAGAGATCCTGTTGCATTTGGGAAGGAAGATTTAAAAGCTCTCATGTTACCCTGCCCCTTTCTCATGAACGTGAACTACAGCTTTGAAAATCAGGGACAGACAGAAGGCAAAAAATCTGGAAAATAGTAACTTTTATATAGAAACTACCATCTTAAACTTGATGGCAATTACAGTGACTTATTGGATAGTGGTGGTATGTGGTTTAGGAGATAGAAATGTAACGTGTTGGCAACTGTTAAATTTTGCTTCTTCTAGTGCTTGGCTGCATGAAAATATCAATAAATTGAATCAAAATATACTAGGATAAGTGCTTTATACCATACTGAGTGACTGGTATCACTTTAAATAAATCAGCACGCTCATAGCAATAAAACTCTCCACTTTAAATAAATCCTTGATGAATAATAATATATAGTCTTTCTGAATGCTTTTCATGAAATTTAAATTCTATTCTGATTATCACAGTAGCCAAGCCTTGTTTAATATGACCTCTTCTGATTCAGGTAGGAGACATGTTTCTTTTTCAGTAGCAAGCAAGAAGCTTGGAATTTTTTAGGCTCCTGACAAGAATTTCCAGTACCTGTTCAGAAAAACCTTGTGCTTTCCTTTTCCCCCCCAGTTTTTAAATTTTTATTGCTGAAAAATCATAAACCTTATACCTCGTCAAGACACTCATGTCAGAAAAATGACAAAAGAGATGCTCCTAGATGAGACATTAATGCACAGAAAATTAATTTTAAATTTGAATATTTCTTCTGATTTTCAGATTATTTGGATGATCTTTCATATAATGAAATATATCCTTGTACTTTGGTCAAGAAATAAAAGACAAGCACTTTTCTTCAGTATCTGCAATCTTAAATGACCAATAAGCATCAAAGACAAATGACATCTGGGATACTTACACTTTACAATTGCATTCCAATTCAAGTGTATTTTTATGTTCTTATTTTCTATGGAAATGACATCAAAAGTTTCAGTTATTATCTATATGAGGAAAATGTATTCTTTTTCTCCAGATTTAAAAATTTCCCACTGTTTGGCATCCCGCAATGTCATATTATTGAAGTGATAAATTAGATTTTATTGCTTACTGAGCAACGATTGGACGTCTGCTAATCATTTCTAATGAAGCAAATCATGTTAACAGTGGGTTGCAAGCAAATCAATGCCACTAATTTTGTTTTAAGGAACTATTTTTATAAATTAGATAAAGGAAATTTAAAAATCTTCTTTCTTGATAATATGTAACAGATTGGAAAGACTATGACATTTTCCAAGTATGGAGCATGAAAAAACTTTTTTTTTCTAGCACCAAATTCCCACTGGGTTCATGTGTCAGAAAATAAAAAACAGTATATGTTTGTAGAAGAACAGAGGATGATTCCTTTCCTTTTGTTAGAAGAACCTGTGTGGACACACAGAGACTTCCCTCTGTATTGTTATTAGATGAGGAGATTTCATTTCACTGTCTCAATTAACACCTCAGACTCAAGCATCTCAGCATTACTTGCTAGTTTTTAATATTTTAGAAAATGTGAACTAAGTCCCAACACAAATCACGGTAGTGATGAAATAGTGTCCTTGGACACACTTCAGACAACAGAAAGAAGTGCTATCTATAGTGCCTGCAGTTCTTAAATTTCATTGCCCAATGTGGTCTTATATTTCCCCCCTCCTTGTTGAATAAAGGCCCTAGCTCTGGACCCCAGATCCATGTAGATATGCCCTGTGGGTCCCAGTCCTCTTGCACCCCAAACCACTATAATCACAACTGTCTTCCTTACTTCCCTCATCTTTCTGACCTGAAACTTTTATTAGTCCATTTTTGTTATAACCATACTCTCTTTATAATGTGCCAATTATTGTTGAGGAGGAGCACAGAACTCACTTCTCAGGCTCCACCTGCACTCAAAAGCCCTGAATTTCATGGCCTCTTCATTCCTTCTTACCTTGATTTTACATGTCTTATTTAGAGCTCAGCAGAGGACACTGATACCCTGGCAATGAGCTCACAGGGAGCATCCAACGCAAGGGTGCTTGGGTACTTATTTTATGGAACTGCCTGATGTCTGTGGCTCTGTAGGAGGGTATTGGAGCTTCTCTTCACTGCTGCATTGAGTTGCTCAGTCCAAAAATAAAACAACTGCTACTATAGGTATACTTCACTTTTCCTTAAATTACTTTGCAGTTAATCTAATTTCATGGACTTTCACTGACTTGTCAAATTCCAGCTACAAAAATAGAAGGTTTTCTTATATAAAAAAAAAAAATCTTTATGAAGCAAAACTTCGACATAGCAAAACAGCTCAGACAATGTTATAAGAAGTGGAACAGGACACATGAAAGGCTGGTACTTCTGTATATTAATTTTTCTATGTTGGTACAGTAATAAAATCTACTCTGCTTAGTGCATGTGCACTTTTTTTCAGAGGGATGAATGTCATGGTTTAGGAAGGGTATTCTCCGATTTAATAATCCCACTCCCAAACTGCTCCCCTACCTGCCCTGCAGTGGGAGACACTAAAGGCAGAGATCAGGTTGAGATAAGAACAATTTACTGGAAACAGCAATGAGCTAAGGAAACAAACAGTAACAGCAACAATATCAATAACAAAAGTGTAGAAAGAGAAGGTGATTTAAATGCAAAATGCTGACCAAGCCTGGACAATATTGGACAGACCCTACATCTGTTATGCTGGCTGCCCAGACCAGAAAGAGTCTTCTTCCCAGAGTGAGGGGCAGTCCCTTCCTCCCGCCCCTTATCTGCTTCAGCCCTCAGCCTCTGAGGCTACCAGAGCTGACTGAACTTTTCAGTGCAGCTGAAAAATATATGTCTAAACTCTTCAGCTGGACTCATTCAATAGCCATCAGGAGAGCCTTCGAAAAAGGTGATTCATCTCATTTGCTCAGAAAGATGTCCCTGAAAATCCCTGTCTCTTTTCATCCACTGCAAAGCAATCTTGGGTATTTAGCTGTAACTGCTCACAGCCATCTTAGAGACATGAGTTTTAGAAAGCTAATGATGAAAGCTCCTGCTTAGAAGGGAAGACACGTTGGCCACAGAAAGCATTATCCTCACCTCCATTTTAGAGATGGACAGGTTAGGCAAAGAGGCAGCTGGTTGTTTACTCAGTGTCCTGTAGTCAGTTCATGGCAGTAATAGATGCCCCATGAAATTCTGTACATTAACCATTAAATAAGCTATTAAGATGGCCAGGCATCTAAGTTCATATAACACCATGACATGAGTGACTGTGGGTTGTTTTTAACACATTTATAACTTCACTGATTGAATTAATAGCTCAGACTTCAGGTCCTAATAAAACCAGCATGCAATATTTGGGAAATGATCTCCAGATTGCTTTTATTTTTCCTACTGATGCTTAAATAATTTTGATAGATTGATAAGTAGTTTTGAAAATGGTCAAAATGCATCTGACTTCAGCATTTGGACATAATGACTTGACTGCAACAGATGTCATGTTTATGCCAGAATGATGCATGAGTCACACTATTCTGCCATGTTAAAATAAACATTTGTTATTTTTAGAATTTGGCTTATAAACAAGCCACATTTCCATTTGCTGCCCAAGGGTGAAAGAGTAGCTGTCACTTTACTGATTGCACATACTCCACCATATGTCCGAACCCTGAACTCCTGCAAAGTTGGGTGGAAAAATCAAACGCAAAGTGAAACTTTCTTTCTCTCTCTCTGTATTTGTCTTTTCAAGCATGAAATCTTTAGGGCATTATTTTCATGGCTGATCTCATTGTTTCCATCAACAGAGTGCAAGAATCAGTCAATGATTATAAGGCTGCCTTATGTGCTTATAGTGGTTTTAAAAGTGACCGGGATTTTCAGGGATTTGTATTCTTGACACACAAGACAACAGCATTTTTTGGAACTGAAATTCTAAGGTTATTTAATTCTGTATCACCACTGCTGACAAATTTCTGAAATTGAGTATTCTAGATATATTTTGTGACCATAATATCCCTTGTTTTTTCCTTGTCTTTTAAAACATAAAAAATATGCTTTTGTATGAGAACTCTCTGTGCTTTGCTATTGTTTTTGCCTCACTGAGAAAAAAACTAAAAGAAGAAAAACATTTAAATGATACAGACATTTGCAAGAAAAGAGTGTTTTCATTGTTTGTCAAGGAACTAAGAAGGGAAGAATGTTGGACTGTGTTTTGGAAAGCCCAAAACGTTTCTTCTGTGTCTTGTTTTTTTATACCATTTCACACCTTCAGATATTTTTCCATTTAATATAGTCCCTGTAAACATTGTTTATCTGAGTTGAACATCCTGGTCTAAACTAATTCTTGATGCAACTCTGGTGTTTCTCTCAAATTGCAGCAGGGATGACACTAGCCCAACTTTCTGCTCTTGTTTCACCACAAGGCAGAAACTATTGTGACCAATATGTAACAAAATCAGCTCCCCAGAAAATTCCTCACAGAAAATGAGACTTGATGGACTGACTGGAATAATCCAGACTTTAACGTAGATAATATATTAAGGAGCCAAAACTATAATTGTACTTGGGGATGAGGCATAAAAAAAAAGTCTATATGAACAGCATACCTATGACTAAGGATTTTTAAAAAGAAGTAGGTGCCAATTTAGAAAACTAAGAAGTGAATGCAAATTGGGAAAAGTGAATGCAGAAGACCTGACCGCAACAAAGACCTTGTTTCTGTTCCTTGCTTTTTCCAGTGCAGAACAGAAATTAGCCTTATAATTTTAAAGTTTTTCCTTAAACATAGGTATTTTTTGCACTTGTGTATGTGTGTGTATATATGTATATGTGTATATATATATATATATATATATATATATATATATATATTCAGATAAGCATAAGCATAGGCCTTAATGCTTCTTCTGAAGGACTCTGGTGTAAGAGAGGAACAGAAAAGTGTATTTGGGCATATGGAAGCCTTCTGTTTGCAATGCTCAAATCACTTTTCTCAAGCTGATTGTGCTCTCGGAGCAGTCCTCTGAGCCCAAATTCCTCAAGTGTGTCACATATCTGCTGGTTAATGGAGAGCCTGATGTAAGACAGGTCACTTTTTTCTGTTCATAAGGGCTGGGAATTTTACATTGTCTTCAAACTATGATCAAAATTCATTTAGCCACATGGCTTCAAAAAAAGGTCAGTTTTAATAGTAATTAAATGGTGTTTCTTGTCAGGTGTGAAATATTTCAAAATTCTAACTATCCCTCAATATTTTTCTCTATATTGAAATCAGTCACTTGTTCTTCATCAAGTAGACCTAATTCATAGCCACTATCTTTGGCCAGATGTTGCTTTAAATCAGCTTAATGTTACTCAGAAAAATGTTGTTCTCAGTGATTTATATGTAATTTTCTTCTGCTTGCCATCATTGACCAGTCTATCTTCATTTTTTTTACCTGCAATAAACTTACTTTGGGAAGGAAAATGAAGCATAGCAATGGCTTTTGTTCAGCTATTGAAAAGGATTTGATTCTACATAAATGAAAGCAAGGAGAATTTAATGAGGTTTGAAACCTAGTCCTGCAGACTATAACTGTATGAAATGTTTTTTTATTTATACCGTAGATCATGCAACTTATTATGCCAGTAAAGAGGCTCTAGCAGCATAGAACTGACTCTTCATAATGCTGAGAATCCATCATGTTCACATATACATTTCCCACTGAACTGTGACACTTTAAATAATTAGTCTTATTGACTGGTAGGGCTTAGGGTGTGCTCATTGACTAAGTGGCAGCAGACCAGAGAGGTGGTAATTCCACTCACAGCATGGAATTAGTGGTGGAATGGAGTTTTTTCTTGTCCATCCATGGAAGCTGGAATAACCCATTAGATTACATCCTCCAGTGGCCTGTTTCTAAATACCAGGAAGTAAAGCCTAAAAATATTAAAATACCTTATGAAAAAGCAAGCATATTGTTCTCAAATGTATTGTTTATAGTAACGTGAATGGAAATATTTTTTTAACACTTGGGATTGACAACATTGCAATATAACACTACTGTAGAAAGATAATATTGTGTGCTTAAAAATTTTATGAATCACATAAAATATAATTGGTTTTTGTTTAAGAAATGTCTGTGTCTACCATCAAGTTAATAACTCTCACCGAAAGCTTAATTGGGTCTACTTATGGAATACTCTGAGCAAACCAAACAACCTTTTCTGCATTTAAGGTGCCAGAGCAGGCATTGTTTTAAGGACTAACTAGCTGTGTTTCAAGGACTAATCATGTGATGATGAGGGAAAACTGAATCAGAAACTCTTAGCCCACTCAGGAGCTTCATGGTTTTAATTTTTACACTGCAAATGAAGTGAAAGCTTCTAATATTTCACCTGGATATCCATCCCAATAGCACAACTGTTATCGCCTGTCCTGGGAAGTGAAATTTTAAAAACTGCTTTGCATTTGATTATATATTCATAGAAACTGGGGAAAAAAGAGTATTTTTTTACTTAAATAACATGAGTATGATATTTTGAGTACCACAATGAGAGGTTTTGACCCATTCTTTAGGAAATGGCAGCATTTTAATATTGTTTGCAGATTTTAAATCTGATGTTCCTCTCATAAGGTGTAAACAATGCCAACAGAATTGCACTAGCATAAAACATCATTAGAAAATAATTTGGAACAGGGAAAAATGACTGTTTGGAAACTGTCCTTTGTTTATGGACAGCTAATAAACCAAAAGGAGGCCAAACTGTGCATAATTGCTGTTAATCACCGCACGGTCCCAGTTGCAGCAAAATACTTTTGGAGACCTGAGTAGAGAGCTCATGCCACTGTACTTCTTTTATTAGGAAAACCCTACCCACACAGAAAAATATAAGGTAGCAGTTTAGTCATCAAACAAGAATAACGAAGCATTAGTCTGAGACAATGGAATAAAGGGAAACCAAGAATCCCTGTAGAACAGAGACTAAAAGTAACTAGGGATTCCTCCCATCCTCCTCCTACCAAGAGCCATGTTGAGTCCCAACTGTGCTAGTGGTCAAAGGAACATCTTATTTTAGTTCGTAAATTACAAAAATCTGCTTATAATGAAAAGTCTGGGTCCATCCATTACAGCTGGCATGAAGTGAGACATGCAGTTCTCCACACCCCTCCCTGCTGGAGCCTTTAGTCCAGAAATGCTGTCAGCCTCTGACACATGGGAAGCAATGCCCCTCACCCTGCCCATTGAGCCCCAGCTAAGTCCAGAGTGGCCATCAGACAGGAAGCTCCACCTGGGGATAGGAGGGTGTCCACAGGAGGCCAGAGCATATAAAATCTATTGCCCTAAGGCAAATGGAGTAATTTCCCTATTTTCCTTTGATTTTATGGCAGCTGAGACCATGCTGGATGCAAGAGCATTAGCCATACCTTAGAGGTCTTTTCCAACACTAGGCAAGAGGAGATGGCCTCAAGTTGTATCAGGGGAGGTTTGGGCTCAATATTAGTGAAAAATATCTTCACTGAAAGAGTGGTCAGGCATTGGTACAGGATCCCCAGGGAAGTGGTGGAGTCACTAGCCCTTTAAGAGTTCAATAAATGAGTAGATGTGGCACTTCATTATATGGTTCAGAGTGGTATGTGGTCAAAGGTTGGACTTGAATGTCTTGAAAGTATTTTAATGATTTTATGATACTGTGATTTTAAATGATTATAGAATTCTATGATCTCAAAAGCAGTGGTTGCTGTTCATATGGGAGTTATCTCCCTGGAGTGTCTTTAAATATTTCTGTTTTCTAGTTTACCCTGTTATCTTAGCTGAGAAACACAAGAACATGTGCATATATGTAAATATTGCAAGCCAAGAGACTGAAAGGGAAAAATATGGTAGGCATACCAGTTATTTAATTAAATTTAGGCATCTAAGTTATTTTTTCCAAAGCATGTTATAAAAAATTCAGCTTAAAGCAACAGACATACTTCCCACAGAAGTAAAAAGATTGACAAGATCACAGCACCTATGAACAGTCTCATTCTGCTGTTTTGTAGTCCCTTTGTATAGCAATATGTTGCTTCTACCATTTGATTGAAAAGGCAATATGATTAACTGCTGACATAATTCCCCATAAATGACCAAGGATTGACTAAAGTCCATTTTCTAGAATCAATCCTGCATATATAGTATGCAATATTGCTCTTCAATATTAGGCAATGTTAAAGCTCACTTTACAGAAATAGGATGATAACTGAGTATTCCTCCATAGACAAACTAGTACTCAGTGGTCAATGTAAAACCACTGTAAGCTTACAAATTTAATATGTTTTTTGCTAAAAATAGATTGCTTAGTTTCCATCCTCTATTAATTATTCCAAAATTTCCATCTGAGTCAAATTTCCTGTGTTCTTAGTAGACAGAATAAAATGCCTCACTCATTTTTACTGCAGAAAATTTATTTTTATTTCAGATAAATGCACTGATTTTAGCAAAAGGTTCAGCAAGTATAAAATCCCTGGAAAGGGGAGAAAAATGCTTTTGGAAATTTATATACAAGGGGATGAATTTTACTCACCTGTACTGGAATGTCTCTCTAGTACTGTCAAACAGCACTTCTAATGCCAAACTACGGAAAGACACCAATTACCCTGGGGGAAATCTTTCTTGTATGATTTTTTCCTTCTCATACATCTTCAGTTTAAAGTAACTAGTGTGAATCTCTTCTGATTGCCAGTAACAGCTTTTCTTCTTTGAAGAAAACTCCTTATACATTTTGGTAAAAATGACTCTACTTTGCCATAATAACAAAAATTAAATTTAAAAGAAAAAGAAAAAGCCCAGTATTTTGAAGATCAAAATTACCAGTGCTAACAGTCAGACATGGAAACACACCTATAGTTCTTGAAAAAAAACAAATCAAAACAACAAGTAAACAAAAAAATTACAGAAGTAAAATGCTTTTTTTTACAGTGATATTTCATTTACTTATAATTTATGAGTTTCTATTTTGCAATTTCTTTGAAAGCATGTTAAATGCCTTTTAGAATATGCCTGGGCAAAGAAAGGACAATGTTATGCCTCCTAGCCTTCAAAATATGGTGCTGTGTGCTGAATGCGTGCTTAGAGTGCTCTGTGCAAATTCCTGACTTCTGCCAAAAAAAACTGTCAATGACTTACTAATATAGGTAAGTGTGTTTGAATGCCCAAGTAGATTCCTTGGCACCGTATTAAAGGCTATTTCAATATTTAAAGGGAGCCTATGAGAAAGATAGAGGCTTTTTACCAAAGTCTTTGGTGACAGGAAAAGGGGTGTTGGCTTTGAACCGAAAGAAGTTAGATAAGTAAGTAAGGAACTGAAAGAGGTAGAAGAACACATGAGCTTTAAAGACAAAAGCTCTTCAGACCTGAGCAAGAAGCAGGACATTTCATTTCAAGCAGAGACTGAGAACAATATTTCTAAATTTAACTTTCTTATGGTAATGCATGAGATGGGAAGAATTAGCTAAGTAATACATTTCAAACAGAACATGGTGTTAGTAAATGGGGTTATGATGCAGTTATTGCATCCTTTGAGATATAAAAATGTGGCAGAGTGAGCAGGTCTATCTTTTAATTTGACAGAAAAGGTGTGTTTTCCTATACATGAATTGTAGCAGCCAGACAAATCACGTATTTCAATTTCCAAGTATTTTTGAAGGAGATGGGAGACCCATTTTGTGGATTACCCTGAGGGCCAAGGACTGGGATATTATAGAAATAAAAAGTACTTTGTTACTTGTAATAGGTTAGTTCTGTTTTCCAGTGATGCTTCCACAACTTTGTGCAGTTTAAGTGCTCAGTCAGCTACTGGCATGTCTAGGCCAGGGAGTGCAACACTAATTCAATAATAAAAAGTTTTCTTTCTACAAGAAGTATGAAGGCTGTACATGTCTGCCCTTGAGAAACTGCTGTGTGATTTTAAATAACTCAAGGGGACCAGGAATTTTCTGTGAGAAGGACCATATTTCTGATACAGTATTGCTTTTACCTATCACTGTTGAAGCAGTTCTGCTCTCTTGATGATATTTCTTTTTTTCCTAATCACATATGGCAACACCTCACTTTTAGATTTCCTGAAAGTCTCCCATCTCAGAAAAAAACCAAAACCCAGAATCATATGAATATACATAAGGATTTTTTAAAAGATAAGGTGTTTCTGTTTCATTTTGTCTTTACCCTCCTTCAAATCTTATACATATTCTTTGCTGTTTTGCTTCGGGTGGCAATTTCTAAAGGAGGAATTTTCATTGTGTTGATAGGTCCTTGTTGCCTAGGAACACTTTCCAATTTGCCATTGTGTTGGTATTTAGGTCACCAGTGAATTAATCTTTTGAAAATTATAGCTATGTAGTCCATCACCAATTCTGAACTATCCCATTGAGAATTGGCAGTACAGTATTTACTTGCTTATGGATTGGAAAGTTAAATTGAATGTTCTGTTTGGAAAGAAATTCTATGAAAGAGAAAAGAAAATGGTTTTCCTTCATAGTAAGAAAATATCTACACTTTGCAATAATAAACTCTGTTATTTTCTAACCTAGATTGAATTTAAAAGTGTTAAATTAAAGGACAGACACTGCCCCATAACGGTTTTCACAAATCTGCCTTCACTTCCAAAAAGCAGGATCAGATCTTATTCAGAGCAAAGGGAATTCAGTCATCTTTCTTTGAAGGCACCTTCTCAAAATCTATGAAACTTGTCCACAATTCATGCTGCAATATATGGCAGTAATGACCATCCTTCTGTAAAAACTGTAAATAGTCATCATTCCTGAAACATGAGAAGACATGAAAAAAAGAAAACTTTTCTTAGTTTTCAGGAAGTTCTTTCTTATGTCAGGAGTGCATTTTGAGCATCTAAAACACAGGTCTTCTAATAAATTAGGGAAATTTGGTTGGTATGTTCTGCTGATTGCTATCTCATTTTTATCACATTACTGGGAAAGATGATTTGTAATTGAGACCCATATCTTGCCACCTCCCTGGTAATTGAATCTGCTCGTTCCTGGAATACTTTAAAGGAAGAGAAATAACTGGATAAAACATCCATTGGAACACACCTCAAGTCACCTATTTTCCTCACCAAGGATGTGTTCTGCCTATTGCCCTCAGTATATCATTGCTGGCCCTCAGAGCTCTCCAGGGATGCCCAGAACTGAATGTGGTATTCCAGGCATGATTGTGGTAAAATACAAGGAGACATTAGCTGCTTTGTTCTATAGTGCATCTCCACACATGCTGCTCAAATCGGTAAAGGGATTTGAATTATCTGCAGATTACTTTAAAATGATCCAGAAGATAATAAAATGAGAGTAATAGGCACAGAGCACTGTTTTTCCCACTTACACTGAGCTATCTCATTATTAAAGAAATAATGTGATACTGAATTTAGGAAAAGGATCCTCTGCTGGTGCTTACCTCATTGATACTATATGTGATCACACCAGCAGGGATCCTTCCCCAGTTCACTGTTACAATGATAACTGTGCATAGCACTAAGGGGAGAGATCCAAAAATGGTCCAGGTAAAGTGACAAGGGCAAGTCTCAGGGGAGAGTTTATTGCTGTCTACAGGTACCTGAAAGGATTGTGTGGTGAGCTAACTAGACATAGGACAAGAGGAAACACATTGAAGTAACCAGAGGAAGTTCAGAATGGATATTAGAAAAAAAATTCTTCATTGGCAGAGTGATTAATCACTAGACAGACTTCCCAGGGAAATGGTGGATTCATCATCCCTGGAAGTCTTCAAAAAACAAGTGGAGTTGGCAGTTTATGGTTCAGTGGGCATGGAAGTATTTGGTCAAAGGCTGGACTTGATGATCCTGGAAGTCCTTTCCAATATCACTCGGAAACACTAGAGAGAGGTTTACACTAGAGAGAGACTTTAAGTTAATAAGTTGAAAATTTTAGTAATTCTAAGCCCCACTCTAGTCATTACAGCATTTACGAAGCATATTTCCTGGCATTTTCATGAGGAATATTTTAGGCTGACTGGGTTATTTGTATGTAAAGTAATGTTATACTATTATTTATTGTTATTTTGTGGTTTATTTGGCTTTAATGACTTTTTAAAATTTCATTTTTGATGAAGGTGAGTGCCAAACTGGATAGTATGTCAGACCCTTGATCCAAAAAAGGACACCAAGAAGGTAAAAAAGTACAAGTAGCCTAGAGGGGAACTAACTTAACAGCTTGGTATATTGCATAATTAATCAAATATTTAGGGAAATAAATTTAGAATTTCTATACTTTAAAGTATTCTAGTAGAAGGTGCTCTGGTTGAATGAGGAAAGGAGGAGAGTGTGTTATCATAAGCAAGAGTAAAACTTTGTGAAAACTCTTTATAGAGATAACTGATGAACTATTGATTGAGTTCCAGGTGGGAAAAAATCCATTTTATTTAAAGTAAGGTTCTCTGATCATATTTACTGATTCATCTGTTTAGACATCCTCTAAGATCTACTGGAAATAGCTATTCACTTTTCCCCTCACATTTTTATACTTGATGTTCTATTACTCTGAGGGATAAAACTCCACTGATCTCCTTCACTTATGTCAGTTGGACAGAATTAAGTCTCCTGCTATGTCGGGATTGTAGAGTGGAGATTGAAGGAAGCACTTTCTCTCCCATTACATGGGAACTTCAAGAGATGCACAATCCCTTGCAGGACATTCAGGAAGCTTGTAAAGTCCTGTTTGAATACAGTAAGAGTAATTGGGTGCTGCCTTTTGAAATATTATTGTTCATTTCTGTAAGAGACAAAGAATAACAAGCTGGCATTACAGGGAGGTTGTCAATTGCTCTCCAGGGGCACTTGTGCCCCAGGACTTGACAAGCAATCTTTGCAGATAGTGTGTTATTTGTTCAGTTGCTTGGGATGCTTTGGTATGAGCAGGGTTATATACTCAGTGCTTGTTTATTTTTCCCTAAAATAAGCATGCAAACACTGAAGGGAGCAGAAGAGCAGAAGAGATTTCTTTATAAACACAATTTTCACTTGCATTTGTTTAGCATTATTCCAAAATGTCCTGAAGATACAGAAGACTGCTGCATGTTCAAAGGCTTTCAGCACTTTAGAGTCAATGCAGACACTATGGGGCAAGATTTCCATAGCAACAGAATTAAAGAGAGGAAAATATGAAAAGTCAGTGTTGGATAAGTATATGAGGAGATACATATATTCGTGGTGGGAGGGGAGTGTAGACTATGAGGGCCTATAGAGCAAGCAACTGAGCTCTGATTGCTCATTCTTTCAAAGAAAACAGGATTACCAGAACCCCAACTGTCCCTTTAATCAGATTTGCATAAAAGATCCAGCTAATCATCCCACTCTGTGATTATTAGTTCTATAAAAATTAGTCTCTTAGTTATGTATTAATATTCTAAAGGATAATATTTCTTTCAGTACTATAGGCTTCCTATATGATTGAGCAGTGACATAAAGTGATATATGTTGCCTCCCAAAGACCTCAGAGAAAGCATGAACATGCAGTGATCATCCTCTCAGTTATCAGATACACTGTTAACACTCATCAAACACTCATTCAGGTGTTTTATTCAGTTATATTTCTCATTTATAAATGCCCATTACCTGACAAATAAATTATTTACAATACAATATAATTATATTTTAATAAAAATTATAAATATTAAGACAATACAATTATATGTCAATATGTCTTGAATAGAAGATTACAGAGGATTATAATAATGGCTGTATATTATTATTAAGTAAGGTCCATAGTCAAGACACCATAAAGACAGGTCTCCCAGTAGGAAGAAGAGTGAATGTCCAGGTTTTCCTGGCTGCAATTAATGTTCTAAACTTATACTTTTCATTGATATTTCAGTGTGAGACAAGGCTCCAGAGAGACCTTAGTGCAGCCTTTCAGAAGTGAGCCTGTATAAAATATGGGCACAAACTTTCAAGTGGGGCTTGATATAGGACAAGATGTAAAGGTTTCAACCTAAAAGAAGGCAGATTTAAACTAGATATAAAGAACAAAAAATGTATAAAAGTGGTGAAATATTAGCACAGATTTCCCATAGAGGTGGAAGGTGCCCCATTCTTAGAACTATTCAGGGTCAGCTTGGATGGAGTTCTGAGCAACCTGATCCATGGCAGGGCGGTTAGACTAGATAGCCTTTAAGGGTCTCTTCAAATTCTGCTATCATTAATTGATGGAATTATGTTAGTCTGGAATCAATGATAATATGGTTGCTTTCCAACCTAAATACTTCTATGATTCTATGATGCTGCGATGTTTTGAAAAGAAATGAGATATTTGAACTGTAAGTGGCTTTGTGGGTAAAAGATGGGAAGAAGTATGGTGAGAGTAAAAGCAAATGTATGGCTACAGGGGAAGGAGCATCTGGAAAGGCAATGGATGCCTCTGACACTTACAGAGGAATGAATGTATTGTATGGCAAATTTATGACTTCCAACAGAGACAGGCATCCTAGAGGATGCCTAGGGGCCTCTTGGCGGGTTAGTTGGAGTTAAAGGGAGTTGTGGAGGACTTCAGAAACAGGTGATGAGAGATAAGCCTATACCCATGGGAGGATGGAAGAATGTGTGAAGATCTTGGAATGTGCAACGATACGTGCACAAGGAAGAAAGCTCCTGACTATGAGGGATGAAAATTAATCAGTCAAAAAATCATTGCTGCTGCACACCAGAAGCATTTGTATTAAAACTTGCCTCTTGGCAAATGGTCATTATTCTGAATAGATCAATTACATTCAGCTAATACTTTCCTTGGCAATCTTCCTAAATAGTTACCTAGTTGTGTATTCACTCAGAATCATAAATATTGTTTTAAAATCTACATCTGATATAGATCTGCTGTAGACATGAGCTGGACATGTCTATGAGATTGATGATAAACAGCTATTCCCACCACAAAATCTGCCTCTCCTCCTAATTCACAAACATAGCCACAAAAATCCATGCTGATTTTTTTTGGGCAGACTAGCAAGCAGCAACATGGCACAATACCAACTTAGTTCTCCTCCAACAGTAAGTGGTATGCAATTTCTCTGTTTCAAAACCAAAATGGCTCTGTGTTCCTTCATGTGTGGAGTACATTCTACTGCACGGTGTTGACTTTGTGGCACCTATAATAAGCATTTCTAGGTCTGTTTTGTGCAAATTTGCAGTCAGCAATACACATACAAGAAATATGAAGAAGGGCTTTTTACAAGGGCATGCAATGATAGAACAAGGGGGAATGGTTTTAAACTAAGAGAGCAGAGATTTAGATTACAGTCTTTACTCAGGGGTAGTGAGGTACAAATTTCCCAAAGAAGTGGTGGATGCTCCAACCCTGGAAGTGTTCAAGGTTGCTGCGTCTCATCCTTGAATCCACGGGAACAGATCCCCTGTGGAGCCCGGCCAGCTGGGCAGTGGGGCGAGTCGGGCAGAGGGAAGGAACTTCTCCTTGGATCCCGGGGGGCTTGGAGAAGCTCCCACGTGAGTCCAAAGACGAGCTGGTCCCACAAGCAAAGGAAAGAGGCGCTCTCCCTCAGGATTAGTTCCAAAGTTTAATGAGGGCCTGCAGAGATCCCAGACCATATCTGACCTCGAAGGACATCCGGAGCAAGAGAGGGCGTGTCCCCACCCAGAGCAGCCAGATATAGGGGGCGGGGAAACCTGAACAGCCAAAGGGGGAAGGACATGGGAGTGGCTCTGTGGGGGCAAGGCCTCAGAGTGACCACTGGGGAGGGGGTGAGGGAGGAGTCCTAGTCGGGGTCTACTTACCTGGTGACCCTGCCAGAAGGATCTGGACAAAGGGGAAGGGTCACCAGGTGATGGACACATCACCTGGGGGGAGACAGGGGGATGGGTTGGGGTTTGATGGACATACAGATACTGATGGGAAAGCTGGGATGAACCAAACAGATACAAAGAGGGTGTATGGAGGGACAAACCATTATGAGGGGATATACAGTGCAAACACAACTCTATATAAGGCCAGGTTGGATGGGGCTTGGAGCAACCTGGTCTAGTGGAAAGTGTCTCTGTCCATGGCAGGGATGTTGGAACTAGATGACCCATAAGGTCCCTTCCTACCCAAACCACTCAGCAATTCTTGTCTATGATATGCACACTTCAAGCAGTATGCAAAGTTGTGTATCTCGTATGTTCTTGTCATGCCTGGATCCGGTCAAACTTGCAAGAGACTTTTTCTGAAATATTTTCTGCAGTATCTGCTATGCTCCATGTTAGTTGTCATGTATAATTTTACAGCCAGTTAGGCACACTACACATTGATTGCCTTGTTCCCCCACGGAACTTATCCTTAATTTCCAAACAGCTTTAATTTCTCTTGGCATATGTTGCAAAAGAGTAGAATGGAGGATTACATTTAATATTCTTCGCAGCAGCCGAATGATATTCTGCTAGTTCTGCCTCAGGAAACAGAATCCTGAAGATTTTGACATCAGCAACAGTACTTTTAAGAGAATGATGAATTCTCATCTGACCTTTGGTTCTACCTCCATTTAGATGAACTCTCTTCTTTTTTTCATCTTTTGGAAACATTTTTATTACCTTTCTCACTTCTCGATCCAGGTGTTGTCTCTTTCCTTCCACCACACCTCAGTGTGTATCTCTGACTTCCTCACTGCTCACTCCTATCTACTTGTGTTGCTGAACTAGGTTTCTGTGGCAAGATTTTGGTAGAGGGGAACCTATAGAGGTGGTGTTTGTGAGAAACTGCTAAAAGCTTTCCCCATGTGCAGTGGAGCCAGTGTCAGCCAGCTCCAAGACAGAACTGCTGCTGGCCAAGGCTGAGCCTGTCAGCAATGGCAGTAGCACAGAAAGGGAAAAGGTGGTTAGGACAGGTGAGAGGAGCAGCCCTGCAGAGCCCACGGTCAGTGCAGAAGGATGGAGTGCAGCTGCTCCAGGTGCCAGGGCAAATTCCCATGCAGCCTGTGGTGCAGACTGTGGCGAGGCAGCTGTGCCCCTGCAGCCCATGGAGGATCCATGCTGGGGCAGGTGGATGCCCAAAGGAGGTTGTGACCCCATGGGAAGCCAGCACTGGAGCAGGCACTTGGCAAGACTTGTGGCCTGATGGAGACAGGAGCCAGGTTAGAACAGATTTGCTGTCAGGATTTTTGACCCACACTGGAGCAGCCTGTTCCTGAAGGACTGCACCCCGTGGAAGGGATCCACACTGGAGCAGTTTGTGATGAACTGCAGCCTGTGGGAAGGACTCACGTTGGAGCTGAAGACTGTCTCCTGTGGGAGAGACCTGGCTCCGCAGTAGGGGAGGAGCGTGAGGAGTCTTTCCCCTGAGGAGAAAGGAGCAGCAGAGACAATGTGTGATGTACTGACTTCAGCCTGCCTTACTTGTTCCCCTGTGCCTCTAGGGGGGGAGGAAGAAGAGAAAATAGAAAGTAGGGAAAATGGGGAGTCAATTCGGTTTTTTTAATTGATGAGTGATCTCTCCCTCTCCTTATGTTGCCCTATGAGCCTATCTTTGTGTTTTCTCTTCCCTGTCTATTTGAGGAAGGCAGTGATAGAAGTGCCTTTGGTGAGCACCAGCTGTCCATCCAGGGTCTGCCCACCAAAATTGCTGAAGCTAGCTGATGTCTCTCCATCCTACCTGTTTGTTTCCTTCCTGGTTTCTGACCCCACTGATTTCCTTCTTCATCTCATTTCATCCATCTAAACTAGTTTTTAATCACTTCTGCACAAATTACTAATTTTAAACAGTCCTTCATGTACCTCTTCCTGTACCTGATTTTTATTGAGACTGATTCTCACTATTGGGAACACAGAGGATCTTCTTCTAATTTTCCTAGATCTGGCTAAAATCTCTTTAAGTTTCCGTTAAGAATTCAGGGTTAAAAAAAGACCTTTTTTTTTTTTTTGCTAGAACAGATTTAATTTTCTTGTGCCTTTAAAGAATATACATCTAAAAATTCAGTTTGTTTCCCTGATGTTTCTGAATGAATTCTGAAAATAGAAGAAACATTATTAAAGGAATCATGGATAACAAATGCAAGTCATGATGTAATTATACAGTTTGTTAACTAATTGCAAAAAAATACTTAAGACCAGGTAAAATAAAAAGTAGGTCCTAATGTCTTGTACTGTTTTCAAAACTGTGCTAAACTTTCAATTTTTCCAGTAAAATTCAGATCTTATTATCTATCAAGAGACAGAATGTGCTCAGTTAACTTGCACAATGTGACTTTTATGAAAAATACAGCTAGAAAGATCTTATTTCAACAAAGTAACTAGGATGAATTAGTAAAACCTGTCCTAAAAAGTAATTGAAGAAACCAGTGAAGGTGAAGCATCTGATGAGACTTTTTAAATAAAAATTATTTTGGCTTCTTCAAAATAATTTCCTCAATGTGATACTGTGGTTAAAGACATTGGTAGCTTATTTTAATTTGTATTGTCCTCTGGAGAGCAACTGTTTTTGTGTTGAGGTTGATTTGCCATGCTGGCTGTATGTATGCTAATAAGGCATTTGAGAAAAACTTAAGGCACAGTGTTGATAAACAGATTTCAAAGCTGATGGCACAGTGGGATTATTTAGATGCCTGGTGACATCTGTATTTGCATTCACAAGTGTGGTCTGGTATTTTCTGCTTGTTTCTGTAGTTCAGTCTGCAAAAGCTGGGGAAGCATTTGCAGTTTTGGCATGAAGGCACGTGCCATATGCACCATCCCACCTTGCAGTGAGATACCCTAACTAGCTCTTCCTATGCAGCCTTGTGAAAAGCGAAAGCCAAGTTGACAGAGGAACAAAATCAGACAAAGCTGAACCAAGAGCTGTCCCTTGATTTCCTACCTTTACCCAAGTGCTGTGTTTAGTGGGAGAGTGAAGATGGAAAGCCTTCACCAGACCAACAGAGGAATAACTACCAAAGGTGTCATTCATGCTTGATTAAAGCTGGTGTAAGTGGAGCAAGAATCAGACTCTTATTTTTACCTTACATACACTGGGTTAACCTTTGTATTCTTGGCTATGCAATGTACCAGCTACCTCAGTGATTATCTCTTAAAAATGGAAACATTTCACCATGGTTCTGAAGGATTTGTTTTGCACTGCAGATAAAAAGGGGATCTTATATAGGATTTCTTATTCAGCATGTGCTGCTGTGTGGTTTGTACAATACTGCAGCCCTACAACTCCTATTTTGCTTAAGCTGTTTTTAAATTAAATTTTTAATATTGTTTCTTTTGTTTTAAAGACAATACAGATTTAAAAAAAGACAGCCAAGCAGCCTTTATCTAACTCTTCAGAAATGATCCTTTAACTTTGTGACTGAATAGCAGATTCCCTTCAGAAACAAAAGAAGCACATTTAGTAATTTTGGCTGAAGAGAATGTAGAAAGCAAAAAGGCATTAATATAACAGTGTAATTCAGATTAAATTTACATTCCAAATGTATACATGAAAGTCTCCAGTAAGAAGAGATCCTTTCTGTTCTTTAGTTCTGAGTGATTCCTACTAGAAAAGACCTCAAAATATCAAGTCCTCTATAAAACTTTCAATATGTATATTGTCAATCAAAACTGATTGACAAAGGCAAATTGTGCTCAAAAATTACTCGTGTGAGTCTCAGAGCTAATGCAGCTCCAGTCAGATTGGATTAATAATGTCAGCATTACTATTTCACACTTCTATTGTGAGATTTTTGTGGCTGTGACCTTGTTATTTCTAGATAATTTTGATTTTCTTTTTTAATTTGATTTTTTAATGGAATCAGAGAATGGAATTAGGGTAGGAAGTCTCTCCTTGCATGCAAAGCCAGGGTCCTGTGGAGTACATAGCTCAGGGCTGTAACTAGTCAGGTTATGAATATCTCCAAGGATAGAAACAGCACAGTCTCTCAAGGCAGTCTCTTTCCTTGTGTAACCATTCTTATAGGGGAAAAAAAAAAAAAAAAAAAGAAGGGTTTTAAGCTTAAATAGAATATGCTGTATTTTAATTTGTGCCCATTTGCTCTGGTACTGTCACAGGATACCACTAAGAAGAGTTCAACTCCATTCTCTCTACACACCCGCCCAGGTATTTCTTCATACCCTTTAGCTCAATTCTTCACGCTGAGCTCTTTTGTTCTTTCCTTGTATGATGGATGCTGCAATATCTGAATCTTCTTCCTGGCCCTTTGCCACTCCAGTGTAACTGAGTCTCTCTGGTGCTGGGAAGTCAAACACTGGACATAGAGCTCACAGATGTACCTCACCCATGCTGAGCAGAAAAGAAGTATCACCTTCCCCTTGCAGGAATTCAAACCTAGACGTTTTCACCTCATAGAAAAGTATAAAATGTCTCAGGTCTATATCTCATGAACTCTTAACTGACCTTACGGTTTTGTGGCCCAGTTTTGTGGTTCCTGAACTGCTTTACCAGAGTATTTCTTAGGGATAGCTGTGAGGCATTCTGCAATGTCATTATATGCTTTCTGATCTGTGTCCACCTCTTACTGGCATGCAAAAGAGTTTGCAATATAGCCAACAGGAAGGGGTCCTCTTTCTTTCCAGGGAAAGATTCAAATTACATAACAATTAAGACTACAAGAATTAAAGTTACACAGTCTTCATCCGTATTCCCCCACATTGAATTAAAATTGCATTCATTTAAAATAGAATTTAAATCAGCAGATAACGTAACAGAACAACAGAGCAAATACTCTTGCTCCTCTTGACAGCATTTGTTTCTCTCAATTTTACTGTTGTTTCTCCTTCTGCTTTTTCTTTCTCTTTTTTTCCTCAGCTTTACATTTTTTTCTCCTTACTTTACTTCCAACTGACCATTTTAATTCAATGCTCTACTCCTCATACTGAACAAGTTTGAATGTCTGTTTGACAGAGCAGAAATGCATCAGGGGGACCTATTGACTTCTCAATATTGCTCTGAGTAAGTTATTAAAAATGTTTCAGAAGTCTGTGGTGCATTTGCAGACAAGATGGTGATTGTCCACACATGCAGTGACCATATATAAGAAGCAAGCAAGCCCAGCTGGACAGAGAATTTCAATTTTTGGGAGTGCATATGGACAGTGTTGCTGCCCACACATAGACTTTCCTCATCTTTGAAGATGTATAATCCTCCTCAGCTGCCCCTACCCAGAAGGACTTCTAAGTCTTCACTACAATAGATTTTGATGAAAAGTCAAAGACTTTTAGACTGATATTCCTAATATTTTTCCCATCCCAACATACAGCAGCCTAGTTGGAGAATGGGTTGTGAATGACCTGGTGTAATTAAGTGGATTTTAACCCAGCACTTCTTTAGGTTTCATGCTAGGCCACAGGATGGTATTACAACTTAAAAGAGTGAGAGAGACACACAGGGAATGTTTCAATCTTTTCACTGCTGCTTTTTGGACTGCTGATTTTTTAATATCACCCTCTCTGGCAGTGCTGGCTTTTGGAATTATTCCTGAAATTGTTCACAATTGTTCGCAGGGTAGGGAACAGATGTGTGGAGAAGGCAATTTATTAAAGAAAGAAATAAGTAAGTAAAAAAATAACTCAATAAATACCCTACTTTCCTGCCATCCAGCAGCTGGTGACCCTCCAGAGGATGGGTGCAAGCAGCTCTCCATGTCCCCCGGGTGTGCCAGTGGCACCAGGCATCTGTACAGGGAGTATGGTGGCCAAAGCCCAAGGGATGATGGAGCAGGGCTGGTTGATGAAAAGCAGTGATCACCTGGGCTCCTGCCAGCCTAGTTCAATTGTAGTTCAGTTCATGCTTCTATTTGCATGCAGACACAAAAGCCCAGCACTGCACCTTGCCTCCACTCATTGTCTTTTTATGTCTCTTAAACACATAAGAAGTTAACCAGCACAGTTATATATTTATCATAAGATATAATAGTGCATAAATCTGGAATAATGGTTTTTACACATACATGTCTAGAATAATGTTCTTACATTCTGCACATAAAAATTATTCACACTAAACCCTATTTTACAAAAATCAAGTATTTCAAGTATCAGTTAAACAATCACCAATCTAGGACCCTATGAAACAATTTCTACTTTTAGACCCTATCATGATAACAATATGCAATTATTATGTATTAAATTATTATGGATTAAATACTTGAGGTATTTGCAGTGGTTTAACGTGATATATGTCCTAAAATGAGTTGGATTTTTTTCAGAACTTTATTTATTTATCTTCAGATAAAAGTGGAAAAAAATCTGCCTGGACATTGAGTCAAGATAAAACAGTACTTATTTTTATATTTCAAGATCTCTGCCACTGATGATCAGTTCGAGAATAAAGTAGTTTAAGTTACAAGATTTAGGAAGAAGAGCCTGATCTGAGTTATACAAAAAACTCTTACTAGCTTTTGTAGAATTTACACAAGTAGGACAAAGGAAAAATCTTTGACAGGATTAGCAATATTGAAATTAGAAATTGATTTTTTGTTACTGCTTCAAGGGGGAGTGGTAATATAGGTTTGTCTCTCTGTAGTGAATTGTCTCAAATGGCAGGACATCTATTATTTTCCATCTTTCCAGCAAACCTCCAAGCATCTGAATAACATGAAAAATTGTGGTTACTGAGAGATTTTATAATAAATTACTGGATATAAAAGGTGGCAAGAGTTATTCTTAGTAAATGATTGTACAACAGAGAATAATTAAGATCATTATTTTTTTTGCCTTTGGTAACGGCTTGAAAGCTGATGAGAAACAAAATAAGATAAAATGTCATTAATAATCTTAATCAGGGAATATTAATGATATATGGTAGATTTTCCAAGCACTTTGTCTAGAAGGTCTTTTTTTTGCCTTTAGGGATTTACTGGGGTTTTTTTTGGGGGGGTGCCTGAGGTCACGCTCCTTTATTGGGGTTTGGCTATGTGGGCTTAGGGCCAGCTTTTGATAGGGTTGTTAGTCCTTGCATTGACAAGCAATGAAGAACCTCAGTGGAGAATGTGCCACTTCTCTTAATAGCACTTTTAAACTCAATCTTCCCTGTCAGTCTCTGTTTCAGGCATTTTGCAGGTGGCTCCTTTACTCTGACTCTGATCAGACCTGTCGACTTGTCATCCTGATTTGATCACACACCTCTTTCACCACAGTCACCTTACCCCATCTCATACAATTCTCCTGTCACTATTTTGGCTGTATTGTTGTAGCCTCAGCTTCTGAGCCTCTCCTCCCCTTCTATTTGATAGTTCTGGATAGTCTGGCTTTAATCACTCCAGAAGAAGACACATCATTAATCATAAATTTTAAAACACAGGCTAATGAGACCTAGCATAAAACAGAGAAGATGGATTGTTCTGTGAGTGGCAGGGATTTTGATGCAAATTGCCTTTTGTTTCAGAGGAAATCATGGCAGAGTGTTTGTTAGAGAGAAAATCCTCCTTAATTCAGATCTTGGCTTAGGTAACACTTCCATGGGTGATCACATCTCCTGAAGCTTCCAGACTGTTGGTAACTGACCAGCTGGCAAAGGGATTCTCTTGCACAGATCCTCACAGTGACATCTCCAGCTGGACTGGAGATGAATGCAATTAATATCTAAATTTTGTAGTATTTAATAGCTTAACCACATACCAAATACTCTCCTACATGGAGATTAACACCATCCCAGACAGATCCAACATGCCATTTGTACAAGGACAGTCAATACTGACAGTTTAGAAATGTTTATGTGTGCCAAACATGATCTCTCCAGGAGCAAGGGCCACATAAGGATGTGGCTGGAGGGAAGGGACCAGCTGTCCACACAGAATATCACTTCCTTCAAGCATAGAGTGTGGGCTGGACACAGCAGGAGCTGCCCAGGGAATGCCTAGAAGGGTCTGAAATTGCCACCTGTAGCAGCAGTCTGTTGTGATGTTCAGGCAATCAGCAAGCTGGTTCTTTGTCTCAAACCATTCCATAGGCTCATCCCTTTAGATGACCAGCTCCTGGACAACCCAGGGAATTTATGACCTTAGTGCATGGCTGTGCAGGGATGATACTCAACTACATCACCATTATAAGCTGAAAACTAACTTCAGTTTCATATTTATCACTCATTTATAACTTGACTGTCATAGCTTGTGCCATTTAGACTTTAAAGTGCATTCACCTTTAGAGAGACATGGGGAGTACTGCAGTGGGGTCACCAGCTGATTCCTAGAAACTGACACTGGGACTGAAAATGCAGTTTGTGAACAGTTTATAGATATTTTATATTATGAATATATTATGCATTGTTGAGGTCTGGTGAAACTGTGCTCCACATGAGCCTGGGATTGGTTCCTTTCTGTCTTGCAGTTTTTTGTACCCATTGTACAGCCATGCTCTGAGGTGACTGTGTGGTGTTTTACACTTGATGTTCCATTCTTCTGCTCTGTGTTCACAGCATGTGAAATAAGATAGTGTTTGCATGTGAGACACATATGTATTCCTTTTTTGCTTCCTTCATGTAAATCTAATTCATGTAAATCCCTGCCTGGCAAGGGCAGAGGCTCAATACAGCATGTCACAAGTACTTACTTAGATGTCAGGAGTGCTGGCTGATCAGCAGAGCAACCAGACCATGCTGATGTCTGTGTGTGTCTGTGTGGATCACAAGACAAAAGGAGATGCAACTCACATTAATAGATGTTATAGATTCACTTTTGCACCACGCAAACATGATTGAATTGGCCCATCTACTCAGCATATGGTTAAAAGTCTGTGTGGCTGGATATATCCCCACAAATAATCTGAAGACACTGTCATGGTCTACAGAGATGGAACAAGCCATGCAGATTCAAAGAAATGAGTGAGAAGTGGGTAGGGGTTTGACTCCTAATGCCAAAAAGTATTTCAATACCAGTAAGAGATACATAAACACATACCCATTTTTACTGAAAAGATCTTGAACATTATAAAACAAAGAACAATTTCTTGTCCAGGAGAAACTTTAGGTTCCTGAATGCCAAGTGAGTGGTTTCTTTTCCAGTGGTTTCTTTTCCTCCAGGAATTGAGGAAATATTTTACTAAGTGTCTTGGTAAATGTAGGCCAGAGTTTACAAAAATTCACAAAAATTCTGAACTGAAAATAGGGGTTCACTACATGGAAGGAGAAAAAATGGTTTTTAGTAATTGTTTTGATTCTATTGCTGTGACTGGCAAGATTTTTTTTTAATATACAAGGAAATGTCCATTACATATAATGTGTTGACCCTGGCTGGATGCCAGACACCCACCAAAGCCTCTCTATCACTTCCCTCCGCAGCTGGACAGGGGAGAGAAAATTTAATGAAAGGTTCATGAGTTAAGGACAGAGAGAGATCACTCACCACATAGGGTCATGGGCAAAACAGACTTGAATTTATTACTAACAGAATCAGAGTAGGATCATGGGAAGTAAGATCTTATAAAAGTTATATAAATGTTATAAAAGCTTTCCCCCCACTCCTCCCTCCTTTCCATCTCTAGCTCTTCTCTCTCAGCAGCACAGGGAGATGGGGAAAGCGGGTTATGGTCATTATTTCTCTGCTCAGGGAGAGGAGTCCTTCCACTGCTCCAGCATGGGGTCCCTCCCACAGCCAACTCTTCCATGGGGTGCAGTCTTTTAAGGACAGGCTGCCCAAGTGTAGGTCCCCCATGAGGTCACAAGTCCTGCCAGGAAACCTGCTCCAGAATGGGCTCCTCTCTCCACGGGTATGCAGGTCCCTGCCAGGAGCCTGCTCCACCACAGTTCTTCCATGGGTTCACAGCTTCCTCTCAGGCATCCATCTGCTCCAGCATGGGTTTCCTCCAAGGGCTGCAGGTGCATCTCTCCATCCCCACAGACCTCCATGGACTGCAGGGTACAGCTGTTTCTCCATGGTCTGCACCAGGGCCTGAAGGGGAATTGCATTTCTTAGTTCCTGGAGCACCTCCTCCCCTCCTTCAGCACTGACCTTGGGGTCTGCAGGGCCGCTCCTCTCACATATTCTCACCCTGCTCTTCTCTGGCCCCAATTACATCTGCACAATAACTTTTTTTATTATTTAAAGGTGTTATCATAGAGGTGTTACCATCTTTTCTAATTGGTCCAGCCTTAGCCAGTCTATCTTGGAGCCTCCTGGGATTGCTGATGCCAGACATGGAGGAAGCTTCCAGCAACTTCTCACAGAGGCTGTCCCTGCAGCTGCCCTGCTACCTAACCTGACCATGCAAACCCTTCTTAAAAGTTTTCTAATTTATCTAAGATTTTTACTTTCCCTAAAGCCTCTGAGAAGTAAATAAAAAATATTGAAACTTTTTTATGACACTATAATTTATCACAAATGATATTTGGTAAAAAGAAAATGTGGAAGATGATTTCCAAAAAAAATTCAACAACAACTGTAAATTCACATTTGAGGAAAAAAAAAAAAAAAAAAAAAAAAAAAAAAAAAAAAAGTAAGAGTAATATGTCTCTTAAGCCTGTGAATTCCTAATGAAGGTGATGTTTTATATTTTGGCTGGCTCTGCAGACTGCGGGCTGGATGAAATAGAGTTTGGTTGTTCTTCTGTAAGCTTTCTGATATGGAAAACAACCATGCAGATAGCCTAACTTTCTGGTCTTTCTCTTCCACATCTCTCTAAATATATATAAGACACTCAGTTAAAAAAAAAAAATTCTTCCTCATAGATATGACCTTTATTTATTTAATGTCGTGGGTTTTTTGCCAAACTCTCACTTAGAATGGGAGTTTTTGAGTAAAATATTTTTTGTTGCAATCTTACTTCCACCTCTGATTTGTGTCAACAAACTGAAACCTGTTTGGCCAAGCATGGTATAGTCTATAGTTACTATCAAGGAAACACTAAATGATTTTTTTCTTTGTTTTAAAACTCCAGAATTTATCTAAGTCAGTCTTTAGTAATTTCTCTGTTGAGTGCACACAAGTTTTATAAGATCTGTTAAAATCTTATTACTGCATAGAGTTTAGACTTTGGTATGTGGGTTTTTTTTTTTATATCATGGTGAGATTTATTACATAAGAAGCATCTCCTGCAAAACACAATAATTTTGCATATGGTAAATTATGCTGAGGGAAGGAAGAACACTCCCTATTTAACACCGTTGGGCATCTGTTAATAAAGAAATGGAAAAAGCTGATCATGATTCAGTGTGTAGGCTGCTTAATTTCTTTGTAAGGATTTATTAAAACCATAAGGTAAATAATGCTTTTAGGTGACATTTTAGCATCTTTCAGCCGTGAAAGAGAAAACTGCAAAGGTTATGTTTTGAGAAAATAATTCTCTAATTCTCATCAAACCGTATACGCTTACTATTTGCTGTAGTCAGAAATCTGATGCATTTCATGGACGCTGTGGTTGTCATTAAGTGTTGCCTCTATGCTTAAAGACAAGACAGTGACACCATCTATGTGTCAGCTTCCCAGATAAACTTTTTATAAGCTTGTTGTATTGAGAAGAAAATGTAGCTTAAATGCTCTTTGTTTGAAAGACATAAACATGATGCCATGGAAAAATACAGACCTTTAGAGTTCACTGTAGGGAATCAGTAGTTCATCTGCATTATTTTACACTGGAGAAAAATAAATACTAAAATATTCCCCAAAACCAAATAAGGCTTCCAATCCACATTTTGTGCAAAAGGAATCTTTCTCTCAAATGGGCTACTAAGCTGAGAGGGTTTCTACTGACCTTGGTATTCTGTCCTAATCTTTCTTGTTTTTCACATATTGGAAAAGTCATGTTAAATTTGCTAGGAATATTTCTCATTAAAGGGTTTATAAGACTTGTATCAAGACATCTTGGGAGAATAAAGATGATGACTAAGGAATAGAAAATTTATACATTTAATATGATATAGAAGGTAATGATTTTAAAATCTTCCTTTTGACAATTTTTGACTCAAATATCAGAGATACTCAAACTGCCTGTGACATAAACTGGGATGTTTTTACTTATGAACTGCTTAGAGCTGAAAGCCAAAAAATTAATATAACCTGAAATTTATTACTTGAGCATCTTAATACTGACAATGTTACCTCCTGTACCTTGTACCTCCTTCTCAGAAGAATATTAACTTAGTGACTGACATCTGCAAAATCACTTGAAGTGGAAAAGTGGTAAGCAAGTGCTAGCTGCTTATATTACTAGATTACTTTAGATCAAGAATCTTCTTTTTGGGAGGGAGAAACATGAATTGGATGAAAGTGGTTATGTTTCTGTGTTAAACGTAGGGGAAATAATGTAGTTCTGGTTTATTGACTCTACCTCTTATTTTGTTTTCCATTATATTCCTACAGATTATGTTTTTAATGTCTATCTGGTTTCACATCATTGTCTATTAAATAACTTGATACTACCCTTGTGTCATTGTGGTGCTGTGTCTTAATGCTGTACAGGATCCCAGTGTCAGCCACTGCAGGAAAAGGTACCTTTCTGTGGCCCAAAGAATTTACATATGAATAGTTGAATAGCCCCAAAATTACAGACATCAGAAAGATGCAGATGTACGTGGTTTATTCAAGTAACTACTCATTTAATCTAATTTTGGGGCTTTGTTGTGTGGAGTGGAGGGCTGCACATAGTTACCTTGATTCCTTTTTAGATCAGTAGGAGAAAGAAATACCCCTTGGTATGCAACAAAATTGGCCTCTTTTCCAAAGCTGATTTAAAAAGGAAGGAGATGCCCTTTATATGTTTTCCGTCCATTGCCTCTAAAGGGAGTCCAGCTCTGTAGACATTCACTGTCAAAAAAGCTGGCAAACTGCAGGACAGTTTGGAGGAAGACTGAATCAAGAGTAATACAGCAGTCTTGAGGATGTTTAGATGTTCTGCAATTAATCTTGATTTGCACTACTACACACTGAATCAGACCGAGGCTGATTATACACAGGAACCATAGAACTGAACAGTGACTGCCCAGCACAGATGTAGGGCTCTGTTTTTGTGATGTGCAAAAACGTATTAATTACTAGAATTAGCTTTACTAGAAACAATTCATCAAAGCCATATAGGTAGCACATTACATTTATTCTATAAGAACTGGTAAGTGGCCCTCAAAATTGTTAAAACTCAACTGACATTGTTTATAGGTTTGTTTTCTCTTACTTTGCTTTCTCTCAGGTTTTCTTAAAGATTTTCTAGGAAAGAGGTGGTATCCCGAAGTATAAGCCTAGGTCATTAATTTCTATGAGTTCATTAGACAGACATCTTGCCAGAACATGTTTTGATATTCCTACCTCCTTTCTCATTGCAGTTCCAGTTCTAATTTCAGATTGTGCTGGCCTTACTCCACCAAATAAGAGGAGAAATTTGCTTCCAAGGCAGATCCAGCTGCTCTGATCTACTTCACGATCATTAACTTGCTTTTTTGTGTGTCAGTGTTTCCTGTTTTGTTGGCCCTTGGAACGAAAATTAACAGTGAGACATGACAGATGAGTGATGCCACCAATGGCCAGAAGGTTGAGAAAGAGAATTGTGAAGTTCTTGTTGCTGACAGCCTTTTGGTATTTTCTTGTTTACTAGAAGTGCTTGGGCTGCTGTTTCAGGATCTAAGGGTTTCCTGATACAAATCTCAGGAGCTTTCAAAAAGAGTTTCATTCGAGCTAAATGCCTTTGATTCTCCTGCATATACCACTGATTTGCCAGAAGACACTTGAACAGCTGCAAGGGCTGTGCTGTCTGCTGTCTAAGCAATCACATCAGTATGTACCCTGGCTGAAAGCACTGAACAACAGGACGAAATATCTGGAGAAAATAAGAGGTATTTTTTATCAGACTTTGATCAAAGATGAAGTTAAAGCATTCAAACTGTACTGAATGTCACAGCATTTGCTATGAAGATGGTTCAAGAGAGGGTTTATGCATTGCTTCCTCTCTTGAATCAAGAGCAGCGTCCTTGTGGTTTGGTGGCAGATTGTTAATGTAATCTGACTCCTTCTCAATTGCTCTTGATCTTCTGACTTTTTTTGATTGTTGGCATCAGCTTTAGAATACATTGAAGCAGATGACAGGGAGGACTTGAAAAGCAGCTAGAATTTCAAAATTCTTTGTATCTACCCATAAAACATATAATCATGGGCTGATTTGGGTTGGAGGAGACCTTAAAGAGCATAGAGTTCCAGCCTTCTGCCATGGGCAGAGACAACTTTCACTTAGACAGGTTACTTAAAGCACCATCAAACCTGGCCTTGAACACTTCCAGGGATAAGAAAGCCCAAACTTCTCTGGGCAACCTATGCCAGTGCTTCACCACCCTCACAGTAAAGAATTTCTTCCCAATATCTAGTCTAAACATGTCATCTTTCATATTAAAGCCAATACCTCACATCTTACCACTTGTAAAAATCAGTCTTTCGTACTTGAAATGTCAATACATTTATTCTGAGCATGCAAAGGTAGAATTACTTTTTTTCCCAACTAAGTTCAGAGTGTTCCTGCCACGTAGGCCAGAAAGTCTGAAAATCTGTTTTAGAACATTTAACTTTATAATTTCCAGAGAAGGGACAATTTTCTCATGTCACTCTTTTACTTTTTTTTTTTTTGAGACTTACTGTTCTGAGAGGCCTAAGTATCCTCAGCAACTCCAAAAAGTTGTTTGTTGAAACTTTTCTTCTGTACCCAGTATGACAAGGTTTACATGATAAGTATAATTTCATTGCAGTAAACAGACAGTCAGCTGTAAAAATAATAATTTAAAAGAAATACACTGAATAAAAGGACCTGAGCTCTTTTATTAGAATTCTTCCAAAGAAATAGGCTGTCAGGGACATTATCACGTGGAGCATAACAACTAAGATAAAACTAACACATGCCAATTTCTAGAGTTGTTCAAAACAAGATTTCTTCTGTAATCTTAAAACAGCTGTGGCTCATTGTGTGTATTTTCCCAGCCAATTCATTGCTCTTAGTAGAACATACCAAAACTAGAGCTATGCCTTTGGGTCTCGTACATTATTCAAATCAACATGGCTTAAATATTAACCTAATTAATGGGAATGTGTAGACATATATCTCCATCACCACTACAGTCTGGGCACCTGTAAACCAGGTAGGGACTCTTATCCTGCTGGCTATCAGATATCAACTGAATGCCCACACTAGAGGACTGAGAAATTCACAAGCCTCCTCCCCATTTTTCTAGTTCCTTTCTGGTCACCTTCCTGGATATTTATCTGCTGTTGGGGCCACAAAGTTGCACAGAGAAGAAACCTGTACTTCAGAAACCAATGTTTCTGCATGCAATGCCTGGTACATGCCCAGTCCAGGGTGTGCAGCCAAGGAACAACACAGGACAGTAAGCCTTAGTCTTGCCTGTCCCTGTTTCTCCCATTTGCATGGCCTGATAAGGGATACGATGAATTGCATAAACTGCTTAGGAAACCAGCTTTGCTCTTAATCCTTGGTGTGGGATGTTGCCACATGGGTTGCCAGAAGACAGGGGACTTACAGGTGGCAGGGAAAAAGGATGCAGCTCTGGCATCTGCTGCTGTGGGGGCATTTGTTTCACCCTTTATGGATTTCATGGAGGACAATCAAAATCTCCCATGCAGGGCAGAAGAACCACAATGCAGAGCCATGCTTTCATTATGGATAGCTCCACTCCTGAACTTCCCTGTGGATACATCTTGCTGAGTCTTTGGCACTTCACTGCCATGACTAATGTACCTGTACAGCAAGAGTAGGAATATTGTCCCAGTGTGACTGAGGTAACAGCAGAGGGCACTCAGTGATTCTTTATGTTTAATCTTTCAGTACACCCCACTCACCGGGACGCTGCTGGGTAATTGGAGTACAGGTGCTCCTAGGGTACAGGATTTATACAGGCATAATTCGTAGTTTATTAACGCACATGTTGAGGTACAGTTTTTCATTGTGAGGTTCAAATCCTATCAAGCAATTTTCATTGTCGGTAGTGGGGAAGTGACATGAATGAATGCCACAGCATATGAAAAAACGTTGTTGTTTCTGCCTCTAACCACTTCACAGTTTCCTGTTTATTTTTTCCTGTGTCGTATCCACATCTGCTGAAATGCAGATCTGGCCATTCAGTTATTTGTGTTTAGCTGCAGGATCCCCAGGTTAGTCCCCCGCTTGAAGCTTTACGTTAATCCACTTTCTGGTTGGAAAAGATGTGAAATTTACTCAAGAATGAAATTGTATTCCACATCGTTACACTGTTCTCATTAAATCTATTATTTCCACATCATCACCCAAGAAAATACCCAATGAGAGAATCCTCCTAGAGTTCACTTCCCTAATTCACAGGACAATTACAAAATTGTTTTTGCCACAGTGGGAAATGTTGACTGTTGTGTCACTTAAATTCTTGCAATGCCAGCTAATCAGAAAGAGCACTACATATCCTTGCAGAACTAGAATGCAGAAAAGTAGCCAGAGGATATAAAAGAGCTTTTGAATCTGACTTCTTTCCCTTCATTTTGGTTTTGTAATTTTTCTTTTATTATGTAAGAAAAAAAGTTTTCTGGGAAAAGTAAGTGAGATTTATACGTGGGTTGTTAGGTGTTTTTTTTCTAAGGCTGCTGTCTCTATGTTAAACTAAAGAAATTTGGTTTTAAATCAAGCATTCTATTTATGTAAGTGATTACACTGTAATATAGGTAAAAAAGATTCCCCCAAAACTGTTTTATTGCAGTGTTCTCCTGATAGAAATGTAAACCTCATATAAACAGTTTTAAGGGCATATTGACATATAAAAGCTTTAAAAACAAACCTCTCTCCACAATCTTTTATTCTGTGATAGTTATGAAAGCATGCCCAGAAATATTTGTTGCCTGTTACAAAGATTTGAGTATTTTTGTAAATGGCTGAATAGCCTCTCCACAGAGAGCTGAGAAAGCAGCTGTGTGGACTAAAGGCTATTCAATGTTATTCTGCAAAAGCACTCTTAAAATCCAGATTAAATAAATAATAGAAACATTTTTATTGATTGATGTGAAGAGTCAAGGCAACTTTGAGGATTTTGGGCACCTCATCTTAAATTGTTCAAGGCTGTGCTGGAAAAGCAGAATCTTCCTCTAAGTTGTATTAAGTTGAATACAGAATCATCATGAGACAACTATTTGATTTCTTAACAGAACTGATTTTAATGATGGCACAGTGATCTTGTCTCTAGTTTCTGTAAAAAACCCCAACATAAAGTTTTCATATATTTCCATGACAGGAGCAGGATAAATTCTGTTCAGCAATCATTAGTTCTTGTCATTTAGATTACTTAAAAAGACCATTTTCTCTTCGGAAAAAAAAAAAAAAGGTTTAGTAGTAGGCAAATAGGGAAGGCTACAGTCCTTCATTAGATATCCATATGAAAGCTACTTGTCTAAATGTTGCTTGTAGAAAAAAACACATTATGAAGCCAAAGTTGAACCCAGTTTTGCTGAACCCTGTCTCTGCCCAATGTCTATGGAAGCAGCCTTCAGTGACTGTTCAGATGGTGCCTCTGTTCTGTGAATCTCCAACATGAGATACCTAATTAACAGAATGAGAGGGTAATTTTCTTTACAATTTTCTCTTTATTATATAAGTTACTGAAGCAAATTTAAGTCAAAGCTACAAGAAAAACTGTACCTTAAAAATACTCCCCCTGCCCAAAAGGCACAGTATTTTCAACTTTGTTTTCTGCCCATGTTAATAAAGAGAAAAACAGGAACAATTTTTATGCCATATAAATATATATATACACAAACATATTTATTTATGTGTAGTAGATATTCATGGGTCTGCCTGTAATATCTTCCATTTCTTCATGGTTTATAATCCATTAAATCTGCTCTAAAAGTGCTACATATTTTGCATATGCAAACGACATGCACACTCTGTATCTAATTTTCATGCAATTTTAACAATCTTAACAGATGTTCAGGCAAGGGAAAAGTTGCACACCTGTTTGAGTTTGTAAATCTCTTCTTGCTCAGTGTAGTTGCATAATTATTTTGTGTATATAAAGCCTTGTATACATGCTTAAATGTAGGTTCTCATCATGTTTTTGCATGTTCACATTAGCAACAAATGAAGAGATTAATTTGAGCAGTTGCAAGACTGAGTGCAGTAAAGACTGAAAAAGAAGTTGAAGAAAAAGTAATAGTCACAAAGCTGCCCAACATTTCTTTATCAGGAGTTATATATTTAGTAGGAATGAAAATGTGAACATTTAATCTGTTTCTCAGTGAATAGAAAAAAGAATTATATTTTTAAAACAATGACATGAAAGATCTCTCTAGGCTTTTCTTATTTTTCTTTCTATCTATCTATCTATCTATCTATCTATCTATCTATCTATCTATCTATCTATCTATCTATCTATCTCCCTATCTCACTAATACCAGATGGCAGTTTTTAAATTATCCAATTAAATGTTATATAGCAGTGAAAGGTGAATAAACAAATATTAAGGAACAAAACAAAACAAACAAAACAGTACAGCAAAACATAAATATCCCCAAACCAACAATGGCTAAAGTCAGCTCAGGTGTACTCACTGAGAATTTTCAAAACACAGAAAACACAACAGAGGACACTTGCTAGAGGTTTAAAGACAGTTTACTAACTGTCTTTAAACTGCTTATGACTTTTGGCTGTTATGAAGAACAAATAATAATCAATCTGGAACCACAAAGATTATCCAGACTGGTTCTTGTGTAAAGTAGACTTTGATTCCTTAGTACAAGATGTCTTCTCTCAAGGCTTGTGTCTCCTTCCACCATTCTTGCTAGAGAAAATGCAAATAGATTAAATTCTCTGTAGATTGTACTTACTGGGCAATGTTGATGTGAATTTTTCAAGAAACAGAGAAATACCTGAGGTTTTCAGAACATCGCTCAAAGTTGAACATCCTGAAAGTTTCTTAGGATATCGCAGTTTTAACTTCCCAAGATTTTTTAAAATGTCTGGAGAGCTTAAAAGCCTCTGGAGAGGCTACTTTTTAATTTTTATGAGAAAAATATATAAATGTTCTTGTTCTGTTCTGCTTTAGTACTTCATTTGAGACCAAACTGCTACCTTCAGACTGATCAAAACCTGTTTTCTGGACTGGATTAGAAGTTCTCTCTGAGGAAGAATGTAACTTAAAGATACAGCTCAATGATAAACTTCTATGTTGTTCAAAAAGTTATAGATAACAAAAATAATACACTTCATTTTGCTGAAAGAGTGCATGTTTCAAGACTGCCTTCCATACCATAAAAAAACCCCTAATTCTTCAGAGGTTCTGTACAGCACTGACTAATTTATGACAGTTGCGGGGGAGTTAAGCAAATAATCTTTTGTTTTACCGAAATCTGTTGCTGAGTCCTCACCAATATCTAACCAGAAATTTAGGGAAGAATGCTACTCAGAGGCATTTAACTCACCCTTCTTTCAAAAGCAGTGTTCCCCAGAAAACTTGAGAGTTTTCTGATCTCTAGCAAATTTCCTTAAAAATAATCTATTCAAGGCTTTTCATATATTCTTTAGAATGACAAACTATTTGTATTTCACCTCAGTTTTAATTTTATATTATTTTTATCTTCTATGTTTCAGTAACACATCAAAAGCTGCAAAGTACTAAGGAAGTTGATTTGAAATGCTTTTCATATTCTAATTGAGGGAAGACCATAAATATTTTAGTACTGAAGGTTTTTGCAAATTCTTTTTTTAAACATGACTAGTCAGTTCCAGCTCCCACATATTGCAGTCTCAAGGGTGATATGCAATATGTTAAAAATGTTTCTGCCAGTTTTTACAGGTCTTAAAATGTGAGATTCAAAATTATTGATTGACTGGAAATCTTAGTAAAGCTAAATAAAAAAAACCGGTAGTTAAATAACAGAAGAGTAGTTAAAATGCATATTTTCTTTCAGGCTCCACACACTTATTTTCATCTTCCCAGTTACATTTTATCTATCATTTCAAATGAGACCAGTTAATATTTGTGATGTTGACTGGACAACCCAAGGAAGTGTAAGAACGCCAAGGAAGGTTAAACAGGCTGAAATCTACCTGAAAACTGAAGTCATTGGAGAGAAATCAATCTACCAGTATAGTTACAAATGGATCCACTTTATAAGGAAAAGTTGTTTAATTATTCACTAAAATCATATAAAACTATACAAGCTGTCTTGAAGGCGTTTTGCAGCAATTACACAGAGTCACAGCTCTGTATAGCCAAACTGCTCTTTATATTGCAATGCTAAAGGCAAGATGTGTTAAAGAGATAAGATTTATGCAGGTATGGACTCAGAGTGAAACTTATAGCAATATCTGAATTAGTTGTAGACAACCAGGAGTATGCTTGGAACTTAAGAAGTATCTACATAACTAGCTAGGCAGTGTTTGTAGGAGATTAGCACTTTCCATTAAGTTGGATAATATACTTGGGGAAAAATGGACAAGAAAGCCAAGAAAGAGATTTAAGGATAAGTTGGCACATCAGAGTAGTTTTCCTTTCTTTTCCTAGTTATAGCAATCTCATAGAGGTTACTATATCTTACAACTGCTGCCATTTTGGTTTCCTTAGGCCTTTGTGCCATAACAACTCTGTTACTAAGAGGTCTAGAGGCTGTATAATTTGAAAGTAATTAGGAACTTTCCAGCTTAAATCAAGAAGATCTGTAAATCCATTGTAGCTTTCTTTTGAATCTAGTAAAGAATAATTAACTAGGCAGGGAGCAGAGGAAATGTCATAGTTTCTCAGTCTGTGTGTCCTGGAAAGTATCTAACTCAAAGAAAGATTTTTTTACTTAAAAATATGTAAAAATACTTTCTATTAATGGTATCAATGCACATTAATCTGGAAGAGACTGTGCCACTGTCACTCAATCATAAAATCACCTATTACGTCAATGCATTCAAGACAGTGTGTTATTGCCTCTAACATGTGAGATATATTTTTTAACTCTACATTTGTGATTTATGATTATGATTATTCTGCAACAAAGACCCCTGAAAAAGTACCAGAAACATAATTTTGTATCTTGGCCCAGTCTTTAGATAGAAAATTTCAGTTTATGACTTAGATCCTCTCCCATATATGAAAAAGTCACATTTAAAAATCTAATAAAATTATCTTATTAAGACGCAATAATGTAATACATTATCTCTTAAGAGACAAGGCAGAAACAGTTCTCATGCTGCCTTTTTGATCTTGACATGTATTTGAAGTTCAGCAGTTGTTGTGGTATAAAAAACTGTAGAATATATCAAATATGTTAGGTAAAACATTAAATATATGTTTACAGCTTAGATATCACAGCTTAGGAGTGCAAACTATAATTTCTAAAACATATTATTTTTTTACAAGTTAATTTATGCTGTAAGCAAAACCCAATGTTGATAAAATCCTTCTTTATAAATTTGTAATTCTCTTGAATTCATAATAAAAGCAAAACCATAGGTAATAAACACTGGTTTGAGCCGTTCAGCTGATGTTTTCTTGAGTTTTCTACTCTGGTCTCTCAATTAACCTCCTTAGTAACAGTATAGATAAATGACCTTTTCTGACTGCATGGTGATCAAATGTCCTTCCTCAATAAGTCATACGAGCTTTCAGGTATGTATGCTTGAAAAAAGCCCTTTTTCTGCTTTTTCTGGGTAGACCAGGAAATAAATAAAAATTCACATATATGTCCCTAAAATAGTGTCCAAATTGTGTCATCCCCAATGAAGTTTATACAGTAATAAGGCAGGGTGTTATCACCTTGTCTAGTAAATCTCTGTGTTGGCTCTGACATGGGTTCCTCTCAGTTCTTTCATCTCTTTCTCTTATAGGGTCTTTTACCTGAATTGGTACAGCAACCACTTTGTACTATTGTAATTTTCTAGGTTGGTCTTCTATTATGCAAAAGTTGAATAGGCTCTGTGTATCTGAGTTCTGCAAGTACATGAGCAGAGACTCACTGGATCTGTATCAGGCAGGCTATTTTTCAATTAATGGCAGCTGAAGTGTTTATTTTACTTGGGACAATTTTGATTTTAACTTTGTTCCTTTATTTAAGGAAGTGGTCTTCCATTGTTCCTCTTGTGTTGGTTAGTAGATTAAAGAATATTTGAAACACTTTAGAGAAACCATTTTTAAAGGGAAAGCCAACATAATGAAAACAGAAAATAAGTCATAAGAATGTGGTAATTTAGGCAATGCTTTTTATAGGAGAATATATAATAATATATATGCTAATATATGCTAATATATATTGGCATACATTTTTTTCTTTCTTTCAAAAGTAAATTTTTCTTTTTCAGAAATATTTAGTACTATCATGTACAGGACATAACAAACCTTAATCAAATAAATTCAGATAATACAGTAGTAATAACATATTTTATCTTTTTTAAAATCACATTGCAAAGGCCTCAAGTTAGTGAGCGTCATGAATTAAACTTTGGATGATTTCCCTCAACCCTCACATTGCTTTAAGTCTCCCAGAGTTTTCATTTGTAGGAATTTTAGTTTAAATTTCAATGTTTCCATTTGGAAAGGGTGAGATGATGCTGAATTAGCTCAGTCGTGTTCTTTGCTCAGTGTGTGGATTGTTACAATTTCAGCAGCGAGCTGGAGCAGGGGCTAATTTCCAGTTGTAACAGAAGCAGGACGTGCTTGGTAGAGTCTCATTGGATATTGCCCTTGGTTATAGTGTGGTTTGGAAATGTTGGGATTGCTGGCTCTGCCCAGCAAGGGACTATCTACAGGCCATGGCTCCTTCATTGTGCAGACGGGTTTGGAGCACATTGCAAGGTGCCTCCGTGCACAGAAAACAGTAGAGGCTCTAACAGCTCTGCTGCCCTGTTTCTTTACACAGCCCTTGCTTGTCAGTGAACTTGTGGACATTTTCACAAGCTTTTCCCTAGCTGCTGAAGTTTCAAGTAGCATCAGTTACTGTTTGCAACAGTTGATGACCTGGGTTAGCACTGAGTGCATTTTCAGAACATTTCTAGAGCAAACAAGGACATTTTTGTGAAAGGAATCCATGTCCATAACTCGGTTCATTTCACACAGATCATAATAGCTCTCAGTCACATTTCAATGGACCTGGATTTGACCCAGATGGGATAAGGTTTTCACTTTTCATTTCAAAACTTCTGAGTGTGTTTTTTAACAGCTTCTTAGTATCTCTTTCATTACCAGCTTCTTAATTTCATCTTTTTCTTTTAGCTGAAACTTCTCACAACAGGAATATAGAAGACTGTATTTTAAGAATCCTGGGAATTGCAATAACTCACAAAAAAGACCACAAAATGGGAACTATTGGGGCAAGGAAATTGAGTTTTCTTTGTTTTCCCACTTTGACTGAAAGGGTTTAATAATATGAGACAATAATTCTGTGGTACATTTTAGTCCCAACACTATATATTATTTTGAATGGATACTGTGAAAAATGGTTTAACAGAAAAAAACTGTTGAGCATGAGGTTCTAATTGTTATGTATTAAGCAAAGCCAACAAATGTAATTACTAATCCTTTGCAAACATAATGACTACCATCTTTGTCATTACACAGAAAGCAAACCCCATGACCTGCAGGGTTAGAACACCCATTTTCAGGTTCAAGATATTTTACTGAATAAAATCTAACAGATCTATTATCTTGTTTTTATTTTTTCTTCCACTGGTTTACTTCCTAAAAATATAACTTTTTATAATGCAGGATTTTCTAATTTGCTTCTAGAACAAAGTAAAATTAGAGAAATATTTTTAAAGTTTGCTTTATAAATTAAATAAACAATTTCTATTTAGGGATGTCTGGTTTTGCCAAGTTCCCTTCTGGACTACTGTATTTATGAAGGGACCAACAGTCTGGTTGAGGGATTTTTATATTATCTAGAGAATAAAGAGGGAAATAGTTCCCAGTGTTCATTTGGAAATTGATACAATATATGATATTTTAGGCTGATTTTAAAAAATCCTGTCTCTGCAGTCAGTGTGCACGGAACACTGAACCTTTTGAAACCTGTTTGCTTGAAGTTTCAGTGATCTGTTCTTGTATGGGATGATGAAGTTTCTTTATTGATTTATTTCTGCACCTTTCTGCTTGAAAGGCTGCTTAAAGAGAACTTGTTCTGAAACTGCATATAAGTAATTTTCTCCCAAAGAGTTCTGCTAGAGAAATTTTTTGTGCTACAGTGAAAAGAATCAGGTGATAAATTTAAAAAATGTGTGTACATGCCTTTGGCATTTTTCATTAGTGCTGCAAAAAATTTTGTTGCTATTTGCACATCTTATGCTTTGAGGAAAGATGATTATATGTTTTAGATCAAAGCACTTAAGAAGGTTACAAAAGTCTGAGAAGACACCAGGTCCCTGATCAGTTTAACCAAGAGTGAGCTATACAGCAAGGTGTTTCCATTTCTCCAACCATTTTAACACATGGAGACCAGAAATTTTATGATCATCATATAATAATTTCCATATTTTATTAATTATTCTTACAATAAAGATTTTATATATGGTATCTGAGGCCACTGGCACTATTATTACAGTAGTGGGCTTCTGCTGATGTTTCATGTAGGGCTGAAGGGCTACGGTGTTAATAAACTTTCTGAATTTTCATTGCTATTCCTGCTCTCTGAATGGTTGTTCTGTAGCAGTTTTATATCAGAGTATCATGTGAAATGCACAAATTGTGCACAAAAAGGTTTATGCTCAATCCTTTCTTTTTCGTTTGGACAAAGACTGCATAGATAAAGGATTGATACACACAATGTTAGCACCATTTTAATTTTTTTCTGGATACTTATGATACTACAGCAATCTAAATTATTATGAACTCTTTCCACCCAAGGTAAGACATGCATCCAATAATTATTTTCATTTAAAAATGTAGAAATATTCCTCTTTTCCAAAGAGAACTCTCTATGTATCCACTGGGGCCAAGGGCAAAGACAGGCCATGTGTGCTTCCTCAACTATTGTGTTCATGCTAATCTTCCTTTCCTGCAAGCATTTGGATGGTGAAAAGTGGCTTCTGTTTACATTTATATGATGAGTTTTTTATCACTGGGTTCTATCCTTTGTTGTTCATCGTAACAGAATAGATATAAATACTAACCAGACAGTTTCATATGAAAGCAAATATTAATTTTAATTTAAACAGTTACAATTTTAGTATCTCTGATTACCAAATCACTATACCAAATAATATCTCAGATTACAAAATTGTCTAAACTTATACTTTTTTCTCTTTGCTAAACCTAATATATATTATTAGTAAAGAATTTATCTGCTTTCTCTTTCAGAATTCTTTTCCTTTTCACCTGACGCAGAATATTTATAGCAGGTGTCTGCAAATAGAGAAATATTTTTTGACTTTTTGACTGAGCATTTATTTTGTTGGCCTTGCAATACACACATTTTCTCTTAAGTCAAACCATTTAGAAAAATTTTTGTTCATAATCTCCTATACACAATTCAGAAGCCACAAAGTCATATTATCTGTCTTTGGATAGGTGATTTCCAGGATTTGAGACTGTACCTTGCATCTATACACACAACTAAACATTTTTCCCTTACTTCTTAATGCCCAAATAATCAAAAAGCCTTCTCTGCTGTTGCTATTTTTCTGAATACATATTTTATTTTTTTCAGTGAAGTGCAATTTTACCCCCCAAAAAGATATTTTTTAAGAGATGGAGAAAATTATGTATGTGGTTTTATAGTAAAATCGCCAGTCAGTGATCTGCGCTATATCACAGCTTTATACACATGCTGTAAAGTTAAATGCTTTACATGCAGGTTAGTGCTCTTTTTATGTTTTCAATACGTTCAGAGTAACCTTTCCTTTCCTTATATCTTGAGAAACCAAAGCAAGCTGTCTCTTTGATTTGTTTCTGCTGCAGAATGCCATAAAAATGCTTCCACCTTCAGCCTGTCCTGTATGTGTCATTCCAGAACAAGAGGAGCTGTTTGCTCTTGAATGAATTCCAAGAGATTATCTTGATTTGTGCTGATGGATGTTCATTTCTCATAGTGTTCTTAATTCCATGGGGGAAATTTAGAAACTGTAGAAAATTCTAAACCCATGGGCTTTTTGTTAAGTTTTGTTAGGTCAAATTCTAGCTGTTATAAAGCAAAGAGTGTGTCTGAAACCTGATTTTGCTTTGCTGATGTATGTCATGTGCCCAGCAGTGACCACATTCCTGCATGTGGTTAGGATTTCCATAGTTCCATGCTTCAGGCAGGGCATATAGAGGGTGCTTTTGGACATCCTGCACCACTACTGCATTATTAAGCTCATGACTTCCCCTTTGACTAACTCTCAAGGCGCATCCCTGGGAAGAATTAATGGACATCACTCCCATGTATCCAGGACCTTCCTGTTAAGTTGCCATTGGCTCATGTGGTTTATGTAATCAAAAAGTAGCTCTGCTTGACTCTTGAATAGTGTGGCTAATGGGGGGTTTATACTGTCCTTATGAATGCCTGTCACTGGAGATAGGCTGGAGATCAGTATGCAACAATTTCAGTAAGCGGTATCAGCCTTTTCTCTAAGCTCTTTTCTTTGCACATTGTAATTACGTTGTGTACATTTTTCTTGGCATAGATGAAATCTCTGCAGATAAGAAGAAGGTGTCAAAATAAAGATCTCAGTTTGCCTCAAAATGGTACAGCTGAACGTATTTTATACTCTCATTTGATAGTCAAGTCTTTAGCTTCATAATTAAGCTGAAGATCCTGCTATCCTGACGAGTGTATTTTTATAAAAAGAAACCATATAATTTAAATTTTTTTATTGGTTTTGTTTGACTTATTTCATATAAGATAACTACAAAACTTATGGAAAGCAGAGCAGAATATTTCTGTCTGCATTTTCTTTTTTTACGTTTTTCTATCAGGTTCTTAATGTTGCTGGACTATGTTAAATGACTGGCATGTCTGTGTCCCTTTTTCATCCCTGTTGATTAATGTGTCATTAAACCAAATATTTGCTAATTCTTATGATGTAATGAAGATTCCACCTATGTTACTTGTTTGTGGACTATTTTTTAACCTTTACAATGGTTTATTAATAATACCTCAAGACATTTCTGATTTGTTTTGCCAAAATTTGAACCTTTGCTGTGTGTAATGCAATAGAGTCAAACATCTGTCTTTAGAATAATTATGACTCCATTATACATTTTGTGCAAAGTCAGCATGCATTGGAATTAAATTCTCAAAAACGTATTTTTCTCCTAAAATAATAATTTTCCTACATCATGAAAAAGTGATGCAATTTCCTTGTACATATTATACAGTTATCAAACGTTATTATTGGTTCTTAAAAGACCAGTGCAAATGTTTGGACATATGGGAGAAAAGCTCCTTCAGACTCACGTTCTTGCAGTTTTTTCATTCCAAAAACATCTGTGAAAATAATGTCAGTCAAAGCTCCTGTGGTGAAATGGTAGAGATCTTTACATCCAAGCAATAAAGCTGAATGACACTGAGTGTTTCTTTCCAGTTGTGTTTCTATCACTGTTTTCCCTGTTTTTATCAGCTTGTATTGATGATCTATTTCCTCCATAGTTCCAAATTCTTTTCTTTAGCCACAAGAACAGCACACACCATAGTTATTCTTCTCTGTGAATTGAAGTGTTTCTTAACTTTTCAAAAGCAGCAGTACTAGGCCAGAAGAGTAATATTGCATTTTATTCCAGAATTCTGTTTGCAGAACCTGCTATTTGTCCAAAGTCTGTATTTCAGTTAAGTAGTGAATCAACAGATTGGCTGTTCCTTTATTTGTAATCTCTTCTGAAGACCTTGAATAAGCATACTGAATAGTCTGATACCTCTTTAAATGTTCAGATGTCTGCTGTCAGGAGTAGTTCACTTAGACTTACAACTTGTCACCAATTCGGCATAAATTCGCAATGTGCTTTTCAAAATTCTGTTTCCTTTAAAAGCAGCATTATGTAAATCTTCATTGACATATAAAATGGATTGAAGAGAAACAATGGTCTTAAATATTTCTCATTCCAGTGACTATCTCTGTGTGCAGTCAACACAGATTGTGAAACATGTCTTGTTTTTCCAGAGATTTTTCTAGTTCTAGCACTGCAAAGATACAGAAAATCTAGAGATGCAGAAGATTTAAAAGTCCTGCACTGTGATCTTGTGCTGCCTGTAGCATGCTTTACTGGTAGCTAGGATTGTCCCCAACCCCTTCACCCTCACTGCTACAGCTGACTATGGAGCTTTCTTTGCTCTCTTGCTTTGTCACCTCAAAGCTGTTTCAGGAATTTGTTTCAATGTTATTATTGGTCCCAATGAAAATACACGACCTTACTTCCATGAAATCATAACTTTTCTTCCAGTCATACAAGACATTTGTTTTTCTAAACACCTGACCTTACTAGGTCAGTTGTCTCAGAGTCAGGCGATACTCTCGGAAGATTTCACTTGGAGCTTATGACAAAAGAGGTGCCACCATGAACCAGACCAGAAGGATATATTGATCCTTGTAATGCTGAAACCACATTTGGGGGCATGGTTTAGTGGTCAATATTGTGGTGTTGGGTTAACCAAACATTAGTTGGATTCAATGATCTTAGAAGTTTTTTATAACTTTACTATTTAATGATCCTGGATTGAAGACTCAACACCCTTTTCTAGTTGTTTCCAAATCATTCAACATATACTTAATTAGTCTTAAACAGGAATCTGGAGGTACCCAAACTTTCTGTGCCTGCTTTGATTTTTGATTTGTCTAGATCTCAGAACTCTGAGGGAAGCAGGCTGTCACCCTCTGTGCTTTCTACAGAGAGCCAAACCAGTTTCCCGTGCAGCTGAAGTGTGTCCTCTCCACCCTGCTGCTTCTCACCAATGTCAGTCAGGTGCCTGGCTTTGCTGACACTTTACAACAAACTGGCTCTGCCTATGGGTGAAGAGAATCTTCTTCCTGCCTGTGTCTGACAGATGGCACCCACATATTCAACCACATCCCAGTGCTTAAGCAGCAGAGAAATTTCCCATGAAAATGGGGACTAAAAAAAACCCCACAACCTCTTAACACATTCTTAACCTATATTTTTGAGACCTAAAAGGAAGTAGATGGTCAGGAGAGATGACTATAGTATAGATACTAAGGGCCCCTTCTGAACATACCCTATGAAATTTCCTTGTAAGTATCCTTATACAAGATCAGGACCTTGAAATCTGTTTATAGATGATACAGTACAGTTTGTACACCTAAGATGTGACTTATTAAATCCCACAGTTGGTCAGATGACTCACATAAGTGACCATATCTCTTGCCTAAAAAGGAATTCAAAGGAGACATGGTTGAATGCAGACATTTACATTATAGACATCACTAGACTGCTAAGTTCACTCCAAATATCTTGATACCACCACAAATATTCCAATGAAGTGGTCAGATGCTGCTTTCCTGCTTGTATGCAGAAATGCCAGTGAACATTTTGTAAGGTTCACAGTTACTGGGAAAGTTATATCAGTGAGGAAATTCCACCACCATCCCCTTTGAAGAAAAGATATTTAAAATATTTCATTAATATTTTACAGTTTATTTCAGACCTCATGTTTTAAATGATAGTGTTTTGAAATGTTAAACACTTTATAGTTTTAATAAGTGAGTGTGCCTCCAGCTGCTCTGTAAATAACCAGGAAATGAAGGCCAATTGGTTCCCATTTGCAGACTAAAGCTGGATGAGATCTGCTTGCACGCTTCACAGTCAGGTATGAGCTTACAACATCTTTAACACATGTCCCTCCTAATTCTGAATAAATACACACACTAGCTTTTTCAGTGGTCTCATGCTTTATAGAAAGTAAAATATAACTTCTTTTTTCAGGTGCGCCTCGTCCTTTAATAAGAGTATTGTCACGTTGAAATACTTTTGATGTTTGGCAATAAAATTGATTAAATTTTCCTTTTTTTCCCCCTTCATTTTCTGTGAGATGCTAGTTTATAATCAGAACAGTCTGTATCTCATTTTTCTCTGGCAGATATATTTTTTTTTCATTCCATAGATATAAATCTGATACTACATTTCTTCAGAACCTGTCTTCAATTACTAGTCTTCACAGAAAAGATCAGTTTCTTTTGTTATAATACAAATGGGTCCACTACATTGTTTTCTGTGACATATTAAATTAACAAAAAAAATTATCCATATCTTTTTTTTTCTGTTTTGAAAAATCTGTGTAGCCACAGATTTGTATGATCTTCCTTTCCCTTGAACCACAATTATCTGCTAAAATTGGATTACGTGGGACAAAAGCTACAGTCTATATGCATGTGAAATTGCCTTTGACAATCCTGTTCTCCTTCTGAGAGAGCAATAATATTGTCAGTATCTTCCTTGGCACTCGTGGCATTACTAAAGATAAAGCATAAGCATCAGCAGACAAATCTGTCACCATCAACATGTACTCACAGCCCAGAAAGCCAAGCACGTCCTGGGCTGCAGCAGTGTGGCCACCAGAGAGAGGCCTCTGCTCTGCTGAGACCACACCTGGAATACTGCATCCAGCTCTGGGTCCTCTGCATAGGAAAGACAGATGTTGGAGTGGGTCCAGGGGAGGCCACAAAGATCAGAGGGTTGGAACACCTCTCCTATGAAGTCAGGTTGAGGACATCTGGGGTTCTGCCTGAAGAGGGAAAGGGTCAAGAAAGACTTCATTGTGGCCTTTCAGTACCTAAAGGAAGCTTGTAAAAAGTGGGGAGTGGGTCTTTTTATACATGCAGTAGTGACAGGACAAGGGACAACAGTTTTAAACTGAAAGAGTGCAGGTTTATGTTAGATCTTAGGAAGAAATTCTTTGCCCAGAGGATGGTGGAACACTGGAATAAACAGCCCAGAGGTGCTGTGGATGCTCCATAGCTGGAAGTGTTCAAGGTTGAATGGGATTTTATGGGGCCCTGAGCAACCTGATCTAGACAGTGGCATCCCTGACAGTGGTAGGAAGGTTGGAACCAAAAACCATCTCTTCCAACCCTAACCATTTTATGATTATTTTTCATTTTGAAAGGCAGAATTTCATTCTACTATATTCGTGGAAGTAGCAGCCATGAAGACTGAAGTCCTAATCCCTAGGATAGAAGACTAAAAGCATATGGATTTGGAAGACAAAATTCCTCTTGTCCTGTGGTGGTACTGCCAATGAGTATTTGTGATATTATGACAATGTCTCTGCAACAAAATTTTAGTAGAATAAAACTTTCTTTAGAAAGGTTTCATTCCTTCTTCAGGAAGTTTATGGAACTTCATTAGGTATCAGGAGACAATGACTGAATGTCATTCTTGGGCTGTCAGCATTTGTTTGGGCCATTTCCCATCAAGTGTCTGGTTCATTTAGTACCTCATCCCTCATTTTTCTCTGGAGTAGAAATAAGATATTGTTTTTTATTATGTTTAACTTGCATGAGTTCGTTCAAGTGCTTTTTCAGGCATATGAATCTCTACTGTAGACTGCTTGTTAATCTTGACACTGCACATTTAGAGGGGCTTGTTAGAAGGTTTATCAGAGGTTTGGTATGATCTCTGTTTTGTCTTAGTATTTGATATAATGGGAGTGACTCAGTGTAGGCTGAAAGAATTTTTCCACCATTACACTCTGACTCCTGCCCATTGGTGAACGTGACCATCTGCCCTGGACATCTGATTTCTCACTGCCAAAAGGATCTTTCTACTGTTTTCATGCCCCACTTGGAAGAAAATGTACTGGATTTTCTCCCTCACTTCAGTAGGTACTTACCAAGAAAGGTTCTGATGCTGTCTAATCCACAATGTAGCACGTTTTGTGTTGTTTGAACAAACATGAAATAAATAATCAAACATTTCTCGTGCAAGTGTTTAAAAGTTCTTGAATAATGTGTGAAGTTACAGTTTGGCAATCTCTGTGTTTACAATAATTTACTGTAAGGGCTGAATGTAGATTTGAAGACATTTTTTCACAGATTTAACACCAGTTGGACTCATTTCACAAAGCCCTTTACTCTCTAGAAAGGAAAATTAGTTGTCAAAATCTTAATTGCAATTTAAATTATCATTATAAGTGAAATATAGGTGTCAAAGATGTCTCCTGACAGCAAGTTCAACCAAGAATTTCTGTGGAAAAAGGAACAATTGGTATTGCCAAATTCTCTGACATGTTTGCTACAGTTGGTATTGTGTGTGTTTTCTTCTTTACCCTGTATGTTCACATCTCTGCTTTCTCTGGGAGGCTATAGTGACTAAGCTCTCTTTTCTGTCTTCAGGCTACTTTAGAAACACCTCCAGGCTATGTGATGAGTCATCCAGCTTTTCTTTAGGTATTTTATTTGTCTTCTGTAGAAACCAGACAGCACCATTATCCATTTTATACTGCTTTCCTAAGATTGCCTATTCACAGGGACAAAAGCTTCAGCCCTTGAAATCATTATTTTACTCATAAAATGTCTTTAATTCACATTGAAAAATGGTAATACATTTTGTTTTGGGAGGATGCCAGTCCTTGTTAATTCTCTTTTGTACCCTGAAATGAGAAAAACCTGTGTACCAAGAAATGGTGCACCTGTTTTCCAAATAAGCTTTACTAAGAAAAACAGTGGAATTCTTATTTAAGCCATCCAACAAGATACTGTATAAAAAATGTCCTTCCTCCCCTCTTATCAACCAAGCTAGTCACCTCATTTAGAAAGCTATCATGTACCCTGCTTAATGCAAAAAGCATGCATTATATTCTGCTTTTCTTACTATAGTTCCCTTTCATCCTGAACACTGCTGATATCTGTTGTGATTGGAAATCATTGTAGTCCTGGGGAGGGGTTCAGGTGGCCCTGCCAGAGCAGTGAGATTTGAGCAGATGACCTCCAGAGCCCCCTTCCAGCCCAAGTTATTGTGTGACTCTGTAATTCTGTGACAGTCAGAGTATTTTAGCTATTTCACAATGTTGCATGCACTTCTCATTTCTCAAAATCTTTTTTTCCCCCCTGAATTGATTATTATTGTCAGATATGTTTAGGTTATGCTTTATTTGTTACATTTTTTTTTGGCCTGTGTGGAAGGAGAGAGGTAAGAACTACTATTTCCCTGCAGCTTGTCCCATTTTGGATAGTAAACCTTCCTTTTTAACAATTTGTCTTCAACAAAGGAATAAAAACTTTCCTCAATACCGGTGCTCTGAGGAAGCCAGATTGCACAAAAAAAAAAAACCAAACAAAACTCCATGACTGTAGTTTTCATACACAGAGCTGTTTCTCTCTTAGTGGTGGCTGCAGGACCCTACAAACCTGCTCATGGATCCTCTGGGTTCTTTTTTATTTCACAGAGATGAAGATTTGACATTCCAACACAACCTGCAAATAGGTATCATACTTTTCTGCATATACTGTTCTCTTTCATGTTGTGATTTCTACTTTTCAACATCCTGAATAGATAAAGCATTTTTCTACTGTCTCAGGAAGGCAGGACAGCAACAACCCTGTGGTGATCCCAATTGCTTTCCTCTGTCTGCAGGGAGAAAGTAATGATTATTCCCTCCTCCTTTAAGTCATGTTCTTGCCTCCACAGTGGGACTTATCTAAGTCCTAAAGCCTTGAATTTTCTACCTTGATCCTACTGGTGCTTGCCCTCCTTCTCTTCTGCTTTACGATGTCATATTAAAATTTATTATAGCTAATTTCCACCTGATTCCCATTTTCTCTATAATGGCATCAGAGAAGCTGCACCTCTGCCTCTCCACTATACTCACCTGCCCTTCCCTCCAACACTCATCCTTCCCTCCATGTTTCCCTTACCAAATCCTCCCCATGACTCACACAGACTCACCATACCTTCTCGTTCAGGATTGAAGTGAGAAGCTGACTCTTCTGAAGCCCTAAAGGTATAGATAGAAGTCTTTCCCAATGTTATTTGTCTAGAAAAGCAGAGTGGCAAACAGACGATGATGAGGCAGATGCCAGTTTTATCTTCTTCTTATGACTATGAGAGTGCCTTCTCTCTCCTGATCCAAATCAACTCTGCATGTTGCTGTGATTGGAAGAACTCTCAGGCATGAAGTCTTTTCATAAGACATCGTTAGACCATAAGACTACAGAATGAGAAAAATTACACATTGCAAAGTATTCCCTTTCTCATTCAGTAAAAATACCCCAAATACCTATTTAGGTTCCTTTGTCAAGTATTTTGCTATATGGATTTGCACTTGCATGTATTCATAAGGAGGTTTTTTGCAATTAGTGAACTTCAGGCCAGATCCATCTTATCTCTTGTTTAACCTCAGTATAATGACTTTATAAATGAGCTTGGTTCCTGAAGTCTGCAATTTTAATGTAGGAGCATTAAGTGCTGTTTTAGACACAGTCTCTGACTGTCATTCCATCACTTTTTTTTCTTTTATCTTAGTGTGGTACAACTTTACGTAGATAGCAGTAGCAAGCGGTTGCTCTAGGTAGAATGAGATATTTATGTCTCTAACACAATAATCAATACAGAAAAATTCTGGCAGGCAGGAAACGGGACAAAAACTGTCACTGTAGACTCCACACTATAAACTACTCTGTAATAATCAGTTAAAAAAGATTTGTACCTGGAATTGGACAAAACTGGGTTTAGGGGTAATGAAGAGAGCAAAGAAATAACATTGGTAAAATGCATCTTATATAGTGTATTTGTGTGCAACCTGGTGTTACAGACCAATGAAGAAAGTGTGAATATATATACATATAAATATATATATATATATATGTGTGTGTGTGTGTGTGTGTGTGTGTGTGTGTGTGTGTGTGTGAAAAGAGTTTTCTTTTAGACAGATATATTCTGTTTTTTAATGTCTTCATATGAATATGATATTAAGATCTGTTAGAATGTTAAGTGGGACTCTGTTCCATGTTGCAATGAGATAAACATGTAGTAGGAGGCTTAGAATGGGAGAAAAGTGTGTTATTTCAATAAGAATGGGATAACAGGTTCCACCAGCCTCAATTTTGTCTGTTGTTCTCTTAACACAATTGAATGTAGATTGTTTTCTGCATTAATTCTCACTATGAAATACCTCCCAGTTCATATGAATTCCTATAAACATTTTATCCTGATATACTGTGCATTCTGTGCACTCTGTGTTTATACCAAATAATTCATGTCCTTATGTGAGTTCAGTAAAGATGCATTATTATCATGAACTAATTTGAAAATGGAATGTTTATTGCTTGCATTTATTTTGGAACATCAAGATAGAAGCATTTCTGATTGATTTTTTCAATTTTATACACATCCAAGTTGTGTTGCATTTTGCAGTAATTTCTTCACATTATTTGTATATATGAAATGCTGTATTTTATTGTGCTGACAAGATTGAAAGGACTTCCTATCATTTTTTCTTCCCAAGGGAAACTGCAACCCATAGAAAATTTCTACTGCTCAATTATCATAAAAGCACTTGTCAAAAAAGTTTTTATATAATAGTCTACTATAGTAGATCATTTTATTCCCAGAGAAAGAGAAGCAGTAAAATTATTCAAAGCTCATAACTGCATACTCATCCTATCTTTCTTCAAATGAGCTGAGTAGAAAGTATTATTTATGCCCTTTTTAAAAAGTGAGCAGCCAGTCAATACATACAGAAAGAAATAATATTTCCACAGGTGTATAGTGATCATAAATAGCTTGTACTAATTCACAAAAGGTATATCAGTCCTGTGTAATTATTTTCTTTCCTGTGATACCTGCACAAAGGGAGTTCTCCATTAAACTGTGTTGGGATGTTTGTTACTGCTGTACAATATGCAATCATGAATTGTGTTACAAAAACAAAACAAAACAAAACAAAACATCAGGTCAGTTTCACAAGTAGCTGTATGTATTTCTGTGAATCTGTAAATTATATATATATTTTTTATTTGCATATGTGTTCAGTAGGAATGACTATACCATGAAATTTCAATTTCAGATAGAATTTCTGCCAGAAAACCTTTCTTTGAAAAATATTACTCCTGTTTCAGACATACGTTCAGACATTCCTAATGAATGTGATCAGCTTTCATTTTCCTGGGGTAGAAAAACCAACAACTAACACTCACAGAATGGTTTGTGCTGGAAGGGACCTCCCAGATCATGCAGTTTCACCCCTGCCTTTGTCAGGGACCCCTTCCACTAGACCAGGTTTCTCAAAGCTCTATCCAACTTGAACTCCCTCTGTCATCTGGAATTCTGAGGAAAGTCATCAAGGAAAGACAGCTGGAGTTTTTTTATTGTTGGTTTGTTTGAAAAAGTTGACAGTTAAGAATGTTGTGACATAAACTTGGGTCTTGGTTTAAGTTATGCTTAATAGTGCCAGAATTTCACAAGATTAAGTATGAGATTAAAACACTTACCTTTAGGCTACATTAATATTGTTTAAGTATTTTGTCATAGAATTGGATCAGCAGTATGAAATATGTCATACCCATATACAAGAAGGGCCCAAAAGAGGACCCAGAAAACTACTAACCCATCAGCCTAACTTCAATTCCTGTGAAAGTACTGGAATGAGTTCTCTAAAAAGTACTACTAACCAAAAGAAGCAGATTATTGGGAAAAAACAGGAGGGATTTGCCAAGTACAAATCAAGCCAGACTGACTTGGATCCCTTTTTACACCAAAATAACATCTTGTCTTTAAATGGGAAGTCCACTGGATGTTCATCTCATTTCAAGCAAAGGTAGAGACATGATCATTTGACTCTATTCAGCATTTGTCAGGCCATACCCGGAGTATTGTCCTCATTTCTGGGCCCCACAATTCAAGAAAGACAAGGATAAACTGGAGAAGGTCTAAAGGAGAGCTACAAAGATGATCAAAAGTCTGAAGAACTGCCCTAGGAGGAAAGACTGGAGATGCTGGATTTCTCCGCTCTGGAGAAGGATCAGGAAGGATCTCATCACAGTTTCCAGTATTTCAAGGGGAGCTAAAAATAGAATAGTGGCTCTGTTTTCCCCAGGCAGAAGACAGGGGACAATGGGTAGAAGTTGCACCAGCAGTTTTACCTTGGTGTAAGAAAGCCATTTTTTGAAGTAAGAACAGTCACTAACTGGACAAAGGGAATGACCATCACCAGGGATGTGGTAGAGTCTCCATCACTTAATGTTTTGAGCTGCCATTGGACAAAGCCTAGATCATCTCGTACAGATTCTCTTTCCCATGGAATGTTGAACCAAAGGATCTTTCAAGGTCCCTTCCAGCCTCGGCTATTCTATCATTCTACAAGATGATGATACTACCACTCTACCTACAGTATTTGCCACTTTATGGGATTAGAATAGACAATTTCAGTCATGCAGTTCAGCTGCTGGTTCAAAACCTATGGTTTACTACAATTTTCATGCTGTCATGTCATTTACATATTTAGAAAAAAATAAATCTGTTACACGTTGATCACACCTAAAAAAAAATTATTAACTTCCTGCACAAAGTAAAAGTAATCAAAAGTAAAAGTAGTAAAAATGTTATACATCAATTAGACTACTGTATATTTGTGAAAATAGGTAAATAAACCAATAAAATTTATGAGCATGTGTAAACTGGGAGATAGCATGATCCCTTTTTATCCCCACTGTTACATATCTCCAGAAACTGTCACATCCTCTCTACCTCTGTCTTTGGTTTGTCTACACTCGAGAAACACAATTATTCAATCTACAAGACATTAAAAATTGTGTGGTCATCTGACAGCTGCTCTGCCTGCATGAGGTCATGTCTTAAATCTACTGAAGTTAATTAGCACATCTGTAGAGAAATTCTGAGAATAAACTTTCTGTCATTGTTAACTTCATTGTCTTATGCAGCCCTGTGTATGTACATTGAATACAGTTAACTCTAGTAAATGAGTTCAAATATAACATTTTTGAAATGCATGAGACCAGCTGGCAAGAGATAAAATCATCGTTGATTGTGGAAAATTTCTTGATATCCTTTCATAACAAAGTCTCAGTTATTTTGGCATGGTACCAAATTATATTTTTCAGCTGCCAGTGATGCTTCAAATGGAGAAGCAAAATAGTTGACACAATCATTATCATTGAATCACTGCAGTTTTGCAACTCCACCAACAATAGTTTGTTTCATAATTTCTGTTACTACAAATGAAACATTTGTGAAAGAATCTTTTCCTAGCTGACTTCCTGGCTCTTCATTATCCATTTACAAAAGAAAAGGGGAAAACATTCTGAAAGCAGATTTTTTTCTATCTGTATTCTATCTAAAAGCATTGCACATCCACATCTTGTAACTTTTTCCTGAAGACCTGCATATTGCCTAAGGTAAATTCTTGATCAGCAATGAGGATTACTTGGCAAATTGGCATCACTGTTAGACCTTTTGCCAGATGGAGGTGACTCCATTCTCACCTATGAGGAATAAAAACTCTGCTGAGAGAGCTATCTCAAATTCTCATCTTTTGCAAAGTCGGATGAATCATAAACAGATGTCCTCTGTCTTTTGAACTGCCATCTGCTGCAACTCGTTGGAAGATCTCTGGCTATTTCTGTCAGAATATTCTAACTTTTTGTATGAAAAGACTATTCTTTAGGCAGCATGTTTTGAAGAGTAACCCTGGAAAGACAGCAGCTGTTTTTTCATAGCCTAGCAAGGCTCTGATTCTGTTAATTATTTTCATTTTTTTCCTTTCCTTTTAGAATGGAAACTTGTTGCTATTCTGATTCATCCTGAAAGTTTTAAAAACTATCCAGGCTGTATAATTAGGATTTCTTCACAAGCATCTTCTCCTGAATGGTTCACTACCTGGACCATTGGGATCATAACAGATGGAATTATAACAGTTCCCCAAGTCATTATTAAGCTCATCCAATGTCATCAATGAAGTATGTGTTTGACATGTTTGTTTTTTTTTAACTCAAGGGTTATAACTTTATAATTGAAGGAGCTCCTATTCTAGCCTATAAAATGAGTTTCATAAGCATTATGTATGCACTTTTTGTGAATGATACACATTCTATGTGAATAAGTCTGTCCACATTATTTCAAACTTTAAAACAAGACTTTCTAAGTATCACTAACTTTCTAACTTGCAGAGACAACAGCACAATTTTAGCATATACCTGAAATATATTTTAGGTCTTAGAACTTTTTGTATATCATATCGTTCTGTATGAAGCTTCTTACCAATGACAGTGCTCTTATTCCACCCAGTCTGGGAGACATCAGGATTCAGATGCATCCCGGCTACTGGTTTTCCCTCTACATAGGGAAAGTGATTTTTGTAGTCTCCACTCTTCTTTCTTCCTCTGCTTGAACACCATAAATTACATGCCAGGAAAAGACAAATTACAGTGGTGCTTTAATTGTGAGTAAGATCACTTGTCATAAAAATTGCCAGTCACTTACAAAAATTAGTTAGTGATGAAAGTGATGAAAGAAATCACACCTTAACTGCTACTTATTCTCAGCTTTCAAGTAACAGATGCTATGAATACCATAGGTCCTCTGTTTTTTTCACCATTCACAAAAGTGGCCCAATGATTTTGCAGAGCTGCCTGTTTCATTTTCTGAGCCCAGGGAATTACAGGTTATCACTTGCAAAAAGCATAGTTTCACACCATTTCCTTACATCAAGTGGGACTACTCAGCAAAAAACATTGATTCTTTACACCAGGAGAATACTTCAAGGAGCTTGAAACTCACTTTGTTTCTAATTTCTAGCCCAATGTCTTATTCTGCCTCACTGTACCTATTTTCTTCTTTCCCATTTTAATTTCAAGTCTGTATATAACAGAACATTTATGTGATATATATTAATATGCAAAACTGAAAGATTTTTAATGTGATATGTTAATGTGTATTCTGCAGTGGTCCCCATTTGCTTATGTATCTGTTAGTCTGTCAATCTATCCATGTATCCATCTCTCCATGATAGGAGCAAATACAAACAACTTGGAAAGAGAAAGTTGTTTCTTTCCCATACTTACATAATATTATTGCATTTGAGATAACAACAGTAAATGGAAAAGTAAAGATATGAACATGTGAATCAAAGACATAATCTAATAGTGAAAAATGAAGAGAAGGCAGAGATTTAAAATGAGGTAAAAAGGTTTGGGGAAGGAATAATTCATGATGAATGGAAAGAAAATGTTTTGAAATTTTGTAGTATTTTTTCCTCCTACTCACACTCTTTTGTTAGCAAGGTGAATCACTTAATCCAGGACCAAAATCAATTTGTTTTTCCATTGACAAAACATGATTGCAGACTCCCAGTTTAAACGACTTTGGATAATTTGTTCAAAGGAAACAACAATAACAAAGAAATATAAACATCTGCAAGAGATCACAATTATGTGTTTAACCCTGTACCTCCTTCAGGAACTCTCCTTCACATATGGCTGACTAATGACTAGAAATGACTGAAAAAAAACACTAGAAAGAAAACTAAAATACCAACACTAAGGTCTTCCCAGCAGCTAATAAAAAGATTTGCTTCTGACTCAGTAGATTTGAGAAAGAGAAATAACAATAAGAACATGATATACATGATATTGGTAGAACTGAATGACTGAATGGTGTTTGAAAGCAAACCAAGCTAGTACAGCAAGAAAGAGCATTGAAGCAATGACCAGAAGCAATGAAAAGTAGAAATGCTGTTTTGTATCCTTACCAACCTAAACAAATCCCTTTTCTGGATTTCTTTACTCACAGGGGAGAGGAGAAGTTTCTCCAAAAACTCATATCCTTCCTCAAGAAGGTAAGACAGTGTTCTGAGCCTATGAACCATGGGAAGCTGTTATTGGGCCTAAGGTATTTTTTGTAAGCCTCATCAAAGTGAGGAGGACCTAACCCTCAACCAGCTGCTTGAATTTACTGAGGTTGCTGCAATAGCCTTCAGCCAACCAAATCTAATACAATTTAAGTGTAATATCATTATTAGTTAATTATACACTCACCATCAGCCCATAGCATACATAAGGAGTTGTGAGAGCTTTTGTTTTTGTTGGTGGAAAACATGACTGTAGGGGAATAATCAGCAGAAATAAGTTTAGAATTTAGGGCTCCACAGTGAGTTCATCTGTCTTTCTATTTACTGTTGCTACTAAAGAAAGAGAGAAAATAAATGTTCTACCTTCAGGTCAAACAGCTCAAGACTTTTCCCAGCCTCCCGGCACTCTCTCACCTGCCTTTAATGTGGCACTGTCTCTGAGGCACAAAACGCCAAGTACGGTTGTAACTCTTCAACCAGTCGAGTCTAGAGTTTGTCAGTGTTGATGATCAGCACAGGTTAACAAAAATATCCCGTTGCTTCTTCTGAAATTCTTACTGAATGAGTATCTAGAGAATTGTTTAAAACAGCAGGTTTTTTCTATACTTTCAATTTTATCAGAGCATCCTGACAGAATGGAGAGAAGTGGACTGGGGGCAAAGCCTCACTTTAGCATCTCCTGTTGTGTCAAAGCAGTTACTAAAGCTTCAAGAACATTAATGTTTTTTTATAAGTATTCATTTCTTCCTCTCAAATGCTGTGTTGATAAGCTTTTTAGAGTAGCAAATAATGTAAAGGACTTCAAAGGCCTATGCAGGCATTCCCACTTGGCTTCCTGAATACTGCTGGGAGTCAAACTAATTGGCAGTCTGCAGTGAGGCAATTAGGATGAAGTAAATTTGAAACAAAGACCTAACATTAAATATGCGTCATTACTTCAATATGTGCTTTGTTTTGTGTGAGCGAAACCACTATCAGAGTATTAAGATAGTTTCAATACAGCAATAACTGAAATTCATCTGTGGGGCACAGGTCTGAACCCTCCCTTTGTATCCCATAGACAAACTGGCCAACCAAGTAGGCAAAACCATTATCTAAAAATATGAAATCATCATTTTAAATTATTTTAGAAGTGTGTGTTCCAACTGCAGATTTTGTACTTGGTAAACCAGTACTAAAGAAGTGACCCGAGACAGGTATTGACCTCTACCACACAGTAAAATGCATATTAACTATTGGCTTAAATTATATTTTTCTGGTTTACTTCAGAGATTAAAATCTAATTCAGCTCAATTATAATCACATCATACAGAAAGAGTGCTTAAATTTTTCTTGGGCAGATACTGGCGGTAAAATAATGAGATTGCCTCTTTCCTTTTTTGTGCCTCTGAGATCACGGGGACTGCAGCAAATATTCAAAGATAATAATCTTTTATAAATGAAAAAAAATGAAGTAGTGCCGTTCACTGTGACAGATTAAATGATTTGAAAATATAATAGAATCATGTAATAGAAAACTTTGTGTTGGAAAGGACCTGAAGGACCATCTAGTTCCACCCCCGCTCTCATGGACAGGGACATTTTCCTCTAGACCAGGTTGCTCAGAGCTGTATCCAACCTGGTTTTGAACACCTCCAAGGATCGGGAGCCCAGAACTTCTCTGGGCAATCAGTTCCAGTGTTTCACCACCATTATAGTAAATAACTTCTTCCTTATATCTGTAAATTCAGAAAAGGAAATATGAAAGTAGCTTACACCTTGAAGTAGGAGGATTGAGAATTTGCTCAGGTGAGTAAACACTAGATCAGGAGCAAGAACCCCCTACTATCTCAATCCTGAGTACCATAACAAGCACATTTCTCTCTTGATGTTCCTCTTGCAATCCTTCAGTGGTTCACCTTGATAAGATGAGCCATGAGCCATATTCTACCTGCTTGGCAAACAGAAATATGCAGCTGAATCTGTGTTTCTAAGCTCTGGGCTACGGTACAGAACAAGTTCACTGCTGCTTCTTTTCTTTTTCCTTCCTACCCTAAACCAAAATTCAGTTCTCTGTTTGACTGCTAACTAAGACCTCTTGATTTCTAGGTGTATTCTTTGATTATATCTTCACTTCTTTCTTTCAAAACCGCTTGGGATCTTAATAACATGAACTTTCTACAAGTCTTTTTAACTAACTCCCTAAAAGGAGACTATAATAACTCGTGCTGAATAGATACATAGGGGCCTTGTTTAGTTGAGCAAGAAATAGTACCATAAACACAGTGAAATGTAGGTTTTTGAGGTTATTTGATATTTTATGGTGGCAAGTGATGCTATGACCTTGTCATCACCAGAAACTTAGCTAGGTTCATTAGGTGTTCACATCTGCTTTCAAATTACCCTCAAGTGGCCACAGCATTCTGAAATCAAACTGGTGTAATCCTAAAATAGATGTTCTTGTCATGAAATGGCTTTGTGCATTTCTGAATTAATTACTTTTATTTCAAAGCAGAAAGCCTACAGGGGTTACACAGAAAGAGCCAAGTTGGTTGCTTTCCACCGTGTATCATTAATATCCTCATTGCATTTTTCCACTCACTTTTCCCTCTTGAACTGAATTTCATCTGTTTTACAGGGCTGCTAGGGAAGTTTGGGAAATCTGGTGAAGTATTGGCACAGTCTTGCTGCCAGGCAAGGACAGACAGTCATTTCTTCAATTTGTGGCTGGTCAGATGGACTAAACTTATCCAGAAAAGGACAATTCAGAGGCAACACCATGTTGGAGGATCTGATGTAGATATAGTGTAATCCTACAAAAAGAAAATTAGTTTAAAAGTGCAGAACTCACTATGCATAAATTACTTCAGAAACAGAAATAGTTCTTTGCAGCATTTATTTGTAGCATTTCATATTAAATTATGTTTTCTTTGGTTGCTGTTTGTACTAGGGCATGACAGGACATTTAATGGACCTATAAAGAAGCCAGAGAGAGACTCTCTATCAGGAACTGTAGTGATGAGGAACAGAACTAATGGGTTCAAACTGAAAGAAGGGATAAGGAAGAAATGATTTAGTACAAAGGTGGTGAGGCATAGGAACAGGTTCCCCAGAGAAGCTGCAGATGTCCCAACCCTGGAAGTGTTCAAGCCCAGATTGGATGGAGCTCTGAGTAACATGGTCTAGTGGAAGATGTCCCTGCCTGTGGCAGGAGGGTTGGAACAAGATGCTCTTTTAAGGTATCTTCCAACATAAACCCTTCTATGATTCTATGACCATGCAGATTGAAAGGTGAAAGGCTTTGACAAAAAAAATCCTATAATAACAAAAAGAGCAGAGACAACATTCTAATGAAACTGAATTGTCATAATCGCTACAGATCTGAGGCACCTGTTGTTTAAGCCCTCCAGTTTTGTCATTAATCACACAAGACATCAGCTGTGACACCTCACTGGCTTTTCAATAGCAGCTCAAGGGCTCTGATTCTCCAACCTCAGACAGTTGGAGGTTTGTAAGGAAACAACTTCAAAACATATCTACTTTTGCTCGAATCTTAATTGCACCAAAGGCAATTGTTGACAAAAATATTCAACCTGCTGCAAATGTTGATGAATTACGTTGCTGGCAAAATTCTTTATTCAACAGATAATGCCTTGTGCTACCACACAACCATGCTTTTTGTTTCAGTAAATTTGACCTTTCTAGATTTATGCTTCTCCTAAACTATCAATGCAATATGTGTAACACCAGCACACCTTGCTATCTAAGTCAGTCCACAGTACCAGTTAGATCCCTTCCCATTATGTCTAATTGCATGTATTAAAAAGGCAAATATGCAATTTTCTTTGTGCCTTTGAAAATATTTTATTGCCCTCTGAATGCAGAAATGCCATATATGGAGTTGCACACATTAAAGTTTCCAGTAGCAGATGAAATTGTTCTACATTTCCCCATTTAGCTTTTTAAATATTTGCCTGGATGTTTGTTGCTGCAGTGAACAGGATTTAAAATTATATAAAAGCAATAATGAAGCAATAAAGTGCTCCCCTGTGTAGAGTTCATATTGCATTTAATTGGCACAATGGAGAAATTTACAGCAAGTATTCTTAGGTGTGTGATAGTTTACTGTTATTGTGCTGCAGATGTTTCTAGATAACCTTTAAAAGGAATGGGAAATAGAGAAATTTCAGATTGCTACTTGAGTTTTATGAACATATTTTATAGAAATCTTCTATAGAGATGAGAATGACAAAAAAGTAATGGTGACATTGCACGAGTATAGGCCACCATTATTATGTCGCGAAAGGGGTCCCATAAACCCCACAGTCATGGTGCGACTTAGTGTGAAAATCAAGTTTGGCATTTTCAGGCATAGAGACCTACAGAAAATCAGCAAGGGCAAAAGCTTACAGGAAAAATCTTATAGCCAAGTTTGAAAGAAGGAATACCAAAGCTAACTTAGAAAGAATACGTTATATATAATACTATCTCAAAGCATAAAACAGCCATATTTATTTGGGTATGTACACATACATAGTGCATACATGTTCTAAATACTTTCTAAATGTTACGCCCTTGCTGGCAATACCTGACAGATGGTTAATAGCAGCTCTGGAATCAAACGAATAAAGATTTTGCAACACTCTATTTTTTCTTTCTATTGTAGAGTGCTGTGAACTGTTAGTAATAACAATTTAACCTGTCTGAAGCCCCTAGAAGTTGCTAAGCCTGAAGGGTTTAGCAGTGGCTAATCTGCAAGTAGAATTGTCTGGGTGTTATACAAGAGCTGTAAAACTCTTCAGCTTTTGTGGGTCTTATCTCCTAACACATTTTCCCCCTATGGTGTTAGATTTCCTTGCTAGCCCTCTTTTACAGATCATTAGTGAATCTCTTTACCAACACAGAATTCAGAAAAGCTTGCTGGCCCAAGGTGCAGGAAATTGAACTCAAACCCAAAGGACTTCAGTAGAAAAGACTGTAGTCTTGGAGAACAGGACTTTTTACGTGTTTTTCTAGGAGAACATATGCACATGTTCTCCCAGAAAAACACATAAAAATGAGTAACAAAACCCAAAGTGAAATAAATGAGATCCCAAACAAGGAAACATGGGAGAAAACCAAAAAAAAAAAACCCAGGATCACACATATATACACACCAAATAGAAGCCATGGGTGATATCACCAATAAAATTCCACGCCTATGTAGTAAATTAAGCACAAATACAGGCTGAGCAGAGGATAGGTTAAGATTAGTTCTGGGTAGAAAGACTTGTGTGTGTTGGTGGACCGAAAGAATAACTTGATTCAGCAATGTGCTCTTGCAGCCCGTAAAGCCAGTTGTGTCCTGGGTTGCATCAAAAGAAAGGAGACCAACAGGTCAAAAGAGTTGATTCTTCCCCTCTCCTCTGTTCTAGGGAAACCCCACTTGGAGTGTTGTATCCAGCTCTAGGTCCCACAGTATAAAAGGAATGTGAGAATTTCTTGGATTTTACTGTCACAGATTATAACAAGTTTAATATATTAGCAAAAGAATTGCTTTACTATGACGAATTTGCAGAAGAAAATTGCCATCTTAGTTACAGACATCCTCCACTTGAGGGAGCTTTTCTGTAGAAATGAAGTCCACAAATTTGAGTTTGGATGCGTTCCCATTTGGACTTGAGAATACTGGCAATAAAAGTACATTTAACTTTAAGCAATTTAACAGTTATCTTCTTATGTGATGCTGCCAAAACTGAAGGCATTTTTCATTGCATTCAACAGTGACAGCCATCCCTAATTGTTTTCACTGAATGATTGAATCAAGATGATGTATATTTTCTTTCTTGTATGTCAAGAGATGTATCTTTTCTGCATAACTAGAGAGACTATTGCTTTTAAAATCCTATCTCCCTGCAATGCTATCTTTGTTTCTGTTCATTTGCTTCTGGAAAGTTGTGTTAAATTTGTTGCCTGAACTGGTCACAAAGGCGTGTCAGCATCTCTGCAGAATAATTCAGGAGATGACACTCTGATTGTATCCTAAATGGTCTTAAGGGAAGTAGTGAAAATGGCACCAGACCCTTCTCCAAGGTGCACAATCAAAGACAAACAGCAAGAAACACAGCTTTCAGATTTCTAGCAAGGAAAATTTTTTAAGTTAGGTGGTGGAACTGTCATCCTTAAAGATTTTCAAAATTTGATCAGTAAATACCCTGAGAATTTTCCTCTAAGTTTGAAATCAGACCTCTTTGAGGAGACAGGTGGACTAAAAAGGATACAAAGGTCACTTCCCACCTAAATTATTCCAAGTAGGAATCCAAACCTTGATGCAATGAAAGCACTTTCTTTGAACAGTGTTTGGCCAATTACTTTCCTGTTGTCATTCCCTTCAGAATTCCATAGACATGCATAGTCTGAGATGTCTGTTCATATTTTGAGCAATGTCATACAATTTTCATAGAGATTATTAGTAAACAACGCTGTTCTACTCATTTTTCGAAAATTATCATTAAAACTAGTAACTTTATTAATAATATTCTATTCCTTTTCTGCAATATTATCTAATCTGAAAGACTGAAAAAGGTTTTACACACACACATATATAACTTATACACAGGTTGCAGTTACAAATTTGAATATGCAGCTTGATTAGAAAAAAAGATTTAATATGCTTAGGTAGTAGGAATTACATTTTCCCTCAACACCGAGGTTCAGGACCGAACTTTGTTCCTGCATTATTTTGATTCTGCAGGACTATGCACAATCCAGCTAGATCAATTCAGTGCTCAGAGAAACATCATGGCTTCACAATCCTCCTTTTGTTTACAAAGCCGAAGGATGCTTTATTTCAGTCTCTTGAACACTTGCAGTAGCTACCTCTAGAATGCACAGTGATGAGTTACACACTGCTGGCTCACTTGATTAATGCAGCAACTAATGCTGTATATTCTCTGATGCCTGTTTTGGTTGTATATTTTGTCAGACATGAACATATCCTCTCATGATGAAGGTTTTCTTTCCCCAAGGTCTATAGTACTTTCACAAAATTTTCTGGCTAAGATCTCCAGCATTTAAATCATTTCAATGCTTTTTTTTTTTTTTCCCCCATAGGAAAAAACCCAGACATTTTTAAATAGAAATTTGTCTAGCTCTCCCTGCCCCTTCATAAATTGGCACATCCTATATTTAGTATGTTCAATGAATTACACTCCATGTATTCTAGTTAGAACAGCACTTTCTGGCCAAGGACCGTGACTTAGAGGTAGGATCCCTGGACTGGATTGACATTAATTACATGTAACAGCCACCCAAAACTCAAGCTCAGTGCAGATCCTGCCAGTGTCGGGAGCTCTGCACATTTCAGAGGGAGCTTCTATCCTTGACAGCAGAGAGTTTTGAGTACTAGTGTAACCTGCTTGAAAGGAGAGTTTGCAATATTCATTGCTTAAAATTGATGGGAGAAGTACCATCTCATTAAGAGTGGGATTCTTTAATTGCAACTTGCATTTTTAATGTGAAAAGTAAGGCTCTTCCCCTCAGTGCAGCAAGAACAGAGTAGGGCAATGCAGGAGTGATAAATGTCTGTTGGGAGAGTCTGTCAGATCCAGCTACGCAGCACAGGCAAGGCAGACAGATGTCGAAATTGCCTCTGCAGGAACACAGACAGAAATGCCTCAGCAGGAACTGCAAGTGCAGAATCCCTTTAAGACCCAGGAGGCCTGACTCAGTGAAGCATTGGGGCATATGATGTCTGGGGATGTCTCTAGATTAAGTGCCTACTCTGAGTGTTCATAAAATCGCTGAGTTTTATGTGGTTTTTCAAAGTAGACACATTTGAGGGCACAGAAAACTGGGTTTGGGGGGAATGGGAGGAGGAAATGAATGTCCGAGAGTATAAATTCTGGAATCCTGATTTAGGAAAGCACCCAAATTTAAACACAAGCCCAAAGCACTTTTTTGTACAGGATGTGTGGGATGAATCCATGCATTACAAAGTATGGCATAATGCTTAGTAGAGTGTGACATTAATAGGAGAACATGATTACTTAGCGCTCAAAACAAGTGTTTTAATCTTTTAATTCCAGCATTACTAATGGTCTAAAGCTTTTTAGGTTGGAATGGTTTCTTGCACTCTAGCCTCTTTTGTTTTCCTGCCCAAGATAAGGAAAGCAAAAGAGTGCTCTAGGGAAAACAGCAGCACATCTTTTTCTGTTAACATTGGCCAAAACATCTAATCTAGCATTAATGACCCTGGTAAGAATAAATATACACAAAGAAACATGACCAGGTGGACAGCACACAGGGTGGAAGTCTGCTAGAGCAGAACTACTGAGCCTTTGTTTTTCCATGAAGTAATGTGTGATTAGGCAAGTGGAGCCACACAGAGAGAAAGACTAGACACACATCTTCCTGTGGGACAGGCAGTGGAAGATTTGGTTTTTTCTGTTAAAATGAAGTTGGATATAAGGCATTAGGGATGAGACCCTTTGGCAAGCCTTGGTTGTCTCTTCTGGTAGTAATGACTATATCATAACATTTATCTGCTGATCTAGATAGCTATCCTCTCAGGAAATTTGTTTCTTTCTTGAAGGTTTATCGTCCCCAAAAATTCAAATGTAATATGTTCCCAGGAAGATTCTCGGGGCAGTGACAGACCCCAGACAGATCTCAAGGCAATTGTATTTCTTCCATCCCTTCCTCTTGCAGCTCAGAGGCAATGCAGTACAGGAGAGAAGTATGTGCATTGTGAAAAGGAAAATGTTGAACTTGTTAAAACCTGTGGTGAATGTAACTGAGTTCAACACTGCTGGGTGTCCTAGAAAAATCTCTCTGGGATGCCAAAATATGGCTTCTCAGGAGGGAAATTGAAAGAGATTTCTCTAAGACTTCACCCTAAATAGACTTGCTGCTCTGTCATATAAAGAGATTTCTCTTTCAGGTTGCTCTTTGTTGACCAGAGAAGGTGTGGACTCCTGTCCCTGGAAGTGTTCAAAGACAGGTTGGATTGGACTCTGAATAATCTGGTCTAGTGGGAGATTTCCTGCTCATGGTATGGTGTTTAGACATAGATGATCTTTAATGTTCCTTCCAACCCAAATTGTTCTATGATTCTGTAACCTGGTGGGATCCAGACATGAGCTGTGTGGGTGGATTGAGCCCCAAGGACAGACAATGAGGCAGAGGCATCCTTTACAGTTTAATGAGTGCAGAAAGGAAAACCTTATGAAGTAATCAATGTGATGAATGTCATGAGAATGTCTTTCAAAAAAATTCCACAATGTTTCTTGCTTCTGAGGAACAGTGGGAGTTAAAGCCAACATTTTAGGGTAGTGGGGTAGATCACTTGCAGTGTCAGCATTTCTTTTTTGTATGCTTTATATTTGTTTTTCCAGCAGCATGTCTTATTGAGAAAACCACTGTAATTTACAGCAGTAGGTTAAATTGTTCACTTGCCTACGTGCACAAGTACATCCTGAAACACATTTCATAATCTTCTGATTCACCGCACACAACACATATGCGTACAAGATATTTCATTATCAGAAAATACACTGATCTAACATTTTAATGCAATTTTTATGATTCTGGTAGGTGGAATAATAAAACTAAACAATTTCAGAGAACTATCCACAGAAACTGCAAAAAAATATTTTCACTACAAAGTCTCAAAAAATATTTTAGCATACTGAATTATTCCTGTTATTTCAAATGGTCCTGTAGGAGTAGCTCCATTATGAGACCTGTTATACAGAGTGAAAAGTATTAAAGCCACTTATAATTGAAATAAAAGCCAGCAATAAAGTAGATGTGTAAACTTACTGCTGTCACACTTTTGTGGCCTCATACTTGAGTGCAGCCAGTAAAAATACCAGAAATCTGTTGAGACATGACCTGTAACTTTTGATTAACACCTGTTAGGGCTACTTTCATTGTGTAAAGATGAATAATAACAGAGATTTTATCTGACCTAAACAGGCTGTTGGTTCACCTACTGAGTAATAGTCTTTTGTTTGGACAACGGAACCTTTGGGTCTGTGAAGGATTAGCAGATTTGTGAAACTCTATTGCAATTGAATTCTTAAAATTGCCCTAAGGAAATCAGTACTTTTTCCATTTCTTTCTAATTCACTTAACATTTGACTGGTGGAGTGAGATGGGTAGCTTTCACTAGTTACAACCCAATTCTTTCTAAATCTCTCCTTAATGAGTCTATTTCTAGGACTTCCTGTCAGGCAGAACTCTGGACACTAGAGAATCCACAAAGAAGGGATGGACTTAAATATTCCAAGTCATTTTTTGCACATAGGAAAAAAAAAAGGACAGTGAAGCTTTTCAAGCTTGCAAGCTTTTCTTATGTACTTACAATTCAAATAATTTGACAGTTTCTGTGTTAATTCCACTTGCCTGTACTAAAATGACTGTTCTTTGTGCATTAAATATTCATATATAATTTGATTATAACCTGATGGAAAAAAGGCTAAGTTGCTAGAAATTAAGAGACTGATTTCTAAAGAAAATAAATGGATTTTGGTGGCTAAGGCTCTAGCAGGACTGATTGTTCAGAGTAGCTTAACACATGGATATAATTTGCTAAAGGATTTCCCAGAGGGCTAATGTGGTAAAAGTCAGATGTGTTATATGATTAATAGAGCTGCTTTGTCATCAAAATTCAAGTGGTCATCAATTATATCAGTGTAATGGTGTCAAACAGAAACTGCCAAAACTACAGATCACAAATGGGACAACCATTGAGACAAAGATGGGGAAAAATAGAATGAAACAGAGACAAAACTTATATCAATTTGTTGGCTGATAGAATGTGTTATTATAGATTAACTAGCTGAAACCTCATAAATGAGTTATGAAAATATTAACATGCTTATAATCATCTAAAAATAGCAGTAAGCCTTCATTTGCTGCAGCATGAATATTGGTTGAAATTGGGTAAAATCTCAGTTGGAAACAAAAAAATCATCTTCATTACCTGTTACTCTCTTTGGTGAAAAATAAAATAGACAAAGGTAAGATAGCATCAAGAAAAAAAGAATTGACTCCTAATAAAAAACAAACTGATGTCTCACTTTGTCTTGTAAAAGGGCATCAAAGAAGATGCATGGAAGACAAACCATTTCAAATAGGAAAGGAAACTAAGAATATATGGACAAGAAAAGAGAAATCTAAACTCATTTGCCTCAGAAAAGCTATAGTTCCTGGCAAAAACCAAGATATTTTCAAAATATTAAATACAGATATAAAATTAAAATTTCCTGAAAGGCATTACTGTTAACCTAGGATTATTAGAAGAAAGAGAATTGTTACGTCATCTAATTTCCCAGATTTATGGTGTACACCTTAGCTTTTTTCAATTAAACTATTCTAGATTTTAGTTTTATTCATTGAAGGCAGACTTACTAGAACACTTGATAATGCATCTCACCCAAATGTTTGCTATAGGTCAGCCAGGTATTTGCGGTCATGTGTGTTTCTGCCAGATCCAGTGTTAAATCATATCCAAAGACGGTTCCTGGCTTCCTAAGACAGATACCTAAACAATGCATCCTTCTCTTAGGATGTCTTTCTTGTTCTCCACAGTCCAAAGGCAGAAAAGGAAACAAGCTCAGAGTAGATATTGGCATTTTGGGAAGAGTTGGGAGGGGCAGACATGAAGTGTGATGAACTGACTGCAAATCTCATTCCCCATCCCCCTGCACTACTTGTGTGAGTAGTGAGGGGAGAAAGTAAAGTAAAGAAAGTAAAAAATTTTAAAGTGAAGTTGAGCCTGGGAAGAAGAGAGAAGGTGGGCAGAAAGTGTTTTAAGATTTGTTCTTACTTCTCACTATCCTACTTTAATATTAACTGGCAATAAATTTAATTAACTTCCCCAAGTCAAATCTGTTTGCCTGTGACTGTAACTTCTGCGTGATGCTCCTGTCCTTATTTTGACCACTGTGCATTTCTATCATATTTTCTCCCCCGCCCCATGCAGTTGAGAAGGGGAGCAATAGAGTGGCTTGGTGAGCACTTGGCAGTCAGCCAGTGTCAACCCACCACAACCTGCCAAGCATACGAGCATTTTAAATCATGCTAAGAATTACAATATAAATACTCAAATTGTCAAATTGCTCCAAAGAGTTAGTGGAGAACAATTTTCTTAAAACACAGTACTGCATTATCTCTGGAGGCAAAAAAGTTGTTGCTCAATTACCTTGGATTCCTATTAGTTGAAGGCATGTTACCCCCCAACACCAAAAGATTTCAGCTGTCTTCATTTCACTTAGCGAATAACACAAAAAGTTCTATCAGGACTCAGATTAAGAGTCCAGTGCCCTATTCTCACTAACTATCAAAAAAGCAAAAGAGAGAGAGCAAGAAAAGCGCAAGTCATTGATATTGTCTCAGCTGCTAACTATTCTTATCTCAAGAATGTCTAAATCTGCTGGTGGTTCTTCAGTAGACTCTACTTCCTCTAGTTTTTCTGGTCTCTGAATGCACATGAAGCCTTCTTTGGCTCTAATCTCTCCTTGTTGCCCTGAGATTCTTGCTTTGTTGAGCTAATTTTTGTTGTCATTGTTACAAGAAAATGAGAAGATTTCTTACTAATGACTGAAATCTTGGACAGCCTAATGACTCAATCAATGGCAATGATTTCTGTGGCTGCCAGACCACCTCAGGTTTCAGTGAAGATTTCTTTGAGGCCAGTCATTCACTGGTGCCTGTGTGTCACTGCAAAAAATGGGCACACGAAAAGGTGTAAAAAAGCAATTCAGCTGTTGGTTTGAAGTGTGGCCTCTGGGAAATGGATATTTAAATGCCTTACTGGGCAATTCTTACAGAATTTGTTCATGTGCTGAATGATGGGTACACTTCAGCAGCTCAGCTGCTGAATCCTTCCCCTTGGTATTTCTATCTTCCTTACCTAGGAAAGAAAGATACACTTGAGCCTTAATCTAAGAGGGTGGTTTTCATTGATCTTCACCATATAGCTTTTGTATAACAGTCACCAAGAAATAGGAAAGAATCACTTTCTGTAGCATGCTAAGATTGGTACTCCCCAAGAGACTGCAATGAGCTGTCCTTACATTTTATGAAGATATTTTAACCAGCGACTTATGATGTAAAACACTACCTTCCACTGAGCCATCTGCTTTCCATTTCCTGCATCTGTCCTAGTTTTCTGACTTTATAGGTCTGTCTGAGGGGACCCTCTTTTGTGAGAAGACACCACAAGCTGCTCCCATGTCATGCACATACACACAGTTCCAGCTGGCTCCAAGATGGACTCACCACTGGCCAAAACTGGACCCATTATTGATGCTGGTGATGCTTCTGTAAAAAGATGTTTGAGGAAAGGGATAAAATGCTGCACAGCAGCTGGGAGAGACGAGTGAGAATATGTGAGAGGAACAGCTTTGCAGACACCAAGGTGAGTGCAGAAGGAGGGGCAGGAGGCTCCAAGCGCCAGAGCATAGATTCCCCTGCAGGCCCTGGTGCAGACCATGGCGAGGCAGCTGTGCCCCTGCAGCCCATGGAGGTTCAGGGTGGAGCTCCTGGAGTATCCCACAGCCATGAAAGAAAGGAAAGCAGCCTAAGGAAAGTTAGGGTTAGGACCACAGTTGCATACAAATTGGTTGTATTTGTACTAAGCAAGCTATACAGGTAATACCACAAGTGCATACTGCGTGTATACAGAGTATGATTACTATAAATTTTATATATATATATATATATATATATATATATATATATATATATATATATATATATATAATACTGTATGTTGTACTAAAGCCAATATTTTCAGAAATGACCGTTGAATCTGGACAGTCACTGAAAACCACTAATTAATACAAGTTAGTGGCAATGCTTTTGCTGGGCCTCTAGTTTCTGTAATCATATGGGTCTGTGGGAATTTTCATTGCATTTTTCTGAAAAAATATATTCCAGATTCTGTTTGATGAGAAAAGCTAGAAGAAATAAATCGTATGAAGCCTTCAGAGTTCAGAAATCAGAAAAGAAGGGTGTATTTTTTTTAAGAATCTCATGACACTGAAAGCAATAAGCTTGTATTTGGGGACATTTTTTCCTCATGACTTTTGAATACTTGAAAAGCATTGTTGTTGATTTTGTATTTTCTGTGTCTCCCTTGTATAACACTAACACACCCACCAACAGCTCGAGGGGCAATGCAGGGCTCCCACAGTTCCAGAATTCAGTCTATTTTTACTTCAGTTCTTGGAAGCAGATACACTGTGTGTATTTATTCTGTGGACAGTGAGCATATACAAATCTGAGTCATGTTTTTTGAATCTATGATTTTTGGTGCCATGGCACAATGATTTACCCCTCTTATAAATGTCATTTGCTTGGGATAATTTGGAATGGCTGATGCTGGTTTGCTCAAAGAGTCATAACAAGAGCTACAATCCCTTCTTGTTTCCCTTGTGAATTTGAAATGTTGTCTTTCTTTCCTGTGTAATTTTTAAAAATTTCATCATGTTATTTCCTATATTCCATGTTTTTCCTTTAATCATCTCAACACATTGCTCCACCATGTTCTTGCTGATAGTCCCATCCATTTGACATATGTACTTGTTCTGGTTTCCAATTATTTACTTAATAAGAATATTGTTTTATGAATCTCCTTTGCAAGATTATCCCTTATACCTTTATTAATACTCAAGAGATTTTGAAATTAATTTCTCCCTGTTCACATTTTTAAATTTTTATTTCCCCCCTTAATTTCTTTATTAGATGGTTGATTACATCACAAATGCTTTTATTGCTTTCAGAGCAGAGGACCAATGTTCATCCAGATATATTTATAGTTTTTATATCTCTTCAATCAAACTTGGCTTTACAGAAATGCAAATTGAAGCGATTTCATTTCTATTCACAAAGTTTACTTGTGATGCATAAACACACAGAGGCAATATTAAAAATTGAAAAGAGACAGAGCTTATAGAAGCATAGAGGATATTTCATAGATTTTAGAGACCTTGTACCTCTCAGTTTTAAGCTTGATTCTTAGCTGTACTTACACAGCAATCCCAGATCACCAGGCCGTGGGGTTCTTGACCTGAGGTATAAAGCTTGTGCTTGTAAAAGCTGTGATGAAGCTTTCACCCTTTATCATGCAGTTCAGGATTTATTAAGAAACAGGAAACCTTTGGCCATGTGCATTTGTACCATGTTGGTTATTTCAGCAGGCCAGGAATGGGAGACATAAGATCCTGTGCTTTTTCTCCTTTTTATAAAGACATATGGATATCTTGGTTCAGCCCCAGCCATCACTGCCCCTACAGCAGGAGGGGTGGGGAGAAGAGAGCAGTAAGTGGAAAAGTGAGAAAAGGAACTATGTGGGGGAGGAAAGCTGAGCATTAGTTGGGTACTAAACTGCTCAGTCTTGTCAGCACAGGGGCATCCATGAGATGCCAGGAGGCAGAGCTGAGGCAGCTGGAGCACTGCTGCTGCCAGGAGATGAGGCACTGCAGAGCTGGACACCTCAGGGCTGCCAGTTGCCTCTGCATTTTGAAGACAACAAGGGTGGATATTAAACTTTGTCATCCACTAAGTGATTACATCCTATTTTAGATCTGGCTTTCCTTAAAGAGTTCAATCAATGGTGGGTAAGTCTGCATTTCGAGTCTTGTTAGGCTGTGCTATCAAAGCTCAGGTGAGGCTTCACAGGAGTCGTGAACTGCTGCTTTGTGTGGCAGGTTGGACCCATTCCCATGTGCTGGCTTTATCAGGAGATAGGAGTTATGTCCTCTTCAACTGCACACTTGGGCTAAGGCTGTGTGGCTGCTGCCCTTGTCTCCACTTGCCAGGAACCCAAAGCACTGCCTGGGTCTTGTATTTCTCTTGAACAAGCAGAGAATGTGAGCTCCAGCAGAGAGGATTTGCCACAACATTGCAAGCCCCCAGCTGCCCCAAGACATTGTGTTTCCAGGTATACTGCTCTGCATTCCCACACCAGACTGCAGCCTAGGGCGTGAAGATGGAGGGTGACCCAGGCAAACAATGAACATGAGCTTATTGAGATGGAAATGCTAAAATGATTGCCATTTATATGTGTACATACAGCCAGATTATTAAACACTGCAGGAAGAGGCATATAAAATGTCTTCATATAGATGGAGAAGCAGGTCTAGTGAACATGATAAATATTCATCTTGTTTTATTATGCTGTTCATAAAGTTTGCAATATTTCCAAGCACTATCTATATATTTCTGAGTGTTTTGATTATAAACCTCTTTTGGACAGAGCATTTCACTTTTTTACATTAGTCTAATGTCTGCACTTGGATAGAGATGGAGACAGGAAGAGGAAGCATAATTCTTGGCCTTGGAGACCTTAGAACATCAAAGGCATCTACTGTAATGTCAGATTCTTAATGTTAATAACTATAAGACTTATGAAAGGGCAGACTCTTACCCCTACTTCTGCCAATTTGCTCTATTTGTGTAGTTTTCATTAATCTCAGCCAACCCCATTCATCACTTTCCCTGAAAGCTTTCTGCTGGCTGGATTTGTTACTGTCTGAACTACCTGAAATAAGGAGCTTTTACAATCCACTTGGGGGAACCATTTCTAGAGACTGGCTCCCTTTCCTCTCAGCTCAGCTCCTTTCTCAATTTCATCAGCAAGGTTGCTGGCAGAATTCCTCCTCTTTCTGTTCCACTGTGACTATATGTTGAGGGCATCTCAATTTTGTCACCTTTCTCAAGTAGTGAATCTTTTCTGATAGACTGAAGTTGAAAAGACATAATGAAGCTGAGACATAATGACAGATCACTTTTGGGTAGTTACCCAGAACCACTGGTGCAAAATAAAAATTTTGATCAGACTTTAACATTAATTCTTAGTGTGTTCACATGAAAAAATATAACACAAGAATTTCTCCATGTGTGAGTATATACCCAGCAAACAGTCTGACGTTACTATTAAGCAAACGTTAAAAACCCCACAATGTTGCATTTTTTTGTTTTATTGCCCCTTATTACCTCTGTTTTCCTAACTCATTTGTGCCTCCAGATCAACAATAACAACGATAATTTGTAATGAAGAAGAATATAACAGAGTGAAATAAAGGTTAAAAAAAAACAAGCAGTGAAAATTAAAACAATTTCTCACCACCAAACAACCGATGCCGAAAAAGTCATCAAGCAGAGATGCCTCCCCTCCACTAACCTTCTCTCTAGTTCATTGCTGAGCGAGATGTCACATGGTATGGAATATAGACTCACAGGATGATAGAAACATAGAATGCTTTGGGTTGGAAGGGACCTTCAAGATCATCTTGTTGCAATCCCCTTACCATGTGCAGGGACATCTTCAAAAGGATTAGGTTGCCCAGAGCCCCATCCAGCCTGGTCTTGAACACTTAGGGATGGGGCATTCACAGCTTCTCTGGGCAACCTTTGCCAGTATCTCACCATCCTCACAGTAAAGAATTTCTTCCTAATACCTAATCTAAACCTAGTCTTTTTCAGTTTGAAGTCATTCCCCCTTGCATTGTCACTATACTTCCTTGTAAAAAGTCCCTCTCCAGCTTTTTTGTAAACCCCTTTAGGTGCTGTCAGGCCACAAAAAGGTCACCTTGGAGCCTTCTCCAGAATACGCAACAACAACTCTCTTGGTCTCTGTGATCTGGATGAACCTCTGTTCTGGTTTTGCCTGGGATAGAATTAATTTTCTTCACAGTAGCTAGTATGAGGTTATGCATCCCTTGGCTGAGCATAACTGGCATTTAAATAAATTAAAAACCTTAGAAACCTGACAGAAACTAAAAAGTCGCAGCCTCAGTCTTAATGACTCTGATAAAAGCTCCTCACCAAGTGTCAAGTCAAAGAGACAAGATGGCACCAAAGGCCAAAGAGAGAAAAATCCCAAAATAAACTAGACATTTTTGGCAAGGTAGCCAGTAAAGAAGCAAAATTCAAAATTCAAAACACAAGGCACAAGGTAAAAAAAGCAATTTGTGCCCTAGAAAATTCATATACCTCTAAGTGATAAAAACTTCACGCTGTGTCAGATTTTCATAAAACTTCTTGCTGAGGAAGTTGTCAAGCATCAATGATTCTTGAATTGGTCCTGGATCAGTCCCAGATGTTTCTGGTCACCCTGACCCTGGCTGCTTGCTATTCTTTGCTTCCCCATTCATTTTGTTCATCTCCTTTGCAAGACTTTGCATGTGGCTGAAGCATTACTGTTAAAGGAACATCTTGCAGTGGCCCTTTCATGGTTTGTGAAGATTAAACACATAGATTAATGGAAACAGAATATACATGGATGGATTTGCATGGAATTTGCATGGTACAGCAAATTAACCTTTATGTACCACTAGTTAGGCACCACCGATTTTTAAACCTTTAACAAAGATGCCATTTCTGAAGTTTGAACTTTCAAAACTATGTAAACTCTGTTGATGCCAGGTGCAACTATTACCACTTGCTGTGAAATTGAACTACTATAGCTTAATAGAAAGTTCATTTCTTGGAAGAAACCAGGCAAATACCAAACTAGAACTTTCTGTCGTCGACCTGCAGAGAAGCCTACCAGGAAATTTTCATTTGCTCAGCTTTCACACCTTGGAGTAGGGCACTGTGGCTTTTCTCAGTTTAATATCTCATCTTTGTAAACTATTATTGCTGAATTTGAAACATAGGTCACAGAGGTTCCAATCTTAATTAGGCATCTGATGCACTTCAACTGTAAAGGGGATAATTTCAGGAAATCAGCATTCCCAAATTGTGCAGTCAAATATATTTTCTTATTGAGAGAGGCAGTCTGTGTAGCTGCAACTATGCCACCAAGTACTGGGTATTTGTTGGGGGTCTTTTAGCACTCTCAGCCATGGGGTGTGAGAGTGTCAGGTTGCATCATCAAAAAAGTAAATGAAACCAGAATGCTAATATTTTTGTTTTTGTAGCAGAAAAGCTGAAACCTGTAAAATAAATACTAGATCTACACTGCATGCAATCACTTTTTTTGTCATTTTTTTATAAATTAATAAAAAAATCTAATCTAGGGAATAATGAAAAGTCAAGTATGTAACACTACTATAGGTACCAGCTTGTTCTAACAGCTGAAGAAAAATGAATTTACTATATACTAGACATGCAGGTGCCCATTTTACATATTTAGGCCATTTTTTACCCAGTCAGACTTCCAAGAACTGAGCCTGTGGTTACTAATGAGCCTCCAAACTGATGATGAATCTATTTGTGAGCCAAAAAATTCTGCTACATATGAGGCTACACATGAGGAAAGCTGAATTAGCTTCTGGCTACTTGTATGTGCCTACTTTGGCTAATGAATGAATTTTACAAATTCCATGTTTTGTCAGAAATACCATCTTTTATTACAATAGAACCTGCAGTCACATGCATAAATATTGGTGCAGTAAAACATATTTTGATTGGCTGTTTCCTGGTAATTGACACTAAATTCAGTTCTCACATCTGTTACCAGTTTCACTTCATCCAGCTAGAAAAGGTGTTTCAAGAAGTAAAACAACACTGCTGTTTAAAGGTGCACATTTTCCTTCCCTCCCTCCCTCCCTCCCTCCCCATTTTATAGAGTCATGTAGGTTAAAACAGAAAAAGAAATACGAAGATAAAATATTGATGTACAACAATTCAAGTTAAATGCATATATGTCTGTGCTACCCAAAGTATTTAGGGTCATGATGTTTTATTTGTATGGAGCTTCAATACAGAAAATGAAAGACATTCTGTCATTACTAGTGTTGCAGATGATGTCTGGGGGTGAAGAGTTTCAATCACTGTTTTCTTTGAGTGTTTTGGGGTGATCTCTCATGTCCAGCACCTCCTTTGCTCATCAACATGTGGTTTGAAGTGCTGGGATATCCAGAGGGGCATATTTGGAGAACTACAATGAAAATGAATTTTAATTCCACTTTTCGGTACCTTTGCCCATTTGCAAGGCAATAGAGACTCATCATTCATTACTTATTGCAAACAGAATGGGAAAATGTTTAGTTTTGAAATGGATTTGTGATTAAGATGCCTCATCCCTGGTAACCAGCAGAGGACATAGCACAGAGTGTATAAAAAAACCCAAGGAAATCCAAGCTGTTAGGTACTGACACAGTATAATTAAACTTTACATTTCCTGAAAGGGTATTGGCAAAAACTGAGCTCATTAATTCTAAATTAAAGCTTTTATTCTGACCTGTCTACAACAACCTCCTCTAAAAAGGCTCTGTTTGCTAGATATTCAGGTTACATTCACACATTTATTGAGGTATAGAAAAAGCCTTGACAGATTTTTATCACTTTAGTACAAATAAAAATGAATATATGTAATTATGTAACCTCCTAAGGAGGACTGATTTTTGATTCCTTAGTCTAGCAATTGGCCACACTCTGTCCTCCATCTACCAGAGTTGGAAAATCTGCTCAAGAAGTGACTGCAGTGGAACCTGACATGACAAACATTATGGAACAGATAATGAGCCCATATTTAAAAGCTGATTTATTGCACAATAGACTGCAGAACAAAAATATCTCTATATGTAATTTAAGTGTTTTATTTATGCAGGGTTGTTTTAATTACTGTTATACCAGATCATTAGCCATAGCTCTCAAAGTCTTGTGGAATTTCCCATTATGCTTAGTGATATTGCTAGAAGCCACCAAATGAAGGTGATAAGAAGATAAGCACAGCACATTAGGAACTGCTGGGTTTGTTGTGAGTTGGGCATAAAAGTATTTTTAGATGAAATGGCAATTTCCTCTGCTTCACCTGAGACCTACAGATTCATAAGTGGAGTACGAGGCTCAACCCATGAAAAATTAGCCCTTTAGAAGCTATCTGAAGCATCCAGTTCCTTGTAGTCTCCACAGTGATGTCTCAAGATATGAGTTGTTATCCTTAGTAAGGCACCTATATGACTTGACTTAAATAATGGTTTAAATCTGAAACAACTGATGTGGCACTAGCTCTGAATTGCAGCTTTGTTGCTGAGATTATTAAATGAGTGCCATGACATCTGTGCAGCCACAGTTTCCGTTTGCTGACCATCTGCGGCCAATCTGATCAGCCCATGCAGTCACACGTTGCTTTATAACCTTGACCAGCTTAACTGAGGTGGAATAAGTGAAGATAATTTTTGTAGCACAGGCAAGCTTTTGATAGATTTAGAACACTAAGGCTTTACAGCACCATGTATTTATGCTAGAGGGCACTCATATTTCGTTCTGAGCAGTATCAGAGCTTGGCATTTGTAGAACGTGCATCCCCAAAGCACGGCACCAACAGTAACTTTCTGGGAGTGCTGTGAGGTAGGTGTGTACATAGATCCCTGTTTTACAGATGAGGAAACTGAGGCAGGAAGCTTAAGGTATTTGACACAGATCACAGCAGGAGTTAAAGAATGTTTAACCCAGGTATTAAAGGAAGACACAGCATTCAAGACAACTTGAGAATTATTCTCAAAAAAGCCAGCTCATTATACATATGTATCCATACATCTATGTCTGTGCAGATTAATGCTGGACATGAATTTTTATTTTTAAAAATGGAGACCTTGCTTTCTTATTCCAAAATTCTGTGAGAAAAATGGAAGGCTTTAGGAAGAGCACATAAAGAGCTATGTCTCTGTGCCTGGTTCTCCAGGGAGTGAAACATAGCTCTTGTCTGCAGTGCCTATATAGTAACAGAGCATTTAGTGGCAAAGGCACAAAGTCACAGAATCATTTAGGCTGGAAAAGAACTTTGAGTCCAAACATACACCTTACATTGCCAAGTAGGATTAATTTTACAGGCACATGAACCTCATAGGTTCACAGTATAAGGTCAGCTTGAGGAATTTTTTCTTTTTTTTTTTTTTTTTTTCATTTTTCCTATGCAGCAGATATTCACTAGACTGAGATTTTCACTCCTTCCTTTCCAACTAAGTGTCCAGTAAAGTATTGCAGTGAAATCTGCAAACATACGGCAGCATGTGATTTTGTCTCCTCCCTTCCATGCTGTCACACCTCTCTAAGAAGAGGAACTCATCTCTGAAGACAGCTCCTGCAACTGAGAATTCACAGCTTAGGAAGGAAAAGTCTGAGTAAGAACAGAAAATGCAAGTGATTTTTCTGTGGCAAGATAGAGGCAACGTTTGTCTTGAAGGGTTTGCAGCCAGATGTCAAGACTTCTTGTCTTTACACACTTCTCTGAAAGACTCCACCAACTTGCATTTTTTGTGAGATGCTGAAAATCAACAATTTCATTTCCACATTATGGCTCAATAAATTCTTCACATCTTCCAGGAGTGTCTCTTAAGACTGTTTCATTTTGCTTGCTTCCTGTGATGATTCATATGCATTTTAGAAGAATGTTTTCAGAAAGCAAATACCCTTCTACTCAACACAGATGGATTCCTGAAAAGTTCTGCTGGTATCTTAGAGTCTGGATAGTGAATTTTTCCATGAGAATAAACATAATGAAGGGATGCATGTTAGGACTTACAGAATACACAGTTTAAACACATGGGGATATCTGTGGCATGACAGAGACAGGAAAAAAATCAATATGGGCTTTCTAAAGGAAATGCTGGTTTAAAGAATCAATAACTCTTTCTGAAAACCCTGATCTGCTTACCCAGGCAACTCTACCCCTGATTGCCTGTTTTGTCATCTCTTACTCTTGACTTGTTCCATTTTGCTTCATCTAAGATAATTCTATCAACTATGAGAATTCAACTCCTCAGAAAGAGGCAACCAATTCTTCATCAGACTCGGAAGCTCAGATCTTCTGGAGAAGTGAAGGATGTGAAATGCTCCTTCATGTTCAGTCCTGTCACTACATCCAGGAGACTGAACTTGCAATGGAAATATTTAACTGTGAGCATTCTTGGTGTCTCTTTCTGAACAGCTCAATTTTCATTTTCATCATAATCTTCCTCATATGAAACAAGATCATTCAAGTTTGAGGGGTGACAAAGAGTGCAATGATGACGCTTGCCTGGTCAAGGTATTGACAAAACATCCTGGAAATCAATGGACAAGTAGGGTGCTGCTGCAGCCCATCACAAATATGAATTTTCAGAAACCTCATGGCAAAGAAATGAGTTTTGATATGACCGGTAACACCCAAATGGGAAAACACAGCCATCACCGTGAGTCTTACTTGACCAATAGCCATAGAGAGTTTTGAATAGTTGCCATCAATGAACACCTCATAATAAATTTTAGCTGAAAAAAAAAAAAGAAAAATTTAAATATATTTTTGAGAAAATTACAATCTGCTTAGGGACAATGTGGGCAGGCTTGTTTCGTTGAATAAAGCATAAATTGTGAATCATAGTTGTTCAGCTCTTCTAATAGTCTGGAAGTCTCTTAGGATTTAAAGCAAGATGAACAACTGACAATCTTGGAGGAATTCAAGTGTGGTTTTATAATATCTGGTTCAACCGACTGAACTGGATCACTCTCACTAGCAATTATGTGTTTCACCAAGCATCTGGAAGCTTCATTGATGTTTATATTTTCCTGCAAATGAAAGAGAGGTTGATTAGTCAATAATAATAAAAACATGTTTTATATTTCCGTGCATAATTAAATTTTTCTCTCAGTAACATCAAAAGTTTACTTACCATAATAAACAGTCTTCAAAAATTGACTATGTTAAATTTCCAGTTAAAACTGGAATTTTGAAGTTGGTTAAGTTTTATATATATTATGATTCATATATCTTTTAAAATGTATACAGAGCTGATTTTAAATCACCTCAATCTCTTGGTGATTTGATTGCTTCAACAAACTAAAAAAACAAATGCCAGAGAGGTGTTGAAGACCAGTGCCTGAAGGAAAGCTCCAAAGACCATATTTCACTGCTTGAATAATGATTATTCAATTCCACATAGGTAATTACCTACCAGTAATTACAGCCATGCATAGCACTTATTTTTTAAACCCTTTCCCACAATTTCAAGAAGATTCCTGTATGCAATGCTCACAATGAAACCTGTGATGGATCAGTTTCATTGAATAAATTATACCATCTCAAATTACTCACAAAACAGTATAAAGGTTCTGTATAATTCTGAGTCCTTCCTCATTTCTTGTTGAGGCTGACTGCAATGCACTGCATCTCCAATGCACTGATTCAGAAGAAATATATCACCATTGGTTTCATTTGTAGGACAGAAATCCTTACTCTAGGGGTTTAAAATTAAAGCTAAAGCACATTTATTTTTTCCTACATGTGCCTGATATCAACTGCACATTTTACTTGCAGCAGCAAGTTCTACTTACCCTTTTTGTAGAATAAGTAAAGCTGAAACAGCTAGATCAGTGAGACACAGTTCAACACAGCATAGAAAATAAGCTGTAGTACTGAGAAAAGATTTTTTTTTTTGTAAATAACAGCCACCAATATGTTTGGAATGAAATATCAGGCTTTCTGGTATAAAAGGCACTATTCTAGTGTAACTGTTAGCATTGATTACTTATTTTACAAGGCAGGAGATAGAAACCTCACTGTTCAATCTTCTTCACTGAAACCTCACACTTTAATCTTCTCAGAAACTGTATCACACAGCCACATGCATCCATATGGAAATGCATACCAATATATATGCATACATTTGTGTATATGCACACACTACTTTTGCTCACTAAAGGTAATGTTTTATTTGCAACCTACAATTACCCAAGTTTTCAAGTTGAATCACTGAGTCATAGAATAGTTTTGATTGGAAGGGATATTTAAATGCTATCTAGTCCCAGTTCTCAAGCATGTCCAGGTCCCTCTGGATGGCAGTCTGGAGCCTGCTGTACTGAGGCCATAAACTAGCTATAAAAGAAAGAAACGTGTGTGTTTCAGTAGAGAAGACACATTTATAGGAAAATCAAAAGCTGAAAGAATGGATTCTGTGAAACTGACTTTGTCCAATCCCCTTGAAATCAATGTAATGTCAAAACTCCACAAATTCCATTGTCCATCCCTTTGCACCACAGTAAAGGACTGAAATCTGTAGATCAAACTGAAAATGTTAATTAGTGCAAGATTTTCACAGGTTTCTTCAATGACATACATGAACTTAAATATTTTGTATGTAAAGAATAACATGTAAATCCCCAATACTTTAGAGAAGTACAAATTAATGTACATAGTATCTGCTAGAAAGTAATAGGGGGCTGGGAATCATCTCTCTACTGAGATGTTAAAATTCTGCTGTATCACATGGCTCTCTCAGACCAGACTAGAAAATTCCTCAAGCATGCACTGAAAAGCCTTTTCAGAGCACTGTGAAATTTTATGAAAAGAAACCCAGACAATGAAAAATATCTCTCAGCACTGCTCAGAAAACTGAAGCCAAAACAGGATTGTTAAACGTACAAAAACAGAAATGTAAAATATTTAACATTGCTTTTGTCTTTACTGATGGACTGGTGAGCATTTCCTTTGCCCATGTGCTGCTTCTGTGTTGAAATGGCAGAATGTGTTTATTCAATAAGGTCTTAGGAACTATCTAGGATTCTGCCCAAATTGATTAATGTTCAAATGTATTAACAGCAGCCACCTTTGTCAGAGGCTACAATTTTACAGCATTGGGAAAGGACCCAAGCCTACAATAACATAAAATGGGAATATGTGGGCATCCCTCATCCCTGATGGTGATAGATGGAAATCCATGTGCCAGACATGAGCCTAAAAATGAAGAAGAAAAAGAAATGCTCCAGCCAGTACTCAAACAAGGAAAAAAAAGGAGGGAATAAAAAGTCCTGTCCTGAGTCTAGAGAGGCAGTTTCTCATCTTTAACATTTATATGAACTCTTTAATCTTGGGGATGACAATTTCAGCTGGGGTACAAGGGGAGCAAGAGGAAGGGTGACCCTGGCAGACAGCACAGCCAGTTTTGAGTTTGTGTCTAGCTCCAGCCTGCTTCCATGGTTCGGATGACAACTGGCACACAGTATGGATGAGAAGCAATATGTTAAGTCACGTGCTGCAAGGAGCCTGTGATCATGCCAACAAAGCAACGCCTGCTGTCCCAGATCCCTGCCTTGACCACTTCCTTTCAGATGCTACTACTGCCTTTTGTTACAACCTTAATCCTGTGCCATCCTAGACCTGCAGATCAGACATTTCTGTATTCTGGTCTGACTAATGAAATATTGATTTCTCCCCCTCTCCTCCTGTAGTGTTTTTTGCAAAAGAAAAATCTGTATTCAGCTAGGCAGTGAAAAAGCTACAGACAGTAGAAGGTGATCTTCTATCCAAACACAGACATCCAGAGGCCTGGTGATTTTAGGGCCCATGAAGTGTTGAGAGGCAATCAAGGGGAGGAAAGAGAAAAAAGAGAAAGTGAAAATCCATTCAAACACAACGAAACCAACAATCAGAGCATAAGATTGGACAGAGAGAAATAAACACAGACACCCTACTAATGGTATTGAGACATGGAAACTGCCTCTATTATACCTGAAAATAAAATTAATTATGTTTCAAAAAAGCAAAATAGGTGAGACAGTGGAAAAATCTCTTTCAGTGGGTCTCTATGTTGAAATGTCATAACTGTCACCTCCCATACATCTTTGTTCTACAAAAGAGCACCACAGGAATTGTGATGATTGCCGAAGTTAATTCTCTTCCCTCTCCTCTCCTCTCCTCTCCTCTCCTCTCCTCTCCTCTCCTCTCCTCTCCTCTCCTCTCCTCTCCTCTCCTCTCCTCTCCTCTCCTCTCCTCTCCTCTCCTCTCCTCTCCTCTCCTCTCCTCTCCTCTCCTCTCCTCTCCTCTCCTCTCCTCTCCTCTCCTCTCCTCTCCTCTCCTCTCCTCTCCTCTCCTCTCCTCTCCTCTCCTCTCCTCTCCTCTCCTCTCCTCTCCTCTCCTCTCCTCTCCTCTCCTCTCCTCTCCTCTCCTCTCCTCTCCTCTCCTCTCCTCTCCTCTCCTCTCCTCTCCTCTCCTCTCCTCTCCTCTCCTCTCCTCTCCTCTCCTCTCCTCTCCTCTCCTCTCCTCTCCTCTCCTCTCCTCTCCTCTCCTCTCCTCTCCTCTCCTCTCCTCTCCTCTCCTCTCCTCTCCTCTCCTCTCCTCTCCTCTCCTCTCCTCTCCTCTCCTCTCCTCTCCTCTCCTCTCCTCTCCTCTCCTCTCCTCTCCTCTCCTCTCCTCTCCTCTCCTCTCCTCTCCTCTCCTCTCCTCTCCTCTCCTCTCCTCTCCTCTCCTCTCCGCGGTTCTCCAAAAACACAGGAGACACTTTGTCTCTCTATATTGCTCTTAAGGCTGGTATTACTCAGCACTGCATCTTTGATGTGTTTATCTGGACAGCAGCTTTCTGTGATAGGGAGGTGCTGCTATGGCCATTTGTCAAAAGGAGAAAATGCAGAGCCACATGAATTCTGGTCCAGCATGTGGTGGCTAGCTGGAAAGTGGGAGATAGCATAGGGTGAAGTATTCACATGATAAAGTAAGAATGCAACACTTTCCTTTCTCAAGAAAAGCTCTTTCCCAAGAGAGAGCTTTTACTGCAAGGCCAAAAAGGATCTTACCCACATTATGCTGTCTTTGTCAGTCTTATATTCCTGATTTGGCATGCTAGCCTTTATAAAAGCCTTTCCCAAGCATCTTGCCTTGCCCTGTCCCTTGAGGTGCCTAACCCATTTCTGTATGACTCAGTAAGCCCCAGCATCTGATACACTATCCCAGTCAGTGCAAAAGCTGAGTTGTGAATCCATCCCTAAGCGATTTATCCTGCATCAACCTGCCAAAATCTGCCAGAGCATGGACCTAAACCCTGCTTCTGTGACAATACCTGACTACTTGTGCCAGTCTCTCTCCTGGCTTCATCAAGAAGGAATGGAAAAGTGAAAATCAGAACATGCTACTCTTTATTCTATTACCAAACAAAACAAGGCAAAGAAAATAACTCTGACTAATCTCTGAATTCCATAAAGGAACACTGGAGGACATAAATGAAATTAGTGTTTGCTTTTTAGATCAATATTATTAAAATATATCCTTTCAAAGGGCACTTTTATGAAAAGGATAGCAACTGAGGGCAGGGAAAGAGAGCTGCATTATTTAAAACCCTTGAACTGATTGCTATTGGAAATAATGTCTTGTAAGCAACAATCAGCTAAAGGGAAAATAAATACATTATTGAATGTGACTCAAAGAAGTACACAAGCTCAGCAATTGTTTTTGATTTAGGATTACCTTCCCCCTTATTGTCGATCTATACTGCAGATGCAGAACACTAACATTTAGGGCATTCAATTTTAATATCTGGAACGATTTCCACAGATCAGACTAGCTCTAAGCTCTTTGCAGAAGAATAAAGGCCCTGACAAGTTTTAAGGGCCTGTCTCACTTTCAGATGAAACAACTTTTTGTTTCTTTACCATGCACGTATCTTAGATTTGACTATCTGGTTGTTTTCTGATAAAATGTTTTTCCCTTTTTACATTGACAGTTTTTCCTCTTACTGAATCTAAAGCTTCTGAGTCTTCCCTTGAAAACCAGGGCGAGGCACAGTGTGTATGCAGGCACAGAGCGCTTGGGGAGCGCTAAATCAGCGCTGCCTAGAGACATGACCTTAGACTACTACTGCAGTTGAAGGAAATTGACTTCCCATAAGTAAGCATTTACAAATTGTGAAATATTCAGCTATTAGACAGGAGCCTAGTGAGAAGCTCATAGCTTCCACATTTTATTTCCATACTGCACTAAAATCCAGGAGCAAGGAGATTACCTGAAAGAAATTTTAACCTGCACTCCTCTTGAGCTAGCACTCTGAGGGAATGGCCCCACATGCTCCCTTAGCAGAACTCCCTGGAAACTGCTGGGAACAGAGCCTTATTAAGATGGTGTGCTGTACTCCTGCAGTGGTGTTTCTAGGAAAATGCAGCCATACAAGTTAAAAGACATCTGGATGCATGAACATGAAATTCATGGATGTGAACTGCAGTGACTGCAACTCTGAAAACAAGATAATTTCTGTGATTGAATTCTTACAGCTGTTTGAATATCCTGCCACAAAATTACTTCACTTAATGACTTTCTGATTTTAACAATTTTGTGTTTCTCTGAATTTTCAAATTTGGAACCACACTAAATAATGCATTTCATAAAAGTGATCCAGAGAGCTACATGACAGCTCTAATACCCATAGGATAATCTGAATTGACTTCTTTTAATTGCAGGAAACAAACTCTGCAGAGGATTCTGCACAGAGTGATTGTACATCTGAAATGAAATTTCCTGCCTTAAGTGTCAGCTTTACTTCTTGCTTTATGGCAGAATCTGAAATATTTTCTAAAACTGTACTGTGAGATTGGTAAAATGCTTTTTAAGTGAATGAAAAAGACAATCTAGGGAGCCACACATCCCTAACTGGGTCTGGCAGTCTCAAATAGATTGCTTGGATTTAAGTTACCAGATCAGCAGATTAGTTTAGAGTGTCAGCCTAATTCAAATACATGTCCAAACCTTGTTTTTCTTTATGGAAATCAGAAATGCTTATCCACTTCCTCTGCAAATCTACTGCATAGCTTGCTTTTTACATCTGTCATAATAATTGCTCAGTCAAAAGAACAGAAGAATCTGTGGGTAAAGAAGGCTAGTAGAGCTTGGATTATTCACAGAATTCCCTGGTAAGATTCATTAATTCAGGAAGAATTAATATCCTTGCTTTTTGAAAGAGAGGCTGGAACAGAGGAGAGAATGACTTTCTGAAGGTAACATAGCAATGGCAAAGAGGACTTTTGATTGCTGGTCCAGCATTTGGGCCCTGTAGGGAGTTGGAACTAGGTGATTTTTAAGATCTCTTCCAACACAACTCATTCTTAATCTGTGGTGACATACCTTGGACAGCCTGTCAAACAAAAGCTGACTAAAGACATCTTACTATCTACATTTCTTAGAGGCAGAACTATAACACTGTCCTGGTCCAAATAGGATGTATCCAAATAGCCCAGAGACTCAGAGTGCTCATCAGTCTCTAGGTCATGGTGCTCAGGAGACAAGGAGCTGTGTGCTTAACCTAGTTTTGTAAAGATCTGAAAAGCACAGCTACCAGCCTTTCTGGGCAATTTGGACAAAACATGAATGTCTTTTCATCTTACTCTCTATTGCTGACAGCAGAATTACAGCAGGGAAAAGAGGAACTCAGGCATAATAACAGCACAACCATGGCCAGTTGTAAGGTATTTCAAGTTATTTCTGAATAACTTAGTTTTGCCTGACTTGTCTATTTTGTTACACAAGTTCCATTTTCAATATGAAGTGATAATAAGCTTGAAATTGCTCCTTTTCTAATCCAAGTCAAAAGCTCACCTCTTTGAATTAGGCATGGTGGTGAAAACAGTTTAAAGGCTTGGAATGTGAGTGGAGCTCTCAGCTGCTCTGGCCATGTTGTGGATAATTAAATGTGTGACAGGAAGAAGAAATTTCTTTCCTTTAAAAGAATGAATCTTTTGCAATAGTTGTGGTCATGAAATTTATTAAAGAATTCACTATTAAGGGTTATTTGGTCACTATCTGGGGATGTACCTCTTAGACTGCAATCAATATGGGTGAAGTAAATATGCAGATATAAAAGAGACCAGGCTCACCACCGGATATATGACAACAGTGTAACTTGTGACTGTGCTGTGAGGTGGTATTGCCCAATAAGGCCCTTCTCACAAGGAAAGCTATCAAAAAAAAACCCCTTCTCTCTTTGTAGGGAGATGATTAAAAGAGGGTTATTTCCTTCAGATTAATGTAAAAAGCAAATACATAAGACTGCATTAGGTGGCTCAAATATTTTATATTGGAGCTGTTAACTTACAAAAATAGCACCAGGCTATACAGGGATTTTTTTTTTTTTTTTTTTTTTTTTTTTTGGTGTAATCTTCCAATGCTACAGACAAAAGCTTAAAACCATTGACAGCTTGAAATATAGTAGGTACATATATAGCAAGCTACCTTCTGCAAGGTAACCAGAACAAAAAGATGTTCTTTTTATAAGTAATCACCTTTGTTTTTCCAAAATGCATAAATCATATTTAGTTTGCTCTCAAGGCTTTAACATTTCCAAGCACATCTCCAGAAAACCTCTGGAGATCTAATTATTCCAGGATACCACAAAAAGAGAGTTATTACTTATTTGAACTGCTAAAACTGATAGCTGCAACATTATGACTCCTTTGTCCATGCTATTCTGCTTCAGAAGAGTTCCTATTCTCTGTAGCAAACTGAGTTAATTTTCTTTTCTTGGAGCCAAGTTCAATTACTTATGATGCCCTAGGCTGAAAGAATAACAGGTATCTACAATATCCAGAATTCTAAAATAGTAGTAATATTAACTTTTGTTTAGAAAAGGAAATGTAAGGTTTCATTTAGAACTTAGATGAAGGGGGGAATTGTTTTGATCTAATTTAGTTTAAATGTTGTGATTCTACCATCTTTACTGGAATGACTCTCTGCATAATTTTAAAGTCAGAAGCCTCCAATTCTGGGTGGAAATCAGGTGTGTGGATTGCAGAACAACAGGTCCTTGCCTCTGGTGTATAGAAGCAGAGAATAGTCTGCTAACAGCTGTGTGCCCTCAACTCTCATAATTCCCTTCAGAGTGGTTTTTGAAAGAAGGTCTTGTCATAGCTGGATTTTTTCCCCTGTTCTTACATGATTGCATTGTCAGTGTGGGGACTGCTTGGGTTTTGGAGTTAAATAACATAAGAAGAATCTGGATATTTACCATGTCTAAAATAACAGAAATTCTTAATTCTATGCAGCTTAGAAACTTGGAAAAATGTCCTCTGTTTTGACTTTAAAAAATTGTTCTCCATTCATCTTTTATACTTCCATAGTTCTGCCCCAGACTGGCTCCATCATCATCATCAAACCTCTCTGTGATCTTTGAAATAATTTGCATATTCATTTTCTCTCATGACATGCAATGGTTCTTAGCACAATAAATGTGGTTGTCCTTTTTGAGTGGTGGACATGTGCTTGCTGGGGACTGATGTATAGAATGCATGGTATAGATTCCATTTTCATAGTAAAATGTAGTTTATCATAAAGAGGAACACTGGATTCTCTTGGCCTCACCCAACACAAATCAGCAGGTGAACCACAGACCTAAATACAAAGCAGGTGCTGCACATGAAGGAATAGGAAGTACCCTGTTGTGGAGCAAGATAGTTTACACACTTACCTAGACCAACATTTCTCCCTATAAATGGCATATTAAAAAACAGTGGCCGGATTTGAGACCCATTCAGTAGAGAAGCAAAGCCATTAATTACAAAGACATAGAATCATAGCATGATTTGGGTTGGAAGGGACCTCTTCAAGTCATCTTGTATAACTCGCCTGCCAGAGCAGGGATATCCTCAGCTAGACTGGGTTGCTCAGAACCAAATCCAATCTAGCCTTGAATGTTTCCAGGGTTGGAGCATCCACCATGTCTGGGAGACTAGTTCCAGTGTTTTGCCATCCTTGTCAGAAAAAAAAAATTATCTCAAGTGTAAATCTACCTTCTTTTAGTTTAAAATCACTACCCCTTGTCCTAGGACAACAGGCTCTCATGACACATTTGTCCCCATCTTTGTTATAAGCCCCCTTAAGTACTGAAAAGCTGCAATCTCAGCCCAGAGTTCATGCAATGCTTAAAGCAGTCTGGGATATGCTGCTATTCCCCTGCTGTTACTTCTTCTGATTACTAATAGAACATCTTTTAAATATTAATGCTTAAAGGTGCCAAGACCAGAAAAATAAAACACAAATATAAACCCTAAAAGTTCTCATGTACCTTACATAAAGTGGTTAAAAGGAATTAAACAATGCATTTAGTAGTCTGGAAGCCAAAGTGTAGAATTTTGGCTTCCAGACTACTAGAAATCTAGGTTAAATCAGAACCAAACTATTACATTTCAAACATCCAAAAGTTCCCCAGAGCTGTCAATGATGACACGAGCTTTCCTAATATGAGGATACAACCAGCACAATATCCACTGAATTGTTGTGTTCAAATCAATATTTCACATGCCAGCTCTCCAAGTTCTGCATGAACTGAAATTATCTGAGACATCCCAAATTGATCTACAGTACCAATGTACTTTCAGCCTTTGTAATTTGAAAATCTGATGCCCCTTCTGATTTTTGTCTCACTATTCACTCAGGAAATCTGCACCAAGGCAAAGAATTGAATCTCAGAGCAGCTCATACAGCACTTTGACCATTGATATTTCCTTCCTCCCCAGATAGGTGATTTTTTTGAGAAGGCTATTGAGAATGAGCGCTTATAACAATGAACATTGTACAAGCACTACAATAGAGTGACTTTATTCTGGAATCTAAGGCAATGAAGCTATTGTCTCAAATCAGCATTTCTCAGGCAAAGTGGTTATATAAATATTTAGAGATAACATTCAGTGTTAAGAATGATGAAAACATCCTCATATCATTCACAAGAAGTATCTTTTATGTCTTGCCTAAGGTCATCCTCCTCCCCAGTCTATTGTGCAGTACCCTGTTGACCAGGTACATGCTTTAGTGCAGGCCTATCATATCACAGCAGCTGCATTTCAGAATGTTACAATAAAAGACCTAAAAGAAATAGAAATGCATACTATATATTTACAAATCTACTTTTAATCAATACCACCAAGAGAGGAACTTTTCGAGGTGCACATTTAGACCAAATTAGAGAGGAGCTGATTTCTCTGTCCTTATAAATGTTTGAAAAGAAATGGAAACATTACCTTGGCCGACGTTTCAAACCAGCCCACGAACCCATTCTCTTTGCAGAACTGATCCATCTTGATGCCGTTGTTCATAAGAACATCTATTCCCTGGTCACATTTGTTTGCTAATAGGACTGCTGGCACAGGTTTGCCATTTGGAAGAACCAACTTAGAGTCCAAATCCTCTTTCCATTTTGTCACTGCTTCAAATGTTGCAGGTCTTGTAACATCAAAGACAATAAATGCCCCCATGGCCTCTCTGTAATACACCCTGGTCATGTTTCCAAATCTTTCCTGTCCTGTAATGAAAAAAGTAGGAGGGGAAAAAAGCATTGCCTTGTAAAAATCAGTGCTTCCAGTTTAGGTCGATATTTCACATTGCAGGTTTTCTAAGATAACATTACTGAAGGCAGGACTTCATTTTATAAATCCCTGGGAAACTACTCTTTGCCTAAATAAGTACCATGCTGGAATAATTTGTATGAAAATGCAGGAGAGTATTGCATGAAAAAGGAATTTTCAAGTCAATAGCCAAGGAAATTTAATGAAGTTCATTATAAGTGAATAATAAGTGCAATAAGTGAATAATAAGTGTATGGTCTTATTAGGCCGCCAAATTTCTCAGTCTGTGGAGAGTACCAAGAGTCTTTGGGTACATTACAGGACTTTCAAAAAGAGTCACAAAAAATACCAGATTGGTACCAGATTGAAAACTCCTTGGTACTGTGGTATTTTGTCTAAAACATCCAACACAACTGAACTCCTCACGCATGAAAGAGGATCCTGCATAGTCTCATGCAAATGATAATAACCAGCAGTACCATAATATAACTCTGGAGCCATACCAGACATCAGAGTATTTACAAATTTATTATTATTTTTAAAGCACAGAGGTGAGGAAGATGAATTTAAAGGCATACAAACATGGAAAGTGGTCTAAGAAATAGAGCAGCAGTAGCAAAATGAAAAGCTGCATTGCTTCAGTGAAAAGATCTGTGGGGAAAGTTTATTAATAGATCTGTTCAGAAGTGTCACGGTTTTATATGCTGAAATTCAAAGTGCTTTCTGGGAAAGGAGAGAATTTTTGGAGAGATAACAGTACATCAGTATATTCAAACAGGGATGTTTGTAAATATCTATCATTTTATATGACTAAAAGTATGAACAAATTAACACATGACATCAGGATATGGTATGTTGATCACCTGTGGATTTGTTAATATATCTGTTGCTTTCATGGGAACTCTGAAAAAATAATTTACACAGAACTTTTCTTGGAAATAAAAAATAGATTTTCTACTAATGTCTGCAGCAGATCTGTGATCCAAAGAAGAATTACAAGCTCCTGAAACATTTCATAACAATAGCAGTTTTTAAGCAAGACAACTCCTGTACACGCTTCTATAGCTGGGAAAAAGTGCTATGGAAATAGAAGCATTGAATGCAAACCTGTTTCTAACCTTATTTTCTCAATGTGAGCAATTGTGAGTAGGTTAGGAAGACAAGAAGATTGGTAATCTGCCTCTGACCCCAGGAAGGTTATCTGTGGAGAATTTGTCTGATGGAAATTTTGCTGTCAAATATAAGGGAGGGTTGAGAAAGGAAAAGTACTCATTGCTGGGCTTCTAGACCATGCACTTTCACTTAATGGAAATAGCACTGAACCCACTTCGGGGGTCAACACCATCAGTTTGTGATGTTTATCTTTGGTTTTAAGCACTGTGGCAGCAAGGAGACAGTCATTCACATGATACATAAACCAAAGAGGAAGCCTGTCTTCTCCAAATTCATGTCAATTTTTTTTAATCTTAAAGAAACAGTGTCCTATTGATAAAGCAAGATAGAAATAGATTATTTCTGGGAAAGAAGAGGTCATATTCAAAATTTCTTTCTTCCATATTTTTATTCAAATGTCTTATGATTCCTATCAGTGGGCTAATCAGATGAATGGCTAAGTCATGTGCTATTCAATAATCTCTTTGTTGAGAAATTCTTTTTTCATCTGCAAGAAGGTGCCTTCCACCAAAATCCAAGGTCTGATTAGAAACATGGTAGTGAGGTAATCAGCAACATATTCAAATAGTTTCTGATGGATGTTGTATTTCACTGATACTTTATCCTTCTCATACAAAGCTCTTGAGATGCTTACACTGTGGGTGATATAAGAGTACTTCAACTCAGGCCTCACACATATTTATTAGCACACAGATTGTTGAGATAGGTGGGGCACAGTGTCACGGAACATCAACTAAATTATTCATTTGCAGTATGAAATAATTCACCATGAAGGAAGTTACTCAATGAATAAAAGACTCCTAAATTGTGATCTTCTGCCTGGTAGTGGCTTACAAATTTCTGACAAATTGTATGACACTGCTTCTTCCTCTAGCTTCCAGCTGCTTTTTCAGATACACAGGATTTTCACTGCACAGGAAAGCCAGAATGTTTGTAAAAGCAGCATTTTGCAGGAAGACGGGGATAACCAATTTACATCACCAACCACTTCAAAGAAAGAGAAAGAATGAAGCTGCATAATTAACTGTCTAAACTGTTTTTGAAGTGGTCTTTTTCTCCATCAGTTATAATTAATGTATCAATATATTTGACAGAAAGGAATCAGGCCAGTTTGAATGGAAAAAGAAGTTTTGAATGGAAAAATCAGAGTTTTAGTTCTATGACCTTTGCATAATGACTTTTATTTAATTTAAATTGTGGAAAAGGTGATCTCTAGTATTTGCATTGAGCTTGGAGAACTAAATAATATGTCTAAGGATGCAAAAGTATGCTTTTTTCCACAGATTCTCGCTTACGTGGACAAAATCCAGTATTAATAGATGAGGCTCCTGAAACCTTTTTGTTTAGCAGAATTGTTCATAATAATAGGCACTGCTTGATGCATTAAAGATGTCAAAATCTGGCCTTAGGTTTTCAGCAACACAATGTCTTAGGCAGGAATTAGGCTAGAAAATAGATCAACAATTAGGTATTCAGTGGTGTCTCTCAGGCAGCCTTGAACACTAGAATCTGCTTTACTGCAACACCGACTGGGGAAGATTAGTTTTGCTTTTCACTGGAAGGGTCAGAAGCTTGGGAAATATTTGATCTGGTCCATAGTACTTTACTGCATCCCTTACAAGACCACTGGCATTTGGCATCAAATCCTGCAATTCCAATGGCCTTTGCCCACTGAGATGGTGCTTTATTACTGGGATTATCAGATTTAAATTAGATTAAAAAAATGAACTGGGAGTACTGAACGTTAGGATCCCTTTGTAGTTGGAGACTGAGAAGAAACGTCTGGTTGTTAATTCAGATGAATCTTACTTGGAAGCGAACCCAGTGAGATCAAGGTGATAAAGCAGCAAGATTTCTACTAAAGGGAAGCACTCCCTGTCTGAAGGGCAGCTGCCTGCACATTTATCCTAATCTCAGTGGCACCTCTGCAGCAGGAAGAGCAATCAGTTCATGGGTTTGAAGCAACCATCAGCTGGACTTTCATAGCTTATAAAAATTTACCCCTAATAAATTTGTACAGTAATCTGCAATTTTTACTAACCACTATCATCTCTAATAAAGGTATAAAAAGTAATGATAAGGTGCTGAAACTCAGATAATTTCCACAATCTTGACCACAGCATCTCAAATGTGGCACAAAAATTTAAATTAAAAATTGATTGGAATTGCCCAGTGCTGAGTTTTATGATGGATTTTACTTCTTGCCACTGACCTAAGAGACAAGGCTTTTGGGGGCCACCTTGCTTTACAGAAAGACTTTAGCCAACACTGAGAAGCTGGAAATTGGAGAAAATTTAAATATCTTTTACATTTCATCTCAAAATATCTTTCAGAATATTCATGCTTGACTTCAAATAATTGTCTTTACAGACTGAAGCTTAAGCGACCCTTGAGCTGATGTTCACCAGCCCAGAATGAGGAAAAGCAGGCTGTCAGCAGGGTCTGGCCCACAGATTCCAGCACCAATCTCTACTGAAATAAAACCCTCACAGCAAGAGACTTATTTATGTTTGCAGAACAGTAATTTCAAGGTAACTTAGCCTAGAAATCACCATGACTATCTTATTTATGCATATGTGCTGCAACGCTCAGCAGCTGCTGAAAACCTAAAATGCTGATGATGTGCTGTGCCTGGCATTAACGAACAGGTTTCCACTTACTCCCTCTGCAGCATAACAATCCTAAAACTTTATAACTGCAGAGATATTTGTCTGTATCTGTGGGAAGACTGCTGCTTCTGATGGTGAAAGTGACCGGGAAAGGAAATGGAACTGTTCTTTCCCCCAAGCATTGGTCCAACCGTTTATGAGATGAGAACCAGACTTTTAAACACAAACCAATATCTTTTTAGTAGCAATGAGTAACCCAGCCCACGCAAATGCAGAAGGAGTGATAAAGAGGATACTGAGATGGCTGTGGGAAAGGAGCAGGGAGCAGGCTCTGATCTGCTGCTCTCTGCTCTCTGATGTTCAAAGCTCCTCCCTGCAGTAAATCTATGGCTAAAGCCAGTCTTCAGAGAAATCTCTGGGCTGTTTGGGCACAAAACACAGACAGTAGCACAGAGAGCAGCCTTGCAGAGAAGGATGTAGCAAATACACCCAGATCTTCTGTCTAGAACAGCTGTTTTCTTCAGAAGCGGTGTGCCAGCCTGCATCTGTAGGGCCAGCCCCATCCACAGTAACCTTGTTCAAAATATGATTCAGAGTTTCTTTAAAGATTTTCTTCTAAGAATTTGTTAATGATTTTAAAGGATATGCACACAAAGGCAGCAGAAAAAATAAAGAAATAAAGACAGAAACTGACTGAGGAGGAAGATTTAATGTTGTATGACACAGCAGTAGAGATGATGGCACACTTTAACAGGAGCACCAAAACTAATAATTTGTGACATAAGATGAAACAAAATGGAACTGCTGTGAAGAAATTAAAGAAAAGGAAAATTTCATCATGTATATATCCCCCCACACTCAATACTAAACATTCAGTCTCCTCAAACTTAGGCACTTCACTGAATCAGACATAAATTCGTAGATTTTAATGACAGCACGTTGTTATAAACACCATAACATCATATAGCATTAAGGTTAATCCTACTATTCCTGTCTAACACCCACAGTTTCAGGAATATAGTATGTGTTAAAATCACTGTCTTAAAGTAACAATGTGTGATGCAGAGCCTACATTATCCCTGAATTAATTTTTGCAATACTTATTTATCCTTGTTTTTTGGCATTTCTCTCTCATTTAAATAAAAAGAATTTCAGTATTTAGCTGTTACATTATGTTATAGTTTTGTTTACAAAATACCAAAAATTATCTTACACAAATATTAATTACATTTAATTAGATGGCACCAGATGAAACAAATTTACTTTTTCTTCTTATGTATGGTAAGGGTAAACCAGGCCAAACTGCTTGGTCCTACCACAGCTGGAATGTGTCACTCCCCAAATGAAGTCACCATGTAAATAAACCGTACTAATAATGCAGCTAATCTTGACACTAGTTTTATTTACAATATTTTAAAGAAAATTACTTCTAGATTGTTAAACAAGTTACTACCCATGAAAAGCAAGGAGGAGTACACATATGCTGGGTACTGGGTTCACTGCCTGTATAATGAAGAGGGGAGAAGATATAAGAGCTAAAATAATCCCTGATATGTATATATACATATTAAAATATGTATTCATATATAATTACTGATATGAAATATTGTCTACATATTTGCAGAATTTGCTTCAATTCAAGGTGTCTTGCATGCTAAGCCAACATCCTTCAGCTTGGTCACAGACTGAAAGTTTATTTCCTTATCCCAAAAGATAAACCTGAACAGATAACAGAGAGTCCATCAAAAGAGAAAGGATGTTCTTAGACCAGAGATCTTATTTTCCTTCCTCTTCTCATTGCCCATTTGTATTTTGCAAACGATGTTACATGACCAGCCACAGCCAGGAGAAACCAATTCCATTCTCTCCATATTTCCAATCAGTTTTACTTCTCTTTTGTTTTTGAACCTCTTTTTCTCTCACCAGCTGGATGCCTTATGCATGTTAACTTTTATGCCTGCACCATGATCATCTAAATTCAGTGTTGCTTGCAGAACTTGCTCTCTATGTACAGCCAGCAACAGCTAAAGCTCCTTAAGCAGAAGTCATTAAAGCTAAGACAGCAACTCTTTTTATTACTGACCACTGTCTTGACCTTCACAATGATGCTTTGAATTGGGCAATTCATATGAAATTTAGTACTGTGCTGTAATTCTCTCTGTCATGTGTGATAACTCAGAAAGCATGCTAGTCATTCAGCACTACAACTAGGTGTAATTGCTTTTGCAGCCTGACTGAAAGCTACATCATATGATCCGCCAGCACATGATTAGTAGTGTAATAAATCTCTGAAACAAGGCATGCAAAATACATTCTTTAAGGCCTTGATACATTCAGAATTTACTATTAAATGCTTTTTTCTCATGCAGAAATGTTTTTCTGGCAGTGTATGTACTTGTTGTTACAATCAGCCACTGGTGAACAGTAAAATAAATGTTTTCCCCATTATTCTATCTTTTAATAAAGAAAACTGAGCATATATGTATTTAAAACCATAAAACCACAAGACTGTATTAGCATGTGGAAAGGCAGAGTTTATACGCTTTACATAAAGCAGTGTTGTTGCATAAGTTTTAGTACCTCAGTGCCAAATTCAGAGCTCAGACATGAGACAGCTCAGTGCAGCAGAAAAGCACTCCCTCCACCAATAAGAATGTCAAGAATTTTTTCATTTCACCAGTTTTACCCGGTGCTGTTCCAGACTAGATCAATGAGCCTGAGTGGGCTCACAACTCAGGCCACAGGCTGGCACAGTTGTCTAACAGCTGATATGTTCACCTCTATTCCCTATTTAATGAAAGTAACTTCTTAATGTAATCGAGTTTTTAATGCCATCCTTTATGCTGTAATCTATTGTTAGAGTTGTATTTGATTCCTGCATTCACTAAATGAAAAATTATTACTTACAGCATGGGATATAGGCTGTCAAGATAAACTTATTTTGTGGACTGAAACAAAAATGATTGATTTTCAGAAAGGGGTGGCAAAAAAAAGTTGTGTGTTTAATTTGAATCCAAATCGAAAATGTCTGAACACTGTCAGCAACAATGTCAGATTCTGTAGGTTTTAATGATGTAAGCATGTGGGGATATCTGGACTACCTTACTCTTTTTCTGCTTTCAGAGAGTAAATCGTCTTTTGTTTTGCTTGATGTTGGAACAAGGGTATTTAAATATGAGTAAGTATATTTTTAACAACCAGAATGCCAAATAGAAACATTTCTCTTCCTAAAACAAGTTAGAAGTTGCTTTCACTGGACTGAAGGAGGGCAGGTATGAGAGAGAGGAAGAAGGAAGGTATTTCGATAAACTAACTCAGAAATAAGCTTTCTTTATTTTTTAAACTATAATATTAATTTTAACAATGTTACTGAATGTTAAAATTAATATTCTATTCCATCAAATTAAAAAGATTTAACAGGACGATTCTTATTCTTCTTCCTGTCACAGAGATCTATTAGTCCAAGGAGGCAAAACTGAACATTGCCAGCTGCAGGGGCACTTGGAGAGAGGTGCCTGAGTCCTTGAATATGTGCAAGAGCTGGGGAGAAAAATCAGCTAGCACAGGTTCCACTCTGATGCGCTGACTTCCCTAGTTTGGGAGTCTGCTGGTTTTAGGGAATGTCCAAAATGTCAAGCTGCCCTTAAAGTTTTCTCTCCTCAATCTAGCCTCCCTCACTGCAGTGGCGGTTCCCAGTTTACAGACCAGTACAAGTGAATTGGGGTCTGTATTTTGCATTATTCTTCGATAGATTATGGAGCAAAGGGTTCTCCTCTGTACTCACCCGCAATATCCCAGAGCTGCAGCCGTACCACAGTCTCAGCATCCCAGTTCAGCACCTTCAAAGCAAAGTCCACCCCGATGGTGGCCCGGTAGTGGGGGGAGAAGTTCTGGTGGACATAGCGCTTGATGATGCTGGTTTTGCCCACTCCCAGGTCCCCGATCACCAGCAGCTTGTAGAGGTGTTCCTTCTGGTTGTGCTTCTGCATCTTTCCTGTGGCTGCGGCTGCTCCCTGCAAACTGATTGCATGCTCTGCCCGAGGAATCCTGCCAGCCTGAGGGGAAGAGAGGGGGTGAGGGACTGGGGAGGGAAGGAAGGTGGAGGCTCTCTCCCTTCCTACGGAAGCAGGATCACCAGGTCCAGCAGGCAGCCCTGCTGGGAGATGAAGTAAGGAAGGATTGGGGGAAGGAAGTCTTCCAGAAAGTTTTGTGCGTATGTGTAAAGGTCAGCATGAGGTGTGCCTGGGATTAGTCTGGCTGCTTAAGACTTTGCAGGAAAATTCATGCAACAGTCCTGTACTCTGTTTGGCTCCTTGCTGAAAGGACAGTGTTTCTGTTGTGCACTAGTTTTACACACAGTAAATTTTGAATCACTGCCTTGGTAATAATATATCACCCAATGCTTGTTTCCGGATGTCTTTAAGACGCCAGTCACTGCAAAAAAAAAAAAAAAAAAAAAAAAAAAAAAAACCAACAAAAAAAACCCTGAAAATTCCCTTCGGAGGTTCAATATTTGCACTTTAGTGCAAATTTTATTGCACTTTAATTGCACTTTAGTGCAAAAATTAAACCAGTGTGACTTCAGCTTGGGATGAAATTTGGTTCTAATCTGTGTAAATTCATGTGAATGCAGTTACATCAGTAGAAGTGGCAGTTATAGCAATATACAGCAGCTTTACTTGTGTCCTTACTAGGAGGGCTGTACAAATTTAATTACAGCAGATACATATTTTTAGATCTTGTTACCATAATTGTGATTGTCTCTCTATACCTATAAGCATGCTCCCATCTGAATGCAGCACGCAGCCTGTGCTTTGTTTTTTCATACAAATGGACTTTAAAATGCAAAAAAATCCAGGTTTATCTCATCGCTCCAATAATCAGAAGTTATGAAAGCATAACAGCATTTGAGCACATAAGTCTCAACAGTCATCTGTTTTCCAAAACAAGTGATACCAAACTTGCAAACAACAACCCATTTGAGTAAATCAATCCACTGACATGACTGTCCCTTTATTTTGAACGAAGAGCACAGTGAACTTTACCTAGGAAGCTTAGCTGGACACCTCTACCCATTACCTAGTGTTGTTTGATAATTTTAACAACTTTGATAGAAAACCTACATAATTTTAATAATTTGTGCAACTTATCAGTGAATAATTTTTATTTTTATTGATGTTCTTGAAAATGAAAACATATTTTTTACTTATTGTAATATTATTTGATGGAGTTCTTATCCAAGTGTGGACTGAAGTGGCATTACAAGTTTGTCATCTATCCAAAAAGCTGGATTTTAGTACACAAAGAATCCAGAACATTCATATTATGCAATCTTTTGTAATCGGTCTTTAAACACAAATTTTAATTTTGTTTTTGTGTGTATATATACATAAACACACAAAGTTAAAATAGGTAACTTGAGAGGAAAAATGTCTTATTTTCCTTGAACCTTTTTTTAAATAAGAGGATTTTTTTTTCAATAAGATAAATTGTCTTTCCAAAAACAAATTGTCATTTTTATCCAGTTTGGAGAGAAATTTTAAAGGTCTTTGCCCTATGGACAACAACTTGACAGGCCAACCAGTTTGATCAGTTAGTAAATTTGCATGATTCAAGCTTATTATTGTTATTACTGGTAGCGTGTGCTATTTCAATTCTTCCCTTTACTGCTCCTCTGTTTCCTGAGAGGATCCAATACTTCAGTACTTCTAAGCATTCACTTCTACCCTCTAAAGTTGAAGATTTCCCCTTTTAGACCTTAAACAAAGATTAGGCTGAGAGGATTTAGCAATTTCAGAAATAACGAAATTAGTGTTTTGGATAAGGTTTAAATTACATCTGATGTTTCATCCTTCTTTGATGATGGCTGTTGCTCAGAGAACAGTGCTGGGAAGGTCCCTGAAAGCAGATGTTTGGTAACTGGAGGTCTTAGGCTATTTGTAAGTGTAGTTAGGGGCTGAAGCATACCCAGAAGCATGAGGCTTTATCTCTTTTCCAAAGTTTTTGTTAGAATTAGCTACAATAGCTCTGGATAATCATGCTACTTGTTTAAATCTCCAATTCTTCTCTGAATGTGGCTAAATTCTTGGTCCCAGCAGCACCCTGGTACAATGAGCTCCTCACAGGCTTAATCAAGGTCACCCTGGGCTGGCAGTAGGGCTACCAGTGAGATGTTCAGTGACGTGTTCAGATGTGGGGTGAGCATGGAGGAGGGGTTGTTGCAGTTAGAGGGATGATTTGCTGCCCTAAAGGGAAGTATGGACTGAAGCAACTTGCTAAGTGAAAGCTGTACCAAGATCTCCTGACTACATGGTGAGCTAGCTTTTATAGGCACCATCTGCTAAAATGCTCCTGAAATGCCCTGCCTTGCTCCACCTTTTTGGAACCATGTATCTGTACTGGTTTGGCCTCCTTGCCGTCCGAAGGCACTGGGGTGGGGAGGTGTGTATCTATCATTAATTTGCAGCCCTGCTGCAGCACTGTCATGGGAGAAGGCAGATAATTTGGGCTGGTTATGGCTTAGAGGATCACTGCAAGATTTGTTTGATGATGCCACTTCAAGATTTGTTTGATGATGCCAGCTGATCCCTTCATGCACACAAACAGGTTACTGCAACTCAGCAACCTCCTGCTGGCAGAGGTGGCCGGGGAAGCACACTGACCCTGGAAATGATGCAATGAAATCTGTCTTAGCTGAGACCACACTTAAGGACAGGTAATATAAACCATGCCAGCTTGCATTTGCCACCCACAGGTAGGGGGTTAGTAGGGCTTAGCTGACACAAATTAACTTGTTAGGCTGGGTAAACCAGATGTTACCCCTGAGCTCTTACTCTGCTGCTGTCCAGGCAATAAGAACGTGAAAGCACGCCAGCAATTTGGTTGATTTGTCTGTGTTTTCTCTGATATATGTATCTTTTAAACTTTTTAAAATAATTGCAAAAAAAATTGAAATTCCATGTGACATTACGTATCTCTATGCTGGTTTATTTTTGTGTTTTCTGCCTATCCATTATTCTATTTTAATACTACACTAATGTTAATAGAGTCTATTTAAATTCTATTTTAATTGGCAGAATTTATGATAAATCTATACATCTCAGTTGTAAATAATAACATTTTTTAATATTCCATCAAATTAAGGTATTACAGGCTGTGTTGTGCTCTAGATAAAAGTGAAACACATTTTACAGTGATAATTTTCAGAACTTCCTCACAATTTCTCTGTCATTAGTAGAGACCTTTCTTTCTGAGAGAAGAGAAAAATTTAAGATGCAATTATATGGACAAGAATCAAGGAAAGCATAACTTCATCTTGGATTCTTCCACTCGTCTTTGTGTGGCATACACCACAGCAAAGGATGTCAACCTTGAGCACCAGATTTGTTACCAACATACCTTTTAAAAATGACAATGTTTTCTGAGATAATGAAACTACAAAGCAATAGTTTTTGTAAAAAAAAAAAAAAAAAAAAAAAAAAAGACATTCACAGAATCATGGGAGATGCTGAGTCAGAAGGGACCCACAAGGATCATCAAGTCCAGCTCCTGGCCCTGCACAGGACATCCCCAAGAGTCACACCATGTGCCTGAGAGCATTGTCCAAACACTTTGTGAACTCTGTCAGGATGGTGCTGTGAGCACGGCCCTGGTGAGCCTGTTCAGTGTCCAACCACCCTCTGGGGGAAGAACCTTTTCTTAATATTCAGCCTCAACCTTCCCTGATACGAGTTCAGGCCATTCTCTCCAGTCCTGATGCTAGTCACCAGAGAGAAATCAGTACTTGCCCCCCTCTTTCCCTCACAAGGAAGTTGCAGACTGCACTGAGGTCTCCCCAGTCTCTTCTCCAAGCTGAACAGAACAAGTGACCTCAGCTGCTCCTCCTATGGCTTCCCCTCAAGGCCCTGCACCATCTTTGCTGCCCTCTTTTGGATAGTCTCTAATAATTTTATATATTTTCTTATATTTTCTTATATTTTCTTATATTTTCATGACCAAAATTCAGATTATTAGAAATGTATGTATTCAAAAGATTTCCATCTAAAATTATGTAGGGTTTTCACAGCTATTAATGTTAAACCTATAAGCTTTGAATATCTTGAAGGGAGTGACCTACACCATCATATTCATCTTACCTAATATGATGTAAATGACAGCATAATCCAGAGACATGCTAATACACATCTCTCTGTGTGTATGCATATATAGATACACATATACATACAAATCAGTATCATAGACCTTCTTTATCCTACTTTAAAAAACATACAAAACACTGACATTCTGCACACAGTTCTTAGCTACACAGTTAAAAGCCCACTGGTGCATGAATTATGTTAAAAGACTGAGAGTTTGTGGCTCTCTCACAATTGCTACCCTTAGTCTAATAAAGGGACCGAGTTTTATTAGTTATTGCGTATTCCAACATAGCTTCCATATCCATCTGCCCTGTGTGAACACAGACAATGCTCAGATGCAAATACATGTTTCTACTCCAACAAGTTCAAAAATTAATAGTAATTTGATATAATTCCCCCTCTCAAGGATTTTTTAAAAATATAGATCCATACAGCCTAATAAAATCCCAGTTAAAGTCCATCCTTTGGAGTCTGCAGCAAAAATCCTTGATGGACTGCAGTGCATTTTATACCAAGTGTATTTGAACAGTCACCTGGGAATACATGAACACAGTGCAACTCAAAAAGCAATAAGGCGAGGACCAGAATGTCTGCCAAAGATAAAATCTAATAACAGGGGGGTTCGTAATACTCTGGGAAAAGTAAAACGGCTTGTCCCCGAGGCCAGACAGCAGTGAAAGCATCATACAGCACAGATTAAGTCTGAAATGTGCCAGTTCCAAACGAAATTTGTTGTACCTCAGATTCAATAAGTGAAGTGTAAGAGCACTCACTGAGGCTGCAGATGGAAGCATCACACTCATTGCAGGAATGCTACTATAGAGCTGGCCAAAAGTCTGGACCAAACTGACAGTTCAGCAGTTTTAGCACTCTTCAGGTACTGCAGAATACTTGTGCGATAAGAGCCAGTTACACACAGGCACATCTACGTCCAGCCAGAATAGTTCTGATAATCAGTAACCTGCATTATGCCCCTCCCATGAGGGTCAATTTGAAACACCCACAGGAAGAATTTAGAGAATAGTCTACCCTATCCTCCACAGAGAAAATCTCCTTTAAGAACAGGCTGAATCACATTGGTGAAACTTTTGTCCAATTCATGTAGTCTGGTTTTTGAAGACTATCAATATTTAATGGTGCTCATGCAGAAGCACCAACATCATGTGGAGGGAAATTTGAAAGAGTAGGTTCTAAATTAATATGCATTGGCTTATATAATTTCTCTTGTTAGTGTAAATTGGAACTATGGAACAAAACAACTAAAGATGTTACCTTTACCTGATAAAAGTTCATCAGGATTTTCTTTTGTAAATTGTATTAATTGTCATTTCAAATATCACAGAAGCACTGAGGCAGGAAAGAATTTCTGGAGATTACTGAATCCTACACCCTGCTCAAAGCAGGGCAGGTAAAAACAGGCATGAAGATTTCACAGTCTCTGGGCAATGTGTTTCAGTGTTTGACCACACAGACAATGAAAAGCATTTTCTTAATGTTTAAATAGAATTTTATTTTTTTCTGTATTCTTTACAGATTCTTTAAGATCTCCATGAGGCTTCTCTACTCCAGATTAACTGTCCCAGCTCTCTTGTCTCTCCTTGATGGTCCAAATTCTTAATAATCTTTGTATTCCTTTGCTGGACTCAGTTATCCTCAATTGTTTTACTGGGGAGCCCAGAACTGGACAGAGAACTCATCATCCACTGTTCTCCTTTATTCACACCCAGTGATTTCATCATGGGTGGCTACCTGTTTGGGAAGGCATGTTATATCCTTGATAAACCTACACTGACTACTTCAAGTCACCTTCTTATCTTTCCTGTGTTTTGAAACTACTCCCAGTTGGATTTCCTCCATCATCTTTCCTGTGATGAACGTGATGCTTACCAGCCTGTAGTTCCATTGATTCTCATTCTTTCTCTTTCTGAAGATACCATGGGAGGAACCTGGGTGCTCCCACCTGGGCTGAACGTATATTAGTCCACTGAATCTGAGTTTTGCAGGACCCTGTGATTGGGAAGACAAGAAGAGGACCAATGGGATGCCATTGCAATCCATGGAGTAGTGACATTTTTCTACTTAATCTGACACTCTCTCTCCCTTCTCGTCTCTTTTTATACTTCTTTCTCTCTCTGCCTCACATTTACTGTTAAATAAAATCATACATTCACTTCAGCCTATGGTTTCATTTGCACCTTAATTTGGGCAGGGGCATCTCTCTAATTATTTTGATAATCAGATCTTACCAAGGCTCAGACAGTGTATATACATCCATCCCCAGTCACCTGTCCCTTGCATCTCTTTTCTGTATTTCTTTTTTTATTTTTGAGTTTAGTCAGAAGCTCCTTATTCATCCTTGCAGGCCTCCTGCTGCTTTTGCTTGATTTGCTACATGTGGAGATGGATCATTCTTAAACTTGGAGGAGGTTATTCTTGAAAATCAATTGGCTCTCCTTGATGCCTCTTCCATGCAGGGCCTTCCAGATTTTCCCAAGCAGGATCATGCTGAAATCTGTTCTCCTGAAATCAAGGCTTAAACCTTGACTTTTGCCTTTTTCCCTCTTCTCAGAATCCTGAACTCCACTCTCCCAGGGTTGCCGGCCAAAGCTGCCCCCAGTTATCACACATCTGTACAATACTGCCTTGTTTGTAAGTTAAGTGGTCCAGCAGAGCATCTTCCCTCATCAGCCAATTCATCTATACAGGAGGGTATCACCAACACACTCCAGAAACCTCTCAAGACACAAGACACAATAAAGGTGTTTATAAAGACAGTACTGGGCTTGGGTACCTTCCACCTTTTACTAGTTATTTAGCCTGCTATCGGAGTAGCGCTTCAGGGCTCAGCAAGAAAGGCTCCAGTGTGCTGAACACTGCTCCAGCCCTGGATGGTGGCCAGGCCTGCTCCTGGAAGCCTTATCTCAATAGAAAAGACAAAAACAAAACCAAAAAAATAGAGATAAGGAGGATAAGTAACATTGTGTGGATCTCCGTTCAGGGTTTCCAGACTGGGATTTTTGTCAGTGTTCTCAACTTCAAGAAAATAAAGAAAACCTAGTCCTTTTTGTTTGTGTATATATGCATACACAGAATATACTTCTTCTATATATATATAAAAGGAATGTCAGGGCATGTTACGAAACAGCTGAAACTTTGCATTTTTCTCAGATCTTCCCATTTTGTAGTTTTTATGAATACATTTCAAAATAAGAAAAAAAATCCCTAAGTAGTTCAGAAATACCAGGAAGGTTAAGTTTTCTCACATTTTTTGAACACTTTTATCCTGGTTTTAGAACTCTTTTCAAACAAAAAAAGAAAACATACCCAAACAAACAAATAAAATAAACTCCAAACAACCCTACCCATTCTGGAAGTTATCTTAGCAGTGAGACAGCTACCTTCTCAATGTGTCACCAGACTCTCAGGTATGATTTTTTTACAGAAGAGAACAATCACCTGAAGAGCACAATCTTCAGAACAGAAGAGGGCAATCACCTCTCCTGGTAGAGCCAGAATTTCTTTTCTTTGTGTAAGTGTGATAGCAGGGAAGGATGTAAACAAATTAGAGGGTAAACATGAGCTTTGACATATTTGATTATTCATGGGTTCAGGACAGCAGACAAATTAACAGTGAGGCAGGGAACTATACTTGGAGACCTGTAGTTGAACTCTTAAGCCAGAGATTTTGTGGTAATTAACACTGCTTCTCTCTAGCAGCAGTGCAGCAAAACTCAATCCAACACCTATAGAAGGGGCAAGTAATTATATTTTAAAACATACATCAACACTCTGACACCCACCTTCTTACAAGTGCCATGCTCTGTGTTAAATTACCTGACTTACCTATACCCACATATATCACAGTGCTTTGGCCAAGTTTTCTTGCAGCAATGAAATGGATGCCAGCTTCTCAGCCCCCACCATCTCCTCATCCCTAGGTTAGCCTTCAGGTGCTGCTTTTGGAGAGTCTTGTACTGCTTAATATCTGTTCCACTTTCATGAAGCATTAGGTTTTGCTTATCTAGTCTTTTTACCTGGAAGCTGCTGAAGAGGGTTTGTCCTTCTTACTGGCATTTAGGGGTTGCCATGTATGAAAAGCTGGACATAACCCGGCAATGTGTGCTCACAGTGCAGAAAGCTAACCATGTCCAGGGCTGCATGGCCAGCAGGGCAAGGGAGAGGATTCTGTCTCTCCACTCTGCCCTTGAGAGATTCCACCTGGATCACTGTGTCCAGTTCTGGAGTCCTCAACATGAGGATGATGTCTTGAAGTGAGCCTAGAGGAGGCCACAGAAATAATCGGGGTCTGGAGCACCTCCTACGAAGACAGGCTAAGAGAGCTGGGGTTGTTCAGCCTGGGGAAGAGAAAACTTTGGGGAGACTGTACTGCAGCCTTCCAGTACATAAAGTGGCCTTATAAAAAAGAGGGAGAAGGGCTTTTTCATGGGTAAATAGTGCTAGGACAAGGGTTTTAAATTAAAAAGAGATTTAGATTGGATATTCTTTCCTGTGAGAGTGGTGAGGCACTGGCACATCTTGTCCAGGGAAGTTGTGGATGTCCCATATCCCTGGAAATGTTCAAGGCCAGGTTGGATGTGCAACCTGGGATAGCTTGTGGCATACAAGCTTAAGGAGGGAGGAGAGGGAGTTGGATCTTTAAGGTTCCTACCACACCAAATCATTGAATATTTTCTTTTTCTTTAGATTGTCTGTTTTTTTAGGATGCCCCTTGCTTTATTTTGTTTCATCTTGTTTCCTGTTATGGGTGTCCATAATCAGCATCTGCTTTTCCTATAGCTCATCTCCTGTTATCCCTCCTGGTTCTTCCACACCCTGATGGTCCCATTTGTTTTCCATTTGGAGAAGTTTTAATGCTGCTATTACAAACTTCTACAATCCTAAAGGATAAGATGGAGCTCAAGGTCTGGTTTGCCAGTCTCTTCAATTAAAAGAAGAAAAGGAAAGTTATCCTTTCAATGTTACAGCTTAAAAATCAGCCCCCAACAATCAGGAAAATGCAATCATCCTATTTCCACTTTCCTCAAGGCAGTAAATATAGAAAACAGGTGTGTTCTGCAAAAAGAACATTTCATCACTTATATTTCATCATCCCACTGCTGAGTTTTATGTATTAAATTTGGCATTTTAGTCTATTTGTTGTAATTGATTTTTCCCCCTCCCACAACTGGACACAGGTATTATCCTGCTGAAATTTAAACCTGAAAATTAAATTTAAATATAATCCCAAGGTTAATAGAGGGTTTCAGAAAAGCAGAGAGAAATGTAACTGAGTAACAAAACTCAGCAGTCTTGCTAACATATGAGATTTAGAAGGAAATCTTTATGAAAGCAAAATATACTACAGACTACAGACTTAGTCACCCAAATGTCAAGCTTTTGGAGTATTCCTGTTTATGCCTAAACAACCACAGGGAGAAGTGAGAGAGTCCCAAAAGAGGATCAGGATTTTAAGCCGGCTCCACATTTTCCTGAACTGTGATGCAGAGATAGGTCTGGGAGCAAGAAGTGGCACAGTCAGACCGAGAGCAGAGTACAGAGTCAAAAGTCAAGAGACAGTTGGTTTGGGCATCACCGTTCCCAGGTGAAGTAATGGTCTCCCAGAGGCCATGGACTGTGTGCTTTCAGGACAATTTGCCTTCTGAGATATTCAGCTTCCTTCAGTCATCAGTGCTAATGAGAAGAAAAACCTTAAGGAATCCCATTGTATAGTCCAGACCAAAAATCCTGTTTAATCCAGTGAAATGCTAAACAGAACGATAGAAGGGGCCATCACTTTATATTAGTGTTACAAGTATTAAATAATAGAAAAGGTAATTAAATGAAGTTTTAAAAAATCCACATACTGTATCCTTATCTATCCTTTGCTAAATATAATTATAAAGGTTCTGTACAGTTACTTAATGGTTTTGGGAAGTTTTTCCCATCTAACACAAAGAATGTCAAGTTTGGAACTGCTGGGCATTTAAGAATATTCAATGTTTTTCAAGATTCTGAAATCCTCCTAGGGCAAAGACATCCATTTTAATATCTTTGGTGATTATGACAATACTTACAATGTATCACCTGTCATATTGCTAAAGTGATATCAGCCCTTCTACACAGCCCTTAAAAGTATTCTTTATTTAATGAGGTAAGTCAGAGGTCCCAAGGATCACTTCAGGCATAAATATGCACAAATATCTTACAGTGCAAATAGCAAAATGTGCTTGAAGAGGAGTGAGCTTAAGTATCAGCCTAGTGAAATGACAGAGAGAGTTTAATTTAGCTTGTGCATCTCATGCTAAATAGCATCTGTTGGATCAATCCAGCTGATCCAAATGAAACAATTAGGAGTAATTGGTAGGAGTACTTGTCAGTGCCTTTCCTATTACAGACAGAAAAATTTGCATATGCACATAGGCTATAAAGAAAGGCTTCAACCTCTTCTCCTCCTGCACCACCTGTCATTCAGAGGGAACTGATAAAAACTGATGCTCTGTTAATGCCCTGAACCTGACCACCTCCTGAAGTTTCAGGTTACTAATATAATTTTACTGCCATTAAATGCTTTTTTGGAAACCTAAACATACAGATACACATGCACACACTACTTCAGCCAACAGCACATCCAGAAGCCATAGTAACCAGCAGAGAAATTTCAGCCTGCTTGAATTGTAGTCTCCAAAACCTTCTCAGCACATAAGATACTCTGGCTCTCAGTGAAACCGAGACATTTCACTAAAAACTCACTGTTCAGAAGGGGTAGTCAAGTATGCTATGTTATACTGCAGTCAAAGCTTTCACCTTTTGCTTGTTTATGACATGCTGTCCATATTGTTCAGGATATGGAAAGGACTTGTGTTTTCTTTTAAATATGCTTAGCCTCTTCCTCAAGATTTCAAAGTCAAGGTCCAAACTGAAATACACTGCTTTTAAAGTAACTCGATACTGCAGTAAGGAAAATGAGAGTTAGCCATTAATTGGTCTGGGTACAAGATTGTTCACATCCACAGGCCTTTGGACCTCACTAACATTTTATTTTACAACTCGAGTGCTATTTTGCTCTCATGGTGCAAATGAAAGCATTGGTAAGGCTGTGTTGCCAGACACCCAGAACAGACCCCCTCTGCACAGCCTGAATGCCCCCCAGATGTCCCTGCCCCACTCTTGCAATGCCCTGGAGTTCCCACAGCCACCAGCAGAGCTGGGCAAACTCCCCCCAAACTCCCCTCCTCACCCACTGCTGCACCACATCCCTGAGAGGCTCCTGGCGTTATATCACACTCTTCATTGCACTGTGGAGACCACACCAACCCAAAGTGACACAGTTCCAGTGGTATCAGTCAGCTCTATCCCTGCAGGTTGTCCAGAGCAGAGTTAAATCCCACTCAGTCAGGTGAGAGTAAAATCAGTCATGGCTTTGATGTTTTAACAGGATTTTTAACACATACCAGAAATAGCTTTTCTGAATAAATTAGTAATTTGATGGGGGGGGAAAACCCCCATGCTATGATGATTTTCTTTTCCTAAAAGTGTAGAATGAAAAACTGAAAACTTAAATTCTTGGTAAAAGATGCTCTTTTGTAGACTGAAACCACTGAGAAAATGCTTCCTTAGTCCATCTTCCTTTTTGTATTCTAAAATAAATAACACCCCTCCCTTAGCATTTGGCCTTATTAAAATACAAAAATTGAGGAAAAAATGCTTTTCAAAATTCTGCATTTGACATCCTTGGAAATATTCCATTAACAATACCTCTAGACTTACAGCCGTGTTTTAATCATACCTCAAAGTACTTTAGAAATATATCTTAGCATTTTCAGAGGTCATAGGAAGTCTGATGTTAGCAGAACTCTCAAAAGTAGTCTAATGTTTTCTTAACTCAATTTTAAAGCTAGTTTTCAAGATCCAGCAATGGATAAGAAAGTAAGAAAGCAATAGATAAAGTGTAAGTCATTAAAAAAAAAAAAAAAAAGGAAAGAAGCTATCAAGCTATAATATTGTCCTGAGCTTGCTGTTTTAATAAACTCCATTGGTGCACTGGTTTTCCTGTCTTCCCAAGACCCCTGGAACAACACAACTTTAAAATTACTCAGTCCTAAATTAATCAGTTTGAACAAATCTAGAAAAAAAATCCCTGCTTTTGTTTTATATGAATTTTATTTACACTGCAAAGTTAGACTGACAACTTTTTAAGTTAAATTGTCACCTTCTGTTTTAGGTCCTCAGGTCACAGAGCAAGAAGGAGCCATGATGACCCTGCCCAAGTCTCCTTCATAAACCAACTGGATGAGTCTCTGAGCAATTCTAGTGTCAGGGGCAGTCCTCAGACTGAAAAATCATCCCACCCCAGTGATGGAGACTCCACCACAGCTCTTAAAATTTTTTAAGGATTTTGACTTTTAAAGAGATGTAACTTTCTTGTCTGCTGTATGTACTACTTTTCAAAACACAAAACTTTTAATATCTCTGTTTGCTAGGCTGATGATAAGCTTTATTTCCCATGAAAGTATTTATCAGTCATGATATTATGTATTAACCTTCCATGATAATTCTAATGTATTAGGGCTTTACACGTTCGCTACGAGACATATCTGCCAACCCTACAATTATTCTCCTGAGTGATAGCATGTTCTCCATTCCAGCTAATGCATTATTGGAAGAAGCCACATAAATAATCTACATCCACATACCAGCTCCATCAGGCTGACTGACATTCTTCTGTGCAACTCTGGAATACAGAAAACAGGGACATTCACACACTGCAGTCAGCCAGAGGCAAACGTCTGGTGACAGTCACTGGGGGCAGTGACAGACCACTCTGAGAACATGCCCATGTTCATATTAGCACCTGTGCAGCTGCCACACACAGTGACAGACAGATGAAGGAATTGCTAAGAAAATAACACAGTGCTATTTAAAACACATGTAGCTAACATGATACAACACATGGTGAATAGCAAGTGTTTTTGTATTTGTAGCGCCATGAGTGTCAGCAACAGTTTGGTGGTAAGGAATCAATTTCCTAGAGGCTGAAAGATAGCAAAAATATCTAGCTTTTATATTCTTATTCTCAAGCTAATCTCATGTACTACAGCTATTTAAAAAATCCAGGAATCTAGCTCCTCTCCCACCCCCCCGCAACTCCCTAAGCCAAATCCAATACACACTAACCTATTTCAGAAGTCCTTGTTCCACTTCTGGCAAAACACAAGTTCTAAATTCCCAAACACATCTGCACAGAATCACAGAACAATGTGAGTCCGAAGGGACCCACAAGGATCATTGAGCCCAACTCCTGGCCCTGCACAGGACATCTCCAAGAGTCACACCATGTGCCTGAGAGTGCTGTCCAAGCACTTCTTCTAAAAATCAGTCAGGTTTGGGGCTGTGACCACTTCCCTGAGGAGCCTGTTCAGTGCCCAGCCACCCCCTGGATGAAGAACCTTTTCCTGATATCCAACCTAAGCCTCCCCTGACACAGCTTCAGGCCATTCCCTTGGGTCCTATCACCAGAGAAGAGATCAGTGCCTGCCCCACTTCTTCCCCTCACAAGGAAGTCACAGACTGCAGTGAGGTCTCCCCTCAGTCTCCTCCAGGCTGAACAGACCAAGTGACCCCAGCCACTCCTCACATGGCTTCTCCTTAAGGCCCCTCACCACCTTGTGGTCCTCCTTTGGGCACTCTCTAATAGTCTAATGTCTTTTTTATATTTTGGCACTGAAAACTGCCCCAGCACTCCAGGTGAGGCCACCCCAGTGCAGAGCAGAGCAGGACAATCCCCTCCCCTTGCCTGGCTGGCCATGCTATGACTGATGCACCCTAGACCCCTTCCTAACTCCAAGGGCACTGCAGAATCATGTTCAACTTGCCACGGACCAGGCTTAATATTTTTTGGAAGGGGATTAAAAAAACCATGAAGCTCTCCTTTCCCTGCCCCTCAACTTGAGCAAACTAGAATGCAGGATTTCTTGTGGAATTCTGCTACTGAAGTAAAAAGTGAGTTTTCCTTTCTAAGTTAAATGGAATAGTTTGATTACAGACATCTGTGCCATTTTTCTGCATTTTATGAATTTCTCTACACCTAAAAAAACCACCATGAGGCTGTATTTCACACAGAAAAATACCAAGTAACTTTGGTCACATTTTAATAGGTTACTAAAGAAGTTACCTTCTATGTATGAAACTGGCACTCACCTTTATCCTGTTTTTATTTCTTCAGATGAAAAGCAAAGACCAGTGCTGCTCTAACAAAGTCCTGTGTTGCAGCTGAGAAATGGTTAATTCCAAGTGTTGCAATCTCTCCTCCCCACCCTATGTTTCTATCTTGTATATTTGAAAGAGATAGAGCAACAGATTAACAGAAAGGATTTAAACAGGATTCTGGGGAATTAGCAAATTTACTCAATGAATTGTTCTACATCCTCAGCAAGGGCTACTGCACTTCTGGACAACTTGCTTGATGTGCTGTGATAATCTCATTTTCAGATGCAAGATTATTAGCTCTTCTGCCCTCTCATCTTTCTTTCCCACCACTTTAGATTCTGATGAAGTAAAAAGTTCTTGACAGGAAGCTCAAAACTCATAGGGAGGTCACCAAAAGAACTAACTTCTTCCACAAATAGAAACTCCTGCAGGAGTGGGGTGTTTTTTACTGAACTCTGAAATGATCAATAGTGAAGCACAGCAATAAAATCCAGGACTAGAACATTCAGTAACAGCCTGAAACATAGAATTGATTTTTATTGTCATAAGGATTTGACATGGAGTTTTCACAGGACACTTAGAGCTTTAGAATTTTATTTTCATCGGCATAATTGCTCATTCCCTCCCCAGTAGACATTTATGTTCCAAATTGCAGTGAGTTCCTGATTTTTGAGAAGTAAGGCACTACAGCGTCCCTTCAAAGCAGTTACAGATTATCATAGCATACACTTCCCTCTGAGATCTGAAGGTCAAGATTGCACAAGGAAAAAAATGCAACTGGTAATTGAAGATATATCCAATTATGAGTAACGAATCACCACATAGCCCTTCTGGGTGATCTACTGTCAGACTTGAGAGGAAGCCTCCAGTGCACAGAGCAGATTTAACAACTTCTCACATATGGAAACTGCTCTATTGTGGAAAAATTCCTTAAAGCTGCCTTTTCAAGCCAGGGAACAGATTTTAACCAGAATCTTCAACCATCACTGCATTCTTATGGCTCAGGACAAGGCACTGGATGATGACCTTTACATTATAACTTTGGAATAGGAGTTGCAGCCACTGCAATGCTTTCAATTGCACATTCATCAGTGCCACGGCGGATTCTGAAGTAGCCATCTTCTCCCCATGAGGTGCCCCAGCTGTTCTTCACAATCCAGAATTTCTCACCACTTTCTGGGTCTTTACCATAGCCCACCAGTAAGACAGCATGATTGGTCAATTCAAAAGGATTTAAATCATCCTGCAGCCCAGTGTGATGGTAGATCCCCTCTTTATAAAGCATGAAATCATTATAAACCTCAAAGGCAACGGCCATTGGGCCATGATGAACAAGCTCAAGTTTCATCAGGGCTTCATTGCAGCCTCCATAGAAACCACCAACATAGTGGTACTCAGATGTGTAGTAGTGGTAACAGCTGCGCTTGAAAAGGCACGGAGAGTCTTGGGCTGTATAAGGGAAGCAGTCCTCTTCCACCACACCAAAGTCCTGGACATACTTTCCACCAATGAGATATGGGAAGCCACCATCACAGCCTTAACAAAAAAAAAAAACAAAACAAAAAAAAAAACAAACAAAAACAAAAAAACCAAAAAAGTGCTTCTTCCCTTGAAAATTCTGTTATTTGAGGTGGGAGACTCTCCCACTTAAATCTTTCATAATTCTTTCAGATGCAGCATTGAACACACATGAGAGACCCAGATCATCCTAAAACTCCAGTTAGCTTCAGTCAGCTTTCTGAAACACTCAGGGCAAAATTCCTATCTGTGGGAGCTATACTGGGCAGACTAATACTTGGACCCTTTCTCATCCAATTGCTCCTGACAACCCCTGTCAGAAAGAACAGCTTTCTCTTCTTTGTTTCTGTTCTTTCCTTGCCGTACAAGGATCTGTCCTAACAAGAATACAGTCCTGTAGAAAGCTCTAGTCATTGCTTTTGCTCACTTCCCACTCCCTCTGAAAATGCTACTGGGAGAATATTTAGTGCCATTCTTTCCAGGTAAACATTGTAATCAGCTAAGGAGCCCTACTCCTTAGATATTTCCCATCTCACAGGTAGATGTAAAATCCAGTATCATCCTGAGCATAACAGCGACTTCTCCTTGTTCAATCCCATTGCTCTGGTGGGGTGGGCAGGACACTATTTTTTGTTATTTTTTAATTTCAAATAAATTACTAAAGTATAGCTTGCCAAATACTTTATGAAAAGTAACTTGTGTGTGATTGGGAAGGGATGGAAGTTTTCAAACTAGTCTCCTCCTCCAACATTATCATTACTTGAAAGGTGGTTTTATATACACCATCATCCTTACCCTGAGAATACCGGCTGCAAGACACAACCTGCTGGGGACTGAAGACTGGTTTCTGAGTGTTGTTTGTGAGGATACGTATCCTTGCTTCCAGCATGCCCATGGAGGAAAAGGCGTAACAGCTGCCACATGAGCCTGAGAAGGGGAGAAAAAGGAACCACAAGGAGCAGTCAGTAACATAAACAAGGCTAGTCACCTGCCATCAGGTACATTTATTCCTAAAGTCCACTGAAAGGAGTTAAAACATACCAGACAGTGATTAGAAATTGAACACCAATAGAGTAAAAACTTTAAATCTTCATTTAGCTTTCATGCATGCAATTCAAAACTCACTTCTAGCAACTTCTCAGGGAACACTGAGCTTATTCAAGAGGTAAAGTACTGCTCCAGTGTTTTTCAGCAGTAGCTCTTAAGAGCTATCCAATTACCCTATTCCTCCAGAATGAACCTTCAGGGACCACATTAGCAGGGCTGAGAAGGCTCTATCTACCCTTTATGGAACACACAAGCTATGGGGCAATGAACTATTTGAAGTGAATGCTGACAATACTGTTCTTATTTCAACCTACCAATGGATTTAGTCCCATAATTTCCAGTTGAAAAAATATTCCACCTCTACAGCTACCTCTAAAACAACTGACTTTTAAGAGAATAGTGGTGTAAATAGCACATTTAATATAATGGATTCATCCCCACTCCCCCTGCTTCCTAAGGGCACGTAATTGTACACTGGCTTTTCAGAAGCACCTTAATTTCCCTTCTGCTTCCTGGCAGACAGCTGAGTCTCCTTACTTTTGCATCAAAATTTAGTATTTTGCTTCTAGCTTTAGGCCTCTGCATTCTCTTTCTTTCACTCATTAAAAGCCTTTGGAAATGGAATGACAAGCCTCACAGGAAGAATGATTACTTGGATGAGGTCTTATTTTATCTACTGATTGTCATCAAGGTGCCTGATTTCCTTTTGTTTCCTGACAGTGGGAAAGTAAAATATTGCAGAGCTATGAAAAGGTGGGAGCCTTGAGGAACAAAACAAAATACTTTCTCTTGAACTGTGTAGGTGTATAAAAGCAGAGCTATTACAACAGCAAGACTTCGTGAAATTGCACCTTCACTCAGTTAGATGTCCCTCTGAAGGGACAAAATCAGCCTGAACAGGAACACTCTTTTCCCAGCAGGGCAAAGTGAAGCAGTGAAAGATGCCTCCCACTCCCTGTACAGTCGCAGCATCTGAGATGGGCCGCATTGTAGAACACTTTGTTCCATTATGTGTGCAAAAACATGAAAAATACACTCAACCATTTCAGTCTGAAGTCTGCTGGGTTGGCTGCTATATTTCTTTCAAGTTACCAGAGTGGTATTTATGAAGTCCACAGAATGACCTCTTTTGTAATTTCTGTTTGCTTTTTTTTTAAGCCTCAAAGCTAAAATTCTAATTTGATGGAGCAGAATGCATATTCCACAGACATTTAACATACTCAGCATGAACCCTCAGATTACATAAGAAGTGTAGGAAGCTATTTTATTGGAAACAACAGACTAGTTCTCCTTTAGAGAAACTCTGAAGCACAGAAAAAGATTAAGTCTGGAACTGAGTGTTCAATTGTTTGGAAGATAAAAAGAGACATTCATAGTTCACCTTGGGACATTGATAATTCACACCAGGAGAAAGTACAGGACTCACAACTACAGAGGACCATATAATTTCCTGTTGTCATCTTCCAGTGCTTCCACATAGCTAGAAATTCCACAAGCCTTCCTATGCTGCTTCTGCTACCAAGAGTACAGCTGGCAGAATTTGTCAGAATAACTAAGTCATAAATGAGGGATTGGTGATTTAAGTCATCCCTTTCCCACCATGCTAATGTTATGCTCCTTTCCCCAAAAAACTGCCACCAGATAGCTACCAGTAGATGCAGTTTATGGTGGCACAGGGAAGGGATACATTAGCAGAGCTCACTCCTAGTCTCCATTATATAAACATATAATTCAGGCATCACACACCACAGTGCTATAAACACTCCTTAAAGAATCAACACATATCAGCATGGTATCCTTCTAAGTTCTTACCAGTATTTTATATTTATCATTGTCTGCAATTTTCATAGTGACTAATATCTCCTCTTGCAACTACCCAGTTAAGTAACACCTGAATTTATCAGGGTGATAAGATTTGGAGGCAGTATAAACAATTTTCATGGGTTTATTCATTAAAGCTGCATGATAATTTTCCATCAAAAGAAATCCGGGAAAAAATTAAATGTACATCAGTCAGTGTGCAGAAAACCATGGCTAAGATTGTTTGGACAAAACCTGACAGCTGTGTTTTTGCAGGGTACTGCGGTAATAGGGTCTCACTCCAGCAAATCAGCACTGTGTGGACAAGCCAGTACCAGCACCTATTTCAGTACAGCACTGTTAGCCAGGACTCCAACCAGTCTCCACGGGTTATTCACAGTAAAGGCGCAACCTGTCAGCTGTAAGACACTAGGCAAAACCTTCTGGTTAGCAGCAAATTACAAACTACATCAAAGGAGCTCTAGAACTTTGAATTCAGAGGGTTTATTTATTAATTTTTACCTTGATTCCGAACAGGGCTGACATAATTTACACCATTCACATTTCTCCAGTCCCAGGATTCTGGCAACCTTGAAACTTGCTTGAGTAACTCTGGTGTTAGAGGTGCAGGCTTTTGTCTGAAGAGGAGAAAATGCTTTTGAAAAACATATCACACTCTAGGCAAGGAAACAATTACATAACACTCAGTTTTCATCTTTGGCTTCTACTAGTTGGACTTGCTTCATACTATGCAATTTAAAACAGTCTCCATCTAAACTGAGTGGGTGTCAATATGAAGAGAGATAAGCTTGAGCAGGATTCAAGACCTACTCAAATTGCTTCCTGAGGGAACTATATTATTAACTATCCACTGTTGAGGAATACATTCAGCTCAGGTAGTTCAGTTTGCAAGCAGCAGTGTGAGCTGCAAAGAGCTCTGGGTGGCAAAATCCTTTTGTATAACAAAAGGAGCAGGGACCTGTGACCCAGCCAGGTGACAGTACACCCAGAAAGAACCCCAGACTTCCCCACAATTAAGGCTAGGGGTATAAAAGCCCAGGGGCTCCTTTGCTTGTGGTCCCTCCTCAGAGGGACCGAGTTCAAACTGCCATTTTATTGTTTAGTTATTGCACCAAGATCAAATTAATTTAAAGATCTGGAAGTGTGAGACTCTGCCATGGGAGCCCTGGGGTGGAGCAGGTAAGGAGCGCTGGTGTGGCAGTGCCTGTGGGGTGTGGCTGCAAAGGGGCCTCGGTGCCAGCTCAGGTGGTGCGAGTGTGGCTGCCGGAGCAGCTCCTGGGTGGTCTAGCGGGGGAGTTTCCTTAACATCCATGAGCTGCTGAGGTGAAGTACTTTTGCACTGATCTCATGTGCTGAGGTAACTCTCAGAAATTACAGCAACATAGCTCTACAACACTTATTTTACTGCAATCACTATGTAGAATATCTGACTGCAGAAACCATCTTGCCTTGGCAGCCTGCACTGACAGCAATTACAGTTTCACTTCAGGCACAGGCATGGCTTATACTGACAATTCACTAACTGCAGTCTCACTTGCCCTGGAGACTTCTCTGGAGCAAGTTTTTACTGTAACTTTTGAAGAAGTATTGAATGTTACCTGTCCTCATCTACCACCTGCAGGCAAGTGATGGTCCTATCAGCAAAACAAGAGCTTCCTGCATTCAACTTTTACATAACCTGATGCTTGTCCTTGGTGCCATTTACAAACACCAGACTTGGGAGTCTCTTTGAAAGCAGGAGAGGGCCAACCAAATACTGTCATGGTACTGCATGGGTGGAAGAGAGCTTCCAAATAGGTTAATGTATTTAAGATCATCTACAAGGTGACTTCTATTTATACATCTGCATGATATTCCCATGCAAATCAGCATTTTTATTCTATAGTAGGGCCTTCTTCAACAAACATATGATTACCACAGTTTGGAAAAGTAAGTAGCATTCCTACTCATAGAAATATCAAGAGCTGAAAAAGCAAAACTATGAAGATTCTAGAACAGCTACAAAGAAGGAAGTCTTTAAACTCTAGTTCTCATATTTTGTAGAGCATTATCTACCCATCCCCATTACCACTCTCAGCTAACTGATCTGCAAGACACTGAAGGCATTCTCAGAGCTACTTACATCATTCTTCACTGAGACACTCCACTCCTGCTAGAGGACTCTTGTTGCAGGCGTGGCAAATTATCAAAGTAACCAGGAAATCTCCTCAGAAATCTTTGATACTCATGTTTAGGAGCAGAGAGCAGTTCACAGCTTTTCAACTGCAATTATGAACTAGCAGAACCACGATGAAGCACAAGCAGAAACTCTTGACTCTCATGGCAAGCAGCCGATGAGCAGACAGGACAGCGAGATGATAACAGACTGCACTGAGTTGGTAACTTCCTCACTGTACATATGAGTTCAGCAGTGAATTACTGGGCAAGACTCAAGAGTAAGTGACTCTATTTGTCCCAGCTGCTTGAGACAACAGATGCTCAAAATAATCATTCAAATGAAAAATATGTTTGCACCCCATGAAATGGAAGGCCTTGAAACTTGATTAAACATCTGAACTAAGCCCAGCTAACAGCCAGGACAAATACAAGCAGACTCTTGGCAGCAGTGGGGTTTGTTGCAGAAAAAAGTGTATTATTACCTTGAAGTTCTGGAATAGAGACCCCCAGCTCTTTTAGTTAGTTCTTCCAGGGCAAAATTCTCATACTCCTCGTATCTTGTCGCTCTCCATGATTTCTGGTGAGCATTGATAGCATTTACAAAGTCGAAGTTGTGCATGTAACGTCTGTGGGAGAGTCTGCAAACAAAAGGAACCAAGTAAAAGAGTAAGAAAAGGACTGGGATTGAAACTAAAGGTGTTCTCTAAATTCAATATGTAACTCCAAAAGTGTTTTGTTAGGTACTGATAAAGAAACGGAATTACTGGATCAAGACAAGGCTTCTAAAACTTGAGACAGACTAGATGTAACCATCTTCCTTAGACATGACAGTTTTATAACGGGGCTTCACCACAGACTGAAGGAGAAACTGTGATGCAATAGGCAAACCCTCCTCTGTTCTTCTGCATTCAGGTTTATTTCCAACATTATCACTGGCATTAACTTTGTCCTTAGTACTGGAATTGGTTCTTATGATTCTAGCTAAAATCTCAAGCACTGTTATGAAACATTTTATTCCAGTAAAAGGTCACTTATCTGTTGCTTACCTTCCCCTAGGCTTCTGGAGAGGTATCTCGTTGATGTGAACATCGGATGCAGATGAAGAAATCTTGTGTCCTATGAAACAAGCCCAGTTGTGGCCCAGTACATCATGCACCCATCCTGGTAGGGTCTCATTGCAATAGCTGGTTACATTCTGGCCTTCCTTTTTGTACTGTAATGTGAAGAAGTTATGCTTGTGTTGAGCAGATGCATTTGTTAGCATAGCCATAGCTCCCCACCCACTCACTGCTGCTTCTTCCTGTCTGTATTTCACAGGAAGTGGCCAAACACACTCCAGAGGTGAAGAAGACAAAATAAACTGCTATTTATCAAATAACTGCAAAAGACAATTGGGTTGTGACTTGCGCTTTTAGCAACTAAGTATGCATTCCTATCAGTATCAACTAACCTGAGCTAATAATTTCGGTTCAACAGCTACTTTCTCAGTAGGATGTAAAAGACCTCTTAGCACTCAACCTTCTCTTCAAGGCCCTGAGATTTCTTATACCAAATATATGACCAGTCAAGTTAACTCTGGTTTGCCACAAAAGTTTGAGAAACTAAGCCTCAAACACAGGGAGGATGGCAAGTTTGTCATCCAGTAACCTCACAGGAAGACATGCACTATTTCGGTTTTAAAATTTATGTACCATTTATGCACTGTTTTTGTTTCACAAGTCAAAACCAAAGATGAAACTTCCAGCCACTTTTTTAGGTTTGAGTTGTGATGGCAAAGCATCAAGAAATAATTTCACAGGAACTATCAAAATGAGACAGTAAGAAATTATGATCCCTTGAGAACAGCTCATTTAAAGACTGTAGCAGAGACTGCCACTAAAGCCTCAAGTCCTGAGTCCTAATTCAGCCCCATGAGTCTTTTACCACTGAAGAGCAATAATTTAATATATTCAGCAAAATGTGTCTTCATACAACAGGTACCACTAACACTTTGCCCAGCTACATAAATTTTCTGGATTAGTAATTCTCTGACAACAGAATGTCTCACCATGGGGGTGTGTGTGGCTCTTTACTCATTACTCATCTCTTAAGGTTAGTGTTTTGTGTAACATTATAGTGTTTTGTGTTGTACTACAAAGGCACCTGAAAACTCCATGCAACAAAGGTTTTAATTTTACTCTTCTATTCCCCCCCCAAAAAAAATCACTTAGACAGAATTCAAGTTTCCTAGTCCAAGAAAACTTCATTAAATCACATCCTATTTGAGCTGCACATGTACAATCCTAGTGGGATTCTGTAACTGTGTTTCAACAAAATGTTTTGCTCAGCTTCTTTACTGAAGAAGGTGGTGGCTTACAGCGATGGAAATGCACCAAGATGGAAAAGATTAATTAAAGAGACAAGGAGGTTTGTGTTTATGTTGAGGTTTTTCGAAAAATCTGGAGGAGAGTTTACAGTAAAATAATTATGTTTATCAATCAGCAGAATAAAATTAAAGGTTAATCCTCTGCCTGTTTTGGAACAATGGGAATTTGCTTTGTCCCCAGTCTGGAGGATACAGAGGCAACATACCTACACCCAGCTGTTTGCTGGCTGGAGAAGGGTGGGGGCACTAGAAGGCTGAGCTTGTTCTATTCTTCTTATCTTACTGTGCAAGATTGTGCATCGTGGGAAATTAGCTACACTTGGCCAAATACCAAGGGCAAGGTCCAGAGATGACTTTTGAGACACACACTCTTCACAACAGCAGAACTAGAAATTCAGACACTTCCAAAAGCAACTTTACATCTAAGTTACCATGAGATCACTTTCCTGGCTCTACATGACTGTAGAAATTAATACCTGGTCTTTCCTATCCAAATGCTGCCACAGATTAAAACAGTACAGCTATTCTCAACAAGCATAGACCTTGATTCTGAAAACCTGAAGATTATGAGGGGAACAGGCCTGCTTCCTGCAACAACCCTGCATTGCAAAGTGTTATTCTGAATTAAAACAAGTAACACAGATTTGGGGCTTATCTTGATGGAAAAAAAGGCAATGAGTTATCTGCTAACTAACAAATTAAAACAACAAAAACAACAACAGAAAAAGTGTTTTTCTCCTAGAAATCCCTCTCTCTTTCCAGAGACAAAATTCATTGCTTCTTTAAAGACATAGAAAGATAACCACATTAAGCATTCCCTAATTTCAGAGAGTCTCTGTAGAAGCCTAAAATTAGGCAATTCTAGTCCTCTGTGGCTACCTTTTTGTAGAGTGCCAGACTAAGCTACTGTTGAAATGACTTTGAAAAGTGGACATGGATACGTTGAGGTGGAGAGACTTATCTCTCAAGTTTACAAGTGTCTATGCATTTCACTATGGGCAGCACACACTGAATGAGAGCAGAGCTGCAGACTTGCAGTTGCTCTACTACACATGAATAACATTTGGATAAAGGGAATTTCAACTCCATAAAACATTGTATCTAGGAAATGAAAATATACCTACATAAGGTCACAATTTCTTTCCCCGACCGACTTTTAATTGTGAACCACTGACGTAGACAAGTGGCAGACAAGCCTTTAAAAAAATCTCAGTGCCATAAAAATGATGTCCACTGCTTACCAGAAGGTACACCATAAAATCATTGCAAAAACAACTTTGCTAAGAAATGCAGCATTTCTTATTTCTACCAGTGAAAGATTTACAGATGAGATCTAGGAATTTGACTGTACCAGTTTTAGAGGACTGACTACACCTGCCCAGCTAACAGCAAGCCATATACGACAGGGACTGTGCACCATTGCACAAGCAACAACTGACTCAGGTGGATGTGAATTACAGTATCAGATTCAGCAGAAGCAGCCAGCACAGTACCCAAAACATCCACAGAGCCCACCCCAGAACAGCATCCTTCATGGAGGATAACAGCCTAACAGCCATACAGCTGTGATCACCAGCAATCACTGGACAACTGCTTGCAAGCATTTCTCTGCAGACTTTAAAGATGGTTTTCATTTTTAAGTTAAGACCATTGCAACTGTGTCCCATGATAATTTCATCAGCTGATGAAATCTGCAGCATTAACTCCACCCAGTGACCTGACCAATCTAGGATAACTCCTTTAGAAAGGAACCCAAACTATATTCATAGTTCCAATTCTGAGCTTTGAAAACAGTAAAATTTAATTCTATTTCAAATACATATTTTTCTCAATCCTGACAACTCATGTGGTTTTGCCTAATGACAAAATTTAGCCAAACCACACCAAAATTAACCTTCACATAGCTAAACTCCAAAGCTTGCTGTTAAGGTATCTGAACCCAGGTAAGCTTTTCAGTGACATATACTTTTAATAACACCCTTCCTATGTTGGTCATCATGACAATCTAACTGCATGTTCAATTCTAGTCCTAGTAAAAATCATAATCGTTTAAAGCTTTTTTAAATCTTTAATCTCACTAAGAGGAAAGCAAGAAAGGATGGAGATGTTATAAGTCACAGAATTTTAATGAGAATTCACAGTGCCACATAGAGAGGCAGCCAACCCATCTTCTTTGAAATCTATTGTTCTCAATTTAAGCAATATCTAGGCAATAAGCCAACTTGAGTTCCAGGAGGCAGGACTAGCCTACACATTAAACCTGGTGGAGAGACTTATCTCTCAAGTTTACAAGTGTCTATGCATTTTACTATGGGCAGCACACACTGAATGAGAGCAGAGCTGCAGACTTGCAGTTGCTCTACTACACAAAGATACAGTAGATGACGTTACCAGAAAAATCTACTGCACCTTGCTACCCAATATAAAATGCAAGCAAATATCAACTCCAGGTGGATTTTCTTTACTTAAGGAAACATTCTGCAATTCTGAGTTGTGTGCATTCAGATTTACACTTTAGGAAAGCAGCAGCTGCTCACTGCCAGTTAAGCAAGCCCAAATTAGACAGGTTAAAAGCTGACTTTCAGTTGATTTGCAGGATGATTAAATAGCTTTAGCAACTGTAGCAACTCCTACTTTAGCAACATGAAATTAAATGCATCTAGTTTTGGGGTTTTTTTCCATATCCTGAAAACTAAACATTAACTGCTGTCACTTTTCTAGTTTGTTTCTGTTTGAGAACAGCAGTTCTTGATTTTAACTAAACTTGGGAGCATAAGGGAAGAGAGAAAAAGATATGACAAAGATGTCACAAAGTCCGTTTGGAAAAGATTAGTAACTTGAGTGGTGAAATATTCTAAAATCTATCTCTTGGGTTTTTTTTTTTTTTTTTTTTTTTCTGAAGTAGATGCAATGTTTCAATATGAAAAAAAAAAACAAAAAAAACCAGACTTCTGATATTTGCTAAAGAGCATCTCAGGAGTCTGAAGTAGAACCACTTCGCTTAAGGGACAAACAGTGAGAAACTTATGAGACTGTCTTGTCTCAAAGTGGTAGCCTCAACAATAAATAAATACCTCAAAGACATCAAGTAATTGAAACAAGTTGGCCTCCACTTTCCCTTCAGCCTCACTCAAACTTTTTATGTTACGCTGTTCCTATTTCTTTTGCCATTCCTTGGGGGTAAAAAAAAAATATTGTTGAAGCTTTATATTGCATAACCCTAAAGAATCCTTGTATCATCCAGCAGAAGCACATGATCAAGCTTCTGCCAAGAGTAAGTACACTAACTTCACATCCAAGTTCAGTACAGAGATGTTTCAAAAGCACACATTAAACAGCTTATTTTGTGCTAGAAGCAGAATGCAAGAAGCAATAGGATACTGCACTTAATTTGGCAAACTTTAATTCTATGTACAACAATAATTAGAAAAAAACACTGTTAGAGCATCTTTATTTCAGATACTAAAGTAAACTGAGGAAAAAATAGGATTGATAAGCTCACCCAATCCACTCCTCTGATGTAAAAAGTCATTTCCCCACAGGCCTCAAGTGAAAGAACTAATACCTTGTAAAGGCAATGAGACCCTACAAAAGTTTCAGTGGGTGTCTGTTTAGTAAGCGGTGGGAACAAAAAAGCTATTAAAAACTCATTGAAACGTGCACATCCAAACAGGCTGTGTCCATATCTACACAGTACAGTAGCTCTGATAAAGTCACCACTTAGACAGGTCCACCACATTCCTGTCAGTAATTAACAGCTTAATGCTTTAACACTAGGAAAAAATACACTGGAGGTTCAATTAGTAGCAGTGGCACTTCTATGCCTGAAACTCACAAAGGACTGTATTAGCTTAAACACTGCTGCTCATTGTACCTGGAAAATCCTCCCTCTGATCAATCTCAAACTTGTTGTATTTCTATTTCATATGTAATGTAATATTTACTGGATTAAAAGTAAACAGATATGCACAGTCAAATATGTCACGAGCACTTTGTAAGGAAGCACTCCCTCCCTCCAAGTGCCCACTAACGGTTGTGAAATTGGGAGTTTTGCAGATATATACATTGCATGTTGTTGCCCAATAACAGCAAGTAGCTGTCTGCAGCAAAAAATGCATTTAGTAAGTGCTGTGGTATTTCCTCATGATTCTTAGCAATAGACTTGCATATTGGTATTCTGTTGTTCTTTTTACAGCAGCAAAATTAATAGAAAGAATAACTGACCTGGGCTCTAATCCTCCTTATGATGTTTAAGGAAAGAAGTCTTTAATTTACATATGTTTTGCTGATGAATTCCCCGTTACTGAGCAATGACCCAAACAAGCTTGCTATTTCTTAATACTGAAGCCAACTTCAAAACTAAGAATTAATCCATCAGCTTTCAAAGGGCTGAGACACATTTCATAACCACAAAATGCAAGTTATTGTGTACACTACTGCTCAGGTGTATATTTGACTTACTTTGTTTTGAGCAGTAAGATGAATCACAAGACCACAAACTTAAATTATTCTGTAACAGTTTTGGCATGTTGCTTTAAGAGTACTTTTGTAAATCAATGCAACACATGAAATCAATGCAATACATGACATCAGTGCTTATGAGTCACTTGACTTAGTGCTCATCTTCTGGGGATGTATTTCACAAGTATGGAGAGCAGCAGCCTTCAAGGACTGTCAGCTGTCTTCAAGTTGGCAACTAACAGATCAATTTATGTCCTAGAGAAGGCCACACTGTTCCTATTATTAAATTCCTCACATTCAGGAATTTGTTTGATAATCATGGAGTCTTTTACTGCCTAGCATGTTGGCTTGTAAAGCAACTCTGTATTTCAGTATAAAATATCAGGCTGAAGTCTGCTAGTTCAACTATATTTTCCTCAAATGAGTCCAACAATACTACAGCATACAGTGCTCTGCTGTCCTCATGGAGGCAGCAATTCCTGCCACTTTTGAGGCAGGTCCTCCCACCGCAAGTGAGCTCATGCAGGTGTCCCTGCCTGAGAAGTTTCAGAGTAATTCTGCTCAGTAAGATTACCCTTCAGTGTCTCTGCAGTCTTTGCTGTATCACCTGCTAAACCTATGAGGAATGCACATCACACAGCAATATAATTTCACTGTCTTATATGGATGAGAATGTCAATCAGACATTTCTCTCTCATACTTTGCTTCTGCTTAATTACAAGACCCTGTCTTGTTTAAAAGATTGCATTCTTATTTTAAAAAAATTCCAGTTAAAAGAGTGCACTAGGTCTTGACAATTCATTTTATTTATAGTGGCTCATATAATGCCACATTTCAGATTTGTGAAGAAAAGAGTGTTGTTAATGTAGGGATGTTTTAGTTTATCTGAGCAGTGCCAACACAGCACCAAGGCTTCATCTGCCCCTCAGACAGCTCTGACAGCAAATAGTTTGGGGGTGCATAAGAAATTGGGAGGGAACGCAGCTGGGAAAGCGACTCCAACGGACCAAAGAGATATTCCATGCTGAACGATATCATGCATAGAAATAAAGGCTGGGGAAAGGAGAAAAGAGGGACATTCAGAATCATGGCGTCTGCCTTCTTATGTAACAGTTGTGCACAATGAAGACCTGCTTTCCTGGAAACTGCTGAACACCTGCTTATTATGGTGGCAAGTTGTCCTGGTGGTAAGTAGTGAATGAGTTCCTCATTTTGCTTTGCTTATATACACACACAGCTTTTGCTTTACCTATTAAAGTACCTCAATGTCAGCTTATGAGTTTTTGCACTTCTATCCTTCCAATTCACTCCCCAACACACTGATGGCCGAGTGGTGCTTTGCTATTTACTGGGGTTAACCTACAAACAATGAGCATGTAAATAACTTCCCCAGTAGTTGTGCTAAAAAGTCTATACAGTCCTTTCCCTTACATGAGCCCAAATCAGCACAGCTGGAAGCTGCAAGGGAGCTGCAGTTAAACTGGACCCTTCTATGTAATTTTTGTTCAGTAAGGATTCTAGTTCTCCTGAAAGAGTGGATCGCTCACTTTTGTTAACATCTGAAAACACTGACTTTAAAATAGTTGCTGTAAAAAAAACACCTACCATGGCTCCTAGAAAGAAAATTTAGAGAGAAAGTTACTTCTAGCCAAAGTTAAGAGATTTTATGCTTGGGACAAGGCCTGGATGATTACTATTGACTCACAAGATCATGCTTCCTTGAAACAATCAAAACCACATTCATTGTTCCTGCCCAGGGCTGCACTCACCAGCTGAGAAGCCCTGCTGCACAAAGCATCTGTCTTCCAGGTACTAAAACCATCCTGCAGACATTACTTCAAACCACCCTTCAGATTCATCATGCACTCATCAGGACAGCAGCAGAACACTCCCAAGAAGATTGTTGTCTCCTGTCTAATCCCCTCCTACCATCACTGTTTTCAGCTTGTCCTGAAGGCATTAACAGGGACTGAAGAGAACAGTATAACTCCAAAGAAAAAGTACCAGCAGCAGAAAGGTTCCTTAGATAATAGAGTAGTATCCTGAAATAAAATTTATAGATCCCAGAAATCCTCCATCAAGGAGGAGAGATGGCTCTAAAGAGTCCATGCATTTGACAACATCTGTAAGGAAAGATAAAAGCAATGGTATTTGCTATTTGACTTGGGTCCACAGAGTCAAAAAAAAGAAAAAAAAAAAATTCCAGGCTACCAAGAAAGTTAGTTTCATGAGGGCCTTCAATTGCTTTAAACATGCCCAGAAGGGAAAGTAGCAGCATCTGTATTTTTTTCAGAAAATGGCCAGTGTGGAAAACCTCTTCCCTCTCTCTGCTCCCTACCTAACCACTGATCACTGTTTCCTTATGTTCAAAAATTAAAAGAAGAAATCCTTTATCTGGTAATCCAGGCAAACCTTAGAGCCAAAGATAATCAAGTGTCCCAACTGACCCACTGTGGCAGCCAGGGACTGAAGGGAAACCTAACTACAGGCCATTTTGGCAACAGCCAGTGGTATAGAACACAGCAGGTTAACTCACCTTAAAAAATGCGAACCACTTGTAGTCATTTAGCACAATTTCAAAGCCTTGATTGTAAATCAAAGTGAAGAAACCATAGTTGCCCAGACTATCCTGAGCCACATCTAGCTTCTGAAGATTGACAACCACCTTGCTCTCCACAGGTCCTAAAAGAAAGAAACATTATGGCATGATTACTGTATGGAAAAGAAAAATAATACAAAAAAGAAATGTAGAAAGGATATTGTAACATTTCTTTTATTCCCAAGGATGCTGAAATACACTCGTTGAATGCAGTCTTCTGCAAAAGGGCATCAAGACACTTCAGGGCCTCCACTTATCTGTCAGTGGATGTACATGCTCATTTTTTCCACTGCTAGACAGTATCTGCACAATTTAAACACAGCTTGCTGTAGAGCTACAGAGGTGTTGGATGCTGTGTCATTTAGGTACTGTGTCTGCAATGACAACTCTTCCCCTACAACATCTGGGATAAGGCACCACTCATCCAACACTCCTTCACACCAGTGCTCCAACCCTACCACGCACCTCACTTCCACTGCTGGTACTGCCACTTGTCTCCTCTGATCAAAAAGCAGATGACACAGAAAAATCTACTATTTTCAAAATTACACTGACATACAATCATTAAATAATAACTCCCCACTACTATCGTCCCCTCGAGGGAAGCGGTATTTCCATCTCTCTGGATGCTGTCAGGCTTCCCTCACTGCCAGCCCCGACAGCCTCCCAGGAGGTGCCCAGGTGTCCCCAGCACTGCCAGCCTCTCCTGCAGAGCGCAGCCCCGGCCTGGGCAGGCAGAGGCTCGCAGGAAGGCACCGTGAGAGAGGGGCAGCGAGCCGCCATCAGCCAGGGGCCCATGGAGAGGCCTGTTGGAGTCCTCATCGGAACAAACCAAAGAAACAGAACCGCACACTACGGCGGAGCTGCAGCAGCGCAGGAAGCCGCCTCCCCGCGCCCATGCCGGCTCCGGGCACGGAGCGGCCGCTCCCCGCCCCGCTCCGGGAGCGGCTCCGGCCCGGCCGCGGCTCCGCGGGGCGGGGGCCGGCCGGGCCCGCCGCGCTCTCACCCGCCTGCGAGCAGTTGCCGTGGCGGCCGCCGGCCCGCCAGACGCGGAGCTCCCAGGCGCCCAGCAGGTCGGCGAAGGAGCAATTGGCCGGCGTGTCGCCCAGCACGGCCGCGGGCAGCGCCGCCAGCAGCGCCAGCGCCAGGCCCCGCAGCGCGCACCCCGCCATAGCGCCGCGCCCGCCGCCGCCGCGCCGCTCAAATGCGCCCGGCCAGCGCCGCCTCCCGCCCCGGGCCCGCCCCGCCGGGCACCTCCCCGCGCGGTGTCCTTCCCGGAGGTCGTCCTCTTGTGTGGAGCGTGTACACCTCACCGAAGGGCATCCCCTCCCCCAAAACCCGTCTATCTCCCCAAAGGGCATCCTCCTGCTCAGCCCCTCTGCCCAACCCCAAGGCCCGGCAAGTCCCCAACAGGGCTTGTTCCCAGTGTCGCTGCAAGCCTACGTCGTGCTGCCCTAGAGGACGGGGCCTCTTGTTCGCCACGGGTTTAGCAGCACAAAGTGACTCAGTTTCCGCGCATCACAGCCAGGAAACCATGCGGCACGAACCCCGCTCGGGTGTAACCCCAAAACCCCGCGCCACCTGTGAGACCCTTGCTCACATGAGCACTTGACAGAAAGCACAGAAAAGCCGTCCTGAAAGTGGAAGCTTTGGTGACCTGCAGAATCTTGCGTGCCCAAGAAGCGGAGTGTGTGCAGGGGACGGATGCTGTTTGGGACAGAGAAGTCTCCACCGAACCGTGAGGCCCTGGGTGCATGGCTGGTGTGCAGGGAAGTGGCTCTCTTCCCTCTCTGTCTCTCCAAAAGCAAAATGTGCCTGCTTTCACATGCCCAAAGATATATGTGCAATCAAGAAGGCTAAAAGGCTTGCTAATGAGTAAATATACCCTCATTTTAAAGAGTTATATGAAAAATAACCCCTTTGTGGGGAACAATAAATGCATATAGTATGAAAATTTGGGCTATGAAAATGATGCACTAGCTTGGCTATGGACATAAATTTAAAATAAATGTTGTAAAACTGGTATAAATCTACATGTAGATGCTTATCACAGATTTCAAAAGTGTAGCTTTAAATAACTCAGGAGCTAAACTAGGTTAAAACTGTAAGTATCCCAATCTATTTTTCTATTGATTTAAATCAGGAGATTAGGAATTGCATCAGTAATCAGTAAAAAAAAAATATATGTTTTAAGTAATACATTATTTTAGGACCATCACTTTCTTTTTATGCCATCTTCTCAGCCTTTTGGGGAAGGATTAATTTGACATTTTGCTGCTGATTCTTAGAGTAACCAGCTGATAGATGCTCTTACTTATACCAACAAAGAGATTAAATCTCTTGTTTAAAACAGTGTTTTGAGGATTCTAAAGCACTGACTTAATTGGGAAAGCAGAATTTCCTCTGTGTTCCAAACAAATGCTGTTTCTGTTCACTAAGAGTCTGGTGTCCAGTAGTGCTATGGTATTAAAAAAATAGTTCTAGGTTAGTTTTTTGCGAGGGTAGCTGGACATGGCATACAAGCTGGACATTTTTCTGGTCGTGCCATACAAGTGCATGCACCTTACTGCTCCTGATCAAGCCTCTGTAAAGAGATGTGGCTGTATCATCCTGTCTCTTTTCCTTACTGATGACTTTTTTTCTTCTGGCTCCATGTTTTCAGAGATCAACCCAAAAGTTCCCAGTGACCTCAGGAAAAAAGCCTCTCTTACTTTTCTTCTGGTTTTATGTGCAGGAGCAGAAAAGGTCTGTGGTATCTCTATCTCATCCCCATGGCCTGGTCATACTGGTTGTATGATCCTGCCTCTGCACTGTGCAGTGCTTTGACTCTCAATTTTCAGTTTCAGATTGTAGCCACTGCAGGCTGTCATTGCATAAAACCATATGGGTTTCTCTGTAATTGCCTTAGAGTAACAATAGATTATAGAAAATAGAGGTTTATTTTACATAATGAGGTTGTACCATAGTTATTGTGGCTGGGCAGAGATGGTTCAGTCTGAGTTCACTCCAGTTCTACTCTTCATATGTAACTTATTTCGCCTGTGTAAGGTAAAGGCACTCCCTGTGCCTTCTCTCCAATAGTACCTCCAAACTAATTACTTCCGTGGGAAAAAAGTCTTCCTGGCTCAAAAGCCCTGTCATATCTGGATTTGTCAGGGAAATACATCCTTAAATTAGTATCCCACTGTGTGTAAGACACATCAGATGGGACATCTGTGTTTGGTGGCAGACTTGTTCTTTGTTTGTCACACTGTTACTGCTTTCTTGAAGCCAAAATTTTATCACTTATAAGACCTCCCTAAAACTGTGTTTTATCAGTATTTTACAAAGCTCCCAAGGAGAGTTAGACAAAGAGTGATCGAGCCAGTATGATTTATTATCCCCAAGGGGAGTGGTTGGTCTACTAACCTCCTGATAGCTATGGTATGCACTAGTCTTATTTGAAAGGTAATTGAAGTCACTATCACAGGGTGGGGGGAACCCCTCAAAAATAAACATCTTCCCTCCAAAAGGTGAATAGCTTTCTGCTGGGTTAGAGAGTTGAATCGACACAACAAAAGATCCAGGGCTCCTTGCTCACAGCAATCAGCAGGAATTGCATGGGGAAAAGGCAGATCTTCCTTTGGTGTCAACATGTGAGAGGATGGGCTCACCAAACGTTGAATGCTTGTAAACAGAATTTTAGCAAATAATGACAAATAAACCTTTTACTTCAAGACTCAGTCCTGGCCACTTTGACTTAGCACTGTCTGTGCAAGCAGAAGTGGTGTGTGGCTGTACAATGAAGTGCTGTGGGAAATGAACTGGCTGAAGAGAATCCTGGGAGCAGAAGTCCCAGGGGTGGTTGTTATTCAGTCAAGTCAGTTCCCCAGTCTGGGAGCTAACCATACCTGGGTGGTAACCAGCCATCCACTTTACAGGGGAAAACACAAAGATTACATGCCTGGAGTGGTTCACAGAAAGCTGTTTTTAGGGTGAACAAAATTAAAGAAAAAGAATGTTTGTGTGCAAGATCTACCCATGTATTTCAGTGGTATCTGTCTAGCAAAAAAATGATTTCTCTTTAAAAACCCTGCTGCACTTTCATTGGTGTGTCATCATCCCTACCTCTGATGAACTGGTTACCATAGTATAATGGGAGTAATATTAAAAATCCAGAGCCTAAACATAACTGAGGACTGCTTTTTCCTTTTCTTGTTTTGGAAAGGTGTGAGAATATGGGCATTTGCATGGTCCTGTGTAGGCTCTGAAATTAACTCCTTACTGAGACAGCAGGTACTATTCTGCAGGTGGCTTTGCAAGAGCAATGTCCTTTAGTATGTGCCTTTAGAAAGTGAAGAGCTGTACACAAAGACTTATTTTTCAGAGCATTAATTAATATATGATCATTATCTCACGATAAAATTTGATCGTTTTGTTTTACTGCAGAGTACTTCCACCAGTTTAGCATTGTATACTTCTAGACATCCTGTTTACTTTTCAGTGAAATTGTTTCTGGCTGTTTCTGGAAGGTGGGTAGATAATATGTATTAATTTGTTGCAACTATAAACTTACCATGTTTAAAGGGAAGACTCTTGCTCTACAGAACAAATCAGGCAGTTTCTAGCAGTTATGTGAGTTAATTTTGTGAACAGAATGAGCATGATGTACGTGTACAGCTTGATGGACAGCACTTTGTCTAGGGATCTAAATTAACTCAAGTTTGCAGCTATCTGGAAAAATACCTGGTTTTTTTTCTGAAAATTGGTTTTGAAAGTTTTTCTGGGAATTCATTTTTTATTTTGCTGCAGGAATAAAATGAACAAAAAGTGTGTTGATTAATTCCACTCACTTTTTCCTTTTAGAAGCAACCATATATTTCCTCATATTCTTTGGTGGTTTTTTATTATTTTCTTCACTTGCTCTAGTGGGCAAAATGTTGCTTTCTAAAGTGCTGCCACTATTCAAAGCCTAGCAATAATAAATAGCATTGGGGTGGGATTTAAGCACAGACTAAGCCTATGGTTTAATGATCTGATCAGTTCTCTGACTGAGAGTATCATTCCTCTGAGGCACTGTTATATACCTGTCTGCAGTGCAGCATAGTGAGATGCACAAGGAAAATGATACAGCTTAATAGAAAATCCACAAAACAAAAGGGAAAGAAAGAAGAGTAGGAGGGTAACTTAGACGCAGATCAATTCACCAAGCTGGGCTTTAGCACATCTCCAAACCAGTTGTGTTAGTTCACCTGGAAGACCATCCTGCTGCAGCACAGAGCTGGGAATAATTGGATGTAGGGGAAAAGAGTCTCTGTTCACTGCAATTGCTGTGGAAGCAGAAAATTTAGAAGGATGTCAGCAGAGTTTGGCTTTTTTTCCACAGCACACTGCAAAGTTGAAAATCCTAGTGGAATCTGATTCTATATGTCAAACATAACTTTCAGTTAGTTTGCCTGGCTTTTGTCCACTGAGGACATGTTTTGTGACAACTTTTTTCTGAAAGATGATATACAGAAAACTTGTCTGCATAGCCTGTGTGCACAAATATAAGTGCTTTGTTTCTGGAAAAATATGTTATAATTTAAATGGTGGGTTTTTTCCTCCTAATTAAAAACTTACAAAATTTATTGAAAGCTTCCTGGAAACTATTGCTTTGGTTATTGTAATGACTGTTCAAATAACAGTGTTAATTTCCTGTTGTTTAAGACACTATTAAAATATCTAGATAGTGTTCCAATTTGGGTAGAGTAACATAAAATGTCACTGTAATTAAAATCAACATGAAAATCCTATTATCTTCAAAACTACCAGGAATGTAATAAGTAAGTTTAAATATGAAGAAACTTGACTTTAAAAATTTTCTTTCCTTCAGGTATTTAGAGGTGAAGAATATTAGGACATCAAGGAATAAAGAAGGTGTCAGGTGGAAGATTTTGGAGTAATCATTTATGGAAAGATGTGAGTGAACTGCTGAGAGTTCACAATCACCACATCATGCATGTACTGGAAGGCATAAGCTGGTATTGAATCGATGGTGACCTCTTGGACAGTCCTCCAGCCTTGTGGTTCACTGAAAGAAGATGAAGAAGACCAAAAAACTTTAACTGACCTTCTCAGAGTTGTCTTATCTGAAAGACATACCATTTTTCAGAAATATCTCATCTCATAAATGAACAGCTTTTCTATCTGAGTGCTTGGTACCTATCAGCATTTTAATCTTTAAAGGGTAAGGATTTTACAAACCTTAATAATTAAATATCTACACATCCCGTAGCAAACCACTATTATTTCTACTGTTAGGAACTGGAAAAAAATAGAAGTTGAATTAATTTAGTGTCTTGGAAGTTGATTTTACAATGTGCAGATCAGATGGGAAATTGAATGGCCACAAAAAGTAGAAATTCTGATAGCAATATAGCTGTATCATGTTGAAATAAAATAAGAAAATCCATTATACTTAGGCTTTTCAGTTGACTTTCAAATAGGCAAAGAATAAGATGGTAACTCATTTCCCTTTCCTGGTGTGTGTTTGCAGTTTGATAGCTGGTGTAACTGCAGGCTGCCAAAGTAAAAAACAGTCCTGCTCTGCCTCTTCCTACCTCTTCCTACCTCTTGCATCAGACCCAGCAGGTGCTTTTGTGGCATCAAAGTCAGAGACTGATCAGTCACAGGCAAGCAAGGTGATCAGACAAAAAAAAAAAAAACAAAAAACAACAAAACCCTAGCATATTCTCACAAAAAAAAAAAAAAGTATTTTTCTATTGCATCAAATCACTGAAAGCATGTCTAAACAATCTCTGAGCACAATGGAAAGCAGAAGCAGGAGGGGGGCAGCAGCATCTCTTTCACTCCCTTACAGTAGTGGAATTGAACTACACTCCATTACAGGACTAATTAATTAATGATCTAACCATTTCTCCCAGTCTTCTGGCAGGTTTTCTTATTCTGAGATACCAGTCAGCAGTTTGCTAAAATAGCTTATTTAGGTATTTAGGTACATGGCTTTTCCTATTCCAGGCAAAAAGGTCAGCCATCCACTGCACCCTTGAGGTGAGGTTTATGTTGAGCTCTGCTGTCCATTGCACAGCCAACTCAGTTTTGTGCCGTGGAGTTTGAGTTCTGCCTGAATCATGGTCATGCAAGGTGTGGCCATAGCACCCAGAAGGCTGACTTAGTGCTTGCTCTGCCCAGCTGAGCACCTGCAGAAGTCAGTGACAAGGACAGGCTCAGTGCAGCAGGGTGGGTGCACTCTGTGTACTTGGCAGGTAACAAGGTATTTCCAATGCACCACAGGCTGTTACTGCCCAGTAGGATCTGAGGAACTGCAAGCAGTCAAGTGTAATTTCTCTATCAATTGCTAAAGTGAAACAAAAAAAGGTCTGCTCCCACTCAAAACCTCCCCTTTCTCTGTTTATTGCTATGTATTGCTGCCTGTAGGCCATGAGGAACTTTACAGGGCTGTATCAGGTATGCTGCTATTTAAGGAAGAGTGAAAACCAAAAGGTATTTGTGATCAGGAATGTTTAGCAGCCATCCTTTCTATTATTACTATCTGTAATTCAGCTGAAGTCCTGCCTAGTTTTGAAATAGGTCTGCAGGGGGTGAATACACATGTGCAACTGCCTGTTGTGACTTTGTGGTGTGACTTGCAAGTTAAATGGCAGTTAAACTACGAGTGTACCAAAGAATTTTGTGCATATGCCAAGTATTTGGTATTGCTTTTCCACACTGACTGCTGAAAACAAGCACTGAATATTTTTCTTTTCTTTCTTTTTATTTATTCCCTTGTTACTCCAAGATCCCGGAGGATTATACAATCAATGCATTTTAAAGTGTGTCAAGAGCTTGTCAGTTTGTAGCACTTTTTTCTGAAATGCTGGCAACCCAAAATATTCCAATTTTTGGTCAGATCTGAAGTCTGGCAGGGAAGAAATGTAATGTCCTCTCCCAGAAAACTTTTTCTCCTTGTCTTCCTGTTTATCATTAACTTCATTTTCTAATTATTTTTCACTCCTTTGTTATCAGGCCACAAAAAAACCCCAGTCTGTCTTCCATTCCTTTTCTTTCACCTTGTTTTACATATGAAATTAAAAAGCTTCTTATCTGAGACTCTTCCTTAGCTCTTTTGAGACACAGATGCAATCAGACTTCAATCCAAATTGCAGGTTTTGCAAGTGCACTTTGCTTGTCAGTTATCAGCTCTGCCATCCACTCCTTCCATCCAGGCAATTACGAAATGCAGGACACAACATTGCTGGCTGCTACTGCACTGGAGGAGGTAACACCAGAGACAAGGACATGTGTAACCTGAAGCCAAATGACTACTGGCAGAGCAGCAGATGGGCACATAGTGGCCAGGTCAAAATTCAGTTTGGAAATCAGAAATCCTAACCTGAAAGGTGTTGGGTTATCCTAAAGAAGGAGAGAAAACTTGGAGTGCCCTGTTTTAGGAGGATTACAGGGAGACTGTTTACCACAGCCCAGTCTGAGCTCAGAGACTCAAAGGCATATCTCCAGGCTTTCAACTCTGCAAATATGTAAAATATATGAAAAGCAATTAGCCTAATTAGGTCTGCTGTTTTGAATTACCCTTCAAAAGAGCCTCTTTCTTTCTGTTGCCACTGTTTCCCAAACTGTGAACCTAAAGAATCATGGTAACTTGTGCTACTGGGTTTAAAATTGCCTATTTTCTGAATGCTGCTAAACTAAGAAAATCAGAGTAGGATATTCATTTCTCTTATTCAATAGCTGATTTTTTTTTCCTTTAAAGAGACCGAATTTTCTCTTCAGGGAAAATCTTAACTGAGATAGTGTTGGTTTTAATAGAATAAATTGAGTGTCAGAAGCTGCTGCTTCTGTTTTTAATATGTAAAGCCACTCAGTTGTCATGAGTCTATCTCATCTTTAAGCATGAGATTTTTTTAGCTTCAAATAATCTTGCAGGAAGCCATTCAGTGAATATTCATTCATTTTTCTTACAGAAAAAGGAAATGATCTCATATTACCTAAATGTATTTTCAAAATATCAACAAAAATGTCTGAGATAGTTAAAAGGAATTTCCACCTATTTTGAGATGCCAGTCATCTCAATATATGCCAATGATCTGAATTTGTGCCACAGAAGTCTTTGGAACATCAGCACACATACAGGATTTTTGGAAATCACAATACACACGGTTTTGGACAATATCTATATGAACAGGGGTGCTTTAACATTTATAAACACAAAATTACGCAAATACATTGAGTTGCAAAACTCTGAAATAGCACATCTGCATTGTATGGCTTGAGGTAACAGGACTCAAAGGTGATTTGCTCTGAAGTCGTCATAAACAAAAAATCCAGCACATAAACACAAGAAGCCTGTCTGTTAAAATCAATATGGTTGATTAGTCAGGGCAGGAGGAGGCAGGGATGGGGCAGAGGAGGCTCCAGGTCTCCAAATTTGAGAGACCTGTTTTCCAAATCATGTCAGGTGTGAGCCAGTTCAGAGGGTGGAAGTTGGTACCATGTCAAAAGCAGTGTGAGTACTGCAGACCCTCACTTACCTGTAGTGCAGCAGAGATGTGTTTATCACCCCAAAGCAGATGTACCACCCCCACTGGTATAGACCTCCACCTTTTTTTTATTCACTCTTTTAGGAAAAAATGCAAAAATTATGGATTTTACATGTAATTTTTTCACAGCAGTTGGAGTTACATGCCACAGCATCATTTTGAACCTTAAAAATTATAAAACTACCATCTCATGGTTTTTCCCTCTTCTGCCTTGTGCATTTTCTTTTCCTTTTTGTTTGTTTGGTTGGTTTGGTTTGTGGATTTTTCTTCATCTTGTTGTTCCAGTTTTCCACTTCTCATTTCTGCTTTGATTCTCCTTATATTGCTCCCTCTTGCAAGCAATTTTTGCCTTATTGGAAGCAATATGAGACCTATTACAGAGCTGCAGGGCTTACATTAACTTTAGGATTGCTTCACACCACTTTGGGTAAGAAATGGAGGGACAGTTTCCCTCTATGTCTTTGTTTGTACTCCCCATCTATTATCTCTAGTTATTGACAGGAATATCCACGAACACTTGAGGTTTCCAAAAAGGAGACAGAGGAATCCTGCAATTTTATTTAAATAAAGGGAGAGAGTCCTCCGGGGCATGGGGCACATACCTGAGGAATTTTCTCTCTCAAGGTTTCGGAGGGCGTAGCCTCCTTTTATCCCAAACTCCCGGCCACATGTTGCCCTCTTCCTTTCCCCATTGCTGAGGTACTCGGAGGGTGCAGCCTTCCTGAGCTGCCTACCAGATAATCCCCCCTTGAACATACTATTTTACCCCAAAGTTCAGAAGTTCAAGCTTGTGCAGGCCCACCTGGTTGTTTCAGGAGCCAAGCTGTTGGGGCTCTGTAATGAACCTGCTGCCCAAAGCCAGTAGAGACATTAAGACCCATTTCAAAGATGTTAACACCCATATTTTCATCCATCAAATTATTTATAAAGACATCAGCCTTCCTCTCATCTTGTCTAGCACATGGGGTACAGAGGTACCAGGGGTACACGGGTACAGAGCACAAAGGTTAGGAGTTGTCACTTGGTTTTGTTTTTGTACAGGATCTCTTGCAACAGAGTCCAACAACTAACTCCTAGGAACTGTTGCACTATAAACAATGTATTTTTAATTAATTTTTTAAATTGGATAACATGTAAGTTTGAAAATTACAAAACAGGAAAAGGAAGTTTCTGTAAGAGTGAAAATGCATAATTTTCCAGCCTTTAGCCCTGCAGACCTGATTGTTTTCATAGTGATAATGTTCTTATGTTGATCCACATTCAGTAGAGATGCCTTCAGAAGGCATCCCATACTAGAAACTCCCAGTGGCCTCTGGAGATGTGTAGTGATGATCTCCTAGAGAATTTACATTTATTTGCACTTGCCTTATTTACTAAAACAGCAGTGTTGAGGTGGGAGAAGAGGAATGAGGCCTGAAGCACTGAGCCACACCCTGATACAGTTTTTTTGCATCTGACTTCCATTTTACACTAGTATAAAGAGATTCATGAAACTGCAATCTGGAGCAGAGCCTGGCCCATCTGTTTAAGAGACACTATAAATTCATATTTTCACTCTGCCCTACAGTACATGAATACTTGCATGAGAATTTAAAAATGCAGAATACATCAGCACAATCCTGAAATACTGCCCATTGCAGAAACCAATGAAAGGCACTGGCAGGGACATCTTTCAGTCTTGTGTCAAATATCACTTGATTCATAATTACCTCAACTGATGATGATTTCAGTATGGTGATTCCAAGGCCATGACTGAATTTAGTACACGAGTATGGAGATTCCCTTTCTGAACACTGACACCGTTTAACAAAGCATAGGGATTTTTGTTCTGGTGAAACCATATCTTGCTTAAATGATGCAGACTTCATTTGTGATTTTGCAATGTGTGCACTGAAATGCCCCTCTGATTTCCTGGTCACCAAAGCAGTAAGAAATCAGACATTCTCTCCAGGTAGTCCACAACTTTTCTGAAAAACTCTGCTCACAGAAAAAGAAAACAACTTTCTTTCGTGTGCTGAATGCCTCTTGAAAGGGAACTTTCAGATTTTAACATTATTTGGAATAATTTGGAATTAATGCAACATCTCCGTTTAAGAGAGAGAGTCTCTTGTCTCCTCAGATCTGCACAGTAGTCTTTAGCACTTCCTCAAGGCAGTATCAACATCTTTTCAAGGAGGTACCAACAAAGCAATGCTTTCAAAATAGCACCAATACTCATTGTGCCAGAGCTCTGGGACTTGCAGCCTGAGGTGTCACCATCTTGAAGTCCTGCTCAACAGCAGCCTCCAGCCAGCACAGGGGACATGCATGGAGGACATAGGGGCTGGCCCAAGCAAAGGGCTTGCAATCACCCTACTCAGCTCTGCAGAAGGTGAAGGATGCCTTTTTGCCTCTGCTCTCGTGATCTTACTGCAGTTATCCAATATTGCTTTTAAACCAGATGTCTGCCATTTATCAGCACAGCACAAATACAGGAATGGGCCAAATTTTTCTAGACAAGGTAGAAAAGTTGAATATCCCCAGAAGATGGTCCTAATTCAAGGCAATGGCTTGTTCACATACAAACAGTGTAATTTCTCACTTAAATTAACATAATGCCTGATAGGGTATATTTCAGAAATGGGTATTTGAAGCATTTGTGTTTTCCTCACTGAGTTTTGCACTGCTTTGATGCCATAGTTTTGGATAAGATAATTTTAAAGAACAGTCAAGCTCTGCTCAGGAGTTACGTGTATACAAGTAAGCACTTGATTGCTAAACATATTTATATTCACCACAGAGCAATACTTGCATTCTCATTTGCATAAGGATGCATCCATGCCTCTTACAGTTATGGCCTAAAGTCCTTGCTGTGTGTGGGAGAAGTGAGTTTCTACAGCAAGGAAGCAAGGAGAGAGGTTGTGTTGTCTCCTGCCAACTTCTGCTGAAGTTATACTTCTAAGGGTTTTGACCACTTGGACTAAGTTGGCTTCTCTTTGTTCTCTCTTCCTTCCCAAATATATCAGAAAAAATAAATCTTAGCAGAGATTTCTCTGCTTTCTGCTTGAATACTATGGTCTCCTCAACATTCTTCAGGTAGAGATGAAAATCTGGAGCAGGAGCAGGAGACCATGTCCATGCACAGGGAAACTTGTCTGGGCCACAGAACGGACAGGGAGAATGCAGGCTTTCATGAACAGCACTCAGAGACTTCTCTTTCATTGTCTTGGAAAAGAAGATGTCCAAAATATGTAGGATCATGGAACAATTCAAGGTGGTAAGGGCTTTGAGCATCTCCACTCTTAACAACCTGGCCAAAGCAGAATCATCTCTGAATGAGGACAGGTTGCTCAGGGCTTTAGGCAGTTGGGTCTTAAAAACCTGCAAGGACAGGGTGTTCAGAAACTCTGGGCCCCTGTCCCCCTGCCTGACTGCTCTCTTGGTAAAAAAAACTGTTCCTAATATCCAGTCTGAATATTGTGTGCCATTCTCCCACCATGTACCCGTATGGGGACCTTGGCTCTGTTTTCATGAGGACGCCACAGGAAAAGCTTTGCCCATCATCTTGCTGCAATAGGGCAATGAAACCATTCTACTTAGCCCCCTGCAAAGGCATGAGGCATATGATTCCTGCCTGATTTACAGATGCGGTGATCTCTTTATCCTATATGCAGAGACCTGAACTTCCTGCACTGCTCTCCAGCAAGGTGTCCAGCTGGCCTCTGAAGCACAGCTCTCTGGAGGTTTTCTGGTGTGTCATGTCAGTCTAGTGGGAATACCCTGTGTGTGATGCCTTGCTTTTTGGTTGGTCTGAGGTTTTGGGGTGGAGGGGACATTGTAAATTCTGTACTGCAAGAATTATTCCCTGTTACAGTGAGTGCAGCTTTGTGTGGATGAGAGCAGAAGGGTTAAACCTCCATGTGATACAGTTGTAAAGCAAAGAAAGAAACCCCAGCTGGGAAGTTTGTACTGAGATTAGCAGTGTTGATGCAGCAGTTTTGCAAATCCTCAGCTTGGGTGATATTTCAGCTACAAGGCTGTCCTCTCCCATTCTCAGGAGAGACAAAGTGCAGTCCCAGCTTTGGGATCTCCAAAGATTCTTTTATAGCAGAAGGCAGTGAACCTGGCTGTGTAGTTCATTTTTACAAAAAATAAATGACACTTCTGTCCAATGAAATGCCACATCAAGTTATCTTATCGCTTCTTTACTTCACTAAGGGAAAAGGAATCAGCCTTCTCTATCAGTGTGAAGTTCATTGTTCTCATACTCATTCTTGCCTTGCTACTTGTTGCTCTGCCTTCAGAGTTTGTCTACCTCTCTCACTTACATCCTTTTCTCTTCCAGGCCATCACCTTCTTGCCCATGGAAGAACTGCTGAACACAAACTGCAAAGAGCCTTCATTACTGAGTGTACAATGAGAGCAAGTCCTGCTGCAATCTGGAGGTTAGCACAGGTATGTTTGTGTGTGTGTGAAATGTATTAGAGCATTTAAGCAATCAGGATTACTTTTACAATCCTATGATTGCTCCTTGCCTAGTTGAAGTATTTTATTTGTTAATCATTGGCATTAAAAGCTAAAGTCCATGAAACCCAGCATGTGCCTTCATTTTAGGAAGATCATAAGGAAATTTTTTTGCCAGTTGTACACAAACGTATTGAGCAATGTCTTGTCTAGAAAAACAAGCATATTGCAAACAAAGAGCTTTCTTATGACTAATTTTGCAATATGTTTATTTTTGTTCTCCAGGATGGCATTCAGTCCAGTGTTTCCACTACACTTATTTTGCAGTTACTGGCTTTGGCCTGAATTTTATTTTTAAGGAAGCATGGAAAAACAAAATCAGAAGACATGTGTTATCAACACTAGATCAACTTCTTCTTTATCAGCATCTATAATTTTGCTGGCTACTAGCTTACAGTTGAGGCTTTGGGGTGGTGATTAGGTTGCATCCTCTGCCTAAACTGCCCATGCAGAGAGCTCACTACATCTGTCCAGGACAGACTCACCAAAGTCCAGGTTAGACTGGTTTCATGATGCACAAAATGAAGAAAACCAGGAAATTCCACAAGTGCAGAACAAGAAAGACCAGGATCTTGTTTTTAGACATAGCCCTCAAAGAAATTTGAAGATTGATTATTCCTGTCAGAATCTGGATGCTGCAGGCAAAATTATATGCCCAGATATCTCATTACTTAAAGAGACATTCAGGGCAAATAACAGGTGGGAGAAGAAATTAAAAAGGTGTAACTTAGTGCTCTGATGAACGTCACTGGTGTTACTGTTGCTGTTTCAGCTGAGCTGGCAGGGCAGACATGTATGATGCACACACCCATCACACACCCAGCACAGGCTTGCTTGACCACAGCCTGGCATATGAGTTCAGGCTGAGGCTGGAGGGGCAGGGGTGGGTTACCTGGACAGAAGATTTGACACAAGTATCAAGGAAAGTGGCTGTAGTGCTCAAATAATCCAACTGCATATTACAACACGCAGCTCACACCTCAGCAATGGCTTAAAGCTTTCAGATAGATGTGAACCCAAGCATGTTTCCATGGATTTAATGTTCAATATAATGACCCTTCTCAAGAAAGAAGTGCATATGTGAGGTTTGTTTCCCTAAAGCAGTCGATAAAAATGCTATGCATTTTTTTCTCCTTAAAATATTATGTAACACTAAAATGCTGAAGTGGTACTGAATGATACTTGATATCTGAATTTCCAGGCACATTGCTGAGCAGCCTTTGAGAAGCACACTGATATTTATTTGAGCAGAGAATTGCCCATGGCTCTGTCTGAAGAGTTGCTCACCTGGGCTGAGCCCTCCTGTTACTCCCTCCTTTGCAAGGAAAGCCTGGCACATGTAACACAAAAACAGAGTGCAGTGCCAAGCTCTGCTCCAAAGTCTTGGGCAAAACAGAGTGTATGGGGTTTAAAATACCATTCCCTGGTCACGAGAGAGCTGCTGCTGAAAGAGCAACAGTTCATCCAGTGGCACGTGCTTTTGTGTTCTTGGCTTGTCAGAAGCAGCTGTAGTTATTCGGCAGCCAGATTGGACAAAGTCTGTTCGGTTAACCTGAAGTTAACATTTGCAGTGTGTGTGTGGGGGAAAGCACAGAGACTTGGAATCACCCATTAACACAGAGAAAAAAAAAAGTCACTAGGAGGAATAAGCCTGAGCCTTTTGCCTTTCTCTTTTTTGCATGCAAAAAAAAACCCCAAACTAATTCTGAAACAATCTTAAAAACTTCTGATTTCATACAACCTTGACAAAAGGCTTTCAGTCTGAATTTTGGCAGGGTGTTTGGTAGACTGTGAACATAGAAATGAAGCACTCAAAGAAGAATGTGGGCTATTTACATTAGAAAAGCTGAACTCTTTTTAGTAGTACATGAAAGCACATAATTAACCTCTTCCCTAAATTGTTATTTTTCTTTCTAGAGATTCTACTTTTTCTGTTATGAATGTTAACAGTAGATGATTCTTTGGGTAGTGTGTTTTTAAATTTATTTTATAGTTAAAATAAATTAAAGCGCTTGTGCAGTAAAATTCCCTTGGTCTGGATGTTCCCATGCTTTTTACTTTTACCAGTACACAGATAATATGAAACATCAGTCTGGTGAGTTTTAAAATTCCTATTGCAGGAGCAAAAGACAGCATGGGTACTGGTGCAAACAATTAAGTGTGAAGTTTCTGGTTGCTGCCCTGCTGATTAACTGGCATCACAGAGGGCTGCATGGTTTTATGGTTCATGTGCCTTGCTGAGAAGGTCTCAGTCCCTGATTTGCTACTGGATCTTTTTCTCGTGGAGCTGGAACCAGATCACAGTTATGGGCTGTGCTGACTTCTAGGGTACCAAGAACATGATCCCAGGGTACCTACACCCCTGTGCAAGGTTTTTTTTCAGTTAAACTATATTTTTCAGTTAAACTATAGAATCACAAAATGGCCTGGATTGGAAGGCACCTCCAAGGTCATTTAGTTCCAACCCCCCCTGCCATGGACAGGGACATGTTTCACTGAACCAGGTTTCTCAGAGTTCTATACAATCTAGCCTTGAACACTTCCAGGGATGGGACATATACAACTTCCCTGGGCAATGTACACCGGGGTCTCACCACCCTCACAGTAATGAATTTTTTCCTAATATCTAATCTAAACTTACTCTCTTTCAGTTTGAATCCATTCCCCCTTGTCCTGTCACTGCATGCTCTTGTAAAAAGTCCATCACCATCACTTCTGTGAGATGTCTTCAGGTACTGGAAAGCAGCAATTAGGTCACCCCTAAACCTTCTCTTTCCCAGGCTGAACAACCCCAATTCTATCAGCTTTTCCTGCTGGGAAATCCCTCTAGTCATCCCTGCTCCAGCAGGCTGATGTTCTTCCTGTCCTGGAGATGTCACTGGTTTTATTTCAAAAATCAGAATGAACACAGATTTTTCTAAATAATGAGCTGCCAGTTAAGACTATAATGACAAAATTAATTTGTTTTAAGATAAAATGTGCAGTGATGTAGCACGTTGGAGTCCAGGACATCCCTCTGGCTTACCTGGCTGTCTTGCGACCCTGGCAGGGATCTCGGAGACCCTGGTATGAAGTCAAAAACATTTGTGAATTCAATTTTAGCCTGTGGAAAAAGTTGCCAATTTTGTATGAGGAATTACAAACCACAAGGGTTTTTTAGTAGTGTGATATTTGAAAGTAGAATTTTTGGATTTTTAGAATGGGGTTCAAGGGGGTACAAAATGTAGGAATTTGGGCGTGTCCTAGCCATCTTCTCCTTTGTCTTGTCCTCCATGTCTTGGTGTGATGGTGGCACTTTTCTATTGGTTTAAGGTAGAGATTCACAGTCTAACACAGATGCTAGGAATTGGTGAATAAATTGTAAACATACAGACGTAGTTTTGAATATATAAGGTGGGAGCTGCCCAAGGCTCGAGGGCAGAATGTTATGGCCTCCTTGCTAGCCAGAGCTTGGCAGATCAGAGAAAGAATGTTTAGATAAGAAAAAATAAACAACCTTGAAAGCCCAATTGGAAGCATTCCAGGCTCCTTCTTTGGCATTGGGCTAGGGAAGCATAGACTTTACGATCTCTCAGGGTCACCCTGACTTTAGGAACCCCAAGAGAAATTGACAATAGCACAGAGAATAATTTATAGAAAACAATTTGGAGTAACACCTCAACGGATTCAGTCTCCTTTGGAGTGCTCTGCCAATTCACATTCACAATAATGAGAGCTACACACACACCTGCTATGTGTTTAGCAGAGCACAGCTTCCATGGAAAGCTCATGTATAGTGAAGTCATCCTAGTTTGGATGGGAGGAGAAAGTGGGAGAAGGATATCTGTCTAAGCCACAAACTCCTCATGTGACCTTGTACAACTCATATATAATTGTGCAAGTTTGCCATTGATGGAGCTGGACAGTGCTTTAACATTTTAATTCATCAAGGGAGGAACAAAAAATGTTCTTACAGGTTGTCCCAAACTGGGAAAAATTATAGGGGAATATGATCTCTCCCTGTTACTTGAGAGCCGAATCTTCTACAAAGATTTATCAAAAGCATAGTGGCACTGCTGGAGCCCAAGCCATTACCTCTGCCTTGCAGAGACAATACTAAGCATTTAATGTGAGACCTGAATGGCCAAGCTGCAGGCATTCATGGCATCTGCACTAGCCAGCTCTGCTTAATACTGTTCATGGATTTTCCTGACTTATTGCATATTTGTTTTTCAAGCAGCGTTTGTCTGTCATCTGACAATGGTAGCATAAAAGATAATTATTCATTCACCAGTGCTTCAATGTATATTGCTTGTGTAATGTACACAAGCTTAGCTACAAAAAAAGTGTTTCTTGGAACCTGATGACTGCCTTGAAACACATTGATGATTGCTGCTGTGTAATATTAGAAATCAGAGAAAGAAACACTTGAAATAAAAGAAAAAAAAGAGCAAAGGTCTGTTAAAGTAGCTTTGCAAAATGAGTGTTTAGTAATGAAAGTAGGAAGGCCAACTGAAACCAGAGACCAAATGTAATAAATGTTTTAGTCTTACTTTTTCAGATAGTTTTGTAGATTTTATAAAAAAAAAAAAAAAAAACAAACAAAAAAGTTATTCATGCATCCTTCAAACCCTGCATTTACAATTAATAGAACTTATTACATGAAATATTGCTGCTCAAATTACTTCAAAATAGGCAAAGGCAATAAGCTAACTAGCAGCCCAGTTTCAGAGAAGATCTCTGAGCTGAGACTTTTAAACCACAGCTTAATGCCTTGTGACTGACTTGAGGAGGATGATTAACTCTTGATTCATGGTTTTGGGGACAGCAGCTAGCAGCCACTTCCTCTGGAACAGTGCTGATATGCAGTGCACTTCTTTGAGCAGAAAGGGCTTATTACATTCTTTCACAGAAATGTTGCAAGTGCTTTCTTCCGCTTTAGCACTGGTATTGTTCATACACTCACATGGAGCAGCTTCTTTCTTATGCTTATTACAGGACACAAAACTTGTGTAGCACTGCTGGCAGGTGGTTGCTTGCCTGCTCTAGGTAATTTAATTTTGATGAACAGCCATTTGCTAGGCTGTTGTTGTCCCTTATTCACATAAGATCCTTCCTCTTAGGGCATGCACAGTAAAAGCAGTGTCCACTGTATCTTCATGTTTAAACAGAGACCAGAGAAAGAAAAGCTAATGACTGTAGATTTAAGTTGTTGCATATACAAGAGGAGATTTTTTTTTTTTTTTGTAGAAATGTATAAAAATGAGTACTTAGCATGCTGAAGGTGTGCCAACTTTTTGGCTTCATCATCCACCACCCATCTCTGCACAGATGTTAAATGAGTTCAAATATCTCAACTCTGTGTATGGGATGGCTTCTTACACACTGGGAAAAAGAACCTATACTTGGGAATACAGGTTTGTAAAACAAATTCCTGTCCTTTGTCAGTGGAAAAGAAACCATCAGATGGGAACTCAGATCCTAGAATTCTGAGCTATTTTTTTGACTGTTGTCAACATGTGATCACCTTGAGTCCATAAATGAAACTGTACTGCTAAATTATTCACCTGTTACTAACTCATCTTCACACTGTTTGGATTTGGCTTTCTGTGTTGCAGATATTTCATGGGGACATCTAGTTGGAATTGCACAAAAGAAACCCAGGAGGAGAGAGTTAGCCAGCAGTGCATACCATACAGGTCCAGTGCTTCAGCTTGCTTTTCCACGCTCCTTGTTTAGCTTTGCAAATCTACTCTTAAGAGTCTAAAGATGGGTGGGATGGGTGTTCATTACCCTGTGGGCTGTGTCTTTTTTTCTAGGATGTTTTCGAATTGTTCCATCAAGGAGTTTTTTGCTTATCACTGAGCTCTACAAATGGTGCTAATAAACACAGGATGTTTCCGCCCAGTCAGAGTTATTCCAAGGATTCCAAAGACTATTCCAGTGGAGTTTCTAGGAGAAGTCTTTCTAATGTCCTTGGTACCAGTTATTTAAGATAAGGAAATAGGAGGCCAAAGGCTCTTTAGCAGCCTGTGTGGCTGATGCAGAGTTGTTACAGCATTTGTGTTGCCAAACCATGAACAGCATAGAAGATCTGATTTCTTGGTTATTGAACCTACTACCACTTGATGAGTGAAAAACATTTCACTCAGTCACACTTCTGCTAAATCAAACTGAAAGCTCATTTGGAGGATTTTAAAAATTAAAAAAAATAATTTAGTCCGGGGAAGATGGTATTAGTGATGCGGTGGAAAGAAACCACTCAGAATGTACTGATACAAAATTTCTCTATCAATATTTTAGGACAAAATAAAGTTGATAGAATTTCCTTACTTTGAAGCCTGGGGCTGTGCTGGTTAGCTGATAATAGGAGTCTCAGATCTGTCTTCACATGACCTGCAACCACAATTCAGAGTGAGGAGGAACAGAGATGTGACACACAATGAAAGAGCAAGACAAGTCCTAGTCAGTGGTTATAAGGTCAAATTTTAAGTGATCTTATTGTTCACTCATGTTTCCTTTTTTAGCAGTTTCCATCATGTGTTTTTGTCAGTTCCGAATCTTGCTCCTAAGAAGGACAAAGTGCAGATAAAATCTATTCTTCTGATATTAGAACGCTTCATGACTTTGCATCAGACTCTGTCTCATTTCTAAAGATCAGTGCTAACTTTTTTCAATAACAATGTCCCTGGTAAGGTGGGCAGGCTAGGCCCCAGCCTGAGGCTTAGCTAAACAGACCATAAGAAACTGTGGATGTAACAACTAACAGTTAGAGTAGATGGCAAAAACCATGGTTAACACTATAAAGGATTTTTAAAAAATTGATTAAAAACCAAATTTTACAAGTGTTTAAGGGGGAATTGTGTGAGAAGCAGCCAGATCCAACTGACATCTTTAGAGAGGTACTGGGGACCTCTGGGAGCTGAGGTGGCAAGGTCTAGAAAACCCTTTCAAGCAGTGTCTCCTGTGGCTGAAATGATAGGGATAACAGCATCACAAATACCAAATTTGGGTACAAAGGTAGCAAAAATGGGACAGAGATAGAAAAGTAACATGTGGCATTGTTTATTTGGCTGAACAGAGAGCTAGAAAACAGGAGATGAAAATGGGCTGAAAAAGAGCAAGCTTGGGAAAATGGGGAAAAAAGAGAACCAAAAGAGTTTGGTATGTATAAGCACATGGCTGGTTAACAGCTTGGGCCAAACCCTTTGCCCCATCTTGCAGGTTCCCCTGTCTTGTTAAAATCTGTTTAAATTTTCTGTGTGAGCTCACTTTCAGTTTTGTGTGTGAAATGTTGGAATGCACAAGGGATCTTGTAGATTTCTAAAGGAAGTAAAGATGTGAGCCTAAATAAAAGAAGGAAGTGAGACAGATAAGTTCTATTAACTGCTGTCAGAGGGCAGCTTCTGTTTCATGTGGGCTTGATATTGCAATGGGGCAGAGGGAGCCAGGGAGCATGTTTTCTGGAACTGAGTAGGCACTGACTCCATTTAGAGTCCCTAAGGAATAATTTACTACACCCTCAGTCAACTAAAGTTACAATTTTTAATTCTACCTCTCCTTCAAAGTCCAACCACTTTTGACAAGATCTGTTTTTTCAGGATGGTCAGCAGTTTCCCATGCTTCCTCCAATTCTGATCCAACAAATAACTTTTGCAAGTCACTGGGATCTAGGAAGTTGACTGATCTACAAAGTAGATGAACTTTCAGGACAATAAAAAAAAAAAACCACTGGCTGCAGAACAAAGTATTTTAAAGAAGAAAGGACCTCAGTTTGAGATTAAATGCTTTTTTAGACAAATTCAATAATCGATCTCATTACACAGTGTTAATTTAATATTTTTTCCTCTAAAATATTCAGTTTTAAATATGGCCTGAGCTAAAGAAAAGCAAGAGGAAAATATGAAAGATCACAGATAAACCCTGTGAGGACACAGGGCTTCTATGCTAAGTCAGTTTTTTACCCGGACAGTATCTTACTTTTTCTTAAAGAAAAGAATCCTATTGCTAATTTAAATGACATAGATAGGTTTAAATATAAACTATTCTTTTCCTCCACAAGTTAATATCATAAAAGGTCTTAAATATGCCTGTTTCAAATGTGCAGAAACAAACTATCAGTTGAAGGGACTTACATACAGAAGTGCTTGTTTATCACCACTCTTTTCTGAAAGGTGATACATTACTAACTTCTGTTTTAGGATTTTTAGGGTTATTCCAGCCTCACCTTCATGGTGAGAGGTGGAACTAATCTTCCACTACACTCTGCATGCAGTGAGGTGGAACATTTCACAAACTCCCTGTGCCCTTACACTCTTTGGAGAAAGATCAGGACCTGTGGGTTGTTACTGGCTTGGGAAGTTTATTTCTCAGCCTTGAGGAGGTGACTCACTATGACAGAATTCTAAGCACTGACCCTAACTCGTTACTGGGTCCAAATTTTGACATAAAATACATTCAGTTGCAGTGTATTTTATTACAAGCACGCAAGCCAGATTTACTTCACTCTAAAATTGGTTTCAGAGATTTGACATAAAGCCTTGTAAAGATGCTCCTAATTCACATCAGTGATTACAGCTCCAGTCTGGGACATAGGTGTTCAAAATGTTCCAACTGTTTTTGACAGATATATTTGTGGAAGTTTACAGCTATTATTTCTTTCAGCAAAACAAACATCAACAGCAATCACTTCCATTCAACAGAATTTATAAAAGCAAGGCAATGTCACATGTGTTGAGTCCATGGACCATGTGGATAGTGACATGTTCCAGTGGGAGGAAGAAATACAAGGCACTCACTTTCTGATGCTTCATGTTTCAGCTGCAGACAAATATTTTTTTGATTTTCCATTCATATCATGCTTTTATATACACTCAGTTTAAAAGGAAAAGACAGAATAGTAATAAAGAGAATCCAGGTCATCTTGAGGATGGAGGTATCTTGTCAAGAGATCAGGAAATGTGCATACATATAAAAACCAATGACATTTTGTCATAATTTTATTGGGTCAAGGAAATAAATCTCACTCTTGTTCATATATTCTTAAATTGCTCGATGGCCTATGCCGTTTTGAAGAGTCATTGCACACAGCAAGAAGACTTCAGAAGCAGTAACCCCAAAGCCATATTTGATGAATATGGGTGGGATTTTAACTTTGGAGCAGAGTTTTCTAATCTAAGTTTATAAACTTAAGCTCATCTCTTTTACACACTTCATTATGGTGCTCAGTGCTTATTTAGAATTCTCAGCAACGTCAATGTGAGAACAAAAAGATCACCTTGATCTTTGTGTTCTCACATTGACAGAAGCTCTAAGCTTCTTAATGTGCCTTAGTTACCAGTTGTCTGGGAGGACTAACCCAGTTTTATTTAATGTGTTGGAGTGACTGTCTTATACCACAGATACCTAAAATTAGTGAATCTCATGTATGGTGTGCAGGTCTGCTGGAACTGCAGTCGCTTTCATAACAACCTGAAAAATTTACAATATACTGTGAAAAACATGTGGACATGACAGATGGAGAGAATGCAATGTGCCGATCAGATCAATGTATTACCTGTATTTCATCTAAGTCAGACACAAAATGTTTCATATATAGAGGTGACCTTTGGCAAAATGTTTGCCACACTTGGGGTGATTTAGAATTGATAGACTTCTAAAGTTCATGGCAAAATATTGAGTGCTCTGCCATATTTTTTAGCTTTAGTAACCAGACTTGCAATAGTCACTCAGCAAATGCATCTGCTCACCATCAACATTTTTCTATCACATTCTGATTTCCTAATTAGTGGATTCAAGTGTAGAGGAAGCAATATGTTTATATTGCTTTCCTTGAGGGCTATTTATAATCCCTTGATGGCCATGTCAAACTCCCATTGCTTTTGTGATAGCCATTTCCTATCCAAGGGTATAATTTAACCCAGGGAATTTATCAGCTACAAAATAGACATAAGCATCTCAGAAGATGCATTAAAACTATATTTTAACTTATCCTATTGTCATTAAGTTTGATGAGCTATTTTCAGGTCTGTCAATAAAGGAAATGTTATAAAAACAAAAGGCTCCAGATGTTTGGAGCTTCTCTGTAAAATGACTTCAAAGAACCAAAACAGTCTAGGCATTATGGGAAAAATTCTCTGGTACCTAATTTAACAAAATTATTAGTGAACCCAAAAACATTTTGTGGGTTTTTTTCCCCACATAATTTATTTGCGAAGAATACAGACTGCTTCTTATTTGTGAAGAATACTGACTACTTCTTCCTTTATCTAAGAACTAGCTCACACCCTTGAGCAGGCAATGACAAAACACAGCTCTTCTCTTCCACTGCACCTGGCTGCAGTTTCTGCAAGCTCTGAGCAAAGGGAGCTGGAAAAGCTAAAGCCAAACTTCTGGTCTTGTAGGTAACAAAAAGCAGAGAGGGATTTGGATATACTGCTGAGATCTAGTAAACACAAAGAGAAATAGTCTTCTGGAGAAGTATCAGCAAGTTACTTAGACGCTGGAAATTTACAGAAAATAAAATATTTTCTCTATCAAATCAAACTGAGAGTGAGCATAATTGGTGTTAAAATAGTTGCTTTCTGTAAGAGATCCGATCCTGTTGGCTTCCTAGAGGCGTGAGGTCCAAAGCGCACCAGAGCCAGAACAGATCAAAACAGCTTATGTGGTTAAAAGACAGTGGGAACAATTGTGTTAGTGCTGCAGACATCCATGATAGACAGAGAACAAAGGTACATGTAGGAAAGTAGAGACAGTTCATAACCAAGAATCCCAAAAAAACCATTTTTTCATCTGACTTTTTATGACCAAGAGCAACATGCTATGGAGAAGATTTTAAGAAAGCTTTTTAAGGGAAAAGGAAAGCAAAACCTGGATAAATCATTCAGTTTAAAGAACATTTTACTACATCTAACACTTAAGACTGAACTAAGACAATAGAGCATACAAATGATGCAGTCATTAGTGAATAGTTAAATATGTAAAGAACCGCACAAGCCAAATTATTCTTGCTTGGCTGCTCAGTGTGTGCAACAGTGTTAAAAGTGCAGTTAAAAACAATCAAATTAATTCTTCTTAGAAATTCTGAGTTATGTCTTTGAAGGTTTTTTACCTCAAAGCATATGGTTTAAGTGAGAACAAAAGAGGGCTTTATTTTTTTTCCTACTCTATAAACTTCAAATCACAGAACAGTTGAGATGGAAAGGCATGTCTGGATACTGCCTAGTCCGCCTGTTCAAAGTAGGGTCATCTAAAACTGATTTCTCAACATCTTACCTAGTTGGGTTCTGAAAATTTTCAAGAATGGACACTCCACAATCTTTGTGCAACCTGTGCCACTGTTTGACACACTCACTGTGAAAGAGGTTTATCTTCTATTTAAGTATTTCCTGTATTTCAGTTTGTGGCCTCTGTGTCTTGTGCTATCACTCAGTGTTATTGGGAAGGGTTTGGCTCTTTCTTTTTCCTCCATCCCTGGTTCTTCCATGCATTGTCAAGATTCCCCATGAGCTTTCTCTTTTTTGGGCTGATAAGTCACAGCTCTCATAGCCTTTCCTCATCTGTCAGATTTCTAAAATTCTGAGACATCTTCATGGCTCTTTCCTGAACTCACTCCACTTTGTCCATATCTGTTGTACTGGGAAGCCCAGAAATGAACACAGAACTGCAGATATGTCTTACCAGTGTTCAGCAAAGGGAAGGGATCACCTCCCTCAACCTGCTGGCAACACTCTGTGCCATTCAGCCCAGAAGGCTGTTGACCTTCTTTGTTGTGAGGGCTGGTTACCAGCTTATATTCAGTTTGGTGTTCATGAGGACTCCCTGGTCCTTCTCTGCACAGCTGCCTGTCCAGCTGTCAGCCACACCTTGCCGTGGTTCTTGGGATTATTTCTCACCAGGAGCAGGAGTTGACATTTTCCTTCCTTGGACTTCATGAGGTTCTTCTTGTCCCAATCCTCCAGCCTGTAAGGTCCCTTCAAATGTTAGCAGAATCCTCTTGTGCATCAAGCCCTATTCCCACAATATATTCCCTGCAGACTTGCTGAGGGTACATCCTGTCCCATCACTCAATCCCTAAATAGGGCTGTTAGGCAGTGCTGACTTGAGTACAGACTGCTGGAATACACTGCTGGTGACTGCTCTTCAGTTGGACTTTGTAGTGCTGATCACAACCCTTTGACTCCAGCATTCAGCCAATTTTCAATCCGCCTCACTGTTTACTCATACAGTCCTTACTTCATTAGTTTGTCTCTGAGGATATAATGGGAGACATGGTTGGAACACTTGCTGAATTAAAGGTAAAAAACATCCACTGCTCTCTCCTTTTGAAGAGTCGTCTTCACCATTGAAGCAGTCAATTCAGCCACCTGAGTTATTTCTTTTCCCTCTGCAAAATACTAAGTCTTTCTAATTGGCAGTTAAATTGTTTGGGAATTGAAGTCAGATTTATGTGTTATCAGTTCCATTCCCATTGGTGCTACTGTTGGATTTTCAGAATGGCTACATTTGCCTCCCAGTGAAAACTGACTGTAAAAGTAAATCTCCTTATTTGATTTTAAATGTCTAAAAAGGAGACTTTAGTTCAAGTCATATATTTTACCTGTTATGTGGAAAAATGGAGTGTGAGATATCTGTGGACAACAACTTTTCCTGTTCTGATGTAAATTTCTAAGGTGAGGGGATTAATTTCCTCTTGGAAGTAGTTGTGTCTTTATACTGCTGATCTGTAGAGCCCAAATGAAGTAACACCTTTAGTTTTTATGAAGATAAGAGAAATTATCCTTTCCCTTACATTAAAAAAAAAAAAAAAAAAAGTTGTAATCATGCTTATATCCTTAATGTTCTACTGATGTTGGCATTATGCTTTACCCATAGCTGTGGCAAACAGGGAGAAAGGCACAAAGAATCAGTCTTGGAGACTTAATCCCTGCCACTGGCATGGACTTCTGATCCTGTAGAAGAACAGTTTTCCTCTGGAACAGACAATATGGAGAATAATCCCTCCACTTATATTTGTCCAACCTGTGCAGCACATGGGAACAAAGGAACAACAGCAAAAGGTCTCCCTGCAGAGCTGACTAACAGCATCTGCAGGAGGGATGCTGCCAATAAAAGTGTTAGTGGTACCCTGGTGATGCTGCTTTCTTGACAGAGAGACATCAGACTGCCTTCATCTACAGAGATGCTGCCTACACTTTTAGATTCTTATCTGCCTATTTTACTGCTGTGCTGGAGTTAATTTTTTCCACAGTGGCTGGTATGGAGCTGTGTTTCAGGCTTGTGCTGGAAACAATGCTAATAATACAAAGGTGTTTTAGTTACTATTGATCAGCGCTCAGAGTCAAGGCCTTTTCTGCTCCTCACCCCAACCCACCAGCAAGGAGGCAGGGGGTACACAAAGAGGGAGCACAGCCCAATTGGCCAAAGGGGCATCCCATACCACATGGTGACATGCTCAGCAGATAAAGATGGAGGGAGAAGAAAAAGAGGGAGGTTCAGGGTGATGACATTTGTCTTCCCAAGTCACTGTTACACATGGTGGATCCCTGCTCTCCTGGGGATGGCTGAACACCTGCCTGCCCATGGAAAGAGATTAATTACTTCCTTGTTTTGCTTTGTTTGTGTGTATGGCTTTTGCTTTCCCTATTAACCTTTTTTTATCTCAAGCCACACATTCTTTTACTTTTATTCTTCCATCCTGATGTGGAAGACTGGGCTGTGTGGGGTTGAGCGTCAGCTGGGATTAAACCATGACAAGGACTTACTGCTGCTCCTTTTCTCCTCTGTTTGCAGTGGCCTTACTAAATTCAGGGCCACCTCATCATAAACATGATTTCTCCTCTGCTATTCATAGCGAAACACAATTGCACCAATTGCATCATGATTAGCAGCAATATTCATCTCTGGCAGAGGAATGATAAGAGCCCTTATTGCAGTTAGAACAATTAATCTGTGAAGAAATGCTATGAAAATGTTCTCACTCTACACACTGAGAATGGAATACATTAGCACAGAAGAGTCTATAAGTTTTTTGTCAATATAACAGTTAATGGTTCTTTATTTGGAGGAATGAAAGAAAAGGTTTTCACCAATTTGAATAAATCCATTTAAATGTTACATAAATACATGAGATTGCATCTAGTGTCTGTTATAATAGGTCAGCATTGTAGATAATTTCTCCACTGCAATAAGGCTATGACAGATCTGGAATATATTATTCTAGAATAGCTAAGACTGGAACACAATAATACATAAAGATGAAAGAAGCTATAATACCTAATGTATTTCTATATGCTGCAGAAATCTGTCTTCCATATAAAAATTAATGAAACCTCTTTCATGGATAGTGGCAGGAGATACTTTCTATAAGCATGGGGTTTGAATGGTAGAGCACACAGCCATGCCTCCACCCCATAGCAGAAGTGATTTTTGATTCTGATATTGCAATTACCAGACATATTGTCATAATTTTAAGTAATTGTAGGATTTGTAATTCCATAGCTATTTAAAGGTATTTTTTTTTGCAGGAGGACACTTGGCTCGTACTTGTTTTTGAGAGGAAGGAGAGGAAGGAAGGAGAGGAAGGAAGGAAGGAAGGAAGGAAGGAAGGAAGGAAGGAAGGAAGGAAGGAAGGAAGGAAGGAAGGAAGGAAGGAAGGAAGGAAGGAAGGAAGGAAGGAAGGAAGGAAGGAAGGAGAGGAAGGAAGGAAGGAAGGAAGGAAGGAGAGGAAGGAAGGAAGGAAGGAAGGAAGGAAGGAAGGAAGGAGAGGAAGGAAGGAAGGAAGGAAGGAAGGAAGGAAGGAAGGAAGGAAGGAAGGAAGGAAGGAAGGAAGGAAGGAAGGAAGGAAGGAAGGAAGGAAGGAAGGAAGGAAGGAAGGAAGGAAGGAAGGAAGGAAGGAAGGAAGGAAGGAAGGAAGGAAGGAAGGAGAGGAAGGAAGGAAGGAAGGAAGGAAGGAAGGAAGGAAGGAAGGAAGGAAGGAAGGAAGGAAGGAAGGAAGGAAGGAAGGAAGGAAGGAAGGAAGGAAGGAAGGAAGGAAGGAAGGAAGGAAGGAAGGAAGGAAGGAAGGAAGGAAGGAAGGAAGGAAGGAAGGAAGGAAGGAAGGAAGGAAGGAAGGAAGGAAGGAAGGAAGGAAGGAAGGAAGGAAGGAAGGAAGGAAGGAAGGAAGGAAGGAAGGAAGGAAGGAAGGAAATCTTGCTTTCTTCACTAACCGGTATGAAGAAAGCATTTCTTACAAGCTTGCCAGGTCCCAAGGTTCTCTTGGCACTGAAGAAGAAAGATGCTGCTTTTTATGATTTGTTTTTATATCAAAGAGCAATTTGTTTGCTGATAGATGGTGCAATTAGCCATAACATTAACCCACAAAAATGGTAAAAGGTGATTTTAAGTTGGAGAAAATATAGCCAAGAAAAGGGCATACAAAATACAAGCAGCCTGAAGCTGTTAGTAGAAGAAACAAAGGGGAAGAGCAATAAACATTAAACTTGAAGCTCATAAGGGATGAAATGGAAGAGTATACCATCAAGTGCAAAATGCATCTTCAATAAAGCTTATTGCTTGGTAACTTTCAGGCTAGTTACTAGTTTATTAGTGTAATTAAAGTCTTGATGTCAGAGAAGAGAGGGAAAAGTTATGGTAAGCTTGGTCAAAATTTTAATAGAATGTGTGCTTCAAGGGGGAAATTCAGAGGTCAAACAAAAGTTAAACCTCCACAAACTGTCCCTAGGCTCACTCACAAGAACAAGTCCTTCAAGTTGGAGGGAAGCTTTAAGGTCACAAAGAGGTCACAACGCGCCTGTAGAATTTAACACTGAGCATGATAGCAGGGTAGCATTGCACAGGTGTGTCACTCTGGTGGGAAGACAGGACTTATCATGAGTGACTAAAGAAATTCCACTAAATTCACCCAGAATAAAAGTCACACAGTATATTGAATGACAAACTTTCCTATTCCTCTGGTAATCTTTGAACAAGACCATCTGGATGAAAAAGTCTGTGATCCCATCTTGATTGTGGAGGTGGTCAATGTAAATGGAGGAGCACCCTCACCTAGAGAAAATCCAGAGTTCTGGTATTTTTACTGGTAGCATTTTTACCATGAGAAAGAAATCTGTTGCTGTGGGTTGTAGCTGGCATCAAGAAGCTGAAGGCTTGTACAACAAGGACAGCATATCCCATCCATCCTAATGAAGCACTGAGTCATAGAACCTTCCACTAAATTTAAATAGCTTCACACCACATGGGAACATGAGCACAAAATGTCCTGTTTTGTGTACTCACAAAACAACATGAAGATAGCATAGATAGCAAAGTGACCGATGGAATGACAACACAGACAGGAGTGAAATGGCAGTGTTGACTCATCTGTCGGATCAGAAAACACAGACAAGTTTTGTGGTTGTCTGTTTCCCATGATGGACAGTCTATTGCTGCCAAGGAGAGTTGCGCACTGGCAATGACATAAAATAAAAACACAAAGCAGAACCAAATCCAAATACTGTGCAATGCACAGCATATGAAGGAGAAACAAATCAGGCAACAGTGGAGACTGATTTCCATCTGAAGATAGATTTTAATCTTTCTCCAACAGAATATTAACTAAGACGTAGAAGAAGACCAGGATTTCAGCAAGATTATAACAGGATGGGGAGGGCACTGGAACAGGCTTGTAGACTCCCCATCCCTGGAAGTGTTCAAGGCTAGATTATACAGGACTCTAAAAAACCTGGTCCAGTGAAAGGTGTCCCTGTTCACAGCAGGGAGGTGGAACTAGATGATCTTGATGGTCCCTTCCAACGAGAACCATTTTATGATTCCATGACTTTTTGTAGCACATACTGAAAACAAATCTCATTTCAGACTAAACAAGGCACCCAGTAAAACAATCTTGGGAACAAGGTCCATGTCTGTTGCACATCTTTGACATTTTTTGAAATATTTGGTTGTGTTATCAAGCTTTTATTACTTCACCTTTAATCAGTCAGTCTCAAGATATGGAATTTAATTGGAGAATTCACTCAACTTTGTCAATTCAAAAGCCAAACAATCTCTCTACCATGTTGTCTAGGTTCTTTCTAAGAGAAATAAATAGACCCTTCCATAGTTTGATTCATCTCCATGCAGAGTGGTGTAATGAGGTGTAGAGGACTGAAGGGATGCTCAGAATTATCCAGCAACAACCATGGATCATTCCTAGTAACTGAAATGTCCAGTGAAGCATCAGGCAGAGGTATTCTCAGTTACACTCTGAGTTAGCAACTGTATATAAATCATACAGGCATTGTTTAAATTTCCAACTCAAGTAAATAAAGATCTATTAAACCAGACTACCACCTGATTCTAATGTATTCTAAGACTCATTCTTGCTATGGAATATGATAAATGAGAAAGTATTTTATTCCTTATCATTAATATTGTTTTTTCAGGCCTATATGTAATTCAGAATCTGTGAAAGTTATTACTTCACTAGAGTTGAAGTTCTGATAATTGGATGAGTTGTTTTAAAAGTGACATTAGTTTTTCTTCAAATAAGTTCCCAGTCCCAATATAAGAAAATATGAGAATAAATGTGTTGCCTGTAGCAGTCAGGTTAGATTTTATGATAAGATAATCATAAGTGATCTTAAAATGTTGGATGCTACATCAGGTTGCCTGTAGCAGGAACAGAATTGTAAAATAATAGTCATTACACCGTTATATTCTCAAGCATGTTTAGTACTTATATAGGTGCTTTTATAATTCAGAATATTTTCCAAACATCTTTCTAATATCTTTAGCAAGGTAAGTGCATGCTCATCCCATATTTGGAAATGAAGACAAGAAGAATTTGGGGTTTCCTGAAGATGGTACTTTTGTGCAGAGAATTGATTGTGCCACTTACTGTTGATTTTGTCACAGAGTTAATTTTATGAGGTTAGCAATCTCTGTGATGGACCGCTGCTTGTATACCTGGTCCTTCCCAAACTCAAGTGGTTTTATGTAACTTTCAGCAACTAAGACTATCCAAAAATCCATGTGCATGAAAATCTACCTTCTAAAGTGTTAAGCTGGAGGGCTTTCCAAACTGCTTCTTTTACATTAATCTTCTATGGCTCCTGAGAACCTGTCACTAGTGTTTCTTGCTATTGATTATGTTTGATTTACAGTCTCAGTGAAGCATATTTAACCCAGGAGAACATGCTCCTCATCCCTATTCCTTAAATTTAAACCATCAAGCAGTTACTTTGCTGATTCTCCTAACACCTATGAATTATTTTATGACAGCATATGCTATGCAATGGATGATCACAAACTTTCAGTGCTTTTTTCAATTACTTTTTATCTCCTCACTTGCAAGCAAAGCATTAAATAAGCAACATCTGATGCCTCTCCTCTTTAGATTTCCTCCTCTCTCTGAATAATTTTGATGAATGTTTTGAAAATTGTTAGTTGCATAGTAGCTGAAATGAAGAATTGCATTCTGTTTTAATGGTAGGAAAAAAAAAAATCAGAACCAGAAATATAAGTGTCTTCTTTTTTAGAGGATGGACACAGTCATGTCTCTCTGCTATACAGCAGTATTAATGTAATGACATAAGGAAACATTTCTTAGATGAAAGGCATTAATTTCAAGAAATAAAAAAAAAAAAAAGGTAATTGAACCCTCAAGATGGCTTGAACCTCAACTACCATACTTTTTTATCAAAGAGAGGATTTTAATCCAATACCCATGATAGTTGCAGAGTTACTTAGTATTAGGTAGATAGTTACATAGTATTATAAGTTAACATTTTATTATAATCACTAGATACAATATTTGAGCACGCCTAGAAAATTTCCTGACATGTCTCTACGGGATGACATCAATAAAATACATATGTGAGTCAGCATGTTCTTCTTGTTTCATGTATCACAGGAAAGTTTCCAAAGCTAAGAAAACAGTATCTGATATGGCAGGAGTTGTGACAGGGTCCTTAGTTTGCTTGATGTTGATATACTATCTTCTGGAAATTTCAAAAAATGCAAAGACAGTTAAATGTGGCTCTTTCAATTTCTCTGTTAGTTTAAATACCTATTATTATTAGAGGTCTGGGACTTACCCATGTCATTTTTCCAAACACTTTTTTTCTTTCAGGCTTTGGAGATTAAGGTGATAGTACACATGCAAAACAGCAGGTGGAGGTAGTAAGATCTGAGATACCATATTATTACAGATGAACATATGTATTTCTGATCTAGGCAAAAGCCATGATGTGAGTAAGTCTTCCACTGAAAATGTTTTGATTGTTCATATTGTGCAGATTTTTTGGTTTATTTTCAAACTGAAAATGCAGTAGGTTAGAGAAAGGTCTGCCTCTTGATAAAGTATTTGTTGCTGTAATAATGATAGGAGTTCAGTACTGAGGTTCAGGCACCTTGTTTTGTTAAATGAGGGAGAATCTCTTTCAGATTACCCCATGTGGATGCACAAAAGGAAGAAAATTTCCCACATGCTCACAAATCAATTTTCAAAGCTATTTGGACATCAGTGTTTGTTGCTGGCAATGGGAGATAGAGCTCCACCTCATTTTAAGGAATTGATCTTCTGAGTTGTGTCTGCAGTCCTTGGCAGCATCACCAGTGTACCTGCAGTGAGGCACAAATACATCTGTCCTAGATACAAACTACCTAGGGCTTTTCCAATACCAGATGAGCTGTGATGATGAAAAGCATGAGCTGATGTTTAACTGTTTGCTAAGGTCATAGATAGATCCAGTGGTACCTGTGAGGAACTACTGCCAGTCCCCAGGCTGATGTTTTAGTTTTCTCGGATACAGAAACACCTCAGTGCTGTGAGCAGCAGGATACAGTGCTAAATGCAGCTCTGCTTCACAACAGAGGATATACCACTTCCCCAGACTGAGCTTTCTATTTTTCTTCCTGACTTTCCTATTTATGTATTAGGGTCTTTTTGGCCAAGGTGTCTTGAAAGAAATGAAAGCCAAGCTACTTTTCACTAGAGTTGTTACCAAAATTGAGCTCACTTCCCATTCTATTACCCAGCTGGTGTAAATCAATACAATTCTGGTGAATTAAGTGGTACTTGCTGCCATCTTTTCTAGTTACAAACTCAATTCAGTATCCCCCAATAAGTGTCATGGATGAGAACAAAGAATGTCAACAGAACAGTGTTATATCCTGTATTTCTTCAGTGGGGGTGCTTTCCTTCTCAGCAGTCCTTTTAAGTTTTATTTCATTTTAATTTTTTTTTTATTTCTTTGCCCATTCTGCTACATTAGCAGCTATGTGGAGAACTGTGAAGCAATCCTTTTGTTACACTGGCCTTCCTGAAGTCTTTTCTGAGGTACCAGAGAGGTAGGTTAAACAGGTTCCAGTGGCACTTGCTTCTTGGTCACTGCAGAGGCTTAAGCAACAAGAAGGGAAGAAAAGGCTCCTCCTTTACACAAGAAGGAAAGAAAAGGCTCCCTGAATGCTGAATAGCTCTGTGTGGTTTGCCACCCACCCACTCTGCTGAAACATGGTCCATTAACTCAGTGTGGCTGATGCAATTTGAAAAGGGGCATCAGTTCATACAGAAGTCTACATTTGTCAATAATAACTTTGTAGATGCAGGGAAAAAAAAGGGGGGGCACAATGCAGAAGTCTTTTAATTCACTGTGAAAAACATATAATAACTAGCAATGTCTTCTGAGATGAATAATCTTGAGCACGATAGACATGAAGGACAAGGTACAAAATTCATTTAAGTTTTATTTTTATGATTTGAATTTCTGGACCATTTATATGAGATATAATAAGATTAGATATAGATGAATAATGGTAGGTGCTCTCTGAAAGGAAGTTGTAGTGAGGTGTAAGAGGGATCAGCCTCTTATCACAACTAATGAGTGATAGGACAAGAGGAAATAAACGGCCTCAAGTTGTGCCAGGAGAGGTCTAGATTGGGTGGTAGGAAAAATTTCTTCAATGAAAGGGTGAGTCAGGGTTTGGAACAGGCTGGCCAGGGAAATGGTAGAATCACCATGCCTGGAAGTGTTCAAGAAACAGATGTATGGGGCACTTAAATACATGGTTTAGTGGTGGGGTTAGCAGTGCTGGGTTAATGTTAGGACTTGATAATCTTAGATTTCTTTTCCAACCTAAAATTTTCTATGATTCTATGGATAGACAATAAATCTACCAGGATTCAACTACCCATATATGTGTTTGCATTGAGACTGGAGTATTTATTCATTTGTGAAATGGTAATGGCAGTATTTCTAGTACACAAAACCAGTCACAGTAGCTAAAAGGGGATGAAAGGGAGACATAATAGCTGCTGATCAGGATATAGTCTTTTTGACAGGATTTGCTGTATTCCTTTGTATAGTTTAAATTGGCAGCTCTAGAAGTGTGTAATGGGAAAAAATCTGCTCCTTCAATAGGGCATTCAGTGATAATTTTTAGCTGGCTCCAAGCAACCAAAAAGAGCCAAAATGTTATTGATTTATTTGGGTTAGAGAAGAGATGTTAAGTGTGCTGCCTAACATTTTGGATGAGTTAAATTCTTTGTTCTGCAGAGACTTTGTAAAGGATTTGGGGGAAATAACTTACTGTCTTGTATCTCAGATGTTTGATGGAAACACAGAGGAGGTGCTGAAGCTAATGATCATCCAATAAGTAATAAGGCATAAAAAGACTTGAGCAGGTTAGAAGGAAATGTATCACCTGAAAATTTGCTGATATTTGCAAGTTTCCCTACTGCATAATGTGTTGTGTGTTCTATTTCATTTTTATATCTCTTGGTTTATAGCTTTCCATTTTCTTCATCCTTATGAAGCAATTTCAAGGAAGAAATAATAGGATTATCTCTGATGTGACAAGACAGTAAAATCCACAGAGCTGACAGGCAGCACCATTCTTGTTCCACCAAAGGGATTTTTGACATTTGGAAGTAGGATTGTGCTAGACAGAAGAAAAATAGTACTTAAATAACCCTATTCGGAAATAAAACCCCCAGGAAGAGCTTTGCAACGATGTTTTTCTTTAGAGGCTCCCTTTTTTTTTTTCCTTTTTTTTTTTCCAAATACTTAACAAAGTGACAATTAAGAAAGGAAGTGTAGAAATGACAAAGCTAACGTTTTAGCTGTAAGATTTATTGCACTTGTTCAGAAACTTTGCCAGTGGAGCTGAAGCTGAATGGAGTTGTGCTGAGGGAGTAGGATGGATGAGATGGTTTCAGACCTTTTAGGCTGACCATTAAATCCTCACCCATTACTGAACAAGACTGTCTTTTTATAAGTCATAGAAATAATTAGCTCAATCCCACTGAGTGAGAGGTATGAGGGGGTGCTCACAGTAAGTGTGATCGGGGTCAGCCTTCAATTATCCACCATGGGTTGGCCTCAGTTTGCTGCACTGCATAAAGCACTATCACTTGCCTTGTCTTCACTCAGATTTTGCAGTGCTAACTCGATCAGTGCAGATAAAAATGTTGTAACCATTTTTAGAAGTGGAAACACAGCTAATGGAATTAGAAAGGCAGAAGTTACATATCACAATTTAGTCATACTTTCCCCCTCATGTTTTGATCTTTTTTACGGTGGAACAGAAGTCTCTTCCTTTTAGCAGACAATATTTTGGAACTTGGTTCCTCCTTGTCAGCTTATTTTTTGACTTCCCATAATGTTGAATATTTAAAGACAGAATTAGTTTTTTCTTGTTAAAAGGAATGCTAGAAAGAAAGAAATTTGTTTATTCTGCATTTTGGAGGGGTTATCATGCACCAATCAGCTTGCTGAATTACTATATTTTGGCTGATGCATAGCAGACCATGCACCTGTTTTAAACTTGTGATTTAACTTTAAGTTTAGGGAAGAATGTTTGGAAGAGTACATTTTGCCACTTGGAAACTCTGTGTATTGATGTAAGTGGGGAAGTGACCTTGCAGAGACATGAGCTAAACCCTATTATCTTTTCCATCTTTATGACTGAGGGAACTTCTTGAAGACAAAAGTATTAAAACACTTCTAAAACAAGTAAACAGTCCTTTTAAAAGCTCTACCACTTAAGGAATCCATTTTTTGTATCTATTTTCTCATGCAAATATATTTATTACAAAGAATGATTCAGAGAATACAGATACAATAAGCCACTGAAAATACCAAACCCTGTTGTCATAGATAATAACACAGTTTCTTTGAATACCAGAAATCTTATTATCTGTCAAGTCTGAAACGACAACTAACAAACTGAAATGTCTGAAGAATGAAACCTTGTCACACAAACCATCATTACATTTGACCTATTCTGTGCCTCTTAGTTTGATGTGTGGGTGGAGGAAAGAACCCCGGGTTCTGAGTGCAGGTCACATCCTTTGCCTGTCGGGTGCTGTGCAGTGTGAGATGACTGGCTGTAGAAATACAGCATCAGAGGTACCAGTCTGCTGTGCTAAGAAGCTGTCAAGAGAGGCAGGAAAACAAAAGGCAGTGAAGAAATAGAATATTTTCACTGCTGTCTAGTGTAAAAAAACAATTATAAATTAAAAAAGTAAATTCTACTGTTTTCATCAATGGCAACTTTGGAAAACACAAAGTACTGTAAGGAAGACCAGCCCTGGTTATTTGCTGAAGGCTGCATCAAATGCCATTTTGACCAGCTGTATGCCAAAACCCCCAGTGTAAAAAGCACATACAATATAGGGAAGTATGTGTTTATGAGTGAGCCAGGGGTATTAGGAATTAATGACGTGTTTTTAACCCTTCCACAGCCTGAAAGCTGCAATGAAAACACTGTCATCCCTGAGGAGAATGAAAGGTAACTGTTGTACTGGTGACTGCAGTTTTATGTCCCAGCAGCTGCTGCAAAAAAATCCTTGGGGATGGGTTTGAATACTGCATTGGAGCTCTTTCCCTCTTTCCCACAGGACAGAAGAAATGAGACATTAAATTTGTTTAATTGAGAAAGATTTTGACAAGACAGTGATCATTTATCTTTGATCCAGTTTTATTGAACATTTAGTGTTCTATCCAGATTCTATTCCTGTTTCAAATGAAAGTCCTGAAACAGAGAGCATAGCTTTATATCTATTCTATTCCAGTAAATTTAAGATTAATGGGAACATTTCCTGACACTGAGATTGACTGGCATGACGTTATCTTTCACTATCTTAGTGAACTTATTCTCCCAGAAAACAGTATTAAAGGTAATTGATGCAGAATAAAACAGTGTATTAGTCAGGAGGAAGTCCAGCTCTAGTCAGGAGCTGTATTTTTTGTGAACATGCAATCTGCAGAAAATTACCCCCTTCAGCAGTTATTGGCCAGGAACAGTGCCCCTGCTGATGCACATGGGCTGTTACCAGCTCCAGCACACAGGGCTTAACAATGAATTCCAGGCTTACTCACTGGTTAAGTAGTTCTGTGGCTGAATTCCCATTTGCTTAATTAGAACTGGGAATTGTTTTTCAGTGGTTTTGCTTAAGTAAAAAATAACCAGAATCGGCAGTACTAATACAAAATTACCAAGAATTGATTAAAATAATGCAAGTAGAAGGTTTAATGGGATTTTCAGTGAAATTCAGGTACCCTGATTTTTGTAGATTTTTTTTTTGAGGAAATTAAAGCTAAGAAAACAGTGGAAATAATCAAATGTAGAAGCTGGGAAAAAGAATTCCAGTAAACAAGAAATGCAAATTCATTGGAAAAATTTTGCTATGGAAACATACTAAGAAAAAACAAATTAATGAAGTATTACACTGCCAGCCATCCTGAGCACAGCCTCAGACCCTGATCTGCTACACACTCATAAGCCTCATTCACACTCATCACCAGTATTTTCAGTGAAATTATTCAGGATTGATATTGCTGTAACCTGAGTCTCTTTTTTACCTTGTTTGGTACAACATGTTTTCCTTCCTTCAGATGGCTTCGTGTTCTCTCTGGGCCAGTGTTGATGCATTGTTTGTGTCTCCCAATCTATTTGGAAGACATCTGCTATCGACGCAGTGTGAGATGATTGAACAATCCCTATCAGTTACTGTCTTATGTATATGTTGTATGGTTGGGGTACTGAAAGGATGATGAAGAAATTAAAAACTCACTGTTCCATGGTCTGTCATCAGATAACTGAGGTATAATAGAGGCAAAGGTAATTCCTATATTTTCATGTAATCTTTACTAGCGGCACTGGACTTTTCTATGCAATTTTATATTTCTTTCCTTTCCTTTGGCATTCAGACTGTTCTAACAAAACTACAGGCAGAGTTTTGCTGTACAGTACAAGAAATGTGCACCTCTTGGTCTGAGTTCAAGCTGTCATTGCCCAGTGAGCTCCCCTTTATTTCTGTGGGTATTTGCATCAGATGTGAGTTCTCTGTAGCTGTGTTCAGCTGTGGGTTTTCATTTGTGGTTGGGAGCTTTAATTCACTGGAGACATGAATGTTGTGTTATAACTGGGCTATTGTTGTGCTTTTCCCTAGGCTGGGCAGGTGCAGTTTGCTTTGGAGCAGCAGTGCAATCCAGAAACCTGGTATTCTGTGACCTAATGGACCAAGCCTCCCAGGGCTATTTGCAAGGCAGCTGGGCTAAACTGTAAGTGGCACAAGCCAAGGCACTCTGTTATATTGCTTTAAGATGAAGCTTGGTAAAGCCTGTTTGGATGAACACTCTCTGATATTTGGTAGTCATATATGGGCAGTGCTGGCCAGCCTTGTCTTACCAAAGAGCATGGCAAGTCTTTGTTTTTTTACCAAATATCTAACTGTTCATCATCTTTCAGTCATTAAATAACAAAGACTCAGAAGATGAAATGGGACAAAATAATCTCTCAGGAAATAATGTAATTTCACACAGTTTATAACTGTGATAGGATTTCCATATGACGCCAGCATGAAAATCCTGTGACCTCAATAACTTTACATTTTTCTTTCCTGCTCTTGACTGCTTTCCCACCCATAATGTCTGCTTTATGCTAGTGTGATATTTAGCACATTTGACAGGTCTGCTTTCAGGTGGGGATCCAGAATTTTGTTGGCCTTTTAATTTCTTCCTAAATTCACAGTTTCATGATTATTCCTCCAGTAATATCTCACTTCTAATACAGTCTTGAATTTTTAGTTTTGGTGTACTTTTCCTTATTTTTTTCCTCAGTTTATCTAAATATTCTATATGCTGCTTTTATGCCTTCTACATAGATTACAGGACATCTAACTTTCGTATTTTACGTCACTGGCATTTCTTTTGTAAGCTTGATATTGACACCTAAAATTCAGGGCCCCCATTAGTACTCATCTTCTGCTTGGAAGTAAATATTATCCTCCCAGTTTTAGACTGAGATTTTTAAGGTTCCATATCCACTTGGCATCTTTCTCTCTGGGTTCATCAGTGATGTTTCTACACAGTTAGTTAAATATCAGTCTAAAGTGTTTTTTAAGCTGAGATTCAAATGACATAATTTGTGCTTACACACACGTTTAAGAGTATTATAATGAAAGCTCTGGAGCACCTCAGGAGTGTCTTGGACAGAAGGTGATCAGTAGAGGAGAACCAGATTCTGGGAATTACTCTCGTGAGGGCCAAGGACCAGCCCACAGTGTGTGTGGAGCACACCACACCAATCTTGTGACAAGCACTTGAGCAAACTCTTCACCTCACCAAATAAGCACAAATCTGATGTCTCACTCCTCATATACATGTGAACATATTTCAAGCATTAGAACAGGCTGCTCAGGATGTGGTGGAATCATCATCCCTGGAAATGTTAAAAAATACACATGGATGTGGAACAAGGAGACAAGATTTACTGGTGGACTTGAGTTAACATTTGCACTTGATGATCCTCGAGGTCTTTTCCAAAATAAAAAGATCATGTGATTCTATGACACATATGTTCACAACATATGCAAGAAAGCCCAGGAAACCCCTAACAGTGAAGATTTTAATTTGCTAATCTTTGGGAAGAAATTAAATATAATAAATTATGTGGAGGTAAGTTTTGAATCCCTGTTAAACAAAATCATAATGAGCATGCTGATTGCTTTGTTTTAGTCTAAAAATTGGCTACATTTTAAGACTTCATTTACAAACAATCAAACAAATAAAAGCAGATGGTGATTTGAAACTACTGCCCTGAAAATGATGTAAATACACTACAAATATCTCTGTATATGTAAAAGAAAGCTCATCCATTTCCTTTGCAGCAATAAATGCCTCATGCACTCCACCATGATTTGGTCTTAAACTCTTACAATAGGAAAATAAATTTAATAAATAGTCTCTGAACAAACACAAAGGGAGACTGCAGTTCTTAAAATTCCACCCCTTTTCCCAATGTTCTGTGAGCAGACAGAGGACATGAGAAGGAGAGGAGCACCCAGTCCATGTATTAGTTTAGCTGAGGAGGACAGCACTGGCAGTAAGGCTTCTCTGGTATCAAATAGGAATTATGGACCAAACATGAAAGAAAGATAAAGCTCCAGACAGACAGAGAAACTAGACTCCAAACTTTTTAAGAAATTGAACTTTTGCTTTCTCATTATTAATTGCCCTGATATTTCTAAAGGTGCATTATAGAATAGTGCCCCTCTCTTTTTAATCAATGTAAGCATTGGTTAGTGATTTAATTTGGAATGGGATTTATTAGTTTATTAGTTTCTAAATGTCATCATTCTGTAGTGATAACAGAAACTCAGAAGAAACATGGTAGTCACTGTGCATGGCATAAATTAGCTGTTCTTGCAAACAAAAATGCAAACAAACTTGATTGTTCCAGACACTGGTTTAAAAATATTCTGCAATGAAACAAGGTGTTGCATATGGTTTTCAAAGTCTTTCTCTTTAAATTGCAATAGTTGCAATGCTTTTTTTGGTACAAAGCAGTATATTTCACTGAATTAGTTGCTGTGGATTTCTATACTGAAAGAATTAACTTTGGGATGCAGAATTTTAGGTGGTCCAAAGACATGATATGAATTCACATTGTTTTTTAGCTGGAGTTGGGCATTTTACCTATCATTGTTTTATTAATTACTCACCATAATTTGTCAACAGCAAATAAACTGATTCTGCAGTATCTCTAGAGATGTCTTTAGGAAATAATGTGCATATTGGCTTTTATCTGAGTGCTGCAATTCATACTCTCTGTTTCACTTCATGCAGCAAAATTATTCCAAATTCATACCAGTCTATGTAAGAATATTAAGACTCTTACAAACCCTAGATTTTTGAATGGGAGGGAGAGGATTTCCAGACTAGAAAGTTGGCTTTGTTCTGTGGAGTTTATTTGTTAGTTGGTTTGCTGGTTTGATTTGGTTTAGTGGAGGGTTTTTATGTTGTTTTTTTGTATGGGCTGGGTTTATTGAGTAGTGGCTTTGTTGGGGTTTTTTTGCTTGTTTGGGGGTGGTTTTTTTGGATTTTTTTTGTTTTGTTTAGCATTTAGCAAGGAAGGTATAGCAAAATCTATTGACTGGAAACATAATGTAGCGAGACCTGAGACAAGACATTTATTCCTTGTGGTCACAAAGGCAGAAGTCTAGAAACCAAATTGTTAAAGGATATAAAAATTTTCTCTGATTTTTTTTGCAGTTCAAGATTAAATGTAAATCTACAATTATAGGAGTAAAGTAGCTCCTTAGGACATCTATAAAAATAAAATTTTGGTATACGATTCCAAGTTAAACAGCTTTGTTTTCTGTTGCACAAGACAAGATTATTTTACTGCTTTCTCTCAAATCTATATATGCCTTATCAATGAGATTGCAAGTGCTTCAAAAGACAAAGATATAACTATACTAGAATGTTATGTAACTATGATACAATTAATGTTAAGTTAATCCTTTAAAGCAACAGAGATGGAGGAGTAAAAGAGAGGGAAATATTATAATTCAAGTGTTTGTGCATAGGCATACCTGGTTTGTAGAAAAATGCACTGAAAGCAGAGCTGTAAGTGTTTTGGAGAAAAAAAATTCCAGTTTTCAGTCATATCACAGATTCTTTTTAATACTGTTCAAAAAGTACCTGACTCTACATAAACACCAACTATAACATGATGTAGACAATTGAGAAACAAGCAAGTGTATTCTTCAATGCTAAAATAAATTACATTTGTACAGGTAGAAAGCAAACCAAAGCTGATAAAAATGGTAAATTTTATGAAAAATCATTTTCAGTTCACATCAAAATAATAACTTTACATTCTCTATGTTTTATTAGTATAAGCAGCAACAACATAAAAAAGAACAAACGGTCACAGAATGTTTGAAACCAGTTCTTCATAAGTTATTAGCAAATTAAAAAAAATAATTACAAGCACTTGTAGCCCACATAAATCTTTTGGAATTGGCACCATCTCTCTAAAACATCTATATTCTATATAGATTTCTAATTACAAATACCACCAGCAGCTGCCATATAATCCTATTAGTACATGTAATATACATAGTATATTTATTCCCATTTGGCAGATCAGAGTGACTTAATGTTTATTGTTTGTTAATACTGCCATTGCTCAGGTGAGACAAAACCAGCCATATACACCAATTCATCACCCAGCTGGATTTTTTACTTACCTTTATGCTTCACTGGCCTGTATATTTTCCTTTTCACAGTATAAAATTGTGGGTGGCAATTGGAGAGTTTTGAACTGAGGGTAAAATAATAAACCACCGCAAAAAAAAAAAAAAAAAAAAAAAAAAAGGGAATTCAGGTAATTCAACTTCTTTTAGTATTTACTAAATTAAGTGCACACTGAAATGGGTAGCAGATTAATGATTTTCTTGTTCATGAAGAGTATTGACTTAATTTTTGGAGATTCATTAAACTGCCAGAAAACTGTGACCTCTTGTGTATTTTTGGACATGTCTACTCACATCCCTTAACATGTTTAGTTAGAGGCCAACTTTCCCATTGGGATACCAGATAGCGTAGGACTGATAAAGATGAATGGTAGGAAGGACCTCTTCACCAAGCCTAGCCTCAAAAATGAACCTCAAATAATCCATCTGTTGTTGAATTCAAAAGAGAGTGGGAAGAATATCCTGCCATTATCATTCTCTGCAGAACAAATAGTCAAAATCTAGACTTCAGTGAGCACTGTTTGACTTTGATTATCTTTATATCCATATTAATCTGGAATGATTCCATTGACCCAAATAGATTAAGGTCCAGTTCCAGTGAAGAACTTCAGCACTAATATGTCATTTTTTTGCTCTAGTGTGGAGGTCAGGACCTTTTCTTAAATATCTACCCTTTCTGTGGAGTTTGTGAGAAGAGTTAGTGCCCAAGGAAGCAGCACAGCAGGGAGAGAGGTGTCTAGGAATACTTTATTTGAGCCAGTATGAAAATGAAATGTCCAGAAAAAGTTAATTTTCCACTGGGATCATTTTCTGGAGACATCTATACATTTTGTTTCAAAGATGGGCCAGGTCACCTTTGTAAAAGGTGGATGGAGAAAAATGAAATTAGTCCCTTTTTCTGCAGTCTCAGAGAAGCAGGAACTCAAGTTTAATTCCTTCATCTATCCAAGAAGACTCAATCTCTCTTTTCTATGCTGGGGTCTGAGAACTCCAAATGGAAGACAAGATTTCTGCAGATGAAAAGTTATCAAAGGGCACATCCTTCCTCCTGTCACAAAAACATTTTTCAGGGAAGCATTTAACATTTTTTTAGCCAATATGTAGCACAGACAAAAGGTTGCCTCTACTTCTTTGGAGTTAAAATACCTTGTCTCTGCTCCAGAAATTTTTAAAGTATTTTATATTAAATTATCATATATGATCTCTAATTTTATTCAATGTATGTCTTATCAGGTTGCACTGTTCCTTTTCCACTGCAATACTCTTGAATTTGTTCCTGTCCTGTGAAGCTACTCTGGGGAAATGAATAAAGGTTATCTCAACACTGAGTTATTGGAGCACTCTCCAGCCAGGAAACTGGTACATTCTGTGTCCTCTCTTGTGTTTTCTGCATCCTTGATGGGTTTTAACATGAATTAGGTACAAAGATCCTTAGATGTGTGATGATCAGGTTAGTTCTGAGCATACAAAGACACACTGTGTTAGATGCTGGAGGAAGGTGGCATTTTAATAGTTGTTTTAAAAATTTAAAATGTTGGTATTAAATTCTACTGAAATCCTAATCTTAGTCTCCAAAGTCTTTTTTTGGGGGGTCAGCCAAACCAGACCTGACACTGGTCTCCAATACAACAAAAAAATCATGGTCACACTGTGAGTCCTGAGCATAGTGCTCTGATTTCCCTAAGGAACTGACTCTTTTTTGTGCTGTCTGTTGCTGACATCTTTTATCCTCTCACCTCATAAATGATGTATTAAGCAGAATAACAAGGTTGCACACTTTCCTTTACAGAACTTACACCCACAGCTATGCTGTCTTTCAGTTTGGTCTTGCACATTAAAGAAAATATTTGCAGGGGAACTCCTCTATCATCCAGAGTGAGAGTCATGGATTGGGCTTCCTGTTTACTCTCTTTTGATAGTTTATTCTCTCAGTTTTTCACAAAAGTTTTCCTTTTAAAAACATAGCAACTGAATAAACATCCAAGCAAACTAACTGTTTTTTTTTTTTTTTTCTTTTAGGACTTTTAACAGTTTTTGAATTAGGATTAAGTTTATATCTCACTTTTGTAGCTGGAAATCAATGGAAGAAGCCAGCACCTTGTAATCTACCAGGCTCCATGAATCATCAACAAGTGATTTGTGGACTGTGGTCTAAAAATCTCTAGTCTAAGGTATCTGCATGAGTCTAGGCACCAAATGTTCAGATAGAAGTACAAGGAAGCACATCTTCAAAGTCATGCAATCATTCTTCAGAGACAATTTAAAAATACAGTTTTTCAGTATTGCAAAGGCGCCTTTCCACGTGGCCCGCCAGAGTGACACACTTTATTTCAAAAGCATAGATCCAGAAGTGATTACACCATCACTCTTTAGAGTTTGCCTCAAGCACAAAAGAAATCAGAGGGTTTTTTTGAGGTCCATCTGGTCAAGAATGACAGTAGTTTCAAATCCTTTAATTCCCTTTGTGCCAGCAGCACTATACTGGAAGGCAAATTTCAAGCCATTTAGTTGGTACTTGCACATTCATTAGTTAGATTGAAAAGTGTTCATGATTTTCACTTTTGCATTTATATCTGAAAACCCTTGCCAATCTATCTTAATGTTCTAAACAGAGACTAGCATACAAACAGAATAATGAAGTCATGATGTGAGTCATTCATAATTTTTAGTCTCTTATGTCAAACCCACTGGCTTCTCCCAAAGAACTTTCCAGTCTTGCAAATCTCCCACTGGGATCATTTGGATTATTACTACAGGCATTACACCATTTTTGCCTTCTTCTCCACAAAACCTTGCCTCCCTTTGTTGAAATTCAAACACACAATAAAAAATGACATTGATGCACTCCAGTCTGCACAATTAAATAAGATTCTGCCTTCTTTAAATGCCTCTAAGGTTGCCCAACTTTTATTAAAAATAGACTGACTTCAAGAGGGTACTACCTCAGCAGGGTCCATCCATGGTTCCTTGTGCCATTAAAATAGCTGCTGTGGCTAATAGATATGTAGAAGATACATGACTCCACTGCAAGTGAGGGTGAACAAAAGTGTTTAAAATTTGGGTTGCACAGCATTAGGGTTTTAGTCTCTTTAAACATGCATTCAGGGCACATGGTACATCCTCACCCAAATTGTCATGACAGTATACATGACCATTGTCAGGAAGCTCTGAGCAATAGCTATGATGCAGTTTGAGAGCCGAAGAGGTATATTTATGCTGAACTTGACAGTTTCCATTTTTCACTCCTTTTTACTAGTTTTGTATTTAAGGAAAGGTTTTTATGTTTGTCTGTATAATCCTTCTTTCCACTGCTGACTATCACTGTGCTGTGATATAGCAGGAATACAATTATATTAATTGTCCACCACCATAAGAAAAAACTATAAGGAATCTAAAATGCTAGGGAAAGACCAAGGTGGAGGATGTTCTTATAAGAATATTGGTCAATAGTTTGAAGTATGAGAGAACAGGTAGTAATAGAATCCCTTCAAAATTCACATTAGTTATCTCAGTACACTCTATATTAAAACAACATTGCACTGATGGGAGACAAATATTATCATATATGTCTTCCATGAACAACATTTAAGTGGTCTAAACTCCTCTAATAAGAATGTTTGTATCACAGACTGATTAGACATGCTTTCCTCTTAAATGTGGGTTGTAACCTGTGACAGAAGATGCTTTTTCCTGAAGACATGGACAGCTAGGGAATGATGAGACATGCTAATACTGTGAACCAAGAGGGGAAAACTGAGCTCTAGTCTGGGAACCGTGCAGCTGCACCGAACTGCGTCCGTGCTGATCAGTCATGCGAGGAGGCATACGGGCAACAAGGACCTTCAGTCATGCCTTAGTGTAGGGATCTGCCTTCTGGAGTAGAGCTGTTTTGTGACCTGCCTGTTCATGCTATAGGCAAAGCTGATAAATGACTGTACCTGAAAAGACAAGCATGCCCAGACTGCAACTGGATAACATTGCCTGACTCTAGAGTCACTAGAGTATTTCTGTGAGGGGCTGGTTTGGATTCAGTCATCTATTACTTTTAACTTTTAAATGTTGTTGAGCAGCAAATTGGGGTGCAACACATAATAGTGGAACAAGCATCCCAAAGGAATGGAAAATACTCTTTGCTAAAATATGTGAATGTGCTTTCATCTTTTACTTATTTGATCAAATAGCTATTTTGAACATGGGGAAGAAAAAGGAGGTATGAATTTCGATTACAAAATATTTGTTATCTTCGAAGAAACAAGATCTAAAGATTTTGAAAATAAAATATAGCAGCCTTATTTCAAGGCTCCCTTCCTTGAGGCTGTCTTCTATATAAGGCTACATCAACTCAGCTTTGAATCGAAGTACATTACTCATCACTTCATGCTATCCTTCAATAAAATAAAACAAACCCATAAAAGTTTGGCACCTGAGGACAGCTATGTCATGAAGAAGAGAGCAAATGCAGTGTGCGTTTAGGGTCTGACTTACAATTTCTATGTAACTGCACCTATCAAAAATTATTTAGCTACTATTCAAACTTTAAAACTCTTCCCTGCCTGTATTAAAAAAGTGCTGTGACAATATGAAGTGCACAAAACTGTACTACCTTGATATAGGAAAAATTTGAGGAATCCCCTTGTTTCTTCTGTGAGTTGCTAAGAAACAAAGATTCTGTTGGTTCATATCTCATTAGGTCTTCTTTGTTTTAGCCTTTACTACGTATTGCTTTGAATGTGGTTTTTTTTTGTTACTGCTCATCGCTGCAAGGCATCAGCAGCGAAACAAATTTTAAAATTGTTGCTTATTAAAGAGTAGCTTAATCACCTCTAAGCAGACTTTGACAAAGGGCTTTTCCACATATATATATATTAATATATATATATATATAAATTAAGATTATGACAACCTTTCCCACTGACAGTTAGCATTTGTCATAATTGTCATAATCCAAATTGGTATCCTAGAATTCTGTCATTCAAAAAATGGAGAAAATCCTTAGGGTGTTTGCCTTTTTGTTACAAGCAAAGATGTGAGTCTGAATAAGTACTTTAACTGGTAACATTATCATGAGGATGTCCATAAAAATGTGTTAATTTCACTAGGGAGTACAGCTATAATATAGCTTGGTAGTGCTGCTAGAAAGAGAATATTCGTCTCAACAACTTGCCCTGGTAAGGGAATTACAAAACAGTACTCCAGAAAATATTTTTTGCTACTTCGATATTAGTTGGCAACATGGTGAAATAGTCAGGAAATCTTCCTTGGGTTTTGTTGTTGTGAAGGTGAATCCAATGTTAACAAATTGATTTTTGATACTGATAGAAGATAATTTCATAAACAAATGGGTAGGTTGAGAAGTCATTTGTAAAGCCCTCCTTATTGCAGTCACTCACTGCAAAGCCTCAGATTAGTGTTATCCACGTGTAACGTATCACAGACACAATATTCTTCAGCAAAATGTTTCGTAGTAACATACATTACTGCTTTTTGTGATCTTCATAGAAAAAAAAAAGAAAGAAAGCTTGACAGGTTGGTCCCAGATTTGAGTCTGTTAGAAAATGTACATTCAATGTTTGGTCTTCTATTCTTGATAAAAGATCAAGGTTCACTTCTGGGCAAGGGATCGGAGTAAACAAACAAACCATTGTACAGTTGTTTACAATCTAGTTCCCCCCGTCCCCTATACTGTACACACAGTTCATTGTAATACTAAAGCAAAGCACTTGGTATGTAACTGGATTAATAGACTCCTTATAAGCCCTCAAAAATAGATTCAGTGTTTCTGAAAAGCCCATGTTTTTTTAAGGCCACGATAATCTGCCAAGAGTCATTTTGTCTTTAACTCAGCATAATCAATCTGATGTTTCCACCTTTCAAGTGATTCCTCTTCTTCCCTTCCATTCCTCACAAGATGACCCAATGCCTCTCACTCTGCCTGTGTAAACACTGGAGATCTTGAAGACATGGCTGTCCCCTCACTACTTGCTTGTAGTTGTTGAGCTCCAACATCGTCTTGAACTACATTCACAGCGAAGAAGAACTTTGAGTATAATCTCTGATGAGGAGAGTGTCGTATTTGGGGGAGGACGGGATACAGAGAGCTGATTCAGAAGCTGGAGAGCTGGGAGATGCACTTCCAGAATCGATGGAGTCTCTAAAAGGAGAAGGAGGAGTTAAAGCCACCAACTCCTCCAGGTCTTGCTTGGCTGTTGGGGTCTCTGAAGTGCCTTCTTTAATGCTGTCATTTGAAGGTTTCCTAGCAGACTGTGAAGCGCCATTTACTTCAATGGCAGGAAGCGGTTGGATCTCTGCAAGCGTGGTCATTGTTGTAGGGAGCTGGATTTCCCGTGGAATCAGGTATGAAGAGCAGAGAGGAGCAGCCCCCATTGTCCCTGGAGTAGATGTTGAAAGCATCATAGAGTTCAGCTCACTGATATTGGCGGTGAAGCGAGTAACAACACTACTGATCTGCTCCATGAGGGAGCCTTGAGAGGAGCTACTTCGCTGGGGAGGTTCTGACTGGAAGGTAGGGGCTTCATCTTCTGTTCGGCTGACAGAGGCAGTTCTGTGGCTCAAAGTGCTGATTGGTGAGGGAGTCTGTGGTCGATACTGAGCCGGGTATTGCTCTTCGGCTTCCGAAACGTCATAAAGCGTTTTGGCACTAGCCTCGGGAAATGTAGCGCTGCTACTGTGTCGGCTACTATCTGTGCTTTTAGGAAAAGGCTTGATCACCGCAGTTTGGTTGGGGTTCTCTTTTTTGTTGATGTGGACTGACAACCGCTGCCAAAGGTGTGCTCCTCGGCTGCTTTTCTCATTCTGGGCCCAGGAAACTGATTTCCCATTAGAGCTGTAAACACAAATGAGATAAGATGGTAACTTGCAACAAAGTTAAAAATATAATTGCTGTTCCTATATCAAGGGTATGTGGTATTTCAGAGTTCATATTCACCATAAAGCTGACTGTAATTTCATCTATATCTATTTATTGAAATATATATATATCTATCATTAATACCTGCATGTTTGAGGAAAACAAGCAGCATGTCAGCTCATTTCACAGACCAATTATGCACCCAGCCATCACCTGTCCTGTGCTAGTTCATTGCCAATGCTGACCCCTCTGTTGAGGTCCTTGGGACATAGGCAGTGTCCATCCTGGGGGAGAGAGCAGCTTGATGGCTTCCCTTCTGTTGGATTGGTGTCAAGAAGAGGGCCTGTGGGACTGAGGGTGCATAGAGGAGTGAGGAAGAATTAAATGCTTGAAGAGAGTGAATGAGAGACTTGGACTGGCTAGAGTGCAGGGGTAAGTGTGTGGGCTGGCCTGGGAGTTTTCAGTGGTAAGGAACTTGGTAAAGTGTTCTGAATGGATTCCTGGTATGGAGTAGGGATTGTGGACTGGGAGATGAAGAGGCATAATCTGTTAAGGCTAGGGAAAAAAAAATCTGTTTATGTCCAACTATTTGAAAGCATTGGAGTAATACACAAAAAGGGGCTTATTGGTTGTAGGTAATGGGCAACAACTTCTTCATCAAGGCACTTGGCAAGCTACCTGCCACTAAATTAAAGATATAATTAATTTTTTTCAAATTGCAGTTCGGCTCAGAGAATGAAACTATGTTCCTAGTAGGAAAGAAATACCAGACAAGCTATACAAACAGCTCTTCATAGTAACATGAGTTTGGAGACAGCAATAAACATTTTGCTCTGCTTTTCTGCAAAGTGAGTCCTTTTAGGGTAAATTGTCTTCAGATCCCATCATACTCTCTATCAAAATTGCTTATTTGTCTCCTCTTGATTCCTAAGAAAATCCAGCTGTGACCTTTATAAACACATAGTATTTCCTTTTACATCTTCCTAGTCTGATGAGCTGGTGTTCACACATACATTAACATATAGCTCTTGGAAATAAGGAAGATATTAGAAATATTTCTTAGCTGAAACAGACAATGACTCTGAAATGGTGTCAACAGGAAAAACAGTGTACACATACAAATAAACATGATTTATATATAAAATGCATCAAAACTTTAGACAATTCGCCTTGGTTTCCAAAATGTTTGCTATAGCCATTTAGGATTTGTGAAAAGACAACAGCACTGGAGACCCTGGCAGATTATTGCAAATTTGTTTTTTTGCTTTTTAAGTCTGCAATAGATATCCTCACATGTTAGCCTGCAAATAATAGTTTGCAAAGCACATATTTTACTAAATACAGATGACCTTATACCAGCCTTCATGGGGAGGCTTCCTTCAAACTATCCATTTAATAGCTATTCTGGCCATCTAAAAAAAGTTGCATGCTGAGTGTAAAATAAAACCTCCTGGTGGGTTCACATTTGTGATTACATTACATGGAATTATGATAGATCATGTAACATAACATATGTCAACAGATTTCCCCTTCAAAAGAAGCATGACAGAATCCAGTAGACAAACACAATGTAAAACAATGGGTACTTTAGAAGACGGAGGACTGGGAAAGGAGATGTATAAGTACATATGGGTTCCCCCCTTTGCTGCAATGGTCACCAGGATGTTGGTGTCTTGGAAGTTGTCTGTTAGGCTCCTATCCCTAAAATGCCAGGCAAAACAGCTGGTGGCTTTTAACTTGCTGTTCAGATAATCCCTTCCTTCTGCTGTACTTCAATCAGAGCAAGAAGGAAAAGCAAACTCGGTCCTGTAGCACTGCTCACTTTGACTCTTTGAATCTCTCTGGGTCCAGTTCTGGTCTAAGCAGGAGCTGTCACTAATGTCTTGCAGAGTAAGACTCATCCCTCTAAGGGCCATACACTTGTAGCACATACTCTGTGGGTGTTGAGTACTGTTTGAGAGCCCTGGCTCACTGGTCATGCTGAGTACTGAGCTCAGTGGGGTCTCAGTGACAGCAGCAGGAGCAGAATTTGCAATGTTTGCCTCTAGTTCTAGTTCATCACAGTATGATGACCGTGAAACCTTGTCCCAGTTGCTGCTGTGTTTGACCTGGACCAGGAGGGAAAATGATCTGGCACTTGTAACTTTGATCAGAAAGGAAGAGAGGATGCAGATACAGTCCTGGATATCCTCCTGGTGAGGCCTTAGAAGGACCTGTGACAGGCCTACCTGCCACAAAGGTGAAATAAATGCCATTAACATGAAGGATTAGTCAACGCAAATAGAAATGCTTGCCCAAAGAAAGGGTATTCTAGCACCCCTCCTGTCTTCAAGCACTGGCTTAGTACAGATGTTCAAACCCTTTAAAAATGTGCTAAGTGCATATAGATATTTTCATGGCCTGAAGGTCAGATTGTAAGAGTTTGTGAAGGCAACATGCTGCTCCCTCCAGTTAAAGAAACAATAATTAAGGAGGGATATGAGGCTGAAGAACCTAGGGAAAGGGAAAGGATGAAATCTGATTTTGCATCAAACCCTTGGGAAAGATAGTGAACAGTTAAATCTTCAGTGGTGCAAGTCACCAGCCTTCCTGAATTTCAGTTTAGGTTTGGATCAGTCTTGGCTGATACACTCATACTTCTTTTGTACTCTGCCCAAAGTAATGTCTGCATGTCGCTCTCATGTTGATCCTAGGGCTCTGAAGTAGACCGAATGGCTGTTTAGTGCAAATTTCATGCAAAAGTCTGAAAGACTTGACCAAATTCCTTGATATGACAAACTGAATAGGACACAAACACCATCCACTTGGTGGGGCATTGGAATGGGCTGCCCAAGGAAGTGGTAGAATCAGCATCCTTGAAAGTGCTCAAAACATGTTTGGATGTGGCGCTTGGGAAAACAGTGATGTTTGGCTTACAGTTGTACTTGATGATCTCAGAGGTCTTTTCCAATCTTTTTGATTCTATAATTTTTCAGTAAGGATTGAACACAATAGCTAAAGAATTTATGTGTCAGAAATGTATCCTGTGCTTTTTCATGCTGTACCTTCCTACTTACTAGGAAGTCAACACTGGACTGAAGGGTACAATTTTTTTTTTTTGCCTCTGTGAAAGGAGCATCACTTATTTTCTTATATTGGCATGAAACTGGGTTCTGGATAAATTGCTGTGATAATACTTTAAGATCCTGCTCTAACTGCATATTGATTGATAGTCTGTCAAGTCAACTGGAAACCGCTCAATGCTCACAACTTAAAAATAGAGAAATAACGATAGATCACTGACATAGAATGGAATGTCTAGGAATTGAATTGTTTACATTTACTATGTCCAGCTCTGCCTTAACTTTTCAATGATGAGAAACTTTAGGATAGTGAAATGTTAGATTTTTCTTGTAAACAGATTTTGGCTCCATCAGTTGAAACAGAATAATTACACTTTTGAACTCCCAAAGGAATTTCACTTCAAAGTTTGGCTAAATACAAATTTTTCTACCCTACTCTTCTGCTCTGCCAGTTCTTCTGCTGGCACATTGCACTGAATAGAGCAGAGGAGAATGCAGCAAACTTCAACCAGTGATACCAAAATGTTCAATTTGTTTTTCTTTTGTAAAACAAAGCCTTTTGCAGAACACTTTTTTGTTTTTAATTGCTTTTGCTATAGGTTAATTAGGTTCAGCTTTATGCACAAGAGAGATTTCCTGAATACCAGACAGTTTCTCCATTGTCTGTACTAAAAGCTTCTTTGATTTTGATAGACTAGCTTTTTCCTTGCCTTCTAGACTTACATAATATGTACAAGAAATGAAATTAGAATAAATGAGAAAACTTCGAAGTAGCTGATATTTCAAATATTTCTTCTACAGTTGTCCACTTGATGACAGAATAACATTTAGTTTTGTTTCTCCTTTTATTTTTCTTACTGAATCTCTTTAGAGACACTTGAGTTTTGTCTTTAAGGATTTTTTTTTCTGTTCATGAGAGCTATTAACTGCTTTTTATACACTTAGGTGTGAAAAAAATATTCCCCTCCCTTTACACATTTTATTTTAAACTGTCTAGAATGGATAATTTGGTCTTTTGTTTTTGTTGAGGTAGTAGAAGTTTTGTTGCAGTATTTTTTCCTTATTGTATGATTATAAGATGGTGCATAGGTCTGCCACAAGTGTTTCTTTAGCCAGGTGCTAGTGAAAAAAATTTGTTTTGTAAGATACTTAAAAATGTAGAAATGAAAAATAGGAAGAGGAATTTACAGGCATAGCAGCTGAAAACTCTCATATTTTAACAAGGGTGCCATTCTCATTAATTACCCAGATCTGCTAAAATTAATTCTGGTGCTGAGTGCCTAGGGACTGGTACTGGGGACAGTTACTGAAAGCATATGCAATTTGAAAATAAATCACTTGTTCTCTTAATATCTTTGACTGAACTAGGAAAATCAGTTTAAAATTATGGAATTCATTATTTTTTAAGAAAGCCCAGAATGCATAGCTGCATATTATTATTCAGTAGTGGAAACCAAAATATAAGAGGAACTATAAAAATGTAAGGAAATTTTGTTCCCTGTAAGATACTAATATGGGTATCTAATTCCAGATTTGAAATAGTACAACTGCAAACACACACTGGACAATAACTTGACAAAGACATGTATGATATGTTTGCAACCTGTCCTCATGTGACTACAATAAGGAAAGATTTCAAATTCTTAATTGCACAAGTTCATGAATAGAAGCTCGTGTTTTAGAACAGTGATCTAAATTTTATGGAGCTAAAATTGGTATCAAATTCATGCCCAGATGTTTCAATGGCTGAAGTGTTAAAATTAAGGTATAGCTCCAATGCTGTGCAGACTTCTCACATCTTTAAGGGAGAAGTCTTCCCATGTTATCCCCAGAAGAAGCTGGCAGTGGTAAGCAGGACAAACTTCTGTACTTGACTCAGTCCATGTAACTTTCTGCCAGAGAGGACCCTTGTTATTCAAAGTAAATAGCAAGAACCTATTCTACTTTTAGATTCCTCTGCTGAAAACTTATTAAGGACTCAATGATATAATTACTCTGCCTGAAAAGGATTTGTGTGCTATCTGTAGACTTAATTAAAACTTGATCCTTCATAAGGGATGGTGTGTGTATGTGTGTTCCCATGATGAATTAAGTCAATTCTACCACTGTAATGTATTATTTTGTTGCTGTTCCTCTAATTTTAAAAAGCTTTTAAGAAAACCTCTGCATGCCTATGTAATTGTTTCCCTAGCTAAAAGACAATTCTGCCACACACAAATAACCTGTTAGTGATATATTACTCAAGTTATTTAGTTTAAGTAATTCTCATACTGCTTTTTCTATGGAAATAAATGACAACAAAACAGAAAAGAAGAATGATATGGGGCAAAAAATAATTTTGCCATGTCCTGAGTTCTAGAAATAAAAAATTATTTGCAATTATTTTTCAGAGTAGTTTTCTGTTGTGACCAGCAAGAGCAATTATTTATATTACTCTACAAATCCTCATCTGTTGATACCTCCTTTCCTCATGAAGATCCCAGCTGACATTTATATGAGTGACTTTAATATGTAAGTATGAATCTCTACAAAGTGAGAGATAGTTGATGGACAAAACCTTTGCCAGTGATCTCCCAGCGCAGGCACCAGTGATGTTGATTCTGATAACTGCTTCAGCAGCACACCTGGTTAGATTGGGAAATGGAGGGTTTGGTTCCTGAATGGTATTTCTAGTATATCATTACCCAAAATGCAAAAATTATCCTAGTATGAGATTTATCTTCTTTTCTCTAGTATCATGATCTCATTGCTATTGTTAATTAAGGTAACTAAAGCTGTGTTATGATTTTTTTTCTTAAAAATGCCCTTTGAAGCATCTCTGAGCACATCTCTTCTACACTGGAACATTCTATTCACAGGATGGAGAGAGGACAATGACACCTCTTAAACTCTGAGCACTGCTTCCTGAGTTCTGCTTAAAGCAGAACATGCTTTAAGGTGTTTTTAGCATTACTTGGTCAACATGATTTTTGATTATTTTCATTGCTAAAGGTATGAAATGGGACTTGGGAAAAATAGAAACCATCACCTTACCAGACACTGAAATCAAGTGTAAAAGCAGAGCACAAAAAAACAAAAAAACAAAAAAACAAAAAAACAAACAAAAAAAAACACCCACCAAACAAACAAACAAACAAACAAAAAACCCACAAAAAACCACAAAAAAACCCACACACAACCAAAAAATCAACCAACAAACAATGAAAACAATGAAAAAAAAAAGTTAAGTCTTCCAGTTTTATCTCCAAAGTCAAGAGCTGATTTAACTTCTATCTTCTGTGAAGAGCATGCAATTGGAGGATTTTTACATGTTTTGCATGCCTAATAAATAATTACAGAAGTAGTTTTCTGCATTGGACTTATCAGGAGGAAAATTATTTTTGTGAGTTATTAAGCAGTTTCTTATTCATTGCATTCAATCAAATAAAAAATGCATATATTATGCAAGAAGTGCAAAAGAACTGAGGCTGTGATGCCTGCTTTGTGAAAGCTTCATAAAACATCTCATTTCATAGCTGATTTTATCATATATGTGTGAATGATACTCACAGGTGATGCATAGTGTTGTAATTTCCCTAATTGGATATAGATTACAAGGTATCACATAATACACCCACTACTTCTATTTTTATGTAATTTTTCATCTTGAAAAATACACTTGTAATACTAATATAAAGGCATAGTTAGGCACAGATGTGGAAAATGTCCATACTAGGGTTGGAACACAAATATGACGTTGCACAAAGGAGTTGAGGACATAAGCTGGAACAACAGTGCCCAGAATGAATTGCATGGCATTATTTAGACTGAAAGACTGTAAATGGGATTTGGTCAGTATCATGGGACCTCTTTGTTCCATGAGAGGATGAGTTTTTTCATCATTCACAAATGGTCAGGCCCCTGTATGTCTTTTTCCATCTGCTCTTCAGCTCAGTGACTTCTAGCACTGGTCTGATACTTACTGGGATGAGAGCATGTACCTACTTTCTGTCCTGCAGTGCCTGAGTTCTCTCTGGGAGATTCCCAGGCTATTCAATAGCAACTCTGTTGAGCTCACAAAATTGGACAAGGACCATTGGCCAGGACATTGTGGCTGGAGACAACAAAACACAGCCATCAAATGCAATTGCACTCTCTGTTAAGCAGCAGGTGTTCTTAACTGTTTGAGTAGGTCTTGCAGCTGACAGTCTTGCTGTGGAACTATTAGACTGACACAGTTTCCAGTCTTTTTGACTGTTAGGGCATCCTCTTTAACAGGAACCTTTTTCTCCTCTCTACTTGACTCAGATCGATTACAGTCTGGAATGCAAACAGATTCTTCACTGTGAAGATATAAAAAAGAAGTTTTTTCAAATGTGTATATATGGCCAGGTAAAACAGAGTTGAATACTGTACAACAAAATACAGTTGTCTGACAATTACATGTACTTTCCACTCCTCTAAGTTTCATTATATATTGATTTCAGATAGCTTTTAAATAAAGAATAAATATTTCTGAAGGCAATGCAATGTAAGAAAAAAAATTCGAGATGACACATAGACAAGAAACCACTCCATTTGACAAAAAATATACTTTGTGTACAACACCTAGCAATCAATGTTTCTGATGGTATTTTAACTGCAGGAGCTCTCAGGTGTGTGCTATGTGGTGTGAGTATTGATAGCCCTATGCGTGTGTGTGAATGCTCTACCCAAGGGAAGCATAACACTTTGCGAGTATCTCCCTGAACACTCTCCTGCAATGAAAAAATTTCCCGAGGGATGTAGCACTTGGGAATAGTGACTGTATACTTTGGTCACCCTGTGCTCTATGGTGACATTTATAAATATCCTACAGGGCTTGAGTAGGAATGACTAGATCTTTTAATAGATGGTAAAATGGTTCTTATACTTAGTAGAACATAACACAATGGCACAATGCTTCTTAAGAGCATTGTTTCATTAAAGATGTATAGCCATCTTTGGCATGTATGTGCTTACTTGTTTATGAAAGGACATGTATGGAGAAATGAAAATTCTGTCCTATGGGAGTGTTCAACTTTTGGAAATCTGGCTGGACTCAAAATGAAAAGAATTGCTGAAATCTCCAAGTATTTCACAGAATTAAGTAGTTTGAAATATTTCAATAGGAAAAACATCAAAATGGCTATACTAAAGCAGTTGATCCTAGCAACATTGAAAAAACTCTAGTCTTTGATATTCATTGAATTGTAGCATTGCTTAATGTCATGCAAAATATTATGATAACAAAACAAAGATAAGTATATTAATTAAATTGAGAAAGTTATAAAAAACATGCTTTAAACTGTATTTAAAATTACTTTGAAACTTTTCCTTAAAGAAACTGTAAAACACAGTACTTTTCCATAAGATATTTTGATTGAGAAGAACCAACATTTTCATATTGAATATGTTTTTATCAATCAATTTTTTTCTGCCCTTTTAAAAATATTCTTTTGGTTAGACTTAATGTAACCCCTAATATGTAGTGGACCTACCCTCACTCCAGGTTTGAATGCTGCTTCTTTTCATCTGCCCAACTGGCTTAATGAGTCAGGTGTAAGATTTCTCTCTCCAAAGCACCATATTACAACAACATCACATAGGACATGTGGTTCAGATCACTGGAATGAACACGGTGCAGGGTTTTTTTTGGTAGTCAGATGGAACACAAAAATCAGCAGTGGCAACATGGTTTTTTTTTGTTTTGTTTTCTTTTCTGAACATACTTTATGGGATACACAGGAATTACAGACAGAGGATCTAGCCTGGAATTATCCAGGGCTGCTCCTTCTGTTCACAGACATATCACACTGACCTAAGGCCACTTGCTCTTTGCTTACCTGGTCATTGTAGCTCGCCCACCATTCCCCATACTCCCTTTTGGGGTGAAACATTCTATTTCCGACTTGTTCGGGGGGGCCAGTCTCCTGCCTTTGTACCTAATAAATCACGACAACAACAGGAGCAAACAGAGAGAAGTGATTGTGTGCTCAGCTTTCTTTGACAGCTGCTGTGCAAAGGGCCATGCACATGAATGTTACTGTGGCAGTGGTAGAGAAGAGTGCAAAGCAGCTGTGGGAGTGGTGAAATAACTGCATAAAACCCCAGATAAATGTTAAAGCAAACAGGGTTATGCAGGACAAGTGCTCACCATTTTCTTTATATATGTATCTATAGCTGTATCTCTATATAGGAGGGGCCAAATAGTTTTACAGAATAAATAGCATGCTAACATTTTAATATTTTTTGGAATTAGACCAAAGCAGTTAGAGAGAAACAGATAAAGGGAAGCAACACTTAAGAATCAGTGGGAAATCAGCTGGTGGCCATGTTCTCTATCATAACTTATTTCCCTGATCCTACATCTCTGTAATAAGTGGCTTGTTCCACTTTTCAAAGCAAAATTGGTGTGGGCTCACAGTTCATGTCATAAGGGGGCTTCCTCTCTCCACTGGCAACAATTAGAAGTTAGATGACTTGCCGAAATCTAGACATAAAGTCAAATGAGATCAACCCCAAACCTAGAGCCCAATGCAGTACTATGTGTATTTTATGTACAAGACCTCGCACTTCAATGAAGAAAATCGCTTGGATAAACAGTTTAACATTTGATCATCTAATTAATTCATGGATGTGATACAAGATAAGACCTGGGCATTGTTTACTCACTGAACACTCAGTTGGGATGTGAGTAATGTAGTGTCTCATACTGTCTCTCCTCCCAGCAGTGAACTTCCCTTTAATCATACAAATTCTTGTGCTAGGTGTTGAAATACCTATTTAAATCCCTTAAGCAAAATTTGGGAAAAATTCTTGCATGTGTCTTCTCAAAGAGATTATGATATCCCATGGCCAAATCCTATGAGTTGTGCTGTGGGCTTTTAACATGTTTCGGTGGAGAAGTTTGTGCACTTAACACTGCTAAAATGAAAAAATAATGGACTTTTTTGTTGCTCATTCATTAATCTGATCTAGATAACAAAAGTACCTTGAAGAGAATTACTCTGTAAAAGATAAATAACCTGAGTACAGAGAAAGAGAACTAAATATTGGGTGCAGTTGTAGTAGACTGTCAGATGCAGAGTATATTACATAAATCACTGATAAAGAAGCTTAGCGAATCTGAGAGTGAACCGGAGAAAGCAAAATGAGATGTGTTAGTGCAAAGTCCTTTGGTGTGCACATTATAACCTTACTGAAAGGACGAACAACAGCAATTTTGCAGACTGGCTACCAAGGTTTTAAGACAATCTGGAGTGTGGTATATCTATTGCTCCCAGATAGGCACGAAGCTCACACAGGACACACGTACTAAATGGAAGTCGATTCCTAGAGCAGAGAAAAAGTGGATGGGTTTAGAGAGTAGATAAATTTACTGAAAAATACAAATTATGTCAAACTGGATCGTACAAAATTAGTTGGGATAGCAAAAGAAAAAGAGGAGAGACAAAAGAATGTGCAGAAAATTCACAGGAAAGAAAAGGAAATAAACTTGGAGTGAAGCTGTTAGACATCAAAGAAAGTAGAATTTAGGAGGATCAGGATGGAAATACAGTTATATTTAGAGTAAATAAAGAGATATTTTGTCTAGCGAGGCATAGGGAAAAAATCAAAACTCGGAAAAACTGGGAGATTCTAAAAGCTTGCAATAAGTAGGATTCTAGAAAGTAGCCAAAAAAAAAGAACAAGAGGTAAATGTCCTTGGTAATCCCATCCTAAAGAACCCCAGGTTAGGATGGATATGACCCAGATAAATAAACCCCCACAACTGTCCATTTCACATTAGCATAAATTTCACTACCATGAAAATCAGCAGAGACACCGTTACGAATCTCTCATGTTTATGCATCCACTCAAGAGCAAATTGCACCATCAGAAACAACATGTTGACTCATAAAAACTCAAAGCCTTGAGCCATAGAAAGGCACACCAAGGGTTCTGCATAAAATATTTTCAGCTCTCAGAGCAGACACAAGAAATTACTGTGGCTCAGAACACCTTGCATTACAAAAATGTCTCCTTCCAGGTTGTTAAAACTGAGGTTTGCTTTAAAAGAGCAAATCTGTAGAGAGGAAAAACCCTCGGGCATTTACAGTTGACATAAGAAATACTAATGTGAAAAGTAATTGGGTATTTTGGAGGAGGCATAAACCACTAGAGTGTGAGCAGCATTTGCAAGAACAAACTTATTTTCTCCTTTTCTTCAAATTCCAGGACTATATATTGGTTAGAAAAGAGATAGAAGACTTTGATTCTATGTAGAAAGGTGGCAGCTAAGTTTTATTAAAGGATTTAAAATATTTTGGGTAATCTTTAAGTGTTTTTCTCACATTTTTTGGTGAGGAATGGTGATCTGTGTCATTTTTTTTGGCACAGGATTAAGTTTTCTTAAGGAAAATATTTAATGATTAATACGAATATGTTTTATAAGTGTTGATCAGTGACAGGAAATTTGGGAAGTAATTCCCAGTGACTCAGTCACTGCAGAGCTTATCCATTTGCCAAATGTTTGGTCACATCACTCTATCTTACACAGCAGTGCTCTGTTCTTTTCAGAAAGCCTCACTAGAGAGAAACTCCTGGGCTGAGAAACCATGACTGTACTGCCTCATTTTTAGTTAAGGCAATGTACATGTGATACATGGTAGGAAACACTATGAGACTGGTCAGGTTTGATGACCTTTTTTCAGGAGAACCTTTTTTGAAGACCTAGAAAAGAAAGGTTTTCTAGACCTTTCTCTGGCCTTCTGTACATTCCAATAAAACTCTTGTATACCATTATTAATGGATACTATGGGGAAAAAAGGGGGAATATAGTATCATTATGAGATCAGTAGTCATTCACTAAAATCTGTAGAAGCCAGCTTTTATACATGTGTAGGTGAAGATCCCTACTTTTTTTTTTTTTTTAAATATGTGCTGACACGTCTCTAGATATAGGCTTTTTTTAGACTATGCCTCCACAGTAGATCCAGGTGCTGGTATCCTAGTGGTCCTGACTTCATTTTAGGGTGAGACCCATCTTTGTTCATCATCCCTTGTCCTTCTGCTCTTTCCTAGTTTCTATGCAGGTGTTGGATACCTTGATCAGCAGCAAATTTCGTATGGCTGCACATCCCCTGTGTGGAGGATGCTGGCAGGGGAGACCTAGAAGTTGTACCATAGCCTACATTTGTGAATAGTTTGGTTGAAAACATTCTTGAGCCCTTGAAAAATAATCTGTGGATACAATGTGGATGGTAATGCACAGGTTCTGTTAAAACGTCCACAATACACAGGGTGAGAGATTTCTCAAAAGACAAGAACTTGCAATAGCAAAAGGTAGTTTTTTTCAAGCAATCTGTTCTCTGGAAAAAAAAAAAAAAGGCCAATTATAAAATGTTTTTTACTCTTTGATATAAGTTTTTTTTTTTCTCTTTTTCAGTAAAAATGTTTTAAAAAAGTAAAAAGGTTTGGCGATATCTCAGGGTATCTTTAGGTTTTTAAAATGCAAATCAAATGTAATTGTGTTGGAGACTGAGATTTGTCATAAATCCCTATTTCAAATGCAATCTCATACTGTCATGTAGAAGTGTTATTGATTATTGAGCACCCAATGTGTGCTTGACACTGTTAACTTATATACAAGTAGTATATTTCACTTGCAGTTTTCCTTGGTCTTGATATTAAGAAATTATGAAGAACCTAAATTTCATATCAGCAGAGTTAAAGCCAGTCTTTAGATTAGGTAATATGTTTAAAGATTTCTGCATAACTGCTAAATAATGGAATATGAAAAATATTTACTGTAGGGGCTGCTTTGAACTGCAAACATACTGTGTTCTTGAAAATCGATTCTGTGAGATTGGTCATGTTATCTTGAAATTGCAGCATATTGCACTGAATATTTTGAAAGAGTGTCTGTTTATTGTGTGAAATTTCCCCATTTTTCTAATGGCTAAAATGAATTGCATATTATTAAGCATGCCATTTTAATTTTTTAAAAAATCAATGTATAAACATTACTTGCTTATTAGCACAATTTCAGTAAGTAAAATTGATTGAGATCCAAACAAGTTTTTTTTCAAGGGTAGTATAATATTTCACTTTTTTTTAAAGCTTATTCTAATTAAGCAATCATATGTAACTGGTGAATTAAAATGACATTTTTGTTGGAATGATATATAAAACATTATACTGGTTCATGGGAAGATTAGACTGATAGCAAAATATTACCAGTCTTTTTAATTCCTTTTTCCAGAAAGGTTTTTCTGAAGTGTTGGACAAACCATTGTACAGGATTTTCATCCAGTAGAGTCTTACCTATATAAATGTTCAATACATAATGATATAGTCAAAACTAAAACAGATTTAAATTCTTATAGATTACAAACATATATAATGATTATATATTTTAGCAGACATCTACCTTAAATTTCAGACACAGTCATGAAAAAAAAACTCCACAGCTCTCAGCCAGATGAAATGCTATCTCTTCCAGTAGTCCACATCAACATCCAGGATACGAGTACAAACACCATTCATTGTAATTCATACAGGTGTTCCCCCAGTGGCAGACTGCTCTGTGACTTGGTAGACCTTGGAAGGAGGAGGGTGCATGTCCTAGTCCTTTGTTTATCAGATTAATTACAATGCATCAAATCAATTACAATGCCAGTTTTAATCAAAGTTTGCTGTAGAAAGAAGCAGAAGTTCCTTTGGTAGACAAACCTGGTAGACAGGACCTACATGGTACCTGCTAATGAACATGAGACCATCTGCATGGCTGCCTTCTCTGGGTGCTCTCCAGCATGTGTGATAAGGACAGTGGTGATACACTATATGGTGGCCTTTATTTGTTGTCATAATTTTGGGAGACAGGCTTGAAGATTAAAAAAAAAAATGTAAAAGGGATAAACAGTGCTATTAAAAAAATAGAAATTCTTTCTTTTCTAAATAAATATAGAACTTTTGGGTCCCATCTTCACTGTTCCTTCCTTTTCTTTTTTTGCAGTACAGTAGCAAGACTTCATTTTGTAATCTAAAGCATATATGGGTAAAAGTAGGCAGGGAACTGTTCACAATATCATTTAATTTGAGATTTCAGCTATGATATTTGCTTCAAAATGATGGTAAGAGTGTCTTAATAATATAAATAATACCAAATATTAGGCTTGAAGACATGTGCTCAGTAAATGCAGCCAAAAAATTATATCAATCAATCAATCAATCAATATTTTAATTAAATTTGAGGGGAAAATTCAAAACAACAGCACTAACACTGTACACAAAAACCATTGTAATAAGGTCATTCAATTCATAAATGTATAATCTGTATAATTTCATAAATTCATTATACAGATGGAATGTTTTAGCAGCAATTTATCAAAAGCTTTTAGTAATACCTTTCACTGAGTTTTATAAAATATTCTTCAGTCATTTTAGAGTATTTGAAGTTTAATTAATCACAGTATCAAGCTTGTCCAAAAAGATACCAAGACTAAATTATTTAGGGAAAAGTGAAGGACTCAAATCATTCAGTAATCTCTTAGTCAATCTAAATTTTTGTAGCATATTAGATTAAAATAGCTCCAAATGATCCATTAATAAATACAGACTAATCCATCAAAAAGATAATTACTTTCTCTGAAGAGTCAGTTTCTTTTATCTTGTATGCATCAAAATTCAATTTTAGCAAGGCTATGAAGCAAACAAATAGTATCTTGTATCACCATGCCTAGATTTTAATTTTTTTAAAATAAGAACAATACCCATTGGGACAAACCTTCACCTCATATAAATTGTTATCTGCTCTAATTACATTAAGTCATGTAAGAAGCTTAGCCCTCACTTTCTGACCATCAACTCATAACACAGAAGCACCTAACCACTTTTGTGCAATTTGTCATCAAGGGTCCCATTAAAGAGCATCTGGAGAAATTAGCTTATTTGTTGGTGCACAATGATTCTGACATCTTTTGCCCTGCAGTAATATGTGGTCCTGTTTTGAGCAGCTTTTCTACTTTTCAGCTTCTAAAAGGATTTATTGCATTGAGGTGGGCAATGGCTAAAAGCTGGTCATTGTTACCACTGTTACGAGTTGAAAGATGGTGCCATTCATTTCTAGAATGTAACTTAAGCATTAGTTCTTCCAGTTCACATTCTTTGATAATCTCCCAATTAATTCTATGTACACACAAGAGCTGTTTAGCAACACTAAACATCACCTCTAAATTAATTCTTTAATCTTTTAATCTATAAAAATCAGGATTTCAAATAACATCCCCCACATCTTTTTTTTTTTTTTTTTTTTCATGGTGAAATAAAACTGGAATTGGGAAGGTCTTTTACTGTAAAGCTATTATAACAGTCTGATGGGTATAAGACAGGTTGGATGGGACCTCTCTTCTGACACTGACTAATACTAAAAATCATTTTACTTTTAATCAGTCTAGAAAGTATCTTTTTTTTTTTTCAATTCTTTTTTTAGATTTTTTTTCTTTTCCAATCAGTGTTTATTTTACACAAGACAGAACAGCTCCACCAAGTTCCACTAGGAAAGCAACCCATGCTGTCATACATTACAAGCTGCTGATATTACTCCATACAACAGGTTATGCACCAATTCTGAGCTCAGTCTTGCAGAGTTACAACTTGTTCTATATTCAGTTTCATGTTTTCCATGTTTCAATCAGTTCAACTACCTGCAGAAACTGTAGAACCGATGACTTTCATGAAATCTATGTCTGTTAGTCTAATGTTTAGGCAAGTTATGTTTTGCCTTGTTTTACCAGGCAATGGACGTGATGGAATGTTAATCTTAGTATACTGTATGACCAATCAGAACACCAGGTGTATCTCAGACTTTTGCTTATGAAAATTTTGAGTATGAGCCTATTGTCTGTGTCCTGGAGAAGTCTGGTAAATAAAAAGTTTTAAAAAATTAGTGTGGAAGTGAGGTGTAGTGTTCTGTTATCATGGTTCAAAATGTGTCAGAGAAATTGTTCAAGCTGCATATATATGAAGACAAAATTAGCACTTGCACTATAAAAATGTGTCTCAATAGAATCAGTATCTTTCTTAATGGGTCTGCACGTGAGGAATGAGAAACAGCTTCAGCTTTCCACAAAAAAATCACTCAGGTTTTCTTGTACTACATCTTCTTTATAGGACTAAAAGCTCTGTTTCAAACAACAGGCCTGTTTCATATCTCAGTCAAGTTGCTGAGGCATAGGAGATTTGAATCTGTCCCATTTATATTTGAAATCCTTGTGCTAATAATACACACGCATACTGTAAAAAGATTTGATCACAGCTCAATGGCCATGATTTCAAATCTATCTGCTTATTCATGTATGTGGCTTTCAGCCAGTGAAAAGTTGGTATCTGGATAGGGGGTTGCATCAGTTGCATCCTGGGCACCTTGGCATTCTGGTGGGGTTTTCCACTTGTCTGGAAAATCAATGTCTTCCCAGGACTTTCTTCATAATGCAGAATAGCAGTATTGAAACCTTGAAGTTTTCACATTTTTAATTCACTTAGTCTTTTTCAGTACTTTATATGGATTTTATTCATATTCAATATTAGAAGTACTGTTTTAAGAATTTCTTGGGGGAAAAAAAGAGAAACTTCACACTCTGAAAAAGCTCATGCCAAAATTTTGGTGCTGAAATATGGCGTGCAGATGCATTATATAATACTTAGACTGGAATATTTCTAATTATGAATGTCAGCTTCTAGGCTGATCCAAGCATTTTTTTTTTTTTTTTTGGTCCACAATAGCTCCTATTATAATTGTAACAAAATAGCTATAACCAATCATAAGCAGGAAAAGATAGTAGAGAAGTGAGAAAATCAGCTGCTCCTTGCAGAAACAGAGCACTCAGTGTGTTGGTAGACACCTGTTTCCAAAATATTTCATTTTGGCACAGTTTGGGACTGCCTGATGTCTAATTATACACTAACTACAGACACTGGTTGTCCAGGACTGAATCCAATTCAGTGGAAAAATTCTACCCTGCTTACCATGTTTTCTTCATAGGAGAAACAGAATGGCAATTAACAGCATGTGAGCCCCAGCACCTGATGGCTTTTTCTGATGTAGCAGTGTAGTGCTTGAGGGGGAGAAACCTGACTCTGAGGTGGATGTGTGAGTGTCTTTATTTAAGTTTAGGATGATAAACCAAAATGATGGTGACTTTTATAAGAAAAAATTTGTTCTTCTTCTAATAGTGAGTTTGGCTCACTAGGACAAGGGATTCCCAGTCCTGGATGAAAGCTGTCAGTACTATCACTTCTGGAGATGCACACAGAGCAATACTCAGTTCTGTAATCATACAGTGCAGGACAAACTTCTTAAGTGGATGAGACAATACATTAAAAAACAGGTGAACATTATGCTTAGTTTGACAGTCATAGGTTATGTTTAAATATTTAGGAAACACTTCATTGCATAATAAATCCAAGTAGAATAAAGTATCACTGCCACACCAACTTATTAAGCTTTAGTCTCAAAAAGATTTGTGAGAGAAGTGTCTATGATAAGGTGCAGAAATTATGTGCACAGTTATTCTGTTGTCTAGTATTGTGCTGTGCACAGCTGTATGGACTAATTAGGCACAAAACACAGCAAATGTATCTTGAATATACCTAACATTATCTGGCTGAGCTGGTGATGATTCTTTCCTTTAGAGCATTCACAGCTACCTGCCTGGCTTGCAGATTGAAAGTGCTGCGCAACCTTCTGTCTTAGTTACTGATTAAGAAGATGATAGTCTGTCTTGTTTTGTTTCAGGAGGGTACTTCTGGCTTGTACTGAACATCTATAGGCTTCTCTCTTTTGAGAAAAATACTGGTAGGATTTTAAAGACTAAAATAGCACATAAATATGCAAAAGACAGTATTTAATACTTTGCTGGTTACTCAGAACAGTTTATTACTTGCTTTAAAGGCAAGAAATCTTGCTATTCTTCAGGTAGTTGTGGGGACATGTGCGTGAAGCTTGGAAAATGGAGCATGTGTGACATTTAAAGACACCTTCCAGAAGACATTAACAACTAGTGTTTAATTTTATGTGTGAAATCCAGAGAAATTATATTAGAAAGCTAAGAGGAGCTTTTGAACATCTGTACTATTCTCCAGGTCAGCGTAACATGACTGAGACCCTTTAATGTGCAGTCCTGACTAGAAACATCATAATAGCAGCTCTTGCCACAGAAATATACAGCCTTTATCTTACATGGAATAGTGAGTTATCTGAGAGTGAGGAGAGGATAAATTAGATCTGTATTTTCAGCCCTTGCAAAAAGGCTGTGATATAATATGTGATAATAATTCCCAGCACCTCGAGTTAAGATTTACTTGATGTATTTATGGCCTTCCTAGTCGCTATGAAACTAACTGGTAAGATGCCTGGGATCAGAAATTCCAGATGCCTCTCTACACCAGTTATATGGCTCTGACTCCAGCTCTGTAGTACTCTCCTTTGTGAAATCACTTCTGATAACGTCAGGTTCGTTAGCCCTACGTTAAATGAGGGCAGAATATCTTCTGGTGTGTATTGCTGATTCACAATAGCCTACATGAAATGGTTTTCATTTCACTTGGTAATGAATAGTTTTACTCTCTCCTTCTACATTTTTCAGTATGTGAAGATTCATTGCAACATACAGCTTGCCTGGGTTTTCTTAATTGAAGAACACCCCATGCAAAAAGTCATTTAGGACAGTAACAGATGCATTGCTTTATTTAGGCAAAAGCAGTCTTGTTATCTGTCACTTTGTGGCTGATGTGAAAACTCTGAATTGAGCATTGGCATTATCTGTTCGACAATGATTTGATGCAATGCTACACTGTGCTATAAATTAGTGTCAAGAAGCAAAATGCTAATGATAGAGGCCCCTCTATGCACTGGTGACTTAAATAGCATGTTTCTTTAAAATTCAACAGTGACTCACTCTCTTTTTATAAAACCCCTCTGAGCTATTTAAATAATGCCATGAAGTTCTAGTGCATATTTCCTTTGATTCTGAATACTTTGGTGTTTACTTGAATAACTTTCAAAACAATCTTTTGAGCATTGTACTGAGTAATACCTTGAAACCTATTTCTTTGTGTAACCAGATTTTTTTCAAAGAAATGTTTGATTATCAAGTAAAATGGTGGAACTCTGTTTGCTCATTTTCTACACTAAGTGGAATTGAAATTGACAGTGGTGTTCTGTAGTTTCTTGGAGATTATACCAGACCTAGATTAAGTCCTGAACACCATTTTAAATGTACTCATCATCTTTTAGGACTCTCTTTCATGTAATCAAATTGGTATTGACTAGAGAGAATTTCCTGGGATCGATGGAATAATTTTGCTCTTGGATGCCTAGACCCTTCAGGCATAAACTGACTGGGCACTACTAAACTCAGTGGCACCATCACAGCTTAACCGGCTGGGGATTTAGACACATGTATCAGGAGGATCTTTGCTCCAGTTTTGCGCATTGATGAACACTGCTGATGATAAAAGTTTTTCTCCAAGTTTCAAATGGAAAGTTCAAGTTCTTTGTATCCACGGAAATATGTCAATGTAACAGCTTTCTGCTGCCATTTTCATCCCTACACATACATACTGGGCACTCTCAAAGCTATTTTGGATTGAAGTAATTCCCAAGACAGTGCTATTGAAAAAGATGTCTTTGTTGTTGAAGATCTATTATATTCTGCTAATATCTCCCTACTGCAGATATTATCTACACACTGAGGGATGTAAAGAAATGAAAAGAGAATCCTCAAAAAGAAGAAAACACATCTTATCATTTAGGATATTTAATAATGGGATGTGCTCTTTGCTTTTCAGAACAAAACAAAAATTTTAGAGGAACGTCTTTCCAAACCAGACCTGAACAGATGACAAAAAATTCCTTCCCAAGAGCAAGATCTTTCTGTCACCTATAACTTCATCTTGTTGAGTAAAAAGGTTGCAAGGTGGCAAATGAGTTCTGCAGCAAAAGGGAGGGAAAATAATAATGGTGTCAATGAAGAGTGCCATTTAGTGAAGATATATTTTGAAGAATGACTCTTTTAAACAGTCCCAAAAGTTGCTACAGCACTTCTAATTCAAATACCTCAGGTCATTTATATATAGAGACAAAAGTTGCAGAAAAGGATATTTCAGGTAACCATCACTTAATCTTAAAAATTATTTATCATTTGAAAATATCATCCTACTCTGCACCTGGAAAGGAACTGGAAAAAACTCCATCATTAACTGATAATAGGTATAAAATACCTTGTAATAGACTGGTCATTTTTGTATCACTTGAAAGTCTCTGAAAGAAAATCATTAGTAATATTCTGACAGAAAAAAATAATCACTTGGGCATAATATATCCTGCAGGTATTACTAATAAAGTCCTCCTTCAGGTCTAAATTGTTGTTCACATATAAATGGAAACACAAATTGTCCTTGTTCCATGCCAACTGCAGTTATGAACAATGACATGTCTGGAACTATTCAAATTATCAATCCTGAAATCCATGTGTGTTTCAGTGAGGAGAAAAATCTAGCTACATGTCACTTCCAGACTAGACATACATAGCTGAGGAATGACAAAATTGCTTCTTTGCAGTTTCATATTGACAGAATTTTTTAAAATGCTAGCAGTTAAATAACCTAAATTATTCTCATAGCATCCATATGAAAAGTGAAAGGATCAAAGGATAAAAACCATCCACAGGGCAAGGTGCACACCTACAGGTTCTGTTTATGGAGCAGGGCAGTTTCCACTCCAGAGCTCTCCTTTCTCTTTAGTGTTCACTTAAGATAATTTCTATACATTGAACATACAAGTTGTCTTCATGATTGTTGAATTCAAATACATTAGGAAGAAACAAAGAAACATCTTGTAAGGGAGTATCTGTTCAATGGAGGGAAGGGTAGACAGAGCAGCTGAATTTGTTAGTGTTAGGAGGATGTTTAGAGAAAAAGGTGAGGAAGAGAAGATAGGTGAGGACAAAAAGAAAGAAATTAGGAAGAGATAGTATAAGAAAAGAAAATCAAGGGAACAGGAGATAAAAGGTGTTACAGAAGAGTCATACGAAACAAATCCTTCGATGCCTTAGAGTGACTGCTCACAATGACTCTTGTGTTTAACACACCACCTCCATAATGGAGCTCTAGCAGCAGCCCTGTTTTACTGCTGTCACTAGAGGCAAAATACAGACACTACGAAGTTCATTTAAGGGAAAGAGATTGTAAATGGGTGCATTCAGGACAAGACAATGAATTGTATTTCTTATTATCTTGGTTTTTTTCCTCCTACGATCTTGTTTTTCTCCCTAGATTCATGCAGAGTTGTCACAGCCAGTACTTCCAACTTTGTTTTCTCATTTCTTTGTCAACAAATTTTGCATAGCATTTTGACTAAATAAAACTCAAAACTTGCAGATGTGGAAGAGAGGACTCACTCCACTGCCAGTGCAGAGGCAAAGGAAGTTAGCACACTTCCCTTTGTCTTTCAACTATTAGTAATTCTCAGAAGACCACAATTGCCTCCCCACACTCCCACATTAGAAAACTTTACCTAAGCGTTTCACCAGATGATCCCCTTCTTTTCCACAGGTTTACCAGGCTGCTGGAGCGGCTGGCAGCTGAAGATGACTTTCCATCCCCTACGTGCATGCGGACTACCGTCGATGTGGTGAATGCACTGCGTACATTCCTCTCTGGCTTAGCGAGGATGATGTAGACCTTGGGCACAAACATACAGCCAAGGGCCACTGTGGCACTAAGACTCACTGAGAAACACATCGTAATTATCTTGTAGTTGCTTCCAAAATATATTGGCACAAAAGCCAGCCAAATGATGCAGGTGGTGTACATGGTGAAGGCAATATATTTTGCTTCATTGAAATTAGCTGGGACATTTCTTGTCTTAAATGCATAAAAGGTGCAGCTCAAAATTAATAACCCATTATATCCAAGGGGAGTCACAACACCCAAGTTGGTGGTGTTACAGATCAGGTAGACTTCTCGAATGCTTGGGTAATCATGCATTATATCTGGTGGCTCCATTATAAAGAGGGCAACTATGATGCCTAATTGTATACATATCAAGATAAATGCAATAACCAGCTGGGCACAGGCACTCATGAACCTAGGTTTCTTTGTACAGATCTTCTTCTTGCTTCCAGCCAGGATTCTTGCAATGCGGTTGGTTTTAGTTACTAGAGCAGAATAACTCATCGCTGGCGAGAGGCCGATGCCAATTCGCTGAAGGTAACAGTAAATCTGTTGAGGTTTTGCAATCAGACAGAAAGTGCACAAGTAACCCAAGCAGATGCCGGCCAGAATGATGTAGCAAAGTTCTCGGCTGGAGGATTTGACCACTGGAGTATCACGGTACATTATGAACACAATTGTAACAAACAGCGTGGCCAACAGACCCAGGCATGCAAAAACAACAGCTGCAATTGGTTCGGGATCGCCCCATCTGAGATACTGGACTGGGATGAGGTCACAACCTACAGAAAAGAAAAAGAGAAAGGTAAACTGAAGTATGTAGATGTGAGATTCTTTAATGATAGTTAGTGGTTTTCCTGGTATTTCTCTTTTTTGTTTTCCAGGAAGTTGCCATTGTGTGGAGTGCAGGCTCAGATTGTGTTAAAATAATGTCAATATAATGGCACAATAAATGCATTTCAATGACAGCTTGTTTCAGTAATACACTTTATCTGGAATAGAACATGATGACCAAGCTGATTAAGATGTCACCTGTCACAGTTCAAATTTGCCTTTTAAATTCTATGAAACATAGGAATTTATGAACAAATTTCCACAGAAAGTTGCACTACCTCTGTATAAAGTGCTTCTGAGTTTTCTGCATATTATTTCCACTAATTATATTGTACACTATGAAGGACATTGGTATTTGCAGATTCTAACACTTTCAAAAAAAAAATGTTTCTCAGATTTTCTACCTTTTTTCTATCAAAAAATTTCTAGAATTGGACTCGTAAGTAATAGGAATTTGGTATGGCACACTGTACTCACTTCTTTTTTCTACTACTCGTCCTTCTGAAATTTCTGAAAAATTAAAATCTAATATAATTTGTGAAATAAAATTGAAGTTAATAAATTAGCAACAAAGCTGAATTAGGAGTGCAACCCATTTAAGGACACTTGGTTTTGAGTTTTGCATAGGTTTTAGTAAATCATTCTATGCATCTTGGTCATAGGAAGTCAAAAAGGCTTTTAATTCTACAGTGTACAGATCAATAGACAGGAGTAAAAGCTGTCAGAAAACTTGCTGCTGGCATCCCTTCTTCTTCCCTCCTTTGTGTATGTACTGTCAAGGCTGGATAGATATTTCTGCTTTCTGGCCAATCTATGATCTCTTCCAGGATTTCAGAGTAGACATAGTTGATGTGCTGCTGACTACAGCCATAAGCACATGATGGCATCCATCCTTGCATTTTATTTCCAAAAACTGAATCTTCTGTTCAGGTCCTTCGACCTTGCTTGTTTTCATGACTGTCACTCAAGATGCAGATATGTTCTGTGTCTTGCACCACCAGAATATATTATACCAGTACCTACCAACAAAAGATTTGTTCTCTACTTCCCATCAGCAGGCGATATGCAGGTACTTCCTCGGAAGGACGGCTTCAGTAAATGTAGCAGTTGCTCCAGAACAAAAATATCATAACAAAAAATGCACACACCCACACCTTTCTCTTAGGTTTTATTGCTGAGCAGACATAGTATAGGGTCAGCTGTCCTGGCTGTGCCCTCTCACAAGGTCTTGCTTGTGCCCAGCATACTGGTGAGGGAGGCATGTTGGAGAGACAGCCTGGAAAAATGACTGCTGCATTATCAACGTGTCTCTAGCTACCAATGAAAAGCACAGCACTCTGAGGGCTGCTGTGGGGAAAATGAACTCCATCTCAGCTGGACACAATACAGTAATAAAAAAGGGGAACACCTTGATATTCTGGATTCTGATATTCCTGAAAACAGTGAACATGCTGGCATTGCCAGCCAGGGCAGGACAGCAGGGAGTGGATGATGGAAAGGAGAAAATGCAACTAAAAGCATTTATTTCCCCTATACTTGTGTTCAGCTTGATTGCAACATTTAAATGATTTCAAAATTTTGTATTTTTGTAATCATGTTGCTGTTTTCTGCTTAGGTCATGCAGGAGAGTGTCATCCTGATTTTTAGCTTGTGACAAGGCACTTCACTCTGTGAAGATGAAGTGCCAGGTGCTCACTTCTGTATTTTCTGTAGTGAGGGTAGTTAGGACTGTCTGCTTGAAACAGGACTGTCTTCATGAAACATGTGGATGCCAGGAAATTTCAATTAATTAGGCAACCTGAGATCTCAATGCATTGAGCAGGAGTAAATGTAGATATCAGGACTATAATTTGGGAATTTCTACATGTGAGATTTATTGTATGCCTTTTCCTGTATTTTATGCGGAGTTCAGAGTTTTCCAAATCTGCCACTAGCATTCTTAGTGGTAAAAATAATTTCATTAAACAGTATGGTTAGATATTAGGCCTAGCTTTTCCAAGTATTTTTGCATTCTGTATCTCTACAGAAATAATATTTTTTAAGAAATAATATCTTCAATATCTTCAATGAGGTGGCAAAAGTATAAGGCAGATACTTCTGTGTTCTTGAAAAGAGTGAAAAATCAGTGCAGCTGGAGTCAATGAGTCTGTGATATTAGTATAATTAAAGTATACAAATTTGCAGTCACTTTGGTGTAAGAGAATTGGACTCCTTACTGAATACAGATTAATTTGCCATCCATACTTGCCTGCTTTTATGTGAAAAGCTTTCTCTTGCATTAATAAAATTATTACCACACCTAAATATAAGAAATACATGAGATTTTCATGAAACATTCTCACTGCATTAGTTAATGATACCGTTTTAACTCTTGCTGGTTTTATGGGTTTACTTATTCAGTATTCAGTGTGAGGGAGACACTGTATTTCTTTCTGACATTTTCAAGTTCAAGTAGCATATTAATTACATCATAAAAATCAGCATTTTACACAAGTGAGAGTATTAAAAAAAGGTGAAAACAAGAAGGAATCCTCTATTGTGTGCAGATATCCCATTGTGGGTTCTTCCCAGGAAGTTCTATAAGTAAGCGACCTCTAAATCTATTTCTGATTTTAGGAAGATTTAACTACTATTTTGTAGAAAAAGTTTCTAGCTGCTAATATGCTACATATTCTTGATAGGAGATTTGAGGAGAAAAGGTCTTTATCTGGCACCTGGCCTTTGCATGCAGACGATGATAGGGGCTAAATTTTGCCTCATTTCTAACGTTGTAGCAGAGGTGAATCATAACCACGTGTTTCTCATTAGTTTCAGGCTATTTCATGCCTTCCTTGCTTTATTACTCTTTTTACATTCTCTTGATGAAATACCTGAGAAAAGAGTTGAAAACTTGTCATATTTTTTCCCATCACTGAGTATACTTTACAAGGAGATTGCTAAACTTTGCAATGATTTATCCCTCAATTTAGATTTAAAGACTGCATCATCTTCATGAAACAATGCTTGGTGAAGTTTTCATATAATTTTGCAGGTAATGGTTTCTGACAATGGCACTTTTCAGAGAAGAACAGCTAGATCAAGTAAAAGAAAGATGGGAAAACAGCACTGTGAGTGTTCATGTTAGATTGATGACCAGGACTATACCAAGACAAAAGCTGAAAAATGGTAACACAAAAAGAACTCGTTCCTGTCAATGGCCATGACAATGCCCCACAGCCTATGTCTTACCCTTTATCAATGTCTCCAAGCACCTGGAAAATTTTCTCTCCTAGCTGGCACAGAAACAGGTAGAACAAAGCCAGCAGTCTTGTCCTACAGTGCCCACAGTATGCTGAGGCACTAAGGTGGTCTTTGGCTTGTGGAAAGGCTGTTTGGACCCAGTCCAATTTGGAGCAGGTGTCGAATTGTTCTGTACTCAAGGGTGCCTGGACCTCCAGTAAAATTGACATAAAACTGCTATTATGTTCTTTTATGTACTTTTCTTCTGAGAAAAAAAGAAGTTTCTGATATTTTGGAAAAGCCTCTAGCTACTTCATGGATGGACTAAATTTTGCCATGAACAAGGAGAAGAAATGCTCTTGAAGGCCTGATCACTGCTGTAGGTCAATTAGTAGGTCTATTAGCATACTGTTCTCTTTCTGTAGAGGCAAATTTGTCCCTTATTTCTGATCCTTATTTCTGATCTTTCATATTGCTTTAAAATTAGTTCATCTGAGAGAAGAGTTTACAGACATAAAGCACTATATTATAGACCATATTGTCTGTGGATTTTATTCTTAACACTGTTTTAATTTGTTATTACAGCCTTGACACCTAGAAGATACCTTCAGCATCCATAAAAATGTATTAGCTTAGCAATGAGAAATCCCTTCCATGGTAACCAATGTAAAATACATAACTAAACTATTTTCAAAGGTAAACTTGACGGAATAGGATTGTGAATAGGATTGACTCTGAAAAGTGAAGGTAATTCAACAAATTCTCTTAAGTTAACATCATGAGCTAAAGCTCACTGAATCTGCACATGGAGACTAAAACTGGCTGAAAATTTCTGCTGCCTTAATAAGATCTAAATATTTTTCATTTGGATTTGTCATCCTGGTCAGCAAGTTTGACCTGTAAAAATAGATTTGGTTTTCTTGGTAATTTTTCAGACATCCTTCCAAGGTTATCAGAAGTCCAAGCTTCAAGGTTGAAAAGCAAACAAAACCAGCCACATTTAGTAATGAATGTATATTTATATGGTATTTAACACTCGATATTCAAAGTCCATTTATGTTATGAAATGAAATATTTTATGCTTCTAACTTTTTCTTCCATTATAATCCCAAAATATGGAAGAGGGAGATCTTGATAAGTTATTTAGGCTTCCACATATATGGAAAGCTGAGATGCAAAAATGTCAGCATCAGAATAAAAATCTGCATAAAGCTGATGGGGTAGCTTTTTTCATTTTTTTCAGCACCAATATTATCCAAACAAAGGATTTCACTCTCCAGAGTCCTAGGGGACGTGGCAGGGCCCTGACTTTCACATGGAATCTGGACCATCTGAAGGGAGGGAGGACATTAACATGTGAGAACTTTGCTTTGGTGCTGTGGTAAATTACTGTAGCCACTAGTCTTGTGCCCTACCCTGATGGGACTTTTTGAACTTGCTACAATAGCAGGGCATGTAGAGGTGTTTTCTTAGCTGCTGCAGCTCCCAGACCGACGTTTTACTGAAACTGTCACCAAAGGTGTCTTTGCACAGCAACAGAGGCAGCTGGTGACTGGGCATGTGTGTATTCTTCTGCCTCTGCACAGCAGGATTTGGGGTTGGTCACATCTTAAACCATGAAAGCTGGAGCACCTGCAGCTCAGGGGCTTGAGTCCCCAGTAACTGGAATATATGGATTTAGCTGTGCATTGCAGTAAGAGACAAGGCCATGAATGCTATAATAAAGTACATTAAAGTTACTTCGTGACCATATGGGAAATTATTCCTTAATTACACAAGTGTGCAGAATGATGGGAACAACTGATGAATTACAACAATCAGGTCTATCCGTATGCCAGCTCTACTGTTTTGATTTAAGTTTCACTAAGAAGTGCTGGCTCTGTGTGTTGTAAATGTTTGGTTCCAAATGCAAACTTTCCATAACATAAGGCACAATTACAAGTGGATCCTTCTGGCTTTGCTGGTGAGTTCCTGTTCATCCAGCCAGGGAGCCTCCGAGCACTGCTTGTTGAGCTCAGCAATGCTGAGTGAGCTCACTTGAGCCTGAAGTTCTGTGTGGCTCATGCTGGACTGGAAGCTGAAGTTCATACCCTATCTGGAATTGAGGAAAGAAAGTGTGCAAACCCAGAACCAAGGGAGCAGAAAATGAGATCCTGGTCATAATACTGCCACCTGAAGCCTTAACTCATCCACATATACCTTTTCCAAGAGGAATAGAGTGAAAGTGACTTATGGGAATGGTTACATTTCATTTGGAGTAAGAAAAAGGAAAGATAAATAAAGGGCACAGAAAACAGGACATTATCTCTGCTGATCTGCATTTATAACGCTAAAAATTACCAGATGAAAATTGTGTTCTCTTACCCTCAGTCTCAATTATAGCCTTAACAATTATGATCAAAAGCAAGATCCTAGTAAGGTTTCAGCAGAAAATTCAATGGCAGCACAGACTAAATTGTGTTTTGACCTGAGTCAGACAATTGCTGAAATCACCCATGGCTAAGATATTTTTGCAAGAGGTAATACAAGGAAGCAGCTTGATGGGAGCAAGCAGTTACTCTTTGAAAATATTTTGGGCAAGAGATTAATCACCTTTTGCTTGCATGAGGGGCAAAATCCAGTTCTATGAGACAACAGAGGCTCAGACCCTGGCTCACACATTTTTCAGTCCTTTCCATCCAAGGGCTTTTTGGATAACCTATCTCTTATCTGTTCATTCCAGATGGGCAGCCAAATCTTGACACTGTTATCCTGGCTTTACTTTATTTGCTGAAAGCATTTTTGTAGCTACAGAAAAAAATATATATTTCTGATATATACTCTCACCCTTGAATGGCAAAGAAACCATTTCAAGAGGTGTAAATAGTTAAGCTCCTATTTCCATGGGAATCCAATTAAGAGAATCAAATAGTCAGCATATTTGAAATACATAGAGACTGAGAAAAATGTCAGTACAACCTAAAAATAATCCAATTGTCACTAAAATTAATATAATCTAATTTTCTTGCCATTCCTGAGGTCACTAGAGAAAACTTTGATTTTGGTACTGTATGACGTCCTTGAATGTCAGAAAGACAGAATAATTGCTTCTTTCTCACCTCAAAGAAATCCTTAAATGTTATTGGTAACTGAACCAAGATGATACTACATACAGTGAAAAAGCTCTGAGACATTTAACAAAATTTATTTGGTCTTTCTAGAGCACCATTTTTGAATGCAGAAAGTCACATTTTCAGATTCTACTAAAGCTTTCGAAAAATCAGCATCAGTGTTGGCCATCAGCACTAAGTAAATCCCTCCACCTGTATCTAAACTTGCATGGCATCTATTTCTCTTCCACCTGCTGTGAATTCTGTGAATCTTCTGCAAAGAAGAGCTTTGAGAAGAAATGGTGTGACTGGCATATACTTTTGGATTTAAACCACTGAGTTCCTCCTGCTGTTGCTGAGTGTGTGGCTCAGCCATGCAGGCCATATGAATGTGTAAATTGGTGCTGTATTGTATGGATGCTCCCAACATAACACATGGGGACTTAGAGGGGCTACAGCAGACTGGGAAGCATAACTTGATATTAAGTCAGGAGGAAGAAAATTACTTCTGGTACATGTTGGGATAGTACATATAAAACTTAAGAAAAGGAAGCAACTTACTAGGTTTCTGTCCAAGGAGGCGCCTGATCCCTGGGGAATTTTGCATGCAGAAACAATCTGAATTTTGTGACAAAAAAAAATATGGGCAATTAACTTTATCTTTCTTTCCTGACCTTCACTTCTAGGTGGAGACATTTCCCAGTAGCTGATTTAATCAAGAGAAACTCTTGATCCCACTTACCTTTTCCACTACCTTTGGATTCTCTGTACCTTTCTGTACTTCAGCACTTCTATGTCTCTTTCTGTTCTGAGAATAACTTTGTTTTCCTACACATATTGCATCCCTTCTGTCTTCCCCCTGCTGCATCTGAATTTCGATATTCAATAGGTGGCAGAAAAAATGCATTAATCTATCTTCCTTTCTGTCAGTAACATCCCTGTCATTAAATGTTTTATTTAGTGAACTTTGTGGCACAAAACTGATGCTGATCATTGAGCATAAGAAAGATGTAAGCAGTGTTTTTTTATGTGAGCCAAGAAAGGATTCCAAATAAGTTTTTATCCAAGGTCAGATCTCTGGCAAACAGTGAGGTGCAGCTCCATGTTGAAAGCCATTTCAGATGCATGGCTGATAAATTTACAGGACTCTCAACTGAAGGTGATCATGCAGGGAAGACTTATTCTAATGAGGTTTTGTATGTGTAGCCTTGTGGAGCTGACATTCCCTAGGAAATGGCTTTATCAAGCAGCAAAAAGACTTAGTATGCTGCAGTATCAGATGTAGGGACATTTCAAGGAGATTGCTGTATACTCCAATGAACAGAAAGGAAATTTCCTTGACAGAATATAAAATACACCAACCTCTCCTTACTTTTAATGCACATTTATTACTAAATCCTATGTTTTAAATAAGATTAAGAGGCAGTTTTTTATAAGCGCAAAAGTTGGCACTAGCAATATGATCATTAAAAATACAGCTCATTATTTTGTATGGATGAACTGGGAACAGGTTTCTTAAAATCTCTTTGTGATACAAAGTTAAATAAGACAAGATCCAGCCATCATGCCAATAATCAGCTGGGTGGGGACTAGGCAGCTCCGAAGTCGTGAGATGGGTGTCCTATTACTAGGAGGGCACATTCCATCAGCTGTACTCATGGAGGCCAAAGAGGGGAGAAGTTTGGCTTCCAAATGGGCCTGACAAATTTGTGCCTAGCTGAGAAACAAATGTTAGATTTCCTGGGGAACATTGCTTGGCACTGATGTCAAAGGTTCCTTTGTGTACAGATTGATTTTGGTCCCCATAAAGGCATAAAATGCATGTCTGAAGCCAGACAAATGGTTTGCAAAATGTAATTTTGCAAACAAACTCAAAATGTTTGCTTGTGTAATGCATAAATCAGTTGGCTTAAGTAAAAATACAACTGATTTCCTCAAAAACAATCACTGATAGGTGGAAAGCCATTGACTTAACCTATGAAATCTTTTGATCAACCAATCCCACTTTTCCATTCTGAGGGGAAAGCGAGACTTTCAGAGGATGAATCATCCCACGAGACCACAACACCATGTCATGCTTGAACCATGGAAATTTGTATGTCCTGGGGAGCCAGCTCAAAGCACAGAGCATGAGGGTCAACTTAGCTGCCTGGTCACTCCACTTTGCCTTACACATGGTACTTGGTGTCTAATTACACAAACTTCACCAAGCCAGTGGGACAGCTCCTTCCCACCATTGGTTCTCTGGCTTCTCTGCTGACACTTAGAACAAATGCCCTCCTAATTGACTTGCAGCAGTTTCTTTTTTAGCTGATCTAAGCTGGGTAAAACCTCAGGTGCTCACCTAAGCAAGGGTATGAGATGGGATCTACAATATCTCAGACAAAATCCCTGGAGGCTGGAGAGCTGACCAGTTGCACTAGTTGACCTTCAAGAACTGACCAGCCTGGTGCAGTAACCCGGTCCCTGCAATGTGGCCTTTGGAAGCTTCTGAGAAGTCTACCTCACATTGTAACCACATCCTCAATACTCTGCTTTTGGGGATACTTGAAACCTGTTCTCTTTTTCTCCCCTTCTTCATTCTCCTGGCACAAGAAATCTTTCCCTGAAAGAAAAAGACTCTGCTGGCTGTTTGCTGGTTGCCCAGGGAGGCAGAACTGGGGGAGCAGGACTGTGGGAGTGTAGACACAGCAGAACTTGAAAGTCCATTTTACTGCTAGTCCAGTTTTCTCAGCTGAAAGGTGTTTTTCTTGGGGAAAATGTCATGTTTGACATTTTCTGAAAAGTTCTCCATCTGTTCAAAAGTTAAATGTTATTCTTGCAATAATTTGGTAGCCAAGCTCATTTATCAGAACAATGCAACAGTCCTAAAACAGGAAAGGATTAACTTTGTAAATAAAAATCTGCCTAGAGGCCAAGCCTTGCCTTACACTCTCCCACTAACATAAATTGATGCAGCAAACTGCATTTTCCTTTGTCTTCCCTCACACCTCGGAGTTTTCCCCCTCATCCACAGAAACTATATGCAAATCAGGTCTGTGACTTCTGGAAAAAAAACCCTGTCTTTTCTCCCCGTGTTTATAAAAAGCCTGGCACAGTGAGAACATGATCCCTGAGCAGTGTTTTGAAGTGGTTTGTGCTCTGAATGTTTGAATACTTGAATTCTGTTCCTTAGTCATAAAGAAGAGAGGCTGTGGGATATGATGTTGGAGTAATTTATCTCCAGAGAAGCCTAACTGGTATTCTACAGGAGCATAGAGGTTTATGCCAAGGCAAGGATGAACACTGTGCTCCAGAAGACTATGATGAACAAAGGACTAATGCAAACCAAAGCCTGTTTGTAGAACTTGAGCTTTTAGCAGCAGTAACTACAGCAACTAAATCAGAACTTTGTCAGATTAAAAAAGAAGGTAGTGCACTATTCCTCTGCTTGGGGGGGATAATAAAACTCTTAAATTCGATATTTCTTAATAATTTCTCTGGTAAGCACTTGTTTTCTGTATAGGTAAGATTTATATTATCAGCTAAAGTTTAAGACAGAACTGAATACAAAATCGGGACTTTTTTTGTTTCAAGATCTAATAATTCAGGTCTTTAGAAAGGGGTTGAACTATGTGAATAATTCCTGGATCAGATTCAGGAGATAAATACCAGCTTCAGTTCAAATTTTAGCTTTATCCCCATGTTCCTTCTGACCAAAACCATCCTCATACTCATCTGTATGTGCCATTTGTTTCTTCAGCTCATTAGATGAGCACTTTCATTGACAACACAAGCACAAACCTCATCTCATTTACCTGTGAGGTCCTCGTTGGGCCAGGAGCCAAGCTGGCAGGCTTTGCATGTGTATTCATCAGAGACATATTCATTTTCTTTACAAGGAGTGCAGGTCCAACAGCAACTCACTTCGCCTTTACGGATCACCTGAGACAAAAAATTGACATTTTCTTTTAGCATCATAAACACAATTGCCAATTCCATTTTTTTTTCTAATAGAAGAGTTTTTGAAATTTAATTATTCCTTTTCGTTATATGTTTTCAAAGATAAAATGTGACAAAGGTTCTTAGTTCCCCCATCATGTAGGCACCAGAAGAAAGAATCTACCAATCCCATGGAAGTATAAGTGGAGGTACAGAATGACAAGAAAAGATGTTTTTTTCCCTCTGAGAATTTGCAAAGCTCCATAGATGTCAATGCACCTACAGAAGTTAGTGCATGATAGTGAAGACGCATAATTCACTCCAGTGTGATCCATACAGAGAAACATGTGAATAGCATTATGTTCCTAAGTGTTGGTTACCCCACGACTTTTGGGTGCTTATTTTTCATCCAATAGTGAGTGATTTATTAAAAACCGATTTTTTCAGACAGCAAACTGAACATGCATTTCCAGAATTATTTAATTACTGCATTTCTAAAAAACATTTAAAGGTGAGAGTCTTATCCTTTTTCATTCTAACATCTGACCTTATTACTAATTTCATAATTTACTCTCAAATGTTATTGCATGCTTAGGATTGAAATGCAGATTTTTAAAGATCCTTATTTATCATCTTTGGGAACATTTGTGCTTCTTGTCAATATGACTTTCTTTTAAAACAAAGTATTCCCAGTTTCTCTCCTCTTCCCAAACAGTTTACAAACAAATACTCCCAATTATAGCATAAGAAATAGGTTGACTTTTTTTATCTTTTGCAATGATGAATTCAGAAAGAGTATTCAAAGCCAAATGTCTTTATCGCAATTTTAATTAAAAAACCAAACATGTAGAGGAGCATTATCAAAAAGAATGGGATTGCTCTTTGCAATGCTGCAGTGAAAAACAAATTCTATTATCTAATTTTCATCACCAATATGGGGACTTGATAAAATTCAAATTTTGTTATTTGTTTTGTTTTGTTTTGTTTCTAATTGTAGAGTATAAAAAGAAAAATAGCAACACGAAAACAGTTAAATTGATGGAAAGGCTAGAAGAGCATAAGTAATTTATTCTGCAAGAATTAAAAGTAGAGCTACTTGCTAAACAGAATATCTGTCCTCCAGAATAAATCAAATTTTGGGAATTCTTTCATTGTGAAATAAAATGAAAATTGAAAAAATGACAAATTTTTTTTTGTATTTGGGAAAATCAATTTTTAGAAAGCTTGTATTAATTTTAATGAACATATTTTGATTACCTTGACACATATAAAAATCCATAATTTTATTTTTATAAAAGAGTCAAGAAAATTAAATAGCAAAATAAAAACCCTATATTATTATCAAAACATTTAAAATTCTATATGAACAATTAATTTAACCTTTTCTATGTAATGTTCTGGTAAATTAAGATCTTCTGCGAAATACTTCAAATTTGACAAATCAATCAGGACACTGGTGCACCGATAACTTCTTACCTAGAACTACCAGGGAAGGATTATGTATCCTTCTCTAGAAATCAATATAAGTGTTCTTCAAGACTCAGAGTAAAGTCATACTTTTTTGTGTGTGTTAAATTTATTAGTCAGCAATTTATTAATCCTTTTATTTTTTATTTCCTGCATAGTTCTTTGTTGCATCACTTAACCGTAAATTAATTTTTCTGTTCCTTTTAAAAGAAATAATTTTCTTTAAAACAAATATTATTTTCCTTTCCCCTTGTCATCCCTACAATCCTTTGAACCTGTATTTATTTAAATAATCATATGTCCATGCTATTTCAAATGTACAGAGTTGGGTTGTATCTGGGTTTTATCAAATCTTGTGGATGGATTCACCAGCTCTAGCTGAATGTTGGATAGCATTGCATTCAATGCTTTAAATTCCTCCAGAATAACTCAGTCAGATGGAAATCTGCAGGAAAATCACTGCAGAGCTTGGTAGGGTGGAGGTCCCACCATCATCTGTGAAGACCATGAAGATAAAGACTGTCAAATAAACTTTGAGATTTATGATTAATGACAAAATGAGGAGCAAACAGAACATATCCAACACCAGACTTCAAGCATATATCTAATTGTGTGATGAGTTGGCTTCACAGTGAAGGATCCTTTTGAGAGAATTCTTGGGAGCATGGGCAGAAGGTGGAAGGTGACTCCATTAATGAAGACCACAAGATACTTCCCTTCAGCTGTGTTGTGACAACAGATCGTAAAGGAACTCAGAGCCACAAGGTTCTGAAGATGTTAGCTGTTTGTCCACCTCTGTTCTCCCCACGTGTGGCTGTGCCTGGAGCGAGCTAACAGACTGGGACAATAACTCAGCCCACCTGTATTTAAGGGCATTTATGTGTGAGAACACACCTGTAGAAGGTGTGTTCTCATCAAAACCAGCTGTCCTATCTGGGTGTCTTTTACAGCCAATGATGAGAAAGAATCGCTCTACACCAAGCTTGATCTCAGCTGTGTTCAAAGCCTACACAAGGGTGAGATGACTCCTCATCTGGAATAGCATATTATTCATATGTCTGACATAATTCCTTATGTTTACACTGGAGACAAATACAATCGGTCTGATGAAACTCACTTAAATGACCCTGCCAAAGACTAATTAGTGAACTAAACAGGGTGACCGTGTCCTAAAATTCTGTAAAACAGACTAAAGAGATTCACTTTGTGTTGCAGAGACTGGTCACGCTCCCACCAGCCCCTCTCTGCAGCTGCTTCCCGATTTTCAGTCATGCTGTTTTAACACATGAGAAAATTGAGCTTCCAGTGAGACTTGTCAGAAATCACACCTGATATTTTTTGTGGTTGAACATGCCCATCTCCTCATTCCACTGGCTTTTATATAAATGACTGCAAGGCAAGCTACGGACTTGCAGTATTTTAGCTGTTCTGCAGGAAGCATCATGGGATGCTGAAGGAAAATAGTATATAATTAATATATGACAGGTTCATCATACACTCCTTGTTTACTTCAGCATGGAAAGGGGGGAAGGAAAAATAAAAATCCTGGGAAACAAAGCAGCAGTAAAATAGATATGATTAAAAAAATATGTTGCTGGTATTTCCTGAAGTTTGAAGTAGTGGTAGTAGTTGATGTTCTCTGATGATACCATAGACTTAAAGTCTGATTAATAACGTTCCAGTCTGGGTGACTACATCTAGCATTGAAATAGTAGTACTTATTTTTTATAATTTACCTGCAATTGTACTGACAAGTCCCAGTCAGGGATTTGCACTCCACTGAATCAGATGCTCTAAAAATATGCAGCAAAAAGCCTCCAAACAATACCTGTTTGAAAGCATCCAGAATGTAAATTAAAAAAAAAATGTCAGCAGTCCACAGATATAGGAGTCAAGAAAATGGCAGCTTATTAAAATAGTAAGATGATTATGATAAGAGTAAAAATTAAATACATAAGTCTGTACATTTTAATTTAAGTGTGGGATACTATCTCCATATAGAAGTCAAGAAAAAACTGGCTTTCAAATTTCAAGGCTGTGCATACTGCAAGACTGAAGTAAATGAAGAAAATATTTACCTTTATCTGGCCTTTTTCACAGGGTTCACTGCAAACAGATCTGATGATATTACTTTTCTCTGACCATATTTCATCATCATCCATTTTCAGCTCACCATTGTCCCAGCTGCCAACATTGATATAATCAAAGTAGTCTTTCCCCATTTGTTTAAAATTCATGATTTCATATCTTTGGAGACAGAAAGGAGAGACATAGCTGAGTTAAGGAGAACATCATGAAATATTTCAAAATAAAGGAACACCATACAGTCAAAAATCAAGCATGTTGAAATGAAGAAAATATTTTAAGACTTATAAGTACGATACCCTTGAGTATCTCACAATAGTTTCTGTGATATCATAATCTTCCTTTTCCTTTGTATGCTAAGTTGGGGGGTTGAGGTGTTTTCTTTGTTTGCTTTTTATTAAGGTTTGCTTTGGGTTTATTTCTAGGTATTTTTTACAATTTTTTTTCTATCACCATAAAAAGTTCCCTGAACACTCTGGAGTTAAGTGACTGTGTTTCTGAGAATGACTATTTATTTAAAGAAAACAATGAAATGGGTCAAATAGAATTAAATCTGTGCAACTTCCAGCCCTGGAAACCAATTGCATATCAAGCCCCAGTTCCCTCTACAGTAGATGTTGAGTATTATAAACTTATAATGCCAATTCCTAACACTATGTCTTCCTCACTGTCTGCAGGTGTTTCTTCCCCTCCTGAGGAAAGAAGACAATAGATAAACTATCAAAATTAGGTAGAAGCAACCTCTATGTGATCAAAGGAAAGTTCCCGTGCTGTAAGACAGCAAGATGAAATTTGGTGTGGCACCCAGAGAGGAATCAGGCATCACAGAGTCCAGGAATCTTTTTTTTTTTTTTTTTTTTTTTTTTCCCCTTTCTTTCCCTTTTCTCTTCTTCAACATTGCATCAATACATTCTGGTCTTTCCCATCTATACAATCATTTTTCTGTAATTCCATGGTGATTGAAATACATTTAATTCCCTGTACAGTATGGTGTAGAAGAGAAAAAGTACTCATGACTCAGTCCTAGGCTGCTTTTAGGTCAAAGACAGAGCTCTTTAGAGTTTTTGGTTTCATGTTCCTCTTCCTCCTACTTTTCTCTTCTGTTCTCACACTGTTGCAGAAAGTCTGTGGAGCTACGTAGGACTCACTTTCTTGTACAGCTGAACACCAACCCACCTTTCTGCCATACAGGCCTGTTCTTTTAACACTTTTTTATAAGACATGTTTGAAAAGTTGGGCAGCTCCTGAAGAAATTATTCTGTGCTTTTCTTTGTCTCCTCTTTACTGGATTTTAAATTAATATGGCTAAGCAATATGAAATTTATTGATGGAAAACAAGAAAACAATGTAGAACAAGAAGGTTAAGACAATCCTGACTTTAGAAAAGCTGCCTCATAAACAAGGAGACGTCTTTTTCTTGCCAATAGGCACCAAATTAGTCCTGAAGGCAAAGCATATAGACAGGGTTGCATTAAGAGTGGTATTGTAAGAGTGAAGTTCAATGTACAAATGAGGAAAATAACCTGCTCATTAAATCAATCAATCTCTCTAGTAAGATGCCCTGCTGGGTTTAGTTGGAGTAGAGTTAATTTTCTTCTTAACAGTGTCTGGTATAGTTTTGTGTTTTGGATTTGTGCTGAAAACAGTTTATAATATAGAGATATTTTTTTTTTATTGCTGAGCAGGATTTACACAGGACCAAGGCCTTTTTGCACTGTCAAGTTGACAAGGTGGTTGGGAATGAATGGGAGGTTGAGAAAAGACTCAGCTGATCCCAAGTGACCCAAGGAGTATTCAGATCACATGACATCATACTCAATATATAAAATAGTGGGAAGGAGGAGGAAGGAGGGGATGTTTGAAGCTATGGCATTTGTCTTCCCAAGTCACCATTATGCATGATGGGACCCTGTTCTCTTAGAGATGTCTGAACACTTGCCTACCTAGGGAAAAATGAAATAATTTCTCGGTTTGCTTTGCTTTGTTTGTGTGGGTGGCTTTTGCTTTACTTGTTAAACTGTCTTTATCTCAACCCATGAATTTTCTAGCTCTTGCTCTTTCTTGCAACAGAATCTCCCTAAATCTGTTGATGCAGGACTGAGCAAGCAGCTGCAAGGTACTTGGTTTTTGACTGGGTTAAACTATGACAGATGCACAGATATCTCTCTTAAATTTTGAGGAAACACTTTTAAGATGGACAAGCAGTAGCCATAGTATATTTAACATCAGTATTTTTCCTGTGTGATGTGAAAAAAAAAAATTACAGGAAAACTGTTTTATGATATTGTCGTTCCATAGATCTCAAGATACTTTGCATCATGAAAAATTCTGTGAAAAAAGCGGTGAAACTATGGTACAGCAGGGATTCAATGTCAAAATCACACACACAGGGCAGGATCAGGACTGCAAGCAGCCTCTAAAAGGAAATGAAAGTGGAGTCTGACTGAATGGACAATGTGATATTGCACACATTATATTGTTCTTGAATCTTTACAAAGAAGAAGAAATAAGCAAACATAGAATGAAAAAATTGTTATACTTTGTCATGGTTTGACACTGGCACAATGCCAGTGCCCCCATGAAAATGCAATCTTTCAATTGAATGCTGTGAAATGTGATCGAGAACAGAGAAAAGCCGGCCCAAGCTTAATAACAAAAAAAAACTTTATTAAGCTACTACTACTATACTACTATAAAAGGAAAAATAAAGGAAAAAAACCACACACACAAAATTCAAAATGAAAACCTTCCAAAGCATTCCTCCTCTCACCACCCACCTCCAACAAACCACAGTGAGACACAACCTGGACCCCAGTCAGGTTTCCACCCTCCAGACAATTGATTCTCAGTCCATCTGCAGGGAGAGAGGAGCCCCTCTTGTACCACAGACTCCCCAAGAAACACAGCTGCCACATCCTGTGCTTCCATGTCACCACATGGCAGCGCCCGGAGAAAAAAATTTGCCAATGGTGACCCTCTCCTTTCCATGCACAGTGCTCTCACCACCAATGCATGGATGGACAGACTGCTTTTTAGGATTTTTCCTTTCAAGGATGCCCTGCCAAGAGGGGAAAAAAAAACAGTTCAGTTTTTCATTTTTGGGACCAACAGTCCCCCCATTTTCCCCTGGGGCCGAGGATCCAAGAACAGAGATCTTCTTCTCATCTTCCTCTCTGAAGACAGGGGGCACCACCACAAACCTCCTTAACTTTTCTCTGTTTGCTCCACTTCTGTCTTTTCCCAGCTGAAGCAGGTCTCTTTGGCTCACTGGCATCCTCCTAAAATACAGTCTTTCTTGGAGGAGAAGATCGGTTCAGTCTGTGGCTACCAAGAAAAAGTCCAGCCAAAAGCCACTCCATCATCTCCTCCCACTTAGAATTTCTCCTTCTAACATCCCAGGGTCCAAGGTGTCTCTCTTCCTCTCTTTCAAACCAAGGAGGAGAAAAATTTCACAAAACTTTCATTTCTCAGGAAGGGTTAAAAGTCCTGACTCCCAAAGATGGCTCGCTGCTCAGGCTCCAGCTCCCACAGCCCGGCTGGGCACCTTGTGCCCCCCCCACTCTTCTCCTTCCCCGTGGTGAACTGCTGGCAAAACCACCGCTGTCTCTTTCTCTCTCTCGAGAGAGAGACTCGGGGGAACGGAGACATCCCAGATTTCTCCATCCTTCCATCTGCAGGGGGCCCATCCCGGTTCCAGCCCCTCCACCCTTGGGCCTACCTCCGAAGGACACATGGCTTCTCCCCTCCCCCACCCAGCTCGTCGCTGGGCAGGGGAGAGTCCTGCACTGACCGCTGACCGGAACCAAAGAAAGCGAGTTCTCCTGGGAATTCTGCTTTTAACTCCTCTGTGTTCTCAGAGGCGTGTCCACCTTCAATTGGTCAATGTCCAAATTGACTTCTTCCTTCCGGAAAAATTCTTTTTTCCATGTCAAACCACGACATACTTCTAGATTTTGAAATGCTTCACTTTCCATATTGTATAAAGAAGGAAATGTCCACAACTTCAACAATGATCTCCTCAAAGTTGGAGATATGAATGCCAAACTGACAAAAAATAATTGAATCCAGATAACGCAAGCACAAACCGAAAGAAACAGACTTGTGCACATGGTTATAAACTAACTTCTTTCTGAGGTTCACAGCCATAGTAATAACTTGTTGAGGATTAATCAGACTAACCAAAAGGTTAGCACAGGAGCCACAGTAGAGCCATTATTCAACATTGTCAGACACTGTAGCACACCTATGAGTATAACTGTTAAGGCTTTCCATTTAGGGTTTTGTGGACAGACTAAGAATAAAGTACTGCCAGTGTTTGACAGGCCGCAGAACCTAAACCAGTGATCTCCCCTAGTAGTAGTTCCAAGCATGCATCACAAGGGGAATACTGGAAAGGAACCTAACAATTTTAATACAGTATTGCCTCAATAAGTCTTGTCTCTGTTCTCTGTGGAGAACAGCATTGATGGATGGGTAGAAATAGCCAGACTCAGTAAGCCCATTGCTACAGTGAAGGCTCATGAGTCACTGGTTCCCTGGAGATTCCTTGAGATAATACAGGGACAGTTTGTCACTTTAGGATAGAAGAGACCAGATGGCACAATAGCACATTTCCAGCAGTGCTCTAATCACTGTGCAAAATACTTGTTTCAAAACAGAAGTGCCGCGATGTTGCTAGGAATACATATTCTACTGGTAGAACAGTCAAACATCAGCATCTTGTTTTTTCTTGCCTGTTCTTCCCTCCTAAATTTCTTTAGCATTTTGATAGTATTTACAGATAATTGTTATCTCCCTAAGGAATCATGGAGTCAATACTCCTTTTTTTTTTTCCCATGTCTTCTGACTCACATAAAACAGGTCCTACACTAGACTGTCTGCCTGCTTAAAACTCAACATACACATAAAGGACTTTAAAATAGGGTCAGGATTCAAAGCATCTTGTAGGATTGATCATCTGTTTTATAATATCAAAAACTTTTTTCTATACATTAAAATCCTGAGCTATCTAGGTCAGAAAAGTTTTTTATGTTCTGATTTCCTGCTTAACACCACCACCACAGTACAGCTGTGAGTATTTAAATTCCTGTTTTACAAAGTAAAGATGGAGTTATCAGTGCAGTGAGTTGTTCCAGTATGACTGCACCGTCTCCAAGCTCTTGCAAGTAGGTTTGACAGTGCTTAAAAGACTATACACTACTCAAAACCTGGAAGTTAGAAATGGAGCTTCCTATAAAATCTTCTTGATTATGAAAGAGTACAATTTGACACAATGTTGTCTGATTTAAGGACATAGACTGGATTTAAGGATGTGACTATTGTTGGACAACAGGGGACAAATAACTATGATTCAAAAGAAAACAAATTCTGTAGCCACACACAGCTCATGAGTTTGAGTAGACCCAAATATCACACAAATCCAGGGATGCTGGACCTTCTTAAAGTTAGGCTATTTTGAGGTACACATTCCACATGGTGTCCCCATGCTCTTCAGGGAAATACTTATGTACAATTGTGACTGAACAAATTACTTCACATGATGTAATTTCATTGTCATCTGTCTTAGAATTTAAAACTATCCAAGATATTCCATTAAATTCCTTGCAAAAAAATGGTGTTAAATTATTCTCGTTAAGAATGGCAACATGAGGAAAAGGAAAGCAAAATATCTCTTTGCAATATTTAGATATTGTTATTGATGTTGTCAAGTCACATATTTGTTTTTGGCAGGTTACACATCACTCACTAATAGCAGTCCTTTTTATACAAGAAACCAATTGGAATGGGGTAGGATATAGTCCACTGCATCTGAGCACCTTTAAAACAAAAATGAAATCCTTTTAAAGAAGACTGAGATGTCTTAAAAAGAATTTGGCCAGAAAAATTCAGATTTAACACCTTTCTTCAAAATTCAGCTATATGTAAAAATAGAAACATCTAGCAGAAGACAGCCTTGGTCATACTAAAAAAGTTCTGGAAACAAATTTCCATCTGAAATTTTCCTAGGTTTCTGCCAGTTTGTTCCTGAGTTCTCCTACTAGCTCACAGTGCCCTTCCTTACAGTCTGAATCTGAAGAATTTGAAAATTCATGTCTCCAGAAACAGACACAGACTGCTGTGTAGGTGGCTGTCCTGCTTGCTTTTGGGGAGAATGCTAAATTTACAGGTTTGCAAAGAGAATGAAATAAAAAATCAGGTTTGAAATCACAGAAAGTTTTGGAAATGTCAAAGTATTTTGACCAATGAGTTTAAATTTTCCAACTCATTTCTATCAGGAAGTTAATAATTTCCTTTTTGTTCACATTAGTGGGAGGAGACAAAATTTAAATGAGTATATAGGATAAAAATTTTCCCTCTAATCATCTGTTTATATGGCACCACAACAAAGATGTTTAAAACCTTCCAATAATGTAAAAATAATGGATAACTCAAACAATACTGGAACAAAAGCAGTGAACAAGACAGAAAATACATTGAAATATAGGGAATAAATATACTTTGAATACTATCATATTTGCTATTCTTCCTCTGGAAATTCAGTAGGCAGAAACCCAGAAAAATTCCCACCTCAAGACTGTTTTCAATGTGCATTTCTATGGATACATGTGTCATAGAAAACTTGTCTTTTATTTCATAGATGTATGTATACATATTTATGCATGCTACCAGCAAAATAATGTTTGGTAAAACTCAATTCGTCTTAGAGCATCACAGTTTGGATTGATAGCTTAGTGTTTTAAGCAAGTGGAAATATTTCATTTGGAATATATGTAAACAGGTTTTTAATAATTCTGATAAAAAAATCCCAGCTGCAGCAGTACAATATTTCTGATATTGTTTTAGTTTTTTTAATAAAAGAACTGAGTCTGCTATGACTGTTTATAGGTCAACCAAACACATACAATTAAAAACCCAAATGAAGAAATAAGCTGTGGTGGACATCATGGTCTACAAACATAAAGGTCTGAAGACGTATTGTTTTCAATAATAATACTTTTAATTGGTAGAGATGAAAATGCAAATTAATGCAGGAAGCTTTTAGACCTGAAGGTCCACATCGCTAGCTTGAAACACCATAAAAAACACACATTAAAAAAAAAAAATATTTTTGCAAAATAAGCACAAGAATTAGGAAATGTAAAACTAGGAGTATGAGACCTTAGCTCTGTTGTTGTCTGCACATGCCTACTGCATATTGCAAGCATCTCTGCTCTTAAACAGTTTAAAAAATGTCAACATTACCTTCCTGGTGAGTCACCATTCTCATCAAACAAGATCATGTCCCCAGAGACCCCGGTAAAGTTTGTCTTCATGAGGGATTCCAGGAGTTTCCGACCATCTATGGGCTTCATGGCGTCACAGAGGCCCACGTAGCCTGGGCACAAGGAGAGCTGCATGTTGTGGAGCCCATAGGCCATGGAGTATATTGCATTGATTACAAAGCCCATCTTGGAGTCCTGAACATGCTGCGTCCTCAGAGTCATCTGGCCTGCCAGGGAACAAGCAGAAGGTTTAGTGAATAGGGCTGGGATGAACCCAGATCTTCAGACATCTGCTGGTGGCTTAATTATTAACAGTGGGGAAAGTACTTTAAATGTCTTAAATAGGTCATAAAAGATGTTTTTATTGGTACACATGCTGACAATGTTAGAATAAAAATAAAGAAATTAAAGTAGAGGTTTTCTTTAAATATTGTATTATCCAGATTATATATTTCTCTCTGCATCTCATCAGCTCACCTCACATTTGTTGCTTTTAAAGTGCCACTCTTTCATGTGTATCTTCACAGCATGCACCATGCACATTTTAACACAATATTTTAAGGAACCCAGACACTTCTCTCAACCAGCAGAAATATCGTCAAACATTCAGAAATATTAGTTGAAGTGTAAATGCTAATAAGAGGTCAATTCTCTACAAACCTTATAAAAAAGTTCCACTTCTGGAAAATCAGTGAACTCTGTTGCCCAGAGAATTTGTAAATGCCCTATCTATGGCAGTGCTCAAGGCCAGACTAGGCTGGGGCTCTGAGCAGCCTGGTTTGGTGGAAGGTGTCCTTGCTCATGGCAAAGGAATTGGAGCTACATTATCTTTAAGGTCTCTCCCAATCCAAGCCATTCTATAATTCTATGAAAACACTTTTGTTTCAGAGACATGGAGATAATCCTGTGCAAACAGACTGACCTAGGCACCACTCCTTTACCAAAAGTTCCCCCCAATAACTCTCCTACTTCTACATCTCTTGCTCCTCTCTCTTTATGAAGTGAGGATAATAATGCAATATAGATGAATACATTAAAATCTGTGAAGGGTTTGACAGTGTGGGTTAGGAAATTACTCTGTTTAGTCAGAATTGGTGAATCCTAATTTTTTTTTTGGCTTTCAAAACATTGTGTTTGCGTTTCTATTCTCTATTTATGCTTCTGTAAAATGCACAGAAAAAAAAAATTATTCAGCAGCAGCTTGAATACCTTTATTTTTTATAGCACACTGTTGTTACTAATACAGCTTTTCTCTGTTGATAGCACCAGGCAAACTAAGGAAGGGTAGGTTGGAGTTTTTCTTCATAGCCTCACTCCAGTCACAAGATCTTTAATAATGAGGAAATGAGAAGAGTCAGAGACAAAACAACTACATCAATGGCGCTGGATGTTTATCTGACACCTAGAAAGATTTGTCTCTGGTGGCAGGACAAACAAAAGCTCAATTAGAACATTTGCTCTGCTTTTATCAACCAAGCAACGACCTTAGGAGCTAGGGAGTCCCTTCTGTGGGCAGCCCAGAGGAAAGGGAATGCAAATAACCTGTCCACTCCATGAGAATCTGCCTGCCACAGAGGCATTAGTGAGGGGCAGGGATAGTACTCACACCTGCCCATCTGAGTTGCAGATGCCATAAACTGAGAATCATTTTATGCCATGAGAAAATTGAGGTACAGGCAATCCTTTTCTTTAAAGAAATTAAGACTAATACATGGACTCTCAGGGTGGTACTCATCCAGTTTGAAAATATCCATCCAGAAGACCAGAAACCATTCTGATGGGTATGCACCTTTGTTGGAAAAGGGTAAGAATCTCCAGCTGGTGATCAATTCTGTCATAAAGCAGGTATGACTGCATACAAGCACACCTTTTCAGTTGTGAACAAGAACATCACCCCACAGTTCTAATCACTAAAATCTATTGCAGCACTGGGAACACTAGGAAGGGTAATAAAACTCATAGTTTGAACTGAAAAACACTGCGTAGAGGTCAGAAAGTAAATGAGAGAACTGAAAGATTCCTTTTTCCCCTCTGTTTTATGTGGAAGCTGGCACCACCATTTCCAGTCTTCTCTGGAGCAGTATAACAACTGCTCAGGAGCAAAGATTATTAACATTTTGGAAGGCTAAACAATATAAACTTGAAGTATGTTAATGAAAAAAAAAAAAACTTGGAAAAACATACAGTGCTGCTTATTTGTTTTGTTCTACCAAGGTATTTCTTTTCCCTAATTAAAAATAATAGGCATGAAAACTGCAACAGTGGACTACATGTAAAACCCATATTAATGGAAATTAAGTGGAAAATTGAGCAAGCGTATTACACTGCAATACATAAAACTTGCTTTAACTAATTATTCATGCACAAAATTAGCACCTTACACACCATGCAGTTAATTATAGTACCCATTAGAATGAATCAGATTTGCATTGGCAATATTATTTATCATAAAACAATATTTCAGCTGCTTTATTTCATATGATTGCTTAAAAATCTAATAACTTACTTCTTAATTCTTACTCTCTACTGGGCTTTGTGCTTCAATTTTATGAAATTATTATTCTGATTTTCTTTAAACACTGAACCTCATCCCGTTCACCTGATGATTTATAATAAGCCTGCTTAGCTCTTCCTAGAAGCTGCTGGCAATTGGCAATGGAGTTGTGGGGGATTTAGCTGCTGTGAGAATTTCAATATACTTCCTGCGGCTGGAGAACACATTCACCTGAGATATTAATTGACTCACTTGGCTGTATAGGGGCAAATTCAACCTGTCAAGGTCAGTTTATAGTACCACAAGATTGTGTATTTAAGGGAAAATCACAAAAACTAAGACAAAAGATTTTTTTTTCTCTTTTTGCTGTATTGTAATAAAGCCTTTAAATATGGCAACATTAAAAGAAACCAAATCAAAACCAAGTCTAAAAGTTACTTTCAACCAATTTCACAGAGTATTTTGGCATGTCAGGCTTGAATCATATAAGTAACCCTTACTTACCTCAGTAACCCTAGCACTGGTTTTGAGGGAAGGCCGAGTACACAAGCTAAAAGGGCTAAAAGGTAGTCTCTCACTCACTAACAAAAAACAAAAAAAAGAAAAAATATTTTAAATCTACCTCTGCAACAATTATGATTTAGGTAGCCTTAAACACATTATTCACTCAAGAATTCTTGCATATTGTTCTTGCTGGAACTCTAGCACATATTCTTACCCTTATTACTCATCCATGAGTGCTGTCTTCAGTCAAGAACCATTCTGACATGTAAAGGTGGCACAGATTAATTTAAAGGGGATGATAGTGTTTGGAATATATCAATCTACTTATGAATCTACGCTGAAGTTTTTAAAACTTAGTGATAGAACAAAGGGGAATGACTTTAAATGGAAAGAGGTCAGGTTTAGAGGAAGAAATTGAAAGTGGTAAGTCACTGGAACAAGTTGCCCACATAAGCTGCAAATGCTCCATTCCTGGAAATGTTCAAGCCATGCTGGATGGGGCTTTGGTCTAGTGGAAAATGTCCCTGATCATGGCAGGGGAACTAAAACTACTTGATCTTTATGGTCCTTTCCTTTCCAATCCAAACCATTCTATTCCATGATTCTATTGTATGATTTACTGAACGGAGATGGCCCAGCACTAAACTCCTCATCCAAATTTGTTCTTTTCTGTTGTCAAGTCTCCAAAGCACACAAATACGTAGATGATGAAAAAGGAACATATTCTTTCATGAAGAAAGTGATTCCAACTAGCCATGGTTCATTTCTTGGATCTATTTAGAAACAATTAGTGTACTTATGGGCAGTGATCCAAGAAAGCACTTATGGATGCTGTTAGTCCCTGAGCATGGTGAGCCAGCTCTGGACTGCTTCCACGCTCCAGAGCTACTCCAGCAGCTCCCAGAACTGGTGGACCTGACTACCAGTGAGATTAATAAAATACTTATTCTAAGAATGACTCCCTTCATCCAAATATGGAAAAACAAAACAAACCTACATCTTTGCAGCAAATTCTGAAATTTGGCTACTATTTCTAGTACTGAGCATGAAACAAGAATTCTTCAATAGATTTCATTATTTTACAGATTTTTGATGTAAAACTTATTCCTCTTCTTTTTTTCCATGTTTTTACCCACAAGGAAGATGAAATACTTGCCAACTTGCAATACTACAAAGCCTCATCAAGCAAGGGTGTTAAAGAATGCAAAATTACTATGGTTCAATATTCTTTTTCTGCTTTTTAACTTTTCCAAAGATGACAATACTTTGCATTTTAAAGAATTAATAAAGGGTAAAATGAAGACTGAAAATACTTTGCATTCTGGGAAATCCCTCAACCCCCTTATTTCATTCCCTGAGGAGAAACAGGAGAACAAAATATGAGACACAATATTGGAGAATATTTTTTTTCAAAGCACAAAGCAATTTGTTTGCTTTGCATGACTTTAGTACTGAAATGAAGGGAAATTGTTAGTGCTTATAATTAGTAGTATTATTACTATTACTATTATTTTAAAACTTCTCAGTGATCAAAAGTTTGTTTATTGCAAAGTCATAAGAGATATTACAATGGAAACCATAGGTATATCCTACAGTCTCTAATTATTTCATAATGTTTCTCCATGATTATATCACAATTTAGTTTCTATACAATTTCCATAAATATTCCATTAAAATATTTGGTGATTCTTTGTGCTAAGTTTTGTTTTAAGGGACAAGGGGCTGACAGAAATGAGCTCTAATTTTGCTGGCAAATATGTCCCACATTCACAATCTACTCACTGTACTTGAAGTCCATCAACCAATGTGTTTTCCTATAATTTCTTTCCTTTGCCTTAGTGAATTAGAAAAAATAAGGACAAGCGGATAATATTTTCAACAAAACCATGGTAGTGTCTGTCTTCTGCAGGATATAGTGTGTGGTTTCTTAGCTCCGTCAGCAGGTCCATGTTGTCACTGTTGTATTTCTTGGGAACATGTGTAACTTTGCCTGGATCTGTATGCTCTGGATGACATGTCACCAAGGCACTCATCCCAGAAACATGCACTGAAGAAATGTGTGGTATCTTGTAAAACAGAGGAAAAGTTGTACCCAAGAACTATATTGTTCATATCTAGTTAAATTGGCCTTGTTTAAAGATATAGAAAAAAGACTGATTTTGGAAACTTTTCTAAAGTCTGTTATCAGAGCTTTCTAGCAAAGCAACGTGAAATGATAAAGTAACTTTCAGTTCTGTATACTTTGTAAGGTTCTGGGTGTATTTTTCTACTAAAAAATCAATTGCAGTAGTTTATTTTTTTTTCTATTTTAATTTATTTCAGGCTCTTGGACTGAAGAAAAGAGGTATTTCTTGCTCTGTGGGAAATTTAATGCTGTTCAAATATGCTTTTTCTCTGGGAAATGTCATTTTGATACTGAGGCAAAACGCATAGCATAAAACTGAAAAATGTGAAGGTAAATTAAAAGCTTGAAACAAAGCTTTTCAGCATTACTGAGATAAGAAAACAGAAATGACCCATTATAATGCTGCTATGGAAAATTTTTTGAAATTTGACAAGGAAGTACCTTCCAGCGTAATTCCCTCACCCAATGCTTTTGACCAGTTCTAACTCACTCTTCTTAACTGAAAGCCAGTATCAGCACTGTTACATTTTTCATGTTGAGTGGCACCAAAACGTTGAGAATGACTGGGAGACCAAATTCGATGTATTGAAATACAGAGATGACTTCCAAAAGGATTTTTTCAGAGTACTTAGTTGACTTTGGTGTTTTACATCTATTTAAACCTGCACAGCCATGGCATTCTTAGAATGCTCACAAATCTGATAAGAGCTGGACCTTCATCCCTGGGTGCCCACAAAACAGTGGCATTCTGGCTTCTCTTGCCAAGTTCAGAATAATCAGCAACAGGTAGTCCTAGGAGAAGGTAAGTAAATAGATACAAATTTCTCCATATAATTTTCTTAATGGTACTATCCTTTGCAGAATTCAGTTTATTTGGTCACAAATTTCAACGAAGCTCAACTGCTAGAAACGCAAAAGTACAATAAATGGTGGCATAAAACTCTCTGTACTTGCAAACATGCTTATATGAAGTATTTCAATCTATATAGGAAGTTGAAGTGCCGAGTGAAAAGAATGACAGGAGCTAAGCCAATTGAAATATCCAATATAAAATGTATCTAATCTGAATAAATTTAATTGTAAGTTAATTTTTAAGGCTAAAGAGACATGGTCAAGATAGTTTTCAAGGCTCAGTTAGGCAGTTGGAAAAAGAATTACAATATAAAGAAGAAAATCATATTAGGTGCATCATCACATGCATCTAATGTATTGAAGGAAGAAATCAGGGAACATAAAGGGAAGAAAAAACAAATGGAGTTTTGTAGTCAGATTTTGGAGGAGTTTGATGAATTCTGTAACAATGAGAAGATTCAAGCTATTAAAGAGTTTGAGTTGCAGATGTGTTAAATTCAGGATCAATTCATATAAAAAAGGCTTTCAAAAATATAAACCAGAGCATACAGCAGTTTTTAGTGGCACACTACTTTCTCTAAATCAAAAAAAGAGTAGCATGTCTGTGTGTGCTCCTGGCTCAGATTATATCAGGCTGCTAGAAAATTCAGATCTGGATTTATGCCTTACAGATGATTTGCCTTTGGAAATTTCTGGCTCTGACCCAGTATACTGTAAAAGTAGTAATAACAATACTTGAGTTCCAAGTCTGAAATGTGGGGCATGAAAATAAGAGCTGGACCATAATTCAGCTTGCTGATGCCCAAGAAAAATATCAAACCAAATGACACACAGGATTTATTCAGGATAATTAAAAGGCTTTCTAATTAACTGTTAAAAAAAAAATTAATTTTAAACTTTGTTCTGCTTTTATTTGCAGTCTAAAAATAAAAGTATAGAAATGTTAAGTCTGAGGAATATGATGTTTAAATGTGACACATTCCTTGAAATATGGAAAATACCTTTCCATCCTGACAGCATTTATATTTGTTGGCTGAGTTCTGATTAAACCAATTTTGGCCTTAGAACCTGCATTTAATCAACAGATTTGCATGTTGCAGTGCAGAAGATTAGACAGTCATGTTTTATTCCTTCATTCTATCTGGAAATCGAAAAGGGACATTTGTTAAAACAAATTTCTGTTCATCTGAAACCATGGATTTTCTGTCTGTCCTTTTGTACTCATTAAAAATAGCTGGAACTGGATGAGATTCAGCAAACGGGTAGGTATTTTTTGCACTTTCATTTTATGTGCACATTTGTACCTTAAGCAGAAAAACTTTTCTTGTATTTATCCCAAATTTCCCTAATCTCCCTTTCTGCAAATAAACTCATTCATTCTTAATCCTCATCTAAATTGCTTGGACATACACTGGCCATCCTTCTTTTATGAGAATTTTTACACCCCCAGTAAAAGCACTTTTATCTCAGAGAAGCCACACGGTTAAATCATGAACGGAATTTGGGATTTTTTCACCCTTCTAAGATGCATTCAAAATGCTGATGCAAATCTCTTTTTCCTGGGAGCTGTAACCAGGACACCTGTACATCACTGTGTGTTTTTCCCTATAAACCCTGTTGCAGAGTCCTTGCTCTGAGCCATGGCAGACTGAGCCATGGCTGCTTTCCTCACTTTTAGTGCCCTCTGTGTCTTGTTTGTGGCTGACCTTTGTCTGTGATGACCCAAGCCCCATAATTTCCCTTTGTTTTCTACTTCACTACTTTGAACCACGGTATTTAGTGTCAGTACCCTGCTGTAAGTACCTGCACAAGTGACCTATCACCTCCCTCCAGGTTCTTGCTCCCACTGTTCCTTTACATGAAACTGCTATTTTTGTCTTAAGTCTATAGCCTCTGCCAATCAGTGTAAGATACTGCACTGCTTCAGCAGCATCAGCCTCTATTTATTTACTCTTTATTGTCTATGGCTTAGATCACAGATACTTGGGATGTGTATTCTGTGTTTGAGTATCACCATAAATAATGCTGTTCCATCCATGCCTCTGGCTTTTGCACAGCATGGGAAAAATAATATCACTTCACAGTGCAGGCAAAATAAATAATTTAACAGACTGGTAAATGTAATAAATATGCTTCTGCCCCTGGTGACTTTGAGGACTTGTCTTTTTCCAGTACTGTCCATTGAGCCAGAGCTTCACCACATAATTAATTTATGTTTGGTTTTGTTTCTGCTTGGTGTTAATATGCATTTTTTAAAACATCCTCACCAGGATGAGGAGGCACAAGGAATTAGACGTCTAGAGGTCTGGTGGGAACTTCGTCTGAAAGAAAGCAATCACATAAATGTCTCATCTTCAAAGGTCTAAAGGCAATCAATAACAAGGGATTAGATTAGCCTTTTGAGACCTGAAGCTGATCATTGAGTGGAATTACTCATCTGGATCAGCTTGCACACCTACTTATAAACTTCTTTGAATTATGGTCTTAGATAATAAAATAATCTCTTACTGGTGCTAGAGGTGAAACCAACCCCAAATCTTGTAAAATCCCTAAGGTTTGGAAGCCATTAAATGTCTCCTTCTACACATGCATTTTAAATTCTTTGTTCTGACTCTTGTTCTTCACAGGTGGCTTGTGGCAGCTGTCCTGTGTCACGGAACTGATTACACTGAAAATCAAGTCAGATAAGACTGTGAACTTCTCACTTTCTGTAGTGCTCCAGCTGGGCAGAAAATCAATGTTTTTAGCAGCAATAGCAGTGACACCCATTTGGATTAAGCAAGTATGTTCTAATCTGCAAATGAAAAATGAGCTGGATGCTGAAATTTTAATCTCAATATGAAAAACTAAATTTATGTGAAGGAATGGAAACTTTTTAGTGCTTAATAGAAATGAATGGAGAAAAAAAACTTTATTGTTTTTTGGATTCTCTTTGTTCGGCTGATTTCATAATTTGATTATACATATCATACTGAATCATGTATTCATTAATAATAATACCTGCCCTGAAACTGTCTATGAATACCTTATGTTAAAAAGTGAGAAAATACTTGTAAGTCACTGGAGATTATTACAATGGTTTATGGCTTCAAGTATTTCCCAGCACAGGGATAAATGTAGCCTAATATTCTACTAGACAGGATTCATCAAAGCAAATGAAGAGATTTTAGCAACTAAATTCATAGCTGGTGCATAGATGAAGTCAGTTGTTACTTGGATTTAAGCCATATCTTCTGGTGTTTATTTTCTTACTGAACAAACTTGAATATACTGTTAACCATTCTTTATGTTTTTGTGACAACACAACTGGATTACAAAGAACAATTAATTTTGTTTCCCACTAATATAATGGTTATTGCCTTTTATATAGACACATTCATTTAATAATGACCTTGTCTATTAACATCAGCTCTATGTTTATCTTTTTATCTTTATTCCAAAAAGTAAAGAATTGCTTGATTTTTGATATAAAGGAAAGGTTTTGATTCTTCTCTGGCATTTCTCAATAAACTTAATCTTATTAATTGTAATCCTAAGAAACACCTGTACCTTAACTTTTTAGTGTGTTAGGATTTTTTAATTTTTTTTTTTTTAATTCAGCTTCTGGAGAACACCATGTATTTAGTTAGATAAAATAAAGGATATAGTCCCGTTTTCTTATCAGGGGAAATCAGAACCAAAACTAATTCCTCAGCATGCAGAAACTGTTAGGACAGTCTGTGAAACATTTATGACCACTGAGGGCAAGTATAATCTTTACAATTGTGAAGTCTGAACTGAGGGAATTTACGACTCACAACTCTGACTGTTGAAAATAAAAAAATAGTAATATAAAAATTGAAAATACATAATTTTCAAATTTGTGTAGGTGATAGAAAATGAAGCAGAAACAACAACTATCATGCCAACTTCAAATATTCACGGTAATTTTGATCTTAAAGTCACAGCATCAGAATGTCTCCCTCTTGCAATTCTCAGTGAATACATTTATGTTTTTCTTGCTGGTTAATCCACAGGAAATTCTACAACCACAATTAGCAATTTTGCTTAACAGTAACAAGAAAGAATTAAAGCTTTTGCAATCTAGGTTTAATTATTTTACTATACACATTATGGTCCAGCATTGAATATTACAACAAAACTGGAGAAAAGGAAATAGAGCAATCTATTTGGATTGCTCATCTTCTCTATTCATGATTTGCAAATCAGGTGATTTGGATTTTTGCACCTTTTTTTGTGTCTTTGACATTCCTAGGTTTTAGGGACCTATTTGATCTGTGGTTCTTTGTGGGAAATCTTCCAGCCATGAATGCTGTTCCCACCAAACAATTCAAGCTTAATAATGAAGTTGTCTTATATCCATGACTGGTGAATTAGTGTATAAAATAACTTCTCCCCGTACTCCCATGACAATTTTTCTGTGGTGGTGAATTTTATTTTAGATGCCACAAAAGACTCCTTAGGCACTTACATTTCATAGCTCCCAACCTTTCACTTAAAACATAAATTCGATTTTCACATTGTTGGTAAAAGGTAAGTTAAAAAAGAAACCAAGAAAAGTCAAATTGAAATGTTTTTTACATGGCATACTGATGGAAACCAGGTCTTTATTAGCCTGCATCCAGCTATGCCCATTGCATTGACATCTCCGAAAACAAGTCCACATTATCATGGGGAAATCAATAAAGTTTGCTGCTCAATATGCAGTGCCTGTCAATAGTGCAAATAAAACCTGTCTCAAACTGTGTTGGAAGGGAACAGAACAAAAATAATAGGGAAAAGTGAGTTGAACGTGGAAAGTGTACATTGAGATTTTGGGATTCCTAGATTCAATTTACATCTCACTTACAAACTTCCTCTGAGACCATGTCCAAGTCAAAAGGAAGACTTTAAGATCATTAAGTGGGATTTAGGAAGGGGTTTGTGCTGTGCAAATCCAAGACTCTGATCCTTTAAGACATTTCTCAGCCTCATGGGTGTGTGGAAGATAGTCACATTTTTAGTAGAGAAGAACCCTTGGGTTTTAGAGCTGTGGCTGGATGAATGCCCAGTACAGCGCCACATTATCCTCAATACTGCCAGAATACCCATGGTATTAATGATATCTCAAGGGTCAGAAATAGATAGAAATTTGCCCAGAGAATTACAGAGAATGAGAAGAAGCTTGTGAAATAATCCTAGCCTCAAAGGAAGGACTCTGGGACTCTGAACCTGAATAAAGGATCCTTTCCAGGTAGTCTGGGGTCTTGTCACTACGGCACTGAGTCATTGGTTCCTGCTTTCTCTCTTGTCATTTGATTGGTGCCACAGGTCGGTCCCCATGCCCTTTGGAATGCAAGACATGGGTGCTGGCTCACAGCCTAGGGAGTACCTGGTATCTCATGAAATAAAGAGCAATTAACAGAAGTAATAAATAATAAAAAACCCCAACAAAGCCACAGAAAAAATGTACCACATCTATCTGTAGTACAGAAATGACAAAATGTTGTAGGAGGTTTTGCTAAAATTAGTACAATTGAATGAAAATAATCAACTCAAAATGGCATATCCTGAAATGACCCATGGCTGAAAGAAAACCTAATGATATCTTTCAAGTCACCTAGTGTTTCATATGAAGTTCATAAATTATCATTACTGCCGTAAGGGCTTCAGATAACTTGTATATTAGCTCTCTCATTGCTTTTGTGACCCAAAGCAATATGATTAGCTCTTTTTTTGAAAAGGCACATTTAATTTTGTGTTGCAGCATTTTTTAAAGTGTTTACATGCCTATGGAGGTGGAGTAGCATGGAGTTTTTCAAATACAGCAGTTAGGCACTGAAGCTCTGTCTATTTCTTAGAAATCTCAACACTTAAAATTGTGCTTTTTTATCATTTTGAAAACTACAAGCATTGCAATTGCAGCTTCTTTTCCTTCCAATCCAACTCACTATTTCACCAGACCATGCTGCTTCAGACCAGACCTTCATTCACATTGTTTCACTCAGCAGAAGTAATAAATTCACTTACTTGTGCAGGTCTTGTTGTATTTAGGGTTCTCTTGGGGAAACCCTTCCAACCGGCACTGGAACCTGTGCTGCCAAAATTCCTGAAACCATGGATTCCGATGATTGGTTTCTGGACGCAGCTGTAGGTAGTAGTCATCAAACCATTTCACGTCTGGGGACTGCAGCTTGATCGTTATCCCACCAACAGCTTCGTTCTGGTACCCTTCTGTCACGTCATACCTGTCTGCCCAGCCGTCACTATGGGGGTAAAGGAGAACAACATTGGCCATTCAAAGGAATGAGAAAAGAGCTTCCTTAACACTGAAAATCACAGCCTAAGAGAACACACGCTAGCAGCTGTGGCTCTGACTGAAATATTTTAAAGTACTTATAATTCTTCTAGAGGAAGAATTCAGTGTTTTACTTACATTTGCTTGACTACAACCCCTTCTACTTAAATTATCTATTCCACATTCTCCATGTCAGGTAATTGAAACAATGTTAAAAATCACAGATCCTGAAATCTGCTGTGTATAAGGGCATCTCTGCATCAATTAACCTCATTGAGGGGAGAAAACCTTCAGTACAGCATTTCCCTGACACTGGGTTGATACTACTCTTACTTGAGAGAATGTGACTTTGAGGACAGGACTTCTCACTGTGCAAAGGGCAGCACTGTGTTGCAGACCATGTCCATACTTCTGGATGAAGCACGGCACAAAGAGCCAGAAGCAAGCCTTGAATGGGCTGGCACTGCTCAAGCAGAAACGCCAGCACAGAGACAACATGGCATTGCATCTGAAGCAATTAATCCTCTGCAGACATGGTTAATGAAGCTGGGCAAAGCATTATGCAGATCCAGGTGTTGCTCCTATTTCTCGGTTGCTTGCGGCTGGAGCTTTATGGAGTTCTGTGATACTGTAGTGCACACAGAATTTTAATCCCCTTCTGTTAACCCTTCAGCTTGAAACACTCAAACCACAAGGAGACAGAAGCAACTGAAAACCCCACTCAAAAAAATGTCACAAACATTCAGGGTAATTTCCCTCTCCTCATTTTCACAATGGATTTTCCTGGAAGTACTGGCATTTATGAACTTTCACTCAACCCTAAAAGTGTACATATTTCATTAGAACATTTAAGATTTCTTCCCTTTTGTCATGAACGTCATATTTCAATTTTTCAAAAGCCAGAGACTTGGAGAAGAATCTCAGATTAGTATTTCCCCCCTTTCTAAAAAGTCACTGATGTTGACTATAGAGAGTACCTTTAGATCCTAAAAGTTGAATAATTGATGGATAAAAAATTACCTCAACTTGTCTTTTTTTAAATCTTCATGATTTGTTTAAAGCTAGCCCTTCTGTAAGCTAGTCATACTTTAAGTGATGTATACTTTTTGTGTTTGAATTTGCTGTTCTCTTTTGATCATTCACTGCCTGTCTTAAACTTTTCTTCTGTATTGCAGAGCAGGCAGGAATCCTGCTGCAGACACCTGGTCCCCAGTGCATTCCTTGTGCTGTGCATTCAGCTGTCCTCACACAGAGCAAAAGCTCTCAGAGAGGGACTCCTGCACAAGACCCTATTTCAGCAGAGCCTGGACTCTTGACTACGCCTTCCTAGCACAGCTGCAACATCAGTAAATAGCAGCTTCACCAGGGGAAAAAATATCCAGTGTCTAGAATCAAAATGAAAGAACCATTAAACATGCTTTAGATTTCAAATACACTGATTTACTCAGAACAGAAAAGTAAAATATGCATTCATAAAAGGAGAAAGACGAACATTGCTGTTCAGCTTGAGTAAAACGCTTGGAAAATTTACCTTCCAGTTTAGGGATTAACACAGGTGTTAATGTTACCAACTGCGCTCAAGAGTCAAACCACTTCCACCAGGAATGTTTACCGGGCAGAGTTAAAACCCATTATGGGTTATTTTGTGATAAAAGCCACAGAAGGTGTTTTAAATTTATTACTGATTTAACCTTTCCTCTAAAAGATTCATCTTGTTCTTTGGCAAGTTTTTAAAGCAATTTTATCCACCCTCATGAAACCTGACAAGTTTTTGAATGCATGAAGTGATAGGTTTTCTAGTGTGGGATTTATTTTTTTAAACTGGGTAGAATATGAAAGAATTAAAGCCATGCTGTCAGTATCCCAGCTTTATGAGCTGTCTCATAGAAAGCCTAGGAAAAAAGCCTGTTTTCTTGTAATTAATTTCTTTATAATTTTCAAAGGAGCAGTTTTTTAGATCTAAGCCAGCAAGGTGCTATAAATTTACAGAATTATTTTATGGTTAGCTATCATTCTAAGAAGTTTTTCAACAGAGATACCATTTTATACCTTTAAATAATTAAAAAAATATGTAAATGACAACTTTTTAATGACAATTACATAACCCTCCTTCTCATCTTTTCTGCAGGAGAGCTTCTTAATTCAGCAGAGCTGCTTTTCATTCAAATAAGTATTTTGGCTTAGCTTCTAGAGCAAAAGGTGTTTAGGAATATTCTATAAAACCTACTCAAACTGTGTATTGTACAGACGACGATGTAGAGATCACAAAGCTTCAGATGGACAGTGTGGCAAAGAAAATGTTAAACTCCTATCCCAAAATTGGTGAAAGTGGATACAGGGTGGAATGAATATTTTAAAAATCTAGTTGTCAGGTTCAGAGATGAAGGGTGAACCAAAAAGTGAGATGATCTAGGAAACAGACTTGACTGAATGAGCTGAAGATTGATAGACTAAAGAACCAAATACAATACTAGGGAAGACATGTGCTATTTATCTTCAAGTGCATCAAAAGCATCAGTAAAAAGATCACAAATTGTTTATCATTTTGAGATAAGCACTCGGAACTTAAACTGAAAGAGAATGACTCAGACACCAGGAAATTTTCCTCACAGCAAAGAAAATGAGGAACTAGAATAACTTTAAGTGAAAATTCTTAGGGGTGTCAGAGGGCAAGACAGACAAGCATCCATCTGATATAAATGTCCCTGCCTTAGTGAAGGGATGGCAGCAGGCTATCTGACTTCTTGACATCCACTATGCATTAATAGTTGTTGAGATTGGACATTTGTCTGGGAATGATGATTCTGTAAAACCCAGCAGGCTAGAAAAAAAATTCAAAGAAAGCTAAAACAATATTTGGCCTAGTTATTTATTCATTATTGTATTTTTTCTCTCTCTTTAGTTGCTATGGGACGCAACAAGAAAGAGAAATTTATTTAGGCTAAATGATGTGTTAGGCTATACACAGATAATTCCAGTGATGCAATCATGGTAGGCAGAAGTGTGCACTGGGTCAAAACTACTCTAAATGAAAATGAAACTGTTTTATCTCTCTTCTGTTGGGTGAAAGGAAGGTTTTTACATCTAATCTCCAAATAACTCTATCTCAGTATAATCAAGATAATCCTTTGAGGTTTTAAAGCAGAAAAGTAATTCTACATTCCCTAATTTGGACATTATGGTTGACAGTCTGAAGTAAACACAGGTCTGGCAGTTTAAGGCCAATTGCTCAGTTTTGAAGATTCATAACACCAATTCTGGCCCTATATGTAAGACTTGTGACTTCCATAGCCCAAATTACCTTTGTCATGAGAAATAAAATTCCAAAACTAATGAGTCAATGATAAGGTATTCTATTTGAATAACTACAAAATGATTTGCCCAACCTGACATGCCTACACACTAAATAGCCACAGATTTAATTTTTAAATATTACAAATATTTTACATTGTTTAAGACATTTCTTAAATCTCAGTTATAGAGTTTATAATATTGATTTCAATGAATGGTTTCAGATTCTTGAGAAGCCTTCCAATGAAGTAGGGAAATTCTGCCACATTTAGGGACAGCTGGACTAAAAAAGTTTCAAACTGGAAAATCCTGTGCTGATAAAGAGATTATATAAATATTATAATTGACTATTTTTCCATTCAGTACCACAATATCCTTCAAGGACAACTTCAGATTTAAGTACTCCTGAACAATACCAATGACTGTTGTGGTTTTGTTTCATTCCATGCAGTATCCTGACAGAATTGGAACTTTGCTGTTGTGAGAATCAAATTATAGAAAACAACACACAACCTGTGATTTGAAGACCATTAACTACAGTCTGCTTCAAAATTTAGCAAGAGCGTATGTTGGATAATACAAGAGGGGCAGAACAAACAGATACACTGTGCAAATTGACAGTCCCTGAAACTACTGCAACCTTTTTCAGTCACTATTTTGTGAATATTTGACAATCAACTAATTTTAATTTTATTGTACTAATAAATTAAGGAACAATGAGTGGGAAATACTATTTTTTTGACTACCAGTGATATTTTCATTAGCTGCTCACTTTAAAAAAAAAGGTTGTCCTTGATAAGCTATCAAGGTATCAGGTATACACTATCAAGATCTATCCTGTATTATTACGAATATACTATCAAGACATAAAGATTTTTTGGGAAATAATTAACTAACTAACTAATTAACTAACTAACTAACTACTATGATGGAGTTGTCTGCTCTAGGCTGCTGCCAGTCCTGGGTGGGAGATGTTAGCAGGGAGAGGTCTAATGCTAAACCGACTACAACTGCAACCTGGTGGACATCCAGAACACCAGCTGGAGGTGATGTTCCTGACGAAGTTCCTCCCTATTTTACCTGGTGCCCTGTCTTTTTACATCAGTTCTTTAGAGCACAGAAAGCTGCAGAGATGTCTAGTGGTTACGTGATTCAGTCCACTGAAGAAACGTTTTCAGCTCTTGGACAAATTATGATCAGTAAAATGTTGTGAGACAGTACCCGTGAGCCAGCAAACATAGCTTTAGGATTCCTGTGAAAACCACCTGGAAAATTCAGCACACATTCTAAACCTCGATTTCCAAGATTAGACAAAATACTAAGAGACATATGTACAATAAAAATAGACTCCCTTTTGCGAACTGTTCCAGTTATTTTCTATGTTGAAAATGCAGCAGGGTCTTGGAATCAGTTGAGCTGATTTCGTTTTCTCTGAAGTCCCTTTCAAGCTATAGCTAACATTATTACAGTTAATGAGTTCATTCATTAGGGTGTAAACTGGTGTCTTTTTTTGTTATGCAAAAATCTGTTTGTAGGCAGATCACATAATAATGATGGAAACTGCTGTTCTGCCCACATCTATAATCACTCTCCTGCCAAAAATCTGACTGATAGCACTTGAAAATATATTTCTCCACCTGTCCAGGAATTTTTGTTTAAGTGGTTTTAAAATTAATTTCACTGTATTTCTCTGCTCTTCCAAGTTTTTTTTTCCATATATATAAAAGTATTAAAGAGTCCTCACGCTCTTCTTGAAGCACTACTAGTCTTGCATAGGTAAATTTGTTTGGTTAATACTGAGAGGAGGGTGGCATTGCTTTTGCTGAGCAGCTGTAAACTGATGCATTTAGATGAGCTCAATTTATAATAACTGTGCATGCAATGAATTCTTGTTTTGCTGCCTGGCTTTTTTTAGATTGCAGATCCTCTTTTTTTCCCCTTCCTTTTCATGCATATTATAAAGAAAAATAAATTTAAGGGTAATTCAAATGAAAGAAATTACTTGGTTATTTTTAGGCAGTATGGCCCACAGTTTTCTACAATATAACTAGAAGTAGCTATGCACTGAATTTGGCCAATACCTTACACAGGGGATTACTGGTACTAATTACTTTCTGAGTATCCAAACTTCCCCAAGCTGAGAGAGGTTGTGATGGCAACTTGAGGGGTGGTAGCCTATAGCAACATCTAATTTGCATGAAAACAGAGAGTTTTGCAGCTGTGTTCATCTGTAGTTCAGAGCTGCAAAGTGATTCAGCCTGACTGTATTTGGATGTAAAAAAAAAAATGCACTTTCCAATGTGTGATTCCTATTTCTTTACACTTGCCAGGTGTCAGAGCTGATAATTTTAACTGAAGATATATGTACACATATAAGTCATATGAGGTGCCCCCTAGATTGAGGAGAAATTTGCCTGAAAACTTCTGAAAACACCAACAAAACTCAAATCGTGCAATATGCTCTCTTGATTCTCAAATAATTCTTTCATGAGAAGAAAAATATTTGACATATCTCCAAGAAGAAAGGCATTTTGGATGTCTAGACAACTTGGTATTCTTAGGATTAAATGTAAAGTTGTGCTACATTTTGCTATGTTCACTGTAGATCAATTATTTTTAAAGGTTTTGATGTTTGTCGAGACTAAATAAGCTCAGTTTTATCCAACTTTCCTCTGATGAGCTGATTTCTAAATTTGCTGGCATTCAAGGTGTCTTCCTCCCTGAAGTGCCCAGCTGGTCCTTGTCTCTACAGACTCAGTGCTACCTTGGGATGCTCTGATAATGCTGACAGTGTCAGAGATGTGACTTGGGTGGTGCTGTCAGTGAGAATCAAAACGAGAGCTCTGTGGGCTAAAGATGAGAGGGCAGGGATGGAATGTCTTCTTCTGACCTGTATAGACATAGGGATGTCCTATCTCAAGCTAAAGCTTGTTCACATTTCAAGCAGGCAGTTCCCACACTCTGTCCAGGCTCCTGGCTATAGTTACCAGGAGAAACTGACAAGCCTTGAATAAGGAGCAGGGAGGGAGGAGAAAGCAAGCTTCTCATGACAACATCTTGTAAGATAAGGAGTGGGAAGGACTTCAGCTTTTGCATTGGATAAGGATGGTCAAAAGAGAGTATAACCAAGTGAAGTGATGTTCCCTGTAAGAAAACCTAAAATTTCTTTGGGAGATGGCCATCAGACATCAGGACTGCTTCCGTCATTGTTTTTTTACAAGGTGAAAAGATTAGTTCATACCCTTGAAGTGTATATTCCAAATATGGCAGCAGCTTTCCTTTTCAGTGATATTAATGCTGTTGAGTCATATCTCAAATTTGCTCTAAGCTCCTCAAACCGTAAACTTCGCCTAGTGAAAGCCTAAAAGCACCAGTTACATAATGTCAGCCACAGCAGAAAAAAAAAGGGAAATGAAAAAGAATGGTTCATGTCTAAAGCACCTCAATTTCATATGTATTTTTACCGTGAAAATACTGATTTTTATTTCCTCCAGAACCCCAAACTTCAGAATAGCTTCAGGGCACCAGAAAGTAGTGTCCATTGCTATATTCTGTAATCTAAAGGGAATATATAAACAGATACAAAAAAAAAAAAGTCATGAACAGAAATCAGTGCTTGACAGAAATGATAAGCGAATTCCTACTGTCTTGAAATGCTGTAACAAAGCTATTTTCTACATATCCCATGTGGCTGGAGTAAAAACATCTCTGGGATGATCCTAAATGCAGAAAGATCCTCAGTTTGTGCTGCTGCAGAACAGATATATAAACTAGTGCTGCATTTCTGTTCATGATTGCTCCCATTGATTCAGAGTATTTTTCATTACATCAAGTCCACCAGGAGAAAAAAATCCTATTCTGAATCAGACTTATCTTATGATAATAATTTGCTGAGGCTGCCAGTGATGGAATGATTCCCTATTAGACATTCAGACATTACTTTTAGGGACGTGCAACAACAATCTTTAGGATAAATTAAATCATAGGCATATGAGTGAAGAGATAACTGTGATAGCCTTACTACTTTAAAAATATTTCAGAAATGGGAAAAAATGGTTTAAGTGAAGCCATTTACTTATTTGACAGAAAATGTAACACATATAATCATATGATTTATATATACATGCATATATTTTTTTCCTATGAGTATATATTTACAGGATTTTCAGCCTGCAAATATGCATGCAATAATCAGTATGCAATAATCAGCATGCAATAATCTCTCATGTCTGTATGCCAGCTATTAAGTGCTTTTAACACGTATTAATTTAACATTTACTAAACTATGCTATGAAATATAATTCTAAATAACACTTTAGATGTTACCTCTTATTGTTGTTGCTGAATAACAATTTTAGTAATAAATAATATATTTAATGTATAAACAAGGAACAGTATGACTAAATCAGTATAAACAAATTTATCTAGGTCCTTCATAGAGAAGTGAACATTAAACAAAAATGAGTTTAAAAGTTGGTCAACACAAAATAAAATTTAAAGAAGCATAAACACATTTCATATTTCAGTAGCTACTCTTAATAGCAATGCACATGTTAGCACTAAACCTTATTATTTTGGAGAGAATTTGTTTATGACTAATAAGAAACTTTAGGATGAACCTTCACACATGGAACAGAAAGATAAAGATGGTATTTTAACAATATTATTTTAGGATCTATTTTAAAACAATGCCTACCTAGAAAGGTTGCATTGGTCTAATAGTACAGAGGTAAGCAAAATATTACTTTCTAAAAAGTCTTAAATCTCTTTGTGTATGCTCTGGTAGATCTAGAGGGACTAATATAAAATTTCTAGTTGAACAATGCATAGCAAATTCTGCATGTGCAAAGGTTTTAAAAATACAGATGTTAGGTAGGATTTTTTCAGAGAAAAAATAAGTAATTTCAAGCCCATAAATGCAACAATTAATCAAAAACACAAATAAATTTATTATTCACATTCCCTTAGGGAGTTAGTAATTTCAATACTTTTTTTTTTTTACATCGAGTTCAGCAAATGGAGGCAAATATGGCAAAGGAAACCAAGCTAGACCTAGAATAATGACACAAAAATTGTAAATATACTGAAATTTTCCTCCTGCTGAAATCAGCTGAAGTTTTGCCACTGACATCAGTCAGGACTGCCTCTTGCTCAGATCAAGACATATCCCTCTAATTAATTCAGTGCCTGCCCTCAGACAATATAATGCATGATGACTAGCTCATCCCATCCACTCATATTGGTATTATCCATGGCTATAAAAAGAATTGAATTATAGAGCAGTTTTATAAGCCCTTCATTTTCTAAAGCTCAATTCAGAATAATTCAGGCGTCACAGGTTATAAACATGACGTTCTTTTAGTCAACTGCTTGAGGAGGACTCATGACTGTCAGAACAAGAACATCACTAGACAGTCATTGGCTTCAGAGGAAGAAAATGTGTCAAAGATTTTGCAATCTGACTGCTTCTTGCTCTACAGCATTCAAAGCCATCTTCTTCTTGAAAAGAAGGGGTCATATCGAATGTGCTGATACCTCAGAGCTATGATGCAATACGTACACCACAAAGTTTGAGAAGTCTGTCAAAGGGATTTGTCACTGCAGCAAATCACAAATCTTTTACAAGAATCAGAGCACAGGAATATATTTACATCTTGGTGGCACAAGCTAATCTAAAACCAGAGTTACTTCCATTGGCTTATTTCTTCAAGTAGTTGAGTCTCTTTGAAAAACCTGGTCTAGTGGAAGATGTCCCTTCAGACTGAAGCCATTCTATGATTTTACGATTTCTTTTGCTGAAGCAGTTAGTATTTCTCATTTCTACAGATTTAGAACCATCATTTTCAAAAGCAAATGCACATCTATGCGCTCAACTAATTTTATATCAATTACTTGAGTTGACCAGAGCTTGGAGTTAGACATTTAAAATAAGTGACTGCAACTCCTACAATGAGGGATTAATTTCTGTGTTGCCATCCACACAGACAAGATAGAACTTGCTTTACTATGCTCAAACCAAAGCTCATGAAACCCAGCAATCTCCCCATAATGAGTTCAGTAAAAAATGTTAATATGTAGTCAAGGCCCAGGAGAAGAATTTGAATAAGTTTAGCAAACACCAGCTCACACGTAATACCATTTTAATGGGTGAGGATTTAAGTCAGCAACATTAAGTAATAGCAGTCTGATTTGAAGTGGTCTTTAGGATCATTTCAATTTGTGTGAAGGTAAGACTATAAATCATAACACCTGTTTACAATACCACTTTCCAAACAAGTACAGGAAACCTTTAAAATTCACAGCCAGTGGCTTCTTTACCACATCTTGGTGTTTTAGTATGTCATTAAAAAAAGTAATTTCTCTCCGCATATATATTGCTGAGATTTCTTTACACTGTGCTAACCCATGTGGAGAAGGAACGTTTTTAAAATAAGGTGAGAGAACTCACAGAGAGGAAGCCCATTAGATCAGGACCATTAAATTTTGCCTAGTTTCTCTGTTCAAGTGGGCCTGATTTTCATTGAACAGCACATTTATGACTCCTTTGTTGAATTGAGTTGACAGAGATTTGCCTTAACAAAAACAGAACGGGACCCATGAGTGATCTGTACCCTGTGAAATTGCCTTCTGCATTGGAAATTTACTTAAAAATACAAGTAGTCAAAGTGTAAAGTTCAAAAAAAAATTCCATCCAGAATATATTGAGAGAAAAAGCACAAAAATGTGATGAGACGATCATGCTTCAAATAAAAATGTGTTATTTAATACACTATCTGTATTTAACTGTAAGTCTGGCAAGAAAGGATTAGTATATACATTTAACATATTTTTGTTGAAATTACTGAAAACAATGCTTATACTCATGCAAAGCCCTTAAGACATAATCAGGCTTTAGGTTTCAGAAATGTGGCTATGGTTAGCACCAGTGAATCCTGCAAGTGAAATTTGTCAGCCTCTCCATGTCTTGTGTCTGAGAACAGTTTATCACTAGAACTGCTCACTCATCTGCAAATATTTAGATCTCGTTTGGAGGCTTTTGGCTTTAAATATATTAAAACAAAGCTTTGAAAATAAAGGACTGTTAATGGCCTACAGGAAAAAAATATAGTATGTTGGGGTTATCTAAAAAGCTTAAATACCTCTTCTGTAGTACAATAACACAATAGGTTGTTATGTGACAAGTTATTTCAAAAATTGCATTGCAAAATACATTCCAGAATTAACTTATACACAGATCACTTGGATGACATAAATTCAGGAAATAGTGATGCAAAATCAATACCTGATTCTTTTTTGTAAAAGAAATTGTAACTTTGTGAAGTTCATGCTTGTCTGTCTTGCAATTCTATGTCACAGATTTAAAAAATCTTAAAATTTGAAAAAATTAGTTTTTTGAAAATTGACATTTGAGATGTACCTTGGTAACATTTCAAAGTGACATGAAAGATATAGGGCAAGGTGTAATGATTCCATCAGCAATTTTTTATTGCTCTCCTTAGTGTATCTATGTCCTAAATTGGTGATAACTTATGATAATACAGACTAATCTATCATCATTTATCTGTTCATACATAGCAAGAGCTTTTTTTGTGATGGCACTGTAAGTGAAAACCTTCAACTAAAATAGCAAAGTATGTATCCAAATAAAATGGCTCACATATGATAACACATTTTCTATCTATTCCTCTGTAAATGGTACATTAATTGTAGAGCTATGTCCCTAGTTTAAAATCTTATTTACGCATTTACATTTGAAACACTTTCATTCAGGGTTCTTACTCAAGGGCAGAGTCTCACTCAAGGGCAAGTCTCTTGACGATTGCAACTGTTTATCACTAGCTTCACGGGCAACACAAACACTATTTATTGCTGAGAATAGCTGAATGAATTTTCTTGTTAGACTGTACTTGAGCCAAATCCTAACATGAATATTCCACTGGAAAATTGATTCCAAATTTTATATATTGAGAGAACATTTTCCAGAAGTTTGATTGGCATTGGTCAGCATGAACAGAGAATAACATAGCCTCTACATCACGGCTTTGTTTTACATATCTTGAACTTTTTGGTTCTGTAACTCAGTTCAGTGCTTACAATACTCTAAATATTACATAAAATTTTATGGGAACATCTTCATAACATTACAAATACTGAAAAAACAAATCTCTTTATCAAACAAACAAATAAGTAATCTTTCAAAGCTAGAAAAAAATTTAAAATACTGAACCCATATTCATGTTGCCAGGCAACAGTTTTCAACTAAGAAAATATAAAAATATAGAAGGAAATATTAGAGTCAAAATGGTATCTATGCAAAAGCAGATCACTAAGCAAAGTTAAACATTTGAATGTACTTTCTTGAATCAAAGTGTCAGAAGATAAGCTTCTGTTTCCCTGGCTAAAAAGAAATATTGATTGAGGGCATAAACCTGCTCTCCCAACTAGAAGAAGCATGATAGAAAGTAAAGCGAGAAGTGACTCTGAAAAGAATTAATATTAGTAGGTTTATAGACCCTAACTGAGCTTGAATTAAAAAATCATATAAGTACCAGGAGAGATTTTGGTTGTAACAGCAAGTCTCAATAGCAGCTTTTCTCAACAGAGTGATGTAATTTAAATTTTGTGATAACAGACTGGTAGAAGATCTGTTTTAAATAGAATTATGCCAAGGAGAAAAAAATATAATCTTTTAAAAGAGTTTATTTTGCTTGTTTTGCTTATAAATTATTTGAGCCATAAACTATTGTTAAATCACTTAAAGACTTCAGAAGAACCTAACAATAGTAAATCAATGGACATACCTGACCATTTCAAAGAAAGCTTACAAGAACTTTTTGAAAATGCACTGTATAGTCCAATATTGGCAATCTGAGAAGCTTTAAATGTAAAAAAGGAAAGGAAGCAATATGAAGAAAAAAAATAGAAAAAAGTCCTCTAAGTTCTCCACATTGAGGGATATTTAAAAGTTTAGTAGAAAGAACCTGCATGCCAATTTTAATTAATTTTCATTTCAAAATCGATTGAAATACTTTTTCTAGTCTATTTAATACCAATCATTTTGAAACAAAGCTGTTGGGATTTTTTTTTCTCAGATAGACCTTTCAGCAAAACTGGCTGACAGTATGAAACCTAGATACTTAAGATAGTATTATTTGACTGTAACTCTATGATAGTTAAATAAAAATTGCCTGTTCACATTGAGTATTTTAATTTATAATTTTTAAATCTGTGTTGCTTAAAACAAGATATATATAGTTTCAGTACTTTTTCTTATTTCCTTTTTTAAAAATACTGCATTAAAGACTGTCCTGCTTATTCTTGATAAATTGATAAATATATCTTAAGAATATATTTACTTATTTTTATTTGTCAGTATCAGCCAGAACTCTGAGTATCTCAACAAACCATGCCAAGGTTTTATTGGATGATGATTCTTAGTTCCTGTTGTATTCAACATTCTGGCATGAATATTTGTTTATGCTACTTAATAAAATGAAACAAACATTCATCATCAGACCTCTTTTTGTCATTTGTTTTCCTGTAGGTATCAAGCTGATATTATTATTTTATAAAATCCTCTCTGAATCAATTTATTAATTGAAAGTGTGAATGAAATGACTAAACAATGTGGTGGTTAGACCATTAAGCTTGGAAACAGAATCCTTAGGCTGGAAAAAAACCTCTAAGGTTATTGAGTCCAACCATTAACCCAGCACTGCCAAGTCCACCACTAAAATATATCCCCACGTGCCATGAAAACATTTTGATGATTTCTATGTAGTAGAACAGAAATACTGATGAGACTGAAAGAGAAGTAGCTCAGAATAACTTTTAAGGAATTTAGTGATCAATCAATTTCTGTCCTGACTGGAGGGATAGGGGAGCTGAACACTCTTCCCGGGAAGGTGATCACAATGGAGGTTTGTGCAACCACAGTATCATGACTGCTGGTTTGTCATGGGTGAAATAACTGCAACATTCCACCACAAATTATTGTTTAGCATGTTTCTCCAGAGATATAAGTAAGTCTCTTACTATAATGACATCAGTACATGTATGCCTACTCCCTCTGCAATATCTGCAATATCCTGGGAAACCTATGAATAGCCTCCATGAAGAAAATAAAACAGACACGTGGTGCTCTCAAAGACATGAACACACACTGTGAAAACTTGCTATGGAAGGGAGCAAAGCAGTCATTCCTTCTGAGTATGCTATGCAAGGAAACACTGCTGACACTGAGGTACTCCTGTGGTCTGTGAGTGGGCAGTGACACAAAGCTTTCAACAGCGTTTGCTGACAGCCAAGAATACATATTCATAGGAAAAACAGCTTCTCCAGCTCAGTGGGACAAAAATTATTGTGTTTGTTGTGTTGCCATAGTTTTGGTTTCCTTGAGGCTGTTGTAGGGACAGGAAGGGCAAGAAGGAAATATTATTGGGTAAATATACAGCAGAAAAGTTCATATTGAAAAAGTACTGTGTTTGAAATGATGGCAGTATGCCTTAGGGGTAGAACAGCAGTTCATGCGCTGCAGATGGCTGGTAGAGCCCTTGGTGTGTGGACTGCATGGTACCCAGCCTTGAGGGGTGACTATTGGAAACACATCTACTTCATACTCTGAGACAGAAATGTCAGAGGTGGACGAAAGTGAACTGCAATTTAGTCCAGGTAGTCATGGCACATGAGGTAAAATTAGGTTACATAGCAAAGGTGTAGAGAAAGGCAAATCATGTGTCTCTGAACATGGCAGGGGGTTGGAGCTATATGATCTTTAAAGTCCCTTCCAACTCCAATCATTCAATGATTCTACGATTCTAAGAACCTTGGTGTAAGAAAACAGCAATAATTTTGGGCCTGAGTATGCCTACAAAACACCATTTTCCTTAAATAAATAGGTCACATATGGCACTACTTTTTTTTTTTCTAATTTCCTTAACCTAATGGAATTGTAATAAGTAATATGGCATAGGGAAATGTAAAATAAAGGTGTAATTAATACAGTGACAAACAAAAAACAAGTCATTGCCAATGTAGAATTTTTCAGGCAAGAACCTAGTGATATACAGGAACTAGTTTTAATTTAATTTCTTCCAATTGTTTACAGAGATTAAGATGACTGAGAATGATTCTTTAATTTGGGAGGAAATATCTAAATGAAAAATGCTGTTAATGATAAAGTTCCATCACAACTGAGGTCTGAAGAGGCATCGAGCAGATGGCTCCACCTAATGTTCAGGCCAGTGATGTCATGAAGAAACCACTCTTCTCTGACAGGTTACACAATTATTTTGATTTTTTTTCTCTTTCTATCAGTAGATCAAGAATTCCACTCATTTCATTAGTCTGAAATAGTGTAGGGGGTTACAACTGAGTGTCTATCCATAGAGTATTAGTGTGACGAGAGGTATGGATTATCCTTTTGATGAAATAAAGTAACTTGAGCTGATAATTTCATAGTTCCCAAAAGTTTGGAAACTTGTAAATAGTCTTATGCTTGATTCCAAACCAAGATTATGTCATCATTGTATTCTGTGACATTTGAGGGTTTTATTTTGAATTTATATTCTTAAATTCTATGTTGTGCAGTGGACTATCCAATCCCATACAGGTTGGAAGAATTACACTCAAATTAGTTTTGGTGGAATAATGCATTTGATTTCTTAATTGAGAAAGTTAAACAGTGATAGCAATGATCAGAGTACATTTGGAATTTGGGGATTAATTTCTGAATTCTATGTAGGTTAAGAACCCAAGACTCATGCTTGTCTGCATTTGTCACACACCTATTTATATCCATCTATATTTTTATAATTGTTTTAACCACCTGAATTGCTCATAAAGAAGATGAAAAAGAGCTGTGGGAACATTAAGAGATGAAACTTCTTTAACCAACACTTTCAGGAGAAAAAAAAAGAGAAATCAGAAGTACTTTTCTTGTAGGAACTTGTTTCAAAATAGACTCAGCAGCCAGGGTCTGATACAGGTAAAAAATTCTTACATTTTGATCTTTTATAGCCCAGACTGCATTCTAAGGGTCTGCCAAAAGGACTATAAAGGAAATTTAGGTATTTTGTGAGGATTTTTCATCCTAGAGAGGCTTCTAAAATAAAAGCATGACCTCATCTGAGATACCTATATTAGTCACAGAAAGTTTAGAATGATAAAAGAGTTTTTGAAACTGCATAGTGTTCTTAAATAAAAGTGCTTATGTGATCAGAACGGATTAGGCAATAAGAATTGAAGGAAAAAACTTATGAGGCAAATAAACACAGTATCTAAAAAGAAACATATAAATTTAATTGATGGGAAAAGAATCCCAGCCTAATCCCTTGAAATTATTAAGGAATATAAAAGAATTTCAGATTTCCAAACTCATGCAATTAAAAGTCCCAGAGGTTTTTTTATTGGTTTTCAGTGATAAAAATGAAGATAATGTTAGTAATAACTGTTATAAAAAAGAGGAATGGGAAGAAAGACATGAAAATACCTGAATAGAAGTTATTTTCCTAATCTGAGGCAGAGATTCCCAAACCATGAAGTGTGAGCCAAGTATATGGACACAAGAGAAACTAATAAATTCTTCTGATGCACACTCTCTCAGTGGGATCTGCTCTCGCTGGTGAAATTTGGCTTATAAAAGCTGGGAATAATTGATCCAGACCATTGCCTGCACAACATCCCCATGTTACTCAGAATGCTATACTTAGTTTGGCTGTAGCATCTGTATTCTCTGGCTAAAATAATTAGAAGTCAAGATACCAAGAGACTTGTGACAGTAAAAAAAATACAAGGCTTTGGTTACAGCTCGTGAGACAGGGCAGTGACTGAGGGCATAGGGAACATAATAGAGGTGTTGTATTTTTTTTCTCTGTCATTCATGGCTTTCTTGGTGTTTTCCAGCAGATTGCTGTCAAATGTCTTTGGACATTTTCATAGGACGACTGTGTTTGGCAGAAAATATTGGAATCATTCCCTGAAAAAAATTAACCTGGCATGGGTTTTACTCATCCAATCAAACCAATAAAACCAACAACATTTTATGCTCCTATGTATCTGCTCAGCTCAAAGTGCAACACTTCCAATAGAAGAACAGCAGAGAATTGTGGTTTTATTTTACTTTAGTGTTTGCAGATCTTGAAATTATTTCTGCATTGAAGGAGGTCTTGACTGTAAAACACATATGTATAAGTGAATTTAATAATAGAACAAAAGTGCAGCCACATTGCCAAACCAAAAAAAAAAGTAACTCAGGAAATATTCAACCTGGCATTTCATGGCATATGAAGCATAAATTAAAAAAGGAAGAAAGCCTTAACTAAAGACTGCAACAGCAAAAAAAGAAAAAAAAGTAAAGGTTATTTACAGAGAAAGTATAAGAAAAGTACTACTGGTAGTTAGTTCTATGTGGGAGGGATAAATTTTCCTTTACTTTATTTTATAGGATGATTGTAACTGCCAAAGGACAACAGTAAAACATTCCAGAAAAGAGGTAGTGGTGCCAACTCCAAATCTAAAAGGAAACATTGCAGAAGTGTTTTATATGAGCAAATATGGGGTCTTGGAATACAGGGGAGTAAAGAAATAGAGGTTTGGTTCACTACCCATGGTCATTGAGCAGCCTTCACGTGATTTTCCTTAGTTTCATCTTCCTTTAACATGCCTTTTAATAACATTTATTGCTTTTGCAATAGCCATCTATCATTCCCTGACAAACCATAGTGCCAGAATACCATTTCTTTGTTATGCTGCTGTCTCTTTGATCTGGTGTCCTTTTCCAGCAGAATATGCTGGGCTTTGTCTGGTGCACTTTGTTTCAACTGCTCCTTGAGGTGTTCTTGACCTAGCAGCATGTTAAGAAGCCCGAGTTATTAAAACAAAGCTCTCATTGATGTTAGGCATTCATCAGATTTGAGAATTCCTTAGACCTGAGAATTTGCGGTAGAGCATCTGTTCTTTCTGGTTTATTATTCTCAAATATTCATTTTTGAAAAACAAAGATTTCTACTTTGTGCATGTATTCTGTGTGCTACGTAAGATGCTGATTCATTAGAATCAGCTATAAAAGTGCCATGGATTTGATTTAGATGTCTTCTGTAATGCAATTGTAATACCAATTGTCATCTGCTCTAAATTGAAGTATAATTAGAATTGCCTACTGTATTGTAACTTAATTCAGAGTATGTGAAATAAACTTTTTCTAGTAATTTATAAAGAATAAGATGTTAATTTTATCCTATTCTCTGAATTTTGCTCTAACTGCTTAGAGTGATGATCAGTGCAAACTCCCAGGTGAAACTAAATAACATGTCTTCTTCATTGAAACTTGCATGAAAAATTTAACAGAAGTATATTTACTTTTTCCTTTTAATAAAGAAAAAAAGGGAAAAGGTATCTAGGTTGAAGTATATAAACCTCACTTCCATTGAAATAGATGTAAGGCAGGAAATCTGTCTTATTTTATCAAAAGGTTTGAGAATCTGTGAACTTTGTGACAGAGATAATTTTCTCTCCCATCTCTTAAAAGACAGACAGTCCTAATGGCTTCTGTTTTGTGGTAGGGTATATGGAAGTGTCAGCTCATGACTGTGTCTTCTAAGGCATGAAATAATTAATAGCTGCCTACAGTACTGAACAGTGGGACTCCAAACTTCTATAATACAAATTCAGAAATATCTTTAATTTCTGTATTTCTTTCTAAGTTGGTTTTGCTCTTGTCTTATTTTATATGACTAAAATTATATCCATAAAGGAACTTTATGACATAAAGTAAATGGCTGGTCCTTACTTTCATCTTCTGCATAATGACTATTTCACACAAACCGCAACTCAGTCCTGAGTAGAACCACAAATCCAGCCAACATCTCTTTGAATGCCATTCAGACAGCCTTTCCACATTCTGTCTCCATCCCATTCACAGGATGTACACCAGCCTGGTTGAACAAAGTCTTATGAAACCTTCTTAACAGTTTTTTTTCCAAATCTATCTTGGGTTTAGGGAGTTAGCATGAGACGCATAAGCTCAGTCTCCCTTGGACCATGGAGGATCCAGAAGACAAGCTTCCTATCTCATGGCCAAGTGCTGTAAAGCACTAAATTAAGCTATTACATGCTAGGTACGTATTATCTCTAACAACCTCTCTCAGCAAAAGTGGTAATGGTGACTTTTCATGGGGGAATCCATTCAGTAAATGTTAGGCTTTCTGTTGGACATTCCCTAATCAAACCTGTAGGATGATTGAGATACATGAATATCTAGCTTGCAGACCTTTTGGTCAGGGGACATGTGTGGAAACAGAACCACATGTCCTAATGATATGGACATCTCTCCCATGTCTCAGAGCAGTGGTCAGAAAGGTGAGCAGGACCCTCTGACACCTGAAGGACTTTCTCCAGTTTGAAGTGTTGAGAACCATCATGCAATAGGATAAGACCAGAAGGGAGCTGATGAAGAGAATATTGCTTGTTGTCTGTATATATCTAATAATAATTACAACTTAGGACTTTAATTCAGTCTTATTCTGGGCTTCTCTGTGCTGCTCTACTGGTATTTAGGGGCCTTTCATACACAAATTTAATCAAACCTGGTAGGATTCCTCTGTTGAAATGCAGTCTGTAATCAACATAAAACCATCATACCAACCTTTTTCTGGCCATATGAAGGGACATACTGAGTAATAAAAGAGAAAGAAAAAGGTCGACTACTTTTACATCATTAAGCAGGCAGTTATACCTTGGAGCAAGAATAGAGCTAAAACTATTGCTCAAATTTGACCTGTGCAGCAGCCTGGGAATTCAAGCAGCTAGTATGATCTGAAAGTCCTTGTAGTCAGCTCAGCCTCAGCTCATGAGGCATTTCTGAAAATTTCAGTATAAAGCATATTCATCATTACTGTTATTTAATTCAGATAATTCTCAAACACAGAGACATCTGGGTTTACATCCCTGTGCAATATCACATTGATTTTACTGTTGAAGATTTCACTTCAGATGTGAATGAGCCTGGGGCATTCACCACATCTGTAAAATACAGTAGCAGTTACCTGCTGTAAACCAAGAAAAAGCAAAATAAAATTTGTGAATTCTGCTCAGATTTCTTTAATCTTCTATGTACAGTGATGTGATGCATTAATTTAGGATCCCACCTTGCTTCAATTCTTGGACTTGAAGCCTGGAAGCAAGGTTTTAGAGCTGTAACTTGTACAGAGGCTTTAAGGTATGTCCCATTCCCTTAGCACACACTACAATGTCTGGACACACACTTATAAGTCAGTGGTGAATGCATGTGTTGCTGGAAGCACTAGAGTAAGAATGGTATCACAATTTCATTGTTACAAAAAAAGCATCAGGATGAGAAAAGAGTACTGATTCCAGTCAATGTCACATACTCTCAGAATAGCCCATTCCAAAATAAGACTACTTAAGTTCTTGCAAATGAAGTAACAAGAGCTAAAAAATGTAGAGCAAAACCTGCAAGTTGTACATAAAAACATCCTTCTCAATGAAAACTCATCATGTAGTGAGTATGACATGGAATACATCGGGATGGATACATGCTTTGGAAAAAATGCAAGGAAGATAAAGAGGGTCTCTACTCAGTATTTGGAAAAAGAAAATAAAAAAAATCACAGCTGAAAGAAAATAGTGGAATAACATTTAGTTGCCTTGCTCAGCAGGCTGGCAAGCAGCACCTCCAGAGGCACACAGCAGTGACTGGGTTAAACTAGTAAATTTGTGAATGGTTTGAAGAGATATTGCAACCAGAGCTCAGTTCCCAAATTCCTGTAGATTGCTTGGTGGCAGCAGACAAGAATCTCAGCAGCAATCCAGGGTTCTGACAGGCTAAGTATTACAGCAAATAAAACTGCAGCTCTTGTCTCAAACCAACTATGACAGAAGAGAAGATTTTTGAAAAGATGAGACAACCATTAGAGAGATGCTTTGGAGTGCTGGGTTGGAATGGGTAGTGATGCAGGATTACCTCTGCATATGAAATAACTTTCTCAGATATGGATGTTTCAGGTACCCAGCTTAGTGGCACTTTTAAACAGTCAGCCAAGTGGCCTCAAGAACAGAAAGTCTGTGCAAAGAAATAGAAATTATGAAGATGGATGAATGCAGCTGAGTTTGGAAAATGTTCCTTCTGTAGCTTAACTACATGCCAGGGGCCATTCTGATGCATTGCAGATCATTAAAAAACCCAAGAGCAGGCCCCATGATTTTTGCAGAATCACCTACTTGGGAGCTGTAATTTTCATTTTAGTCTCACTGCATCAGTAAGATAGGTTCCTTTTTTTCTGATTCAGGCATCAGACCTGATTTATTTAAGATATATATCCATTAAGGCCATATTGAATTACCTAGGAGAATAAGGAAGTAAGTAGTACTTCAGGTAGATGTAAATTAAATAAATAAATTAGAAGGTATTACATAGCTTAGCATTCTATATTTCAACATTAAGAAAGCTAAGGAGAGATTAAGGAGACCAACCAAAGAGACCAAATTTGGGTCCCTGTCAGTATTCTGAGGCAATGTATCAACTTACACTAAAAAATGTTGAAACTAAACACTTTGAAAATAAAATCCTGATAAACCACTTTTCAGGTCTTAACCTTATAAAGGATATCCCCATTTGAAGCATTTGCAGGACAGCTGGTTGAAGTACCAGGTAAATTAGGCTCTGAATTTCATCTGTATTCAGTTGAACTTGATTCCTCTTATAGTTACCTGTTCTTTGATGAAATGGTTTAAAATTATTCTAATCTATAAAAAAGAGTATTTTAAACCCAACTGCAAAATAAAGAACACAGCAATCTCTGCAAATGGCGTCAGAACTTAATTTTTACGTCCCAGAACTAAACTGCAGCAACTGAAAGTTTTGCTCAGTGAAAGGGGAAAAAAAACCCCACAAAAAAAACCAAAAGCAAAAAACCAATTGAACCAAACAAATCTCCAGCCTAAGACTAATTGCATAAAGAGATTTATCTGTCCATAAAGGTTAGCCACTATACTTGTAAAACAGGTAATTGAGATTATGCTGCAGGGAAATATTTGCGCCATTATTATGTGCATTGGATAGTTTGTGTAAATTTAGTGGCTAACAAGAATTTTCCTGAATGAAAGATTTGCAAATTTATTTAAATGCAGCCTGGAAAGGGGCCAAAATGCTTCTAACTTACTCTAGATAATCTGTACCTAGGAGTGAGAGGATGAAGAAAGTAGCACTTGACCTCTAGTCTTTCTGGCAAGAGCCTCAGGAGAAATAAAATGACTGACTGATTTGTGGATTTTATAAGTAAATAGGGAGGAAAAAAGTTACTTTAACAAATAATTCTGAACACATTACTGTGCAGACAAGTTTAGCACCATTAACTGGTCACTGCTACTGGTAGGTTGGAAATCTCACTGAAATACCACCATAGCAGCTGGCTATATCCAGCCTCCAAAAGCTAGTTCTCTGCTCTTGAATCTCCACTTTACGCACAATGTCTAGTTAAGTTGAAAGGAAAAAATAACTTAAAGTATATATTTTTACTCCTAAAACACTCTGGGGCCATTCCCTGGCACTGTTGAGAAATGGCACAGTTAAATTTGCCCTTGACTAAATGTTTTCTTTCTCTTACTTCCCTTGGCAATATGGTCTCACAGTGCCTGCTGTGAGCAATTTATGGCATGTGCTATTTCCCAAACCATTCTTCTGTCCAGGAAAGTGCTGCTGGGTTCAGGTTAAAATCATGCCTAGGAGTGTGTTAATCATATAGTAGTTAGAACAATGATGGGTTAGTGCTGCACTCTGTCCTTAACCGGTTTCTTAACTAGTGTAAACACACAAAATAGCACATTTCAAGTTACAATATTCAACCATCTTTTTTTTTTTTTTTTTTTTTTTTTTTTATGGGTGACAGATTCCTGTAATATTGGACAGAGGCTCCATCCTTAAGTTATCTCGGTTTTCTTCTTATTCTTCTCTGGAAGGCTGCTCAGGAACATGAGTGTTTTCACCATTAGTGAAAAAAGTGACATTTCTAGTTCCTCCTTACTCATAGATAATTGACATGATTTGCTTTTCTATTTTTTTTGTTTTGTTCTGTTATGTGTTTTGTGTTTTGTAATAAATTGCTCCTTCCTTTCCTTATGATTTTCTTTCCTCTTTCCTACACAACCCTGAGGCTCCCTCATACAGAGGGAACAATTCAAGCTTCTCCATTAACTCAGCAAAATCATTTTGTCTAACTTGCCTATAATATAGGATTCACTGCTTACTTAGTAAGTGTCCCTCATTCCCATTTGACTAGAACTCTGTGGGACTAAGAGCAGAACAAAGTATGAACTACTTCTACCAGAATTTTTTGTATCAGCATTTATCTGATGGGAGGAAAAGAATGTGTTTTAGATGATCTGCCTCTTCTCTTAAGCTTATTTGAGTCCAGTCAAAGTCAACTGAAAGACTATAATTGGCTTCAGAGTTATCAACTATCTAGTCTACTGTGAAGAAGTGGCCTTTTCAGCGTGAATGCTTTAAAGCTTGTGACGATCTAATGTCCTTTATTCCACATTTCATCATGAAATAAATTGCTTTAAAATTCCATTGTGGGACAATGAATTCCTGTGTAATGATTCATGTTGTTTATGACAATTTGTGTGGGGGCTCCTTGTGGCAGTACACCAGCACACCCTGGTCAGTGTAAGCAGGCTTGGGCTGTACCCAGGAGTGTCAGAGCTACATTCACAACCTCCCTTCGTAGAACACCTTGATATGCTCACCACCATTCATATTTTCTGCACGGCATTTCAACGGATGGATTTAAAGGGTTTGAGATTTATTTGCAGTCAAGAATGCTGCCACAAACTTCTCTGTCTGGAAGACACAGAAGCTTGTTCACACACTCCTTCTCACCATATGGTCCCATCAGTTTGAGTCATTCCCTGTGTCAACACGCTTTCACAGATTTGGAGCTGACACTACTTTTATTATTTTGCATAATGTCACTTCTTGTAATTGAGTTTCTTCTGGATTGGATGAAAGGATTCAGCAGTACATTTTGAATGGATTCCAAGTGAGAATTGCTCTCTGATGACTTCCTGCTCTCCTCAGATTAGAGTCAGTTTAGTTGCACACCTAGGTTTCATATATCACTTTCTTCCCCTATTAAGCCAGCAAGTTCAATGTAAATTAAACATGATATATGTCCTTAAAATAGGAAGTTTATATTTGCTGCTCTAGGCCAGTCATTGAAAACAACACATAGATTGAAAGATCTGACTAGAACTCTCTTTGCACTTTAAACTCATACTTTGGGAAAAAAAAAATTCATTTATTAGTCAAATTAACTCATCTAAAAAATGAGATTTCTTTTTTTGAAAACATCCTGTAATTAACTTAATTCCTTGAAAAATTAAATTTGTCAGGAGTCAAACACAAAACCAAAGAAAAACTATTTTCTCAGTGGGAGCTGAGTTTAAGAATCACTAAGTCTCCCTTTCTGATCAGCAGATTACCCCTGATATTTTTCTTCCTTCCTGATATCTGAAGGCTCAAATCCACTTTCATAGCAAAGAGGCAAATTCTGGGCCTCTGGATTGTTTTGTCACTCTGACTAAAGCAGATTTCTCTGTAGCTGTTAAGTGCTTGAAACTTTACTCATCAACAAAATAAGATATAGAAAAGGGATAAAAAATTATGCAGTGATTTTTTGATTGGGATTTGTTTGTTAAAAATATTAATTTCATACCATGATAGTTGTATGTTTATGCTAAATATGTTAAATGTAATCTTTCTATTGCCCAGTTCTGGAGAACCCATTACAAGAGAGTCATAGACATACTGGGGAAAATCCATTGAGAGCCCACAGAGGTGAATGAGGAACTGGAGTATCTCTTCTCTGCGGAAAGACTGTGAGAGCTGGGACTGCTCATCCTTGGGAAGGGGAGTCTCAGAGAGGATCTTATTGATGTGCATAAACACTGGAAGGGACCATGCAAATAAACTGGAAACAGGCTCTCTTCAGTAGTGCTGTGCCACAGGCAGAGGCCATGGGCACAAAGAGAACCACAGGAGTTTCCTTCTGAATATCAGGAAATAATTTCATTTATTTACTGCCACAGTGGCCAAGGATTTTCCATCCTTTTTGATAGATATTCAACAGCTATCTGATATATGATCCTGGGCTACTGGCTCTAGGTGGTCCTGCTTGAGTAGGGGGTTTGGACAAGATTCCCTCCAAAGGTTCTTTCCAACCTCAACCATTTTGTCATAGTGTGATTCTGTTTTTAATATACAAAGATATAGTTAAAAGTATGTGATTCTTTTTATATTTCCCAGGAGTAAAGGCAGAGTCTGAAGCAAGGATACAAAGTTCAGGAGCCTTCAGAGCACAACCAATTGGCTTGCAAGCCAACAGATCCTCATCTTAACCTCTGGACTTGTAGTGCTGAAGATGGAGTATGAAGGAGATTAAAAACTTTAGGCTGCTCATGTGAAGCTGGGGCTATATCAAATGTGCTGTGGAAGGCTGAGGGTTTCTGAATGATTTTGAGTCTTAGCTGTATGCAGTGTAATATGAATTTAAATAATTTGGTATAGAGGTAAGAAAACCTCATTAAAATTAGGGTTAAGTTGGACACAAATAGACACAAGAGCATTGGCCAGACTAGTACATAAAAAGCCAATGCATTCACTTATATTATTTGTTAGTGTGGAATCTGTCAGCCTGACACTGAAGCTGTGAATGCTGATGAAATGAGCCTCCGCAAAGAACTGAAATGTAAGTCAGCCTTGCCCTTCAGCGATTCCCCTTAAGCCTCTTGATCTGCTTCTGTCTTCTCAGGTTTGGACTTTTCTGGATGAGTGCTGCCCTCATGCTAACCCTGTCACAATACTGGGAAAGCCTCCCAGACAATCTCTCCCTATCAGATGAGACAGCAATAAAACACTGGAAGATGTGAACCAGCTGAAGACACTTCAACCTTCTTCCATAATTTTCCCTACAAATCTTAGAAACACTGAACAATCTAGGCAATACAGATCAGGTTGACAAGATGTGATAGAAACCTAGGGGCTGCAGAACGTCTCCCAGCCTCTCTGGAGAAGATTTCAGGTGATCCTAAAATATGCCCTGAGAGTAACACCATTCATTCCCATCATGGACAGTGTGTGTGAATGTTTGTTTATCTAATACCCATAATGGGACATTAACCTGTGCCACCCATGTCCATCCAACACAGCCACAAAGGCTGTCTTATCTTCTACAATTTTGGTTTGGTACACAGTAACAAGTCCAAGGACACAGAAATGCACCCTGTGCTTCGTGTTTATTCCAAGAATATAAGTGCTGGAACAGCAATAAAATTGCTCAACTTGAGTTGGAAAGCATTATGGCTGTTGGCAAACAATGACACAGAAAATATCTTACTCTGGCAATAAAGTTCAAGTTCCCATTTCAGACTGCCTGTCCACATACCAATTGGTATTGAGCTGTTTTAACTCCCAAGAAAACTCAAGCTATGTTTTAAAAAGAAGACAAAGTAAATATCTAAAAACGTAAGTGCTAACACAGTGGGTCAGACCAAAGTGACACAGAGATCAGTACGCTGCCTCCAGTATTTGCCAGAATTGGCTGTCAGTACACATTTATCTTTCCACGGCTGATTTATGCTCATTTCCTACTACTTCGCACTTGGCAGCTCCCTGAACAAGAGACTGCATTTGGACCTATGGTATTCAATATTTACCAAGTTTACCTTTCCTGAATTTGTCTTGCTGTTTTTTATTGTGCATTTTGGGCTCAAATATCAGAGCTTAAAGCCTAGGGTTCAGAGGAAAAAGGTCAAAACAAAAGACATTTAATATTTTTTCCCATAATGAAAACAGTTTCTAATGATTGTATTTGTTTCCAATTGTTTCTAAATATAAATGAACTATTACTCTTTTACACTGTTATTATAATTAAATGTAGATTTAATATATAATTTTTTTAAGCATGAGCTATGTGATTTTATTCAAGAATGAGAAAAAACTTGATATTATCTCCACATTTATTTTGTTTTCTATATATTGCCCAGGAACTGAGAAATAATTTGGTTTATTTGAATTAAGTAAGGAGACCTTGGCCTACTTTCTATTTTACTTTTTATTATAAAGTAGCAGAACACTCATATCATTGCTTCTTTGTTCCATGGTGCTGGTTATAATAAATTCATCTCTGGTTCCCCAGGATGGACCTCCAAGAACATAAGCTTGATTTGGTATTGTGAGTAGCAGAGACAAAGTAAACACAGGAGGACAGTCCCCTGAAGAGCTTTGCACCAAAGAGAATAATATGCTCATCATTAGCACCTGCAGAAAGCCAATCATCACAAATCTGGAGTGTTTGGGTAGAATATTTTTGTAAACCTAATACGACTGGTACAATGCAACAAAATTTTCACCATGAACTATAAGATTCATATAAAGCTAGTTAAAGGCAGAAAGAAAACTGTGGCATACAATTTTCTATAATTTAGCTAGGAAATGCAGTACACTGTGTAAATGGACAAAAATAACCATCACTTTAGGCAGCCTTCTTTTCAAAAAGCAATTACAACTTGTTACCCTTTGAATTTTGCTGCTTCTTAACAGCATTAAAAAGAACATGTTTTTTAGATTCAGGGGTCTAAAATGTTTTATAGAAGCTTTGTTATAAGGTTGTTTCAAGTGCCAAATATCCACTACCCAATTTAAAAAAATAAATTAAACTCAGTGGCGCATTTTTGATCTTTCATTTCCAACAGAGACATTCTTCAAATCTTTTCTGTTTTTCTATATTGCATAAACTAATGTGGTGTATAATAATTTCTCAATTTTTCTCTGCAATCTGTTATTAGAGACTTTAATACTGACACAGACCTCCAGACTTAAATGAAGCTCTGCATGGGACTACTGTACTGCAGAAACAGATGCTAAATTAGAAGGAATAAAAATAACTTTTCGGTACAACATGTGGAAGTTAAGGAGAATTTGCAGTGCACAATTCTGCATAATATTTAACTCTAGAGGAACTTTTTTTATGTCCAGATGTGTAAGAGAATCAATCTTGCTTAACCAGATATAAAATAATAATAGCTGAGATTAAGTTGTAATTAAATGTAATTAAACAGTAACTGAGATTTTTCAAAATATGAGATTTTTCAATGCAGGAGAGAACATAGTAAACTAAATAAAACAAAATTACCATTTCAACATTTTTATGGGTGAGCTACCTGGCCAAAGCTGCTGACTGTACTAGTGGCCTCAGATGGGCACCAGCTTCCTCTCTGTACTATTTGTTTTTACCCCAAATCAGAGCTTAATCTCAGATTGAATTAACGTATAACAACTGTGGAGAATGTTCTGATATCACAAAATGTAGAGGAGAAAAAATGTATTTATCTATAAAGTCAAATCACAACTAAAGACTTACTATGCTCGTGTATGCTAAATGGGAGACCTGTGGACCATTATGGCAGGTTCTGTTAATGCTATCAAAAGCTGTAGAAGTTTTTCTAATCAGTTGAAACAAAAGACGATAAAAGACCTTTAAGAATAGATGCTGTTGCTTATTCTGCATAAAAAGAAGTTCTCTTCATCACAGGACACCTACTTCTCTAACACAAATTTGTTATCTTCTCACAATAATAGAAAGCAGAGGTTATTACATGTCAATCAAGTGGTATGAAATCAGAAGTGTACTATTTAATTTTTATTGGAATAATGTTCCTTCTTGCTGTGAGCAGTTCACAAAATCTCCTAAAAGTGAGTGCAATCCATTGCTTCCCATTGTTCCCTTGTTCTATTATCATTAAATTGGACTCAAAGAACAGGCTGGCAAATGAATAGGCAAAAGAAAGATCAGGGCCTGACACACACAAAGATGTAGGACAGTGAAATACAATTCACTTTTATATTGACACACCTCATTACTTTCTCATTCTTTTTGAGAAAAACAGATTTGGGTTGTACTGTATATCTTGCCAACAATGGATACCTAGTTATCACAGACAGAACTTACTGGCTAAAGAGAGTGGCTGATTGATGGGCATTTCCAAAAATAGAAATAGTCTGTAGAAAATGGAAATGAAATACCTGTAATGTAATGGAAGTGTAAATGTCTGTAAGTATGCTCAGTTGCCCTTCTGTAATGGAAATGAGGGAAAGAACAATATCTGCAAAGTGGTGGAATCCTTTATTGCTTACCTAACCACAATTATATTCCCGTCCCCTTTAATGAAAATGCATTACTGACCTAAATGGGCAAAAAGCTGAATGCCTGAGAGACGTCATCTACTGAACTGCTCAGATTAAAACTGAGCTGTCAGGAATATCATGCTTATTTTAGTATATGCCCTATCAGTCAGGAAAAAAACAAGAAAAAGTAAATATCTGACAGATCTGTAAAATCTGTTTAACTTGACAGATTAAGACAACACACACACGCACACATATGGTTAAGGGAATTAAAAGCCCAAATTTATATTTGGGCAAGTATATTTTAAAACCCTTTTTAAAAAAAATTACAAGTTTAATTTTCTAGTAAAACAAGTGTTCTGCCACACACAGATTGTTTTGTGAGTTAAAATTATATTTCTTACAGGTAATCATCACCTGCAAAAGTAAATTACCAGCCAATCAGGGAAGAGGGCTTAACATTTCTATTTTAATTGTACAAAGCACTTTTTCTTTCTCAGGTGGGTTTTCATATGGATATAATGTATACAAAAATACACAGAGAGAGAATGAGTTTAATGGAGAACAAAGTTCCATTAAATAAGCAAGGATCACAGTTTATCTGGAGCTTCTCCTATGAAAGTTCCACTGGAACTAAAGATACCTATTGTCATAAGTTCTCCAAATAAACAAAGTTACTGAAGTAACTGAAGAGAGTTACCTCTTTCCAGTAATGTCTGGAATCAAACATATCCATCAGGTGTGAGAGAGAACCCAGATCAGAGGTCTGCACTGTCTCTGCAGATCTGAGGAAGATATCTTCCTTAGGGATACAGCACAGGGCACAGGGCTGCCTGCTGGTATGTGAGCTACAAAGACTCCTCACCCCTCCACTAAGGAGGGAGAAACTGCTGCAGTGCCAAGAAAGTCAAAGAGCTTGCATCTGGCATTGCCACCTGTGGCATTATGCTTCCATAATTCCAGCTATGAGACGGGTTTTCATTCATGGGGGGAATGTCCTACCTACCAGTCTTACTTACACTTTGGTGGTCTGAGCAAAAGCTGCTGAAAATATCCTTTATGCATTTATTGGGATGTGTGAGACTCTTGGTCATACCATGGATTTTTTGTTTGTTCATACTTTGGCAACATCTCTTCCTTTTTCCCCTCCATCCTCATACACAATTCATCTCTTTTCCTACACAAAGATTAGAAGCCACGCAGGAGGTGCTTGGTGCTAGATCATCACAAATTCTTAACACTGTAAATACTTAAATTTCAAATACTGGGAGTCCTGCAGCTACTGCTTAACCAACAGAATTTGTATTTCAAATAAAAAGATAATCTAGAAGCCACAGAAGCTGCATCATTTTGCAGCAGATGCTGATAATCCTCATTTGTTTTATGACTGTACTGATTTGAGTGGATTATAAGGACAGCTCACTCAGAGAAAGCTTAGCCCAGCTGGATGTCATATCAAAACAGAGCAGGCACAGAGATACACAGCTTTTATGCTTTGAGCTGTAATGTTCAAACGAGACTATCAATTGTAAAATATATTTCTGTCTCAGATTGTTTTACTGGCTGCTATTATGAAAACACTTGTGCTTATCAGAACAGCAAACAATTATTTCTCAGGAATTTGTGTATTTGAATTAGTTTGTGCCTTTGATATCACTTTGTGTCTAGTCTGCACTGTTTCTCTTGTAAAATCAGGCTGCCACTGTAGAGCAAATTATTTTACTTGTGCATTTCCTTTGGTCTTACATCTGAGACCTACAAATGTAATAAAGTGGGCTATCATCATTCCTGTCAATTTGCCAGTATTGTTCTGACATGCTGCTTCCAAAGCAAAGAGAAAGCAAATAACAGTTATGTAAGATATGAAAATAGGACTGTGAAATAATTACCTTGGGGTAACTGGTCACAGCTATGCAGCTAAAGGAGATTTCTAAATGAAACATAAATCTAAATTTTACACACTTTTTTTCTCTTCTGATTTAATGTCTTTTTCTAGCTGTGCACTACTTGCTTTCAATAACAGCTGCTTTCACTAACAGATCTTTGATAATCTAAGACTGCTGATAGAAAAGGCTTTGCATGGTAGTAGGGGATAGGTAAACTCATAACAATAAAGGTAAAGTAGTTTTATGGCTGTTTGTGTGTTGGTCAGTAAACAGCTATTATATAACTAGGATATAAAGCTGTGTCAGTGCATTGATTTCACTATGAAAGAACCGAAAGAACCAAAAGAAAAGCAAACAGGCCAAGTATTGGCTTGTCTGGTGACATACTTCTCTGAAAAATGCAAACACACTTGCAGGTAAGACTTCACAGTGACAAACTGACTGGTCTGAATTTTTAAGATTTCAGAATCCCTTTTTTTACCCTGTTAGACTCTTGTGATTGGTTATCTCTATCATTGCTCCCAGAGGGAGCAGAAAACACCTGTACAGGAAACAAAGTTAATTTCCAGGTTAATAATCTCATTTGATACAAAAGGATAAAGTCCTTAGTCTTTTTCCAGAAAAAATATGTAGTTGATTGAAGGGAATCAGGAATTTCAGGAAGTATTTTTCTGTCTCGTTTTCAACATAAGCTTCCAGTGCTTATGTAAGAAACAGAATTTTTCTTTTGTCTTTAAGCAACCAATGTGGAGGGCATCATCTCCAACTAAGGTATGCTGTGGTTCAAGTCTTATTCTTGACTTAAACTAGAAACACAAGCTTCTATTTTGCTGATCAAATCTGAATGCTCTGGTATCTGCATTGCAGTCTGCCTAAAGGTCTCTATTCCTGGAATTGTTTCATAGAAAAAGCCTGTACACAGTCATTGCACGAGAAAGGCAAATTGAGTCAGGTTTATTTTATGGTACAACTGATATTTAGTGCTTTGTTAACAGAAATAGGTAATGCCACAGAATCTGGTTATCCTCTACGCCTCTTCCCAGGTAGTCAGAAGAGTCTGGATGCAGACACTTGTCTGGGTGTTGGTTTAGTACAAGTCACTTGAAGGAAAATGTGGTTCTCCTTTACATCTTGGAAAGCAAATGGAAAGATCTGTGCAATTTCAACACCTTTTACAATGCACTTATTTATCCCTGACAAGTGTAATGCAAAACTTGAGAATTTTAGTGCCTTGTCTAAGGCTTGCAGGATTTATTTCCAGAAAAAGGGTAATAATGGCACCGTTTTCTGTAAATGCCTAGAGCCAGTTCAAATGCTCTATATCTGCATAGGACTGGAGGATACAATACGGGGATGAGGGGATCTTTTACCAGTGAAGAATGGCTTCTGGGGCCAGGTAGGAAAAAAAAAGACACATCTGAAGCAGTAGACCACTTGCATCTAGGTCATGCTTTAGTGACTGGAAAGGGTAGAGGATTATGCCAAGAGTCTAGGAGGGATAAGGAGTAAAGCAGTGCTCCAAAACTCTTCAACTTTCATAGTTTTCAAAATAAACGCACACAGGGGAAGTTCAATTTGCCTAATTATAAACATCTAGTTCTATTTGAAATGCCCAAGGGTATCCCACCCAACTTCCAACTGCTGTTTTGGCAGGAATCACCAAGTCCTGCATTGCATCTTGCTGTTCTGTAAAGATGTAATTATCTACAATAAACACAGGCACACTTGCACGCAAAACTTATATATGGATGACTTATAGCTGAAGTCACTAGACACCCATGAATTGAGAAACTCATAATGACAGATGCAATCAAAGGTATTATGTGACAGATATTTGTGATCTTGCATTATATAATATGCATTTTGGCTGTAATTTTCTCTTCTGGTAGGCAAATAAGTATGCTGTAAAATTACTGACTTAATTTGAAATCAATTTTAGTAGATACAAGGGAGAGATAATATTTTTTTATTAATCTTTCCTATGATTTGTTTAATACTTGCTGCATTACCCAAATTATTGTTACTGTAGTTTGGAGCTGTGATATTGAAATGATGCTGATTTATACCTTTATTGTTTTTAGAATCTAATTCTGTTAGACTCTGGTCTTGTTCATGTGAGTAGTGATCCTGAGGACATCACTTATAGCTACATCAGAGAAAAGGTGATTTAGGATTAACACGGCATGTAAATGTCTACAAAGTAGATGTCAATATCTGATTAATTACTCCTGTATTAGTAATTTGAAAAGAGGGAAAAAGATTAGCCATAGCAACCTTAAAAAACCTGCTGAGAACAATTACACTAAAATACAAAATAATACCCTATATCTGGCCCAAGGGGACTTGGTAAAACCATCTTAATTCTGAGGTAGATGAGTCTGTGCATGACATCCACTTACAGAACTTTAAGACCTTGATTCATCTTGGAAATTCTGTCAATCACAGTAATAATATTTCAAAAAGATGAAAATATCTTGGTCAAAAGTTCTGCCATTGCATCAGTTATGAGGACAGTCAATCATATAGATCATATAAGAAATATCCAGTCTTAACCGCCCTCACCATGCACTCATGACAAACTCATGACTTTGCCAAATGCGTACCTTTCTCACTCCCCATTTTTCTCTGTGTGTCTCAGTTGCTGGGAGAAGATTTGTGACAATGGAGAACAGAAGAAGGATGGTGGAGGCAGTGTGACGTCCCCTTACTCTGCTCACAAGCATTTTCTTGGCGAGACTGGTCAAAGGCTGTCACCACTAGTGCAGGAATGAGGGCAACAGAGATGGGTGCAGTGCTTCATATTTGTGCTGCAGTGCTCACATGAGTAAAACTTTTGTGCAACTGCAAGATTTAATGTATCCTACAATTACCATGAACCCTGAACCCTAAGAGCTGAAAATAAGAGACAAGTTGTCTCCACACTAAACTGTGCACAAATGTGTGTAGATATAAAACAGAGTTTGAATGCTTTCCCTCAAAGGAGTACTATTTTTTAGAGAGGATATTCTTTGCCTTCTGATTCCTGGAGACATATCCAGTCCTTTCTGACCCAAGTAAACAGATGTATAAAGTCATAAGGCACTATTACCTTTTTTTGTTGCAAACAATCCATACTGCAAATGTTTTAAATGATATGTCAACAAGCCTGTGATTTAACACTTCACTTTAACTTATCCAAAAATCATTTTAACAACTACAAATTGTTGTACAGCAGTGATTTTCATGTTTTCTAAAGATCTACAAATTATGATATTCAAAAATACTTCAAAACCAGTTTATTTTTCATTTTTTTGTTCTAAAATGTCACTCAGCTACAGATGCTCTTGTCCCAAATAAATGAAAAGCAAAGAACCTTGTACTGAACTCTCATTTTTTAAATAGAAGGTTCAGATTTAATGTTATCATATTCTTATTCTAGGGTTAAGAAACTGTTCATTTAGAGAATTGCTTATATAAACTACAACCATATTCTGTTCTTCCAGGGTTCCAAAAGTGAACTAATCTCTTTGGCCATCATCTTGTGAAAGAAGATAGAATAATGGTAAAAATTGCTGGTTTTGGTTTTGTTTTATCCAAAGAGAAATCAAAGCTGTTACTGTTTCAGAAACATATGAGGTAATTCTGTTTTATTCTGCTAACACTCTGTAGATTTACATGTATAAAGTAAGGTATTTATAAAGGTTGGTAGATATACCGAAGAAATAGTAAGGCTATATTAATGAATCGGCTGCATAATACCCTATTTTCTAGGTGATAAATCAGTTCATTTGTTACTATCTTCTTCGTTCTTGAAGGGCTCCTGCCCAAAGCCCAGATGTGTCACAGCAGCATAAGGACATCCTGAAATAACTCCAGTGTCTAAATCTAGAAAACTGTGCATCAGCATAGTCACTGCTTTAGTATGTTTTAGATGTTTTAGTAAAAAGTGTATTTATATCTTTCTTAGGTTCTTATCCCTTTAAGTTCTGAAAGGCTGCAATAAGATCTCTCCAGAGCCATTTTTTATATGAGAGGTGTTCCAGACTCCGACAATTTTTGTAGTTCTCCTCTGGACTCACTCTAACAGGTCCATGTCATTCTTGTACTGAGGACCCCAGAGTGGGATGCAGCACTCCAGGTGGGGTCACATGAGGACAGAGTAGAGGAACAGAATCCCCTCCCTCGCCCTGCTGCCCACAGTGCTTTTGATGCAGCCCAGGACATGGTTGGCCTTCTGGGCTGCGGGCGCACATTTCTGAGTCGTGCAGTTTTTAATCCTCCAGTATTCCCACATTCTTCTTGTCAGACTGCTCTCAATCCCTTCATACTCTAGCCTGTGTCAATATTTGGGGTTGCCCCAGGCCAAGTGCAGAACCTTGCACTTTGTTGAACATTATAGATTTTGTATGGGTTTACTTCTCTAGCCTGTCAAGCTTGTTGAGCTGATTATTGCTAAGAAGGGACCACAGCAAAAAAACAGCAGGGAATGTGAAAGTCAAAATGTAATGAGTAGCCTCCATGTGAGGTTTTGCTGACCAGATCCCTGCCCAGAGCTGCCCTTCTGAGAGAATGAGCTTGGAGGACAGATCATCAGCTCTCAATTTCTCCTTATCTAAGGACAGATATGTCATAACCACTTTCCTTTCTAAAAGTTGTTTGAGAAGAGAGAGATGGCAAGTATAAGGAGGAACATAACCAAAAAGAAAGGAAGAACATAGGAGACATAGATAGAGACATAGGCTATGCCAGACAAAGGGATGGGACTGATGGGAATAAAGGAGTATGCAGCAGCATACGGCTGGGAACAGCATACTTAGAGGGACAGAAAAGGGATATGCACCAGCAGGATCAGCACAGTGAATGGGATCCAAGTATGAGACTGACATGCTGGCAGAGGGACAGTTTGAGTTTTCACACATTATCAGTGTAAACCAAGCAGAATCAGATCAATTAAAGCATTCTACATCATGCATAGAAAACCTCCAAAATAACAACGAAAAAGTTAATTCTGGTTCCTTCCCAACAACAGATACATGCAAAATGCCAAACCACATGAGTAAATCTTTCTCACCAAGTTCTACAGATCAGGAAGACATTTCTGCTTCTATTTTTCCCAAATGTAATTTTGAAATTATTCCTTTTTTTGTATCTCTGGACTGCATTCCTGGAAAGTTTGGATTGCAAGTCTAGGGTTTGTGCATTAAAATTTTGTATGGGGTTGTCCAGGGAAACTGTGCTTTGTATGTCGCTGTTCTATGGCATGCCAATAAAAGCTTTCAGAAAAGCAGAGTAATCACTTCTAATCTTTCCTCAGCTCTCATGCAGTGTGACCTAAATGTGAAAATTTGCTAGTTTTCTTTGAAAATGGGGAAAAAATAATTTAGATCTGAAAAAGAAAAATCCACCTGAACCACAACTGTACAAGGCACATGAAAATCACAATGATTTTTCTTTGAGTTGGAAAAAGAATGTTTATTGCTACCCACTGAATTAATAAAAAGTGATGTGTCAATTTAACATATTTTCTTAAAAAAATATTTATCAATTACTTTGACTTTTAGATATTGATTCAAGTCTAAGTATATGTAACCTTACAATTTAGCTTCATGTAAATGAAAATGAAATTATTTTAAATTGATAGACTACAATACCCTCAGCTCAAACCATATATACTAAAATCAGAGAGTTATAGAATGTTCTGAGTTGGTAGGGACCCACAAGGACCATTGAGTTGAACTCCTGACTACACAAAACAACCTAAAAGTTAAACCATATATTTAATAGTTTGTTCAACCCCTTTTTGAATACTATTGGGCTTGAGACTGACTTAAAAATAAGAGACTTATTAAAGAATGGTTCTTTAGGCTAGTTTATATGGTGTTAAGACCTTTTTTTGTCTTTGCTTTCCTCTCCTTGTATTTTATAACTTACTAGGATTTCTACAATTATATGAATTCCAACAGTTTAGAGACATACACAACAAATCCAAAATATCTAGGAAACACATCCAAGCTATGGAGCTGTAACTCAAGATGTAAAACATAAGTACCTTGAAAGACAGAGGGTTAAGGTATCTTCTGTAGCTGTTTCTATACTGCAATATAAGAGAGGTAAGATCACTCAATTTTGCTGCTTAAATGTTAATATGAATGTAGGCTGGTATATCAGACCATGCCAATTAGCATTGTTATGGACAGTCAATCCACAAGTATGGTCTGTAACAGCCCATTCTGGAAAGCAATGTGGTTGTTGTTACCCTGTTTTGGGAGAGGGATAATTGGTCTGTGTTTACACAAATTTTGCCAGTCTTGTAAGTCTCAAAGCAAAGGAATGGTCCCTAAGCTCTTTTATTCATTAATCTAGATGTTTCTTGCATATCTCATCTGTTTGTCACAGGCTGTACAGATGGTGGCTCTGTGTCTAAGGTAAGGTCCCCAGGTAAGAGTACAGTGATGGATGGGGTCAGTTAGACCAAAGTGAAAAGCACAGTGGCAATAATGATGTGCTGCTCATTCACCTTAGGAACAGATGCCAAGAAATTGAATTTATAAGAGTACCTCTCACCCAGCTGTGCTTTGCTTAGAAAGCTCAGATAAATGTGATATCTGTCACATCTCCTGGTATCACTAAACATGGTTTATTGGCCTCAGTTTGAAACATGGCTGTTTGTTCTAAAGGTTGCTGCTGTGTAATGGAACTTCTGTAGTAGTGCAAGTCTCCAGCTTTTGTATAGGGCTCATAAATCATCAACATCATTGCAAACTAAATTATACATAGATCACTGTGTTCACATGGACTAAATGTGATTCTTCTGTGCTGGAGACTTATATCCATTTATTATTTTGCTCATCTCTGCAAAATGCAATTAGTTTTTCTCTCCGGCATACATGCATGTGATATGCCTATTTTATCCTGAATACTTTAGCAACCAAAATAAAAGACTTCTGTCTTTGTCTTCTCTTCATCCTAAATTTCTTCCAGCTTTCAGGATTCTCTATGAAGGCCTCTCAACTTCTTGTCTTTTACTAATATTCTGCATTTCTTCTTCTCCTAAGGAGCACCAGGCTTGACCTTCCTTGTTATTTCATTGATGACAACAAACATAATAATCATGGTCACCTTAGAAAAATGGTGTGCAGCAGATGACAATAATATGGAAGATATTTGTCATCATTCCCCAAGGATGATACTGTTTGAAGGTGATTTTGCTGCACATGGACTGTGATGTTTTGTTTTTTACATAAAGATACAGAAGCCAAAGCCTGTAGATTTAACTTTTATCATTTATGATATTATTTCATGTGTGTATCTACATGTATAGAAAAACATAGAGTCTAATAGCGATAACAACAAGATGAGCTTCATTCAAGTTCCATAGAGAAGCCTCAGAACAAAAAATCTAGTCCCTCCCAAGACCTACAGCATTCATGTGTCAGGCAGTGCACTCCAGAAGCTTGTTTTTCTAATATTTACACCAAATAAGCAAAGGAATTCAAGAGGAATCTAGTATTTGATTTCTTATTATCTAACCATACTAGTTAAGTGCCACTCTGTCAGTAGCAACACAGATTGAAGCCCACAGATTACTTTTATTTCCTCACACTTGAACATTTCGTACAAGCCTCATTCTTTCTCCACACAGAAACATCTTGCCCAAAGGTCCTTTTCAAATGGGTGACAAACTTAAAATATGTTCTTCATTTAAAGATATATTTTAAACAATAAAGTTTTGTTCACGCTTCTCTACATTCAAGGAGGCTCTACCACCTGCCTTGGTAATTTAAGAGGAGGCCTGAAATGTCTCCTGCTGCTAATAGCTTTTCTCTGTGCAAATCAGCAGAACTACTTCAGGAGCAGTTTACTACTTGGTGTGAGTAAAAGCCTCAGAATCTGTCCTGGATATCTATATTTACACATTATCTGTCTTCCAGAAAAAAATCTTCAAAAAACTAAGAAGTCAAGCACTATTGTTAGCAGAGAGAATGCAATTAAAATAATTGGTAGCTCCTTGGTGCTTCAAGTGCCAGTGAAAGCAGTGAAATAGGACAAAATGTTTGCCCTCTGTCAATGTATTCCTGCCCTGTGGTTTCATGGACTATGGAAAAAATTCATGCAGACTGTATCCTTAGGTCTGTCCATGCTGACTACTTCTGGATTTTCTGGAGCTGGCACTGGAATCCTTAACAATTTCATAACTCAGCTGAAGGAAGTATCTCTTTCTATGCAACCAAGATAAAACTTAGAAAGACATTCTAGTTACTGAAAAATTGCTGGCATAAATCCAAATATACCTATCATACATGCTCTATGAATTCAACTTTACAGCACTGATGTTAAGCAAAGCTATAAAAGATTTGATTTTTGCTCTGCTAAAAAAAGAGAAAAGAATGCTGGTACTAGTTTTCATTTAAAAGTGAAATAATTGGCAGATTTCACTGGTGATTCATTTGAGCCTTAACCTGAGTTCACTTTTATTGTCTGGCTTTCAGTTAACTCCTGTAGCACAGTCTGAAAATGTTATTGTTCAGTTTGACCTGAAAGCATTTTGAATGCTAATCCAGACACATGTGAAAGCAGATCTATGTGAGCAGGTGGTAGATCACAGAAATGCAGGAAAAGAAACAAATAAAAGAGACTTTTGGCATCATACTGGTTTATTCTCTATTATGTTTTATTCACCTCTGTAGCAGATGCTCTTTTTTCATCCCCCCTTTTCAGTGTGCTTGGAGCTTGCAGTGAGACTTACTCAGCTGTGGCCAGCTACAGATTTTGCCACAATAACATAGGTAGCTTCTCCAATAACACAGCAGAGAAGCTGGGGGGTTCCAAGACTCTCTAACACCTTGGCATCACTACATCTTACATGGCTATAATGACAAATAATCTATAATGGCAAATACAGCAACATTAGACACCTGCCTGGCTTTGAAGCCTTGAGTGCAAACCAGCTCTCCTAGAGTGACTTTATGATGTTTGTATCCCCAGTTGTCTGTTCTGTTTGTGCTGGATATTAAGCTCTGAACCCTTAAGACTGGTTCTGAGAGTGAAGAGGGAGAGAAAAAGCATGCAGATTGTTTTCAGAAGCTGCACTTGCTCCCTCGCATCCTCTCCTGGACTGTGGTGTCTGCAGCACTGACAAACACGGGGAGAGAGCTCTCCTTTGCTTTCAGTTTGTTTTTTAGCTGGCTGGCACAGAGATTTTCCCCAGCCTATGGCTTTTGTTTATCTTGGAACTGATCAGCCCTGCTTTGAACAGAAAACCCAGAAAAACATGGGAGCTTATGCCTGTGGTCCAACAGGGCCTGGGAAACAGCATTTTCCAATGCAGGAGGAAATGAGACTGAGCAAGATGAGCTACATCCCATGTAAAGGACTTTCTGCATTTGCCACCTCTTTGGAACAATAAGAAGTTCCATTGTTTAATATTATTCATTTTTTCATGTTTGTGATTACTTTGTATGTTAAATAAGCAGTTTTTTGCACTTTTCTCAAAGGAGGTTTATCTCCTGAATAGGCTGGGGGACAGGCCACTTGAATTCACTTTCCATAGGACACCACTTCAGAGATTCCTCTCTAAATTTGTCCCAAACCAGGACACTGGTAATGTTCAGGATAATGTTCATGGGTCCTCTCTGAGCTCCATGCAAGGATTCTAATATATAATTATTATTTTTTGTCATCAAGAAGAATTCTTTATATAACATATATAAATAATAACAGTTCCAATTTAGGCACATCATTTAATGCTCCATTTAAGAAAGAAAAATCCAGGCCATAAATATGTACTTTCTGAGAGAAAATGAAGATGTTGTTTTGCTTCAGGTGCAGATCAATAACGACTACATGACCACTATTAAATGACAGAAAGCAAGTCAAGAAAACCATGTTCTCACAAGCCAGTTCGAGGCAAACTGAAATGTGCAGAAAAATCATGGCACAGTATGATATTTCTAGCCTTAATATTTAACCTTATTTCTAGCCTTATTATTCTAGCCTTATTTCTAGCCTGAAAAACTACTAATTTGAAAGAGAGATAGTTAACTCTGTAGGGTTTTCTTGCATCTCATCATTGGGGGTTCTAATGGTTTCTCCTTTTCCTAATTCTTACCCTATATATTATTATAGCTATAATATTCTACTATATTTTCTTGTCTGAAACTTGAGTTTTACGTATCTATTTATTGATTTCAAGTTATGCAGAACAAAATTGGTGTGATAACATGAAGAATCATGAATTCAGGTGAATTGAAGCTTGAAACTTTTGTGGTCTGGTTTTTATCCTAATTTTAGAAAGGTCTGAATTATCCAGGAAAAAAAAATTGTTTTGGTAATATTTTTATGGTGGTATAGCACATAAAGCGATATTCTATGATTATATAGTGGTGTTTAAAGTGTTATCCTAAGATGTAGAGGAGCCAAGTCTTCCAATAGCAGAAATATGTAGACTAGAAAATGTGTGCTGTCAATCAGCATTTGAGAACACTGCTCTTCCAGAATTGGAGGTTTTCACACAGTACAGAATCTACTTCTGGAATCGCCCAGTTAGACATACATTACATTTTCACAGGAAAATGTGTTTGGCTTGGTGGATTATCATAGTGTGAAATTATAAAAATAAACTGAACCTAGAAAATTTCTTATAAGAAGAAGCATTACCTTTTTTCCAGCTTCTTTCTCTGACAGCAAAACGAATAGAGGGAAAAAATTTAAATATAGTGCAATTTGAAAGAAAATATATATTTTTTCTATTTACCCAAAAAGCAACTGCAAGATTTACTGAATGGGCTGGCAAAATCCAGACTGAGAGACCAGATATGGAAATGTTGCCAGTGGTGGAGGAGGAAAAACAACACTGTACTCTACAAAAGGTCGGTCAGTCAATGAAGAGTTAAAGTTCTTGGTGCTTGAATAGGATGGGATGTTCTTACAGTATGCTGATCCAATAACTTTTTAGCAGGTGGTTGGCTCAAATAATGCTTATGCTGTTAGCATATTGCTGTGTTTTAGTTACCTGTGCTCTTGGTTTGCCTGTAACTTTCAGTCTTTAGAGAAGGAGGCATTATTACTTTTGTGATGGAAATCCTCAAGGAAGGAGCTGTTACAAGTAACAAATGTTAGACTTCTGCTATAAACTTTTCATAAATAAAACACTATTTTTGAGGTACTATTTCTAAGATTTTTCAAATTATTCATTTGAGCCGTGGGGAAAAAAACACCATGTTTTCCATGTTGTATGTCCACATTACTTTTGCATCCCATTCAAAGGAGGGCTTCAGATTAACCTTCTTCATTCTTTGCAAAAAAATAAAGATAAAATTGCACTTTGTGGCACTAGTGCAGCTCTGGAATGGAAGCATCTGTGCCTTTATTAAGCCACATAACCGAAAGTATAATTTGGCCTGTACCTCCTTTCCAGTGAGTTTTCTTCTGTTTACTACAAAGATACATAATTCCTGGTTTATCACTCTAGAGAAGGAGGGTGAGAAAATCCATATTTTTTCATATTTCAGTGAGTCAAATCAGATATCCCTGTGTGCATCTGCTGCTCTTCCTCACTTCAGAAGTAAAGTGATTACAAATGGAGAACCCACCTTTGCTTAAGGGAGAGTTTCTTTACAGCGACTTTCTATCACTTGTGCCTAAGGAAGAAATTCATTCTGGAGCAGGGTCTTATACCCTGTAAGGAGATACTGCTCTATAACACAGTCATGAATGGAAGGAAGGAAGGGAAAAGGTGCAGATTGATAAAAGTTCATGAGAAAAAGATATCAAAGACCCTGCATCATGGGGCTGAATGTCCATAAAGGTTTTATCTGCAGTTTGTCCTGATAAACTGAATGAAAAGTAGATAATCAAAGGTACACTACAGAAGTACAACTTGATGTCAGGAAAGACACTAATTTCCCTCCAATGTCTTCAAATACCAGAAAAGCAGCACAGAAAGGATGAAAAGATTCAAATGGCTCAAATTCAGCTGAATGAAACTCAACCCTTAGTATTTACCTAGTGTTTACCACTTGGAAAATATGACATGGAAACATGAGATGGATAACAAACTGGAGCTGTGATAATGCCTAGTCTGGCAGACTTTATCAGTGAAGATAAAGATATTCTCCAGTCTGAAGTGAAAACTCCTCCACTCAACAAAACAAAATCAATTTATTTAGACTTCTTTCTTAATTCCCTTTTGGATAATTTAACAATTTGGATTATTTGATTTAGCTTAATGACTTCAAGGGAAATTCTTGTCCCTGAATATATTTGAAAAATACAAGACATGCTAAATTTAACATTCTGTCTTTCCTATCTCTAGTTACTGGTTTAAATGATCAACACTTTACATCTGCTTTAAATTTGCAGTCATATATTGTATAGATGGATGTTTAAAAATAGTCAAAAAATATCTTTACTGGATTCAATATAATGCTTTATTTCATGCCTTCATTATACCTAAATTTGTTTGGTTTTTTGTTTGCTGATGTGGAATTGTACTGAATACAATCTTCATAGAAGAAAACAAAACCAATTATTAATTCCTGGACAATTACACAGATACCTAACTGGTTAATCTTTACTTTCTAAGTTTCTAGATGGCTGAATTAGTAGTTCCTTGCATTCTTTCAAAATTTAAAAGCAAATAAATTCTTTTTAGTTATTTTCAAATCTTTTTCATCCATTCACATCAGTCAATTACACCTCAGTTCAGCAAAGCACTTAAATACCTAAAAAGCTTAATGACAGTGAAAAGTGTCACAACATGACTCCTGCAAAACTTATTCTATAGTTCAACTGTTTTTGTATTTTTGCTGATGTATTTATAGGTCATCTAATTAATCTGTTAGCCACAACTTGGTTTCCCCTACTTTTATTTTTCTCCTGTTTCATTATTGAATTTTAATCCTCAGAAATACTAAGATGTTGCACTCTTGTCTTACTCTGTACTAGACGAATATCTAAGGTTGCAGAGACTGGCCACATTGTCACACTTGGTCAAAGTGTCAATGCAGGAAACATGGACAAATTAATTTGATTATGATGCATCAATTTAAAGGTGAACTTGCATGTAGTAGTTCTGGATACATGACAGATACCTTTTCATGGGAAAGGTAGTCATATCCAGTATCAATGCCATTCTCATGCACTGTGATACCTGACCTCTTCTGCTTGGGGTCCTCAGCTGTAAGACTTTTTTCCCCTTCAAACATTTTAAAGTCTTTATTCAAACTCTTGAGCAGCCTAAATAGCTGTTCTTATCCTGGTATTGCTTGACAGAAGACACAAGTTCACATAACTGCTTCTTGTGGAATGTACTTAAGGTGAACATAAATTTCTGACCATCCCCAGTTCTGATGAAATCAAAGCCTTTTAAACTGTGCTGGAAATGTACTTGAGTATGTTTTATTATGACTTGCTCCTGCTGAGTTGCAAAATGAATTTAGAAGACCTAGAAATACAAGTGATCATGGCAAATCTGTGACTCGCTGCTCAGTAGACTCACTAAAAATCTGAGAGAAACACAGGATTGGGAAAGAGTTCCTGCATTTCTAAAACCAGTTTCCCAATGGCATAAGTAAACGTGACATAATTCCTCTCTTAAACTGCTCAGGTTCTCTCTGAAATCTAAAGGGGTTTTGGAATTTTGGTTTTTATCGCTACTACTTAAATGTTCAACAGATGTATAAGTTTTCAGGTTAGATGGAAGAATCCTTCAGTGGACACAGCATAGCAGTTATCTGTCACCAGTTCTGAGCAGGGGAGAATGATCTCTTCTCAGCATGCCAGCAGTGCTCTTCCTAATGCCACCGAGGAAGCTGTTCATCACCTTTGCCCCAGGACTTGTTGCTGAGGATTATTTTTAAGGTACATTTCTCCCTCTTCAACTTTTACATTATGCTTACTCTGATCTACTGCATTTACTGAAAGGAAGCATGACATCTTTCTTCCTTCACTGTGCCACACTGAACAACCTTTCTCTCTTACAGTTCCTCAAGTGGACTTTTAATTTTCAAACCATACCAAAGTACTTTTTCATGCCTGTTCCACTTATACTGTATTTTTATAAACATCTCTCTTCCACATGAGACTGTAAGAAGGATCGGACCAAAATTTTTGATTTAATGTCTGAGTCTCAGCTGTAGCTTAGACAGTGGTTCTACAAGCATATAATTATTACCTCATTCCTGTTGGAGATATTATCAACTCATTTTAAGACTAGCATAGTCATAGAACATAAACATTAGCAAATTACTATATGAATGTGTTTGATTTGTGATATTTCTATTTAATTGCATGCTTACAGTGGAAGTCTATTCATAGATGGCAAATATTGGAAGATCTCACCTAAGCCAAACCATCTAAAAATGAATTGGTGTGGTGATGCACAATTTTGAACACTGTATTATTACATTTTCCCTTTTGAAGTGCTACAATTGCATTTGTCTTTTTAAATTTTCTGGTTCTTCTTTGTTTTGCCAACATGTCTCAATTTTGATGTATCAAAATGAATTTTGATTTATTCACACTCTTTTAATTTTTTGTGCCATCTGCCTATGTGAAAATAGTAAACAGAACCCCAAGACCCTTTCTCTATTTGCAATATTTTCTTTCTCAACAAAATTAGTATTCATGAAGTCTTTTTGTGATTACTTCATTTCATTTCACAGAATTACAGAATGGTTCAGGTTGTAAGGGACCACAGTAGATCATCTGGTCCAACCCCTGTGGTGAAGCAGAGTCATCCTAAAGCACTGATCCTACAACAGCTTTTTTTTTCATTGCTACCACATCATCTGCATTGCAGAAGTTCAGGTGATATATGGAATGCATTCACTTTTTCCAGAGGATTATTTGTCTTCTCAAAGAAAGTTAGCAGGTGATTGCTGTGAAATCTACTTTTTGTATCTTGGGTTTTATTTAATTTTATTTAGTTTTTTGTTTATCTATGTACACCTTGGAACAATATTTGGAACAGTCTTAATTATTTTCAGAACATAACCATTCTTAAATATAGCAATTTTTTAACAAGAAGCCTTTCTATGACCCTCACTAATTCATTTACCAATTTCAGCCATGTTCTGGAATGAAAAACTGCTCCTCTGAATCATTGGGTGCATTAGGTACATGTCAGTCAACCTGAATGAGCTGCTTTTCTAGAAGTGGTGTAAACAGTGAATTCTCTACACTCTACCTTTTGTTCATCCATAAAACTGCTTTGGACAAACACAAAGAGGTCTGTTCTGTCATGTTCATCTATTTGTTGATTAATTTGACCTATTCAGATAGGCTTTCATGTGCTCTGAAAATTACTTTCTGACTCCTTATGAGATTTCACACTAACAATCAGTTTAGTCTTAACAGTAGGTTCAAGTCCTGACACAGTGCTAAAGACAACTTTTAGCAGAGGGTTTAGTTATGCCCTCAGTTTTACTCCCACCTCAAATAGTTAAATTTCAGTTCCATATCAAATAAACCAATGAATAGCCCCATTTTCTCATATTTGGAAAAACTATTCTTATGGAAAGTGAGAGGAAAGTATTTCTCTCCCAAACCTGCTAGGTGGAATGTACTGACTTAAGCTACATCCCTTTCAAGAAGGACTGGTTGGCTGTGACTAATGGAAAAATTGATGGTGATTTCATGCCAGGATCAGTTGCAGAAGATTTGGGGTGACATTAAATGCTTTTAATGTATCTGGACAAAATCGGCTGTTTTAATTTGTAATAGTATATAAAAGTGTGATTTAAATATAGCTGTAGAGTTATATATACAAAAAATGGCTTGCTGTTGCTAGCAAAATTTAAAGACCCTCAGGTTAAAGATTTTACATATAAAGTTTACCAAAACTGCAGAAAAACCATATCTTGACCTTCTGAAAACTTCTGCTAAATAAATCTATCATTTACTCCCTGAGAAGGTATTTAAACAAACAAAAAAAAAAAACAAAAACAAAAACAAAAAAAATATCTAATGAAGACTGAATCCTCCCTAATTGTGACACAAAGGTCTTTCTTTTCAACTGTGAGGTAATATTTTCCTGTGTGTTTTAAATATCTAATTGTTGCTTATACCATCTAATTTCTTTAGGTAAATTTTATGACTTATTGTATTTCATCTGGTGTAGGCAGAGGGTAATAACTATTTAAACCTAAATGATATAGGGGCAACATTTGTTACTTAGTAAAACAAATATATTCTGAGGCAGTTAGCTGTTTTTCTAAGCTTTTTTGAGCAAATTACATAGCTCATTACACTTAGAGTCACCCACATCCTACACAGAATCTGTGGTAGTGCAAATTACGCACACAAATGGCGTTGGGGGTAGTTTTGCCCTAAACTGCTTCTGCTGGGGCTGATGTGCCTGGGAGAGGGCTGGTACCACTTGAACTGCTGAGTCACAGCACATTCAATCTCGATTCAGGACCTGTCTGCACCTTGAAGGCAGCAAGGCTGCAATTCTTGCCAGAGATTCAGACAGGACTGCCTGAAAGGTTTAGCCTTGTAAGCAGAGAGGTAGAGGGGCAAATACGTAGGTAACAAGGAGATGGTGAAGAAAAGGAGATCTATATGAAATTTAAGGCATGTGAAAATTAACAGACAGAGAAATGCAGTCATCTGAAATAAAGGGATCATTAATCTAGAGGGGTCCCTGGAGTAATGTAATACGAGGAATCTGGGAGAAGGTGGAACAAACAAGAAACACTGTTAATTAAATAAGATAATAGGTCAGGTTCCAAGCTTCTTTAATAAAGCTTTCCTCTGCTAGGATGGATAAGATCTCTACAGGTTTTGAAGCATTTCAGGTAAAGTCATATATCACTTATTTCTTCTCTGTTGCAGGTGATGAGAATGGCACTGGGTACACAAGGCTCAAGTGTGTCAGGCACGAAGCGCATCACACACCCAAACCCGTTGCATAGATGACTTCTGCATTTTGCTACAAAACGGTGCATAAAAATGAGACAAGGCCTGAAATGACATGAGAATGAGGAAATTTGTATCTCTGCAGATGAAAGAGCTGGATATTATTGAGGGAAGGTAAAAGCAGGAAGAGAATTAACATTCTTAGCCCTGATGTAGAGATTTTGATAATTTTTTTGTCCTTTTCCCTTTGTGCATGCGTCACCCACAGATTATGGCATCTGACTCTCGCAGCAGCACCTGAATGCAGAACTGAATGCTCAGGAGTTATGGAGTATTTGCTCAGCATGGGCCACTCTTACACCACTTCTGCTACCATACGTTCAGTTTTCGGTTTGCTAGTGGCATTTGTTCAGATATTTACCTAAGTGTTTTTACTTCACAGCCAAGATTTTTTACTTCAAAGCCTAGATTTAGAGATTAATATACCAGATTGACATGGATAAGCATAAACAATTACTGGGTGACTGATGCAAGTTAATAAGGTCTCAGTTATACTTCTTATATTCAAATCTATTTTTGTGCTCTTTTCTATCAGAAAATGCTGCTAAGTCAAAACTGCTTTTCTATATTGCAACAAGTAGTAGAATTTGAGAAAATCCTTTTTGGTTTTCTAAAAAAAAATAATCTTTAATAATAAAATATTTTAGAAACTAATACAAAATAACCTTTCCACTTGTGAAAAAAATCTCAGAAGAAATAACATTTCAGGCTAATTTTCATGCTACTTTCAGCTGATTAGAATCCATTATAATCAGGATGAACTGAGAGTGAAATGATACCCTGAAAGTTTTGATCCTTAGCAAAATTATTCGAAGCATGTATAAATATTTAAGGATTAGACACATTTTATTATTTAGCACATCAAGGCCCCAATCTTCACATCATACTTGCAGTGAATTTTGAATATTAAAATCAAGAACTGAAACAAATATGTTCAACAGAACTATTTTATGTGATACAACTAAAAATCATTGAGGTGCCTGTGGCTACAGAAACTGCCCATGAAAATTCATTCTGAGCCATAGCCTAACACACGGGCTTCCCACTGCTCTGAAAAGGTTATTTACTCCAGGGCAAGACTGGGCAAGCCCAGTCACAAACACAGGCTGGGTGAAGAATGGATTGAGAGCAGTCCTGAGAAGAAGAATTTGGGGGTGCTGGTTATGAGATTCTCAGCATGAGTTTTTAACGTGTGCTTGCAGATCAGAAGGAGCATCATATCCTGAGCTGTATAAAAGAAACATGGGCAGGAGGTCAAGGGAGGGGACTCTGCCCCTCTGCCCTTGTGAGACCCCACCTGGGGTGCTGTGTCCAGCTCAGGGACCCCAAACATAAGAAGGATGTGCATATATCGTAGCAAGTCCAGAGGAGGGAGATAAAGCTTAATGAGGTGCTGGAACAGATTAGATAGGCAGAATTACATGTGGAGATTCACCTCCCCTCACTGTATTCAGTGATGGAAAATGGACACTTGGCTAAGTGGCTCAGTCACAAGCTAAAAAGTTCTGTATTGATTACCTAAAAAATTCTAACTGCATGGGGAAATCTAACGCCAAATAAAATTAGGCATATGCATAAAAAGTTTCAAGGTCTGTATTTGAATTTCAAAAAGGAGATGAGTGTCAAAAATTTAGTTGAAATCATGTAAATGTTTAGAAATAAGTAACTGAATATATTCAAAATATTACATGTAGCTTCCCAAGCCCACACATACACATAAGCTGTAGCAAAACTGAATTGTCACATACATGAAACACTTTCAAAATATCGTCTCAAACTATGAGGAATAAAAGCCTAAAGCAAATGTCATATGCAAATAGCCACATATATCAAGGGTTTTTGGGAAATAAATTCTAGAGTTGGGCACAGATGATGGCAACTAAAAAGAAACAACTATATGTTCATTTTCACTGTTTTTTCATGGAAAACAAAACTTACTTTTTGGATTGAAGCTATTGATAATTATGCAGCCATGTGAAAATGTATTTATTCCATATGTTTTGTTTTTATGTGTTTGCTTACTTTCTTTCTGAGACAAAGGCAAATTTCTAGGCAAATTAATACACATGTTCTTCACACTCAAACATATTTAAACAAATAACTAACCTGGGATTTTGTCCCAGAATACATAGTAAAAAATATCCACCATTGAAAATTACAGAAATGTATTTAAAAACCACTTTTTACTTGGATGGGTGTTAACTCTGCTACATGAATCTCCTCCTCCTTTCTTTTTCTACTTTAGAGTATGCTTTGAGCATTTCTATGTACTTGGGACCGTGCAGTTTTTATTTTAGTATATGTTTACATTACATTCAGGAGAAAGAAATCTCTGAATTCCTGCTCTTGACCATGATGTTGACATTATGTGTCTATCAAATAGTGCTATATTGCACTTAATTTACTTTGCTGATTATTGAAAATTGACAGGTTTTTCCAGGGAAGATAAGAGAAAGATTTTCAGGACCATAAAGGTAAGATTAAAATTTTAAATTTAAATCAACTGGAAATGTTGTATTTGTCTAAATCTCACCAACTGGAATTTGATGCATTTTCATACATGAAAATGTCTACTTCAGCATGTAGCAGATGAGACATCTGAAAAAGGCTACCAGATGTAAAACAGGACTATATGATATCCACTTTTCCAGTGGCTGCTAGAGGCCAGAGAGAGTGAGATGTACCCTGGTTTTGGCTTAAATCACAACAGATGCAACTACTAAAATTGACCTCTTGGATTCCTTCTGGAAGTGATGAAATGACAAAGGAGTCTATTTTAGGGAATTGTCTCCCATAAATATTTATCTCTTTCTATTTATCATAGAGCAAAACTACTTTATCAGATTGGGTCGCATATTCAAATTTTAGATGGCTGAAATTAAGTAAAATGGGATCTGTCTCAAGCATTCCCAGTGCTATATACCTTTCCTAAGGATCAGAAATATTTTCATGTAAGTCAAACAGTTCTAGTCTACAGGCGACACACATATCATTGCGGCAATATGTTCCCTAGACCTTTCCTCCTAACCTGTAAGTCTGTTTATCTTGATTTATACCACAGATTTAGTCAAAGAACTGAACCAGTCAGTGTGTATGGATAAGTTTTGTGGAAATCCTGTCCCAAACCACAGCTTGTCAGCACCTACAGAGGTAAAGTTTGGTAATGCCAGATTTTAAACATGAGCACATGCTGAGTGGCCACAAAACACCTTCATAGTTAATGTATGGCAACCTCTGAAGCTTTTGAAAAACTTGAAATCATTCAACTTGAAGGACATAGAAAATGATTTTTTTGGTGTTCCGCTAGTTGATAATGAAATACTGTGGAGGAGATCTTGGTAAGTCATTTCCAGCTGCCTCTGCTTCCTGTGGAAATATCATAAAATAACAGCAGCTTAAAAACTAACTGATGTTGCAGCTCTTCTATATTGGTTCTTAAATAACCACAAGTTCAGTTGCACAATTCCATTGTCATTAAATGGCATGTGTTATTGTCTTGCCGTGAATAAAAATGTTATATTTTAAAAGTATAATAGCTTTTCCTGGACATGTTCCAAGTCCTGAGGATGGTTTTAAACTCATATTTCTACAAAATTCACGGGATGAGATGTCTCTGGGAATTGTTAGTTTCAGCAGTACCTAATTCACACCCTCAAGCATGCGCAAGTGGGAAATGCATTTCAAGACACAACTCTTTCTCTTTGAGTTAAAATGTTTGTCTTGGCATAGGGCTTACTGCTCACCACCGTTAAGATTTTTGTGAGCATTCATAATCATTTATTTTCTAGAAATTACAGAAGAAAAATGACTGATGAAAATTGAAGTGATATCATATGTATTTTTTAGACAGCCTTTGATGGTGTTTTTTAAAATCTGGCAGTGGTGAAATGAATCAACACATAACGAGATTGTAAATGGAATGAGATCATTGGATTTGTTTTTAAGTAGCACAATGCATTTCAAAGTACTAGAATTTGGCTGTTTAGGGTTGACATACAGACAAAAAACTCCCCTATTTGTCAATCTTTAGTGTATTTCTTTGATGGACCTGTGATGGTGGAAATGGCCCAGAGGAATTAAGGAAGATTTCAATTCCTCCTAAATACATTTTTTTTAAGAGTATGTAAACACTGATGATCTGATTCATTATCACAGCACTTTTCTTGCTTGTCAACACCTCTGCTTCATTTTTCCTTTCCATTCAGTTTAGGGTTTACATTATTCTCAGTATATAAGTTATTTCTTCTGTCTTCCAAAATATTATTATAGCAAGTCTTACTCCATTTTTAGATAATATTTCTTCTAGCCCTTATCCATTAATTTCATTTTTTATATTATTGTATTTATCCTTAAACATGACAAGCCATATAATGATAAATATTAAGAAAATTAGTACTAGCAACCTAATTTTCCTTAATTTTCCTGTATAGTGACACATAGCATCTCATCTCCTTATTATATATTTTTTTTTATTTTTCTCTAAGGGTTTTGTGAACAAAAATTAAAATTGAACCACTATTTAATGGTATTTATATATGTCTTATTTGTTTTATTTGCTGAATTCACATTTTAAAGTTTGCAATTCATCTATATAAGTAATAGAAATACTGTTTTCTTACTACCTATTTTGGGCAATATTTTTAAAGTGGCTATAAATACATTGTCATAATTAATTGTAGAATGAAGGACAAACTCCCAGCCTGTCATTTCTTTCAAATCAAAGAAGGTCAGACTGGTTTGATTGGACATTTTCAAGGGGGAAGGAAAAGAAAATGCCTTTGGGTTCTTTTGTGCAAAGAGAAAATGTCACCTAAGCAATCTTAAGTGTTATTTATTATTGATTTTAAATATCTCAGAGTCTTCTGAGTAACCCATAGGCACGAAGAACAGCTCTTTTAGTTATAGAATTTGGACACTGAAAAGATATTTAATATGAATTAAAACTGAGAGGTTTCTTTTTTGGATATGCAAAGTCAAGTCTTGATTTTAAGGGCTACCACAGAGTTTCTGCATGAGCATGAACAAATGACTTTGGTAATAGTTATGCAGATGGATGTGGACTGCTGTTTCTGCATTTGAAGGTCTTCAAACACACTCCAGGTTCAGACCATTAGAATGGCTCTGATCTTGTGTGAATACACTCTTCCTGAGAGGCCACCTTTATGAAAACTGGGACTAGAGAATTTACCCATTCTGCATATACAGCCTATGAGTTCATTTACAACAGTGCAACTGGTTATTAGGAAATAAAATTTTCAGCTATTAAGGAAAGTAAAGTCAAACAATTCATTTGAGTTAATGCATGAAATACATTTTTCCTCATTAAAATTATGAGAAACATTATTACTAGGTTGTTGAACACATCCAGTCTCAGAGTCTAACATTAGCCGATTATCTTGATTGGATTTCCCTCTATAGAGAACAGAGGGGATGATTTATAGCAGGAACCATAGATTTCCAACCCAAATGTTAAAGAAACATCATGAATGCTATATACTGTATCTTCCAAACTTATTGGATCATACTGATCTTAAAAGATCTGTTTAGGGCTCATCACCTTCTTTTTTTTTCCCCAAAAGAGTCCTATGAATATGACTGAACATAAATTGCCTATTAATCAGTAGTAATACAGTAGTAATTTCAGAGCGATTGAACCCATGTTTCCAGCACAGAGGATTAAAGACTGTGCCCCACCTGAAGCCCAAAACTCCCCTCTCTCAGATATTCCGGGACCCAACACATAAGATATTGTCTCCCACATGAAAAGGTAATACCTGGGACATCTGAAAAATGCTTGAAGGTTCAAGAACTGAAAGACCATGGCATGAAAAACCCCTCTGGTGTACATAAAATTGAGGAACTTTTCCCTTCCTGTTAACATCTCAATGACTCTGCACAATCACCCACCAGCCAAGAGTTTTGGTTCAGAACAAACACACTTCATCTCCCTCACAATGATATTTCATGCCTGCATAAAGCACTTGGGTATTTTTAACCTAGTGACTCTCCTTCATTGGGCTTTTCGGCCTGCTTGAAGCTCCTCTGTGTTGTGAGCTCCTTGGCATGCCAGCAGTTCAGCTGCCATAACAAAATGCACAATTTTAAAGAGCTTGTTTTTAAATTAGTGTCATCATGAGATATTCATTTGTAAAGCGCTTAGTTAACATCTCACATAGATTTCCATGATAATTCCTAATTAATTTACTTATTGTTCCTACAGGAGGGTGAAGTAATAAGAGAAATGATGCAGATAAACACAAAATCAGAGGGAAAAATGTCAAAAGTGAGGAAAAGCATAGAATACATGTGTCTCGACTGCCCAAGAATAACACTGTTACCAGGATTACAGAATAGAAAAAGATATAAAATAGGAAAAAAAATTGCTCTTTTATAATAGAGCAAATAATCTGATTATTCTAATAAAACCTGTCTCAGGATTCACAGTCCACAAACCTTTTAAATGTGGAAGTTCTCATCTCATTAAGACTTGAAAATGTCCCTATTTTCCAAGCAGAATAATAGAAATAATTGGGTTGGAAAAGAATTCAACCATTCAACCATTAACACAGCACTGCCAACTCCACCACTAAAATTTGTTCACTCTACCCCACATCCACATATCTTTTAATCCTTCCAGAATTTCCCAGGGCAGGCAGTTCCAACCTTTGACAACCCTTTCGGTGAAGAAATATTTCCTAATATGTAATCTAAAATTTCCCTGGTGCAACTTGGTTGATAGAAGCATGCGTGCTAAATGTGAGCTTACTGAATGTAATGGTCTTCTTGAAGTAGATAATGAATATTGCAGTTTATAAAGCTGTCCTAATTTTATCTGGGATACAGTTAATTTCCTTCGCAGTAGATGGTAGAGTGTTGTGGTTTGGATTTTGTATGAGAATAATGTTGAAACACCCTGATGTTTTGGTTTTTGCTGAGTAGCAACTTCTTAAAACAATGTTTCAGGTTAAATTTTCCCTCTATACAGATAAGGAATGACTTTTTTGCACATCCTTTTACAGTGGATAATTAAAAATCTCTGGATTAGGATTGCTGAACATAAAGATGGATGGAGGAATAATAGTAAAAAAATCACAGACCAACTGTTAACAAAAACCCAGTAAGGAACAGTGTCAATTAAACAAGTTTATTCAAAATAGTAACTTTAGTAATGTTCAGGACTGACAGAGTTGTCTACTCTCAACACATTTTTTTTTTTTTTTTTGAACATTGAATTTGAACTGGGAATTAATGAATGACAAATTCCTCTTACACACTCAGTATTAATCTGGCATGGGACTTTAAAGCACAGTAATTAGTTAGTCTTCCCAAACAAACACTTCAAGAAAACATCATATAGCAAAGACAAGCTGAAGGGGTGGTGTAAAATCTGGAAATATCTCATAAATAAGAGTTTTTAATTTCTTTTTTAGGTAAAGAGCAAGGCAAATACAATAAAATCAGATTTATATGTATGCAAATAATTTAGTTCAAGGTAAAGATAATTCAAGGCTCTACAGAATTTTCCTTAATCAGAATTAATTCAAGAACAGAACTTGCTTCAAATGCAGAAGAAAATAATTTATTAAGATACTTGTTTCCATTCAACTGATTTTTCCAATAACCACATCCACTGGAATACAAAATTCAATTTAGAAAACAATTTACTGTATGTTAATTAAATATCCTAAACCATTGAAACATTTTTTTCTAAGATCTAATAACAAGATAGCCAATTAAGATGCTAATTCTGAAATAAAAGGCAAATTGTACCCCGTGATTTACACAATGTCTTTGAGTTTAGGAGTTGTCTATGGGAACAGCTGAGAACAATCTCTGATTTAAATGACTGATTTATCTGTTTTCTCCTGAATGCTCAAACTCTTCCTGTCTTTTTAAGTATGTGAGAGGATTTGCCTGTAAAGGCTCAGACAGGGAGTAAATGGACTGAAATATTTCAGGCCTGAAACCAATAGCAGGAAAGCTACCTAACTAGGAGCAGGGAGTAGAATCTATCATTAATATTACTTTTGAATTTAAGATTCATAGACACAATCCAGGAGTCTGGGGTGTTAAGACCTCTGCAGGACTGGGCTACATAAAATACTTAGAAATAAAATCAGACAAAAGAGTAAAAGCAACACAAAAATATATAAAGCTAGGAGAATAAAAATCAACAGCATCATGAGGTAATATGATATAGACTTTCTGCTCACTATTGTCATGTTTGGAGAAGGAACATAGAGGACAATATCTAAACTGAGATTTAAAGGAGGATGGGACATTTGTGACTCTTGAGAGGAAACATGACCCAGCTATAAAAAACTGCTGGGGCAAAGAGTGCTTTGCAGAAATCATCACTTCCTGAAATACTTATGGTAGGAAACATAGTTCACAGTTCACATCACTTTTTGATTGTTCCTCATTACTTGATACAGAATAAAGTTAGCATTTCATTTCAAAATTAATTTCTTTCTGGGATGAAAAATAACAAAAATCCCACCCTCTAAAACAATCAAAGAAAATAAATGTTTTTTGGTATTCCTCACAGCTATTGTGTTTGATTTGACAGTCCCTTAAAATGCCAAAGTTAAATTAGTTTTGTCAAAATAGTTGTGAGAACTACATTCCCAGTGTCATAAAACTATAATGAATTGAATGACAGTGAGGGCAATGCCCACCAAAGAAAAAAAAATTAAAATTAATATAAAGAAAAAAATTTCTAATTGCAAATTTTTGCAATTTGGGATTGAAAACCAGGTAATTTGTAGTACTCTAGAAAGATTTTCTTAATTCTTGAGGGTTTTTTTTTTCAGAACTTTGAAAGAACATTTATTATTATAGCTGAGGATTTTTCAATTCTTTTTCTATCAAAATAAAAGTTGCATTTTTCTAAAGTGAATTTTCTAAAGAAAAGTAATTTGTAATAATGTTTCAATAAATTTTATGCAGTAAAGTCATTAATGAATATTGATCGGTATTTTAAAAAAAAAAATGATTTATTTTGAATCAGATTAAGTTTCTGGTTCTTGAGCACTGACAGATATTATAATAACAAAACAAACATGTACAACCTTAGTCATTTTTTAGACAATTAATTTTCAAAAGACAGCAGCTCAAAAATACCCTTGCAGATAATCTGCAGGAGTATACAATTAGTCTTAGAAGTCATTTACCATCTTCTGATAGTAAAATCTCAGTTGTTACAAGCATAGAAAATTTTAGTATCACTGCACAAGGCTCTGGATTCTGTATTAAGAACCCTGAGGGAGAAGGTCACCATTAAAGCTGCTACATATATAGAAGAGAAAGCAATCTTAGAAACTATTTTGTAATTTCTAAGCATCTGGATTCACCTTGGTCTGTCTCTGATAGCTCCCAGACATTAAATCACTAGAAATGTCAGGATGCAACATCCTCAGACAGAATCAGTGAAGCTGAAAACAAGGCCAGGAAACAAATTTCTTCCTTGAAATTTCTCATGAATAACTGTTTTAAGGTTTTGAACTTTGTAGCCTCCAGGATACTCCTGGCTGGGAATTCCCAAACCTGGAAGAATTTTCAGGCACTTTCTTTCTCAGTCGGGGGGAGAACTAAGTCTGTTTGGTAGGCTCAGCTACTCCTTGGCACACGTAACTGATAGCTCCTTTTATAGGTAAAAGGCAGCAGAAGATGTCAGGATCTGCCTCTGAGCACAGAGAGGAGATGCAAAGGTATGCAGGAATGTGAATTTACTATGCCATTTCTGGGAAAAAAAGGATTCAGGGTGAAGGATTTTCTTTCCTGAACATGTGTAAGTTCCTGCCCTTGGGTAGATTCTCGCCATAGTCATCTTTTAAAGAGCAGATGCCTGATAAACCAGTCCCTGATTTTGCATCTGTCCACCCACTTGAAGAAAAATGACATCTCTGTTTTCCCACAAAGGCAATATTCCCATCTGAGAGAGGGATACATTAGTGAAAATTTTATCTTCCCTGATTCTCAGCACACAATGGATGTTTGGAGGTATCCACCTCCAATTCTCCTTATCTTGGTCTGAATCACTGTGTACAATGCCTACACCATGCTACTGGTTATTGGAGTAAGCTCAGGTCAGTTTAACACTGGCCTTATTTAAGACGAGTCTTGTGCTTCTCCATCAGTGCTATTTAATGTTCAGATAGAAAATCTATTTAAATTAGGAATGAAATCCTGATATAAAACCATTGGTGCTTATTTTGAAGATCAATCATCTCCTTTTCTCTAATATGTGTGATACAAGGTTCAGACAATACTCATCTCAGAGTATCAAAGAGGATATAACCTGAGTTTAGGATTAGCATCACTCTTAGAGAAATGTAACAGTCATCACCGCTACAGGAAAATCTCAGATAAAACACAAAAATAGTTTCCTTGCCTGGGACCTGTGCTCTAACCCTGAGCACTTCAAAAGGAAGGCATTAATTTTTAACTGGTCTGTTGGAAACACCTTGCTGCATTCCTGTGGCTAGGAATTTCTGCACCTCCCAGCCAAATTATTGCAGTTGGACAAAATGCAGGGTTTGTGGTCCTGCACTATTTCTTTGTTGTAGCTCTCAGGGTGCTCCTTTGGCCCTGCTGTTTTCAGCTGGGAGAGAGGAGTTAATGCTTTGTTGGAGTATGAATCACTTACTCTTCTGGTTACAAGAGCACAGTTAGAATGAAGTAACAAACTGGAGCTTCTGGCTGACAGCAGGTGAAACTGGCATATTAAGTTCAATGTAGTGCAAAATAAGGGGGGATATGACTAGAAAATACTAATTACCTTTACCCAACCCTTATACTGGGAGGTTCCCTGTGACAAGGAATTATGGTGCAGCAAGAAGTAATTAGATTTCTGACAGAGAAATTGCTGCACAAGTAATTAAGCTATTTTCTTATTGACATATAATATCAGTTATATATGTTATAATAAAAAGAAAAAAATGCACTTCAAGTTTCTGAAAAATACAGCTAAGACATGACAACTTCAGAAGCAGTTCTGTCTTTGATTTTTCTTTTCAAAGACCAAAACCAATTGTGCATTCATTACTGTCTTTCTCTGAAGGTGATTTCAAATAATGAGCTATCAAGAAAACCAGGCAAACAACCTGCAGTTGTCGTTTCAGTTTCTTGACATTCTCTTCTCTGCAAGTTTCTAGCTCTTTGTATAAATATCTGGTGTCAAGTCAAGAAGCTAAATAACACATTCTTGTATATTATTTTTGCTTAAAGTTCCATAAAATCTCTTTTAAGTGTAAAAATAACATCAACCCCTTTATTTTATGATGGTCATCCTCCTCAACATATTGCTGATTTGACATTATGTTATAGTATAGTTTTCCTCATGTTTGAAATGTTCAGGTAAAATCAGATCTTGTGTGGCTAACACAAAATTTTTTTACTCAGGTAACATATACATGATACACATTTGGCTATGATAAGTAAACCAATTTAGCTAAGGCTTAAAACATTTGAACACATGAAGAGTTTCAGAAATATATTCAATTTACTTTGTTTTAATTCCTAGGATGTGAGTAATAATTTTCCTTTTGGTATGCATTTGTAGAATGATATTAAAATCATATCAGTCAATCATATTTCAAAATAGTCAGCATCCAAGATTAACACTGATTTGTGCATATCAGCACTTCAAGACATAGAATGCTTAAAAATGTGCCAGTTAAAATGTATTAAACCACCAAGTTTTATAACTATACCTTTTCTCAGGATAGAGATTATTTACTCATTAAAATTCGGTCAGTCTTTACCTCCTTCAGTGTCACTAACCAACATGAGTAAAGGTTGAACAGTATGACCCTTTAGCAAATATAAATTTTATTAACTTTAGCTTCCTAATTAAAACACTGTTCACTTAATCAATTCTGTTATTACACATTTATAATATGAAAATTATCAACAAAGTCCAGCTTGGGCCTCATTCCTTGAAACAGTATGTGGCTTTTTTATCTAGTCCTCTTGGAAGTAGTATGTTCTTGCCATGATTTATAAAGTCTTTTCAAGGCAGGAGTGGACTAAATTGTACCAGAATGAGCTTTAGTGAGTTCTGGTACTTCATTCACCTTGTCAGTTGCCTTCAGCCTTAACCTCTGGAGAGAAAATGGCTTCACTAGAAACCATCAGTTCAGCCATAGTGAGGGGGAAATGTGGTGCTGTGTGTGCTTTGTCACTTTAATAGAGTGATAGAAAAATGAATTACACCACAAGTTTACAAATCAGAACTTTTCATTACTCTGACTAATACTCTTCCATAGCCACTCACCAGTGTTAGAGAGATGGGTTCACCTGTATAAATCTCTGCAACCTAGGTAATGTTTTTATGTTCAGATCTTCCAGGTGTTTGAAGTACAACTAAATCAATTCAAATGTTAAGTTGGAGGAAAAATCTGCCTGCCTTTCCCAGTCCCACTGTCCTCTAATCAAAAAATGGAACACACGTGAAAGTCACTGCAAAGCTGGGACAAATGAACAATTGCTGTCCAAGTGGTTGAATATTTCTTCCCCTTTGTCTGCCACACACTTTTCTATGGCTTACCTACACAGAGGATCTCTGTAACTAGGAAACTAAGATGTGAACAGAATTGAGAGCAGATTTGCTGAGAGGAGAAACAGCTCCTGGACTCCATGGTTTGGAGCAGATTCTCTTTATCAGGACAGAGTAACATGGAGCTACAAACCCTTGGGTCTTCCCCTTTCACAAATACCTTCTCTGCACGTGTGTGTGGTTTGTGTGTACACAGTGAGTCACTAGTCCTCGGTGTAGACTCTGGGATGATACAGATAAATCAGAAAAAGAGAGTTAAAAAGAAGTCACAAAAAATATACCCATTTGCTGTAGAGAAAGACAACAGAAAGGAAACAGATTTTAAGTGCTAATCAGTACCTTACTGCAAAACTCTATTTGTCGTAGTGTTAATTTTAGAGGAGAAGAAACAGGATTTTTTTAAAATGAAGACAATTTTAGTCTTTCTTAACTTCATTAATCAAAATTCTGTAGCGTTTCTAAATATCAGAAAATCTCAAGCATAATGCTTATTTTCATTCTGTTCCAAATGCCTTTCAATTTTTCTAGGAATATATACTGGATCACATTTTTATCTTAGCTTTAATGTTAAAAAGTTACGGTTTAGCATGCAGCCTGCAGCAAATTGTGGAATAAAAATTCTGGGGTTTAAGATCTTAATTTATTTTTACCTCTTGAATTTATGTTTTTGAGAAGAAAGCATCCAATCTTTCCTCAAGCTTGAATAAAAAATGTTTTCATTGTTCCAAGGGTACTTTTGGTTTCTTTTCTTAGAATTGGAAGAATCTCTGATTCTCAAAATAGGCTTACATGAGAAAATTCTGAATTGCGGCCTAGCACTCTCAGAAGACACATTTGAAGAGAAGTCTTAAGTCAGCCACCCATAGACTTCTCCCATTCTGAATTTTAATAAGCTGTGGGATAAAGTAGAGCTTCTGAGTCAAATCTAAAATCAGAAGCATACACCTCTTGCGTGATAACAGAGAGGCACCCACAAATGCACACAATTTCCCAGCAATGCCTCTGACTTACTTTCATGCAGAACTGCAAACACAGGTCTGTTGGCAATATGGAGTTATTTTTGAGATTGCTGCACTGTCTATTTTTCAACCGTGTAGGTCATCTCATGAATTTGTCATTTTGCAATGAAAATAAACCTTATATAATTCTTCAGAATTGTTTGACATCTCTTTTTCAGTACTTTGCCTCGTGTCTCATTTCCTCTGGGATAATAGAGATCTTGTGTTATTCCAAAATGTAAAACCTTTCATACTGAAAGTTGTCAAAGCAGAGCAAGGGTAAGCATAAGTCTTCAAATATAGAACTTGCAGTCTTAGAAACTGCTTCCTTTGTTCCCATGAGTAGGACAAGGAGTAATAGTATTAAAAGAATTGTAGGTTTGACATTAGGAAGAATATAAGGAGTAGTTAAGCTTGGGAAGAAGCAGACTAAGAGAGTATGTAATTTTTGCCTTTGAAAGACCTTAAGCAGCCCTATCTAAAGATCCTTCAAGCATGAATTGGTACAGGTGAACCAGTGCAGAAGTAAAAGATTTGAAAGAACCACTGTCTTTTCTTAGAGTGCTGAGCACAATTCTATTCAAACAAATTGACTAACAAAGCTACCTTCCTTTGGCTGTTAGTGCTAGTTGTAGGTGAGAAAGAGTAGACCTTTACTTACAGGAAGTAAATAATTCAATTGGACACACATGATTTGTCATGACAAGGTTAGAGGGAAGAGATGCCATCCAGATTTGAGAGATAGACCCATGTGAACCTCATGAAGGAATAAAAGACCAAATGAAAGGGGAAATCTCAAACACAAACACTGCCTGTGCAAAGAATGGATTAGAGCAGCCCCGAGGAGAACTTTGGGTCGTTACTGGATGAGAAGCTCAATATGATCCAGCAATGGGAACTCCCAGCCCAGAAAGTCAAACTTATCATGGGCTTCATCAAAAAAGTATGAATGAAGAAACACTGAGGGAAGTGATTCTCCCCCTCTACTCTGCTCTCATGAGACTCTGGACTGCTGCTTCCAGCGCTGGGGTCTCAACATAAGAAAGGCTGTGGACCTGTTAGAGGGAGTCCTGAGGAGGGTCACAAAGATGACCACAAGGCTTCCCTTACAAAGGTACCAAGAATTCTCCAGGAGAGCTTTGCTCCATCCTGGCCTGGTGTCACTTTTTGCCATTCATTTGCTGCTGACCACTCCCAGAAACACCACATTGATTTGATGGACCTTTGATCTGATCCGACAGATTATTTTCTAATGCTACATTTTCAGATGTGTAGGTGTGCTTGCTTGCCAGTATACACACTTGGAAATTCTTCGTTGTTTGCTTGATGCCATGGTAGACATCCACTCCCACACCACCACCACCATCACCCACCCCAAGAAATACATATAATTTCTGAAACAGCAAAATGAAGACATTCTTCCAAATTGTTGTTGAGCTTACTCCCATCCTCACTACATGATCTAGTTAGTAACTGTAAAATTGGATTGCAAGGTGCAATATTTATTAGAACCAGGTCAAATAGGTGCCAAGAAAAAAAAATGTAAAGGCATACAAGAAAGTTTAAAAAGTCAGGCAGATTGATTTGCTTTCACTGTATGTTTGATATGTTTGCCTCACTTGTCTCCCTAAAACCCTCAAGCATAGCCTATGGAGTCTGAACCACAGAAAGGAAATTATGCTTTTTTCAATCACTGGACAAACAGCTTTCACTGCTTCCATCTGCAGCAGGACCCCACTGCTATTGCTCACCCTGAGGGTCTCTGAGACATGATGCTGCCTCAAATGGAGACCACAAAACTCCTGTTCAAAACCAAGTTATTCTTTACCCTCTAGTCTGCTTTATTTCTAAAGGCTCTGTTTGGATATAGGAGGGAAGACAACTTTTCACTTCCCTAATTTCTTTTACAGCTCTAGAAAGCAAACCTTTGTTTTGCTGTTAAGTTCCTGGTGGTTTTGGGTAGCAATGAAGATTCTGACTAAATGCTGCTATTTACAGCACATTTAATTACTACATATACAATGATACCTCCTTCCTTAGGCTAAACATTGATGCCTGAACAAGAGAACAGAGATAAATAATGAGTGGGCAGCAGACAGTTTTCTTAGAGAAAACAGCATTCAGGTGAGGCTGCACCAAACTCCTGCCTACTGTGGATTGAAGAAAAAGGATCAGACTATTCATACAGGCTGGGGTTGTACAATTTTTCTCTAAAAATACCTTTTCACCTGTTTATTTTGGAGGAAAGGTCTACACATTTATATTGCATTTATCTTCCACCATTTTGTCATAAGTTAGGCAGAAGGAAGTATTCTAGATAGAAGTATTTTGTCTGACTAATACATCTCAGATGTAGCAGAAACAACCAAAAATTAATCTAGAACACATTTCAGGTCTACAAAATTTCACATCCTAATTTATTTTACAAGAACTTCTTCATCAGTTGGACTTGTACAAAGATAGAAAAAGGCATGCTAATCCACACCACACTTTCTGGAAGAAAATCACTACATCCTTTACAGTGAGATTTTTCTTCATCCAACAAACACTTTTTAGAATCTCACAGAAGATTTCTTTTTAAACTGTTAAAAGGAACACATTTCCCTCAGATCATCTATCTTGCTTTAATTTTCCTTCAGCTATAGTTGCCCTTTTTAGTTGTTAATCAGCTTTTTTCATATATATTGCTGAGTTTCCTATCAGCTGAATTACTTTGAGAACTTCCTGGAACCAATGCTTCTCCACATTTTATTCTCCCTCCTTAACCTCATTTCGACTACTTACCTTCTACTTAGCTCATTTGCTGCAATATCTCTTAAAATCAATAACAATTTCTTCCAATCCATCTCTTCAGGAGCTAAGGAGATATCTTATTAGGAGAGGTGATTTGTGATAGAGAACATCTGTGTTCTGAGAAGCATGGGCACTGCTTCAGTGGCTCTTCTGCCCTCTTGCAGATTCTCACTTGAATTGCTTGTGGTCATCACAGTGCTAGAAGTGGTGTCCTGCCCTTAGCCATTTCATGTGGACATGCTCTGCAGCCATGGCATGCTTCAGAGACATGGCCCAAGGCATTCTGAGGCACAGACTTCACATATCACAGAACAGAGTGAATTCTGAAAGTGCAGGAGCTGGTTCTTCATCTTTGCAAGGACATTACAGCATATAGTCATCTAGTCCTGACTACTTCAAAGAAGATGGAAACTGAGGGATGCCCTGCAGCTCTAGATTTCCCATTCCTTTGATGTACATATTGGAGCCAAGTCACAGTTTTATATTATTTCTGTAAATCCTGGCTAAGTTAAGTATCTAAGAGTCATGTAGAGATTAAATCTTACTGATAAATTTTGGCCATGTTTCTTCAGCTGGACAGCTGAAAATCAAAATCAGTCCTAGAGCCTAAGGACATATTTCCATCTCTGATATATTTTTTATCAATTGTGTATAATTTTGTCATTTAATACAAGAGAAAGTCTGGATGATTTTAATTAACTCTTTTTTTAAAATCAGATATGAGAGTGAATACAGTAGTAAGTCTGATATACCATATGCATAGGTGAATGTATGAAGCAAATGGAAGTCACAGTAATTTCTTGAAGATACGTACTGCTTGTGGAATGTCATTTGGAAGCTGGAGACATTGATCAAGTCATTTTTATCTTTATATACACCTACCTTCCCTTTAGAATCAGAATTATTAAGATTGAAGGATTATCAAGTGCAACTGTTCACCACTAACACATATCCCCAAGTGCCACATGCACTTTGAACACTTCCAAGGATCGTAATTTTACCACTTCCCTGGGCAGGGAATTGTTCCAATGCCTGACCATTCCAATACATTTGTCCTTTCCACTCTCCTTTAGGTAGGAAAAGTCTGACTGTCTTGCGCTTGGAATCATAAATTATTTGCATATCTTGATGTTCTTCTACCCCAAAACAGAGTATCTATGTCCCAGCTGCTCCTTAGTAATAATCCCTTGGTAAATCCTGTCACCAACATCATCTGAATCCCATCTCGAAAGTGTTAATTGATATAAGATAAAATAATTCCAGCAAGCAAAAAAAAAAAAAAAAAAAAAAATATTCAGTGCTGTGGCAGTGTTTTCTGAATCTATTTAATGTAGGACAGTAATAGTCAATATTCATCATTTCTGTTGCAACTAGTAGTTTCTATTTGATTGTGAAAAATCATATGGCCTAGCACTAAGATATTTAGTAATTCTGAGACAAGTTTTGGAATTCCTGCAGATGAAAGGCATCAAATAAAACTATCATTGTAGAGAATTATCACAGACACTTTATCCAAAGATCAGAAATTAGAGGTCAAGAGGAGCAGGATGAAGGTGAGGGTACAACACAAAAGAAAATTTCAGCTGTTGTGTCTGAATATTGCATAAAATGAGGAACAGCTGAAAATCATGTACAACAAGGCTGGTTTTATCTACACAATTAATATTCCATGGTTCCTTCTGAAATCTGTTTCCAAGTTATTCTGCTATGTGAACGTATTATTTATTCTCAAATGAATTTATTTGTAAGGATATCTTCTGGCATATGACCTGTGGATGACAGAAGCAGTGAAGACGAAGAGGTGAAGCCTGTGTCCACATCTCAATGAAGCTGAGTAATGGTTAAGTTAAAATAACATTTTTTTTCACGTTTGAAAGTCAGCACACTCACCTTTGCATTTGAGGTTAAGTCCAATTCTTCAAGATGCATGAGGTAAATATTTGCCAAGCACTTAAAATGTTTTCCATGAATCAAAAAGCTCTGGAATGTTGCAATCACTAATGACATGCCACCTTGCATATCTGTCACAAGCAGGCAAGGCAATTTCAGAAACTGCATAGTAGGTCAAGAGTGGAGAGTTTATTGAAAGGTATCTTTTTCCTCCCCTTGGGGCTGTAAAGGGAATTTATGTGACATGCATTCCTCTTGGCCTATTAATTTTCTGTTTATCTGAGCATAAAACAGATGCTGTGAGAAATCCATAGCTTCAAAAAATCCCAGTATTTTTGCAAGGCTTTGGATTGAAAATATTAGGGGTGAATCCAAATTAAAAATGGAACATAACAGAATGTAAAGAGGAAGTGGAAATGTTGATTAATTTATGGTTTCCCATAAAGCTACGGTGTAGCTTTGTGACTTTACTTCTTTTTGTGCATTTGGAAAAGAAACAAAATTACTTTCCACTTAACAAAACAACAGGGAAGAATTTTTGGGGGAACAAAATAGTATTCATTAGTAGATGTAGTTTTTCTTGTAAGCCCATTGCATTCCAGTGAAAGGCACTCTCACTTACGCATGGAATGCCCTTTTAGAACCTTCTCAGTTGAATGGGTAGCCCAGAGCAACTCCAGGATCAGATGAGGAATGAAAGCATAAATTTTATCCTAGTCCATTTTTCTGCATAGAATTGCAAGAAAAAAATAATTTCATGAGCCTTCTTTAATTTCAGATGTAGCTCTTTCCCCTTAGAGCACTCTGAACCATCTGTTGTTCTCCAAATCTTGCCTACAAATCTTTTCAAATCTTTTCTTGCCTCAAAATCTTTTCCCCCTACAAATGATATACAAAAAGGTCCCCAGTATAATCTGCTTGTATGAGATCTGGGTTTGTGCTGGTGTCACATCCCTCCCAGGTCAGTGTCTTACATTGTTCTCTACATAACCCACCAACAATACTAGCTTCTGACGAACAGGTAAATATTCACAGACAACAGAGATAAACACTCAAAAACCACTCACAGTACATCAAGGTCCTGGAAAACAGACCTTTAAATCTCTACAGGAACTCAGATTATCACTGGACAATGATATAATTGTTTTATGCCCCATCTGCGTCAAGGAGTTCTTTCAAGTTCTCTGTTTTTTCTGTTGGTTTTTTTTTTTTTTTTTTAACCTCTGCCTCAAAACCTAGAGATTATAGCCTATAGGGGAAGGAGAACATTTTCATAAGAATTAATATTTTTGTGGAACATTGTTACACCACAGCTTCACACACCCTACACATGATTCTTGCTGCATGGCAGAAACATAAAACACTGCTCTACAGACTAAGGACGACTCAAAGACTAACACAAGTCCTCAGCTGGTAAAATTAGTTAGTTTTTGTTTGTTTAGTCTTTTGGTTTATTTTTCCCTGGCTTATAGCTGATTTTGATATCAAATTGGAAAAAATCTATTGAAAAATACCAGATGCTGCAAGATCCTTGGGATCTCTGAAGTGCAGAGCCACATGTAGAGAGACTATATCTCTCTACTATATCTCTCCAGCCATCCTTGTCTGATGCAGCAGTTACTGGCTAGGGAAATATTAAGTCTGAATAGCCACTTCTCAGTCATTACCTTGGAATCTCTGGCAATAAATTAAAAGGACAGAAAAAAAATCCCTCATTTTGTTTTTCTTTCTTTGTAAATACTTCCACTTCATGCTGCATTTTTCACTATTAAATTGTGTAGTACTGCCACAGGCATGGATATTCTCCAAATGGTCAGGTAGAATTAAGGATTTTTGTTTCAATTGGAAAGAGTTTACAGTTTAGGCTTCTAAGAGAAGCTATCACTTTCAATTTACTCAATGGAAGTCATATACCAAATAACAACTTTCCTATAATTACTCATGACAATTCCCACTGCATCTAGAAACAGGTATTTTTTCACAAAGAAACAAGACAAAACAAACAAAACAAACAAAAACTTGAAGCAAAGCCTCAAACCCTGTTCTCTTTAGACCTTGCTTTTTTTTAAGAGATAATCTGAATTGGTCTACTCTTATTCACGGTCAGCAGTTCCTGAAGTCCTTATTCATAAGAACATTTCAGAAGTCTAAATTTAGCACTGTTGTACATAAATCCCATTAAAAAATTATGTACAATTTGGAGTCTGGTGTACCTAAGGGCCAACAATTTTTTTGAAAACAATGCTTATGTGCTTCTAAATTTGGGTACTGCTGCAGATAGTTGACAATTCCTTGTATTTAGGACAGAAGAAGACAGCAAACATCCTATTGCACCAGATTCAGCTGGAGATAAAGGGTGTGTCATTTTCTCCAATCTTCTCTAAACAACTGACAAGTAGACTTTTCCATCAAAGGCAGTTATCAAAAGAGTCTTTGTACAAACCCTTTTCTAGAATAGGATTTATTTGAACTACTTGCAATATTCACATTACTAACAATAGGACCTAAGAAGGTCCTATTTTGCTCAATTAACTGTAGAGCAAATACTGATGGCTACATGGAAGTATCGAAATTATAGACATCTATAAATATTCATGTGAATTTCACCTTGAGGACTGTGGTCCCTTTGGGTGTCTGTCCAGAAAAGGACCAAGACAGTCTATGGAAGTCTGTATAGATAAAATATATTTTAAAAGAAGGATGGAGACAGTTGTCATGTATCAGAGAAATAATTAAAAAATTGCCATCTGAAACTGCCAAAATGCAGGCTGATGTCAAAGAGTAAGGGCAGAGACAAGAGTCACAGGTGTTGCCTGTTTGCTTTCCCCTTTGCCCAAGGTGGAAGGGCAGCTGTGTACAACAAGGCAGACTGGAAACAGAGGCTGGTTGTCCTACCAGTTGGACAGACTCAGTGTCCCAGCTGCCAAGACAGTCCTTGAAAGTTTCCCTGGAGGTCTTACTATGACTTCTGGTTTCATTAACACCATTTTACTTGTATTCCTGTAGGGTTCATGCTTGGGACAACAACAGGTCATCCTTCTAATAGTGCACTGAAAATGCAGTGAGTTACATTAGTTGACTCCCAGTATCCTCCATTTTGTTTTCAATACATCATTTTTCCTGTCTTGTTTAGGATCCACTTGTTGAATAAGGGGAAAATGTAAAACCCTTTAGGTTCACATCAATAATTTACTTCTCTGCTTACAAGCCGAGGATCTTTTCCTTCTGGATGAACACACACAAAGTGACTTTCCCTTCCTTCCTTTGGCAGTTAGGAAAGGAAAAACTGATATCATTTTGCTAAGAGAAAGGATTACCTATATATTCCCCTTAGGACAGTATGCACAGCAGCACGCGGGTGCTTAGAAAGAAAATATTAACAAATGTTGTTTTGGGAAGTTCTGTTTCAGGTACACCCAGAGGCCACATTGGCAATCCTTAACACAGAATTACTGGGATGAGACACAGCTTCTGGCTATATATGTACACAATGCATTTTAAACTGCAGTGAACAAAACGAGTGATATAGATCAAAGACTGTTTTCTTAGCCAGCTTTCCCTTACTCATTGTTGCTAGGAGTGGCCAAGCAGACTTGTGTTTGCCTGGCATGGCATGAGAATAATGCATGTCTTTGTAGAGTTTGCACTGCTATGACAGAGCTGGCATTACTTCCTATCTTTTGGATATGCACAGGTATAGGAGGGACCATGAGTCTGCGCTGCATGTGCTCTTGTCCAGAAAATGGGACAGTTTTTTTGCCCAGCTGACTAAAACAGTGGGCTATAACTCCACAGTATTACTCACCTGCCTAGCAGCAAAAACTCTCCAGCGAGTCCCAGGCGCCTCATGGCCATCAAGAGGCCTCTCACAGTCATGCCTTCACAGAAGCAGGCAACCACTCTTGCCTTGGGCAGGTGGCTCCGAAGCTTTCGCAGCAGCTTGTCAAAGCTCTGCTCGCCAGCATTGCTGTAGATTTTGTAGGAGTGTGCAATGCAGATCCCTTCCTTGGCTGCCATATCTTTGAAAGCTTCCATCCCACTTTCACCATAGTTTCCTAAATACAAACAGAAACACAAATACATATTTTAAAATCTCCAGCAGCTTTTCTTCCTTTGGAAACATCAGATAGTTTAAGTGTGTTACGTTATCTGCAGAGAGATCACTGTACCAATCATAACAATATCACTTTAATCTTTTAATTAATAAATTATTCAAGGCAAGGTCAACCAATTTTCCTGGAAAATTCACTACTCCAAGAGACTTCATCTCTGCTTAAGCACTACTTGCAGGTAGTGAGGTACACAACAAAGGCTGTTGTGTACCTTACTAGTTGTGAGGATCTAGTCAACAATGTACAACAGTGTATATACAAATGGCAATCTCTTCTGATTCTCTTAAACTGATTAAATGTGGTCAAATGTTCTGTGATTTATTTCAGTAAATTAAAAAAATATATGTTGAGAATTAATTTTTAGATGTAATATTTAAATATGTGCAAAAAAACCCTCATAAAAACACCTAATTCATAATGCAATCTGAAAAGTAATATTTATTTTTTAGTTAGAGTGAAAAGTAAAAGTAAAAACTTCTACTAGAGAATGAATAAAAAAAATGAGGATTAGCATTACAGGGATCATTAGAGCACAGATGAACTCAATGTGCTTTAATATTTTTCTGTATTTTTTTCCTGTTTGTTTGTTCGGAATTAAATTTCTATCACTGGGAAGAACCTCATATTTTCTTTCAATATCTTCTTTCTCTATGTGGATAAACTGGTAATAGATATTAAGAGACAGATACCCTTTTTTCTTTATTCTGTCTCAGCACAGAAACTTTCTTCTCTGCCAGGCCTACATAAAAGTCACAGTGCTTAAACAGTGGATGTACTGATACCACTGACAGTCATGCTGTCCAGTATTGTGTGTCTGCTTCCCTGTGCTCATCCATCTGGCTGTTGAAATCTGTTTCATGTCTCATTTATACAAGAAGGCCTCTGAGGCGGGAAATCTTTCTCAAAAGTAATATCTTAAACCCCCAGTAATATTCCACAGAAATACACTAAGTTAATTAATTAATAAAACTGTGAGTGTCAAGTGATGATGTTGTAAGAAACCACTGATCCTTTACAAATTTGTTAGCTTGCAAATGGAAGAATCTGTAAGAAGAATTCTCTCTCTTACCAGCAGAATTACAAGTACATAGAAGCACTGTCAGTTAAAACGTATGCAAAGCAGTGAGGATCAGACAAGGATTTGGAGTGTCATCTGGGTTTTTTTTCACTTTGGACATTGGAGCCATCAAGAATTCATCTTGCCCACCTGGGGAGTCAACCCTGTCGCTCTGGTGCTACAGCTCAAGAGTCTTTGTCACACTCAGCACTGAATATGAATGTAAAAATAGTGCCCAGTTTTAGGATCTTATCATCCAAATAGTCAAAATATGCAAAGAACAAGAAGACAGGAAGTAATATTATCTTCCTTTCACACCAGGAATGAATCACTGTGACCTTGAGACTACGAAATTTCCAAATTGCACCCAACCAGAATGGCAACCTGAATGCAGGTCTCTCTACCTGAAGGGACTTTCTTCCTTGCTGAGATTAGGCCTAATGGAAACCACACTACCATGCAAACTGCGCCCGGACAAAATGTCATTTAAACTCACTTGTTGCAGTGCTTCCTGAAAGTAGTAAATCAGGAGTCCAGTGCTTACCTCTGTCATGTCCTAAGGGCAAACTGTGTTTCCTGTGGTGCATGAGCATCAAGTGATTCCCATGGGATTCTGAAACAGTTCATCTAGAGGTCAAAACTATGGTGTCTTTTAAGTATTATAGCTGCCAAAGTCAGTCTGAAGGAAAAATTGGGATCAATCATATTTAACTCCCAGCAGACCCAAAGGCCTTCAAAAATAAAATTAGGTCATCTGACAGGAAATAAATTACTTTGTCTAAAATTGTTTTCATTTAGGTCATTCTGGATCAGCATTAAATGTTTTATTTCACTTTTTCTATCAGAAAATGAAAAGAACAAGGTAACATTGTCAATCTTTGCCATAGAAGATGTAAGTTTGAGGAAAAACTATACATCTCAATATGCTGGTTTTGGCTATGCTAGAGTAAATTTTCTTCACAGTGGTTAATACAGTGCTATGTTTTGGATTTGTGCTAAACACAGGGTTGATAACATAAAAATGTTTTGTTGCTGAGCGGGGCTTACACAGAGACAAGGACTTTTCTACTTTTTGTGCTCTTATGCTGGTGAAGAACTTGGGGGTTTGTGGGAAGCTGGGAGGAGACACAGCTGGGACAGATGACCCCAGCTGACCAAAGGGATATTCCAGACCATATGACAGCATGCTCAGTACATAACGTTCAGGGAAGAAGGAGAAAGAGAGGGATGTTTGGAATGATTCTGTCTCCTCAAATCAGCATTACACCAGGTGGGGCCCTGGTCTCCTGGAGACAGCTGAACACCTCATGGGAAGCAATGATTTAATTCCTTGTTTGCTTTGCTTGTGTGCACAGATTTTCTTTGCCTATTAAACTGTCTTTTTCTTAAATCACGGGCTCTTTAGCTTTTACCTTTCAGATTCTCTGCCCAATTCTGCTGGTAGGGGAGTGAGTGAGTGGCTGTCTGGTGCTTTGTTTCTGGCTGGGGTTAAATTATGACACCCAAAGACATTGAAATTCTGAAGATCTCATTCTCTGTCATAAAAACTCTCAGTGGAAAATTCCCAGCCAGGTCTAGTTTACTTACAGAACTGCATATCTTCTATGTTGCAAATACTGCATTATTTATTTTAAAGTGTTATAAGCATTCAAAATGTTATCCTCAGGCTTGGTATAAACTTGAGAATAGGTTTAATTACAGTACTGAAAAATAGCAGATCTTTTAGAGAGCACAAAGTACATTAACTCCTTTCCAATCCAATAAAACCTGCTTGAGCACAAACATCATGGTTTCATCAAGCATCGAGACAGGGAAATTTTATGAAACCATACAAAAAGTTATGTGTCATCCAAAATCATAGGAAACGTGTTAAACTACCAGGGGTACTTAAGAAAATGTTATGTTCTTAACATTTGGAAGAAAATACGTCCCGGCAGTCCAAATCTGAGAGTCACTGAGGTCTCCATCTGGGAAAACTACAGCTCTATGACATGAGCTCAAGGGAGATTTGATAAAAACCGAAAGCAGCTTTGCTTCAAGACACTCATACAAATACACCAGTGGTGCTCTTGCCTTGCTGATTAAACTCTATGCAATTAATTATTCATAGTGAATTCTCCTGTTGTGCAAGTGTTTTGATGAGGTATGTATATCTTGTATGAGCTATACTGTGGGGATAATGAACACTCCTTGATGGAAAAAGAAAATATTTTCTGTTAAATTTTTTTTTTTTGCACCGTATATTGGCAAAAATTTCCTCTGGGCTCTCTTTCTTTTTGAATAAAACATATGTATGCATAAACATATACATGTAGCATTGAAGAAATGAGAGTGGGAAAGCAGGTAAGGTACATTCTGTCATTTCCTTGAGGATGAGATGTAAGATTCACAGTGGAAGAGGATCTCCATACTTTCTGTATGGAACTGGCCTCCTCATGGACATGACTCTTCGGTATACCTATAACAGTACTACCAAAACCGCCACAGCAAGGGCAAGTTTCCACCAATGGGGCAGTTCCTACTGTTCAGCCAAGTCTATGACACAAGAAGGATATACGGGCGTCAGGATATACACGAATGGATGGACAATGGTGATGTCTTATGCAGTTTGTAGTCTCACTTCCAAGTGAAAATTAATTCAGAACTCCTTAGCTGGAAACAAATTAACGTTCTTTGGTGAGTCCCATATGATGAAAGTTGCCTACATCCTGGGAATTTATCCATGTATCAATTTTGTTTCCATTTCTAAATTTCAAAGAAATTCTGAAGGAAGTGTTCAACACAAGGGAGGAATTGATTTACTCTTGCTTGCCTAATTTCAGTACATCAGAAAAGACTCCACAAACAACACAAGCTGGAGCTCAAGTATGGTCAATGTAAGTTCAGCTCCTCTTGCCTCACCAAATTCTATTTCCATTTCGGTATTTGGAAACTGGGATGTTTATACTGCTACTTGTTTTGCTGGAGGGCGTATCACAGTTTTTTACTTGATGCTCCTGTCCTCTTGAAACTTTGTCTGAGGTGTTGTAACCAGAACTATTAGCAGCAGATGGCTTTTGTAAATGTGTCCTCTTGGCAACAAGTGGTAGCTGAGTTCTTTTAAAATACTGGCCTGGATCCTGCATGTTGCCTACCTGAACACCTGGCCCTAAGCCCAGTCAAAAGCTACTCCCATATGTCTCTTCATGTTTTTTTTAAAAAAGCAATTACATCATCGTGCAAAAGACTTATTCCTGCTGCAGAGTTGGAATTTTGTTCAGAATTCAAGCATATGTGGCCCCACCTCCAGTCTAACTATAACAATCTGTTGGTTCCACTTCCCATGAATCAGTACTAGAAACTATTAAGAAGCTTAAAAAGAACAGATTGTGCTTTTTTCCCAGATGATGCTTAATATAGTACAGCACATAATAATATTACAATCTGATAGAAAAGGGTCAGGCAAACTGCAAGCAGCTCTTGCTTCCCCTCCTGCCCAGCAGTTGAGTAAATTAAACTAGGTAACCATAAACCATTAAGATCTTATGTGCATTACACAGCAAAACAATGTTTTAATTCTTAAAATATTTATCAAAATTTATTGACATCTTCCCTATCAGATTAAAGGTTATCAGTAGGAAGTGAAAAGACTCTACTGTCAAATGGAAGAACAAACTACGTTTTCTCCTGCCCCGGAATTTTTGGGATGTTGTGTATGTCTTTTTGCATAAAAGAGCTTTTTTGTATCAATAGCTGTACATGCAAATTGTTATCAGCTAGTTCTTTTTTTTAAGAGATTTTCATTGACCATAGATGACCATAAATCTTTAGGAGAGATTTAAGATGTAGGATTGTTTCTGTCAGGCCACAGTGAAAATTCACAAAGCAAAAGAATAGGAGCCTTGAGTGAAACAGAAGAAATGCATTATGTTGTTCATTAGGCTAGTAATAATCCTACCTGTCACAAAGGATATTTATTTAAGTAGAAATATTCTCATTATTTTTCGAGACAAGGGAGAGCAGACCAGACTAGTATTCTATGTTGTGTCTGAGCCACAAAAAATAAGTCAAGCCAGGTTAAAATTTGCAGTATATGTTTTTCAATAAATAAATGTAATACAGAGCTTCATTTTCCTCTAATTTCCATTTGCACCAAAAGGATGAACTTTGCCAGAAATATAAAAAAATAAGGTATAGCTTTGGTATAATTTTGAAAATGCATGTGGGAGTAATACAGTAAATTTATGAAAGGCAACATGTTGGTTGATTAGCATGATGATCTTCCCAAAAGTTGAATATATGGGCATGCTTCCCAAATGGAAATGTTAGAGGTGTCCTTGACTGTTGCAATTCAAATTAATAATGGAAAAACACCAATAGTACCTGCTACTACCTGCTAGATATTTTCCACATTTTACTTTTGGGACTATGGGTCTTTTAAAGGACCTCACTATCAAGAATAGTGGCATAAACCAAGTCTTTCGAGCAGCTGGAGTAACGACATATCACTGATACAACATGATCAAAATCACAGCCTTCTGTGTAGTTATGTCTGCAAATAGAACATTACAATAGAGTGTTACTTTAATCTAAAGGGTACAAACCAAATGAAATCAAAACACATATGCCTGAAATTCTGGAGCTGTCCATGTCTGCTTAAAAAAAAAAAAGAAAAGACAACTTCTTTTCATCTGATCCAAATACTTAACTTAAATGATTTTTAGATGGAATTTCAGTTTCTATATTAAATACATATGTGTAAAAAATAAAAAAGGAAATTAAATGTTCATTTTGAAATAACCCCTTAAAAACAACTTAAATGAAAATAATTCCTCCAAATATATTCCACTTAAATATTTCTAATATTTCTAATATTTCCTTTTTTCTTAATAGTCACTTGGAGACTGGGCTGTTCCACTTCAATCATCTCGAGTGTTAGATAGCAACTTCTAGATGTTTGGGCTCCTCCCTCTGAAAATATTAAACTTGAAAATCTGAATTTCACAGAAAAAAAGGATAAATATATACACACTTTTGTATGGACAGGTTTCTCCAAATAAATGACGTCTCTATTGAATCAGACAGGGAATGTTGTCTGGACTTGGAGAAATCTTCTCTCTGCCCTGCTCAGCAAAGGAGCAGCACAGGGCAAAAATTTCCATAAGGTATTAAATTAGGAGTGCCACTTACTCTATCTTTAAAATTGCTATACTTGCCTTCTGTAAACACAGACAGTCTCAATGTGATTGAAATTAAAAAAAAAAAAAAAAAAAAAAAGGTCGTGATTAAGTAGTTTTCAAGCCTTATTGCTGAAAGGATATGATTAGGTATCGCCTGGAAGAAAGAGAAATCTCAGATCCTTGAAGAGATAAATAAGACTAAGTCTACTTTTTACCATATTCCTCACCACCTTACAATATCCAAAATCCCAGAATGATTGCAACTGTTTTGGTTGGAAAAGTAATCTAAGATCTTCTAAGTCCAACTGTTTACCCCAATACTGCCAAGTCCACCACTTAACCATGACCCCAAGTGTCACATCTTCATGTTTTTAAATACCTCCAGGGATAGTGACTCCAACACTTCCTTGGGCAGCCTCTTCCCCAGTGCCTGACACACCTTTCAGTGAAGAGATTTTCCCTAAAATCTAAACTTCACTTCACCTGGTGCAACTAGAGACCATTTCCTTTTGTCATATTTTTTATTGCCTGAAGAAGAGGCAAGCCCTCACCTAGGTAGAAGAACCCATTTTAGATGGTTGTAGAGAGTGTTAAGGGCCCCCTGAACCTCCTTTTCTTCAGGTACGCCCCCAGCTCCCTCAGCTGCTTCTCATCAGACTTGTGCTCCTGACCCTCCACCAACTCCACTGCCCTTCTCTGGACATGGTCCAGCATCTCAGTGTCTTTCTTGCAGTGAGAGGCCCAAAACTGCACACAGAACTTGGTGTCACTTCAATGACCTGTACTGGTCATTGGTATAACTTCACCAGTGATCAGAACAGGGGTATAGTCACTGTAATGTCCTGCTGGACACATTATTCTGATACAGGCCATGATGTCATTGACCTCCTTGTTTCATAATCACAAAAATGTTAGCTCAACAAAGCCCTCCCCCCCTCTTCTAATCTTCTTAAAATTCAATCCAATGAAATAATTTGTGGAAATTATAATATGTAATATAGATATTGACCATTTTATCATGTAATGTAAGACTCGTATTTATTTATGCAATGTAAAATAAAATCAAGCATGTATTTTGAATCAGGAAACAATTTTATGTCTAAAGTAATTAGCTTAAATATTTGAACATTTGATAACAAATTTAACATGCTAAATTAGGAAAATAATTGACTATTTTCTCTGAGGTTAAGTTTCAGCTACTAGGTATTTTCTGAATATAATTTCTCATCCAAAGGCATTTAGACCACTCTATTCATAAAGTATTTGTTTAACTAACCAATTTCTAAATTATTTTAAAAGAGTAACATATAATATACTCCAAACATAACTATACTTAATTAATTTAAACAAATCTGTTCATGATCTCCTCATCTGAGATTTCATAAGTATCTGTTTGATATCAAAGTCTCTTCTCTCTCATCTTCTCTGAGCTATTTTGAAATAATAAATTAATTTCTCAAGATAATGATGACCTAGTTTCACAGTTTAATGCACCCCACTTTTATGTATTTTTAAATTATCACCTCATAACTTTAAAAGAGAAACTCATTTAAACATTGCTGTTATGTGAGCAAAGGGAACAGTGTAGAAACAGCCTTTTCTGTATGCTTCCTTTGATCTCTCCAGCTGACTGGAATGTCTGCAGCTTTGTGGCTCTTGTCCACTGAGCAATGTTTGAAGTCCTACATGATGCTAATGTCTACTAGAGGATTTAAAGTCTGACAGCTCTTGCAGAAACACTCTTCCATCTCTGGCTGCTCTCCTTGTTTTCACACTAGAGAGATTAAGATTCTTCTGTACTTTGTCTTTGGGAAATAACTCTATCTACCTAACTCTAAGATATTTCCATTAATAAAAAAACAGCTCAAGAACACCTGAGACTGACAGGATTAGACTGGAGGCTGTTTCTTCCAGGAGACAAAAAGCTAAGACATAAAGGAGAGGGCTTCGCAATGGGTACTCTTCGGTCTATGATTCTGTATCCTTCATTGTAAGTGTAGTGAATTCCCAAGGGATTAATCTATTTGGGGTTTATTCACTGGCATTTAGACCTAGTCCCAGTTCTAACAGGCTATCAATTATTATATTTCTTTAAAGAGTTGGTCCCTTCTACAAATGAACAGCATTACACTTCTGTAAATTCACAAACTGGAACATAATTTCATGTAGTATTAATTATTTACTCTGCTATGGTTTTCATCTGTGTATTTCTTTTCTGAAATACACATGATGTCTTATTTTGCTGATGCAGAAGGTGAGCAATACCAGAAGTCATCCAGCAAAAGGAAGCATAATTCAGAGATTATTAGATTCCAAAGGCCTTAAATTAAGCTTGAGTTTTCTGCTAAGTGCCTTTCTCTCTGTCCTCTGTCCTCATATGTGAAATGAAGGTAAAAATGTTTCACTGATGGTCATGGTGCAAGAATAAACATATTATGAAAAACTCAGACAACTGTAGCAAAAGAGCAACATTTGCATTGGTCAGATTGAATGAAATATGACAGTTTTGCCTCACAAAAACTTTGCTTTTGCTTTGTTGTAATAATATTCACATCACATTTATTATAGTATCACTGTTTGTCTAACATTCATATAAAGAAAAAATGCCTAAAATTTCCCAACAGTAGCTGAAGTTGATGGCAAGGCTACTGCTAAGAGTACACATTATTTGCACTCTAAATGATTATACACATTCGTATTCAGAACCTTAATTTGTGACAAGAGTGAGTTTTGTGACTTTCTCAGTATAAACTTGGAGAAGAGAGAGGTCTATCAGAAATCTGTGAAAGTTTAGTATGGTAACTGGAAGGCAGGTCTATTGCATTTCCTGGGAGTGCTTGTCAAAAGGGTTTGAAGGGGGAAATATGAAGTTTCTTGAGGTATATTTCTAATTCTTAGAGTACATTGCGAAGGACGATGGGAAAACCAATACTTTCTTGCAGATGTTCTCATTTTAGGAACATGTTGCACAGTTGTTGCCTCTTGGTCAATAACAAAGATTGAATTCTTACAAGAATATTTGAAAAATGTATTTGAGTTTGTTGGGGTAAAGGTGGTTTTTGAAATGTACCTTCACTAGATATCACTAGGACACTATGATCCTCAGCTTTGGGATGCAGAATCTGAAGATGGAGAAAATAGTAACAGAATGGGGTTGAAGGCAAGACTATGATCTTCACTGTGTGGGTGAGTATGCACTGAACAGATTGCCCAGAGAGGGTGTGGACTCTCCCTCACTGCAGATATTTAAGAACCATCTGGACACAATCCTGTGCAGTGTGCTTTGGGATGGCCCTGCTTGAGCAGGGAGGTGGGACCAGATGACCCACTGTGGTCCCTTTCAGCCTTACCATCCTGTGATTCTGTGATTTGCTGAATTTCAGACTAAGCTGCCCTATAACAAAAGGATAATTAGCTGCTAAAAATTGCATAATTACATGCTCTTGAGAGTAGTGGGGATTTCATGGCTACCTTGAAAAATCTGTCCAAAGCCAAACTACTCTTTCAATAAGCTTTTCTTCCCTGGTTCTTAACCTGTTTTTCTATATTATCTTTGAATTTGAACCTAGTAAATATTTTCTATCAAATATGTGAATAGCTTCTCAAATTGATATTTTCAGAAGCCCTCAACAGTTTTTAAGACAGTCACCATGTGTCTGCTTAATTTTTTAAAGATTGAACAAATCCAGTATTCTGGTTTTCTTGTGGGTGATTTCCAATTAGTTTATGTTGTCCAGACAGGATAGTGTGCAATTTTTTTCAAGATATTGTACTTTCCCATCTTATACTTTGCCTGGGCAGAGTAGAATTGAAAGCCTATTTCATGCCTCAAAAACTCATTACCTCTTCGTGTGTTTTTGGTAGGCTATTTACCTTATTTAAGAATGGAATGACACTGTTGACTCAAGTATAACTTGTGATCCATTTTAATTATCTAGGTCTAGTTTTCTGCCGAATTGCTTCTCAGTCAGTCATTCTTCATCCAGTATTTAAGCATTAGCATATTCCGTTCTAGGAGCAGTGTCATCCAACATGGTACTCTTTACAGACTTAATAAAGATACTCTGTTTTTCATAATTCAAATCCCTGGAACTATAATTAGAAACAGAATCAAGGCAGATCTGTGAGAAGGCCATTGAGCTAATGTCTCCGGTTAGAAAGTGAGAAGTACAGCTTGAACAATGATTTCAGTTCTGTTTTGCACCTAATACAGGGAAGTTAGATTCAGAGCCTCCTAGTATGTGGTTTTAAGATAAAGTCACTCATTCCACACAAATGTTCTGAACTGCATACTAGGGTGACTTGATGTGATTTATTTTTAAGAATACGTTGTCCCTTTTTTTATGATACCAGAAGGAAATACTCATTTCTTACAAAAAAAAATTGTTTATCTTTTGCAGAAGTGAAATATGGTTGACTGAGCTCTTTCATCAGTTCCTCTTTCAAGAAGAGGTAGTGTTACCTCATTTCAGTTTTTTGGAAGACTATGCACCTCAAAGAGGTTTTACCTAAGAGGGCATTAAAAATATATGCAGTTATTCCAGAGTGCTGAGGTGCCCTAGAAGGAAACAGATTAAAAGCCTTTTAGACAAAGTGATCAGAGAACCTGAAGCTCTTTTTGGCTGCAACTTGCTCAAGTTTCAATAAGATGGCCTCACGTGATGTGCTAAACACTGTCACCCATCACATTAGCTTGTTCCTTATTGATCTGAAAAGGTAGTAAACAATGTTAATTAACTTTGCAGATGGCTTTTAACTGGTCAATGTTGAGGATGCCAGACAGGACACAGAAAAATTGTAAAGTTTTCTAAAGATATTGTTGACTTGACTAGAAATTGAGCAAAAAGAAAAAGTTCTTTTTCATAGTTAAACCAAAAATTCTGGGAAAATTAGCCAAAATATTCAAAACTATTCTGTAAAATAAAACATTCTTTCCTGTAATGCTAAAGCAAAATATTTTAAATATTTTAATTATTTGAATTGTTTCTAGTTTTTTCTTTAGAGAATTTCCATTTTCTAGGAATATAAAAAAATTACTTTTCCTTCAGAGCTGCAATTTGAAAAAAAAAATCAGGATATTAGAAACTGCATTCCCAACAATCTCTGAGGCTAATTTTTATCTCATTCCAGAAGAGACATATACTTTTAAAAGGGGTAGAAAGAGACCTAATATTATCTTCCTTTCAGACATATACCCACAAAGAACAACTAGGTCTGAAAGGCTGTGGCAGGAGACTTACGCTATGTGATTTTATGAATTAATTGTAAACCTGCCAGGACTTAGTTTAGTTAAAAGTGTAACTAAGGAGCACACAGAATGAAGAAGCAGGAAATAGACTGAAATGTCAAAAGGACTTTTTTTTTCCATCCATATTTAAAGCTTCCTCAGATCATAATTTTTATTTTTGTGTTTTTAAATCGCCAACTTACAAGGCCCTAACAAATTCCATGAACCTGTTTAAAGACCTGATATTGCACTAAGTGGCAGTATTCATCAACAGTGAAGCACTTCATTATAAAATGTCTTTTATGAAGAAACACCAGGGTAAATGTGAGGAGAAGGGAGAAAATAAATATAATTAAAATTATTAAAGAACAAAACAAAAACAACCTTAGACTCTGGGTTTAACTTTTTTTTTAAGTACTATGTACAAAAAGATGACAGCAATCTTAATGATTTTAGCTTCAGGTTAAATTTTATCTGAGATCCCTATCAAGTGCAAAGCTCAAGGTTGACTGGGGAAGTAAAAGTCCTTTTCATCATGCATTCACTTGGCACATTGTATTGACTCCAGATATCAATGGAGGTCATAAAAATCAACCCACATCACAGGAGCAGTTGATTTTCAGAAATGTCTGACCATGGTGTACTGTAACAGGCAGCGTCCATACAATATGGTAACCAAAGAAAATTTCCCTTGCAAAGGTGGCACAGACACATAACCATATGTACCAGTCAGAAAGAAAGGAGACATAAAGGGGATGAGGGTAATATTTTTTATATATTACTTTGTTGATAAAGCAAAGTATTGAGTAGAGAGATAGATAAATTGGTATGTATTTATACCTTAGATAAATTGATATGTATTTATACCTTTAAATAGCGTATTAATAATTATTATGATTGTAAGCTCAGCTAGTACTAAATATTTTTTGTAGGCCCCTGCTAATATCTTGGCCTCACCATGTTAAGCATGACACAAAGCCAGGGTAAGAGAGTACCTTTTCTAAAACACATTATTCTATTTATACAAGAAAAGCAAAGAATAAGAATGGAAATGAAATCACATTAAAATAAAAAAAAAGTTCTGGCAAAATGTCAGGCATCTGATTATTTTTAAAGGAAAGCTAGATAAATTTCCCACTGTAGCACTTACTAATTGTGATCTTAACCCTGCCAGTTGGGATCTTGAGTCATCCTCCTGGGCACTGACTTTTTTCCATTTATAGCAAATAGAGTGGAACCAGCAACTGCAGGAGATGATACACCTACCTATCTTACACATCTTTCCTCTTTTTTTTTTCACAGATGAGGTAGTCACCTAGTTGCAGAGTGCATCATTTGTTTTGCTTAGTTGCCTTATTTTCAGATATCCAAAGAAACCCACCCAAAACATGCTAAATCATAGTATCATAAATCATGGAGTTGAGTTGGAAGGGACCTTCAAAGCTCATCTAATCCAACCTCCTTGACATGGACAGGGACACCTTCCACTTGATGTATTGCTCAAAGCTCCTTCCAGTCTGGCACTGACCCTGGCCATTCTCATTCACCAACCTAATTCCAAGAAAATATTCTCTCCCTCTCCTCAGAGGGAAAATCTTCCTGATTTGCAGGGTATTTTTCCATCAAATATTCAATGCAATTTTGAACCTGAAAAAGGATGTTGCTCACCCTTAAAAATAAATTGCCAGCTCTAGTAAGAGTGTCATTGTGGAAATTATTTAGTCTACCACTTAAGGGTAGGAAACTGAGCTGAAGAAGGAATCAAATACTAGATTAAAAAAATTTTATACTATTAGGTTCCATGAAAGAACTGGCTTATTTAGAAAATCTTTGTATGTATTGGAAAACCTCTCCTCCCATGTTTGTGTGAGCTTTTTTGGTTCCACTGTCTGATTTTACATCAGGGAAAATGAAATAAAAAGTTCTCTCAAAGAATATTTTGTAAACTGTAGGTGATAGGGAACTTTCTTTATCTTCTTTTATGTGGCTCAGCACCAGTTGTGAACATTTAACATATTTGTTACAGAGTAGCTGGTATGCCTTTCATTATTGGCATTACAGCGAAAACTGTTGGCAAGTGACTAGCTGGACCATTGGAATAGCATGTAATCCTTCATTATTTAAAATTGATGACTCTGCAAAACTAGCTACTTTTCATTTTAAGTAGGTAGGGAAAAAAAATTGCATCTTATTTCAGTATGGTTTAGATGCCTGTTGACTTCCTAGTCCTTTACATCAATATATTGAAATCCTAAGCCAAGTTAACCATTCCTCCATTCAAGTGACTCCATCATGACAAGCCCAGCTCCAGAATATGTTAGACAGTGCAAACAAACATTTACCACAAAGACAGAATCTCTGTACCTGAGATGCATAACAGAATTTCACCTTGGATCCTCCCCAAGAGTCAGTTACATCTAAAGCTCATTTTCCCTTCTGATTTGAGGACATGATGAACTCATCACCTTCCTTTGCAATTTGCTCTCACTGTTATTCTTCCTCAATCTTAAACAGATATGTATCCAACAGCTTTTACATTGTCTTCATAATATTAATAGGTTTTTTGTCAAATTCAATGACATACCAGTTATAAAGCAGATCAGTTCTTGCAGCAAACTTCTCTGATTCTTCAGATCTCTTTGCATTTCTGTTATCTCATCAGCTGTAATCGTGTGTTTGCTTAAAAAAGGCCACAGGGGTGTGGAATGTCGATGCTATGAAATGTAGCAGCACTTCAGAGTGAGCAGAGGAGCTGCTAAGTACAGCACAGCTGAGGGCTGCAATGGCACAACCACAATTAGCAGGTATCACAGTATGTTAATCTCAGTGTAAAATAGATTTGACTCTAAGTAATGATGTTCTCTCTTGGACCAGATTCCAAAATTAGTGCAGAAAGCAGAAAGCTCTCTGATCTGCTGCCAGGTCATCAGGCACTGCCTTGAACAGATGCTCCTTATGGAATTTATTGTATGATAAAAGAAACACCAGTTAATCTGATTTACAAGATTATGCATAATATTTCTGCTCCACAGATTTCCAATTTGTTACTAGCAAACAGCTTTAATTCTTCGATAAATACGTTTGAGAAGATTTGCACTGGGCTTTGTTGGTATGTACACGAAAAACTCCTTTGCAAAGATCCCTATCCCCACAGCATGTGTATGGTTTGTAATTCTGGAAAGTACATGAATAATGGAGGTAATTCTAACCAATGTCTGCAATAAACTGAAAAAAATAGTCAAAAATAACATTAACAAGGCTGTCAAGTAGAAATTTGCAATGATGCCTGCTGGTCTCCAAATGATCACGTTCCCCCCTTTATGTGTTCCTGTGTTAGTGGACTCCTGATTGTTTGTCAGCTTTTCATTACTACACATTGCAGCATTACAAGCAGGTTTTTGCTTCTGTGCATTGCCCCTGCATAAAAGTTAGTGATGTTAATGTAGATTTTCTCTGGGTATAGCAGTGTAAGGCAGAAAATTCTGATTGAAGCTCTGCAAACTTCTCTGCCTTTTTGATATTATTTTTGTGATGCATGAAAGAAAAAAACTTAAATTCTACTTTTTTTGGTATTATTCTTTACTTTTTTTTTTCTTATTTAACTCTAAAATAGTATTATATGATTTACTTAGGTATCTGCAAATATATTTGTTATCTCCATTTTAGCTGCAATATATAAATGTGTGCCAATACCCTGTTTAACAACAGTCTGTTTACTTTCAATGCCTCTCTCATTTCAGAAAGATTAGATATTGAAACTTTCCTATGAAATTTCCAAGTTCATTTTCAGCATCTGAAGGTTTCAAACAGAGAAGGACTTGCTGTGAACATCTCAGTGTTATCTTTCATAACAAAAGATAAACAGTTTTTATGTTCTCATGAAATTAGTTATTTGCTTTTAGTTAAAGTAAATTCTTCAGAATTCTCTTCAAGAAAAGCAAAAATGCATGCAGTAATTTTTTTTCTCTAAGGTTTAATAAAACCAATTTACTAATAAGGTCTACAGCTAAAACCATGTCTTTAACCTTATGTTCAGGTAATAATCAGGAAGATATCTACAATGGTGTCTTGTCCTTGCAAAGCTGCTATATGCTGCCACTTAAACATGACATCATGTGTTCTTATTTTTCTCTAAAGCACAGAACCTGGACCTGTGGTGTAAGGGAGATAGCAAAGTGCCTCCAGCATTCTGATATGGCAGAAAATAGTCATGTAGTACTTGGCCACAAAGTACCAAGGGAATATCAAGGGGACAAATGAGGCTTTTAGTGCCTTGAGGAAGATTTTTTGTTTGTGTCTGTGGAAAGTGTGGTCAGTATCATCTGTTGCAACTAGATCCTGATTAGTGTCCAGCAAATCCAGTGACACCATTTCCTATTTGCTGCCATTCACAACTGCTTTGCCATTACCTGCTTCATTCTAATGGACAGAAGCCAGGATCAAAGGAGCTTGATGCATTGTACTAATTGCTGTAAATAAAAATCAAATATATTTTCAGCCTCAAAATGTTCAAAATGCGATAGAAGAGAAAGATACAATGGTTTAAAAACATGAAAAGGAGTGGGAGATGAGATAAACAAAATACATTTTGCACAGAAGTCAGAATCTCTACCAGACAAATTCTCCCTGAAGACAGATAAGGCATTGGTGTGCCAGTATGTTCACTTTTATTTTCCTTAACCTCAGCATTAGTTAGCAATTTTCCATCCAAATAATGCAGCTTTCAGAGACTAGTCTACACAGAGGAATAGAGATGAGACACTCCAAATTAATTAAATGTTAATTTAAATTTTGAGTAGGCTAAAAGCACATAAATCCCATGAGGACATGAATGTTTATTTAGGTTGAAAAGCTAATGGGGTTTTGGTCCAGCTTCATTTATTTAATGTTCCTCAGGAATGTCTGGCCTTTACTGATGCTCTTGTAAGCGTCAACAGGACTCTAAAAGAAGATGTGAAAAAGATGAGTAAAATTATAAGAATAAAATAGAATACTCTTGAAATGAAACAAGACTTTCTCAAATTAGAGACAAAACAGATAAATAAAAAAAAAAACACCAAGGAACATGGAAGCAAAATTAAACCATGAAGAAAACAATACTAAATCCATTTCTCCGAACTGATAATAATTAGTCGTAATAACTTTCCTTTTTATTGAATAAGTCATCAAAGGATCTCTAAGTGCTTGTTAAAAATGAATGTCCGTATTTTCTCATGCTCTCTGCTGTGATACCTGAAATAAAATATGATCTAGTAAATGCTCCAAATTTCTGCTTTTTGCAACTGACAAACTACAAAAAAACTGTTGCAGTCCATCACTTCCCAGATTTTAAATCTAATCAGCTGTCTGTCAGTGCTATACTGAAAAATAGAGAAATCTTTGAGAATTATCATCGTCACAAGCATATTTCATCAAGGCCAATGCAGCATTGTATTTTTTATTTTTATCTGGTTTGAAGTGCTGTGTGAAGTTCTGATTTGAGCAGGATACCTTTTCCTATCTCAATTTATTCCCTGTGTCTTTGTATTAATTTAATGTCCAGTCACTAATATTCATAGGAGAAGTTGGAATCAGGCAAACAGGGAGATCCATGTGATTATTCAAACCATGTGGCACCATGGAATGCCAAGGCTTAGTGTTTCAAGAAAATGAATATAATCACTGCTTAATTCTGCTCACAATTCTGGTGATATATAGCTGGCCTGCAAGGGCCGTTCCAAAATATCAGTTACAAAAAGCCTTAAATAATTCATCAATTGATCAACCATATAATGTGTATGAAGCTAAGCTGTTTAGCAGTAAAACAGAGGAGAAAAATAAATGCCTGTGGAGCCTAAGGACTAATCTAACAAAATTGCTGAAAACACACGCTCCAGTATGCACCCTCTAGGTCTCTACTTGCTTTACTAGTCAACCATTGTCTGGGCAGAGAGAGTATTTGAAAATAGCCTTGTAGGCAGAGCTCTTGACATAGAACTTTTTTTACCCTGAGATTTGGTCTCATTTACACACAAAGCCAATCCTAGTGAAATGCAGTCTTTCCTGCTTTAAACAGTAAAGAAAGTAAAAAGTGGTTTTGGAATAGTTCAGCTTCTGTTGTATCATGTTAATTGTGAAACTCTTGCTTAAGAAGTTTGGGAGATTGAGTCATAGGTATGCAGAAATAGGGTTACTCTCCTTAGACTCTTTAATAATATTGTCTAGAGCAATTCCTAGCTGTAAACCCAAATTAATATACCTGAAAACCAAGTTAATTCGATTGAAATGGTAAAACCATTCAAAACTGGGTAATAAACATTTTGCAGTATTTGGGAATAACTGTTGAAAGGCTGAGAGGGTTGAGGCTGTCAGGCCTCAAGAAGAAAAGGCTCCATGGAGAATTTATTCCAGTTTTTCAACTTATTATGGGGACTTGCAAAAAAGACAGAGAGAAAATTTCTCCTGGGGCCTATAGTGACAGAACAAAGGACAATGGTTTTAAACTGAAAGAAAAGGCTTTGATTGGACATAAAGAAGAGAATCTTTAAAAAGAAGATTATGAGATACTGGCACAGGGTGCCCAGAGAAGTTTGGATGCCCCACAACTTTTTCAAGGCCAGGTTGGATAGGATGTTGAGCAGCCGGGTCTACTTGAAGGGTTCTGTGTCTATGCTAGAGGGCTTAAAATTAACTGATCTTTGAAATTCCCTTCCAATTAAAACTGTATTATAATTCTGTCCATTAATCTTATCAGCCCCTGGGTACATAACAGAAATAGAACCACTTAAACCTAAAGAACAACAACTTTTGTATTGCTTACTGACCCAGTTGTTTACTTATTCAATTAAAAACCATAAATTTTGTTGAAAAAAACAATGGTCACTTATGATCAGGTAATATATCACTTGTGTGATGATCTTACAATTCATTGCGTAGCTGTAATTCACTCATTTGTAGTAATGCAAGTAATGATTGTCTTAAAATTTTAGCTGCCAAAATCTTTTGCCTTATATGCTACCTTCAGTTCACTATTCTTCACATAATTCACCAGAGCTTCAGTATATATGGAACAGAAATTAGGAATGCTTTCTTTAAAATTCTGCATTTTTGATCCCTTGCCAAGTGGAGGTCAGTGACTATCCTGAGGTTAAGCTATCTGAATAGGCTGTGAGGAACTACTGGATATAGCATGAGAAATTCCAAATGTGATAGAAACAACCTGACAATCTGACAAAAATCATAGATATTCCATGAATATGCCAAATTGTCTCAAAAAATGTGGTTATTTTCACTATAAGGTCTGAAAACCCATGCACTTTCTGTGAACATTTTGAATATTCAGTTTGAACTGATATATAAGCCAGCTACAAAAATCATTGTAATCTTCCAGCATAACATTATACTTGGCAAAACTCAATCTTATTGTACTTCTAATATAATCTCATAATTTAATCAGAACATGTCAGAGCACCCTTAAATGATTAATAAAACCACAAGTACCAGAGATAACTGTTAACCATAAACCAAGTAAACATAATTATGGAATATTTCCTTGTCTTTTGACAAGGAAACTGAAGAAGGAAAACCTTTCTAGATCTCTTAAACTACAAAATTTTTTATTTCAGTTCATGCGGCTGCAGAGGGTTTTTGGACCATTCAAATAACTTTATCTTTGAGGAGAAAACCACCATTAGATATTGTGGACTAAACTCTCAACATATGAGGTCTTTTCTCTACAGAAAGTCTCTCCTTTTTGGTTTTTTCAAACTTTATGTCTTGCATGCTGTGACAAAAGTTGTACCACGTTTCTCTTTATATTAGGATACTGAGTCCAGATTATGTGCATAAACAAGGGAAAATGACTTCACTTTCAAGCATCAACACTGGGTTTAATATGAAAATACAAGGTAAATTTTAGGATGTCTGAAAGCTGCTTTGGGTAAAGATTATTCTAGAATTTTAAAGACATAAGTACCCAAATATATAGAAAAGTAGTTACTCCTGGATTTATCATGTTCTTTACATTTATCTCATATTAGAAATCTTTTGAAACTAGTTTGGTACACTATTATATGGGGACTGCTGGGAATTTATTAAACCACAGTACATTATTGTTGACTAGCTCATAGATTATGCTGTCAGGTCTCTTCTGTAACATGATAGAGGAAGAATATGTCCTTTCCTGAGGATGTGATGATGTCATGTTGATCTCCATTGTTTCATGGCTGTTCTTCAAAAAAAACCAAAAAGAGCTAAGGAATCACAAAATATGTTATATCTACAAGTTAATTCAGTCTGAAAATAAATGATTAATTCCTGAAAATTATTGTATGTGTGTATAAGAACCTATATGATTCTTGTATTTAAAACTGTGGAAGTTTTTAAACTATTATCTATGCCTTAAACCCTGCAAAGTATATAAAGTTTAAAATTGTTTCAAACATCCTATATAAATTTGCTCAAGGTCATATTAAACCACTTTGTGAAAGAGACAACCACTTCTGGAATATGAAAGTCTAGATTTACTGGTCCCTATGGGCTTTAATAATTGTTGACCATCCTACCAGCAAATGCTCTAGAATAATAGACCACCTAGTAAACTCAGGACAGATTTTCAGAATTCAAACTGAAGGAGCTGTCTTGCATTACTGGGTCTCTCAAATCTCTGTGCTATATCAGCTCAGATTTTGCGGTTGCATATCCTTTCATTCTCTTATTTGTAAATCTGTATTGGCAGGCATCACCATCTCAGATTCTTGTGAGTTTCACTTCAGAACAGCTGCCAAGATAATAGATCTCAGTCTGATGGCATTTCATTGATGTGGACATAGCATCCTCAAGGGAGTCTCCTCAGCAAAGATGCTGCTTATTAATGCAGACATCTATCTATTGTAGCTAAATGTATCTCTTTCTCTCTTGCATCATAAAGATTTAGAAAAGTTGACATGTTCCAGTGGGAGTGTTTTTCTGCTTATCACATGCAGAGAGATTCTGGAAGGACAGCTTGCCTTTTAGAAGTGCAAAAGAATACATTCTGCAGCAAAATACATAAATTTATGTTCCCAACACTAAGAGATTATCAGTAATTATAAAAAATTTACAAGGAACCCTTATGCTCTGGGTTGCTCAGGGTTTTTACATCTTTCTATTGTCTCTCTGCTACAGTACTTATTTTAACTTCTAGTTGTTTTCCCTCCCAAGGCAGTTTCTCCATCCTCACACTATCATCACTCACTGTCCTGAAATGTCAATTTGATTTTTGATCAGGTTGTGATGTCAGCCTCTTCTACCTGCTTATTACATTTTGAAATAGGTACTTTTTTGAGCTCTGTTACACCTGGGGGAAATGCCTCATAGAAATCTTCAAGGTCACACTGTTGCACTTTGCAAACCTCTTCAATTTCATGATGCACCCAAAGCTAAATAATTATTTCATTGCTGGACCACCGAGAATACAGTACTGCCTGTCATGTTGTCAAGTTCTAGTTTCCTTGAGTGTGCACATTATATACTTCAATGGAATATAAATATAATTTATTCAGGGAAGAAAACCTCCCTTCCCTTCACCTGGAAAGTTCCCTGACTTTGAAAGAAGTCCACTCTGCTCTTCATGGTATCTTTCAACTCTCACCTACCTGACACCAAAAAATAGTCTATTAGACTATTATGAAACTTACGAAATTGAGTGTCAAAGACATGTTTGGTGAAATTTAAATAGATCCTGAAATTGCCAGTAGGATACTAAGCAAAAAGCCAAATGTATAAGGGTACATACTATGGGCTATGTTCCTTGTATCCACTTTCCCTACTCAACCAATAGCAAAAAACAGGATCAGTGAAACATGGAATAGGTAGCTTACTTCTGTACTTCAATGGATCCTGCCTCTTTCCTTGTCTGTATAGAAGATAGTGTGCAGTCTGGGTTGCTCTTTCTTTCAATTAGGAGTATATCAAGCAAAAAAAAAATAGTTAGGGATATTGTGCCATTGCATAAGTGATTCAGGCCAGACTTTACAATCACATTTTACAGTCTTTAGAGGAAAAAATTCTTTTAGCAGCCTGGTGTTCTGAAGGATGTAATGTAAATGAGACATAAATACAGTAAGCAAACAAAATATCATCTTTACCTTTAACTATACAACTAAAAATATATATTCTTTAGCCATATTGTGAGTCTGATTGTGAATAAATGAGTTAAACTTTTACTGCTTTGCTGGGAAAAGGATTAGACCATGTAAATACACAGTGACTGAACATTTATAGGAACCATCAAACTTACGTGAAAAAGTAGTCCAATTTCTAGTCTTATGAATTTAAGTTTCTTGTGAATATAAACTGAATTTAGAAAACAAGAGTTCAAAATTTTATAAATAATTAGTGAAAGTAATATCAAATTTCAAGATGCTTAACCATTTTTCTGCATATGATATCAACACAAATCCTGTCAGCTTATGCCCTCACTGAACCACACGATTAATAGTACAAAAATATTACTCCTAAATATTTTTGGCATGGGGATAAATGTAACTTTGTGATATCATTGGTGAAACCTCTCAGGTTTTGTGACAATTTGCATTAATTGAGAGATATCAAAATACATTTAAGCAAAGAGTGATATGATCCCACAAATAACTGACCCAAATTGATCAAGAGTCTACTGAAGTATTTTAAAGGCATCTTCCTATATGGTCTGTAGGAATAGCTTTTAATATTCTCTACAGCAACATAGCCATTTTTCAAACAGACAAGTAGGTTATTCAGAGTTCAGAATCTAAAATGGATTTCTACCATGTTTGGAAAAGAGCATAACTAAATACAGTTTCATTCTATTAGGAGTCATAGTAAATTTTTCAAATGATACACCCATCAAGCTAATTAAATCTTCTGACTGCTCTCAAAGTGAACAGTCAGATGTATATTCAATCATAGAAAAGCCTGAAGTATTTTGTATACCTTTCCAATTTTATAATTTTTCCTTTTTATATTCCAATATTTGCTTCAAAACCAGTTTATTGAGAAGGTCAGAGTTCAAACCTCCATGTAAGGAAATTATTTTCCATACAAGAAATGTTGAGGTCTTCTCTGGGTGTTTTCCTATTTGTAAGCAGGAATGAGGCCATGTCTTGGTTTCTGTGTGATTTATAGACTCATCAGAGTGATGAAGGCAGTTGTTCAGAAACTAAACCAGGTGGCAGTGGTCAGAAGGAGGTACAGATGGACCTGAGATTGACTGGAAATATGAGCCCTTGTAACAGGATAAAATTTACTGAGCCGAGCAAGTGTATGTGAGATGGGCTGGATGGACTATGGCTACTCAAGACATTTTTCAGAAGACTGGAATTTCCCTTTTATTTGTGAACTTCAACTTGAGTTCTCAAATTACTTTCCTTTAAACCATACCCTTCAGATAAAAAAAAGTTGTTAAAATAATATTATGCACTTTTAGAAAAAAAAATCAGCATAATTTCCAATTGTGCTGAGGAGACAACATTGTTCAGGTGAAACCTTAAATCAGACCAAAGGATGCCACAGCAACCCTTTGACCCTTTGCTTTCTACTTCACTCAATGCACTAAATGGCCCATAATTTAGTTCCCAAAATTTAGTTATTTGCAACAGGCATGACTCCAGAGTTATGGAGTGTTGAATATTGCAATATTTGATATGTATGAACTACTATATTTATTAACTACTCTCATTGTTTTACTCTTACTGAAACTGAATTAATGTAATAATATATAAAATGACACATATGAAGTTGACTTCGTACATCTGCTATAAAGTAATTTGTTATAATACTTTTTTCTAAGAGATTTTATATCTTGTTTTTCTCATGTTCAATTATGTGTATAAAGTCAATGAGGGATTTTGACACAAATATACTTTGAAGACATTACTTATTGTTCAAATTTCCCCATTAAGGAATGCAAAGTAGATCAATCAAACACATCAGGATAGAAAAGTGGAATGAATAAATATTAACTTTATTTGTATCACAGATTGATTTAACCTCAGAATCTTCTCACTCCAAAATGTTTAATAACCTTCTCTAAATGGAAATAAAATTATTCTACAATTTAATATTATCTGTTCTTCTCTGGGTTCAGTTAATATCAATTCTGGATTTGACAGTGTTTATTGGATATGCTTTCTAGCATTACACTTCCCAAGAAAATCAGTTGCAAAGCTAAGAAAGGAAGAAGTTTTTTAAAGCATGAAAATACAGTAAATATCTTCCTAGTGTAGAAAAATTGAGAAAGATATGTGGCAGTATCTGAATATCACTTGTACTAATGAAGTACATCTGGTTTCATTACGAGCAGAAATGTGATAGGCAGAAGAAATTCAGCAAAGACTATTGTAGAGTCCAAAACTGTATTTGGTTTATGTACCAAGGTTTTGGTAACAAAAAAGCCACAGTAGTGATTTCTGTGAGAAGCATTTTCCAAGTGGTTAGGCTACAAGATGAGCCCCTCAGTGGCATTGGTAGAGCTTCTGTGATAACATATTTAAGAAGGAAAAAGAACCCCACACAATAACATCAAGACAGAAGTGAGAATATGTGAGAGGAACACCCCTTTAGACCCCAAGATCAGTGCAGAAGGCAGGGCAGAAGGTGAGATTCTCCTGAAGCTTGTGGTGAAGACTGTGGTGAGGAAGGATGTCCCTCTGCGTAATGATCTATTGCAGTTATTTTATACTCTGATTAAGGTAGTGTTGCTATTTATGGCCAGAACTGTGCAAGACCATCTGGTTTTATTTAACCTACTACTACCCATGGCAATGTTAATCACATGAGAAAGAAGCTACAGGATCAAGATCTGTATGGAATCTGCTGGCTCCATCAGGGATTTTTAGACAAGTTAAACATGTACCTGTCTGTTGATCTGTATCCTGAAGGTGAAGACATTGTCTATGACTTCCTTGCCTGGAATCAAATTTCCAAAACCCTCCCACATTCACAGTGCATGACACATAGTTTTTATTATTAGATTTGGCAGAAAATTATAATTTTTTAAAATTACATTTTTAAAAAAATTCTGACATTTTAAAAGGGGAATTTCAAGTCTAGTTTGAAATCTAAAGTTGTAAAAAATACATAGAATGTTACCATTATGAACAATTTTGACTGACTCAAAATAAATTATTTTTCAGATTGCATCTTTTAAAAGAAAATAAAAGCCAAAACTTCATTCTCTTGGACTGAAAATAAATGTCAAAATTGACAAAAACATTCCTTCACAGTTAAAATTCAAGTTTAGTTCTTCATGTGAATTTCTGTTTTCATCAACATCACTGAACTACCCAGTTGGAGTTCTTATGTTACAATAATTTCAAAATCAGTAAATTCTACTAAGTCAGTGAATCAGCCAACTATTGACAATTTATTTAAAAAATATAATCTCTGTGACCCCTGAAATAGTCTTCTATCTACATAATGTTACAGTCCCTCATTCTTCATTTTTGCCCACTGCTCTTTGATCGATATTTGCTCTGAATTAGCTCAGAATGCAATTCTTCCTGTGGTAACAGAGCACTTCAAACCCAGATCTCTCTGCCAGAGCTGAGTAGCACTGTGTTATAGCCAGTAAATTGTAACCAGCAGGTAAGCTTGGTTATAGGAAACAAATAATCAAGTCTGTCCCATTTCACAAATACCCATCTCCAAAGTATCAGTTAAATCACATCATTATTCAGCCATCCATTTAATGTATTTGTAGTTAGTCTTTCCCAAGATATGAAAATATCAGTTGCTGCCATCCAAAATACACAATTTGCAAGTAAAGTTCATTTGATGAAACTGAACTACTGAGAATAATTAGAGACATTTACCTTCCCAAATGAAAACATTGAGTCAGTATTATTATTGATTGAACAAACTGATCGTGGTTTATATCCAAGAGTAAAGGGAACATCTACATGCAGTTTGTAAATTGGAACTGATATTTTTGTAATATAGCTAACTTTCAAAGATTGAGGTAACATAACACAGACAACAAATACATTTTTGATCATTATTGTAAAAAAAATAAATTAACACATAATGTTCACAAAAGCTTACTCAAAACAAAGATGAAGAATGGTGTATAGAATGAAGCTGTGGAACAGTTTATGGGAAAGTTTGGTTTCTAAAGTTTTCCTCATAAATATACCACTCCTATCCCTCACTATTCCTACATTTGGCATGACAACACCAGTAATGAATGTACTGCCAAGTTTGAAAAAGTACTGGTGGGAGATAACTGCTAATGACACGTGGATGAATGAAGAGGAAGTGTCAACTATCTGTTGATTGCATTACACCTGTATTAGACTGTTCACTAAATGCTCAGTCTTATTAATTTTGATTTGTTTGTGATAAAATAATTTCTTCTACCCAGATTGCATTTTGTTTATAAGTAGTGCAGCTTTTGAACTGTTACTTTAGAGAAGAAGTAGCTTCTCAAAACACAGACCTGTTAATGAATCAATTCCTGACCAAAGTCCCTCCAAACATAAATAAGTGATGGGTGACCTTTGTGTTGTGAGCCTTAAGTTTTCAACTTCTTTGATGAGCTTTCAGGAGAAACAGTACGGAAAGGTCACCATTACATATTTAGCAGTTTCAGTTTCATCACTATGTACAGTGTTTTTATGTCACAGTGGATGTGACAGCCCAGAAGACGCCATCTACATTTAAATATCATATCGGAGAAGAGCAAAGCCAAAAACTCACTGATAATTAAGTTTAGTTTGACATATTACAGCAGTAAAGATAAAATTGTGCCCTCTATAGTTGGACTTGAATGTGAGACATCCCTCAAGATAAAAGATTTCAAGTCCAACATTTATGTTCAGATTTCAGTGTGAAATATGTTATTGAAATGGAACTCTTTACAGAATGCACACTTCCCAATTAGGGCAAAAAACATTCTATAGCTTTCTTGTATCAAATGAGGAAAATTTAGATTCTCAGTGTTCTTATGATATCAAATGCAAGTTTCTTTTCCATTATTCTTGCCAGAAGTCTTAACCCTTGGAAGTACAGTTAAGTCAGTTGAGAGGAAGAAGAAAAAAGAGGAATACTGTCTGCCTACATGAAAGAAAATGTCTTAAAATTAATAAGGGATAAACTTAATATTTAAAGCTATAAATTATTTTAATAAAGCAAAATGTCCTTCATATTCATTCAGCTCTGGGTTTCAAACTACATAACAATCATGATCCCTACAGTATTCTTGGGTACTTGTCATGAGGTCATACTAGTAAGGTATTTTGGTACCTAGCAAATCTCTACATTAATCCATCACAATATGTAGATGGCACACCAGAAAGACGACAGAATAGAAAGCACAGAATGCTCTCTAATAGTGAAGCACCTGCATCCAGGATGATCCACATGTGGATCATCATTGAAATATCCTTTAATAACTGTGGATGTTGGCTGGATTCTTGTTTGGTTCCCACTCATACTCTACTGTTCACAGTCTTGTAATAAATTTTTTAAGTCCCTGGGATTATTAACATTATACTAATGTCCTGCAATGCAGTTCTTGCCAATAAAAAAGTCTAAAGGAAGGAGTAATTATGCTCTCAAAGGCTTACAATGTAATTTAAATGAAGATGTAAAAAAGGCTCAAAATTCAAAAATAGGGAAAGCAAAAGAGTGGTAAATGACAATAGAAGTATACTATATATTTGTCATTAATGTAAATAGATATATGACTTCACAAAAAGACTGGGAAGCTTAATTTGTATTTGATCTTCAGAAAGGAGGTCACCATTAATTGGTGTTACAGCCATTATCTATTATTATCACTAATGTTAGCTCTAAGTGTCAGTGAAGGAAGGTGCGATAAACCCAGGACATATTTTAACACATGTAACTACTTCTTAAAAATTAATTACTTTTGAGCTGTGAAGTTTCTTAAACAAAATGTTCACAGACTTACTTTGCACCTACCTTCAAAATTTGTTGCTGAAGTGCCTATGCCTATATTTTGGTACCATGCTCTTTGCTATGTCAGTCACCTTTAGGCTTAGAAATATGGTGCTGAAAAGGAAATCCCATGTGACACATGATGGAACTCAGCTGTCATCTGGAATATTCAATGTGGAATCATAAAGGCACTGTAAAGGCAAAATCTGTCCTATTTAAAGGAGATATTTAACACTGGTTGAAGGAAATGTGGCATAAAAGCCTCTGTACTATTTGAATTAATTTTAACTTGGGTACAAATATATATTCAGTGTTTCAAGAACATATCATGTAAGGAGATGCAGTAGGAAAGAGCTAAAGATATAAGATGAGATGTAGACAATAATTATTAGTGGCTCTGTCCAGCTTGCAAATCTGGAAAAAAAAAAAAAAAAGCTGCACATGAAATTGGATTACTATCTTAAAATATGGCGTGTATGTATATGCAAATTGATTCTGAAAATTACTGTCTCCACATGTAATACAAATTGGAGTCTTCAAGAACAGTGAGGAAGAGTTTATTTGGTGTTGGTGGGCAGCAGTGCTCGCTCTTTCTATATTTGTGCCTCACCTAAACCACTTGTGTCAGAAGTGGGAGACAGATTTGATGCCTCCTCCAACAGAAGGATCTGAACCTCCTGCTACTGCTGTTGAAGAGGGATAACAGAAGTTTTCCAGGTCATACACTATGGAGGGATGTTGGAAACATCCCTCTTGGTGAGACATGTCAGAGGGCATGCAAAGGACAAAATAAATAAACATTATTCTTTTGTCTTCCTTTCTCTAGAGGGGCAGTTTTAGGAGGAAAACAGGAAACAGCATTGTGGCTATTCTTGGATCAATCTGTAGCCTTCCTTTCCCCTTTATTTTCCATCTGGCAATTTTTTACCACAAAGAATGCAAAAAGGCAGACTCCTTCTCCACAGCATATTCCTACAATCCTGGACTTAATATTTCATATGGCCAGACTCAGGTATTTTCTTTATAAGTGTGCAGTATCTCAATAATGCTGAAAAATCTTAAGAACTACCATTGCCTGTCTATCTAAAAGGCATACCATCTTTACTCAGTCTTAGTCTAAGACCTTAGAATAATTCTACAAGACTAGGTACCTGCAAGATTAGACCTTATAATGTCTAAGTTATTACTCAAAGTAAATGATCTGACCATCTCTCCATCATCCCATTAGTGTTTGATAAGTTTTCCAAGATTCTCAAAGCCACTTAATCATTATGTTGTACCTGTTTTGGAATTGTTTTCTACTGAGAAAAATCTGCTTTGCCTTTTTGAATATTTTGCAGTGGAAGAAGGTAGTGGAAGAGGCTTATACTATCTTCAAAGGAAAAAAACAAACCTGTATGTAAACTTGAGAAATTCAGCTGCTATTTTTAACCACAAAACTGGTAAGAAGGTTAATTAATTTTTCTTTTTCCTTTTTTGCATTCCTTGATACTGGCTATTGTAAGAATGGAAACAATAACATGAATTATTTAGAACCTCTTGTTTGGATGCAAGAGGAATCTGCTCCTGGATAATAGCTGAAAAGGTGTTAATCTGAGTATCTCCCATATATAGCTTATTTTCTATTGTCCTGCTTATAACTCACTTCAGTTGATGCTTTCATATCTCTCTCATGCCCTCTACATTTCCATACTGCTCTTTTGTTTTTAGACTGTCTATGCAAATCAAAATATGCACGGTGAGCCCAGGCACCACCACCTGCTTCTTGCCTTTAACCTTTGTTGTACACCCTCTCTGTAGACTTTACTGTAGTTCTAAAAAATAGAATAAAGTACATTTCCCTCCTCTTCAACACCCACACTTTCAGCATAAGGAAATATTTTTTCACTTGTAAGAATACTTCTACATAGGCCCTCATGTTAGCAGACTAAGATACAGAGAATGAAGCCATCAGGAAATTTGTTGTAAGATGTCCAGTATGAGCTCATCTGTAACTCGCTTTTTAGGGCCTAAATCTCCCCAGCCTGATAATATAATTTAGAATAGAGAAAAGAGTAATTAAAATGTTTTCTGCAGATAGCTTCCAATTTTTGTTCAGATTTACTAACAGTTAATTACTAAACCACAGGCAAACAGTGATGTCTTGTGCCCTCAATGCTTATGTTAACTTTCAAATTGCTATGAGTATTGCAAAATTCCAATCCAAGTGCTCAGCTTTAAGAAAGGACATTTTATTGCTATGGTCACATTTCTGTGAAGAGCAGATGTAATTGTACGGATGCATGCCACAGTAATCAGGGTAGCTGGAAGTGCTCACTTTGTCCAAGCAACAGCCTTGGTCTCTGAGCCCTCCAGACTGCAGCTGCCCATTCACTCCAGGTGGCACTGGCAAGCTCTGTCCAGTCTGGAGCAATGAAACGTCTATCTCTTTTTGGTGATTATTCCTTTACTGGTTCCCTGTTTCCTTACTTGTTTTCCCTTTTCTTCCCTTCCTTGGAATGCTTACCTTTCTCATTAAACACTTAATTCCTACAGCTTGCAAACAGATTATGTAATGCTACTTTTCTCAAAGTGATCAGAATACCTCATACCATGTTTAATACAAATGAACTGGTTTACAGATTTTGATCATATTAGCTTGACTGAATTAGGTTGAGTTTCCTGCAGCTTCTTTCTACTCCTTAAGTTTTTTTTTTTCCATGCCTTTAGCCTACTCAGTATATTTAGTTTCTGACTCATTTCTTTAGAGCTCTGAACTATTTTCTGACTCACTGGGAATCATTTATTCTGTTTTGGTTTCACCAGGGCAGGTTTTCAGATTTCAGTTCTCAAATGTCATCATTAATGTCTCAAAGTTTGTTTACAAATTACTTTTTGTCTCATACAGAGGAACACTGATGGTGTCTTGCCAAGAAAAGCTGTTCCAAAGCTTCCATGTCCTAAAATATTCTCCCTCTCTCTACAACCTTTCTATAACTTGTTAATTAATGAATTTTTCCCAGAGTGCACTGGTGGTTGGCTCTTTTTTCCTAAGGAAGGAGGTTGCCCCCAAGCTTTCTTTGAATAAATGTAATATCATCAACTATTAGTATACAAAAATAGCAGGAATGCTGTGTGTACTGTCTACTAAAATTAAAGCAAGAATGAAATTGATAAAAAATGATATGATGTATTATTAGTGAATTTGGGGCTCTACTCATTTGCCTTATGGTGATCAAAATCTAGGATGTACTTGGCTGACATTTCCAGCTTGTTCCCTGAAAACACAAAGACAGAATTTTCATTTTACTAGTGAAATAAGAATTTTTCCTCAATTTGTACAATGGAAGGACTTGGAATATGTAAAAGAAAACATGCCAATAGTATAATAATCATTATGAACTAGATGATAAAAAATAGATCTGTGTTATTAAAAACAACCACTGCAAAATTGAATACTGGCTCCCAGTGCCATTTATATGCCCTAATGTATCCAAACCATCTGCACAGAGTTGGCATGAAGGATAGATTTGCAGAAAACCGACCTCTTACTGGAGCTGCACTTGAAAGAAAGGTGAGGTATCTATCAGCACATAAATTAACACTGAATATTTAGAATTAGGCAGCTGAATCCCAGTCTGTGTGTCCACAGTGCACTGCAGTGTTTTCCCTAAGCCTCACATGCCCACATCCCAGTTGTGTTATTGCAGCATGACACTGAGGATGTTTATCTGTGGCATGATGAAGCATAAGGGCGAAATTCAGTGTTGTGCAACACATGAGCCATTGGGATAGTGCTGGAAGAAGGCTGCATCGGATGGAGGGAATGCATCCCATTCCCTGGAGCAAACTGCCCCCAGCACCGCAGCTGGCTTGGAGAGTAGCACACATGGCATGGCACACATGCATGGTTTGGGGCTGGGCTTCAGGGGCAGACCCGGGATCAGCTGGATCAGAGTTACCCAACAGTGGAAATACAACCTGAATGACAGAAAGGGAGAGGGCCAGCTCAGGGACATGCAGTAAGGCATCCCATTTCAGGGATCTACATTGTGTCACATCCATGGGTGCTTTCATGTTCCAGCACATAGGGCCTCAGTTCGGGAGGTGTCTGGTAGGATCTAAGACACCAATGCTGCTGGGACTTAAAAGCAGGATTAGACAAATGTGATTCAAGACATACAGGATATATTAATCTTTTGGGACTGGCAGCTGGATAGCAATCTGCAGAAAAACGTACGAAACTTGGTGCCTACTTCCTGATGTGATTAATAGTCTCTAGGCTCCATAGAATAGATCTCTCTTGAATATCATGGGATTTTAGATTATAGTTCACATGCACATAGGTACATTTAAACATCTTATACTGAATTTAAATTCCTCTAGAGGACAGCAAATTGCACTCTAATAAACTTTTTAAAAGTTTCATTAAAATGGGAAATTAATTACTTGGATAATTATTAATAACTTGAAAGTGTGTATAAATCGAAAAAGGCAATGAAGTTGCATCCCTAGGAGCAGAAAGGAACAGCTAAGCAAAAGAGAGATTTCCTGTCATACCAAGGATTATTCCACTCATCATTTCCTCTTATCCTGAACAGGACTTGAGCACTGAGATGTTAAACAAAAAAACAAACTAGTCAAAAAATTAGAAAAAAAAAAACAATTCAGAAAGTATAAAAATAATATCAACTATCAATGAATAACAGTTTGATCTTTTCCTGATTCCAGTTTTGTTTAGTTTCTGACATGTATATATTTGTCTATGAAATGTGAGTGTTTTGTATTTCTTTTAACTTAGAACCGCAATGGTATGTGGGAATTCATCCCCTACTTAGACACAAAATGGGCATTGTGATCATCTTTTCTGGGGTATGCAGGTGTCCAGAATGGGATTATTTGGATAGCTGAAATTTCCCCAGATGGAAGTAGAAGATTTAGAGCTGCAAGAAGTACACAGTCATTCACTGAGTTTGGATGGGATGTCTCTTTATGTGAGTCAGTTACTTACAGAAAATAAGCAATTAGGATATGTATTTAAAGTAGGCCACCTTTTGATAAATATTACATCCATTACATGCAAAATAGTAAAAAGTAGGGCGATTTAAGTTAGCATGAAATAATCCCTTTTAATACCAAATAACAAGAAAGAATTTCGAAAGCCAAGATCTTAATGTCCTTCAAAAGGATGCAGCTTGCTTTGAAACTAGGCTGCCAAATGACACATAAAATATATTTTAATAAATTTAATGTGTTTTGGTCCCAAAATAAGCACAAGTACACAATGGATGGATCAAGTAATGTAAAAACCTTGTAAAATTCAGTTAAGAGTTCTTATTTAAATCCCTCTTTCAAACTCTAGTTATTACATAGGAACAGTTACAACTGCTCCTGGGATTTATAACAATAGCACTAAAAAATCATTTACTGATAAGAATTTTCTGTTCAGTAACATATCTTGTTTTTTAAGAAATGGAAGGGGCATTTCATTCTGTCTATTGCAGCTGAACAACAATCCTTCAGGCATTCCATTTTTTTCTGCTTCCAGTTTCCCATACAGTCTGACTTCAAACCAGTAACATTTGGCTGAGACAAAGCCAATGGCAGAATAGGCATAACTATTTGATATAAATTCAAACAAAGGAAATATGAAGTTTAGCCAACTAAAAAGAAGTTGAGTAGCTTTATTATTGTGGTACAAAAAAATGCTGATATAAAAGCAACATGATTTTAAGAATTAAATTACAATATTTTTTGATAAAATTAGTAATCAATAATATTAATTTCAGCCTAATAATTCTTAATATTTTAATTCATGGACCTTAAAAGCAAGTGCCTAACACAGTCTAATCATCACATTAAGAATTGACTAAGAGTTGTTAATGTAAAAGGGGAATTAATTAATATACTGTAGCGAGATCCTGCAGGGAGTAATCCTGGACCTTCTGACATATAACATTTCTATTACAAGTCTGGAGAAAAATTAAGAAGTGTTAATCAATTCCAAAACATATGAAGGAAGATGAACTGAAAAATATAAACAAAAATAGACCAAAGTTTTGGAACATCCTGGGTGATTCAGCAAGTTGGACATAAACTACAGAAGTGTTTGAATATAGCCAAATGTGAAATTATGAGTTTAGAAACAGAAGAGGAAGTCTGTATTTGAAAAGTGTAAATGTCTATTCAGACAATCAATGGCTCCTGAAAAGGACTTACAATAATTCATTATTTGAGGATAAATTTCTGGGCAATGGTACATTCAAGAGGCTCTACAGAAAAGAGACAGATTGAAGCTCAGTAAACAGTCACCTTGTCTGTGTGCTTGGCTTTGGTACAGCTGCTGCTGCTGTTAGGTTAGTTCTGTATAAAATAAGAGAGAAAATGATAAAATGATAAATGATAAGATGATAAAATTCAGACAAAAACCATCAAGAGTGTAAGAGATCAATGTGTTCATCTCATCCAAAAGAAGAGCAACCTGTGCGACTCATTCACTGTCTGATTACTTAACAGAGAGTAAGAGATACAAATGGATGCGCAAAAGGAGAATATTTCATTTAACTTCACTTGTCTACCATGTAGATAACTTTATCTAATATTGCCATAAAGGGATCTCTGTAGCTTAAAAAATGATTGAACACAAGGAATCTCTGCAACCTGTGTTAGAAGATTTTCACAGCAATCCCTGTCTGGCACCAGCCAGGTGAGCATCTGTAGTATCTTCTGCTTGAGAGAGGTGACATGTTAGCACAGGGGCAAACTCACCTGCTAGCTGTGAATTTATGCACAGAATTAAACCCATCTTACACATAATTTATTTGTTTCAATTATAGGAAACTGAACCATGAATTTGATGCCAAAAGATTTTTTAGCTTTTTTAATATATTTTCATATCTTTGTAGCCTTATAGATTTTTAATATATATTTGTGTAGCTTCTAATATTTTTCTTGTCATCTCTCATGGTTTAACAAATCCTTATTAGTACATTCTTGAAATTCTGTTTAGTAATATTCTTCTTAAGCGAATTCCTGACAAAGGCAACTTATTTTCTATCAGAATTTAAGAGACATCATAAGTAAACAGGGCAAAGAAGCCCCGAGACCCACTCCAAGGGGGCTGAAAAAGGCATGGGTTACTGAGGTAACTGATTTCCTATTGCATATACAGGTTAGATATACTAATTCATTAACCTTATAAAAGTTATAGAAATCCTGTATCACCTATGTGCAATGCAGTATTTTGTGCATCTGAAAGCTTCCACTAAATATTTGCTCTTTTGTCTTACCTCTTTAACTCTGATGCATGTTTTTTTCCTTTTGTTATTAAACAACAAAATAACAACAATGTTAGTTGTTACAGGGTTTACAAGAAATCAGAACTTTAACCTTGTACATATATGTGCATAAATAACACTTGCATACATACATGTTTCTTTCCACTGCAAAGTTGTTGGCACTGTATTGGTGCTGTTGGTGCCAACACATGTAAGACTAGAATATGGTGAAAAAAACAGGAGAAAACCTTTTTTTTTCTTGTTTTCACAGTCCTTGCTCTGACTGGAGTGATTGTCGTCAATAATTATTTGAACACAATGATTCCCAAAGTAAATGAATCGCTAAACAGCTGTTCATTGGACAATATTGTGCCTACATAAAGCTCTATTGACACTGTAAAAGGTTTATCTAGAGAAGGTACTCAAATTCAGGCAATAAAATTACCATAAGATTGAATTTATATCTTCTAATTTACTGTACAGGCTCTGTATTGGGCTTGTTTGGTTTTGTTTTTATATTCTAATCCTGTTGAAGGTAAGGGCAAATAAAGTCTTTTATTTTTCCTGGACATCCAGGAATCTGCTTCAGGTGTAGCAACTCACAGACATTATTATCTTGTAAGTCTGTTGGGCTGACTTATCAAAGAGAAAGTTTTGTTGGGCATAAGTCATTCTCAGGAGATATTCCCACTACATGTGGTCTGCTGCTTGGATAAAAATGTTGGTAGTTTCAAGAAAAGACTGAAAAATCAAATAGCCATCCTCTCAGTCATGCTGCCCACACTCAAAGATGACATATTTTGACACAGATAATCATACTGGCTTTCAGTTATTGAATCTATCCTGTTCTTATTTAACATTTCTTACTATCCAGAATTTTCAGTCAATCACTAATAAGAATAATAAATAAAAGCACATTTTCTATTTAAAAAAGAAAAAATAAATTTAGACTACACAGGCTGACAGTGTGCAAACAATTGATTTAATAAAACTGACCAACCTTCATGTTTGCCTTGAAGAGAAAATAAATTTTTGCAGAAGATCATTTCATGAAAGTCAGCAGCAGGCTTTACCTGACCTCAGTTGTTCTAGCTGAGGACCAAATTTCTCCTGTGTGACATAGATGGAAGAAGGTTCACAGAGAACACTGACTAGCAGGTTTCAAATTAGGGTTGTGTCAGAGAGACATTCAGCCAGGCATGACTTTTGATACGGGTGTGTTCTGGTTCAAGAGAGAAAGGAATATCTGAATCTCAGAAGAGGCTGAATGACTCTATAGCTACCAAATGAACAACATTTTTCAAAATGGTCTTGTTCCATTTAAAGAAGTTTTTGCCCTCCTCATCTACTCTGACACTGTGTACTTGTGGCAGATAATGAGGGATTTTAACTGAAATAAATGTCCAAACTGTGGCCTGACTCATGCAGACTGAATCAAGGAAATCAGGATTTATGGCTGACATACAGTCCTTACCTGATCTCATTATACATCAGTACTCTAAATTAGCTGAATAATCATCATAAAAATAATTACGAGGACATTATATAGATGATTTAAAGATGGAGCTTAAGTTTTAATTCAGAAATTTCTTGACTTGGCAGGTTTAAAGGTGACTTGCAGCTGACTTGACAGAGAACGTCGTTAGCTACAGATATAAAGCACAATGTCCTCTAGTGCTCAGGGTTAGTTTGAAAGTTTTGGGATATGACTGCTGTGATTCTGATAGTTATTGGTCAGGTCCAATGAGCTGCTTGAACTTTTAGCCTAATCTTCACAGCAATTTATAGTTTAATCCACAGGAATGAGTATCTACAGTTACCATAATCACCAAGAGATGTGTTTTATGGGGTCAATCAAAACCACAAGATGCAGGTTCCTAGAGATTAAGTGAAAAGTGAAGTCTTATAAGTGATACTATGGGAGAAACTGAAAATAGTTAGATGAACCTAATGTGTGATCACCATCAGGAAGAAAATCTCCCACTAAGATAAAACTGTCTTGTTATAGCCACAACAATGTCATGATATCTTCACTGAGACAAACAATTCATCTCTACATGGTGAAATACCCCAGTGCTATTGTTTGACAAATGGGTAGGTAAAAAAACACATAACATTTGCAATGTCTTGAGAAAATGCCGTATGTTCCAGACTAATGAAGCTTAATCTCTTTAGTTTGTGAGATATAAGGGCAAGGTGACTTGATTAAGATGCATGAGAGTTGCTGATGTTACTATGATATTGGGATGTTAGGAAGATAATCACAGAAGTAAGAAATTTTATCTATATGGTAGGTTAGTGTAGAACCCAAGGGAGTGGATTTCTGTCTCAATCTGGCCTATGTGCTGGCAGATGGGCCATGCTGAAGGAGGGAAACCATCAGGTTTTCAGTGTTTGTATTCTGGAAACTTGGAACTGGAAGTAAGAGTTTACGATTTGGCTGATCAACCTACAGAACAAGAGTACATCTGTATCAATGAACTACAGATGTCATCAACTCACAAAATCAGGTAAAATTTAAGGGCTGTATGAGAGAACTCGGAGAAATTTGTAAGTGGTATTACAAAGAAGAAATTAGATGAGCTATTTTGAAGACAATTTGTCCAAAACTATGCAGTATTGGTACTTGGAACTAAAGTCACTGAGTGGCAAAGACAAATCAAAAAAGTGTTGTGGTGAAGTGATTTGGAAACACATTGGCTATGTTATTTCAAGATAATAATTCTCAAAATTTAGAGCATATATTGAAAAAAGAAGTCACATAATCTCTACTGATAGGCTTTTTTGAAATAGTAATTATATAGATTGTCTTTGGTGAAAGGTGTAATATACAGGTTTTTCAAATTTAGATAAGTATTTTCCAGCTGGAAGCTCAAGAACATAATGACATTCAAGGACATTGAAAATAGTTAGAACATTATTTTTTCAAAGTTGTCTTACATGTTCATTAACCTTCTCTTCAGATGTAACAATTCTTACATAGGACATAAACCAATAGATTTAAATGTTCACATTGAAGATATAATGAGACTGCTATTTCACACTTCAATTTGCAGCCCTGATTTCAGACAAATCTTTTCTGTAAAGTTACAAAACAAAAGTTGTATGTCTGTTCCCTCCCTGTTCCTTTGTGATTCCTATAAAATTAAAAAGCTAACCAACTTATCAGAGAAAAAAATCAGTTCAAACTGGTATAGAACTTTTGCACCCCTACTTCTGATCACTCTCCTGGTTTCAGAAACTCTGTTTCCAGCTTCTATGGGATTCACATAATTTCCTGTAATTTCATGCAAAACTTGAATGTGCAGGTGCATACACTGCCAGAAATACACAAATAAGTAAGGATAATAATGATAATTTAAACTATCTGCTATTAAACAATACTTACTCTATTGTGTTAACATATTGAGCCTTTTAAGGTTAATTTGAAAATTTCAGTGGGAAATGATCAGAGCTTAAAATGGTAATTATAATGATTTTATTACATTATGGATACACCTGGAAATATGGAAAATCAATATTGTTTTAATAAAATAACTTGTGATAAGTTTCTACTTGTGAAATTTGGAGACTCTACATTTTAACACTTTTCAGAGAGATATGGAATAAAATTTCTATAAAATTTAAATTTTGCAAAATTTTTAAAATTAGTGAGCTTAAAAAAAACACTTGGAAATGGAAATTAAGCTTTAGAATATTCTTCTGGCATGCATTAATGTTCTAATTTTTTCATGGTTTTTCACAATGTGTAAATAGCAGTAGAGCAAAAGGATGCATCATCAGATTTTGAGGTGGAATTCATGCTATGCACAAAGACCAAAATATTTTGAAAAATTGCAAGAAAATAGTACAATTTGTACAATAGCAGTTCTGAAAAATATGACAAATCATCATATTCTGAAGTGGTGTGACATCATTTTGTTCTACTGCTGTTGATGTACCATTAAAATTCTGGAAACTAAGTACAAATAGCTACATTACAAAATAGTATTATATATTTTGTGTTTACTGTATTTTAATTTTTTCAAAATATTTTTTCTACATGGAAAGAAGCGAAGACCCACAATTTTCAAGGGACATTTCATTTAACTCAGTATTCATTTTCTCCACTCTTTCAGACTGCCCTTCTGCTCTGAAGAAGCACAGGTATCTCAAGCTTAAATATGCAGTTCCATCAAGCTTAAAAAACAACCAATCAAGACATGAAAAAAGAAAAAAAAAAGAAAAAAAGAAAAAAGAAAAAAGAAAAAAAGAAAATTCTGTCTGTAAATTAATTATGTTCTAACCAATAATTAAGTGGAAAGGCCATAAAATCTAAATGTCATCCTAACTCTGTAAAACTCTTTTTATCTAACTTGAGTGGATTGCACCTGTGATTACATTACATTACATTACATTACCTAATTAAGATTGCAACAAAATCTTGCTGATCAATCCAGCAGTAGCCTATTTCTACTTCTGCTCTTTCTAGGAATATTTTCTGCCGCCACATTAAGAAAGGCAGCTCTCCTAGTATTCTTCAAGCTCCTCTTCTGGAAAGAACTGCAGTGATTTCTATGTCTCTTTTCTCTGATTACAAACTACACTGGTTCCTCTCACAGCAGTTCTTGTGGGACACACAGACAGCCTGAATGAGGGAAGGAGCAGGACCTGTGCACCCGTAGTAGCCTTGTGTGCTTTGGGAGCAGACACTGCAGCTCCAGATGAGGGATTGGAGAACAGTAAAGCCTTATTCCAGCCTCCCCAATGAACCACAACTGATCTCTCAGAGATTTTCAGTGGAGACCACTCACAGCAAATGGTTTGTAATCAATATATGCAGCGAAACAAATAGAAGAATCATTTTCAAAAACATTTGGTGAAATAGCAAAACTCCTTGAAGAATTAATTCTTCAATGTTCAATAAGAATAAGAAAAGTGAATTATCTTATCTACATTTTTCTCTCAGATCCTGTCTGCTGGTGTGAACCAGCTCAGTAATACTGTAGGACAAAACCATGGTTCTAATGCTTATTTTCAAGTACTTTGTTGTTGACAGTCCCAGAAATAGTTTGGATAATTAGAATAGATGAAGCAGATCAAAGTTCTTGAAATCACTTTGCATTAAGAATAGTTCTATGCAGTGACATTTACAGCTCTTGCCGAGACCTTCTTCATAGGAATGGGATATGCCAATTATAAACCATGATAATCTCTGTGAAAGACACTAATATTTTGTTTACCCACTCAAACTGGAATACTTTAGTGTTAAAGTTCTATGTCTTTTCCTCAGTTCCTATAGAAATTTATATAGAAATATTCTAACAATCTAACAATAGAAATTAATATACCAATAAATTTAAATGAAGGCATTGTTTGTTTCTTGGTTATATTTGAATAAAATAACAATTGAATTAAAAAAGGTACTATTTATATATGAACAAAAGAACTAGAGTAGTTAAAGCCAAGTTATTTAGGATTTAAGTAAAGCTTTCATTTTCCTTCACATCTGACAAATTATTAATCTCATAAAACATATTACAAAAGACTCAATGATGAAAATAAAGCCTCTGCTTATAAAAGGTAATCTGGTTTACAGGACATTCACTTAGAGTACATCTAATTATCTTCTTCTTTTCCAAACCCAACTAATTTGATTCATTGTATTTTAAATACCAATTTTAACATTCTTACTAAGGAAATTGTAACGCGGTTTATAAACAATGGTATTTTATATACTAACATTGTCACTCATTCTGGGTTTCAGGACATCAGAAAGCACAACAGTCAGCTTTTAAATAAACCAAATAAATTCTGGACAACTTCATGTCAGACAGTTGCCAGTTAAGTCAGCATTTCTGTAATTAAATACAGTACAAATACAAAAATAATAGATAGTTTCTGTTGATGCTTTTTTTAAAACTTTGTTCAGAGGACTACACCTTTTTCCAGTTTAAACATTAGTGTGGTGATGTTTAAAACATGAGTCTGTATGGAAGTTATATTTTTACATATTAGCATGGAACTTTGAAAGGTTTGATGTAAAATAAACCTGAAACAGGTACTATTCCACTCAGAACATGTATGAGTGGTCTGTGTTTGTGAGCCTAAAGTTGCTTTATGCAAGAGTCTTCGTTTATGTGACCTCAAACCACAACATCTGATGGGACAGTCAGGGACATTGCAATCATATTCTTCTGAGAAAACAGAGCAATGCTGGGGGAAGTAGAAAAGAATCACTGCATAGATGGGTTCTTGGAAATGCACCAAGTTTATCATGCAGTTGGAATTTCAAGATATAAGTATTTCCAAGTTCAGACTCTGCTCTTGAAAACCTTTCTGATAGTAAAGATAGCATGGAAAAAATAGAATTATTTAAACATTAAAATTTTCTAACCAGATTTAACTTGCTCATCCTAGAGGACATGGAGAGGTAAAAATGGAACCAGAGACATGAGCCACGGCATCTCCCTGATGACTTTCTGTGAAACCTCTCAGACCAACTGTTTGCACACAGAGGTTCTCTTGCTGCCTTTGATCCAGGAAGGGTTGATAGACACTGGCAGGGATGTGCTTTTCAGGAAGAATAGCCCTGATTTTATCTTCATCAAAATACTTCTCACAGAATATGGCTCCCAAGACACTGATTTTACTATACTAAATCTAAAAAATGTTAGCATTATCTGCTAGCTAAATATGCAATTAATCTGTTTAAAATGCTTGGCTAATAAGCAGTCACAAAACTCATAATACTCTATTTCACCAGCATGGAGTTTTTTCCTTGGAGGAATGCTGCTGACAGCAGGATAGGGCTCAAAGCCTGATGTGAAACAACCTTCATGATTTCCCCAGAATCAGCTCTTGTTCTCAGCTGCAAGGTTACAACCACTGTCCATCATCAACAAGTGGTTCCAGGCCCTGCAAACGGGCAGCAGCAAAGACAGCTGATTCAATACAAAGGAGAGCTATACAGCTGAAAGCCATGTAAACATCAGTACTTTTGCCTTATACTTTCTAATATACAGTATTGCAAAATGAAGGATGGTTTTTACAAGCTAGTTAAGAAAATGCCAAATCCAAGAATATAAATTGAGAGAAAGACAGATACTGAAAAAGTTTGGTCGGAACATCTTTCCAGATAGGACAGCTAAAATATGAGATAATTAATGTAAGAGCCTGGACAACTTTCTTATCTCTTTCTTTAAAGGTATTTGAACGAAACAAATATTTCAGAGTAAAGCTGTTGAAGTAAGCTGGTTAACTTTTGTTTTAGTTAACACCTCTCTTGTTCTGCCTTTCAGATAAATGTCAGCTTAACACAGTTCTAAAGTAATTCATCTGTGAGCTTTCCAATATAAGGAATAAATACAAGTGTGTGGTAATGGTATTAAGTATTCGAAAAAGTTTAAACATCAACATCTGTAATATCTATATTATCTGACAAAAATATGCTGTAATCCAGGCCTCAAATGAAAGAAAGCAGCAAATGTAAAGAAAAATTTCATGTGATGTATTGGCAGAAAGGGCAAAAGTATTTTTAAATATTTTAAATTGAGAAGCCATCTTTCACAGGTCCTGGAAGACAAGAGGATAAGGAAATAGTATTAAGTAGATTTTATTGTCTTCTCAATGCCTACAACCAATCCTTTTGTCCTTTGGCTGGAGAAGGGATTTGATGGTCTTCCATAAGAGTCAAAAATATCAAGACCCAGTGATAGACCTGGAAAATAAAAGAGTTTGATTTGATGTGCGCTTATGCTTGAATTGTCCACTAGTTTTTACCCCAGGGATAAAGCTTTTGAGACTAACATTTTGAGACAAAATCTGAGGGAAGGATGACATGACTGATTGTAGGTTCTTAGTAATAATACATTGGGAGCATTGCTTTGTGAATTGCTAACACCTCAAAGACTGTTGAGAGTTGTCCATTCACCACACAGACCATTCAAAACTGCCCAGCTATAAACAATCTCCTTTGCAGTTTAAATATTTGGTGAAAATAAATCTAGAGCACAGCTTCATGGGATTTGAAATGCCAAGATTAAAAAAGCAGTTGACTTCTGCTTAAGGTGATCATGTCCATGGCCTGAAGCACGTGTTAATTCAACTGTCTATAAATGCATTAGTAACTGAGAAAGGTCAAGAGCTCTAAGGTTCAAGTCAACACTGAATCATTCCTTATTTTGGAAACAGAAGGAAGCTGTGGTAGTTTGAGTAAAGAGGATGCACCAGTATTTCAATTAACATCAAAAACCTGGTTTTGATACCCATTTCAAGATAGAAATTTGAAAATTAATATGTTTTTATTCTTGTAAATAATTTTATTTTTAGTGTTGATTAGAAAAAAACACATTGGCCCTTTCTAAGGTCACTCAAAATGTTTTTTTAATAAATGATTGGTAGGCACAAGGGATTTTGCTATAATTTTGTAAATAAGTCAACTGTATGATTTTTTAGAAAAGCAAGTAAATTCTTCATTAATATGTCTTCTCAGTGTAAGTATTATTTCCTTCTGTTTTCACCTAACTACATGTTTATCCTGGTGCACAATTTCCTAGATTGAGTCTCATGATATTTAAAGATTTCATTTATAAAACCTGAAGAAATCTTATTTTCCCCTTTACAAATAAGGGTCAAACAGTGTTAGAGTGCTCACAAAAATGTTCTACATATCAACAAAGCAACTTGCAAATACTGCCTCCCTTTCATGTTTCATAAAGGATAGCATCAGAGAACACCCTGTCCCTACGCTCATGGGATTCATGATCCCTTCTGGGCTGAATGAAGGCATTGAGACCTCAAAGAACAAACCTCCATGTCACTGGAAAAGACCAAAATGGTCAATAATGGGTAGAAAAATGTTGTGGATATGAAGCACTGTTTCCAGTGTGATGGCCATCTGAATACTCTACAACACATGGCTATTCTTTTCTTGCTAAGGATGTGTGGAATATGAATGGACTCTGACTGACTTTAATAGTGAGGAGATCTTCTGGGGATTCTTGGGAGGAAAGTTTTCCAGCTGATGCCAGAAAAGTTAGATCACTGGATACCATTTACAAATCTCACTTGTTTGTAAAAAGTTTACTATATAATGAGCATAAGAAATCTAAATGTGATAAATGTTACCAACAGCTTGAAATTGATGGGAGGGACCTTGCTGCTGATTAAATAATGTTGCCTTGCAGCCAGTAATATAATAGTCATTAAACTGGATGGAGAAAAGGCAAGAAATGGTAAATTTCTGCTTCCTATTGGTTAAAGTACAGATCTTACACTATCCTTGTTCCAAATCCAAAATACATCACTGTAACAGCTACTGAGAAAATTACCTCTGTCCTAGCTGAAACCAGCACAACATCCCCTTTTCTAGGAGCTGCAAATCCCGTTTGGAGAATCTCTTGTTCCTCTGAACCTTGTAGAAAGAAATTTAGCAAGCTAGAGTAGGAGACTTCATAACTGAAATTGAGACTGTTAGAAGCAAGCAAGCCAGTATCCAACCCAGTCACATGAACACACATTTCTAGATCTCCCCAGAAACATATTCTGATTCCAAGGCAATTTTATGTTCTGCATCAGTTTTTTTAAGTTATTGTGTTATTAGCTTACTGAAAAGTTCACTTAAAATTATGTAAAATAATTTCATTAATGCACAAATTTAGCTGTGAAAAGAATAATTTAACCATTTTTAGCAACTAATTTCTATAGAGGCTTTCTATTTACATTAAGTCTTTAAGACCTGTGATCCAAATTTCACTGTAACAGTCACACAGAAGCATCTGGACAAATAATGGATGACTTCCACTTCAAAGATCAGAAGAGACTGTGACAGCTTTTGAAGGAAACTGCATTATGTGAATTGAGAATGTTCTCATATGTTTCATATGTGTTTATTCAACTTTTTTCATAATAATGAGGAGAATACATGCTGATTTCCATTACCTACCTGTTTATTTCCATTACATTAAACAGCAAGTTCTGCCAGTGAAGATTAAGCAACTGAACAATTATTTTCAAATCCATTATTCAAACTGCAATCTTCCTTTCCACACATGCCCATAATAATCAGCAGAAAACTAAACAAAATGTAAATGGATGTAAAGAAAGAGATTGTATTATGAATTATATACATTACTGTACTGACAGCTAAGAATCCTCCCTTGTCTTGTCTTGTCTTTCCTTTATCCTTTTTCCCTTTCCATTCTCTTGTAATTCCTTTCTTTTTCCCCTTTTCTTTTTTTTTCTTCTCTCTCTTTCCTCTTCCCTTTCATTTTTCTAAACGTACTTCAAGTCTGAGAAGCACCAGTGGAAATAATTTGAGGGAAGGCTACAATTATTTGAAAACCATGTCACATTCTGTACTTTGATCAGTCTGAAAAATGCATGTTTTCTCCATCCATACTGCAGATCAATTGAGACAGAATTGTTTAGCACAGAATTCTAGTGAGGGCATTCCTTCTCACTTGTTCCAGCCAAAAAAAAATATTATTACTTATTATTCACTCTGTCTGATTGCAGAGTAACAGGTCCCTTAGGGATGTACAGGCAGCTGTTCATTTCTCCGAGAATCCATGAGCATGGGGATTGACAAACCCTGCTGGTCTTTCCAAGACTGCTCAAAATCTCTAAATAAACTTGCACTTCTTTGTTTTTCCTTAGATGTGAATAAACACCTTGTGTAGCAGGCAATGTATTATTCCTTTTGCATCTTATGGTGCACCTTTGAGGTCAAGGTATGGCTTGATAACTTGGCAATGTGGGAAGCACAGGTGGTAATGCACAGGACACAGGCCCATGGCTGCCCAGACTTCATTCACAGTTGAAATAGACTGGTATCAATTGGACTGGCAAGAATACAGTGGCACAGAATCACAGATACACTGAGGGTGGAAGACACTGCTGGAGATCATCTCACCCAACACTGCTGCTCAAGCAGGCCCACCAAGCACCAGTTGGCCAGAACCAGGACTTTTTGTCTTTTGAACACCTCTAAGGATGGAGACTCCACACATTCAATTTTACACTGTTTATTTTAAAAAGTCTAAAATACAAACATCCTTAAATCTTCCACAATTCCTCACAATTATTGATTGTATTGAATTAGTGCAAGAAGGTGGAAAATTTCTGATTTTTATTTTCCCATTCCTTTTTTGCTCTTCATAGAATAGTAAACTGTGAATGTTATCAGTATGTGTCCATACTAAGAACTTTTCTCTTTGTCCTGAAGTGGACTGCTTGCTATCCCATGACAGCTTTAAAAGGACTAAACAGGACAAAAAAGGTCTGTTTAAAAGTGAACTTTACTTAATCAGATTTTTACTGTTTTGTTTCATTGTTTTCTTACAGAAAGGGTAAAGGTTGTGCAGACACTGCACTACAAATCATAGTTGATAATCTGATCAATCTTTATTCTAATGCTTCATTTTTAATGCACGTAGACACAGTGATTGGAAATCATTACTAATTCAGGTTATCTCATTTGGGACACAGTTTGGATCAGGTTCACCAGCGAAAAAAATGTTATAACACAAGAATGTAAGCTGAATTTTAGCTGTTTCCTGACAATGGATACCAAGAAAAAAATGGGAAAAAAAACCCAGACTGATAATCTTTTGTTCTAAGAAAAAAATATTAATTATCAGGCACTTTAACCACCACTGAGTTAGGGCTGTATTCTGCAGCAATTAATTAAGCACTAGAGTACAGAGTTCCTTATCAACATCCTGACATTTTTAAGGATTTAGTGGAGTTGTTTCAAGCTATTCTGAACTAACCAAAATATTTTTCAATATAGCTGGCTTGTGAACACTTTTCTAAGTCTTTGCATCCTCTATTGGCACCTGTTTTGATGGGTCCTGTTCTAATCTGCATATTTAAGCCCAGGTGAATAAATCATTGTTCTCTTTTGTTATTCTTTGCGCAAATGGTAATGATAATTTATCAGTCTCCAATCAGTGATTACCTAATAAATACAATTCTCCCTTCCAAGATGCCACTATCTATATAACTTGTGAGAGGTTACAAGTAGATTTCTTGACTACCTAAGAATCCTTTCTCTTACCCTTTCTCCCTTGTTGATGGTGCACAGTGTTAAAAATCAGTATTGTGATTAGCCAAGGAACAATTTATTGTATTCTATTCAGTGGCTAAGCATGTATCTTTCTGTATTTTTCTGCCCTTATTCTTTGAAGCATTTATTTAATTATAAAATGCACAGAATAAAAAGAAGAATGAACTAAAACCTTGTATCAGAAAAAAAATAAAGGAAACACTAAATCCCACAAAAAACTCACAACACTAGAGGAAAAGAAAACAAAACAAAAAAAAATCCCAACACCATGAGAGAAAAACAAAACAAAACCCTCACAAAGAAACAACAAAACCAAATCAAACATGCAGTTAGTCAAATTTACTGTATACAGGCTGGCATCTCCCCGTTCCTGGTAGCTGCCAAAAGCTCACTAAAAGGTAATTTTCTCCTTGCTCAGGGTGCTGGATCGGTCTCATTAACTTGATTGAGTCAGCATTTTGGACCGTCCAGTACCTCCACTAGCTCCTCCACAGAGAATCCAATAGCATCCTAAATATTTTCCCATGGTCTGTGGTGATCCATTTTTTCTGGAATATTTGCTGTTTTTTACTGTGCATAACTTGTCTGCATTATTGTTAAATAATCTCACTAGATGGAACCTTTCAGCCTGATGCAGGTCCAAGAAGAGACAGCTTTTCTTTTGTAGAAAAGTGCAAGTCTAAGTCTAATTTATGATTCTCCACATATGAGAAAATCTCTGAAATCTTGTATACATCTGGCTACCTACCTCTCTAAATTCTTAATGAATAATTCTGTATTCTTTTCTATTCCCCATATTTGTATACTTTAAAAGGAACTGCAATATCCAATAAATCACATGCATTCTTGAGGTTTATTTCAGAATAAGGGAAAACGAAAAATACAAAACTTTTTCAAGGAGAGAGAATGGCTAGAGAAAAATAAAGCCTACTATTGTGTATGCTTAGGCTGAAACATCTGTGGAAGCTGTTTCCACACTACAAAGGCATGAGAAACTTTCTGAAATTAGAATACCCTTATTCCATTATAAAATTCCTGTATTTCCTGAGGACTGCAACTGTGTAGCAGTAGACAGACCACTGCACCACTGCCTTTATATGGACTTGAAGTTGCAAAGAAATCAACTGGCTAGACATAAGCTGGAAACAGAATTTTCCTTTTTATATGAACAGTTTTGATCATCTGTGATTGTTAGGGCATGGATGCAGAGGTTCACCTGTGATCAGACACTACACTAATAAGATATTTCATGATGCTACAGATAGGGAAACAGTAATATGTATGCAGGTGAGATAGCAACATGGAAAGTGGTAGAAATTAGAGGTATTATGGGTAGGAAATGAGGTTAATGGAGTTGCTGACCAAGCTAGAAATGACCAAGGCAGCAGTGCTATGATGATAAAATGAAGGTATCAAGCCAGCAAAATCAGGGCAAGTTTGAAAGGAGTAAATGGGGATGAGCTGTTGATTACAGAGGGGATGAGATTAGTGAATAGGAAGAAATTTGGAGGGGAAAAAAGCAAATGCAAGACACAGTGACTCACTTGGCAAAGGCCTTTCGCAGTCAGGCAGCCTAGATCTTGATAACCACAGCTTGGAGCATGATAATAAACATAATAAACACTCTATGAGTGTCCAGCTGATTAATGTGGTCAGGATATACCTGTGGTGCTTTCCCTTCCACTGGCAACTACCGTCCAAATACTGCTACTAAAAATACTGTTCGAATCACTGCTATTACTGTTGCTGTTGTTGTTAATATTATCACCATCAACAACATTAAAGAAACTATTTAAAGCTTTGAATATTTTGAAGAATTCTCTTATTTGAAGGTAACAAAAATATTCTTCAAATTCTCTATATTCACTTATAGTTTTACTCTCTACTCCCCTTTTTCTGGTTCTGCTCATGATAGAACATGGAATTCTTTCAAAACAATTAATGTATCACAGTAAAGAGCTATCAGAATATCTCTCTCTATAGCTGTCACACTTTCCATGTGGTTTCTTGTAGCACATTTTAAATTTGTATTTTTTCTTCCAAGCATTAAAGCATCTGCTATTAAAGAAGTGTTCCTGGAGAGTAAATGAGTACTCCAGTCAAGTTTTTACCTGTAAATCGTGAGGAAGAGGTGTTAAGAAGAAAAATCTGCTCTGGTCCAGTGTCATTGCTTAAGCCCAGTTGAAACCAGGACACCCAATCATACAAAGAACTCCTTCAACGCAGTAATTTTATAATCACTAAATAATTAGTTTCTACATTTATTATGGGCAGAATTAAGAACAGACTTCAATAGTGTCTCTTGCTATTAAGTTTCCTGCAGTAACATGTGTCTACAGAACTCAAGATTGTAGGAATGAGTATAAATAAATCTACCACACCTTATTCATAAAAGAGTGAAAATTAAAGGTGAAATTTTATTTTTTATTTACTGCTTGATGATGATAGAGATCCTTCATTCTTCTCTACATTTCCACAGTTTTCCTGAAAATGTTCATGTCCCTAAGTTTGTTTTGTTTTTTTCTTTTTAGATTTTAATTTCAAAATAATGTTAATTTATCTATTTGAATAAAAAATCCTCTAACAGGCAGACAAAAGTTTTATGTGAATTATCACAGGGCTCCTATAACATTGCAACACCTGAATTTCACTCAGATAAGATTTCATTTAGCTCCATTCTGGGTTACTGAGCAAAGAAGCAAAATCATAACATTTCCACTGCGGTTTCTGTGCACACACTAAAATTCAGTTTCTTTCTCTGTTGGATGGCTTCAGAAACCCCATAGCTGCAAACTGATAACTTGTCAGTGCTATTCAGTCTCCCTGGCCACAAAAACTTTGGTAGTTGAATAACTGAGTTTTTACCAAGTTCTAAATTAAGAGAGAAGGAAATATTCTGGTGACTCTCATGCAACCTTTGCAGCAGACAATATGCAAAAGAGAAAGTGAAGTGAGCATCACTCCCAGCACCCCTTGAGCCTCTCAGACACAGAGCAAGGAGAGCTCTGAGGTCTCTGAGGCCAGAAATCACAACTGTCCTCTGATATCACTGTCAGCACAACATAAGCCACTGAACATGATCTTCACAGTTGCCCGAGGGTCTGTCTGACCTATGTGCACAGTCTGAGTTCAGCAGCACAGAGCAGTGGAGATCACTGCACACAAAGAGGCCCAGTGCTTAAATGACTACTTATGTGCCACAAGTAGCAAGAGGCATAATTTAATATCTTGGAAGAGCAAATAATAGAATCTGACAATCTTAAAAAGAGAAACTCAGGCTGAAATCTCAAATGGTGTAAATGCAGTGGCGATGAAGTCTGGTTTTACAAAGGCAGAAACAGAGAATTTTTGGGAGGATATGGCATTCCCAAATCATCAAACCATCATCAAATAGGGCTTAAAGGTTTCAGATGCAGCTCTCTGCTATCCTTATCAAAGTATGTCATCCTATATGAATCACAGCAGAAATAAACATGCATGATTCAAGAGGGCACAAGTCAATAAATCCCAAAAATCCCCACATATCTGAAAATTGCAGTCAGCTGCTAGGGATGTTGAGTGGGATATGATTAATGTCTTAAAATATTCAGCCTTGTGGAGAAAAATCAGACCTACTCTGCAAATCATCTGATAGCCAATTATGTTTAAATAATTCAGTGCTATTACTTAAAGGTGAAATCAGCTTCTTCTTACATCTGAGTTTCTAAGTTGCTGTCAGCAGGTTTCTATTAGTAGGTAATGTAGACCAGAAGTCCTTGTTCATTGAATGTATCTTATTAAAGCAGAACATATTATTTTTATATATCCTTTTTCTTTACATGGTGACTTTAATAGTTACTTTAAGTTCCAGTACCGTTCAGTATCCACATTTCTACTGATGACTGAGACAAAGGTATAAGGTATTTATACTTTAATATTCATATTGTGGGGGATCAATAGCTGCAGCATGGAATACATTATGTATTTTTCATCATAACCTTCTGCTCTGCATACTGAGGAACATTTGAAGGAAGAGTCTTAGAATCCAAAATGAAAAAAAAGCAATAGAAATAGTCCAGCCTGTTAGCTCCTGCTTTCAGTTCTAAAATGCAGTAAACCTGTTTATCACAATACCTTCTAAGAGGAATTTGGGTTACAGGTATGTATACAGGTTATACACAATGCATTCCACATGTCACAGCACATTTAAGCAGGGAAGCTTCAGGGTCTGTCGGCAATCAGCATTCTCCTCGCCTCTCTATTTAGGTCAGACAGCAGGATGCTAATAATACAGATCATAGTCTGCATGGTAAATTTTCTTCTTCAATCCTAAAATATTTATCAAGGTCTCAGATCTTTAGATCCAGCAGTCATAACTTCATCTGGAAGAAAGACATTTTCTAGCTGAAACAGTGTTCTCTGATCATATTTTCATCTCTTTTCTTTTTAGCAGGAAAGACACAAAATAATGAGGTTTTTATTTTTCTAAAAGATAACTTTAAAAAAACCCACCAGAAACAAACAGGCATGCATTTAAACACTTGGCTGAATCAGCTGAGTCAGTATTTTCTATTGCAAAGCAATTATGTTATTAAATTCCAATTCATCAAAACAGTTTTAATTACTGCACCCTTCTCTTCATCTATAATGGAACTAAGAAGTCCACTTTCCTGAATCAAGGTCACAGAGACATTCATCAATATCCATTTCATGTCACCATGACACAAGCTTATTTAAACCTTCAGTAAACAGAGAGACCAGACTTCACTCTTGGTTAGTCTTCAAGAGCTACAGAGGAGTGGTAAATTGTCCTTTCATGCTCTCTGAAACAAAATTATGAGTGTTCTCTTTTCTGCTCCCTTACAACAATTTCTAATATTCATTGCTTTTAATTTACCAGAACATAACTAGTAGTTATATTAAGAGAAGTTGATACACTTAGTAAAAACATACTGTTTTAAATAATCATTACTCTCCTTCCTTTTTGAGGATCATGATCTGTGATTATTAACTCAAATTATTTTAATTAAAACTTCATTAGATTCTAAAATTAACATATCAAATGAGATGTGGCATTTGGTGTAAGAAGTAAACACAGAATTTCAAAAGCAGCTCTGTACACACCCTACAGTGCCTGACACCATAAAATCAGTGAAGGAAATGTCACCAAAGGACTCAACACTGTGTAAGTACGGCAGAAGGCAGAAACACTGAAGGGTAGATCAGAGCAGATACATCAGCAGAATGCAGAGAGCACAAGCACTTGATAAAGGAGAAAAAAATAACATCCTGCAGAGTCATAAAAGCCACCTTCATGGTGTGACTCAACTTTTCAAAGAGAAAGTCTGCACATGCATATTTTCACACTGATTTACGGCTGCCACTGCACAAACTGCTTTGTGGTACGAATTATTGGGTAAGGCCAAGCTCTTTGTTTCATTTACCACAAGGGTGTCCAGGTCTTCTCCCTCTTTGCTGTACCTGTGGTCTTGTGGAGACAGGAGTTGGAGTATATCTACAAGTGTTTCAACCCATGCCTTTAGATCTTTGAAGCCAGTAAAAGAGCAGCAGGAAGTAAAACTCAGCTTTGTTCCATCAGTAATAACAGTCCTGGTTTTATAGAAGTGGAGAATCATTGAGGCTGGAGGGTAAAACTTGTGGATGAACGCCCCTTCCAGACATGGATTGACATTGTTTTGTCAGCCTTGAAACCCCATCAGGGATGAAAATTCCACAAAAATTCTGTCCAGCTTGTTTTGTTTTTTATCATCATTATTGTAAAATTGGAATTTTTTATTTCCTGCTTTTTTTGGGTTTTTTTTTGTTCTGCATGTGGCTTCATGTCTGGAAACCTCTGTAACAAATACGCTTTTTAGTTTTTGAATTCTGCCTTTAGACTAATTTCTAGAACTGAAGCTCCTGCATCTAAGCAATGTTTTGTCTCCCTCAGCACCTTTCTGTTGGCCTCCTCTATGCCCATATATGAGTTAGGGTTAAGCCCTGGACTCAGACACAGGCCTGCTGCTGAGTACAGCATTTGACTGTAACCACATTCCCTCAATGGCTTTGCTTAGGTTAGGCAGCAGCATTTCAAGCAGATACGATTCACAAGATAGCATGGGCCAGGGAAAGTCACACCATAGTAAGGTCTTATAAGATGAACATGGACTTTTTATGATAAATCAGACACGATGGGGTCTCCCTCTGCTTAGAACTTCTAGATATAATACAAGATTTACTTTTATTAGTATACATAGTCTGAGATTCAAAGAATATTGCACCTGGCTTTTATAGATAACAACTTAGTTCATTGCATGGAATACTGCATTTTCCTCAAAGACAAAGATCACAAAGAAAATACTGAAAGCTTCAACATCTTCCTTATGTATGGAAGGACAGGGCAGATATATGAGTTACACAGACAGGGATGGCAAAAGATCTTAAAGGCTATTTAAAAACTAAGAAGGTGATCACTGGATGTGATCTTTCACAAAGCAGGGCGTAGGTTTTTGGAATCAGATTTTCTTCTCTCAGTCCAAAAAAGGCAACAAGCTTAAAAAAAAAAAGGGCAACCCCAACAAATCCTAAAATATCTGACTATTTCAGTTACACTTCAGTGGAAATCTCCTTAAGACTGTGATATTCAGTCAATAAATTATGTGAGAAGCTCTTGCAAAACTGTGACTGATTTCCATGGCTATAGAATCTGATGGCAGTGACCAAATTTAGGAGTTCCTATCTCTAGAAGATCTTGAATATCCTGAACACGAATTTTAATCCTTTTATCTCAGGTTTTGAATCTTCCAGATAAACTTTATTTTTACAAACACAGAGATTAAAAAAGGGCTAATTAGGATGTGCTGCTTACAAAGAAAAGGCACACTCATTTTTAATAAATTAATGCTGTAAATTTTGATAATAAAAATTAACCTAATCAAAAACAATGAATCATATTCACTTTTTCTTAATACTTTAAAGCATAAGAAATGCACAAACAAAAATGCACAAACAATATTTGGATGCTAAATTTTATTTAGAGGCCTTTGTCTTCCTATACTAAGAGGAAGAACTAACTCTGTTTTTTAGTCAAATGCTTTGTTACAGGGCAAAACAAAGTGATTTTCACTCATTAATTTTTCCTCTTCAATTTGTGTTTGGAAGGTGTTTTTCCATTTTAAATACATTTTTATTTACTTCCCAGGAAAGCTGACAGCTCAGTAATAAATTCTGTGCCTGTTTGTAAGACACTTACTGCGGTAACACTTCTAAATAGGTGTAAATAGATTTTGTGGCATAAATAATGTTTTTTCACACTACCACTCTCCTGTTGCCAGCTGATACTAATCACACTTCTAATAAGCTATGTCTTGACAGAATGTCTTGCATAAACTTATTCCTGTCTACAGCCTTGAGGCTAATATCAGCGGTATGCTTTCTTTCAGTCTAATTCCACCAGCACATTAGCATATATATCCCTGCTTACCACTGTCACAGACCTGGAGATAACAACATACAAATAAAACCTGTCTGGATCACAGTACTAGCAACCTAATAGTTTAGTGCAAATCACTACTAACTTTTTTTTTTAATGTCCCATATCTTGAATTCATGTGATTTATAGGGAGAAATAAATGTCTTTTGGAACATAAAAGTCAATGCAGATGAAAATTAGAAATCACAGCCAAAGAAAGAAGCCAGAGAGAATCATAAAGCAACAAACAAATAAATGAATATTGATTAAATCAGTGTCAAATCATTTGGCAGAACCTTGCAGGTTTGGAATTGTCCGGCTGGAAGTTTTGGATTGTCTATGGGGGAGGAAAGGGCACACAAACTATTAGCATGTAGCTCCTTTGTGAAGAGGTCCCCCACCCTATTACAATTCCAAGCCATGCAGTTGGGTTGCACCTAGGGCTGCTAAGGGCACTCATTTGTTTTAACTAGCATGGGTACTGGTAGGCTCTGTGCTTATCCATGATTGATGGAAAGCAGTAAAATATCTTCCAGAGATCAAGAAAATTAGATATGACAATTTTTTGGCTGTCAGAACATGAACTTTTAAAGACTGATGGAGCAGTACAATGAGTGGATGAGAACTGAAGGATGTCCAATGATAAAAAAACCTAATTTGCACAATGATGGAAAAGTCTAAGGAAAGAAGTTTTACCCTAAACTATCTTCTGCTTTCAGGGTAATTATGCAAAATCTTCAGAAAATTAAAAATAAGATTTTTAGGTATTCATATCTATTCATCTTACTAGTTTCAAACCATTTGTGATCTATTGGGTCAGAACAGGGTAGGGAATGATATAATTATGGAGGTTCAACATTTTGCTTCTCCTGACACATCTACCTGTGTGTTGTGCTGTCCTGAAGAAGAAGTAAATTGTTTTGTGTTTTAAGAACACTGCTGCTTCTTTCTTTTCAGAATACCAGCAGTTTAAAATCTTCTGATTAAAATGACGCATTTTTTCCTAAAGCACAAAATTGCTATTAATATTTTAACAAGTCAACTGTTAAGGTTCTTGTATTCTAAATCAAAACATTATTCCAATGCCTATTGCCATAGAAAAGAAATGTTTCAAATCCTCCATGAAATGTTATTTGCTTCCAATATAGACAGTGGAGTTTTCATTCTGTTCATTCTTTATTTGAATAATTTAAAGAAGCATTATACCAGTACTTGAATATGTCAATGGCAGTATTACTGAAGATAGTTCTGCTTTGCTCAGCAGTCTTTCAACTTAAGAAGGAAAATGCTAGCAGTTTGAAAATGGGATGCTATACCTCTGTAGTGCAAGGCCATTAGAAAAGCTGTTTATTAGCTAAATGAATCCTGCTGGATTTCAGTTACTTTCAAACCACAGATATGCAACAGAGTTTTTGATTGTGGAATTATTAAATAAAAATTTATTAAGTATAAACACAAGCCAAATTATATAGAAATATGTCTCCAAGATAAGGGGGGAAATTAATTAGATCATGTGAAGATCTTGGAGGTATTTCCACCAATCTTGGTGGTATTTCCAGAGAAGATGGTGAGAGACACACTATGTTTTTATATCAGCCTTTAACTAAAGCTTTCTTTTCTGACACAGCCTCTAAGAGACCTCTTCACCCACCTGTTTCTCCTTATCCAAAAACTCATGGTGTTCAGACACTCCTTCTGGCTAGCCTGTAACTTCAGCAAAAACATTTATTATTTTTTTCAGTCATCCACAAAATTTCCTTTCTGAATCATGTGGACAAAGAGAATGTAGAGCAATAGAACCTGTTTCTTCTGAAGAAAAGCAGATTCATAATGCTGAAAGGAATCCAAAATTCAGAGGAAGAACTGATAATTATGTTTTATCAATTTGTGCCCTCCAAGATTTTTTTCTTCTCAGCTATCATCAACAGTGTTAGGATCAGTCACCTCCATGGTTATTTGTTTAAAATTGTACTGTATACTCCTGCTGTTGTTTTACTATTTTACCTGATTTTGACAAGTTCTCTTTATCCGTTTGTATGGATGCAAGCAGGGTGATATCAGACTAACAGACTAAGGTGTATGTAAAATTTATAAAGAAAAGACACTTACCCAGCATTTCTGTATTCTCCCTAGCATATTTTTCCTTCCTCATTATAGCCTGGCCTGCAAATAGATGCAGAATTGCCTGTCACAACGTAAGGCATGTTCTCATCCTTACTCTGATCATGTAGTTGGGCTAATTTCCTGGGTGGAAAACGATGCAGGTACCTGAGTGCAGATTCCTAGTTACTTTGGTAGCTGTAAAAATGAAGTCACATACATATAAATTTACTGTTATTGATTAAAGGACACAGATTTTTTTCTTGACCTAACAGTGTAGGGTCTTCCTTGGCCTAAGCCAATTCTATCTTGCTTTAGCTGAGATAGAAGTAGTGTAGCAGTCAGCCTGTATTATTTTCAGTTTTAGTTTGGCTTTGAACCACTCAATGAATAAGGAACTGTCTGGATTGTCCCACTCCAAGAGTTGTGGTTAACAGTTCAGTATCTGGCAAGTGGCACTCCACATTGTTCAGTATTTGGACTGGCACTGTTTGACATCTTTGTTAGTGACATGGACAGTGGGATTGAGGGCACCCTTAGCAAGTTTGCTGATGATACTCCTGCTGGAGGGAAGGGATGACATCCAGATGGAACTTGATAGGCTTGAGAACTTGATCCATACAAACTTTGTGAAGTGCCACAAAGCCAAGTGCAGTGTAGGTTTTGATAGATATTAGGAAGAAATTGTTCATCATAAGGGTGGTGAGACACTGTAATTTTCAGGGAAATTTTTGGATGTTCCATCCCTGGAAGTGTTCAAGGCCAGATTAGATGGAGCTCTGAGCAACTTGAGCAGCTGAGCCACTTGCCCTGACAGAGGCTGTTAGAACAACATGATCACTAAGGATCTTCCAACTCAAATAATTTAATTATTCAGTGATTTGAAAAATTGTGTGGTGTAGCTGATAGTGTCAAATAATAATGTCAAATATTGACAGTGTCAAATAAAAGTACCAGTAGAAACTGGTAGTTTTTCTATGCAGAAGAAACTATCTGTGGTCGAAAATATGAACACAGTGGACAATTTCTGGTCCTTGAGTGATTACAGGCTTGTAGGTCTGATAACAACAGAACAAAAAAACAAGAGTTATATGGAGCTTCAATTCAGTAAGAAAAGAGCTGTTAGGAAGATTGTGTTAAAAAACATATAAAACAACTTTAAGCAGATACAGCTGGAAAAAATAAGGGAAGAAATCAGCCATTCCCATTGTACTCCTCCTCCTGAGAAATGGGTGCTGTGATACTCTACAGTAGGACACCCCATATGCCCACAAACACACGCACACACACGTTCCCACTGCTCAGTGAAGACCAGATAATAATTTAACCTAAATTTTGAACTTAGGGTTCTGCTTATCAGGTATGTTCTCTTCTTGCCCAGAACAGAATATACACTGAAGACATTATTCAGGCTGGTCATAAGTGCATTAGAGTGACATGGGTTCCCTGTAGTCTTGCAATATATCTGTTTGTCCCATAGATGTGCATTTTATGTACTAGGGTGCCTCAGTAGCAATGCAAACCCTGTTTGTGAAGCAGAATCCCATAGCTAATACCTGAGAGTTTTAATCCTACCTTCCAAACCATCCTTTCAGTCATAGAGAAAAATAACCATGGATGCGCCTTCCAGTCACACAAGTTCTGTCTGCACAGGACTGCTGCCAGCTACATCTGGCAGTCACCCTAACACTGGTAAAATGGAGTACACAAAATCTCACTACAAAATGTTGTGCCTTAGTCCTCTTCCTGTTTTACTGTGGACCCAGAATGAAACTATGAGCAAGCTAAAAATGAAGGAGAGCAGGTGAATTTACGAGCAGGAAGTCAGGCAGAAAGTTAGCTAGTTGGTGGGTACTTCTAGGTATAGAAAATATCAAGTAGGGAGAAATTCTGGGCAGTAGGCAGTGAAGTGTAATGGTTATCATAGCAGACTCAGATTAGCAATTCCAGTGATTCCAAAGCAGGTATCAAAGAAAATCATTTCAATCTTTCAGCTATATAATGATATTGTAATACAAATTAGTTTAATCAATGCTTAATGAAAGAGACATTAGATTTTGAACTCAAAATATCTCCTTCCTTCTTTTGTTCCCTGTCGCTCCTCAGGTTTTCTGCTTTTCATATGACATGGCTCATATACAATGCTTGGGGCTTTCATTGCACCACCAGCATCAAAAGCAGGCTTGCCAATAATTTCAACAAAACCAGTAAGAAGACTTCAAAGCATATCACAAGGCTTATTGGCTGTGAATAGTTCATTTATGATGTTCCCCAAAAAATGTTCTTGGCACAGCAATTGTGCAGTTCATTCTCCTCATATGATTGGGGGTGGGACAAGGAGCAATGCACAGATGCGTCAGGAGGAGCATGATTTCTGTGGTGGTTTTATTCTTGCACACTAGTGAACCCTCAGGGGACAAAACAGAATATGCTACAGTGATTGATTTCTTTTTTGGTTGTTTTTTTTTTTTTTTTGGAAGCACATCTTTGCCAGAGACAGCGTGCAACTTCACTTCTCATCTGTCACTTAGCAAAGTTGCCACTGAGTTCTCTGGGACTTCGGCTAAAGAATTTGCCTATATTGCCAAAATATGAGAGGGCTATTCCTTTCACTAATAGAATCCTTTATGGAAAAACACAATGACAGCTTCTTCTTCCTGTTCCACTTGAAGATTTCTGCATAAATTTAGTCATTACATCATGGCCCACCCACAGGCTGTCATACCAAGCATTTTCAATATAAGAGACAAGATCACTGTACAACTTCTCAGTTATGGACCAAAATCCCCTCATCTAAATTCAGTTCATTCTTTAGCCAAGCACTTCTTGCAATCAGTGCCTAGCAATTTAGTTCATAAAGTCTGTTTTCCCTTTAAGTTTGTTTGGAGAAAAACATATTGATACAAATATAATATTCAGCTTCCCAACCCATTTTGGCCTTTCTTCCAAGTGGATGGACAGATTGTAACCATTTAATTTATAATTTAATTCTCCATATTTACAGATCTACATATCTAAGCAGTATACCTTCAAATTTCAGGAGGGTGTGCACTGAATATCCATTCTGAAATATTTTTGAACATTTGGATATATATAGTCATCAAGATATACTGGATAAGACCAAGCACCCCTCTATCCATCCTCTGTAGCTTTGCACCTTCAGGAGCTAAAAGATGGTGCTTAGAAAGAACACACTTAAAAAGTGGCAAAGATATCATGGTGGTAAAGATCCTCCCTCAGCTTTTAGCTGAACACAAAACATTGTTTTACCTGTAAAAACAAATTCACTGATGTACAATTCATTTTCAGCAGAGGCAAAGTGTGGTCCAGGAAACTCATTTTTCCCTGTAAGAATCAGTGAATTCCTAAACTTGTCTACTAGAATAGAAGGAGATGAACACAGTAACTACACCCTCATTCTCTTCCTGAGGCAGACCACGTGAGACAGTGAGCTCTGGAACCTCATAGGCAATGACATCACACTTAGTTGAAATCTCCCTTAGCTTAGTGAAATCATTCCCTGACCAGTGTAAAACCTATCCAGTGCTTTCTGTTTCTCATCTTTACATTAAAAGCAGTATCATTTCTATCTGTCCTACGGGCATGCAGTCTGGCCTAATTTCTGAACCACTTGGAGACTGTCAGATGAAATAGCTGCATAAATGCCTATCAGTTAGGAGAGTAGATACATGTAAGCCAGGGGCAATTTTTAAACGTGCTAAGAATAGTATGAGATCTACAGTGAAGTATTTGAGGTTTAAATAGGGATGCATGGGATGGTTTTTTCCTGCCCTGATACCATCTAATACTGCTGCTCCCTAATCCCAGTGGGATTTGTACAATTTTGTTTTGTCAGTAGTCATTACAAAATATCGGTGATGTGCAAGTTTCAGGGAAGGGTTAGCAATTGTATAGGCATTGAAATGTATCCTAGTTGTAACAGTTTGCCAATGGAATAAGCTTCCAAGGGATGTAGTAAAAGCCTTATTTCCAGAAAAACTGAGGAACAGGCAAGAAAAATCAATGGTGAGAAACTAACAACCGAGCCAAGAAAAATATAATGGACTGGACTTAATCATGTGGATTTTTCTGATCCTGTTTTGGGATATACTACCTATTTTTCAGCATTTATTTACTGAACACATTAAAGTAACAAAATATTGATGCTTTCTAACAATCAGTCTGAGGACACTGAGTACCTTCCACTCATGAGTAAAATGTAAGTGGTTCAGATACCCATTGTATGAGTTCATACAGGCCATGAGAATGGTAGATTCTTAACAAATTATCAAATTTTACATAATAAATTATCAAGTTTTAACAATCATTGTCTATGATAACTTTTCTGAATTATACTTTAGAAGCATGCATCACTATCTCTGTAGAAAACAGACACATAACACTGGAGATAGAAGGAAATCTGAAAACCCAAAATGCGCGTGCCACCAGCAGATGATTTGGACCTCTTAGAGCACAATCAGATTCTCAGATGAATGTATTATATTTTTCTCCTTTACCAAGATAATTTTCTTCCTTTTAAAGACTACATGGAAATTATAGTCTGTGTGACTATTTTCACAATTTATCTTAATTAACAGCCTGAGTCTTCTTGTACATTCCAGATATTTTAATATTATGTAACAAATTAGCACTGTCTTTATTCCCTTAACTCATCAATGGAAATTTCCTTGCATCTAGAGATAATTCCCAGCTTCATCTCATTTGATGATAGGACTAATAAGGTCTGAAAACAAAAAAGTCTTTGTAAATGTAAGCTTTTTTAAGAATTCTGATTGAAACATCAAACTCCATAGATATGCTAGGGAAAAATTTGTACTGGGGTGCAATAACTACCAGGAAGAGATGACTTCAGAAGTCCAAAATTATGTACCAAGGTGAAACCATGATGTTAAAAGTCATGACCATTTAGCTGTGCCTTGCCTGGCAACCTCCAGTGTCTCTCAGTGTTATTTCCAAAATTGAAAATGGAAATAAGATGTATGCTTTTAATAATAAAGGTACTTAGCAATTTAAACAAGTATTCAATGGAAGCATTAAATCCATTATAACTTGAAGCCTTTCATTAAGTTTTTTCTTATATTGGCCACAAATCAGAATAATAGCCCTTTGTTTTATTCTGGAAGAAAATAATTCCCAAAGCAAATTAGTGCTAGTGAAGGTGCTATGCTATACAGGCTGGACAGAATAATAATTTTCCTTTATACCTATCTGAATGTATCTGAAAAATGCTGCGAGACCTTTTAGCTCAGAGTTGTTATTTCAATATCAAAGCAAAGCAATCACACCAACACCATGAGCTTTCAAGACCCTGAACTAGTTCATGTCAAACAGAAACTTGGTTTACAATGAGCTGTCCATACTATATATTTTAACATTAAAGACTTTTGGAATTAGACCCTTTTTTGACTGGATACAAATAAGTTGCCTCATTTTTCTTGCAGCTAATTTTTTTTCCCTAGGCAACAGTATTTGCATTTTACATAGCTGTTTTTTTACTTGGTGCCGCAATTGTGATTAAACGTTTCTAAGAACATAAGGACAAGGTGAAAATTATGGATTAAATTGATTGTGTACAATACAAAGCCTCAAAGAAAAAGATTAAACAGTGTTAATGATGTGTAACATCCTGGTGACAAAGAGTATTTATATCCTTTCCTGCAAGTACATTTCTCTTGTGATTGAAAAGCTCAGACTGACACAACATCCTTACAAAGAGAGGCATCCAAGCCCAACCAGAGAATTAAAATTGCTGCACAACTCCTGCTGTAGGAGAGAGCCAAGCTGATGGATGAAGCTAGGAGTGGCAAGTCTGATAGGAGATAGTATTCAAAGCTCATTTAATGCAAATTTTCAGTGTGATCTCCACTGCACATATATAACTCAATGTCGTCATTCCATATGTTGCAAGTCTAACTGCTAACTGCTACATAAGGTGACTTTCAGATTAGGGGGAAAAAATGTTACTCATGATAAATTAGGAACTGATGAGCAAATTGCCAATGAAACTGCAGGAAATGTAGGCAGAATTGCATGAAATGTGGTTGCAAAATTCTAAATTTAGTGTCTTTGATGTAAATTCCTTATGTAAAACTCATGGAATCAAAAGTGTAACCTGAAAAATGTTCACAGACAAAATAAACTAGTAACACTGATATTCTAATTTTGCTACAATTCATTACAATAAAATGTTTATAATTTTAGACAAATTTTGGTAATAGACTGCTATCAAGGTAAATTTCACAGAGTCAGAGATTCTGAAAATTGTCATCAAAGTTGTATACCACACATTTTCTTGAATTTGTCTAGCTGAAAAAAAAATTATAAAGAAAACATAAAACTTGCAAATCCTTGTGGAACTGAAGGGAGTTTCTTATCCTTATGACCAATGAGGTTGATGTCAGCACCTGTAAAGAACTTCAATCTGTTCTGTAAAGAGGCTCAAAGGTAAAGCAGTCAGTCAGTCAGTAAATGCCAGGGACCAGCTATAACAAGGAGGGGAGAACATGATGAGAGTAAAGTGAGGAAACCAAGTGCCATGGACTCCCAGGGCTGGAAGGTAACCCAGGCTAATGTTGAAATAGAAAGAGCTATGCCATGGATCATTATTTCTCACTGGGCAAACTGTCATGGAGCAGCCTTCGTCCCTCTGTTTTACCTCCTAAAGCAGGGTGACTGCGATCTGGCTGCTTATCCCAGCTACTCAACTGTGGCCGGGACATTCTGCAAAAATGGTCATTTTACCAGGCCAGGGCGTTTGCTAACGGCTTAACAGGATGGGTAAGCAGGAATCATATATTCAATTCAGGCTGAGGACTGACTGTCTGTGTGGCAGATCTGCAGGAAAAGGGCTAAGGGTCAAGGGAAAATTTTATACACCAAGTGTGCTCTTGCAGTGATGGAAACTAGCTATCCTGGCATTGTGAAGGAAAGCACACCCATCAAACCAAGTGATTTTTCCCTTCTGCTTGCCACACATGAGGCTTCATTTTGGAGCCAAGCAAGGCAATTAAGATTAATAGGCAAGGAAAGTAGAACTTGTAATTCAGAATGAAGGCCAGACTTGAAGAAATCTTTCCAGTGAGGAAAAAAAGGAAACTTTGTTGCTGCTGCTCACCTTTTCTCTCAAGAAATCAACCATGTTATTTTCATACACATAAACAGCAACCTGACATTCTATAAATAGGATATAACTATAAACATGATTGTTACCTATGAGTTTAAGGTCAGTGGGGGGAAAATAGATGCTTCTAATGCAAGATTCATTGATGTCATTGACACATCAACCTTAGGATGAAATAAATCTCATTCTGAAAGCAACTATATTTCTCCTTTGGCAGCAGAAATCTAGTCAAGACTTAGAGGAAGACAGTAATGCTACAAACATATAACTTTCTGGTAAATCCCTCCTGTTTTATAGGTTTCAGTCTGAGGAGTGTTTCAGGACATCGGACTCTAAAGTGAGTATTCTCTAATGAAGCTTTCAAGAAAAAAACCCTAAGCTCCTATGGCCGCTGGTCAATACATTCAAAATACTGATACCAGGGAATCTATGAAAAGGTTTTTTATTTTTTGGGTAAAGAATGTACTTGCTTTTCCCATTCCTTCCTCCCATGTTGTTCCCTGTCCTACTCATCGCTCTGCACCATCCCAGAATCACTCATGACTTGTGATAAACTTGGCTCAATAATTTCCTAGTCCAATTAAAATAATGGTTAAATTGTTCATTAAAAGCAATATTCATACTCATTTATTTATTTCCCCAACAGCTTTCCTTTGTTACTTTGAAAACTTCACTATCACAGATTCAGTTCAGGAGAACCCAGTTTTCCAGCAGTAAAATTACTTTCTTTACCCTATCATATTATCTAACCTTTTATTTTCCCCTTCATAAAATAGAGCATACAAAGGCAAGATAGTGTAGGGCACCTTTAGGAAGAAGCAACATAAAATATTTGACAGGACAGAAACAGCTTACAAGTACAATACTTGAACGCAAGATTTCATGTGCTTGTTCTATGGCTTTCAGCTGGCTTCAACAAACTCTCTTTACATTAATGAGAGTTTGCACAATAGGGATTTAATTAAACAGTGACTTAAAAAGAAATAGAAAAGACTAAAGATAAGTCCTGTGTCCAAAAGATGGAATTCTCTTAATTGATTTAATCTCCGCTAGCAAAACTACCAAAATAAAATTTTGAACCATTTTTTCTATTCACTTTGACATGCCAAATGTCCAGCAAATATTCTGCCTAATGAGGATGAACTTCACAGAAGTATTCTATTAATATCAATTAGCTGTATATTTGGACAGGACACGAAAAGGATGGTTGTAGGAAAGTAATAAGGAATAGCTGAGGGGGCTGTATCCTGCTTTCACTTTCCTTCTGGTCCAGCACATGAGTTTTTATGCAATATCAAGTAGTAACAGTCAAGCAGGTACTCACCATTAGACCTGGCCTCTGTAGGGTTTTCACATGCTTTTCACATTTTTTATGTGACTTTAAAAAGTGATCAGAAGCATGGAACACCTCTCCTATGAGGAAAGGGTGAGTTGGGATTGCTTAGCATGCAAAAGAGAAGGTTCTGGAGAGACGTTATTGTGGCCTTACAATACCTGGAGAGGTTTATAAGATAGATAGGAGACAGACTTTTTAATAGTGCCTGAAATAGTATGTCAAGGGGGTAATAGTCTTAAACTAAAGGAGAGTAAACTTAGACTAGGTGGAAATTTTTCATTATGAAGGTAGTGAAACACTGCACCAGGTTGCCCAGAGACGTGGTAGATACTTATCCATGAAAACATTTAAGGATTTTATTGCAAGAGGATTTTATTAATATAATACTTATCTATTAAAACTGAAAGCAGTTAGAATACATAACAGAACTTAAAGCTGACTTTGTAGTCTGCCACTTAAATTTAATGATCTTTTGATAAAGTATCACACAGCAAACTCAAATGGAACTGATCAGTATAACTATTCCTAGCCAAATTCTCTTTCATACCCACGTCTGCCCTGCTGTGCTAAACATCTGCTGAACCTTGGAGAAAAAGGAAAAGGCCAATTCAGAAGACCAGTCTGGAATAAGGCCAAGAAATTCACTGATATTTATTCTTTACTGTTCTCTCTTGCCTACAACTTGTCAAGCTGGTGTACCAAAGTCATCTGAATAGATGCTGCTGGCCAGATTGGCTTGACAGTTTACAAAAGAAGTCCAGGGCTCTCATTTTCTGATGCCTGAATAAAAACTCTAATACATACAAAAGGATATATTTTTTTCCTTCTGTAGCAGATATTTCTCAGCAAATAATGGATGCATCTACATTTAGTTCAAACTTTGTTTCTGAAGTAATTGTCAAAATTTTCCCCTTTTATTGTGGTCTGGTTTACGTGGTGACACATTCATGGAGTATGACAGGTAGGTTCTTAATGAATGGAACAAACCTGAAAGATGTGCTCCAAAAAGCACACCTATGGTACACCAGCACAAACAAGCACTAACGCTTGGTGAGCAGAGGAGAGTTACAAGCAAGGTAAAAAGAAAAAGAAAGCATATAACAAATCAAGATTTATGGTGATGACTTGCAGTCCTTAGTACCAATAGTCTTCCTCTACAGATACAGATGTTGTAACCATACTTCATCAATGCAACCGCTGGAGCAATACTACCAAGAACTCTGACAAGCAACACCAGCTGAGTAGTTTGACTCAGTAACAACTGTTTGCCCTGACAAGAAATTGAGCTGCATCTCATCACGTTCTCAGCATCTTTTCAGCTGCACTATAGGGAGGTATGGATGTACCCTGAATAATGCATGAGTTGTCTGCACAAACATCTGAATTTTATGTTCAAGAGGTATAAAAAGAGAATTTTTGTACATAACATCAGTCAGTAACAATTCTCCCTTGCTAACCTCTGTTTTCCAATGCTGTATATGATATTTTTTGGCCTATATCACTTACCAAATTCCTTTCACAAGGAACAAATTCCTCAAGGAATAGTTTGATTTTGCTTATCAAAAACCAGCTTACATTTGTAGTGAGTTTTCTCCCTCTTAAGAAATAATTTAATGCCCTACATGTTATTGAACCTATTCACATTTTACCCAAAGAACGGATGGATGCAAATGATAAGTGATGATATTAATGAAGACTTGTGAGTCATGGTAAAATTTGTCAACAACTCAGACCAATTTTACAAGTGTTTACAAGTTTGTTACATGGAATCCTTTTTGTAACATGTACGAGTGTGGTGGACATGTTACTGTGACTGGAGGGGTGAAAACTATAGAGAAAACTGGCCAGGATTTTGAGTAGCTTTGCTTTTATAGTCAGGGGACAGAACAGAAAATCCATTTATTAAAAAGGAGATGCAAATGTTTGAATGGAAGATGTGGATTCAGATAAGAAATCTACAACGAACAAAGTCATTTAGCCTTCTTACTCCCTAGAAAGCCCACTGTGGGAATTTATATTGCTTCAACATGCACCTGTGCATTTTGTGCTACCTACAGAGCTTTTTGTTACTGTGTTTTGAATAACTACTTTAGAAATTTACTGTCTACAAGTGGGTTGTTTTTGGAGGGAAAATTCAAGAAGAATCTGAACTTCTGGCAGTATTTTTGGGTTTTTTTCACTGGATGATGGTAAAAAACTTGGCACACCTTTGTGGAGTGTAGAATGAAGAATGTGCCTGACATTTCATAATTAAAGTTTAGAAAAAAATCTGTACCAGGTCAGTTTTAAGCCAGTGTGAATTGAATTGTTAGGATGCTAAAAATCATATGAATTTGAGATTAAAGAGTGACAATTCAATTAATTGAGATTAATTGATTTTTTATTCCCCGAGCCTCCTAAACAATATAAACTGGGATGAAGTAAACTGACAGCTTTTTCATGAGATTTCTCTTTTGCATAAGTAGCCTTAGTCTGTTTATATGAGGACAAATGAGAGCTAGAGAAATCTGAAAGATAATTTAGTTGGTTCATTTTTATGTAAAAAGAAACACTGTGGCATTAGTTTAACACTAGCTAACACAGCATTTCCCAAGTTGAGAGCTCTGCCCTTGATGGAAAAGGCAAGGACTACCTGAGGGAAAGTCTTCCAGGAAGCTTTACAGTGACTTGCCATAGTCCTAGGTTTTTAAATTTTTCTTAATTTTTAAAATATTATTTCCAGCTGTTTAAGACTCAAACAGTATTTTTAGAATGTACTCCTGAATTTTCAAAGAGCTTAAGGAATCACCTTCTGAAGTCTCAAACTGAAACATTCCTTCCAGGAATTGCTAAATTCATATGCCAGTGTTTTAAGTATCATCATAGTAATTATTTTACTGTGATTGGAATATATGACAAAAGACAGAAAGTATCACTTGAAGAACATCAACCTTAAAATGTGTGGTGAAAATTATGTCAGAAGCCATGCAGTGAGGTGGCTGCAATAATATTGTAGATTTGTATCTGTTGTTTGGTTTTACTTTGCTTTCCTTTTTCTCTGAAATAGATATTCAGTTTGTAAAAAAGAATGGCTGTAATGAGAGCATGGCTGTAATGTTACTTACTCTCAGAGAGGCAAATATACAAGGAACTTATGACTTTAGCAATAGAGGCAGTAGCTGTGAATTGTAGCTGGACACACTCCAATGGCAGTGTACACAGGCATTGCTAAGAATGAGGGTAACTCAAACCACCAAGAGCTTCTCAATCTGTCCATTTTTCACTTCAACCTCTAACACCTTTATAGAAGCTCATCCTTAGTTAATAACAAGCTCTGAGGCCCAGTGTAAACCAAAAAAACACCTTAACATACTTCAATAGGCAGGCATCCAGACTAGATGATCTAATGATCTTCTTATTCTTAAACACTCTAGAAGTCCAAACCTGTGAAGAAGGATTTGAGAAATGAACCTTATTTCCCATAACACTGCAACCAGACTACTCAGCTTCCTCCTGTTTCCTGGCTGTCTTTTTGCCATTTGTTTTTCTCCCTCAGCATATCTAGACTTTAATTAGATTACTTACCTTTTGAGAGAGACTGGAGCATCCAGCACGTGGGGATGTTGAGATAGACCTGCAGGCTTGCTGTGCTCCACAAAGTAAAAGAAATCAGTGGAAAACCAGATCTTGCCAAGGGTATTCAGGAGATGGCAGTGTTGCTCTCGCCATCAGTCCCTGCTGCTGGAGATTTCATCTCAATCGGCCCTGTGTCAGTGGAAGTTTTCCAGGCTTTTCAGATCTCTTTTCTTTCCCCTCTCCAGTCTTCCAGCCTCTGTTTTGCTATTTTAAATTCTAATTATGCAACGGAACTGTACCCATTAAAAAGAACGTGTAATATGCATGGATAGCAACCTCAGGGTAAGGGACATGTTGAAAGCTCTCCAAAGCTCCCTGAATTCAGTAGCATTTTCCCTAACAACTCCAGAATGAAATAAAGCTGTTTCCCTCTATCTGGAAATACCCAGAAGTGCCCAGGACTGCATCATTGTTCAGTGCCAGGCATTTGAGTGACTGCTGAATGTCAGAGCAGTGAAAAAAGTGTGAGTATCCATAAGCAGAAGCAAAGTTAAACAAAACTCCAGAGGATAAAGGAAAGAAGGGCTGACTGATACTGTGCAACTAATCCTGATGTTGCACAGGCAGATGCCAGCAAGCTGGAGCAAAGCAAAATTATGTTAACATCATTCTGATGATACTTGGCATCAATTACTCACAGCATCAAGTAATGGGAATGTCTTATTGACTGTCTTAGCTTGCAGCACTGTGAATTCATACCTGGCAGTGCTGCCCTGTAGGCAAACACTCAGGCAATTTTTCACCATGTGCAGTGGAAATCAGGTGCCATTCCTCCACTATCCAGCTGGGAGCCAGAGGAGTTCCTGGAGTGGGAGTTAAAACTAGGCTGGGAATGGCAAAGACATGGTTGTATGAGCACTGACAAGGGTACCTCAAATAGATCCACATCATATAATTTGGGACAGCATGAACAGTCTTTTAAATTGAAAATGGGTCTAAGCCTCAGCTAAACTGTAAGCACTGTTTAAATATAAATGGTCATCTTGTCATCTTGAAACATGGGCTTCATAGGGATTGTTAATTCATTGATACTTAATTAATATATGCAGAACCTTGATTTATGTATTGTTCCACTACACCACTTGGCAGCTGTCAGCAAGAACAGCTGAGCTAAACGGCTGGGACTGGCATCTGCTCTGACAAGAGTCTTGTATTCACATATCAAGTACGGGCAGAGGGCAGCTTTTTTGGTTTTTGCCTTATTTAAGGAAGAAGTCTGGTGTGAAATACCACAGTGCAGTCAGAACCAAACCACCATGCTGATTTCAAGATACAGAGACTTTTTGAACAGAATCATGAAGAAATGCAGCTTTTGGTCCTTGAGAACTGGATGGATGCATAGAGTCCATTTTTAAAAATAAGAATAGCAGTTTTAACTGTGTCTGAATTTTCTCAAAATTCTACCTAACCTGATATTCTGAATTCTCAGAAAAATATAATTTTCTTTTTACATTATATTTTTCTGGACATGTCAGCTTTATCTACATGTCAGAAGCCAGTAGGTGCGTGAAAAAGTGATGGGAAAAGTCTGCCTTGTCAAAGTCTTGGTCAGTGCTGAGCACTTGCTATACAGAAGAGAGATTTGCATTCTCCATTGCCAGGGCTTCACAGGAGGTTGGCAGCTCTCAGTTCCTTTTAGCACCAACCTGTGGGTGCATATCTTGCTCACAAAGTCTTTTAAAAACATCATATTTGGAATTCTCTCTTTGCCATCATCCAAACATCATCAAATATCACTCCACAGATTCAGTAAATAGGGGGTGAACACATCAAAACCAGTGTAGTCCAGAGGGAAGCTAGAGAAATGCCTGTTTCACACAGCACACAGCAAGATCACACAACTACCTAAACCAAGCAAAAATATCAATCTACTTTTCACATCGTGTCACTACAGTATTTAAGTGGGAAAAGAAGCAACAAGCAATCCATTCTGCTTCTGCAAAGACAAGTACATTGCCGATTGTTAAACAAAATCAAGAGACATGTAAGTATGATTCCTAAATACAGAAAAGTGGGCTGCAGCAAGGAACTTGCATGGAAAATTCATTGAAGCCAATATTTTCTACTGGGAAATGGTAAGAATAGCTGGGGGGAAACACAGGTTCTATCATCAAACAGTGAAATAATTCAATACAGGTTTTTGATTTCAAAATAGAAGAGATATTGTAAGCTACAATGGAAATGTAATATGCCAGATAGTGTGCTTTTGTACATGGCTTAATTTCTATTGCCTTCTGCTATTTTCAATAACAATATTTCTAAATAAGATTATGGAACAGACAGGCAAGTCAGGAAAAGAATTTTTATATGCCTACGATGGGCAAGATTTTGTTCAAAAAATTACTATATATTCTACCCCAGAAGTCTGAAAAATACTTCAGCTCTCACTAAATATAATCCAAAAAAGATCAGACCATTATGATACCACTTCCTGTGCAAGTAATATATTTGATCTCTGAACAAATTTTACGAATACATCAGATGTATAATTATTAATTATTATAATAAAATAAAAAGTGATAAATACCAGTTCAATAAGCCTTGAAATGAGTTGCATGGCAAATGTCTCTGTTTTTATTAAGTAAAATGAAAGTGGTTCTAAAGGTAAAGTAGTAGATATAAGGTAAAATTTCAGATTTATAAGTATGATAAAAAATAAAAGTGAAAATGGCCTGCAAAATATTTAAGTAAAGAAAGATAGGAGTGGAGGAAAGGGAGAAAAGGAAAGAAAAGTGGAACAGTCTTGTCCCTCCCTAGGTTCAAACACAAGTGACATTTTCATATCTGAAGAAAGCCCATGCTTTGATGGATGACATCAGAGATTGGAGACACCTTATTGGACTTACACAGTGTTGGCTTCCTGCAGCTCAAGAAAAAGTGAGAAACCAGGGCACACCCAGTGGAGAGCCAAGGTGATTGGAAGCTGAAGAACTTGATATGTGAAGAAAAGTTGAAAGAATGGGGTTTAGTCATCCTAGAGAGTAGAAAGCTGAGAGGTATCAAATTACTGTCTTCCAGCCCCTAAAACACCTTTACAGAATAAAAGAGTATGCTTGGCACAGCAACCCATGGGGTGGGACAAGGGATAACAGGAACATTATTCTTCAAGGGAAATTCCTTCTCTATACACATTAAAAAAAAAAAAAAACCCAAAACCCAAACTGCACTATGAGACTAAGTAAAGATTGGAATAGGTAAACCCAGAGAGGTGGTAGACTGTTCCTCACTGCAAGACTTAGCCAGATCTTATTTTCTGCAATATGAAGCCACCAGTAAACTTTTTTAATGTTGATTTTTTTAAGAGGACATTTTTAAGAGGACATTTATGTTTCTTAATTTCTGAAGTACTTAAATTAAGTACAATTATATATTGAGTATTTACACAATCATGTCTTTTTTTGGATCTGTTTAAGAAACAGAATAATCTTTTGGCATTGCTTTTTTTTTTTTTGAGACAGAATTTTTTCAAGATATAAAAAGCCACATAAATGTTTAGTATCTTACTTCTGTGATCAATTTTGCTTTATCTGATAACAAATTATATGACTCAATGCAGAGACTATGAACATAAAGGTACCCGAGGCTGATATGAAGTGACAAAAAAAATCAAATACTATTAAGACTTAAAGGCCACACTATAATCAAATGAACTGAAATAGTGAAAGAATTTAATTTTTCCCATCTTAAGCACATATATTTGAAATTCAATTTTTTGGGGGATTTTTGGAAGCAACTAACATTTTTACTCTTTATTGTGTTCCCACAAAGACTTCCTAATACTTGTAGCTTGATTTCTTCAGAACACAGTATGTTTATCAAACCCGTTCTAATTACCTCTTGTATAATTTCAGTTACCTCAGGCAAAATACAAAATGGAAGTCAAAAAGAGGCTATGTTTCAATAAATTTCACAAAACAAAAATTAGTGTCTCTCTCCTGAGTGAAAGGTAGGCAGAGCTCAACCTTTTTCTGCTGTGTTCAGCAGACCTGCTGGTAACACTCTACGTGCAGCCCCCTGCCTGTACAGAGCAACCAGATGACACTAGTTTGGATACCAAACCAGATCTAGAAAGATCTGGAGATGTTAAGGGAAAGCTCATACACTCCTGTAGCCTTACACAAGAGCTGGGAAAACTTGAAAAAACATCCAAAATTTGTTATTTTGGACACTGGCATCAAGACTTATTCAAGGTTAAGATAAAGGTTAAATGGCTGCACAAGAAATAATGGCCGTAATGACACAAATCTGAAGGTATTAGATAAAATACAGATTTATCTGATAAACTGACAGCCAGAAAGGACTTTGGGATCATCCCAATTCTTTCAGGGCATGCCTCAGCACCACTTTCTTTACCTCTCCACCCCTGTCTTTGCATGTAGGCTGTGGCTGGGTATACCTTGGTATCAGGTTATTTCTATCCCTTAGAAGCTACAGGAAGACCAGTTAAGGTACAAATTATCCAGGGGCAGGATCCCTTTGAAACATGAGCTGTGAGACACTACCACACATGAAAATCTCGGGCAAATAGAATTTTATGGACAAGCTATGAGGAAATTTCTGTTTCTCTAGCCATCCTATTAGAACCATTATTTTTTTAACTGCTATGCTAAAGCTGACCAGTTTGCAGACTGGGTTATTGCCAAAGTGTAATGCCTTAGTCAATGCTTTTGAAATCATTAGTGAATTAGGATGCTATGTAAACATAGTCAGTGGAAATCAGCCTGAACTCCCCACTCTTTCCAATTCACAAATTCCCTGGATGTTGCCTATGTGAGGTAGTTTTAAAGCGCTCATCACCATGGAGAGAAAGTACTGAATCTGAAAAACATAATGAATGAAAACAACTTCCCCCGCCCCGTTCCAGCACAGAACCCAGTAACCAGTATGCTCCTGGTTTTAGGGCCCTCTCATGTGGACAGTGGATGATACTTGGGTAAGAGCAAATGCAAAGTACAGTGGTTCTGAGCATCTCTGTCACTAGTCAATTCTATCTAGTATATGCCATGTCAATAAAATAACATTTTTAAAACACTGACTATATTTATTCTGGTATTTGAAACAGGTTTTATCAAGAAGAAAAATATGTGTAGCCAATATGATTATTTCAGTCAAGCTTAGTCAGAGACAGACATATGTCAAAGCTCCCAAATGCTGGATTACATAAGATAAGTGGTTTGAACCTGAACAGAATATGTGTGTGAATTTAGGAGATGCTGACAACAGAAGAGAAGGCAGAAATATATCAAGGACTACCATAAGTAGTCTCTGGCTCAGAAACCCAGATTTCAAAACCTGAAGTAATTTACATAAAGAAATCAGAAAATTAATTATTAAAATAAAGGGGTCAATTTCTATTTTCATCAGGTACCTCAAGCCAATGACTGATCAGGGACACCACAGCATGATAAAATCGAGCTATCATCAGTAAAAGGTAAGCCCCTTCCTGAGAGAGATTATTTCTTTTTCAATATGTCTTAATGAAGGTGAAATCTGTGATATTGGCAAAAACACCTCACCTCCCCGAGGCTGAGAGCCAAATTGAATGGAAATCAAAACTGGAAACTTTGATTAAGTTTGTTCAGGAGAAGCCAAATCGAGGCACATTTTACAGATAATGATTTCTTCTAGCTATTAAGAGCAGCATATGAACTGTGAGAGGCAGAATTTGGTATGCCTCATACTCATGTAAATCTAAAGCACATTTTTTGCCTTGATTAAAGGAGATCAGTATTTACACCAATACACCACCCTTTCAGGATGCATCCATCAGTTGGGATGATTATAGCCTAAGATTAAGACAAATAATCTACAAAAAAAGGCAAAAAAAGGAAACCTCTATGAAGAGAGAGGTCATGGTACCCTATTCTTCCCACAGAAGAATGTCTCCATGGAGACAGACACATTCAGATTGGAAGCAAGACAACTTTTAACAGCAAGAGTAATTAACCATTGCAACATAATTAAAGGATGTGTCTGATTAATCATCTCCTGGAGGCCTTACATTTAGACCAAATGTCTTTCCATTAGATGTACACAGGTTTAGTCACAAGCTCATGGGCTTGATAACACTCAGATTAAAGGAAGGGATGATTTCTTCCAAAGCTTGATTTACTGGGTAAAATCTCATGACCTGTGTTATGCAAAAGGTCTGAGTGTCTGAGCAGATGGGCTTCTGGCATTTAAATCTGTGGAGCTGTGTAAAAACTCACAACACAAAAGCCTGTCTTGGGGTGAGTAGGTAAAGGAACCAAATAGTCAGCAATACACAGAAATCAGTCATTAACATATTCTCTACATTATTCACTTGTCTCTGCTCACGGATGGGTGGAAATTTGACATTCTGCTTCCTGTCTGACAGGCAGTGGGTAACCTAGGAAAGATGAAACTCTGCCCTTACATTTGTAAAAGTGGGCAGTAAGTGCTGATGAGAGACAGGTAAAACAGAACACTGATCATTACTTCCTCTGCACTTCCTCCTTCCTTTTCCTGATTAACATTTACCTTATTTTGCATATTTGCATTTGGCTATAATAATCCCATGAAGTTTCTTTGAGCTTTAGAATAAAACCTAATAATTTCTATTACATATAATAGGTATGTGTATATTTATTTATAAAAACATAGATATGTAGGACCCATGAAAAAGATCTGCCCCACTTATTACTCATAAAAGTCAATTAGCTTACATTTAATGGATTGTTTAAATCTACTCATCATAGATAAATCAGAAAACATCTCTGTTTTTCTATGAATGTCAGTTATTCAAGGTAGAATCCACTTAAGATCTTTTGACACAGTGAAACATTGCTTGCTGTCTGACTGCATTTGTGTGGGGGAAAAAACCACCAGCACTGAATCATTGCAGCATTAACAAGGACAGCAGAAAACTTCAGTACAGCTCCCAGTGCAAGCACTGATAATTGTGTCACCTAGGAATATGGACCCTGAGTGACCACACAGTCACTCCACACAGTTTTAAGGGGCAATTATATGTAAATGAGAATGCATACACAGAGATTTCCAAATGGAAATAAAGCAGTCCAGATAAGCAAACTCTTTGGTCCTACTGCAGTGTCCATATAAACTCTAGTTTGTTCTCCTGAGAAGGTCAGGATGGAACAATCCCACTCTGCTCCAGTTTAATTAGAGTGTTTGTAAACACACAATCTAAGTCAGATACTCATAACACAAATTTATTTTAAAATTAACAGTTAAAAGTAAAGGGGTTTTTTTTATTTCAATACTAATTTCTAGTGTTACAGAAGATAATAAAAGGTTAATTTAAAAATAACACTTAGCAACAGATTGGCATCACATACCAACCCAACACCACATACCAACCCACAGCCAATATGCCTAACTCCCATCTTGAAGCTCTTTTCAGCCTTCTGAATCTATTGTTTGATACCTAGGAGAGATACCACAAGCCTGCAAATCTCAGCACTGTTTATATTCACGTGCTCAGATCTAAAGGAACATGTTATATTTCTTGACAAGAAATATGGAACATAGACTTCATTTGCCTCCACCTACCTTCTTCAATATGCTCAGAGTATATTGTGAGGAAAGCTCTCTGTATCTGCTGCAGAAAGTTCATATCTGACCAAATTAATTCAGACACAGTTCGGTGGGAAGGATGTGGGATCCACAGCCCCACCCCAATCTGGCCTAGATCAGTAAGAGATGTCCATGTCCATCTCACAGTTTTCAGGGACATCAGTAAAGTAAACCTGCCTCTGGTTTCTATTAGTTGTAGTTATATCCCATTCATGAAACAATGGCTGGCTCAGCCTTCATTCAGGGTTCAGAAGTCCTGCTTCAAAAGAAAGATTTAGGAATATCTCATGACAGCTCTCAGTCTGTATCCCTCCCCCCCACAAAACAAAGGATCACAGTTTGTCTCATGAGACTTTTGAAAGACTATTATGATACCTAAAATACTAGATTAGGAGAAGAGAAGAATAAGATTAAGATAAATCAAAATTCAATATAGTATATATCTCCTTGTTTTTTCCACACACAACAGTTAAACCAGAGAATAAATGAAGTTGGAAGAAGCATCTGGACCAACCTTGGTCCTCTGGTCCAAGCCCTTGTTCCAGAAGGAGCAACTTAAATCAGGTTGCTCAGGACTGTTTTTGAATTGAATACTTGAAGTATTTGAATACTTCCAAGCATGGAGATTTTACAACCCAGCTGGGAAACTTGTTGCAAGATGTACCATTCTCATGTTAAAATACCCAAATATAACAATACTTTCCCTTGCTAACAATTGTGACCCCATCTGAATAAGAGAGCATCCACCTATGAGATTACCCCAGACCAAAACTAGCCTTGAAACATGCTGGTGTGCATGTAAAAAAATCCAGTCTCTCACCTAACATTAGGAATAAATTGAGATATAACTCAGGTGTGTGGGCCTTCCTTCCTTCCTTCCTTTTCCTATACTGAGAAAATTTTATTGATCTTTTTCTTCCCCCTCTGAGCTGTAATTATCATACTAGGGAGCACAAAATTGATTAAGTTATTCCTTTGGAATTTTTAGGTTCCTCCTAAGCACAAAACTACATTCCATTCAATCCTGCTTTCTTTTGTTATTGCATGCTGGAGTACAGAAAGAGAAGGGGTCAGGAGAATGAAGAACAAGACACAGAAATTACTTCTGTTTAAGAGGAATTACCTCCTTATTGAATAGTAGGCCATTTTTTTCTAGCTTTCTTATCTAACTTGAACATGGCATAGCTATTGGTTTATTTTAATGATGGTACAGTTTTAACATCAGGCTCTATAACCTCAGTTTTGTTTACCAGGGTTTTTATCCAGTTTACAAATATCTGCTTTTCTCCCACTCACAGCCATGTAGCTCAAGCCATTTCAATCATCATTAATGCCAGTGTTTTTCCTCAGGGAAGTAAAAATAAGGTAATCTGAAAATTCATTGTATTACTGCCTTCATCAAGAATAACTGTGCCAATCTTTTTTAATGCATTTTCTTCTCCTACCTGTTGCTTTCAGATATTCTGCGTGTATCCTTTCAGATCCTTTTCACTCCGTGCAGTTTATTATTTCAAAATACATATATCCATACTGTTGAAGATTAGGCAAGCACTGTAACTCAAAACCAGCTGCAGACAGAACAAAAAGTTTATCCATTGTGGGGTTATTCTAGGGCACATTCACCTGGGATCTGGAAGTGCTTCTTATACTCAGCCTGGATTTATTTAGCATTTTTCTTCTAGACATAGTATCCATCCAATGTGCTGTATTTCAAAATATTAATTGTATCATTGAAGCTTCATTTTCATGTACTAAATAAAGGCAAATCTTTAAGGCCCTGGTTTCATAACAGGTTCTTCAGATTGCACTAATAACTCTTCTCCACAGCTGTCCCCACTTTGATTTTCTCTTCCCCACATATTAATGACTGCCAGATTTCAACAATCAGATGTTAATTTAAAGAATCTTGTACATCAGGACAAATAATCTATTTTTCTGAAAATACCACCGCCTTTTTCATATCTTTATCATACTGGATTCTCTTTTCTCCTGCACCCTCTCTCCCTAAGTGCTGGGATCCTGGGAAACAACAGAAATGAACATTAATCATTAAGGAAGAAAGGAATATTTGTGGAAGGCAAAACAGAAACTTCATTACACTAGGCTTCACATTTAGTGAATAGAGATCATGACAAACCTCAGAACTCATCTGGAAGCCACTTGAAAGATGGAACCTCCCCTGGCAGGTTTCAGAATTCTTACTGATACACAGATAGAGCTTAGAAGGACTTTGGTCCTGGTTAAACTATTTAGATTAGATACCTAAAGACAGAAAAGATACAAAGTGCCTAGTACAATTTCTATTAGCCTAGTTTCTAAAACCGCCTAATTCTTCTTGTACAATTGCTCTTCTTTTGCTTTCTGCTGCTTAATATTTTTTACCTCAGTAGAAAATCCCAGGGAGTAAGGTGATCATACTTACATCAGTTGCAAAAGCATTACATGAAACTAACCCCAGTGCTGATCACTGAAGACAATAACCTTATGCAATTTCATATCTTCTTTTCCCACTTCACCCACTTTCCTGTCCATCTCAGTTTCACAGCAGTTTTCAGCTACTATGAAACCCAAATCCTAACCCTAATTTCCTCTGTAGCACTATATCAACATTTAACAAGCCTTAACAGAGGACATCTAAACTATGTTTTCTCCCGTTATGAAAAAAACTATTTCAATCAAAGACCCCTTGAAATAAAGGTGACACAGATCTGGGATCTTACATTTATTTTTGTACCCGTCTCTTCAAAATTTTTATTGAAATCAAGCATACATCAGGGACATGATCTGTGGATAATGAAGTCATTTCACTTCCACAAACATGCATTAAATCTTATCCCTTGCCCCTGTTATTATCCAGTATTGCAGTGCTACTCCTGAAATAATGTTTTCTTTAAAAAACACCCAAAAAATGATCTAAAAATCTCTCTAGATAAAATCCTGCTGACAGATTTTTTATTTTTCTTAATCCTTTGGGACCACAATTATCTGACACTGCCTTTAATTTTACTGAAGAGTTGTTCCACTTCAGTTGCAGTCACTCCCATATTATTTCTCCTGCCAATCAATTTGCCTTTGCTTTCATATTCTAAAGTCTTCATCTTTGCTAAGTCTGTTATTCAGCAGACATAATTTTAAATATTTATCTAAAGTATCTGATTTCAGAAGGCAGTAATCACTAATGTTAACTAACTAAGAGTTAAATAAAATGGAGGGTTGAATCACCCCTCAGAAGTGACTGTGCATTGTGTGAACAGGGTCTTTAGGACAATTTAGTTAGCAGCTTGAAAAAAAATGAAATAGAGTCATCTTTTCTACCACTTTTATGCCAAGAAATGTTTGTTCTGGCCTAGGACCAAGATTGAATTACTTTTAATGTTGACACAATCTGTTCTTGTTCTTCTTCGTAACTTTGCAGACAGCAACAGTAGACTTCAGATATCTGTTTTTATTTACTTTTTGAGACTTAATTCATCTTGACTTTTCCAATTTTTACTTCATTTTTGTTTTGGATATCCATGATACATTACCTAAATAAAATTCCTTAAGGGTTTCATAGCTCTTCCCTCCATTCCCCATGGGAAAATCTATTAACAGTAGACCTTATTCCAACAGATATCATTAACTGCCTTAAGAAAGTCAAAACCATAGAATAATCCCCATTTTTGCTAGTGCCTCTTCCTTATATTCGACTGTTTGATCCTGAGTAGCCTAATTTATATAATTCATTGTCTTTCCTAATTTCTCAAACACCTTTTCCTCTGAAATGAGCCCTCTTTCAATAAAAGATCTTTATACAAAATATATTCATTTAATTAAAACTAAGCTCACAGAATTTTTTAGTGTCTCATTATTCACTCCAATAAAACAAAACACATTTAATAATAATACATTTTCACCTACTAAATATCTCAACAAGCTGTAGAGAGCTGAAAAGGAATTAAGATACTTGAAAAACAGAGAGGGGTATGTAATGATTCAAATGGAATAAAACACCTCTGTTTGCACTTCTACTGATAACGGCTTTATTTAATATATGCCTGCAGGTTAAGAAAGGTATTTATCAAGGAAAAAAGGTAACATTTATACTGATATATTCATCATCAGAGAACATTCACTAGCAGTGAAACATTATTCTCTACAATATTAAATTGCTATAATAGTCCCTGGAATCATTTTTGCCTGCACTGTCCCAGATAATTTCCAGGCACAGTTGGAGACAGTATGAATCACAAAGTATTCAAAATATGCAGGTCTGGTATGATCAGATTTAATCAGCTTTTCAAGAAAAAGCAAATTTGGATTCTTCACATATAGCCACTGAAAAATCAGAATTCCATTACATTTACTCCTGTAAAGCTCCAAAGAATAATGTTGCCTTTTTATGTTTACACAGGACCTTCTGCACAATGGGAGAATGGACAGAACAAGGGCAACTTACATAAATTATTCTTCATGAACTGCTTAGCCTTCATTGCAACAGCTTTGCTTCATATAGGGGTCATTGCAATAGTCCATAAGTGAATCAGGGGATGAGTTAGGAAGTGCAGTGCCTAAGCACAGACATTGATCTTTTTTCTTTTCTGATATACACATACTCAAGGAAGTTAGATTTCCTGTTCCAAACAACTGCAGGTTAATCTATTTTTAAAAGTCTACAATTACTCTCAGAAATATGAGAAACATAAGATGTTGGCATCAGAACTGGAATAGTTAGCCCAAAGTTCCACAAGGGTATTACTCACACCTATGATTTTGAGCCACCAGCATGTTACAACTACCATTTTTTATCAACTACACAAATATACAGAACAAACATTTCAATAAGCACCAGTATTCCCCAACAACAATTTTATTCCAAGTTGCTGGTTTTACAGAATTTACAATAATATACCTGTTTCTGCTTCAATCAAGACCAACGAGTCAATTGGGTTTGCTCAGAGAAAAGTATTGTTGGGAGGAAAATGAATAAACTGATTGCCACGCACAATAAGAGTCCTTGACAAAACATGTAATTAAGGCAAGCAGGCAATTCTTCCATCAGCAGGAACAGCTCCAGTTCTTGTTCTTGTTCTAACAGACAATATCAAAAAATTGTCAAACATAGAATCAGAAGTCTATTGTCTATCAGAAAAGGATGCTTTCTGATTTGCTGCCTCTTAGATGGCTCACTTGTTCAGAGTAAAAGTAGCAAAAGGGTTCAGGTCACTTGCTGAACCAGAACCCTGCAGAGTATGTGATAGATTGAAACGGCCATCACTTTTAGTCTAATTCTATTGCACTCTGGACTACAGAAATAAAAAGTTTGATAAAAGGAAAGGACTTGGGCTTTAGCAGTAAAGTGAGTCATGACTGCAAGTGCTACTATTTGGGAATGGTAATTCTTTTAGCAAATTCCTTACAGTGATGTATATGAGCACCAGCTAAGGTGATCGTACCTGGATGCTAGATGCTATTCAAATGCATCACAAGAGAGAGGAAAAACTTTCAGTGCAAATAAGTAGACAGCAGAACCACAGCAAAGGCAGAGGTGTAGGAAAGAAAAAACCAAAACAATTCTTGCCTGTGAAAGAAATCTTCATGTTCCTGTTGAGCAAACTGGCAGTTCATGTGTTTACAAATTGTCAGGACAGAACACAGCACTGAGTCAAGGCAAAGTAGACTGAAAATTAATCTGAAGACCAAGGGGTGCTTTTTCCACACGTCTTTTATTACAGATAGGTCTGGTAACTCTGCCTGATACTTTTTTGACTGCAGGACTGGGTGTTTTGCAAATACTGACTTTCCATCAGAAATGTTAGCTATCTAGCTAATATAGAGTTCATAAGTAATTGGTAAACAATTCTTGATTGCTTGTAAGCTGCTCATAACTTTAAGCAGTATGTGATTAGAAAGAGTGCAGTAAATATCCTTTCTTACTACAAGATCTTTCCTGTCAGAAAGTGTTGCTTGGTAACTTTTTGTAGACTTTTCAGTTGCAAAGATTATACTGGATCAATAACCTCATTGTGGACCTTAGAATAATATATTTTATACATAGCACATTTCAAGCAAAGCCCTTAAAGAGATCGTCTTCACAATCTGACCAACTCCCTGTGCCTCTGAAATATGTAATTACTTGGTATGGTGCCCCAAATACTTTTAAAATTATATTTAAACCCAAAGCAATCAGTCTAATTATTTATTCAGCAAATTTTGCATGTATGGCAAAGTGCTGATCTTTGAAGTCAGAGCATCTTCTCACATATCAATGCAGATTAACAAAATAGTTTCACTGCAAATTCACCATTGTTATTTTTGGAGGACACTAAAAATAGCCATTGGACATATTATGTCTCACCAAGGATGTCCACAACAGTGGGCCGTAGATTATAAGATTACAGCAAATTCCACCAACAAAAAAATGAAAATGCACAAACATCCACCCTTGATATTTTGAAAAACATTTCTCATTTAAAAAATCCTCTCCTTCCACTGTAAAATGTTTATCTTTTTTCCTCAGAAAAAATATAAAGAAGACATTATAAAAATATGTTTTCACGCTAGTGTGAGAACAAACACAAAAATCTCCCAAATATTATCATAGTATCATAATATTAAGTATGATTTTTTTCAAACACCTCTACAAAACTGTAAAGTAATTACTAATTTCTTGCTTGAGCCATGAAGCAAGTAGCACCTCAACCATGATCATAACAAAATGACACATAGTGCCAGAGAGGAGCCATCAGCTTATGAGAAGGTATTAACATGATTTATTTGAAGAGTCATTTTATGAAGCAAAATTCAGTTATTTCTACTTGACATATTTAGGGCAAATCAACTGCTTATAAATGCAAACACCATTCTGAGTTACTGCTGTATTAAATAGTTTGCTTTACCTTGAAATTTAACTGTGTCTTCAGGAATACTGAGAGCACCTCACTGCATTTTCACTTCTGGTCTGAAGAACAACTACAGGCCCTGTGTTACACATACAACATTTGAAGGACCCAATGTGGCACCTCCTGTATAGTAACAGGTCATGACAATCAACCATGAAAGACAGCCCAGTTCAATGAAGAATAAAGGTCTGAGAAAAAGGCACCATTGCTGTCCTCCAGTACAGCGTGCCAGCTTTCAGGCCTTTGGTTTCCTAGTAATAAAATTATATTAAATTCATTAAGCATTTCAGGGCCTGTAGATGGCATTTTCTGAATTGGAACTAGGGTATATTAAGTACTCATGTCTAGAAATCCTCTCAGTGAAGCAAATCATCTTAAGCACCATTGCTATTTCTGCAATTTTTTTCTCTTAATTCTGTACTCTTGTGTTTCTCCTTCACCTAGACCTTTTGATATTCTGCTTCCTCATGCTAAGGGCCCTCTTAGCACTCATATCCTCTGCACAGAATTCACTCCTGCCCTTCCACAGCCCATCTGATAAGATAATCTGTAATGAAATAGCTGCAAGTGGCATTATGTTGTGCTCATGTCTTTGAGCCAACATCTCAGCAGCACAGACAGGACAGGGAGAGCACTGCCAAATCTGGGCCACTTTGTTCCAGGTTCTCTGTAGACAGAGGATGTCAATACTCTGCTCTTTTAAGGAATCTGTCTACCTATGGCCAGTTTTCTTTATGGGCATGGCTGTAAAATGCTGAAATACTACTTCCTGGGAAGACTCTGACAATTTTTTAGTTTTTTAGTACACACACAGATGCTGCCCCTTCTTCTCCAAACTCTTCAATCTTGTGAATAAAAACTTACCTTTTACTTCAGCTAGATATCAAAACTTAGGCTCTATACAACTCAATTAAGCTGTCCATATTGCAAATGTCATATTAACTCTCTGATTTGTGTAGAAAAACATACTTTAAAATTCTATAAGGCCCATGTACATACAGCAAACAGGTCCTTCAGGACTTGCACCTGTATTTTAGCTGGCAGTATAATTAGGTCCCATATGGTTAATGAAATGTAACATGTCAGTATTTTGTAGGCTGGGATTTGTCACACGGAGGTGTTGAATGTAACACCCACTCTACCAACTGTTCAAGAGGAGAAAAATCCAGAACCAGATAAAAGCTTTTGTATAAGAGAAATAGGAAGCAGTCTTACAGGTTTGATTTTCCCATGTTTCTAATGTTCTCTTCCTTTTTTCCAGCGGAGCTATGTCAATCAAGATGCTTTTTCTCAATGTTTCAGAGCACCTTCTCTAAGGGCACAATCTCCTGTGTATTTGGTAACAGAAATATGTATTCAAACTACATGTCTGTGAGTTTCTCTGCCCCACATTCCAAGTAGTGTCTGAGTGTCCCTTCTCTCCAAAGTATTGCTCCTCACAACACTTCTATCACACACTTGAAATGTGGGTGTTTGGAATAAATGCCTCAAAGACACCCATGTGTGCCAATGCTCAGCCTACAAAATGCCAAAGCATTATAAAATCATTAAGCAGGCCCATTGCAGATGGCTGAAGGCATGTCCCCACCAGGCTACAGATGCAGGCACACCCAAAACAGCTCTGATCCAGTCTGTTGTATTGAGATGCTCAGCTCCAGAGTGTTGTACCCCATGCCATGCTTCCCAATGGACTAATGAGTTTGAGCACAATACTGCAACAGTACAGCCCAAATGTGTATTTGAGCCGGTCTCTCCACTGTAAGACATTGGCATGATACCTACAATTTCATCAGGGCCACAGAGATAGTCCAGAAGAGCAAGCAGTTGGATCTCACTTCCACATAAACCATCCCAAAATCCCTTCTCCAGTAGCCACTCCATTGTCTTGTTCTCCATGGCCTGTACTCTCTGACTTTTCTGGTTTGAGGGATTTATTTGACTGCCACTCTTGAAAGGGTCTATAAGAGAGTACTGTGTTTCCATCCACAGAGACACAAGTTAATCAAGCAGCAAAGGCAGGTCCACAGCACACAGAATAGGACACAACAACCTTCCCTCTCCTAACATGGCTGAGTGTGACAAACATGCCATCACATGGAATTGGAGAGGCTTCATGCCTCACATGGGCATATCTGACCACAAATGACTGAGGCTCTTCTCAGCACTTTGTCTCCTGTGCCAGACCTATTTGCATGCCACTCCTCCACAAGCTGGAGGAAATGGACAATTAATAAATCTACACGTCAAGAAACTCTCACTTCTCAATAAAACTCCATGGCAGGATGTTGTTATAACTATAAAGTTTACACAGATCAGTTGAATCTAACGTAGCCTGTCAGAAGATACTGCATGCCTAGTCCATCCCAGTCATCGCAGCAGTCTGTCTTCTATGCAAAACCCATCTCTGAATGCATGTTGCACCAGACGTTTTATTCCGAACAATTTAAGTGTGATGAATTTAAGACATGCTTTGCCTAAGTACCTTTAGATTAAAAAAAAAAAAAAAAAAAAAATCCTCCACAGAAATTTTGTCTGACTGAACAAAATCTTCAGCTCCATGCCCAGTAAGCAGTAAGACACAGACCATCTACATATCACTTTCTTTTCAGGAGGCATGAATGTACCAAAATAAGAAGCTGAGCACTGAAATACCCTGTACAGTGGTCTTTCAAGGCAGATATTTAAGCCAGGGGAAAGAGAGCATCTGACCTCACTTTAACATTTTTTTAGACCCCTTAAATTTGAGTTTGTCTCATACTTTCCCTTTAGGAAATTAAATAGGTCTGACAAATTGCTTGTCTTTTTGCATATGCATGAAATGAGCAAGGTAACTTCACATCCCACAGTGCTGCCGGAATGAAAAAACCAAAGAAACCATTTTTATATATAACCATGATTGAAGATGTATGAAAAGCTTGTATTCAAAAGATAATATGTACTCTTTCACAATTCTATTTTGGATACATATCCTAATCTTTTTGAAAGCTTCTGTTAATGTGAAAAGGATTTGAGTCCTGTATTTTTATGTGGTAAAGATGGAAGAAAAAGGAAAAACTACTTACCTATCAAATGCATCCTAAAGTTCTATTCTACTCATAAAACCAAATGGCAAGCACCTACAAGTTTTTGCTTATTTTCCTCCCTGGATTTCTTTGAAAACCTATGATAAAATTGTTCTCTGAGATGCAAAACTGTCACTGAAACAGGAAAGGAGCTGACTCTTACTGTTTTTTCTCCATCAACACAGATATAAGTTCCCATTCCAAACTTCCAAAGTTTGTAATAGGAAAGGAGTTTTGCTCCTTTTTCATACTTAAATATAGCTTCTCTCATTTGGTCTCTGGATGCATGTCTGCAAGGTTTTCCGTTTATCTTTCAGCTTCAACGCTTTGCTTGCACGTGAGAAAATGTCCTGTTTTTCACTAAATGCCAAATCTGCAAATGTAACCACTGTAATACACTAAGCTTTAAGAATGTAGTTGTGTTGAAAATTATATCTAGTTAGAATCATGTATTTTAAAAAGAGAATATAGACCTTAAACCTGAACTTTAGAATACATCTGGACTAAGTTTGGATCCTCTAGGTGAAAGAACTTTAAAAATAGTGTATAGTTTTGATGGCCTTTATTTTATCCAGGGCTCAATCTGCATTGATTGATAGTCAGGGCCACATAAACCAAAAGTTTTAGAAATTTCCAAATCAGTGCATCCTGTCATATTTATGAAATTATGTACCTGAAGTTGCTCAGTAATCTTATTTTGACAAAAGAGGGATAAGAGCAAAAAAAAAAAAATTCAAACCTAACCAGGGGTAAGAGTAAAGAATTAATGTAATCAGAAAAGAAACAGTGGGTTTAAAAAAACCCACTGAACCTTGAGAATGGTGAGAGAGTAAGCCAGATAAGCAGAAGTTATGACAAGAGAGAAAAAGATAACTGTAAAGGGAAAAATCAGCAGTATATATTTACAGGCCACCACTTTATTTGTTTGCTAATAAGGTAAAAAAATATCACTTTGTATGCTGAAGTCCTGCCTGACTTCAAGGTGAAGAAAATAGAATACAAATTTCCCTAAGAGAAAGGGTACATGTTCTTAAAAATGAATTTGACAAAACTGGAAAGATTTATACAAGGGCTATAATAAAAACTCAGCACCTGGAAAAGCCACTTTACGGAAATGACAGGAGAATTAGCGATCTTTGGTTTCACCAAAATAAAGATTAGAAAAATGCCTGGGAAGAGAAGCTTTTTCCAGGAAGAACTTATCATAATAAAGGGTTGTAGGTTGGAGAAAACAAAACAGCTGGTTATTTCATTTGAAGAATGAGTGATTCACAGCCTGAACAGACTACCTGATAGTGAAATCAACTCTGTCTCTACATGAGGTCCTTAGGTGAAGCTACTTTGTGTGTATCTTCATAAACAATACGTTTTAGCCTAAGTGATAACTACTAATAACTAGCTGTCATTTTATTGCCTATCCTACACAGCAGAAATAAGATATGGAGAACAGATTTCTACAAATTCAAACCAGAGAAGGGCAAACATGTTCTGTGATTTGGTCATGTGTGATCAACCATAGTTTATATATGTTCACCTTATGCCCTCCAGAATCTCAGTCTTGGACAACTGACAAACAGACAATTCAGTTGTCCAAGACTGAGATTTCCTAAATCTTTAGCACAGTCCTCTCACTATTATTTTACCCCTCTGTTTTGGCAGTAATTCCTCTATTCTTCCTCCTACCCCCTGTAATGTCAACTAGAAGGTTAAAAGGAATCTCTCTCAAGAGGAAAATGTACAAACAAAACATGTAATCCTAGTTAAAGACAAATAGGAAGCATCTGACTAGATCACAACAGACTGAGGAACAGTCTGTAGGAATTTTCCTCATACTTCCACTGTTCTTAGCAGTTGAGTTGGATTTTGGCCATGGGACCCATTCGGTGTGATGGTTTACCATCCACCCCAGATATGATTTTTGCAATTCTTCAAGTATATATTGCACTTTGAGAAAAGCCATTCCCCATACATTGTTTGTTTGCCCTTTGACAATGTAATTGATTTTATATGGAGGCTTTCACATATATCACCTGGACAATGTATCTGGCCAGCCATAAATGTTGTCAGACTTCCAGAAAGAAAAATCAAACCCCTCAGTTAAAGGAAATCTTATATGCATTTTTTTTCCAGTCAGTATATTCAGAATTATGAACTCATTATGTTCATTTAAAAACAAGGCAGTGATTTATGAAGAATATTGTCTGCAAATTCAGTTGCCAAGGTAGATGGCAACTGTTCTGTTAACAACCTTCCCAAACGCTCCTTTAATGTATACACATATAATATAATGATATAAACACTATGCATTACAGCATGGGCTGCCTTCATATCATGAGCCTGCAATCAGATTTTAGTAAGATGGATGCAACATTATTCTCTTTCTAGTGGCTTTCAAACTAAATGTAAATCTATAATTTTTGGCTCACCTCCAAGATCACTGTCTCCTCCATGATTCAAGGACCAGCTAGTCAGAACTGCCTTAAAGGAAGGCGGAAAGTTTAAAAGATCCAGCACATGCCCTTTGCCTTTTCTTAGCTTTCAAAGAAATCACAAATTAATTCTCATAGGCACAGGAAATGTTCTTCATGTATGGACCAATGTAAATATTTGTTCTGCTCCTTAAATGCACAGAAAGTTTCAAATTTTGAAGCATCATTGATTTAATTCTTGTACTATTGAGCTGCCTACGATATGGTTTTGATGCATGAAGATACTGACAAGTACAGGACATCCTCTTTTTTCCTTTTTTCTGTAGGAAATTAAATCCTAATTTTTTGTAGTCTTTTCCTACCTATGGTCTTAAACTAACATTCTGAAAAGTGTGTTCCAATCCCAGTCCTTCCAATTGTGCTGGACAGCTTTTTCTGTCTCTCTCCCGTTGTTCCTGGGTCCCATCTCAACAGTGTTCTGATCACCCCTGAATTTGCAATAACAGAATTTATTTCAATGAATATGGAACAATGCTTTGGAAGCTTTTTGGGTTTGGTGGTTTGTTTTTGTTTTTGGTTTTTTTTTTTTTTATATATATCAAAATTTAGTTTTGACCTTCAAAATTTGACCTATCAAAAATTACTTTAAAAATAAATGGCTTAAATTTCCTGTCACTAGGTAACATACATGAAAAAAGTAAAATATAGAGTTTGAAGAATAAGGAACACAGATTCAGAAGTACCACAAATGTTTTCAAATACAAATTCACAATACAAATGGGACTCTGTTTATCATCCTCTCCTTAATTACTGGATTCATTTCAATATATCCAACAATTTTTAATTTGTATACAGGATTGGTAATACAAGACACATGCTAAATGAAATGGGATGTAAGGGAAACTTCCAGCTCTTTATTGAATAAAACACCTTTTGTCAAAACTGTTAAGGAATGCTAATATCTGTGAAAAGCAGTTAAAAGTGAACGCAGTTTAGTACAAAGATCTCATTTGATTTATCAAGTTATCTTTTATCAACTCTTAATATAAACCCATAAAGCAGTTTATTTTGACCAAATTCTAAAATTTTTTTGAATTTTTATTCACTAAAAAATGTTATTATTTTAGCTTTGAATTCTGACTTGGGACAAAAATTACTTCAGGAAACTTATTTGTTTCAATTGCATGGAATATCTTTTTCCAAACAGGTCTATAGCATGTACTTTTTAATCTCAAAGACAAAATATCAATGAGGGATATAGAAAAGGAATCACTGCCACTACCCTTAGGTATCTGATAACACATATTAGAAGAACCATCTTTGATAAAACTGCTGTGAAGTGACAAAGTGATAAAACTGACTCTGCAGTGCAACTTTGCTTTCTGAAAGATTTCCAAATCTCATCAATGCTATAGATCCTTCTCTGACTGAGGAGGTACAGCCTGGGCATGCAGACAGTAACTGGGCTATTTCCAGGGCTCAAGCAGTGGAAAAAGGGAAGATGAAGCTAGAGGTTGCTGGACTCTCATTGTTTCTTCTCAGTGAAGGCAAGTTTCATGACACTGAAGCTTTCACTGAGTTGCTGTAGAGTCTAAGTGGCTGAAAAAATGACATTCAAACACTTAGTCCCTAAACAAAAGAAGCAAAGTGACATTTTGACAACCCAAATTACCTACTCTTAGCTAAGTCCACCTTCCATCATTCCTTTAAAAACTAATTTTCTTTTTAAGATTTAGAATAGCACACCTCCTTGCTCATATTCCTTTTACAGTCTCATGGTATTTTTCCTAAGAATTTTTATCCCCATTACACTCACAGAATGCAGAGTATACCCCTCATTTTATATTTTTCTGTCAGTCAAGATCCTTCACAGCAGGTGTGTCTGGCCTGAGCAGACTAAGAGCAGTGTTAAAGTGTTTTCTAGGCTGTCACTCACTGCAGGGCAACACAAACATTAACTCAAAGTTACTCCACTTTTCTGTCTTAGCATTCCCAGCTGGAAGAGAGCATTTGCTCACTTTTCACAATTGGAATACTAGGACAACTATTTAAATTAGTCCAGAAAATAGCTACCTCTTTCAGATGTCAATTTTCAATAAAAATGAGCAAGCAAAAAGATAGGACTGGAATTTGAACAGGGTATTTTTCCCCCATGTTTTCTTTCAGATGACAGATATTTTTCAGTTTTTCCAGAAGATTACTATGAACAAGAGAATATCAAATTGTGATAATTCTGATCTCAAAAATTATGTTTGAAACAGTTAAAAAGTAATTTCAGAAAACTACAAATCATTATTATTTATACCCCAGATTTAAACATTGAATAGAATACTCTCCATCTTTATACAGGAAATTCTCCAATTTTCTGAAATAGATTTTGGCTGCAATTGAAAATATTTTCATGGACTAGCACAGACATTCTTGGTATGTATTTCAACATGGGTTTTTTTCTGCATATAAAGCATGAAAAAATATCACCTCTGCTTCACATTAAATTAACCCAAATTTCAATTGTATTACTTTGTGAAAAGCAAATAATATTTTTGACCATGACACAATTGTTGTCTCTAAAGGAGAATAATCTAGAATCTGAAGGAAAGACCTCATATAAGTACAGTTTTTTTTCCCAGGTTTAACATCAACTTTTTGCAATTCTTTCATTCATTTCTTCACCCTATTCTCACAGACTATGAATAATTTTGATTTAGCTTTGTATTTGGGAACAAATTATGGGGGCAAAAATATTCTTTTAACCAGACACATTTGAACAAAAATGAAAGGAACTGTGTGCAGTAATCTTTATGTGCAGGGAAAAACAGGTCTGCTTTCTTTATGCTTGCCAGATTACATCCAAAGAAAACGAATGTGAACCACCTCTTTATATGCACTTATGATTAATTTAAATGGAGCAAAGCAAAGTTAAACATGGAGGACTTTGAGGCTGAGTTTCATTCAATGTTTACCCGCAGAACTGCCTGAAGAAAATGTGAACTGTCTTGTTTCTTAAGGTTGCCTTCAAAAGCAAATTACACCTTGTACATAACCAGAATAAATTTCTCCCTTGCCATCCCCAGTATATTTGGCTTATTGTGTTTCAATTGTACCCCTGTACAGCTCTATTTTTCCAGCATACATCACCTCTTCACCCTATTCAGTGCAGCAAAATAAATGGTTTCCAATGGCAATGAAAATTGCCTTTCTAGTTATTAGTTCATTTGACTTGAGGCAAATTTTAAGCAGAGATTCTCAGGGTTTGATCTTGATTCTGACCAGGAAGGTCTGGTCCAAAAGTCAGTCTGCTTAACAGGAGGGTACTGAGTTCAAACTGGATTTCAGAATGAGGCTTTCAAACCTCAGTGACTGGAGAAAAGAAAGTTGCACATATATTGCTTTGATCTTTCAAAAAGACCAAGGAATGTCTTCATATGAGAAATATGAAGGCAAACAGGCAACTCTTTCTGTTTCGGAAGCCAGCCAGCCTCTTCCAGATTTCTCCCACCATTTTCAATTAACTGTGGTGTCAAGTGGTTAAGCAAGAAAAGACTGAGAAAAATCCCCACGGTGCATGAGCTGCATGGCCCACCTGCATGCCAAACATCATCACCCAGAAATACACGCACAAATTTCCCTCTCTACACCTTCCTGTGAGAATTGCTTTCCACAGAGGAGAGCAACAATTACATGAGCTAAAAAGGATCTCAAACATTCTTGCAAGACTGCGAGACTAAATTAGGGGCCTTCTCTCTGCTGTGCTACTTTTCCTCAGACAGAAGCACACACAGAGATCTTGGCTGCATTATTGACTTGCTGTCTGTCTGTGAAGTTGGTTTAAGAAGTGAATGTTGGTTTAATTTTAAGGAAAGTTTGTTTAAGCTATGCTCCTACCACAGAAGCAGAAAAAAAAACATCTGTAACATAACTGAAAGAGTTGGGTCAGTAGGAACTCCAGCACACCCTGGCATGCCTGTTGTAGTAATCTGTATATTTTGAGGCAGCTGCTTCAGGCTTTGAGTGATAGGTCCTTCGTACAAGGAGTTTCACACCCCAGCTTCCCTCATTCCTGCTCACTCCCAGCTCCCTGCCATGCACTGCTGACTTGTCTGTTCATGGGGCCTCAGTGTGGACTAAACCTCAGAACTGATAGGCATTTTGAAAAACAGTCCTCATTGTGCGTGAAAGGGTTTTACTTTAAAGACAGGTTTGTTCAGAGTAGAGCCTCACAAGCAATTCAATGTAAGGAAGAGCTGGAGAATGGGGGATGATGATAATGATTTCTGACAGAGACAAGAAAGAAAGAGTTACAACATAAGACTAAGACTTGCAAAGATTTCTGATTGGCCTATGTAAAATACACTAAAGAAAGTGAAGATGACTTATTTTTTAAATGAGAAATGTCATACATTTGCTGCTCACATTTTCTATTGAAGGGATTGAAGACCCTTCCTCCTCAAAATTAAAAGAGCTACATGGACAGCCGTTCTTTCTACCTTTCAATTTTTAGGAAAAAAATTTAGAGGTAAAAAAAAGTAAACCTGGAGGCATCACCTTGTTTAATTTGCAATACTAAATGTCAAAGGAGCAAAGTTTACAAGAATCTCCTAACAGTTTTTGTGTATTTTAAATCTGGAAGTCTTAAGTAAGGATTTAACAACACAACATCCGATCAACCTTCCAAAATATTAATCCACTGTAGACAAAGATAATTATTAAGTTCATAAGGAAGGATTCAAACAAGAAGCTTTTTATTATGAAACTGTTGATGTATGCCAGTCTTTTCTTACACTAGACCAAAAAGAGCCTTATAAATTTATCTGCTGATGGGACTACCAAAGGAATGAAATTAACAGGCTTGTCATGCCTCTTTTTTACTCTCCATCCAGCTTTGGAGGAAAAGAGCCTCCCTCTCCATGGAAAACATTCACAGAAGCCTATTGATCAGAATATGATCATAAAGATCAGAAGAGTCTGGTTAATAATCTTATTACTAAATGAAAATTAGCTAAAGATAATTAATGAAGCTGGCCAGAACCTCCTTCTATGTGTGAAAAGGACTACCTTCTATGGGATCTTCTAAAATCCTACATCAATAAAAGGATCCAAGGAGCAGGATTCAACAATTGTTTTTCTGTTTTGAAATAATACCTGTGAATGTATGACACTGAGTTGAGTGGGATATTTAGAATGTTATATTACAAGATACCATAGTAAAATGAAAAATAATTCCAACATAAATAAATAAATATATAAATACTCTGTCTTTTGCCTATTTATTCAATTATTTTTCTTTAGCATTCATGTGTAGAGTTTTTTAAAGGTGTTTTAAAAAAAATGCAAGGAATAACATGTGCCATAGTCTTTGGTAAGTGTACTAAACATCAGACATAGTGACATTTCATAGAAGTACCTTGATCAGCTAGTATTTTTCTAGTTCATAATAAATACATCTGTTCTATTGTAATAAAATTTTTGATATTATTTACCTGGAGAGTCTATTCATCATCCTTAACAGATGATGCAATTAGATGATAGGACCATAAAGTTCACCCAAGTTTAATGCTCTTTCACTGAAGTACAAAATTATATTGCTGTGCTATTAAGGAGGCTTCAGGTTTTAACAGTGTTTCACCCACCATATCCACTTTAATAATGGCAGAAGCAGGCACATGTTGTATGTACTACATATATAATTTTGTTTTTCTCTTTCACATTTAGCTCTTTCCTCATTTACTTCTCATCTTGTCCATAGTATCTATATCCTACTCCAGCCCTTGTGTCCCTATTCCCATCTTTCCAGTGCACAGTACAAAGTTCCTCTGGTGTAAGATTAGCGTGCCATATGCTACCATCTGCTCCAAATAGTGTCCTCAGAAAGTGGAAAAAGTACATATTTTCACTCTATGAAGAATCAGACTTTGATACAAGCATGACGATTCCCACACTGAATATAAAAACATCCCATCTCAATAAGGAGAGGTATAAAAGTTGTTCATTGCAAAAACTAGATGAGTCACCAAAAGTAGTCAGAATATAAAATCTTATGCTATTGTTAGTGGCATTATTTTGACCATGAGGTTATTCATAGATATTTGTGGAGGGAAGGCTGCACACCTAACCATGCCATAGGTATCAGCTGGTACAAAATACCCTCATTACATGATGTCACATAGAGTGATTTATACACTGTTTTGAACAGTGAAATTTTAGATTAAACTGTTACTGTATTCATGCATCCCCATACAAAAGAGACTCCAGCTATTTACCAGCTCTCACTATCATGATGGAAATGTGGTTGCGACAATCTGCATGCAAATTCTAACTTTTATTTTTTTAATACTGCAGAATAAGTTCTCTGCATATCTGTAGGAGGAAAGAGATCTCGACATTATACCATTGGACCAGCATCTCCTCAGAAGGGGCTTTGAATAGTATAAAGCTTGCCAGAGAAACATACTCAATGTGTGGGAAGGACAATCTGCTCTCTATTGGTTGTAATAAAGCCAGCAGCATCTGCCACTGTTCGGCAACGTCATCACCACTACTCAATCTCTTAACATTTTTCATTCTCAGTTTGTATTCTGAGCCTGCCATTCAACATCTGTCTATTTGAACAGAGGCAACACAGTGAGGTCCTAAAACTCATCACAGAATTTAATTCCATAAAAGTCCCTAAATGGGGATGTCATTAGGCAGGGGCTGATGAAACTTGCTCTTAAGACAGTATCAAATTCTAGTCACTTCTAGCAAGATGAACTCAATTCTATCAGTAAAAGGAATAATGAAATCAAGTGCACTTTTCCATAGCATTTCCCTTTAATCACATACTCTTCTGGACTCTTGATAAAAGGTTTAAGCTCTATGTCAAATAAATAAAAAGAGGAAAGCAATTTAGCACACAGTTCTGATTTTCTGGATGCTTGATGGAGCATAAATATGTGAGGAAATTCAAGGAAACTTCCCTTGCTCTCTTCCAAAACCAATGCCCATAGGCAGAGGAAGTGGTGCAATACTCCATGGAGTACTGTAAAAAGGATGGAAAGATATCTGATTTTCAGAAGCTGGGACAACTTGCATTCAAATATTAGCCAGAATTGTGTGTTTTCTATTATCTGTGCCTCTGTGGCTTAGACATTAAACAGGAACATATTCTGACTCAGCTAGTTTCAAATGATGATTTAGCTCTCATCTGCACTATGAAAACCAGATGCTTTCTCACTACCCATTGATTCTAAAAGTCATAATTGTTATTATACATAAATACATTGATTCGTAGATAAAGAAAAATAAATAAATATCAACTAAATTAAATTAAGTTTAGAGACTCCAGATCAAACACCTTTACCAGTGAGTGGCCCTAGAGCACGCACCATCCTATGTTTCAAAATTTATTTTCAGCCATTGACAACATGATGCTACTTCAAACCCACAGAGAACGTACAGTTCTTATTAAGCAAAGTAAAGGTCTATACTATTGACACCTGACTGGTAAAAACCCAATATCAAACTGTCATCATCCATCCATTAGACCACATCAGAGTATTTCAAAGTCATTTTTATGTGGTAAAAAGCAACCTCTTACCTTCAGTGTGTACAGCAGAAACATAGGTCCAGTTATAGCGTTTGACGATGTCCACCATCGCCTTTGCTTGCTGCGCATCAGATGGCACCACTCTCATAAAATACTTGAACAGAGTTTTGTCACTTAGGTCCATGCTTGTGGCAGAATAAGCAATCTGAGGTATATTGAAAAGCTGTAACAAGTTCTGGACCTGGATAGCAACAGAGCTGGAGCCAGGCCCAATGACACCAACAATGGGTTTCTTGGAGCGGAAAGACGATGATGATCCATCCACACATCGCACCATCCCTTCCTCTTCTTCCGAAGAAATAAGAGAGTCCCTTATAAACTCAATGCTCTGCTCTAGAGCCACAGCAGAATGCCAGCAAGAGTCCCTTATTTCACATCCTAATGTTATATTTGGCAACAGCGTGGGGTCCAAATTAATTCTGTCAAGGGTATGTAGCATTGCCTCCACTCTCTGAATACCATACTGCTCTCTTACCTCTCCACATTTCCTCTCATGGACTTTGTCAACAGTTGGTTGGTGATGGACAGAGAATAGAGCTCCAATGATAATATCACCAGGCATGTGTGCAACCACTCTTCTCTCATTTGCCTGTGCTGAAACCAAAAGCCCAAAGTTCCCGCAGACATCTTCCTTCAACAGCAGGATTGCAAGGAACAGCAAAAGGACCATTTTAGGAAATTTTAGGCTGGTAGAGACAACATGATGGAAAAAAGTTGGAGAGAGATGAAAAGTAGTTATCAAATCTTCTGGATAGCAGGATCACTATACTGATTGTTAACCAGGAGTTGGCATCTGTTCTCTAAGGAGTCACCATCATCTCCAAGTGGATAGGTATGCAGAGCTGCGCATGAGGTCATAATCCTCATACCCTTCAAAAATTAATAAATAAGAGAAAGATCTTTAAAATTATTTATAAATTCAGTAATATAGATAATCTTATCTATTAAGACACAATATCTTGTAATCTTGTCTAAAATTGCACCTATTTCTACAGAGATAAGTGCCTCTAATACATTTCTACTGCTTATGCTTGCTTTCATAATTTTTAAACTGGAAAACTTTATCTCACTTGAGAGTTTCATAATCTTAGATTTGTACTTCTGCCGGTTGAAATCAACATCTTCCTTTTGACAATTGTTTAAAATTCTTTGGGGAAATAGTTTCAAATGCACAAAAGACTGGAAAGTATTTAGTTCTACAGAAGAAAGGTGTGCTGCCATTCTAATAGGTGTCTTCGAAAATAACTCCCTTTAATTTCAGACCCTTTTTATATCTCTAATATACATATGCCACACTAATGTACCCTGGACTGCACTCTATTATCCGTTCCAGCACTAGGAAACTGCTATTGACACACAAAGCTGCTATTCTAAGGAATGAAGAATGTATAAATCTGTTTTTATTTTGCAAGATACAGCCTGAAATAAGTTGGCTTTTAAACAAGATTAAGAAAACTCACTTTGTTATTAATATCTATATTTGTTTTAAGCAAAGAAAAAATAATTCTCAAACAGCAAAGCAATGAAATTATTTTCACCTTTTTACATCCTTACTTCAAAAATCATCAAAAAGTAATTTGAAAAAGCCTTATACTGTACACAACCCTACAGACTTCACTGGTATCAAGAAGTCAACACAAAGATTACAGATGCACTAATCCCCAAAATATTTGATCAGCTACATTTACCTATAGATTGCAATGCAATCTGCACTCATCTTTACTATTGCTGAAGGATAAATAAATAAATAAATAAATAAATAAATAAATAAATAATCTAACACTTCACATCTTGGGTTGTGGTTAACCTGTGGAACTAGGAAATGCACTTGAAAATGTTCTGCACCTGGCAGTGGATTTGCAGCAGAAGGTTTCCAGTTTCAAATATAGTGCTTAAAGAGTTGTTTGCCAGGTCTTGATCCCTGAGCATATTAAATACCATCTCACCTGCCAGTGAATACACTGGCAGTACAGAAAGATAAGTGCACTCTTAAATCTAAGATGCTGAGCTACATAGTGAACCAATATGCTCAAATTAATTTTTAACAAAACAACTGCAAAATTCTGGAGAAGGCTCCAATCTCAGTTTTATTGATGTAAATCTTTTGATGCAATAAAAAAAATTAAAATTCCATACATTTCCGACATCACTAATGATTTCTAATCTATTTACAATCTATTTACAACTCTAACAGGGCCTACATATTGTAAAGTGAAAGAAACCATTGTGATAGAAAATCTACCTCTGTTTGTTTGAGTTGAAAATCTCACAAGATTTAATCTTGAATTTACTCCTCACAGCTAGTTCATTCAGTATAGTGACACAGTGAAGCTCTTTGTAATTCTGAAGATGAGACACAAAAATATAAAAACATTCTTCTGCTTGATGCTAGGCTTTCTATATTATTTTACCTAGATGTATAAATTATAAATTATTTTCACAGAGGAGTGAGTGAGTTTGAGTGAGTATTCCCAAATAAAATGCAAATTCTTTAAAAGAGGAAGCATTCAATATAATATTCAAATATTAATTTCCATATTAATAAGTTCATGTAATATTAATGTTAGTAATATAAAGTGTTAATAGTAAAATAATGTTCAGAAAACTGTAAAACATTTCAAGAAGGTATGGGGTTTTTTATTCTGTGAAGAGTTGGCTTATCAATACTGCAACCCTTTGCCACTAAGGAAAAACAGCAGTTCGCTTCAGGTTAATTAGTCCCTAATTACAGACTATCACTATTGCTTATGTCTTGCAATTATTTGTTCCATCACTCTGAAGTTGGTACCATATAATTTGAAACAGTCAAAAGGATGAACTACAGGGGATATCCTTATACAAGATCACAGCTGTTAAATTCCTATACCTTTAATTAATTGAATGTATTATGACTTTAAGAAAATATTATTTCTTTATAAACTTACTAACATTTGAACAGAAATTGTACTCTGCTACTTAACACCATGGATGCTTATTTTTCTGAACTTCTCAAATTAAGGCTACATATCCAGAACACAAGTATATATAGACAAGTGCCAGCTCTGCTGAAGACAGTAACTGGATAGGCAATTAAATACCTTTTTATTATCTACCTGCCTTTGAATCTGCAGATGTGCAAATAGAGAGTTCAGGGGCCTAGGGTGAGCTCGTGGTACAAAAAAAAATCCAATCCACCATTTAAATTCTGCAACACATATTCACCAAATATTTTGGTCTTGTGTCTATGGATTAAAATTTTCCATACAGGATATATGAAAAAGAGAGGAAAGGAAGGCCACTTTTATCTCCTTCCCTCCAAAGAGCAGCTGTTTACTCTTCTCTGCTTATAGTTGTGTCTATCAGTATAAATTCCAGGGTAAAGAATGAGGCAAAGCTGAAGGTCCCCTTTATATTTCTGGTTCCACAATACTAGGATATGCCATAGCTGGGGGATTTCTATTTCTGAAAGCAATAAAATCTTTCCCCTCCGTGACATCTAAGAGGAAGGAAGGGGCCAGACACAGGCTGCAGCTGCTCCACAATTAATGAACTGTCTTCACTATATTAAAGCTAAGGTCAGTTTACTTGGGACTTAAAACATTCCTAATTACACTAAGAACACTGCTTCTGTTTTATTGTATTGGCCTTAGGATTCACATCCAAAGAACCTGAAGTCAATATTTTCACAAGGTAATGAAACAACTTGGAGTTTATATTGACAAATATTTCAATGAATTTGTATTGCATAATAGTGACCTGGTTCTCCAGTCTTGCACTCATAAACTTAAGAACAGAATGAATGGTTGAGGTGGAAAGGCAGTTATTCAGGAAGTTATGTGATCCATTCCCTCTGCTTACTGTAAGTTCAATTAAAACAGATTTCTTAGTTTCCTGTCCAGTCAAGTTCTTAATATTTCTGAGGATTGAAACATAACAACTTTTTTGGGCAACCTGTTCGACTACAGTCACAGTAAAAATATTCTTTTTATATATATTTAAACAGAATTTCTTGTGTTTCAATTTCTTTTAATTGCCTGTCATCCTTCTCATGGGCACACCTGGCCATGCCATTAGACGATATCCTGAGAATAATCAGGTAACAAATCCTATTTCAGGCAAAATGGCTGAGCAGAGAGCTGGTGGACTAAGTGCACTAATTATATTTCCTGGAGAATGTCTTCCTGAAGAGAAGATGGCCAAGGGAATTATTCAAATATACAATTTCACTGTGCTTCTCTCCCAAAAGAATCACATACAAGTCCCTCCACGTTTTGATTACAATTCTCTCTTACTACAGGCAGCTTATTATTACAAGCAGGATGAGTACTAAAACAAAATTAAGTAAAATTTCATAAACTTAAATATAACTCTTCTTGAAATTGTTAGAAACAATCCTAAAGGGAATTTGGCATGCCCTTAGATTGAGAACAGAAGTATCAGCAGTTTTAAAGACAGTAAACTCCTGAGTGCATGCCCAAAGTAATGGGAATTGTTTCCCAGTTAATAATTTATCTGTTTTGATTTCATTGATGGGTAACATGCATAGCACTTACGGTCACATTTATTTTTCACACTGTTCCATTTCTTCATCATCAGTGGACTTATCCCAAATTGACAGTACCATAAGTAAAATGGAATCAGGTACTTTATTACCGGTGTGTCAATGTTTCTTGCTTATTTCTGTTATGGATCTAATAATACTTATCCTGAAGTCACATGCTTTAACAATACAGGACCCTTTGGTCTCTATCCTCTCGTACACTAACCTGAGGCTTGGAGCAATTGCAGAAGTGGGACAGAAAAACTACACTTCCTATCTGTCCTTTGCTCAGTCTTACCCTAGACAAAAGTTTACATACTAGCCAGATGACTGAAGACACAGATCTGATGAAGCACTCAACATGTTCTTGTGACCTCTGTTCTCCCTGGCAATATAAACTTCATGCCAGACTCTGTCAGGAGAAATTCTCAGCTGTTCCCTTAGGGCAGAGTTCCAGCTACTTCATGTTGAGGTTTAACCGAGTAGAAAATGAGCATCTGTAATATTCCATGAAACATCAAGCATATCTTTCATTATTAAAAATATATACATCTTTCAAAATTATAATAATTTCAAATGCATGTCCACCTACCCTTGCAGTCTCTAGAGACCAAAAGAAACAAAAAGCTTGCTAATACCTAAGGGCATTAATTAAACAACTTGATAAAAAAATCAGACTGTGAGCAGCGGTTCACAAAGAGCTGATTTTCCATGATATTTGTGGCTGAGAGTTTATACAAGGGATGCATCTGACTGTTGTTAAAGGTTTCTGCTCCCGCAGGTATAAGTGTGCTCAGAGCTGCAGGGTGACCCCCTTTCCACCGGGGTTTGCATTATTGCTGCAGCGCCCACTGGCGACCCCCCAGCCGAGCACCTGTGCTGTGCGATCTGAGCACTTGGCACCGCGGCCTCCAGCAGGCAGAACATCAACTCGACTGAGAGAAATTGTTTTACTTATTCTTATCTGTATCTTGCGGGGAAAGAAAACTAAAAGGGAGAAGAAAAAACGCTTCCCTTTGGGTTTCTTGTTTGTTACACTTTCATAAATTTACAGCAGGCTCATTCATAGTTTCTGAATCTTCAGGCAGATTTAAATAATAAAAATAAAACAGCAGATTACTTAATCAATGAACAGTCCTGTAATAGAACTCATGGCCCAATTCAGGAAAGCACTTAGGAATATGTTCTGTGTTTCTCAGAAGAAGAATACTATTGGTCAAATACCTGTAAATACTTATCTAAAGTTTAAGGTTCTCTTTAAAGGATTTTTAGGATCAGAAAAATCACAAAAAAATAACGTTCTTAAAATCTATTCACTTGTAGTGACAAAAATTACTTATATGTTATGTTTGTGTAACTTTAAGCCATTGTATATACTGATAAAATCCTTTCCAGACATTCATTTACAATACCTACTACAATTAATTTAAATCCTTCACAAATTAGATAATATATGTTGATATGGATCAAATCAGTATATCCCAAAGAATTAGCCTATGTTTTGTCATCAGAGAAGACGTACCATAGCAAGGAGCAACTGAATTACTGATTCAGAGTCAGTCATGTCACTTCTCTTACAGCGAAGGTCTTACAGTAGCAAAATATGGAGCAGCCTTAGAAACAGTTACATAAAGAGGGCAATCTCTCAGCTCATCTTGATTTGGACCAGTGTTGGGATAAAGTACACTGAGGATGCAGAGCTTTGCTGAGTTCTGCTATGGCATTTCAAACTGCAAGCATTGCATTCAAGCTATTCTGGCAATCTATCTCCCAATGTTCCAGGGAGGCCCATTTTGCAGGAGGAGGTCCCCCCTACCAATTCCTCAGAGGTAATGCACTTTGGTCACGCAAAACCTCATGCACTCAAATGGTCTTTATTTGAAAATCATAAAATGTGAGCACCCTGTTCTGTTTTGACATTTCAACTATGGTTTCTTTTTTCTGTCCACAAATGAAACAAAACAAACAAAAAACCCAACATCGAGTAAACATTTTTCATTATATTATCAGTTCTGCAAATTCCAGTGGACGTTAGATCAAGCTCTTTGACAAAAACAAAAACCCCGGCTCTATACAAAAGGAGAGACTACAAAGCAGTTTTCCATAATTCCACTTAGAAATACAAAAAAGCTAAGCAGCAAGGGAGAATTTCCACCATGTGGTCAGAATGTCCACTGGAAATGACATACTGAACTGTTGATCTCATTTCTTCATAGCTAATAACCAGAGAATGCTTTAATTATCAACAAGATCCTTAGCAGTCCCTGGAAGATCTTCCTCATGTGGTGCTCACACATGCTTTCATGTTGATGAAACAATTTTGGCTTTAATATGTAGGTGCTTAACTTCTCAGGGAAACTTGCAATGATCTCTGTAATTTTGCCAAATGTACTACGTATTGCTGCTGTTACCAAAACCCAGTTATACCATGTGATGCAGGAACTAATAACACAGGTGTGTTTTCATCTGTTATCCTAGGCATTTTAACAATTAATAAAACTGTATGGGATGGAGGAGGTGATCAAGAAAAGCAATAGCAGTTTCAGAAAACATTTTCCAGCAAGTTGCAACAGGAGTGGTTATGGTGGGATGCCAGTACGAGCACTATGCTAGCAATGTCATAACTATGCAGGAAACTAAAATGACAGAAAAGCCATATAGGGACCCAAAAAATACTCTGTGGACATTTAAAATAATGATCAGTGCTGTGATCGTGTAACATAAATATTAAAACTTAGTCAAAATATTTGAGAATTCACAAAAGAATACATGCCACAGAAATGTTTAGGAATATGGTAACTAAAAAAAAAAAAAAAGCCATATGGAATTTAATGAGCCTGGCAATTAACTCCTCTATACATCTTTCGCTTTCAGGATTTAGAGTGGTGTATTTTCAAGATGACCCTCTGCCACTTCTAAGATGATCCCCTACTTTGTCTTCAAGACAAGGAGAAAGAAACATCCTGACTCTCCCTGCACCGAGCCACCCTCTCCCCAGCAGCGGAAATCTCTTCTCAGGGAAGAGATGGAATGGGAGCGGGGCTGTCGGGGCGGCGGAGCGCTGGGTGCGGGACAGCGCGGGGAGGGCAGCGGGCAGCGGCAGCCAGGAGCGGACGCTGTCCTTGGTGCTGAGCACCGCCCGCCGCCGGCGCTCCCCGCCAGCCGGCTCTGGGCAAGGGGAAGACAGAAATAAAACAACCTAGAAATCAACCGGTGGTAAAAATCGCCGCGGTGGTCACACTTGGCACGCAGGATCGCGTCTTTACAAATAAATGCATAGATCCGGGTCTTAGAGAAAACTACTGGACGAGGTTAACTCCCAACATTGCTACCTGCGCTGCCACAGCTAAGCAGCTGTGCACACAGACATGCATATGTACATCCACACTGGTGCTTAGGTCTCTGTCTCACTGATCGGCTAGTGATATCTCTATCCCCCTCAATCCATAATGAATCATTTTTGCACGTGGAGGGATTAGCTTTGATTATTAAATCAGTAACAGACGGGACTCGCTGAGTAGAGCCAAGTGATTTGTCCCAAGGTCACACAGAAAAGTCTACGGCTGAGCTAAGCCTGGCTATCTCCAGAAAAAAATACATTCTTGTTTCCATTATACCTTCCTAGCGAGACAAATCCCCACTTGTGAGCAGAGGGACTATATTACACACATCACCAAGCCCAGGTATGACAGTCCCCCCAGTCCCTGCAGCCCCACACAAATCATGCTCCTAGGGAGGGATCAGTGCCTGCTGCCCTCCAGCTCCCCGACCCCATAATAACCCTGCAGCCTCTAGAGAGGTACCCCACCAGTTGGCTTGTTGGTGCCCCAGGAGTTGTGCTAGTCCTCCATCAACCAGGGCACAGAGCAAAAGCAAGAAAGGAAGGAGAGGGGGGAAGAGTCCCTCCTTTATCCATAAGGTTTCTGTCCACAATCCAGGGCACATAAATACCCTCTCCCAACCCCCAGCATTACCTTGTCAGTGGCAGCAAGTGTTTCTTCCCATAGTGGTGGCAAAATGGTCCTTTTGGTAGCAATAATTAAGATAGGTAGGGGTAGGCACCTCCTATTTTCAGCCACGGCAGAGATAGCACTTCTCACACAGACCTTCTGGAGCTGAATAATCCTCAAATGCCTCTGCAAAGATCACCAGCAGGTGAGCTCCACTCGGCTAGCATTGTCACTCCTCCAGCTATGGGCACATCCTATTTTCTTCTGATCACAGGCAAACGCTGAGGACCGAGCATCCTACCCCCGCGAATGCATGCACATACACGCCATGCAACACGCTGTTCTCTCAGCATCGCCCAAATCTCATTTGCAAGAGGCGTGAACGGTGCCTGGATTTAAGGGAGGGGGAAGGCATGAGGAGGAGGAATAAACAAACAAACGATGAAACAACAGATGGGTCTTTGCTCTCTGCCACCACAGCCTTGGTCTTCCTAAATACTTGCTGCAGCCTGACCCACCTGCTTAAACACCTCCGCCCTTCCTCACATTTGCAATCTCTCTATTAGAGTGAGCTAACCCTGAGTTCTGCCCTGTGAGGAAATCTCTCCAGATGCTCTGAAGGTTGTAAAGTCCCCCTACAAGCCGATACCTCTCTCCGGCACTATGCTCCGGCAGCTAAGAAAGCGGCAATCGTTTCAGAAAAGCATCGTCCAAAGGCAGGAAGAAAAAAAAAAAAAAGGGGGGGGGGGGGGAAGGGGAAAAAAAAAAAAAAAAAGACCTGTTTAAAACGGAGTCGCGGGGAAGAGTTAACCCCTGCGGTTCCGCGACCTTTTGCGAACTGCCCCCTGAAGTTTCCTTCACCGCCCAGGTCGCGGTGCCGGGGTCCCGGGCACTCCGCTGCCGCACTGGGCTGGGACGTGAGGGGGCTTTTCGTATGGGCGAGTACCGGGCTTCAGCGCAACTTTTTAGTGCCACCAAGTGGCACAGATCCCTCCAGGAAACCAAGCAGCGTGCCAGCTAGGGCTCTGCCTGCTGCTCTCTGGCAAAGGGAGAGAGGGGGATGCAGCAGCAGCGACCAGCCCTCTACACAAAAATGCACAGGCAGAGACAGAAATATCAAGCAAAAAGGAGGGAAGGAAGGACAGGCTGCCCACTCCAGCTTTCTCCTGTTCCTTCGCCTGCAGGGTGACAACACTGGGCACGGCAGGATGAGGACTGATGCCCCCGCCAAGGGCAAACCGAGCTGCCAGCCCCTCGGGCGGGCTGTGCCCCCTGCTTCTGTCCCCCGCGGGCTGCCCCCCGCTCCTCCCCACGGCAGGTGTTACCTGCAGCCACCCTTTCCTGCCCGGCTCTCTCTTCTCTGCTATCCCGGGCTCTCTGGACCCAGAGGCTCTGCAGTTCCCTGCCAGCCCTCTTCTTCCTCAGCCAGCATCCCTGGACCGTGTCTGCAGACCTATGGACAGGCTTTTTATTTGCCTACATTCTGCCCACAAGCTCGGTACCCTCCGAGCCCTTCCGCTTCCCCGCCCTCCCACAAATCCCACAGCAACACTCTCGCCTGCTGACTACCTGCTGCCCGCAGAGCACATTTACCTTTCCTCGGTTAACCCTTCCCTTCGGAAGCCAGACGAAGCTTCACCTTCTCCTCCGGTATCCCTGCATTTTCCCAAATCCTCTCCTCTCCCTCTCTTCCCCGTTTCACGGCTCAGCCCCACACACCCGGCTCCTGCTTCCATTTACACCGAGCCATCCCGCACCGCCCCGTTCCTCCAGCCGCGGTGGGCACGGCGGCTCGGAGCGCGGGGAGGGGGCTGTGGCGAAGAGTGGGTGGGTGGGAAAGGTCCGAGGCAGCCTGAGCCCTGACAAACTCAAAACATCCCTGCATCCCTACTGCAACAACAAGGAACACCAAGGAACCAACACAACACAATGCCAGACAGGGATCATATCTTTATTTAAAGCTGTTCTTAGCAAATAAACAAATAAATAGAGTAAAATGAATAAATAAATAAATAATAAAGCACAATGCCATTTAAGTAAGAGATGATCTGGCATTTAAAAGGCTGCTGACCATTTACCAGGCTGTATTTGCAGGGAAGGATTAGGTCACACATCCATTTTCAAGAATTAATAGCCTTTCTCTGCCACTGCCCCACAGCTTGACACTCCCTGCTGGTTCTCCCCTCTTTGGGTTGCTGCTTAAAATATTATCTCTTTTTATTTTTTTTTTAAGCAGCTGCTGAATGACCCAAATCCCAGGCACTACATGGTGTGACTCCCCCAGTGCAACTGCATTGCCATGTCCAACCTGCACTATGTCCTCCTCACACCCCTGCCCCTCCAAGTTAACTTTGATAGAGTTGCTACAGCATAGAGGAAAAGTCTTCCTATTATTCCATCTGTGTCTCTAATTCCCTGGGATCCCTTTGTTGCTGTCTCTCTCCCACCAGATTACCAGCTTGACTGCTTCTTTCATCCCAGATTGTGAAGGATAGATATCCCACATGTCTTTACCAGGTGTGGAGTATGGCCTCTTTCTCCTTCACCTCATCCTTCAGTCCCAGCCAGGGCCTGGCTGGAAGCCCATCAGCTGGCACCTACTTCACACCCTTACCCAGCTCTCCTGGGTTCTTCAGTTATGGAAATCCTGGAAAAGGCCAGGTTTTATGCAGAGGGTACTGTGAGTGTATGTGACCCTAACTCTTTGCTTCCTCTATACAGTTCCAAGAGCTTCTGTGCTGATGCTTAAAGGGATCAAGATGGGTTATTACATGAAAGGGGAGATGGGAGACCCCAGTAGTTACCATTCCTCTCACTGCCCTGGTGGGCTAACAGATAAGGAACATCTTTCCTGTTCCTCCCTAGACCAATGCTTCTCTCAGACACTCATCTTTCTCATTCTTCACACTTCTCAGACTCTGTTCTTTCCCATTAACCATGTGCTGTGAAATGGCTAGAAGGTCAGGAGCCTGGAGACAGGGAAGAAGAAGGGGCATATATTTGTAGACAAACACAAACAGACAGAAGGAGGGGAGGGTTGTATCTGTAGAAAAGAATAGTGAGACCCAAAGCAAAGTGGCGTTGCTGTGCACAGGGGTCTGGAAGGAATCAATGTTGGATGAATTGGGGCAGAGGGGAGGTGCCATTGCTTTACTGGGCTGTCACAGCAGTTATCTGCCTTCCCCTGGGACTGTGTATGTGATGAGGGAGTTGGAAAGCAGGCATATCTCATTGGCAACAGAGACAGCCAGCTGGCTGGCAGGGAACAGGGTGACCCCAGCAGGAGATGGAGAGGATCCCCTCACAAGCAGGACAAACAGATCAGTGTAGAAGCAGCCATAGGGGATACAAAGCAGCTCCTACACACACATCCCCAAGGACTCCCTGTGAATCACAGCCCAGAGTCAGAGTTCATTGTGCCAGATGTTTGGAGCAGCTGGATCAAAGATTAAAGGAAACAAGCAGAATGGATGGGGGCGGCCATGGCATTTGCATTCCTAATGCCTCTCATTGACCTTTTAAATGGGGTCCCAATAAATACAGATATATAAAAGGTTCTTCTCCTTTGCTCTCTTTCTCCACTTTCTCCACTCCTCCCTTTCCATAATTCTCAACCATTTCACAGAATCCATGAAATTATCTGCTGGCTTGTCTACTGATGGTAGATTCAGTTTCCCCTATTACCAAATTTTCCCTCCTATTTTGATACTATTTTTAAAGTTAACAAAAAGAAAGCTTCCCCTTCCTGTTTGCAACAGCACCAGCAAAAGATAAATAAATTGGTACCTGGATAAGGAGACATAATGACTACAATTTACAAGCCTACTATTGGTAATACTCATTACTTCTGTGGCAGTAGCACCTATAAATACTAACACATTGGCAAGGCTCTACATTTGCTGTATCTCTGCACTCTGAGGAACTTGTACCTACAGAAAATTGCAGGGGGAAAAGGAGTATGAGTAAGTCTCTGCTATAATCAGTATCTCTAAAGAGCATCCTAACCACACTAACATTTTAAGACAGAAAATAAGGAGGCTAAGGGAATACTAATTTGGATTCTCCTCAGTTCCAGAATTAATAAACCTTGTGGGAGACAGGCAGCAAAATCAAAGTGTGGACAAGAAGGAGATGTTGTATTGACCAAATAAGCCAAGTGTCTGCTTTCTTGCAAAGTAATCTCTAAAACAAAGAAAAAAAAGGGAAAAATTGATATATGTTTGTATGCATATTATATATATATATATATATACACACACACATAATATACATTATATACATATATATGTTTTGTATATAAATACATGGCAGTATTTGCTCCCTTTTGGATAAGATGAAATAATACAGCATGCTTAGAGTTCATTACTTACTTAAAATCAAGAAAATTACTCTTGCCTCCCTAGCAAGTATACTAATAGTAAGTCTGTTATATAGGAGACAAAAAAGGTGCAGAGTATGCTATGCAACACATATTAAAAAAAAAATCTAGCCTGCTAGGGTATAATAATACTTTTAGACTCTTTACCATTAGTTTGTGTTGTTCTTCCACCCTTGCAAGGGCCTGATTTTATATGTCTCTTTTTTAGAGATTTATGTATAAACTTCATACTCTCCTAAGAGTTCTCCTAGTTTCAGCTACCATAGGGTTAAGTTCTTCTCAGTGGCAGTTGCATTGATATGTTTTGGATTCAAAATGAGATCTTTTGGGGTTTTCCTAAGTCATGTTTATTCTAAGTCAATGATTTTTTTTTTTTTCTTTTCTCTTGCTCTGCCACCGCATAAAATAAATTAGGAGAGAACATAGTCGGGACAGGTGACATGAACTGACCCAAGAGATATTCCAAACTGTAGAACTGTCATGCCCAGTAGATAAACTGGGGGGAGTTACCCAGAAGGAGAACAAATCAAGGGTCAGGAAGAGGGGTCTGGAACTGGTCAGCAGATGATGAGCAATTGAATTGTTCATCACTTGAATTTTCCCAAATTGTTATAATTATCATAATAATTTAGAATCATTACCATATTTTTATTTGATTTCTGATTATTAAACTGTTCTTGTCTCACCCACAAGAATTACTTTGACTCTCCTCCCCATTTCACCAGATTGGAGGTAGGGAAGAGGGGATTGAGTAACCAGTTGTGTGGTGCTCAATTTCCAGCTGGGCTTAAACCACTACAGAGTGAATACAGGAATATATATTTTTTTTAGGGTGTAGTTCATGTGATCTGCCTTAAACATTTCGTTTAGGATGACAAGGAGGGAGACATTAAGATGCATCCACTTCTCTTCAGAGATTCCAAAGTGAATGTATTCCTCAGAGGGATATCCACAGTTTGAAAGCTCCAGTGTGTTTTCAAGGAATCTGACCAATTTTTCATTCTTGGTTGTGCATAGGTATAAAGGAGACAGTGAAATACCCAATACTTTGAAGACTGTTCTAGTTTTGTGCAAGGAAGAAACTCAGCTCTTAGAAGCTGGGAAAAATCAGAAACTCCAAACTGAACCTAGGTCTGAAGCTCTTTCAATGCTATTCAGGCCTCTAGTAAGGATTTTTACCTTAGATTTAGATTTAGAATATAAAATTAGAAATGCCTGTAAGATCTTGTTTGGCCTGACCCTTATGCTCATCAGTGGAAAACAGGACGTGAGAGAGGAAGACAGAATACAGAGCTCTGAGAAGGATGCTTGCAAGAAGTGTGTAAAAGGGGAACAAGAATTTATCTATGGAGATTTATGTGAGTAACAGGGTGCATCAGGTGTTGCTAAGAGATTGCAGCACACAAATGTCCTCAGATTTACCCACAAGAAATTATTTTAAGAGAACAAAACCTGTTTTCAGGACATCTGAGTAAAAAACTAAAACCAAATGATTGAATTTACCCTAGGGAATTGTTCTATGTAACTCATTCTATGCACCTTCTAGAGAATTAATTTACTGTCTGAAGTTGCTGTACTTGCCAAAAGGGGTAAGTGGAACTTTTGCAGAATTACAACTCTGGTTCACAAAAGTAGGAGTATTCAGGAGCAGTAACTTAAACTGTGAAAGTTTGCTTTATATTTATCTTTATGACTAAAGATACTATTCCTACTATTCAAGTTCAATTTCCTGTTGGTTCACATGTTATAAGCATTTTTACCTTTATAAAATCAATAAAAAATCATTATATTTACCTGATTTCTTCCTTCTTCCTTTTTAATTTCCACTTTCTTGAAGCATCTGTGTATTTTATATCTATCTATTGTATCCTATGTTATTCCCATCACTATTTTCCGCCAAATTGTAGCTCAGTCATCAAGAGGGTCAAAACTGGTGTGTAAGGATCTTAATTAAATGCAATCAGCATGCATACATTAAAAGGAGAGCTTAGGGTATAGTCAGGCCTCCCTATTAATATTGAGTGAAATGCACATGACTCCAAAACAAAAATAAAAAAAGTAAAATTCAGTAACACTAAGGTTCTCAGGAAACTCCACGCTCTACAAATATGTTTTTGTCAAAGATGTTTTTGTGCTGAAAAAAGTGGTTTAGAATTCTCACATCAGTCAAAATCTGATGCTGCTGCTCCTATTTCTACTCAGTGAGTTCCAATCTGAGTGGGGGAGTGCTTCTAATGAAGGCTGACAGAATGAAATCTCCAATTATGCTGCAGTATGATACACTATCTTCTCTCTGCAGTGAGAGTAGAATATTGAATGGGTGAAACTCAACCAGTTTTTAACTCATCCCTGATAACCTCAGATGGGTAGTTTCAGCTGAACAGTGGGGAGGCAATGGCAGTGGTGCCATTATGTTGTAAAGTCCCCAGACCCACACAAAATGGGATCCAATTTGTGTTAGTATTATTGAGTCATGTGAATATAAGGCAGAGAAGTTCCTGGCTCTGAAATAGATTCTCTCCTGAGAACTCCACTCATTCCAGAATCCAGACCTTGAGAAATAAGGATATAGAGAAAGAATTATATTAGAGGTCAATATTCTTACAAATTCATTTAATTTATAGAATCATAGAATGGCATGTTTTGGGGGGGACCTTAAAAATCATCCATCACTCCATCTCCCTACCATAGGCAGGGACACCTTGCAAGAGACCAGGCTGCACTAAGCCCCATCTAACCTGGTCGTCAGCACTTCCAGGAATGGAACATTCTCAGCTTCCCTGGGCAACCGCTGTCTCACCACCCTCACAGCCAAGAATTTCTTTCATGCTTCTAAACCTTCCCTCTCTCAGTTTAAAACCATTATTCCTTGTCCTGCCAGTGCGTACCCCTCTAAAAACCCCCTCTCCCTCTCCTTATTTGTCACTTTAGTTACTGAAAGTTGCTAGGAGGTCTCCCTGGAGCCTTCTCTTCTCCAGGCTGAACAACCTCATTTCTTTCAACCTGTCTTCACAAGAGACATGTTCCAACCCTCTGATCACTTCATGGCCCTCCTCTAGACACATTCCAACACATCCATGTTTATGTTGGAGACCCCAGTTCTGGATGCAGAAATGTTAAACAGCTTTGGTCCCAAAACATATCCTTGAGGAACATCACTTATCATTGGCCTCCACTTGGATATCGAGCTGCTGACTGCAGCCCTTTGTAGCTATCCAACCAAATCCTTATCTCCTGAGTGGTATACCTGTCAAATTCATGTCTATCCGGTTTAGAGACAAAGATGTTCTGCGTGACAGTGTCAAATGCTTTGCACAAGTCCAGGTAGATGACAGCAGTTGCTCTTTCCTCATCCACCAACCATATGCCTGTGGTTCGGAAGCCTTCAAATTTATCAGGCATTTGCCCTTAGTGAAGTCATATTGGCTGTCATCAATCACTTCATTATTTTCCATGTATCTTAGCATAGTTTCCAGGAAGATCTGCTCTATGATTTTACCAGGCACAAAGATGAGACTGACAGACTGATGGCTCCCATGGTCTTTATTTTTTCCATTTTTAAAAATTGGTGTTAAGTTTTCCTTTTCCAGTCACTGGATTGCAATGTGTTCTCAAATATGAATGTGTGCCTGCTTCTCTATGTCTGTAGAAGGCCTCATGTGTTTGGTCTTCCTGACTGGAAACAGACACCCACTAGAAAGTGACCTGTCCCTGTTCTCCCTTTCAGCCTCTCCCATAAGCTCTTCCATTCCCAGGTGGAATTTCATGCACCCCAGATCATTACTGACCATTGTGGAGAGCTGCCCTTTGATTGGAGTGCCATCCTCAGGACTACCCTCCATGAAACCAGAGTAAAAAGATCATTAAGTTCACATGAAAAAACTGTGTCTTCCAGAAGAGAGTGGCAAAAATGTCACTGCAATGCTCCACACTAATCATCTTACTGGTGTATTTCAGCTGAAACACTTATATTTCCAGCTATTCTTGGCCAGCTGATTCCTCCTGCTGACACAGTGATATGCATCCCCTCCTTCCCCCTATGAACTAAGGAGGTTGGCAAAAGACTGGGAAATACATAGCACAGAACAACCTTGCTATAGAAGTAACACAGACTTGGATCAGCACATGCCTGCTTGGCATTTCACCTGCCACAGAAGGTGACTCGGAGCCAGCTCTGTCTCCTTGCTTGTAGCTATTTCGGTGAAAAGTGTCAGCTCAGAAGTAGAACTAATAACAGTGGCAGGGGACATATACACAAAATTATTTCAGTCCCTCACCTTCCTTCAGGACATCAAAAAGAGGGGGGATGGAAAGGACTAAGGCAAGCAGTAATCAGAGGTGTTAAGTTTGGTGTATGTCTTTAAATTGTAAATCCCCAATATTGCTTTCCTAGGTAAACAATTACCAGAGTTACCATAGTAACACCAAGTTGACAAAAAAAGTCTTTGTATTTTGAAGATGACTACTTTTTTTGAGACCCAGAAATGTGGCTGCTGTTCACAGATTTACAATTTCTGTCAAATTAATTAATTCTCTATGGCCCATTGAAGAAGCAGGTGCATCTCAATTTTTTATTGGCACGGAGTAAGCTCTTAAATCTGTGAAATGGTTTTGTTTATGGTTTTGGGCTTTTCTTCCATTCCAGAAAAGGAAGAGGCTGATGAAGAAAATTAGTAGATAAATTACTTTGACCTATTATTAAATACCAAATATATTTCCCTTGTCTTACATATTGTTCTGTTTTTCCCTTAGGTAAATCTATCTACACAGCAGCCCAAAAATTTTTCTCTATCAAACTTTCTTCCTTTGACTATCAATGTACATTAAAAGAAAATACAACTAAGGGACATGCAGCTTTGTTTTCAAATGCTATATGACTCTAGGTGTATAAGGTTGTTTTATTAAGAAAAAACAACAGTTGACCAGTCGTATTCTATCTATACTTAGGGCTTCTCCTAATATCTTTTCTGGATTTTTCTTTCAAGATCAAGAGTTGGGCCATGGTAGACTACTGGATCAATAATCTAATTGCTGATGGATCCAAGTAATTTACAGTAATGTGTGAGCATGAACAGCTTGGATATTCAGAGTGAATCCAGAACAAAATTTTCCTTATCAGACGTAGGCTACTGTAATGTGAATTCTACCTCTGGTCATCTATACTTTCTTCATGATCAGTGGATAGGAGCTGGTGCCTGGCTGATAAAATTACTGTCATCCCTAAGAAGTCTTTGAGTGAATGTACCTCAAGATTGGCTAATTTATGAAAACAAGAGCAATTGAGAAGCAGATATATCAGGCATCATAAGATGCCTTATGAACTCTTAGAGTTAGGCCAGATGAACATGACATGGTTTTCATAACAAAAGAAAACAGTGGGAAAAAAACTGTCTATTTAAGAAATTGCCAAGACTCAGGTATAAACTTCTTTTTGGAGAATGAGTGAAACAACCATCTGTTTTTTACCCAGCATGGGCCACTAGCTGAATATAAAGTTTAAATGATCACTTCTCCACTTTTCCTGTGTTTAAACATCAGTCTGTGCATTAAAGCAGCTCCGACACATGGTGTGCTAAAGAACACTCTGAGCTTATTCATTCGTCAAACCTACTTTATTGTGCATATTTCTAATGCAGATACTCCCACAGCATTGAGCTGACAGAAATGCTGATCACAGTGCAGCCCCACTGAGACTCCCAATATTAATTCTGATCTTAAGAAGCCATGTGAAAAATCCCACTGTGGCCCCAAGAAATTCTGAGACATCATTTTAGGCTTAAATAGAATGGGAAATAAAAGAAATAAATGAAAAAAAAAATTAGAATTTTATCTCTGAAGGTCTCATGTATGAGCGCTTGAATGATCTCTGAATGCAGAAGAAATAAAAAAGAATAAAGAATAAGTAAGACAACAATTAAACTCTCCTTATTTCTGGTAGAAAAAAATCAGTGTCTTTTTTTTCCTCCACAGATACAGCTCTGCTGCACTTTTTTAGAAAACTGCAGTAACTGTTCCATGTTTCTAGTACAGCTGTAGGGTAGGCCAAATGTTTGCCTTACCTGCATCTCCCCCTTTTCTTCGAAAGTGGTCATGTCTTGCTAAAACAAAAGGTTTTTTTTTAAATTTGGAAGGGAAATAAACAAAAATCTGCCATTCCCTGTTTACTTGATTATGAAACTGGGGTGAGATAAAGATGGGTCTCATAAAGCCATGTAACATCCAAATCCTGCACAAAGATAGAAAAATACTTATTCTAATAGAGGTGAATGAGCTTTTGATTTGTTACAAACCAGTACCCACTGAATAAACAGCATGAATGAAAACAACTTGAAATAATAGGTCAGATCTAAGAAAGAGAAACATCTGAACCTCTCAGATGTCTGGAGGACCTGACCTAGAAGAAGACTGGTAGTTGTGTGTAATGCCAAAACTGCAATGATATCTATGCATGTGTAACTTCAGGGAAGTTAATAAGGTATTGTTTTAAGCAGAGATAAAATGTTGTGCTGTACAGAAAAAAGAACCAACCCACAACTCTCATGCACACAGTCAAATTTCACATGTAAAATGGCCCCAAAACACTGCTTTGTTCACAGGTCTATTAACTCTCATGGAAAAAGAGAAACAAAGCTCTCATAACATGGTCAAGTTTGTTAGGACCATGTTTGAATAGACAATTCCCTCCTGAGTTGATGCTAATACTTCCCCAGCAAAGATATTATTTTTGTTAAGCTTTTTATAAATACTGATAATACTTTTTGACACTGTTAACACTGTTGACAGTTTTTTGAAACTGTTGTCTACAAATAAACAAAACGATTTTGCTTACATGGAGTTTAACATTTTTGAAACCAAGGATGCAAAAGCTTTGCTGATGCAATGAGGGAACCAGTTTCACAAGACATATCAGGCTACATTTATTTTATATTTTTTCAGTTTTGCACACAAAGCATTTGCAGTCTCTTTGATATTGACACTACTGACTTGCTTTCGCAGCAAGCTTGGTTAATTCTTCAGAAATAACCTTAATAATTTCAGTAAAAAAAGGAAATAATATTTTAAAAAAGGAGTGAAGTGTGGAGGAAGTTGTAAAACAACTGCAGAGAGTACTAACAATTTGGTAATGATTTGCTACATTGAAGATACTGAGAACGTACATTGCCATATTTTCTTTGTGGCCATATTAAAAAAATTATTTCCAAATATAGCAAGTTTATTGCTTGTGTTGACTGAAAATAAATTACTCCTGTAGCCAGAACTGAGTTTCTCAAAGATGGCCTCTGGAACAAACAAAGATTTTTAAAATACCATTAGAAAGATGGCAAGAATCACCTACCCATATTCAAGTCTTGTTTTTACAATTCAGCACCGAGGCCAGCTATCAGATCAATTGATGTGATAGCAGTATTCATCACACATCCCTCTGGGTTTTTGTGATATAAATTCGTTACTTTTTTCTATAACTTTGCTCATACCAAGATATAATATCAAAATGCAATTTGACAAACCATATTGTCTTCAAAAATCATGCCCTCTGAAACACAGAACGTTGCTCTGTTGCAGTCATGTGAACTGCAATCCTCCAGGGTTTTAATATCACGTCCATGTAAATTAAGTTTTATGGGTTTACTATGATTTGAAAGCTCTGCAGATTATAATCTTGCTTTGTGACCTTTTCCTGAACCTGATAAAATAATCAGGATTTTGATTAAAGTAAAAAAAATAAGATGAGAACTATTTAACTACAAATATTTTAGAGCTTGCCTTCTCATCAGTTCCATGTCATCCTCTGGTTTTTGTAGGGGAGAAGTTAAGAAGTCAATCTTCCAATTTTGTAGGGCTTGTGTGTCCTTTGGTTTGGTTTGGCTTGGTTTGGTTTGTTTGTTTGTGGGGGGCTGTGCACGTGTATGTTTTTTGGGAGGCTTGAGAGAGGGAGTACTTTGTGTTAAAAGCAATTTACAGAGAAAGAGACTCCTCCCCATATGCTCACACCCCTAGATGTGGCAGGTGCAGATAAGAGTCCCCATGGACATCAAGAGAATAAAGCACATCTTCACTTCGTGGAAATGGGAATTCCACCTAACTACACCAATCAACAATAGAGCACAGAGACTGTTCCAATTTTCAGCCTAGGACAGTTGGACAAAGGAATGTGAAACTTCAGACTTTCAGACTTAGACTCTTGCTTATAATCAGGATGAAAATGCTAATAAATTAAATCAGCAAATTTCAGCTTCCCAAAGTAGAGCTATTAACATTTTTATATAGTGAGATCCCATTAGTTTGTCCATGATGATTAGTGCTGCTCAGAAGAAAAAAAAAAAAAAAAATTATTTTTTTACTTAAATATTTTCCTTAACTGGGTTAGAATGCATAGTGAGAGTCATCACTGATTGGCCCTTCAGTGGACTTTATGCCAAAGAAGTCAAGAATTTCTGACAACAAAGAAGTTTTAGTAGACCTTTCAATAAAATACTACATTTTAAAATAAAATCCCCTGTAAATAGGTATTGTAAATGAAAACAAAATAAAGGTTGATAAGTGAAGAGCAGTATTTTAAGAACTCAGTAATTCCTTGCATATTTTCAAAACTTGCAGACAGACATTTGAAATATTGAAAAAAAAATGAACGAAAAAAATCTAGCAGGATACAAAAAATATTTTTATACTTTTTATGCTGCCCTTTAGTGCCTCCTGCAAAGGACAGTAGCATAATGCAAATATTTTTATGTCTTTTTGGCATTCAGATGCTCTATAGATAGAAGACACACTTGGATGATATTCTGCTTTGACAAGCTTTCAAAATCTGCATGAGAAAACAAGGTTGGAACCAGAACTTCCGCAGCTTCATACAGATACAGATTAAAAAAGACTATCAAGAAAGAACATCTAAAAGGTCTACTACTATTTAGAAACCTTGGGACTGACATTTCTAGCTCCCTCTTCACTTAGCACAGAAAAAGAAAACAAATAGAATAAAATTACTTTTGCCAAGAATGAGTACTGAATTGCAAACCTCAATACATTTTTCCTCCTTCTGTACATAATCAAGAAGCCATTTGTTCTGCAGTAAAAGCTGCTTGATACAGTGCCTCAAAAGCACTGTAAGGAAGGCTGATAACACACTTCACCATTTTAGAGGCAGCAGGGACTGCACATGCTCAGTGCCATTATCACCTAGGAAACAAATGATTGCATCTTATTTTTGGCATAAGGCTGTAGGTGTAGGAAAGATCTGAAATTCGCTCCCACACAGAGCTGAACTCATTCCTCATGATGCCAATGGGAGAACTGAGCGGAGCCGCTAGAAGCACCTCCTAGTGGTAGCCAGGGAACCACCCACGGGCACTAGACATGGTACCAGGGCTCCTCGCCGCGTGAATCCCCCAGGAACAGCCTGTTCTGGCCGGCAGAAGGCACAAGCCAGGCCAGGCAAACAGAAGAGGCTCTTTGGAGCTCCAAATGAAATCTGTGAGGCACCCAGAAGTAGCACACATCAAGATGTAGAAGCATTCAAATGGGTTTTAATGAAACAATTAATTTAAGTGCTCTTCAGAACCTGATGTAAATTGCCTCTGCATCAGAGCATTACAGCGGGAGGCTTAATATATTGATAGATTTTAAGGCCAGAAAGAACCATTATGATCATTTAACCTGACTGCTTGCATAGTGCAGGTCAGACACTCTCACCCGAAATTCTGTAAGTAAAGCCCATAACTTTGGATTAAGCGAGATCATCTCTTCCTGAAAGCCTTCCAAACCTGATTTAAAGAATTTTAATAATAGAGAATCCATTGCAGCTCCAAATAAATTGTTTAAAGGCATATTATCATAACTCTTAAGGTTTTTCCTCTTATTTTTAATCTTCAGTTTCCAGATTATTACCCACCACTGTTTTTCAAGCAAGCACTTTGCAATATAATTGTGACCTACTTGGAAAGATCTTGATTGTGAAATCTTGAGCAGCCTTGATGAACACAAAATATGTACGTGCACTTGCCTTTCCGTCTTTTCTTCCTCTCTCGAAGAGTCACCTTGATAATGTTCCTAGGACAGATAAGCACGTCCTCACCTTTGTTCAGTGGATCAGCATCATTCTTTCCAGCTTTTACATGCAAATATTTGCCATGAAAAACATAACTGTCAGGAAATAAAACCTTTGGTTTAATTCTGGTGTCATTATACAGGATTTTCCTATAAAGGGAACATCTGTAAAGCACTATAGGCATAAATTAATATGGAAATTGGTATTTTACAGTGCCTTTCCACATGGACATGTTTACTGAATAGTTTACTGCACCCAACTTTAAGAAATATGAGCTCCTGTAAGATTATTAATTCACGACATGTTCCCTTTATCCCACATTCCACAGCTACCTCCCTCTCTAGACATATCTGGAGTGCAAAATGATGTTTCATTCTAACCTTAACACACATATGTGCAACCTCACTGACAGGAGGAAAGAATATTTGTGATTTATACCCAGAAAGGAAATGAGAATGACCTCTTCTAGAGGGATGCACAATAAAGGGAATGATATAAAAATGGTGATTTCATTAAATCTGACAAGTTAATACCATTATGTGCCATTTAACAATCTAGTCTGTCATCATAATGGCTTGCAGTATTCATGCTATCTGTACTGTGGTGGTTTAATCTAGCACTAAGATTAAGTTTTTCTTGTGTCTGTGCAGTGCCTGGCACAACAAGGCCCAGGTTAGGGACTCATGCATGTTATTATAGCAGAAATAAGAAATGCTAACCATAGTTCACTTCAGTGGGACTCAGTGTGCCCATATGGTCTGTCCATATGGAGCTGATTTCAGAATAGGTTTCTTTATGTGTAGAATCTTACTGGTTCACAGACAAAAAGATGAAACTTTAAATAAGGAAATAAATATAGAATAAAAAGTAAACCTGATGGACAGAGGCCATAATATTATTTTTCCTTTCAACTCTCACAAAATAAAAAAAAAGACAAAAATAGCAACCGAGAAATTTAAATCATGATTGCTTAGATTTGAGATGCTCATTAATTATGGATACCACTTTGCATCACACAATGTTAACACTGTAACCAGATGTATGCTGGGAGAATTAGTATCTAAAAGCAATAATTGTGTGTGGGGAAGCTGCTTCTTTTTTGAGCAAAATAATGGATATCTCTATGCCAGCCCGATAATGCTTCACAGCTTATATACTACTGCTTGGTAGGCTGAGGTGAATATGATCGGGTAAAAATTCCATGTCCCAAGACATCTGTGAAATTATTTAATCTTTGCAAAGGGGAATGCACACAAATCAATGTTAATTGCAACATTCATATTTCTGATTTAGTCAAATGCCTTTAAAGCTGGATGATAACAAACTGAAATCAGCAAAGTGAATGTAGCAAGATGCAGCAGAGACAAGGATCTTGTGATAAGAAGGGAGAACATTCCTAGCATCTAAGCCACTGCTTTGGAAGGCTCTGTCCATGGAAAACAGCTTGACCTCTCTCCAACACCTACTCTTGCAAACAACTTTTCAGAGAGGCTGTACAATATGGTTGCCAGCAATCCTGCTACTTCAGTGCTAGGTCTGTGATGAAGCACACTACAAAATGAAGATAAAATATGGAATTTTTTCTTGAACAACAATGGCTTCTCATGATTTAAGGCTGCAGAACAAATAACTCTGTAGGAAAATTTGAAGAGGAATGGGTGTATGGATCCCACTGTCTCTGCAGACTTTATTACCATTACTGTGATTTTTTGTACATACTTAACAGAATAGCAGACCCCAGTAGCTCCATGCTAGGACTGTATTTACTCCTATAATTACTTAGTTTTGTTCCTTTTCATTTTGAAATCCTGAAGCCACTTTTTACAGCAAACTGTTCTACCCTTTCTGCTTTTTCCTATTTGTAATTATGTCGAGAGTGTGTAAGACTGAAAACAAGGCACACACATTTTTTTCCTCACTCAGATTTTCTTCCTACTCCCTTGTCTACAAGATGCTTAGTGAAATTATGCTGGAGCTTTTGTCCTTTACATGCAGCTTTCATAAAATATCACTTTTTGTGTACAATAGCTCCAGAACTGGCCACCTGTTTCCTGCTCCCAAGCTGTTCAGCCCATACCTGCAGTCCACTAGAAGCTTATGTGGGATATTGGGAAGGAGTATGTGGAAAACACTACATATATTGTAATAAAATTCAAGACCAACACAATATTTTTATTAAGTTTTATAGTTACATTATTTAATCTTTTGTATACTCGCTGCCTTTGTACTCCTCTACAGTAGTCAGACTCATAACATGTATAAAGTGAAATGATTTATTAGACAGGCTGCAATACTTTAAGACTGGAAGTGTCACTTTGTAATTAAAGTGTCGGAACAGATGGGATGATTTATAAGGGTGATATAATGAAATTATTATTCTGAGGTTTGTCTGTTTCTTGTAAATTTTGTCTACTCCTGGCATGTGCATTAGTCGTGTGGTATTAATAGCATGGGCTTTCCAAGCATAGTTTCAGGGATTAATGTACAAAAAATTAATGTATAAATCTTTGAAAATCAGATTAGGAGGATAAAATAATGAGGCCATTGTCAAAATAAGAATAACAGCCAGACTTCCCAATGTATTAATTCTCTTTTGTATGGCTCTGAAGATATAGCACAGGTCTGAATGTGCTATGCTTTACACATTGCACGAACTGTGCAGATTCATCTCACCCAAGGGAGTCCTCTCAGCAGCAAAGGTTAAAAGCAGTGAGGACATGACCAAGCAGAGGGAAATTTGAGTCCTCAAATGATGCTACTTACTGCTCACATTTTGCTTCAAAGCCAAACAGGTAAATGAATTCAGCCTGCATAATTTCTTCAAAGGTCTTTAAGCTCTACTATGAACCACTTTTTCCTGCAGCTAAACCCCAGTTCAAGGTGGATGTAACCATAACATTCAATCTATGTTGGCTATCACAATATGCTTTTTGAACACCAAAATTATTTTTCATTCATTGTTAGCATGGTTTTGTGACTAATAAGACAAAAGATACCATGACATTATTTAGTAAGATTGTTTTTCACAACAGGACTCCCTTGAGATGCCTCTGTCTATTTCATCATCTTTCTGTCTGCCTTGTCCAGAAGGTACCAGTCTGCCTCCTGGTCCCTCTCCTAGTCTCACCATCTGAGATGGCTCAAATGTCTCTCTCCAGAGACCTGAACTAAGTCCCCTGTCTCATCTGTCACACATTCATAGAGGCACCTGCTTGCAGGTAAATAAATGTATGCATCTTAGCTCACAAAAGAAACTGTATCTGCCAGATACAAATTATTTTTAATTCACCCTTTTCTTTGACAAGGCTACACAAAACCTTTACATTACAAAAACAGACTTCGCAAGGAAATGTCAAAATAAAGCTGTTATCATTTGAAATTTAGCAATTTAAGAAATATTTTGCTCTTATGAGTTTTCCTCTTGCATGTGTGTGTTCTGAAGCCAGACTGTGCGTCTTCATATGTTTGAACAGATATTTAAAAGAAAAAAAGGCCAGTTTTTCATTGATAAATATAGCTTTGATCACTCTAGAACAAAAGCAAATTGAGCTTGAAATTGGCTAAAAGCATAAGATGAAATTAAGACAAATGAAGACTTAGTTTGAGAAATTTTAATAAAATACATCAACTTTTAATTTAAAAATGGAATTCCAGGCTAACTTTCAATAAATTAAAACAAAACGAGATTTTTAAAACCTTTAGACAAATCATTTATAAACCCAAAATATAATGGTTCCGATTTTTTTCTGAGACGCTGATTCTCTGTTTCTTTTTCTTTTGATGTACAGTGGTTTGAGGTTTTTTTTAGGAAATGTGGAAGAAGAAAACAAAACTGAAGAGAGTTATAATTACTATTATTCAACTCAAACTCAAACTCAAAATTTAAAACCTATTTAAGTAAGATCAAGAATGAGGATCCGCAGTGATCTGTATATTTCTATATTTACAGATGAGAGTCTTTCTGCTTGCCACATTTTAATTGTTCTGTACCCTCATAAAGTATGTGCTGCAATATTAAGGCAACTCTGAAAGTTTAATGGCTTTAAAGTTTAAAAAACTGGTAATACAGATATTAATTTATCTCCTCCATTCCAAATGAGTATATGGCAGCTGCAAAAACTTCCTTAAAAGTCCTAATTATTGTTTGTTTTTTTTGCAAAAACGTACAATTTTTAAAAAATTTGACTAGGCACCTTTATCACAAAATGTTTAACAAAAAATAACTTTTTTTTTTTTTTAATGACAAACAGCATGGCATATTCTACATCTTGCAATATTATCTCCCAATACAGTCTCTCACAATTATTTTTATTGTATTAAAATTTGAAATTTTTGTCATATTTTTTTATTTTTGCCAAAAACACCTTTTTGTTAATAAAAGGCTAGAAACACAAAATTAATTGATTAATAATGAAACAAATCCTCTGATTTCCTAGATTTTCATTGTTTATCAAAATACAAATAAGTTTCCAAGTCTCTTAAGATTTTTTCCTTCATCTTTCAAGATCCTTTTAAAATTGTGTGTTTGTCCCTAGGAAAATAATCTGGCAAGCACAGATTATTCTGTATATGTACTTACTATATTTGGTGTAACATAGCATAACATCTTTATGTTTAGCAATACACACACACAAAAATATACATAGTGTGTTGCAGATTCCCTTTAAAATAAATAAGTGTTTATAGAATGTATTTTAGATCCTTGTGATGTAGATGTCTGAAAAGGCCATACTGATTGAAACTAAAATCATCGATTTCTCTACTTTGGCCATAAAAACCTGGACTGACATATTCAGCTGCATAGTTTTGCAGTACTTTTTACATGATAATATTTGAAAGTGAAAAATGTTTAACAAGTAGATACCCCAAAATTTAGGGCATACAAAATTATTAGCCTTTAAAGAAAAAAAAAAAAGTGTTATTCATGCCTTGTTATCAAAAAGGGGTGCGGAGAAGCCAAGGAATGAAAATAACATGCTGGAAGACTTTTATTATCGAATTCAGCATGAAAACCTTCCGCTTTAATTCTCAGCAAGGAAAAGGCTTGAAATCAGTCCAGGCATGAATATGAGCTTGGCACTCTCTGTGATATGTTCTTTGTTTGTTGTTTCCATAGAAATCGCATTTCAAAGTCAACAAATGTACAGACTCCTTTAAATAGCTCTGCTTTACATCTTCAATACTATTTTTCTAGAAAGGGAGAAATACTCCATGTCATTTATTTGCTCATATATCTGGTAATGGTGAACTTTCCTTTTATTTGTATGAAATACACTGTTCACTGTGAGAAAAGCTACTTACCTCCTAATGTTATTTCTATTTCAGGAGTTTGTCTAGAAATATAAGTCACAAAACAACTGATATTTCAGGAATTTCTGTTTTTTGATTTATCTGTATTTTGAAGTGTATAGGTGACATAGCTCTCATTTAAAAATTAGAGCATTTGTCCAGCCTATTTCTTTGTAAAGATGGTTTTGTAGAATTAATGTAAAATTATCAATACAGTTCAAAAATAAATAGGCCACTTCATTTTTCTGATGGATGCCTTTGGCAACTCTATCAGCAACTCACTCATGGATGCTTTTATATCTGTTCCTTTCAAGAGGTAGGAAATGTTTCAATGAAGATGAATTCAAGCCAGTGCCGTACTGCAGGGTAGCACATTACGCCTCTGCTGGGTTCAAGGACTGCTCTGGTTTGCCCTGGGGAGCCAGTGCATGGTTAAACATAAGGCTAAGATCCCCTTTCTTACATCTCACCCTGCTCCAGATGTCTGTATCTGGGCTGCTTGCCTTGTCTTTTTCCCCTAGTGATGGAGAGAAACTGTCACCTTCTGAAAGGGATTAAACTGAATTATCACGGTCATCTCTTTCAGGGCGAAATGACTGGACAGGTAGAAGAATACAAGTGGAGCTGCAAATCAGCTCTCTTCTGCATTATGTTCATGAAAATTAAATGTTTTTATTATTGCCAGTTTTGATATATTTCTCAAACACACTAAGAACAGGTTTTGCATGGCCTGAGCACAGGGCTACTTTGTTTCTCTCCGCCTCATTCTCTTTATCTGAGAATTAAGGCAAAATACACATTTATATATCATGCCAATACATTAACCATTTGCAGTTCTCTAGAGGACATAAAGTATTCAAAGCCCAAGATGTTACACATAGAAACATACTGCTCACACTGAAATCAAATGCATGCAAGGACAGTTTAAAAAACAAAAACAATTACAAAGGCACCCACAAAAGTAACTGTTGTAAAAAACACCTGTCACCCAAATTGTACGGCCCACCAAATAGCAAGGCCCACCAAATAGTAAGTAATCTACCATTTTTCAGGCAATATAAAACAGGAGATTTGCCCTCATGAAATGGAGACAGTCTCAAAAGTAGAGCAGAACTAACACTTACTTCTTGTTCTGGGAGATCCCAAAATATCAGACCTAGAAAACTTGAGACATCACTTCATATAGAAAAGCTACAGGCAAATGTTTTTGGGAATTTCTGAGCTTTGTATCTTTCCATGGGGGAATGTGATGTGGCATTTGTGCTAGTATTTGCTTTTAATCATCACTTGCACAATACTAATAGAATACTGAAAAAAACCCCAGACTCCTCAAGAAAGCATTCACACAAAAGGGATTGATGTCACTTCTCTTCACTGGTATCTTCTTATTTTTGGTGTAAGGGGCAATTAAGAGTAACCATATGTATGTTGGCAGTAATTTTCACACAGTGACTCACTTTCAGTCCTTCTTTCACTCTTCATTTACCAGTCTTAGTGGTGCAGAGATCTTTGGTGAAGCTTTGGCCAGGCATGTGCTATCAGGATGCACAATATTGCCTTGCAGCTTCTGTGTGCTTAAATGAATTTTACCTAACATAACAGTAAATGTGGCTTTGTTATTTGTGAATGGAAGATCAAGTTCAAAAGAAATTTGGCAATACTTAATGCTAGATCACCCCAAAATTCACTAATGTACACAAAGCTTCCAGGAAAACCTTTTCTATGCCTGACAGTGAATTTATTTGAAAAGTGTAGCAATTTATTGTTGTGTATCAGTCCATGTCTGTGGTGTACAAAAGCCCAACTTTGCATCAGTGCAAGTAAGCATACACACAAAAAATAGAATCCTTTAATTTATAATGTAGCTAAATATTCCTTGTAGGGAGATACACACATTATGACTATTATATCTGAAGATGAGCAAATGAATGACAAAAGATCCTGGCATAAGCATGAAGGCTTTTAGTATTTTTATGTGTTTTTATAGAAATGGAAGGTGTGATATAAAGTTTCCTTTATTTACCCAGAAATCTTTGCTTCTCCAACCTCCCAAGTCATCTGCTGAATCACAGTGATCAGAACCAATCAGTCCTTTACAGTTTCTGAAATTAACCTTGCTACTCAAGACTTTCAAAATTTTAATGTGATTTGGGGCTTTTTGTCAAAAGCATACTCTAACAAAATGATTGGACTGATAAAATTGCTTAGGCCAAGTCCATCTCAGATGGACATGGACAATTTAAAATTAATTTAGCCATTTAACTCACGAAAATCTCTCACACATGTCAGAAGTAATAAAATATTACTTCCTAAAGTTTTTGATTTCTCTTATTTAATACCTTAGTACACTGCAAAACTGATGCATCACTTGCTTTCTAAACAATTTATATCTGGTACATTCTACATCTTTGTTCCCTGGCCTGGGGAGAAAAAAGGAATTCCAGGAACACACCTGGTCACTCATTTCTTTCAAATGGTTTTCTAGGTACATTAAAACTCCCAGGACATATAACTGGTGCACAAATAATGTTTACAGTATTCATGTGAATAACCTCAACAATATCTACTTTGTTACCCACAAAATTGTTAGGCTTTTTTTTTTTTTTTTTGTTCCAGATATTTGCTTTTTCTTCTGAAAAGTTGAAAGAGGACTACTTTTTTAAATTTGTGAAATAAACTCAAAATCTTTGTATCTTTTGCTTTCTAACTACTCTAAGGATCTTGCTGTCAAATATCAGGGAGGTATATCTTGTATTAGATCCATTGTTGTGCAATGTAGACTAGATGCGTGGTGATATTTCTGCTGAAGATACCAATGCAACTGGGCATTATTTAATTCATATTTGTAATAGGAATGATCAGAATAAAAGACCTTGTTGTCCCTTATCCTGCACCCTCAATGGCCCTTGGCAGATGCACTGTGGATCTGGGAAGAGAACAAGTTTATACAGACACTTCTCTGGAGTGATCTCCTTTCCTCAAGGAATTTAAGGTTCAGAGACTTCAGGAACCAGAGATGGTGCATTGATGTTCTATGATTCTGTGGCTTATTCTTTCCTGAATTCCTCTGGTTAGCTTCTGAACTCCTCAAAATTTTCAGCTACAATGAGCATAACAGCTTAACTATGACTTGTAGGAAGGATGAAAATCTCCTTTTGCTTGTTTCAAACACACTGCTTTTTAATAGAAAAAATTAAGGAAGACAATGAGAAAAATCTCTCGTAGTTCCCCTTTCTTTGTTGCTCAAAACTGTCAGCTATTATCAGAATAATTTTACATTGGAAGGACTTTTCCATTTTCCCAGACGCCTAATGTCTTAGCAAGACATTTTGTTCTTTATTCTGAGAGTTTGCAGTCTGAGTAATAGAGTTTCCTATCCACTGTTTGCATTGAAGTGAAATTGAATGTCAAGGTCTTATTTATATATTTATTTAGCCATGGGAAAATTAGTGAAGTTCTACAGAGAATGTAAAATTCAATATGATTTGATTCTTCATTACAGTCATTATTTGGCAGGCAAGGGGAGACTACATATTATATTTGAGTCTTTCATGCAGCTGGGCCTTTGAGTAGTGTCAGACAGTTATGGAAGGTTAATAGGACTTTTTGAATTCTAAACAATGTTCGTTTTCCCCCTTATCTTTCATATGCTGTAAAGAGATTTAAATTAATAGAAATGTGAGTAGAGCTATTGTAGTTGTCTTCTATGTCATCTGCATTTTCTCCCTGCACTGATCTGGGAGTGAAGGACCATGTGATCTCCCCTCTGTAGAGCAGGGGAAGCAGAAGGAGGACACACATTGTTCTCCTGTGGATCCATTGGGCTTGCAGGTCATCTCCTTCTTGCCCATTCCAGCACATTCCTCTGTTTGCAAATCCTATAACAATAAGTAGATATGCAGTAGCAATCTGTTTGCAAATCTTATAACAATAAGTAGATATGCAGTAGCAATCTGGGAATTAAGGCACATTTGCTTCCCCCAAATTAATCACATTTTTGTGTGTTTTTTTTTTTTATTTTAAAATAAATTCTGTTGGTGTTTAAAATTTAGGCTCTTTTGCCATCCACAAAGTTTTTATTTACCTCAGCAAATCTCTCAGATACACTTTAGAAAATCTGTAATATTCTCCTCACTGCTTTTGAGTATTTAAAGGATCAATTCAAGAATAAAGTAATATGTGGTTGAATTTCAGAGAAAAATGTGCATTTGGACTGCTTATTTGATGTACTTCTACCTATAAGCAAAAGCTAGGTTAATGGAAGCCTAGCTGCTCTGAGTCCAGAAGAGGTTATTTGAGGTGACCTCAGCTTCCAAAGGGTCCCAGCTGATTTATATACCCGTACCTGTCCCAAGAGATTCCCCCATTCCTTTTCCAAATTTAGTTTTTTGACACTGCACAGCTGTGTTTGCCTTACCACCAAGAGCTGCTGAGACCTTCTCTGTGCTAAATGTCACTCTCATGGTTCTTAATGCACTGTTTGATTACCTGTTTTCCAAAGCGTGCACACAGACAAAACCAACACACAGCTACTAGTAGTTTTTATTCTTTTTCTGTTTCTCTGCAGAGCTGAATAAATGGATCAAGACAAGTCTGTGAGAAGCACCTGGAGGCACTTGTTACATACAGCTGGTTCTGAAGCCTAGCCCAGCACCATGGGCAGCCCAGGAGGAAGCTTGCTCTGGTCAGCTTGCAGAGAAGTCACTGGAATCAGAGGACACTGGAAAGGAGGAGGAAGAGCATAGGCTTTTAATTGCAAGAGTAAAACTCTTTTTTAGCTGGTTGAGACACAGTTGTGGGGAACCTGTCATGATGGCAGAGGATGCAGCTTTGCAAGATGAGGGCCTCAGTCCAGGAGAACTCCAACAGAGCAAAGGATGGTCTTGCCTCTCCCTTAGTTGTTTCCACCACTAGTTTTGCACAGGGTGGATTGCTTGTCTGACTCCTTAGCAGGCAAGTTTCTCTTGAAAAATTATCAGAACATTAACCCAGAAAAAAAAATGAATAATTTCCCTGTAGGTAGCTGAAAAACCTCCTGTGCTTTCAAGCTCAGTGAGGTTTTAGAAGTGACTAGGATTTCCTGAAACAGCACAATATTATCCACCTAGTTAAATCTGGACCCTGGCCTATCATGGCCACAGGTATGAGCCACATAGCACTCAGAATTGTTTGACACTTTTCCTCTGAAAGCTGATAGGAAAGCATTCAGAGTGATATACTAAAATTTTCACTCTGCCCAGCATGCTTCCAAAAGCCAGAGGTCAGGCTGTCTTTCAGCAAAGATCTGAAAGCTGAGGGGAAGTGCAAGTGGAGTGCAACAAAACTGTAGGAACTATTCTCTAGCATGCCCCTTAGATAATGTCCTGTCATCATGACTGACAGGTATAAGGGAAATTTTGTGCAGACTGTACATTGATAGATTGGTATCTACTTTTCTGCTACTTGCTATCTTCAGTCTATAACAGGAAGAGACCACCTTTTGCCATTTGCTAATGTTTCTATACTTTCATTGCCCTGATTGCATCAGCACCTCTTCTCCCTTGCTTTGGACTACAGATCAATGGTATTTTTCTTGCTCCTAGATGTTGCTTCTAATGTTTGGCCTGTGCTTTCATACCAGTCTGAATGTCTTTTTTTCTGATGCATTAAGTCTGTATCTAGGTATCCCCGTATCAGATCAAAAATAACATGACCACATAATCAAAGCATTGAACTGGTAACATTCACTGGTTCATACAATCTGAGTCTACTGGTTTATCAGACTGAATTTCCTGGCTGGTTAATAGACTGTCTTTCCACTTGTTCTCTAATTGTCAAGTGTCCTTCTGCTTATCGATCTCAAATAACCATTCTTTTTCTCTTTTTCTCTAGACAATTCGTATCTCCACTGGTAATTGAACAGCATCAGCTTTGTCTATCCAGCCCTTGTTTCTCCAGAGTTTTATGCTTGGCTTTTAAAATAACCACAATTAGAATTATTCTCCATTTACCCATCCCAAATTTATTTTTTCCCCACTCTACATAGCCAACTAGACCTAAAATCGCCACAGAATTCCTAACAAGTATTTAACAAAAAATATTGAGGGATACTTCCTTTATGGTGCTATCCAGCTATCAGAATTTTTTAAATTCTACTTATATAACTTGATTGTTTCAGTATTATCAGCACAGAATGGAAATTTCCATGGGATTCTACAAAAGGAAGACATGGTATTTTGAAGACCAGCCCACTCAGCTCCAAGGAAAAAATTAATTAATTTTATGAGGTAATGTGAGCCCTCATTCAATGCTGTTGTTTCTTACTTGGAATATTCCTTGTGTTTATCCATAACTACATCAGAAATCCATAGGCCATCTCTCTATGAAGCTCGGTTTAGCATTGCAGCACAGTGTTCAAAATCTGATCCTAATCCTGCAAGCATGCCAGCAGGTGAGCTTCAGGAAGATTTCTCACTTCTCTGGGAGTTTTCTTTCTAGTAACTATTGACATCTCTATAAAGCAAGAGGGGTGTGTGCTGCTCCTGAGTCATATTCCTGATTCAAAGCTTCTCATTTGTACCATTGCACAGGGAATTCCGTGGTTAACCAGCTGCTTCAGAAACTCATCATATGACAAGTCTCAAGGCTCAGATGCTTCTTTTGTAACACTGAACATAAAATCTCACTTGAATGTTAAAACAAGGTATTGAACGTATTTGTGTATATTACTGTCTGCATAAATATATATTTGAGGACTTTTCTGGTTCACTCCAAGACTCTACCTCAAGTTTCTCCCAATCCCTGTAGCTTTTCAGTGAAAATTAAAAAATACATATTGTTATCCTCAGAGATGGGTCCTCATGTATCATATTTTTGTAGTAGCATCCATGGGAAGAACAGTAAATGAAATGGCAAGGTTGGCTAAATTTCCCAAACAGTCAGGTATAAACAAAATAAAATAAATCAAATAAGTAGCCTTTCTATGATAGAATACATTTTACAAGCCTAACATGGAAAACAGGGGAATCAGGTAAAAATAGTAAATACCGGACGACGGTTAGAAATACTTTTTGAAAAAGCAAATACTTTCCCTTTGTTCTTTTTGCTCCAGGCTCCCCCATCACAGGCTCCCTGGAAGGAGACTCATGGATAATCCCCTGGAATACCCGAGGCATAGAAGCCAACAGGATTAAAGTACCTCGTGCTCCTCAGCATGGTCATGTGATGACCTCCTGATCCCAGCAAAGGCCTCGTTTCACAGCAAGGTCTCACTTCATCTGCCTATATGTTATTCCTGCCCCCCCTAAGCACAAGGAAATAACTTACAAAGCTTTTAGCAAGAAACAAACCCAAGAAAACCACTCTTATTAACAGCAGCAAAAGCATTGTAGTAGATGAAAAAAAAAAATGGATAACTCATGTGCTTTGCCCAGCTGTAAAAAAACAGTTGTCCTCTAGCAAGGGGCGGCTTCAAAGAATGTCTAACTTTTAAATCTGCTCATGCAGTTCTGTCAGCTCTGCTCAGGCTAATGTGCAAGAAGAAAGAGGTGGGTGGTCTGGAGGCTGCCCAGTAACATATTGAGTAAGGAACACAGATATGGTGTTTGCAAACTGCTTGATGGGAGAAAAACAGTAGTCAATGGTTTTTTTCCTCATCCAGAGGCAGATGCTCAAAGTGCTTTCTGAAAATCTATTGGCAGATTGTCTGTGTTTCCCACAAAACTGTGCAGAAGACTGTCATGCAGACTTCTGTGTGTCATCAACCGTTAAAACACTATCAATTCTAGAAGAACAAAAATTATTTTCTTATTGAAAGTATATTACTTCCCTCACCTCCCTTTGCCATACTCTAATCCAAGAAAGGCAGTTTACACTGAAATGTAAAAATGCTAAGTCAAATTTGTTCTAGTTCTGCCCTATGCTCATACTTAATCTGATCAAATTTTATTTTTGCTCCCCGTTAAAAAAATAATTTGCTCACAAATTCTTTATTTTTTTAATTTTTATGTCCACTGTTCTTCCTTATTTAACCAACCAGATTCTGCCACATCTTTATTTAACCAACCATTTACTCTAAAGCATATAATCAAATTAGGAATTCTAAGAACTTACAATTGATTCTGTGTCCAAACTTTAATTTTACTTCCTCTCCAATTGCCAGGAGAGAGCAATCATGTGCTAGGCAGAAGATGAAAGTTTATAATAAATGCCTGTATTTTGAAACTTGTAGGGGGTGGGGGGAAAGTCACTTGGCTTTCACCTAAAACATGTGATAATGAGATTAACCCTGAAGTGTATTTTACGTGTAAATGCATCTTGTGTAAGAATGGGGAAGGACATTGAAGGGTGCACTGTAGCAGACGCCAGCAGTGAAGCATTCCTGGTGGAGGGGAGGAATTCCTTTCATACACGGGCCTTTGGAGGGGTCAGAGAGAACACTCCATGCACTGAAGCATAACGCTGATGCTCTCCTGCTGCTCTGTCAGTATGCTGCTATTTGCCCTGGGTTTTCTGCTCGTCATCCTTCAGCCATCCACTGGGCAGTTCCCCAGAGTCTGTGCGAACGTGCAGAGTTTGCTGAGCAAGGAGTGCTGTCCCCCCTGGGATGGAGACGGATCCCCTTGTGGGGAGCTTTCCAGCAGAGGGTCCTGCCAGAACATCCTTCTCTCCCAGGCTCCACTGGGACCACAGTTCCCTTTTTCAGGAGTGGATGACAGAGAGGACTGGCCCTCTGTATTTTACAACCGGACTTGTAGATGTGAAGGCAACTTCATGGGATTCAGCTGTGGAGAGTGCAAATTTGGCTTCTCCGGGATCAACTGCACTGAAAGGCAAGTGAAAACAAGAAGAAACATCTTCCAGCTCACCATCAGCGAGAAGAACAAGTTTCTTGCCTATCTTAACTTGGCAAAAAACATCCCTAGCCAGGACTATGTTATTGCTACCGGCACATATGCTCAGATGAACAATGGCTCCAACCCCATGTTCAGAGACATCAGTGTGTATGATCTCTTTGTGTGGATGCATTATTATGCCTCCCGAGACACACTCTTAGGTGGGTCCAATGTGTGGCGGGACATCGATTTTGCCCACGAAGCCCCTGGTTTCCTGCCTTGGCATCGGGTCTTTCTGCTGATGTGGGAACGTCAGATCCAGAGGATAACAGGTGATGAGAACTTCACCATCCCCTACTGGGACTGGCGAGATGCAGAGGACTGTGAGGTCTGCAATGATGAGTACATGGGCGGCAGACATCCCACCAACCCTAATTTACTCAGCCCAGCATCAATTTTCTCCTCATGGCAGGTAAGAACCGGCCAAGGAAAGGGGACGGGAATGATCCCATCTGATTTTAAGCACTTAGGTGAGGTGCACAAGGTGGGGGTTTAGCCTGACTGCCTTCCCTTAGATAATCCTGGAAAGAAAGTAATTTTGTCTCATTTCTTTCTGACTGTAGGGTTTAGGTTGGTTAATTAAGAACATAAAAATAAAGTGGAAGGGGGAAAGTTATGCCTTTGTGTCCAAACATGGCCTTTAGCAGGTTAAACCTGCTTGACTCTGGTTTGCCACTTAGGTCAGAGAAGCAGGATTTATGCACATAAGTTTCTAGCACCATTGCAAAACAGTGGGTGACTGAATGATGGTAACAGAGGGAGAGACTTTTCAGGTACTCTACCCCTCTCCCACTGTATTCCTCCCATCCATGAGCTAAAAACTATCAAATTTAACTAACCTGCTTTCAATGTTAAACAAACAGACAAATATGTAAACCAAAGCTTTAGAGCAGAGAAGAATCAGCTATGTAATTCACATCAGTAGCTCAAAGAAATAGAGAAGAAATTATCTCCGTTGCTCAAAGGAACTAAAAGGTAAAGGCAATAGTGATTCCTGGCAATTAAAAGCACTTCAAATCAGCCCATAAAACATGGTGGCATTACATGTATACGTAAGTGATAAGGTCTCATAGCTGAACTATAACACTAACCCTGTAACATTGAGGGCTTTTTTTGTCTCTTGCTCATTACTGCCACATTGTCTAAAATGCAAAGGTCTATCAGCTTCAACAGACACACTCTATCATGATAATAGCAACAGTTGCTTCTGGTGTTGAAGTCTATGATTATATATGTCTAAGTCTATCTTCTATTTATTTCTGTAGCAGCAGCCCAAAGGAAAGCTGGGCAGTTTTAGTGACTTAGCAGAGAGACAAATTCAAGCAGTTCTGGGATATTCAGGCATATTATAAATCAGCACCTAACTGGGCTTACTGGGCTGGTTGTGCAGTATCTAGCTTTGATTTGTGCCCTCTGAATAATAGAGGGTGTGTATACCTCTAAATTCAAGCATTTGGAGATACAGTAACAGAATTATTTAGGCTATTCTGTGGCATACTTTTTTGTCCCTCAGACATTTCCAGGAGAATGTTTGCATAGAGACACCCTGTTTATGAGACTAAAATTATTTTATTGACATAGACATGGATTATTTGATGTCACTTGGCCTCAGTGCCTGAGAAATTTTCTGCGCGTATTTAACTTAGTGTAGACATAGCCATAAACAGATACAGCTACAGATACAAACATACATTTTCATCCCATTTTCTAAAATTCTTCTTATTTCTAACAGCTTGAATCTGGATCAACTCTTCTAGATTAATTAGATTGCATTGTCAGAAAGAAGTGTCTCTTATGCTGCTCTGCACTGAGCTAAATAAATGGTTGTGTGAAAAATATACATGCAGGGAAGTGGATAAAATGAAAACAGAATTGCACTGGTTACATGTGTCATGTGGAGCTATCAATACAGTATACTGGATGAGATAACCAAGGTAGGAAGAGACAGTTAATATACAGGAATCAGCAAGTTACAAGCAGGATTTTCTAAAAGACATGCAGCTGTCAGGTAGTTGTGTTTAGTTGTTGGATTTTTTTTTTTTTCAAAGGCTTTATTAATTGTGTCCAGATTCTTAAGATATTTTCATCTTGGTAATAAATACCCAGAAAATTTATTAGTAGCAATTGATATATTTAAGAAACAGGTTTATAAGATCTCATTTAAAGTTAGTTCCCACTAATACAGTCTTAAAATAAAGACTTTGTAATGAACAAGTTGTTCAAAGAGATATTTTTGTATAAGTTTAAGTGGTGCAGGAATAAAAGGTATGCTATGTTTAAAACACATTCAGTGCCAGTATACATAGGTAAGAGCACCTAAGTCGTTTGCCGACATTTTCCAGGTATTTTCTGGAAATTCTTATCACTTATATTATTCAGTGACTTTTGGAAATGTTACAATTTTTTCAGAAGTTCCAAAATATGTGATAACTTTACATTCAAATACTAACATTTCCCTCTAATATCTTCCATCTATTTATGGCTCTCCTGTCTTATCCTGAGAAAGAATAAAAGCGATTGTACAGATCTGCATTTTCAGTCAAGAGTTTGGGGTAAAGATATTTCTTTATTAGAGTTGAATACAAAATTAAACAATTGCTTAATAGGGAATAACAGTTTCTTTGAGTAGCACAAAGTAAGAGATCAAAATATCCCTCCAGAAAATCAAAAAGGAACAAAAATAACCTTAGCTTGAAAGCAAAAACAGCCACAGATCTGCTGCAGAATGCTCTGATTATCTAAGCTCTGTAGCTAAACTGCATGAGGGAAAAAAAAGAAAAAAGAAAAAAGAAAAAAGAAAAAAAAAAAGAGGAGGATCCAGAAATGTGAAGGAACTTGTAGGAATTTAACACGAATGCTTTTAGCAAGCATTCAAAATAAAAAGAGGGCAAGAGTAACCTTGGAATAGCACATCAATAATATGGTGTCCTTTTTAGAATTTTAAGTGTCTTTACAATGCCTGCTATGTTAGGAAATGGTTTAGATTTATTTAAAAAAAGGTAAAGTGCCTATTTGCAGAAAAGCATACCTCTTTCTTTTTTTTTTTTTTAATCCCAAAGAAAGGAGAAAATACTTTATTCCATTGATGGGTTGCCATAGCGACATGGATACCCATGGATACATGCTGAAATTCTTGCTTTCACCTTACTTTTTCTTCAACATGCTGCTATTACCACTTGTCTGAGTGAATTATCCGTCCACATTTTTCTCATATTTGTCATCTAAGTGACACTTCTGATTCCTGCCTTTTTTACCAGCATTTCTATCCGGAATCTTTACTGGTTTTTCTTGTTTGCTCAGCTCATGTTTTAGGTGGGTGGGAAGGGTTTTCTCATGTTTTCAGTTACTTGTTTGCGATGAATCAAGTGTTACACTCAGCATTAGGACTGCATGAGACATACTAATGCTCTTGTAATTTTCGCAATTCCATACCCGTTTATCAGAAAAATACATGGGGATTGGAGATATTCCATGAAAATTTTAGAGTTTGGTTTGTTTTTTTTTTTAGTGGTCTTTTCTACAATTATTCAAAATAATGGATTTGCAAAAAAAAAAAAAAAAAAAAAAATTCTAGTTGAAAGTGTCCCTGTCCATGGCAGGATGGCAGGGGGTTTGGACTAGCTGACTTTTAACGTCCCTTCCAACCAAAACTATTCTATGATTCTAAAGAGTAGGAGGTTAAATTTTTCTCTCTTCTACACCAGAACTAATTTCGAGAAACAACTGAAGTCAATGAAGTTGCAGATGCATGGAAGCCTATTGCAAATTGAAAGCAGAATCTTTCTTCTAGCAGTTAACATTAGAGTCTTGGAATCCCCACAGTGTGCTAGACACAGAATGAAGAAAATAAAGTTGGAGAATCTAAGTGTTATTTCAGTTTGCTGCTGTGGTAAGCAAGATCCACCACCAACTTCAGCTCCTTCTATTCTGTCTTTCCTAAGACTTGAGAGAAGCAATTGCATAACATGGAGAGCTGGCTGCTCTCAGATGTACTGGGGTAAGCCTGCTGCCAATTCTTTGTTGCAAGCATGGAAAATTTCCCTTAGCACTTTGTTCCATATCTCTCTGAAGAATGACTTACACAAAAGCAATGCTACTACAAAAGAGAAACAAGTTACACAAATAGAAAATTGATAAAATGCTTCTGAAGTAATAATGACAGTACTTTAGATCCATTACCTGAAAACATGACTTCATAAGAAATATGAATTCAGCTATTCAGATACAGTTATTTAATTCTAAGTACATTTTATCAGAGAGCTGTATTGCTAGCTGAATTGTCTGACAGCATTATTTAAAATATTATTTTACATCTAACTTTAAAAAACTGCAGGAAATTTTAAGAAATACAAACACCAGAAACCAGCAGTTCTTGATTTTTTAGATCAGTAGAAGTCTTACATCCATTTGCTTATGGATACCAAGGAACTCACAAACTTCATTTTTTATTGCAACTTAATAGATTATGGTGCCAGCTACATGCTGGTACATTAAAAAGCAAGAGTCCAAATGGAGCAACTATAAAGAAAGAATTTAGGAAGTTTGTTCTCTAACAATACACTTACATGAATTATAAATTGGAAACATTTCCTGTTAGGAAGAGGTCCTTATTCACATGCCACCTCAGGACTGCTGCAGGAGGGTACCATGATCTGTGCACAGCACAAGCAGCCACATGGGTATCCTCAGCCTCTGTGTCCCTGTGAATCACTGTCCAAGAGATCATATTTGGGTGATGGTGGAGCTAGGCTCTTAGATGCTTGGCTGCCCACTAGTGTATAGCCATGCTTGTTCAGGAGTCATGTAAGGTAAACAATAAAGAATACACACCTTTAGAGGTGTATAAATCAATATCTAGGTTGATTTCATAAAAAACGGGGTTTGTTAATAATCCACCAGTAGAAGAAGCCTATCATCTCCCTCCAGAGAGATGTGTCTGAGTGATTTCATGGTAGACATGGAGACAGCAGCAGTGGCGGTACAGCTTGGAGACAGCTGCAGAGCTGTCAGACCAGGAGGTGCTAGTGAATACTTCATCAGTAATTTTTAACAGACTTTCCTACTCCACCCCAGCACCATTTTAAGGTGCTTAATTGGGTATTGCAAAAAGGTGAAACTCAGCCAGTTTTTACTGAAGGCTGAGAAAATACCTTAGAGGCCCCAGGTTTGTTTCAATGCTGTCAGTTCATGTTTGTCTTATCTCCTTTTAGCTTGAGTTTCACAGCTCCCCCAGTTTTTGACGTGCCATAAGGGGAAGAAAGACAATCAAGGATGTCACCCTTTTAGATGTTCCTTAGAATTTCTTCAAGGCTTTGCTTTACATATTTTCTCATTTTCTTTCCATTCTCTGCATGTTTAACTTTTCCATTCCTGCCAATATTCAGCAGTATATGAAGAACAGATATATATATATATATATATATATATATATACAAACACTCTTGAAACCCTTTTGGTGTGCTACAGATACAGCACCTTTCAAAGTTCCACCTGTAAAAACAGAGTCCCAAGGAACAGCTTGTTATCTGGGGATTTCCTTGCATTTTCCCAGTTTGGTGAGTAAATGGCTTCTGGCTGCCACCTAATTAGGATTAAATTATGCCAGGGCCTAATGCAGCCAAAAAAAGAGAAAATATTAAATCTCTTTTATATTACAGCTGCCAAATGTTTTAAATCCAGTGTGAGAGATGTGCTTTAATGATATTCCCAAGCAAGGTTGTGAGAATAAGTGGAGAAAGACAGAGAAAGACAGTGAATCAGTACAAAATCTCCTTTGGCTCCATAATGGGACCCAAGGCTCCAACTCAGGAGTCCAGACTTCATGTAGGACAAACAGGTGAGGGAGGTGTGAAGGAAGGCAGTGAAGTGCCTACATCACATCTCTGTGGCTGGCACACATCAGAAAATCAAGTGGCTGCTCTGACTGTAGTCTGAAGTGGTTCTTTTAGGCTATCTAATCTGCAACACAGCACTATGACAATGTGCTGCTACAGCTTCTGGAAGGGAGCTCAGTGGCCTCGGAGAAGTGCAAGGAATCAGCTCTAAGGACACAGAGGTTGGATTAGCCCTTTGAGTGGCTCTACTGACCCAATGACCTTAAGAACTTCAAATCACTTTGTGAGCAAGCACCGGTTTTCATATCATAGAGAATCCTCTTTTCCCAAGTGTTTAGGTATATACTACCAGAGTTGAATGCACTTGTGAGCACAGATCTAATAAGTAAAAGTAACCCCAAGAAATCTGTCCCAAAATTCCCCAAAACTCTGAATTTAAATACTGCAGGCAAAAGACTGAACATCACTGAAATCTTCTGTAATGCAGTTCCCTTTATTTTGCAACAGGGGCTGGTCTGTGCAAGCAGCTGCAAACTAAAAGACAAAAGACTTTCCTGTTTGCTACAGGTGTGAGACAGTAGCCTCTACACTTTGTTTTCTAAGAAGCACTCAGCATAGCTGTGTTCAAGATCTCAGCTGCAGTGCACAGAGGGATATTTTTGCTGGGTGCTACAAGGTCCAGAAGTGATGCTGCATATTCTGGACTGCCATCTACTGGTATTTGCTCTGCTCGCTACTTACATAAGCTTTTCCTCAGAGTATCTTCCTTACAATTTCCCTGGAACTGGCAAATTCACACAAGCAGGTGCAGCTGGGATTTGAAGATGTGTCCAAGGTGAACTGAGAAATTTGCTCAGGACTGTTCTAAAAGGGAATAAAATATCATGTTTTAAACCAACACATTTACAGTAGAAAGTATTCCTGCTGAAGGAAAATAAAGCAGTGGTATTACATCCAGAAAGAACCATTTGACTGATCTATGCTCTATTACCACTTACACATCCCATGACTGTTAAAACAGCAAATTATAGTTTCAGGATAGACCCATAATTAATATCACCTGAGTTAAATCTTTCTGGAAAAGCATTCTGGTTAATTTTATGACCAGGCCTTAATTTTTAGTTCACAAAAAGAAATAGCAAAAGGTTATAGACAAGTATTTTCATTCCTGGAACTTAGGTTGTAGCATTTCTTGACCGTGACTTTCCAAATGCCTTGTAGCATCTGGCTTCTGTTTAGGATGAATTTGGTTAGTCAGTTAATGAGGGCTACACTGAGACATAAATGGAAAAAAACATTAGCACTCTAAAAATTTATAAGCCTCATGACATTAAAAAATACATTAAATCTCACTGAAATGGATAAACAGAACAAAGGTGAAATATTTATTTGTTTAGAGATGTTATTTTTTATATTTTCTTTGTATAAAGAAAGTTTATTTGTATAGAGATTTTATATTTAAGCTCATGCTTGAAGATTCCCTGCCTGCATGTCTGAAAACTGGGTCTTGAACACAGTATGTGATTCCTCTTTAAGACACAATAGGGATATAACCCTAGGGCAAAGGGAAAATAATGAAAAATAGGATATGGAAGGATGAAGCACCCAGGAGATATGAACCTAGATAAAGCCCATAGCTGAGACAGATACAAATCCACACATGGGAAGTTTCTGAGCCAAGCAACAACTGAGAAACAAGTTGAGCTGCACCAGCCAAGACACATTTTCCTTCATCACTAATGCACTTCAAGGTACACAGAATGGTACATTTTTATAAGCAAAGAAATTACTAGAGCTTCTTCTGAACCATCCACCTATTTTCCTTCCGATGGAATCAACTCACTCAGTAGCACAAACTAGTCATAAAACCAGCATAAACTATGGTTTATGTTTATGACTGTGGGCCTCTCTCTGTCACTATCTCTGTTTTCTTGGTGGAGATTCTTAGAAGAGACTTTTTTAGAGACACACTCCTGACCTGAGTCCCTCTTAGAGGTACAATCCTGACCCATTTGGTGAGTTTCGGGGGGAAATGTGCTTGTGCAAATCTCTTCTGGAAAACTACCAACAGCCTCCAAGGACTCCTCAGTAGTTTTAACAGACATGGACAGATTGCAGCTAATGGAGCAGTGTCTAAAGATAAATTGCTCTGATAAGCTTTTTTATGTACTCCCAAAAAAGATGAGAATAGTTTTTTCATTATATTCATATTCATAGAAAATTTATCATTTAAGAACTCCAGGTTCTTAAGGACTCTGTGTTATATCACCAGCTTCATCAAACATTATCTATGAATTTGTCATCAAATCACTTACAAAAGGATTCATCTGATCTCCTTTCCACTTGTTCAAAAGTTAGTTCAGCAGCACATCAACTTGCCTTTGGCTTTGTCTTTAGTTAGTTCAGAAGCACATCTGAGCCTCCAGGGTGTGATTCATCCCACCCTAATGCAGAAATAGAGCATTAAGTTGAACACTCTTAATTTTGCTTCCCTTGCTAACTGCAGTTCAGAGACAGTTTCAGCATTGATTTTTTTACTCATTTTATTTTGTTGACTTAGTCAATGGAGAGAGTTAGGCACCCCTAGAGGTAAGTACATCTCATCTACCAGACATCTGGTTCGGGAGCGCTGTATCATACTCAGGAGAGGCCTCCCTCTCTTCTGACTGCAGAGGTCATCCTAAAGTGTTACTTCAATCTCACAGTTTCTGTGTGGCTAGTATAGGTGAAATGAATCTTCCATCCACTTCCTTCAACAGAGAATTTCATGTTCTTTCATCTATCTCATTCAAAGCAGAGATGATTGCTTTCACTCACCTTCTTGTTCATTGTTTTGGTCCATGAAATAGAAATATACCTTCAGGATAAAAGAAATTGAGGTTTTAATGTTAGTTGTTTTCTCACCTATGATGTTTCATTCACTAATGAGACCTATTCTTTCCCTACCCAAATTTCTCATTAACCACGTTGATTACTTGCTAAGTGCAGAGTCCTGTGTCTTAAAGGGATCTCTGGTGGTTTGGAGTTTTACTTGTTTTGGTGTTTTTTTCCAAATGAAAGCAAAACAATAGACAGTTAAGTTTGATTCAGAGCCTCAGCGTTACCTGTTAATATACAGAAAACTTCTGGGAATTATGAGTTGCTGTTCTGTTTCATTCTCATAGACCCACCATTGAACTACATCGCTCTTCCAGGAGTCTCAGATTGGACTGGCAGCTTCTGCAGATCATCTGACAAATGATGATGTTTTATGCCATTGTAATTGGACTTTGTCTGTGAACCCAGAACATCTATATAAATGATGCCAGAGGCTGGCAGTATTTTGTACATCTCTCTGTTTAAGATCCTTTCTCAATATCCATCCCTATGGTATTTCAGTTGGTAATGTAAGTTCATCCCTGCCACATTTCTAGGCAGTACAGCAGCAAATTTTCCCATTTAATACGTGTAGCATTATTGATACATAGAGAAAATGTCCATTTACCCTGACAAAGTACACACAGATATTTTCATAATATTTTTTCATATTTCAAGTCAACATTTCCCACTCTTATTGTACTGGGTAAAAAATTCTGTGATTATGGCTTTGTTCAGTAGCCTGCTGAAGCCAAAAATCCTCCATTTAGTAAATTCAACAGCAGATTTAACTCTGTGTCCTGCTGCATTGGTGAGTAATACTGAATTTAGCCTCAGTGAGTTTTCAAGAGCATGAATGATTTGATACCTTAGTCCACATGGGTAATTTCAGATACACATCAGTATATTACTTCAAAATGTGCACTGTATTAGAGGGCTGTTTTCTATGAAATAACCGTCTTATATTAAAATCATACACATGAAACTTAAAAAAATAATATGTATTCTTGAAGTAAACTTATTATGTTGTACATTTTCTTTGTTCTTCAAAAAAAATCATCAAAGTACCATATTTTTTATTTTTTTGTAATTGGAACTCCTCTAATAGAAAGTTTTTTACACAGGTAATTTGCACTCAGTCTGAAGAGTACAACAGCCAACAGGCTTTATGCAGTGCCACAAGTGAGGGACCTATAAGGAGAAATCCTGGAAACAACGATAAATCAAGGACCCCGAGGCTCCCATCCTCAGCTGATGTCGAATTTTGCCTTTCACTGACTCAGTATGAATCTGGACCCATGGATAAAATGGCCAATTACAGTTTCCGAAACACTTTGGAAGGTAATGTGCCTTATTCCGTTACACCATTTCCATCTGTAAATTGATTCTCTCTGGGGTTAGAGTCTTCAAACTCTAGTACTTTGAATTGATTTTGTGAAGAATAACTGTAAAAAAGGAAAAAGTTATGCTTTCACCTGGAATAGCAGAAGATAGAAAGAACCACATTAAAGGTGTTTGATAACAAACTAGAAACTATGGACTAGATCAGACCCTAAGCCTGTTAGGAGATACTTTCTCCTGCTGCAGTCAGCACCAGGCACTGCAAAAATAATACAGCACAGCAGAAAAGGAGAACATCCAATAATCTGCTTGAGCACAACCATGCGTAACCATGTAGCCATGGAGGGTGCATGTTTGCCCTGGAATTCACTGTCTTCCAGGGACTAGGCTGGATAACAAGGGTGAAAGAGGATGTTGCCAGCTGGCATGTTATGTCTACATCATTCCACTGTGAACTCCACAGCAGAGTTTTTCCCAGACTCTAAGGAACATGGATTAAGTTATCCCTCAAAAATGATACTTAGTATAATTTCCAACAGAATTTAGTTGTTTATTTATCTAGCTATTTAACCTGTTTTGACTTTTCCTAATTGACTAGTAAGCAAAAGTTCTTTACTAAGAAATTCTTAATTATCTGTCTACTAAACTCTTTTGAATTGTGTAAAATTCCAAATAAGCAAGGATAACACATTTTACATTTACAATAAATATATTTCTACAATATGATATATCAGCTGAATCAAATGTGATCTACTTTCGATCTCTCAGAGCTTTTGGTTTTCAAGGAACTGCATAAGGGCATAACAATACAAAACAGGAGTAGGAGTGAGGATAAGAAAAGAGTCATAAGATAAGAGGGATGAAGCATCTCTTTTATGAAGACAGACTGAGAGAGCTGGGGTTCAGCCTGCAGAAGAGAAGGTTCCAGGGGAAGATTACTGGGGTCTCCTAGTACATTAAGGGGACTTAAAAAAGAAGGGAGAGGAACTTTTTAGATGGGCAAATGGTGAGAGGACAAGGGCCAATGGTTTTAAACGGAAAGAATTAAGGTTTAGATCAGATATTAGGCAGAAATTCTTTACACAGAGGATGGTGAGGCACTGGCACATGCTCCCAGAGGAGCTGTCTCATCCCTGAAAGTGCTCAAGGCCAGGTTGGTCTGGGCCTTGAGCAACTTGATCTAGTGAGTGGCATCCCTCCCTAGACAACAGAGGGGTTGGAACAAGATGATCTTTAAGGTCCTTTCCAACCTTAACCATGGTCAGATTCTAGACATCGAAAGTTTTAATATGTTCTGTCTTAGTCTTAACACAGTATGGAATTCCATAAAGCTTTTTTTGGAAAAAAATGGACCACTTTTTTTTTTTTTTTTTTTTTTTTTTTTTTTTTAAATCAGACAATCAGAATTTGTCCCTTGCAGCCTAGAAAGAATCCAGACAATTATTATCTGCATCTCTAAATGTAACTGTGCTTTCTGTCCCTGAAAACCAAAACTACAGGAAGTATTGGAAAGAAAAAAGGTGACAAAACTGAGTAGAGGTTTGCCTACATTTTACTCCACAAAGTATGTGAATAGATGCAAAACAGTAGAGAAAAAGGAACTGAAGTAAACAAGTAATAAATTACTGAGGGTCTACCATCATACTACTGGTATTGTAAACAAAAGCAAAATCACAGTCTGTGGGAGTTTTTTTGTTTCTTTTTTTAACCTGAATTATTTCAATGCAACTTTACACCACATGACCACAAACATTTCTGCAACCAATTTATTTAGCTAACAAGATACTCAACTGCCATGTGAAGTCAAGAATTCATGGCTAATGTTGAAAAAGATGGGAGAATGTTTTTAAAGAAATTTTACTGAAAAAAAATCCCTTATAACTGCATTAACTCCTTTCATAAAAATGGCTAGCTTAGTTTTTAGTTGTGTAAAAATGCCAAGTTTGGATTGGCGACTTGCGTTTACAGTGTCTGTGCCTACTTCTTGACTGTGTTCTCACAAACCTGTTAACACTTCGTAGGTCCTAACATTTTGTTCTTTTTTGAAGCAAAACATTTTTCAACCCTGCTTTACTTATTTGTACAAATTTGTGCCAATACACCTAAGGTCAAATTCTAATTCCTTCTAGATCCCAAGGAAATCCGAAGTAAGTGCATTGACCTTATCGGAGTTACTCCAGGTTTATGAAAGGCGGTCAGAACTAAGCCAGTGACTATAATTGAGCAGCTCCTGATTTACACCAATGTGAGATTTACACCTCAGTTTCAGTTCTGTAATGAAAAATACTTGTGATCACATAGAACATCCCCTTCTGGGGAAAACTTCATGCTTTTTAATTCTTCAGTGCACTGGAACAAAGGCTAAAACTTTCAACCTTCAAAGGGGCAAGTATCATCATCATTATGAGCAGATAACAAGGCAGGCTGATGTTTGTTTTTGACTAACATAAGGTGCTGCTGCAGAGACAGAAGTTATGTCACTGAAGAATTTATTTCACAATGGCCATAAACAGAAAAGGTCAATATTGTTCAATAAAACACTCCCATGAGGCTGTGCCCATGAATTGCCCTCTCACTCTGTGACAGATCAGATTCTGCTACGAATGAAAAACAACAGGTTAAGAGCAGTTTACACTTTGCCCCTGGAAGCAATTATTTTAAATAGGATTTGTTGATTCCTGGTCCTAACTGGGGAATACTGTTGATGTCATTAGAAAATTCATGGATACAAGAGAACAGAAATTCAGGCTAGTTTAAAAGCATCCAGAAAGATCAGATATGTATTAGCTTACTGCTAATTAAGTAATTTGGCTTCTTCGTTCAGTTCAGTTTTGGAGTGTGACACCTTTAATGCTACTTCCTAAGAAGAAGAGATAACTGAAAAATTTAGACTTTCTTTTTCTCTATGAGCAGATTCCACAGTTCAGATTAGTTTATTCACAGCAACTTTAAATGAAAATCAGGGCCTTCTAAGTTTTGCACAAAGGCATAGAAGAACATTAAAAAAATTCTAAAACCCCGTATAACTCATTAGTCATGAATTAACTCATGACAAATGGTATCAAGCCAAACCATGTCACAGCATTCCATTGTCTGTCACAATTATGTATTGTTACTGCTATTTTGTCATGAAATAATGGAATAAAACATCAAATATTTCAAAGTGTAATTTCGTTTCAAAAGGGCATTTTCCTTTTTTTTTCTGAAATGAGAAATTTTCATCTGGAAAACTTTTCTCTGTATGTTCACAGCAATCCATACATGGTTTCTAAAAATGAAGTTAGCTAACAGAAAACTTCTAATTGAAATAGTTTCAGGCTACAGTCAACACTCCTCACTCAGCTTGACCTTCCACCCCTAGGTAAATTTATGCTGTGCACTGAGAAAATGTCAAATTGCAAAGAGCCACTGTTAGAGAACTAGTGAGATTACTCAGCACAGATCACATTGAAACTCTACAAGAAAAAAAATTTAAGAAAAAATAAGTAGGTGGTGACACAGTCTAAATTAGATAATCACAAATTTTTATTTACTCCAGTCACATAGGTCAAATTCTACGGACCTTGCAGCTTGCTCACTCTAGAGGGATTACAGTAATAACACCACCTGAGAAAGTAGGTAAGATTTAACCCTGAAAATTTTCCTGGATTTGCCAATGGCATAAATACTGCAGAAATAAAAGCTAGAAGAATATCACTAACTTCAAAGAGCTTCTAGAATATGGTTTTAAAATTCTTATATTCCTCCTGTTTTAAAGCAGATGCATCTATCTGACCCAAACTTCTCTAAAACATGAAAACTTTATTAAAGAAAAAAAAATCATACTCAGGGAGAATTGGAATGGATTCTCTACTCAGGTAGAGAACCATAGAATCATTTAGACTGGAAAGGACATTTCAGATCATTGAGTCCAGCCATAAATCCAACACTGTCATGTCCATCACTAAACCATAGAATCACAGAATCATTAAGTTTGGAAAAGGTGTCTAAGATCGCCAAATCCAACTATTAACCTGCCACTTTCACTATTAAACCATATTTCCAGGTACCATACACAGACGTTTTGTAAACACTTCCAGTCATGGTGTTTCTACCACTTATCTGGACAGCCTGGTCCAGTGCCCAGCCATGCTTTTCAAGAACAAATTTTTCCTAAAATCTCATCTAAACATCTCCTGTGGCAACTTGAAGTAACTTCTTCTGTTGCTTATTGCCTGTGAGAAGAGGCTGACCCTCATCTTGCTGCAGCCTCCTTTCAGGCAGCTGTAGAGTGATCAGGTCCCCCCTGAGCCTCCTTTTCTCCAGGCTAAACACCCCCATCTTCCTCAGCTGCTCCTCATCAGCTTTGTGCTTCAGAGCCTTCTCCAGATCTGTTGCCCTTCTGTGGACACCTCCAGCCCCTCAATGTCTCTCCTGCAGTGAGGGGCCCAGAACTGAGCACAGGATTTGAGGTGTGGCCTCACCAGCGCTGAGTACAGGGGACAATCCCTGCCCTGGCCACACCATTGCTGATACAGGCCAGGATGCCATTGGCCTTCTTGGCCAGTGGGCACATTCTGGATCATGTTCAGCTGCTGAAAACCAACAGGTCTTTTTCCAATGGGTGGCTTTCCAGCCCTTCTTCCCCAAACCTGTAGCACTCATGTTGTGAACCATCACTTCACCTGGTTGAACCTCATACAGTTTTCCTCAACTCATCAATGCAGCCTGTCCAGATCTCTCTGCAGAGCCTTCTTCCAGTCCAGAGGAGGGCAACAGGGGTAGTGAAGGGTCTGCAGCACGTGTCTTATGAGGAGCTTCTGAGGGAGATGAGGTTGTTTAGCCTGAGGAAAAGAAGGCTCATGGGGGACCTTATCACTCTCTGAAAGTAGCCAGGTGGGGTTGGTCTCTTCTCCCCAGCAGCTAGCAGCAGGATGAGAGGACATAGCTGCAAGCTGTGCCAGCAGAGGTTTAGGTTGGGCATTAGGAGGAATTTCTTTACAGAAAGTTTGATTAAACATTGGAATGGGCTGCCCAGGGAGGTGGTGGAGCTACCATCCCTGGAAGTGTTTAAGGAAAGATGGGACATGGCCCTTAGTGCCATGGTCAGGTTGACATGGGATGGCTGGTCACAGGTTGGACTGGATGATCTCAAAGGCCTTTTCCAACCTCACCGATTCTGCGATTGCTGGCCTCCAGCAGATCAACCATCCAGCTTAGTGTTTTATGCAAATTGACTGGGGGTGCAATCAATCCCCTCAACATGCAACAAACAAAGCAGAATTTGATCTTTAAAGCACCAGCTGTCCTTCCACTGGTCTAGAAAGTCACACAAAACTAAATTTTATTTTGTAAGAAATAGTGGTTTGCAGTTCAAAAAACCACTTGCAAAACTGTTATGGATACCTCAATGATGCTAGGGATGCCAGAGATGCTAAGCAGTTCCCCAAGATAATTAAAGAAGATAGGATTGTTGGATTGGATCCTCCAATTGTGTAGCACTTTGCAGTGCTAATGCTCTCCAAGCTCTGCATACCTGCTGCTAAGCGTAGTTACAGCACTTCAGCCAGTGGCAAATGAGCAACTGAGGAAAACACTACCTGCTTTCAGTACATAAAGTTCTGCACTTGACTGACTGTGCATGGACTTCTATGGTCTCTGTGAGCAGAATCCATAATCCACAGTTAATATAATTAAGTAGTCTATTAAAAGACATACACCTGAGATAATTGCATGTTCAATGAGAACCACCTATATACCATCCTAAAAACTATCAGGCAGACTTAATTTTGAGTGGCATCATTAGTTTCTATAATAATAAACATTGGTCTAAATTCCAGCCTGATTTAATTTGGCCTGCCTCAGTAAAGATACTTTAAATGCACTGAATCACTGTTGCTGATTCACAGTGTTAGGAGCAGGAGCAGAACAAGGTTTATCAAGCCCTAAAACTGATTTTTCTCTAATCCAAATCACTGGAGAAACTTCACATTGATGTATGTCCTGATAGCTATTTCTGATGCACCATAATCAACCAAAGGTTTATAAGAACATCTCAATGTTACAGCCTTCTGTACTGGTCAAGATGATTTAATAGCTCACTGCAGGCTCCTCCATCCATTTGTCAGTCACTCCCCCTCCTTTTTTGGTACCATCACTTGTCCTCAACATATCCTTATCTAAGACTCTGCATTTTAGGGGCCTGGAAAGAAAACCTGACATCCCACACTCCAGGGTAGTTTACTGCCAGAATAGTCAGTGAAATCAGTTCACAAAAGGATTGGTGAGATAAAGTTAGTGTAGAGGAGAGGAAAGCACAGCATGGGGCAAGGCAGCTGGAAGAAGAAGAGTTCCCCTATACAGAGACGAGGAACTCTTATTTCAGCTCACTTCTTGTTATCTGTAGTCTCACATCTGCTTTAGAGGTGATTTTACTGCAACTACCTCAGCAATTTTTCCTGTCCTCTGAGAAAACTGTGAAGTTTTCACATGTTCTTTTTGGATGACCCCACTCTAGTATGTCATCCTGCATAGCTGATAGTACTGAAGTTTTAAAAAGTCTGAATGAATAAGACTCCAGCTAATACGATGCAGTGGCATCACATCATGGCTTTATTCCTGCTAACTTACAAATTTATATGGAGTTTTCATAAAAAGAGATCAGATATTAGAACTTCTCATGTGCAGGGTTAAACATGACATCAACTTTGACACTGACAGGATGCACACCAATTATCTGGAGCCAGAGGGTGGGGTTGCTAAAGCTGTTACAGTACAGAGATTTTGATGATTAAGATAAATTGCTTATGTGCAGATTTTCCATGAAAAACTGTCCAGAGCCAAAATGAGCATTCTGTGTATTTTTAGGAATTATTATATCAAATGTTTGAAATGTAGAATCAAGTGTTTGAGATTAAGAAATGTAAGAAGCATCCAAAGTCTGATATCAAACATCCAGCTGTATACCCAGACCCTGCAATAAGTTTTTCTTCCATTAAACATACCTAAATACTTAGTGCAGTGGAACGTAAGTGGAAGAATTTCTTCAGAATGATACATAGATATATCTTATCCAGTTAATAGTCACAGAAATGTCCTAGTATTGCTAAATTGACTGATTCCAGTAAACATGTGCTGTGTCCAGCAGCAAGAAAGCCAAAATTGTTGCCAGTGCTTCCTCTGAGCTCTGGACAGACTGTCAATGTGCATATATTCTTTATGATGGGAAACATAGTATTCAGCATCATGCAGATTTCTGTGGGCCCAAATTTCGCTTTGAGAACTTCTGTCCTTTGCTGTTTATGTCACCAAGCAGAGCCCTCCAGAATTCTGGGCCATATCTGATGTCCCTAAAATCTGCAGATGTTAATATGCTCTTCTTTATTTCCTGAATCCAGACTTACTTTACCTTAAAGTTTACAGTATTCATAGCAAGCCAACTCTACCTTCTCCAAATGTCCTAATTATATTTTAAACTCTGATTTCCGCTGAATTTCTCAAAAGCTTTGTCCTACTATAGACTCAGAAAGATGGATTGCTATTAATATATTTTTGTTCTTAGGTGCATGGTTATGATTTGATTCTTGTTATAAATACCAGTGGGTTTATGCCAGATGCTCTCCCCTTGTTTGAAGAAGTTGACTGACAACAAAAGGCCCAATGAGGGAATTTAGAGTGGCAAAGCAATGCAATCATTTCACACAGAAGATCAGAGTCCCATTTGGGTGTAAAACTCAGGTTTCCAAGTTCAGGGTATGACCCTAGTCATAAGGTGACTCTAGCCACATCTCAATTGTGTGACTCAGAGAGAAGCAAATCCAGAGCAAGACAGCTGAAACTGTGGACTCTGCTTCCATATTACATGTTAGGGCTTTCACAAGGAAGGGGTTTTTCATACTGGCTGTAGTTTAGTCCCCTGAACACCCACTGATAGTTGGCACATTTTAAATTTTCTGAAAAAGAAATCCAGCTTGCAAAGTCAGAAATTGTCCTGTGGTGTGAGTCACAGTGTCAAATACCAAGACTGTTTGGAGATTCACTTCAAAAGTATATTACTGATTCTTATTCAAATGGTAGCTCTTCATCCAAATAAGTAAATAAAGCAAGTGTTCAAAGTCCATTAGGAATTTCCCATAGATAAAAGCTAATATCTTTAATTTCTCTACCTTGAAGATATGATAAACTGCAACAATATTTGGGAAATACTGAGGATCAACACAATGATCATACTGTTCACAGCTCTTTTTATTTGATAATTAAATTGTTCAGACATTTCAAGGTGCCTCTATCAAGCTTCCTCATCTTACAGCTTACAGAAATTGTGAGCAGAAGACATCTTCAGAAACCAAATAAAATAGACAGATATGAGAGACTTTGTGGCATGGGTTAAATATAAGAACTAGCATCAGGTTCAGAAATAGACTGGGAGGACAATATAGCTTTCTCTTCCTATTCTCTTGGAAAATCCCAGAGAAGGATCAGATGGTTGAGCTGGCTTTTACTAGGAGTCCTTACAAGTATGTTGGAAGCATGGCTGATGGGATGATGAGTAGACCTACAACATCAGACTAGAATATAGACAGGATACCAAGATAAAAACTAATGCACAAACTCATTTTCCAGTATTTCCTGCTTGGGAGTTGGTCTGTGTAAGCTCTTCCTAGAGCCTTTATTTTAAGTGTCCTCCAAAATTACAGTGGTCCATAGACTTCTATCCTGCAAAGTCAGACTGTAAAAGATTATTGATTACTCACCAAATCCTTCTGTAGAGATTATAGATTGCATCTCCCATCAATAAAATAACATGCTCTATAGAGACAAACGACTGAGTATATGATGAGAAAAAATAACCTGTTTTACCTTAGGAGCCTGTAAATATAGAGATTTAAAATGAAAATAAAGTGAATAAGTTTTCCCAACATAAATAAATGTCCACACATAAATGTCTATAGGGATTATGTAGCATTTTACCTGACAGACAAAATGGACAAAGAAATTTAAAATTCTAAAGCAATTAAGCAGTACATTTGCTGACATGCTGCATTAGCTACACTGCAGGGGTTTTAATTTAGCTTATTTTAATTTCATCTTTGCTATGCCTTTGAAATATATTAGCACTTCTTTACAAGTTTTCCTAAGCTCTTGTCTAAAAAACTGAATGTAAATGAAAGGAAAGTAAGTACTTTGATCTTCACTGTTACTGGAAAAAGAATTATACACATTGTCATATCAGCATATGATTTTCTCTACAGGCTTTGCTGATCCACAGACTGCGATATCAAACCCAGCACAAAGCGGTTTGCATAACGCGCTTCACATCTACATGAATGGCTCCATGTCCCAAGTACAAGGCTCTGCAAATGATCCTATCTTTGTATTACACCACGCATTTGTGGACAGGTAAGTTTCATTTTCCTTTGTAAAACTGATGCATTATGGAAGGTTTTTTTTACAGTGTGCTTTTTGCCTGCATTTCAAAGAGTGCGAACATTTTACGTGTTTTTACACACACAACATTTTCAGACATGTAGAAAGGACCTGTGCTGTTATTTGAAAGCATGTGTCCTTCCTAACTAGTTTGTATGTTCTCTGGATTAAATATAATTTGATGAGTTGACAAATGCACTCAGCTTTTATTAAAAAGGTAAAAATAGTTCTTCAATGATGTCATAATGATTATTATATATGGATGTGTATGTCAGGAAGTTTGGATCAAAAGTGAGTGACTCATTTTAACACAACTATAATCATTTGGAGCAATTCCTTTGCATTCTAAATGTCAGGGCTGTTTCAATTTCTATTTCATAAGGAAAATCTAAGCCTGCTATTCATAAATAAAGAAGAAAAAATTAGTATTTAAGTGTGACAAACAAAATTGTGACTGTTTCTTGATGAAAGAGAAGAGTACAGCTGTGTATAATGAAATGAGAGCAAACAGAAGGATATCATGTTTATTAATAAGAAAGGGTAGGAGAGCACAGTTTTGCAAGAAACTGGTGAAATTGCTACATTAAGGGCAGCATTCCAAGATTCCCTTTCTGCGTCACTATAGTACATGTGAATGGCTACAAGCAATTTACTCTGGAATGTATTTACACCAAATTGTGATGACTAAAGAGCAATTAGAAGAAAAAAAAAAAAAAAAAAAAAAAAAAAAAGCTAAGCAAAGAGCTGTAAAAGCCACACAAAAAAAACCCCACTTGGTCTAGAACAGTTTATACTTTCTTATCCATCTTCTACTTTTTCTCCACTGAATGTTACTTGACTCCTGAATAGCTTAGGACAAAAAAAATTATACAATCTTCCATAAATCTGCATACTCAGAAATCTACTGTCTGAGACTCTGCCTGCATGCAGCAAGGTGCTTATTGAGATGAAGACCAAAATGGTTTCTTCATTTGGGCCACTGAGGCATGCAGCATAGGAGGGATGCAGATTACAGCTTGTTAGCATCATCTTGCAGTCTCAGGCAGTCCACATCAAAACTCTTATATAAAACTTTATCTTATTTAACCAAAAAGCTAGTAGATGTAAAAAGACAAAATTGAATTTGGGCTTTTGCTTCTCACATATATTTTAAATATAAGAGGACTGAAAAAAATAATACCATTTATATCCAATAAAAATATATATTTTATATATACATATATAATAGATTATATATTTAATGAACTTATTGATTATATTCCTCATATTTTACCCATCCAGAAATAGGGCATCAAGTCTTAGCAAGTCACCCAGGCATCAGTGGAATGGTTCCTTCAATGGTTGACTTAAATGTCTTCTGCTCCTCATATCACAGGGTATAATTAGTCTTCTGGAAGTGTCAGTTTTGAAAATTTTTTATGGGAAAAGCTTTTTTTTGAGGACATTTTAAACCTTACACGGTGTAGCTTAGCTGTGATTTAGCATATCCATGCACTGACTGCTTCACAGGATGGATGATTGAGGGTTTCAAGTGTGGTTACTAATCTCAGGTTGCTGCCTGGAAATTAACTTTCCAACATCTAGGCTATTAAAAAATTGGATCAATTGAATATTCAGAGAAAAGGAACACAGAAAAGAAAAAATATGTTGTGCCATATCAAAAGAATTGTTTTCCTTAGACATTGACACTTGCAGGAGACCTGTGCACCTTTTAGCTCCTACTCATTGTAAGGCTTAAATAGCACTTTGGTCTTCATGATGACCCTTTCCACTAAGGAATTTTAGTCATAGTCATTATGAGTCCCTGGAAACAATTCTCATAACTATAGTTGTTATAAATTTTAAAAGGCAAAATTATTTGCAAAAGATAACCTCATTAAACTGCACTAGTGTTGAGGAAAAAAAACACTGCAGAGCCTCTGTGGAGGCAACAGAGATATGCATGATGCAACTTCATCCCATCTGTGGCAGAAAGGCATCACCAGTGCTCTGCAGCTGCTGGGCCTTAGTACACACAGATATAAAATCTGAGAATATTGCTGCCTTTTGTGTAGGTGACAGAAATGCATTAGCCTGCTTCAGGTTACTTAGCATCTCTATCTGTGACAGATTAATAATGCTTTTAATTATAATTAATAAGTAGGTGACTGATAGGTATACACAGTGCATTTTAGAAAACCCTGCTGCTCTCCTACATAAACTTGAAGGGCTGCAAAGAAATTCTTTTCTGAGAGGCAAGCAAGAATACAAAGAATAGAAGAAGTGAGAGACAGTCTCCAGAGCAGCAGAAGCACATTTTTTGGTCCTTATTAACTTTTCTCATTTGGGCAGAATACTTTTGAGCTGACTGCTAACACTACATTGGTCCAATGGGCTTTTAACTAACTTTTCAACTGTATCTTCTGATGACAACAACAACCACAGTTCTGCTGGGTTTCAGAGGCAGGCAGCAGCTGTGTGTCAGGAAATCAACAATGGTCCAGCACTTTGAGCATCCAAGCAGGATCTCACAGAGGAATTTCTTCACTCTATTGCAAACTCCTTGAGTGAAACCCAGCATGCAACTTACTCTCCCAAACTTTTATCCCCTGGAAATGTGTTTCCTTCCCATTGATTTCAATGAAGCTTTTGAGGAGCTGTGGATCTGAGCTTCAGCTAACCCATCTGTACAGTGGGAGATATTAGATGCCTACGCAGCAGGGATGCTGTCAGGCTAAATGTATTAATGACTGTGAAATGCTCAGTTACAACCATAATAGGAGTGATAGCAATAAGGCAATAGATCATTGGAACTGATTTTGCATGGAAACATATGGTACAGAGGAGGATAAACAAGTGTATACGGAGTCTGCTGACAGGTGTGAGCCAAATGTTAGGAGTTGCTTTCTAAACTGAGCAACAGCCAGCCTACCATCTGCTGTCCCTCACCTTCCCTGCCCAGGCCTGATTGCACGAAAGGAGGGAAGGATAGATGAAGCAGAGGTACAGTTGAGATCACTCAGGTGAAAGAAAAAAAGCACTGGCTTATAAACATTTCCATTTTTGTTACGGTCATTCCCTCTCAGTGGTGCAGATGTAAGAAGGAACCGAGGCAACAACTTTCTTAGCAATGATTAATCAAGCTCCTTGCCTTCTTATTTGCTAGAAGATGTAGGGATCAAATCTCAGTGCTTGGTAAAAGCAGGTGACCACCCTGAATATTATTAATTGTTAATTTAATCGCTTAAAAATAAAAATAAAAAAATATGCAAAATAATATACATTCAGCAAAAAACAAGAGCTTTTTTAGCTCTCTGAAGCATTTCTCTTAATTGCAAATCTCTTTACTATTCAGATAGGCTCTACAGTCAGCACAAGGGAATAACAAGGGAGGAGTCAACCCACTCAAGCTGTAAGGAGCAGCTGCACAGGCCATGAAAGTATGAGCCCACAGTTACACTTGAGATCACTGGGGTGTTTTCCGTGCTCAGAGAAGGAACTCCTTCCTCTCTGCTGGATCTTTTAGACATTTCATCTGTAAAGGCATGTAGTATCTCCATCTGTTTGCCCTGCACTTCTATCTTTTGAATATTTCAGCTTTCTTCTCATTTATTTCATACCTCTATAACTCTGGATTTCCACACCACAACCCAACAATTTCCATAAGAAAAGCTAAATAGCAACAGGGAATAGAAGTTGTCATTAAAGATCTCCTTACATCTTTATGCCCATGCAGCAGCTAATGCAATAAGGCCTCAGTCCTCATCTTGTTCCTAAGTTCTGCAGCAATGGGCAGGGTTTATTACAGTAATGTGGATGACTTCCAAAGGCCCTGGTTTTAGAACAAGCAATTTAGAAATAATTTTCTGAAGACACACAACAGATGTGTAAGATATCAATCTCTCACCTCTCTAAAGCCTAGTATTTGTTAGACTATTTGCATGTTAGTCTAGAGCTAGATCCAGATTGCCAGTTCTAGTGATGCCATCATTAAAAGACTTGTTTTCTCTAGCTATCATAAATAACTGCACAGCTCAGAATGCTGCTGCAACCACCATGACATTAACCCAATGCCCTTCTTAACTCCAAGTATTCTTCTCTGTTCGTACCCTTCTGCTGCTTCTTTGCTCTCTTCACATCAGATCTACTGGCTTCTATCATGTAGGCACTTCACTGTTCAATCCCAAATCATTGTTAAGGAGCTCATGTACCCCTCCAAAATGTTCTTTATACTATTCTCTACTGTATACCTTTTTGTCACTCAGACAAGTCCCTCCATACTCCTCCTTAGTGAGTGGATTATTGCAGTCCCAGTGCATGAGTGCCTGATCCTTCTTGCTGTGCCTCTCTGCTGTGCCTTGTCTTGTGTGCCTGTTGTAAGCTCTGTCATTAAGGGACCATCTCATTCCCCTGGTCTGTGCAGCACCTGGCATATCCTTAGCCTCAACCTGTGGCTCTCAGATATCAAAGAAACAGGAGGTAACAATTGCTTCATGTACTGTCACATGAAATAGCAAAAACAAGACACAGCTGGACATCCCTGCTCTGATCAGCAGCACCCCATTCCCTCAGCAAACCTTATGAACACTTTCAGTCCCTGTGGATTCAATATATTCACCATGTGTCAGCCCCTTCTTCCACTTAAAAAAAAAAAAAAAAAAAAAAAAAAAAAAAAAAAGCCACATTATAGCAAAAGAGGAAAAAGTTATTTTGATGTAAAAAATGCTTTAACATGAGAAAATTTGATTTTAATCCCCAGGAGATGTCAAAATAAAAGTTACTTATTTTTACTCTGTTTTTGAAACAGATAATTTTAGTTTTCTCTTGAATGTCGTCTCAGGGTTTTTAAACCAAAAAATGGCACAATAAAAAACCAAGTTGTTCTCTTGTTTTGAAGTGTTGACAGGAAAAAAGAACTTATTTTAGAAGTTAAGAAGTTAAAAACTATTTGGTTCAAGAATTTGGAACATTTGGAGAAAAGGCATTTAAAAAGAATAATCAGAAATTCTTGTAAGACAACGTTATGTTTCCAGACTTGTTTAATACATGAAATAAGAATGATTCTTTATCCTGAAATGTCTCCAGTGGGAGACAATACAGATAAAGCATAAGGCTGAGCAATTAGTTCCTCCCTTTGGTATACAAAACCTTAGAGGCACCATATACAAAAACTTTTGTTTGAGGTGCAGCTGATATGGAAATGGTAGAACAATAATATATCAGCTAATAATAAAACAGTCTAAAAATTGAAAAATCACATTATAAACACAAATTATATGATTAATTTTATTCCTTGATATAGACACAGCAAGGTTGTTACTGCTTTTTGAGGTTACATTTGCAAATGACACAGCCTAGAAGTCATATTTTTCTGGAGCTGAATGAGCTACGGCTTGGAGCCACTTGAAATCTATTAGACAAAGGGAGGTCAGGAGGTTGCCATTAGCAATATCCTGGGAAGAGAGCTCTGATCAGCATGCACAGCTACATCCCACCAGCAGGTTCTGTGGCGCAGCAGCAAGGTAGCCCAGCTCTCACCCTTCCCTAACATTTAAAAAATTCACCTTGTCACAGCAGCTCCTGCACACAGAAAGCAACTCTGTTCTATCACAAGGGACTTACAGGAAGCAAGCTGCTCTCCAGCAGAATATTTGAGGGTGGGCCAGGAATGACTTTGGGTCACAAACTTTATTGGCACACATACTCCTACAACAAGTGTGAGATACAGAGCAGATAAGTACAGAAGGCAGGGGTAAACTGAAGCATGGAAGGTTTTAGAAAGGAAGTTTCTAAATTTTTACTTTTGTTTCCCCTTGGGGATGTCTACAAATGTGCAGGAGGACACAGGCTGCCCCTGTTACCAAAAGCCCTCTTTTGGCACTGAACAGAGCTGCTAACCTCTCCCTCCTAACCTCTCAGGCTTTGTAGCATGTTAACCAGAGCTACTCAGCTTGTTTGATGGAGCTGACTCACTCAAAGTGGGCTCAGTATGTGGGCAGAGTGAGTTCACATCTCCTGTGAAATACCACGTAAATATATCCATGGAAAGCAGAGTGTAAGTGGGAAGGATGGGGTGTTGCTGAGAAACAGCTCCCCAGTATCTCTGCTTTGATATCGCTGTGTCTGGGGTTGAAAGGCAAATCATACACAATGATACTAATCTGGGCTCTAACATCTACTTCAGTAAGCCTGAGCAGTTTCAATTGCAAAGCACCCAAAGGGTTGCAGGAGCAGCCCTGGAGGGTCACATCACCTGTCATCTAACATGTACCATAGCTAGAGGCAAAAGTGAAGGAGTGCAGGTTTAGAGCATCCTTCCTCCAGTGGACAGAGGGAGACTGAATATATATAGTACATTTGAGGGTGCACCTGCATTTAAAGTATCATTAAATAAGTCTTCTGGATATCCACAGATACACCATATAGAGGCTGACAGAAAGAAATAATGACAAGGATCAGGTTCTGGAGATAAATATTCATTTTATTGATTAAGCATACATATAGTGCTGCTGCTCCACCTTGCTTTAGGGGAATGACCAAAGAAAAGGTTAAACAGACATCTTCCGCATCATATGTGAAATACAGCAGTTGGCAATCTCACCTGCCATGTCATTATTCAGGCTAGATGTTTGTAATGATCCATTCTGTTCATAAAAATCTATTATATAGCAGGTTCAGTTCAAAGAGTCCCCTTTAAAGTGCAGGTTTCATATCAATCTTACTGCAAGATTTTAGTTCAACCAACACAATTACTGAATGGATCGCCTCATACACCACATATTTTTCAAACAATTACTGGTTTTTAAAAGGAAAGGTTACACTGCCCTGAAACTTCACAAGAGCTGCATGGTTAGTCTTCACCTATTCTCTTAATGCTGGAGGAGGAGGAAGCTCCCTGCGGCACAGCAATCAAAATGAGCTCTGATGCAGACAGCTAGCATTTCCTTCCTGCAGCACTTCTGCAAAACCAGCTGATGTAATTGTTCAAATTGTAAAAAATCACAAGAAAACATGGTACTTTTCTCACCCACATGTAGCTACCTCCTATTCATCAAAATAAATTATCACTTCACTTCCATAGATGTGATTTATGATTATATGCCCTTGTGAACCTCAATAATGACAACATTTAAGTTTCAAAAGAACTGAATTGCAAGTACGAAAGCAGGTTCTATAGTGTCAGTCCAGCTACCTCCACAGCCTACCATTTTAATCTGCTTGTTATCTTTGTCTTCAGGGAAAACTAGTTATTAAATTTTGGAGCAGCTGCATTTTTACTATCTCCAACTTCAAGTGATATTTTCGTGTTAGCAACAAACCATGGCAAAAATGAATCTGAGAAATTTAGCACAGGATATACATTCCTTTAAATGATAACTTCTGTTTTCAATGCAGCACATGATCGGTTGCATTTCTATTTCCTTATTTACAAAGCACACAGGACACCCCATTATGTCTCATCTGTAACCTGGGGTTTGCAGTGCTTGTTGGACAGGACTGGAGACCTAAATCTGAATGGAAAACAAATATCTAGCCAAACATTGCTCTGGTTTGTCAGTAAGGGGTGAAACAACACACATGATGACAGCTATTTATGGAACAAGAATTTCTCTCCTGCACCTCAGAAGTCATTTACAACATTGGTGTTAAACAAAGGCTGACTTGACTAAGAAAAGCAACAGAGTTTAGATCAGGTATCTGACAGAATCTCAGTGCAGCTAATCCTCATTTAAACTCATTTCTTTCCAGCAGAGGTACAGAACAAGCTCCCACAGGAATTAGATTATTTTGCCAATAACTGGGCTAGGCTAAGTCACTACCTAGTCCTACGCTAGAGAGTATGGACATTCCTCTGCACAGATTCCTACACATTTTTTCCAACACTCAGCTTTTGTCTTTAGTGTAAAGCTTGGCTTATTCATTATCTTCCTCTTTAGTAGAAATAAAGCTCTTTACATGGTAATACAACAGCAACTGATCACAGGTGGGCTTAGCACTTGTTGTTTCATTCTACCCAGTTTTCTGAGAAGGCAAAAGCCAGTAATATTTCAGTAAGGTTTCTTTCCTGGGAAAGTAGGTTACAGGACTGCTCAGCTTGTTAAGCTTTGTGGCAGGGCACCCCAGACTTATATGCAGTGGAATTGAAGCCTCAGGTGGCTTCATGACTTTCTTGGGAAGGGTTAAGCAGTTTGCAATGTAACCAAATGGCAGCAAATGGGGAATAGAAGTGCAGGCCTTCAGCAACCCTCTCAGAAAGAGGAACAGATAGCAGTCATCTCTGCTCAAGATCATTCTATCTGAATGCTCTGCAGGAGTCTGGTGCTTAAGTAGCTTCTTTTCATGAGAGAGGCTCAAGGAGCTGGTGACACTTTTTATTCTAGGAGAGAAACACTTGGAGGACTATATGATTATTGGAGCAATGAGGGGACGCTATATTGCCCTCTGCAACAAAGGGCATGCAGAGGACATTTTGCATGCAATAAGCAAGCAAAGCACCAATGAGAAATCTAATTGCATCTTCAAATAGCTGTGGAAGCTCAAATTGTTTGACATAAAGAGGAAAAGTTTCAGACAGAAAGTACGAAGACCCTTCTCTTCACTTAGTCCTACAGACATATTGAAGGTGTTTGATAGATTAGCAGAAAAAGTTCTAAGCCACATTGGTAAAGAAAATATTAATATCTCATAAATGACATGGAACTGTGTCAGGCAAGATCTAGGTTCAAAAAGGAGAAGCTCAGGAAACGGTTCTCTAGTTTAGGGAAAGGTTCTTCACCCAGAGGGTGGCTGGGCACTGAACAGACTCCCCAGGGCAGTGGTCACAGCACCAGCCTGGCAGAGTTCAAGAAGCATTTGGGCAGCACTCTCAGGCATATGGTTTGACTCTTTGGGATGTCCTGTGCAGGGCCACGACTTGGATTCAGTGATCCTTGTGGGTCCCTTCCAACTCAGGATATATGATTCTATGAATGCAGCAACTGCAGTAACCTTGAGGTTTTCAAGAAAGAGGGACATAGGCAAAGTGGCATTGGTTTTCTCTTAGGTGGAATTGGTTGCATGGGACTACACCCTTGTCAATTCCCTCCCTCTTGTTTCCTTTATCTGACACTTCCCAAACATCCAGTTTGTGCAGTGAGAGCAAAGTAGATGAAATGGTTGTAGTGAGATCCATGAAGCAGAGCTGTGCCAAGATCCTCAGGTGTCACATGGCTGCCCAGCTCTGGTGGTACTTTGTAGTGGGTGGGAAGGTGTCAGCATGTTAGAATGGTACTTTAGGAGACAGCCTGCAAACAATATCAATCTGGCTGAATAAGGAAGGGTCTTTATGTCATCTGCACGTTGTGCCTCATGTTTCAGGTAGTATATTCCACTCATGTCCACAAAAAAATCTCCACATTTGGTTCAGAAGATGGGAAAAGGAAAAAATTAAGAAGGCCAGACCTTTCCTGAAAATTTATATCGATATTTCAGATGCATATAATTGATCTACATTGGGAATACATACCCTGAGAAAAAAAAATCGGAAGCACAGCATTATGTGGGAAGACAGTTCCACCAGGATAAAAACATACTTTTTTTTTCTGTTTTGTGCAAGTCTATCTTTTAAGTGTTAACAAATCTAGAAGCCCAAGCTCTTATGGCTATCACAGCTTCATGTTCTTGGGTGCAGCCAGTACTGAGGTTAAGCATGTATTCCCAAACTCACACACACACACACACACACTAGGTGTATATATACGTGTATGCATATATGCAAACATGCTTGACCAGATATGCAGATCAATGCAAAAAATGCAGCACTCACACAAAATTCCAATGGCATCAACAGCCTCATCCTCTTTACCTGTTTGGCTGACCATGATAAAAGCCTGTTATGGGAAAATATACATACATATAAAGATATATACATGCGCAGGCTACATTCCCCAGTAACTGGCCTCAGGCACCCAGTGTAGTCACCAACCCAACCCCCTGACCTGCAGCTGCCTCACCCACAAGCAGGCACATGCAGGTGTGCATGCATGCACAGGTGTCTCTGGTGGCTGGCCCAGGGACTGGCATAGGAGTAACTTCACAGAGGTACTGCGAAGGCTGGGGAAGAGGCAAAGTTGTCCAAAGGTCCTTGCTGCATGCTGCAGCTTGGAATTGATGATGGAAACCCCTGGATGTTCTCCGGCAGCTGGGACTAGACAGAATAAGCACTGTAACCCAGGGCAGTCCTCAGCAGTGATTCACCAGTGGGGGATGGAGTCTCAAAGGCTTTGGATGGGTTTTCACAACAATTGAGGGCAGCATCTTAATTTTTAATCAGACACTTGCATTATGACGGTGTAATTTGTTTACAACCTTCCTGAGAGTCCCTGTAGTGTCTTTAGCCAACTTAAAACAAAAAGAACAAAAAAGAATACTGCAATATAACTGCATGCATTGGCAAACAGCACAAAAGCCTTGACTTTACAGCCTCAGCATCAGCACCTCTTCCAGGACTGAAGCACCGATCTTTCTCCCAAATGCTTGGGATGGGAATTACCTGAGGTGACTTTGCAATACGAGCTGACTAGTGCCAACTTTTAAAGTGATGACTACTGTGTAATCACAGTCCTTGGGCTGGCATTTCAGCTTTCTTTAATTTATTTCCTTTTTCTTTTCTTTCCAAATGCAAATATGTGTTGCTTGCCAGATTTCTTCTACAGCATGTCACATCTCATGATACTGAAATAAATTGTATAAATGAGCTCTAAGCAACAGTGTTTTGTATTCCTTCTGGCATAGTCAGTCTGACCTCATCTTATCTCACAACTGGAGATGAGGAATCAAAGTCTCTGTGTCAAACCTGGAACAACAAAGGACATGGCTGTGGAACCTGACAAATTTGTTAGTGAATTGCAAAGCAGACATCGAGCAGTTAAGTGGTTAATACTGAGTGCAGGCTTGGCTGAGGCGCAGGTTTATCAGGCTATTGAGAAATAAAGAGCATAATTTCAATGTTGCTTTAAGTCAGTTTGACCTAGCACATAGGTTAGGAAGAAGGAAGGTCCTGTTAGGCAATTAGTGCTACCCAGAGATGCTCCCCTCAGTTTCTCCCTTGTGCTGGTACTGGCCATCACACAAAAGAATAATAAATCAGATCCACGGCTTTATCTCACCTAAACTATCCCAGAACAGATGAAAATAAAGGGGAGGTTTGATTTTTAACCAAATCAGTTCTTTACTCCTGCTTATGGCATGGTTGTGCAAATGCTTACAAGGAAAGTGCTGACAAAGAAGTAGAATAAAATCCTTACTGTGTCCATGAGGGTCCAGAGTGACCATGAGCCTTCACCAAAAGGTGACTGTAGTCCTCCCACTAGGCATACCCTCTTGTTCCTTGTTGTATGGCAGAAATTCATACAGAGGAACTGAACCCTCTTCTTTCCCCTTCACCTTTCTCTCATCTGTTCTTCATCACAAGGTAAAACACACTGGATTAAGTTTTTTGTTAAATCTTCCTGAAGGGATAGTTTACACTATAAGCCAGTGCCTCTGAGGTGGCTCAATCTCAGAAATGGATATTTATGGTCTGGTTTCTCCTCTTACACTCAGTCAAGAGTACCTCTGCTCATGTCCGTGGTAGCACACTTGGGAAATGGCCCTTAAAAGGATGCTTTGCAAAATGATAAAGTGAAATGCCAACTCTTATTTTTTACTCTTCTTTTTCTAGATTTTACATTTCCTTCCTGTGAGCAGCATTTTTTTCAGAGTGCACAATACTATCTGAAACAGTAGGAAGGAACCCAGCCTACATACAGCAATGCTTTTATACTCTGCCTGGTATTTCCCACTGGCAGCATAAACCCAGTTATTTCTTGGCTCATCCTTTCATTAGTTATAATCCCATTGCATATATTATTCATAAAATAATATTAATTCATATTTTCAGTAAGAATATATATATTGGTGGCCTTTTTTTAATCATCTTCAAATCAATCTTATTTTCCCACCACTCATTAAACCAAGGTGGGGTTTTTGTTTGGGTTTTTTAATTAATTTTCCACTATGGCTCATTTAATTTCACTTTGTATAACCTGGTATGTATGGAGCAGAACAAAAAAAAACACTTGAGTATATTTATACACAATTAAATAGAAGTGATAAATCCATGTCTTTAATAGATGGCTTTAATTTTCACCATATCACACTAAAATATTCTGCAAAAGCTAAGTATATTTTCCCTGAATGAAAAATTTAAACTGACAAAGCATCTACATACCAGGTGGGCGTCTTTAATACATTTTACCAATACCAATACCTTGGAACCTATTAGAACTGATACACACTAGCTTGATTAAGCTTATCAGCAGTTACAGTGACCTGTATACAGATCTATAGAAAAAAATTAAATAAAATCGAGACTCCATGCTTTGCAGTGGTATAACCTAATTCTTAGGGGTGTCAGAGTTTGGTACAAACTGGCCCCACAGCTGAGGTCCCATTCTCCTACAGTGTCTCTGGTATGAATTTAGGTAAGTTATTTTTACCCTCTGCCTGTTTTGTATAGAGTAAAATGAGTCCTGCAAGAGACTCTAAGAATTTTTCAATATGCAGGAAAAATATTCTTTGCCTTTATGATTTTTTGGGAATCCTATTACCTGATTAACTTCCTTAGCTATTTTTGCATCAAACATGGCTTCTGACTGAATCAGAGCTTAAGTGACAGTGAATTTATCATGCCTCATGATAAATTTTTCCAAGGTTTCAATACAAACCTGAGCCTTATTTTAATCTACAGTTGCATAAATCCAACCCCTTCTACAATATTAAAATTCTGTTTCCTACCACAAAAATAATCTTTGCATAGGGTGTTGATTATCATAATCTAGTAATTACTTTGATGTTACACCCACTACAAAATAATTTCTACTTTGAAAATGAATTTCAGAGAGACTGAGCCTCTCTGAGCACTAAATGTGAGACAGGGCATCTTCCAAAATTCAAATTATTCTCCAATCTCTTTCAGTTCTTGGACCTTTTATTTAGGACTTTCAGTTTGGGCACTTGGATTTCTTCAAGAGAAGGAAGAAGTCTTCCAAATGCAAACAGTATTTTCTCTAATCTAGACAGAAATATTTTATTCTGTCTAGATTATTATTATTATTATTTATAATTATTATTTATTATTAAAATATTATATTTTTTAATCTGCCCAATGCCTTTAAATAAAAACTACCCTTTCCAAGTCAGCTTTGCTTGCTGGGGAGGAAATATAAAGGGTATTAGGGCTATCAGGAGACTAACCTCTATTTAATTTACTTTTTTTCCATGTTTTAAATTTCTATTTCTTAAGCTTTGATTGCCTGTTACCCTCCTAGGTAGACCTATCATCCTCAAGGATTTACGGTTTATTGCTGTTAATCTCAGGCCAGGTTCTCTCCTTTTCCACTCTTTGAATAAAATTCCTGACAACTTTTGGTTAGCTGTTCCCTTCTTTCCTTTGTCCCGCCTTGTCTTCCCACCACGCTCACATCCCATCTGCTCCCATAGCACTGCCAACATCTCCCGAGTGATGCCAGTCTAGCTGGAATTGCAATGCTAAAAAATCCTCTGGAAAATATCACTTCCAGCTATACAAATAGCTACTGAACTGCTTGCTCTCTTTGTCTAGATGCTAAGGAAGGAAAAGTAACCAACCAGTCTTCTGCAGGAGCCAGAGAGATTTCTCTCCTTCTCAACTAAACTTATGTCCAGTACTCTTTTTTTTTTTTTTTTTTTCAGAGAATTAGTATGGTGACTGGATATAACAAAGCCTGATCTGAACTTTGATGTCCTTTTTGTTGCCTTTAGTTAAATTATGTCAAGAAAGGGAAGTAATATGGAATAAAATGGCCATGAAGATTCCCTTACCTCATGGTCCTGCATTTTTAGGCTCTCATGTCCAGGGAAGGATGCAGCGGTTTATATGAAGAGAACATAAGAGCAGTAGTTTGACAAAATAATGAACAATTTGAGGGACATAAGGTCTGCTGCTTTGCCACAAACCTGGATTTTCTACCAGGAGTTTTGTCACTACATGAAGTGACCAGCTATTTACCCCAGCATTTTGTCTCTCTGCATGTAGCATTTACTCTGCAGACCTAGGCTCTTCCAAGACTGCAGCTTCCGAGAAAAGAACAGGAAACAACCACCCATTTTCAAGATGTTATTTGCGTAGGGGAAGAAAAGAAAAACTTCAGTCAACAGTAAGCAGATCAACATCTGATGATGGGAACACTGATTTCTTTGTGCCAAGGAAACCACATGCCTGTTATTGGATTAAACAACTGTCTCTGTAGATCAAGGCACATGGAAGAATTGCACTTATCCATCATAGCTGTTCAGATGTGTTCTCTTTGCCTTCAGGAAAGGATAGCCCTGCATGACAGAGAAAACATTTGATGCTAACTGCCTTAAATATAGTCAGGGCTGGAGAAATCACCTTATCTGAAGAAAAAGGTATTCTACAATGTTTGACTCAGTGGTCACTCTGAGACAAAGGACAGCATGATTGCTTTCTCCAAATACACTTTTTTTTTGGCCCAAATCTTTTCAATTAAGTCCCCAAGGACAGGAGCACTGTGCCAGTGTCACCACCTGGCTGACAGCAAAAGCCATATGCTACTTCAGGATTTCAGTTTTCCATAAAAATGTATTCAGGGAGCTAATGGACTTGGCTGGGGAGTCATAAAATGTAACTCTCTGATATGAAAAGGCTTATGGTGTCCAAGGAGAACCATTTGTAGTTTACCAATAGAAATACAGATGAAGTTGTGCCCTGTCCATGGATTTTTCTCCCCAACTAGATGTCATTGGGAGTTTTCTTTTTCCATTAAGCTGGGAAACTGTTCCTGAAAAGCAAGAGTAAGGTTCTTCTTCCATGACTTACAAAATATGGGTCAGGAAGGGAAAAGGCAGTGCCCCCAGAAGTGCCCCCTTAAAAGGAGGAATACAAACAGATGAAGTACATGTAAAAAATATTACTGATATACTACATCTGTCAATTTTCTCACACAAAATTTCAAAAATCCATGAACACTCTCTTGAAAATACAAATCACCATGTGTTATCTGGCCAGGAGAAAATAGTGTTTTGAGTCCATCTTACCAAACAAGCTGAGAACAAGCCTTTAAATTGAAATAATAAATGCAACTTCACCCAATCATTTTAATAGCAAGCAGAATATGATCCTAATCTTTCAAAGTGTCAAATAAAACCCAAAAGCAAAAAAACAAAGACTACTAAAAGATAAATGCACATGCCTAGCTGTTCTGAGTGAAATAAAAGAAAATGTGACTCTTAAAGCTTTAAAGAATGTTTTTGAGATTTCTATGATGGTTCACAGATATGTTCAATGAAAGAGATTTCAGCCAAGATTATAAAATCTTGTGCCAGCTAATGGAGAGAACTGTTCCCAAACAACTCAAGGAATTGTGCAACACACTGTGTGCATCAGCAAAACTCATCACATCAGGATTTAGAGGTATATGAACCTAAAGATCAGCTGCAAGGGCAGGCAATTCAATGCTCCTGCTACTGCTAAGCAAAGCTTGATACCTCATGTGGGAACCACGCTACAATTGAAGGAATCCAAAATAACATATGTTCATTTCCATGGAAATGGTTTGCATTTGCATTCTGCTTGAAAGTTTACTGGCCTAAGGATTCTTATTAAAACCTCTTACGCAACAGCAACACTTAACTCATGCAGCAAGGATGCTGCATTTCAGGGTATTTCATGCCAAGCTGTTATAGGCAAATGATGAGTTTTAGCTCTAAACCTTGTGCTCATCAGCCCTCCAAATTTTAAGATTGTGCCTGCTCAGCATTTTCTAAAAATCAGGCCCCAGGAAGTACTTCAGATTGAGCATTCCAAAGTTAGGGTATGGATCATCACCAGACATTAAAAACCTGATCCAAGTCCTACCTCTGCCTTCTTAAAATATTAGCATATTCCCACAACCAGAGTATCTCTGCACCCCTAACAACCTTGTGCTGCTGAGAAGAGCTATCTCAGCTCCCATCTACAACTGCTAGGAAAATAAGGCTCTGATAATCAGGGTGCTTTATCCAAGGTAAGAGTAAAAGCCAGGCAGGGAAAAGATTAAAGTACAACATTTCCCCACATTTCACCCCTCCTCAAGCTAAATTACTCCTTTATATTCTATGTGGTTTTTTGTGATTACTGAATTTCTTCATGCTGTTCTCCAAAGATTACAGAGTTTCTGTTCAAACTTTCTTGAGATAATGCCAGCTGAAGTCTTCATATTGTTTAAACTTACCCATCTGAAAACTTCAACTAAACATTATTATTCGGATAAGAGTTTTTCCAGACAGGACTGGTGAAATTAACTGAAGAAGAGAGAGACAAATGAAGATTTTAATCAAAATTAATACCTGCATTTTAAAGTGTAGACAAGGTGTATGATCACAGTCATGTTTTAATTTATTTGAGTTTTTGATCCTAAAAAGAGAACTAAGATTTTGGCCCTACCTTTACTTTGATGAGTATGACAGGGCTTTAATTTGGTGGGCTACGCGGAGTGTTTCCCAATATTTCTGCCCAAAAATAAGAGGTAGAAATCTGCTGGCAGAATTCCTTGATAACCTGCAGAGATCCTCCTACCCCTGAGCACTTGCGTTTAGGGACTGTATTTCTGAGATAAACTGAGTCCCTGAGCAGTCCCTGAGGGGGAACAGGGGAGGCAAGTCCATGTCCTGCGGTCAGTGGCTAGTGTTGAGGTGGAGCAAATGTTGAGCTAAGATCTCCATTAAAGCACAACTTGCAAGTCCATTTAGACAATTTCTATCCATTATAACTGATAAATGAATCCCAGACCCCTTCCTGAGCCCGATGTTGATAACTACTCCCACCAGTATCTTTGGATTTAGTATGGAGTTCTCTTTCTTCATGCAGAAGATACCTGCATCTGTTTGCCCTGCAGCATTTTCCCACATTCCCTATTCCAACCTGGCACACTCAGGCGAATAAACAAAAAGGGATCAGAGAAAGGATTTGAGGATTAAAAGTGAAGAGTTGACCAGACAAAGCTCAAAGGGAGGAGAACTGAGAATGTTTTGGAAGGTTCTTAATTTTGCTTTCCGAACACGTTCAGTAGTTAAGTTGAAAATGCCATTATATACTTCCCCTACTGCAGCCTTTAAACTTTCTGTATCCAAGTTAAAGAGCAGACACACAGCCCTGTGGTGACAGACAGCTGATGGAAGACATTTTGGAAGAGTCATATGGAATGGAGCAGCTGAGGCTGGAGGTGTGGGGATCAGCTTCTACGGGTTTTACATGGCAAGGTTTTGGCAATTAGGGGGCTACAGGGTTGGCTTCTGTCAGAAGGCGTCAGAAACTGTTTCAGCTGGCTGCAAGATAGATCTGACACTGGACAAAGCTTGACATTGGCAGTGCCTCTGGGATAATATATTTAAGAAGAGGCAAAATAAAACTGCACAACAGCTGAGAGAAAGGTGTTAAACAACAGAGCCAGCACTAAGGTCAGTGAAGAAGCTCTGGCTGGAGAAAGACACTTTACTGACAACTAACCTGCTTTGTCAGCTTATCACTTTTTCCTCAGATGTTTCCACTCCTTTGGTGATGTCCAAAGAATCAAGATGTAACTCATACTTCATTGAAAACCCTTGTTAAGAAATTAGAGGAACAGGAGAGAAGCAGCTCAAAACAAGACTATTCAACTAGCTACATTCATACAACTAGCTACAAGTGTTTCTGAGAGTGAGGTATTTAATCCATTTCTCTCTATTCCTCATAACCCACCCATAACTGATGAGCACAGTAAGAGAGTGATTTACATTTGTTGAATTTGAAAGCAGATTCAGACTCTTTGCAGCAGGGCAGGCATTTTCTTTTTGCAGGCTTGCACAGGAACTCAGCACTGAAGTGGATAACCCCAAATTTGGAAATTTGGAAAGCATTACACACAAACACGAGACATTGCATGCAACTCTGTCTTCAGCATTTAGAAAAAACCCATCACTTTATTTTAATCTTCAAGAAGAAAATTTCTGCTAATCCCCATCATTAATTAACATGCTTTCTCTTCCACAGCATTTTTGAACGATGGTTAAGAAGACACAGGCCCATGCTAGAAGTATACCCAGCAGCTCATGCACCAATTGGGCACAATCGAGAAAATTACATGGTCCCCTTCATTCCTCTTTATAGAAATGGAGAATTTTTCAAATCCTCAAGAGAGCTGGGGTATGACTATGAATATCTGCAAGAACCAGGTAACGTCATAATTTTGGGTAAAAGTGGAAATGTAAAATTTGTTGCCTATAACCTGTGAGAAGATAAAAACCATATGAGAAGATAAAAAATCCTTCTAATTCCAGATTTTTTCCTGAACAGAATCCCTAATTGCACCTGCTTGTTCTCACATTTCTGGTTTTATATATGTGATGGGCGAGCAACTGGATCATGGGTCAGGCACAAAGGGTCACAGGAAATGGGGTGACATCAGACTGAGGACCTGTCATTAGTGGGTTCTGCAGGCCTCCATGCTCAGTCTTGTGCTCTTCAACATCTTCATAAATGACTTGGACACAGGACTGGAAGGGATAGTAAGCAAGTCTGGCGACTATACAAAACTAGGAGGAGCTCTTGGCTCCCCTAAAGGCAGAGAGATCTCAGCAAATTAGAGGACTGGGCAATCACTAATCATATAAGGTTCAAAAAAGGGGAAGTGCAAGATTCTGCACCTGAGATGGGGCAATCCTGGATGTATGGACAGACTGGGGAATGAGATGCAGAAAATACTTAGTCCAGGTGCTGGAATATAAGCTCATGAAACAGCCAGGTCAAGACCAGAAATAGATAAACATATTTTTCAGAAATTAGTTTCCTAAACTTGTCTTATTGCTAGAATTGTACAACTCAGACAAAGTGGCAAATATCATGACTTTTAGGAATTCTGAATCCTGAAACTGTACTGCAAGAGGAAGGAAATGGTAAAATACTTACCATCCAATAATTAATTTCTTTTGCCTCTTGGACTCTTGCCTTTTCCCAGGAGAGCACATAGTCCTCAGAAAAAGGAAATCTTATTAAATTCTGCCCATGTTTTTAACAGAGGTAAGGAAAGTAGTTCCTTAATTATTCTAAAAGATCAACACAATGAATGAAATTCAACCTTGTTCAGAAAGTCCAGATAATCCTCAGTTGTCATTCAACCCCTTGTTAATCTCGCTGAGAAGAAGCAAGCTTAAGCTATTTCTTATCTGAAGGGAAGAACTGGTTACAAATGCAAAATGTTTGGACTCTCAAATTACAGACACAGATTTTCTCACTCCAGTGTATAAATACAGACTCCTTAGGAGAAGAGAAAGTCTGTGACTGGCAAACAGGAAATACTGGACAAGTAGGAAACATTTATGAAAGAAAAAAAGGTCAGTAAAAAAGATCTGGTTCGTCAAGAAAAGGCAGCATTTCTGCAGATCTTCCAGATAAGGAAGAAGAAGTAGGGCAGAGGAAGACAGAATGAGAAATGAGCACATAAGATGTGGCCCAATCCTATTCTCAAAACCTGTCTTGTTTCCTCTTAAAGAAAGTGGTCTGGGGGCAATTTTGTTGGTTCTGGGTTGACAGGTGGACTAGATGGCCTTGGAGGTCTCTTCCAAAGTGGATGATTCTGTGACTCCGAGAAGACCTGCAGTTCTGAGTTACAGTACCAACAATTTAGAAGAGATGAAGTAGGATTACACAGAGCATGGGGAGGCTGGTTACAAGAAATAAAACTTGGAAAGAATGCAATGAAAAATGGCTTTTTAATGCTAAATTTTATTGCTGTTGTGTCCCTGAGGAAAACTGGTAAAGCAAAGCAAATCAGTGTACAAGAGTACAGAGTTTTAATTGCAGCTTCATTTATTTTCATCTATATGACAGTGCCGAAGCAGAAGTGGTGTCAGTGTGTATGGAAATCCATCCCTCAGGACTCCAAGGCACATGTCCCAGTGTAGCTACTGGGGAGCTGCTCTGGGCAGAAGCTGGAGCAGACACCAGCTTTCCCTGACACGAGAACCATGAGCTGTAAAATGACCACAAGCTGCAGAGTTGCCTGAAAACAGACATGAGTTAGCATCAATAACAGAGATTTGAAAGACTAACGGCACCACCTAAAAATACCTGTCAAAAGAAATTACTCTGCTAAGAGATGTTTCGAGAGCTATATTTCAGCACCTGGATTAAGATTTTTTTGTATTTTTTTTCCTTTTTTCAGAAATGAAAACAGATAAATTTACAGATGCAGTCTTGACTTTTGCCCAGTAAATCTCCCTCTCCCACTGGGAAGAGTTTTATAGAATCACAGAATCATTTAGATTGGAAAAGAACTTCTATGATCATGAAGTCCAAGCATAAAACCAGCACTGTCAATCCCACTAAACCATACCCAAGCACCACATCCAAATAATTTTTGAACACTTTCAGGGATGGTGACTCTACTACTTCCCTCAGCAGCCTGTTCCAGTGCTTGACAATATTTCCATTAAAAAAGATTTTCCAAGCTGTAATAATGAGGAGACTGATGAAATCTGTAGGAGCTGGGAACTTTTCACCACTACAAAGACAAGTAACCATGCCTTAAAGCTGACTGAGGGACTCCATAACTTGAATCTCCCTAGCTCATCTTTCTAGTTTTGATTGTGGAAGTCTCACAGGTATTTCTTGTGAACACCCAGAGGTACACAACCAGTGAACAAAAAATCCACAAGAAATGGAAGAAACCAATATCCCACTCCCACTTCATGCCTAGTTTAAAGACTTCTCTATCAGCCTGGCTAATTCCTGGGCCATGATTCTTTTCTCCCTCTGACTCAGGTGTACCCCATCCAACATGAGCAGGCCTGGTGCTGTGTAAGCCACCCTGTGGACAGAAACCACAAAATTCCAGCTATGCCATCAACCTCTTGGCCATGTATTGGTCTGTTGAGTTTTCCTATTCCTTTCAGTATTTTCCCCTAGTACTGAAGGGATCAAGAATACTATCTGAACTTCTTTAACTGCCCTGAAGCCCCTTAAGATTGCCCTGGGGCCTTCTCCTTCAGTCTCACCCCTATCCACCTAGAATAGTAATAGAGGGTAGTCAGGGGGCCACACCAAATCAGGCAGCTTCTGGCTACATCCCTTCCCCAGGCCCTGGGAGGCAGCGACTTTTCAGAGCACAGTGCATGTAACAGCATATTCTTGGAAGTACCATGACCCAAGAGGATATATGGATTGTTTTTCTGGGCACCAGTGAAAATGCAAGATAACAGGAAGACATTCACAGGATTTGTGGGGGTACATTCTAAATATGGTTGAGTACATCTAAATCAGTCCAGATGCATAAAGAGCATTCAGAAATAAACCACCACAGGAGCTGCTAGAGAAGGTGCCCATAGAGGTGCTTTTTCTTTCCCCTACTAGCTAGTAATTACTGCTAATAATGGTCTTAGGACTAATAATTGGGAGATGTGGATTCCAAATCCTCCTTGGCCCAAGCAGACAACTATTTCTATTTTTCAAATTCAAGTCAGCATGTTGTTGGATGCATTTTGAACAGGTTTCTTTCCAGTCTCTGCTGTGAAGTGAGAGCCCTGTATGGCAGGGTTTTCATAACTCATTAAGCCATAGCAAGAAAAACAGACACACACACACACACACACACACATTCATATCACAATGCAAGAAGGCAGCTGATCATCTGACAGTGAGAAGCTGCCCTGGATTCACCAGAGAAAGAGGATTTGTTGTGCAGAATGACCACAGAATAGTTGTCTACTGCCTCTCCCCACAAGGGAATTGTCAAAGCAAGTAGTTCACCACAACATCTGGTTCAGGAAATCCCTGACCTGCAAACTTTTGTAGGCTGGGTTAAGTATTTTGTGAAGGCATTGTAATAGATAACCTTTTCTTAAGCTGTCTCTAGTGTTCTGCCTCAGTTATTGTTGCCAAAGGATGCTGAACTAGCAGGACCTTTGCTCATACAGTAAACTTATTGGGTTACAGTCTGAAGTCTTGACAAAACCATGAGGATTACTGGGGACAGAGAACTCTGCCAGTGTTGGACATGAAGATTGAGAAACAGACTATCAGGGCTGAAGAGATTTGTTTAAAACTATTTGTGGCTCTCAGGCAATTTCTACTACTCTTGCCTCTTTATACTCAGCCTTCCAGTATTATCTATTATAGAACTTCCATAAACTGACAGCACATTGCATCAAGTAAAATAATCTTTTTTTATCTCTTTGATTTTTCAAGCCCTTCAGTCTTTCCAAGACTTTTTGACACCCTATCTTCAGCAAGCCCGTCAGATCTGGGCTTGGTTGGTCGGAGCAGCTGTGTTTGGAGGCATTGTTACTGCTGTGCTCACAGGGCTCATCAGGGCGTGCCAGAAGAAAAAAGGAGAAACTTCTTCAGAGATACAACCCTTGCTCATAGAAAGTGAAGATTACAACAATATAAGTTACCAATCCAATTTCTAGAGGTCTACAGTAACTCAGTCATGTTACTAAGGTGCTAATCAAGCATGCAATGTTTGATTGATGTTTACAAATACCTTGTTGAGGTGTGCTACAGAAGTGGGATGGGCAGTCTCAAGTCTCTTTTAAAAAACTCCAATTTTGTAACATCTTATCAGTTCCACTCCTAAAAAAATCTCCCAGATTCAACATTAGCTATGACGCTACCCAAAGAACACTGTGTATTTCCTATGCTTCATTAAATAATGCTCCTATGAAACCAGACTGGCTTGTGTGGTGGATTTAATGTATAATTCTATTTTATTTGCTTTTTAACAGCCATAAAGAGGGTCCAATTCTGCTGTCCAATCCATGTGTTTGGCACATGGATATAGTGACAGGTGCCTGACTGCATAATTGGTGCTACATTCACTCCGTGTTTCAATGTAAGAGCAAAAAAGAGCCCTTTCATTCAATTAGCAAAATATACAGTGACTGAGCAGACCGACTGTCCCATAGACAAATTTTCTGTTGGTACAGAAGTTTTCCCTCCAGCTCCTATAACGTCTCATAATGTTGTCCTTCACTGAATGCCAGAAGAAAGGAAGCTCAGAAACCACTTCTCACTTGCTTTAAATGCTCACTAGTTGTCTTCTATCCTGCCTTGCATTTATCTGGGAAGCTGGGTGATTTTGAGACAAGGAAACCTGGTCTCACCGTGCCCACCTCTGTTCCACTTGACTTAAAGATTGCTCACATTATGGCTGACTATTGGTTGCTCAGTATGCACAGATTCCACAATGTGAGCCACATGTGACAAAAAGTGTGGTGGGTTGACCATGGCTGGACAGCAGGTGTCCACCAAAGCTACTCTCCTACTGCCCTCCTCATTCTTCCTGGCACAGATATATACAGAAGAGTTCACGCGGCAAGATAAGAACAGGGAGAGATCATTCACCAAATACTGTAATGAGCAAAACAGACTTGACTTGGGGAAATTAGCTGAACTTCAATTTCCTGCCAACTGAAAGTCAGAATAGGATAATGAGAAACAATTATAATAATTTTAAAAATACACCTTCCCCAACCCCTCCCTTCTTCCCCAGGCTCAATCCAGATTTCTCTACATTCTCCATGCCAGCAGCACAGGGGGATGGGGAATGGAGGTTGTTACATCTAAGCTGTAAAGACCCATTCAGGTCTTAGAGGGAGGGAGAATGAAAATCCTGTAAGTTCCCAGGGGTTTCCCAGAAAGAGTCTCCTTTTGGAGTCTGGAGCTTGTATGCTTCTGGGGTCCCCAGTCCTGGAGTTAGAACATGACTGGAATATGTTGGAGTTGTGTACCTTAAAAGTCCCAAATATCCAGCTTTGAGACAGTCTGAATGGCTGTGGCAGTCTGGGATGACTGGCAGAGCTGTGACCCCTGGCTGGGTGCTTGCCCTGACAGAAATGCCACTCTTGTGTTTCTTTAGATGCTTGCTGAAAAAAAGTGTCACTATGCAAAATATTTCAGCGTCAGTAAAGCAATGTCATCCTTTGAAAAGTTGTTCTGATAGAAAAATCCTAACTGTATGAAGCAAGTTTATTTCAGTCTTTTCAGTATTCCATGGTGATAGCATTTTGTTTTCCCACTGATCAAGTTAATTTTTACCAGATGTCACCCGCTTGCAAAAGATGTGGCCAACAAGTCATTTCTGATTCAACTCTTCACTGTTCATGTCTTCTCCACAGATCATGAGTGTTCCCTGGGCCTCCGTCCTTTGCCATGGCAAATCACCATGTGTGAAAGGATCAGTGTGAAGCTTTGGCTCGTCAGGTTTTCTAAATCCTACTTTTTGGCAGCTCTTGACCCTCCCTTCTTCCTCAAAACCACGGAATGCATAATTTATACTTGTGACCAAAGTCATGACCTATTAGTGAAAGCCTGTTTATGCTTTGCCCAGATCATTTACCAATTCGCAGGTAGGCTTTTTCCTTTCCCTTTTCTTCAGTGAAGGATCTAACAGCCTGTCTTCTTCCCATGGAAGTTTCATCACAGAAAATTCAAACTAGCTCTAACTGCTGAAAGAGAATTTTTATCCCTTTGATATTTGTAGGCTTGCCCCCGAGCAATTTTCCCACTCACCATATGACCCTGAGACCACATCTGCTTTGAGAGGGAACAAAGAACACAGGCCTGTTTCCAACAGTCAGCATGGTCTGTGGCCAGGAATAGATAGCACAGTGTATATCAATTTTAGTAACTAGGACAGAATTTACACAACCAACACCTGCTGGTTCTCTCCATTGTTGTGGTATTTCTGCTCAGACCAGTGGCCTGATGCCAGCTGGGAGTCAAATCCCTTCAGAGGTGTATGTGACTCTGAGCACATGGAACCCCAGATGCTTCTCTTGTCTGGGCAAAGCTGTTTAGGTTCCTTCAGCATGGGAAGCAAACATCGCTGTGCCACGTGTGGACTGACAGCACCTACCTTACAGCAGCTGTTGTAGGACAGGAGAAATTGTCCTGTAGGCATGCCTTCCCTTTGGCTTTTTGGGGACCCTGCATCTTAGCTTGGACCGGCCATTATGTTTTGGATGGGTCAGAAAGAAGGAGAGGGCTCATTTATCACCATGGCACTAAATGTTTTCTTGGCCAGTAGACTTTGTGCTTTTTTGTCTGCAATCTACAAATGCAATGGCACATTCCTTTTCTTCTCATGGTCATGCTTAGGGTTGTGTTTACTTCTGTGCTCAGACATATGTTGAATTAAATGTTTAAGGACCTCTTCCTTCATAAATGCTTCCCTGAGATGGAAGCTGGAGCTGCACTTTTTTTTTTAAATTGGGAATGAGGTAATGCCACGAGGTTGTGCTTGCAATGTGATCTCACCAAACCAGAGTGATCAGAGTTTAAACAAAAACATGTCTTTACCTTTTCCTCTGTCTGGCTAAGATATCTTAAAACAAGAAACTTCCCATTGCCATTAGGCAGCTGGATCAGGTTTGGGGAGTTTTTCCTGACAGGATCAATGCCAAAACCAAGGCATTACAGTACTTGGTGCTTGAAATCTAGATCCTGTGTATGTACACCAGGTAACCACATAAACCTTCACACAGTGGGTATCAAGATCAGGCTTGTACAAAAGTACTTGTTAAATTAGGAGCCCAACAGTTTAAATGTCCAGGGAAGTATTTGCAGCATCATAACCATGTGGTTTCACATAAAAAAATTAAGAAACTTAGAGCATACCTGATAGCTTCATAATAAGGTAGACAGCTTTGAATGTCTCTGCTCTTTACAAGAGACTGTTACATCTGTCAAGTTTTTAATTTTCTAGCTTGGTCTCTTACTTTTTCAGACTTTAAGAGTCACATTTAGTCAAAGCAAGACAATAAACAGCTGTCAGTCTTTTTCATTCTATTCTTCCTTCCACATTTTATCCAAATTTGTATTTTTAGCACCTGGTCTCTCCATTGAGTTAAATCTGTAATTCACCATCTGTGTATCCACATGTATATGGATGTAAATTTTGAATCAGTCTCCATAGTGAGCTGAAACTGGCAGCAATGAGACCTTGTCATTAAAAATGGCCTCTAACTGTAATTTTTGTAATAAGCTTTGAATGAGATATAAAATAACTCTTATAACTACAAAATCAACTTATTTCTGCATATTCATCCTCCATCCATTAGGGTTTTTGGTATCCCATTTCATAAAAGGACATGTTCCCAGAGTTCTGTCAATTACCTCCTTCCCTGGGGAGCATCAGAATTCACATGATACCAAAAAGTTCTGGAAATCTGATCAATTAATAAAATATGTAGAAAAACAAGCACTATCCCCCACATACAGGATAAAAAATCCTCTGAAACAAGAATTTGGCAGCAAACATTAATTCTGGACCCTTGCTGTGGCTTAGCACTTCCAATCACGCCCCTTCATGAAACTTGATTCGCTCTCCTTTCATCCCAGACTGCTCTATCTTACCTGACCAGAAAAGGGATCCCTGGGGGTTCAGTGGTGAGACTGTCCCACAGTTTTGAGGCTGGTATAGCAGTGGTGATGACAGGCATGGTGGTGTATGTACAGTAATGTGCACACAGATTTTTAAAGGAACTTGGGTATATAAAAGCATCTCCCTGCTTTTCTTCACTGTTTTCTAGGAAAAGAAACATTCTCAGGCAATAAGAAGCAAATAAGGTCAATTACATATTGTCAACAAATTTTTGCATGTTTTCCTGTAATCAAAACAATGTTAATAATGCTTCTGGCTTGAATTTGCTTCTGGTTTCTTGGAAAACTTAAGCACAACCATTTCAATGTGCTACATTTTCAAACTGGTGTACATCTTCCCAAGCACTTTTGACAGCAATGCCATAAATATAAATAGCCTGCAGAGCCTCTTAACTCTTAGGGCAGAGCCATGAACAAGGCTTTCATTTGCCTTGCATACAAATACAACTTTCCTTGTAATCAGGTTCTGTTTTTCCCCCAGTGACTAACAATAGGACACTACATTTATGTCTTCACTCACCTTCATTCCTTTGTGCAACCTATCACAAATAAATAGTTTATACACACCACATAAAAAATATATATTTCTGGAAGAAGTGCTAAAAGCTTAAGTTCTTTGCATATGACCCCTTCATGCAAAGGCAGTAACACAAAAAAATTGCTGGCTATTCTGTCACAGAGCTGAACGTATCAGGAAGGCATATTAAAAGCTTGAAGGCCTGGACCATTTTCTCATAAATTTATGGGAGATTGGCAAGGTGGTGTTCTGCTAAATTTACTACGAACTGATTACCTTGTCAAATGACCTGTATGAAATAAGCACATGGTTAAATAGCCCAAAAAATACCAAATTATCAAAATGACAGTATTTGTACACAGAAATACTTAATGGTGCAATTACCAGAAAATGTGATTTTTTAATAAAACTGAAGCACCACACACATCCCAGAGTAACAGAGCTACTAGTCATCAGCTGATAGCAAAATACATATACTCATAGCAAAAATAAAAATACTGAAATAACTGTAAACTCACTATAATACCAAAAGTAGTGCAACATGTGTGCACATTTGTAGACAGGCACTATAAGTACTTTTTCCAGCTCCCCTTTTATCTGGATGATGTTACAATTATTTATAACAAAAGCAAGTGAATGTAAGATTTCTCAAGTCAGAACAGCGGCAATTTGTTTGAAGTTTCATCTTGCCAGTTAATACCAGTGACCACTGAAGATACAGACCACTACAGAATTTAGGCTCCATGTCCTCTTTCACATCATCATGGAGTTGAGATGCTGCTTTAAAATTAACTTTAGTCTTTTAATTCTATAGTCTGTGGTCTCAATTATTTAATCCAGAGAGCTGACTTTCAAAGCATCAACCTCCTATTAATATTCAGGGAGAACAAGACTCTCAACAACTCTCATTTGAGAGCAGAAATGAAAACCAGGCTTTTCTGTCTTCCTCACAGCTACTTCAGAAAATCAGCTCACTTCTAATCAGAAAGACTCTTCCCTGTTAGTGAAACTAATATGCTTAAATCCAAAAGTCTAGACACCGGGTCTTAAAAGTGGTGGCCTTTTGTCTCATCCTAGGAGCCATGGCACCCCAAAGCACCGAACAGGGATGTCTGCAGGGAGGCTGTCACTTCAGAAATTGTCTGGGCAATTGTCTTAGCAGTCTGGGCACAGACGACTGAATTGTGAAAACTCTGCAGTCATCCTAATTAAGGTGACATTCTCCTACAAGAGGACATACTACTTAAAATGTTACAGGAAGGCTTGTTTGCAAAATTAATCTGTAGAGAGATCAGAACTGTGGTCTAACAAAATTAAGTTTCAGGTAAACCAGAAAACAGTTTTGAGGAGAAAGACAAGCTGCTGGTTACTTAGATCATCAGTCATCAATTCACAATGGACAATTTCAGATTAGAAAGCACAGTGTTATTAAGGTCAGTCTAATGCTTATGCATATCCTAACTAAAAACCAGAAAGACAAATGATAAATAATGGAGCCATTAAATTCACAGGAATTAAATTTGGGAGGAGTCAGAAAATAGATGAGAAATACAGATTATTTGAAGTCATCTTACTTACAAAAAATGATGATGGGTTTTCGGGAGAAACAATCCAAGTTGTTGCATTGATTACAAATTATTCCTGTGTGCCACTCTTCAGCCCTCCTGTAACATCCACATGCCTGCAATGCACTTTTGCACAAATTTATGGCAAAGCATCAGGTTCCCTGCTGTGAACAAGGCTATGGCTGGATTGCACAGCTGCTCCCCAGATTTCAGAGGCTGGTAGGACGAGCAAGGGGTTGCTTATTCCTTTTATTCCAGTATTAGAATCAGGAATAGATGAGGAATCACCTGTGTGTAGTCCTCAGATGGTTTCAATTTTTCAAATGCTCAAATAGTATTCTCAAATGGTTCTTCAGCTGAGATAATTCAGGACAGGGGAGGCAGTTCATATCTAGCCAACACCCATACTTACAGCCCATATCATGCTGTATTCTCCAAATAAATGAATATGTTCCCTGTAACACCTATGGAGGGAAAAAATCACTTTTGAAATGACTTTGTATCCTGAAAGGCAAAAATCCAAGTCAGGTGTATCAGATCTCCCTGGAGAGCCTTCAAAGGTTTGCACATCTGCCCCCTGACAATGTGAGAAGGGTGTTCATTTTCATTTACCTGAGATTTGGTCCATTAAATAGCTTAGATGCATGTGAGACTGGTGCTCAGGTCAGGCAGGCAGCTGCTGCTGAGCCCACAGCTGCTCATTTTCTCTCTAGAAAAGTTCACAGTTTACTGTGAGCAGTCTTTGCCTACTATTGCCTATCCTTCTGCTCACATCCTTATCAAGAATTTGTCATGGTCCATGATGCCCATATAGCGTTGAAGGCAATGAGAAGGAAGAAGTTTTTCTCTTCCATCAGCAAAACAGCAGACTGCAATACTTACTTTGTTGTCCATTGTAAGAAGAGTTTATTATTTGCAGCAGCATTTTCAGCCAGGTTTTGTCAAAAAAAAAAAAAAATTGTGTTCCCTTTTCCATAATCTTTTTGCATGAACATTGAGATTTCGCTCTTGACCAAATGCATTTGTGAAATATATAGTTTCCCATAAAAACTCTCCAAATATCAGACAGAAAATCAGAGCACGAGAGCCAAAACATATTTTGCCAAACCTCATTACTTGGCATGGGGAAGGTGAGTGGGAAAGGACATTCCTCATAATGAAAAACACCATCATAATTTTTGAAAATATAAATATTTTCCTCTGATAACTCTGCCCTGCCTGTCACTGACCCTGCATTTAGTATAAGTAAGCACTTTTGCAGTTGCACAGACCAGGAACTTCTCTAAATTGCAGCTGTTAGATTTCCCTGTAAGTTTTTAATTTAATAGCTAAAATTAAATAAATAGGAAGGAATACCCACAGGAGTTTGTTGGGCTTTTTTCGGGGTTTTTTGTGGTTTTTTTTTTTCTTTTTTTTTTTAATCTTGCTGCTTTTAAACTCCTTTTTCTGGAGGCATGGTATGTTTTCACATCATTGTATCACCACCTCTCTGTAATGAGAAAGTAAAAAACACAACTCTGAGATCAAGATATCCTATATATCCTTACTTCTCAAAAATAAATTACCCAGAACTTTTAACAATTCTGAAAAAACTCAGAGAAGTCTGCATACCTGTATTGATCTATGTTTGAAGTGAAGGTTTCCTATAAAAACCCACAACACTGCCATATGCAGAAATGATGAGGCAGACAGCCCCCAGAAGATTTTTGTAGGAAGTGGGTGTTTTAGTCTGCAGTGCACCCAACAGACCCCTAAATACATCACTGGGAAGTGAATTATGAGTTTTAAACCAGTTGTTGCCGATTTGTTGTAGAATCTGCAGTGTCATGAAGATCATAATAAAATAGCAGCTCTCAGATTAATATCTATGAAAAGCAGCATGGTCTGAGCACACTGTGAAATACTTCACCAGAGCAAGCAGAATAAAGCAAATGCCCAGAGCACATATCAGTGTCAGGCACTCAAGTGTTGGCACAGGTGGGGAGGATTTCTTCACACTTCTGATATGGGAATGAACTTTGCTCATCACTGATTTTGATGGGCCAGAATTAGGCAGATGCTCCTTTCTCCTTACACTGTGCTCTAAACAAAGACAGAGTGCAGTGGAGTGATAATCAGCTGACTTCCAGTGTGTGTGATGACGAGGATGAGATAATGTATTCTGCTTCTAAGGTGGTCTCACAGCATCAAATACACACAGAGTAAGCACGTGCCTCACGTTCTAAGGCAGAAAATTACTGTGGGTGACTAAACAAGGGCGCCTAGTACAATTCTGGTACTTTGGGTATCCTACCCAACTTCCTGCTGCCATGCCAGAGGATCCTGTGTCTCCTGCAGCTTATCTGTGAATCCTGTGTGGATGTTTCAGCAAGTTTAGGGCATCACAAAGAGTATCAGAGCCTCTGATAAGGAGTGAAATCCCAGCCTCCCCTACCAGCAGTAATACACATGCACACATGCACATACACAATGCTTCCACAATTAAGACAACATGTCATTAATTGAAATCAGGTCACAAACAGCAACTCAACCATGTTTTGCTCAGTCTTGGAATGGTTGTTTATTCCAAAGTCATGAAGCTTCCTGTAAAGTAAATACCTTCAGAGTACAATGCCATAATTATATGATGTATAAACATATGGTGCTTTGTCAAATACAATAAAAGACATAAAATCACATTAAGATGATCTGCTAATATAACAGAATGTAAAAGTAACATCTGAACAGCAAAAAGAACTCAGCAGCCAAATACTTTAGTTGTCAGGACCACCATTGAGATAAAATGCTAATTCAGATGAGTATTTTGGGCAAAAAGCCTCCTTTCCATACTGCAACCAGGATTTTGTATTTTAACAAAACAAATTTAAAATGAAGGACTATTTGCCAGGCAAATCAAAACTCTTTTTTGGTGTGGTTGTCCATATTTTACTGGTCGAAAAAAAGAAGACAGGACTTTAGAAAGAAACGTAATGCAGTTTGGTGTAAAATCTCAGAGAATTTGAATTCTTCTAATTACACTGAAAATCCTACGCAGAGTGACAGGTTTGTAGGGTAATTCTCTTAGAGCATGGGATAAAGCTCAAGAGCCCTATCTGAGTCCTCTTTTTAGCCAATGGATTCCATTTACCCTCACAATACTGTGTAACTAAGGAAGGGACACTGAGGGAAAAGATCATTACTCATAAAAAAGAGAAGAATAAATAAACCCCCAAAAATAGGAAAAAAACCCCAAACCCAGAGCTTTTTTAATGATCAATTTTCTAGTTCTGCCTTATTATATAGACAACTGGTAAAAATTGTCCTTCATTTTAGTGGAACTAACAGACTCAGAAACTTACTGCTTACTCTTTGAAGGTTTATGAGGCATGCAGGTACAACAGCAGCATATTTAAGTCCTTCCAGTCAGTGAAACACAGTTCCTCTGTTATGCTGGGGGGCAGCAAGCTGAAGCTACAAAATGGGCTGTTTCACACAGCAAGAGTATGACTGGTTATAGACATGAACCCACCATTCTTTTTCTTAAAGTCAAGCTTGGGTGAAAAACTTACAAATGAAAGTTCAGGGCCAAATTTTGCTTTCTGTTCCACTTGGAAACTAAGCAGACATTTCTCTTCAAAGAATTGTACCACATCCTGGTCTATAAAAACATAAGAACAGACTGAAATTACATTAATATAAACAGGTACCTCTGAAAAGAACATTGAGTACTCAAAATTGTGGACATTTATGTGAATACTTTCCAAAATTGTTATCTTGCACATTGTACAGATATAAAAAATAAATGTCACCTTCCTTTTTAATAAATTATTTTTATTTCAGCTCTAGTGGCAAGGATATATAATTACAGAACTGGAAATTCAGAAAGAATTTTCTGGTCTCTTCCTTTCAGGACAGGAAAGATTGAGAGAAGAATGTGGTCAGAAGTGAAAAAGTTAAGACCTGCAGCTACAGAAAAGACAAGACATTAATTTCTTTGTGTCATTTTACATGTTAACTGTAAATAAATACTTTCAGGGCTAATTTCTTAAAAGAAAAATTGGAAAGCTGACCTCAGTTTAATGCTTTTTCCAAATTTTAGGGATGGCAAGAATTTCCTTTGTGCCCCACATCGTCCTTCCTGAGACTGGATTTTAATTAATTTGACTAGTGGGATAACAGCCTAAGGTCTTGTCAGCATACTCACACTTGTACCAGGGGCTCCAGTTCCTGCCTATTTACCACATCAAACTCTCACATTTGGGCTTTTGAGTCTGAAATAATTAGCCAAAGTAAGACAAAAAGCGATCATGTCTTCTCAGAAGACATGAAACCCAAGTCTAGACCTGCTACAGACATTGCCTGGAAGGTTCAGATGACAGTGTAGACATGATCCTAGAGAGATGTCTTGCTTCAAAAGGAAGACACTGAATTGCTGAAGCTCAGATTGTGGTACAATTGCTTACTTTGAACTGTACTTTTTCACTACTGAAGGCTGAAAAGAAAAAAAAATCAAAAACAAAGAATGGTTTGCTATTAGAAAATAAGAGTTTTTTCAAGCTGATTTCCACTCTTCTAAGCATCTTGGAAGAATTCTTTTAAAATAGGCATGTTTTGGACACACAAGCATTTTCAATGTAAAAAAAAGATGTTTCAGATTTTTTTGTTTGGTTGATTCTGAAAATGAAATTAGATTTACATTAAAAATGTAAAATCATACATCTTTAAAGAAACTGCCTATATACACATTATAGAACTAATATAGCTGGGCCCTTCAAAATACTTTTTTAGACATCAATTTGAGGGAAGCTACCACAATTATGACTTTTCTTCTCATCTACCACAGATCAAGAGAACCACTTTTTACCCAAACATATTTCATCAAATTTACTCCGGCAAAGGATCAGAAGGAACACAGAGAGAGGGAAACTCAGCGTGTGTAAGGGTTTCACAACCTGGCACATTTGGACTAAGGGTACCTGTTTCAGAAAAAGCTGATTAATAAGCCCAGAGCTTCTTCAATATATGAAGCCTGGAAGAGGGTCCTGGTCACATCTGAACCTCTGTGAAACCTCTGCCCTTCTGCACTCACAGCAGCATCAGGATCTCCCTCTCAAAGAGGCAGAGCCTAACATATGTGTTGGGCTCCTTAACAGCACAATACTTCTTTCCCTTTATAAACAATGAGCTCTCAAGCTCCCAGAAGCAAAGAAACCAGGCAAGGAAATATTTAGTCAGTGAAAGAAGAAAATTACATGCAGCTGATAAAGTAGGGGCTGTATAGAAACAGCAAATGGAACTGAAAAAAGAAACCCTTTCCATCACTGCCCAGTGTCCTGAAATGCCTACGTGTGAAAGCAGAAGCATGACTTCATTTCAATGGTAGCCACAAGTGAGTAATCTGACTTTTTCAAAACCAAATCCCCAATTCTCATTCAGAAGATGATGTAATCTTTGCTCTTATGAGTTTCCTCACTTTCTACATATCTGTCCTGTAGCACTGCCCCTTCTCTGATTGCCAGAAGCATCTCCAGCATTGGGATGCTGCACTCCTCATTTTTTGCTGAAGCTAATCAAAGAGACTACAAGAGCCCCACTGGATTGTGCATACCAGGATCATTACACAGGTCGGTGCATGCTGCATAAAATTGAAGCCCTCTGCATTTCCCAAAATGGCATTTTCCTGAGTCACAGGAAACAGAATGGAAAAAGCGTCCTAATACACTTTGTGCTATGGAGGGAGGAAGAGCTCAATGAAGGACTATGTGATACATGGGTGATGATGTATCCAGTGACCCAAAGGTTCAAACAAACCTCTAGATGAAGGCTGAGGTTATATGCAGAGAGGAAGAGAAGAATCTGAAAGCCCAGCTCCCTCTAATCTTCCATGGTGATGGAGCAGATCAAGATGAGTGAAGCACAAAGGCATCCAGCTCCAACAGACAATGATATTTTTCTATCAGGTGGAGATCCTCTGCCAAGTTCCATCTAAGCTATATTATAAAGCTTTGAGGCATATGTTTTTGTCAAAAACTGTATATCAAACTGTTACTAGGGCTTAAAGAGTCAAAAAGAATAATGTCATAAGTGAATCTTCACATATATAGCAAATATTTTTTAACAGTTAATTATGTTGCTCTGATACAACAAAAGAAAAATGCAGCACTTGTGTCTTCTCTGGAGAGATTTTGCCATTTATTCCTCAGGAACACTAGCAAAATGGGCAGAGTATATACAGTTATGGGTGGAAGTTTGCATTTACCATCCTCCTCTGTTCTAAACAGTAGATGTTTTCAAGCATCTAACACCTAATGAGGTACAATAACATAGCCTGCTTCCCTGGCCCTGAACCACATGCTTCTCAAAGCTAGAGAAATACACAGGGTATGTCCGTACCTTCAGCTATCCATGGCACTGTGACTGTACCCAAAGGTCAGACCAGCTCATTGCCTACACAATTCACCCTCAGGTATGACAGCTCTGAGCTCCAGGCTTGAAAGTGCACAGAGGAGGCTCATCTAGCTCTGTCTAAAACACCTGTCCTCTCACTCTGCACAGGCCAAGAGCCCCAGACTACACCTTTGCCAAAGCATACCTAGGACTGGCCTGGGCTCATCATGGTTCAGAGATGTGACAGTGATCTGGCTTGCTTCTGACCACAGATCATGTATCACTGACATACTCTCCTTAAAACAATTACAAGGAATCACAGAATAGCCTGAGCTGGAAAGGACCCACAAGAATCATCATTTAAGTGAATGGTCCGTCTGGGGATCAAACCCACAACCTCAGCCCTGCCTCTTCCCAGCAGCTTGCAGAGCTACTGTGCATCATTCCTAACCAGGCTGTTCCAAGTGCAGCTTGGGACACAGTCCACTCTATTTTGCATTTCTCTCAGACTATTCAAGGGAGAAGCAAAAGCTCAGAGGCGTTATTTATTCAATTCGGAAGCAACCCGTTATCGCTTTGTTACACTTCTAACATACAAACACCATGACACAGGAGGGAACCCGTTATCCCTGAATAAGAAATGGCATGCTCTTTTGAAATCAAAACAAGTGCCCTGCTGCCAATGAATATATTCTTGGTTACAGCACAAGGAGGAAGTTTTCACTTTTCCTCCCCCATCTCTCATCCAAATTTCTTCCCCAGGGTTGCAGAGTATGAGATGAGCAACGTGACCTTGCAATGACAGAATTTTAATGAGTGACTGGTGCACCAAAAGCGATGCAGCAGCGTCTCCCTGCTCAGTGTTGCTATGTACACTAGACATTTATATAACACTGCTTCTCATCCTCAAGGCTGTCCTTTCCTAGGGTCAGCAGCAACAAACACAAAATTTATTTATCAAACTGCCAAAGCTACTTGCAGCTGACACAGAGAACTCTACACTTCAGTATTTTGGTGAAAAGGAGTTAATAGGTAAAGCTTTTTCCCAATTCCACAGCTGCTGAATAGAAGTAGATGTTTTTCAGAAGTAAGTTAACTTGAAAGAGTAAAGGTTTTATTTCAAAGAAATTGCTTATTTCCAGGGTGTTTGCTATAATATAGTAGTTTTCTTCTGGGCTTTAGCACTGAGTTGTGCATGGAAATGGAATGCATTTGCATACATTAGCTCTCAACCCCCAGGGAGATTCTGTATCTACATCTAGAAAATGGGGTTTGGTTTTAATTTCTAACAATGAGAAACTAAGAAGAATGTCTCCTCCCTCCCCTTGGCTCCCAGGTAAAAAAAAACTTTACCCTGTTTATTGTTTGCATTCATCATCCTCTCCTACCCTACTTGAGTTGCTCCTCAGTTGACAGCAGTTTACCTGGAGCTCCAGGACCAGCCTTCCCTCTCATACAAGGGCTCTGTTAAGAAGCAGTCTCTAACTGGGACATGTAGCTTTTCCCAGCTTTCTCTCTGCGCCCATGTAATAATGGGACAGATCCACTGCTCTTAGTACAGATCCAGCACCTGTCTCTTAGAAATAGGATCCCTCTAGAGAATATAACACTTCAGGCATGGCAAACCTTGAGGATCCAAGATTAGAGATATTCATAATATCAGAGGAAGTGCATAGCATTGCTTGGTACCAAAACGGATCTCATCCCTCTTACAACATGGGTGATACAATTAGCAGGATACTAAACCTTCAGGTAATAACCTCCAGATAAAAACTTTCAGAAATCCTCATCCAGCCCTTTTAAGGAGAAGCATTTGTTGCTCAAACCCTTTGTGTCAGAGCATTCATTATACATGTCAGTCCAGCAGAGGACTCAGGTTTTTAACCTTAAAAGATGCTAATTAATCTACTGTGCCTACAAAAGAAATTTCAGTTTCTAGGGTTTACTATGCTTAGTACAGGCACTAAAATACCAGGCTCTTTATGGGAATGAAGAGTCTCATTTCAGCTCCATGCATTTTACCAGTGCATCACCGTAGTGGCTTTAAATGAAATACAGCAGCAGCAGAAACAATGCAAATCCCAAATCACCATTCACAGTTGAGTCATCAGCTATATTATATACATACATATATATATATCCCTGAAAAACGTACATTCATAGCAGAAAACCTCAGCTCAGCACAGGCACCAATGGAATTTAGATTAAATCTTTTTTTTTTTAATCCTCTTGGCTAAAACAATGAAAACCATTTGAAATTGTGAGGGATGGAAAATTGGCAGAAAAATTGGATGCATAATCCAGACAAGAGGAGATCCACCTTGCTGTATATCAAAATGGTGAGTTTATTAAATGATTGCCAGGCTGAAGTGAAAATTAATCTCCTTAGAAGCCCTTTTATTTTTCAAAAGAGTAAACACTGCATCTTAATAACTTTGCCTCTTTGACTTATGGTCCTTGAACTGCTATAGGCAATGTTTCTTTGCCTCATGTCTGCTTCTCCTAAGCCATGTCTTATGATTTGAAACTATAACCTGGTGTATTAAAGGTTGAGTAGAGGTTTTCCTCTTAGGCTGCTGTTCTTCATTAACATTACCATTAATGGTAAATCTTCTCTGCTCTGTTAGGCTGTTATAGCTGAATTACTGTTCCCAACATGGCTGGTCTGCTACTTAATGCATTATCTGCCCTTTCTCAGCCAACTCCAAATCTCTTTGCCACCTATGTGCTAGAGGCTAGAAGAGGAGAAAAAGACAAGGAAGAACTCACATGCTAGCAGTAGTATCACATACTGAAATAGGGAAGTGTTGCGCCAAACAAAGGGCTGGGATAATCACTGTGGAGGGATAGACTGTTCTGCAGACTTCAGTGGTGAAGGTCAGTCCACACCAGGCCTTCTCATGCAAGAACAGGGTTCACCTCTGCTGTTCTTTGTTGTGGCAGTGGACATTTACTCACACAAGTAATCTCAGTGATATGGGAATAGGTACATCTGATTAATCCTGCTGTTAGCTGTGTAAAGCCTTGAGTCCCACACTGCTGCACAAGGGCTGGATTCATGTTGCCTGAAAAGGGCTTGGTTTTCATCATGGTATGGAAACATTCCTGGTCTAAAAAAAGAGTCCTTAAACAATTCTGATGAATAAAACACAAAAATCTTGCTGCACAAACACTGAGAGGTCTGCAACTTTGTGAAAGACCGAGTGAAAACTGGGAAAATATGGGGTGGGATCCTTCTGCCAGCAGGACACTTATGATAGACTCACAGGACAAAGCTTAAAGTGCAAAATGATGCTCAATTATGTAAATTCCAGTCTGCAAACATGGAATTGAGTGCTGTCAGCCTTCACTTACTTGTCTGGCACTGAGTTATATTTTTACATATATTTGGCCAATAGATATAAAAGCAGTGGAGTTTAAAAGAGGGCTTGACTCTGTTTTGCAAGCTGAAGACACACTCAGAAAGAGCAATGACAACATGGCCTGTAGAAAGCTTGTGTTTATCATAATATCTGCCACTCCTGAAGCCAAGTCACGGTCACTCAACAATCCTTAAGCTTTTTGCTCCTCTTACAGAAGCACAGCTCAAGGAAAAGGAAAAAAAAGCAACTGAAGCTCTTAGACTTCCCCAAACTCTTCCTCACCTGGTCTAGTGATTACTCAAATCAGCAACAGAAAGGTTTTCCCAAAATAAAACATAAGCACATTTGCATAGCAATTAGCTCTTTCTACTGCTTGTGCACTAAAGTGATCCCAAAACATTAATTAAGTCTCAAAACACTCCAGAAAGGCCGACAGTCCAGAGCTTGTTTCACAAGTGGGTCAGCTAGTCAGATACAGCACAAAGGCAGAAAAGAGGACAGCCTGGATCTGCTTTGATCTTGCTGTGACAGCACTGCTTAATGTAACAACATGTGCTTAACATGCCTACAAATAGCATCAACTCCTGCAACAGTGCAGAATAACAGCACTGTACTAGTATTACTATTTTAATTATAAAGTGTTACCTATGCAGAAGCTGAGCCAGAAAATACAATCTGTTTTAGCACAGAGCTAACTGCAAAACTAGCTGCTCATTATATGGTAATGGAGCTGATATCTGTCAGAGGAGATGTAAAACCACAAACAACATAGTGATTAGATGACTCTAAACTATATTTTAAAAGCATGAGATACTAGATCCTGAAACTAGAGGAAAAGATCACTTTCTAGTTGTGGGTAACAGATGCAGGCATGATGTAAATCATGCTTCAAACTAACAGCCAGAAAACAAAGTATGCAGGACCTACAATATCCAGTATCTATGCATTTTGCCAACAGCTTTATGTTTATTATAAAATCTATGCAGGCAGTATTAGAAATAAATCTTACTGATTAAAAAGAATCTAATCCTTTGCTGCACACCTCCAGCTTTACAGTGATGGATGAATGAGATCCAGCAGGAAAATAATGGTCCTTTCTTCCTCAAAGAGAAAAATATAAAAATCAGTAGCTGTAATGTAGGCTCCCATCTCACACTGCATTTCTATTTTGGCTTCTCTCATCTGGGCTACTTCGAGAATTTTCGTCACTAGGAATTCATCTGTCTCTGCTTCTTTCCTTCCTGCCCGGATTTCAAATTGGGCAGAACCAGAGGTAAGGACTTCAATGCCAAGTCTGGACACTGAGTAACACATTCCCATGTGGCTTCACTGGTGCATCTCCACCCTGCTGCTCACTGAGTGCAGCTCTCAAGCAGAAGCTGCCAAGGCAAAGACCAAACTCATTCTCACTGTTATACATGCAGGATGCCTATACACCACCTACCAGAAAAATGCTTCCCTCTGCACACTCACACTGACACTTGCAGACTCCAGTACAGAATCTGTGTCCCAGTCAGAAATTTAGCACCTTTCAAACTAAAATAAAAAAGATATTCATTGGACAGATGTAAATGAAAGCAAATGCACTGCCCTAAATACAGGTGAACCACAGGCACGAGGGTTCTCAAGCCAGCCTCTGCCTGTGTATGCTGCAAACACTACATTGTACTGCTCCCAAGCTTCTGCTGGAGAGCAAGGGGAAGGTTTTTCACCATGTTAGAGTGATGTTGCTCTATTAAGAGAAACTAGAGTGGTGATTATTTATGCCAGCTAAGTGTCTGATCCTGTTTAAATGCCCTCATCCCAGCAAAGTAAGAAAAAGGGAGAAAAGAAGAAATAAAGGAAGTGGATTGGCTATTTGGATGGACAAAAAAGGTGCTCCTCAGAACCAAAAAGTTATGAAGTACCAGTTTCAACCTTTAGCTCTCCCATGGCAATTACAGGCAGAAAACAGCTGAAAGGAGGAGAAGGGAAGGAGAGCTTAAAATTGGGATGTTTTGAGATCTTCCTCTAGGGAACAAACTGAAAGCATACTGCAGCTCCTGCAAGGTTTCTATGTGCAGACATCAGCCAAGGAGCCACAAAGCTGATGGGTTCCTTCTCACTCTGCTGTAGATCTGGTCTCATCCTGCTTTCAATAGCACCAGGGTAAACAAGGGTGGCTCCAGGGAAGACACTCAAAGGATCACAGTCAACCAAACTGGGACCCCTAAAACTGGATTTCAACCTGCTATGCTGTAAAATAATCTGTCAGAGAATCTGAAAGCTTGAAGCGTTTAACATTCAGGGCACGTGAGTGCAGAGTGAGTGCAACTTCCATGTTGAGTGTGTGGTATAATAAAACTTCAGGTCCTGTCTGTTCCTGTTCATTGCTTTTCTTGTTCCACCTCTTTATGGCTGCATAAATCATAATTATTTTGCAAACTCAATGAATACTGAACTGATGCAAGATACAGAGTTCTCCATGTACAGATGTGTGCTTGCCAAAAGGCTGTGACTAACATCACAGCAGAGGCTGCCCACTGGTGCTACACAATTGTGCTCACTTTTCCTTAGGATAACTTCATTACAGAAGTAGACTAGCAAGAGTAACACTCTATATTTTAAATACAGAATCCCAGTTCTGCAATGTATAATAAAATCTTTAATATGGAGTATTTTCACCCCAAAGCCTTAAGATTTGTATACCAACAAAAGAAAGAGTCTTTGGCCACTTGGATTAACCTGGGGTTTCATTACTGATCCAGCTTCAGAGGACTGAAGTGGAAGAAGTTCAAACATTCCACAGACTCTTCTTCCATCAGCTTTTAAAGCAATTGTGTCTTTCCCCAGCTTCTGTACTTTTTAATTAACAGAAACAAATCCAAAGAATCCCTCCCACCACAAATATTGTGTGAGTGTATTTGAGTAAAAGCACTGATTATTTGTTGGTATGGTGCTGTATCCATCAGTCTTAAATAATCATAAATAAAAACATTTGTGCTATTCTTTGGTACATTTGTCTGTTTAAACCACAGCTGAACTTTTACGTTGTACAAACAAAAAATTGCACTTTTATCTTCTAGAGAGTCTTGCTCCAACAGACTTTCAGCTGAAGGATTCTTTATTGTACTCAAACCTTGTCCCATAAGAGTTGCTGCTGTTGCTCAGTTTATGAAGTATCTTAGAGATTTTGTTTGGTCCACAGCAGAAAACTCCAATGGTCTTCCTGTAAAAAAAAAAAAAAAAAAAAAAAAAAAAAAAGGGAAGGGGTAGTTATGACATTGTGAATAAACAGTAATTTCCAATAGTAGACAGAATTGGATCCTGGCCTCATGGTATTATACATAACCCACCTACACACAGATTTTAGGGTGAGAACAGTTCACTAGATGATGCAGTTAGTTTTACTGAAGCCACCACATCTATCCCAAGTATCCCTACAACAAACTCTGTTATTTATCTGACTAAGACAGCTCTAAGGAAAAAGTGCTTCCTCTTAGTCTCAAGATACAAATTATGAAATATGACTATTTTTCACTCTATTTTTTTTTCCATGATTAATCACTTTTTTGTTTAAAATATGTCTCACTGTAAAGACTTCCTTAGTGTAACTCATGAATTACACAAGCATATCTATTCACTAACAGTGATTCGTTACACTAATGAAAACAGAGCACTACTAACCCATGATTATTTCTGGCAGCAACAGAATAATTTTACTGCTTTACTTTCACATTAGCATGCAGTTTTCCCTTCAACATCTATACTGGGAAATCTTACAAAAAGTCAAACACAGAGTACGATCCTTGTTCATCACCCATAGATCTTGGCCCGGGCTCTTTAGTCAACCTGAATTTTTCATACCACTCTACTGACAAAAGCTCTTTGCTCTCTGGTCACTTTTAAATTAGGCTGTAAGTCAGACTCACAGTCATACAACATTTTAGGGCTCAGAACTGTAGCCAACATCTGAACAAAGCACATCCACCACAGCAGGACTGAGCCATTCACAACATTCACTATCTCCCTTTTTTTTTAAGATGAGGAGAGGAAAAGACAATGCAGTGCTGCCTTTTCTGTATCATGGGAAAAAAATCATCTTCCTGCTGAAATTGTGTCACTACAGAAAAAGATCTAAAATATACTAGGATGAAGAAAAAGCATACAAGAGGGAACATGGCTCTAACTATTGTGATCTATAGCACTCACCAAGAGGATGGAGATTTGGGTTCTGGGTTCTGCTTCCAGGACTGTTTCTATATTTTATCCAGTAACTGTTTAATATACAATATTTTAGCATATGCAAAATAATCAAATTCAGTTTAAAGCTCCCTGTGCATGTGTTTGATGAGAGGAGGGAACTAAGATAAGAAGAAATCTTTGATGTGTACATGCTAGGTGTCAGGCAGCTGCTGGAATAGCATGGCAGTGCACAGGCAACAGTGCCCAGCAACACTGGCAGGGTACAACTGAGCACTCAAACATCAAAAATCACCAAAAAGTTATGCAGGTAACTGCAGTGGTGTCCTTGTGCAGGCACCTTACAATGCAGATTTTAATTGTCTTCAAGGACAATCTCTTCTATCAATCCATGGCAAAGTCATAAGTCATACTTTCCTCACCCTTATATTTATCTATTAAGCTTTCCTGTTCTGGCAGTACTCCTTTTAATGGCAATGGGTGTTGTGCTGGTGGCTGAATTTATTGCAATAATGAGAGAACTCTTGCTTTTTGCTCTCAAGTAAGATTCCTCAGCACTTGCAGACTCTGAAATCCCTCTAATCTGTGACCACTAGAGAAAAAGGATTCATGAGCTGCCAGCAAGACTCTGTCTTCTACTGTGCATTTAATTGAAATAATGAATGTTGCTGTTGGGTTTGGGTGGGGTTTTTTTTATTTTTCTTTTTCTTTAGTTGAATTACTACAATAAACCCCAAAGAGGTCGGCTGCCCCTTTCCCTTTCATTACATATGAAGTAAATACATACTGCCAATGTATTCCCATCCCAGCAACAACCTTCCAAGGTATACGGATATTTTGGCTAGTAATCAGAATCACAGGAAGGTTAAACAATTTGCCTGAAGTCACACAAGAGACCCATGGTACGGCCTCCTAAAACCCAGCTGAGTCACTGTCCTGTACAGTGAGCCACAGGCTCTCAGACTGCCTTCCTGGGATACCCACCATCAGGACCTAGTCTGGACACCCCTTCACACACCATCTACCTTCCTCCCCTCTGTCCCTACCTGCAGATGCCTCCCCCCTTCTCCCCCAGCTCCTGCCTGGCTGCTGGACCACACACAGAAAGGTGGCTGAGAAAAGCTGCTACATGGAGCAGCACATTACTACCCTGAGCTGATGGCTTTAACTGTTTATCTGTCACTTGCTTGGGACAAAGTTTCACTTTGTGGCTTAGGTGAAAACAGGCAGCTGTGTAGTACTATATCTGAAAATCTTCAATAATACCATTAACATTTTTACAGTTAAGGAAACTATGTTACAGGCCATTCTTTGTAATAATTATAAACTTCAATACAGAATTTACTGATTCAGAACACTAAGCAAGTAACTTCTCAGTGTTCCTATGGAATGAGTAGGTTGACATATATTCGTACATCCACTTTATGAACAGTAGGAGTTGAGAAAGATTAAATACTTTGCTGCATTGAGAGGACAGAGTCAGGACTTGAAATATTCCTCTTTTAAATCCCATATTCATTCCTAGAGAGAAGTTTCTTCTTTAGAAAACATGATAAATGTATCATGGTGCTCCATGCTTTTTTCTCCTACAAGTATTCATGTCTTTTTCTAGGTTCTTCTCTACCTGGAAAAAAGCACATGCCCTTTTGACCTAAGCAAACTGAGCATGGTGCAAGCTTTTCATCCAGGACACAACTGAACAGGAACAAGGCTATTGTTCCATTCTCCCACAAAAAGCATGAAAAAACAAGACCTGTAATTTATTACATAACTGTTCCAAATCAGATTGGGTCTGCAGGTGCCATGTGAAATATGAACAGTAGATGGCATACATCTGCTCCTCTTGTCCTGAAAATCAAAAAGGATCAGGAACCTGATGCTGGGTCGTCCCATGTCACGCTCTGGAAGGTCTGGCAAAGCTCAGACACTTACAAATGCACTTTGCTTATTTGGGACCCATACAGCAACAACAGCAACAATTCACAAAGCACACAGCAATCAGACAGCTACACAGAGAGAGAGAGAGAGCTTTGCCAGCTGCCTGTTTATTTATATGCAGCTTTTCCTAAAATCACAAGATAAAAACTGGAAAATATCTCGGCTGCCCATAAACAAGCCCAAGGGGATGATTGCAAATGTGAAAGTCTGAACGCTGGCACCAGATGTTGGAAACAACTTGATTGACCTGTTTTGCTTTAGTTTGGCTTTTTTTGTCTCTGTAGAGCAGCAGGGACATTTAGGTGGAAAGTTACAGAGAAATAAGAACTGAAATAAAGCTAGTAGCAGACCTGGAAATTGAACTAGTGGGAAAAACTGAAGTTCCCATCTCATTCAAGGTAAATTTCTGCAGGACAGCTGAGGTTGTCAAAGGCTTCACTACTGTACACTGTTACAAGTAACTACATCTATAGGTACAGACCTATATAAATCTTGAGAAAGAGATGACAAAGAGGGACAAAGCCTACATCTTAGCAAGGTAATCAAAAGAGAGTATTATTTTGGTATTAAAGACACCTTGCTTGAAAATGGTGGCCCAATTTAAAGACCTGATGTGAAAATGCAGAGGAAATGGTACTTGAAGTCTAATTAGGAGTAATGCAATGGAAAGCAAAAAAGAAAAATCAAGTATGACTACTACTACTAATGGCTTCATCTATATTATGTGCTCTTACATCCTTGGAGCGAAGTGGCAGGAACCTCATAATTTTCATTTTTTAAATCTGCACTCATATAGTTAAACAAAGACATTAGAATAGAGCATAAAAGGTCAACAGTCCACTATGCAGAGATCTTTGAGCCCAGAGAGTCAGCTTGGTTCTCTTTCCCTTTCTTTCCCATGGCTATTTACTCTAAATCCCTTCTCTAAGTGTGAAAATTCTACTAGAGACATAGCAGCCTGTGGGGTGTCCTGCTCACAACATATGACCTGAATCCAAGACAAGTATTGTCAGCAGCTGACACTGAGTGATACAGTGGAACATTTGGCACTCAGTATTTCTCAAGAGCCAGGGCTCAGTGTCCCCTAGTCCTATCTAGCCTCAGAAGAGAAGAGTCAACAAGCCACTGGGCAGATTTCACTTTGCAAGTGCAAGAGAGGACAAAAAGTTCTTGAGGGAAAATTCTGCAAAGCACCTCTCAACCTGATGCACCCAGATTGCTATCAACAGCTACTCAGGGGACGTTTGCTCCCACACCACTGACTTTGCTAGAAGTGGATTAGGGAAGATTCACACAGTCCCTTCTTTAGATCAGCTTTTTAGGCAATAAACTGCCAGTGGCAGATAAAATAGTCAACAAACAAAACTGGATTTGGACAAAGACATTCCATATGGACGTTTTTCCTGGTTTACACTTGTCTTGTTTCAGACTATAACATGCTTTCCTAGCACAGTAAAAAGGCATTGCCAGGTTTTAACAGAGAAAAAAAAATAGCTGGAAATACCCAAAGACAATAAATCATCTGAATAAAAATACCAGTAATTCAAATTGTTCCTTGTGAATTCTGTTTGTAAGCTAGCATTACAAATCATGAATCAACAATTTTAAGAAATATAACTTTATATAAAGAACCAGCATATGCTGAAAGCAAGACACTGCCATGGATGAGAACATATGTAATCACTGTGCAGTGAGATGGAAATCTGCTACTTTTATTTTCTGAGCCACTGAACATCTCAACTACATGAGAAGCTGAAGTGCTCTGAACGCAAAAAAAAAAAAGTGTTTCAGTTTGTATAGGCTATCTCTTAGCAAGATAAATCTCAGAAATATTTTCATACAAACATAGCTAGAAAGAGATATGCCTAGCCATCCAACTGTGGCATCCTTCAAGTGGACGAGCACTTACCTCCTATTGCACTTTGCTATGTCATCAAACAGGAGCTTCCACCGGGGTCGTCCAATCAAAAGCCTGGAGTTTAAAGCTTGATATTTTTCACCAATTATTTTCTGCAAGACACAAAAATTTCCATTCTGCCTGATTTGCAAATTGCCTCATATCACCCAGGGCTCTCATTTCTGCTATTGGCTGACTTGCCAGAGTGCTGAGGTGTAAAACCTGAGCACAAATATCAAATAGTTGTGATGGGAACTGCAGCCATTTTATGCACCAATACCTCTGCTCAGTATCTTTTCAATGGCTCTCCTTGGTGTTAGTTATACGTTGTCTCTCATGCAGCTGCTCATTAATTCCCACATTACTTTTAAACCAATTTATTTAATCCATAAAACAATAACCACGCTTCTGTTACTCATTCCCACACTGGCTTTTAATGCTAAGCTGGAAGAAATGCTCCTGATGCAGAAATCATATTTTTGTCTGAAGTCTTTTTCTAAAACTTTGTGCAAGTAACTATTAAGATGACTAGGTCTGAAAAAGTAACAAGGGAAATCTTACTTTTCTCCCTGAGAGTAGTTTGCCAGCTGTTTTGAGCTGCTGTAACAGCAGAAAGCAGCCAAAACTGCTCCCCAGATAGAACTGACTCCATTCCAGAATGCTAACTCACCAGCATTTTGGTAATGTGAAATGCCCTCCCACTGCAGGGCACAACCCTGGGTTTGCTGTCCTAACACAGCAGCAAGAGGCAGAGAGTTACACATTATCTAGGCTCACACATTCCCTCCCTTGCTGAACAACCCGAAACACTGCCCACACCAGCACCAACACAGTCCTGGCCAACTCAGCCTCCTTTGGGCTTTTATAGACAAAACACTTGCTGCAGGGTGAGCTCTTACCACACAGGCACAAGGGCTTCTCACAAAGGGAGCAAGAAGTGCAACTGCCCAAATTTTGGCAGCAGTCAGCCCTTTGGACTAACCTCAGTGAACACACCACCTGTATAGCCATGGAAACTTAACTCCTCCTTGAGTAATGATTAACAGCACTATGCTTCATGGCATTTTTGTTCAACAGAAACAAAAAAAAGTAACCTTAAAGAAGTACTTCAATCAAGAAGCTGACTTAAATTCAGCAGCTGCTTAATTAGTATCACTATGCAGTATTAGTATACTATATAGTATCAGAAAACTCCCTTTGAATTGACTATTATTTCACTTTCCCTATCTTGCATTGCAGTCCTGCTTCAGGTTTTAATTTTAACCTAACAATTACATACCAGGTTCATCAATTAGGCATTTTCAAGGACTCCATTTTCATCAACATATGTTTTTCAGGCATTACATTTATCATAGTCATAACTACTGTAGCTATCACATCACTTAAACTACAGGATTGTGTTCCTACCAGAGCTGTGAATGTTATGTGATCATCTGATAGGAGACAGATTAAAATCCTTTGGGCAAGGTTTTTCACTGCATTTCATGTTTTGCAGTAACTGTTAGGCTTGGCTCTGGGCCCCCTGTAGTCAATGGAAAGCTTCCTGACACAGCACAGTAAAGACTTGTACCCAGGCTCATGTGCTAGATAATGTAAAAAGAAGATTGCAAGCATAAATAGTTACAGGAGATGCCGAGAGCTGGGGAATTAGCCTGGTGTTAGCATTGGCAATACATGTCAATTGACAGTTCAGTATAATTTCCAGTGTTACACATCAAGAAATTTCTACCTTTCATCTATATATGAGACAATGAAAAAGCTTTTAAAAATAGCTAGATCCTTTCAAAATATATATGAGAAAGCAAGATTTCAGCTTGCAAGTTCCTAGAACTATTCTGGTTTGGTTCTTAGCCCAGAAACAATGCAGATTTCCCATCAAACACAGCCAACTGTCTGGTCTGTGGCCTGGCCTGGAAGGACCTTTTTTCCTAGAAAAGGAAGATACGGATTTCTGCCTAATCAAGTTAAGGGTACTGCACTAAACTCTCCTAATGCTGTGGGGATGAACTGGCTGTCTTGCTCTATCAATGAATCAGTCACGCGAGTTTACGGCCTCATCTTCTGTTTTTACCATCTGCAGTAATCCCCTTCTGCCTTTGACTGACAGTTTGCATTGACTATTACTCCAAGGTCTAGTTTAGTTTACAAACAACATTTGGCCACATACCTGTATTCCATCTGTTTGACTGAGGTACAGCTGGATATTTATATAGTCTGGCCGATTCTCCTGCCAAAGCTGGGAGGATGATAAAAACAGCTAGTGAAATAATACTCTTTTTCTTAATGTAAGTGTGAAATCACTTGTGCCTACTATGCTGAGGTACATGGGTTTCAGCATCAATGAAGTAAGCTTTTTAATGAAGAGGATGTGCTTGTATAGCACATCATGCTGTGTAAAAAATATTATTTTAGGAAGCTACATGGATCTTAAAATATACTTGAAATTGTTAATCCCACTCCTTTCTCAATCTGCCTACTAGCCAGATGACTAAAGGCCACTCAAGGCTTCCCAGACTGCATGCATTGCTTCTTCCATCACATAAAGTAGTCTGGACACAGGTAAGTGTCCAGGCTACTGGAACTTGGCAACACTGCAATGAAACATTGGTGATGGATACTCAAACTGTTTTTTTCAGCTCCAAGAATAAATGAAGCCTGGATTAGGCAGCCCAAGCTACTGCTCTCTCATTTTGAGCAAGGCTGCCATTCTCTACAGAATGCCGGGTGTGTGCTGTGGGCATTCCTTGCATTTAAGTTGTCAGGATCTCTCCAAACAACACCCATTACCTTGTTATGCAACATGCAGAGCAGATCTGCAAACCAGCGGAAAGACTCAATGTCCCTGCACACCCAAATGAAGTAGAGTCTTCTTAGCTTGTAGCATTTCCAGCCGTCACTTGAAAATAAAATGTGTGGGTAGTTAAAAAAATATAATTTAAAAAGGAAACATTAATTAGGATGCTTTATAGTTATTAATGGAAACATGAATTTCCTTTAGAAGCTAACTGCTAAGCTGCTCTTCAAGCTATGACACATCAGACGCTGAATTGACCAATTCAGATTATCCTGAGAATATTAAATATCTAGCATAGAGCTAACAGCCATCATAGACATTGCTTCCACACTAGGATGTTGTCAGCTATACAGATGATTTGGGCAGCAAATATGGATTCATGTATCATCAAACTTTTATTTCAAAACAAAGGAGACATTCTAAGTTCAAGTATATTATGTCAATGCTTTATTACGTTTATAAAGAGGCCCTTAAGTGGAAAATATTGACAAATGCAATCATGTCAGGACTTAATTCTGCCCTTCTATGTGAAAGGCTCTGGTTGATTATCATTAATACTGTAGCAAAATCCCAAAGACCAAATGAAATCAGAGCTCCATTGTGCTAGGGAACTGTGTGATATATCACAGACCTCAGAAAATGCTGGTGGATAAAGTGCAGCCATGGGCAGATTCTGGCATTGCATTTAGAAAAACAGGACTCTCATGTCAGATTTCTAATTAAATTAAAACACAAATAAGTACAAAGGAAGGATTTGAATGAACTGGGAAAGAAAATAGAAATAAATTATCCTGATGAATAATGAGTTCAAATAAAGCACAAGAATTCAGGAAGCATTTTCTTAGTTAGCCAAGAGTGTTTTTTGTTGTTCTGATCGCTGAAATGGTCAGTGCACAGTTTCCTCCTTTTCCTCCTAGAATGATTTTCAGCTAGAGAAGGCCATAGAGCCAGACCTGGTTGAAAAGTTTCATGATACATCTCACCATACCCACTGTACTTTATTCAAACTGTAGAGTTCCTGGCATATTCAGCCAGGATATAGGGTTAATAGATCTATATAAGTGATGGCTCCAACCAGTGTCTTGCCTCCCCATACCTCTGCCCTGAGGAGCAAGGATGGAGACACTGGCAGCACCTCAGCAGCATGCAGAACTGAGAACTCACCTTTCATATAAACTCCCCAGAGAGAGTAAAAAAAAGTGCTTTCAGACTGGGGAGTACAGTGTCTTTCAAGTCCTGATTTCCAATTTTTCATTTGTTAACTGCTGACTTTTGAAATACGATTTCCATCTCTTTCTGACTGCCTAGACTAAGACAAGCACTTAGGAAGGGTCACAATCTGGTCAGATATGACAAGAGAACTATAAGCAGTAGCAAGGAAAATAAGTGCCTTTCACCATAAAAAGGGATAAAAGAAGAGAAAAATGCAAGGCATTTTGTATTGACATGCCCAAGTTCAGTAACAAAACACCACTCTCAGTAATGAAACACTGCAGCCGGACAAAGAGGCTGGACTGCAAGATTTCATCAAACAAGTCCAGCATAGATTTAAAGTAGCACCCCAGACACATATGCCTGGGTCTACCTCCAGCAGGACATACTGAGCAGGAGAGGTGCAATACCCATAACAACCCCCATTTCTTGTGTGTTTCTGTGTTACACTGCCCATAACAGCCATTATTTACAGACTCATGCATAAAAGCCTCTAGCTTTCCATAATTTCTTAAAATAGGGCACAGGGTTCAACAGCTAAGTGGAGGGAAGGGCATGAATCAAATTATGTACTACAACAGGAAAACAACAGAGAAGGAAACAAGATTTCAAGGACAGACTTTCGATCTCTCCTAGACCTGAGTGTCCTTGACACAACAGGACTGGCCTGGCTGCTCTGCAGAGCTGGCACCATCAGGCAGTTTGCATGTTCATACCTGCCAATATCTGCTTCCAAGCCAGTGCAAAGACACACACAGATCAGCCACTAAACCAGTGTCTTGTTGATGTTTAAATACTGAGGAGGGAAGCAGACTAGAACTGCTACTTTTTCCTAGAATTATTTCCTTGTATATTGTACAGTGCGCAAGGGGAAGAGCAGCTAAAAAGGCAGGTTATGGAATTAGCTCCTTGGAAGTCAATTTATGGATTTATGCAGATAAATGGACATTGCAAAATCCTTTGGACACTACCATTTTCTTGCAGTGTCTGTGAGAATTCCTACAGCCTCAGATAACACACTGGTAGAGGCAAACATCTAATTACCTGCTGCTGGCCCACTTTTGTGTTCTGTGGCATTTTTGCTAAATGCTATCAGGGATAATCCATCACAAGGAAAACAGTCATTTAATCCACCTGAGCCCCAGGCTTTCAGCAAAATTGTACCCTGGTTTTGAAAGGGTGATCCATATGCTCTATATGAAAGAAAATGAGGGAGCCCAAGATGGCCTTTGGGGGCTGCAGCACTGTGAGACACACAAGGCTAATGACTTTCAGTAGCACTTGGCACTGTCAGGTCCAGCCCAAGCTAAGGACAGAAGAATCTAAATTCCACACTTCAGCTTCACTTTGGATTTAGAGCTGACCACTGGCATGCTCATCTGGCAAGAAATGCTTTAACTGTGTTTATTAAAGCCCTCCCAAAGCCAGTTGGCCTCTCAGCCTCTCAGGGAAGGTTTGCTGCTTTGGCTGGCTCTTTATACTGGGCATTTGATACAGGGGTTCTTAACCTGTGACTGGAGCCCTTAAGGAAATATAAATAAAATCAATAGCAATCATAAAAGGAAGCCTATTTCACACAGCATAGAATTTAGTGGGAACCATGCTGTCAATGTGACAGAAAAACAAGAGGTGAAAGGCTTAATCTGCATAGAATATCAAAAGCTTTACATTAAAATGTAATTTCAAAATAGAGAGAGAAACAATCAGTGAAAAATAGAAAAATGCATATCTAAAATTTAAACTTTTCAAATGGGGTTAAACATTTGCATACTACCTGAATTCAGGTTGATCACCTTTTATTAAAACCTCAAGCTTAGACATTTAAAAAGTCAAACCAGGAGAACTGGTCCTGCAGTTCCAGCAGAAGGATTGTCACAATTGTTTGACTCCCAAAAATTGTTACAGTACACAGCCTCATCTAAGCTGGGACTAGGGGAATAAGTCCTGCTGAATGGCTGTGACTACATTAATCACAGGCTTAATTGGAGACAGGATACAAAGGCTGGTGATATTGTCCCAGTGCAGGTGCATCTCTGCCACAACTCTTTGGTTACAGAGCTGGTATGAAAGGATTTATGCCCTTTAGGGACATCTCAGTCCTCTATGTATTTTCAAGGAATCATTCACTTATGCCAGTGGAAATTTTCTAAGACCCTTAAAGCCTTTCTGACGTGCATTGTTGCTGTAAACTGGGGCAAAATGGCTTTAAAGGCTTAAGCTCACTTACAGCAGTGTGTTGAGCACAGATGCAAATGGTGTAACCCCAATACCTCCAGCCACACAGAGGCTGACCTCGTACTTCAGGGACTCCTCAAAGGGACTTCCAAAAGGTCCATCCACATACACTCTGCATAAAGAGCAAAAAGCACACTTTTAGAGGAAGCTGTTAAGATCAGGCAAAGATAAAGCAAAACAAGCTGGAATTAAAACCCTAAAAAGAATTTGTTTTAAATTTCTATTAATCTTTGGATGCAGAATGTGAATTTTTTTTTCCTGGAAAACTTTATGTGGACAGAAATGAATGTACAGGTGGTAAGAAAAACTGTTACTTAAAATCTCTTAGCATGTTCCATGATTAGACAAGCTATTTTTTAATTGAACAAGTGGGGGTGACTAAATTATGGCTTCCTATTTTGTCTGGTGTCAGAGGGCAAAGAAAGGGCTGTACTAGAAACAATGACTTGGAGGGTCATATGTAGGAAATAAAGCAGTTTGGCTAGGCCTGCCTAGGAGGTTCATCTTATACACATTTTTTGAAGAGGGAGAAAAACTGCTGAGTTTTTCCCCTTTGACTCATGCCTATCATTATTACAACCATTCTGTCCACTTGATTTTAAAGATCATTTAGGAGATTGTGTCTCATTTCCAACCCATTTTTAACATGTCAGACACTACTGGATAGTACATGGACTATAATTTAAAACTTGGCTCTAGGTATTTTCAAAAGTTTGACCTCCTACAAGATTTTTCCTACAGTGCTGATAATCTGAGCAAGGTCACCCACTGGCAGCTCAAAATTTATGGGCTGTAAGATTTCATATACTCTCTTCTACCTATGGAAAACCAGCTGCTTATCCTACCTCAGTAACATATTCATCTTTAGAAACTGCTACAAAGAGAACTTGAACAGGACATTTACTCAAGGCCTGTTGTGTATATGAGTGACCCACTGGATCAGCACGAGATCAGCATGAGTTTTATTTAGATAACTGCTGAACACAGCCAAGTGTGGTGGGACCAGCACTGTGTGCAGCAGCTCAGGGAACAGTATTTGCCCCCAGGTCTGCTGACCAAGAGCAAGCTTTGGCCTGAGTCCACTAAGGAGCTCCAACACAGTTTCATGCACACACACTGGTACTTATTGCACAACCAAGCTGCACACACTCCATGGCTAATCAAAGGGCCTAAGCTTCTCCTTTATAACAACAGCCAGAGAATTGAAGGCAGAGAAGACACTGCCTTTCTCAGACAAAGCCTTCCAAACCTCATCTGATTAATTCCTTTGGAGGGATGGGTTTTAGCCATAACTTAAATTCTTAGTGATCTCATTTCTTTTAGTTTTGTGGCCTGACTCTTGGCATCATCTCAGCAGTCAAGACAACATCTTGTCTGCGTGTCTTTGGCCAATATGGTCCTTTTTAGGAAATTTTTTCCAGACCTTTGCTATTGTTGCTTGATATGCCTCACATGTTTAGGCTCCTTCTTCTGTGGTGCCTTAATTGAACAGAGATTAACTACCAACTTTCTGAAGGATCTGAAGGCTGATCCTTAACTATGTCCTGTCTTACAAACTCCTTACTTGGTGTCCTACCTGGAGAGAAATGGAGAAGACACTGGCCCAGCCACAGTTATCATCAGAAGACATTGGAAATGTTTTTAAGCAAACAAATTTTATAACTAAGCCATCTTCAACCTAAATATGCTTACTCCTATTTCTGCATTTATAGTCTCTACAGTATTTTACGAATATTCTGTTGGAGAATCTCAAAGCATTGCAATGTCAGATATGTTAGTTCCAGCATGGTGAGAATATTAGAAAAACAAATTCACTCCTTACTTAGGACAGACATATTGTTTTACACAATGGGGCCAAGAAAAACTTAACTGGCCATGTGCATACAATATAAACAGAACTTTAAGTATCTGCTCATTAAATGTTTCCTCTTACATAACACTTTATACCACATTTATTTAACAAGGCTTTATTTTCCACTAATGAAATGATACCACTGCTGGTGCAGAGTGCAGCAGCAGCTGCTTTAAGAGATCTAAAGTTTCACTGTTTGACAGAGGATGTAAAGAAGCAGCTCTTTTTTAAATAAACAACAGGGGAAATGTTGAGAAGCAGCTTATAACACTGAAATAATCTGGTCAAAGGGATATTCTGAAAAGGTCCATAAATGCTATGGATCTCAGATGTATATGTAACAGATGTAACAGAAATCTAATTTTGGTATGTCAGAGTATGTCAAAAACAAAAAAAAGAAAAAGAAAAACAAACAAAAAAAACCAAACCAATTTAAAAAAAACTCAAAGACAAAAACACACAAAAAAATGGATAACAAAGACCAGCAACCCTGTCATTCCTGGCCTTCCTCATATACATCTTACCCTAATAAGCCCCACTTAGCTGGTGAAATCTAGAGAATTGCTCCTAAAGGTATGAAGGGCAAAATCACAGGCCTGAGGGAAATTCCTTACATTCTGGACAAGCATCGTCAACTTTCATTTGGATACACAAACCTAAAGCCAACATTTTGAGTAAAAAACACAACCTAATGAAACAAAAACAATTAAAGCACATTTTTTCCCAGAAATTACCCCAGTGGATGTAACAACAGTTATTTATTGTAGAGGTGCCACTTAACATAATTGCACTACTTGAGGAGTACCTGAATATATGTGTGTATGTCTGATCTCAGAGGGATTAAGAAATTCCTGGAAAGTCTGAGTGCCTCTGAATAACACTGACATGATCAGGCATGGAAAAATGCAAAACTAGTTCTGGTCACCAGAAACCAGTCAAGCACAGTGCATGCCAAAAATTCAAGAAAGAACCTGCAATTAAATATGCATTTTGGTCAGAATGCTCCAGTTTGTGGTCCATTAGCCCCATCTGGCCTGCAAAATATTTCTATTTGCCCACTGTGTCTTCCTCTGAGGGAGTGAGGAGCAGTTGCTTGGACAGCAGATGCAGTCAGAGAAGCCAAGGGCCTCCTGCTGTGTCTGCATGTGGTCCAGCACATAGCAGCCAGAAGTCACTGCTTCCAAGTGTGAAAAAGAGAAATGGAGGAAAACATGGAGAAATATTGCTACTGTGTTAACCCACTCCACCAGAAAGCCTGAGAAGACTGATTCCAAGCATAACATGATCTCCCTTGAAGATTTTGTTGGAGGTCATAAACATGCACTATTTAATCCCATTTTACTACAGGGATAATTTACAACTGAGACAAATGTGGCCCTGATGCCTTAGTGCCAGTGGTCATTTATCCTTTTCTTATTCAAGCTAGTGGAAGCAAGAAACCTCCTGATGCCATATCAAATGGCACAGGGCTGAACAGAGCAGTGATTCAGTCATAGACTTCTGCAGAGATTATGCAATTTCTGTTTCCTGTCAACATGTTCCTCCTTTCATTTGGTAGGACAGAAAACTTTTGCATGAGTGCAGTTCATTATTGAAAATTAAATACCACAGCGCTCAATTAGAAGACAAGGGGGATAAGATGACTTTTTGCTTCTTAAGCTGTGGCCCAGATATACCACACTACCATGCTATCCCCCCAGCTTTCATTTAATTAACATGAAGGAAGGGAATGGAATTTTACTAGAAGTTTAGAAATTGTCCCTTCAGGCAAACTTTTTCAAATAACAAGTTGTTCTTTTCAAATATATTTACTTCCAGTCTTAGGAGTGCTCTTGCTTATTATTGTGGCATAATTTTTTAGCTCAGATAGAGAAAAAAAAGCTCTTCAAAATAGAATACATCACAAAAAGTAGCAGAGCACATTACAGATGTAAATGTATCAAAGCATCTTACAGATATTTTCTATTTAAAGCACACTTCCATTCTACAGTGCAGTGATACCAAAATAGCCCAACAAGCACTAAACCAGCTTGTTCCAATGCTGGGCAATGCTAGTGCACTAACATGGGGCTGCCCCTAAAATGTCTCAGGGACACAGGCAGCTGTACTGCTTTTGAGATCTAAGTCATTATTTTCCATAAGGAACTGTACAGTGACGTGTGGAGATACCTGCTCACACCTCTTGGACTTGGCTCTCAGTGCCATGCTTTACTTCAGGTTGTAGGAGACCTTAGAAAAGATAATGGTTTGATTGTACTTCACAACCCAACAGTAAATGATGTTACCACTTTTTTTGCTAGGCTCTCTGGGAGCTACTGTAACACATTAGCTGGGATATTAGTGCAATAACAGATGGATAGGGGAGTTTGTAGGAAAGTTTAATTAAAGCAGTATCATAATCTCTAATCAGAACTAAATGCTTGGATACAAAGTACCGTATAGAGCACAAAAAGTGAAATCCTAGTCTGACTGAAGTTTCTGGCAAAGCTCTTACCAATGTCAACTGAAGAAGGATTTAAACCAACACCATGAAGTTTTATATCCTTGGTATTCAGTTCTTGCTAAGATCTTTGAGTGAGCACGCTAAGTTCTGGATACAATCACAAGACACAGTCATAAAGTTAATGGAGATTAATCCCTCCCGATTCCTTATAAAAACATCATTGACATTCTCCAAAATCATAAGAAAATCAACTAAACAACTGTTCTCCCATGCTTGTTCTTCTCTTTTACTTGTCCTGCCAAAACCACGTCTCAGTACTGATGGATTCAGCCTGAGAACTCCAAGGAATTGACTGTCTGATGGCTGAAGCAGTTTCCTTATGTTCTTCTGCTGCTCTAACTCTGCTGCACCAGAGATGCAATAATCTCTCTCTGATAACCCACAGTATTAGCTTCTACCCCCACATGACAAATATTCAAACAAGTGCCTCCATGTTCTTCCCACACTTTCCTTCATGCCTGGGAGGAAATCACAGTAAACATCTGCAGAGCTATTTCATTATCTCCCTTCAAATTCCTTCTTAAGACTTCTCTTTCCTCTGATATCTAAAAAACCAGGCTCCTGATGTGCTCCCTGTAGCTCATATTCTGGATCAGTACTGTCTCACTGTTTCCCTGAATTTTGCTGTCAATTGTATCCATCTGTTGTCTGCTGTTTCTCCAGCTTACGCTGGTTTGTCTCTCTGCTGTGTGGCTCTGTCTGTCAGAATGGCTTCCTGATGCATGACTCCTTCTTCAGGGCACCAGCATAACAGAGATCAGAGAAGGATTGCTGTAAGCCATCTAAATCTGAAACTTGTATCAGAGACAATCTTTCATAGTCTGCAGAAGGCAAAATGGACTACTGCACTGTTCTAGAACATTCTGGAGTCCAAGGCTCAATTCACATTTTTCAGTAAAAGCCTAGCTACAACAAATTATGTGATTTTTTCCAAAGAAGCTGCACTTTCTACTATCAAAAGATTTTAAAATATTTTCTGCAGCAAAAATCAAGATAGTAATTTCATTTTATGAAGTCAACATACAATACTTCACAACATTATTTAAGCCTCAATTAATATGTGTACACTCCAACATTATTTTACCAAAGGGGTTGTGATTATTGACAGCATCTGAGTACCAACAGCCTTTTACAAAAGAACCACTAGTGAACGAAGCATGGTATCCTTGGTTTTTATGGATTTACAAAACTACTACAGCTTTTCAAGGTTTAAAAGTGTCACAAAATGTGACATCTGGCATGTGTGATCAGAGATTCCCATGTGTTCTCCTGACACTGTGAAGGATGATGTTTCCATTAAAGCAATCAGCAGCCCCTTAGATAAGTAAGCTTGCAAAACCCAGTGGGTCCAATTAAATTTATATACTGTTCTGTGCAAGACTGCAAAGGGCTATGATTCTAATTCAGGTTTCATTAGCCATCCTCTCCTGATTTTTTTAAACTGCTTGAGTTTAATTTCTCATTGATTATTCACATTTTTTTTCCTTACAACTTCGAACATATTCTTATAGTATGTACTAGAGCTTGTAGAAGTTTCCTTCTCTTTTCTACCCAAGCTGATTCCTTGATCAGCTAGTGAAATATCTGATTATAACAACATGGATGGCTCAAAAAACTATAGAATCAATTAACATCAAATTTTCTTCAAACAGAAACCAGCTAAATCATTATTATTTTTCGAATCCTGTAAGAACCATCATTTTTAGTACATCTCAGTTCCATTTATTTCTCTCTGACTGGGCAAAACTAAACAAAATCACCTTTATTCATCTTTTTATACTCTCAAGGTCCCAGAGGTAACTAAAGAAGAATTTTCAGCTCTACAACATCCTTAGCAAGAGGAACTATGTTGAAGGCATGATGATAGGGGTAAGGAAGTGGAACAGCTGAGCAGGCACCCATATTTTTATGGATAATGTTCCTCCTGTAAATCACAAAATGAGATTCGTGGGTTTCTATGACACACAGTGCAGGTTTGAGAAGATTCCACTGAAGTGGGCTGGAACATTAGAGCAGCAAAAGTTGTACAATTACCTTTTGGGAGGAGGACTTGTAACAGAGGAATGAGGATGAGGAGAGAAGAAGAAAAGAACCTCCTAACTATGAATGAGATGCTCATAAAACCATGGAGATCAAACTACCACTGATGGCAGCAGAGAACAGACTTGTACCTCTGATGGACACCCTTATAAACATGGTTCTTCCTTGTTCATGACTGCCACAGCAATCTGAAAGCAACCTCTCAGATCAAATTAGTTTCCCTCAAAACTGAATAAAATTATCTAAATATTGCCTGAAGTATTTATGAGAATCCATATTTCTGACTACTCATTTCTGACTATTACAGGAGAAAAGCAACAGTTTACATCATTCACTTACTCCATTAAAAAGGTCTGTAAAATCACTATGAGAACTACAATCAAATATAATTATAAATTGAGGCAACTTTGTTCTCTGAAAGTGCATGTACTTTCTGTACCAAATTTTTGGGTCAATATTCTTAACTAATGTTGCATTAATTCTTCTCCATGGCAACCTTTTTAAGGTCATTTTTACGAAATGTTCTCAAAATGTATTCCTTTGATTAAAGAATACACAATTTCATTTTATTTTAACAAGAAATCTCGTTATACACCTTTTTCCTTACCAATTTCTATTTTGTAAAGTGCCTTTCCTTTCTATAAGCTTGTGTCCTACCAATTTTGCCTGAGGTAATCAAGAAAAATTAAAAGAAGAGCATTTGTAATGACTGCACCACCTACTGCATTTTGGTTGCTGCCAAACAGCAACCACAATGAGGCAGAATGTGCTGGCCATATTTCTCCACAGTCCGTTCACTGACACAGTAGTTATCTGCTTATCACACTGCAAAATGTTTTTGTGCTTTAGAGTAATCCACTTTCATATTTGATCTTTGGTCTGTTTCAATATTTACAGGAAGCTTTCTGTTGCCTATACCACTGCCTTTGCTGGTCATCTCAGAGAGGTGATGCCATCTAACAGATGGCATGGAAGTAGTGCCAATATTAGCCCTCTTCCTCGCTTGGTTAATGATACTCACTGAGACAGGATATCCCATGTCTCCACACCAGTGAAAATACCGGCAGCATCAGTTCCTCTAGAAGCCTGGAAGGCAAGCTGGCTAATGTTCATGTTGTAAACAGCAACAGCTGGATAGATAGCTGTGGAGCCAAACAAGGATTGTTGGTAGCAGCAGCCAAGCATTGTTTGCATTAACATACTGTGAGAAAGAACAGGAGGTGGCTGGAGAAGCGGCCATACAGATGTAGGGCAGCACTTTCCTGGGACAGACATCCTGGTCTGGCTCCTGGAGAAGAGCACAACACAGTACAGCACAAGTGCAGGAGTGAGGTCAAAAAGCTGGAATGAAATGTGGGGGGGAATCAAGGCCACAAAAGGCCTCCAACCACTTTCCATACTGATGCATATTGATGCAACCACATTGCAGATTTCAGATGCTGTTTCAAGTTTTTCGCATCTCTAATTATTATATATTAACCAGCACTGGAAGTCTAATGCAGTTCCCTCAAGCCAGGGTTTGGGTATTTTCAACTGAAGTAAGAATGGGAGAACTACATGGGAGTTTAGGATTCAGGAAAGCCTGACAGTACATATGTGAGTTTCACACCCCTGCCAGCTCCTTTCCAGTTACAAATATACTCAGGAGACATGTTACACCAAAGGGCAAAATACTTCTTTGGATAGAGTAGGCTGGGGGAAAAAGAAGACCACTTAGTTGAACATCAGCAGTGCCTTAGGCTTTCCCAGTCAAGCTCCAGTACACCTTAGGGATGGGAAAAGAAAAGTTGGCTTCTGCTGACAAATCACAAGGATAACAAAGTACAAGATTTAAAATCCTAGCTAGGTATCTGCAGAAACAAAAAGGGAGGAGAGAAGCAGCTGACTGAAATGCTGGCAGATACAGCTGGCAGCAGATCAATCTGAATACAAGGACAAGCATATCACAGTTCTCTCCAAAGTCAGCCCGCTCAGGCTCTCTGTACTGGGTTAAGTAGAGACAAGGAATTCAAAATTAAGAGAATATAAAGAAAAAACACAGAAAGGCAAATCTCAAAATAAATTCTGAAGTTTGAATGAAGCAGTTCTGCAATAAAATGGAATCCTTAATACCTGTTAAACCTAAACACAAATATGCTACGTAAATGTAATACACCAAAAATTTGTCATGTCTCACTGCAAACTCCTTCTTGTCTTAGGGCTTATATTGGGCAAACAAAGTGACTTTGTCCAGTCACAAGCCCATCTCTTATCTGGAGAACTCTCTTTTTAAAACAATGTCTCTCTTGGCTACACTTCCTTTAAGGAAATATGTTCTCCTAGAGATTCACATCCTCTACAGGCTAGTGATTGTGCCTATAGAACTAAGTTTCCTTTGGGCCAGCTTCATGAAGCAAGTCATTAATGGTTTGGGGGTCTGTAAAATATCTTTGCTTCAATGTAGCTGCCAGAAAGCCTAGAAAGAAATTCTCTAAATACTCCTCTGACAGTTGAAGAGAGAGGTCTGCAAGATAGTGATAATGCAACTTCACATGGCTTCCAGATGTTCAGTGATGGTCAGACAAGCTCATTTCCTTAGGCAGACAGTCTCTTATCTGGAAGGGGATAAAGACAACTGGCAAGACCAAAATGTAAGGAAAGAACACCTGCCCAGCAGTAGAGTGAACCATACACAGTAGGAATAAAATGGCAGACTAAGGATGAGATCACCCAACTTGGAGCAGGAATTTCTGAAGTCAACAGAAGCCTACAGATGAGTCTGCACATATATTCATTGGCAGAAACTTATCTACCAGAAAATATACAGCATTACATCATAGATGAGCTCAATGCAGTCCCGAGTATCTTGACCTCTTATTTATTTTTCTCTGACTCTGCTCCAACTTCTTATTTCTAGTTCTGTTTTTCAGAGTGAATGGCCTATTATTGTCTTCAGTGTTCTAGTTTCAGTCCTGCCAAGGCCCCGTATAAATTACATTATTATTCATAAGTGTCAGTGTCATTGCTATTACCTTTCTAGCCATACAAAGATGCCTCTGTGCAGCTGCTTTGGGTTATTCAAAATAAAGACATTTTTATCCCTTGAATTTTTAAATTCAAGCTCTTACCTTTCTATGTGCTCATATTAATAGAGCCTTACTTTTTAGCATTTCTCTATGAGTTACATTTAAGAAGCTTACAGAGAAAGATGATCCCAAACAAAACAGGTGAGTGATTTGGCGAGTGACAGAGATATATGGGACTAGTGTTAGTTACTGTAAATACACGATTCTTTTCCTAACCCTTCCCATCCTCACTTTTCATAGATTTCCCGAGGTCTACAACCTACTGGGTGTGAGACACTGTTGCAGGACAAGGTGACTGAACAGAACAGAGGCTGGGCATCACAGGAGAATGAACATCTCTGGCACAGAGTCAGGGTCTAAGCCAAAGGTGCCTCTCCTGCAGGCTCCATATCAGTTCCTATTAAGCAGGACCCCTGAAGTTGCTCTGCATATATTCAGAGAACCAACACTGGGTTTGACTGTTTTTCATTACACAAAACAATTCATGACGTGTGAGACTTCTTGCACAAAATCAGTGTCCTGCACCATCACACTGATCCCCTTCACGTTCATCATCATTGTGAGATGCAGATCCTAGGACTGTGTCTCAGGTCTAATCTCAAATGACAGTTTTGACCAGTCAGAGAGGAGGAGTTCACACTTTTAATCCCATCTCTCTCATGCTTATCCACTGTCATTTCCAGAATGTCACATACACCCTCAGTTGATGCTCTTTGTTTTGGTGAAACCAGAAAGCAACACATTCTCAGAACTCTCCTCCATGAGATAGGGTTTAGTTTAATTAGCTTAATGTTTAAGTTTAATTGAGGCTGCACCTCAAATCCTGTGCTCAGTTTTGGGTCCCTCATTGCAAGAAAGACATTGAGCTGCTGGAATGAGTCCAGACTGAAAAGGGCAATAAAGCTGATGAAGGGTCTGGAGTAAGTCCTGTGAGGAGTGACTGAGAGAGTTGGGGTTGTCTAGATGGGAGAAAAGGAAGCACAGGAGGAACCTTATCACTCTCTTCAGCTGCCTGAAAGGAGCCTGTAGCCAGTCTCCTCCCAGGCAACCAGTGACAGAACAAAAGGACATCAACTGAAGGTGTGCTGGGGAGGTTCAGGTTGGACATGAGGAAGAATTTTTTCACTGAAAGGGTGATTAAGCATTGGTAGCATCCAGTCACCATCCCTGGAAGTGTTCAAAAAATGAATGTACAAGGTACTACATTAGTGGAATGGTTTAGTTCACTTAGCGATGTTTGGTCGCAGGTTGGACTCGATAATCTTGGAGGTTTTGTTCCAACCTTTATGATTCTAACATTTCACACTTTAATAAACACAGACAAAAGGCTGTTATAAAGTATGAGCCTAACAATTTCCCCACACCATGTCAGTCTTTCTTATTCAACAATTTCTCTTTTGATGAACTGTCTGACATTTCTGCCTACTGCAACTCATTTTCCTCTTCTTCCATCCATCTCCTAAAATCTGCCAGATGATTCAGAAATTTAATTCCATCTGCTCTGGTATACACTATCCTCCCTGGTCCAATATCATCCAAGGATTTAATTAACTTGGTGTTTACATCTCCCTCCTTATCATTCATTATTTGATACATTGAAAGAACATCCCAAGATGAATTGCTCTCTATTTGATACCTTACTCATTTTAAAACTCACTGCTTAAGAACTATTTCCTGCTTCCCACCTGTCAACATTTACTTTTATTAATTTAATACATTGTGCTATATATATATCTAGATAATACTTCCCTGAATTCTCCATAAGAAAAAAAATCTGATTCCAGTACAAAACAAAAGGCGAAAATGCCACTGAAATACTTGATATCAGAATTTAGTTCTGCAGGAGTAAAAGGGGTATTATCAGGCAGAAATACACTATAAAAGTAGATTAGCTTTATTGGAACAGTTTTTCTGCCGTTTATCCTGCTATGGTGCCTATGACTGCAGGTTGACAATACGACATGGGTAGTACAGAGTCAATGAAATTCCAGCCTTCTAGGTCCTGTGTATCTACTGAACCTCACCTTCGTAAGACCTCACTCTTCATCCATCAGCTGTGATCAGTGATTTAGGTGTTCCACAGATCGCTTACTTTGCTTCTGTTTAAGGATTCCCTTAACAGCTGTATTTTAAACAAACTGTAAAGGTAGAATTGGACAGACAGGTGAACACTTTCTGGTTGTTCCTCTCTGAGATTCTGAAAACTGCATTAATGTTTTTCCTAATGGCTGCATGTATCAACCATTCGCTAAACCACCACTGAACTTTTCTAACATGACTTCAACTACTGTGAAAGTGCCTAAAGATCCCTGATCAAAAGTTACTTCCCCCTTGGTGCAGGAACTTTACAAAGAGCAAAAAGATAAAGGAGGAATGCAGCAGCTGAGGTGCCATGCTGGGATGGACCCAGTCTCTCTCAGACCTTTCTTAAGAGAACCGGGGCAAGTCAGCTTGACACTGTGTGACAGTATCTACCTGTTAGACAGAAATCGTTATATTTCTCAGACAGAGACCAGCATTGCAAAAATGACTTCATTAAAAGTTTGTGAGGCCCATAAATACCCTATAATGGTGGTCATAAATCTTATCAATGAATGAATCACAATCTTTAATGAGCAAGTAAAAGGAAAGGAATACAACATTACACAAAGGAGTGTTTCTAGATATTTGTTGTTTTATGGTTCCTATCTGTCCAACTGATGGCTTCTATGTTCAGATCTGATCTGACAGTTTAAAAAAGGGTAAGCAATAGCTTCATGTCTCATTGGAGAAGCCTTGCCAAGGCAAAAAAAATTAAAGAAAGGGTAAAGATGACTGTGGATAAAGCCACCAACCTTGTTATCTCCTTGTTAATCCTATTTTATCAGTTTAGCTAACCTTAGATAACAGTGTTCAAACACCTGAGTGCCCGGGTGGGTTTTAACACAAGTGGCCCAATGACAATAAAACCACAAATGACTTAAACTTCCGTTTCATATATATTTTTCTATGAAGCAGTTTTAATGATAATTTCCCTTGAAATTGCATTCTTCAAGGAACCTTCAGTACAGAGATAAGCAGATCCCAGACTCTACAAAATCGAGACATTTTTGGTATATTAATAGATGCTAAATATCTCAGTCATTAGTCTTCTTGCTGAATATCCTAAGAAGGATCGAACAATGGAACAAGCTAAACTTAATTGGCTCATAATTGCCAGAATCTGAGTGCAGGGCCAAATAACTAAAAAGAAAGTTAATTTGGTGAGGGGGTCCCTCCAACCATAAACAGCTGGAATAGCCAATGCAGACATAAATTGATTTCTTAAATTCCAGTGGTGCTCTTAAGAGCTGCCTGAAGCCAACCTGCTCTATTTTGATATCAAATTACTTGAGAGAGACAGATCAAACTTTGCTCCTGTGTGCATGGCTTCTTTAAAGTGGATTCCTTAACTGAAGTGCAAATATGCACCAATAAAAAAGTTAACCATCAACCATTACATATCCAGTTACTGCCATCTAACAATGGAAAGGCAAAATATATACAGATACACACTAACTATGCTATCAGACAGCAAGGCACGGCTACCAATGGAGCAGTGAAAGCTAGGAAAGTTCCCATCTCAGCTTGTGCTGACTCTGAAAAGACTGAAGCAGGTCCTGGGCTCCAGGGACAACTCTTCTGCTGCACTTAGACCTTGGAAGTAAGATGTCCAAGTGCTAATGAAATCATGTGTGAAAGAAGACTTGCAGATGCTGAACTCAGCCTGTTTTCTCATCAGGATACAGCAATTCGCAAATAAAAGAACCAAACATTCCTTCAGCCCTCCTTCCTAGTACAAAACAGAGGGAGATGAGGTTGTCCATCAATACCAACATTGCTTGCCTGTCACAGAAGAGCAGTGCCCAGAGGCTCTCATTACAGCATGTGTCACCGAACAAGTTCATTACATTTTGCTCTGCTGATTCCACAAGGTAAATCTGTTCTTTTGAAGTAAGGAATCTTTCTCCATGTAATATATGGACTGTGCACAAAACAGAAAGTTACATCTGACCTTCCCTTCTCGCTATTCAGAAAACAAACTATAGTAGAGTTTTTCTTCTTTTGCTGCAGTTCAGCAGCCATGTCTGGCATATGTGAGTTGATGCAGAATTTCATGCTGTCTCCTTCACACAAAACAGGGCTGACAGAGAGGTTGGCATGTAACAACTGCCCTTCACAGAAAGTCTGCTCTTTCTGGATGGAAAGCAGCACAGCATTTCACTCTGCATAACTTAAATATGTAACCAATGACTATTACACTGGTTACAGACCAGCAGTGATCCTTCAGGACAGCAGCATTCAGAAACACTGGCACACACCCTGAACTGCTCACTGCATCATCCTAATAAGTAGATTTTGGTACTTTCTAGTCTTTCTTCCAACTTATACGAAAAAATGATGGAAAGCCTGGGTTCAGTTCACAACTCCAGAGTTTATCTTATACCAGCTTGAATGAAGTGCAGCTTCCTAGATTTGAGCAAAGTGTGTGGGATCTCTCCAACACACTTCAAACTCTTACTCATGGGGTGACGTGCTGAAATCCTAGAGATGGTTCCCTTGAAAACTGCAGTGGCAGGAGATACTCTTCGTATATTATTAAGATCACAGAGCTTCATCTTCACAATGCTCAAACAGCCAGAACATCAGGTTTGTGACTCCTTCACAAGATAACATTACAGCTACATGATTTGCCTTGTCCAAGATGAAGCACAGGAAAATGAATGGCTCAGTTCTGCCACCATTTCTTTGCCTGTTCTGGTAAGAGTACCATGTGATGGAGAAATTGTTAACAGCCACTTCCATTGCTGTATTTTCCCTAACAACGTTAGGAAATAAGGTACAGGAAAAACAAGTAAAAGTAGCTTTCAAAGGGCTTTTGAGAAAGGATGCAAATACCTTCATTTTGAAGAAATCACTGTAAATGCATGTCTGCATCTTAAATAGTTTAGTAAACTTCAGCTATCCATGCAAATAAAAAAATAAATTAATCTATTGTAAGAGTTTCAGAATTGGTTCAATAGAATAAAAATATTCAATCTTCAGGTGATTTGTCTAAAAGAGGAACTAATTAAACCTGAAGAATATTAGAAATCACCAACACTACATAGAAAACCCATATTAATCTTGAAGACACAGCGAATGGAAATACAAAGCTATACAGTGAATGGAAATACAAAGCTATAATATCTTTATGTAACATCATAATGCACCCTGCAGAGGGAAAACAAGACCTTGGAAATTCTCAGGCATTTTGCTTTCATAAGACACTTTTGAGTATTTTTTTAAACCAGAGAGGATACAGAGAACACTTGTAATATAGGTTATCATTTGCATACTAGTGAAGCAGACTTGAGGTAAAAGGACTGACCCGGATGCTGTGGGGTTTTTTGGAGTAGGAAGCAATTTTGCTTTATAGAAGCTCCCAGGGGAATGAGAAAGTTTTAAATGTTTGATTTTAAATGAGAGTTTGATTCCACCTGACTTTCAACCACACACAAATTTAATTTAAACCTTGTTTTATAAAGATACCTTGACAGAAATGGATAATTAAGACATAAAGCAAAGTATTATGTTAAAGTTATTAGGCTCTAAAGCAAATTATTTTAATATCTTTTCTTTCTGATTGGTGCCTATAATACACCTTCTCTCATTGCTTTAAGAGAAGAAAAAATGTCACCACATTCTTGATACAACAGAAACGCATCATTAATCACCCCACTCGACACATGTGATGCCTCACATTAGGTGCAAATGTTTAGACTAATCATTTTCTGCAAACCTGTAACCCACAAGATTCTTCTATTAAAAAACAACAACCAGGAACTCTGAATATCTCCAAATCTATCTTTGCCATCCAACAAATCAGTACACATCTTCTATTCAAACAGCTTTTGTGTTGGACTTACCTACTTTAGTCTCCAACTGTTTGTGAGCAGCCTCAGCCAGCTGATTAGGCAACAATCAGAAAGGATTTGGCAGCTAATATCACGGGCTGTTGCAGTCCTGCAGCTGCTAATAATGTTTTCCAGCTGCTAGCTGTCTGGCCATTCAATAGCACTTGTGATTCTTTCAAACCACTTGACAAGGTCAAAGAAGAAGTTTCCTCGGGGCTAGGCTTGACCCACTGGGCACTATCAACCAGCAGCCAACTCCTGTCCTCATGACTGAGGATAATTAACATCTACAATAACATACTATAGGATGAGACAGCTTTTCCACCACTGCCAATTTTTACAATTTCATAGTTCTGAGCTATGCTCTAGCCCAGGTGTTGAGACAGCTTCCTCCATGAAATGGGGCTGACATGTATATTTGGGGATGATCAATTCAGGGTGGTCCTCTTGGCATCCCACAGCCTAGGTCTCCTTTCTCTGAAGACACAGGGAATGGCTGTTAGATCAACATGGGCCTGTTTATGCCTCTGATTATCACCAAGAGTTTAAAGGCCAACATGTTCCATGAAAAAGATATGTGAAGCATCTCCCTCAGATATACATATAAGAGCCTGGCACTCAGAATTATACCACTCCACTGGTACCACGCACCAAAAGGCTGCTAAAACTTAAACCCAGGCTCGTACCCTGAAAAGAACAAACCATCCTTGCACATTTTATGCAAAACTAGAACATTAACAGTCTCCTTTGTCTTGAATGTTCTTTCCTCTCCTCTGCAGTATTACAGCATGAAGAGACACTTGTGATACACACAAAATACTTATCTGACAGTTATCTGACAGTCTGCATATTCAAACCTATTTGGCAAATGGCCAGGACTGCAATGAGTGTTGATAAATTTCTACCATTGTTAAAGACCAGCAAGTACATTTATGGGTTATGTCTAACATGAAACACAAAGGATGACATGGCAGGCAGCCTTTTCTTTTTCCTCCAAATGTTTAGGGGCATAACATTGTCCATTTTGCCTTTATTATAGCTGGAATCTTTATTTTCTCCCTTTTCCACTAAGAAACAACAAAACAGCAATCAAAGATGTTGCCTCCTTTAACAGTTTCTATGAAAGAAAACAGCCTTGGGGTCTCTCACTGAAAGAATGGGGCCAAAAATAAAAATGCTAATATGCAGGTAGGTGTATGGGAGTGAATGAATGATGCTGCCCCCTTTTATCCAGAGTCACATGGAACCACAGAACCACAAACTGGTTAGAGTTGGAAGAGACCTCTGGAGGTCATCTAGTTCAACCCCTGCCTGGAGTAGGTTGCACAGGACTGCTTCATCCAGGAGGAAATTACTACTGACAACAATCAAAATTCCTTAGCACTTGTTTTTCTTCTTTTCCAGAGCCTGGTGCTTGGATTTCTGTAACTATGGTAATTTTGAAACTACTTTTTTTAAACTAATATAAGCCATTATTTTTAAAACTATGATAAAATTTGATATAAGGGCGGACGAGATCATTTTGACTGTCTTACATAATGACTCAAAGAACCTCACTAATACTTTCAGCATCAAACTACTATAAATTCTGTTTGAGTTGTTTTAAAAAAAATATCCCTCAAGATACCTGGTGGCAGATAATTCCCCACAGGCTCACGATGCTGTTGAGTAGTAGACATGCATGTATCAATTAATTGGCAAGCTTTATCAAGAACCAGTATCATGCTCATACTCCCAGACAGCCAAATGAAAACCAGCTCTAATTATTTGTCTTACCCGATTCACTTTGAACAAAGCAATGATTTAATCTCCCAAAAGTTGTGAAAGCTTTAATCATCTTTTATTCTCATTCACCCATTTCCCATGCTTAACTGGGATTATCACAATGTTTTGCATGGAACAGTTCATGTCTCCTAATGAGCCACAACAATGCTATGATAAACAGGTAAGTTCAAGTAGCATCTAGAATGCTTGCTTCTTACAAGAGAATATATATGCATACAGAGCTTCAATTTTGCATGTATGTTGCTGCACAAATACCTTCTTTTGTTTTCCACCACATCTTTCTACCTAGAAAGATTTATACTTGTGCCTTAGATTTCAGGTCTGAGCCCTGTTGAAGTTAGCAGCAAAATTGCCCTTGACTTTAAGGGAACTGGTCCACTCCCTGCTTTTGTTACATGAACTCAAGGCTACTGGAAACAGAACAAAAAGTGTCTTTATTTTGCAAGTTACTGCAGTACTGTACTGGTACTCTGAACAAATACAGCCTATGTTTTGAGGAATTTATGACCCATATCTCAGTTTAAAGTGTAGTCCTAATATTTCAAGATACTGACTTGGTCCTGTTTAATATTATCTGGATAGGTCCACATGAGATCAAATATGTAATGCACAGTATGAATTACTGTCCTCTTTCTTTCTGTTCTCATTTCAGTTTCAAAAAAATTTAGATCCAATACTTGCATTTTTACTCCTATAACTCCTCTTTTTAATGAACACCTACCAGCTACTCCATTGATACTGTTCTTTCCATTTCATAAAATCCCTTTAATGACAGGAAAATGGACTTTACTTAGAATGGAGGTTTTATTGTTATGGAGCTCAGCCTTGTACTGGTTTGTAAACTCTACAGAATACGGTGCTGTTGCTGCAAAAGGCCACATGAAAAATAATAAAAATTAAAAAAAGAGACAAAATCCCAACTTCCTAAAAATATGCTTTTCAAACAGCTTGAACTTCTTTTAAAGGTCATTCCAGATTCCTTAAGAAGGTCTCTTTTTTAATCAAGTCATTGAAGTCTCTTTTTTAATCAAGTCATCAAAATTCTCTGAAACTCAGGTTTCTGAGGACACAGACTGATGGCGAGATAGTTTGCTTCTAGCTTGCATTTTGAAATAAATCTTGGAGCATTTCAAAACCGGTAATTTCCATGCTTCATGTACAATGCTGCACAAAGCATTTAAAGTGCTTGTGTGGGCACTTCTGAAAGGCTCCCTCATTTGGCACCTTCCCATCTGATTTCAGCAATATGGGCAGGCAGGGCACAAGTTTTTGCAGTGGAAAACAGGATAGATGTTATTTCAGATAAGAGAGCCAACTGCACACAACTGAAAGGACTGTGGAAGACCTGATTTCTATTTCTGGTCATATCCCAAGGAGAATTGATCCTGGATGAAACTGGTAACTCACATCAGAGTCCTGTGCCTGTTTTTCCTCTGTAACAAGAGGACATCTTTTGTAAAGCACTTCACAAGAAGCCTTTAATAGAAAACCACTCCTTAAAAGTTCTCCACCTCTTTTTAAAACTAAAAATCTCTCTGCCTTTGCAATGAAGATTCAGTGATGAACATATAGGTCATGATTTTTCCCCTTGAAAAAGATCAGGGAAGATGTCGCCTTTGTTTCTAATGCAAACTGAACTGGGTTTCCAGGCCATGCTCTGCTAGCTGCTCTTGTGCTTGTTTCAATCTGTGATACAAGAGAATCACAGTGGATGCACTGACTGAGGAGCATCATTTCCAGCAGCCGTATCTTACTACTTTCTTGAGTTAGACACAAATTATGCTCCTCTAAAAAGAAAAATGTTCTCAAGACAGCTGCAAATAAAACATAAGTTTTATTCCTGGGGTATTATTTATGAAATTTTATCTGTTTCTTGGCTCACATCTCAAGCTGTAGGAAATTGCCAGAGATCCATTACAGATCCATTATCATTAAAATAAACAATTGGGAATCAGAAGACACAATGGTTTAAGAAGGGCACTAACTTTCTGCTGTCTATTTGTCTAGACTTCTCCATGATGAGAATTGCATAACACCATTTAGCTTTGTTTAAGCTGAAACTTCTCAGCAGCTTTTCAAAGATGACCTTCACAAATATGTATTTGAAGATATATACATATAGATACTTATGAAGATCCTATATTTTCCGGGATTTTTTCATGATGTGAGAGTTACCAGCACTTTTATGCATACACAAGAAGACTACCTTAATTTACTGTGAATATATGTGAAAGAATGGTTTGTAACTTTATGACTGATGGAAAGTAAATGCATTTGTAATATTATTTCATCATACCTGCTAGGTTTTAAGTTCATTTTTTTTCTCCATAATTCAAGACTTTGTCATTTTATTTAAATAATAAGATTTATTTCTTATACAGTCAAATTTATGAGTTTAGATTGTCTCCCTATTTGACTATAAAGAAGTGCTGTTATTTCTCTATGTGCACATTATGGAAACAGTCACCATTTCTTCATTTCTGCCTTTTTTGTTTGTTTATTTTACTTTATTTTAAAATTAAGTGGGAAAACTTTTGAAAGGTTTTAAAATTTTGGGAGAAAGACCTGTTTAGCAAGCCTTACACTGCAAGAAATTATTATTTATTTTGTTCAAGAGAAGGGCAAGTTGTAAACTGACCTCCCCCCTTTTGTATGGAGGTGTCATTTCAGATGGTACAGGACTTCTTCAGCAGAAAATGGTACAGTGAGATGGCAGAAACTGGAAACTGAAGTAAAAAAAAATATCACAGGTGAAGTAACTGACAACTGAAACAAGAAGATCTAAAGACTTGTGAGTTTTCCAGTTTTTAACATCTCAATTTTGTTCTAAATTCCTGCTCTCGCTGAATAAAAAACTTGCTGCAGGGATTATCAGTAATGCTCTATGGCTTATGTTAAGAAGGGACTCAAATTAGCTGGAACATAAACACTCCTTCTGTTCTTAAAATCTCTGAATCACCTAAAAACTTTTTTATCAGACCCACAGAAGATAAGAGCAAAGACTGCAAGGGGAAAAAATAAGCAAATAATCCCTCTAAAAAAATGACATATTTATATGAGGATTTCAGCACTAAGTTGAGAATCTAAACTACGGCTGAACTGTCAAGTTACTTCTAGACAGAAAAAAAACCTGCTAAAAACCTGTAATGCCAGTAGCATCTGGCACATCCCTCTTTAAATGCTGTTTTGTGCCGTGTCAGCCTCTCTCCTGCCTTATTCACCCATCAACCTGATTTCTCACTCTCACACTTCTTTTATCACTTCCCTTACCATTCTGGTTTTTTTGGGTTTGCTTTTTAATTTTAACATTATCAAGCCCAGCTACAAGTGGCACTTCTTTCTGGCATTTCAAGGCAATTGTATATCCTTCCCTTGTGCACACAGCACAGGCAGTCGGGAGTAGAGTGGAGTCAGCAGGGATGGAGCAACCTAAGCCCCTGCTACTACCAAGCACCCTATCACATGCTGGACTCTGCAGCCAAATTAATGACATAGTGCCTTCTTCAGGAGCAATCATGTGCAGTCTTTGCTGCACTCTAGCAGTTCTTGCATTTTATGAGTGAAACGGTGAAAAAAATCATGTAGGAATGACATTGGCAAGGTGGACAAGCAAGGAAAGCATGAAGTGGATACCAACATGAGAAATGCTCCTGCAGAAATGTACTAAATGTGAAACCCTTAAAGGTTTTTTTATGAGATACAGGGGCCATAATGCTCATTTGAAAAGTAAGTAGTCAGAATTAAACTAATGAACAAATTAAGATTAACAAATCTTAATTTGTTGGAAAAAATTTGGTTTGCTGACAGACCAGATTGCGTTGGCATAACTCCCCTCAATGACTTCAGCAGGCTTGTGGAGTGAGGGAGAGCAGGACAAAGCATGTCTGTCATTTGTTTTGCGTGCAGAGGGTTCTCCCAGGTGGCTACACTTAGCAGCAGCTACGCACCCAAACCTATTTGGTTGCCCACAGCTGCAGGTTTATTCTTAGTTTCAGGAATGTGAATCCTTGTGGACATGGCAATGGCTTCATGCCAGCAAGGAGACAGGTTTTCCCCTAAAAATATTTCTCTTTGTGGACAGGTCAGTTTCCGGATGAGGTGGAAAAAGGGGGTTTGGTCACAGAATCTGATTCCTGAACCACATTAGTCACTTGAAGTATCAAAAAGACTTGCCTGATTAGACTGCTCTTTCTAGTTCTGTAACATGTAACTACATGCAGTTTGTTTGTTTGTTTAATGTCTCATTAAAAACTCTACTCTAGGCATGAGACTGAAGCAAAAGATAGAGCCAAACTCCTTCTGCTTCTGCCCCGTGAAGAAAAGTGAGAGAACAAACACTGCAGGCTGAGCTGGCTGGGTGGGTGCTGTCCCACCAGCTGGCAGAGCACTGCCTCCCAGCCCACAGGACACAGTGAGAACTGATGCTCATGATGCCATGTGGGCACACAGTGGTACGTCAAGAAGTCAAGGTTATGTGCAGTGTGGCTTTATAAGACTTATCTTTGTAAGATCAGGCCTCTCATTAGACTCCTCTACTTGCCAGAGCAGGTATTGGCTCCATGGCTGTCCAAAAAACTCAGGCAAACACAAGGAAAATAAAAAGATACCACATTTCTCCATCAACTAGGAGGGCAAAGCACATTTCTTTGACACATTTACCCAGAAAATCCAGCATATTCTAGAGAACTTAATGTCCATGCATATTTTAGAAAACTTCTTTCAACCATTTCAGTGCACAGACACCTCTGAGAACAACATGCACCCAAAAGTTCAGGTCCTAATGTAATAAATTAACAAGAACATAATTCAGGCTAGAACACCAAGGTTTCTATTTATTTCAAAAGTTGATGGATTATATGGTTTCCTTATTTAACCTTTAATATTTATCGCAATGATTCTGGATATCCTGAGTGGTGCTGAACATCCTCCTATCCAATCTCCTTCCTTTGGACATTTGTCTCTTAAATATGTGAAAACTTTTATCCTTTCTACCTACTAAGCCCTGCTTAGTCAAACTATTCAGTTAAGTCACTACTAAAAATTCTCTTCTATTTTTAACCTTCAATATTCTTTGGATTTCTTTAATCATGACAAGCTCCAGTTTGTGCCCTGTGACAACATCTCATTAAAATGATCTTTTTACGCAGATCCTAATGTAGTACAACCAGCCACTGCTCAGCTGAAGTCAATGAAGGGACACTGATTTATGAGATCTGTCTCTTCATTACCTTAATTTCTGTTAACTGATACTTCTGTGAAAATTAGAATAGGAAATGTGAAAAAATTATATGGGAATAAGACAAAATATATTATGAAGATAAACAGGTTTTCTACTTTGCTGAACACAAGTACCTTGCTCAAAAGACAACCCTTGGGAAAATTTGGATATGTTGATAGTGTTCAACTAGTTTCTAAATGAGTGGTAATATATGATAAATTTCTATAACAAGCAAGCAAATTTGCACCAATTAATGATGGTATAAACAAGAATCTATTGCTTTTTAGAACATACGCAAACTTCTTTTTGGTTAGGTGCCAAAATTTGTCTGACTTTTGTATGTTAGAGGTATCAGTCAATTTTCCCAATTAACATGGCTGAAAATATGTATCCTTTTTGTGACGCAAGGCCACTATAACTTCAAACTGCAGCAGAGCTCCATACAAGCTATTTTCTCTGCGATCTTTGAAGAGTTGAATGCATCCTCTGTCAGAAAACAGCAGACAACTCATTTGCCCATGAATCTGACATTGTGTAATATTGTTAGTAGACTTTTTGCCAAGAATGCTAGCAATAAATTGAATGCAATGAAATGGAAAGTCAAACATCTTATGAATGATTTTATATAAAGATAAGTCTGTTCTTTGAGGAAGGACAACAAACTGGTTTCTCAGACCAGTCTGACAATGTCCATATCAAAAATTAAATCACCTAAGCCAAGCAAAGCATAGTACTGCCACGGTTCCAAAGGATGAGGGGAAAAGCAATAATTCATAGAAATCCTAATGAAACAAGATCAATCCATACATATAAAGTACCTTCCACTATTTCATATATTGTACCTCCACAGTATTCCAGCAATATAGTGACAATGGGCAATGCAAACAAGAAATTTAGGGCAACAAAACTGTGTCTCCCTTGAAGTCAAAGCAAAACTTCACTATTTTCAGAATCAGGATTTCATCCCTGAGTGGTTGTATTTTTAAGTATTCACAGTGAGGAGGTGACTGGCTTTCAGCACTCAGCCTCTCTAATTGTCAGTTCTTAAAAAAAATGTGTATTATCAGATTTAAAGAGATTTAACACCTAGCTTCACTGACTTCTTATCTATTTCAGAAACCTCCTAACAATAATAACTAAAATATTAACTGTGCTTGTTTCCATCATCATTGAAGGACTGTCTACATACATTCTTTCTTCCATCTCCTCCTTCTGTTCACCCTGCACTAGCATTCTTTCATTGCTCATTCTGGTCAGGGTTAATGTTTCTTCTTCTTTCCCCTTCACTGCCTTTGTTCAAGCTGAAAGTGACTTTCTTGTAGTCAATAAAATAGCAAAGAGCTTTTATTGTTTCATTCAGGTATGTCATTGGAAAAAGAAGAGGTATTGTCCAGGATACACAATACATTCAAGACCTCCTTAACACTCAACACTACTCTTTTGATCCCTTTAGGGATATAGGTGAACATATACCCCTAAAAAAGGCAGAGGAAAAAAAAATGTTGCCTAGTGTTTGTAGGCTTTCAGAGAAAAGCCTGTTAAAATTTAAGGGAATCTATCACCATAAATGATGGAATCCCAGAAGAAGAGTGAGGATTAGCCTGATAAAACATCTACCTCTGTCAACAGAGAAACAAAGGTTCATCAGACACTGATCCAGGCGACTCAACATCTGTGCTCCACCAGCAGCACCACCTCCCCCACTGACAGCGGAGCGTGCTTGCAATGCGTGTCTGCTTCTCCTTGACACCACTCAAAAGACTGCAGAGATCAATGCTAGCATGGCTCCCTGACAGCTCTGCCTAAGGATTCTGCACCAAAAGATGTACAGTGCTATAAATGCTTTACTCTCCCTTGCTGTAAATAAAGATTTTATTTCTCCCAAGAAGACAATCTTACTTACTTGGGATAGCGTCTCTGCTGAAAGATGGGCAGAATCTCTGTATCTTGATTTGAATGCAGAAGCAGTAAATCCCGAAATCTTTCTGTCAGGACAAAGAAAAAAAAAAAAAGAAAAAAAAAAAGAAAAAAAACAAACCCAGACTGTGACTCTGCATTATACGTTCAGGCCACAAGGAAGCAAGCAGTAATATCAGTGAATTCTCTACTCCAGAAATATTTAGCAGAGAACAAAACTAAGCATAGAGGGACTAAAAATCACTATTTCCTGTAAAACCTTCTAATATTTTAAAATGCCTTTTTTTCTTCAGTACTGAGTTCTAGCAGTGCCTATAAGTTTCTAAGGTCTGCACAGAGGTCTTCTGGGTATCATGCACAGCCAGCCAGAGTCCCTGCCTTGAAGAGCCTAGTCTAAACAGAAAGGAGGAGCCCCTAAGGATTCACCAGCCACTCAAGAATCACAGTAGTTGAAAGAAACTTAGATTAATTAATTCACATAAATTAAACTGCAGTACAAATCCTTCAATAACTGACTTGATGTTTTTAAGGTTGGTTGGAAGACTGGATTTCTTAGATTCTGTCATTGTTATCTATCTCAAAAACTGCATGAGGATTTTCTGCAAGAGGTAAAGCTTTTGTAACTTAATTTCACTGACCACCAAATGAAGGGGTGGTTCTAGTTTGCATAGCTACCTTTCTCTTATGCATTTCTCTAGAGGTGGTTAGACACAGTAAGTCAAGTGGGATCTGTAGGACCTTCTATCAATCCATATTTCTCAGTCATTAAAGACAGGAACCTCCTCAAAAGTAACGTGATACCCAGATCCAGGGATCGAATAGGATTTCCACACAGATCAAATTCCTTTAGTAGCTCTCCATAGCATGGGACATGCTCTGTTTCCTTCTTTCCTTCCATCACCTGCAACTTTAATCTGCCTTACAGTGGCACAGAACTGATGCCCTTTCCACCTCCTAACCTTCCTTCAATACTTTATAACTGTGGCTGAAAGTCTTCAGCTACAGGTATTATCCTTCTTTTGCTAAACCACAGTTCGTAGCCTATGGTGTGTGTGGCAGATGTACCATGGATTTCTCCAAACTAACTCTCTTCCATGAAAGTTTTCATTCTGGAAACTGAACCTGAGGGTAAGTGTAGTCCTCCTCATCTCGGATTCATATGTATCTTAAAACATCCTCTAACACCATGTTTATGGATAAGGAAATTACAGGACAAAAAAACTACCTAGTTTTATGTAATATTCTGTCATCAAAACTAAACTCCATTAATTTGGATAAAATTCTGCAATGTAGCCTCTGAAGTGGAAAGAAACCCATCAGAACCATACTTCATAAAGTTGTAATACCTTGAAAAAAGCACAGTTAATTCAGAAGGAAAACTCTCTTGTTAAGGCCTCAGTTTTAAAGGTCAGCTGTCTCACACCTGAGTCTTTTCTCAGCTGGCTAAGATGTATTGCAAACATCTTGGATAAGATACCAGGATCTGCCAGTGAAGAAAGGAAGGCTTATCTTTGTTCCTTTATTTCTACACCACTTTATAGTCAATTCTGAAAGAAATAAGCACTCCTACCTCCAAAATTCTTCTCATATCTTCAAAATGTAAATTAGTCTTCCTGTACCTAACTAGCACAAAGAACAGATGTGGCCAACAAAAATAAATGCAATAAATGCAATGCTGTAAAGATGGAAGTTAAATCCAATGAGCACCTTTCAGGAAACAGCCTTCGCACTGTATTGAGGAAAAGGTTGCCAATACGCTACTTTTTGACCTCTGCTTGAAATTTTAGGAAGATGGAGAATTTGCTTTTCTTTTTTTTTTTTTTTTGTCTTCTGGTACATGGCAATAGGCAGTATATAGGCCCTATCATCCTTAAAGATGATACGTTACCATCTCCAAAAGCCAATGGACAAGAACTGAAAGGCTACAGAAAGTTTTCACTGATGTAAAATATCCCCTCATGTTTCAGAGCCAGCACATTAACCTCCACCTCTCCTTCAGTAATCTCCCTGCACAGCCCAAGCTACCAATGCATTTCCAGCCATCTTTTACAAAAGCTTCCACTCAAACAACAGCCTTTGTGTGTGCCTGGTGGAGAAATGGGAGGAAGTTTACAATGGCAAACACTGAGTGACAGCACTTCTTTCCATGACTTGAGGATTTTAATCTCTAGAACATGGTGCGAGACACCATGATTAAGGATCTGTCTTTGCAGTAGCACTGCTGATTTATTTCTGAGGGCCTGTAACCAGGTGTGACAGCAATGAAAGACATGGAGAGGCATGTTCTTACTCAGTTCAATGCTGCACAACAACACATTACAGGTAGGTGAGTGAAGCTGGTTTCTCAGATCTTGGTAAGGATCTGTGATTCTCTGGGAAAGAAAAAACACATCCCCCAGTGAATGTGCAAATATGTCCCGCCCCATTGTTCCATCTGAGATGGAGAGTACCCAGGCAGAGAGCCATATTCCATCCCTATCTCCTACTCTGCGACTTATTATTGTGCTGCTGCCCTTTCACATTGATCAAGGCCACCTGGCTGCACTCCAGGACTCAATTCAGCAAGCAGTGATCTTGAAAATATTTTGAATAGTAATGTGACAGGGCTGGCCAGTACTGGAGCAAAAAGCAGCCAAGTTATGGCATCTGAAATTGGCCTGAACAGTTTTCCTGCTAGATCTTGTTTTAGTTAAAGTCAACTTTTTTTTCCCCCCCACGCTATGGCAAATTTCCCAGGCAGATGTATTTTCTTTTCACCATATGACTTTATTCAGTTTTCCATGTGGCATGGTTTAACCTCAGACAGCAACCAAACCCCACACAGCTGCTCGCTCACTCCCCCCATGGTGGGATGGGGGAGACAAACAGAAGAGTAAAACCAAGAAAACTCATGGGTTGAGACAAAGACAGTTTATTGGGACAGACAAGGGAAGAAATTATAATCATGGTCATAATAATAAAAATAATTAGAATATACAAAACAAGTGATGTACAATGCAATCGGCTCACTCTTGCCAACCAATCCTGAGCAGCAGCTCCTGGCCAGCATTCCTCACAGTTTATGCACTGAACATGATGCCATATGCTATAGAATATCCCTATGACCAGTAGGAGTCAGCTGATCTGCCTGTGTCCTCCCAACTCCTAATGCCTCCAGCCTTCTCACTGGCAGGGTATGTAAAGATGAAAAGCCCTTGTATTAGCATAAAGACTACTTGGCAATAACTAAAACATCAGTGTGTTATTAATATTATTCTCATCCTATAGCCAATACACAGCACTGTACCAACTATTACTACAAAAACTGACTCTGTTCCAGCTGAAACCAGGACACCACAAAAACACTTACACTACTGTGGTAGTGCTGCACCTCATCTCAAATCTATTCTACAGCTTCTCCCAGCACATTAACCTCCATGTCCTGTAAATCCTATTAAGAGAAATGGCATCCAGGAATCTTTAGGACTGATTCGTCCCAAGGGACCATTGTGTACACATGTCACTTTTTAGCTCTATGATATTCTCCTATTACACATATATGTGCATAGTACCAAAGGCACCCTAGACAAATGACACTATTGTTTTTAAGGACCACCCATCAAGGTGATGAGGGAGGTGACAAGAGCCTTGGTAGTTACTGACAGCACAGGTACTTTTGGTGCTCTTACAAAAGGAAACATGAGAAGACTAATGCTTTAGAAGAGAAGGTTTTTCAATTCACAAGAAAAAAGTCACAACGATAGCTTCCCAAAGAGGGAAGAATTTTTTCCAGAAACTTAAGACCTTGCTCTAATTCATGCTACAACAACAAATACTTGAAAATTAATGAAATCAATAATTAGAGCATTTCTACATTATTTTGATTTGCAATCAGTAGTTAAGCAATAAAACTAAAACAAGTCACAACCTTTTAATTACTTGGATAATTTTAGAAAGGTATCTTCCAAAATGGAATCCTTTTTCCTGTGATGCTTTTGTCTAGGTGTTGGTCTGATTCATTAAAATAAAAAAGAATAACAGTTACTTAGCCAAGGTTGCCTACTTCTGAAAACTGGCAATTACCTTCTCTACTCCTCATCCTATCATAAAACCTGCATGAGTTAAAGTCTCTACTAGCTACAGGATTGTTCACATTGTTCTGAGATCAGCTATAGAACTGATTGCTTTGTCGCTCTGCTGTGTGTGACACTGCAGAGAGACACTGTCTCACTGATGGTCCTGTCCTGTAAGTCTGCTCACAGGACAAAGTTCTCAGAGACATCAAGAAGGGTTGCACAGTCACATCTTATACTCAAACTTATGCTTTCAATATGAAGAGTACCTCAACTTCTTCCTGGCTTTCCTTTTGAGTGTACAATTCCTTTCAAATCCTTTATCAGTGAGAAGTCCTCAGTAAAATTTAGGCAGTCCCATTGAGACCATACATGTTTAGCTACATACATGTAGCATAATCAGTTACCTGTGATGACTGGAGACTGGCTGTAATAACACAATCTTATGCCCTGTCCTCCTAAATCAGGAAGGCTGCAGACTATAAAGAAGAGAAAGGTTGCCATTGAAATCTTTAAGGATATAACCTGTCCTGTATATTTATACACATCTCTTCCCTGTCTTTTATCTAAGTTTTCTTCTCTCTGTTCTACCTTTTGCACCTCCTTCCCCTCCCAGCATAACATATTCACAAGTCAGCTACTGGAATTCCAGTTATAAATACCCTTCCACATGTTATGCCAAGCCACTTAATCTACAAGGACAGAAAGATGCATTTCAAGAGAAATTTCCCCTTTAAAATATTTATATTAATGCCATATTTGTTCTCAAACAGAATGGGGTTGTACTCAGTTTGAGAAGTTGACAGTAATGTCAGAAAAATGAGAGCAAGAATGGGCATATGGTCTGAAGGTCACTCAAACTGGTTACATAGTCAAGTTTCCCTCTTCCAGGATAAACTATTACAGAAGTGGAAAGAGAGACAAAGGAAATTTTTGCAATATTTTAATATCTTCTCACAGCAGAGAAAAATAATTTCTATAGAAGTCCCCACGAATTAAAATACATTATTATTCACATTCTGTAGACAAAAGCATGCTATGGCACAAAGAGCACTTGCTTTATTTTTTAAAGCTGTCACATCCCTGAAACTCTTATTGCTTTAGCATTTCAAAAATTATGCCAGAAGTCACACACTGCAGTAGTGTAAGATTTGACTATAAAAGTCAGGTCTTACAGCTGCTTTTTCTTACTCCTTCTTGTTACAAAATACCTTACAGAAAATAACAGCAAAATCACTTCCACTATGATTTCACTCTGCTGAATTCCAAGGGTCTTGAGAAAGCAAATCCCTGCTCCTTCAGAGTTTGATGGGTATGAAGCTATGTGGTCACTGCACTATATACCTGAAGTCTGCAACATTACTGGTTTGTTTATCCCAACCATCTTTTACCCAACACCTTCAGACCATTTTCTGAACCTCTAATAAAAAAAGGTTGAATTGCATACAGTTAACTCAATTAAAAACCCTGTAAAACTGATGGCAACTGGCTTAACAGGATAAGGATTTCTTTAATACCAGTTTTATGGATTTTTTAAAATTAAATTAATAAGGATAAAAAGAAATATGATGAGAAAGCAACCAGAGAGTGGGAGAACAGAACAGCTTCATCAGCTAAAAATTCCAGAAATTGCAGGTCAGTAGACAGCCAAGCTGTGTACCAAATGGTCTACCCATACTTCTACATTTGGATATTTTGTAGTCATGTTTCTGTAATTACCTCTTCTGCATTCACTGAGAAACAAATATCAGTTCCACCTTTCACTACAAGGACACTTGTATGTCCTGCAATTCCAAACTAAAACAATCTGCCTAATTTTATGCAAAATGCACAGTGGTCTGAATACTTTTCATGTCACGAATAACAACTTGCAGTAACTAAAACAAAACAAATTTAAAAATAAGTCAGCTTTCTTAAAACTGCTGATGATGTTTAACAGGATTTGAGATCCACTAATATTACTTGTTTTCAAGCTCCGTAAATTTGGAAATGCTGTCATAAGTAGTTCTGCAGTGCCTTGTAAAAATAAAAGTCAATTAGGAAGAAGTCTTTGCCAGTTAAGGGCTATAAAATGATGATGAGCAACAAGATGGCATAAAAATGAAATGTCTGATATTTTAGTTTGACCTGTGGCTTATTAATGGCTGAGGTTCCTGAAGTTAAGGAGCTTTCACTCCTCTCCTCTTGAAGAGTCAGTGTTACAAATATCCTCCATCAGATTAAAAGGGGAGGAAAAAAAAGATGATGAGTTAATGCTGATGATCAAAAGGTTCCAAAACTATTACATCAGCCTTGGAATTTCCCTGACACATACATATTTTGGTGGTAGAGACAGGCTTTTTGACCAGATTGAACTTCCATGATTCTCAGTCCATTATGCCTCATGAAGTTTAATTCTTCTATTTTTCACCACCATTTCCTTCCCTCCTGATCAGTTGTCTGAAAGACTAATTAGGGCCATTATTTACAGAGCTACTGAAAAACCCTAAAAACTAGTGAAAACCCAGGAAGTTGAAAACTATATATAAACCGTTTGCTGTTTATATTTATTTAAGGAAAATAGAGAAGCCTTTATAGAAAGGCAAGTGGACTCTTAATTTTCTAAGGTAGGTGAACAAAGTGAACATCCTTCCTTTCAACATTTGCTTTTACAGGACTTTAGTTTATAAGCAGAGAGGGGGAAATGAGGAATTCAACTAATCATTACATAGATCTGCCATGAGCTCCCAGTCACTCTGGACCTACAGAATAGTCTTCCTTTCTTTAAAGAAAGTCTGTGTATGCCCTGCTTTCCCTCCTAACCTGCCTTTGCATCCTAAAAAAGCTCCTTCTCTTTTCTCTAGCTGTGTGCCTACCAGTTCAAAATTATTCTCCCTCCCTCATTCCAGCATCAGCAAATCCTTTTCCTGATGGAATTCTAGGTGCTTTCTTGAGTCCTTAAATTGTCCTAACTGGTACATCAAAATTAACTTGGATGGATTTATTTCTAACTAGATCTCCCTCATTTACACTATAATCACACATCTTGCATGATTTAGGTACATATAGCCATATATTAGCCCATTAAGAAACAGAGCAAAAGGCAGTTCTTGTCCCAGGAACCATAAAAGGTTAGAAGATGAATGATGGGGAGGAAAAAGCATCAATTGTTTTCCTTCAAAACAGGGAGGAGAGATTTGGAGGACCATATTTAGACTGCATTTTGTACGACTGACCTGACAAGACATCACTGAGTGACCCAGACTGTCTGTTAGCTACACTTCCAGACCTGGGTTTCCCAGACAGCCAGGAAAGAGAACACGACACCAAAGTCAGGCAGTCTTGATGCTCACTACTGAGTTAGAAATCCTTCTGAAGGTGAGACAGCAACTCCCTAGTGGAACTGGGAATTAGCTGACTGCTGGAGTTCAAAATAATCAAGGAACCTTAGTCAAGGAACATTTTTTGCCTTAGAGATAGATCCTTAGTATACTTGAAGACTATTTCCGTCATGACAGTAAAGCTCATTCCACAACTCGGCTCTTACAAAGTGCAACAGTAAAACACAATTTCTAAACAACACAGAGCTTCAACTATAAAAAATACCTTTATAAATACATGCTCTGAATGAAAACTGATTTATGCAGATTCTTTATATATTCTTTCACTGCATTCTACAGTTGCTGCCTTTAGCCATTAAGGGCTGTACTTTGCTGTCTGAATTCCCCATGAGCAAATGCAGGGAGGCTCAACTACCTCAACTAGTTCCTTCACTAATGCTGTACTTTCCTCTTGCACGACAAGCCAGAATAAGTGATTAGGCACCAGTATACCCTTTTAGGCTTTAAGATAATGTAGTGACACTTGTTCTAAAAAGTTGTTATTTCAAAGAAAAAGAAGAAAAATATACTCAAACTACGCAAAGCAGAAGGATTTAACTGGATCTCTCCTTGTAACTTGTAATCAATTACAGAAACCAGAGAAAGCCCAGCCTTTCAAAAGCTACATGGAACTTTTTAACACTGAAATTGAGCTACTATCCAGCTGTGCAATTACTGCAACACTATCCAGCTCTGAACATCTCCAGGGGGTTTGTCTCTAAAAGGCTGAGCAAAGGCACGATTCATCAGGCTGTACTGATTCACACCATCCCCCCTACTCTAATATCTGGATTCATTTGCAGGCACATCTATGAAAAAAATGATCACAGGATAAGACCCTTCTTGCTTTCAAGCTTTTCTATGTTAGTGCATCTCCTGAGTCTAAGGTGGTTTGCCTAATAAGAAATTCATAGACTTTTTTTTAATGTATTCGCCCAGTCCCCATGTAAACCTAATCCATTCCACACTCTTTGACAAGGAGTTCCAACGTGTTTCTCACCTACTACATGAAGATTCATCACCTTATGTTTGCTCTGAAATCTTACTGACTCTATTTGATGGCCAAAAACTCTTGATACTGGCAGAAACTGTGAACAGTCAGGTTCCACACACTCATTCTTCCAGCATTATGCATAATTTTGCAGACTGTGGCTATATTCCCCTGAACTGTATCTTTTTCGCACTAGAGTCCCTACATAGTCACCCCATGTTTGGAAGCCTCTCCATGCTTTTGATCATCTTTGCCATTCCTTCCTGAACCCTGGCCAGTGTTATGTCTGAGTGATGAAGACCAGACCTGCACAGAGGATTGAAGTCCTGGTAGCACCACAGAAACACCCACCAGCTGCACAGTCATCTCCTTGGCTTTATTCTCTACTCCACTCCTAATAATTTTTCTCTTTATTGCTGCTGAGCACTAAGCTGATGTCTTCATGGAAATAGTTACCATGACTCTAAAGTGTTATTCTTGGGCTGCCATGGTCCCATCATTGCCAGCCATGTGTATGAGCTTGTCACCAAATACATTAAACACCAGCACATACCCACATGCATACATCCACTGGTATTTTTAACCAGGTCTAAAAATAGGTTTGCAAGTGTCATATATTTCACATATTTGAACAAGCTACAAGAACTTTTCATTAAACAGATCAATATGGCAGTCACAAAATAATGGAATTAATCCTATCCAAGACTGAAATTTTGTACCATAACAAAACCACTACCAGTCACTGTGAGCACATTCTTGGGCTTTTGCCTATTCCTATTTGGTGACAATTTAAACTGTGAGCATGGGAACATTTCACCCTCTGACTAATATAGACACAGCTTTACCATGACTCTCAAATATGCAAATAAATTACTGTATAATCACTATAGAGACTCACAGAATCATTGAGGACAGAAGAAATCTTAGGAGATAATTAGTCCTGCTCAAAGAATGGTTAGAGAGATCAGGCTGCTCATGGCCATGTTCAGTTGGGTTTTATGCATTTCCAAGGCTGGAACTAGATGATCTTTAAGGTCCCTTCCAGCCCAAACAATTCCATGACTCTAGGACACAATCAACAGGTCTGCTTGTGAAAAAAAATATAAATAGCAATATTTTGTGCTGTTCCCATTAATTGCCACCTTTGGACAAAACTGAAAACACACGTCAGTTTGACAAGAGGGACACAGCCGGTTAGGAGCCAACTGCCCGCACAGCTGATAGACATGTGTGGCAAGACACTGTCCTGAAATAAGCCTCAGACAGGCTGGGCAGGTTAAATACTGGCTTCTCTTATCTGGGGCAGGGATAGGAGGAGAAGGGAAGGAGTTTGTGAAAGAGAATGGGAGTTTCCTTGCGAATTCATCTTCACTCGCAGCCCTGGAATATAAAGTAGAGACGGCCCAACCCTCATCCCTCCAACAGCAGCCTTGAGCCATGCTGCTGGTCACCTATGCTGCTAATCACCAAGGCTTAGCTGACCTTAGAGGGATCATTAGGCATAACTTGGCCTTGCTCACAGCCAGGCTGTGTGAATACCTGCAGGGAAGGTGCTAAGTTATTCCCAGAGAAGAAGCTGCACTGTGCTGGATACAGCACTTGGAGTGAGCAATGCTGACAGACACCCTACCCTGTGTGGGAAATGCCTATCCAGCCAAACACTTAGCTGAGCTGCACTGCTAGAAATAACAGTGGCGCTGCAAGTAAGAAACAAAAGCAGAAACAGGGACTAAGGGACTCCACTGATATCTAAAAATCATTTCCCAAGTGTTTTCAGCTGCCTGTCTCTCTCAAAGAACACACATAAATTCTTCCCTGAAAGCACCAGTTACACTGAAGCATGACATAGGCTAACATAATCAGAGCTCAGCTGGATCCTATTTCCTATATAAATTTTGCTAGTCAGCTGGGGATGATCCATTGGAAAGAAATGTACATTTTTTCCAAAGATCTAATCACATCTGAGGCTCCATTTCTTATAACATCTCTCAAAGGGCAGTATCAAAAACATTAAAATCATTGACAAATGAAATGAGCCATTAGATACTGTTTTCCTCCTTTTTTTTTTTTGATAGGTGATAAAACGTAATGCACACAAGTGTGTCAGAAAATGTAACCAAAGCATGGTTTCATTTCACGCTGATGGGTGCAATTCTGTTATTTCTTCTTACATTTGAATTAAACAAGTAATTCTTGAGAACTTAAGCCAGACAATTGCTTGAATATAAACTACTACATACACCCTGGTCTGGGTAGTTTTCATTTATTCTTAATTCATAGTTTTTATAAATATTTGTTGACTTAGCACTAGCTCTTGTGTCAAATTTTGTTAAAACATACTGTGGGATTTTCTACAAGGTTGTCACCTCCATCTTTCAACTAATAGTGTTATTAACATAATGAAATATTAAATAGACATGTTTTTAACATGACAGAAGGTCTGTTATTATTCAAGTCAACAGAAGGAGTATTCCCACCCTTGAACAGGAGACAAAAGCTGAAAAATTTTACTATGAGAAACTAAAACTGATAACTATTCTCTAGAACACAGAACAAGTGGATTAACATGATTTGGATCAAACACTTCATCACATCACTGTAAGGAAATGACTTGGCACATCTTTATCTAAAAAAGTTATTTTGCCAATTCCTGTAAGTATAAACTATCATTAGCTATCAGTTACCAGACACAACCTTGCATATAACAACACATCAATGCACCATCACAATCTCAGCAATACATAATGGCACAGAAATTATAAAATCCTCTTCAAGCAGACATGGCACATTCTGGTGCATATGTGCTGGGAAGTATGGGACACTTTTAAAGAAATATTCTTTCTTAACAAATTTTTGGATTAAGGAATTGCTGGGGTTTTTTTTTGGAAATTGCACCGAGAAAGTTTCATTTGCCATGCTTATTAATACCAGGACACAATTAGCATAATCCCCTTAAACCATTAAAAAAGGAAAACATCAAATAACAGAAATTATAAAAATGTCTTTAATTAAAAGTTTTGCTTTTTTCAAACCAGTCACAGCTAAGCTGAGGAGACACTCAGCTGACACAGTGTAAGTGAAATCCTTGAGGGAAAGCCCTGTGCCGTCAGGCTGGCACCAGCCACTTGGCAAAGCAGAGCAAAGCACCACAGCTTTGACTGAAATGTGTGTGGGTGTCTGTGGCATTTTCCTTCAGGAAATGGCATTTACAGTGTGTCTAATGAATAAGGGAATATGTTAAATTTATGACAGGAGATACTCCTTAAAGCTGCTTGTTGCACTGAAGAGCACAAACTGCCCACTGATTTATTTTAATTTCATATAACATGAGGAGGCTTTTTGGAGGCTGTAGGTGTACTTATTATCACTGACAGTACAGTAAAATCCTCACAGCAGACACTTGAGCAATATCCAAAACAGCCCATAAGCTATGAAACTCCTCCTCTCCCCCAAATCCCCCTTCAACACTGAAAGAAGTTGTCACCTCCAACAAGTGCCTTTTTCTCCAACAGATATAAAGACACTAATATGTTTATTTGGATCCACAGATATTCCAGTCTCTCTCCCCAGCAGAGAAGCATTCTCTCTTATTCATGACCATGGTGTTCACTAGAGAATTTTAAGTTTTATTAATATTTTTTCTTTAAAATTTTCTGACTCCAGGAAAGTCACAAAGCTAAGCAGTCATCCACTCATTATCAGCTTCTATATGCAGAATAGGCTCCCTTCAAATTACTAAGAACACAGTGATGCTTTCTGTAAACCATTGTCCAAATTTTACCCTCTGTAGATGGTCAAACATCTCCAATCAAACCTTGGTTTATCACGGATAATGAGATTATCAGAGAAAACAATTTTAAAATTAAAAACCACACCCAAATGCTGAAAGTTTAGGGCACATGTGGACACATATATATAAATAAAATGCAGTACATCAGGCAAGTCTGAGTTAAGCTTTCTAACATGTCCATCTCTTTTCCCAGTTTCCCTGCCAGAAACTGCACTCTGCCAAGATGTGAATTTGCGTCTCTACAGGACAGAGTGAGACCATGGCATGTTATAGCAAATATACCCTAATCTGGGAACCCAGCCAAGGGAAGATAAAGAAATCTGGAGACATACAAATCCTAAGAAGGGGTTGGGAGAGCATTTACAAGTGGTATTTTTTGCTTTTGGACAGTATTCTTGACCGTGCAAATTCTTTGAGAATCAATTAATATTTTTCTATTAAAAAGTTAAATTAACTTTTTTTTTAAGAGGTGCTATATTTTATATTTTATTCATTTACTAGGCAATGTTATTGTTCATATTTCTCAAGGGAAAACTTGCTTTAAAAAGTAGCCAGGAATGTTATTTCTTCTCTTTGCTTTGACTTCCCTGCTTCTTTGTCAAACCTGCTGAAGGCATTGCATGCCTGGAAGACAACCTGGTTTTTTCCAGTTGTTTCAGTTGATCTAATGAAAGATATTACTTCTTCTTAGAAAATCACTCTCTCATGAAATACTATGTCATTATAATGTATTTTGGTTTTACCTGCTACAAATGCTACAAACTATATTAATAAGAGTCATGGTATCATTTTTCAAACAAGCTCTGACACTTTGTCCCCATTTTGAGAGAAAAAAGGTTTAAAAAAAGAGAAAGAGGAAGAAGAGGAACATGCCAGAGCTGCAGAAATGTGGGTTATAATATCAGTGAAACGAAATACACACTGCACCCTGCCCATCAGCTGCTGCATTACATACCAAAGAGCTATTTATTGCTGTCACAGCACAGTCTGCTCCATGTACCACAATGCAATCTCTTTTGCATTTTGGAAAGTGATTTCCAGGCTATGAATTCCCCCCTACAGTTTCTCTTCACAGCACTTTAGTTAATACTGAGATAATTGAGTCCTTTGTCTCAAAGAAATGCCACATTCAGCATGTAGCAGCCACCATTTCAAGTCTCAAAACTGGGATGCACTGGTAATTAATTTGCTTTGCTGTGTCTTAAACTTTATAGTATATTATATTTAAAGCATTTCTGCCACACTGCCTTTTGCAATTTAAGGACCTGATAAAAGGAAAAAAATGGGTTTTAATTACAAATTAATTTAGTGGACTGACACTCACAAAAGGATGCCTTAATATTAAACATGTACTACACTGGCAGTCGGACTCCATTTCCAGTAGGAACCTGCCTCCACCTTTGTGTTTTGCACTGGCATATCCAAACTTTGAGGCACAACACCATGAGGTTCAAAGTTGAGTATAGAGCTGGAATTAGCATGTATTTTTATGTGTGGTTAATATGAAATGAGTAGCCATAAATATTTTAAACCAAGCTCTTCTGTTCACAGGAGATAGCAAAATATTTGTTTGGAGAAGCTGTGGAAACTTGCTGTTGGCCAGTTCTTATGACATATGCTTTCAGTGCAGGTTCTGAGGTTTGGGTTGACTTGTTTCTTTAAAGGAGGAAGTCAACTTTTTCAAGGCTACCACATACACCTGAATACTATTTTTGCACTTGATAACTGTACAAGTGGTTGATGGCAGATTTGTATTATTAATATTTATGATTTAAAGGGATCCTTCTCTAGGGGAGGACTGGGACAAAAGACAGCTGTGGTTGCAAAATGCCCCTTAAAAATTCTTGGATCACAAACTATTTCCTTTTGGTGAAACTCGAATTTTCCAGCTCATATTTGATGCATATGAGAAATGATGCATATAGAAAAGGACAGGATTGAGCAACAGGATGAGGTGGCACATGAATGCAAAGCTGAGTTGCAAGGGACTGTAGGGAACTGATGATAAAATCTGGGGTGTAGGATTTGCCTCCCACATCCAAGATCAGCACTGATTTTAATGCATTTTTGAATGGAAAGCCATTTTGGAGGAGGTAATTCCTGTTTCAAGGATGACTGAAATTTGCAGCTTTCTAAGAGAAAGAATGAGAAAAAAATACTGCAATAAAGAAGATGGGATATCCTAACTCAAATTCAAAGCTAATATTATGCCAAAAAGCAGTTATATAATGTTTGTTGTGAAAATAGGAAAACTCATTTGACCGTGTTATTTGATCACAATGACATTTGCAATGGTGTAGGAGTTTTAATCAACTCCCACAGAATTAAGTGCTGAACTCAGCACAAGTTCTGAACGAGCAATGGCCCCTCTCTCCCCTCCAATCCAAGCACCAGTAGAAATAAGCAGACAGGTAGAAGAGACCAAGGAATAAAGTGCAATACAGTGACAGGTCAACCACCACCATTACTGGTGGTCTTCATGCAAAAGAGAGCTACACTTTAAATCATATCAGAGCCTAAACCAACAAGACTGCAATTGCAAAGCAACCCCGCTTCCGTATCTCAAGGGAATGCTAGAAGTGGAGAAGGTGCAGGAAGCAAAGAACCAGAAAAATAACAGTGTCTCAAAAATCAGATTTAATACAACAGGTAATCAAATAGAAGGTTCAAAGGTGCCATGTTCATTTTCTGTACATATTTGTACATGTTTTGTGTACGTATTTGCACACAAACAGGCAACAACTAAAATGCACACACATTTCCTAGTAGAGGCTCTTGTGCTGAAATGAGGAAAAAAGCTAAAAAGAGAAAGGAAAAAACTGAAAACAAAGGAAAAAACCTACTAACTTATGTAATCATCACAAGGTTGAGCTTCATTTTCACAAATAGTACAAAAAGAGCCCATGAAAGGTTGAAGCTGAAAACTGCAGAATATTACAACCCCAAGGTTGTAATATAACTTCTGTATAGAAATTATTCTGAGAAATTATGAAGCATCATGCAGGAGTTGGGAGCATGTAAAGATAACTGTTCCTTCTGACCATAAAATTTATAAATATCTACAGTTCCTACAGAGGTTTTTCCAATTTTTTTATAATGTTCTAAAGCTGAAATAGATTTTTCCTCATTAACTATGGCAATTTTTACAATCTGTTAGCAGAGGATCCCAAAAAGAAGCGTTTCAAATCTACTTTTAAGATATTTTTAACAATAATTTTTAGTTAAAATGTGGTAACTCAAAATTCCAAATCTGAAACGTGTCTGTTTTTTTTCTTCTGTTCCCAAGGGAGGAGTAACAATAAACTGGGAACAAAGCTAGACATTTGGCAGGGATTCTTCAGCAGAATTTGGATGGCATCTAAGAGAAACTATTGCCCCAGGGAAGTGCAGCTATGCATGAAGAGCTAGTATTTTGATGTGAACTCTTGTATTTCTCTAGAAACCATGCTCACACAAAGGAACCTGAAAATCCATCCAAACTTTGTATGTTTAGTGCTTGAAGCAGCTGTGTACCTCCGCATAGAAACTATATAAGAACGAGTCTTCCCTAAGCAGATATTAACAGAAAAATGGTGAAACACAGGCAACTCCAGAACAGCAACTTAGCCTCCTTAAGTAGGCAAACAGAGAACACAGGGATTACAAAACCATAAAATGCCTGGCAGTGCACTAAAATACATGTCCTAGAGCTCTTCACTCTTATAATTCTATTTTCAAAGTGAAGAGCTTTTTGCTTTTTTTACTACATTCATTCTGATTCTACCAGCTGCTATGTGCTAATGTGCTCCACAGGCTTCACTCCTGTAGCTCCTAACAGTGCTGAAAATGTCTGAGGCATGACAAGAAAACCTGCAACATTGTGTTCTTGGATCACTGCTTAACAACAACAACATCCAGTGCATAATGTGTCAAAGGATAAAAATAAATTTACATCACTGAGTCGTGTCATTTTGTATAATCATTACATGATTAAAAAGTGCCTGGGATATGCAAAAAGGTGGAAGTTTAAAATATCAGGATGCAACAAATATCAGGATGCATCAAGAAAGGACTTCTGTTTAGGAGAAAATTTCCTTCTATGTAGCTTTCTCACCTGAATATCTTTTTTCCCCTCTAGACATAAAATTCATTAACTGTTCAAATTGGATTTGATTCAAGTTACACTGTTTTTGGTAATAAATCATCTGGAGTTCAACTAATGTTAAACAATTTGGGTCTGGAGCCAAAAATTTAGATGTGTTCACCTTCAGCATTAGTTCTTTAATCAGTAAACTAAATTTGTTCTCCTTTTTCTTCAGTCTTTTAATCTTGTCTTTTATTGAGCTTTTTTCAGTGATAAATAAAATAAATCATGAATGTTAATGGCAATGAACAATAAAATTAGTGTTCTTTAAGTACAATCTGGCTAATTATATTGTTAAGGCATATTAACTTCCCAATAATGTAACGATATCATTTCATTACTAATGTCAAATTATATTAAAAGGAAACACAATTAAACCTTTTTCTTGCTCAGTTCTGCTGCCTTCCTCAGAAGTGTAAGTAAGATTCCCTGACAATACAAAAATTATTAGTCATAAAATCTATCAGTGGAAAATAACACCTATCTCATCTCTGTCCTGTTCTTCCAAAACCACACACAGATTCTGCTGGAACAACTGACAGCACCACGTCATTAACACCTTTACACCCTGCCAGGAATCTGATGGAATAACTAAACACAAAAAAATATTACTATGGAGTGGAAAAGGCCCAAATCAAACAGAGCTTGAGGTAATAGCAAAAGAGTTGACCAAATGTTCACCACCAGCGAGTAGAAATTTTTAAAGAAGCTCAGTAGCAGTTACAGTGAACCTGGGAAAACCTTGCACTTCCTGTGGACAGACTTTGTAGTCTTATTATTCCTTCTCATCATCTTCTGTTCCACACATGACTCCAGTCAGAATCAAGTTCCACTGACAATACAGTAAATACTGACTGAGTGATCCACAATTTTAATACATCTAAAACTGTTCTCAGGGTTACTGAGCAGAAAATATTGCCTCTTTGCTAGATCCTACGCTTGATGAGAAGTTCCAGGTAAGCACAGGAATGTACAATCTCAGGATGCTTCAGGCATGCCCTAAATCAGAAACTGCAAGAGCTTAACACAGTCATGCAGATACTCCTGACAAACTCTCCCAGACCAAAATATTCAGATCATTCTTCCTTCAGAGGCACTTAAAAGGTATGTCATTTTCTTCTTCTGGTCAACATGAGAAAAATCCTTAGTCAGGCTCCAAAATCCCAAAGCCGCCTTACTTTTTTTTTTTGTTGTTGTTGTATTTCTGTTTAAAAACAAGTAATCTGGGGTGTGTACTGTTTGCTCTCTCAGGTCTTACTCCATAGGGAGTTAAACAAGATCCATGCTTCCATTCATTTCCCATGCTCTGGAAAATTGTTGTTTTTAACTGAAAAATGGTTGATTTGTTTTTCCCTCTTGAAAATTCCTGCTCCAAAACTGGACCTTCCATAAAAAAAGTACTGTGACTATATGTGACAGAAATTCCCATCATGCCAGGATTCCAAATAAGGTCGCCTGTACCTGAATGACTCAGTTACCAGGCATAACCTCATCTGTAGCAAAAAAAAAAAAAAAAATGAAGCAAATATATATATTTTCTGATGAGATCTGGAGTTTATTAGGGTGAAGCACATCAGTACTGCATAATCTGTCTGTTCTGGCTCTATCTCGACAATTCCTGCACATATCACCACCTCCTGCTGCCATGACGTTTAGCAATCCATGGGACAGAACTCTCAGATTTAATGGATGGTACTCAAGTGCTCTTATGGCATGCCCACAATAAATACCACAGTGCTCAGAACAAGCCTTGAAAATGTCTCTAGGAACATACACAACTACACAGCAGGATGGTGTCACTACTAGATAAAAATTATACAAATTACTGTAGAACAGCATCAGTGTTCTAAACACGGTGCCACATCAATTTGTTCCACCAACACACTACAACATAACAGCAGTGTTTCACTGCCTTAAGGCATGCAGATCACCTCAACACCTCTGCGTGCTGTGTATTTGTTTTCCACAAAAACAAGCTGCATGGCTTCTGAAGCCTGTTATTCCTGCATCATCAATATCACTTTCTGTCTCACACCCTCAAGTTTGTCTAGTGAATGAGACACATTGTCTTGATACACTGCCATGTCTTTTTTCACTGCTGTCAAGTTGTTGGATACAAGGCATGGCCCATGGCCTCTCTTTTTCCCTCCAGAGGTGCCAGATGAAATGTCAGCTTTAAAACTAAACAAGCAGTAGTACTTGAGGCAGCAGCAAGGGCAGAAGAGACATAAGGCTGATAGATGACAACGCTGAGGACGAACTAGACAGTAAGTGGGACAAAAAATACCTTGAAAAAAATTTTGTTGTAAATACTAAGCCAACAAGTACTTCTAAGCTAAAAGAAAAATACGTGACAACAAGTACCAAGAGAAGCAGAACAAAACAGGTATTTAGAGGGGATGGCCAGCAACAAGATCAGCTTTTTATCTCATCCATGCATCTCACAGCTCTGACCCATGCATGAGCCACAGCAGGACCCTCGATTTACTGCAGGGTTTAAATACCCACCAGCTCAGCTTGAGGAAGCCACAGAGGAAGACAGGCTGACTCAGCTCTGTACCACGGGGCTAAACCAACCTGCACATGTGCAATCACCACAGATCATCCACTGTAAACACATCCTAACTTGAGCACCCAAGTCCTGACTGTCCAGCTAAGCCCTGTTCCACAGCCACAGGTTTTTCAGAGCTGTGGAATGTTCTGTTAACACAATAGGTGGCGACTTAAGCAGTCACAGATCAGCACAAGGACAGCAATTGCATAATCACAAACCCATTTTTAGGAAGATCTATGATAGCAGCTCTCCTGTTCACAATACCCATGGCACATGGCAAAAGATGGAATGAAAACTCAAATTAGAAACCTTTACATGGGAAAAATCACAACCAATTGCCAATTAACTAAACTACCTACCTCTGAGGCAGTGAGATAGATGTAGATATATAGATATACTCTTTACAATGAATGAAGAGAAAAAGGCATGCTTGGGGCCCAGCTTGCCTTATCCTAAACTAGACATATAAACAGATCAGAGGTCTACAAAGGGAGCTATGGGAATCATTTCAGGTGAAAATATGTGCTCAAAAGGCATCTGAGGGCAAATTACAGCAATACCAGTGTCTGTGTACCTGTCTATTGTGATGAACATGAAAGTTAAGCACTATACAGTTATTAATACCACCACAACATGGAAGAGAAATAGGAAATCTCAGATTTGCATTGGAAAAGGATATGGGTGCTTATATAACGGAAAGGAAATTTGTGGTTTTATCCAAATCTGAGTCTGAGGGGGGCAGATTCTCAACTGTTCTAGTTCAGACAGCACCATTTTGTTTGAATGGAGCATGAAACAGAGGGTCTAGATTACCAGTTGGTTTGCAAAGGTCTCAGAGCTACTGAGGTTTAGCTGCTGAGCTACCGTAGCTTCTTCCTCTCTTACCTACTTTTTCTACCCTACATTTTTCATTATTTAAATAATTGATTTTAAAAAACAAATAACAGTACTGCCTGCAAATCTACTAAGTAGCAGCTCTTATGCAAAGCATTATTTCTAAAATGACTGGATTTTCCAAAAGCTGCTTCTTTCAGCTTATTTTACTTGAAATCTAAAATTACATATACTGGGACATGGGCAATAAATGACTTCACATCAACAGCAGCTTCTCATCAGGAGTTGAAAATACTATTACCCCTTTTCTTTTGACATAGAGTTGCTTTCCCAACCTACAAAACAAGGAATTCTACTACATTTTCAAAGTATCAGTCAGAGACATTGTTAAATTACTTGACCCAAAACAACTTTCAGAATTGGCTTGGCCAGCACAGATTGGCCAGCAATCTGTACTCCCTCTCCTGTCCTTACAGCTAGTGGCAGGAAATGTTCCTTCACCACATCTCCCAGATGCAGGCAGCTAAAGAAGTTAAAGTCTTCCAGAGGAGAAACACTTCAACTAACCGGTCTTTCTCTGCATTTTATGCCATATCTGCACCTCTCTTGCATCCTTTTAATTTAGCCTTGTAATTGAGTTCTCTGAATAAATCATCAAGTCTCTTTGGTGTCAGGTATAAACTGTCAGGAATGGGAGACAGTGATACAAAAGAGAATTTTAATAAATAGGATAAAGGCTGAGAGAATAGGTCATGAAAAGAGCTGAAATGACAGTGTGTCTCATAAAAACTCCTCCAGTCTAATATCCTGTCTGCAGAAGCAGCCTTTAGAGCATGCTTAAGAAAGATAATAAGGAACGTGGCAAATATAATAATCCTTCCTCAAACAGTCAGCAGATTAGAGACTATTAATTGTCACAGGGCTTAAGGGAATGAGTGAGAACAGGGCTCCATGGTACTGATGCAGCACCAAGGGCTGGGTAAATGGTCTGCATCTCAACAGCACATTTGACACTGGGAGAGATATCTCTGTTTAGCAAAATTGCTACAACAAACGGTCTCTGTAATGTGACAGTGTCCTGAATATCACACAGTCCAATCTAGGCAGACCTTCCTTTCAGTGCAGACTATAGATGCTGACATTGGAGAATAATGTAGAAATGCTAAATTAGAGCAATTCACACCACAGAGGTAACCAGAAAACTGTAAAGATGCCACTTATTTTGGAAAAATCATTTAGCTAGTACTTCTCCATTCCACTTTTCCAAAGAGCCTTCTGTCACCCCCCATGCAGGCATGATGCTCATCAACAAAGAGTCATTCTGAGGCAGACCAGAGGCTAACCTGCCCCTGTCTGGCCAACACTTCAAGCAAGGAGAGAAAATCAGGGGGGATTATGGAACATATGTGCATATGGCATTGCCCTCCCAGCCTTTGCCTACTGAAGTCTTGCAGAGGCAAGCATGTAGCCAGACTAGAAAGTCCAACAAGTATGCATAGAGTTATTATCTCTGCATTAGTCTAATCCCTTTTAGGGTGACAAGCTCATTTGACTCGATTCCACAAACACACAAGCTGATACAAATTAACATGGAGAACATTTCTTCATAAGAAATTAACCAGATCCTGCCGTGTATCTGTCTTCCTTACAAGGAAATGCTATGCTGAGCAAGAACAAAGTCAGACACTACAGAATAAGGACAACTATCACTTGAGTATACAACTGTCACAGGAAGCACCAAATTGCCCTACTCCTCTGCAGGGAATCCTGGCTTACACCCCTGATCTGGAGGACATTCAAAGAGCAATGGAAGAGCATGGAAGAACATGAAAGCAAACCTGTAATCTCAGTGTACCACAGGCGTTAATTAACCTGGCTGCCATCCAAACTGCTGGCACGAAAATCCGCTTATCTGGGAGCTGCACATTTCAGCATTTCTGCAGACACTACTATGTACAGAGGCACTGCACTGCGCAGGGGTAGCAGGCTGCCCAAACCAAGAAAAAGAGGCAGAAATGGAGGAACGCTGAAAATTATTACAGTGCAATCAGAAGATCAGTTAGTAGTTGGAAAAACATGTTATTTGAAGAAATAGTACATCTGAATAAAGCAGGGATTGCATCGAGAATGTAATAAAATTAACTTTGGGAATACAAGCATGAACAATCTCTAGTGAGAATACACCACAGTCAAGGAACAATTGTGCTGAAGCCAGAAAGTGAGAACAGTTCAAGTAAAGGCATTTGCCTCTGAAAAGGAATTGTTTTTCTACATACCTGTCCAGTCTCCTACTACTTTTAGATGGACCCCAAACGTTGCTTTGGTATCTGTAGGGCACTAAAAATATTAAATATATTAAGCACCACTTCTAAGCAACAAAATAAAGTAACAAAATGCATTCAAAGTACAGTTGTTAAGACAGAACCTGATGTAAATAGGCCATTCCTAAACAGTCACACCAGCAGCTGTACCCTTCAAGAAGCAAGTCTATCATCAACACAGCTGGGGAAGCCAAGCATGCCTAATATCCTTTCAGACTTAACCCTTTCTTCTGGTCACAGAGGAGTCTGGATGCTTGCCTGGGGGTGTGATTTGGAACAGAGAATTCACTAAGCAGTACTCGGCAAGGATACCAACAACAGAGTGGAACTACTCCTACTACTGACACATCATTCAAAATCAGGAACTGCCCATCATTCTTACGGCATTTGAGAGACTTTTAATTCTTGAATGTCAAGGCTCACAATCAAGCTGACCATTCTCATACAACTGATGCTTTCTTCTAAATGGAAACTGGAAGCAATTCACAAGACCTTACAGTTTGCAAAGGAAAAGCACCAGATTCCATGATAGATCATAAAAATCACATTGCAGCCACCATTCTCTCACTCTATACATATGCCCTCACTTCAGGGCTATTGATTGTGACTATCAAATGTTATCACTTACAATCTTATCCACACCATGGTATTTAAAAACCTCCAGTTAAGGACTAAAGACCCCCTCACTTTCATTCCTGGCTAGCTAGAGGGACCATTCAAATGCACTGCTTGGACTGCTTTTGCAGGTACACCAAATTATGCACACATAAACAGGATAAGCAACATTACTCAAGAAAAGATTCTTCAGTTTCCTTCTATAAACCAACACCATTGGTTTCTTTTTCATAAGAGATATTACTCCTGAGTTTTGATGCCTTTCTTAGAACCTGTTAATGATCAATCCTAGCTCTATCATGAAACCAATACCCAACAGACAATGCTCTGTCCCTTTTCCTTTTTTTTTTTTTTTTCTACTACTAAGGACAAACAGGAGTTTGAGGGAAGGGCTTAAATTCAAGGATCACATCTATATTATAAATAAAATGGTAGAGAATCCATGCACCAAATACTCATGCACCACACTTAAGAAGACATTTCTTGCCTCTGTTCTGGACCTTTGCCGTAAGTGTTCCCAAGATAATTGGTTCTGGGCAGTGTAAAACCACTGATCACAGGGCTGAGAATCAGTTTCTGTCAGTTCTGTATTTAGCAGCAGACACAGGAAAAGGTTAGTATTATTTACATTTTGGAAAATCTAAACAGGGAATACAAAGTCCCAGCTCATCACTCCATTTTCCTGAGGGAGAAGAGCACTCCTTTTACAACTACTGATTACTAGATATACTTATATGTAACTCCTTATTATCTTCCAAGTTTTCCTGTTAAAATGAGGAACAGAAACCCACAGTCCCAATTATTTCAGCAAGTCTTAGTCTCCAAAGAAAAACAGCATCAAGGGAGTGATGCAGACAAATACACAATGAGGCCAGTGTTTGCTAGGTCTCATTGCAGTATCTTTCAACAAAAATATCAAGACCAATTCTCCATATAAAAGCAAGTACACACTCTCTTAGGTGGGAAGGTGTATACTGGCAGCAGAAAGGTCTGTTCCAGAGGCTTCTGTAGGGTTTTTCACTCTGGGCTGCCCCAGGGCCCTCTGTGTTTCACAGGAGGTGGACTGATTTTCTTAGTCCAACTATCTACAGTCTCAGATCAGCATATCTTCTACAAAATTGTTATTCCCTGCTTCCACTAAGTTAATGGTAGAATACCCCTTGTCTCCTGCCAGAATAGGTTCAAATCTGTTATACTTTACATCACCCCTATGGCTAACTCTCTTCTGCACTACCCTGAAAAAATTATCCAATAAAAGTGAGATGTATTTCTCTTTAGACTTTAGGAAAACTATTTTGACACTTATAACTAGTTATGAGACATCCTCGTAGAGTTATGGAAAAATCCCCTTGTGCTGCTAAATCTTACCAGAAGAAACAAACCCATCTAGGCTACATGGAGTGAATTTCCCCCAATTTAAAAGAGAGAAAGAATGTAGGTGATACAGCAAAGGACCTCCAAAGCAGTGAGAGGATTGGATAACCTGACATTCAAAGAGGGGTCAATACAGGAATGTACCTGGGCAACCCATAGAAGAAAAGCCTTGGGGAGATGTCTGTCTACTAATAATTAAAACCACTAAATTAATTACATTCACCAGTAACCTAAGGTCTACTATCTATCTAGCTACACCAAGATAAACTGAATAATTTAACTAATTTATAATACACTACTAGACTAACACATATTTGATATATATTTTATTTAACACCTTTATATTTTGATCACAGTTCTCTGTTGTCCTCTGCCTTGCTTTTATGTGAATGCAAACTAATGCAAACCAAACTAATTACTGTTAGATCATAGCAGTTATGCTTTATACACCACTGTATAACGGCCCCAAGTTGCACCACATGAGATTTAGATGGGGTGTTAGGAAAATTTTCTTCACCAAAACAATAGTCAAGCATTGGAACAGGCTGTCTGAGGAAGTGGTGGAGTCACCAACCGTGGAAGTGTTCAAAGGACAGATGTGGTGTGGCTCACCACAGGATGTGGTTCAAAGATGCAGATGTGGTGCTTAGGGACATGGGTTAGTGGTGGACATGGCAGTGCTGAGTTAATGATCTTTTCCAACCTATGTGATTCTATGATTCTATACCAGTACAAAAATCTCCTCACAGCGATGAGCAGTGGAGAAATCTGTGCATGAGAGCCCAGCACAAAGCAACTGAAAACAATGTTATGAACATCTGTGCTTCTAGCTTAAAGAATATTTAACATCATTGCTTATCTACTCCCAGTTAAAATCCTGTCCAGAACAAGAAATGAGTCAATCTTACTGAAGTTATTTTAATGTCATTAAGTACTATTCAGTATTTTAAAACACTCTTTTTAGGTGCTAGGGTGCAGGGAATGGGGTGAGATAACATCAAGCTAGCAAGTAAATAGAAAGTTAATTCCTAAATGTTTCCAGTTCTTCTGTGCACCTGTATCATAAGAGCTGTGAAGCCTCTCAGAGAGGTGTTAAGTTCTGATTACTGACTATCACAGAAATGCTAATGCATGCACCAGAATAACACCGAGGTATAGCTGTTATCAGAAAAAAGGAGATGAAAGGGATGCCCAAGTTACAAACTCCCAGTGGCTCTGCAAATAAAGCTCCTTAGACATTCCAGTGGAGATACTGCTCTCAAGTAAACTGCACCACAGTAAACACCACCTCTGCATTTGATGCTCCAGTAGGTGGCCTGAACAGTGACCAAAATTACAGAGATCTGTGCTACAGCTGGAAGAACAAAGTGTCTGATTGGGGGATTTAAAAAGCTCGTTGGGGGATTTGTTTACATAAAAGGAAACTCCTTCAAAGAAGTCTTTCACTTTGAGTAAAAAGCCATTATATGATCCTAATATGGATTTGCAGATATCCTGGCAGGGACTGCAAACAATGCAGAGACCCTGTTTCCATGCTCTGGCCTGCCAGGGTGAACCAACTGCATTGCAAACCCTAATTCATCAGTCCATCCTTGCTGCAGACTCGATGAACCCTTACCCAGACCAAGGTAAACACATTAGAGACTTGGCAGGTTCTGGAAAGAGGTAGAAATGTGAAGAAAAAAAGAAGAACTAAACACAATCAATGTATTTTTCCCTCTGTAAAAGGGAAAAAATAAAAAAGAGAAAAAAGAAATAAAAAGTTTTCAACTTTGCCAACTGACAAGAAAATATGAACCTTGGAAGCTTACTAAGCTGCAGCTTGTCTGGCTTCATACAGAACTGATACAAACATTCCTAAAATGATTCATTCTGACACTAGAAAATGGAGAGGAGTGATGACAAACACAGGCATGCTATATAAAGGTAGCCAAGAAATAGTAGCTAGACTTCAGTCTGACTCATAAGAGGTGAACTCTGTAACACTGGGCTATCCCTGTTTTAACTAATTAGTCCTGTAAGAAGCAAATTTCAGAGGGAAAAAAAAAAGTTACTACATGGAGTTATTATGTTAAATGCATCTCTTCCTCAAACACTCAGATTTTTTAAAAATGTCTCCATTTATTTCTGTTTCATGTTATTTTACAGATTTGATTTTGGTTAAAAGCTTTTCCTGTTAGAGACTTGGCCTTACAGCTATCCTAATTGAACAGGCAGACATCATAACATCTTGAATATGGGGAAATCCTAACCATGGAGCATGATTTAAGTATCAGGGGTGCCAGGATGATCAAGGCAGGACCACCATGCCTCAAATACCCATGGCTTCAGCCAGAGCCCTGCCATAGTAGAGCCAACTCCCAGCAAGCAGCTGCAGCAACACATCCCAAACATTTTTTACTTTCCATTGCAATATACTCCTTGCTGTACAACCTCAGACACCTGCAGTCAAGCTAGTGGAAAAAACACACCATAACAAACTGCAGGATGCATCATTGGGCAGCTGCAGCTCCAAGAAAGATCATTCTGGTCATCTGGGGTCTGACTTCCTCTGTAACATAAACCACAAACCCACGCCCACTAATTCCCATGAGTCTGTAGTTCAGCATTTGCTAATTCACTCCCTGAAATCTTAGTTGTTAAATTACTCTCAGTGTTAAAAATTATCTTTGTTTTCTTTAGGTCTCAATCTATGAGATGACTATCTATAAAATCTACTTGCTCCTTGATTTCACTCTTGCACCACAAGAAAATGCAAATTTTTAATGTACTGTTGTCTTAGAATTGTAAATGGACCAATACTTGTATAATACACACAATGTGGCATAAAATAAATTGTTGAATATATAATATGAAATTTCTTCATTTGTTTTCTAGCAGGTCTGTAATAGTGCAACTGCTACTATGATGCACTCACTACAACGGTACACTTTTAGAGACTAATCAGCATTTCTTTTTCTCTGCAGCTCAACCAAGGCAAAAAACTTGCTGACTACCCTTTCACCCCAGCAGACACACTACATATCACAGAGTCATAGAAAGCTAAAGCTGGAAGGAATCCATAGGGATCATGAAGTCCAAATCTCGGTAACAGAGAAAATAAAAATGTTTCAATCCCAGCAATATTTAGCCTATATAATTTATGCATCTCAAGTTGCTGGCTCGGGGGAAAAAAACAAATCACAACATTTCAAGACACTCAGGATGCAAGCCTTTGTCCCTGAAGGAATAAAAAGCAGAAGAACAACGCTTCTGCCCAAGGCTGCCTCTCCAAGTCCGCCAAGTAACAATGCACAGAGCTAACACACACAGGACAAGGAAACTCAACAGCACAAGAAGGTCCAATCATCCCCATGCAAAACAATAGGCCACCTCAGGCTCATGATAACTGGCTTTCAGTGGTGTGAGACACTCATGGAAAGAAGAACCAAAGGATCAACAAGTTTTCCAGACACATCACCACCACCTCGAGGAACCGCTGTGTCCCTCTGAACTCCCCCACCAGCACACACTGTATTTTGCCAGGCTAAAGCAGAGAGCTCCACCAGCCAGATGGTCTTAATTTTAAGACAGCAAGAGGCAAGGCACTTAATTTCCTCTAATATTTTGTCTACATGTTGACTGTATTCCTGCTTAAAGCTTGTGCTCAGGTTTTGTTTTTGTTGTTTGTTTGTTTGTGGGGGGGTCTTTTTTTTTTTTTTTTTTTGACATTCTCTTGCAGTTCCTAGACCTTGCCCTAACTGACAGCAGCTAAACTAAAAGCACTATCTCTGATGGGAGAAAACACATTTCTCTGCTAAAGTCAGTACCTGCTTATTATGTACTGTAAATTTACTTTCATCGAATCAAAAAACTCAAACCTTGCTGATAAGAGGAATCTCTCACCTTCTGTTTAAAGTATCTGCTGAAGGAGAACTTGGGGTTTAGTGAACTTGAGTGTAACAATTTCTGTGTTCCCTTCTCACTGAAAGAGTCAGATTTGAAAGTTTAAATAAAAGTCAGGGTTTACATTGGGTTTTTATACAGACCCCACAACTATTAAGCCCCAAACCAAACAAACAAGTCTAAGGAAATACTAAAGACATCTGCAATATTAATCTATTCTATTTTTGTTTTACTTAAATTCTTCATCAAACAGCTGCTAGACACTCTTCTACTCCTATGAAGAGCAGACAAGCTCTAGGGATTTCTTTAGTTTGCCAGCAAGATACTTCAAAATTTCCCTAAACACTCTGCAAATCATCTCATAAAGACAAGTTTCATAACTATTTGCACAAGATATTTAACAAATCTTATTAGAATGTCATCGTGTTAGATTTTGTTTTTATTGTATTTATCTGACAGTATGAACTTAGCTCTTGATGTCCTTACATACTTTTTACTCAGGCAACCTTCCAACAGTTTTTCCAATTATTTTTATAAAGTATTTCAGAATTTGGCCCCTAGGCTTTTCCTGTTGTGGATAGTTTATTTCTTAAGTTTACAGTGTAGGGCACATGTTTCTCCATCATCTCCTTACGCAGTACAAAATTTCTGGCTTAAAGCAGCTTAGAGCTAAAATTTCACTGCTAGACTGTTAAGATTTTCACTGATTTTAAATGAACCCTGGATTATCCAGGGATAAAGACAACTCTGGGTCCACAAAACAGTGGTTTTATTTTACAAATGCTAATGTGCTACTTCTGATGTTGTTTATACTGAGTATAAAATTTGCTGAGATTTTTCTGACAAGGGATCAGGCCCAAAAACATAAAATGTACAGGTCAGGGCTACCACCTTGTAATCCCATCCTGTCTAAATCCAGGTACCAAATGGACTTTTACAGAGATGCAGAGGTAACAAGGAATAAAATCTTAAAAAAAAAAAAAAAAAAAAAAATCAAACCTAAACTAAACACTAAAGGTAGAAAATCTACGATTAAGTAATAGCCCTGAGATTTTAGGTACAGTATATAACTTGTCATGTACATTCAGAAACCTCCCAGGTAATTTGCCTATTTACCTTGAGCTGGTTAATGGATTTAAAAATTTCTCTGCCTGGGATTCAACACTATACTACTATCTGGATATTAATCAAGAGAGTATTCTTCTGTAATAATAAATATTTAGATTTGAGTGGATCTGAGTATCTGCATATGCAAACTTGTCCTCTCCTAAAAACTCAGTTTTGGCTTGTTAAAAAATGCACAAATATCATCCTCCCTCTGGAATTTTCTTACTCCTACAGAACCGTATATGGAAGGAAAGGAAGGAAGATGTTGCACTACAAATCCTCCTGATGTGATCTACTTCAAATTAACCATCTGCTCAAAAACATGGAGAACTAGAAAAAGGGCAGAACTTCTTGGAGCTTTTCATTACAGGACTCTTCCAGTTTCTGCTTCAATGGGATTTAAAAGCAGATTAAATGCAGCACTAAAATAGAGGAGGTCAGAGCACACTCTGACACAGGACAAAATTTCTAGTTTCAAAGAATGTTTCAAGCCTCTTGTTGCCAGTAGTTGATCACTGTTTAGCCGTTACCAGAACTGGGATTTAGACACTGAATGAAGAGCCAAAACTCTTTAAAAGGTCTGAAGAAGTAATTTCCCACCTTATTAATAAAGCACGTATTTCATAAAGACCTGAAGTCTCAAGTCTGGGATCTTTGGTTGACTTGTTTCGATTTTTTGCTTTTTATGTGCCACTTCCGAGCCACCTATCCCTTTTAACTCTATCTCATGAAGCTACTAATCAGTGGATATACAGAGAATGTCTTATACAGACACAGAAAAAGCTCAGCAAGTGTTTATGCAAGATACCTATGTTTAAATATTAACAGCAGTATCTTTAGATACATGTATGTGTCAACTGAGGAAAAGAAAAGGCAACAAAAAAAACTTCAGGATATTCAGACTTTAGCTCCAAGGAAGAAACAGGGGCATGACAGCAGCTAATGACAGCCAAAACTATCAAAACTATGGAATAACAGATTATTTGATGCTGCAATTACGGATGTTTGTTGCAAAACAGAATTTTGCCAAATCAAACCTTAGATCTGAGCCATCACCAAATTTAGAAGGATTCACCTCTTACTCTTGTCCTTATTTCAAGGTCTATTACAGTCTAAATTCTAAATGAAGTAATGTAATTGTTTCCTACCTTCCTTTGACACAAGAAAATCAACACTACTGAAATAACAAGGTTACCAAGCTTTATGAGCTGCTGGGAGTAGACACCAGTGTTTCGATATCCAAGTGTGCTAAACTGCAGCTTATAAGAGTTTGTGCCCACTCATTTGGGGAAAAAAAAAAAAAAAAAAAGAAGGGAAGCATGCTGTCATGGAGTCATGCTGCTACACTGCAAATCACTGCAAGTAACACAGTTAAGTGTCTGGAAAGAGGGAACTCAACACCAGAGGGAAAATGTATGATGGAGATGGAAAAAAAAACAATGCCACTGTAAACTGCAACCTTAGTCTCTTCTTCCTACATGTTAAAATGAAGAGCAACCAGAATGATGTTGACAGAAATTAACACTCTCCAAAACGTTAAAAAAAAAAAAAAAAAAAAAAAAAGACTTCAAGGTATCTAAAGATTGATTTAGACAATTACATTTAAATTGCATCCCACAGCAGACAATTTCCACACTTTCCTCCAAAAAGGGTAAAGAAATGTTAGTCTCAGGAAACAGAACATGTTTCTCTGGATGGTCTGATCTCCAGACCATATCTCGCATTTGATCTGAAAGACAAATCTCTTTACAAGAGTTCATCAAGGGAAAAAACACACAAAAATAATTTGTCCATTTACAAACACTCAACTAAAGTATTTATATGCAGAACATAATTCTCCTCACTACAGATGAAAATAACCTGGAACTGACTGGGTTCTGCTCAAATTCAATTCTAAGATGCAATACCTAAAATAATTAGATTGGACATGAGGGTTTACAGGACTGAAAATGTGACACTATCTTACACAACACAGTAACAGATATGTAGAGTTGTGTAAAAAAATCAGTGTAAAAAGCATCATAAAACATGCTAAAAAGAAAGCTTTTTATGGAACGGAAATCAGAACAATGGAGCAATGAAAACACTATGAAGTAAATAGCCCACTATGCACTACTTAGAAGTGTCCAGCAAGTCACATGCAGGAATCCCAAATGCTGGGCCAGCTCTTCATTACCTTTCCCAGACTTCCCAAAGATAAGGAGTCACGCTAGTGAGTACAAAGTCACTAGTGAACAAAAAACATTAGAAACACTCCAAAAATGGAAATTGCACTACTCATGAGAGAAACTGGTATTTCCAAGTGTCTGAATTTCAGAAAGTACAAGTGACACTACTAGAGGGTGAAGCCACACTTTGAGACCTGCGTCCAGTGCTGGGTTCTTCACCACAAGAGAGACAAGAACATACAGCAGAGTGTCCCGACAAAACGCCATGAAGATAATGATGGGACTAGAACACATCTCCCACAAAGTTTGAGAGAGCTGTGACTGTTCAGCTCTCACTTCTGGAGAACAGAAGGCTTAAGGGGACCTTTTCAATGTAAAGCACCCAAAGGCAGGGTGCAAAAAGAATAAAGCCTCTTTATGCTCACTTGGTTACAATTCAGAGCTCCCACTGGCTTCGAGCAAAACACATGGGAGATTTGCCAGGGTGGAATGGGAGCGAGTTCAGTGTCTTTACACAGCCTCCTGTGTGTTCCTCCACCCTGGTGTTATGTAAGAAACTGACCTAAACTGTAAATATTACACAACCTCAAAAAGGGAAGGGACTAGTAAAATGTCCACGACTCCTTCATGCTGACTCACCCCTTCCTTTCCACTTAAGGTTATTACCCACATTTAAGAGTACAATGCCTGCAATGGTCATTTCTTGTCTCTTGTGCATGGTCTAGGCACAGTGACATATTTCACCAGTGTGAACAGAACATCACATAGTGCCTGGAGACAGACTTTTTAGTATGACCTGTTGCAATAGGACATGGGGTAATGGTTTTAAGCTGAAAGAGGGTAGATTTAGACTAGAGGTAAGGAAGAAATGTTGTACAATGAGGATGGTGACACACTGGAACAGGTTGCTCAGAGAGCTGGCAGATGCCCTGTTCCTGGAAATATTCAACATCCCCAAGTTGGATGGGGTTATGACCAACCTGATCTAGTTGAAGATGCCCCTGCTTACTGCAGTGGGGGTTGGACTAGGTGGCCTTTAGAGGTCCCTTCCAACCAAAGTAGTCTATGACTCTAAGCAAGACAACCGTGCCAGGAAGAAGACTGAAGTCTTCCCCTGTAGCTCTGCTGCAGTCCTTTCTGAAGTCATTGCTGCAGTGCACTTCCAGTATCTGAAGCCATGCACATCTTTCATTAATTTCTTACTGTGGATCTAAGCCACTCACCCCATCACCAAAAATAAACCAGGGATTACGATCATTCAACAAAAGAAGCAGTAGTAGTGTTCCAGTGTGCTTGGGAACTGCAAGTAGGTCAGATGAGAGTGGAAAAACAACTGAGACAAGCTTTTGCTTACATGTTCTACAGGTATTATCCATGGCTAGCATCATATTAAACAACACAAAGGCTTTCTAAGCAGGACATCAGGCCACACCATATTCTCTGACCTAGAAGGACACAGGGAAATGTGTCCCTTGCTTAGGCTGGGTAAAAAGATTGCCATAGACCTAGACACTTAGAATCCTCATTATGCTGTAAAAGTCATTTACCCAACGACAGCCTCTCTCCAGCTGAGCTAATGTTGTAGCCAAATACACTTGTGGCAACTCAGTGATAACTTCGTATCTTGTAATAGAATATAAGTGTGATCTTGAAAGATATGCTGTTATGCTGAAGGATATTACCGCACTTAAAAGTGTAAAACATAATGCATGAGTGGAAATTGCTAATTTTAATGTTAGATATTTAATACATGGTTGTAAAACTTATACAAACTGTAATTTATCAACTGCAATTACATATTGAAAATATACTGCATATTATCTGTATATAAATTACTTATATTCACTAAGAAAACTCAAATTCACAACAAGAGATCTATTTTCCATAGCTCCTAGCTCTAGAAGTTCATGTGCAAAAATAATTTTTCATAACATGCATTGTCATACTATACAATTTTAAATACTGGATGAAATTCTCAAATCATCCAAGAAATCTGACATCTAATTCAACTTCATCTTATGACCTCACCCAGTAGGCCTGTGTCTCTTCTCTGACAACCAAGCCATTTTTTTTTATGACATTATTTCTAAAAATTAAAACCACAAATTCCATTGTTTTAGCAGTGTCCCAATACAAGAAGACTAAATCTTTATATAATAAGAGTTCCAGTTTCCAAACTGTGCATTTACTAATCATGATCAAATTATTACCATCATATTAATTTTGACTGAGATGGACAGTGAGAAATTAGGAACATGGTATTTTAAGATTAATGTTTAAATAAGATGTGCCCACTGGTGCAGACCAGCTCTATAGCTACATTAGGGCAAAATGAATGGAAAGAGCTACCCAAGACTTAAAATTAAATTCTTGAAATTTATGGTCTGATTACTAATTTAATAAAAAGATGTAAAGAAGTTCTGACTAAACCATTCTGCATAAATTCATATATGCATGTAATTTTTCAGCATTCCATATCAAGTTATCTTTGTGGACTTTACAGAGGACAGTTTAGAAGTGATTACTTCCATTAACACATAAATAACACATTTCTCTGGTTTGTACTGGTAAAATGAATAGCCATGAAAACTTTGCAGAAGTGTAATGAATGCTTCACCAAGCTATACAGAGGCACCTTCCCTCAAGAGATTCATTCCTAGATTTACAGCACAAAATTGATTTTGGATGGAATCCAGTGTGGGTTCCTCTGTAACTCCTAGCTCAGTATACAGATAAGTAAATTTAAAAAATAATTAAAAAAAAAGACCCCACAAACCCAAAGAACTGGACCTGGCTGTGCCCTCAGAATATGAGCAAGTATAAAAACATCTCAATTGCTCCACAACACTAGCTATAACTCAGTAGGAATAAAGTATCAGTTAACAGTCCAAAGAAAGCAATTACACATGAACATTCATCTCCAAGGTCTTCTTGAAGAAGAATGTCCAATTCAGGCAATCCAAAAGCATTTACTTCCATTGGAAAGAAAAGGCTGTCACTAATATTCAACCTCAAACTCTGCTTTTGTAACAATATAGCCAGTCAGTACAGTGATTTTTTAGCAGAATCTACCAGGTCTCTGCACTATGTACTCCCAGAGAACACAACTGCATATTATTCCAGTCTCCATAGGTTTCAGTTCCTGTTCTAGACCAAATGAGTAAGTAGCAATCCTAACATTGTATGACCTCACTGGTATATCATCCTAAGTCATCAATATACCTCTTAATATAAAAATAAGTCAGAAGACAATTGTAGAAACTTATTTTTTTTAACTTCATGTTTTTCTAACTTTGAAAAAGGCAGTCACAGAAATGTGTTCTCATTGAAAAAGGAGGTAAAGTTCATAAAAATTTGTGCCCCTTCTATATTAAGGTCTACAAATATGTCTGAAACTTCTTTTATAAAAGAATTTTCAAAATCACATAGATTTTATTGATTTATTTATGGATTCTTACATGGATTTATTTATTATTGGTTTTCACTTATGGAAGACTTTGAAAAAAGTTCCCATTATCTTTTTCTCAACAGTGGAGAAAATTAAATATGTACTGAGTACTGTCACACTTAATAATCATGCCATTTCATATTCATTGGTACCCTCATGAATAAAACATGAGCTCTGCTGGAGAGAATTGTCACCTTGAGAGAAAAAAAAAGAACATTTTCTTACCAAATATAAAAAGAAGAGAAAGTACAGAAAATAACACTATTTCTTACCATTGTAAGAGTGAATGGATGGCTTTCCAGGGCAGACACTCTTGGACAGTGGAGAATAACATACTGAAATAAAATGGTAGAAAGGATACGTTCAAAACATTCAGTGATGGGCTAGTACTTATAAAGTGATAGTCATCCCTACAGATAATGTTACATGAAAGCAAAGTGGTTTTTCAGGGCCACATTAACTCACCTGACCAGGCCTTGCTTCAAAGTCATCTTTCACCATCCTGACTTCAAGGACATTGGAGGGGTGGCTGATTACTGAGGTGATGGTGACTGGTTTGTTGCTACGGATGTAGCGGTACAGCCGCTCCACACAGTACAGGCACAGAGGTCCCGAAATCCAGAACCAGGTCTAAGGGAGAACAAAAATATCATACCTCAAAGACTTTTAGCTTTCTGTCTCCTATTTTCACAACTACATGAGTGCTTTCAGGATGTCACTTCACATCTAACATCCACGCCTCTCTCTACATGCAGAAACCCAAGAATGTTCTGAAGCCTTAATCAGTCTAACCAGCAGCATCACCCACAAGCACCAGCAATTTCAATCATAAAACTCATCAGAAAAAAAGTGCTAGTGATGTAATTTGCTACCATGTTATTCTGGTTTGATGTAGTTAGATTGCAGTTGGTTTCAGCAATGAAAGAAACCTACACAGACCAGAGTACTATACAATTGGTTAACATGTATGGAAAAATGTTTTCTGACTTCCAGTATTATTTAACTATTACCTTCTTATAGTCATCTCATATTCAAGTAAAAACTGAAGAAAGCTGTCTTCTTCTGCTAAAGAAATTATGTTGATATTAAACTAGTGTAAAATCATAGACAACAGAGAGAAATGGGCACTTCTGAATCACAATCCATTTGCTCCCAAGGATGATGTATATGCTAGACAGAAAATGCCCTAGAAATACCCATTTCTCTGCACTGATTATATAGGGAGTCCTGGGTGACTACTCCAGGTGGAGACATTTGCAGCTGCTCAGCTAAACCCTATCCTAAAAGTCAATTACCAATAGCTTATGGCAGACTTATCTACTAATTCCACATCTGTTCAGTCATTCAAGCTCTGGCACTGAAGTGCCCCTCAGCCCTCATCCATCTTCCCTCCCTTCTCAATTTCTGACATTACACATCAACATCTCTTGCAACTAACAGAGCATTTACTTTCAACAAAAAAGACCTACAAGTTTTAGAAGCTCACAGGTTTTTTTTGTTGGTTTTTTTTTTTTTTTTTTTAATTTAAACTTGGTATCACAATATTTCCAAATCCAAAAAAGTCCTAAGTAGTGTTTCAAAGCTGTCAGGAGAACACTGAGTGGCCATTTCTTTCCATGACTCCTGTTCCACTAATGGCTCTAAAGCAGGCATATTATGCCCTTAAGAAGGGCTCCTTGCTGCACTGTGGGTCATATGGAGCCAAATATACACTGATGCTTGTAATTCAGGAGTATTACCACAACAAAATACCAATCCAAAGAGCTTTGGTGGAGGAATTCAATGTAGAATTAACTGTTTCTCATTAGGATTACATACTCCATAGAAAAATGGGTTCCATGTGCAGCTAGTAAGGGGGACACATGTTAAACAGAAAACAACTATGATAATAACAAAGAGGAACTCCTGTGGGGTCTGTTATGGGACCATTTTGAATGGTGGGCCTTGGACTCATGAACTCATATTTGCAAGCTTCCTCAGGCTACTTGCCAACACAACCCAGCTCATCTTTTCTCAAAAGAAAAGAGAAAATTTTGGATAAAGAAAAAGCTGCTGCCACAAAACATAAGGAAACAAAAGGAAAATGGAAAACTGAAAAAGAAAAGGCTTTTCGGTCCCCACTCTCATCATACTCATTTACCCATGCCACATATAAAACAAGCCTGTCTGCAAATAACAGACTACAAAAGCCAAACCACAACCAACTGCAACCCAGAAATTAGTATTAGGACTTTCATCCGCATGGTAAAAAAGAGAACAAATGGAGCTTGATTATTTCAATTAACCACTGCCACACAATGCTTACAAAAGGACCTTACGAAATGTTATATAAATGTTTGCTCTGAAATGCTATGCTGTAAAATCACATTTTTAGCAGGATCAATACATCCCCTTATGGTGTTGTTCAAAAAAGAACATTACAGCCAATCTCTTGACATTTTTCTACCCTCCCTGTTCCATGCGCCGCATTGTAATGCACTTCAGGGTTAAATACAGATTGTTTTTTCCCCACCAAATCTTTGAATGCCTCAAAAGGTTTTAATAATATTTTCCAGTATTAAAACATCTGGTCTGGAAAAGCAATAATTAGTGGTTATGGCTGACTGAAAGGCTTGGCATGGCTTTTAATACCTGAAATGTCGGATCATACAGACCTCTGGGAAGTGCGACTGGAACTTGGGTTCCTTGGAACAAACTCTCATCAAGCTATTTTGTACAAAGGGTTCTGGTACTGGTAGGTCCTCTGGGAAAGGCTCAGTGGTATAGTCAGGAAACAGCTCTTCAAAAGCCTTTGGCACAGTCAGATTCTGTCGGAGCGTTTTGTTAGGATTAAAGCAACCAGGAGGGTGTTCCTCTAAGTTGGTCTGGTACTTCAGCACTCCCCTACAGGAAAATAAAAATAGTAAAGACACTGAAGTAACAGTAAATAACAAACAACTTATCTTCATTCAGAGAGGACTTCAGAAAGCAGTCACAAGCCTCATCTTTTCTTAGAAGTTTTATTCTGTTTGCCTTCAGGACTTTCAATAAAATTGAAACTTTGCAACAATAGAGCCTTCTGTCACTTGAGTCAAGGTTTAGGTTTTCCAGCTCACTTGGTACTCCTGCACTGAATACTGTTCAAGCTTAATACTGCTTGAAGTGGAGAAAATATTGTGGGGGCCTTGAAAAAAAAAAAAAAATCACATTTCCAATTCAATCACACACAAGCTGTTTCCACTCATCCTCCCTACAGTCAGCAAGCCCTGATTTTAAGGCAATCTTGTAGCAGAAGTGGTCTAAGTTGCCAAATCATAAACTGCAGGAATGTTCCCACTATTTGGTGTTTATCACGTTTGCATACAAATAGAAGGAAAAAAGAAAGTCCTACATGGTAGCCAAGGAACCCTCCTTGCAAATTATTTTATGAGGTCCATCCTTATTTTATTTTTCCTCAAGCTAAGTAAAATTTACAGTAAAATGAAGCTGCAGTTAGAATCTCTGAAGAAATTATTGGAAACCTCAGACACTCTGGGCTATCTTAACACATGAATGAATCACTGAAAACAGGGAAGAACAGATAATAGTTGTAATAAAATTCCTCAGAAGTACTACTTGTTTCCAAATCTAGATTTGATGACAGTAAAAACACAAGGAAGAATATTTAAAAAAAATGCTGAATAACACCTGTAGAGGATGGTGCTGGGTGGGAAATGTGGCATTCTGAGACAATGCCCTCTGAGTGCCTTGTTATGAAGGCTGAGCTCAAGTATACAATCAAACATAAGGACAGGTGCTCCCCCCTCCTCTCCTCAACATACACACAGCAGCAGCAGCAGCAACAGAGCTTAACTCAAAAGAAAGAGAAGTAGGACATCTGCAATATTCCCAACCTAAATGGGCTCTGACAGGCTACTGGCAATCTTCCCTACAAAAATGCAGTCCTGACAGCTAATAACAAGCTTTCTACATGGTCTAGTGAATCATGTCAGCTTGAAAGTTAAGCTTGCTCACTCTTAAATTCCATCTGACCCTGGGAGAATAATTTGGGAAGTGTCCTTGCACCTACACCCATGCTTCTGCCTGCATTTATTGTTCAATCACTTGCATCTGGCATCACTGCTGGTCACCACATATTGGCAAAGTGACAGATACCCCTAGCATTATGCTAGTTCCCTGATGCATAAATATTATGGTGCCTCATCAATTTAGCTGAAGTCAAAGCCTATGCAGTATTTTTGCAGTCATGCTTGCATGCATGCATGCCTGCCAGCAACTCCCACAGCTTCTCTCTTCTCAGCATATCCCCAAAGAGGATTGCCTTGAGAGTAGCTGCATACATGAGCATCCCCTCCAGTGATCTCCAGTTTATTTAACCTATTATAAACATGCTAACTGAGAGGCAAACAGGGATGGCAAAGCTGCCTGTTAACAACAGCTCAATAACTCCCATTTCTAAAGCTGCCAAGGAAAAGTAAGTACACACCCAAGATCAGTGCCCAGAAAGGCTGAGTTCTGCACTGAACAAACAAACCACTAACATACGACAGATGAATCACATCACTTTATATACTGCTGAGAAGTGGTTGGCTGCCTGAAGGAAGAACATATCTACAACAGTTTGAAACAAAACTAGAATCCAGCAATACTGTGAAAATACTTTATTCCTAAGACAGGTAAAACATCAGTCAACCTGCCTGTGCAGCCATGGGAAATGCCTTGCTCTGTACAGTAAGTGGCTATGCATCTGCAAATCTCTAAGACATGCTACACAGGAGTAATTTGGGCACCTAAACATGGATATCTAAGCTTCCTTTATTCTCAAAGGAGATCACAGAATTATTTAGGCTGGAAAAAATCTCTAAGATCGTGAAGTCCAACCATTAACCCAGCACTACCATGTTCACCACTAAACCATGTCCCTAAGCACCACATCTAGACATCTCTTAAATACCCTCAGGGATGGTGACTTTATTGCTTCCCTGCACAGCTTGTTCCAGTGCCTGACAACCCTTTGGTGAAGAAATTTTTTCTAATGTCAAATCTAAATCACCCCCTCATGCAACTTGTGGCCATGTCCTATCGATCTTATCAATATCACTAATGGAGCCAGGAATCAATCCAGCTCACCTGAATGTAGATCTCTGAAACAGCAAATTACATGAAGCATCCTTCAGGCTCCATTGGCTGTATTTATCAGAACTCATTAGACCGAGAAAACATGTAGAGACCTACATTTAGGCATCTTAAAGTTGAACTAACACCCACTCTCCATGACTCATTCCTCTCCCACTTCTGACACTCAGTTCTTTTAGATTTACACTGAATACCTTTGTAATTCAGTACTAAGGTGGCTGTGGACCAGAATATGCCTGTTCAATGCTTGCTGTATTACTGCAGCCTTGGTTTGCAAACTTGGTAAATGGAACATGGTTAGGAAAACAATGGGCAAAGGACAACACCGTGAAGGAGATCAATTAAACTGGACGTGAAAAGTACCTCTAAGGCAATCACTGGACAGACTGCCTAGGGAGGTTAGAGGATCTCAGTCAACAGATGTTTTAAAGAATTTGACAAACACCTGTCAAGAATAATATTGAAAATTTCATCCTGGCCTAGGATGAGGAGAACAGGTTAGATCCATCTTCCCCAGCTATAAACAAGTGCTATGGAATTGAAAAAAAAAAAAAAAAAAGAAAAAAAAAAGAAAATAAAAAAACCCCCAAAAATCCAGACAACCACCCAAAACAAACAATAACCCCAAACAACCCCAACAAACTCACTGAGAACTGGAATAGTGTCTAGAAGTTTCAATTGTTTCAAACTCATTATTTCTTTAACAGCATATTTTATTCAACAACATATTCCGACCATGGTCCTGCTAGGCCTAATTGCCTTTCCAAATTTACTTTAAGCAGAAGGGCTCACTGTCACACACTCAAGCACCCTGTGTTTCAGTAGATATTTGATGACATGGAGAAATAAACCTCATTCAAATAAACCTTTCCTTCTCTACACTCTGCATCTACATCCACAAAGGAAACTTCTGAGATGTTAACAGAGCATATTTTCACAGAATTATAGAATAGTTTGTGTTGGAAGGAACCTTTAAAGGTCACCTAGTCCAACCCCCAACCCACACAGACATATGTCGTAACTTCTGGAAGATGCTTTACCTTACAACAGAGCTCAGTTTGTTTGTGCCTGATACAGATCTGACTATCATCTTCATGGCACATAAACACTGGTATGATGTTTGTGAAAAGAGGAAAAACTAGGAAATGTTGTAAGCAAAGAGAAAGACGTAATTAAGGAGATGCCATTCCTTCCCACTCCTTTGGAGTCAAATGGAGGCAGAAAGGAAAATGCAAGGGATGAGCAACTTTGTTTCATATTCTCAGCAAACAGGTAAGAGGGAGCAGAAAAAGAAACTATGTTTTCTTGATTTCTCACTAAACGCTGAGCAATGGAAATGGAAAAGGAATAATCTTGAAAGTAAAGAAGTTTGTGCTAGTTGGCTACAGCACACACAGATCTCCAAGCTGCATCCTTATCTTTATTTAATCACACACCAGAGGCCAATGTCATGTCCCAAAGGTGGCCCACTGTGCTCAAGCAAGCTCGGGAAAGGCAGCAATCAAGAAAACTGCTCTTTCAGGTTGTGCTTCAGGAAAAGGAAGAGTATTTTCCATTTACTTACCCAGAAACGTGCAGCATCAGCAGCATATAGAAGACAAAGAAAAGGTTGTGTGTATACCAGAAGATGTCATAGTTTGAAACCCTGAAAAGAATAAATGTTGTTCAATGTTGTTTCAACTCAGATGGAATCACTGCTAATTAAAAGCAGACCTGTGCACACAGGACATCATTATACACTGCACAGTTATGCAAAATAGTCAAAGCCCAGAATGTTTTCCGACAGGCATACTGTACTTGCACACAATTAAGTGTTGAGAAGAACAAGTGACTGGCACAGAAGAAACAAGCTGAGAAAGAGAGGTAAGGGTGTAGAAGTACAGAGCCAGATGGAGAACTCTTCTGAAACTGGGAGATTTGACTGCTTTCACAGGTCCTAGTTAGTCTCCACGAGATTCTTACTGCTGGAAGAGTTCTTCCACCTCCAGTCTCAAAACTCAACCTCCTTACAGCGAGTGTCACCTTGCATTCTCCCTGCCCCAATACAATTTAATGTGTCACTAAGGCTGCAGCACACAATGAGGTGCATGGACAGCAGCAGGAGGGCCAGCAGGAAGGGTAAAAACCTTGTGAGGCTATGGAGTACAAGGAGATACAGGAAGACTAGGACATACAGCAAGGAGACAACAAGAGCATGGTAGGAGAATTTTCAGGTCAGGAAGCCAAATACATTACTGTTCCAGGACTGATGGTCTTGGGAGGAACAAGAAGAACATTATCATTGTGAGATTAGGAGAGGTGAAGGTGACTTCTTTTTATCAGTAATTTGTCAGGCAATATAAAAAGAACCCAGACCAAAGGAAATACTCATCTGGAACTGTTTTCTGTTAAGATTGTTTGGGCTTTTTTTGATAAAATAGCCATGAACAAAAAAAAAAAAAAAACCAACCAAATGGCTAAGAAAATACACTACTTCACAGCAAACAAACACCTCTCACACTACACAGCATGGTAGGAGAGTCCCTTCTAAAACCAAAGAACCTACTCCCATTCATAAACCAAAACAATTATTAAATAAAAAAATATCTCTAGCTCTGAGAACATGGTTTAAGAAGCTATTCCTCTGACACAGCTAACTTTTTTTTTTTTCAGAGCTTTTTCCCTCCTATGGTCTTCTACAGAACCAGCTAATTGTTCTTCCTTCAATACAATTGAAAAGTATACTGCATTTGTTTCTGTTATTACAGGACTTACTTGTTTGCTTCCTCAAGAGAAGAAAAATAATTTTGATAATCCAAGGGCTACCAAAATAAAATCCAAACTAGCAAAATAACAAGGAAGGAAGCAAAGGAGGAAAAAGGAAGGAATACAGCAACAGCAAGGGACTCTGACATCCCCCCTCCACCCTGCCATTCAGCACTCAGTCAGCACTATGTTAACACTTTTTTCTCCTTGGAGCTGCTCAAGCCTTTTCTAACTCCCCACACCCTGGGAGTCATTTTCATGCAATCACTCATCAGTATCTGTGAGGAGTTGTGGGAGTAATCATCAGTAAGAAGAAAATAAGAACAATGGTGTGCAGAGTGGAAGCATGATTGGAAGGCACAAAGAGTGTAAAACAGACCCTCTGTTTCAAAACAGATCATAAAATCCTAGAATGGGGCCTTAAAGATGGCATAAACCCCCACACCATGAGAAAGGACAAGGACAGGTCTTGGAGCTCTGGTTTAATTTGGTTTCATGCTATAATACCAAAAGCTGCACACTGAATGTTTTATTGGCTCTTGAGCACCTTTTTCAAAATGCACCAATTTTTCAAAATTTCAGTGATGAAAAGTCAATCCCTGGACTGCTTCTGACATGTTGCTTTCAACAGCTAATTACTGCTACTGATTAAAATTACTGTACACTTCTTTCCTGAATACATCTAAATGTCAGCTTCCAGCTCGTTGAGCATTTTATTCTCCTTTCAGCACTCCTACAGATATCTCTACTGGTTCCTCACATGTATCAAGTTGCCCTAAATGTGAGCAGGCCCTCTGAACTTCCCCTCCTTAAATTATACGGATATGTAAATCCTTGAACCTCTTACCATGAAGCATATTTTCCAATACTGTAATAATTATGTATTTCTTACTTGTATCCTTAAACTGTGTGTCTTTTTTAAACTGTGTGTCTTACAGATACATACATTAGTATTCTAATATGGTCAATAATCTTCCTATTGATACACATTGCTCTTCAGAACATTTAATTATTTTACCTTCTGAGGGTTTAAAATAGACATTATTCACAAAATGGATGCATTTCTTAGGAATGCAAGGTCCTGAAAATTTGAGGTTAAGTTAAATATTTAATTTTGGTTAACCTACTTTAGAATTTTGCAGATGAAACCTGAAAGAGTTAGTTTACTTAGAAATGTAAGAGGAATTTATCATGCTTTAAAGAGACACATTAAGCAGCACAGTTCTAGAAAAATATTTTTAATCCTGTTGCAGACAGTTTTGAAAAGGAAGATATATGCTGCAGTTTAGAAGTTGAAATTGAAGACTAGAATATTTGGTTACAAAAATAGATAGTACTGCAGCACCTTATTTTTTAATGTTATTTTAAATACATAACTTCCAAATCTTAAATGTCATTAATTTTAAAGTTGTCAGAACTGTCAACATTTTATTGACAGGATTTATTATGTTTTCTGATAAATTCATAACCCTACTGAAAACAACTACCAAACAAAAAGTGTTGGCCTAATTCTCAGGTATAACACGGCAAAAATTTTGACAACTTTTCAACCAATAATCACTTTATAATTTTAAAACATTAGCAACTAATTCAGTTCTTCTAATACTTATTATCACAGTTCACTGAAAGGGCAGGAAAATAGAGGCATACTCATGCACAGAACAACTTCAGGAAGGACACACAAAGGCAGAAATCACCAAGCAGGTCAGTGTGCAAGAGCAGATTAGGGCTGAAATCCAAGACTATAACAGCCTCTGAAATACTTTTTAAAAAGCTCAGTTTCTGATAGACAGTGAACGTTTGCCATTAACTTTCCTAAAACTGTATTGTATGCTCAGCCATCATACGGCATGTGAGAATCCACAGAGAAAGAGATTGAAAAGGGACATAGAAATGCATGCAGCAGCTTGCTTCCTTAAGAGAAAACACAATAATAAAGACAAGCTTGAGCTCTATGCCTGAGGGAGAAGCCAGGATAAAATTTCCAAGTAAGAATTATTGCTAGGGTAACAGGAGATGCAGATTATCTTTATTGGGGTTTTCATTCTGCTGGCTAGATGGCAGAAAGCTGGGAAAATATTTGCACTTACAGTAACTGTGGAAGGAACTAAAAAGTATGTAACTTCAAAAGATGTTGCATGAACCCAAACAGTATTTCTACAAATGTTTACAACTACATATATTTTTCTAAGTTTCCCAATCACTAATACCTGATGTTTTTTCTAATTTAATTTGGCTTTGAAGAAGACAACACTTTGTTCTGGCTTAATGTTGCAGAGAAAAGTAATAATTTTACTTTTAAATCTACCCAATACTGTTATTTTTTTGCAAGCAGAGCCATGTGTAGACCATGTAATGTGCAGCCATGTTATATCCAGTGCAGCACCCTAATCCTGCACGTCTGTAGCCTGCAGTGCCTCACAAAAGTGTCAGCCCTGGAAGAAGCCTTGTCTACTGAAAATGCACAAGTATTTGATGAACTGCTTTCTCAAATCACAGGATAACATTGCCAGTTAACGCAGCTACTCGGGAAAGATAGATTAGTTCAACAAAGTTCATAGCCAGATATCTAACTCACATCAGTGGAGCACCATTAATGTTTGAAGATACCTAATTAATATATCCTTCCATGTTTGCTGAACTGAGGTGATGCACTTACATTGTGAATTCAACCTCTGTAAAAATGAAGGGGTTATTTTTACACATTCAGTTGCAGAATCCAAGCCTTAAAAAGACTACAACATGGGCTAGAGCCCTCCAGGTACCAGTCACTCACAGGTACTATCATATGTGCTCATTAACATTGGTATAGAATGTCAATCCACCAAAGGACCAAGCCCCTAGAAAACCCGGCAGCTGCTCTGAGCCAATACTGCATTGCTGCTTGATATATTATAATTCACATTAAAAAGAATATATCTGACAACCAGATGAAGAATTCCTAAAAGCAATGTTCTACTTCAGTAGCATAGTTTTGTGTTGGTTTATTTCATTGCTGATAGTTTGGGCGTTTGAATTTTTTTTTTGTTTGTTTGGGTTTTGTTACTCTTCTTGTTAAAATTAATTGTTACGATTTATTGTTACAATTATTTGGTGAAAATAATTAAGATTACAATAAGATCTTATTTTTCTTCCACTGGACCTAATTTATGCACTGCACAGAACTTCCCATTTGCTGAGTTTACTGCTTCCCCTACAACCAGGAATAGAAAAACGATTTAAATTTTTAAAGGTCCACATTTTTAACTCAGCACAATTATTAAATAGTACTTTTTCAGAAGGCAATTCAATCAGGTCTTGTAATTGTTTTCATAAAAATTCACTGTTCTAATTTTACTGCAAGCTAGGAAAAAACAACAGACAAGAAACTGGTATTTATTATTAAACAATCTAGTTAGTAAGAGAATATGATTACAGAAATGGCATTTTTTAGCATAACAATCATATTACATCTTACCTGATGGCATATGTGGAAGCTGTACACATTAGGAATAATACTAATACCATAATGACTCCAGTAAGACCTGGAACTAAAAAGGATGTAATGTTTACATTTGAACTGTGAAGAGGTATCTTTGTCTACTATGAGCTTTTAAGAAAGTGGAATTAGACATACAAATCATTATTCAATCAAACTCTTGTTTATCCTTATCTCTTGAGGACAACTCATGCATCAAGCCAGATAGGAGAGTTCTTGTTCCATTTCCCACCTTCCTTTTCCCTTTTCCCTTCCTTCCTCCTTTTCCCTAGTCCCAAAAAATACCCTTTTCCTTGCATTTCACCATGCATCACAATTTTCTATTTGTCTTTGCTCCTGTCATCTTTTGCTTGTGACATCTGTGTCTAAGCAGGTAACTAAGAACAAACACTGTTTATGTGCAAGACTGACTGTACAAGCTTCTGTCTCTTTTTTATTCCAAACACCACACTCTGTTGATCATGACAATTAAAAACCTGTTCAGGGACAGAATTTCAAACAAATCAATTTCTATGCAAGCTGTCACTACAATTTTTTGCCAGCCCATTTCATTCTGGAATGGGGAAGAGCCTGAAATTACTCTCCAAGGCATTGTACCATGCTTGAAATTTTTGCCCATAGAGCAAGGGTCTGTAAGAGTGATCTGCAGCCACCACTTGGGAAGGAAATGTTAAAAATATTAACAATTTGACTCATCTGCTCAAACGAAGACTTGTATCAGAATTAGTTTATCCTCAGGTCTTTTTTAAATTGAAGGAGAGAGAATCTCAAATCTTACCTTTTTATAAACTTCTCAATACCCTTTCATTGAAAAGTCTGATACCCAAAATCTGACACATCACAACTCACTCCTCAGTTTTTATAGACCTACAATCAATGGAGGTTATGTATTAAAAAAACTCAATTTCCCTCCATCATGGAAAGACTGCAGTTAATAGCAGCTGCAATAAAAAAAAATATGCATTCTGTCCACTGCCTTCTTCTCCATTTCTTTTTTTCTCAATCTGATTTGATGTGTAGCGTGCAATAAATCTCAGCTCTGAACCAATATGTCCAATGCAATTGCATTACAGCACCTGATTTAGCTTCCTACACTGTCACACAAGGCAGAGGTCACCTTTTATGTCCAGTTTTTCAATTATCTTCTCCATCAAACTGAAATCACTCACGGTCTTGCCCCAATTTATCAGTTCATTTTTAGTGTTTCCTTTCTGCTCTGTCCCTGACTCTCCTTTCCTCTACTAAGTACAATCTTTAATACTTGTTCCTCCCACAGTCTGTCTCACACCCTTATACAAGGAGGTTCTTTCCTGGGCTAATCTGAAAAGCCATCATCACTCTATAAATCCTTCTGATTCCTTATTCCTTCTGTTTGTTATTCTGAACTGTCTGGGAAGAAACCAGGGTTTTTTTGCTTATTTGCACAGCTCCCAGTGCAGCAAAGTCATGGTCCCTGCCTGAGCACTCCTTCAGCACAAATAGTACATGCTAATTACCAGTTGTTAGGACAGGGAGTGAACAGAGTAATTTTAAATTTAGGATAACTCTGACTTCAGTTTCTGCCAGTTCACTTTCTCCTTTCCTCTTCTCTCAACTGATCTAAACTTTTCCTAGGGTTTTTGGGAAAAACTGGCACACCAGCTGTTAATTCCAGCACACCTATTGGGATTGACAAACCTAGAACCATTGCTGTCTGTTCATAGATTTTATTTGACTGTGTCCTAAATGCTACCAAGTCAGGATTTTTGTGTTTGATCCAAATAAGGGAGAAAGTCTGATGGCATCAGGAAGGAACTTTATCTGCTTATGAAGCACTACAGCTCAGACTGGTGCCTGCCCCTCCATACCCAAACATTGTTCACTTCTAAATTCCTGCACCAAAAATGTCTTCATCTATTTATTCTGTGTCAGTGCTGAAGCCTAATTCCCATTTAACAGTTTAGATTGCTCAGAAACCCAACCAGCCCTTAAATAAACCAGCTGAAGCAAAAAGACTGGTTTTCTGTTCTGTCTCTTTTTCTAGAAATTGGATCATTTAGGAATTCGGTTTTAATAAAAAAACAGAGACTCTCTGTTTGAAATGAATGGATTTCTGCTGACTCATCTGTACAACAACAAATTTGAAAATGCTGCTCATCCTACTACTGGGTTTATGTAACTCCTGCCTCCTGGATAACCAAATCCAGATTATATTAACACAAATAACACAACTCCAGATAACTGAGATACAATAAATGGAGCATGCCAATACAGGACTAAAAGAGGTTTTGTCTGCAGAGCAATGATGATAAGCAGTAAACTTTTCTCATTCAGTTTTGCCGGACTTACCAGTTGCAAAAAGTAATTTCCTCGGGTCCTGAAAAACAGATGAGCAAAAACATAAAATCAACATATGGTATTTATATCTATAATGCAAATAATTTTACAATAATAAGTAGCTCACGAAGCTCACACATTTTAAGACATACGCAGTCCCTAAATCTGGAAACGGAAATTAATTCGGCATTTGGTAACAGTTTACATTGACTGCAATTCAACAAAAACTAAACCTTTAGCCTTTGCATTCCCCCAGCAAAGATAATTCTGATCTATAATCTGGATTCAGATAATTTTACAGACAATTGATTTTTGAAAGCATAATTTTACTCACTTACCTCATCCCCTTGGGAGGACAGAGTGGAGCAGAAAAGGGAAAGGTTTTGAATTTAAATATAAGACAGGAGGCAAGCATTTTACTGACAGTTACATCACCAAGACATTTGCAGCGGACCCTCGTGAAGCATGACTGAACAAAAAGGATCTGACAGATGTTCTTGTGTCCTTCAACACATGTGAAAGGAAGAGGGGATATTTCAACATCAAAGGAAACTGCCTCACTTCCCCTGATCCTATACTTCAAGAGGTTTTGTCTTCACTGCTTGGAGAACTTTTTTATTTAAACTTGCAGTAGAATGCAGTGAGGGGAGGTGAGATGTTTTTACATAGGACAGGAAAAATTAAGTGACCCTCTTTCTGAGCTTGTGTGTACCCAGGTAGAGAAGATGAGAGCAGCATTCAGACTGTCCACCACAGTTTAAAAAGGGATATAAGTGGGATTCAAATACAAAGGTGCAAGAGCTACTGAAGTACATAAAATTCAGGAGTTTTAATCCTAGAGTTCTTAAAAAACTTGCTATTGTCTCCATTTTCTATTGCTGCTTAGTAGAGACTTAGAACCCTGGCATGTTCTTGCCTGAGGCAAGCTCCTGTTGATGTTCCTGATGAAGGGAAGTCTATCAGACCACTCCTAACACAAACAGACAGTTGGTGTTGGCATGTATGTCTGCCATTGAATAGCTCTGTGATTAGATCATTCACCCAGGGAGTGGAAGACCTTGGTTGCTGGTCCTTAGGAGCCTGGACTGAGTCAAGCTCTCTTTTTTCCAGGAAATGGTGCAGCTGGGATAGAGTCATTCTAAGTATTTCCTAATGAAACTGGAAGAAAAGAAGTGCAGACGAGAGACTAGAATGAACACAAACAAGAGATAACTTGACTGCAGCCCAAAAAGAAAGGGTGCTGGACTCTGGTCTTGCTTCTAAAATCTGCAAATATCTCTCCATTGCCAAATACACAAGTAAGCACCTGGCCAAGGGACTACAAATCTGATATTCCTGCAAGACATCTGCACCACAGTCAGACAAGGCACACAAAACAAGTATTTCACAAGCAGAAATCAGTTCATCTAGATAACTAACTCCATGCTTAGCATATATACTCATATATGCACTCACTGCAGCTGCAAAATGCAAAATCAGTTTCAAATCTCATTGTATTCTGAAGAGTGGAAATGCAGAACAAATTTGCCCAGAAAGCAGCAGAAATGTCTTAACCAGGCCCACCCAAGGAACAGAGAGAAAGAGAAGAGAAGAAAGAGAACAAGGCACAAGGTGAAAATAATCAAACTGGACTGAACCTTTAATACATGCTTTGTCTAGACCAAGAAATAAAATCCACAGGAATCCACACAATGGCGAGTTTTTAGTGTATGAAACAGGAGCACTGCACTGTACAGATAACACAGTGGTCTTGAATATGCAAATATTCATATTATATGCTTAAAACCAAACAATGAAAGGAAAGCTAGCTCACCTCACCACGATAGTTTGCTGCATTTAGCGCCACAAATTCTTCATTGTAGTTCTCAGAGAAGTTAAGAGCATTCACTAGATGAGCAGCAACATGTAAGACTAAAAAAAAACCAAAAACCTGAGTAAATCTGTAAACAAGTGCTGGATATTCCCAGTAGCCACCCAGATGTTAAGATATAATCACATCACCCGCATGAAATATACCAGGGACTAAGGAATTTTTAATTATTCTTCAAGAGTAAATCAGCTTATAAATATTAATGACACAAGGCTGTATGTATTTTAGGATTTTTTTTAACACTACAGTGACGATTTCTGTACTGCAAAGATTCAGCTGAGACACAACATTCAAAGGTGTCCAGCCAAGAATATTTCCTCTTCACCAAAGTGGGCAGATGTCTTCACTGCTGCCTTCTCTGCAGGTAAGGCTGTAGTACCCTGCTATTTCACTCAAATTTCTTAGGTACAATGAGGGTTCACTTGTAAGGGCAGATTTTGACCTGATCTCACACACCTGTCTTCAAAGAAACTGGCATTTTAAGGAAAGGCTTGACATTAGAATGTATGCCCATGTGTTTAAAGCAAAAAGTGAATCGAAACCCACACACATTTGAGAAAGCATTTACAATTTAAGATGAGCAAGCACAGAGCAAGACTACCCCCAAATGTACTGCAGCAGAAAAACCACAAAGTGCTGCTTCCAAAACATGCTGCTGCTCAGCACAGTAAGATCTCACCTGAAAAGATGCATATTGTAACACCACATGTCACATGGAAAGTTTTACTTTTATCTAGCAGCCTTCTGGTTTTCTTGCTGGCAACCTAGTAAGAGAAGAATTCAAGCAATCTCTTCCAAAACAAAACAAAGAAAAGCAACTGTGGTGATAAAATAGCAACTTCAGTTAGGTTTAACACCTTTGCAAGCTTAGTATCTAAATTGAAAAACTACTGGATTACGCCAAGCAGACAATTTTGAGGACTTGATGAAGAAATTACACAGCTCTCAACAGTACATAATGTACCTCCTGGCCCTAATATTTAGAAATCCCAGCATTACTTGTGAAGGCATCACTGACTCTTATAAGCAGGATATAAAGGAATGGTGTATATATATATATATATATATATATATATATGTACACATATATATATATGTACACATATATAGATATATATATGTACACATATATAGATATGTGTATCTATATGTATCAAATCTAATAGGTATTGTTATATGATTAACAAAACCAAAACTCACAGGTTCAGTTTGCAACCATCTAGCAAACACAAGTGTTCCTCAAAAGCATTATTTATATTTCTGTAAAAGCAATTGGAGAACCACAAAGAAGCTAAAAATTGTTTCTGCCATGATAACAAGTGTATCAAGTTGGGCATTTTTATAGAACATTCTATCACCTCCAGTAGGACACTTGTGGTCATGCAGAGACAACGTTGGGTTTACTCTGTTGAATTCTATCAGGAAGCACTTGAGAGGACACATATATCTCTAATATAAGAGTTTAGAAAGACAGAGGAGAATTCATCTGGTTACAGTTCCACAGCAACTCCTCATCCTTCAAAAATGCACTGAAGAAACCACCCTCTAAACAGGTCAAATCAAACCAGACAAAGCCTGTGTTCAAAGGAGTCACAAATCCAGGCTAAATGTCTGATACTTGCACCATGCGAGCACATACTGTAGAACAAACAGGGATGCAACAGATTCCTTTTAATTTGTTTTTATACCAAAAAGAGACCCTGGACCTCTTCTTAAGCACTGCATTCTGAGGACAGCACTCACCTTCTGAGATCCCCGCAGGAAGGCCAAGAGAACACGGCACATTGGGAGCAGGACCAGGCAGCAGTTGAGATTGAGGACGGATGCCGAAGCTCTGCTAATACACAATCCTAGCTGAACAAACATTGCAAGAGTTAGATTATGGGGAGAAAGGAATGGTACATGTGTCAGTCTTGTTTCTCTTTTTCTCTGCTGCAAAACCAAATGGTTCCCATGCTTTCCAACTCATCAGAATAGTGGAGTTTCACGATGTGCTGGAGAAACCATGGCACACACAGCATGCTATCCTGTCCTCACAGGGAAGGAAACAGCTCTCATCTTTGCATCAAGAAGCTATTAAAAATTTATTTTGTCAACAATAAATGGCAACTTTCTACTGGAAGATCCAATATATCCTCATCGGTGCTCAAAGTCACATGGAACAAAACATCTGAGACAAGAGTGTCCACTGAGAAATGACCCGAAAGCTTCAAAAGACATAACTAAATAAAGAGCGATAAATACTATGATGACACTAGACAGCCACTCGAGTGTAATGATTTTCTGTTAAGCCACAAAAAGATGTGAAAAAATATTGATTCAGTCAAATTGAAATGGTCATAGTGTTTCAAGGGCTGTTAAAGAATTGCCGCAAAATTCCTCATCCATGCACATTATGCAATGCCATATTTGGACATAAAGAAAGTAGGTTTTCTTCAGTTTAACTGCTCAATAGCTGGGAACTGTAATGAAATCTAATTTCACTAATGCTTTCACTGATATATTTGGAACTTACATAATTAGAAGAAAAACACTTGTCAAATAAATGAACAAAGCACATATTCATGTCATAAACCTGTATTTTTAATCTTATTATATTATCGCATTCATTTATAATTTGAAAAAGTTAGCAAAATGCCATTGTTCTCCTAGTTATTAGGTTGGATTAACATTTTACTAGCTTACATAAATGATGCTTTTAGACTGTCAACAGATTTCTGGAAGGATATTACTTACACTGTTCTCAAAACCCCAAGTATTTCAACTCCTGAATTAATTAGTAAAAAAGTATTATAATATTAAAGATAATTCAAGTGCTGCAGGATCATGTGAATAAGCTGAACAGGTATGAATTATCTAATAAAAATTACTTAAGGTTTATTACCTTTTCAAAATTAAACTCAATGTAAAAAATTAGTATGTTCTACTTTCTCCGACAAAAAAATCTGTGCAACATCTATAATATTCTTGTATTTGTTATCAAGAAACAAAATATACTGACCTATGTTTGTATATATAAGCTAGTAAAAACAAACAGAATAATTGCACTTCAGAATATCTTGCAAGATCTCATGTACAACAGCATGAAAGAGTTTGTAAATACCAGCACCATAAAACATTACAACTTCCTGCTCTCACAGTTAGCAACATCCACATACCTCACCTGCTCTGCAGCACACCTGGGCACAGCACCAGGAAGCAAACAGGAGGTAAAGACATGGTTCTTCAATCTACCTGAAGAACCAAGCTCTGCACCTAAATCCTTTTTCTCTTCCAGCTACTTGACATTATTTAGTTTGACCTGAGTGCTAAGGACCTCCTCACCAGACTCTACCAAATTCCACAGAACAGAACAGTCGCAAGGACACTCTCTCTCAAAAGCTGCCCATGAGAAGTAGGAGCAATTACCCCACAAAATGTGCTCTACCTTGTTCTCTACTATGTAAGTGTGGTATCGCCAGCAAAAAAATCCCAGGAACAGATCATCTCCAACCTACTGAATGATAGAAAATAAGACTAAAATGAGCCATGTCACTTAGTTCTTTCCCACTCTCCAGATGTCCTCCACAATTTCTTCCAATGTACTGTTAATCCTCTTTTTCCTTACATAAAGCCTCCCTTGCTTCTATTTCATCTGTTGCTTCACTCTCTGATTACTTGTGCAATGAGAATTGTTTTTCCTTACTACTCCTTCCTCATAAGCCACGTTCTTCAGACCTTAGGCCATTCTCTCCTCCCCACTCCGCACTCTCCCAACTGACCCTTGAACAGACTGGACTTAAAGAAAAGAAAAGTGTCTCTATAATGCACTGTTTGCATATACAACACTGTCTCTATTCTGATTAAATCTCTAAAGAGAAGCTAAAAATGAGCTATACACCTCATTGAAGCAATAACTTCAGAAACATGGTCATTAAAACATGTAAGAATTTTTATTGGGGCTTACTGATGTGCTACAGTATTGCATTGATTAAATTGGCATGACTTGAAAAACTCAAGAATTATGTAGAAATAATGTTATGCAAACTCCAGAAGCAAACTGAACCATTTTTGTAGCTGTTGACTAATACCCAAAATCTAAAAAAGTTGCAATACCATTAATGAGCAGTTTGAAAATTTTAATAACTTCTGTTGTATGACCTATATGATACATCACTAGTTTCTCAAGAATTCCTTTTGTCTTTGAGTTTAAACATAAACTAGGCATTACATCAGTTATCCAAGATTTCCTTTACCAAGCACAACAATTTTTCTTACAAAACGTTAACAAAACAATAGTTTGGTCTAGAAGAGAGTCAATTCTACACTGTATAGTGTTAAATTAAATAACTCCTGTCAGAGTTCAAGAAGCACTTGGACAACACTCTCAGGCACATGGGGTGATTCTTGGGATGTCCTGCTCAGGGCCAGGAGCTGACTGATGGGTTCCTTCCAGCTCAGCATGGACTCTGGTTCTATGTAAAACGCCAAACAATTTAACAAGTATGAATCACGAATGATGTGCAGAAAAGGCTATCCTACTAACCTTCCTTTGTTTTTCTCCATTATCTAATAAATAACAAATATTCATTCATAATGCAATTACCATGGAAGGATGTCCTTGTATTCAATATAATTCAATGCTATCAACACGTGTACACAGAAGAAAAAAAAAAAAGAAACGAAAAAAAGAAAAGAGACCAGCAAACAACTACTTACTGTATTTTCAAGGAGGTATGATTCAAATATTAAAATATTGTTACCAATGGTTCATGTAAGGTTTTATTCTGAAGAAATAAAGTTCAGTAATATTTCCTGCAACAAGCCCATGACTGATTTGCAAACAATAGGAAATACATTTAGAAATTCTTAAAATCAAAATTCAGACAAGAAGAAAAAGAGTTTAAGTTTGGTCTTGATATATAGCCAAAAGCTAAAAATATTACCATGAAACTAATTCTTTCCAAATGGTTTCCAAGAGATCTCTTTCTTAACTTCCTTTGCATTGCCTGGGAGGCATAGTAACAAATTAACACAGTACATTATTGTTGGATTTTTAAACAATAGTAGAATAAAGGATGATTTTTGCTCCAAGGCAGTTCACTGGGTCTAGAAGGGAATATATACCCTTATTAAGTAGTTAAGAAATGAGAAAAATATAATCCTAGTTTCTTCCTGAAGTTTTTACTGTCTTAAAAAAAAAAAAAAGTTATTGCATGTTACTAGCATGTGAAATTTCTGCAGGATCAAAAAGAAAAAAAAAAAAAACACACAAAACACACACACACACAAAAAATCTCTGCTGGACACCATTTTATCCAGCTTTGTCGATACTAAATCCAAGCATTTGACCACCTCCTTCCATAATCTGCCTATCTGGTACAACATATACTGGTATCTGATTTCATGGAGCAGAAAAGAAACATACTCAAATTTACAGACTAAATCTGTGGCAAAAATAGTAGGGAACTGGGCCATCCACAAACTCAAATCCTAAAAACTAGGTTAAATTTTTCCTCCAGACAAGTGTAAAGGAACTGCCACCTTCTCCAAAGCACTATTAAAAAAACTCCAGAATGCAAATTCTACAGTTATCCTTGTCTGATACATAGTCTACAGAAATCCAGATCAACTCCTGGCTGTGCTCATACAACATACAAAGTAGGACAGAGAAGTGAAGAGTTAGTTCTTGTTGTATATTGCTGTCAGCAAGACTGAAAATGAGAAAATTATCTTTCTCAATTAGGAAAAGGAGCTTTCTCTGTTAGGCAAACGATTTCAATATTAGACTGAGGGCTGAAGTACCTTACTGTGTACCCCAGAATTCCCCAGAGTTCATCATTTATAAATACAGAGATGTTACCTGCAACTGCTGTGCATAGAGACCTGATATTTTATACACTGATGCAAAATGAAGATTTCAACAAATACTGTCCTATCTCACCTTCTAAGTCAACCTTGTACCAAAAAAAATGTTAGAATAATGCAAACCCTTCCACACCTGAGAGTGATGTGATTCTGTTTCTCAAGACTTCACCACCTACAAGCAACAACCCTAAACAGGTCATGGTGCAATGGAGGCACCACACTTGATGCTGTCTCTTAGAGCTTTTCTTTAAAATTTTTCAATCTTTGGTTCAGGACACCTTGAAAGGTTCTGGCAAGACTCACAAGCTGCACGCTGCTCTGTAGACACAGGTCACAGACCACTTCCCAGATCAGTACTGGAGCAGCTAAAGTTAGTTATTTTCCTAGGTGGAACAAACTGTGCTATACAACACGACTCCTTTTGACCCAGCTTCCTTTTCTTCATAGAGTACTCCTTCTCTTGAGTAACAGAGCACTGATAACCTAAGATGAAGGAGAGAACTGAGGTGTATGCACAGCAATTTTTCCCCTTAGGCCTGTCAAATCTGGCTGGAGATCTAGCAACAAAAATTAAGCAGCTGAAAAGAAGGAAAATGTGAGGGTAGGGGAAACCAGAATATGTGAAAACTTCCACAGAAGTTTGACTTGGTTTTGCACCTGAAGAAGGAAGGTTTCAAAGTAAATCCCAAACTCATGTACTGAAACCCTTTAAAAATTATTTTAAGTGGTGCAATATTATTTTTAATTTGTATAGGGTATCTTCCCTGCACTGCTGTGAATCAGTATTCTCTCTGTTCACTTGTAACTCAACACACAGGCATTCTTTGAAGGTTTTCCAATCTCTACTTGTCTACAAGTTTAGGTCATGTTCCCATTTTATACACAGTTCCTTTGTGTAAGATGTACTCCTTCTGCTTAAATCAGTCATTCAAACTGAAGAAAACAACTAACTTAATCTTGAGTGCAGTAATAGTTTCCAACTTCCCTGATAATCTCTAAGCGAAGGATCAAGACACACAACTCCCTCCAATGCTAAGTTGTGGGAGGTAAGCAGGTTCCGCATGGTTGCATAAGGATCAATGAAAGTGGAATATGGTCTCAATTAGTGAAATCTCTGTCCTTATGATAAACTAGCAAGGAGAGACATAAAAGTTACTGGAACATATTCCAAGCAGTGAATAATGGTGACAAATACTATGCACAATACTACACAATAAAAAGGCAGCAGACAAAAAAGTGAGGCAGCACTTTTTCCTTTCAGGCCCATTTTCAGTTATTCAGTCTTTTCCCAAAGAGATCCTTCTGACAATGCATTTTCTTCACTTTGGTCTGAAACCCAGAAGCTTATCTCTTGCATTAACATTTGATTACATTACAGCTATTTGAGCAGGGACAAGAGAGGGAATGGGAAAAGAGAGACCCTTCATGCCATGACAAAATGAGCTCAAAGTGCTTTCTGCTTACAGGGAACTCAAGCAACAGGAAACAAGCATTTCATTCAATGCTGTTAAAGGAAGACTGAGGTCTATAAGGCCAGTACCAAATTTGTGGCTGACTTTTTTTGACCAGGCACAATCAAACTTGTTGGACAAAAATACAGCCAAGTTAGACTGAAGAGAGAAATCCTGAAGAGTCTGTGAAAAAATCAGTCTGGACAATTTCACTGACTGAGTAGACCAAAATCTCCAACAACAAATATTTTGGAGTCAAGTAATTTAAGACTCTCTGTAACTCATGCCTACTCATTATAGCACCTGTCATGAACACAAAGATGAGACTATTCCTTTCCTCTTTGCCAAACTCTTTTATAAGAAATTCTTGTCTGTTGGGGATTTTTTCATGGGCTTCTCTTCCTTAAGCAATGTAAGACCCCAAGTTAACACCTGCAAAATCATTAAAAAATTAGATTCTTTATCTGGTGAACTTTCACTGCAAGTATTAGGTAACCACAGAATTATTCTGGTTGGAAGGGACCTCAGGATATCTCTGCTGAAACCCCCTGTTCTAAGCATGCTCAACACCAAACTCAGATAAAGTTTGCTCAGGGTTTTTTGCCCAATTAGGTTTTGAAAACACCCAAGGATAGAGACTGCGCAGTGAAGAGCTCATAGTCTCATCAAGGGAAGTCAAACTGAATGACGCAGAGATGTTTGACACAAAATGACACTAAGTTTCCTGCTACATAAAAGATTGATCAACCTCCTCCTACCACGTTACTGCCTTCCACTCATCTGTTCTCTTGTTACTTCCAGGACACCACCATGCTCTTAGTGCCTTTTCACAGGTGTAGAATTAAGGATCAGGAAGATTGTTATTGAAAGATTGAGTGAGAGTTAAGTACCTAAACGAATTTTAAATCCTGTCCTAAAGTAACTTGTTCAACATCACAGAGAATGCAATTGGAAAAGGATAAATCTGAGCCTCATTCTTCTGTAGACAGCTGGAGGGAAGTAAATCACTTCAGTGATCACTAAACAAAACACCAACCACATTCTTTCTCTTTCTTCACATCAGAAATAGATGGCATAAAAGCATGGCATAGTTGAACATACTCAGAATATTCAGCCCAAGATCTCATTTCATATCACTTTCTGATTCCCTCCAGCAACTCTTCTTGTTCTCCATTCTATTACTTGGTAAACAACAAAATTACCTGTGGTAAATCTCTCCGTGCTGCAAGTGCAGAAGTTCTTAAGGCCATTCTAGCATATTAAGAGAGAAAAAAAGCCAACTCCTTAGGAGATCTCACTGAAAAAAAACAAACTTTTTTTAATTCAAAAAGTGCCACTCCTTTTTGGCAACTTTGTTAGCTCTCTGGAAAAAGGAATCAGTTGTCACAGAAGTACCCATTAAAAAGTTCAATCTGTTCACACAAAAAATATCAACTGTTGAATTATAAATTAAGAATTTAATCTAAATCTCAAAATCTTCAGACACCAAGAAGTGGCACAGAGGCTCTGCAAACCACTCACGCATGCATAGAACAGAGAGGAGAGTGGTTATACAGATGGGCCATGGGTCAGTGGCTATACAATCCAACAGAGAAAAAGAAGAGGTGCAAAAATCCCTGTGGAAGGCAACTGCAGGTGTAGTACTGCTTATGCCATCTCCTGAAGAAACCAAATTGGGTTCAGTTTTCCTATCCCTTGCAAAATAATCTCTATGATTAATACACATACACAGATATAATGAAGAGAAGGGAGAAAGCTAACTTTGGGATCTTCTGAAGATATTTAAATGAGCTGTAAAAAGTGAGTTGCAAGTACATTTAGTACATTAGTCTTCAGTATTTTCAAAATGTTAAAACTAGTTTTATAACTTTGACCAAAAGTACCTTTTATACTTGGCTCTTCATTTTTAACCTTATTTTAGAAGTCCCTAAATTCTGTGGTACTTTTTCCCACAGTGGCAGACACAATTATACAAAGTTAAAAGCATGGCCTCCTAGTCCTCATCTCCTGACCAAGACAAGGAATCTGTTGCCTGAGTCATCTCACAGATTCTGAACACACATTAAGTTACTTTGCAAGTGTCTTCCATTTTGAAGTATAAGAAAACCAAAAAAAAATCCCAACCAGATGATGAGCTGGTATGAGGCATATGAGCAATCTCAGTTGAGAGAAACTTGCTGATTGATACCAGCTGAAAATATGGTCCAACACATTACCCCAGAACATTTGCTCTACAAACAACCAACCCATTTGCTCCATCAGGAACAAACACAGTTTTCAAATGGATACACTGGGCTGCAAAGCCACTAGAAATCAAGGTAAAATTAAACATATTTTCGTGCTTTTTCTGTCAAGAAAGTCACTACCATGAAGGATTTAATTATCGTCATTCCCTTCTTCTTTGCACTATCTTCACTAAGATTCATTCTTGAACATATCTGAAACTACCATAAGAAGGAAAAAATTGTATCAACCCAACTTATTTCCAAGCAAGATCACAAAACATTATGGTACTTTCCAGTTATGACAATATCAGCCACATGAAACTATATACCCTGGATTCACCAAAACTAAACCCCAGAGGCTCTACAGCAGATTAGGATGTGCATCATTTGTGTTTAATCCCATGTCAACTTTCTATTGAAATCCATTCCTGAGTATGACATAGTGTTACAAAGCATCATGTTATTCAGACACCTTTTCCTGGATTGTCAAATTCTGAGCAACCCATGGGCATTTCCCAGGAAGACATTAAATCTCAATTTATGCTTTTTTAAACAGAAGGGTTTTTTTCAAATTACTACACTGGTAATTTCCCAAGGCAGGTTGGTTTCTCACATCTCCAAAGTATCTTTTTGGATTCATCTGTTGGTGGCGGCTGTTGCCCTTGCTAATCCAAAATATCTGAATCTTCATGAAACCACCCAGAATCAAAGAATTTACCATTAGAAAACAAAACTAAAGTTACATGCATTATAGTGAATTTACACAGAACAGAGTATCCATGAGAATGACAAAGACTGAAAAGAACTGAGACTTATTAAAAGAAGTCCCTCAGCAAGCATGAATACTACAATAACTGGATTGGAAAGAATTTGCCAACAAGAGTCCATAGCTTGCTAAATGTGCTGATGACAAAAAGTGGAGTTCCAGTCATTTGTTGAGTATGTCTGTGTTTCTGTAAACCTTGTATGCTGCTGCTGGCAACACTGGGATGGGGGAGAGGAGGGAAAAGAATAGCTGTCCCACACTTGACTGGCTCTTTTTCTTCTCAACAGTGTTCACTCTCTACTCCTAAACAACTGCCAGAAGTATCCCAGTAATTTCTTACCAGATCTTTTCCCACTTTGAAAAGTTAACAGGCAGTTTGTGTCATCTTTGATTAGCAAATGCATTCTGCCCCTTATCCCATCCAGGGCAAAATGTAATATCCAGGTCACTCACCCCTAACATTTGATGCAAATAGTAATACTGTAGCCCTTGATTATAAAGCAGGAAGGTTTTCCCGAAGAGCCATACATTGAGGGAGAGCCAGAAAAACTGAAATGAAACAGAAACAAGAGATTGTAAGTGAAAGTTACATGTGCAAACTTTTCAGTGCTCATTTCATTCATAAAACTCATAGGTCTGTAGTTTCATAAACATTCGCAAATGGAATGGAAAAGCAAACTTCATGCACATAGTATGCTTGAAAGTACTAAAAGGAAGTTCCCCTATGTTGGAAATTTTCACTTTCGTTGAACTTCACAGAACTTTTTGTGTCTTACAACAACCTAGAGCTAGCACAGCACTCTCATATAAGACACTATCCCAAATCTTTAGCGGGATGTTGCATTTAAGAGACTCAAAGAATAAAAAACAACAACAAAGAGACAATAGAAGGTAAAGAACTTGACCTCCGAGAAGCTACATCTTCTCCCCCAAACCTTCCCAAAGAGAGCCTAACAAAGAGCCCGTGCGAGGCGGGCAGGGCACGGAGGCGGGCACTGTCCCGGGGCACGGCTCCGCGTGCATCCATCCCTGCCAGCCGCGCACCGGGACGCGCTCGGAGCACATCCCGCCGGCCCGTCCGAGCCGCGGCAGCCGCACGGCGTCCTGCCCCGCACGCCGGGACCCCAGCCCCGCACGCCGGGATGAGGTGCCCCAGCTCCTCGACCCGCGGGGCAGCCCCCGGGCCGGCCCCCGCCGCCTGCCAGCACCCAGCGGCCCCTCCTGAGCCTCCTCCGCGGGTCAGCCCCGCCGAGGGGATCCCCCCGGGGCCGCCCCTACCAGGAAGAGGTGCTTGCTCCCCTCGTTGGCCAGCCAGCTCCGCCAGGACAGCGCCATGCTGCGGGGCGCCTGCGGGGCAGCACCGAAGGTGGGGGGGCGCCGGGCGAGCTCTCCTTTTCAGCCGGGCCGGGCCGCCCTCCCCTCTCCCCACCCCTCACCCCCCGCCCTGGCTTCCGGCCGCCGGGCGTAGCGCTCCGGCCCCGCCGCGCCGCCGGCCGGCCCCGGCCCCGGCCCGGCTCTGGCCCGCCGGCGCTGCCCCTTTGTCCGCGGCCCAGCCGCCTGGGGCAGAGCCGAGCTCTCCGGAGGGCAGCATGCCCTGCCCTGCCCGGCCCTGCCCTGCTCTGCTCTGCTCCGCCGCGCTGTGGTGCGGCCGCTGCCTCGCGTACCCCAGCTTGGGAAAGCGTTTCCCGCAGAAAATCCAGAGTCCGTGGGGCTCCCACTTGCCCAACCCCCAAAATCCCGTCCGTGGGGCTCCCACTTGCCCGACTCCCCAATCCCCGCCCGGGCTGAAATGTGATACAGAAATTCGCAGGAGGCATCGGGGGGAGCAGCGGCGCATGCAGGCGCTTCTGCAGTTCGGGTGAAACAAAGAGGCTGTCCAAGAAACTACTGATCGGGCAGCACGTGAGGCCCTCGAAAGCCGGGAAGGGACAGGCTGTGCTACTGATTGGAAGTCTGATCCTGCTCCATCAGGTGTCCCTGGAGGACACTGGAAGGGGCCGCCTCCTGTGTGCCGGCACAGCGGGTGCGCGGTCCAACAGCAGCCAAGAAAAAGGGGCTATGGGCAATTCCACATCCCCTGTCCACAGCCTGGATTGCTGCCGGCAGTCTGCTTTTGCTGGTGGCCTTCGTGATTAGTTTGGGTTTGGGAGGGTGGGGTTTGAGGGAAAGTTGCACCAGATACTAATTTTTATATTAAGAAAAAGCTTTTGAAGAAAATGCTTGTTGCTAGCAGCTTCCAAACAGGACAGCCTTGTGAGACAGTGGAACAGTTCCACCAGGCATTGTGGTGCTCATGTTGCTCCTTGAGATGGCAGCAGTGGCTCTGCTGGCAGCAGAGCAAGGCTGGTTTTCTGGGAGATGCCAAGTCCAAGGAGTGGTGCTGGGTAGTCTCATCCAGTCCAGTTTGAGCTGGCTGTCTTTCTCTTACTATCTGGAAAATAGCCGTTTTTTGATTTCTTTATGAGCCACACACCAAGGGTCCAGAGAAGAATGGAGGGGGGCAAAGTGCCATCTTTCTGCAGTTTATATCAAGGTGGAGGGAATGTGTGACCCATGTGTGGTCCTGTGAATAAAGAGTACAGGTAGGGTGTAGCACCTTTGAAACTCATTTGAGGGTATTATTGCTGCAGCAGGAGCTCTGTCTCAACAAGTGGCAGGATTTCTGTGGCTGTATGAAGTTTTAGGTGAAGTTCTGAAATAGCAGGGTTACATCCATTTTATATAATCTAATGACACTAAAAGGAGAAGTAGTGAAAGGGAAAATATATATTTTGAATTTAAGATTCAACAGAACCATAATCTAATGCCAAAGCAACCCTAACAGCAGAAGAAATAGAACAGTTTATTTACCTTGTTTGCTATTTCCATTCACTTTCTTGCTTCTGTTGTAATTCTAAGGAAAATGGAAACTGCTTACAGTGAAGCAGATGATGAATCTTCTTTGGACAAGCATGTCAAAGACGGAATGGCACAAAATAAAACTTGAAGGATATGTCAGGCCTGATAACATGGGGCCTTGGCCGAAACAGAAGCCGAGAAGACAAAAACAAAACCAAAATAATTTGCCCATGCTATATTTGCACTTCAGAAATGGTTCTGAAAAATCAGCTTAAGCAGGATTTGACTGCCCACTCACTTGAAGCTGATGACTCATGAGCCAGCACTTCACTGCCTACTTACAAAGTGCCATAAGGCATGTGGAGCACATGACTCATGCTCATCCACATTGGATCCTACATCATATCTAGGTACAAAGCAAGGAATGTGTTTTTGTAGAAAACACCCCTATTTTACTTCTCCCTGGAAACAGCCAAGGGCTTTGAATCATTAGCCCAAAAAGAGTCTGGCAAAGACCAGTGCCATGCTAATACATCTACATTCTTCCTCCACAGAAAAAGGCTGGGTTCAGTTTTAAGCCATCCAGATGTATATGAGTGTGTATTTTAAACTTAAGAACACTCAGAAATGACCATAGATGCTAGTTATAATCCAAATAATTAGAAAAGTTATAATATGACTCTCAAACCTTTTGAGCTCATCTCTGCTTTGTCGGCATTTATCCTCTGATCATGATGGTCTTTATGCTTTGTCCTACCAACTGGACAGAGCAGTGACAAGGTAGGCAGCCCCTCTGTATAGTGTTTGCGTGGCCAGGTGTTGGTAGTGAGGGGGCCTACAGGGATGTCTTCTGTGACAAACTGCTGGAAGCTTCCTTCATGTCCAGCAGAGCCAGTCCCAAGAGGCTACAAGACAGATTTCCCACTGGCCAAGGCTGGGCCAATCAGAAATGGAGATAATGACTCTATGATAACATATTGAAGAAGAAGAAAAAAAAGTTACTGTGCAGATGTAATGGGGGTCAGAGAAGAGCAGGGTGAGAATATGTGAGAGGAACAGCCCTGCAGACCCCAAGGTCAGTGCTGAAGGAGGGGAGGAGGTGCTCCAGGCACTGGAGCTGGGATTCCCCTGAAGCCCCTGGTGCAAACCATGGTGAGGCAGCTGTGCCCCTGCAGCCCACGGATGTCCAAAGGGATGGAGAGATGCACCTGCAGCCCATGGAGGAAACCCATGCTGGAGCAGATGGATGCCTGAGAGGAAGCTGTGAACCCATGGAAGAACTGTGGTGGAGCAGGCTCCTGGCAGAGACCTGCATACCTGTGGAGAGAGGAGCCCATTCTGGAGCAAGTTTCCTGGTAGGACTTGTACCCTGTGGGGGACCCACGCTGGAGCAGCCTGTCCTCAAAGGAGTGCACCACGTGAAAGAGTGAGCCACACTGTAGCAGTTTGTGGAGAACGGTTGCTCATGGGATGGTTGCTTCTCATTGGAGAAGATCATGGAGAACTGTCTGCTATGGGAGGGATCCCATGCTGGAGCAGGGGGAGGACTCTTCTCCCTGAGCAGAGACACCTTTCCCCATCTCCCTGCACCATTGGAGATAGAGCTGAGAAGGAGGGAGGGATGAGGGGAAGGTGTTTTTAAAATCTTGTTTTACTTTTCATTGTCCTGCTCTGATATTGTTAGTAATAAATTCATTTAATAGCCCCTATTCCTGTCTCTTTTGCCTATGGTAGTATTTGGTGAGTGATCTCTCCCAGTCCTTATCTCTACCCATGAACCCTTTGTTTATTTTCTCTCCCCTGTCCAGCTGCAGAGAGGAGTGATAGAGAGGCTTTGGTGGGTGCCTGGGATCCAACCAAGGACAACCTGCTACACCATCCTAGAGACTGAACATACAGTTTCTCTGATAATGTTTCTTCGACTGCATCAGCAAAGTCTACTTCCAGGGCTATTTCCCATCAACATCCTCTACACTCAAATCTACTCTCCTGAAGTGTATTTGGGTATTTGCAACAAACACTTGGCTGAAAGTTGTAGTCAGTGTTACAGACATGGCTTATAGGTTTTCTTGTGCTGGAATTCTGCTTGTGTACCTGAGAATGATCCAGAGTCAAATCACCTAAACTCCCAGGTATCTCCATCTGTCATTCATGACCATCCTTCAAGTGCCTGCAGTAATGGCATGTATTGTTGTGAGCAAAACACTCTGTCCTTCCAGTCTGGAGAGCGATCTGGGCACCTCATCTTCTGCTCTGTTGCATTCTGGATTTAGGCCCTTAAATTCTACATGCATCCCTAAGACGGTTTATCCCCTAAACCTTCTCAGAATCAAGGGCAGAGAATAAAATGTTGGCACTGACTTCACTACAGAGAACAGGAAAATTGCAGATTCTGCATAACAGCTGAGTGATTGCAGCATTTGCCCAGTAGTGGGAGAGCTGGATCTTTCTCAAGAGCTGAAGCCATTGCATTCACATCCTAGGAAAGTTTTCTAACCACTGCTTTTCACTATGATCAGTGGAGGAAACAATCTCCAAGAGAGCCACTGTGCTGCCAGGAAGGCAAGAGAAAGAAGTCAGAGAGAAAATCAGAAAGCAATGCTGGCTAAGTGGTAACAGCACACTAAAGAGAGAAGATCATCTAGGAAGAGAAGACTTGGGATGACAGTTCATTTATTGTTTCCATTGGAAGAAGAAATGCAGAACCAATTTGAAAATTCAACATGTTTATGAGAAAACTGCAATCCCAGGAGAAACCAGAAACAGAAAGCTTTTCCCACAAATGAACTTGTGTTTCTTGGATACTTTTTCTTTAAACTTAAGCTACATACTGTTTACCTTTATCATTTTTCCTTTAACTCTAGCATTCAGTCACAACGTAAGGGTAAAATAGCAGTCAAAGTGTATGTCACTGTGGGGATCTGTGCCATGTGAGTAATATCCTGTGCAATGGCATATGGCTTTTATGGCATTAATGTTGTATCATTTCTTTCCCTTTTTGAAACTGGATCTTTACATTTGCTGCATACCACAAGATCAACTTGCTTTCTAGTATGCTCCATGATGGAGTTGGACGCCTCCCTAGGGTGAAATTCTTCTCCAGGTTTGGGTGGCAGCCAAGTTTATTAATTTCCATGAAGCTGAAGTGATTCATGGTAATGCATTATTTACTGCTGCTGTAGTGTCTAGGAGTATTAGCTGTAGCCCAGGCCCACAGTTTACCTTATCAGAAAGGTAACATTTATGTTCAAAGATTTCCAATGAAAAGTGAAGCAACAACAGATGGAGTTCTGATCCTCCTTGCCTTCTTGTAGACATGGCAAAATGAGCAGCAAGGCGTGAGTCCTCTGGTAGCATTAGCAAGCTATGTTCTCCTTCCAGCCATTCAGCCACTGCTCAGCTCCATTCTAAAAATTCAAAGATATGAGGGGAGGTCCCACAGTATTTTGTTCTCAAATAACCTCCTCCACATTCCTGATTCAAAGAGAGATAGCACGAAGACTCTAACACACGGCAACATCATTCATCAGAAAAGAATGCAAGCACATGGCACATGGGGAAAAATGTGTAAAATAAATACAGCTGGAGTGCATTCCATGACAATTTGAGAGAAATGTCAGTTATGTTTATTTTTCCAACTATTTGCAAAATTTTCTTGAACACTTATTTCAAAATTGAACCACATATCTACAGATCATTAGCACACTGTATCTTGTTCCTTGTATAAGCTTTTAGGTCCTTTCTACCTTCTACTAAATTTATGGACCTTTCCTTGGTTTTGCTGTTAGTGGGAACCAGGTCTGCAAATAGTACAGGGACTAATGTGTATACTGCATTTATTTTAGAGGCTATTAGAGTCCCTCAAGATGGCATTCCAGAGGTTTTCAGCCAATTATTCCTGTATTTGGCCACTCAACTCTGTTTGGAATTTCTTTGAAAAAAATTCACCAATCTGTTAACTGCAACTCTTGAAGTGGGACCATCCATCGGATTCCTTATCCACCAAGTGGTCCATCCATCAAGTCCATGTCTCCCCACTTTAGAAAGAAGGATGTTTTGTGAAGCAGTGTCAAATGCTTTGTGCAAGTCCAGGCAGATGACATGAGTTGCTCTTCACTTATCCACCAACACTGTAACCCTGCCATAGAAGGCAAACAGATTTGTCAGGCAATATTTGCTCTTAGTGAAGGGCTGTCAGAAATCACCTTCTTGTTTTCCATAGTTTCCAGGGGGAATCTGCTCCATGATCTTGGTGGGAACAGAGATGCCACTGACTAGCCTGTAATTCCCCGTTTCTTCCTTATTTCTCTTTTTAAAAATGGGGGTTATGTGTCCCCTCTTCCAGTCAGTGGAAACTTCACTGGCCTGCCACAACTTCTCAAATAGGATGGAAAGAAATTATCTCAAGATCTATGGAGACATCTCACCCGATCCCATGGACCTGTGCATCTTAATGTTCCTCAGGTGGTCTTGAACTTGATCTCCTCCTACAGTTAGGTAGTTCTGCATTCTCCCAGTCCCTGCCTTTGTCTTCCTTGATTTGGATGGTGTGCCTGGAGCACCTGTTGTTGAAGACTGAAGCAAAGTTATTGTGTTAGCCATTTTAGCTACATCACTGAACTGAGTATAATTAATGCTTCCAGACCATGAATAAAAGTTCCTGACCAAAGCTGGTGTGGAAAAAAAAAGTTACTTAACAATTGCATTTAACACACTACCACCGAATATCAATCCCTTTTCAGTATTTAATAAAAAAGTGAAAATCCCTCAGAGACCAGAGCTTTAGTGGAATCATTAATAGTCTTTGAACAATCCATGAGCTAAGAAAAAAACTGGTCAAGAAAGGCTTCATAGCAGCACAGTCACTGCTCAGGTGGAAGGGGAGAACTGGTTTATAGCATGCAGCAGTATCTTAAGACAAGAAATAAAACATTTCTCATAAATCACATCCCAAGGTGACGTCGTACATGCTAACATTGTGTCAGGGGGAATCATTCAATGCCAGGATACTAAAGTCAGTGCCAAATAATCTAGAGTATCCAAGTTTCTTAGGGCACTCATCAAGAAAACATCAGTCTCAGTTAATTGAAAAAATTTAAACGATTACAGTACAAACTACAACTCTTATAGTTTACAGACCATAGTTTACAGAAACTCTTAAAGTCTACAACACAACATCCAAAATAGCACAGCTTATAACTTGCTTATAACTAAGTTGCTTATGTAAACATCATAAGTATCAACATTGAATAAGCACTAATAATTCCTGAACTCGTAGAAAAAACATTTTTCCTTGGAAGAGTCCAAAGTTAAAAGCATTAAGGCTGCAGATCTGAGAGGCTAGCAAGTTATTCTGCATTAACTCTGCCAAACTGGTGTTCACACTTTTACTACAAAGATAGTGGGGCAGGAAAAAAAGAAATCAGAAAGGCAAGGCAAAGGAGGGCATGAAGCTAAAAAGGATGTTGTAGAAATAAAGTTGACTTCTATCTATGGTTACAATAAAAAGTAAAATCAGAAAAGCAGTTTTGATGTAGCAAGATAAAGAGTAACCAAATTTTAGTCAGATATTCTAGATATTACAAATTCCTACCTGATGGAGAGTTCATTCTTTGTCTATTCACATTGTCACACATACAGTCCTCTATAATTAGGTTCCATGCACAACTTTATTACTCTTATTTACTTTGGGATTACATTTGCCTTCATAAAACCTGCTTGAATGAGTCCTGCTGTCTGTACATTTGAGAAAGAAGTTCATATGGAGATGCAAGGAATAGTTGCTCAGATATGTATCTCCTAATTACTCTGCCTTTAAAATTTGCTTTTCAAAAGATGCCTTTTGGTCTTCTTTCAAGATGTGTCTTGCTTCCAGTAGAGCTAGGCAATCTGAAGTGCAGTACATGCCATGACCAGAGATACCAAAAACAACCAAACCATCCAACCAAAAAACCAACACAAAAGCACATAAAAGATTGCAACCTTTCATGACAATAGTAGAGACTTCAGGCAGAAAACTTCCCTGTGCCATACATCTGCACTTGCTGGTAGCTGAGGACTAATGTAGACAAAGTGAAAGAGCAAGATCTGCTTGGCTTTGAGAGAAATGGTGATATGGGATTCAGTCAGACAAAGCAGCTGTGCTTGGAGGTAAAAGTGTAAACACTAATGAGGCAAAGCACTCTACCTTGGAGGTAAAAGTGTAAACACTAATGAGGCAAAGCACTCTACCAGCCTTTAAATAAAGGAGAACCCCAGTACGTGAATAAATATACTGGAACAGCTTTCCAGTGAGAGTAGTGAGGAAAGAAAAAAAGAACTTGTTAGGAGTTAGAGTTCTACTGTTTTATGAAAATGACTGCATAATATCTCTCAGAGTAAGTGGAAGACTATTAAATGATCCAGTTTCAGAAAAGGCCTTCCACTCCAAACGCATCTTCTAGAAATCATTACAATGATCAGGAACTAACACCCAGAACTCCCATCAGCCAGGCATACTGCTGACTTCTCTACTCCTTCCAGTTTCAATAGCAGGTTTTTGGGTCAGAATTGCCAATTTCATTGTGACGTTTTATGTTTGATTTAATATTGAACACAATATTTCTCTCTCTTTCTTTAAATTACAATTTTCATTAACTTTCTTGGGAATAAGATTCTTATTTTCTGAATTAATGTCCTTACACCAGAGTTCAAATATATTTATAAAAGCAATACTTAATCTTCCTGTTTGGTAATTAATTGCACTGCAAATTTAAGTCATATTTCTTGCTTAGTATGACCTACAAAGGCAATCTCATAATGTCAGAGGATCCCCACCCCTTGCTCAGTTTTATGAAGCCCAGGGCCATGCAGAAATTTCAGGGGCTCATGTTGCATTTAGTGCTAATACAAGGTAATCAGTATCAGGAAAGATAGTTTAGAGAAGAAAGATTGCGAATATTATGGAGAAGATTATAGGGGATAGACTCAAATATTCTGTTTTATTCAATTAGGCTCTCATCCAGTAAAAGTCTTAGGCATATATTTAACTTAAAAAAAAAAAAAAAAACCCAGCAAAAAAACCACCACACAGTTAGATCCAGTCTAACTTTGCCTACAGTTAAGTAAAGGGATTTCTTTGCTCAGTAAGGGCTTTCAGAACATATGTAATTGCTTTGTTGAACCAAAGTCTTGCACAGGAGTAAATGGGAAGCACCATTGCTGAGGTGCATGAAATTATGTCAGTTAGGCTGGGAATATAATATGGCTTGTATTTCTCCTTGTTCTCAGTATTCTGAGTAACAGAGCCAGTTTTATTAGAGAAAGTCATTATGAAAACCTTGACACAAAATGCTGCTGACCGGAGAACCCTTATGAATGTCCTGGGGTGATTCCCAAATTTGTCTCAAACCGGGACAACGTTAAATGCATTTCTAGTTTAATAACACATTTAAGAGTTATTGAATATCTAGATGCTTATGATTTGCTTATAGCTATTGATATGACTTTTTTGTCAGAAAGTGCCTTTCCTTTGAAAAGTAACTAGGTAGAAAACTAGGACAAATCTTACCTTTTTTTGTGGTTTTGTACTAGGCAGTCTTCTGGGAGAAGCTGAAAGTCTCCTCACTGTATATCCAGGTCTTAATTAATGTTCCTCATTCCTCTGGAGTCACAAGCACTCTGAAAACCCTTGCAAATTAATGAAACATTGTTTCTGGTGAGGCTACTAGAACTAAACCTACCAACAGCATAATGAAAAGTGGGTCTGGGGTTTGTGAGAGACCAATTCCACAACTGAGACATTAAAACTCTTGCATGGCAGTTGCACCCCTCAGCTATGCAGAGAGCGACCTATTTCCATAATTATTTAGTCTTGCCCTGACCACGTTATATGACAGCACTGTTGTCTTTTCCCTTATTTAGGGGGTTGACTCTGAAATCTTTGCTGCAGTCACCTTTCTGTATTGCAGGTCCAAAATATGTTGGGCAAAGGCTTCCCCCTGGATACAGTGCCACTATGGATTATGTTAAGCTTCACTGAAACTAAGGGCTGTAACCAGCTTCCATTCCCTCCACTGAGAGAAGCATAGGAAGTCACTGAGATCCAGCAAAAAATTGTTGAAAATAAATATCCCCAGATATGAGGCACATTGCTGCTCTAAAAGGCAAATATGACAAAGCTGAATTTATTGCCAGGCAGAGTTTGCTACATATTGATTAGGAAGAGGAAAATTTACATTTGCATGTGAATGTTTTGCAGGATAAAAACAAAATAAACAAATGGAAAAAATAGGAAAGGTGAGACACTTTCAACAAAAGTGTCAAGACTTGTAACTGATGAAAAAAGCATGGAATGCATAGGAAGATAATAATATTTGTTATAGGATGCCTTGCTAGGAAAATATAAATGTATATTCTTTATGAACAAACACTTTTTGCAAATACTTACTCGAGGAAGAAGGGCTTGTTTTCTTCTAACATTTTTGCTTTCTGCAAGTCTAGCTCCACTGATTAAAAAAAACCAAAGGATTAGCATAGATATTAATGATATGTTTTCTTCAATTAATTTACATACAAAATTAATTGTTTAGTAATTCAAATTTCCATCTTAAGTAAAATATATAACTTTGAAATAATTGCTCTCATTCTGCCAAATAAGAATTCTTCTTATCATTATTCATCCTTTTTTTGTGTGAAGTGTTATGAACACTTTATAAACTAGAATAGATGAGTAACATTTACTTTCAACTATGCTGGGCATTTGGAATTACATCAGCAATTCCTCCTTACTTGGTCATTTGTTGCCTGAAAGCATTTTCACTCTTTGAATGTTATTCAAAAGCAAAAGTTTTTCTCTCACAAATTCAATTTGAAGTACATTAAATCATTTAAATAGTGAATTATATGCTTGAGTATTCTTGAGCAGATTTTTTGGATGTTCTTTTATTGCCCTGTACCCTCAGTGGAATTATATCTATTATTGCCTGCTTTGAAAGGCAAAAATGTGAATTATGTTATCAAATACACAGTTAATATTAATTATTTTTCAAGAATTTAAAGGGGAAATATTTACAAAGATGTTTAAAATCCAAAGGTCAATAAACAGCATAATTTTTCAATAATTTAATGCCAAGCTAATTATGTTGTTTGATTAAGAAACACAAGGGGAAGGTGAAATACACTTGCCAGAAATAAAATGCATTTACATTTTCCTTCCAGTAATGGTAATGGACTGACATCAGAAGCAAAAAGAAATAAACAAACAAGATAGAGTCAATTTTCTGTGAAAATGAAAAACATTTTTCTGTAATTAAATTGCTTCCCAGAGGAAATAAATTTTTCAGTTCAGTGCCACAGCCTTTCATCAGCTAACATTCCCCAGCATCTACAAGGAGAGTGCTGAAACACTAAGATACTAGCATTTTAACTGTGTAAATCTATAAGATATTATTTGACAGAAATTAATGCTTTAATAGGAAAAAGCTAGTTCAGCATAAAATTATTTGTATGTGCTGGTTGCTGTTCACTTTGTTCCTTGATGTTTTTCTCTTTTCCTTGTCTTGCTACACATTGGTGAAGGAATTCATAGACACGTTGTCATCATATATCTCTGCAGGTAGAGCTACGTGTCACTTAGATTGTCCTTCCACCAAGACATGCTTTCTTGAGTAATCTGAGGACTTTAGCTACCTATCTAAAAATTCCAGACATACAGCAATTTGATCAATTTATAATGGTGAGTTTTAAACTCTTTTTTTGGAACTAGGCCCTGCATGGAGGATTTTTGTGGGGTTTTTGGAGGGGGGTGAATTTTTTGTTTGTTGGTTGGTTGGGGTTTTGGTGCTGTTTTTTGTGGAGCTACTGTTTTTAGGCTTTCTTGAAACATGAGCATTCCTCTCCAAGAAACCAAAACACAGTCCATGGTGGTAGTTGAGCAAATAAGAAAAACATGGAATGAATCCCAGATCACTGAGGATGGCCATTAGATCTAACACCTATCATTGAGTGGCATCTAATATTGAACTTATGTGTTTTATCCTGAGTCCAAGGAAATATATTTTTCCCCTACCACCAGTTTCCAGGGCAGGCTGGAGATGGACATGCCCCTGAAATTCTCATCCAGTGAACTAAATGATGGAAAATTCAGGCGGCAAAAAGGAAGACAAGCACAAGTAATATTTTTACTCTGTTACAATGGAAAACCATAAATAAAAAGTATGAATTTCCACCTGCAGTCCCAGCTCCTCACATTGCTGCTCAGTATAACGTTAACAATCTAACACAATTTGTCAAAAACAGATGCTCCTTAAATTAGCTCACCAGGCACTTAGCCTTCTTTCTTTGTGTCACACTATTACAGTAGAAACCAGTAGATTCAGAAAATCATGTATTTTTATTAGTATTCCATGTTTTAATATGAGATACAGAATTTCACAGAGTATCTTCTGACATTCTGTGATGTGTTTCAAGACCATGTGATAATCATTTGCAAGGCATTAAAAAATGCAACTACAAAAATTAAAGGCACTTTTACATTTTTCCCAGACAAGGCTTTGGTAGATAGTTTTCATTGTGATTCAAAATACCAATGTCTTCTGCAAAAAAGACCTTTCTTTGATTTCATTTACCAGCTTCTCAAGAAACTCAGTGATGAGCAGTAAAGGAATACTGTAGTAGTGGAAGTTGCCATGGGCAGAATGGAAGCTTCAGGCAAAGTTTATCAGGGAGATCCTCCTCTTGTGTCACGAGGTGCAGGAAGGACCCCCTTGCTTTCTAAACTCCTCAGAAAGAAGCCTAGGTGCAGCTGGATGCAATCTTAGCCCCAGACTTTGGTAAAGGCTTATGTCTAAAGGATTATAATGTGTGTAATTGATCCCTTATAAGATTTTTTTTCCCCACAGGATTAAGGATAGCAAACCAAATGTATTTATATGACTAAATAAATGATCTATCTAAATGGATGGTGGTGATGACTAGACTAAAAACCTTAATCAAAATTATTTACTGCACAGATAGCTGCAACTACTAGTATAGTGCCCTCTTAATGGAAGCAATGTTGAAGCAATGATGTTAAAGGTAGCAAGATAATTATTGAGTAGAGGTTGATTTTACTCACCCATACCCAATTATGGGCAAATTTTATTCAAGCTCAAGGGGAAACCTTTAGGAGTATCCCCACTCAAGGGAGGAAGTTCCACACATACTCTCAGAAAGGGTTTGTTAGAAGATCCTACCATTAAAAAGTGATACTGGGCTGTCAGTCAAGTGTCTACAGGCAAGCAGTGCCACCTCAATGTCAGCTCAGCAGCCTTAGATAAGTTATCAGTACTATCACTTGTTGATTCCTTTATCAGGAGCTTTGTCACATCATCTCTAGTGCCAGTTTCTGTCAGGAAAAATGCACTTCCTCAGTGTTTAACTTTGGCTGGTAAGTCTCAGCATCCTCCAGCACCAACTTCATAGTGACTCCCATTCTCCTTCCACCAGTGATAACTTTTTTAAATAGGGTATTGTTCAAGCTGTTTTACCTCCACTTGGCCAGAGCATCCTGCTACTGTAGTAGATGCTCTACCAACATAGCTCTGTTTCAAGTCTACTGCAGAATCCAGGACTTCTAGCTTATTCTACAACTGTACCAACTGCTCTTGCTACATCTGTGTCTCCTCCCCATTCTCTCTGGCATCTGCATACTGTTTCTTACCCTGATGCTGGAAAGAGATGGCTCTAAAAGCAAACCACACATGCCTCCTCCTCTCCCTGAGGGATAACATTCCTTAGGATAGTGCTTTTGAGCATTTGGGATTAGCAGTCTCAGGTGAGTGGAGAAGATAGAGGCTTGCACATCTTGATAGTCTTGCATAAAAGAGTGCATGAGAAACAGGTTTTGCAGCCCTTGCTTTGAGATAAAAATCCTCAAGAAACCCTTTGGTGTCTCAGCAAGATTGGGCAGGGAAGGAAGAAAGGAACGAGAAGGGGAATGATGCCCAGAGTCAGAGTCATTTTAAAAACCTATTGAACTGTTTCTAAGAGGTTTAGTAGGATTAGTAAAAACAGAAATATGTGGGTATTTCACAGGAGTCTGAACAGTATGTTGTGCTAATAGGAATATTTACGCTTTGAGCAGAAAGTAATTCCTGTAGCATTTTGCAGTCATCACCTTTATGGCCCAATCAGACAGGTGTGAGGTAAGGTATACTGCAAGGGCAACAGTCATGCCTGGATGGGAGTGCTGAGCACCTGGATGGTCACCACACTCCCCAGGACACAAAAATAAACATCATTTTCTGAGAAGTGCTGCAACAGTTTATCACATCTTCCAGGCAAATCTGTGCATTATATGAGTGCTGTTTGTCTATAGGTACAACACTAAACTTAATCTCTTTTAGCAAAAATCCACAATAAATGTGCTTAAATATCTATAAATACATGTATATTTACTCAGAGTAACATCCTTTTGTTGTAGGCACAACCAGAGAAACCACTGTGATGCTATATAAGAAAATGCATCTTAAAGATCCTGATAGCATTTTATAGTTTTATTCATTTGTTTTATATCCCACAATATTTCTAAGTATAATTATTTGCAAATGTAAATGCCAATAGGAAAACTTTTTACATCCACTTCCTTTCCTATGATTGCTGTAGCATTTATACAGTTTATTTATACACTTCATCTTTTTAAATAAAGAACTCTCTTTTGTTTGGCATAAAATTGTTCTAATTCAACAAAGAATCTGAACCTACTGCAGAGAAACTGATGTTCTTGCTGAAGGATGTTTTGATTGTTTACCTGTTGTTGCATGTAATTTCTAATTCCAGAATTCACATTTTCTACTGAATGCCAAGATAACATTTGACTTTAGGTTTCTCATTGACTCTTATTCTTTGGTATTTAAAATCTCTACTATTCAAAGAAAGTAAATAAGAATGCATTTTAAGGAAAGAGTTGCTCTCATAACATTCCTCCAGCAGGAACAATGGCAGTAAGACAGTTTTACCTGGGCAGAGTTGCAGAAATTAAATAAAACCAAAACAATAAAAAGCAGAACACTTGGAGATTTTCAGCACTGTTCCACATTAGTTTATACAACTTATAGAGCATATTACTTTCTGAAAGCAAAAATAATTGACAAAGTATTGGTGTTATTTTTCTAATCACAGCTATTACCCTTCTGTCACTTCTATTATTTTAAGCTGGCCTAGACTATATTTCAAAGGAGTGTCAGATGTGTACTGAAGTGTGATCAGTGCAATTCTAATTTAGCTGGACTCTTCTCATGCTTTGATTATCTAACTATATAAATTAAAGAAACAAAAGAGAGTCATTAACTGATGTATAACAAGAAAATTTATCATGCTATATGAAAAAAAACCTCAAAATAATTTTGTAATGTAACTTTAAGAGTTGTTATTACATTGAACATTGACTACTTGTTATTTCAATGAAGTAAAATGAAGTAATAATGAACAATACAACAGACTTCTTAGAAATGTCAGTTCCTTGGGGTAGCTGAGCCTAGGGGCTGGAAAGTTTGCTTTTGCATTGCATTGGTTTCATTCCAGAAAAAAATAAAACAAAACTAATTCAGAAACAGTATGGCAATATTCTATCTAAAATACATCATATGTGCTGAAGTTTAAAAGACACACTTAAAGCAAACATTCTCTTAGAAGGGCAGAAGTACATTTTATATATCCAAGTAACTGCTCATGTTAAGAACATCACCACCACTGGCTAACACCATCCTTTGCTGTGACTTTCCATATTTTTCAAAGATAGAAGTCACGAGAAGATGAACTAAAGTCAAAGGAGTGGATATCAAGGATTAAAATAATTAGAATAAGTTGTGCAAGCCCACCAGCATGGGCAAAGTTTTTGTTAGCATGATACGGAAGGATTTGAAGCAGGCCATTTAAGTGGCTTTCAGCATTTTTGCAGCAAGCTCCTTTTAGCCAGAGTGACAAAATGGGGAAAAGCCCTGTTTGTGTTAACTGATGGATTTAGTAAGTGGACCCAGAAAGTCAGCAATACTGGCTGACAGAGGTTGGTGATTGATATTGTGATAGTACATGAGAGGTAATAATCACCAAGGTAATTAATAATCTAAGTACTTTATCTTTGATATGTCAGTGAAAAGGAGCAATCCACCATGGAGATTGATAAAAATAATAAGTTTTCCATATGAAGAAGGGAAATTCACAAATAAGTGTCAAAAGCTTCAGTATTGATGGCAGGGACAAACTTCAGTATCTTCACATTCCATTTGTAAAGGATCAATAATAGAGCTGTAATCTTTCAGTATTATTGTAATGCAGAGAAGTTTTGCTGGTTTTAGTCATTCTAATGTAATCAAATCCATAGAAATCTTAATAAACAAGCAAGGGTTTTGGTTTTTTTTTATTGTTTGTTTTTTTTCTGGAAGATTAATACTCCAGTACTTTTTCTTGCTAATGTGACAGTGAAATAAAGTTCAAAACTATTTTGACTGTAAGACATGATATTTTTAATTTTTTTTTTTTTTCCTAAATCTTTAACTCAGTTTTTAGAGGCAGATGTTTTAGACATGAAAGACATTGGGTTAGACACTGAAAATTATGTTTCTGGCTTTTCCTCCTCTGCTCAGAGAGCTGTCTTCTGCCCTACAGAATGCTACAATCATTGTGAAAAAGAGCAGTGTCATACCATCACCAGAGGGAAGACACTGCTTCCAGCCCAGCCTGTCTGACAGGCTGGTGGTAAAGACACCCTCCCACAAAGCACATAGGGTGAGTTTTAATCCCTGAGCTTGAGAAATGCCTCATCATGAATCTTCCAGCACCTTGCCTGTATGCTCTACTGTCAGGGTACTGAATCAAATCAGTTATCATCCTATTCTCTAGTTGGAAGGAAAATAATCCAGTAGTACTTAGCAGAGTTCCCAGTTTGCTAAGAGTTTTGAGAAGACCTGTTTGATGTAGCTCAGCTGTCATAAAAAATTTCAGATGAGAACATGACTTGCACAAAAGCAAGTAATGGGCAGCCTGTCACCTTCTGGGAAGAGATGCCTGGGGCCTGAGTAGAAACACAACCTTTAAGATGCTTGAGAACAGCCAGAGTTAAAATGATGCATCTCAAAGAAACTGAAGTAGTGCCTGGGTCTGGGTAAAATGGACATATCATCTCACTGTGCAGGGAAGGAGAGTTGGAACTATGGTTATTAAAATCATAAGCCTAACTTTGGCATCCAGAGCCATAATCACAAAGACTGAGCAAACTGACATGGTAAAAAAAAAAAAAATGAGTGGTCTGGGGACAGCTCCAAGGAACATATGCTTGTACAACAAGGTCCAGAAAAACTTCAGAAACTTCACAAGACTGTGAGAATATAGATATTCAGAAAAAATATAGTAGCACACAGAGCAGATCGCCTAGTTAGGAAAGTTTAAAAAGGGGATAATAAGGAGAAAAATCCTCACTTCTCAGAGGAAAAATAAAATAAGAACATGACATTCCATTCTTTCATATTAACCCAGACCTGCTGAGGGACAAAATGTGCTACTCAGACTTTTCCTTTTGTCCTCAGAAGACTGTCTCTGTACTCTTAACAAAACTTGTGCTTTGGATTTTTTTTTTTTTTTTTTTAGATCCTTTGTTGAAGAGTGCTCAGCAAATGAACCATCTTGCAGTTCAGAATTGTCTTTGTTTCTATTTTTTATTTAGCTATTATTTGTTTCTTTTTTCTTTTCCTCTTTACCCTGTGTGTGGCCTCACACTTTTGTGTATTGCATTGAGCACAGAATATTCAGTTTCCTTAGGAGCTTTTTATTGTGTGCATTACTGCAGAAAATAAACACCTCTAACTTTCACAAGTTGAAAACCTAGTGGGATATCCTTATTTTACAGATAAGAAACTAAAGTAGAGCAATTTGTCCCTAAAATGCTTACTGATTCTGAATGGGTGAAGTTCTTCAGTTCTAAATCCTTCCATTTTTTCCTTTTTCTGCTCTCCAATTGTGTTGGCTTTCCACTTGTTACATTACAAGCGCTACAAGATCAATAGCCCTCCTCATCTTTTTGCCTTGTCAGTGCTGAATAAACAATGTGGAATGATAGAAGATATTTTTTCCCCACAGAGATTGAGAAAGAATTTGCGGTTTTGGCCATCTTGCCAGGCACATGTCAAGTATTGGTTAGCTAAACAACTGTTTGTGGAAGAAAAAAATTTGGACTCCCAGTGCATTTTCTTTACCTTCACTTTTTCAAATAAGTTCTCTAGTCTATGCAACATACAGGCAGATTCAGTTTGCAAGGAAATTGCTTTAGGGAATACGTGCTCTCTCTCCAGCCCAGAAGTGCATGTACTTCTCTAGACTAAACATAATAGATATGTCTCCTTAGCATTTGCAGAGCCTTTGCAGTTTTCAAAGTTGACTGTCCCAGAGGCTCCAGTCTCTGTGCAATGTTAAGTGACCCAAAATGCCATAAGACAACATGCAATTTATATTATTATTTATTGAATTGCAAGCATGCAAGTTCACATTATAAAAGTCTAAAAAAATGCTTTTGTGTGCAATATCAATTCCAGTGTCAGACAAATGGCCTCATACATTGTCCTGTGTTCTTAGGGCAAACAGCAAAAAAACATCAGAAAACAGCGAGAGTCTTGGGGATGCCTCTACATAATCATTTTTTTAATACTTAAGGGGTTTTTCCTTCCATTGATTGTTCATCACTGTAAGAACCATGTAGGCTTTCAGTGTCTACTAACCTGCAAGTGTAAGAAATTTCACAGTTGAACTATAGATTAACAAATATTTTCTTTGCCCACGTAAGATCACTCACCAGTTTCATCTGACGTCTCCTACTTATTGTTTTAGAAGTACAATTGTTATGTGCTAATTTTCACCAAAGCACTTGAGCTTTAGAAGACCTGCATGTACCCTTCTCCCCAAAGATATGTTTCTTTCTGGGTGGTACCCCCCAATTCTGCTATTAGCTCTGTCTCAAACTGGTTGCCTTCTCTGTTCCTCTCCCAGGTATACTATAACCTTTTGGAATAGGTAGGATGCTGTGTAGCACTGGTTCAAAAGAGCCTTGGCATTCCTTCTAGACTCTGTAATTCAAATATATGTAAGGAACAAAATTTGACATAAAAGAAATTGAGAATTTTAGAACTAAGTGAAGCATATTTTTATGATCATCTGACAATTGTCAGTTTTAGTCAGACTTAACCAAAAAAATGAACAGCTTGATGAATAATCCCAAGAAAAAATACTGTAATGTGTGTAAAGGCTGCACTGAAGAGGCAGAGAAAAATTGCCACACTGTAGATCAAAGTTATGAAACAAAATTAACAATATGAACAAAAAAGAAAACCCAAAAAACTTACGGTTTTGTATTTTGTTGGGGTTTTTTTGTTGTTTTCTAGCGTTGAGTAGACTAAGAAGATATGCATCAATATTTAAGTAATCTTGATATTAAGTGACAAAACAAAGTTGATTTGGAACTGTTAAAGACACAGTGACCTAAGTTGACATTTTGGATGTCATTAGCCATTAGCTAAATCCCATTAAGAATCCTACTTACTAAGTGATGGTACAGTGTGGCCTAACAGGAGAAGAAAATAAAAAATTACAAAGGAAAGGAAACCCTAGAAATAATGATCAATGTCCTAAGTAGAAAGTAGAAACAAACTGTGCAATGGGATGTTATCAAATAAGGGTGGTACTTGGGGATCTCCTATAAGAAGCTGAAGAATGAATTTGTGAGAAGATAATGAGGAGAGAAATATTACTGTCAGCTGGGACGAAGCTGCAGTGTGACAGCCTCCTATGACAGTTGAATCGAAGAAAAATAACTAAACATAGACTGGCAAAGAGAGGAAAAATGGATAGACTTTAATCGCCTCAACAGAGCTGGTTTTAGGTACATCTGAGCACAAATCAGAAAGGTCACCTGAAAGAATGTGAAGCTGCTGAAAAACAAAGGAAAATGGAAAACAACTTTTCAAATAATGAGAAATGGGAATAAGAAGAGGAACAACTCACAGTCCTTATCCTTATTAAACAGAATTTTGATGAGTTTAATTCTGTAAAATATTCAAACATAACAAACAATCCACCAAAAGCATAAAAACAAGGATCAGGCTGCTGCAGAAGTTTGTGGAGCTATTCCTCAGGCCTGACCCCTAAAAGTGACCAAAACTTGCAGGCAGGAGGAGAAAATTTTAAAAAGCTTCAGCAAAGCTGGCTTAAGGACTGCCTTGGACTTCTCTATCAGTCCCTTGGCATGAGGGTTCTTCTTGCAAAGCCACAAATTTGTCAAGGACTGTAAGACTTTGAAAGTCCACAAATAATATTTATGCTATTATCATTTGCTGTGAAGCCATACAAAGTTTCACAGGGCAAATCAGACTGGTAAAAATTTATATCAGACTCTAATGCAATTAACTTCATAACAGGGAGGTCATCCCAGGGGAAAAAAGCAGCACAACGAAGTCTCATTGAATTTCAAAATGCAGTTCAGATCCAGAAAAAAAGAGTGGGTTTGTCCTCAGAAAGAATAAAGTTAATAGAAGTCATTGTATAAAAAAATCTCCATTGTTATGAAGGAAGAACTGGGAGTTCCTTGGAACTGCTCTGAATCTCATCTGCATTCAGTGTCATCTCCTAATCCATATGCGCAGGTGGAAAAAGGAGTGAGAGCAGCCTTCAGAAGCATGGAGATGGAAACCTGCAAGTCTGAGTCTGCACCAAGAGTCATCTGGGACAAGACATCAGCAAGATGTTTCTGTGACTTATGTCTTCTTACTTCTGGGTTTTTGCTTTAAAAAAATATTTCTAATTTCATAGCCAAGAACTGTATTTCTTGCTTTTCTACAAATCAAACTTACTGTTTGCATTTTGACCTCTATTTAAAGTGAACTTAGGTGAAGCTTACGTGTAAAAGACATTTTACTTTTTGTGGGGTGACCAGTTGCAGTAAGATATTGCTGTAGGTGTGTCCCTTTGTTTCATGTAATTCCCACTGTATGCCAAATCTTTATTTCAGTGACAGAGGAAATGATCATGGCACAAGTGGCAGGAACATGCCATGGCATAGCAGACGGTAAGTGACAACTTGTTTAAACAGAATGTGTCAAGGGAGAACCAGCAAGAAAAGAGAGCAAGTTGTTCCCGTCTTCACTCCCCATAAAAGAATCATTATTTTCTGTGTCTCTGATGCTACCCTTAAGGTATTGCAAAGCATTTTGCATTCAGAAAAACTTGGCAGGTATTAATAGTGGCTACGTATCAGTACCCTCAGTGTCAACAGAGATTCCTACAAATCATTATGCATATCTTTTTTTCCAACAGCAGGCTTCTCAGGAAACACCTTTTCTATCATTATTTATATCTTCGCATTTTTCAAAAAGATAGGTTTCAGTGATCTTTTCCCACTCTGTTTCCACAGCTAGCGCCATTATTTTATGATTTACTGTGAAGTATTGGAATTATTTGCTTTTGATTGGAAGAGAAGAGTGCTTAAATCACATCTTTCCAAAGAAAGATGCCTAATCGTAATTTACAGAGATCCAATTTAGAAGTCCTGTCAGACCTGAGAACGACAGGTTGGGGATTTTAACAGCAACTACTTCTCAAAAAAAGCAGTCAATCCTTTAGAAACAATGTACAATTAAGATCATCCTGCCTAACTTTTGGAGTATCACATGTCATAGGATTTTATCTAGCAATTCCTACAGTGTAGAAGAAGCACTTTATGCTTGATGATTTTTCTTAAATATATCCACTCTCTTTTAAACACTCAAATGATAAGTCAAAAATCTTCCACTGCCATAGTTCTTAGTAGTTTATTAACTGTTCAAATGTTTCACTCAAATCTCAATCTGAATTGATTTGTCATCAGTTTCTAGACATTGGCACACATACCTTGTACTCTTAGGTCAAAGGGCAAGTACTGACAGATTTATTGTCTTCTGTCAGTATATTCAAAAGGCACAGCATTGTAATATTTCTATTTGCAAACAAATTGGGCTTAGTTATCACATCTGAAACCAAACTCCAAGTCTCTCACTTCTTTTCAGGATGCTTAGGAATTACTTGATACTTCTTTTTGAAGAAATTAAACAGATCTAGTAAAAATATTCCAGTAGTGGTCTTCTCTATTCTGCATGTGACTGTAACATCCCTTCTTTTTTTCTAGCTGAAGTTCCTGTGATGGTAGATCCAAGTACTCTGTTTATCTTCAGATACAGCACCGCACCACACATACGTTTGCACTTGTTTTGCGCGACCCAGCTCCTATGTCAGAATCATTTTTCCAAGAGACGATTTCTTACAATATGTTTATAGCCTTTTCCCTTGGCTTTATGTATAACTTTATTAAGAAACAAATTATTCATAGGTATATTCCAAATGCAGCAGTAGAAACCTATTGATATAATTGACCAGTCCTCTAACTTCCATGTTATTTGAAAACTACATGTGCTAATTTTTGGGGTTTTTTGAGCCAAACTAGCTATATCAGCAACGCTGGCCAAGACTAACACAAATAAAAGTAAGATGCTTGCTGATTTGTTTGAGGAAAACACAAATCACATATATGCTGCACTTACAAGCATGAGTGTAGTTTCAAGATATTAAAATTTATAAATATACTGGTATCATTGCTTTCCTGGAGACAGTTAATAAACTTGCCCACAGAGTAATTTTGAGGACTAAGTATCTTGAGTATTCGTGCCTCGAGATTTAGCATGTTTAGATATTACAATCACTTGAAGTTTAAATATTGTTATGAAGACTTTAAACTCAAATTGGAGAAGAGGAAGCAGCCAAAGAGCAGAAGAAAAACAGCCATCAGTCATTCCAACTGAGATAAACAGAGACTGAATAACTTCAGTGAAGTTCACTATTTTTTTTTTTTCCTGGCAAGATATTCTGTTTTTAATTTGCTAGACCAACTTGTTGATTTTTAATTTTTTTTTCATATTTGCCTGTCTGGAGAGTACTGCACATGAACCTAAGGGAAAAGGAGATGTACTCAAAACAGTAGCACAGCATAAAATGTTCAGACACTGGATAGGGATGACCTCATCCTATTTTGCCTGAATTGACTGGCTGTAAGAAGTGACCTCGCCAATAATGTGTTCCAACAATTCGTTGGGGAGCTGAAGTTCAACATTAAGAAGCATAATGCCATTCCTCTTCATCCACAGTAATACAGTAGATATTTTGAAAGTTTAAAATGTAAAAAAAAAAAAAAAAAAAGGATACTAAAAGGTTAGTTCTCCCAAAGAAATATAAGAAATATTAAGGAGGGATTATGGTTAACATCATAAAGGAATATATCACAGCATGCACTGTAAGCAGTAAGAGAAATTATTCAAGATATTGTTTTGCAGTAGGGAAAATCCTGAACAAAATAGAGCAAATAAATTCACTCTTGAATGCTTCCACTCTTGTTATGATGCCATTTAACAAGAACATGGCTTTTAGTCTCTCTTCTAAGAAAAATTAGGGAAAAGGCTGCTTTCACATAAAAAATGAAACTGAAATGAAAATTATCTAATCTAAAAGCTATTTTCTAGTCAGACTATCTGCAAGTTCATCTCATGCTGTTCATATTCCTGTTTTCTGTTCTCCAGCATGCTTCAATGAGTTTCCCAAACCCACAAAGCTGCACATATCATTCAGCTTTATTATCTCTCTCCATAAAATCAAGCTTGTCACATTAGTCAAAGTCTGAACATCTCAGTCTATTTTTATCTTAGTTGTTTCCTAAGTTCCAAGAAACAATCTGTGTTCCTCACATGCTTACCAACAAAAGTTTTCTCAGAATAACCAGGACTACCTTTATAGCAAAATGGAAGAAGATATGTGGCACTAGTTGAAGCAAAGTTCTTAGTGGTTAGGCACATCCAGAACTCTGTCATTCACTTACACACATTGACTCCAGAACACAAATCTATTTCCCCATCAAGCTTGGACATAGATTTTCTCCTTTTATGAAGGAAATGAGAAACACTGGGGCTTCAGACTGCAACAAGTCTACGTCTTCCTCCTCATTGCAGAGAGGTGTGGGTGCACACAGACACAGACATAACCTCTCTCCAATGTTTTGAAAGAACACAGCAATGAAACTTATTTCCCCAAACTACATAGCTTTTTGCAATTCATATTTTCTGTTAAAGGAACGAATTAAAATTTCTTCTATTCATAGAGGCATTGCATGTCTTATAAATTTTTTTCTGTGACAGTTCTTAACACATGAATCACCTACTAGACTGTAAGGCAGAAAGCATGATGGTTTCCTCCAAAGAAAGTGGAAAACAACATGTGAAATGGTCAGCCTTATTAAAATCTTTTTTTCCCAGTAGGGCAATAGAACAGTTCTGAGAAGCCCTAGAAAGAAGGGAAATGTTTTATTTTCTCTTTGCCTTTGCTTCAGAAATAGCAACTGTGCCAAAAACATGAAGGAATGGATGAGAACTATTCAGAAATGGAAAAAATAAGCAGATTTAAGCTGCTCTAATTCAAACTGTAATCGAGGAAAATCAGAGCTAACATATACTTTCATAAGAATTATAAATATGAATGGGAGAATTTTATATATAATTATTTCTTGAGAAGAATAATTAATTATGTAATGGGTCAGAGATTGTTGCTTCCTAATCACTCCTGAGCAGTAGAGTACCAGGCACCTTGATAAACAATCACAAACATTTCTGTACTGTAAGCAGTTCAGTTGCTTCACAGAGATGCTACCCTCTCCTGTTAATATTGCAAAGATATTAAATGGAATCATTTCCACCTCTCTTCTCACAGGAGCAGGTATCATGTCTCAGTGCAGTGGCTGCAGTGCTGTATTGAGGTGTTTCAGTGCTCAGGGCAGGATGTTAATTTGCCTTCCTCCCACTGCTCCTCTGCCACCAGGCAGATCCTGTGTCCAGTAATGCTCTTGTTTTAAATCTCTGATATTCCCACACACAAAGCAAAGGAGCTTTTTACACTGACCTGAATAGAACTCTTCCTCCTGAAACATATCATTAGCTCTAAGTTGTTTTTAAAAGAGGAATTCAAGCTGCACTTTCTCAGCTATGGGAGGAAAATTGGAACTTTCTAGAAGGCTGGCAGACAGAATTTTTAAGATAGGTACCTCTGAAAAAAACTAATTATCATCTATTTGGAGCAGAAAACATAATTTTGCATTGAATTGACTTTATATTACAGTGGACACAGTCTTGCCACTGCCCGATAATGGAAAATTATCTCCATAAGTCGTCCATTAACCAGAAACACAGGCCCAGCTAGTTCAGCAGAACATAAATATTTCTCATTATTCATGTGAGGATGAAACAGTCTGAAATGTGTGAGAAACTGAACAATGCAGCAATAAAGCATAGACCATGTACAAGTATAAAGGGGAAATGACAATTGTCAGCGTTGCCAAATAGTCTTGTGCTCTGTCAAAATCAATCCACTCTCAGTCCACTAAAAAAAAACAACCTGACTGGCAGGAACCTCTTCAATCAGTGTATTCAGATCTTTGAGGAACCTCTCAGAGGTTTATTTCATAAACTGATTAAGTTATTTCTTAAAATTAATTCTAATTTCAGTTCTGCTCTTCTTGTTACTATTGAGTGATCATAAAACAGCTTCATTCTTCAGAATCTAGATTCTTTGTTCTGCTATCCAGCTTAAATGCATTTACACTTCCTGAAATCTATCCTCAGTTTTTTCCAATATTCTTTTTGAGTTTAATTTATGTTTTTCTAGTCCTTCCTTTTCAACACTATGACCGGTCCACTCAAACTCTGCTTTGATAAGCCAAATATAGAACAAGGATATTTTCTGGGGTGGTCTGAAATCTTGCATTCCACATGTGTACCAAGGCTGAATTATGACTCTTTCCTGGAAAGGGACCGCAATCACATGCAAGATTCCAGAGCCTTGGTCAATAACATTGATAGTTCCTTCTCTCTCTCTGGTAGAAATATGTTGTTCAATATATCGCAGCATTTTGTTTGTTGTTTTGAAATTCTTTACTGAAGCCAAGATAAGGGAAATTTATTGTATCTCTTTTTTTAGCAAAACCCAGAACACTTATCAGAGAAAATGTTTGGGTTACAGGTTGTTTTTTCTTGGGAAGGGTATGTTGCCTTTCCTCATTTCTCAAACACAATTCATGGATAAAGGATTTTCTTCTGCAAATTACATTATAAAATCTTTCATATAATCAACTCAGTCTGACATAATCAAATTCTGTTTTATCCTCTCTACAAGGTGCATTTAACTTCTGTTTTCTCTGCCCTTCTTCCCCCACCATTTGGCTATATCTCTTACTAATACACTCATGTTTAAAGCTATCAGAATATCAGAATTCTGGGATAAAATATATCTCACTCTCCCCATATAAACACTTTCTCCCTTGGATGATAAGAATCTTGAGATCAGCTTCCAATTCAGTTCTGGTAATTTTTAATCAAGATATTGATTTAATGAAAATTTCAGATCTGGCTATTTGCAAGATAATACCTAAGCTCCTACTTGGAAATTCTGCAAAAAGGAAAACAAATGTTTCTTGTGTTAGGGAGCAGCAAGAGCAAGGCTGTTGCACAGGGGAAGATGAGCTGGGAGTTGCAGAAGATCACAGCAGAGTCTTGCTGCAAGACCCAGATATTTGAGCACACCAGGATATTGATAGCAGCTGTTTTGTTGGCAATCCCAGACAAAGGAAGGTGATAAATACAGTCCAACATGTATCTAAGGGGTCCAGAGAGGCAAGAGACAGGCTGGAGGCAAGGCCAGAGACAAGCCAACAAGATAAGAGACAGTGCTGGAAATGCACACAGTATAACTTAGGCAAGGCATAAAAACTGCCCCTTCAGAACTTCGGGAGAAAAGGACAGAGGAATGGGAATGTGGGAGGTTAGTCAGGACACTAGGACCTGCTGTACACTACCATAGTCCTAATCACTGCATAGATTTAACAAAAAGCAGACCTAGAAAGGGAAAGGATTAACTATATAAACTTGAAAAAAAGCCTAGAAATAGCACATTCAAATAAATAAGTCTTTGATGCTGACCCCTTCATACCCACTCACTTCTTCAGGCATCCAACAGGCAATAGAACCCCTTCACTATTTTTATTATTCTGACAGCATTTTAGGACTCTCACTATGGAAATATCATTACAATAATTCTTTAAATTATAATGTCAAACCTACAGTCATGGATCATAGTTCACAGTTATGGCTCCCCTCCCACCAGATAAAGCAAAGCAGTGATTTTTGAAAGATTTCCTTCATCTTTGCACCATTTTGTATGCCTAGATACAACCTGTAAAGAAGCCTAGTTTTCACACTATATTAATAGTGATTTCCTAGTAGAGACCTTCTGCTTAACAATTTATCTTGAGAAAATGAAAGTCTTAAACCATCAAAATCAGTAACAATTTCTAGCATTCATCTCAGTTTTCTGCACTTTCTCTTTTTAAAGCTGCAGGCACATTTGATGTAATTTTTAGATTCCCAGTAATTACAGAGGCTGGATTTGATTTTTACTGTCAAAAGAATCTCACCAAACGTAGTACAAGGTGAAAATATTGCTACAATATTGCAGAAGATAGACTGAGGCTGTAAAGAGTGGCAATGCATATTTGGCTTTTGAAGGATTCTGGGATTTACAGGTGGAAGACCATGGCCTGAGGCAGCAAGAAGGTGTTCAGCCCTTAGCCAGGGAGCACCTATGGCAACTGCTTCAGTGTATTTGAGAGACTGGGGCAGAGAAACAGGAAATAAGTAAACCTCTGTCATGGAATTTGTCATGGTTTAAGAATGGTAGTCTACAGTTTAGTGCTCCTGCTGAGACCCTCCAAACCACACTGTTGCTCACTCCCCTGTGATGGGCTAGAGAGGAGAATTGGAGGCAGCAAAGGAAGGGGGTTGAGACAAGAACAATTTCCCATAAACACCAATGAGAAAGACACAAACAGTGACAGTAATAACATTAATAACAAAAGTGTACAATAGAGACAGTGATTCACATGCAAAAATGCTCACTGTGAAGTTTGCCCCAACCCTGCCCCCCACTGCCACACCACCCTGACTGGTTCCTCCAGCTCAGAACTGGTGCTGACCAACCTCTCCCTCTGGTTCAGAAGCAGAGCCACACAACCACTCCCTCTGCCACTCTTACCAGACTGGAAGAAATCCCTCCTCCTTGGAAGGGACTCCTTCTCCCTGCCCTTTTCTCTGCCCTCGGCAATGACATGAGGTGGTATAGAATAATCTCTAGGCTCTGGACATGGCTCCTCCTGGCCACTGAAGAAGTTAACACTGGCGTGGCTGGAACCAGCACATAATTACATCTCAAAAAAAAAAAAATTCCCCCCCTTATTTCCTTATACAGTAAGGCTGATGGACAGTGGATTCATGGATGGATGATTTTGATGAAGCTTCCAAATCTATAAGTGGTTTTTTTTCAGTTTCATATTCCCTCTTTCCCAATTTCTGTTGTCTGCCTTGACACAAATTAATGACAGGTGTTGCTATTAACTTTTATCACTGAAGTGTTTTACATGAGGATGTACAAAATCTGGTGACACAAACCTAAAGTACGACTGCAGTCATAGTGCTTTGCAATTAAGACAAGGTTGATTAGGGAGCTGTTTTCTCTCATCTTGCAGATGGTACAGTCAACATTTTGTAGCTGGCTACAGCTTCTGTCAAGAGAAAGCAGATGGGGATGTCGTGATATTTTCATAGTGAGGGTCCTAAAACACTGTAAGACTAATAAAAACAAAAAAACCCTAATGATATACAGACTGCTAATACTTCCCCTGCTTTACGAGGCAGCTTTAATTAAATATATTTGCACCTAACTAACTGCAAATTGGAGGGACTACTGGGACTGAAATGTTGCCACTGAAACCTAAACAGTGACAACCAACAGTCACATTGAAAAAAGAAACCAAAACAACAACCCTGCTTTTTTGGGCGGTGCCTGGGAAAAAAGACAATTTCTCACAGGTTATCTGCAAAGTTATACCCATTTCTGAAACTAAAGCATAAAATCTGACTCAAAAATAAATAAACACCACCAGCAGCTCCCAAGGATGCCAGATTTCAGATGGCAGAGGTTTCAGCTGCAGGGTAGAAAAGGTTCCCAAGACAATCTTGCCCTGCTTTGAAATGTCACCTCTCACTCACTCACTAAATCTTTATTTAGCTTTCTCTTGAGTTCTGCCAAGCCTGGTAGCATTTCCTCCAGAAGAATTTTTTTATAAGCCAAGGAGTTATTCCCAAAAGGAATTAGCCTTTATTAGGGAACAAAAAGGGCATCTGGTTCAAATCAAATAGTGGATCAGAGAGCAAGAATATTTTTTCTTTACTGATACAAGACTTCTGCAGCTTCCAGTGAACAGAATGGGGCACAGAATGCCAATTCAATTAAGCAGCACTGTTTCCTCTGACTCCAGCAGGGAAGTTCACTCTTGCAAGGCAGAGACTCCTAGGAGCTGCTAGTTACTTCCTATGTGACCTTGGGCAAGATTCGTCATATTCTCATGCCACTGTTAGCTGGCAAGAGTGCTGCTGTCTTAATTAACATGGGAGAAACATGAAGGGAACTGTAGGAAAAGTACAATTTGTCATTATTGCGTTCCCATTTGGACTGGTTGACACATCTCTTGCTCCTATTGATCAGATTCCAAAACTGCCTCAGATTTAAAGAAAAAAAACGGTATTTTAATATGCTAATTTATAAAGTAAGAGTTATGCTACAGCAAATCAAGTCAAGTCTAGGAGCTTACGGAAGGAAGCAGTCAGGACTCCCACCTCCTCTCTGTGTCAGTGCTGCCTTGTGCTCATGCTTTCCTGAGTGCTTCATGAGCTGGCAGTGTTCACTAAAGGCAGGAAAAAAATACATCTCCCCACAGGAAAACGTGGGTTCAGAGAGTAGACTTGTCTCAATCAGGTCAGCTGAGATCTTGAGGGTACAGCAGGAACACAGCTCCAGGGTGCTTGTGTTGGGTGGAACAGAGAATGGCAGCTCCACCCTGGTGGCTGTGAGCTCCCATGTCCTATCCATGCCTTATCCATGAGACTCCCCATCTGTACAAGCAGACAGTCCCACAAATGATTCATTTTTTGGATAAGGAGCCCAAGATCAGTAAATGTGACTCTTTTCAAGAATCAAGGGGAAACCATCAAATGGTAAGAGGCCTTAAAAATAAAAAACAATTTTAAAAACAAGCTCACCTATGCCTGCTTGGCACGCCGGGAAGCCAATTCTCCTGCTTTCCTCTGTTTACTTCTTTCAGAAGTCTTTCCAGAGAGATAGACAGCTGGTAAATGAGCCTGGAGTTGTTACACAGGAAAGTATAAGAATAAATTTAAAGTCTCCAATAAATATTTAGACTATTTTGTCATAATCATACTACAGCATCAAGAAAGCTTGCATGTTAACTGCAGCAGATGAAGGACAAAAGAGAAGGGAGGAATGCAGTGACATGTTTCAGAGGGAAAGAAGTGCACATTTTCAACTCTTTGTGTTTCTTCCCAGTGATGACTGTTAAAGAAAATGTAAAGTAGAGAAAAAATTGCTTTCTCTTTCAAGATAGAATTTCATCTGGCTAGTTTTCTCCACTGATCATTCTCCCATTTTTTTTCAATACTGTTAAATCCTTTTGCAACAAACAAGAGAGGACAAGTAAAGGCAAGAAAAAATTTCCAGTTCACTGTAAAAAAAATCATCCTGGTCATTAAGCCTTTGTTTGGCCTAGTGGAAGAACATGATTTCAAAAGCTGGATTTATTTTTTTATTTTATTGAAGTTATTTCAGTGAAAGCTGGATGTGGTTGATATTGCAAAATTAGTACTATTGCCTCTAATAGAAGGGCCTGGAATGAAAAATTGTGTCACCTGTCATTTTGGTCCAAGGCATATTAATACTGTGTTTTAATGTTTGTAAAGTAAAAATTTACCAGTAAAGGACAAGAAAAATCTTCCTCATGCTTACTTGTTCCATGAAATTCAAACTAGCTCCTACAACTACTGATGGATCAGAATAATATATCTACAGTGCACAGGCATTCTAACACATGATTTCCTTTGTTTGGCTCTAAATTAAGAGTTATTAGTTATGCTGTGATAGTTAAAAATCAGAAATTGCTCTTATGATCTTCCTTACTTTTAGAAGAAGATAGATGAGAACCAAACTGTATTTCCTTGAAATTCTTTTTTTTTGTTCTGCTTGTTCCCATCCTCTTTTGAAGTCCTCTAAAGCTGGAACTTGTCATATTTGTTATATAATAATTGCGTAATCTTCCATTTTTACCACCCTTATTTTTAAGTTCAGCCACTAAGGGCTGTAAAAAATAATAACCACAAAGCTCTCACTCCAGAACAGACACATTGAGTTGATCAGCTGAAAGGGTCTGTCAGACAACATTGCAAAGATAATTCTGTGCTTCACCTTAAAATAGGAGAACTAGGACATACTACCAAAACATTGATTAGCATGCATTCACATTAATTGGGGTAACAGAAGGCATGTGTCCTTCAGAGATCTGGCCTGTTCTCTTCAAACCTGTGTTTGAGATAAATTTTAGTTAACCCCAGAGGATAAATCAAAACATTTAGCATACCACTAAATCCATCCTGAACCTCTTGCAAAGGAGAAGCTAACAAACATAGCCCAGACTAGGTACTTTGGAATTTTAGCAGAGAGAGTCAGGGCAGATACTTTCTGACTCATATTAATGACTGTATTGCTTCAGTAACAAATGCAGTGTGTTATCCCATTATGTGTTCAGTGGCTTGGGTCCATTGGAAGCTGCCCAGTTGCCCGCCAGGGAGCCTAAGGATATGTTTCTGGAGCAGCAAGTGTCTTTTTTCCATGCTGTGCATCCACCCCAGCCAAGATGGTTCTCTACCATTTTTCAGCTGTAAAGTTCTTACTCTGAATTGAGGAAAACCAGAAGCAAAGCTAAGCTGTGCAGTCCTTACCCAGGAAAAGTACTGTAAGAACTACTGATCACATAGGAATTAGCAGAGGCATTTATCATAGGAAAAGGGAGTATGTGTTGATCTTTTTCTGCAGCAGATTCTCAGCAGAAATAAATCAACTAATCAACTGTCCTCATTCTTTTCCCTACTCTTGTCATGGTCTTTTCTGCTAATTGCAGATGTTTCTGGAATCTTGAGATTTTTCAAGATAGAATTCATTCAGGACACAATGGAAGAGGAGGCTGTTACCCTTAATGAATAAATCGAGCAGCAATAATGATTGCAGCCTTGAACTCCAGTTCATTTCTGTGTAAACTACATAATTTTTAGGAATATGTGTATTTTTTTCTTCCCTCTTCCCTCCCCCCCCCCCCTTCTCTTTTTTTCCTTATAGAATGTCTAAACCCACAGTGGTAAAACAAAGGTTAAAAAAACCCAACAAACAAGCATAAAATCAACATTGAGCCTAATATGATGCAGTTTTTAATACGAGATGAGTTAAATTTTCTAAAAGATATGGGAATTGTTTTTTAAATTTTAATCATTCAGGTTATCAGATTCACTGGGTTATGATGATTGTGAGATTAGCAAGATTACAGTCTCAAGGATGAAACAGGACAAAGACAGACTTTATGTTCCAGATTAATAAGTGAAAGCAGGAACAACAGGATGGCACTGACCAGATCAGTGCTTCCAGCTTCCATTCCATTAGTGAGGTGACCCATTGACTCATTAGCCTCATGCATTAAGAAGTGAATTTACCTCTAATGTACTTAGAGTGTCAAATAATTTATGAATAGCTCCATCCTCAGTGCAGAAGGGACAGGAAAACTCCAGACAGTAACTTATTTAGCTGTCTCAATCTTTTCCATACTTCATTCAGCTCTGGGGTCCCCATCATAAGAAGGACATGGACCTGTTTGAGCAAGTCTAGAGGAGGCCACAAAGATGCTCGGAGGTCTGGAGTATCTCTCCTGTGAAGACAGGCTGAGAGAGCTTGGGTTGTTTAGCCTGGAGAAGAGAATGTTTCAGGGAGACATTCTAGGATCCTTCCAGTACATGAAAGGTCCTACAAGAAAGCTGGAGAGAATGTGTTCTAACAGGAGAAAGGAGAATGGCTTTAATCTGAAAGAGGGTAGGTTTATATTTGATATTAAGAAGAAATTATTTGCTGTGAGGGTGATGAGGCACTGGCACATGTTGATCAGAGAAGCTGTGGATGCCCCATCCCTGGAAGTGTTCAAGGGCAGGTTGGAAGGACTCTGATCAACCTTGTCTTGTGGGAGGTGTCCCTGCCCATGGCAGGGAGTTGGAACAAGATGATCTTTACAGCCCCTTCCAGGCTAAACTATTTTATTATACCTACCCACTCACTCCCTTTAGGATACATGTGATTTTCAGGTCTATGGACAACCAAGAGAACACACACTGAGAAATATTTCAGACACTTGAATCTCATGAATACATTTGCTGTGAATAAAAAAATACACAGGGTTGCAGAGCTAAATGCATTTACCTCACACATGGCTCTGTATAAAATATGGGAAGCTTTACAGTGTTAGAGACTATGACTTTGTTTATAAGGTGACTAGGATGTTATTGTTGCCATCAGAAGGGCTTCTTCCTGTCTAAACAGAAACCCTTTGAAAAAAATGTTTACCATTCATTTATTAACAGGCTTAGTTACTATGACTCAGAAGTGTACAAGTAACTGTGTGAATCTCCAGAGCACATCAATTTTTATGAAGCTTTGAGAGCTGCCATAATTTGCAAATTTTACACCAATATGTAATAAAATGACCAAATCACTAAATCTAAACTGACTTAATGCCGCTAGACTTACAAAAATACTTTATTGAATACAGAGTATGATGAAGCATAGGTCAGAGAATTACAGCCTTTGCCCTTCTGTGATAGGTCAAAAATTCCTTTTTATTTTTAAAAACCTATTAATAATTCATATTCATGGACTGAGCATTAATTTGTTGTATCAAAGTTCAAAAACAGGGTAAATTTAGCAGATGCTCTGATAAACATCCATAGCTCTTGTTAAACTAATAAAATCAAAATTAGTTTTCTTGGAAGGTCAGTCTAAATGTTGCCTTCTCTTTGCCTTATCCGTAAAGATAGGATTTATTTAGAGAAGCAATTCATATGAAACTTAGTGTTCTAAATGCCTAGTCCCAAAGCTACCAAGAGTGTCTCCTGACTTTCTTACTGCTTTTCTGTTTCACCTTATGCATTAGAAGGAACTCTGCAATTGTTACCTTTAATATTTATAAATAAATGTGTCAATATGTCTTTAAAAAACCCTGAGAAGGTCCTGCTACTTTGAAAAATAAGCAGTTGTATTGTGCTGTGCTTAAACATATTGTGTCTAATGAAAAATATACAATTTGGAAAAAGAAGAACTTAGGTAAGGTTATACATACAAAAGTGTTTGTTTTGTTTTGGTTTGGGGTTTTTTGGTTTTTTCTGACAGCATAACAGTTTATTGCTTGATAGTCATGAAGCTGAAGCAATTTACTTCTCAGTTGAAGATGTCTAACACTAGTTATCATGACCCTTCAGCAGGCAGGTAGAAACCACAACAGAACCAATCATTTTTAATTGTACAACCAGACTTTCAAGTATCTTGGCACAAATCTAGAGGCAAGGATTCCTGTGGTTTCAGCATCACACCTACATTGCACTCCTCCACTGGTTGTATAGAAAACAACTCAGCTTGCCTGAAAGAGGCAGCCTCATCACACTAATTCAGAGCTTGACATGGGGTGACTTCTCCAGTGGAGAATCTGAATACAGCCTTAGAAACAAAAGAAGCAGTGTTAGTTCAGCTCACTTATCTAAATAACACTGGGTGTTTTGAGAATTCAGACAGACACAATAGGCCTAGAAAAGTGTATCTTTACATAAGATAGTCACAACCCCATGGATGTCAACATGTCTATTTTTTTTAACTTTCATTATTTCATTGTTTCAATTCTCCCAGCCAGACTATGATGTCAATGCCTGTTTGATGTATAAGGTTTTTTAAATGTCTTTGCATATAAAGAATTTTAAAATATTTCCAATTATGCCAATGGGACAATATAAAAGGGGGAAAAAATTATATGTTTATTCTTACTTAGGTAGTGAGCTTAACAGGGAGGAAGGAAGTATATTACCATAGAGATCCTGAGCTACTAAGAGGTTTGTATGCATTATTGCGGTATAAGTAATGTCTAAATCTCTTTGAAATTCTGGAATTGTTGACTATTAGTTATTTTGTATGGCAAAAATCTTAGAAGGTAAAACTAACCAAACTCATTTATTTTAGTGTCATTTGTAAATAGAAGAACACAACCATAGATCTATTACTGACCCTGACACCATTCAGTGCCTCAGCATTCCTATTGCAGGTCAGAACTGTTCAAAGACCTCGCATTTCTCTCACAGCACATAAATCAAAATATTTCTAGCAGTTTCATGTTTCCTGTTGAAGAGAGCTTGTAAAAAGGAAATGCAGTTCCAAAGCCATCTTCTGTCCCCAGCAGTGAGTACATGCTTGGGAAACACCTTCAGAACTTATTTTGAGCAGTCTTTTTAAATGCATTCTGCCAGTAAAAGCTAATACCATGATGGTAGCAAAATTAGCAGTGTGAAGCATTCTGAGATAACAACTTAATTAAATACTTTGTTTTCATCACAGAAAAAGACTTTAATAATTATTCATATTAAATAGTGATGCATAAATCAGGACATATAGTGTGAAAGTCTTAAAAGCTTTACAGATACAAAACATAAAATACCACATCTCCATTTCTCAGTTGAGATAACAATGAAATAACTAGAGAAAACAGAAATCAGGGTATTTACTACTATAAAGTAAGTGAACCAAAGAACAGTTCTTGCTCAATCTAATTACTTATTTCATTGCAACCTACATTGCAAACCTTCTCAAGTGATATATATTGAGTTCTTCAGAGTTGGAGTAAGAATTAGAGCTGTATTTTAAGGCTTGATAGTGGTATGCTCCTCCATTTTTTGTCATCTCTGTTTAAGAGGCAGTGTTTTCTTTGGCTGCAAAATAAAATACCAAAAAAAATTATCCCCCTGGCTTAGAATGCAAGCATCAGCACTAATGCTAGTGTTTACTTTGCAGAAAAAAAAATAGAGATAAAAGTGAAAGGTGACAAGAAGTACAAATATAAACTTTAGGGTGATGTGGCACCCTTATTGCATGTCCTTCACAAGTGCATGCCTCTTCTCACTATGGAGAAGAGCCAACACAGAGCATCCTCAGAGTATATTTCAGCATTTTTATATGGCTTTTATACAGCTGCCCACTTCTGGCATGATAGGCTGGGTAGCCTGTCCAGCTGCAGCTCAGTTCTGTGGGTTTTAGGTGACAAATTACCATCCACTGCTACTATTTCACCTCAGTGTGAACAACTTTGGCCAGAACTTCTGTTCCTGTCTGCCCATAAGTGTATCCTAAATCATTATCAGATTGTCTGTCCTTAATGTGCAATCTGGAGCCTGACCTGAGCAGACAGCATGCAATTTTTCTGCATAATATTCTTAGCCCATCTGTGTGACCGATGACGTGATCTTTTCAGATTTCTCCAGCCTTTTCTGGACTGTTTCATAAAAATGATATAATGATTACAAAGAAGTAGAATTTAAGACACAGAGACTACCTTGCTGCTTTTGTTAGGGTATCAACTTTGGATGAAGTAAATGGTAGATGTTAAATATATAAATGTCAGATATATAAATATAATAATATAATAATACAATCTATAATAATACAATATATAATATATAATATATAATATATAATATATAATATATAATATATAATATATAATATATAATATATAATATATAATATATAATATATAATATATAATATATAATATATAATATATTATATATTATATATTATATATTATATATAATATAGAAATAGATATAATATATAATATATAATATATTATGTATTATATATTATATATAATATATATATATTATATAGATATAATATAATATAATAATATAATATAGTTTCTATATTCTATATTCAATATTATTATACATAATTTATATATGTCAAATATATAAATGACTTTTAGCTTGGGATATAAAATATAAATATATTTATGTATATATAAGTTTAAAAAGGTTTTTTAGGTGGACTAAAAGTATTTATAAATATAATAACAGGGTGTGATCATATCCAGTGGCCAGGCAGTCACTTAGCCTTTTATACTTTTTATTCTGAGAATTTCTTTTAATGGATGGCTTCCTAAGCATATCAGAAAGAATAAATTGAACATATAATCATATAAGTAATTTCAGCTTCCATAGAGACATGGTATTGGCACTGAACCTTGAATTAATGAAAAAGATCATATACAAAAATAATGATAAATTATGTATTTGTCTTTTTTTTTTTTTAATTTATCAAAGTCATTCTTTATTGCAATTCAGAGCGCCATGGAATTTTGACAGATTCACAACAAAAATTTTGGTTCATGAGGTTTTAATAAACTGTGCTGGTCATGACCTAGTGAAACAATTTTTTTAACTACTCAAATGTGCAAATAAAAGGATAAATTCTGATACAGTTCCAGTTTAAATATGGATCCAAAGATGGATACAAACCAAACATCTAAGTTCTAAAACTAGATAGGAACTAAGTAGTACAGCTTAATTCATTTAAGTATTTAGCCCACAAAGATCCATGCTTTCCCTTAAATCCGTAGAGAATTCTAATTTCACCTCTTGAGCATACTGCACATCACTCTGTGTGGGACCAGAATCACCAAACACAGACATTATTTCTAACAGAAACTTGGAAACACTGGTTCCTTAGTTCTAGCTGCAATTATCTAATGTTTTTGAATAGAATATTCTTGGTTCAGTCTCTGGGATATCAGTGTATATCATGGCAATCAGTGTCATGGAAAATGAAGTTAGAGCCAAAGACAATAGTCCTGTAGCTATTTAATTAAGTTAGAGAAGACAAGTTTAAGATGGGCCCAAGTGTTAAGCAGCTAACCTCTCAAAGCATGTCTGCTTATCCATTTTTGTTTTGACAGTGATTTATGGCTGTGATTCTTGCACAGTAATAGTGCCTCAGGCCATATGTTATGAGACATAAAGAAAACAAGCCTGTCCAATAGTTGCATTCCATGTTCCATCATAGATGTGAATTCTATAGCAAAATCAAACACAGATTAAGACACACTTATTGAGCTACACCACCTCATCACCTCTTTTCAGCCAGCTTCTCTTCTTTCTACTCTGACACTCTTCTCTGCTGCTTTAAAATAAGGAAGATGCTCAACACTCAGAACAGACAAGGGTCAAACTCAGCATAAGTGGTATCTCTTTCATGCTTGATTTCCTCACACACTTGCAAGTGAGAAACTCACACTCCATGCCATAGGAAAAAGGGTGATGCCCAGCTTGAATCAAACAGAGTAGGCCAGCCCCTCAGTCTAGAAGGTCCTGGAGGGGACTTGAGAATTTAAGTGAATTGTGAAGGTTCTGAGAGCCCTCAAACAGAGCAGGTTTCCCACTGTGGTATGTGCCATTCTCATTGCAAACATCTCTGTGCTGGAAAGAACCCACAGTGTTAAAGCAATCTGTGGCAGACAAACTGTTAACATCTTCCTTTCCTCCTATGTAACCCCAAGATGGTAGAGTGGGGAAAAAGCAGGAATTTTCAAGGCAACTATAAGCATTTGGATCAGCAGTTGTAAACTTTTTTTTTCTTTATTATGAGTTTTAAATGGATAGAATTTATGTTGAGTACTGTGTGGGATGTGCAGAGTTCAGCCCTCTTCACAGTGTACAAATAGAGACTCCAAACAAGCATACTTTAAGGTTTTTAATTTAAAAATAAGTAAGAATGTGTTAGACTGATCTCCTATAGTCTCTTTCTGATATGGGACACAGAGCCTTAGCTCAGCAATTAGTGTGGAGGCACAAGAGATACTGGAAAAAGTTATGAGGTTTGTGATGTTCTCTATGATCTCTTCATAAAAACATCCTGTTAAAAATTATAAAAATAAGAAAACTGTCACTGCTCCCTGTGGATCAAGAACTCACCTGAGGACATGAGACAGGATAACCTGAAAAGATACCAACAGTGTGTAATAATTGGTCTGAATGTGCAAGAACTCTAAATGTTTATCCATTAATATGATGTGGTCTTGATTTGACTTCCTTACAAAATTCTCTCATTATGAAATATAATAATGACTGGACTATTATACACTTCCCTGCCCTTTGCAGAGGGATCACTGCATTACACTGCCATAAATCAAGGGCACAGTTTAAGGAGTAAGTTGGAGGAAAATACAGCAGGTGCAAAAGACAGCAAAACAGTGATCTAGGACTAAATAAAGCTGTCCTTGTCCAGAGAAAGGAGGCAATTATCTTCAGCACTCAGCAGACAGACAAAGCACTGTTACAGTGTTGGTAAAACTTGTTTCCAGTTCCCTGGAGATCAACATTCATTGCTCAGTAGAGACATGCCTATCAAAACTGGTTTGTTTGTACAAGCAACACTTTTACCACTGGAAACAGTAGAAAGAGTTAGGTAGCTAAAATACGCTCAACATAATAAAGAGGTGTGTTCTATTACAAGACCTGGCTGTAAGATCAGGGGACATTACCTACAGTCAGCATTTCCAGGTTCATGTAGTTGCATCTATTGTCTTTAAATTGAATAGTCATCCAGCTATCTCTATTGTGCTTAGCTTTCTTAAAATTATAATTTGGTAAATATTACTTTTTATTATTGTATTTCACCTTGGAACTGTTTGGATGTCCATAACATGGAGCTGAAATAACTACAGTGAAGGCAAATACCAAGACATGCTGTTCAATAAGATATTATTCATATTGCTGGACTGACTCCATTAATGCAAGGGAGGGAGATTCAGTGAATGCCTTCCAGGTGTCCAAGCTCCACAATCTCAGCCACTTTCAAGTACAAAGTTGTTAGTTTGTTTTCCTCTAGTCCATTGCCCTCATATTCCAATATTTTATGAGAAGAATAATCTATAGGTATCTTCACAAACCGGAAAGTTGGAGGAAAGCTATGGGCCCATTCCTTTTAATGAGCATTCATTACAAACCAGCAATCCCTCAAAGTCTCCAGTTTGGCCGTCTCAGAGGGAAAAGAAAGTTCAGCCTTCCCTTTAGCTCCTCTTTAACTTAACTTTACTTCCACTTAGGCTCTGCCCTAAGCACAATCACCCCTGGCAGCTGTTACTCTCTGAAGAGGGGACAGCTCGGAGGGTGAGGAGATGCTTCATACAAAACCCCAACCATCAGCAGCACATCTAGCAATGAAAGTGTGGCTGCTAGAGGAGGAAGCAGGGAACTTTGCCATGTCTTGTCCTTTGTCACACACAGACGGTTTCTTGTATAAGTTTCCCAAGAATATCACCCAACCAAAGAAAATATGAGTCTAAATATCCCAAACAGTAAAATCAGCCCCCAAAAGAGAAAAGCTGGTCTTCAGGAGCATATGTTATAACCTGAACTTCAGAGCTAAATCTAGCATCCAGAAATTTAGTAGCTCTCCAGTTTTCCTTGTTAATTCAAGCTTTCTAATAAGTAAATATTTAAATCTAAGAGCTGTCCTTGGGGTGCTTTTCAGACTGGGGAACTGTTGAGATAAATGAGGTAAATAAAACTAATTCTCTCTCTTTTGTCAGATATTGGAATAATCTAGGTTTGCACCAGGGACTAATTCCACAGTAGTTAACATACAACCATGCCAAAAATGTTCTCAAACTCTGCCAAGAAATTTCAGAAATTACTGACATTCAATTATTTTTATCTTACTTAGCAACAGATCAGTTTTAACCTTGCTTTGTTGTATAAAATGTTCTTTTCCTTGTTTAAGGGTTATAAAAATATTTTGATTTTACCTTTGGATGACAACACAGCTAGTAGAAGATTGCCAAAATCAAGCAGTAAAACACATCTATGAGTTAGCTCCAAAGAATGCAGGGGGGGTGGGGGGGGAAGTGATTAAAAACTGCATATATTTACATTTAAACACCTAAACTACTTTGAACATGCTTTTGAGATTTAATCTATAAACATGAGGTACAGTCACTTTTTTTTTTTTTTTTGTATAGGAAAGATACATTAGAATTGGGATTTTTTTACCCAGAACAAAATGATATTTGTTCTGGGTAAAAAAATCAAATTCAACAGCTGACAAAAGGGTTAGTATCAAATTCCATGTAGACTTTCCATGGCCAACCATTTCTACCATCACAGACCATTTAAGCCTTAATATATTTATCCTCACATAGTTATCCCTCTGAGGCAGGGCAGTGATTACATCTGAGTTTCCCAATGTCTCACAACAAGTCTAGGATCAGAACTCTGGCATTGTTTGCTCTGTGATAGTAATTTTTTTGTGAGAACAGTTTTTCACATGAGACAGCTATTTTGTTTTCAGCCCCACAGCACTGATTGAGCCAGACCTTGTTTACAGTTTATTCATCAGAACTGTTGAAACCAAGATACCAAGGTTCACACAAAACTGAAACAGTACAACAGTCAGAACTACATCCCAGGAATCTTGCCTTCCATACATAACTTTTATCTTCAAATCAAGCATCCTGCTTTCCATGAGAGGTAATAGAAATCCAAAGCAAGATTTGCCCTATTAACATGCCTGTTCATGGATAATAAATATCACTGAATATGAGTTGATTTCCAGCTGAAGAACTTGTTAATATTACTATGTATAGAAAGAATGAAAATAATTAACATTCTCATTAACAAAGAAAATCCCATGTATGGCTCTATCCATATTTAGGGAGATGAGTGTATATCTAAGAGATATTGGCTTCAGTCCTATGTCCTGTACTAGTGTAGCAAGGCATGCTGTCTGCTTGGTATTTTAATTGTCTCTCCCAAAACAACAGGAATTGTGAAACTTGTCTGGCATTGTGAAGTTCTTTGGAAGCTGAAATTAAAAAATGTCATACAAAGAAGACCAATGTTTTCAGTTAGGAAGCATTTCCAAGAAATAAATTCACTTGCTTTGTAGATGGGAAATACATATTTGAAATCAGATAATGCACTTATATAGTCCTGGACTTCCCCACAACTCAGACAACTTGTCTAATCTCCAGATGAACAGCTTTATCCATAATATTATTTTTTAAATTGAATTATTGGAAAAGAGAGCTTAATTGAAAATATTATTTCAGGAAAGATACTGGTTTCAGAAAATAAGTATTTTTAGCTCTGTGCCTTCTTTATTCTTTCATTACCTTTACACTCAAAACAAGCAAAGAAATCCCAACAAATCTTACCCCATTCTATGGCAAGAGCAAGAGAGTTATTTCTAACAATGACAAGGGAAAATGGCTATTCTGAGAAGTCCACTCAGGCAGATACCGATTAGGAAAGTACTTATTACCATAAGTAAAACAATACTAACAATAACATTCAAAGCAGTTGAAGACACCTGGAAGGGTTTGATTCCATCCTGAAGCAGGTTTCTAACAATCATTTTTCTCAGAATATTTAAGTAGAGTATTTAGAGCTATACTTCAAAAGCAAAAGCCAAAAAAAAAAAAAAGTTTCAATGAAAGCAGCTGCTTTTTGAGAGCAAGCTATCAAATTTATCAGTAAGAGAACTTACAAATCACACCTACACACCTTGAAACCCTTTCACATCTGCTTCAGTAACTCAGACACACACACAAGAACCAAAGCTGAGATAGCCCCAAACCGCTGGCCAAATTTCAAAGCATACATATGTTCAGAAGAGATGAACAGGGAATGTGTCCCCAGCTTCTGCTGAACCAGAGCATTCCATGATTCTCTGTGTGCTTTCCCCTCAGAAACACCTACACAATTCAGAAATGTAGGGAGCCATTGGCCTTGCTGATATACAATTTAGTTCATGTCTGAACTATGAATATGTGTTTTCTCCAGCTCAGAGAGACTGTAGCATCTCAAATAAGATGTTTTGCCCTCTGAAGAATAGAGTTAAGATTGAAGAAACAATGTGTTTGCATCAAGATTTTAAGTTTTGTTTTCAAACTTATGTATCCATTATCTTACTCTAAATCACCAAGCACATCCCCAAATCAAGGAGAAAAGCAGAACAGCAAAGTAAAAATGGATTAATGACAGCAGCAATATTTTTTGTAAAAGAACCCCAAATCTCAGCAGAGGATTGGAGAACTCTAAAAGTATTGTTTTCTGTTCTGCAACCTGAAAAAACAAACCTATATAGGAAAACACATTTCAGAACAGTAGAGAAGATAGTGATTTGGTTGTCCCCAAAAATACAAAGAAATTATGAATAACTACTTAGGAACAAGGAATAATTAAAATAAATCCCTTGCTTTTCAAAACAGACAGGTCAGTAATGAGGAAATATATCTAGATTATTCTTGACTGTGGAGCCACTTAAAGAAGAACACAACAGCAGAGTTTTTAAAGAGAAAGGAATATAGCCAGAAGAGCTAGTGAAAAAAACATGAGTTCTTAGAATTATTAAATCCTCATGAAAACAAAGAAGAAAATTCAGCAAGAGTAATGTATTCCAATGAAGCATAAAGTCTAGTATTAGACAAAAGATAGGGCAATGTTAAAGGAAAAGTGAAAAAAAATCAGAAATTTTTTGTCTAAAAGAAATCTAGTTGCAGTCACTAGCAGTTTCTAGGGGATAAAAACTATTTTTTTTTTAATAAAATGAGATTTATAAAGAATGTTCTCATGCAAATGACAGATGAGTGGCCTTTCCTTATCAAAGAGCATGGTAATATCAAAAAAGATAAAAATAAAAAGAAATCAAGCAGAAATTTAACAAACACACTTATTGGGAATGAACTAAAAATATAAGAGAGCTCAGAGGAAAGAGATGAAAACAATCTTACAAAGGATGCCTTTACATATGAACTTGCATTGCTCTCAGCAAAATTCACAGGACAATTCTCCTGCTAATATTCCATTTTGAAGAGATTAACACAAATCAAGTATCCCAGCTTAGATATATAATCCAGTAGCACAAATTTCTTCAAAGCAATCAAAGTACACAGGAACCAGAGCTAAGAACAGCCTCAAAACAAAGGCATGCTTATCCACAGCTGGTCTTACTCAAGACAGGAAAAGCACTACCAACAGAAGTGCAATTAATCTGCTCCAAAAGTCAATAGTGCTCATATTTATCTTCCGACATACAAGATTCCCAGCTCTTCTCTGCTACAAAGTGAGGTGCATGGGGTGCAATGAAGAAAAGATGAAATACTGCCCAATTTCACCAAAGAATTGTCTCTAGGTGGGAATTTAACTGGGCTGAAGACTAATACATCTCTATGCTTTCTGTGAAGCTTCTTTCTCATGGGAATAGGATATAGCAGGGATCCTGCACATAAGATCCTAGTTTTAGTGGTTGGTGGCTGATGGGGAGTAAGTGATAGTCCTGGTCCTGGCTGAGGGACAGTCTGATTGACAGACTACTTTATTGCAGAATGTGAAACTCAGCCTGGAAACAGATTACAGGATTCAGAGACACTATCATTAACAAAGAAAATCCCATGTATGGCTCTATCCATGCCAAAACAACTGGAGATGATGTGGGGGGGAAAAGTACCCAAATGGGGACACACACATCCACTGGAGAGCATTGCTAGAGTTGGTCTTGACTTAAAACAAGTTATTTGTTTAAAAAATAGCTCAGAAATTTTTCTAACACATTGCTTCAGTGTGACCTTTGTGTATTATTACTAAGAATTAAAGCCTACTTTTTTGTCAAGGTCAACACTGGCATATGTATCTAGATACCTCAGCTCCTTCAAAAGCTATTAACCACAGGCATTCAATACTGCAGACATCCAAATTCTTCTCTCTCCCTTCTTGTAAAAAGGGCTTGTGATATAATTGACACGACTTCTAGGAAGCAGAGAAGAACAACAAATGTTTTCATTGTGGTGTTTGTGAATTCACTTGCACTAAGTGCATCATGTTACTATGAAGATGTCCATTAGGACTTTGAGAGCATGAAATAGATTGTTTGGGAGGCATATCTTTAACAACTCTGACATGAAAGTGCCTTAAATGAGGCAGAAACAATGCATCTCTTATTAGGTTCTGTATGTGAAGCAACAATGTCAAGCACTGCTCTGCAGTCAATATTCACTGCAGAGTTGAAAGGCTTAATTACATAGAAGCCGATTGTATTTTGTGTTTGAAATGAAGAAAAAACATCTATCAGGGTTGTTCTAACCACACCGTTACAGACTGGGCTAATAGAAAGACAGTATCAACAAAATGTTCTTACAGATGCACAATGAGGATCAGGACTAGGCTGAGGATTTCTTTCCCTGTTAACCCAGATGACCAACAAGGAGATAACCCGTGTTAACAGTGATTACCCTGTTGGCCAAGTGCAGCTCACATTTACACCAGATTTCTGCCAGCAAAAGAAGATATTATAGCTTATATTTCCATAGGACTTGTATTTCAATAGGACTTATATATCCAAGTAATTCACAGCCCCCAGGTTAGAACTGGTCTCACAAAGGCAGCTCTCACTACAGTTAATGAAATTCTCATCTGTATAATTGTACCAATGTCAACAGATATAGAATTTGATTTCCAGTGCAAGATTTCATTGGATTGTTTTGGCAGTTTTGGCAGATGTGGTGCCCCTAGTAGTTCTGTGTGTTTGAATAGGTCTATTAAAAGAAATAGGAAGGATACCAAAGTAAGCTCTATAATAAACAGACTGCTAAAATTCTGTTTCAGTAGCAAGAAGCAGCATGTCCCTTCATACATCTACTTTGTGTTCTACTAATATGGAAGATTAGATGATTTTGATTAGGCAAATCAAATTAAATCAGAGTCAGTCTTCAGATGAAAAAGCAAAAATTGAATTTCATTGTGTTTGTATCAAATCTCTGGATACGTATCTCCAGATCTCTGGATAAAGGCTTTACATCATGATAAACACAAGAGAAGGCAAGGAAAGAAAAAAATGAGGATGAGACACATATCCTTAATTTAAAAAATCAATCTTGTATGCAAATTTTACATTTTTTCAGCTGTTGTCAAAGAAAGGACAATGTAAGGATATATGGTTTTGGATGCTTTTTTAGATTGCCTGCTACTGGATGTTTTAGTTGTCTCCATTCTCAGCAGGTGTTGAGGTTATAATATCTTCTATCAGACCTCATAGCAGCTTTTTTTGTCCACGCTTGCAGGAAGGCACATCCCACTGGAGCCATACAGCTCCCCCATGACAATCCCAGGGCCTCGCAGCTCCCACTGCTCTCCTCACTGAATTGTGGACCAAGAAGACATTGCACTGCCTGGGTCTGAGGTGGCAGCCACATAAGTGGTGGCAAGATAGCTCCCTGCTTTAATGATACATGAGAGAGAACATCAGCTATGGGACCTATGGAGTTAAGAAGAAATTAACTTATGAAAAAAATCATATTTGAGGAGACATCATGCCGAGAACAGGACTGACCTGGGCAACTTCACTCCACCCTCCATTCTGCACCCCAAAGTTTACAATTTTAAGGTGCCTCAGATTGCCAGCAGTGGAAATAATCTGTGCATATCCCAGTGAAGAATGGATTTAACAGCAATGCTGTTTTGCCTTTAACAATATTGTGTAGGACAAGGAAGTATCATATCACTCCATCAAAATACTGCACTGCAGATAAATTTTGTCCCAGATTGGCATTCTGCTATCTGATCTTCCAAAACATAACCTTCTAAATTCCTGCACTATGAAATTTACAATCAAGAGATTAACAGCTTGTAACTGTATTTCCAGAAGTAATAAATTAATGAAAGCAAACTTGTGCATCTAATTTCTGGCAGGTTTTGTTGCCTTTTTTTCCCTTTTTGTAGGGGTGTTTTTTGTGCTTGTTTGCTTGCTTGCCTTTGTTTGTTTTTTTAACATTTGTGCAGGGGAAATACTTTGGTTAGACAGAAAACAGCCATTGAAATTTCTGGATTATCTGAAAGTTGGGAATTCCAACAGTAGCAAATATACTCATTTATTTATAGTCCTTTTCCTTCAACAGTTAGCAGTAGACTGATTTACAGAAAAAAGTAGCTATTTTTCCTCACAGCCTGTTATAAAATAAATCAGTTCCCTTTACAATGCAGTACACAGAATTTAATATAATGCTGCTGGGACAGAGGTCACCTACAAATGAACCAGATGTTGTTAGATCATAAAGATGACTGAGCAATATACTTTTGCACAGTTCTCATTTAATTGTGAACACTCTGACAGAACATCTGGCGCTGGGAATTCATCAGCTATTCTTCACCAATATGCTTTCCAACAGATCAGTCTAGGAGTGAGTGTGAATGTTGATCATATTTCCTTAGATTCCAGGGAAATCACAATATGTAAGAAGAATATAAAGGAGGAGAAATAAGACATGGACGTGAACAACATGAAAAGAACATAAACAAACAAGTAATCAGAAAAAAAATTGTTGGAAACGTGGAAGAGGCAGGTGAAAACATAAATAAATTGTAAGTCCTCTCTAGGAATTCATCATTCTGGTTCAATTTTCCCTCTCACAGGAATGTAGACTTTCAAAGCTGCAGGTAATTTATATTCCTGCATCAAGACTTGCCCCCCAGATTAACAGCACTTGCACTGTCTAACAAGCAAATATTTTTAAAACACTGGTAGCCCAGAACAAAAACAGTGGGCACAGACCTCAAACCTGAAAATGCTACATAACATCATGTCAGTTGCTGCAGTGATTTGCCTAGTCCATGTGCTGGCAGGAAAAATTATAAAACTTCACAAAAGAAACTTCAAACCCAAAAGCAAACCATGGAAAGGTCTAAATCTCCTTGATAGGAGATATGTGCAATTCCAATATTGTAAGCTTATGGAAAGCTGCACACCATGTAACCTTAAAGCTCTTCATTAGCATAAGTATCATCCTTCTTCCTTCTGGCATTGGATCCAATTGTAATTTTTTTGGATTCTAGTTCCAGTTCACACCTGAATTTTTTGTTTTGTTTTGGTTTGGTTTGGTTTGATTTGGTTTGTTTTTTTGTTTGGTTTTTTTGTTCCCAAAAGTTTGACTCTTCTAGAATAAATATCTTGGGGCAACATGGCACATGGATTATCCTTTCCACTTTTACTAGTGAATTACCAGCTTCAGTGATCTCTGCTGCATTGAGTCAAAGGGCATTCCACTGTCTTCTGAAGGGCTTGCAATAAAATTGTGATTGCACAGGAGATTAAGCTAGACCTGCCAACGTTGGTATATCTGGAAGAGGCCAACAGCCCACCGCAGGGTACTCCTACTAAACCTTAGCTGCGACAGGAGTACAGCTCCAAACTGATCTCAAAATTGTCCGCTGTGAAAACAGTTATCCAACAAATTTGACAACTTCTTATACTTCCTCATGTTCAATTTTAACTGACTGGTGACTGTCATACACCATAACTTGCTACATGTCTCATGGTATAATCTATTTTACTGTCAAGAAATGTTTACAATTATTTCATCTAATTGTCTGCAGAGTCTGTCCTTTCTTCTTAACCAGAACTATTGACATTATTGCCAATTTCCTTTATGTTTGAATAGTCCAATAATATTATGACCTGGGATAAAATCTTTTCTTCCCTGGACATAGTGCTATACGTGGACCAGCTTTTACTTTCTGTCCTTCTCATGTCCTTCACCACAGTAAATTATGTACTTCTGAGTGCCACAGAATCACAGACTGGGTGAAGTTGGAAGTGATCTCTGGAGATCATCTGGTCCAAGAGATCTGCATACAAACTAAAATATAGGATGCTCCCTTTGAACATCAGGAAACACATTTTTATTATGAGAGGGACTCAGTACTGAAATAGGTTACCTACTGAATTTATGAAGTCTCCTTGGAGGCATTCAAAAATTGATCTTGGTCCTGGGTAACCAGGTCTAGGTGATCTTGCTTGAGCTAGTTTGCTTTCTACTGCATGCCCATGACTTGCATAATTTTTAGACCATTTCTAGACCAATCTGAGAGCAATTTCTTCAGTTTTATTAGGCTTGGGTGACTTTGTTTGGTTATTAATATATGCCTTCACACCTTGTCATTTATTTGTGCTACAATGATGAACTAGGAAATATGCTTTTTTTTTTTTTTTTTTTTTTTTTTTGCTTCTCTTTATGGTAATAAAAATACAAGAATATTTGGATTGTATGAAGCTCTTCCACTATTTGTTCCACATTATTATAGATGGATACCAGGTCACAGCATATCTTCTTTCTTCTTCAGGTTACTATCCTGACCAGAAAGAAAAGCTAAATTGGCTTTTTAAAATCAGGTAGAATCAAATTTTGAAGCAGCTAGGAGACAGTACATGTTTGATGCTTCTGTTGGTTCATAAGCATCCAAACTCTATTTTACACAAGAAAAGAAGAGAGTTTCCTGGCCTACAGCAAGCATCTTTCCATCAATCTTCTAACTCATTCTCCATATTTCTAAATCTAGACTAATTCTATCTTCCAGCCTCAGCTCCCATCTGTCCTTTTCCCACCTCAGTGTGTATCACACACACCAAATATCCTTCACAGTGATTATGCTAACTACTGAACGCCATTACACCTTCTTCTCTTTTGAGCAAAGTTTGTGGTGGACTGTCTTCCATAGCAATTTTACATGAAAAGCAATGATTTAGTAATGTGTCTCTTAGTCTTTTAATCTTATGCACTTCATTGTTTATACAGCAAAACACTAATGCAGAAAATTTAACAGACACAGTTATAATTCCTTCACCTTCTTAAATAAGCATTATTTATTGATTGACTGATATTTGTCAAGAACAAAATTATAATCTGAAATCCTTTTTACCCCATAAACTTACAAGCAAAATGTCAGGTGTTGCCAGGAGGTATCAAACAAATCTTTCACTTTTCAGCAGAACCCTATGCTGTTGAAAAAAATGGGTGTTGTACTTCATGCAAAATATCAAATATGAGAGAAGCAATGACTGTAAGGAGCTCAGTGATAAAATTGGCATATTATCAGTCATTCCACCTATGGTATTTGTCTGTTAGAATGACTACTTTAATCAAGCAGCCCAAAGTGCAATAATCCAGCTGATTGATGCTAACATCCTGTTCAAAAGAAATGACAGCTACTTCACACTTCATACCTTCTAAAGCATAGAAGTCTCATCTTCACAAGGGTGTGGTGCAGCAGAACCTGACTCTGAATATATTGAACTCATAATGTGATTGATATATCATCTGAGAGTGTCTGTCACCTTTATCTGACGCTTCAGACTTTGATGAAGTTCAGTGACAGTTGGTTTGACTGAGCAAGCTCAGCTTCACCTATGCCTGCATTTCAGTTTTTCATATGTATGAATCTGGGAACATTCCATGCTTGGAATCAAGACTCTCATCTATCTTCTGTATCTCTTCCAGGACACCTCTTTACATGTCTGGTATGTATAGTCACTGAATTTTCCACATGGCAATCTAGAAAGGATGTGGATTAGCTGGAGAAGGTTCAGGGAACAGGACTAGTAAAAGACAACCAACATTTACTTGAAGAAAGAAAAAATGGAATTTTTTTTTTAGAGAGTCGGGACTAGTGAGATGTTTATTGTTCTTTTCAAATATTTAAGAGGTAGAAATATAACAATGAAGGAAATAAACTCCTTCTATGCCTATCGTGAGTAACAACAATATTAGTATTTTCAATTATAATAGCAGAGCTTTGCTACCTCTACTAACAACATTGTCAAGTGTTGCTAAAAAAAAATAAATTTCTTGAAATAAGAACAGTGAAGGGCAGGAATGTTGTCAAAGTCAGAACCTCCATCTGAGAAAATTTTCAGTATTTGTTGGATAGATAACTTTTAGTAATGAAATCCATTTCATGTACACCTACTTTAAGAGTTCATGTACATATTCATGGATATTTTCATGTATACTGTCCTTTATCTGTGTTCTGTTGCACTGTATTTTGTATTATCAAATCCTCCCTGTAAGTCAGGTTCTGAGATTTTTTTCAGGCAGCCCAGTCTACTCCAGAAGGCACTTAGATATCTGTCTGTGACTTCTGATGTACTTCCAACTTTAAAATTTTCAGATAATGCAAAGAAGTATTTCAGTTGAAGATTCATTGTTTGATGTTTAAGTAATGGATTATTCTATGGCTCTGAAATGCAATTGCAGCCACTTCAATATATGCCATTTATTCTCTCTTGACATTTCCATTGATTGTGTAGAAAAAGATAGCTTTGGAGTTGCAGCTAATGATTCTATTTTGCTAAATAGATACAAAATCTAGGAGGGATTGTGTGATAAGTGGATTTTAGCACTCTTTATTAGTGTCAGGCCACAGAGTTTTGATTATGCCTGTTTTATTTCTTATCTTTCTTGCCAGATTTTTTGCTGCACAAGATTCAAATATATCTCTACTGAAAGTCTTATGAGAGAGAATACTGATAGAAAATTAAATAACAGTTTATGGACTTTTCTGATATGAAAATCCCAAGCTGCCAAGATTAATTTGAATCAGTTCTGGGAAAAGGGCAAGGCTGCAATAATGTTATATTTTTTTAGCTCACTTGATGATTTACCTCATTAACAAAACAATTTGCTCTAGTCCCTAGAATAATGATTGCAAAGTACAATCACCTGCTGTCATGGTTTAATCCCAGTCAGTAACTAAGTCTCACACTGCTCGTTCATTTGCCCCTAGTGAGATGGAGGAGAAAATGCAAGGAGTCAAAGTGAGAAAACTCATGGGTTGAGAAAAAGACAATTTAACAGGTGAAGTAAAAGCACACACAAGCAAAACAAAAGAATTCATTCCCCACTTCCCATGGGCAGGCAGGTGTTCAGCCATCTCTAGGACAGCAGGGCTCCATTATGGTAACTGTGACTTGGGAAGACAAATATCATCATTCCAAACATCCTCCCCTTTCTTATTCTCTCCCCATCTTTATCTGTGAGCATGACACCTTCTGGTATGGAACATCCACTGGGTCAGTTAGGGTCACCTGTCCCAGCTGTGTCCCCTCCTGACTCCCTGTGCACACCCAACCTCCTGTGGGGTGGGCTGAGGAGCAGAAAAAACTCTTAAAAATGCTGCTCAGCAATGACTAAAACATCCCTTTGTTATGAATGCTGTTGCCAGCACAAATCCAAAACACAGCTACTGTGAAGAATATCAACCCTATCCTAGCCAAAACCAGGACAACCACCAGCTCTGTCACTCTTCACTGATGTAAGTTAAACTGTAATTTTGCTGAAGGGCAGAAGAATTCTCCATTTCAGAAGAGAAAGTTTTCTGCAGTATCTTACATAACTTTTTAAAATCTTTCAGTCGATATACTTTCAAAATTTTTCCTTATGCTTAGGCTCTTTTTTTACCACTGGAAGCCATGTATAATTCTCTGCTCTTCATGGTGTGGTGGAAGTACAGAGAAATTTTAATATACTTAAGCTCAATTCTTTTCCCAACTTTTCAGAATATTTGAGAAACTTAGAAGATGTAAGAAAAGGGCATTAGCACAATTTTTAAGACTAAACAGTAAATTTGGAACAAACATGTAAGTGCCCCACATGATAAAACACCCACATGATACACAGCTCCAAGTACATAACATTATATGCAAGTAATTTAAGCATTATTGTATATTCTTCTGCTAAAAGAATGCATAGATTAGCCAAGGATTGATTTTCCAGGGCAAGCAGCTCTACAGGACACGTTTTCTGAATGATCAATATATTATAGCTTATTCAGTAAGTGATGAACCTTGGCTGCTTCATCGAGCATTGTCTTCCCTGCTTCCTAATACAGAGAAGGGCCATAGGCAGTGGACATTTGTGACCCAAACGCAATCCACTTTGGTAATGCCATTATCATATTCTCCCTAGTGGCTGGAATATTCCTGTATGTCACTGTCACAAGGGATTGAAAAGATACTTCAGGATGTGCTGTTTACTAAGAGCACACTCTTCTTCTCTTTTCCTTGCACATTTCACTGACTTTGTCATTGCAATCGTGAAGCAGAACTGGAGGAAAAGCTCATGTCTCTGCCTAGTAATTTTCTTTCCACTCAGAAACCACATAAAGTTAGGTTGGCTGCCCTTAAAAACCTATAAAGAAGGAGATGATGCTTAGAGTGTGAGGAATCTCTTCCTATTTTTCATGCAGGAGTGAACTAATTAGGCTAAGAACAACTATTTTAGGTCAAATGTCCTTTTAGTCCAGAATTTTATCTCCACCAGCTAAAAACACTAGAGTGTAATAACAAGACAAACACACTGTAGTACTAAAGTACTTCTTTAGACTACACTCACTGGCTGTAAAGAATATTGGCTTAGGAAATCACTGAGCCAAAGCTGCTTAATGGTTTGGAGGTTTTTTGGTAATATACAACCTAAGACTCAGTTGCATGAGTGCAGAATCTGTGCAGAAAACCAAAAGTCTACTGAAGTTATTGAAATAGCCTCAGATTTAATTCAGGATTCAGTGTTGCAGTTTATGCTGTAATGATTATCACCTGAAATGCTTCAAAGGTGTTCAGTTAAGGTTCAGATTTTATATCCCATTGCACCTGTCTCCACCACTACCACTTTGCTGCTGTGCCTCTTAATAAACTTCAATATGCTCTGAATTGGCCTCAGAACAACATTCAAGATGTAACCTTTGGGAATTGCTGCCAGAAGTAAATCAAAGATTAATTAATAGTATTTTAGAGTAGGATTTCCTTCCTTCCACTATTTAAAAAAGCGTGCGTTCTTTTTTTTTTCCAAAATGCTTGCCTAAAATTGGTGACTTTGCTTTAGGAATGTTTTCATTTTCAATTGGACAAAAACTATTTTTCAAAAAAAAAAAAATTGGAAAATTATTATTTCAAAAAAGAAACTCTTGCAAAAATTATGTGTTCTTTTTCTAATCCCTTGAAAGAAAAGCATTTTAAAATATTTTCTTCTTCCTATCCAGCTTTCTTTCATATATTGCTTTCTAATTCAAACAATATGCAAAGAGAAAATGCCAACATTGTTTTACATATGTAAGATTATAAGAATTGTTAATGAAATAATTATACACTAATATAAGGTGTCAAAAGTTAGAAAAAACATATTATATTTTTTAAAATTATTGCTTGTCTGCTTCTAAAAATAGTTTTTTAATTAACATTGACCTAACACCCTCATTTTGCAGATGCATATTTGCCATTTTCTTCTTTATTTTGATTTGCCTGTCTCTGCCTTTGATTTGCTTGTCTCTTATTTTGTCTCTGCCTTGTGTAAAAATTAACCACATTAGAGGGCTGTGTTCTGCCATGAATAAGAAGCTAGGAATATATCCAATGGATTTGATGATGCAGAAGACTAATACTTTTTGTACCTTCAATATAAAGATTTTGGAGCATCTCTGCATCATACGCTGAAGATACTAAAATGATATCACAGAGTTTTGCTTGTTAGCTAGTGGATAGACAGCTGAAGCAACTAAGGAGACATTAACATGGAATAATCTATTTAGTACAACTGGCCTGTTGTTGATGTATTTGACGTATTTTCCTGATATGAAAACATTTACATGCAGTGGAGATAACATAGATACTAATTAATTTTCAGATATGCATTTACAATGTCTGAAGACCTCTGAATAGAGACATAGTTGAGAGAGAAAACTGCACAAACTACCAGTTTACTTAGACTGCCAAAAGACAAATGAAAAAAAGTACTGAAGTTGCCCACTTTGTGAAATATCCAAGTGAATGAAGCATCTGAGCAAATTTTTAAATGCTCTGGGCTGAGAGCTTGTAATCAAGCCAAGTTATGAGGGGGTTTCAGCATTTATTCTATGTCTTCTGTTTCCTCCTCTCCTAGCATGGCTTCCCTTGGATGGTCTCAGTTAACAAGCTGTGATTTTATACTTTCAGGGAAAAAGATAAAATATCAAAGAATAAGTATATTTTAATTTTAGTTACTTAAAAAGTACTGAAATCATCATTAAATGGTAAGGACATGAATACTATGTTTAACTAGAGCTATAAGGAGCAGCTTTAGAATACAAATAATTTTTGTTTTCCAGCCCTGGAATACCCAAGAACTTATTTAACTTTAAGTTGCTATGTCAAGAGGAAAAAAAATGTACATTTTTAGGGCTGCAGAGAGGAAATAAAAGTCACATGTCTTTGCAAAGCTTCAGCTGTTTTGATTAGAGGAAGGTTTCTTTCTAAGGAAGCTATTAAGTACAGGAGTTTAAAAATGCTATTTTAAGATACAAAAATAAAGCAGTTGCACCTCAGTGAGCTTTGGCACATGATTTCTGGCTGCTTTTAAAGGGGTGCATAGGGGTTAATTGGCTTTCTGCAGAAATGCAGAAGGATATGCTGACAGATCCAAGTATTATTTTGAAGACCAGATAAGGAAATACACATGCACACACACAGTTTGTGGAAGCACTGTCAGCTAAACCAACAAGCATTTAAGTTGCACATTCACAAGGTGCCCAAACCCTGTAGAAACACTGTACAAACCTTAGAGGAGAAAAAGAAAACCTGATGACAGTGGCATGATCATTTTATGGGTACACTGAAGGGAAAACGAACTTTCTCCTCCAAAGAAAGCTTGGAAGAGTATGAAAGGTTTCGAAGAGATTCTAAGAGAAATGTAAACAGAAAAACATCTACTTCATGCATTTTCTATAAGTTTGCCATTTTGCAGCAGATACCCGGGATGAGAATCTCCAAGCCTCAGTGACTGTGGAGCTGGCTGAGTCAGCCTGAAGACTTTGGGGTACAAGAGTTAGGAATTTTGTCAGTGCTGTTTTCAGTTGTGGATCATGCAAGTCCTAGACCAACCATGTGCATGGGGTCCAGTAAGAAACAGCCCTAACAGCAGTTGTGAAAAACCTTCTGAGGGGACAGTGAATGTGGAGCAAGTCTGGTGACTTTCTGTCCATGCAAGATTTCTGCACCAGGCTCCAAAGGCACCACGATCCTCCCTGACACTGTTGGCCCCACCACCAGTTTGTCATTGTAGAGGTAGATTCATCCAGAGGTAGATTCATGCACTAAGGATATGATACCTGCTACTTTTGCTACATTGAGTGGAAAAAAAGGACAATATCAATGGTGGCTTGTCTCTCCCACAAGAACAGAGACCAAGAAAGACAGCATCCTTGGCATTCCAGCAACAGAAAGAACACACAGTGCATCACTCTGACACTCAAGTCCAGTAAGTGTATCTTTCTTGGGTTTATCCAAGTTCATCACCAGTTCTGCTCTCTGCAGTTCTATACACTCGTCACTTTGTACTGGCACTGTTTTTGTATCCACCCTGTCTGATGCCATCTATCAAACGGGAAACAGAGACAAGCCTTTCCTTTACACTCATTTTAAACCCAGCAAGGGACAGCCAGGCCTCAGGACTCCTGCTTCAAATTATACAGTTTACTTCAAATAAGCTGGCAGTAAAGTTTTGAACATGCCCTTCAGCGACAGACATTGCTGCAGAAAGGACTGCGCCCATTTCAAACTGAGAGTGAAAACAGATTTCAGATGCTTGGTCTCTCATGAACAAAATCATCATCATTTATAGTCCCCTGGCACAGCTGAGTCAATGTGCACAGCTGAGTGCTAGGCACGCATGAGGACAGATTATGGCGCTTGATCAGGGTTCGAGAAATGTAACCCAACCATCTAATACCAAGGCAGGCTTAAAAAAGTTGTAACAAAAAAAATGATACATTTAATTAGACCACTCAGAGTGAAAATCTACAGAGTGAAGACACTAGTAGAAATTACCTAAGATTAAAACACTGAGTCAACACTTAATTTCAATTTTATCAAAATTTTGCTAAATAGCGAAATTACTTCAAGAGAGACATAAAAAAGAATGGAAAATAACAGAAGAAAGCAGAAATATAGACAACAGGTAAATCCCAAGTCTGGCCCTCTTAGGGAATCTCATGGATATTTTTCACCCTTCCTTTGGCAAGAAAACATTTTTCTCATTATGCAGGGTAAGACTGGCATTTACTGTCCCTAATGCCTTACCAGTTAGTGTGCCTTACTGCCCACAGAAGAAAACATGTTAATTAAAAAACTAAGTCAGGGCAATAACAATTTCTTTCTGCTTCTGCTACCCTTTCTAAAGAGAGGGCTATACCACATTTTGCAAAGTTCACAAAGAACTGGTATCACTACTGCTATTAATATGACAGCTACTATAATGACAAGTAAGAATGTCTGTGAGAAAAGGCAGCTCAAAATATTACATTTGAAAATATTTTTGAGATTGACCTGGCTTTCAGTTAGTGACAGCTTTAATCATAATGGAGGCTTTGTGGCAGAGTCTTCAAACTTTAGCTACTCATGAGACACACACATTAATCCTGGAGAATAAAGGCTATTAGTCCTGCTTTTCAAAAAAGCTTTCAAATCTGACCAAACTCTTATCTTGCTTAGAAAAAAGTATTCTAGAGGACCCTAACAATGGGAAGGATAACTCAGACCATGATTTACAGGAAAACATGAATTTCCTAACGTATAGTTCTAATCCCACAAAAACAATCCAGTTTCTCTGTCAAGGGGAATGATTTCACTCCTATTATGAATTTCTACATTTGAAGCAGAATTGCTGTTACAAATGAATTGCTTATTTCTTCCATAGTGGTTTCACCTTTTGGCCCTCATCCTAACACAGAATTGCAATTTTCAGGTTACATAAAATGCCATGAAAAGTTTAATTCTAAATGAAGTAAGTCACCATTATTTAAAAATCGCCCAAGAAAATGTATGCATGTCATATACATAACAAAATTCAAAACCTGAATAAATAATGACATCAAACCACATAATTTTAAAATTTCTTCATATAATTTAAAGGATTTTGCAGCCACCTTAAAATAAGTCCTAAACAAAGAGATGTAGCTTTCCTTTCAATACAGTTGGAGATTTGTCAATGACTTCAATAAAAGCAGGACTCAAATCTATAAACAGTATTCAAACAGGAGAGAAGGCAGACATCTAACCATGCAGCTGATTCATCTCAAATAAATGGTATATGACTTAGAAAGTAATCGTCATCTGTCTTGAAAATAATGCAGTTTGAAGGAGTTTTATCCAAATATCACTACTCTAGAAATCACCATGAAAAATATTCTGAAAGCATGACATCAGAATACATGTCTGAAAGTCCACGGAAATTTTCTATGGAAGATATATTGAGCAACAGGCTTAAGGACAAGCTTAACATTTAATAGCTGTCTATTAAACGTAAAGGAATATAGACCAGAATGCTAGCAAAAATGCCAAAAAAAAAAAAAAAAAGAATGCAACAATACTATGATACTCCTACATGTTAACAATGTGTGCAAAGAAAGATTAAATTCAGAAATATTATTGCAGCCCTAATGGTTCAGTGGGTAGGATACAAAACTGGAAATTACTGCATGGAGAGAAAACAGGGAGTTTCATTGACTTGCAAAGGAGTTCACACTATCAGGTCAAGGAAGGCACATGAATATACAGAAAATTAAAACCCAATTGTTATTGAGATTTTTCCTGAATAATTTGAAAAATGAATGAGACTTTTCAAAGCTTTCATAAATTTTATGACACAAATTTTGGCCAGGAAGGAAGTAATTTCTCATCTCCTGATACAGTTTTATGACAGTGACTTTTACAGGAGCACAGAGCAGTCTAAAGCAATTGTCACAACCTAGGCAGATCTGCTGACCTAAAATAGAAAGGGATCTCATTTTTAAAATAAAGTGCTGTCTGAGTAGCTGTCAGCAATCTGCAGAGACAACTAAGTCACACTGATGTGTGTTGCTGAATGATGGCTAGGAGAATAAATAGGGTATAGGTAGGGGGAACTTTGCTGCCTGAGGCAGGGATGGAGATGGGATATGATGTCCCGTGGTGCACTAGAAGGAAGAGATGCAATGCCACAGCATAGCAGATGATATTTGGGTTTGAGAACTCTTTGCCTTCCACTTAATTCTCTTTTATTTAATACACAGATGAATGTCTGGGTCATAGTACCCTAGGGTATGTTCAAAAACCCTGTCATGAGTGAGAAGACAAACATACACAAGAGCACGACATCCCTCAAGCGCTGATCTTTAACTTCAGAGCCCCATTCACACCCTTCAGACCATTGGTCTATTTAGGGTTTCTGAGCATCATGAATATTTAGGTCCATGCCAGGTATTCAACAGGGACTTACAGAATAGCACAGAGACCACTGGTCTTAAACACTGTAATACTTTCTTTGAGATGTCACACAGAGAAAATACTGCAGCCCTTTAACAAAAATACCCTCCAAGTTTTTTTGGGGAGAAATTCAAGACAATGAATCTGATTATCCAACCTCATGTTCATATAGGTTATTCAACAGCTTTCAATTCTTTCAGCTATGCCCTTGTCATTTTCTGCCTCCCCCCTTTGTTCCAAGCAGTCCGGTTTTTCTAGTTTGATCACTTTCTCCCTTTGCTTTACTGTCTTCTACATAATAGTAGGAATACAAATGACTGAAAAACAAGACCTGTTTCACTGTAATATTTTTCATTTGAGGACTGCTTTATATGTTTATGTGAATGAAACTGAAATATGAATAAAATCGAGTGTGTTCTGTTTTATTTTATAGACAAGTCCTAAAAATAACAGAAGGGATCATTTTCCAGTTGACATAGCGAGTCAGAGATCTCAGGTTCTCAGATGTGAACTTTCACACACCTCAGAAAGAATGATTTTCCAAAAGTAGACTCCAATGCCTGTCTGCAAAATCAAACGAACAACAGCAAGGTAAGGTCATTTGATTTCCCTCAAATTGAAATACTGTAATATCTGGGAATTTTTTTAAGTCTTAGAATATATTTCTACTGCAGTTGTTAAATAGCGCTCTTCTCCAACATGCATTCCAGTGTGGCGGATGAGAAACAGGAAAAGACATAAGGGCATATATTGTAACAGATACAGTGGATGGGGCTGTAAAGACACAGGTATTTTCATGTCATCTCAGGAATAGTACCAACATTGTCCACTGCAATATTAACAGATAACTTCTGTAATAATAACAAAATTTCAAGATGTTTCTGTTCTAAAAAAAACCAAATATGCAAGATGGAATTTCCTCGTGTATAACATCTGTTAGAAATAAGCACCCAGTTCTTCTGTTGCCTTGCAGCATGTCAAGAAGGTCCAAGAGCTGAGTCTCCTGCACTACCAGTTCTTGAAGCAGTAGGATCAAGACAAGGACCAACAGTCAAACTGAGCTTCACAAACATTTTTCCGGTTAAAAGTGACTGGCTGGCAAAGCACCATAGCAACATTCTTTACTGATGACTGCATTTACAAATGGAGGAAGTATCCCAACATCCCAGTAAAATATAGATAAAGAAGTTTGCAACGATACTTTATCTAACAAAAAAAAAACCAACAAAAAACCCAAAAAAAACCCCAAAAAACCCCAAAAACTTCCATCCCCAGCCAAAGCAGTTGGCAGCTTCAAGGATTTTTATAATATAGGTATTCCACAGTATTACGTAATTTCAAATGCATTTTAAAAAATAACATTGCTCTGGTTTTGCAGCAAGAGGACTTAGTGCCAAGTAATTTAAAGTTTCTGCAGTGCTCTCCAGTCTGTGTTGCTCTTAAATAATAGGAATATAATGTATTTGGTTTTTTCTGTGTACCTGTGTACTGGAAGTGAAGAAGTCTATAATATAGCAGCTATTAGAGATCTATAAATTATAAATTATACAATGTATATTCTAGGATGGCAGATTTTACTATTCTAGTCCAATACTAAGTTGAATAAACCATTTTTTTTTTTTACTAAGAATCATTATATTGTTTCACAGCAACAAGCCTCAGTCTTATATTTTTAGCTGAGTGAAATTACTTTTGTATTTGTTGGTTTCTTTTTTTTCTTTCTAAAGGAAATCTCAAAAGCTCTAAGAGAACTGAACACTAGCTTAGGTATGCAAGACCCATTACCTGACCTCCCAGACTGGAAACAAAAAGGCACCAACAGGCTGGAGTGTCTCTGCTGGTCTCAAAACATTCTGAAGATATAAGGATGCAGCTTCTTTTGTTTTAGTGAAGAACTGGCAGTAAATATCCAAAACAAAAGCTCTAATAGGCATGTTCTTTCACATTACCTAAACTGAAGGCAAATTATGACCTTGCCTTAGGGCACGAGTAACATTCTTTTTCCTAAAATGAAAATAAAAATAGTATTGCCAGCTTTACTTTCCAGAAGAGGATGATCAGCAACTGATGAAAGCCTTCCCAGTCTACACGTGTGAAATAAAGTAGGTCAGGAAGCAGTCAATGACAAAGCCTTTCAGAAAAGCTACCAGCAAATGAAATGTGTGGGAAGGAAAGAAGGGGGCCTGTGATTTCTCTCCTGTTCAGCCTTTTAAATGTGTAGGCTGCTGTTTAAGGTAGAACTGAGACAAACAGCTAGTTAAGAGATCAATTTCATAGCTATGTTCTTTTTGAAGACCAGTTCACAGATCAAAACCAAGGATAAGAAAACTGGAATAGCTGCTCACAGAACCAAGACACAGCCTGCCTCAGCCTTTTTTCTTCTCTTTCAGTCACCGTGAAAGAGAGAGGGCACAAGGGACCTATGCCAGTGGCCCTCACTTTGTGCTCCCTCCCAGGTGCATCAAGACCTGGCATCGCAGCTTCCTTCCTGCTGACTGATGGAATGAATGTGTCGGCTGCAGCTGACCGGCCTGAGCTGCGTCCCACCACCAGGCTGCTCCTCTCTATCAGGTCAACAGAGCAAGAGTCAACAATGCCTGTGGCATTGCACTTCAACCACAGATTTACAGTCCAACATGATCCTCTTAAGAAGCACACTGGCCTACTATGAGACATTTTGATCTCAATACTCTAATACACTTTTCCGTTTGAGCTTGTAGCCTCGGTTTCCATCAGCTTAGAGTTGCACTAGAACCTGCTGAGACGAGAGCTTGCTGGGGACCAGGATGTCATGCTGGAGAGTGATTAGGTTTTTCTGTGAAAAAGTAGTTCTGCAGAAGAGAGGACGCCTTCCCTTTATTCCACATCACATGGATATTGAAGAAACAAAAGTTATGTTACTTGGCTTCTTACTTCTTCAGCCTACACATGTGCAAGATTCCCCAGTTATTATCACATCCCAAACACACAAAAAGTTTCATTTTTTCTTTTCCATAGATAGAAGACATACACCTCCTACCCCGCACCATTCTAGATTAAAAGGCAGTTTTGGGGAAGCTTTAATATTATTTTTTGTCATCCACTCAGCTATGCAACATTTTTCTTTTTCTGATTTAAGCTTCATTTTAGGGATGACTTCTTTTTTTTTCTTTAAAGGATAAAAGGTGTCCAAAGATAAATAAAAATACAAAAATCCTCTTAGAAAAACACTGTCAAGGCTGACCAAAGTCCAATTAGTTAGAGAGCCATTTACTGCCCTTCCTTGAATCCAGAGAAACTATACTAATATGGAGAGATTTTCTCTGGAAAGATATAAATGTCATTTAGTCATCAGGCCTCATTTTGTTTAGTGCTCATCTCTGCTCTGTAGGATCCCTCCCCAGCTGCTCACTCAAATTATCCAGTGGAGCAGCTTATCCAGTGGAGCAGCAAGAGTATTAAAAATTCTGGGGTTTTCTATGTCCCCCAAATCCTGCTGGCTCAGAAAACCTCTCAGCACACAGGCAAAATAAAAGCCAAATACAAAGCACACATCTGTCGGCTCTCAGGAAAAATCAGTTTCCCCTGTTGTTATCCTTGTGTCCTCCTTGGATAGTAATTTTTAAATTAAGTAGCCACTCCATAAAATTAAAACCAGTTCTAAGAGCTGCAGAAAAAATAGTCTTAAGTGATATTGCTTATAGAGTGAGTGCTATAGTGCTAGGGACCCAGAATATCGGGGATCACTCTTGGTTCTGTCTAGATAGACTCTGTGATCTTGCATATATCCCTACTCATTCTGATGATAGCTCTTCCACACTACTTAGTCAGCAGACCTTCTAACAAGGTCCCATCCCATTAAAAATTTGCACAGGGTCCATTCAGCAGAGTTACATCTCTGCAAAATGCTGGCAATCATCTCTGATTGAAAAAATTAAGCATCTACTTTCAAAGTACCTAAGCCAGACTTCAACATTTTTGCTCCTCATGATGTGAGCGTGGGAGAACTAAGGTATTTTTTTAACAGTGGTATAAAGGAGTGGAAGACTGGGCTGAAACAAAGAGATGAGATCCTAGCAGGTTCCTCACAGGAGGAATACTCCAAACAAGCTTCAGTGTACTGCCATATCTCCCACACAGCAGGCATGACAGAGAACGAAAGAAGGCATAAGAAGGCAGGAAAGAATGCATGAGTATCCAAAAGCCTGACCAGAGCCTCTCACATTGAATGCATGAGATTTATCGAGTGTCAGTGCAGTCAGTGGGCTGCATGTCACCAGATGCTGTCAAACTGGGGCTATTGTTCTCATGAGCTTAGGCCAGTGTAAATAGATTGAATGTGTATCATTGTCTCTCTCCACAAGCTGAGGACCTGACCTGACCTGACCAGACCAGAAAAAGAGCTATAAGGAGAATGTAACCCTCTAAGGATTAATTTATTCTATTGATTTAAATGCATTACATAGGCACACCTTTGCACACATATAAGTCCAGATTCCTCACTTTCCCAAATAGTAAATACTGTAACTGCACTTACATAAAGCAAGCATAACTGGAAAGCAGAAGACCTAAACTGCTCAATTTACAGTTGTATCTATTTTTGCTGGCTTTCTAAAAAGCAAAGCAAATCTTTTCAGACTATGGTCTCGGGTCATTGATGTTATACGAAGAGGTGAGTATGCACCAATCAGTGGGCAGTCTGTAGCTGCCATCTGGTGGGTAAATGTAAAAATTACATAAGGAAAATAAATACTTCCATCTCTCGACCATGCTTTTTAAAACTGCATTTGAAAAGAATATGTATGTATTATCAATTTCTTTTATTTAGGGGTTAGTAACATTAGGGGTTAGTAACATTAGGGGTTAGTAACATTTAGGGGTTAGTACAAGATATTCCGAGAGTCATTATCTACATAAGCAAATTGTCAGGAATTTAATTCTCCTATTTTACCTTTTGCTTCCAGAAATCATCAATTATTGTGTTCTCCCTCCCTGTCCCTCACGTAACTTATGCTCTGAAGAATAGCTCTAAAAAGATTTACTATAATATGCTCTAAAAAGTAGTTGCATATAGAAGAGCAAAAGATTCTCATATGTTCCTCATCCTTTGTCTAGCAGAACACCAGCTCTGCAGGCACATCCCTAGATCCTAGAGAATCTAAACAGTATTGTCAGACAATAACAGTAGGTGTTGATTGGTTGTGATGCCCAGGAGGTTCATATTGAGAAGGCCAAGAGTACCTCTTGGCCAAGAAGACGGGAAGATATGCATATTTTGAGGAAGTCTAATGACTGAGGTTTAATATAGGATGCAATTCTTTAAAACTCAGGATGCAATTCTATAAAACTCGTGTAGGATAGATTGCTTGCTTTCACTTCCCCATCAAAACCCTTTCAACTTAGGGCTGTTCCATTTACGTTTTCAAAATAGCATTCATTCTCCCCAACTTCCCTATTTCTATGCTGCCTTTCCAAATAACTTTGGCTTATTCCAACAGAAGAACAAGTTGCTATTGGAAACATTTATTTTTAATCCCTTTCTGTAGGACTGTCTGAAGGAATCGCCCTGGGGTTCAGAATTTTGATATATACATTTTGATAAAATACTCATATAAAGCCTTCAGTCAAATATGTACAGTTACAGTGCCATATTTCACAGGTATCCCTACATATGCACAGCACTGGTCCTGCCTGAGGATGCAGGTGTGCCCCTATAACAAAAATTAATAATACAGCGCATGGAATCTCACATATGTTGCATATATGAAAATGAATGTAATCTTATTCCAATGATCACATTTATAGTTTAGGATGCTAAATGTACCAAACCTTCACAGCTCCTTCTCAGCATCCAGAAATATCCATTAAGTTCTCATCAACTTGCATATTTTTAGTTCTCTTTTAGCAACAAAACCTAACGTCTCCATCAATTTCACTGACCATCATCAGCTTCTGATGGGGCATACTGAGCTGATCACCATATGTACCTACTGTCATACATCTTTCACTTCAGTCTTCCATAGGGGTGCAGGAAATGTGTTTGGTTTGCATTTCTCACATCTGTGAAGAGATCTTTTTTCATGATAATGATATTCAGCAACTAAAATAGACATGAATGGGACCTGATCTCTAGTGCCTGCCATTCACACAGAAAGAAACAAAAAGATAGACATGGTAGGTCTCCTCAGAATCACTGTTTTCATTTACCTCATACTTGCAGGTTCAGAGGTAGATGCAATTTTAACTGAACCACAAAGGTGTAGGAATTATCATGTTGTCCCTTAACAAGACAAGATGTAAAGATATTTACAGCTGAAGTAAGTAATCTTGTAGTGAGTGAGGGATGGATCCTGAAAGCTGCCAGAATCTCATTTCAGTCAATTTAGTTTAATGCTTGTTTCAAGCTCCACTAGATGCATTTTCAACATAAAAAAGCTCAGCAGAAGAGAGTTTTCCTTACACTTCTGTGTAGGACAACCAATGTGACTGAATTCTTGAAGCGAATTTCTTTCTTCAAACAATATCAAATTCACTGACTGAACATGGAAAAACAGATGTTAGCACTTCCTTTTCACATAGAGTTTCAGAGAACTGATGACATCTCTTTAGAGGTCAGGGCAGGAGAATGCATTTTTCCCCTTACACTGCAGGACTTTCACAAGAGATTTTTTAAAGAGTTGTTTATTTCTTGCCTTGCCTTTCTTCAGCTTCTGTCTTTAATCTGAACTCTGTCCTTTGCTCACATTTTTTTCTACAGCTGCATATCCTTTTATTGCTCTCCCAATTGCTTTTTTTATCAGGAGGTTGAGTGCACTTCAATTTGTCCTTCGCATGGTGACCACAAAAAGTTCAGGAGTCTGATTTACTTGTGTATCATTCCAATTTCATGCCAGTGCAGTTTCTTTTTAAAAAGACTAGTGAGCAAAACTGCTGTGGTTCAGGCCAACACTACTGATTTGTATGCAGCACTGAAAATTATTCAAGTATTTAGGTGTCTGTTTGGGGGACAGTTCCCAGGCCACTGGGATATTCCTCAAGGAAAGACATTGCTTGAAATATGCAGAAAAATGGAGGAGAGGAAAATCCTCCCCAGTTTTTACTGACAGTGGAAATTATGATACCGTAAGTGGAACTTTCTCTGGTAGCATTTCTTTTTTCTATATGCACACAGGGAATAACTATATTTGTCAAAACAATTTGCCTTTGCAATAGCAGCAGTTGCCTATACAAAGCATTAATTAGCTAATAATCTGAAAGAAGAATGTAGACATTAGGAACATTACAGTCTGGCTTATGACCAGGATACTGGGCTGAGAAATCAGAGAACTTTGTATCTTCTACAATGACCTCAGATAAGTCAGAAAGACTCTGTACTTCAGACTGTAAAGACTAAAAGAAGTATCATGCATAAAGTTTTTCAAACAATCCAGGAAAAATTGTGCTAAGGCCAAATATTCTAATTTCTCTGTATAATAAAAGGAATAAAAAGAAATAAAGGAACATTAAACATTAAACCACAGAATTATCCCAAATAGGAGGAAAATTGAAATAGACCCTGTAAACTTCTTAAGCAAGTACTTATTTCTTACATCTGGCCACAAAAATCCCACTGAGAATTATTAGCCTCTCATTTCTGAGAAAATAAAATTCACAACAGGAAACTGTTAAAAAAATAAGCTTCATATTTTGCATTACGATGTAATCACACAACAAACACAAATGTCCATAACAGCAGTGCCTATTTTTAACTTGTTTTTAAAAGTTGAAGTCACTATTGAAGTGTTTTCCTGCTTCTGTCTACATATACTAAATCTCTTCCAGCTGCAACAGAAAATTTAAAAGAATAAGCAACTAGAAGCAGACAAATAGCCAAAATGCATACAACAATGATAATCACAGGAACAAAACTATTCTGTAAAATTCCAAAAGTACATGCTGGCTAACTGTGGCTCACCGTCAATAAGGAAGGTTATTTTAATAGGCACTAAAATTTAAGTTTGTGTAAATAAGAAATAAGCAGAAACAGGAAAAAAAAAAAAAAAAGAAGAAAAAACAACCAGGAAAAAAACCAAACTCTTTTCTTGTACTCCTGTAGCATGAAAAAGCTGGAGTATTTGTAGGCTTCAGAGCATTCCAGTGCAGCTTTGAAGAAAGCAAAAATGGTCAGGCTTCTCATCTTAAGGCAGCTGCAGCATGACTAAACTGCAGTTTATTGATTTCTCAGAGAGGCACATATTTTGATATTAGCTATGCTCTAACATCCGAGAGAATTTCCATACATACATTAATCTGCTTCATCTTCCTTGTCTTCCACATTGACACCCCAGTCTTTGGCACAAGAACAACAAGAAAATGTACTTGCCATACTTCCAATATGGGAAAGATCAGTGTCCTGGGAAGACAAAAGCTGAACACAGACACAGAAGAGTTTCTGTACATTTCTGTAAAAACTTGTTCTGAAGCTGTAAAATTATTTAAGGAAATTCAGCCATGGTGGAATCAACTCTGTGGTAACAACAGGCCATTTCTGTTCTCATGGTGCCATTAACACAGGCACCTTGAGCTGATTTAACATCATCATGCCAGAAAAGGGGCAGATACTCCCTGAATCATGTTTTGTCACATATGAAGTTTGTCTGACTTGTCCACATACCAAATCAACAAATCAAAATCCAGCAGTAAACTGAAGTTGATAGGAATAAATACTCTTCTGTACTATAGTGATGAAACATTAAGAAGCCATTCATAAGCAGTCCAGTGAGTACAACAATTGCAAGAGAACTGAGTTGTGAAGCCAAGAGCAGTACTAACAGCAAAAGCTCTTCATTCAATATGAAAAGCTTTTAAATCAGCACAGCACCTTCCCTTAGATTTACATCCCTGCAACTTGCAGCACTGGGGTTCCTGTTACAACTGGTTCCAGTTGTGAGTTTCCTCCCCTCTTTCCATCTGTGGGACAGATCCTTATAGGTATTTATACTAGCTCACAGTACCTTCATCTTCCTTCTTTCACAGTGTACTACCCCAAAATGTTGTACTATTTGAAAAACCAAACTCCCTTCTGCAAAATAGATGGGTATTTACTTTTAGGACCTCTGTAGAAATTATTGTTCCAGCCTTTCATTAGGAAGCCCCAAAAGATGGGAGCACAATTATTTCTGACACAGTAACAAGTATCACCATTCATGACAGAAGGGAGTCAACAAAGGAGTGCACCTGGATAGTTAGTTACTATGCCAAATTCATAACCCTTTCCTTTAGGTTGTAAAAACTGATTCCCTTGGAGACCTTTAAGAGCTGGGAGAGGCAGAAAGAGGATACAAAAGGAACCCAGAAGAGGAAAGGAGGACAAAATTAGTGAGCCATTACAGCAGAAAAGCAGCCCTGCTCTGTTGCTTTTTTTGACAGTCACCAGAGTCACAGAAGAAGGAATCTTATCACAGCAAATACTCCACAGATCTCCAAGCTCATAGCATAGGGTCAAGGTACAAACCCAACACAGCAGGTAATAAAGGTGACTACTACTACTTAAATTCAAAACAAGAAGGTAAGAGAAATGTGGCTAGACTGTTTTAGTAGGGTCTATTTTGATAGGACAAAAGGAAATTATTTTAAACTAAACAAGGGTAGATTCAGACTAGATATAAAGAAAAATTTCTTTATAATCAGGATGGTAAAACACTGGAACAAGTTGCTTAGGAAGGTTGTGGATGTCCCATGCCTGGATAGATCAAAGTCAGGTTGGAAAGTGCTCTAAGCAACCTGATCTAGTTGAAGATGTCACTGCCATGGCAGGGGGGTTGGATGAGGTGGACTTCAAAGGTCTCCTCCAGTCCAAACTATCCTGTGAACCTATGATTCTAGGATTTCTTAGAGCTTTAAGTTGACACAGAACCAGCATTCTGACTTCTTTATACAGAGACCTGTAGGGAGAAAAATACTGTGCAAGCTCACATTTTCTTTCCAGTACATAGCCATATGCGACACCTTGCAGAGTGGGATGTTTCAGAAGCACTGAAGTGACTTGTGAAAATCAAAAGCAGCATGGTTTCTAGGCACCTTTAAAGTTTTATCTATGTACTTTCTAATGCAAATACAATGAGAAGAGTATATAGTATGGGAAAGGAAAACATGAGTTATAAATCTACTTATTATTTGCATGCCCTATGTGAATAAAAAGTGTGAAACTGATATTTTGAATTGTTTGAAAATATGAAGCTAGAATAAAGTGTAAGAAAAGGTTTCTAGGTGAAAAGTCTCCTAAGTTTCATTTCATGTTCTTCTATTGACATTTTACAACAATATATGCAATTTATTTCACTCATGAAGTATATAACAATAGCTTCTATCCAAACCACTTAAAATGTAATTAGTGATTATTCCTATACCCTAATAGAGACTTGAAACTTGTTAATTTGGGTTCTTTGGTGTTTTTTTTTTGTTTTGTTTTGTTTTGGGGTGGGTTTTTTTTGTTTTGTTTTGTTTTTTGGGTTTTTTGTTTTTTTTTTTTTTAAGGAAATTATTTAATCCTACAGAACCTCTGGGAAAGAGACAAGTGTTTTTATTTTACTATCTGTTCCTCAAATTTTTAAAAGAGAAATAAGTAGAGAAACACAGACTTCCACATTTACAAAGGATCCCACATATTAAGTTACAAACAACTCTCTATTAAAATTACAGAGTCATAGGAAAACATTAGAAGGCACCCCAGAAGATTACTTACCAACTCCTGCTCAAACCAGAGTTAGGATCCAAGTTAGATCAGGTGGCATAGGGCTTTGTTCAGGTATTTGGAGAAGTTCCAAGATTTTTTATGCCATATCTTTGGGCAGCCTGTTTGAGTGCTCCCATGCTGAGGGCTCTGTAATATTGAAATTTCTAGCTGTTTAAAGAAGGCTTGACCCATTTTGTCAGCTTTATAGAGCAGTCAGTAGCAGGTGACCCCCATGATATCTGCTTGCTGTCCTCCTCTTGAGCTTCTACATAATTCCACAGCAGAAGTCCTTGCATTTAAGCATCTTCTTTTCATCCACTCTCTCACAGTTAAAACTGTAACAAGACTGGCAGCTGCAAGCAAACACATCTTTATTTGACAAGTTATAAAGGCTGGCCTCTGACACCACAGTAGTGTTACCACCACACTAAACTGGCTCTTCCTCCAGTGGGTTGTAAGTGACGTAGCCACCTCTACCTTCTTTGTTTTCTGCCCTAAACAAAAGAATTTGGAATCTCCTAACTCAATCATCTGTCAAAATAGCTTTGTGACTCAGAGTAATGAAAGGCTACTGCAAAAACCATCACTGAGACATTTTTCTCCATCCTTTTCTAAGTCCCAAGTCTGAGTAAACTCAGAGCATACATTTGGTAGGTATATGAAAAACCGTCCCCACAAATATTTCCAAGTGTTATGTGCAGTAAATTTTTGTGACAATATTTTCACATGCTGAAGGGCTAGCAAAGAATAGTTATTCTGTGGGTTTGTAAAAGGAAAGTAACACAGAAATTGAACTTATTGTATCTGTGTTTGAACAACACCTTAACATACAAGTAGGTTCCTTAACAACTTCAAGTAAAGATTCTACCATTGGCTGCAACTGATCCTAAACAAAACTGTGTCATGATAAAGAAGTGGATAATCCTAACAAAAACACTGCCTAAAATCTGCATCGCAAAACCCAGTTTGTTTCTTCAAGCAGATGTATTGAAACACAAAAATTTTCATACATTCCTTGAATCTCAGAGATAAGAAAAATTATTTCTAGTACTTTCATTAGTAGATTTTTCACAGAAACAGGAGAAACATTAACCCTTCCTAATTTTGGTTTAGTGAAATGGCTTTGCCTAAAAAGTGACCTATATGATTCTGTATAGAACAAATATAACATTTATCACAATTGCCATTTACTCTTGAACATTTTTTTTCTATGACCTTTGGCTGCTGCTACTGTATATTTAAAGTCCATAATGTGCTGCCCAAGCTGCAGGCACACTGAAAAACTATGTATAAGACATGTCAAAGCAGTAATTCAGAACATCTAAGTGGTGTGGGCAGGTCAGTTAGAGTACGAAACAATACTAAACTTTCAACAATATTCTCAATTTCCTCACTGCTACTTCCCATCTTGTTTCACTTGAAAAAGTGTGGCCATAAACTACTAGGATTGATTAAATCCCTCTAGAATATTAATCAAAAGTTAAGGTGTTTTTGTTCAGTGCTTAGTCCCATGGTGCTTCACTAACCTAATTTCCGAGTGCTTCAAAAACCAATTAACTGATCCAGGGGCTCTCCCAAAGATATCTTATATCCAAAGGTGCCTTGGCCAAATTAATCTTTCTAAGAACACCAGAAGACACAGTCATTCTTCAGTTTACTTAACGCTGCCTTGGTTTCATCATCCACCAGTGAATAGCAGAGAAGTAACAAATACAGGCACAACGCACAGGTACAGGATGGGGAAGGAAAGTAAACTGCAGGGCAGAAGTAAAATTTTCCACCATGTGCATTTCCAAATTTATGTTCCCTATATATTATAGGGGAAAGCTGTGGATTCCAGAATAGTTTATAGAACTGTCAATAAACTGATGGTAACTTGTCAGGCATCTGACTTTGACTTGACAATGTGACAGAGTATCCTGCTCAGAGTATCATAAGCTGGGCTTCTGCACAGCAGGGTTAGACTGCATAGGATAGGATAAAGCAGGAGACAGGACCAATATAACAAATATAGGGTTTTGGTTTTGGGGGTTTTTTTGGGGTTTTTTTTGTTTGTTTGTTTGTTTGGTTTTTTTTAATTAACCTTCTAGCTGATGATTTGCAGGGGTTTTTTGTCTCTCTAGAAAATTCCTGACATAAAAGATTTTATTATTGGTGTATTGCTTTTCTAAGGCACTCCTGCTTTCTACAGTAGCCCTCTCGTATTCTTGTATCAAGATTTCCTGGCACGATACATTCAAAGTCCAATGTCTGGAATTCATCCTAGGTTCAGGTTTTGTCTGCATCAGCAAGCAGCATGGCTCAATAAGAGCAGTCCTGTAGAGTGCACTGTCTTTGCACTGCTGCTGAGTGCGGTCTGCCTGTACTGCATGTGGATATGGGTATAACACAGCTTCAGACTTTTTGTGTCTGTCATTAGCTGTCTCCCTAGTAGGCATCCGAGCAAGTGTTCTGTGGATGAAAATCCATGCAGGGCTGGTAAGATCACCTCTGCAGGCAAAGTTCCACTCTGTTCATGGCCTTAAAGGTACACTCTCATTCCACATATGATGACTGAACTGAATGGAGAGGTTTTTTCCAAAATCATGCAGTGATAATTTTAAGAGGTGGAAAGAAAGGCACCATCAAAGTCAAAAGTGGATAAAGTTTCAGCCTTGTCCTGAAACTGGCAGTTGCGCCTCTCTTTAGGACTGTGCGTCCCTAAAATGGAAGGAAACACGAGGCATATAGATACATGGTAGTCAACCCACTTTCACAGTGGCACACATCTCTCTGAAGAGTCATTATAACCTGGCAGAGTGTGTTAGGTACTGGAGTAAAATGTTTCTTAAAATGTATCTTTTAAAACTTGCCCTGCTGGGGTTGCCAGCTCTGGTGGAGGATGCGCGGCATGGCACAGTGTGAGAAATTCACATTGGCAAACCACGAGTGGAAGTCATTGCTCTGCATTCTCACTGCCCCTTTGTAGTAAATCAAAATAACTGTGTGCCCAGGTGGCCAAAAAGGCCAATGGTATCCAGGCCTGTATCAGTAATAGCATGGCCAGGAGGAGAGGGAAGTGATCATCTCCCTGAACTCAATACTGGTAAGATCAAACCATGAATCCTGTGTCCAATTCTGGGCCACTCAATTCATGAAGGACATTCCAGTATCCAGAGAAGGGCAATGAGGTTGGTGAAGGCTCTGGAGTGTATGTCCTGTGAGGAACAGCTGAGGGACCTGGGGGCTCAGCCTGGAGAAAAGGAGGCTCAGGGGTGACCTTATCACTCTCTACAACTGCCTGAAAGGAGGCTGCAGCCAGGTGGGGTCAGCCTCCTCTCCCACGATACCAAGAACAGGAGGACATAGCCTCAAGCTGTGCCAGGGGAGGCTCGGTCTGGACATTAAGAAAAGCTCCTTTACAGAAAGGGTGATTAGACATTGGAATGGGCCCAAGGAGGTGGTGTAGTCACCATCCTTGGAGGTGTTAAAGGAAGGACTGGATGCGGCACTTACTACCATGGTCTTGTTGATGCGCTGATCACAGGTTGGACTCGACGACCTCAGAGGTCTTTCCCAACCTATTTGATCCTGCGGTTCTGCGAAACCCGGGACGGCAGGATGTGGCAGGGGCGTGGCAGAGGGGAGGCGAGCAGCAGAGCTCCGCCGTAGCTCACCCAGCGCCGTCCGGCGGGGCCGGGCGTGCGGGCGGGAGGGCCTGGCCCGGGCGGGGGGGGCGGAGCGGGGCGGGCAGAGCTCCCGGCCGGGCTCGGGCCGGGGCACCGCGGGCGGCGGGGCTGGGCCGGCAGCCATGTGGACGTCGCTCGGTGCCCGCTCGGAGGCGGCCGGCGCCAGGGCAGCCAGCGGCCGCTTCTGGGCTGTCGTCCTGGGAGCAGCGGCGGGGCTCTTCCTCCTCGGGTTCCTCATCGGTACAGTGCAGACCAACCCTCCCTCGCATCGGGGCTCGTCCAGCCGGGGACGTGGCTCGGAGCCGGGCCGAGGAAGGGCTGGGGTGGGGGGAGAGGCGGGCGGGTTTCCAGAGCCCGGTGGCCGAGGTGAGTCCGTGCTCAGCTGGCCGATGCCGCCCTCCGTGCCTCCACCTTCACCGCGGGCAGGTGCAGTCACTGACCCTCTATGGGATACCTCTGTTCTCAGCAGCAGAAGGGTTTTTGTGTCTTTGCCTTGTTTTTCTGTTTACTTTTTGTTCAAGTAAATAGGAGTAAAGTAGTGCTGTGAGCAAGAGAAAGGGGCGCTGGGTTTGTGAGGAAGGGACAAAAAACATACCCCTCGGCTTTGATGCCTTGAAACAGCACCAGCCGCAGCCAGAGAGGCAGGAAGGTAAACATGGGGCTGGAGGGGCACGGACAGGAAGGGAGAAAGAGTCTCTCAGTGTCCTACCTGCTCCTTGGCCCAAGCAGGCAGGACAGAGGGTTGCTGCCGCAAGAAATTCCCCCTTCCTACCTTCCTTCAGGGTTCACATATGAATGATGATGAGTTTACAGAAGGAAGGAAAACAAAGGAACCACTTGTATTTTGCAATGCCATTTGGTATGTACTTGGGATTGCTGCCATTGGGAAGCTCCGACTGAATTCCTCTCTCATGTGGAGCCCTTTACTGTGCCAGTAACCAGTGCCTCACTGGTGCCAACTTGTCACCCTCTTGAACCCACTGGTTCTGTCATTCACACTACCCATGTCGCTGCTGCTGCACATGCACTGAATGTGCCCAGTCTGACTTTAAAACAGATGTCAGGAATACTTCTCTTTCTAGTCAGCTGTTCCTCTCATCAGAGTGGTAGTGCTTGCTCAGAAAGGGAAGGACTCCAGAAAGAAGCCAGAAAGACCAGAGAGTGAGAAAGGAGTTACAAGACATCTGTACTTTACAAAGTGGGCCTGTGTTTCCGTGCATTTTTTGTAAAGCTACTGTCTTATTCTTGAGGTAACTATATAACTGATAGCATGATGCTCTGGTGCTCAAGGATGATAGATAAGTCTCCTTAGCGTCTACAGGAAAATAACTGATGAATAAATGTAAGATAGTATTTTATAACCCTCAGCATCTACCTTGTGGGACTAATACTGCCATCATTTTGCAGCCTGCATTAGGATGTAGCTGCTTGTATGTGCTGAAATAAAAACAGTTCTAAAATGTAAAATAGTGAAAATCTTGTGGTGTCACCAAAGAGAAGTGGTATGTGTCATGGGAATATTTCTCTGATGTTTTTACTTTGGTATTTTCATGTGTTGTACAGGCTGGTTTGCAAAACCTACAGATAAGAAGACATCTCTGAGTACTCATGAGGACATGAGGACAGCATTTATGGCTGAAATGAAAGCGGAAAACATCAAGCAGTTTCTTTAGTAAGCAGTGTGTAGACTAATCAGTTCAGATAAGAAAAAAATCAAATGGGAGTCAGCCCAGTGATCACAGAATCATAGAATTGGTTGGAAGGGACATTAAAACTCCTCTGGTTCTAAACACTGTCCACTAGACAAGGTTGCTCAGAGCTCTGTCCAGCCTGGCCTTGAACACTTCCAGGGATGAGGCATCCACAGCTTCTCTGGTCAACCTGTGCCAATGCCTCACCACCCTCACAGTAAAGAATTTCTTCCTAATATCCAATCTAAAGCTGACCTCTTTCAGTTTAAAGCCATTATCCCTTCTTATAGCACTACATGCCCTTGGAAAAGGTACCCCTCCAGTCTTCTTGTAAGCCCCCTTCAGACCCTGGAAAATGCTGTAAAGTCTCAGAGCCTTCTCCAGGCTGAATGGCCCCAACTCTCTCAGCCTTTCTTCTCAGGAGAAACACTCTAGCCCTCTGATAATTTTCATGGCCTCCTTGGGACTTTTTGCATCATGTCCTTGTCGTTCTTCTGTTGAGTCTCAGAGCTGAGCACAGCACTGCAGCTGGGGTCTTATAAAATGGAGTAGACGGGAAGAATCACATCTCTGACTTGCTGGTCATGCTTCAAACAATTCAAAACAATGGAACATTACAATATAGATACTTAAAATTTTATTAAAATTTAATTGATGTAATAAATATTTCTATTTTAGTAACTTAGATGCTTTAACTACAAGTACTTGTACCTGATTTGTTTTAGGGATCTTGTAAATGGATTTTTTTTTTCTCTTAAGAGAGTGTAGTATTTGTTAAAATCTTATATTTGTTCCAGTCAGTAATAGGACACAAGTCATCATTTATTGATAGGAATTTACTTTCAGTGTAAAGAAAGAGGACCAGCTATTGTAGGAATAATCAACAAATTTGGATTTGCCCCATACTCCCCATCTGAATACATAGCATGGGGTTGTACATGTACTAAATTACTAAAAGACCAGTTTCAGTTCATGGGATTGTGGCAATCCCACTGCTTTCATTTTAAGTGTATTTGCCATGAACTACTACAGATAAATTATCTCAAAAGTATGGTCTCTTTGCTATGTAGCAGTCATGTACTGGACTATAATATACACATTCAAAACCAAAGATTTAGGAGTTTTTAAAGTCTTAACCTGTATTTTGACTTTTGCAAAGTCAACTGTTGTTAAACAGCTCCATGAAAGGACCTTCCTGCCCTTTAAACTCCCCGTCTCTTTAAGCAGAAAGCATTGTATTTCATTTACTGTCACGTGGCCAGTCCTGCAGTGAAATACAGCAGATGTTTAGTCACTGCTCAGAACTACCTGTACAAGCAGTCAGATTAGAAGAGAAAATGAAGAAAACCACAATGTTCAGTTAAATGAGGGGGTAATACAGGAAAATGTTGTTGCATAAATAAACTTCTAATGAAAATGGGATACTTAAACACTTCATAGAAAACAACCATTCTCATTCACAATAGCACATAATTGTGTCTTGGTTCAGTATATGTCATCCAGAAGATGATACTGTCACTATAACAGTGACTTTTAGTACAGTATTAAATTTTAGCATGATCAGAGGAACATAGTTTTATTCACCAGCATTTGGCTGCTAAGGATATTGTCTAGTTTGGAGAAACAGAGGCTGAGTGGCCACCTTATTGTTCCCTGCAGCTTCCTAAGGAGGGGAAATGGCAAAAGAGGTGCTCTTTTTTTCTCCCTGATATCCAGTGATAGGATGCATAGGAATAGTTCAAAACTGCACTAGAGAAAGTTCAGACTGGACATGAGGAAGCATTTCTTTACCAAGAGGATGCTCAGACTTGAAACAGACATTCTAGAGAGGTGATCAACGACCCAAGCTTGTCAGTGTTCAAGAGACATTTGGACAATGCCATTAACAACATGCTTTAACTCGGTCAGTCCTGAATTGGTCAGGCAGTGTGGCTAGATGATTGTTTTAGATCCCCTACAAGCAAACCATTTCTATTTCTATTATTTCTATTTCTATAATTTCTATTTTTATTTCTATTCTATATGAATAGTTCTTTTAAAGTAGATTTCTTTGATGGCTTGGGTCTTATATGAATTCCAGAATTTAAGTTTTTCCTAATCTCACATCCCTTCATAATTGAAGATACAATTTCCTTTATTGACACTGGCTGGTGCCACACATGCTTTTTTGGCATGTTAATGGCATGGTCATATGATAGAATGAGGACATCATGATGACGGCCTCATTGAACTGATGGTTTTTTCAGCTGGCTCCACAGCTGGGCTTTCACAATGGTCTGGACAGTTATATATATTTTTTTTTTTTTTCAGACAATGGGCTGTTCATTATTTATGCTCTCTTTCACTGTTTGTTATTCATGCTGGCATGACTTTTAAGTCACAAACTGTTGAGTTTTTCTGTCTCTTGTTTATACAGTACTTAGAACTTGCTCTCTTTTACTTGCTAACAAGACACACTAGAAGTGAACTTTTAGATAAACCAGTATTTGTGCCAAAATTAATTAAAATTGTGGGATTCAAGGAGAGCATCTAGTTAATTACAAGTAAGGGCTAGAGTAATTATACACATTTCTAAATTGAATACACAAAAATGATTGTACTCAGTTCTTTTAACCGTTCACAATGATAAGGTCTTACTGTGCATAGGAGTGCATAGACCTACTGTAGCTCAGAAGGCAAGGAGTAAAGAAAGAACAGGACCCCATTGCTGGTGTCATCACACCATTCTTGTTAAACCATGCTGCAAGGAAGATTTAAATACCTGTGCTAGTTTAGGACAACCTGAAACCCCTAATCTCAGTTTATGTGTGCAACATAACAATATATAGATGCAGAGAAGTTTTGGTCCTTATTTAGCCTGAGTATATCTGATCATCTCTATGAGGTTTATTTCCAGAAGGGCTAAGAGGAGTTCTGCTTATGACTTTCAATGCTTGACCTGCTTGTTTTTTCCTTTTCTCTAGCAATTTTACACAGCTTCCTCACCTAGCAGGAACAAAGGAAAATATGCATCTGGCACAGCAAGTCCAAGCTGAGTGGGAGAAATTTGGTTTGGATTCAGTTCAGTTGGTTCATTATGATGTCTTGCTCTCTTATCCTGATAACACTAAGCCCAACTACATCTCAATAATTGATGAGCATGGCAATGAGGTAAAAAAGCCACCAGTTTTTCCAACCAGGAAACAAAATCATTTTCATGCACCTGGGAGAACTGTCCTCTGTTCATTTAATGGTATTGGGCCTGGTAACAAGCTCATGGAAATCAGGGATTCAAGTTTGCATTTATATTTTGCATCTTTGTTTCATAATATATTTGTTAGGAATACTAATATTTACCCTGATTCATACAGCATCCAGACATATGGGTTAAAAAACAATTATGTAAGAGAATTACTTCATGTAATTCAATTGTTTGAAAATTACTCTGTTATTTAGAAAGAAGAAAGAAACCCTGGTCAGCACCATTATTTGCATTGATTCATTTTACAGTACCGATGATTCAGCTAAATTCAGTTTATGGAAGATTTGAATTTAAGTCTCAAGGCATACTATCACAAGGGGGATGAGTTTGTTTCAGACTGGCTGAAGTGCATATAGAAGCTTCAGGGATGAACAGAATGCGAGTATTTTTACCACTGTGATCTAACCTGTTCTTATCTGCTGTACCCAGACCTCTTCAGGGAACCCTGTGTTCATTTATGCAGGATTTTTTGTGAAGAGTGGAGATGAGATTTGTAAATTCACACATTGAACATGCCTACTGAAAAGGATGCCCAATGCTTGCTAAAACTTTGGCTATTTCTTAGGCAGAATTCTAAAACCAGAGTCCTTTCGATTGCAAATGCTTGTGAAATGTGCTTCTGAATAGAAAGTATTTATTTTCCATATTGCCTTGTTTACCTTATTCCTTTTCTCCTTTCCCATTAGGTTTTCAACACATCATTGTCTGAGCCTCCTCCTCCAGGATATGAGGCTGTTAGAGATGTGGTGCCACCCTACAGTGCCTTTTCAGCTCAAGGAGTGCCCGAGGTAAGATAGTAGAATGCTACATAGTAAAAGAAATAGAGGTAGGAACAGAAGTAGGAAAAGAAGCAGAGACAGAAATAGAAATAGTAGAAATGGAAAAGATGGAATACCACAGTGTACTGTAGCATAGCAGAGAATATCAGAGACCAATTCAGAATAATTTGAAATTCCTTAGGCTTTAGTTCAAAACCCAATTTACCAGTAGTAGGAAAGGTGACCTAGCTCTGATGTTCTTGGGATTATTGTGATGAAGCAGTGCTCAAGTTGAGCAGTCATATATATGTTTAATATTTTTCTCTAGTTTGAGTCAGAACTGGATTTTATTTTTTCTTTTTCTTAAAAACTGTGGTAATATCTTTAATATCAGCTGCTGTAAACCTCCCCAGACATTTCTGTAGCTGCGCCATTGTTTCCCATCATGGTGAACAAATAGACTGTTACATTTACCTGGCCAAATGAACAATCTCACTTTTCAAAATGCTGCTTGCCCAAGGCTCACACTGACAGGTATAGCTGCACAGTGTTGAGTATGCTTGAAAAGCTTTTGCTGACATTTCTAGCTGGCAGTAAAGGTGTTGGCTGTGATCTGAATTTAACGCTAATCTTCATGTCTTGTTATACAGATGGTATCAGCTGATGAGCTTTCTTTGATAAAGCCGGCCTATGTAACAGGAGTTTACTGTTCTATGATCATTAGGAGTTTCAATTAATCTTTTGTAAGATTAGAATTTCTTGGTATTGTTCTCAATATCTTTCCTTTCTATATGTAGAATAATTTACGTTGACAGAACCCTGGTCCAGGCTCTGCTTTAAAGTTCCACCTAGAAAGATGCTAATGCTTCTACTCACACAGCTCAGTATTATATCAGTCATGTACTTTGTGTTGTTTGTTAATAAGCCGTTCAAATCCAGAAAACAAAAGGAATACTGTATCCTTTTGCTTCAGACACTCGAAGAAAGCTGGAGAACCAGGCAGATAATCTGTACTCTGGAACATAAGAGCTTTGAGTGTTCCAAGAATTGCAGTGGGAATTTTGAAAGCTAGTGTAACATAAAATTAATGGGTTTTGACCTTTTATCATAACATATCACCCAAGAAAGATGGAATAACATCACTGCTTTGTTCAGATTGCTGATATGTGAAAAAATGATGAAAAGTTTAAAAAGCTTCAGCTTCCTTCTTTAGGAAATTATTTTAATTAAATATGAAAACTTTGTTTCCAGTGAAAACAATACCTAAAGACAAGATTGTAATTTCAAAATCTGATGCTTTTCACCTTATTACATAACAGTTTGACAGGACCTCCAGGTACTTATCTAGTGCTTTTAGCAGTAGCATTCTCCAGCAAGCTGTTGTCTGCATCTGTACTGCAAACAGCACAGGAAGGGAGCATGTATAAAGTTCCTCAGTTGGAATACTCAGTGAGGCCAAAGCTCTTCTGAGTTCTTATCTTACTAGATCACATACTCCTTTCAACGTGCTCTTTGACATTATTGTTTCAAATCTTGCCTCTTTCTCTCAGGGCGAGTTGGTGTATGTGAATTATGGCCGCACCGAAGACTTCTTTACATTAGAACGTGAAATGGGAATTAACTGTACAGGAAAGATTGTTATTGCCAGATATGGGAAGATCTTCAGAGGAAATAAGGTAATTCCTCTGTATAAAAATGTTGCTGCCCTTCTCAGTGTTTGTTGCTCTCACTTCAGGTGTTCTGCACTTCAGCATTTTCAAGAGACTGAAATACTTCCCTGAGGTGTTCTGGAGATTTTAGAGTAACTGAGTTTCCATAGACCTGTGTTCAAAGATGATTATGTAGTATTTCTAGGATAAAAATAAATCAGTTGGAAAATGTTCCATATTTTAATATTCATTTGCATTCTATAGGTTGTTCCAAAATATCACTAATAGAGTGTCATACACTCTTAATTTTGAACTAGACTGTTCTTCCCTGTTGGTTCAGCTGTTCTTTACCATGTCTATATTGTGTTTCTGTATAATAGTTTCTGTGCACCAGAGAGAACATAACTCTATGAAAGCTATTTTAAAGTTCTATATTTGGTTATTCAATGTCCCTGTCATATAAATTTATTTTTAAACTACAGTTTTTGCAGATTTCCATGACCTAACAGGAAAGGACATAATCCTGTACGTACTTCAGGCATACTCTCAAGTTATTTTCTCAAAAGAGATGTAAGAAGACAGTCTATTTTAAAAATAGAGTGTTCAGCTCTTATTTAACAACTATTTTGACCCTAATTTGAGCAGGATTATTATTTGTATTTGTCAGTTACCTAAGGGTGTCAAGCACTGAATTCACTGGATGCCAGTTTTTATTATATACTATTGATTAATCTTATGTGAAGCTTTTAAATAGATAACTCACTGGTTTATATACATATCATTTTCACCAGTGAGAAGTGGTATATAACTCATATTGTGGGTCAGATAATACTTTCACTAAATTGTTTACCACTCCTCAAGGTACTATATGAATGGCAAAGACTTAAAAATTGAAGAAGGTATTACTGTCTGTGAATCTTTCCTTAAAATGAAACATAAGTATCTTAGAGTTACTAATATCTAGAGAGGCAGTCTTCCTGTGATTTGGAGATTATATGCCCTCCCCTCATTTACATAAAAGGATATCCTCATTCTTACAGTAGTATTTCTAATGACTCCTTATATACTGAAGAATTTGTAGCCTATATAAAATATGGAGAACTGTACTGGAAGTTTTTAAACTTCCTAATGGTGTGCAAAAATAGGATAGAGTATGTAGGCAAGTTCTGTGTTTCCTTAAAAAAAAAAAAAAAAAAAAAAAAAAAAGCGAAAAAAACCCCTATGATATTTCTGAGTTTAAATGCCCAAATTTAACACTGTTGAGAATTAGTTGTCACTCTGTCACAATCCATCACTGTCATATCTAGTAGCAAACCAGATTGGAATGTCAGAATGATATATATTATGCAATAATAAAGTCACACAAGAACACTTTTAAAACAGCATGCAGGTCAGTCCTTCTGCCATAATGAGCCTAAAATGCAGGCTCTCTGGAGTTAGTCTTCTTCACAGCCAAAGGTAGTTTCAATCTCTCCAATTACAATCTTCCTGTATAGACCAGACCCTGAGATACATTCAGAGATAATTTAGGTAAATAAGGTAGCTACAGGACTACCTGAAAGATACTGTTGCATTAATATGATACAGGTTTTTTTCTGTTCATGTTGTGAACATTTCAATAGTCAGCTGATTGTTTTGATCTGGATGACAGAATGCAAACTCAGGTTATGTAGCAATACTGTGGAGGATGTTTTCCATGTCACTGTTATCTGCTAACTAAAAGTCAAAGCAAAAGCAAGCCTTTCACTTTCATATGAAACCTGATATCTGTATATATATTTTTCAGAAAATTGCAAGACAGTTATGGGCCCTTGACTTATCCCAAGCACTGTAAAAGATCCTGAGGAAAAATCACTGTAATTTATACTTTGTTCTGCCCCTTGAACTCTGGGGTCAAGCTATAAAGGACTGGATAGGGACAGGAGATGTGCTTTGCAGGTGAAGAATGCTGAATTGGCAGGTGCCAAGGGAATTATTCTCTACTCTGACCCTGCTGACTACTGCGCACCTGGAGTAGAGCCTTATCCAAATGGCTGGAACCTTCCAGGTGGAGGAGCCCAGCGTGGAAATGTATTAAACCTGAATGGAGCAGGGGATCCTCTGACTCCAGGTTATCCTGCAAAGGGTGAGTGACTCTAGAGAAAGCATTCTCTGAGGGTCTGGTATCAAGAAAGGGCAGAGGATGTTTTCTCCCTTATAACAACACACTTTCTTTCTTAGTCTTTGTTGCTAAAAGGCAGCTTTGGGTTTGACTGCTGCCACTTCTGTAAATGGTGGATGAGAGAAAGTGAGAGGGGAGCCCTAGAGTGCTGATCTGTATTCATCACCTTCACCTCAGTCTTCCTCAGCTGTTTGAGTTGTGCCTAAGCTGTTTCATTTTGCAACTAAACCAGATCATTTTGATGGAAATTCATTAAGAGCTATTTATTCTAGCACTTGGGTCAGCATATCTGAGAGAGGCAATCACCTCAATAAAAGTAGTCCCTAAGTGATGCCTCTAGGCAGTAGAACCTGTGCTGGAAGGGGTTATATATTCAAAACAGCAGCATGGCAGAGCAGACCATGAAGAAGATTTCTGGTTCCTCATGCTAGATCACACAAATGAATCCCTGTCTCCCTCAATCACAAAGGTAAATGTTGTATTAAGGAGGAAACTATTCTGTATATGCTCTTGTCCACGTCATGAAGATTAAGATTTGCAAAAAAAATTATTTGTATTTGAGCTTTGTCAAAACAAAACCTAGTTTTTGTTTTGTACATGAAAACAACAATCCAGAATATTCAGTAGTCCAGTGTATAAGATTTTATCTGCTTCTCTATATCAACTGGCAAATTTTTTTAGTTCCCAGCTGAATGTTCCGAGTATCACACTATGGGCTCCTTGTTTGCTTTGTTATTTATGTATAGCTTAGCCTGAACTTCTTTCCCATGAAGAGAAATATTTCTATGTAAAAGTATTTCACCCCAAAAAAATGAAAAAATAATTTTAAAATTTCCAGCCATCTTTAAATGCATCACTGCAGACTGTGGGAGAACTTTGATTAGTGTCTTTCTGAAAACATGTTGGTAAAGCAGAAAGAATGAAATTACTGGGAAGATGTCAGCTCAGCTCCCGGGAAAGTGAAATGATTATTCCTGACTCCAGTGTTAAGACTGTGCTAAGAATTGTACAGCTTCCTTCCGAGACTTGTAAATACAAAAATATCTATCTTTTGCTTTCAGAATATGCATACCGATTAGACAAAACCAGTGGTGTAGGTCTCCCAAAAATTCCAGTTCATCCTATTGGCTATCATGATGCTGAGTCATTACTGCGGTAAGTGCGTGGGAGACACGAGGTATTTTTAGGGTTTTTTGGAAGTTATGAGAGTATTTGAAAAGAGAGGAAAAAGACTTTTGCACTCTTCTTCTCCTGTAGCTGTTGAAATAATATGTTTGTTTCTCATTAGAACCTCTGTAGGAGATAAGTGTTGTATCTGTTGTTACATATGAGGTATGGGCAGAGTTATCTGGAAATAGTCTTTTGTAATACAGACTAATATGTCTCCAAATTTTCTTTTCTTTAAAACTTCACAGTTATCACTGTTATCAGGATAACTGTTCATGATGATAAAGGTATAGATTAAAAAACTTCTTTTATCCACTGCCAACTAGTAGTGATAGAGCAGATTACTATATATGTATAAATATAGACTATAAATATGATGGAGTAATATATAGTACAAATATGATGTAGTCAGACATTTCTGTTCAATAGGTATTAAATAATACTAGAACTTGGTTTTAATAATTATAAATGAAACCTAAATCCTTTAAAAATACTGGGGCCTTGTTTTCACTTTTGTCTTGAGAAGTCACAGAGCATCTTGTTATTCCTGCTATCATATTTTTATATAAACATTTTCCTCAGGGCCTGAAGACATGTTGAAGTGTTCTGTGTATTAAAGCTTGACTGAAGTATGTATTTACAGTAAAAGACATGCTTTCATTCACAATAAATATACTTTGCTTCCTAAGAACCAGAACATTCAGCATGCTTTGTATCTCAAAAGTTCATGTCAAAAATAAAAGTCCTTCAAGGGAATAAGTCTGGGTGATTGAAATCCACCAAATTACTGCATTTCCAATTGTGTTAACAGGAAAAACATGGCACTTCTGACAATGGAACAAGAAAGGGTGACCTGGACTGATCATGTTTCTGTACTTTAGCCTTCTTTGGCACACATCAACTGCCTGTGCTACAAATTAGACAGGGTGTGCATGGGACAGGCACCATAAAACCACTACCTGTACTGTTAAGTTATGGAATGTCCTGAGTTGCTCTCTGCTAATTCAAATGCAAATGCGGTTCAAGGCAGTAGAATGTTCCAGGGACCATTTACAAGAGGCAGTTTATATGCCAAACCTTGTGGCCAACACTGTCTTCTAGGGTAGCTGAAGGCCATTCCAAGCTGATCTCTCTGCCCAGGATTGTTGTTCTATGTTAATTTACTAGTATTAGTGTAGCTAAAGCTCCAGATTATCCTCCTGCCAAAGTTTGCAGTATACATTGTCTAAAACAAAGACCAACACTGGTTTGCATGTTCATGGGATCTAGCAAAGTGTGGTTTCACCCATTTCTTTGGTGCTGGTGTAAGAGGTCTGTAACTAATAATGATTTTTTTTTTCTATAACAGTAATATGGGAGGACAGGCACCACCTCATAGTAGCTGGAAAGGAAATTTGAATGTGTCTTACAACATTGGTCCTGGTTTTACAGGAAATTATTCTACAAGGTCAGTTTTGTTTCCGAAGGAGAGTGTTCTTGGGATCAGGGAAAAAAACAGTAGAGCAATAGAGTTTGACCAAAGATAAAGTAGCTGGGTTTATTTATATCATTCCTTTGGTTTTGGCTATTTTCTTGGCTGAAATGTGCTCAGTGCGAAGCATTGGTACATTATGTCTTGATTGGATGGATATGACCTACTTGCTTTAGTTTCCAGCTAGTCTTGAACCAGTTTCATTTGAAAAATAACTAGCCTTTGATAAACTATTTGTTGAGAGTGCTTTTTGGGGTTTTTTTGGGGGGGTCTTTTTTGGTTTGGGTTTTTTTTTTTAACTTTTGTTTTCTTTTTAAATTCATATGAGTCCAGGTTTCGGTCTTACCTTTTTACTTATATAAAGAAATATTAAACTGCTTCTTATAAGCAATTTGTCCTCTCAGCTTTTCCAGAAAAAGAGCTTAAACTCTGATGTCAATTTTATTGCTTCAGATTGTTTTTAACTGAATTAGTAATTACAGTTTAGGACTAAAGTCTATGTGTTTCAATGTTGTCTGAGTGCAATGTACTGACTTCATATGAACTGTTTAACTTCATATAATTGTTCATACTGATCTTTATATGAACCCTTGGGGCTGAGATGTTATATCTTCAGCTATGGTACAGATAACCAACTCTTGATCTTGTAGAAAAAGATATCTTAATGCAACTCAGGTTGTCTTATTTTCTGCTGCCTGAGATGCTGCAGTAGTATGGACTGTGCTGGAATGTTCTTGTTTTGGCTAGGATAGAGTTAATTTTCTACACAGTGGCTGGTATGAGTCTGTTTTTCATTTGTCATGAACACAGGGTTGATAACATAGAATTGTTTTTGTTATTGCTGAGCAGGGTTGTTGTTGTGAGCAGAGCTCACACAAAGCCAAGGCCTTTTCTGCTCTTTGTGCTGCCGCACTGGTGAGAGAATGGGGGGTACATGAGAGCCAGGACAGGTGATCCCAGCTGACCAAAGAGATATTCCAGACCATCTGACACTATGCTCAGTACATAAAGTAGGGGAAAGAAGGAGGAAAGGGGAGACATCAGGACTGATAGTGTTTGCTTTCCCAAGTCACCATTACATGTGATGGGGCTCTGCTCTTTTGGAGATGGTTGAACAGTTTTGTTCTGCTTGTTTTCATGGCTTTTGTTTTATGCATAAAATTGTCTTTATCTCAACCCATGAGTTTTCTACCTTTTACCCTCTAGATTCTCTCGCTGCTAGTGGGGGAGTGAGTGAGTGGCTGTGTGGGGTTTGGTTGCTGGCGGGGATGAAACTCTGACATGGAGTCAGTTTTGATTTGCACCAAACTGCAGAAAATGAGTACTATCTACCTTTTTAACATTAGATGCTTTCCATTTTTCTTTCACTATTTCAAATTTAAAAACTAGCTGCTAGCAAAAGATCTTTGGAGTTCTGATCTTATTATCTGTATAAATCTTATTGACATCAGAAATATTACACAGCTGTCAAGGGCTAAATGCTGTTCTCATTTGTGAAAGTATGAATCCAGAAAAAAACTACTGTAGTATTTTCAGATTTACTTTGGTTTAATAGGAGATAAATTTGGTCAAAATGCTTTCCTTGTCATTTATATTGTACACTTTTGAAAGGTGTCAAGGTGTTTGATTATCTAATCTGGTGGATTTTCTCTTTGCATTTTCTTCCCAATACACTAGAAAGGTGAAAATGCACATTCATAGCAACAATGAAGTAAGAAGGATTTACAATGTGATTGGTACCATCAGAGGCACAGTGGAACCAGGTGAAATCATTTTCCTTCAGCATAATCTGAGTGAACAGTGACCTCTACATGTACTTTATAGTTACAAGGGGGAGATGAGGAATATAGTTTTCTCTGAAATATTGTATTGCATGTTCTCTGAAGTGGTATTTGCCCTGGCTTTCATATGGTTCAGGGTATGTCAGCACTTTCACTGTAAATGCTGATTTTCAAGGGGGAGTCATAACCAAGATGTAAATATTTGCCTTCAGGCAAGTAACTTTGCAATTGAAAGAATATTTTTAAGTGGATATTCTCCACTAGGAAACATGGGAATGGATTTTGTGTTCCATCAGAAGACACTACATCCACCATTATTGACTTTTTCTCTATCTTATGGGGTTTTGTAACCAGTGTGGTTTTATAATCTAAAAAAATCCAGATATATAGACATTCCTAGAATGATTATAGCATCATTTATCTTCTGACTGCAGCATTTTCCTTTTTGCCTAAAACACAACTGTTAAACATATTATAGTAGCACAGAGACCTAGTATGAATTTTATCTCAGTAATCATATCTCTGTCATGATTTGGACAACCCTATTTGTGATTGATTATGTATATCCAGAGAAATGCTGCATTCAGCACACGAATTCAAAATGTTGTGAATTTCTGTACTGTACAGATATGACTAGTGGATCAGCTTCACCATGAATCACACTATGGTGAAGTATGGAAAAATGCTTTTATCTTTAGAGGAAACCTGTAGTATATTCAATAATAGAACTAACAACATGGAGTTTGAGGTTTTAAGTCTTGTGGGATCCAGTTACTGGGTTTGACAAATTCTTCAACACTGACTGAAAGTACAGAAAAATGACTTCAGAAATTTAAAACTTTTTTTCCTTTCTATCATGTATATTATAAACTATTAATCTGTGTTGCTTGATACATATGTGGAAAATTAGAAATTACTTCAAGTTAACATCTCTGTGTCAAGAAAAAAGTAAACTTCCAAAATTAATTTCTCTAGACAGATATGTCATTCTGGGAGGCCACCGTGACTCATGGGTATTTGGTGGCATTGATCCTCAGAGTGGGGCAGCTGTGGTTCACGAGATTGTGAGGAGCTTTGGAAAACTGAAAAACAAAGGTAATGTAATAAAAGAAAAAAGCGCATCAAAGTAGCTACTCTCATCAGTGTTTATTGATTTCTGTGAGATTTAAACATATGTTTGAAATTAAAAACATGTATCTCACTGGTATCTTGAATAAACAGGCTGCTGTGCACCTTGGTGTATGTGAAGTTCTCTCAAGAGAACGTACACCCAGAGGGAAACAAAACAGAATGGGGGATGCTGAAATAAACACAACATTTAGGTGCAATTGGCTACTCTGTATTTGGGGCAGATGTGCCAGTGATGTTATAATACTGGCACAATGCTGAACTTCATCAGAGCCACAGGCTGAGCATTCTCAGCACTTGACTGTGGCTTGGAGGCATACTCAAGAATAAGTGAAGAATGTCAGTGTAATGCTGAGAATGAGCTGTGCAAACATAGTAGGAGGTAATGGTTAAAAATACTTCATGCCTACTTGCATTACAATAGGAACAAATGTCAACTGCACCAAGTTTCTGTTGCTGTCAGAGCAAATGCTGCCTCCCTATCTGACATCCCATGGAAAGAAGCTCTGACATAAATACTGTGTTAGAGAAATGTTCTTTACGTGCCTATTACCCATAAAACCTATTGACATTCAGTTTTATTTCCATTTCTTCCCAGTAACTGAATATCAGGGGAAGCTGTCTCTGAAATGCAAATGAGGAAAAAAAATTAAGTTTAAAAAAACGGGAGTAAAAGGTGAAAAGGTTCCAGTAGCTTCAAAGGAAACTTTGGGCTGAGGTACAGCATCAGGGCAATAGAGCCTGTTCTATTTGGCCTGGGTTTAAATTGAATGGAGGACTTCAAGTGCAAGATTTTTCTTTTGAAGGTGATCTGTCAAAGTTACAGGGAATTGCTTAGGTTTTGAAATCTGGCATTTGAAAGACAGGTCAAGGAAAGTCTGTAATAGATATGAAAATATGTCACTTTTCTGTCAGAGAAGACACTGATATACAATGTGTACTAGACTGAACAGAGCAAGAGGATTAGAAAAGCCTTCTTTCAAGAATTTGTGCATAGCACATTATTTTTTCTTAATCGGAGTTTTAGATTCTAGAAAATTTTCTTGCATTTAAAGGTGAGAAAAAAATACATTATTTGGCCCAATATTGAAGTAGAGGAGAGATTGCTACAATAGCAAATCATTATTAGATAAGGTTACTGAAGCTGATGTTACAGTTCCTTATGTATATCTTTTTCCCCACAGATCATGGTAAAAGAAAAGCCCCCCAAAAATGCCATATGTTTTCACATTAGTCATGTAACAAGCAGCCTTTATTTTTGTAATACAATTTTCGTTGTCTTTCATTTCAGGATGGAGACCAAGGAGAACAGTGATATTTGCAAGCTGGGATGCAGAGGAATTTGGCTTGTTAGGATCAACAGAGTGGGCTGAGGTAAACCAAGAGTGTTCAAAAAGAAATTTGCATGGTGGCTGCTCTTTGGGAAATCTGCACTAGAAGGAAGCACTTCTTCCCTCCCACCACTCCTCCCTTATACACACACACTCCTTCCTGACACACTCTCTCTCTCCCCTGAGTTTCCTTTTGAACTATCAAGAATCTCTAGCTTCTTGCACTTTATTATATCCTTCTCTGAAATAGCTGTTTCTTTTGTGAATGAGAACAGCTTTTTCAGAGAAGTCCCTCTAAATTCTGAGGGACAAAAAATTTATCAGCATTTTCTTTCTTTTTTTCATTCTTGTAGGAAAATGCTAAAGTATTACAAGCACGGGGAGTGGCTTATATCAATGCAGATTCTTCTGTTGAAGGTACATGGATATGAGTTGTGTTTTATAGGAATAGTGATGGTATGACTGGGAGGGATTTTGTCTTGGAGATTCCTGAGACCTTCCATGTGATAATTTTTGTTGCATTAATTCAGAAATGAATATGGGGAGAAACAATGGCTTGGAGTCATAAAGTATCCTTCAGATATTCATGTTGTTTCAGGGGAAAAGTCCTTTACAGTAGTGAGCCACTCTGTGGGAGGTCATAAGAGAGACAAGAAATGTTGGCCCCTGAGTACTGTGGCAACTCTATAGAGTCAGCTTCTTCTCTTATAATATACATAATAATCATTGGGACGTAAGAAAAGCTCTTAGGACTTGATTAAAAAGCTGGGCTCTAATTCATCCTTACCAATAAAGTGCACTGAGAAGATCATAGGAAGGCTCTTCTCAGCTTGCTCCTCATAAAGAGTGTAGCTTCCTAGTGCCTCTCTTATTAATAAATAACAGCATGAAATTTGATCTGAGGGAACTTCTTCAAATAAATAGTTTTTCATGTTTTTTCAGGAAACTACACACTGCGAGTGGATTGCACTCCACTGATGTACAGCCTGGTTTACAGTCTGACTAAAAAGGTAATATCGCTTGAAATTTTTAGCGGGTATGTTCAGTGCTCACTTACTTTATGGGGCTCTATCTGAAAAAATATGCTGTCAGATCTTTCTTTTCTGACTGCAGTACCCCTTTTAGGTCAATAGCTAACGAAGTGGAGCTTTTTCCCAGGACAGATAAGGGGAGCTTATCCAAGCTTATACCATTAAATTAGTAACTATTCAGGGTTAAGGGATTTTTCCACTCCTTCTGTGAAAGCATTCCTTCTAAGGACAAAAGCATAAAAGCATGCTGTGAACCAGAGGACAGAAACAAGTATATACTTGGTTGCCCAGATCAATTACTAGAATGCCCATGGTAGTAGGAGACTCTGACTCCCTTTCGGCAGGGGAAGAAGTTAGGGTGGCTGCCATGTTGTTTTTGTGTGATGTGACAGGTTTAGTCAATGTGCTCAGCTTCAGTGTACCATGTTAGTTATTCTTTGTCTCTGACCATAAGGCTGTCACACATTTGTGTGGCACACAAAATTGGGAGATAGGGACCTTTAGGCATACTATATTAGATGTAAGATGTTCCTTGCTTGGGGAGTGGGTCTGAGAGGCTGGGATTTTATTTCTGGGGGTTTTCTGTTTAACTGTATTAATCAGTGAACATTTTACACAGTTTTTGTGTGTATTTTAGATGCCAATGTAATGTACATTCAACTACTGCGTACATTCTGTGTATACTGTGAATTTACTTTATCTGCCTTTATCTGCTTTATGTATTCAGTCATTTTATTATTTATTATCTCTTGGAAGCTGGTATTTGACTGGTGCAAAAGTAAAGGAAAAGTAGTAAATCAGTATAATAATTTTCTGGCAATTAAAAACAGCATATAAAATGTAGCTCTTTTTAAAGGGGGTACTCAGATAAAGAGACTTCTGTCCTGAACTCTAGAAAACTTGATGACCTGCAGTTCCCATGGTAACCTATGCTAAGTGAAGGTGTTCAGAACTGTCAGGAAATCAGGTCAGCAGAGTCCCAGTTTGGACGCCAAGAGCCATCATTAAAATCTTGACCTAAATACCAGTAAAAATGCTTGTGTAACCCTTCCTCGAGTTAGGAAGCAAAGGCTGATGAATGCATGTAACCACAGCTTGTTGGTAGCTGATATGTGAAGAGAATACTGATGAGGAAGCATGTCCCATGTGATCCCATCCATAGTTAATCTGTGGTAAAAAGTTTTCATGCTGATAGTTCTGTTCTGTGGACAATTTCCTTCACAGACAAATCCCCAAATAAATTAGTTTTAATTTGATTCCTATTGTGGAGTAATTCTTAGATAGAAGACAGATTAATAATGGAATATATATTAATAATCTTTAATAGATTCAAAATAATAAAACCTCAGCAGTTCACCAATATAAAGGAAATATGAAGAAACATCTTTATTTAAGCTGCTCAGTTACCTTCAAATTAGTCAGTGCTAGGAATGAACTTTAGAATGATTGTGATTTGTATACCTCTCTAGCAGCTATGATAACAGAAACACCAGGTACTGTGCACTTTGCCCTTATAAGGTTGCTTCTACATCCATAAACATATTTTTTGTGAACTGAAACAAGGTAGAAGCAGTTTTAAATTAAAATAAGAGAAAATTGAAATTTTCTGCCAAAGTAAAGCAAAATGTTTTGGTTTTGTTAGGGATTTCTCTGTTGAATATTTAAATTAAATGGCTGAAAATTTCATAAAGAAATACCATAATTTAAATATTGACTTGAAATGTTTTGCTTTTTTTTTTGCATTTTCTTCCATCCAAATTTACCTATTTTTTAGCAAATAAACTATTATTCTGGAAAATGCTATGCATTTGAAATGTTAAAATGGAAATGCAGAAAGGTTGAGGGACTTAAGATGACTCACTCATAACCCTAAGCCATAGGCTTGGTTTGATGACAGGTTGTTGACTTGTTATTTGGTAACATTTAAAATTGTACCCTTTGTCTTTTTTGTAGATACCAAGTCCTGATGAGGGGTTTGAGGGAAAATCTCTCTATGAGAGCTGGTATAAAAAAAATCCATCAAGTGAATATAAAGAGGTCCCCAGGTCAGTGACAAAAGAAAACAAATTACATACCGAGCATTATTGTAACTTGTAGAGTGTGGTTTTTCAAGAAATACTCATATGAAAAACTGAGTTCTGAAGAGAAATGGTGTGATTCCCAGCTGGCATAAATTCCAGAGGTGTAATGATTGCAGCTGATACACTGCTGTACAACAGGTTTGTGACCCTGCCTTTGTAGATGAGCAAGAGGCTTTATATATGAAATGTGTTCTTTTAGTTTATAGAAGTTTAGACAAATAAGGTAGTATGCACAAGCCAGTGGCTATTACACAAGATGTTGACTTGACAGCTTTCCTTTGCATTTTTTTCCAGTCTTCTGGAAGGCCTCTGAGTTTGGGTGGCTGGGGAGCACACCAGGCAGGATTTTACAGCAATGCTCTTCAAATTTACCAGGGGATTTCTACAGGATCTCAAAAAGTGATTTTATTCCATGAAGTCATGCTGGTACTGCTGTGATATCTCTGAGTTGAGAGCTTGGGATAGCGGAAATTCAGCAGGAGAAAGGCCATTCGTTCTTGTCAGTGATAAAAAGACAGTGAGGTATATTCTCTTCTTGAGAAGTGGATATTTCTGACCCTGAGAAGGGTGACTTTGATCCTCAGAGAATGCAGTTGATGAGGTGCAGGTAATTCAGGAGTCAGAGGCAGTTCATGATGGGTGTATTGACAAAAAAGAGCACACTGGGGAAAGACTATGTAGTGTGTAGTGACTGACTGCTGAATAAATAACTGCCATGGTATACTTGGAAGCAAACTAAAATTATACCTTAAGTATTGTCACTCAAGGCATTTTCCTCTTTCTTGTTTAAAGAATAAATAAACTGGGTTCTGGCAATGACTTTGAAGCATTTTTTCAACGTCTTGGCATTGCTTCTGGCAGAGCACGTTACAGTAAAAATTGGGTAAGTCTGTGTCTTTCTAGTTTGGTCTCTCTTGTAACTGCCTGAATAGCATCACTTGTAAAGGAGCCATTTAGACTTCCAGCTTTTTAGGATAGTGTAGTTCAGTTCAGTGTGTCAGAGTGGTGTCTAATTACTACAACTCTACGTCCTACCTCAACACCAATATGTAATAAATAAGAATGATCGACTTGTCACTTAGACAAAAGGACTTTTGCTCAGGGTAAATGGATGTGCTCAAAATTACCTATGGCTGATGAAGTCTTCTAATTAGTTTATGGTGACTATTGAATGATTTGTAACTCTTTATGAAGCTTTGAATTCAGAATGGTTTGTGTTTTATTGAAAATATGGGTTGGGCTCTGAAGCATACTGGGAGAGGAGATTAACTGAAAAGTGTTCAAGGAGCAAACTGTTCAATGTGGTCATTTCCTCTGAAAAGGAAGGAATATGCAAGGACACAAACAAATTATTATTGAATCCAAGCTAGAGGAGAAGTCCAATCTCACCTGGATTTAGCCAACTGAAAGTTATATGTCTGTGCTTAGGTACCTTCTTTGGGCTGTGTACATGGTCAGTAGAGATTTCTCCAAATGACCATTCATCTCAGCATAGGTTAATGTCTAAGAGAGCCACTACTGACCAGTTCACCTTCAGCTGTCTATAGTGGCTACATAGGATTAGTATGACCTGAACACTTAAACTGTACCATGCCGTGAATCCCACACCAAAGATTTTCAAGCCACACTGAAATAGACACAGCTGAATAATGGTTCTGATTTTGGCTTGGTTTCCTTTGTTTCAGAACGTGGCAAAATACAGCAGCTACCCAGTTTACCACAGTGTCTATGAAACCTATGAAATTGTGGAACAGTTTTATGATCCCACGTTCAAGAATCATCTGACAGTAGCTCAGGTACGGGGAGGGCTGGTGTTCGAATTGGCCAACTCTGTTGTGCTTCCCTTTGACTGTAGAGATTATGCATCAGCTGTGAGCAACTATGCTCACATCATCTATAATTTGTCAAGGAATCACGAAGAGGAGCTGGCAACATACAATGTATCCTTTGGTACGTACAATCTTTCTTCACATTCCTGCTCTGTTAATGCTAACAGTGCCATATATTAATGGATGACTTAGTCATGACCTGGTATTTACCTTATGCTGTATGAACAGTAAATAAAACAAGAGCAATACCCTCCATTAATTTGAAATGGGAATATTTTGTCATTAGCATGCCTGTGTGGGGATGACCATGCCATTGGCAATAGAGCTAACACTTACAGTTGCATGTACTTTGACCTGTGTATGATTCGCCAGCATTGACAACAATATATCATTGTCATGTTTCCATAAAAAAAAATCACATTGTTTTGCAGTGTTGGAAAGTTCTGTGCCTGAAAAACCTTTTTTTAACTAGCAACATTACAAAATAATCAGTTTAAGATTTGGCTGCTAATGGCAAATATCAGGTGCATGTGCATGTGTGTACACACACCCACACACGTTCTCAGTCTTTCTCAAAACTCTGTGTGGAGGGACATAACCATAAAACACAGGTTGCTGGGATTTGTAAAATCTCAGACCTACCTGAACAGTCTAGTTCTGATTCCATAATCTGGTTTTTGATATTGCTGTACATTCTTCAAGTAGCAAATACTAAACAATATTCATAACAATACTTACTGCTATTGTTTCTAAGACAGGTTTTCACACATAATTTCGTATTTTTTAATGTAGGAATATAGGGTCATTTTCTTTTCCTTCAGCAAGACTTTTAACAGTTCATGATCATGATCACAGTGGAAGATAAAGCTTTAATTTAAGAATTTGATTTGTTAAATCGTATCTTCTGAATTTGAAGTTAAATACTTTGCTCCTGCTCCCTCCAGATGCTCTGTTTTCAGCTGTGAAGAATTTTACAGAAGTTGCTGCTAGCTTTCATGAGAGACTGCAACAAATAGATCTCAATAAGTAAGTTCAACTCTTTTTTTTTTTCTTACAGTCAAATACTCCATGTAGTACTCTGAGCTTAAGAGGGCTTAATCTTCACTTGCTGCCACTTAATGGAAAGAAAAGAAATAAAGAAACTGTAGTTGTGGCATGCTTTTTGATGAGCTTTCAAGAAATTCTTTGCACCACCTATGCCAAAAGGCCTAGTTTGCACTTGACTTAATTTATTCTTTGTAGGCCATGCCCAAAATGACAAGCCAAACTTCCTTTCATATATCCATATATGTATATTCCATTTCTTGGTAAGAATCTAATTTAGCCATATGCTTACCCTTATGGAATACTAGCTGAAAATAAAAGCCATCTTTTTAATGGCAGCAACTTTCAGATAAAGGAGTTAACACTAATCTCTTATGCAAAAGATGACATTTATGACATATAACATGTGTATGACATTTTCAAAATGGCTTTATTGATGGTTGGCCTAAATCTATGCTTTAATTAAACCAGCCAATTTCAGTTTCTGTTTACACCACTGTAAACTTGAAAAAATTTCCTTAATGGTAGTAGAGTTAACTCCAGTTTTACTGTGATATAAATTTTAACATTTTTTTTATTGGTGAATGCCTTTGAAGGTCTACAAGTTACTTTGGATGTAAACCACCAAGCCCACATATATTCTGTATAACCTCATCACAGTTTTTTTATTTATTAAGCATCATAGTATGTGCAGGGCTATTAAGAGCACACAGACACAGATGGTCTCTGCTCTAGGGAATTTAAAATCTACCATCAGAAATATACAACTCTCAGAAGGCTAAAAAGAGGATTTTAACATCACAGGGTTCATTTTTCTGATATGTTGTGATTTTATGTAAAAACAAATGCAATTTTATTGAAGTAATTTGTGGCTGACTACCTTTCTGGAAAAGAGGGTCCTTAGAAAACTGTTGTACAAAGGAAGAAAATGGTCTAAGCATCTTCATGAAAAGGAAATAAAGGAATGAGAGAAAACATGAAAGAAAACACCTGAAACACTGTATTTTGATGCTATCAGTTGGACTTTAAAAACAGCTTTAAGAGACTTTCCAGTTATGAACCAGACTCTGTCACAGGACAGATCAGCATAATTCGGTTATGCAGGTTAGCTGATAGCATGGGCTATCTTTTGTGGGCTACAATTAATGTTCAACATCCCAGATCTACTGTTCTTTATAAATCTAGATGTGTATGCTGGGGTAAGGGAAGGATGAACACACTGCAGTTGACATATGCAACAGATTCCCTTTTTTTATTTTCCTTTAGCTTGCTTGCTGTCAGATCACTAAATGATCAGCTCATGTTTCTGGAAAGGGCTTTCATCGACCCTCTTGGACTACCTGGCAGGCCATTTTATAGGTGAGAAAAGCTTACTTTTCACTTTTCTAATGGAATACACTATGAAAATTCCTTTAAGATTTACAAGTCTCTAAATGGAGTTATAATGATTTTATTCAACGCAGCAAAAGTACACAAGACATGAGGAATAACATGAAAAGGGACACTGAAGAAAACTTCAGTGTGAAACACTGTACAGAATGAGGAAGATTCTTGTTGGAAACCTACTCAAATAATTTCTCTTGGTTTTATTTGGCTTCTAAACAGATGGGAAAGTTTAGCCCTGAAGTCATTTTAAGTAATTTTAATTGTAGAAACTTCAGGAAGTTGTTATTATTTGAAAGCGAAATAGTATCTAATTGAAGAACCTACAATTTGATCAATTTTAAGAGCACTAGCAAATGTGCTGTGGAGTGCAGTACTGAAACAGCAGGGAAGGAGTTCAGTGGTCCTCTCATCCAGGTCAAGAAGTAAATCTTATTTAAGAGGCAGTGAATAAATGGTCTTATAATGTATCTTATGTTATTTTCTTGCTTCATTGACTTTAGCTACTATTGCTGCAATAATCTTATTTATTTACATCTTCAATGTCAAGTGTTTACAGCTGGTTTATAAAACATAAAATAGTATGTTTTATTTTCCTAATGCATCATATTGTTATTTTTTCCCTCAACTTCCCTACAGACATGTTATCTTTGCTCCAAGCAGCCATAACAAATATGCAGGAGAATCCTTCCCAGGAATCTATGATGCCATGTTTGATATCGAAAGCAAAGCTGATCAACATGAAGCCTGGGAAGAAGTGAAGAGGCAGATTTCCATTGCAGCCTTCACTGTGCAGGCAGCAGCAGACACACTGAAAGAAGTAACATAAATATGAACAATATAATCATCAGTGAAGACTAAATCTGACAGTTTGCAGAAGTCTTAAAAATGGAGCATTTGAAAACACTAGGAGGATTGTGACAAAGAGCAAAAAAATCAAAAAATCTTGGTCTTTACAAATAATATACCCAAGCTGAATGCATTTAGTAATGTTAACAAGGTAATATACTCATTCTGAGATCTCAGGATTTAGATGTCTTCTGAGTTGAGACTGATAATGTTTCAGGTTTTCTCCCAGCTTTGTATTTTAAGAATTGCTAGCCATTGGATTTATTTTCAGAGTTCTGAATTTTTCTGGCTTGATTATTATAGTGATATCCATCTTCTCTTCAGGAAAACAGAATTCATATCATGTTTCTATCAGTTACTAATATTGTTGTTACCTTTTTGTTATTTACCCTGCGATTGCATAATTATACCTCAAGACGGACCTCTCAGCCCTCCTTTTCCACAAAGATTGAGATGGACATGGAGATGGGAAAACTGTCCCATACCACATGCAGGATCTATAATAACGTAACAAGGTTTGGGCAGCCAGCCTAGAATGTTCATCCATGACATTCTTTTCCTCACATGCTGAACCTTGTAGCTGTTTGCAAATAAATTTAAGCAAGAAGCTTTTATTCACTGGAATAAAAACAAGGCAATACATCTTGTCAGGCATATAGTCATCTAATGAAATATCTTTCAAGATTATGATCCTACTGTTATTCTTTTAACCAAAATCTAGCCTTGCTATGCCTTGTCCCTGTAGAGATGTTTTTAATATGAAAACAGAAGCAAAGAAAACTCATCATGTCCTTGGTTTGAAAGGATACCAAATTATAACCATTTTTGTAGAGTCTGTATATCTGATGATCATGTGCTGTTTACTCTTGTGACAGACCATGGGGCAACCAAGATCAGACAGAGAAGACTCAGAAAATCAGATCCCTTCATCTGCAGTTTTGCCACTGGACTATTACTAACCTCATGTACAGCTAATATTTTGTGTGATTTGATGTGTCATGTTAGCTCAGACCTCTACCATGTCTTAAACTACTGTCCTATGATCTGATGGTTTTCAGTACTATGGCATATTATTTTCTTTTCAATGAGGCTTCATTTAATCATAAATATTTTTGCACTTCACATTAAAACCTTCTAGACAAGTTACTCTAATTAAGTCATTATTTTGCTTAACTGTTGGTCTTTCTGATAAAATAATCTAGTTTACCAGTTAATGGGAAATGCTCTTATACCCATAGTTATTGCACAGTTATTTTCACATTTTTATGAGCTGCTTGGAGTAAAATGATGGAGATGTCTTCCCCCAAATCCAGTGCTGAGTTTTTTGTCACTGTGAGCTGCTCCACTACCCCACTTTTACCAGTGGAGAATTCATTATGACTGTCTATAATCTACCTCTGAAAAAAAATAGCCAGGTTAGTTTAGTTATCTTACACTAAACGATTTGTTTGCAGCAATCAGGATAATAATAAGCCAAATCCACCATGCAGAGAGGGGCAGCAATAAACAGCTCCTGTTGATCAGGTGGATGCATTAACAGTATTTTTCTATTGCTGAGGAGGATGAACTGAAGTGCCCAACTCCAAAATTGTGGAGATCTTTCCCTATGTGACCTGTACACTGCTTCAGCAACTTTTTCTTTCAGTCCAGAAGACATAATTTTTTTCTCTGGCTGAAACATAGCATTGTTTCATTTAAGTTTAATTAGGGCCCTTTTTAGTAATAATTAGCAGTCCTGGCCCAGGATGACACAAAATACAGAAGTAGTTAAACTCTTAAACTACAGCAACATCCATTAAATAAATGTGTTGCCTGTTCCCTAATCACTGCAGGGAACAGGATACAGAACAGAAATTTTCTCTCTCCTAATGACTACAAGCTGAAGACATAGGCTTGTGTGAACCTCATGAAGTTCAACAGGGCTGAGTGCCAGGTGCTTCACCTGGGTCAGGGAAATTCCAAGCACAAAGCCAGGCTGGGCAGGGGATGAATTGAGATCAGCTCTAATGAGAAAGTCTTGGAGGTGTTATTGGATGAGAAACTCATTGTGACCTGGCAGAGTGCACTTGTGGTCCAGAAAGCCAGCTGCATCCTGGGCTTCACCGAGAGAAGCGTGGCCGTCAGACTGAGGGAGGGTATTCTATCCCCCTGCTCTGCTCTCATGAGGCCCCACCTGCAGTGTTGTGTCCAGTGTAAGGAAGACCTGTGTAAGGAATCTGGAGAAGAACCATTAAATCACAGGCCCGGAGCACTTCTGCTGTGGAGACAGACTGAGACAGCTGGGCCTGTTCAGCCTGGAGAAAAAGCTCCATGGAGACCTCACAGCACCTTCCAGTACCTAAAGGGCCTAAAGAAAGCTGGAGGGGGACTTTTTATAAGGACATGTGTGACAGGACAAGGAGGAGTGACCTTAAGGTGAAGTGCACAGTCCCTGTATTCAGTGCACAGTCCTTTACTCTCTCGGCCTCACTGGGTACATTCTCTTGTGGAAGAAAGGGTCAAAGTTTGCACGCTGCTGCACTTGTCAGCTGCCAGCAATGTAAACTTTTAGTTGGAGTCTGTTAATAGTCTCCTGAAGCTCAAGATAAAGACTTAGATACAAGGAATCAACATCTACTACCACTGTAATCTGATAGAAAGAGTGCAGAGGCCGTGAGAGAGTTCAGTGCAACTGGCAGAGTCAGAAGGAAACTACTGATTTGAAATTGCAGTTGAGAATTCCCCTGTTGCCATTTTTCCTGCCAGAGCTGTCTTTCCCACAGATCAGGGTCCCTTGATCTCTCAAGCTGCAAGTTCAACCTTTATTCAGACAGTAGGTTAAGCAGCACAACAGTAGTGTATCTTTCTTGCTGCAGATATTAAGCTTTAGGGCCCAGTTACTGAGCAGCTACAACCTACAGTTTGCAAGCTCTGGCATTCATTCTGTGCTTCATGTACTATTACTGGCTTTACTAATTGGCTGAATAGCAGAATTATGCATTCAACACACAAATGCATTCTAGTTTTGCATTTGGCATGTATATCCTTGCCATTTTTTTCAGCTTTTTAGTTTACCAGCAATTTATGTGTTTTAGGTGAGTAGAGTATATGTTGCTACCTGCAAGTGCTTCTAGCTTCAACTGAATATCACTCTTGTTTTCACTGTCAGGACGAACAATCTCACTACTCTGAATTCAGCATGAGGCATATGCAATAACTAATAATTTTCATGATAATTCTAAAAGTGATACTAATTTAAAGTACTGTGTGTTCAGGAGTTTATGGTTTGGACCCTTTTTCTCACCTGTGCTAAGGGAAGAAGTCCTTTTATCCTGTAATCTTTTCACAATTTGTTTTGTGTAATTTTTCTAACTACTTGGGGTTGGTCTTACCTCCTTCTAGCCTCAAAGCTTTGATTAAACTTAGACTGAAGTGTGTGTTTTCAAAATTGAGCAAAATACTCAGCTATTATCATCAATGCACTTGTAGAGGTATCTGACACTGGTAGTATCTTCATTCTGGCTGGAAAAGCCCCATGTAAAATAACAGGGTGGCTGATGGATGTGGCCTGTGATAACCAGGAAGGGACCCAAAGGACCCGAAAGTCTTTTGGGCTGCTGATCATCTCAAAAACTCTGAGGTCTCTCCTTGGGTACAAAATGAGATGATCAGTAACAGGTAAGAGTGAGATGATGTTTGGGTTGGAGCAGCTTCTTCCAGCTTCTCATATATGTGACTTTGCATTCCTGATATGCTTCATTTTCAATCTCACATGTCAAGATCATTTTTCTCTGACTCAGTTATTCTGAGGAGCACTTGTAACACTTTGGCTTTGTGTTTGAGTAATGTGTGTATGTGTGTGTGTATGCATGCAACCAAACCTCATCTCACTTCTGTTTCACCTAGGTGAATGGTAGTTACTCAGCCTTCATATGCTGATTTTCTTCCAAGGAGTTTGTAAGTGAGATAACTCAGGGATACTTTTGTAACCTGTCAGCAAGACAATACAGAATGTTTGTATATAAAATAGGTATGATCCCAGGCGTACAACAAACAAAATTTCTTGTGTAGTAATGTCACTCTTTTCACCAGCCTCCACAGCACACCAAGCTGATGCATAGAATACAATACAACAGTTTGGGTTGGAAATACCATCTTCCAAATACCATCTAGTCCTCTCCCCCCTGCAGTGAGCAGGGACATCTTCAACTGGACCAGATGGCTCAGAGCCCTATCCAACATGACTCTGAATATTTCCAGGGAAGGGACATCCACCACCTCCCTGGGAAACTTGTGCTAGTGACTCACCACCCTCACTGTAAAAAAGATTCTTCTTTATATCTAGTCTGAATCTACCCTCTTTTAGTTTAAAACTAAACTAAGTTTTAGTAGGGCCTATTGCAACAGGCCCTACTAAAAAGGCTGTCCCCATCTGTATTGGGTTTGTGTGGCAATGTTTTCATAGTGAGGGGCTACAGTGGGGGCTTCTGTGAGGAGCCCTGGAAGCTTCCCCCATGTCTGACAGAGCCAATGCAAACTAGCTCCAAGATGGATGCTGGGCAAGGCTGAGCCCATCAGTGGTGGTGGCAGCACCTCTGGGATAACAGATTTTAGAAGGGGAAGGTTACTGTGCAGAAGCAATTGGAGCCAGACTAGAGAGGAGTGAAAAATGTGTGAGAGGATCAGCCCTGCAGACCCCATGGTTAGTGCAGAAGGAGGGGAAGGAGGTGCTGCAAGTGTCAGAGCAGAGATTCCTCTGGAGCCCATGGTGCAGGCCATGGTGAGCACCCTGGCTGCATAGAGCAGTATTCAGAAGCCTCACCTGGCCAGTAGCTGTTACCCCATAGCAGGACACAAATGCTACCCTGTACAGGTTTGCTCTGTCAGGAAGTTTAGGACACTATGAGCTCCCAGATGACACTGGCTGTTTTTCTGTTAGAAAATGAACACTCTCAGTGCAGAATAATTCAAGTGCCTAAAGTTAGGTTCTTATCACACCTTAGATACCCTAGGATGTCTAGCCTGATCTCAGGATGGCCCTTGTGTTGCACTGGGAAACCCTATGGCACAAAGGAGTTGGGAGTAAAGAAAGTTAAACTGAAAAAAATGGTTGCAATGTGGGATAAGATGTCTTAATTTTTGCCTTTGTTTCTCACTATCCAAGTCTACTTTAATTTGTAATAAATTACTTTTCCCTGAGTGGAATCTGTTTTGTTAACAATGGTATCAGCAAGGGATACCCCTGTGTTCATTTCAACCCATGAGCTTTTTAATCTTATTTCCTGCCCCAGTCTTGTTGAGGAGGGCATGTGATTGAGGACAGATTTACACTGTACATTATCCTTGCAATTAATTGTAACATAATATACTCCACCTGTGGCTAATCCATGGCATAAAAGAACATATCACAACTAATAACTAATAGTGATAGGGCTGTATTTTAAGTGGTAGAAGCCATTTGGCTGCTGCTTGTTGTTCAACCTCAGCATTGCTAATGCCCTTGTCACTTTAAAAAGACGTTTGCATAGAAATAAATGCATTTCATACATTCTCACTGTTGCTATTCTTACCTTCTTCCTCCACTGATGTTATTATCATGTGAGGTCTAATTTTGATAGCAATCTCCAAAAGCCCCTGTCACTTTACTGTCTATTATGTGCCAGTCCTACACCTGTGGTGCTATATAAATGCTAATAATACATCAATATGCTCATTCTTTGTGAGTTCTGTAGGTGGAATTCCATCTGGTTTGTATATGTCAATTCAGATGCTGGTGTGAAATGTCATTGCTGTTCAGAATTTGTGATGGTTTATGAGCAGTTGGGAAATGACAGGAAAAAATCACAGGACTGGACCTGCTTATCATTTGAACAAAGACATCCAGCCCTGTGCCTAAGACAGTGGCTGTGACTGGTGTGGAATACCCAAGTGGTGTAATTTTTCTCTGAAAAGCCTTCGTTTAAGTAATTAGGACATTAACCAGTTTTTCCTACTTTTTCTGAATATTTTCAACTCATCATAATGTATTTAAGAAAGTTTTGATACTCAGAGTACTGACATTTCTTTCACAAACGGTATCTACTTTGGACTTTGGGAGTGAGTGGTAGGAATTTGGAGCATGCCCAGGCTCCCAGAAAAGTTTTCCTGCCTTCAGCCATATAACTGGTCTCAAATGGGCAGGTTCTCAGTTCCACAAGAGATCAGTCTTGGCTTCCATGTAGCCATGAAGGGACTCAGCAGCAGGGAGTGATGTGCAAGGTTAGAGTAAGTTTATGCAAAATGTGATGATTCTGTGGATGTATCTTTTGTCTATTCTCTGGGCTGCAGTTGTTTCCTTCCCCATGAGATACTGATGGATTTGACTAAATTAGACTAGGAAAACTTAAGAACCTTGTAATCTTAAATGCAAGTAGCTAGAGAATATAGGAAATACATTTGTAACTTTCCCTAGTTGCAAATCGGATGATGTTTGGCCAGTCTAAATTATATTCTCAGCTGCTGTAAGTATACATTCCTTGTTAAGGATTAATGCTACCAGGGATTAAAAAGGGAAGCAATTCAGCATTTTGTTGATAAAGAAGAAATAAGTTTTCCCTTAATTTCATCTCTTGGCCACTTCCACTGGAACAGGTTGAGAATAAGCCAAAATCAGGAACTTTCAAAACTTTCAAAATCAAGGAGTCCTAATAATTAGTAGAAATTAGCATCTTAAAGACTACATGTACATTGCTTGGTGCACAGCCTGGATATATATTTGTTACAGAGATACACACCCAGCTAGATACAGAGGGGCTGTCTGGTGGGATGAGACTAAGAAATGGAAGAGTTTAATTGTATTTGGAAAACCGTATCATCACCATCACCCAGGGATTAAGGCTGTTTAGTCAGCATGAAAACTGAGAAGCAAAGAAGGCAGGGACAGCCCTGGGGCTGCGGGTGGAAAGAGGAGGAGGAGAAGGAGGAGGAGGAGGAGGAGGAGGAGGAAGGCAGCTGCTCGCCAGTCCCAGAGCCTGCCAGGCTGCCGGCCAGTGCTGACCGTATGGCCGGGAGCAGGAGCAGGGCCACCCTCCGTGTGTGGCTGGTGTGCCCTGGGCTGCTCGGCTGTTTCTTGCTGGGCTTTCTTACAGGTGAGTACGGAGACCCAGGGGCTCAGCCCCCAGCTTCTTTCCCCTGCACATGCCTGTGTGCAACCCCTGTTGTGATTCACTCTCCAGCAGGGAGGTTCTCTACTCTTCAGAGGCATGATAAAGTATTTGTCCCACTGCTTTTCTAAGCTTTTCTGTCCAGCAGTTTCAGCCTTCAGGGAGTGAAGAACAGAGCGGCTCTGTGCTTCAGCTCAGCACAAGCCCTGGTGAACTGACAGCTTCCCAAAAGAGGCAGCCAGGCATTCAAAAAGAAAAGATTAGAGCAAGAGTTTGAGATTTCAGCGATTGCAAGACCTCCCAGATATTTTTTTATTATTATTATTTCCTGTTTTTTCCTGAAGATATTTTTAAATCCTCCTATTCTGTTGCTATTTTAGAAATTAAGGGTAGAATGTAGAGGAGGAGTTTGACTGACAGCCAAGTTACTGAAGTTTTCATTATGCACAATGAACTTTACTAGAGATTCTTTTCTGAAGTCACTTGCAGCATTTGATTTCAAATTAAAATTGCATGTCCTTTTTTAAACTTGTAACACAAACCTAACACTAAAGCATGAAAGAAAAATCCATGAGGGCTATTAAATATATAAAATATTAGTTTAATCTTGGAGATCCCTGAGCTGCTAATTTCTGGTCCTTGTGCTATGCTTATACATTTCCCTGAACAATATCTTTTGGCCCAGCTCCAAAACAGGATACTGAGCGAGATAGACTTTAAGTCTGATTAAGCATCACTGTTCAGTTCAGAGTGTTACTAAAATTGTATTTAAGTGTAGCAGGTCATATACACTGTGCACATGACAGCACATGTATTTGTCTTATGAAAATTTTCCCAATTCTGATTGTCTGGCTAAAATAATAAAAGGATTTTTTTGCCGTTGTTGTTTTTTTTTTTTTTTTCTTAAGACAAACTCATAGAGTTGATATACCCTCTCCTACTACACATTTTAAAACTGGCTTGGGTGACAGTTAACTTTATTCTTTTAATTATTAGATTAACCCCACCCTTCCCAAGTCTGTAACTATTAAAATGCTGGCAGGGTGGCTGTTGAGTCCTAGACCTTCACTTTAAATATGCTTACACACCTATTTTAAAATCTATGCATAGACTAAATAAAGTAATTTCATCATGAGTATCAGGAATTCAAACCTCACACTACAAATAGTTGAGAATTTAAACTATAGTTTAAAATTAATGAGAGATGAGTCTAACTTAAAAGGGTATTTACCAGGGATTTAGGGTATACTCTTTTCATTATATCACTTTTACGCATTTCAGACAATTTAAACAAATTTCACTTTTCTGCTTGAACCTTCAGACACTGACAGAGGGTGCTCTAAGCCCTGTTCCTCCTTGTGGTTTTAACTGTTTAGTACCACAGGTTGCACCTGTGCTCAAACATGTGAGGACATTCTTGCTAAGTAGGAAACTTTTCAAATGTGTTTCAGGATGGTTTACAAAACTGACCGAGAAAAACCCCAACTTTTCAGATGTGCGTCAAAATGTGAGACAGAAACTTGTGGCTGAAATGAAAGCAGAGAACATCAGGAAATTTCTTCGGTAAGCCTTGTGCATCATTTTTTGAACAATTTTTTCATCCAAAAAAGAAAGTGATAACATCAGTTCCAAGGAAGGACCTCTGAAAGCAGAGCTTTTAATATGCTTTGGAAGCATTTAGATTGTACAGAATGTCTGAGGGAAGAAGGAGAGGCTTACAAACTCTTCTGTTCCCCCCACTTCCCCATTTTGAAGTGGTTATACTGTCAAGTGTATTTCCCTCAGCTGCATTACTGCCTGTGCTTACTAGTCTTCATGATTTAATGGAGTGTGCCTTTTTTTTTTCTTCACAAGTATCTGAAGCTCTAACCTCAGATAACTGTTTTCTTTCAGACTGAGATGATTTTACTCTGTTTGGGATGCGATGATTGCCGTGAATTACATCTCACTGATCATCTGTTCAGTGTCTCTTTAAACTTTCAGTTTGATTAGCGAGTCTAAGTAGAAAATTAATCTATTAAAAACTAATGCTACAAATTTGCATGGCACGGAGTTGCATGTAAACTTACAAATTATAATTCCTTTAGTGTGGCCATAGTGGATAATGTGCTGTTAATTGGGAGTACTGACATCCCATTATACCCTGTCTTTTGTTTCAGAGATAAAGGGCTCTGTCCATGGTCAGTGTGCATGTATGGTAAAGGCTTGCATGTTGTAACTACTAGTAAATATACTTTTTTGCATCATGGTGCATCCATGCAGTTTTTTAAAAACATCTAAAATATTAGGGATATAAAAATACCCTTTTGTTTTTTCCATTCCACTGAAAATGAAAAAAAACCACATTATTCTGTATATTTATATTTTGTATAGCAGAACAAATATGCTCACATGAAAAGTAAATAAATACTCTGGTTAGTAAAATGTTTGTATTCAGCATGTAAGTCAGCAGCTGCATCAAGAACATCAAAGGATTACTGACAAATTTGATTTCTATACATTTATTCTAAACCCAAAAGTTTTCATACCTAACATCAATAATCTTTTCAAGTATACAGGCCTAATCTTATTTTGTATTCATTTCTTTCAGTAGATTGGAGAGTTCCTGAAAATTATGTTTGAGTGAGAATCTAGGCAACATAGCATGAGATAGCTCTGTAATTAGGCCAAAGTCTCTTGGCCGTGGGATGTTAATGATTTCTCATTTGTCTGCTTGCTTTGGTGATGGGCCAAATACTTCATGCCGGTTGGGGACGTTTTTTTTTTTTTTGCCTAAATTAAAATAAAAATCAGGAAATGCAGAGAAATTGTATTAACGCACTGTCCAAAAAGTTTGTCAAAAACATTAAAAAATGTGAACTTGAGAATTTTGATCTGTATTCTTCATTTTTCAGACTACTACATCTACTTTTATCATGTGGGGAAAAAAAAAATATGAGTCTCAGAAAATGTAGATGCTTTGGTTTTAGCATTGTATCAGAGCTCTGGAAAGGATTAAACTGTTTGGAAGGGAAAATTTGAAAAAAAAAATTGGTGTGTTTTTCCTGATGGCATATTTCATAATTAGTATACTTAAAGAATTAAAAGGTACTTAAAATACTAGTGAGAATTAAAGTGCAAGAAGCAAACAAGCAACAGTGTTTGGCAAAGGCTGCTTCCAGATTTTAGTGCACACCGTCACTGTTTAAGAGAGGGAACAATAGCAGAGAGCAAAAGTTGTTGTCTACTGTAGATGAGAAATTCTGATGGCTGCAAAGGCCCGGGTGGCTGAAAAAGGCTGATATTGTGCCCCTCTTTTAATAAGGACCACCTGGAGGAACACTGAGCTGGTCAGCTTCAGGTCTGGAAGGGTGACAGAACATCCTTCTGGAGTCTGTTTTCAAATACATGAGGGACAGAAGTATAGTTCAGAAGAGTCAGTATTTATTACTACTTTGTATGGTCAGCATGTTGCCTTCTGTAAGAAAATGACTGGCTACATGCGTGAGTGGAGGCATTATAGTAGCTGTAACAACCTTGACTTCAACATGGCTTTGGACATCATTCTCCTTTGGAAGCTGAGGAAGTGCACACTGCAGAACAAGGGTTGAAAACAGTCTGAAATGACAGGCTGAAGTGATAGTAATCATGGTATTTGCTACCACTAATTAATGGTAATTGCTGGTATCTGATATCTGTGTGGCAGCCATTGACAAGTAGCCTGTTGGGAATTGGAAGCTGATGCAGAGTACCTGGCTGACTGATGAGCTTACACCTTTCTTTCCTTGTTTACTGGGCCAAACAAATTGTATACTGACTTCTGTAGGGTAGCCCAGAGGGACTGGATTCAGTTTGTGGCTATTTATCAACATTATGTGTTATATCTGATATGGAAGTAAATGTTGTTAAGAAGGCTTAGTTATTCAGGGTTTTACTTAAGAAAAAAGAGAAAATCTGTGAAGATAATTTAATATAATGATTTTCAAGTTAAACTTATTAGGACATGCTATGACAACAGTACAAATCCATGATCAGATACTAGAATTATCTGGAAGGCTCCTTTCTGTATATATAGAAATATGTAGCTTTCCTGTATTTATTCCTGCTTCTTGCATACTGCGAATATTGTTTTGCTGAATCTTTGACATTAATTTTCATTGCTTGTGTGTAGATGTGGCTATTCCTGTTATGCAAAGAAAAAAAGTTCAGTTGACTTATCTTAAAGCCTCAGGAAAGATCCTCTGCTCCGAGTATATTTTGTACATATCCTGATGCCGACTCTGATAAGCAATCATGTTTTACAGCTCAAGCTTTAAGACCTTACTGTCCATGCAATCTGTCTTGAAGATCAGCTTTATACACACTGATCCTATTTCACTATTGTGTATCTCTGCATTTGCTGCTTACCAGTGGGTTTCTGTTTTATTCTAGTTCATTTACCAAGCTGCCTCACCTCGCAGGAACTGAACAGAATCTTCTTCTTGCCAAAAAAATTCAAGGCCAGTGGAAGGAATTTGGATTGGATTCAGCAGAACTTGTTAATTATGATGTGCTTCTTTCATACCCAAATGAAGAGCAGCCAAACTACATTTCACTAATTGATGATCAAGGGAATGAGGTGATCTTTTCAATGACAAAACTATGTTGATGTAAAACATAAAAAACCTCCAGTGATTTCCTGTTAAAAAAAGTGTCTTCCTCTGTATTCTCACCTACTCAGCTCAGCATGTGCTTTATATTATTTAAAAAAAAATCCAGTGCAAAGGGAATTCATATTTAGAAATGGTTTTCCAGGCTATGCAGAAAACACAGCAAAGTGGCTGAGATCTCAGTGCCTCATACAGAAGAGCAAGGATGTGTGGAGAGGCTGCAGTTAACATCAGTAGACCATAAGGTGTTAGAAGGGTTCAGCCTAAGCATCCATCTAGGCTAGTATCCTCTTTCCATAAACAACCTTAAGTGGATGCACAGGGAGGTTTAAGAACAAAAATATGTATTTCAGGCATGCAGTTCTTCCAGTGTCTAGCTGTTTTCAGCTCAGGGCTTCTCTGAATGTGTTGCAATTAGTCTCTTGAAAAATCCTCATTAGACCTTTTCCAAGTATTTATCCAGTCATTAACCTTCATTACATCTCTCTTCCAAGTACCTATCCAAACTCTGCTTGAACATCTGTACAATATTTCCTTCCACAGCAGGCTGAGGTAAGGAATTGCAGAAATACTATCAATTTTATGTTTCCCTTGCTCTGAACCTGATCCCACTGACTACCTATGGTGTCTCCTAAGTTAGAGTTGGAAGTCCTAATGAACACGTCAGTCTGTAGGCATCTCCTTTTTTGAATACAATAAAAAAGTAGATGTAAATAAAGAAGTAGATGTAAATTCTGGCAAGGATCCTGAGCAAGGAGAGGAGGTGAGACTACAATAGCAGCACCATAGCACATAGGTAAGGATGAAGAACTAGGGTAGAAAGTAAGGAATGTGTGACCAGGGATGACATGAGCTTAGAGGTCAAAAAATGAAGTTCTTCCAGAAACTCTGTAGCAGTAGCTCAGCTACAATCTCACAAGGTGACAAAAGGTGGACAGGCACCTTAAAGCAACATGAGTGTTACAATGCATAAGGATAAAAGATAGCACATTTAACTGGAGTATTACTGGACAAGTGACAGAAAGAATAATAGTGCAGGTGGGAGAAACCAAAAAAGACACCTGGGATAGCATGGATGAACCAGATGTCTTTTCATGTCACCACCTCTTGACAATTTTCAACAATTTTCTTCCCTTAGGTTCAGGCAGTGGCTGATGAGCATCTTCTGACACATGAGCTGTCTCTTTGTATTCATATCTGCCTTCTATTACAATATTTCAGCTCTGGATCCCTACCTGTGGTTTTGTTTGAACTTATGTGTACTAGTTAGAACTGTATTTTTTGCTATCAATTTATGGAAACTACAATTTAAACTGCTGACAAAGCTAACTAACTTGGCAAAAGCCAGGGCTTTTAGTACTATTCATCCATAGTACTGCAGTATTTTGGAATAGTGATTATTTGACAGGGAGTCTGATGCACAGAAACTTAATTACTGTCTCTTCTGACTTTAGTTTAAACTATAATTAGCATTTGCTTAGTGTGTGAATTTGTGCCTAGAATGTTTGACCAAAAATTACTGTTATTTTTTTGATAGGTTTTCAATACATCATTGTTTGAACCACCTCCACAGGGGTATGAAAATGTTACTGATATACTACCACCATATAATGCTTTTTCAGCACAAGGCGTGCCAGAGGTAAGAAAAGAAATTATGTAATGGTACTATTACCTATTTTTTGAAACACTTTCTGGGACAGATTGCTCCAACTTCTCAAAATATTTGTTGCAGTAGTTTTAATTATCATTTGTCTTAATTATAGAGCACTTAGGCACAGACAGGCCACATATTATGCAACGGTTAGAAGTATTTTATGACCAAAAAAAGAGCTTTCTTTAATTGCTAGAACTCTGAATTACATAATAAGTGAAAAGTTTTTATCTTGATGAATAATTTTGGATACATCTCAGACTGCTCCATATTATTCAGTCATATATAGAGGACTTGTTTAAACAGGTAGAAGTATTAATATTTATATCAAGTGGAAGACATTTTAGATTAAATGAATGTCTTCAAAGGCCATAAAAGGTCCTCACTTAATCTGCTAATTCATTATGGAACAGGTTAGGGACAAAATTGAATTGCATAAATGAGTGAAATTACATAGTAGTGAGTGTGTATGTAAGGCATACCACTGCTTTGTCACAGCCAGAGATGTTTTTCAGTTTCCCAAAGTACTCTGGTTTATTTTCCAGCCTGCTTTTAGGACTGTTTTTAAGTGCAGGATAATAGCCAAACATGAGAATTTTGAGCCAAAGCTTCCTATAGAATATTGTGGATATATTTTGCTATTGTTTTTATGAGCACTGGATCTCATTTATAGAAATGAAAAAAAATTTAAATCCTCTGTCATGCATAGTAAATGGAACTTTATTTCTGATAATGGGTATTCTTTTTGTTGACTGACCATTTGCCACAACATTGCTTTTCTTTTCTGCCCAGGCAGATCTGGTGTATGTGAATTATGCCCGTACAGAAGATTTTTTTAAGCTGGAGCGTGAAATGGGAATTAACTGTACAGGAAAAATTGTCATTGCCAGATATGGGAAGATCTTCAGAGGAAACAAAGTAAGGGTTGTGCTTTAATTTCTCCTCTGTGGGTCAGACATTGTTCATGGTAGAGCTTGAGGGAATCAGTAAGGGCTGTTCATTGGAACATATGAGCAGAAGGAAGCCTGCAATGTATCCATTGTGACTGCAGTCTAAGAATAACTTCCAAAACAATAAAACCAGATTAATGTATTAAACTCCTGAGACAGAGATGACTGCAAACTCCCTAGGCAGTTCTTGCATGAGAATAGTTTAGGGAACTGAGTAGTTTGTAGAGCCAAGTCTTTTGATATGTGCCATCCATAGAACTGCAGTACTTTGAAATAGTAGCATTTTGACAAGGAGTCTGATGCACAGAAACTGAGTAACTATCTCTTCTGACTTTAGACAACCAATCTGGCAAAATTTGTGACAGTGGGGCAGTGGGGATGGTGGTAAGGTTTTGTGCCTCATTTTTATGTTCTGTTCTTTATTTCTTAGCCTTGAGCTATGACTAAAGGTTAAACACAAAAAATGAACATATTGCCTTTCACTGTGCTTGGTTCTTCTGCTGAATCTGGGGTAATTTTCACTCTTTCACATACTTGTCCTCTAAAACCATGCCTGCATTGAAGTAAATCACAATGTTCGTATTTATGGCTACATTAAAAAAAAAAAAAAAAAAAAAAAAGCCGCATCTTAAAACCAAATAATTTCGCAGGTTAAAAATGCCATATTGGCAGGAGCCCAAGGGATCATACTTTACTCTGACCCTGCTGACTACTGTGCCCCAGGAGTAGATGCTTATCCAGGTGGCTGGAATCTTCCAGGTGGTGGAGTCCAGCGTGGTAATGTTTTAAATCTGAATGGAGCTGGGGACCCTCTAACGCCAGGTTATCCTGCAAAAGGTGAGTGCAAATTCTGTATGTAGCCTGGGCCATCAAGTACTTTATAAACTGCTGTTGAAAGTGCGGCACTAGAAGTTAATTTCTTTTCAGTACAGATGCACAGAAAAAAAAGCTGCTTGAAATTCTTATTGACAGTAAATTTTCTATTACACGCTAAGTTCTGTCTGTGTCATTCTAACTGCTTTCAGGCAGCGGAATAAAGTTTCTATGAAACTCGTTGTATATCCCCAGCCTTGTGACACTTAAAAAAGCAGAATGTATAGGTTTACAGTCTGGGAAGCAGCAGAAAATGACTGAGAATTTATAGCCATTTAAAAATATCTGTGTTTCTCAAGAGGACTGCTTTATACTAGGTTATACTTTGCTATCAAAGAGGACTAATAGCTTTTTGGAGGTATGTCTACTTGCTGATCATAAGTTCCAGGCAGAAAAAACAGTTTAAAATACTTTTTAATGGAAATAAAATTCCTGTAGCAAAAATAAGAGCACCCTGAAGTCTTTCAAAACTAAGATGTTTGCCAGTACTGGATGCTTATGGGATGACTATACAGGGATGCATCTGGAAAGCTCATGGGCTTGTGTGGCCTCTGCTGGGGGCATAAGACAACCTAAACCTAGGAGAGGTTGTGTGTGTCAGGCCCAGCAGACTCAGAGAGACACTGGCTGTCTTCAATGCAGATAAATGCATCTGTGGATGTCCTCTGCAGCCTTGTCAAGCAGCTGCACAGGTGCCATCTTCACCTCACACACCAGATTGGTTTCCCCAGAGCCAGCTTGGAGGAGATGTTATATAACATGTATAACATGGTGGGACAGCAAATCTAGCCTTGCATCAAGGGGACATAGTTTACACTGCTGTGCTGATGCATTACTGGGTTTGCTGTTCTGTCATTACAGTTTGGTTTTCTAGAAGCAGTGTGTGAGAAATGATGTAAGAATTAAAAAGAATCATGCATGCTGGTGGCTGCTCTGTTCAGAAGTGTTTCCAGTTTGGTTAAAGTGGCTAAGAACGCCATAAAGTTGACATTTTTTTTCTGGTTTCTCAGAGTACACTTTCAGGTACAAAGCTAATGAAGGTGTGGGGATCCCCCAAATCCCAGTTCATCCCATTGGATATCACGATGCAGAAGTATTGCTGCGGTGAGTATACATCCGTCCTCCTTTCCAGAAGTCAGTATTGACAAATGTGCAGACAAATTTTTCATATTAAGATGGTAAAATCTATGCTGTTACTTGCATTTGCTACTCTTTTGTAGTAATGAAAGTAATTTAGAAGTAATAATGTAGTAATTATTGTAGTAGTAATGTAGTCATTCCAGAAAATGTGGAAAGTTCAAAGCATTCTGTTTTTGCAATAATGCTTTTAAGAATTTTGTAAAACCACCTAGGTTTTGCTGCAATAATTATTAAGATAATTTAAGGTTTCATCCTAATGGTGAACTGCATTTGTATTGGTTTCCATTTCACAGTGCAATGGGAGGACCTGCAGCTCCAGACAGCAGCTGGAAGGGAAGTCTCAATGTGCCTTATAATATAGGGCCAGGATTCACAGGCAACTCTTCTACAAGGTCTGTTTTAAGACTTTCCTGTTTATACAATATTGGAAAAAAAAAAATCCCTCTGAGGAAAAGACTCTGAAGTAATACATCTAGAGATACTCTGGAGATATTTACTTCCTTCTGCTAGGGTTACGTTGGGAGATAATTATTAGAATTCGAAAATGAGTTACATTAGAAAAAGATTATAAATGAAAAGATCAGGCTACATGACAATGACATTTGGCAATAAATTGCAATAAAGCTACAGATCACTATTCTGTGACTTTTCCACATAACAATAGTTTCAGTTTACAAGAGGTATTATTCAATGAGGACTGTTAGTGGACCTCAGTGAACAGCATGTAAAAATGGTGTATCATCATCACTACTCCATCTCCTGCATAGCAAAAGTATATCTGAATATATACAGAATTTTATAGAGATTTCGTTTATCATTATTCTTTTCTGCTCTGCTTTAACACTAACTGAAAATTAGTAAAGTAGGAATAATAAATAAAAAAACATATTTGGCATAATTACAGTGCTGTTTGGAGTATCCTGAAGAGCAACAGTGAGAAAACAATATGATTCCTCCACACAACTTGTATTTTTGAGTACTTTTTAACAGCTGCCTACTTGGTAGAGTAACAATTTTTTTTGTAAATATGGATTAGTTCTACACATACTTCCGTCTCAAAGTAATTCCATATCAAAATGAACCTTTTGATTCTAGGTAAAAACTCACATGCACATGGAAAGTGTGCACATAAACGCACGTTCAAGGCACTCATTCCTGTTACTTTCTGGGCAAAGATCCAGTGGCTGTCCTGAAGTAGGTTTTGATTTTGACAGCTATGCAGATTTGCTGCTGGAAAGACAACTTCAAATGTGGATTTCCTGTGGTTTTGCCAGACACAAAACACCCCCATTGTTTGCTGCTTTTTTCTTCCACAGCTCAAGGGGGCTGAATACTGTGTTAGCTTTATCTCTTGGAATACTCGGATTACCTTTTTTTTAATAAAATTTCACAAGTGGATTTTACTGGTGAGGGATAGGGAAAAAAAAACCCTGCTTTTAGTAGGGGGTTTTCTACCTCTAATGGAAGATTCTGTGCTCATGACAGGGAGGTTAGAACTAGATGACCTTTAAGGTCCCTGCCAACCCAAACCATTCTGTGATTCTGTGACTGACAAATCTTATTCACTTAGTTCTGCTGTCCTAAACAGAGATTTCAGTTTATTCCTGAATAAATATTCCTAATGACCTTTTCTCCAAGTTCTATATTATTTCATGGACCTGTGCTAGGAAACCAAAATGTATTCTTTATAAGCCTCTGCATATCCACAATTATAATTTTGGTCAACATGTAGATGTATTTTTAATTACTGTGCATGTTTTTCAGTTTATTCCTCTAGTATACAATTATCTGATTTGTTCATATAAAAAAAATTTCTATAAATTTGGTAAATCTTTGCAAACTTGTAGACTGGCCCAGCTCGTAGGCTTTTTTCTACAGCATCAGCAGCAGGCTAAACTGAAATAAAAAATGGGTCTCTGAGAAAGCATGACAGTGCTGAACACACATTGGATCAGTGCTGAAAACACAAAGCAGGGCAGAAGCACAAACTCTCTGGTATATGTGTTATTAGCATTGGCTTTTTATTGGCTTATTAATCAGAAATGGTTACTCCACACTCCCTTTCATTTCAGAAAAGTCAGAATGCATGTTCATACAAACAATAAAATAACACGAATTTACAATGTCATTGGCATCCTCAGAGGAGCTCTGGAACCAGGTGAGCATCAGGTGCTTGATGACTTTAATTCCTTTTTTCTTTTGTATTTTTTGAAATTGTACTTGTGTTGTAAGAAACTTAAAGTGTTCTAGATAACCACATAACAGAGTCTTGAGAAATTTTTAGTAGTTTTTCTGTCCTTCCAATATTTGTTATTGGCATTCCCAAGAATAGCATTCCCTTTAATACACAGTGATAGACATTGGAGGATGTTTTTTTATAATGCCTGTCACTTTACAGTAGGCTTTCCCTTACATCAGTAATATATTTTGCCTTCGCAAAAATTAACGTAATTCAAATTACAGAAAGCTAGTGATGGTTTGGGACATTAACATTATACTATTGATATATTATTGATACATTATACTATTGTAGCAGGTCATACACAACAAAGACTTTTAGATGGAAAAATATTTATTAAATATTTATTTTCTATAGTTGCAGACTTTAGTAGAGTAAGTGAATGATTGCAGATTCCCTTAAAAAATAAACTTGTAGCACTGGTATTGAACTTCATATTTGATTTCATACAAGTAAAGATGCAGTCAAAGGAAATAACAGGCAATCCAAGTGCATTTTTAATTATTAATTGATACTGTATGTTTGTTTCCAGACAGATCTATTATTTTAGGTGGTCATAGAGACTCTTGGGTGTTTGGTGGTATTGATCCAACCTCTGGTGCCGCTGTTCTGCAAGAAATTGTAAGGAGTTTCGGTAAAATTAAGATGGAAGGTAACTTATTTATTACAGATGTAAAATTATGGATATGGAAAACAGCAGCTTTGAGGATCAGTGCTTCCATAAGCTGTTGTATTGATTTAACTTTTCGCCTCTACAGAAAGTTTTATTTCTCATTATGAAAGTTGTAGGTTCATTGAAGAGATGCATATGTGGCATTGCATGCTAGTTGGCTGAATTATTCCCTCGTGAGTGTAATGGTACCCTCTTAGCTGTGCAGAATGAAAATACTGTATTAAGAAGAAATGCCTCTGCAATAATATGTTCCTCTAATGATTTTACAGAGGATTTTTTTTACTGTTATATCAGTTAAGTTCTGTTTTTAAAGCAATTTCAATTAATTATGGTCAGTAGACTTTTAAAGTATAACTCAAATTTTCAAGTTTAACTATGTAATTGCAGGTTGGAGACCTAGGCGAACTATTATTTTTGCTAGCTGGGATGCAGAAGAATTTGGATTATTGGGTTCCACAGAGTGGGCTGAGGTAAATAAAAAGCCGTGTAAAGCAAAGCAAAACTTGAAAGTGTGTTGCAGGTGACTGCAGTACCCAGGATCTATTCCTAAACTGCAATCAAAAACTCCGTGGTAAAACTGGAGCACAACAGACTCCTTCAGGTGTTGTGAGGCACTCATGTATTTATATAAATTACTTACCTACCTAGCTTCTTACAACATAAGTGCACTAAACTCTTCTAAGATTTAAAAATCTACTTTGATTCAAATTTAATATCCCACAATGATCTCTGTGTGGAAATCTATCTTGTCATTTAACAGAATGATAGCATTTTATTTAACCCAGATTGGTCTAACTTTCTATTGAGAAATTCCTTAGTTTCTATAATTTCAAGTTCAGATCCTGAACCTCTCTGATCCATAAGCATGCCAAGCCTTTGTATGAAAGTCAGTCCTACTGGGCAAATGAAAGAATCTGTGAGTGAATAGATCAAAATTCCTGTGAATTCCAGCATTGTAGAGTCTCAGGAGCAGGACAGTAACTTAATTCTGTAGGAGGATCCCTGACTATATACCTGTCTGAGGGAAGAATGTTGGAAAATTCAGAAGTAAGGTTCTGGGTATTTTTATCTTCCTTTTCCTATTGGGCATGTTATTTTTATCTTCCTTTTCCTGTCTGAGGAAAGAATGTTGGGAAATTTAGAAGTGAGGTTCTGAATACTTATATCTTCCTTTTCCTGTTGGGCATGTTCAGTCCTTAGTGGATTTGTTCAACCTCAATAAGAAATATAGGTCTTAACAGAGTTTTCATTGCTTTGTCTGTAAAATCCAAATAAAAAATAGAGCAGGAAGAAAATTGCCTGATGAAACACATTTCTGCTAAACTATATCAATTTATTAGTACTGAATAGTTTAACAGAAATGTGTTGTCTTATTCTTCTATGAGAATTTTATTTACAGTTTAATATTTAGCTGTGTGGATAGAGCTTTCAGAATTTATAAAATAAAAAAAAATCTTTTTGGTTTAGTTTATTGGCATGTAACTCAGCAAATCACAAAATTACATAGCAAAATGGCACATGTCAGAGGAGGTAACAAACCCAGAAAAATGTTTCCAAACATCAAGGGGATTCCATCACCCTTCCGTTAACAAAGCTGAGATTTCTATTTCTTCAGATTTGCACTATTATTTTCACCGTAAACTGTTTGGCTTCCAGCTATAAAAATGTCTTCATCTTACTGCTGGTTTATGAAACATGAAGAAAAAGTAACTTAAATTATTTTAAATAATTTACTGAGAAATTTTAAATAGTTGGCATTAAATTTTCATCCCACCTGAACTCCTGAACTCCACTGGTGGCAAAAATATGTTTTATGTAAAACCTTACTTGTGATTTCTTTGTCTGTGTATCTCTGCATATAGATAGCTGCTGTCAAGAAAAAAACCACACAATTGTTTTCTTTAGGAGGAATATGAAAAAAATTATACTTAAAAGATCAATTTCTCTTGAACAAGTCATTAATAAATTAGGGAGTTTTCTTATGTTCTATTTGTTAAATATTGCTACTGCTGTTCTCTAATGGGTTTTGTGTAATAATTTGGTATCTAGTAATCTATCATTCATTATTTCATGAAATGGCATCTGTATAAGTTCAGAAAATTGTAAGCACAGTTCATATTTGAACATGTCTTTTAATATTATTTTTTCCTTGCTTCATCTTGGTGGTGTGCATTACTACTCTTTTATACATAAGTTAGATTCAGTTTCTCTAGAGACATTCCTCACAGCTTACATTCCTCTTCTCTGCAGCTGCCAGATCTGTCATGTATTAAATCTCGAGGAAAATTAACCCATGATATTCACCATCTTCTGTGTAACAGAAAGAATTCAACTGTGGCAACATCCTTTTTCTACACAGACGATCTCCATTGCTCATAAACAGGAATTTATTTATGCTGCAAATATTATTTTGCATATATACAAGGCCCCATATAGGCAAGTACAGTCTTGCTCCTTCCCATCATATTCTTTTGCAGGATCTCCTCTCCTGTTTTTTTTTAAGATATTAATTTAATTATCAATCACCAATTAAATTTTTAGTTCACATGACTTCAAAATTATTAGTTAGTTTATAAATTGAATTAATTAAGTAACAATTGCTAACCTAATTAAAATATCTCCCACAAAGCCAAAATCTCATGAAATACCACTTACTGATTAGAATATCAATTTCAAACATAATTACCAGTTTGCGAAAAATAAACAAGATGTCTATATACATTTATTTAGCATGAAAGCAATGCTTAGTGGTCTCAAAATCGTCAATCAACTGCATTTTAGTAGAAAATGTCAGTGTTTTTTTACTTATCCCTTTTTGAAATGGAAGATTGTAGATGGCAGAAGTGCTCAGTTTATCAGTGTTAAAATTGTATTCAGTGCTGGGAGCCATATGGAAAACTAGGGATTAAAAGCATGGAGGAATTCTGGCTGACCTCAGTCACATGTTGCATGTTCAGAAAGTCCAGAAGTGCAGAGCTAAAATGCATGTAATAGCCTTATTTTACTGTGTTACAATTCTATTTGGTAATTTTCCTGCTCCATCTTGCTCTTGTGTGATGCAGCAGGCAGCACCTACATTTTGTGGATGCTTTCCACAACAAATTAAGTCCCAGAAAGGAGTAATGAATTTGCCCATCCTCAAACAATATAATTAGTAAGGTACACAGTAGTAATTATCCTGACTGAGATCTCAATGGTAATGCTCTAAAAAACAATGCACTTGACATGCTTTTGACTAAATGCCACTAATTGAAAATAAGAATTATACATTTGCAACCCTAGGAAAATGCCAAAGTCCTTCAGGAACGGGCAGTCGCTTATATCAACGCAGATTCTTCTATAGAAGGTGGGTCTTTTATTTTAACTTTTCCTGACTTTACAGGTGCAATTTTTATTCATTTTCTGTGAATTGTTTACTGCATGAGATAAGTGTGCAGAATAAGTGTAGCAAACACCTAATTAAGAGGAGAGAAAGAACAATTTAAGTTTTCATGTTGCTTTCTTTTGCAAGTGGTGCCATCCATGAGCTGCAGTCCACTAGTCTGAGTCCAGAATGTGCCTCCTCTGGAGGAGTTTATTATTCTGTGCTAATGAACTGAGCATTCTGTATGTTAAACTGTCTCTTAACTACATTAACTTTAATTTACAATTGTAGTTTTAATATATGACAGTCTGCTCCTTGTTCTGGTCACAGCTCCAGCTCCTTTCCCTGTGGAATTATAATCTTTTGAGACAATAAATTATTATGATGGTAAGACATCAGGCTTACACTTTGTGGGGTGGGAGATGCTTTAGTGCTTTGAGCCAGTGTGATCACCTTTGTTGATTGCCAGGAGCAGGGGATTATATATTTATTACAGCAGGACTTTTTAAAAAAATAAACACTGAAAAGTATTTCACAAAAAAACCTTATCCATCACTATCAAATTTACTGTGTCCTTCAGATTATGAGAAGAATATGTCATTCAGGAATGCTGCTTAGAAACTGGCCTTTTTTTTTGAGAGGGCCTAACACTATGATCTATATCACAAAATCCTTTTTAAATTATGCTGTGCTTTATTACAGAATGACCTTTTTTACTGTTTTCAGTGCTGAAATAATAGTCAGAAGGGTGCTGTGAAGCTCTGCATCATAACCTCAGTTACTCTGGGCACTACTCTTCCCATGTCAAATACAACTTATTTAGACTTCCTGTGTGTGAATAAATAGGATATCTATAGGCATATTTAGGAACTCTTTTTATTCCTGTCAGCTAAAATTTTGTCTGTCACAAAAGGATTGGAAAGAAAGAAAAGCCAGACCTAGTTTCTAAATGCTCAGTTAGAGCTGGGGAATAAGGAGGGTTAGAGCTGTTCCTTCATTTATGCTGCCTACATGCTGTGTAAAAAGTAGAGCAGAATTTCACACCTAGAAAATCTCACAAATGAAATAATAGTTTTACAACTGCTTCATATTCTCACCATGGATTGTAACGCATATTTTTTAGTTGGTTTGCAGCCAACATGCTGCTGCCTTAAGAATTTTCTTCTAAATCTTGATTATTCAAACATGTCTCTTGCTTTTTGCATTAAAGAAAATGTGAAAGCAAAACAACTGAAAAATAAGAGTGTAATAAGGAAAAGAACACCATGTTCAGTGCACTGGTTTAAGTATCTTGTACATCTCTCACCTGAGCAGTAAAATCCCCTGTAGACTCATAGCATCCATGTACTATGAAAATTGTTATGTTTATCATCATAAGTTCTCCACAGCACTTCTTATACCACTTTTTAGACAGCAAATTATTTCTATTTATTGTCCTATAGCAATGAAAAGAAGCAAAACAAGTAATTGTTTTGAGCACTTTTGTGGCTTGAATTTCCAGTTTTCACATACAGATTCTCCTTGGAAACATCATTAATATTATTTTTCCATCATCTTCCTTTCTGCCTTCTGTTCAACAAAACTTTGGGAAGTGTATGAGTGACAAGAGCTTGTGGCTAATGAGGGATTATTAGGAATACTTTAGAGCTATGGGAAGGCTTAATTACATCACTGTGGATGTACTGTAACCAATACATTATTGCCTTGTAGTGGCAGTAGCTTACAAAGTGAGACCATGCAGTCTATTTCTGTGTATATATTCCAAGGCAAGATCTAAATTCTTGCCTTAGTCAAAAAGTTTATCTAAGAAAGAACTGAAGGCTTTAATCCATTAAGAAGATAATGCCACTAGTATATGAAGGGAAAATTTCCATGTTTTTGTTTTATTTTCAGGTAACTACACATTAAGAGTTGACTGTTCCCCTCTTCTCTACAAACTGGTGTATAATCTGACAAAAGAGGTACAGAATCCATCTATTTTTTTGCCTTTCTAAGAATAAGTAAGACTCCAAGTTTATTTTATAAAATTGGACTATTGAATAATACCAGGTTTTTTTTAATTGCTGTGCCAGAAGAATCTTGATCCCACCAAAATCAATAGCAAAACATCCCATCAGCAGTACACAGTCCATGCTCACAATCCTCAATATTCTTAAGAGGATGTGTCACTGAAATAAGTGGAATCTTATTTGCAATATACAGTAAAAATAATAATAATAGCTTGATATAATAATACAATAATAAAAATAATAATAAAATGCTTGAGCAAGATAAATTCTCTAAAGTTATAAACATTGAAGAGAAATATTTTTGACATTGTCTGGCTACCATTTTCTCTGTCTGTTCCCCCGAATCTCCTCCATATCTCACTGAGCCCGTGAAATATGTGATAAATATTAAAGGATTAAGAAGGTTTTTTAACAGGTCTGATGTATGGATTTTCATTGTTTCAAGTGGTTTAACCATGACTCCTTTACTTTCACCTCTCAGGATACATTACCATAAGGCTGAAAGGTTGTGATCCATTAAAGGATGGAACTCTATTTTCCATGAGTTAGCCAGATTAGGCTCCTGCCATGAGTCATTGCCACCATCCTCAGATGAGGATTTGTCACAATTAACAGCAGACAGCTCTGTCTGACTTAAGCAACACAGGTTCCCCGTAAAGGCATTGGGTAGAAATTGGTGCCTTTAGGATGAGATTTGTTTGACCAAATGTGGTTGTCTACCTTAGTATGTACCAAACTCAAATTATTTCCCCCTCTGATATTAGGGGAACTAAGGTCACTTGGTCCAGTGTAAAAATCTGCCCTGTAATGGCACCTGGTAGGATGACTCCAGGTACCAATCTCCCATCCTGCTAGATGCATTCATCCTAAGTTATTTTCAAACAAAGTACATTTTTACCACCTGAAATGCCATGGTTTAGGTCTGGGGAAGTTTATCTATGCTATTCCCATGAATTTCTTTTCTTTCGTACATTTTATTTTCCTATCAGTTCTTTCTATCTTAATCTGTCATTCTTGCAGAGGGAAGAAATTGTGCTGCTCAAATATTAGCTCTGATACTCAGCATATTGAAGTGCATTCTTTTTTGTCTATAAAAATTTTCATGTCCTTAGTGTTGCAGGGCCATTGATAAAATAATTTACTTTCTGTCTGCAGTAAGCTGCTAACTCAAGAAGACATGTTATTGCAAAAGATTAACTAAGTTACAAAATAAGTGCTCTGGGCTAAAAATAGTACCAAGTTTTTGATCTTAAGTCAACTATTCAGCTGTTGCTGGTTTGAGTAGAAAACTTCCACTAAAGTACCATGCAAAGTACTTGAGACTGACTTGTAAAAATAAATGTCATATTCACTGTTATTTTAGCTTTTAACAGTAGAAGCGTGGTGTAAACACTAGAAAACCTGGCAGCCTGATTATGCCTGTCCAAAGGAACGTTATTTCTGTTCATAGTAAGGTGTCCAACATCCAAACATTCTTTGCTCTTCTTGTTTTTTAGTGAGCCAACTCTCACCAGAAAGATGTGTAGTGTGCACATGAAGTGCTTTCTTTCAGGGAGTTCTGCATTTCAGTGTGATCCAGCATGTAGATGAGACACTGAGCTGTTGACTGTGTTTTTGGCCCTGCTTTACTGCCAGGGTTTAGACATTTGGTCACCACCAAATGGTGTCTGCAATAGTTCAATTCCCCTGTGATTATAAGCGCTTGTTTTGCATTTATACTTAAAGAACTCCTCGTCTTCTCTTGAGTTAGCAGGAAGTTTATGCTGATCCTAGATTTGGATCTAAGTCAGGGCAAATATTATGTTTTACTGTGCTCTCAGTGTTGTATGAAAAAGCTGACCAATGTTGTTTTACATGACCAGAGCTGTTAGAATAATATCTTTGCCAGAGCATAGAATGTTTTTGCTCCCATATGTCAGAGTTCAGCTTGCTCTTATTAATGTGCAGTTTTCACTTAAGCCCTAGGACTTGACCAGAGTACCCTGAAAATGACAGCAGCCAAGCAGTTATTTCACAGAGTTGTTATTTTCTTGCTAGCTGCTGACAGAATCTCAGAGGTCAGAACTCTTTGCAATTTCAATTTGTAGTCGCTGTTTTTCAAGGCCGAATTTAAGTCTCAGCAACATGGTGGGACTATGTAAGTGTCCATGAACATTTATGCTTTGTATTTTGGAAAAAACCAAAATTCCAATCCTTTTCACATCATAACCAATCTTATACTTAAAGGACCTTGTCTATTAAAGGTTGTTTAAGCGTAGTTGGAGACCAGGGTTGGAGTCCTGATTTATTTCTACTCTGCCACAGATTTTCTAAGAGCTTTGGTCAACTTATCTTGCACTCTTTCACAGTTTTGCTGGCAGCATGATGACAGCACTAATACTTATCTTTTCCATCCTGGTTACAGAGCTTTTGGTGGGGTTTTTTTTGGTTGTTTTTTTTTGTGGTAAGGGTGAGACCTACATATATACATCCAGTGTCCTGCACAATGATTCTCCAGGCTTTGTTGAGTCCCCTTGGAACTGCTAGTTTCTGGAAGAAACTCCTCCTAGTTTCTGGAGGAGTCCCATAGTATGTATGCTCTTGTGTGTACACACACATTCCCCCTGTAGCAGATGAGCTCCAGGTAGCATCCTTTTATCCTGCTCTTTCCTACTGTCTGTGGTTGGTTCCAAGTGCCTGTGAGATGCTTTCGTTGCTTGGGAATGCATAAATGTGTGTAACAAATGTCAATATTCACTTCCCTGCATGCAGCAACACTGCTGGTTAAGAACAAAGCAGGGAGCTGCAAAGATCTCCTTTGATAATGAATCGAGTTAGAGGTACTTCCAATGAGATTATAATATTTCCCTCTCCAGATTTTAAGCCCTGATGAGGGTTATGAAAATAAATCTCTTTATGAGAGCTGGCTTGAGAAAGATCCCGCACCTGAAAATAATAGCTATCCCAGGTAAGTTATTATTATGTTTCAGGGTTTTTTACCCCAATATTTTAATCATATCATGGCATGGCTAATCACCAGAATTGTTTTAGATGTTCTATTTATGGCAGCAATACAAGCACAAGGTGACTCTCTAGCAATATGTTTTATAGTAAAATAAAATTTTATTATTTTTATTTAATTATGTTGACATTATGAAATCTCACACTTTCTAAAGACCCTTTTATTAGTAGAAAAGCAATTTGAAAAGCATTTAAAAAAAGGGTGGGGAAAGAGTTCAAAACATAGTTTAGTCACCTAGTAGATAAGATAAGATAAAATCAAAATTATTAGGATAAGCAAACAGTTGAAAGAAGCTGCCTAGAGCAGTAATTAAAAAGCAGTAATTAAAAAACTTGGGATAATTATTCCTTGTTTATACAATGAATGTAAATGTATTACATTACAAATCTATATATGAATGTATTAACACTTCATATTACAACTCCAAAACATTTTTTCTACCTGTGACTCAGGCTAAATCTTATTCACAGTGTGGTGTTACTGACATAAGGTAAACAGAACTGCACCTTTTTGTGATTTGACAAAAGTCTTCTGCATGTTTCTGGCTCTGCTGAGTTTCGGGATTCATCAGGCTCACTGAGATTTCTTCCTTTTGAAAAAGCTGCCAGATTTGATCTTTCTTAGTCGATGCACATAGTTCCCTGCAGAATTGTACAGTAACTTCAGCTGAAACAGAATTTTTTTTTTTTCTTTTTTTTTGTAGTTAAGAAACAGTAATTATTCATCAGGCCAGACATATAAACCTAATGCTTAACTTCAAACGTAAATATTTGAAAATACTTGGAACGCTAGGTCTGTCTAGTGCCGTTCCCTTGCCCTGCCACGCCGCAGCTCCCCATCAGATGGCAGCGGCCGCCCGCAGGTGCCGAGCGCCGCCCGCGCCTTTCGCGCAGGGAATCATTTATCGCTCTTGGATTCTGCTGCGGAGTGTGCCAAGTACACAAACACATCTGTCTTTACACATACTGCTGCCCAATTCCTATTAGTTTGGAAATAGATGATTGATGTTTTAAGACGGCAGAGACATGCCTGATGCAATTTTATGGCTCCTGTGCATAAAGTGTTTGTATTTTTAATGTCATCGCTGCCGTAATTAGGATTGCTACAATTAAAAGATCTTCCTAGCAATATTGGATACTGAATCAGAGTGTTGGAATAAAATCAGTTAAGTAATTAAGCTTGCCATTCATCTAATCTCTGATCTTGCTAGTGTCCCTGATGTGCCCTTCAGAAGAACTGACCTCAATTTCTCTTAAAAATCTGCATTTTGCATACATTACTACCATACTGTTCAGTAAGTGCTCTCACTAAGATGTTGTCTTTTCTGCATGCAGAATAAATAAACTGGGGTCAGGCAGTGATTTTGAAGCTTACTTCCAGCGACTGGGAATTGCATCAGGCAGAGCTCGTTACACCAAAAATAGGGTAAGTCTGACAGATTGCTTGAAGAAGTTTGATAGTGCTGAGCAGTCATCCAGTTAAAAGCATTTATTAATAATTAATAAAAAAGCTTCAAAGCATCTTTGACTGGTTTGTATATTCGTGACGTTTCTTAATTTAGCAAGAAACCTAAATGTTTGGAGAATAAAGCATGTTACAGTGATGTGTATATTCTATAGGATGTCAAGTTCACAGAGAGGTATTTATAGAGTTTGATTGAAGGTGGATAGTTTGTTCCATCATGCTATTAATAGTCCTCTTAATATACAAATCTTCCATAGTTGTGTTCAGAAATAGCTACACAAGGTAAAAAGGGGCTATGATTGAGGACTTTTGCTGTCCAAACTCCAAATTGTTTTCACTCTTGGAGAGGGTAACCTCTGTGCAATGGAACTGAAGGCAGGTCTGTGTGGGTAGAGAGAAGGAAACCTGCCCACTTAATCCTGTGCAACAGTCCATGGATTCGGATTAGTTCAATTTTTTAATACAAACACACCCAAATGAAGGATATTAAATTGTGTTTTGTAGTAAATAGCTTTTTTGATTTGGAAACCAAAGAAAACATCAAAGTTGTAATGGGATCAATACATCTATTAACTGCAGTCAGGATACAGGGCATTGACAAATTTGCTTGCTCTTTTCCAGAAAGCAGACAAATTCAGCAATTATCCTGTTTATCACACTGTATATGAGACATTTGAGCTAGTGGAAAAATTTTATGACCCCACCTTCATGAAACAGCTAACAATTGCCCAGTTACGAGGCAAACTGGTTTATGAACTGGCAGATTCCCAGGTCATTCCATTCAACTCTACAGACTATGGAGAAGCCTTAAAAGGATACAGCAACAGAATTTATAAACTGGCCAAGAAGCATGAAGAACAGCTGAAACTTTACAATGTATCATTTGGTGAGTAACACCTACAGGACTGTGCATTATGTGCATCAATTAGAATCATGCAGGGATGTGTTACATCTGTCATAGCTCTGCAAATTAATTCCTTTCTTTCCTGTTTGAATTTTGCCATCACAGTAAAGTAATTTTATTTTTTTTCTAAACACAAGTTTAGCACATTATTGTCTTGATAAGAGAGTTATAAGAATTTTCATGCATATTATTAATTACAGGCATTATTAGAGTGCTCATGGGCAGTCAAGGACCTCAAATATAGGACAAAGAGGTATCTCAGCCTGGTCCTCACTTCCTTGCTTAAAAAAGAAGACAAGTGCTTATGGCAGCTCCTTGTAAATTGAGGGACATAGGTGTCCATTCCTCTTCATCCAAAACTTCATCTGACCCTGGGGAGGATCACCATCTCCCTTAGTGCCTCGTTGCCATTTTTAAGCCACAGGAGCACTTTTCCATCTCTCCTGCATGAATACATCCATTTGCTGAGCACCTGAGCACATTGTTCTGGACCCCATAAAACAGGTCTAAAGTGGCAGAGTGCTCAGGATCCCAGGCTGGGATAGCTTCCACAGCTGTTTTCAGTCTCCTCTTTTTTTGTTTGTTTTTTCCTTCTTGCCCTGATCACTCTTTGTGTTTCTGCACCAAGGAGATTTTTCAGTCAGTCCTAATTCACTTGCTATCTGATGAACCCATGATTTAGAGAAAGAAATCAGCTTTTGGAGATGCAGTTCTCATTTGGAGTGTGTGAAACATTGTAAGCAACTCAAACTGAACCCACAGTTGGGGGAAATTAAAAATTACATTTGAAATGTCATGTAATGATTTTGGTGAAAATTTTTTAACAATTTTGAAAATACACCCTTTTTTGTAAAAAGGCCTTTTGAGACAGAGGAAGCATCTTGTGTGATGGATCATCTGGTCTGAGAGTCTGTAAAACACCAAGAGTTACTTCAATATGTTCTAGTGCTCATTGCAGCATGTAAGATCAAATCTATTTTTTTTTTGCAGTTGTAGAAAATCTATCAAAATATCTGTGAAGTCATTTACTTTTATTGTTTGAGTTTCTATTTTCAGATTAAAAGCCACATAAACTACCTCCTGACAAATGCATCTATTCTCATTCCTAGAATCTAGAAGCAATCTTCTATTTTTAGCTTTTTTTTTCACCCAAATAACACTGAGACCTCTCCTTAATAACTTTATAAATGTGTCATTTTGACTACTTTTTTACAGGGCATGTTTTTCAATCTTATCATTATTTTCGTGGCTCTTCTCTGATGCCTGATGAATTTTAAATTACTTATTGAATGAAGCCATGTTTTCTAATTTTTTATTTATTGTATTGCACCAGAATACATAAAATAACATAGGTAGGTTTTACAATACTGTTAAAATTAAAATCTATTTCACTCAACATTTTCATAGAACTGCTTATTGTCAACATTGAATGTCAGAAAATTGTTGATTAAGCCTGACTAAATCATATAAATGTCCTTTAAAATAATATATTAAGGTCCTTATTTGCATTTGGATTCACATTTTAGCTGCTTATCTGCAACAATGAAAATGGAACCTTTTTTTCATAAAATCTGTGCTTGTAGTCATATGCTATCAGGAAATAATGTTTTCAAGCGGGGAAAAAAGAAATGTGATGTTTTCTAAAATAACCAACATTGACAACACTGAATAGCTAGTGACCATGAACACAAAGTTTCTTGCATTATTTTTCAGATGGTCTTTTATTTATTTTTTTCACTCTTAAATTCCCTCCTACTCCTTCTGAAATATAATCTGTTGTTGTGATATGGCCATGATGTCAGCAGGGCAGGACTCTGACCCCTGGAAACCTTAGAGGGTTGGGGTAAGTGTGAATTCTCATCCTCACAAGGTGACTTGTCCCTCTGAGCTGCAAGTCTGTAAACAGCTTGCATACATAAAATCTGTGCCTCCAATTGCACCAACTAAGCAACAGCAATAAGACAAAAATGAAGCCAGTGTAGGCTTGTGATGAATAAATAAGTTTGCTAGAAATAGAAGAGCAAATGAGTCTGAGGAACAGCTTTCAATAGGAGTCCAGGGAACAGAAAGCCTGTCACGTGAAATTGGGTGATAAATCTATAAACAGTGATGGGTTAATAGTTGCCAACAGAGGACTGGATTTAGGGGACGATCTGATAGTATGTCCCATCTTCCTGAGCAATTGAAGAGAGGATACTCTGGTTTAGCCAAAGTTTTCTGAAACTTGTGGGCAAAATTTACAAGTTTTAAACTGTCTTTTTTTCTAATTGAGTTGAGTTTTGGTGGGGCCAGAAGTTGGCATCATAACATCCACCTGTGATTTATTCTACAAAAACTACTTGCATAAATCAATACTTTCCCCAGGTCTGTATTAAATAGAGCCTTCCAAAAGAAAATTATCACAGCTGGTATTGCCATTAAAAGGAAGGCCTACTGCTTCTCTAAGTTATTCCACATATCTCAGATGTACTGGGCTGGGTCAGGGCAGGAAAAAGCAGCAGCCATTCCTGCCCACCTGCCTGCACACAGTCAGGCAATCCCTGGGGTCTGAATGGCAGTGCTGTGGGACAGCACAGGGGAACGTGGCACAGGCACCTCCTGTGCTGCAATTCCAACGCCCAACAAGCACAGGACTTGGCTGCTTTAACCTGCTGTGTCTGTCCCTGTGTGCCATGACAGCTGTGCCTTTTGTGCCTCACCTCACACTGCTCAGTGCACGTATCACACTCTCCTGCTGTGCTGTGAATGGGACATCTTTCTCCTCGAGTGAAATCCTGCTGTTTTTCCACAGCCTTCTGGAACAGCTGGTATTTCTGATGGAAGTCAGGCTTTTTATACCTGAATGCTGCAGTGCATTTGTTAAACAGGAAACTGCAGAGCTCTCAGTTTGCAATGACAGCCAATTTTTTGCCTGCAAGGCAGAAGGAAGATGTATGGTTGAGAAAGCTTTCCCAAGCAGTCTGCTTTACTGTTGGTCTTGTTGCAAAAAAGTATTTGCTAGTAGTGCAGCTCTTTAAAATCTGCATTAGGGAAACCAATCAATTATGTAAAAATGACAAAATTAATGCTATTATATCAGCAAGACAAATGTAGTTCTTCTCCCACTGGGCAACTGAAAGGTACATTTGGCTTAGTGAATACTATGAAGTTGTTCATGTAGTCTTTCTGTTCATAGATCCTCTTTTTTCTGCTGTGATGAACTTTTCAAAGGCTGCTGCTGAATTTCACAGAAGACTTGAACAAGTTGACAAGAAAGAGTAAGTCAGAAAAAAAGAGTTATGTATATGTATATATTTATGTCCTGGTTAGCCTTAGGTACGCAGAGTGGCAGTACTTTATTTCTTCTACTACACAGGGATTTTCTCTGATTAGTGTAGAACAGAGCTTTGAACCCTGAGACAGGCAGTATCTTTAAAGATGAATTAGCAGACACAAGAATGTTCCCTGTGGTTGATAGTATGAGCTGTAGAGCTTATTGCTTGTACCAGGTTGGCATTAAAATTACAGTAATACATGGAAAGGCAGGTAGCAATGAACGTTAAGAGTTGGACGGAGATCTCTACTTAGACACCTACACTTGAGTGTTGTAGGTGATGCTAGAATTTGTACTTTCAGCACACTTCAAAGACAGATGATGCTTCAGAATATCTGAGGTGTACATGTGATGCTTGAGAGCCTAAGGCCCCTGAAGGGCTCCTGTGCCCTCTGAATGCTGTGACTGCAGGCCACATATGGTACCAGTTGTGTTTAGCCAGCTAAATCTCATCATTACTATGTTATGTATAGATAGGAACAGGACTATGGACATTTGGCTTACGGGTGGGTACCAAAATTTAACTGTCTACATCTGTGTAAATCTCATTCTTCTTCTTCCCGCTGTTAAGTGACATCTTTCCAGAGCCATTTAACACTAAGGAAGTATCTGACACTCTCAGAAAGTTTCCCATTTTATTTTGCACAATGTGAAATGTTGTTTTCTAACACAGAAATATCAATTCATTAATATAACATGGATTCAACATCTCCATTTGCAAAACCTCACCTTTTCTTGTGAACTGTAGACCACACTTGTCTTTTTTTCTCTTTTTCTGTCAAAAAAAAAAAAAAAAAAAAGAGAAGTGTTTCAAATGAAACTGGGAGGTCATGTTTCCCCGCTGTGTGACATTTCTCTATCTCACTCTCCTGCAGTTCACTTTCAGTGCGCATCATGAACGATCAGCTGATGTTAGTAGAAAGAGCTTTCACTGATCCTCTGGGCTTGCCAGGAAGGAAGTTTTACAGGTGAGGCTAAAAGTTTCTTGACCTGCTGTCTAAGGCACCCTATTTTTGCAGCTGACTGCAGTTGAATTGCTGTATGGGTTTCACAGGAATTACAGTTCAACACATTGCTTTAAGTACAATTCAGCGAGTAGTGGATTTTTTTTATAACCCTTAAGGAGAACTTGGCTATACCAGTCTTGTGGAGCCAAATTCCTCTCTTTTGGCTCTTTTTATCAGCTGTGGTTAAACCACAACAGCATTTTAATCTGACTTTTACTTGCAGATATGCAGTACTTTTGCTGTTACAATTTTCTCTTGTGATCATCTGCAAAGTGAGGATTGAGTGGAGAATGAATGAACTGTATTGAAAAGAAAGGTGAAAATAGGGTAGAGTAAATGAGAACAGATGTGTAGTGAGGGTCAGTTGAAGAGAGAAGCCAAGAAGGGAGAACTTGGAGAGAGTTTGGAGAGGGAAGGACTCTCCAGCACAGGATAAAGGCCTGTGAGCTGTGCTACAGAGCCCCATCTGTCCCAGCTTTGGCTGCTTCTATAGGTGCTCCAAAAAGCTTAAACCACTAACTACTATATCCTTTCTAGAAACCCAGTGCTTTTATTAGGAATACCTGACAAGATGCCAGCTTTCAGTGTCAGAGGTGTAAGTACCTCACTTTGCTTTCAGTATCCCCCTTTTCCTAACAACCGGGTATGCTTGATTCACTGATGGATGCCTTTCACACCATGCCAGAAGTCTTTCAGGCAGGTAGAACTGAGAATTGCACTTCCATCCTCCTAGGCTAAACTTCCACTCACACTTTGACAAGAATGAAGTAATTCCTTTCTAGAAATTTTCTTGTTGAGTGTTTGGTATCATTTGGAGCTGTCTGGGTTTTTTTATTATTAGTTCTTACTTGCTTGCATTTATTAATGTAATTTTAATGTTTCGTTTTCATTTGGGAGGACTCTTTCATGTAGTGTAAATGTGCTTTGATACTTCATAGTTAAAATCAATTTAATTGCAGATCTGCAGCTATTAATTATTTAGGGAAGAAAACTATACCAAAAAATAAGATTGATATTTTGTGCAGTTCTGATCCCATATGATCACTTCTTTTCTGAAGAATTCATGCTTTTCTCAAGAATTCATCCACAGAATTTTTTCCCCCTCCTTTTAAATTCCTTTCCAAGGTAAGTAATCTGCTGACCATTATGCAGCTACTTAATTGTTTTTGAGGTCTCTATCCCATTTCTCACAACACATCTATAACTAGTTGTATTCCCTGTTCCAGACTGGCAAATTACTTTGAAAAGTTTGTTGAGCTCTCATTTTTAAAAAGCGTAACACAGTTTTGTTCCTAATTAGACAAATATGTCATCTCTTCCCAAGGAGTAGGCTACCTGACCTAAATCTGTGCCCTTTCCAATAGATTTTGCTCTTGTGACCGTTCCTGTCCTTTTAAAGACAAATTTTCCTGTATATTTAGTAAGTTCTGATCTTCCTGGGATTCATAGCTGTTTTATATAGTACACACACAATGAACACACACTTCATCAATAGTTTATTTTATTTAGGATAATTGCCTTCTTCTTCTTTTCCCATAGACATGTTATCTTTGCTCCAAGCAGCCATAACAAATATGCAGGAGAATCCTTCCCAGGAATCTATGATGCCATGTTTGATATCGAAAGCAAAGCTGATCAACATGAAGCCTGGGAAGAAGTGAAGAGGCAGATTTCTATTGCAGCCTTCACTGTGCAGGCAGCAGCAGACACACTGAAAGAAGTTGCATAAGATGATGGCTTTGCAAACTCCCCCAGCAGAGTGTGGCACACAGAGCTGCCAGGCTGCTGCAGGGTCCCAGTGTCCCCCAGCTGCCTGCCCTGCCTGAGTCTCCAGCCTCCCAAACCACAGGGCAGGTCAGCACAGCTCTATGTGTCAGAGAACTCCTGAGCTAGGAACTGATGCATCTCTGCTACTGACAGAACTGTAGCTTTATGAACAGCCCTGGATGGAAACAAATTTGGTTGTGGGGAGAAGTGGGAAGCAGGAACAGTTTCCGATTGGAATTTTCTGAGATCAACCAGCTTTGAGGACCCAATGTTTTGGATGTACAATTATGAAAACAATTATTTACCAAGTTAACTGCAAATTCTGTCCACAGCAGTGATGAACAGCATACATTTTGACGGAAGAAATGTAATACTCAGCCTGTACATTTTTCTTGTTCTGATAATTACTTTTATAATAGAAAACACCAAACGTATCTCTGCATTTCAGAATTTATTCTGCAGGACTGGTGAATGCTCTTTACACTGATTTGCTTTCTATTCCTTAAAAAATAAAGAAATTACTTGCCTACTGATTACCAAAGAAGTACTGATCCTTGATAATCAGGGAAAACAGCTGCTTTTATGCAGAAATCCAAAAGCATGGTCTCAGTGGAGTGCACATCTATCCCACTGGAAGTCTCTAGGCCTATCCCTCATTCATTTGCACTTTGGAAAATAAAGATTTTGCAGGGTAACCAAAAGCTCTTCCCTGCTCTTTTTGGCACTTTCTCTAGTTCTAAACCCATGGCAGCTTTTGTTCCTATTTTTCCCAGGCAATCTCTTTAATATTTTTTTCATCTGAAGGACAGTTACTATTAGCATGGAGCTTGAGATAATTCTGTCTTCAACTAAGGCCTGAAGAATGTTTCCCACCAGGAGTTGATTTTGCATTCAAAGAGGAACAGAAATGTATGAGAAGGCCAGTTTTACAGAACTGTTTAGTTTGTATAAAAAGAAAAAAAAATGTCATGCTTCATTTGCCCTTTAGGTGTAATTCTCATCTATATGCTTTAAAACTAATTAAATTGCTATCATTTTACTGAATCACATTCCAGCTTGTGCAAACTGACATTAACCATATTAATCTCTTATGTAAAATATACTACAGTTTTTCTCACTACCATAAATTGCAACATGTTGTAGAAATTAAATCTTCTTTGTTTTATAGGGAATAGAACTGATGTGGCCCTAAAGAGGACAGAATTAGAAAAGCAGGACAGAGATCTTGTTCTCATCTCAGATGCCTTGAAATCAAACAAGGCTACCAGAAATAACTTGTGGGAAGTTGTTCTGGGGGATATATGCCACCAAGAAGAGAGGCTTTCAATACACCTCCATGAAAGATGAAGGATTGTATGCTCGTGGATTTCGTTCTCATAATTTACCGTTCCTTTTCACAGATCCAGCTTTAGGCCTATGAGGAGGAAATTACACTTCCACAGTCCATGCTTTACCTCTTCTGTTGAGAAATGGAGTGCAAAACTGACCTTGCCAGCACACGCATAAGAAACAGGAGTAGTTGATGCTGGGGCACAGAACAGGTGATTTCCTCTGCTCTGGGAAGGCTCCACCTGGAGTGCTCCTTCCAGCCCTGAGACCCCAATGTAACAGCCGTGTGGGCCTGTTGGAGCAAGTCCAGAGGAGACCATGAAGGTGGTCAAAGGGCTGGAGTATCTCTCATGAGGACAAGACTGAGCTAGGGTTGTTCAGCCTAGGAAAGGGCAGGCTCTGGAAAGACCTTATTTACAGCCTTCCAGTAGCTAAAGAAGGCTGGAGATGGACTGTTTACAGGGGTGTGTAGTGACAGGACAAGGGGAATGATTTCAAACTGGAAGAAGGTGAGTTTAGAGTCAAAGTAGAAATTCTTTACTGTGGGGTGATGAGGCACTGGGACAGGTTGCCCAAAGGTGTGAATGCCCCATCCCTAGAAGAGCTCAAGGCCAGGTTGGATGGAGCTCTGAGCAACCTGGGCTAGTGGAAGGCATCCTTGCCCATGGCAGGGGTGTTGGAACTAGAGGATCTTTAGGGTCCATTCCAACCTAAACCTATTCTATGATCCTATGAACAGCAAATACATTTTTTGTTGTTCTTACTTTTACCTAACTGAGGACACTCACAGTTCATGAGCTCATTTCCACATCTGTAGCTGAACTTACTGCTTAAGAATCTCTTGCAATGATGTGACTGGTACATAACTACACTGTTTTTTTTTCCTTTTCTCCGAATCGTGAGTTCTTCCGGCTCCATCATAACTTTACATTTACTGCAATGGGCAGTAATCAGTGTGCCCCAAGGGAGGGTTAGGATATCTAGATGGTGGAAAAAAGCCATTAGTGCCTCTTCCATATAAGTAAAAGCCAGCTTTGGATCTGCCAATGGTTGCTGATGTAGGATCATCAGAGTATAAGGAAAAAAAGGAATTTCCACATTGTAAGGAAATATTTGATGAAACTTTCTTTTTCCTTCATTTACAGAAGCGTATAACCAGTGAACAAATGTTTCACCAGTAAACATAACTCTTTCAATGGTAGCTAGCCTTTGAGGTTCTGTACTATTACCTTGCTGCTGCAAAATAACATACAATCTCTCCTTGCTTTCCTGTGCAGTTTGAAGCTCTAAGAATAAATTACAGCTCACAGCAGGCTGAATGCACAGCTGGCATTGATCACTTTGCTCCTCTTGTCAACTTAATTGATAACTGCGTGAATGTGAGATTCATCATGACCAGCTACATCCTGAGAAATACACAAAATATATTAAACCTATTTCCATTCCTGTCTATAAAGTTCTACTGGGGGCAAGTGATATCCAAACCCTTATAAATAAGGAAACCAAACTACTTATAAATTGCTTATACTAACTAAATTTCACAAAATCCCTTATTCTTGGTATTGAAAGGATCAGTTACTCAAAGCTCCAACTGCCTTTCCTTCCTCAATAAGTAGAATCTTATGTTGTATAGATAAGCAAACTTCTGTTGCTGTCCCCCAACACAAAGTGTAGCTCTGCCTTCCCATAATTTTAAAGTGTTTCACACTCTCTTTACAAATGGATAACACTGGATCACCTACTGTGTCCTTCCCCAATTCCATTTGCCCAGTTCCTTCACTCAGCCTGGCTGAAACAATTAGCAAATCCTACAAATGGGAGAAACCGACCCTTCAGCCTAGTAGACTGGAGCTGCAAAACAATCTGGCAAAATTAAACTTGGATGGACCAAGAATCACTTAGATATATAGGTTGTCAATTGCCTCTTTAGAAAATCAGTTTCAAAGGGACAGTGCCTGGAAGTTTATTTCAACTTTGAGACAAACTTTTTAGCAGGACCCATTGCATTAGTACAAGAGGTAATAGTTTTAAACTGGAGAAGGGCCAATTTAGATGAGATACAAGTAGGATTTTTACAATGCAGGTGAGAAAACACTATAACAAGTTGCCCAGATGGATGGTAGACACCCCATCCCTGGAAACTTTCAAGGTGAGAGTTCTGAATAACCGGATCTAGCTGAAGATGGCAATGGGATTGGACTAGATAGCCTTTAAAGGTCCCTTTCAACCCAAACCTTTGTTTGATTCTATGATTCAGATTCTCTTATGGTTGAAATACCTTTGGTTTGCCTTTGGAAAGAAATCTGTAACCCTAGGTGCTAGAATCTTCAGGTGACTACTCTGTCAGACTCATTTGGGGACCTCTTTCTGCACGTAATTTGGCCATGCATGACCTGTTTTCTTCCTCTCTAAATTCCCCTAGTTTTATTCATAGGATTTCAGTGTACAGTTAACAGTGCTATTGAAAAAGCTGAATTATGAACATCATGAACTTCCCTATGGCAGAGCAGAGAAGATAACACAAATTAAATGAAATACAGAAATCTTGCTTCTGCTGTTCGGAGCAGAACCAAAGTGCTCTGTTCCTCAAAGAACAGCACCTGCTCATATAAAGTGTCCTTATAGAAAGCAGCAGGAGCTGAATTTAGCAAGCAGTCATTGTTAAAATAAAAGATTGTTCCCATTACACCACTGAGACTTGTGCCAGTTGGAATCTATAAGGTCAAGGAGCCTCCTGTCAGCATCAACAGTGCTTCTCCTGATGGATGCTGCATGCTTAAACATCTTCAGCTCAGGCAGCTCAAGGAATCTTGGAGGAGCAAGAGTGCTTTGTTAGGCAGGTTCAATTAAACTCCAAACATGCTCCAACCTTTCATTAAGGTAAAGAATGGGAGAGGCAATAATAGAAAAGCATTTCACAGCACAGTATTGGATAAGAATAGACTTGCTAAGTTTACATGGCACCTTCCCCAGATGTGCTTTGCTAGCCTGCTGACAGTGCAACTGACGTGTTCCTGATGCTGCTATCCACATTACTTCCAAACTTGGCTGTACTTTTAGAAGGAAACCCAAGTCACAGTTGCTGAACACAGCAACTGTTGTGACAACGTGCCCTTACGTAACCCATAAGAAGCAGGAGTTCAGGCAGAGGAAACATGGTCAGTTGTGAACACTGAGCACTGAAAGATTTAGATCTGAGGTCGCTCATCCCTTCAGATATTTCTGGAACCACCATGCTCCCACTGAAGCATTGCTTTTGTTTTCTCAGCTCTGTCTCCCAAGCCATAATTCCATACTCTCCAGCAAAGCCTGCATACCTGGACACCACCTGCCTGCGCTAAAGCTCTCTTCAGTCTGCAGCACACATATTATCCTGGCACTCCCCTTACAGGAGTGTGGGTACGGACAGCAGTGATAGTGTCGTCCACTGCCACAGCACAGGAGTCACACATAAACATCCTGCCAGTCTTATTACAGGCAGAAAGAAATACACTTTGTAAGAAAAGACAGGTTCATTGTAAGAAAAGACAGGTTCATTTCTGGTATGCTCGAAATCTTAAATGTGTGATTGAAGAATGATTCATCTCTATTATTAAAGAAAAAAAAAAAAAAAAGAAGTGATAGTACAAACCTTTCAATGGAAAAGCAGTTATAATATTTATGAGCTGTTTCTCTTCCTGGGATCTCTGTTATCCAGAAGTGCCCCTTCTCCAGTCATCCCATATGAGTAGTCCTCTACACCACATCCTGTGCCTCAATTTTCAGGGCCCCTGCATGTATCCCTCTGTGACATAGCACTCAAGAGTCAGCAGTATGTTGTTCTACACAGTAAACCTGCTCTAGTTTTAGCAGTTATATAAAAATATGTCTACAACAAGCAACTACAGAATGAGAAACAAAGTAAACCAAGTAAGACAACAGCCACCTGAACATCAGAGAAGTTTTAACAGCTAAACAAGCCAGAAAAAAAGCTGCAGGCAGGTTAAAAGAAATTCAGACAAAGCAAGTCTGGGTTCTGGGACCCTGCAGGGCTGGAATGAAGCTTCTAGCACGCTACCAGCCACGGGAGTCCTGTGTTCATTGGACTGTCAGGAGAGATTGGTACCTGGGGGCAATGTGGGGGAGGTCTCAAGTTTTTTAAAGAAAAATCATTAAGGACAGCTATTTATCCATAGTCAGAAGCACACTTAGTGTCCAGTCTTGGTAAACCTCAGAAATTAACCAAGCTTTTCTTTCTGTATTTTCAAATCACCCCTACTCACCTAATTCAGCCTGACTGGATTTTAGTTTGGCAAATATCATCATTGTCATCTGCAGTATGATAAAAAACAACCTGCCTGAGGACCAGATATTTGTATAGGATTCAGAGTGTGACTGCAGGACTTGGCATTTAACTCTCAGGCAGCATTACACTCTGTTTTGTATTAAAATACAATTACCAGAATATGGAGAACCTCTGGCAAAATCTATCAGCTCTCTAACAGCTACTGCTCAGTCAGCACAAAACTATACTCAAAACTTCAGTGAAGAACACCTGCAATGCACGGAGGAAAAGAGAGGATGTACAACACTGCAAGTTGCGATACACTCCTGAATAGTTATGCTTACTGAAGTACCCTTATGGGACAGTTTAATGTAAAACACACGTGCATTATATAATACAATTGTGAAATACAAAACTCATTAAAATTATACATGATTTAGCTTAGGAATTATGCATTCAGTATTTGGGTTATTACCACTAAACCACACTGAGTTTGGCCACTTTTCATTGTACAAGTCCCAGCCATACCCAAGACTTCAGGCAATCTGTGCCAATACAACTATTTAATTATAAATGCAACTAATTTAATTGGCTCTTTTGAAAAGTAAAATACTGTTGAGGAAAAATAACAGCAAAAGAAGCACTGACCAATGCCACTGTGCTCACACAGCAAGCAGGTAAACCCTTAAACACATAAGTACAAAACAGTGTCAAGTTTAGCTGTTGGGAGTTCCTCTGCATCATCCTTAGCACGTATTCTCTGAATTATTTTTCAACAACATGCAGTAATATTTTTCTTAAAAGCTTCTTTTTAACTATATTTCAGTGTCCTCCAACCATTTTACCAACCTTCTCTTCTTTACAGCTGTTAATTGCTCTTGGAAAGCACAAGCATCCCACTTAAGTTATCCAGTAAAGTAAAACTCTGGTAACAGAAGGGCCAACAAGCTTTCAGTTCACAAAGCTGCAGGTAAAGAACCTAAACTACCTCTTTATTGTAAGTTTTGATCATGAGTAGACACTCCAAATGTTAACTGCTTTCACTATGGGCAGAACATTTAAAATTTCAGTTGTTTATGTACATAATGATATAACCTGATTAGAAGGCATTCCTTATAATCCTGAATTAAGTCCCTTGGGGTATAGAAGCACACTGCATCAACTCTGCCTTGTTATACACAAGCCTGATTTACAATTAAGGATGAACAAATTAGGAAAAGCACATTAGGCTAGAAGAATATTGCAGTATCAATATTTATCATAGGTTTAAATCACATTTCAGAGAACAAGTTTCTGGACTAAAATAATTTCATAGACCATTGTAAGGTAAAAGAACTGCCTCTAGGTAGCTTTAAATGAATTTTGTTGCAATGCAGCTTATATTAAAATTTAACAAATAACTAATTATTCTAATACTTGTTTCTAGTAGATAACAAAAATATTTTATTCAAAAGGATGCTTCATTTTTTTTTCTTAAACACTCATTTGACTGTGGATTAGTTTGTAATGTCTGTGACAATACCTTGGTTACCCTCTGGTTAAAACATCTACCCAAACTTCGGGACAAGTCTAAGTATTTATTACCATAGAAGAGATCATGCTTCAAGAGGTGAATCCTTTTCTGCACTGAATGAATGCCAGAGGTTTTGGAAAGTATCTTCTTTTTCTAAGAAACCAGAAAAAAAATCAAATCAACAGTACCTTCAGCAACTTTAGAAACAGCCACTGTAGCTGGAATTATTCCACTTTCTTTAAGTTTGTGACAGCTCAGAATTCTTGGACTGAACTACTTCTGTGAATGAGACAGGCCCCCATCTCAGTAACCAGATTCAGATTTCTGCAAAACTCAAATCCTGACTGGCCTGTAGCTTTAAAAAGCAACAAGCAAAGGTGGGGAAAAACCCCTTGGCGATGCAGTTTCCCTCCTAAACAGACTCACATGTGGAAAATGCCCACTTACATTCTACTTCAATAACTATGCTGCAAACCAACAGGAAGTTCTCACCCATAACAAAAGGACTCAAACACAAACCCCAAATGCAACCAGCATGTAATAAGAATTTTATTGGATACATTTAGAAAAAAAATAGAGCATGAAGACAAGAGATTAATTTATGCGTGTAAGTCTTGTGTATGTGCAGAATCAAACAGCCATGCGAAAAGACATCTCCTCTTCAGCTGTAATTCAAAACTCTTATAATGGAAAAATTATTACCACCCTTAAACAGTGTTCCAGACACATTCATTATTTTAAATAGATCTCCTTCCTGAACAAAACTAAAAAAAAATTTAGTAGCAAATTGGGAAATACCATTATCATTAACAGATATAGTATTTAATCAATACTCATGCCATGTTTAAAGAATGCAAGCCAAAAATGCATCATTATGTAGAATAGGTATATTTTTTTTTCCAAGGCGAAATTCCTAGTAAAACTGATTCCTAAACTACTGAAATGGTGACTTGATAATGTACACAATCCAGAATACCATCCAATGGAAGATTTTTTTGTCAAGTTCTATCAGCACCTAAGAGTCAGAGTAGCTGATCAGCCCTGTGCTTAGCAGTGTATTAACATTTCACATAAATTCCAATTCTTCCAAGAAATGTTGTTACGGATACAAAATCATAGAATTGTTAAGATTGGAAAAACCTCTAGGATCATTAACTACCAAGGTAGCACCACCATGTTCACCATTAAACCATATCCTTAAGTGCCATACCCATGTTTTTTTCAACACCTTCAAGCATGGTGAGTACACTGCTTCCCTAGGCAGCTTGTTCTAATGCCTGATAACACCTTCCATGAAAACTGTTTTTCCTAACAATCCAAACCTCCCCTGGTGCAACTCAACACCATTTCCTTTCATCCTATCACTTTTTACCTGGGATGTAATGTTTGGTACGAAATATGTAAGATGGGAAGATGGGCTTACATATGGAGGAAAAGATTATGATTTCTGTTATAAACTTGTATACCCATGCAATTGTTCATATTATAAAGGGATCATGAAGGTGAATTTGTATATGCACCTGGACAGTCAGTTCTGACCCATGTAACACGCTTGCCTACAGGTGTGATGTTGGGAAGGATGGATAAATATAATTGCCTGGCAAAAGATTTACAATAGTACAGCCAGGATGAAAACAATCCCCTCTACTGGCTGGACAATACCCTTACACCCTTACCTACAGATAGGTCCAAAAGTCAAACGGACTGTTCCATCTCAACCCCCAAAATGTATGGTTCATTCCACATCTGTAACCCTCCCCTGAAACATCAAGTGTATGTGACCCCATTGGCCCAAGTCTTGTTCCAGCCCACCTTGAAACCCCCTGATAAGGGGTCTCTGATGGGCCAGACGCCCTCTTAGACCTTCCCCTCTCTTGGATCTTCCCCTCTTAGAACTTCTCCTCTCTTAGACCTTCCCCTCTCTGGGAACTTCCCAACAGTGCAACACATAAACTCATACTGAAACACACTACAGCTCTTAAACACTTATTTATAAAAATATAGTTAGACTGTATCAATTTAATTTGATAAATACAGCACAACATCTGAGAACATGAAGAAAGGATGAATTTGACACCGAGTATGCCTGTTCATACTGGTTTGCAATTTAGTATCATATTATTAGACAGGAGAATACCCGTGATCAAATATCACTTTGCTTACTTGACAAATCTTGCTTTTGGGAAAGTATCTTGATTGGTTTAGTACACTACAGTTGGCCTTACCGTCTCTCCACACTTGCTAATAAAGTTACAGCTAAGCCAATATTCTATCAAAGTGTCTGCTACCACTATGCATGTCAAGATGTCACTGCGTGAAACACCAGGAACAACCCTTGGTGTGCTGAAGCCTGTTGTGAGCAACTGCTCAAAATATGCAAATTCACTAAGTGATACAGCTCCTGCAGCTTCAGGATAGATGCAGACATGTGGTTATAGGAAACTGCTAAGAATTGCTGCAGTTAAACAGACAGTTTATGGCAGTCTAGGCCATCTGAAGGTTTACACTTTTATTTTGAAAAGCATTCCAGGGCACAGAAACTATGCTGTTATTGTGCAATCTATACTTTCTTGCCTGACTAAAGCTAGTGGGGTGTTCATGGGTTCTTTGATTTGTTTGCTTGCTTTTTTAAACAGGTACGTTTTAAAAGTGGTTGTATTGCCACTGATGGGGGGAGTCATTACAGAACACCTGAAGTATCTTTAGTTTTGTGCTAAAAGTATGAACAACAGGAGAAGAGCAGGAGGAATGAATAAAAAGCAGAAGCAAAATTGGAGATTGTGTTTACAGGAGCTTTCTCCCACTTATGGCCAAGGTGACTAAGCTACCAGTAGAACATAGTTTGAAAAAGTGTAACAAGTAGTTACAAGACCCCAAAGCCTACAGCATTCACAGCAGATGGCCTATTCATCCACATTTCTCACCATTTAGGGTTTAGAACACTAACATAGAATATGACTAATTTAAAAACAGAAATTCTGTTTTCCCAAGGAATTCCATTTTCCATGTAGTTCTTTAAAATAGGTTTTACATTATGTAGACCTACTGCACATGAGGATGCAAATTAAGAGAAAATATGTTTTCCACATTTTTTTAACATAATTAGGGTATTTATATATCCATATGGATAGACACATTTGAACTTGCTTGTTAAACAAGAACTTTATCCTGGCGTTTAAGCACTACTAATTTTGCTGTCCAAGTTCAGAGTTCTGCACACACAAACACAGATGGCATGCTAGTAGCTATAGCTATCTAGAATTTTTCATCCACTGATGTTCTCAGTATCACACTAATAAGTACTCCACTTGTTGGTTCAGAACACATCAAGGAACATCTGTTCCACTTTTAGAGGACCACCTGGAGGGCACATATTTAATAAGCTTGTACCCTATCACTTTGCAGTACCTGACATTTTTAGGTTTAAAAAAAGAGGAAAAAAAGGGCATTATTAGAGGTTAACAGAATCTATATGGCAGAACTTAGAGCTGAATTTTTTTAAAAGGGCCCAAGGGAGCATATAAATATGCTCAAACTAAGTAATTGAGGAAAAATTATCTTGAAATTAAGATAGAGAAGCACCAAAACAATTTTATATATGTATACATATATATATATATATATGTATTTGTATCACCAGTGTTACCTTCTTGGTGTTCAGGGATGGTTTCTTTGGTAATGTATTTCCTACTACTTTAAGCATGAAGTAGGACTTCAAGTACTGTTAGAGACAGAAGTCTGAGTCAAATCATACCTATTGGAAAACAGCAAGATTCTCAGAAATCTGTATTTCACTTCAGAATGCCTTTACTACACCATGTGTTTCTCCTGAAACTATTCCAGGTCTGTCAAGGCTGGTAGATGAGCATCCACGCATTTTAACAGTCCAGAAGACCTCTTGTTTACATATACAGGATTAGGCACAATAAATAATGGTGTGCATTTTTTATTACTTTAGTAGGAAAACATTTTTATTTCAGCTGCAAGCCAAAATTAAGGAACTATACCAACCAGAAATAGAAAGTAATGTTACTGTGTGTGTTGCTGCGTGAAATAAAAAAAAATCCAATTTTTACAGCTATCCTGTTTTCAACTACACACCTTTACTGATAAACTGAAAATAAAACTAAGATCTTGATTTCTAATTACAGTCTGCTCAGAAGGTACAGTATTCTTTTAAAGTATTTGATTCAAAGGTACAATTACAATTTGAGACAGATATTTCAAAGCATGTTGTTTCTCCTAAGATTTGTCCTGTATATAACTACAGTTCTTAGATGACCATTCTCAGAGTCAAGAGATACACACATCTAAGTGGAAATTGTTTTACCAAGACACCTACAGTGTGTCCTGGCTTCTCCTACTACACATATCCATCTACTTTGAGTCTTGATATCTTCGATGTTGTAAAATAGGACAGACTATACATTCTAAAGGCTGCCAAATATGTACAGCACTTTGGTAATTTTACAAGTTTCCTGTTAGCATACTCTTCACAGCTGAAATGCTGTTATACAGCCATTTCACTTTTATATTTGCTTTTATAATTAACTATTCAAATAGCAAATGTAAACAAGTAAAAAAAAAAATCCCTTCTTGCCACCTTTTTAAAAATTTTAACCTGATCTGCTTTGATATATGAAAGACAGCAGGAGTCAACAAGTACTGAAATCCTTGGAATAACACCGTTCATTTCATTCCTCCATAGCCAACGGGTAATTGAAAAAACCCTTTGCTTCAGAACATGGAAGTCTACAAGTGTACAACTTCCTATTTTCTGTTAATGTAACATTTTACTCTAGATGTAGAATTACATGCTAATCAGTTCAATCTCAGATTTTTGTATCTGCATTACTGTATGCTTCATAACAGTGCTGAATTTAACACAGGCTGCCAAATGCATCTAGTGTAAACAGAATGGCTGAAAAACAAAGACACTGTGAACAGAGAGCACATCTACTGGGATAGTCAGTGCATGGCAGGGAAGGTTGCAAGCAAAGGGCAATAGCTGTTTTACTCTAAATTCCCATGGAGACATTACATCTAGCATAAACATACCCAGGGGAGCAAGAGCAGAAATAACTGTTACCCTTTCAAGTATACGCCCCCATTTACTGTGCGTCAAATTTCTTTCTAGACGGGAACAGATGAACTAGCATTAAAAAAAAAGAAACCCATATAAAAGTTAAATATTTGATTACAGTAGCAAGTCACCACTTCATCATGGGAAATAACTTGTCTCTTGGAATTGCTACTGATCCGAACTCTCCTTTTTCGGTTGTGTGTTGGATACTGGTAACTCCAGACTCGCCCATAGCAGGGGCTCTGCTTTTCTCATAGTGAGCTCAATCTTCGTAGCAGTCATGTTCACGTAACTCCTCTTTACATCAATCACCTGAAACAGTAAAGGTATTTCACACTTCAATTTAACAGACTGATAGACACTAGGGAATTAAGTTAGGGAGTACCTCATCACTAAGTTTCAGTAGATGTTTAGGTGAAGATCCCTCTAATATCTTGAAAACAAGATTGTTTCCCATTCCCAAGCTACAGAATATTTATGGCATAAATATATGCCTATGCATATCTAACATACACTGGCTAACGTACATAACCAAGGGTTTTCTACAATGCCACTACCATGGTGTTGGGATCAGAAAGGACCTTGGAAGGCCACCTTCTGTACAAAGCAGTGCCCATTAAGTCACACTCCTGGGTCATTATATTCAGATTTAAATGTAATTACTCAATGTCACACAAAAATTCTTCCAAAAAACAAAGTAGTGAGGAAAACCAAATCATTTTGAAAGAGAGGAAGTTAATGGCTTATGTTTCAATTTCCTTCTGGGGTTTTTTGGTTGGTATTTTATTTTTTAATAGAAAAAATATTTTTATACTTACTCCCCATAACTTCACGCTACGATGAAACTCTTTTTCTCCTTCAAATACAATATGGATATTTACCTTAACAGAAAAACAACAGAAAATAAGACAAGTTTATCATGTTAATAAAACACCTGACACCTCAAGCACGTTTAAACAGAATATACCATTTTAGAATTTGGCTCCCACAATGACCAAAGTGATAAAATTGGCCCTCACTTCAAATAGAAGTGAGTATCTGCACTGGCAGCTTATCATTTTAGATAAAGAAATCACAGAGGCATTTTGATACCTGTTTATTATTAGTAGCTGTGAAACAGCATACAATGAAGAATGGTATCAAATTACATTAAGTCAAATATAACTAAATGATGACTCTACAATTATTTATACATATGGTGATGCAAACCCATCATGTTTGGGTTTTAATTATGGAAGTCAAATTAAAGATTTTTTTTTGGCACACTTTACTGCGGCTTTTAAAACCCCCACACATTAAAGTGCAGATGTCCAAACAGAAGGGAGATAAAAGCTATACATACTTGAACAAACACAAATGCCAAGAAAAAGCTATTACTCAAAAAAGAGTCTTATGCTATCTCTGCCTTGTAAATAAAGCTGAGCAGATTTTCCTAAGTTGAAGTTGCTGATTTTAAGGTAGAGCTCACCATTGTGCTATTGGCTTCTACGTAGCTCTGATCAGGGACAGAGTTTTTAGCATATACAGAAACAGTCACTTCTCCTCCAGTCTGGTGCCAATCATGCCTGCACGGAACTACTTTTGTACCCTATGGAAAAAGGTACATGAAAAAAAAGACTTAGAATTACATTTGCATATTTTTTTACAAGATTAACAGCATAAACGCCCAGGACTTTTTTTAATAGCCAATTAGCATAGCTAATAAAGGACTATATTTCATCTTTATGGAAGACTGCAAGACTCCATTTGCAATTCTTTTTACTAAGTATTTCAGTATCTCCCTCTCAAACTACACAAAAAAGTGTTACTTGGTGGATAAACTTCCTTTCCAAGACTACAGTTAGCCAGCAGGTTATAAAAAGGAACTGAACAAAAAGAAAGAATGCCATGACTCCAAAAATGCTTCATAGTCCTGCAAAAAAAAGGTATTACCCTCTGTTCTCTGATGCAGATAGAGTAAACTGTGAAAAAACCCTCAAAATAAAAACAAAAAGCTCAAGTAAAAAAAGCCCTTGCTGGACAGAAGTCCATTATCTCAATACACATAAAGTTAATATACACATGGTTTCTTTAAATGGGGGAAATTCTCTACTCTCTTCTTCTACACTCTTCTGCTTTGGACTCATGTCTTCAGCTTTTTTTAATCCCTACTTTCTGCACTTGCAAATAATTCTTGAACAAAAACATAAATATTCAAAGCAACCAGCAATTGTAAGATTTAAAGGAAGTAAAGGATTTGTGAAGCAATTGCTTTGGAATGAGGTAATGAAACGACACTTTTTATAATACATATTTATTTTCTTCTGTTAAACATTCCTGATGTTTGTAGTGTCAAACCCTTTTTGTCTCGGCAACAGACAATACATTCATAACTAGAACTTTGTGTTCACCTGTATCCATCATGTGACCAAATAATGTTTTTCAAGTGTTTTGGTCCATTATTATATTCTATAATATTCTTAAATATACAGGTATACCTGTACCACAGACTACTTCACCCTCCATTTCTCAGTTTTCCTGCTGTGCACATTATGTATCCTCCACATTATGTCAGAAGTAGTGATCTGCAATGGCTCAGCTACAGTAATAACTCAATCAAGCTACAAACTACATTTCAGTATTCCAAATTCAGAATGGCCAGTTACAGAACGCAATCTTAACGTTACTTACTGCATCCTTTTTAGTCCACACATGTGTTCCTCTTGTGCAGCCTTCTTGAGCTAAAAATGTATTGAAGTCAGAAGTTTTTCTTTTGCAACAGCTCCAATACTTCATCCTGAAAGTTTGCAAAGTAATTAACAAACAATATTTAGGACACTATTTACTGTGAACATTTAAAATATTTCCTTTATGCAATATTACTGTTACTTCCGTATACCCCCTTCAAGCATTGCCATTTTTTGGCAGAAGAGGGAATAGAGACTAAATCAAGGCTACATCTAGCAGGAACACACAAGAAAGCAGGAAGACACAACAGACTAGATAAAAAAACCTGAAGTTAACTGAATACTAACCCTTCACAGAACACAGGTACAAAAATGGAAGTTAGCTGAATACTAACCCTTCATGGAATATAGGTACACCAGAATGGTATATACATACTTCCTCTGTGCTGTGTGGTCCTTCGTATGTCTGGTGGGACAAAGCATTTAAAGTGAATTACTGTTACAGGATTTGGAGCAAAGAAAAAAATAAAACATAACATGACAAAAGCCAGAAATAATGACCAAAGTATGACAAAGCTTCTGGGTAAGTAATCTAGATCTAATGGCTTGTCCTAACTTTCCCCGGTAACTGTTCAACCTTCCTTCACAGAAAGTTCTGGCACTGCTGAGTAGCTGTCTTTATATTAGTTCAATGGCACACATCAATGGTGACATCATCTATGCTCACAAAGGTCACTGCAGATCCTCAGATTTCTGTCTTTAAAATACTCTGAGCATTCAGAGAAAACAAGAACTTGAAAATAAATTAAATTTGTCATTTCTAAAACACATGGATTCTCTACAGAAAGTAAAATAAACAATATACAAATTAGCCACAGAATATCAGATCAGTTCTTCCCAACACAAAGACTGCCAAAAGTTCTCCTCCCACCAGAGCTTTGGTAGATAATGCAAAATCTGCCAGATAAAACAGCTATTTAAATGTTACCGTCCCATTTTGCACAAAACAAGCCTGTCAGTGTAACTTTTACTTTAAATGACTATGTAATATAATGACTAATTTTGGTGCTAGAAGTGTTAAACACTGACATTTTAATTCTTCTTGCAGGAAGCATTAACTGCTAAGATCTGTAGATGCTTCTGATCTATACACATTATCAAGAGCAACATAATTGTTATCAAGTAAGCCACCTCTCATCAATATTATATTTTATTTAATATGCTAAGTTGAAAAACCTCAGTACCATGGATTTGACAAGCTTAATCAGAAATTCATGACAGGTTTAGGAAAAAAATAATCTTCAACTTTCTGTGAACAACTCACATTTGTCCATAATAAAGCATGTTATCAAATGTGCATTTGTTAACCCTAATGGACTTTGTGCCTTTTCCAAATTAACTTCTAGCACACAAAAAACCAAAATGCTCACTTTATAGCTGAGCAGCTGCATTTAGAGTACAACTGAACCACTTACTTTTGAACAGCCTGAATTTTTACATGCTGTCCCAATCTTGATTTCATCACCATCTTCCTCTGTAAACAGATTATTATAGAAAATAGCAAATGAATTGTATAATCGACTGAACACTTAGCTTTTATTAAGGAGCAAACTGAGCTGAGGAGATTAGAAAAACCTTCCTCTTCAAGCTTCTATTTTCTGCCTGACAGTGAAATCTGCCAGAGAGGTACAGAGAAACATTTGAAAAGCTGTATTACCTATGCATCAAATTCTATACTGTCTATCTTTACACATTTTAAGTGAGGCAAATAACAAAGATGAGAGGATCATTACAATCACAGGGGAAGTGAATAATCATTCATCTTGTTCAGTTTTATAAAACTAAGAATGTAAAAGGCTTCAACTGTTGTCTATAAATACATACAAGGAAATAACTTGGATACCATACAGAAAGAAGAGCTAAATTAGTTTGGCACAAGAAAAAAAGAGCATAAAATAGCCACAAGCGTAGGTTGAAATAATAAAGTTTCTTAAGGAGCAGTGTAGTTCTGGAAGCAAATTCCAAATAAAATGTGGGAAGAATAAAAGAAAAACAGACAAGGGAGGACCAGCTAGTGTTCTGAGGAATTTCACCAATTTATGAAGGCTTTATATGATACTATCTCTGCAACAATAGGGAGTAAAGTTTATTAATGTCAGTCACATTCAGAAATGGATGTTCCCATTATGCCCATTCTACCCATGAAATCTTAGAAAAGACACAGTTCAAATAATGCTACGGACAATGAACTGCTCCTGACAAGCAAGTCCCCATGTTATCCACATTTGGACTGCAATCATCATTCCTGGACTGGAAGGTATTTCCCAGATTATTAAGAAAAAGAACATAATTATAGGAAACTATCACTTCAGAAATGACAAGATCTGCATTTCATTTATTTGTGCGACACTTAGCATCACATACCTACTTAATCTCCCTGTCTCCTTACCTTTTCTCCCTTCATTTTCTGATGACAGTTTCAGTTTATCAAGAGCTTGTTTCAAGGAAGCTGACACTTTCAGCTGCAAATTTGTCATTGGCTCATCTGGGCTAAAAAAACCCATGTATTAGTGTCAACTCAATAAGAAAGAATTTATAGAAGACAAATCAGTAACTTTTAATCTTCCTACAAGGCTCTTCCTTTCAAACCTCACTTCAACAAACAAATTACATTTGTAAATGCCAATCTGTACTGTTTATGAAAAAGCAGACTAGAAACTTGGAAGGCAGTCTTGGCTTTCAACTGGAAATCCTAAACATTCTACAAAAATAAAAATAAATCAGAGATTCTAAGGAATCTAAATACAAGCACCCCAAAATTAATTTTATTACTATTTAAAACACTTAACACAGCTTTTAGTGCCATTTGCCATTTTAAGCTATGAAGTTACAGACTTCAATTTTTGCTTCTTGTGGATTTAAGTGCTGAAATATCGAGTACTTCTTTGTCATAACCAGATTATTCTCTCCCATTTTGAAGCTTAAGATAACATCATCACTTCTACCAAAACCAAGGTCTTCTAAGGTCTTAATTTCAGAATTTCTACACTACATGAAACGTACAACACTGAAAAACCAAGCAAGCTTTAACTTGGCCAACTGACTACAAATCTGGAAAACCTTAAGTTTCATATACCGTACCTTGGTCTCTTAATTGTTTCCAACGGTTTTGGTGCTTGAATTATGTGTTCTTGAAATTTGGGTTTCAGTTCAGCTAGCTCCTTTCGTTCAGAGGTAGTTTTGACTTTTGGTTTAACAGGCTCAGGAGGTTTCTCACTGTTATGGAGACCCTTTGTACAGCCCTATTATGGAAAGCATATGTTTTTATTTATATATAAATGCAGTGTAGTTTATATGCATTAAAAATTAACAAAAACTGCAACAAGTCTTCTTGACTCATTTCTTCAGCTCCATCTTTTCCTTTATTCCACTATAAACACTGGATGCAAAGGAAAAACCTATGCCTAAAGAGGAAAATATTCTCATTTTGGACATAAGTTAAAATAAAAATGCATACTTTCTGTAGTCAAGCAAAGCAGCAATACATGTTGACCATCCTTCTTTATTAGCAAGTTCTGTCAAAATCTATTTTGATAATTTTAACAATTAAAGCTTGAAAATGAGACTTGACTTCATTACATGAAGCCTTGAGCATTATATGAAGAAAAATAGAGTATATAACAATTAAGACAGTTTTAAGAGAAGTAGGCAAATTTAAAACATGTAAGCACATACACCATTTAATATTAATCACAGTCACTTGACAAGAATAGAAATCATAAATATTCATGAGTACATACCACAATGCTTAAGAAGTCAGAAAAGTCTGTTGTTCTCCTCTTACAACATGACCAACCCTATAAACATTTTGGAAGAGAAACAACATAGGCATGACTACCAAACTTGACAACAGATTAAAAAAAGCACAATATTTGTTATATTTCTTTAAAAGATAGGGCACATCAAGATTAGCAGTTTTCTTCCCTACAGTGGACAATATCGTCATCTGCAATTTTAAAAACCAGAGAACTCTTCTAGTTTGCTGACGCTGCCTTAATCAGAAAGTTCAGAAATTTGAGGCAATACTTCCATGACAAGTTAGGTGCCAACTCTGTACAACAGAAAACAGAAATGGTACTTCATTTCATAAAATAACACATAAGCAAAACAAATACTACACCTGAGACCAAGCTCACCTGTGGCTCAATGCACAGGCCCTCTTCCAAAAATCATAGGGATTTTTTTTTTCATTTCTTGAGCACCACTCAAATCTTTCAATTGCTTATTTCCCACCAACAGAGCTGGATATATGCATTGCACAGCTATCCAACTACATCAATTAAGAGCACTTTTTATTATATAAACCAGAAATTCAATTTTAGAGCAAATTGCCTTGCTACTGTGAATAATCTACCTTAGAACTCAAAGAACAACAGTTCTCTCTCAAAGAGGCAACAGTCTGACTAATGCACCAACACTCTGAAAGCTTAAGTGGTGCAACACAATCGGTTTATGTAGGATGTTCTAAAATACCCTCAAAACATTAACTATTTCAAAAGTTGAGGAGACAAATGTTCATCCTGCCCACTTAGATTATCTAAACTCATAACATGAAGAAAACTGCTCATTTGCAATTATGATAAATTTTTAATTAGGATAAGGAGAAGGGGGAAAGTGGTACTTGTTTATAAACAGTGAGCATGTAAGAGAAAGAGGGAGTAAAACCAAGTTTCTGAGCTAACTTTACAATTTTCCCTTGTAGTTATGTAGATTTTTGTACTGTGCTCTGAGTACAGCTATAATTTTGTACACAAAAATTCACCATTGTCTAAGCAACTGTACAGTGTTTGATCTAAGAGTATTTGTCCCAATTTGCCAGTGGCACACAATGGATGGTTCTAGAGTCAGTACTGCATTATAAGCAACAGCTCACACCGAACACATTGCCCAGCACAAATGTAGAAGCTTTCACAAGGCCAAAAGACACCACATTGTTGGGATGAAATGCACTTCCAGTAGAAGCAATTCCTAAGTACCAAGAAAAAAAAAACAACACTCGCTCCCCTCAAAGCTCAGCTAAACAGCAGGTTAGTGTTCTAAGAAAAGTCAATTAGGCTACATCAGTATTAATATAGTGCCAGGCTCCATTTTTGGACACCAGATTTCTAACTACACACAAATTATTAAAATGATTTCCGCTACTGTTTCAGCAGTTGTGTCTGAGATGATTCCCTGTAAGCACTTTGTATGCATCCAGTAGATCCTGAAGAAGGAAAACAGTTTAGCACAAAACCAAGGATGGGCTGTGCAGTTAGCCTAAGCACTGGAAACCCATCACAGGTATATTTAATTCTTCACTGAAGATGGAGGCCAAGAGTCCTGGACAGCTGCATAAGAGGCATGGGTGACCAGTCCCAATTCAACCTCATTTGGCTGATTAAATCAACTGCTGTTATTTACAGCAGACAAATGTCACATACACATTAGTGCCCTGGCCACGTTAGACCACAAGCAGCTGCTCTGAATTCCAAGCAGGTTAATTAATTTAAAGAGTATGAAACCTCTCAATGGCTCCACAGTCCTATTTAGAGGACCTAATTAAACTGCTGAGAGACCTAAAGTCAGTTAATCAACAGGAAACAAGTCATCTAGACTTGCATGGCATTTAGACCATATGAGTGGAGTTTTTAATTCCTTTTTCAGGAATGAGTAACTGTGCTTTTCTAATTTCATGGGGCTGCTCATGACAGGCTGAACATCAGTTTCTCAATACTGAAAGATTGGGAATTAAAAAGATGAAAAACCAAAATGATGATATTTAAAAGGACAGTTGCATACTTACTTTGAGAGCATCATGAAAAACGGGCACACCAGGATGGTATGTGCATGAACCTAGAAGACAATCATTATTATATTGAAGCATACCAAGAATCTTTATTCATATGATTACACACCTAGAAAAAAATCCACATCTGCAATTTGTGTATGCCATGAGCTACCCCACTTCCCTGAATGCACATCATTACTCAGAAAAATCCAGATTCCACAAAAAATGCTCTCTGAGTGCATATATTTCTTCTTATGTATAATACAACACAAACTAGAAAGCAGGTGTCTAAGACAAACTACTGCTTCCACATGGAGAAAGTAAACTTTCTATGGATCACCCCGGCCTTCATCAGTAACCAGGCCTGACTGGTAATTTTGCAGAAGTTAGAAAGTGACCCTATGGCTACCTGACCAACAGAAAATATTGATTTAACACTTCAAATACATCTATTTGAACCTGATCAGAGCTTTCTATTGAGAAGCATTCTGTTTAAAAAGTCTCTTGATGCAAATCATGAGTTTATGATTTGAACCACAATTACCTTGTTCTTTTTTCAATGTTTGTAGTATCCTAAGCCACCTAAGGATGTGAACCCAAAGGTTAGTCTTACACACACACAATTTTGATGTGTCAATACTATTTATTACTAATACATTCTGTACAAACACTACACTGGACCACAGCCTCCATTAATCAAAGTGTTTGTATTTACAGATGTTTATCAACATTACACAGCTGTTCTCTTTTACTTGTATTCTTGCACATGTAATAAAACTGCTTTGATTATATAACTTCTCACTGCCATTTACTGCATGGATAGTATTTTACTGACTTGACTCTAACCACTACATTTGAACTTTTAAAGCAAAATTAGAATCACTTAAAATTTAAAATTACAAACAGTAACAATGCATATAAAAGGAAGCAAAAAAAAGAGTTATAAATAACTTTATTAGCAATCTGCCTACAGATATTTAATAGGCAAAAATCCAACACAAACTTGGTTGTTTTTATCTTTTTTTTTATAAATATGTAGATTTTAAAATTAACATAATTTTGTATAATTTTCTTTAATTTTATATTCAGTGCCTAGTCTAAAGCACTAATACAGTCTGAGACATCAGTTCCCACCTTCAATCAAAATGCACATATTTTGGGACATTAGACCTTCAGCAAGACTTACAAATATAGCCATAAACCTTTATCAATTCCTTCAGTTTCAGGATAAAAAGCTAATGCTGGTAAACCTCACAGGAAAATTTAAAAAGTAAAAAGGCAGTTATTTTGGAAGGAGACCAGGACTTCACAGTTGAATCAAATAAAAATAAAAGCAGAGGTTATTCTTTTCCAAAAGTATGAAAGTATGCCACTAGAAGCATCATGAGAATAAACTCTGTTTTGTAGCAAAAATTATTTCTGAGTCAGAAAACTTAAATGAATATTTCTAAGTCTTCACAACCATTCTTGACTAGAGAGATGCTGTTAATAACAGCAACTGTTTTAGAGACCAGAACTATCACAGAATCAACTGTGTTGGGGTGGCTATGCTCCAGCTCAAGGTAGACACAGACAAGTGCCTGGTCATCCATCTGGCCAAGTGCAATCCTTTTTCCTCAATCCCTGGAGCCTGCTCTGCAGTAGGTACCAGATGGAGCAAATGACAGCACACTTGGCTGCTACCTCCTGAGGGCTCTGTGTGCTCCAGGAGAAAAGATGCCAGGACAAGGACTCTGCAGTGCCTCAGCAGAGCCAGCAGGATCTGAGCAGTCTGACCACTGTGCCTGCTAGAGGACAGTAAAACACCAGCTCCTCTGTGCTCATGCTGAGTCCAACAGCTCTTACCTGACAGAAAGGACCTCTTCTCACACTAGATAGGGAAAACTGGAAAATTAGGGTACAAGCAGATAAAAGCATATTCTAGTTTGGATTTGTATGAGATCAGATTGCTGCGGCCTTTGGTTGCTATCCTACATTTTCATTAAACAAACAAAACAAAACTAGACACCTCCCCACTGCTGTTAATATCTTTCCTTTACCAGGAAAACCTAAGTATTTCACAGCCATTTTCTCTAACCCTCAGGCAATTTTTGGAGACACAAGTACCACAATTTTTCAGGTTTTTGTTTCTTTGAAGCTTTTTTGATGTCAATTTCACAGCCAAATTGATCCTACTGTGCACACACTATTATCACCTTACTGCTGCATACTTAAAGCACTTTAACAATCCTTTCATTAGATGTCAAAGTAGAAATTTGTAGGGGTCATCCCTATGCAAAACCTTGGTCTTTGTAGCCATCTGTGAATAATTACATTTACCTTCAGAAAAGCTTAGTCTAGGACACAGTGATTCCACTACATGTTCCAGCCACTTACTGAAACAAATTTCATGTCATGAAGTTTTTTTTTCCCCAACGCAAACACCACAGAGCTAGCATATGGCCATGCCAACCTGACCTAGTTTACTGTAGCTTAATCACAAACCACAAAGAAGTGTTATTTATAAGGAGTAAAGGTCAAAAAGTCCTACTAGGATATTTTTTTAAAACAATAAATACCCTTATTGGCTTTGCCTTTTGGGGCAAAGGGGTGTCAGGGATGGTGATGGAAGAGATCACTAAATGTAAGCATTCCACAACTATGCCCGCTTCTGCTGTTAGAAACATTAGGAAGTCTACTCAGTATGTTGCCCCTCTATGCAAAAACACGTAGCTGAGAAAAAGAAACACTCCTTATTACCACGGTTCTAAACCTCAGAAAATGCACAAGCTAGAACATGTTAGCCTACTTCTAGCCCTAGGGGGTCACTAAAAATTAAATTAATAGAGAGAGCATTCTAAAAATTCAACCAACAGAGTTACTTTATGAACCAGGTGAGGCCAAGCCTTCTGAAAACTCAGTTCACCCTTCTGCAGGTCTGCGGAATGATGAAACCCCAAATGACAGAGCTTTTAATACGCTTCACCAGCATTCCCAGCACACACAGAAGTACTGCAAGCGCTCAGGGCACTTGGAAGAGAAGGCACATGTGTGCAATCCAGACACATTTAATCACTGCTGCAAGTCCACACACATGAACCAAAACAAACAAAGAAACAAACAAAAAACCAAAACAAAACCCAAACCAACCAACTAACTAAACTAAAAAACAAAAAGCCGCTGGTAACTGCGATGAATGCAACACTCACAGAGGCCCTCAGCAGAGAGCCTGGAGAACCTCTGGCACACATAGCAGCGGCAGACAGCGCCGGGCCGGCCCCGGCCTCACACGCGTGTCCCGGGGCAGGAGCCCCCGCGGGCCGGGGACAGCCCCGGCCGGGCCGGGCCGGGCCGGGCTCACACCGCCCGCACAGCCCCGGCCGCCCCCGCTCCCTCCGCCGCTCTCACCCTCCGTGTTGTTCTCGGGGTCGAAGCGCTGCCCACAGCCCCGGTTGTAGCACAGCAGCGACATGGCCGCAGCACTGCCTGCCGCGCCGCCCGGGAGAGCCGAGCCCGGCGAAACGCGGCGGAAGGGAGAGGGAAGGAAGGAAGGAAGCCGGGCAGCAGCCCGGGGGCGGGGCCGCTCCCGCGGCGGAAAGAGCCGGCCGGAGCCTTCCGGAACCTTCACGAAGCTTCGGGGGCCGGCGGCAGCGGGCGGGCGGCCGCGCAGGCGCCGCTGCGGGGCCGCGGGACGGCCGGGCGCTGGGGCCGGGAGCGGTGCCGCGGCCTCCGCAGAATTTCTCGCGCTTTTTCTTTTCTTTTTTTTTTTTTTTTCTTTTTTTTTTTTTTTTCTTTTTTTTTTTTTTTCCCTTTTCCTTGCATGTGAGTTTGATTTGAAATAAATGCTCGTGAGTATGTATGAGTTGGCTGTCTCATCTGCATGCAAGCAGAGATGCCAGTGTCAGAAGCTTGTTATGAAAACCAATGATTTACGTACCCTTAGTTGTCTGAAAGTTTGCTTGGCTGCTCCCGACAGCTGGCCAACTTATATGTACTGTACAGTGTGCATTATAGAGGTTGTATTTAAAATCATAGAATAGTTTGCAGTGGAAGGGACCTGCAAGATCAGTCTGGTTCCAGCCCCACCACAATAGGCGAGGACACGTCACTAGACCGCGGTGCTCCAAGCCCCATCTAACCTGGCCTGGAACTCCAGGGATGGGGCATCCCCTGTCCCAGTGCCTCACCAGCCTCAGACTAAATAATGTTTTCTTAATACTGAGTCTAAAACTTTCTTTCAGTTTGAGGCCATTCCTTCTCTTGTCACTACATGCTGTTCTAAATACATAACTACAGATACCTATGTTTCTGCACGCAATTACAAACTGATTCCTCCTAGTTAAACATGTACACCACAGCTTTTAAAATAGAATTGCCCAGGTGTTTGTGCAGCCTATGAGAAATCCTGAGGCACACATGCACAGAATGAACAAAAAAAGTGCTTCTTAAAGGGAGGTTCAGGATGCAAAAGAATCACCAGGAGACTGCTTCTGATGTAGCCCTGGTCTTCTGCTAACTTGTGAGTTGATGCCTGATGTCTGCTGGCATTTTTTTATGTGTGGCTCACATAAAGATGCACATTTGTTTGAACTGTTGAATACTTAGTGCTTCCCTCTGATCTGCAGTTCCTATTGAAGTCCCTTGTAGTTTAAAGAAGAAAAAAACCCCATTTTCTTGCTATTTACCAGAAGTAGTTTAATGTATAAACACAAATGGTAATAAGAGTTTGGAAAGAGAGGGGATACATAAGACTGCTTCTCTTTCTATATAAAGGCATTTAATTATTTCTTTTTTTGTTAGCTGTCTTATAAAATAAGTAGAAGATGAACAAAAATGTTGCATATGTGTATGCGCATCATTACATTATTAATTCTTCATAAGATGAAGAATTGTTCTTAAAACATAAAGTTCATGTTTTCCTGTCAGTGAAAGTACCACATGAAAATAAAATGTAATTCATATCCATAAAATAAGTTTAGTGGTATTTCTGTGACCATGGTTGCATTTCAGCCATAGTGTGCACGCATATAGCCGTTTTAGAAGGAGCCAACATTTTGCAAAAATGCAAAAAAAGTTATGCTTCTGCAGAGGCAGCATCGATTTCTGTACAAAGAATATTTTTTAAAAATTCAAGAGAAGTTATTTTAGCAGTGTGGTATTTTCTGGATTAAAGAGTAGCATTCCTATGACGTTAGTAATGGAGTTTGGTTCAACACTTGTGAAAAGAAAACTACAATCCATGTGTTCCCAAAAAGTATCTTGTGTATATTTCCCACCTAATTACTATCTCACTGATATGGAGACATGCCTTTATATCTTCCAGACAAAAATTGAAAAAGAATGTATTTGTTTCATATTTCAAAATTCTACAGCGTATGGCATTAAAGAAAATTCACCTGAAAACTCTGTTGTTAATTTCAACACACACAGTCAGATCTCTGAAAATTACCGAGCTGTATCTGTCATCTTTGTACATGATGCTAAATAGAATGAGGTGTTTTGTTTCACAGAACACTATAGAAGCAAATAATGGTTTTTAATCAGCTCTTGAAATTGTGTGTATTTGGCACAAAATACTGCAAATTGACAGTATGTAATCCTCATCTCACAGACGTCTGCACAGCTTCAAAAAGGCATTTTCTGTGCTGGATAGGAAGGCATGAGAGGCTTTCAATCCAGTTTTGGAAAGGCAGAAAGGTAGAAGTAACTTGTTCAAATCAGATTTAGATAATCATCTTGTGGGCATGACAGACTTAATTTATTCCTATCTATTTTGTGTAGAAACTTTTCATTTGAGATTCAGAGTATGAGGAATAATGGTCTAATGGATGATCACTGGATTTTGGTTCCCTAGAATTTAAAATATGAAAAATACATAGATAATTTTTATGTGTTGTGTCCTTTATTTTCAGTTTCAAAGTCTTCCAAAATGTTGGATTCCAAGCTTTTATGGTGCCTTTAGTGATTGGATCTTGTATTAGGTGTTATAGGACATCTTATCTGAGAAATAGTGAAAGATTTGTGAGTGTATGCTTTTTATTTTAAATACATCTGTTCTATTTTTCTCATGTCAGAAATGTTACAGTTAAAAAATTTTGGAAGCAGTTCTACCTTGAACAGACATAACACAGGAGAATATACATTCTGGATTTTATGTATGTTCGATAGCAGAGGGATTTATATCCCCCCCACCCCGCTTTTCTTTTTCCTTTTTTTTTTTTTTTTCCCACAGAGCTAGATTCTGTGCAAAGATTTCCCTGAAAAAAAACCCACCTTGAATTTCTACCAGTTAAAAGTCATTCCATCTCATCCACAGTTAATGGGACTTAGGTGTATGTCCAAGCATTGGAAATGGCATAGCTTCCCTGTAAATTGAGAATCTGTAAAGAAACAGGATGTTTCAGTTCACTTCTCAAAATGCAGAATCTTTGCAAGTCTGATTTCTTTCCCAGTTTGCTGAGTGAGGAGTCTTTCATCCTGGAGTCTTCAAATCAGGACATTGTTTGTGCAGAACTGCTAAATATAGGATTGCAAAAAATCCCCAAACTAAACCAGCTTTCAATAAATCTGAAGGAGGGAGAGGAGAAGGTTTTCAGTAGTCAAGCTTCCGGTGAGAGCTGTTGCACCACACCAGAATATTTTTGTTTCTAATCAGAGGCAGAGGGCATTTTGGGCTCCTTCAACTTCCTTGGAACAGAGAGGGGGTCCTTGAAATCTAAATGGATTCTGAGGACTCATTTAAAATCAAGGCAGGTAGCTCTGTTTCAGATCTGAAAATATAAAAATGTGAAAGAATTAAACAAAGTCTTTCTTTAGGAAGCTTAGCAGATGCTTAAAAATACAAATGTAAATCCTTTTAAAGCTAAAAGCCAAAAGCCTTTAGAGTTTGCAAGAAACTGTCCTGTTCATCCGAATAATTTCAGATTTGACGGGCAGAACAACTTAAAATGTCACATCTCATGGAGAAGCAGAACAACTGACTTTTTTGGGAGAGAACACTTTTCTCCTTCTGTGAGAGAATCCTTCTGTGATTTTTTTAAATGCCAGGTTTTCCCAAGGAGGTAAGAGAGATTAAACAGCATCTGCTTCTAATAATCCGCCAGAGTGCTTGCTGCTAAAGCACAACCTGAATTTAAGTAGACGCTTCATTAAGGCTCACCACCTCCTTTGATATCAGACTTTAGCACAGGCTTGCTGTGCGATCATTGGAATTAATTTAAGGCAGAATTTTCAAAGGTAATTTTCTAAGTAACCTAGGTGCCTGCAATATCTAGAAAACACTATAATATTTTAGGCAGTTTTCAGAAGTCTGCTTTCAGGTGCTGCTAAAGAGACTGAAAATTTTGTTACTGAGTTCAGTAGGATATGGGATAATATGTGATGCTTCCCCATTTAAATTTTTCTTTGCCTTTGACCTCACTGCAGAGAGTAAAACCTGTTTGATGCAATATGTACAGCCATTCCCCAGAGTGCTGCTTTGTCGTGACTTGTAGCGATGCATGTATTGTAATGACCTTTTTCATCCTTCCTGCAGCTGAAACAAGATTGAAATGCTACACAATCTGTGAATTATTAAACATAAATGCTATGTTGAAATTTAAAGAATTCAACTCCCTAGATGACAGAAAATAGTAAGATAATTTGTGTAGCTACATACAGCGCACTAATGCTGTGACCCAAAGCAATTCAAACACAAAGTTGATGGATTACAGGAATACAGGTGGGAGAAGAACTGAAACTAAGTCTGCCATCCAAGGGGACTTTAGCAGACTTGAGAGATGGGCCTGCGTAAACCTTATGAAGTTCAGCGAGGCCAAGTGCAAGGTCCTGCACATGGATCAGCACAATCCCAAGCACAGGTCCAGGCTGGGCAGAGAATGGAGTAAGAGCAGCCCTGAGGACTGGGGCACGTTGAGCTAAGAAGCTCAACACAACCTGGCAATGTGCACTTACAGCCCAAAAAGCCAGCCATGTGCTGGGCTGCATCAAAAGCATCATGGCCAGCAGGGCAAGGGAGGAGATGCTGTCCCTCTGTTCTGTTCTGATGAGACCTCCCCTGCCATGTTCAGTTCTGGTGCCCCCAGCACAAGAAAGATGTTGGCCTGCTGGAGCAACAGGAGGAGAGCCATGAAGATGCCAGAGGGTTGGAATGCCTCTTTTTTGAAGAAAGACTGAAAGAGCTGGGGTTGTTCAGCCTGAAGAAGAGAAGGCTGCAGGGAGACCTTAGAGCATACTTCCAGTCACAAGCAGGGCAGCAAGAAAGCAGGAGAGGGACTTACTACACAGACATGGAGTGATGGGACAAGGGATAATGGCTTTAAAGGGAAAGAGGTCAGGTTTAGATTAGGTATTAGGTAGTTGTTTTCTGTGAGGGTGGTAAAGCACTGGAACAGATTGCTCAGCGAATGGAAATGTTCAAGGCCAGATTGAATGGGGCTTTGGGCAGCTTTATCTAGTAACATCACTTCCCATGGCAGGGGACTTGGAACTAGGTAATGTTTAGGGTCACTCACCCAAGTTAGTGGTTCTATGAGTCTCTAGATCAGATATTGAAAAGTTACAGCATAGTAACATGTTCACTTTAACTTGGTGGATATTTTCATGGAGTGTTTGAGCTTCCATTTCCAGATATTTGTCCTTTTCTTTTCCCTTGAATGTGACTAACACAACTAAATCTGGTTGAAGTTCTGAGCACCAGTTTCAGCAACAGAAAGGGCTTATGTTAGAAGTGACCTGGCCTTAGTTCTGGTAAATTATGATGACCTCCTTTGCTCCTCCTCTACACTTTCCTCATGATTACTTTCACTTGGTCAGTATTACCAAACTCATTCAAGGTGCTTTCTTGGACAGTTCTCACATCTGATATTGTTTTCAAAATAAGGGTATTTTAAATGCATAAATACACTGTGTAAGTTAGTTTGTCATAAGGATTCTGAAACTTGAATCTAACAGCTTCAGGCTTTTCTGGAGCTAATGTCTGGCTACCTTCTGAAAAGCAAAAGAGAAAAAGTGCTGATTTTTTTGGCACCTACAGAAGTTTTAAGAATAAGTTGTGGCAATGGTAGAAAAGGTCATAACAACTAAGGAGGCTATGATCTGGTTATGCGCTTTTAAGCAAGTATATTCAAGCAAAAACAGCTATCTGGCATATTGATTACATTTGTTTTGGATGCTGTGATGTTAGTGGGACTAATTGCACATGCAGTGGGAGAAGTGTACAAAAGAATTTACAAGACCACTTTGTGTAAAGTATTTTTCATAGTGGTGTTAACAATGAATTTCTCTGTTCATTGATAATCAAATAAATTGGATCGAATCACAACACTTTTTTGAGAGGGATAAAACATGGAAAAAAACCACTTAGTTTTATGCCAAGAAGTTTAATTTTGGTTATGAAAAATACATAACAGAAGGGTTTGCAAAATGACAGTTTGAGTTTTTGTGTGCAACTCCTATTTATGTATTAAAGAAGATGGGGCAGTAACATGTGAAGAGTGCAGACTGAAAAACAGCAAATGCATTATGAACTCAGTGTGTGCTGGTTAAATAAGTGCTAAGAATTTCTGTCAGCCAGAAGGTGGTAGCAGAATTCTCCGGTAACAGCTCTGGATTGTGTTCCAGAAGGCATTCTCAATACAAAGTGATTTTGAAATGAAGTTCAGAAAACATATTTTTTTTTAGTAGCAGGAACAAATAGCACTGACATTTTTTTTTCATTTGGCAGCATCTTTGAATAGAAAAGTGTCTGCACTTATGCCTGAGATGTCATGCATTGGGAATGCATGTAGGATCTGTTACTTGGGTTTTGTCTCTGTTTAATTTTTTTTTTTTTTTTGCAATTGTAATTATGGTTTTTTCAGACTTTTTAATGCCAAAGGGAGCCATTTATGGGCTGAAATGACAAGAGATTTATTTTCCTCATAGTATCACAAGGCTGGAAAATGTCAGTACCATAAGAAGCCCAGATAACACATTATTTCCATCCAGAGGAACTCTGTCATTCTTTCACAAATGTAAACACAAATGCAAAGAGTGATATCCATCAGCTGGGACTGATGCAACACCTCAGTCATACTCTTATCAAGTGTAACAACTTGAAGATGCAAAGGGATAGGTTTTATTACTCTGTTTTATTGTTTTGTGATGGACTTGTGTCCACTACAATGGTTCTGTGCACATAGCAATTCCTATTTCAACAGAGACACTCTGCATCACAGCAAGAAACTTGTGAGAAATTCAGACTCTGGAGCACAGCTTGTCCCTCATTTTTTCTTAGCCATTGTGTCACAGCTCTGATGATACACAGTACTCCTCTGCAGACTTCTTTAAGAAATTGTTCTGTCCCTAAGAGATAGTTTCTATGGTAACTATGATTTTTGTGGTTTCTTTTTTTTGTTGTTTTTGTTTTTTTTTGTTTGTCTTGGTTTTTTTTTTGTTTTGTTTTTTTTTAAACTTACTGGTTAATTTGGAAATAGAGGGAGCAAGGCTTTAGTGTGACATTCAAAAGAGCATCAGTCTCTTACTTATAAGCTGCCTAGCTTATAAGTAAGCATATAAGTAAGCAGGCTGAAGCTGCTGGAGCTATGCAGAAAGAAAAGGAAAAAAAAAAAAAAGGAGGAGGAGGCCCAGAGCAAGCTCTGTCATTCTTACAATTTTGCACCTGATGGCCTTTTCAAAATTGGCTTTTTACAGTGACTGCCACTTTCATAGTATCCTCTTACTGAAGTTCTGACTGAGAAAAACATGCTACCAGAAGACTACAGCAACAGACTATTTTATCATATGTACTTCTCTCCTCTTTTACTGTTCTTTACAGTATAAATATGAAGTTGTTTGAGGCACTGTGTGTAGAATTTCTAGTGGAGCCACAACAATGACAGCAATGAAGATATGAAATGAGCTGGTTTAGAACACAGCATAAGATAGAAGGAAACACAAATTATAAGTAGCTATAGATATAAATAGATATATAAATATTATAATACAGATGGAGAAAATGTGGTAAAACCAGAGGTATATACTGTGTGCAAAACTTGCCAAGATATTGAGATAATCACAAAATTCAAATATCCATTTTGGACATATGCTGGGAAAGCATATTCATAGGGAAGATCTTTTTTAGGCAAACATGTAGGTGTTGTAAAGATGCCAGAGGTAAGATTGTAGAATACATTGCAACAGCTGGGCATTTGAAAAACCCAAGTTTTGCCAACAGCCCTGTTTTCTCTTTAGGCAGAAGCTAGGAGAGGGTTAACCCAAAATGAACTTATTCAATGAAAATTCAAATGTTTATGTAATAAATTTCCTGAAATTGTATTTAGAGATCATTGCTGTAATGCTTACCGGTTCTTTGTCTGTATTTAACTGTTTCATCTCAAAAAAAGGTGAAAAAATGTTTATTTTGTGGAACCAAAACAATGACATGAAATCAAAGGGAGCTGATGAATGAAAGGATGTTAGTGGAGAGCTTTGATATTTTGTCAGTACTATTAAAAAATACATTATCCTTCTGTTTTGTTGCAAAATGGGAGAAAAAGGACCACATTATTCAGAAATTATTTGCAGATATGGAGTTTAGTTCAGCACAGTTCTGAAGTGCACAGTGACTGCAATTTCAAATGTGCAGGGTAAAAAAGTGTATTTTCTAGATAGACACAAGTGAATCTTTTAGAAATAATATATTACTTTTTAATCTCAAAGTCTTAGAAGTCTTAATAAAACCCAAAGATGTTCCCATTTTGAATTGGTATTTGGCATCTCCTTTGAGATTACTGAAAGTTATTTTATCTTCATATAATGCTGAATGACTATTTGCTGAAAAATTGAGGTTCTTTTAAGGTGCCTTATATTGGACACTAAATTAATTGGGTTATCTGAACTCTATTAGTAATCTGAAACAATTTGGTCTCCATTTCGTGCTCTTAGTGACTTATTAATGTGGCTGTGACAGGAGAGGAAAAGAGCAAAGGAGAAAATGTCAGTGCAGTTATTTGCGAGTAATGCTTCCATCTGGAGAGCAATCACCTCCACAGTTCTTGCAAAAAGCTTGGATTCTACAAACCCTCTGGACAGCCACTTTCCTAGAACTGAAATGAAAACCCTATAGCAGTGAAAAAGATCACATGCTGTAGTGTCCTCTGTTTATGCCTTTGAAATTTTCCATTGAGACCAAGTGAGGAATGAGGACACCCAACGACCACTTGTCCTTCACACAGCTCGTATTTCCCTTTATCCTATTGCAATGATCTAAGTGAAGTCTGCAGCCTGCAGTGTCTATTAAACTGTAAATAAATGGATCTGCCAATCAATTAGAAATTTTAAAAGGAGGAAAACTGTGCATTTGATCATATGTAACCACTAGGAGAACCTTAAGCACTGAAACTGCTGACACTGGTCACGTTCTCAGGAATGAGTAATTAGAAGTAAGACCAGCAAAACCAGGGTATATGTATTTGTAATTTCAGTTCCTGGGCTGGTCTCAACATTCTCCAAAGTAGCATGTAAATAGTCATGTGACCAGACGTTTTAGTTTAAATCCATGATAAAACTCAGGAGTAATTTCAAAACATATGTGAGTAGGCAATTAGTTACTAGGGGTCTTTAAAAAAAAAAAAAATCCATATTTGTTGTGCAAGGGAAGCTGGAGTCCTTGTATCCAGATTTCTGTGGTTGTAGAGTAGATCCCAGTGGATGCAAGTGCTTTGCGTATTAAACTTGTGCTGGCAGTAAAAGAGCACAGAGGCTTTGGAACAGCTCTTCTGAGAGGATGCTCAGCTGCAGAACAAGTGATGTGGTGCTCAGGTCTGCCTTAGATGGTCTCAGCACCACAGATCAAAGCCTTCATAGGAACAGTGACTTGCAGTAATACCTAGTGGCAGATAAGCCTGTGGGCAGTGGGGATGTGTAAGCTACAGGTGTGGTTTGAGCACAACAGCACCTGCCAAAGGATGGGTTCTTGGTCTAGAAAGGCTGACATACTCAATGTAAAAAGTGTGACTATTATGTCTAGTATCATGTGATACTAGACTGACCGACTGACCAAAGATTTTTCTTATTTCAAGCTTATTTGGTGAAATTGTCTGGTTTGGTTTTTTTTGGTTTTTTTTTTGTTTTGTTTTGTTTTGGTTTTTTTTTCTGTTTTTTTCCCCCCCGTCTTGTTGCTCAGATCTCTACAGTTAATGGCAGCTTCCTTTCTGTGTCATTTTTTTTTGTTACAGTGTGCCATAATCCTTGCTTAACATCTCCATAGAAAACTGTATTAGCAAGCAAAATATTTATCTGCATGCTAGAGCCTGTTTCAAAGCTTAAGGTGATGAGATGGGTATTTTCCTTATCATCTTCTAAGTATTTTCATTGCTATTCCACATTGGAAAAAAACATCTCATCAGTAGAGACTTGTGAGATTTCCCTGTTTCCAAAGTTATGTGAATGCCACCCTTTCTCAAGTAATAATCACTTGCTAACCTTGCATTTGTTGCTCTTTCAGATTTCTCAGCCAGGGCTGACACTGCCGACAGCTTGATAAACTGTTTGCCACTTAACAATAGCTTTGCCTCTTCCAGGAACATTCTTTCCTGTGTATACTCACTTTGAAGAGCTACCCTGATTTTTATATGAAGCCTCTGCATAAATTAGGCATCCTTTGCTCCTGCAAAATTATCCAGGGTAAAAAAATATGACATTGTGGCTCAAGGAAACAGTTGCCTATAATAAAAGAACAAGTTCATGTGGAAGAAGAGTTCTGTGGCACTAATAATGTGGGTAGCCCTTGATGTGGGTCCTAGTTTCAATGGATCTTGGCAGTAGGATGACAGAGTTGAAGATAAAGTTTGCACCTTATATCTTGCAATTCATTTCATGGTCTGTTTTGGTGATTTTGTTTGCTTTTTAGGTAATTTGGTGACAAATTTACCGGTAGGTGGTGCTGCTGCTCTAAAGAGTCTCTGTTCGGTCTTGAGAAAGGAATGCTGGCGCTTGTATTTCAACATTCCAATGATTTCTCAGGCTCTAAAGAAAAATATTAGGAAATATTAGTCAGATACAACATTTCCTTTGTATTCCTAGGAAGATAATTACAATAGTGAATCAGGCTCTTTTATTGTAACCATGTTATTATGCTTGTATATAACATCTCTCAAAACAATTAGACTCATCCCACATGTGAAAGATCTTGGACCATCTGACTCTGCTTGCCATAGTGTCAAGTAATATGCAATGAACATTTTATTAATACACACTGAAGTAATTATTTTCATATATCATGCTTGGGAACAAAGAGAGAAATATTAAGAATGACTTGTCTGAGTCATGTGGGAAGTCTTTATCAAGACATGGAATAAAATCCAGGTAACTTGTGTCATACCTAATTTACTTGCTGTTGGTCAGCCATTTCTTCCTTAAGAAATAATTTGAGAAAGGATGTCTGTCTTGTCTGGCACTGACAAAAAAATCACTGTAACATCGGAACAAGCAGGAATGTGGTTATGCTACTTCTCTTTTCTAGAAGAAATGAGGCATAGCTATTTTATTACATTTGTTGTTGTTAGTTAGGGCTACTGCTTGTTTGTCTGAGGCTACCAATAAACACAGTGTGATTAATGTAGAACTGCTTGAGGGATGAGTTGTCTCCAAAAGTACAGTTTAGCCTTTATTTGGCAGTTGTTTGCCTAATGCAGGAAAATGTGTATGAAAGCTATGAAAAATGAATCTCTGCTTTAACACCCAGCTTGTAAAATCCACTTGATTTATCCTGCAGAAGATATTGCAATATAAAGGAATAATGAAGACAATGCCTGCCTTCATTTTCCTTTATTTTTTGGTTATGCTGTCATCTTCAATATTATTGCAATGGATTCAGGCCTATATGGAGTCATCATGACTAATAAAATGTCTTTTAAATCAAAGATGATCTGTGCTGCTGAGCTTTGAAAGGACAATTTTTAAAATCTAATTGTAACATATGTGGAATTTTCTTTCCCTTGTATGATTACTCTGATTTAATCATGAAGCGTAAGGGAGATGCAGTGGAATAGAGCAGTAGAGTATTTGAAGAGGCATTGTTGCCTCTCCAGAAGTAGGTCATCCTCCATAAGTTCTGTGTTACTGTTGTAGACTGATTATTGTCTCTGTCCTTTCTTCTGTAAAGTAGTGGTTTCCCTCTTGTGGCCTTTGAATCTCTGGAAATCTGTGGGCCACTTTTACTGGGTCCTTGGTCTTAGATAAGGTGTCAGAAAAACACAAGCATATTTCCTAAATGTGATCTTTGGGTACTGCCATTTCCAATTGATAAAAAAAATTATCAGGGACAAAGTAAAAAAAAAGACAAAGTAGGAAACTTTGAAGCCATTGACATAAATTATAGTCCCTTCAGAAACTGGGCACATGAGGGTGAGGAATGCAAAAGTAAAAATGCAGAAACAAAATAGATTTATACTGGGAATAAAGCCCAGATTTTTCTACACCCAGGTGAAGAGGGCTAAAAAGGCAATTGCTTGGAAACTCTGAGTAATTGGATTAACCTCTATTAGCATTTAAATTTGGATTGAGGGTGGACTTTTGAATTGAACTCCCACCATCCACATTTTCTCTGCTTTAGTTCAGAGTGGTCTCAGAGCATATAAACTAGAAACATCCAGGTGAAATCAGGACTCCAGAGGGACTCCAGGAGCACACCTGTTCCATTTTAGTTGTTGGCATGCAGGAGACAGGAACAGATGAGATGCAGTCTAGTCCAGTAATCTGAAAGAAATAGTGTAGTGCAGACATCATATAATAATGATAATATGAAAGTCCTTGATGACAGGGCTTTAGGTCTGCTGATGTTGGTCACTGCTAAGTGCTGAGGGCAGTGCATCTTGGTGGGTGGTGTGCAATGGGGCTCCACCAGTGACCACAGTGGGACTAGGGGCCAGTCTTCACATAGAGATGCTTCTCAGTCTTTATGCTTTCCAAGCAGCCTTCTCAGAAACTGTGGACAGTGTCCAAGGGACTGAAAAATAAAATATCTTTAAGAATGGCTGGAATAGAGACAGTCATTCCTTATGGGTTTTTTATTAAGACACAAGAAATATTTCAAACAATGGCAGCACTGCCAAGGACTCAGCAAAACAAGAAGGATCTTATACTGTTGTCTGTCAAACATCTCCAGTATACCAGATGAACACTGGGCTGTGCTCTAAATATTTTTTCTGCACTTTTCAGGAGATACTCATTTGTGTCCAACATGAATTTGCTGAAGATGTTTTTAAAAAACTCAGACGTGTGTGTCTGTCACTGGTGAGAGCTGGGTGGGCAGTAGTTGGCCCTGTCCTTGTGGGTGAAGATGAACATGGAGCTCCAGCTGACCAAGGTGATTAATGTGGGTGGAGGGTGGGCACCCCACTGAGAAGGGACCGCTGCAATGTGGTAGTCTGTTATTTTACAGTTTGTTCTTCTGCAGTATGTTTTGATATTCCTTGTTATAAGTTTGTAATGCTTTATTCTATGTACCCCATTTGGCTTCCCCAATGGTTCAGTCCTGAGTTGTTTACCACAGTTTTCCCCACCAAAATATATGTCAATCCACATGTCAATCCACCTGTATACCTCCCTTGTTCCCCTGTCTTACCCCTGTCAGTCAAAGATTGCACACTCCTTTGGTTCTGGAGTGTTCCCTGTCTCTCATCCCTTCCTCGGAGCAGAATTGGATTGTGTTGGCTTCTACTGGGGAGCTCTTACCCTGCACCCCTCCCCTAATGCCTTCCTGTTGCTCAAAGGTTGTGTCCTCCCCATGTTCTCTCTATCCTTTAAAAGTAGCCCGTTCAGGTTCAGATTTGTCACTTGCTGTGCCCCACTTAAGGATAAAGTCTTTGGAGACTCAGACAAGTGTCCTTCCCCTATTCCTGTGCCTCGGTTTCCCCGTGCTCTGTGCCCTGCTGTGCTCCCCATGCCACAGCGATCACCACCACCCACACCGGTCTGGGCAGAGACTCAGGAGTGAGCACTCGCGTGTCTGCCCCGCGGCCACCGTGGGACAGCTGCCAGGAAACCTCCATCCCATGGCCAAAGAGAGCCAGACTCACTGCAGCACCAAGGCCTCCCTGGCTGACCAGCAAGGCAGCAAAGGTTTTAAGAAACTTGAAGAATGTGGCAGTGTCCCTGCTGGAGTCTTTGTTCTGTTCCCCTAAAATGTTGTTATTGTTTTGCCAATTTTTTTTTTTTTTTAATTTGCAGGTCCTGTTAAATACAAATTGGTTTAGCTCTACCACACAGTGTGAATAAGTCTTTTCATTCCTTGATATTGCTTCCTTCAAGGTGTTTAAACTGTGTTATCATCTCACTTCAGTCTCCTTTTATCTGACAGTATATATTACACTCCCGTTTTCTCTGTTTTTATGTCACAGTCTCTAATATTGTATTCATTTATTTGCCTGTTTCTGTCCTTAAATATGTGGGATAAACTAGCATACTGAACAGAAAATTTCCTATAATTCTAGGTAGATCATTACTACATTATATAAAGCTTCTCAGGATTTGACTTAGACTTTAAATATATCTACTGTTACAGCATCTTTTACATCCTCAACGTTGTTAAGTTAGGTTTGTTAAATTATATCTAATGGAAAGGATTTTAAGGGGTTGTTTTGACTTTCTTCTTGTTGTTATTGGGTTTTTTTTGGTTGTGGTTTTTTTTTTGTTTTGTTGTTGATTTTGGTGTTTGGGTGTAGTTTTTGGTTAGCAAATGAGATCTACAGAAAATGTGTTTGTTTAAAAGGCAAGTTGCAATTGTATGAAATACTTTTTTAACATGATATTTGTTTCCTTTGCTTACATAGAAGGTCTGCAGAGTCTGCAGACCTGCCCCAGGAATGGATGCCTTTGTACTTGGGCATAATCTCATTCGTATCACCAGGATTTTCTACAGGCAGTAAGGTACACCAATATAAATCCAGTTTAGGGATTAAAACATAGCCATGACAACATACAAACCAAAAGAAGAGCCTTAGATAAGGAAGTGATGCATGGTTGGAGGATGAGGGACAGTTGGGAATGCATGAAAAGAGCAGATTCACAACCTGCGGAGAGGCATTTTGCGGCTTCTGTGTCTGGAGGTTTCCAAGAGCAGACTGGATAAAGCCAGACACAACGGGGTGTGACCTGAGATGTGTTCTGTCTTTGGGCAGAAGATTGGACTAGAGACCTCCCAAACTTCCTTTCAGCCTGAATTTCCCTATGATCCTAGGAAAAATGAAGACAATGTATGACAATGTATTTATCCACAGGAGTAAATCAGTGTTTACTGATGTTTCTTCCATAGTTTTTACTATATTAGATTTTAACAATCTCAAGAAAGAACATATTTTCATTTCTTTAACAGTTGGGATCAACCAGTTGCTCCTAAAATACACACTATAGAATATTTTCTGGTCATATTTTTAAGATGGCAGAATCAAGTTTACAAACACCTGTAGATGTTTATATTTGACAATAGACCCTGACTTTTGGAACCACAGTATATTTTCGAAGCAGTTTGCCAAAGCAAATACCCTTTTATGTGAACATTTTAATCAATCATGGTTTGTCACTGTGAAAGGGTCAGGACCTTAAAATATAACAGTACATAGACTCCCTATTAAAGAACCTTCCAATCTGCTTTAAAGTCTTATAACCTTTTATAATCCTATAAGAAATTCTATAGCATCTTTCTGTAAAAGTTCAGAATGCCTACTCACAGAACCTTGTGTTCTGAACTACCAAAATAGTTTTTTTAATTATTATTTTTGTAGATATATTCTTCAGAAGGTCTTCCATCTAAGTATAAATTTAGTCCAAGGTTGCTTGGCATATGAAGTCAGAGGAGATCATGACACTAGACAGCACAGGGCAGGTTTGTGACATAATTCTAAATATCCTTTAAATTAGGGAGAGATCAAGTATTTACCCACATTGGGTATTACACCACGTTTGAATGAGATTAAGGATATTGATGTATTCAGTATAAAGCCACTGAAAAAATACCCATGTTAAATAAACACAAATAAGGCATAGTTATCAAAGAAAAAAAATTTAGATGCTTGTTCTGCACAAGCGCTTCCACAGAGATCTGACTGAAGAAAATGCCTCATGACTTGTGCTTTGACCTCAAGAATTCACTCAGCATTTCCCAATGCAATCAGATGTGTTGATTCCTGTAGCAATGGGGGTAGCTGCCTATTTTTGTGCTTTCCTCCCTCCCTTGCCTGCTTCTGCCTCTCAATTTTCTTTTACTTCACTCCTGCTTTTTTCTCTCCATTCTCCTTCCTTTCCCCACATCTCACACATCTGGAGACTAACAGCCTATAGAAATGATTTTCCTAAACATCCAGTATGTTACTACTGTAATAATACAGAAGGAAAGGGAACGAACCATAAAATAATTGGCAGATCAAGGAAAAACCTGGTCTGTATCACGTGGGAGCACAGGAATCAGAATAATATGGGGGTTTTTATTTCTAAGGAAGAATTGTAATGATATGTAAATTAAAGGCAAAAGAATGGAGGCCCAGACTGCTGCATGAATAATACCTCTGTAGTTCTGAACAATGAGGATAAGAGTTTTTCAGATGGCTCATACAGGCACCTCTACACTGGTTACATAGAAAACCATGTCCAGTTTTGTTCATTTAAAGTGTGTATTTGGGGATGTCTTTTCAGCAAGTGTTCCTGATGACCTAACTCATTGGTGGAAGGAAAAACAGAGACTTGAACAACAGACAATATTGTTGAGTCCACCTGAATGAGTGTAGGAGATGTAGCTGTTCACTTTCCAAGACAAATCAACTGTGAACATCAAGTCTAATGTTCTTCAAATTATGAAAAGAATTATTAATTGTCTTATGGCTAAAGAATATTTATTGGTATATTCAATGACAGGGCTTTTTTTTTTTTCTTTTTATGTATAGTGTGAAAATAATTGAGGAGTGAAAAATTCTTTTTAGGACTGTAATAATTAATCAAAATTGAGCATGTTATAAAATATGGCTCGGATGTTCATCTGATGCAAATAAGCTCTTGTTTGAAATCAACAGAGCTGTGGCAATTTATGACAGTTTATTTTTCTTTTGAAAATATACCCAATATACCCAAGCAATAATTTTTCTTTCTTATAGTTAAGAACCAGATTTCAATCTGTTCATTCACAAAACTATGGAACATAATAATTTTTAAACTACCCTGTCTCCCACAATTCAGTGCTTTCTAGGATAGGGTTTGTCACTGTCCATTTTTCTCTTTGGTATTAGCCATGTGAAACAATGTAATTGTGAGTTTAGTCGTGCTGCTAGTCTGAAATTTACAGCTGAACAGGACTGGAATTCCTTTGTAACTGTGCCTCTAAAAATCTGATGTAATACTCATGAAGTCTTCGGTGTTACAGTAGTGTAGAATATTTCCTGCCCTTGGATATTTACTGGCATGAAACAAAACAGTGATGAGGAGCTGGTTTTTGACAGAGAGGGAGAGGTACTTTGTCAGAAAGAAGGTTGCAGCATTGTAGCATCACCATAAGAGGTCTCAACAGGAGATTTTAGAGAGGCGAGAACGATTAAATTTTGAAACAGAGCTGATTTCATTCATTAATCCACACATTTCTACAAGTACGCTACACCAAATCATGTGTGTTCAAATATTCTGTCTTCTCTTGCAGCACCATGTGCAGGCAGGCAGACCAAGATTCCCAGTGGTGCCACAAGGACAGAGCTGCATGGCACTCCCTCAGGTAACAAACAAAAGGACAAAGAGAAATGGGCTCAAGTTGTGCCAGGGGAGGTTTAGATTCAACATTAGGAAAGATTCCTTCACTGAAAGGGTGGTCAAGCATTGCAACAGGCTGCCCAGGGAAGTGCTGGAGTCACAGTCTCTAAAAGTGTTCAAAAAAGATGTAGGTATGGTGCTTATAGACATGGTTTACTGGGGGACTTGGCAGTCCTGTATTAATGGTTAGACTCATTGACCTTAGAGGTCTTTTCCAACCTTAATGATTCTACAATTCTACACAGCGGATGAGAGAAATAGGCCAGATTCTCTTCATCTTTTGGATTTGGCTTAGGTTGGTGATTTTGGATATGGCTTTTTTCTTCCCCGTATAAACTGGAGATTAGTCTCTGCATCCTGTTCCACCTGTGACCCCTCATGATTTACGCACTGTCTTTTCTTTCCCAGTTTGGGTATCCTGAGAAGGAAGATAGAGATATGCTAGGCTCCTGATGGCCTCCTGATCTAAGTGCCATCAGTGCATCATTCTTCTAGCCCTCCTCCTGCCATGTGATTCTTCATGGTGCTTCCACATCTGTACATTTTTATCTATTCCAGTTTAAACACATCTGCTGCAATTCTCTATGCAAGACAGATGCTGTTCTCCTAATATTTAATGTAGATATTCATGATGAACCATGATGCTGAAAAATACGTTAATAGGGGCATTACAGAACTGATATTGAACTCTTGTCATATTAAATAGCAGTATATCATCACTGGTGCATTACTTCCTACTAGAAGGAATGTTGCAGTAGCAGGACTATTATGGGCTTGAAAGCAAAGGAATATTAATCTTTTTTTTCATTTAATCCACAGCCGAGTATACCTCGTATTACAGGTAATTGCTGTAAAGGGTTGTTAACATAATCTGCATATCTTCTTATCCTTGAGACCGAATTAATCTCATCTAACTATAGACATCTGCAGTGCTGACAGTTACTTCTGAGATACTGGGTTCTGGGTTACTGGTGAAGTAAAACGTACACTTCTAACTAAGGTGCAGGTTTTTTGATCTATTTTAGATACCTACTTTAGCATAAGAAAAATAACAGCAAAATATGTTTATTTTCCCCTCTCGATTTTGAAAGAAGTCTACAGATTTCAAATATAGAAATCCACATTTAGTTAGTAGTACCACTCCACATGTCTACTTTCTGTAATAATGGCCCCATAACTATTATTGCGACCACATGTGGACAAAAAAAAATTTGCCCACTGCCCCCAAAGGATCAAATGAGTGATGGAAATACTTCTGGAATATAAAGAAATTGAATTAAAATATCTTTTCCATGTGTAATGGAGGGATTGACTTCTTTTGTGATATAATTGAATGTATTTTCATTTCGTGAGTGGGGACAAAATCAATTTTTATTCAAGGGGAGAATCTGATCCAGAATTATAGTTTTTCACCTGGCACATGATAAAAGTCAATCAGATATCTCCTGCACATGATAGCAATTTGTATTACATTTTCTTGTTACTGAGAATTGAGTTGATAACCTATTTAGCTCATCTAGTAGGTAAAGATCAGTGCCCAACACAACTATCCAAGGCAACTGCCTTCGAGCTACTGTGTCTTTAATATTTTGGTTTTCAGTGGTTTTGACCTACTGCTTTTGCTAGTTTAAAGGCTCAGATTTCAACTTTTCCACATGACCAATGACTCTCTGTTATCACTTCTGGTAAGTTGCAATGTCTGTGCAACTCCTGTTCTACCATTATGGCCAAGGGTTACAAATGTGACTACTAATTTTCAGCACTCCCTCTGGAATACTTGAATCCAGCCAGAGTGGCATGAGTCTTCCTGATGACATGACTGACAGCTCCATACTGATGGTTGAATATCCCAGTAGATCCAAGATAGATCTATATGCTTATTTTTAGGCATTTGAACCCTGTGCCATCTGGTTTTGAAATTCTTGGACTAAATTGCTGGACAGGGGTTTTTTGAGCTACATGTCAGTAAGGTAAAGGAAAAAGTAAATAATTTGTACTGAATAGGATTCTCTTTGAATGACTCAAGGGCTCATTCGTCTACTAAAAGCCACCTTTTCTGCCTTCTCAGAGCCCCCAAATCCCAAGCTCTTTTCAAAATGTGTAATTACTATTAAATCTGATCCAGATGTTAAGAAATAACAAACTAGTATGAAAAACTAGTGGCAACATTTCCATTACGGAAGATGATCACAAATGTGAAGTGTCCAACACTGCAGTGCAAATGCTGAAGCATTTTTCAGTTTCTGACTGCAGCCCACATTAGCAAACCAAGCCTGATTCTTTATTTTTTTAAATTTCTTGTATTTTTAATGTTAATTTCTTTGTACAAAAGACCTTAGCAAGTCATGCACCTGTGATGTTCAAAGAGCTTTCCTACAGGGAAGACTTGAGTTCTTTGAAAAAGCATGTAGGATCAGGAACATTGGTTAATATTTACTGCCTTACAACTGTAGATAATAGTAAAATAATAACAAACTAAGCTAAATAATAATCAGTTGCACAGCAACATGAAAATCAGAATATTTCACAGAACTACAGTAAGTCCTTGAGCTTTTCCTCTGTTCTAACAGGTCCTGTCAAAGCAGATAAAGAAGAGAGGGGTTCAGAAACAAGTGCTCCTTCAAAATAAGAGTAGACAGCAAATGGAGTGATTGTACCGTGGAAATGGATTTTGCCATTTGAAATGGAGAGAAAACATGTAAGAAGGGTTAAGCTTATCCCTAAGACAAAGCTTCTGGAAGAAGGCTCAGTCATAGAACTCTGCTGCAGAATCCACCCATATGAAGTGACAATGGACAGCAGAACAGATGTACAAGTGCAATGCCCTTAGTTGGTGGCAGTGTGAACAGTGTATTTCAGAGGGGTGCTCAGCAAGGACTACTCCCTTACTGTGGGAAGCTGTCTGTAGGACGAGCTACTAATGCCACTGCATGACAGAGGTTTGATGATGGCTTACAGCCTTTGTGTAAAAGGATGAGAATATGCTATTGCTCTGTTACTCTTATGACCCAGCACTCCAAATGAGTAACACATCTCTGTGCGTAGATGAAAAAACATGGTTTAACTTTCTTGTCAGGAAGGCTTACTGACATTTTTCACTCATCTCTCTTTACAAAAAAATTTTCTGTATCTGCTGAGTGGAAGCCTTGACAAAAAACAAGAAACAAAATTTGGGAAGAAGGAAGTCCTTGGACTAATGCTCTCAATAATGCTTCCCATAATGTTGACTCTCTTGTTCTAATTTGCACTAAAATTGATGGACTTTTTTTCTGTGCTGATTTAGGCCCCTGTTCAGCATGATTACAAAATTGAAAACTATGTCTTTAACTGCACCGGAGAGTGCTGATTGCAGGCTCTGTTACATTACGTCAATACTATCATGTCATTAGTGCTGGGCTTTCATACTGCTTATTGTAATGATACCCCTCCTGTAGTCCTTGCTGAAACTTTGCACACAGATGATGAGGCCTTGCTCTCCTTATGTACACAGTGCATTAGAGCCAATGGGTCAATAGCAGCTGGCTGCAAGATCAAGCCCTGAATTTTGAAATAACTTTTGCCAAATCTATAGTCTATGAAATCAACATTATTACTCTTAAAATACCTTCCATCTATAACCAAAACTCTGAAGTGCACATTTGGGATAGTGCAATATTTAATGAAATATTAATTTTAAATGTGATGGATACTGTCCCAGAATGAATAAGGAAGAACTTCTCTAGTATTCTCAAGCAGAACATGTAATTGATACCAAAGATAAACCTTCCTTGACTTCAAGACATCTCTTGTAGAATTTTTATGACAATCTCCCTTCCAAGAACCCATCATTCTTGATTAGATTACAGTGACTATTGATAGAGAATGGAATAAATATCCACATGGCCATTCTTTATTAGGACCTTTCTGGATCTGTGCCTTCATTAAGTTCTTAGTTTTGCACATGTAGAAAGAAAACCCTTAGCTGCTGTTGTGCTGCAGATTTCATGTCAGAAATGCTGGGAAAATATGCAGGAGTGGAGGAGGGGAAATTCTTTCTGCAAATAGGCAATATAAGTTGCATACATGCTACCACCATGACTTAAATGACTGAAGGTCCTCTCCTGGCTGTATTCATAGAATAACAAATTTTCCCAGCTTTGTTAAAGTGAGCACTTGAAAGTATGAACAGGCATTTAAAAGATGGCAGTGGAGTTCCTACTTGGCAATGTTTCACAAAACCCTGAATTTGTGGAATTAACTGGATGGTAGGGGTGGAAATGGGGTAATTCCCTTGTTCTAACCCAAGCAGTTATGAAGACAAAATCTGAATGAATCATCACAGGCTCTTTCTATAGTTGGGGTGTTACTCATCTCATGATAGCACAGGGATTTATAGACTTAGCTCCCATGACTCCAAAGTTTCAGAATTCACCTGTTTACAATATTCAGCTCTGCATATTTATAGTAGCCTATAATTACATCCATTAAGAGCTTTTTAAAATTTCTTTTGAGTGCTTGAAGATAGCTATTCCATAACATTAATGAGCAGAGTTTCCCTGCTGACAGGTGTGGTATGATTTGAAGTTATTGTCAAGACTTGTGAAAGCTCAAGAAAGTAGACACTTGAAGAAAAAGTATTTTTATATATGAATTAACACAAATGAGTGACTTACAGAAAGGCATTAGATGATATAAGAAGGAAGCAGTCTAAGTCCAATGCATACTCTTTCATTCAAATCAGTGATTTTGCACCTTTTGCAACTTGGTGTCAATAGCAAGAGCCAGGGCCTTTGTTTACCACACACTTCACCTTTCACAGATTTTCACGGATTACAACAATTTTGTATTGCCAATATCAGCAAAGCGTCTTGGGGCTATACTTTGTCTCTTTCCCACTCTCCTAGGCAATCTGTTGCAAGATAAGTCTTGCATTGGGTACTTTGCCTCAAAGGCACTTTTCTGTCATCACTGTGTATGGAGCCAGGATCTGCATGTTGTGGAAAATAGCATAGGTTAACTCCCTGTTAGGGTGCCACCTGATTTTTTTTGAGCTTTGGCACCTCAGTAGTTATAATGACAAAATTCAGCACCTCTGCTAGGTGGGTTGAAAGCCGTCTGCAGTGCTTTTTTACCTGAAAATCAGTTGACAAAAAGCAGAACCCAAGGCAGACTTTTCTTCCTCCTAATATTAAACTCTCTTGCTTTAGAAAAATGGTTTAATGGTTTAGTTAGTAATTATTACTCTTTTTCTTTGTAATGTGGTTTAGCTCAGCATTTTATTTCACAGTACCAAAGTGAGCGAAAATTGTTGTGCAACAGCTTTCCCATACAATAACAGTACCACTAACTGCTTTTTTTGGGGAACAAGTGACTGAGAAAGGTTTGCAGAATAAATAAATGAACATCAGACCTATATATATTATTTCCTCATAAACAGAGACATAGAAGCCACTATAAGTTGGCTTCTTAATAGTAAATAAGCCAATTTCTCCCTTTGTCAGTCAGCAGTGCAGTCTAATATTCTCTGCACTCCAACTCTGATAATTTTGTTCATTATATATCCCAAAGGTTGTTTCTATGCTGATCTTAGAGGCATTAATATCAACCTTGGTAAATATCTCTGAGATGCAGCATCATGGTAGTCTAATTTACTTATGTACTAACATTGGCCACTGATAACTTTTTCCTGACAGTGAGAATAAGTAATAGAAAATTGTTTTCTCAAACAGGGGCATGCTGTTTCCATTTAGTTTCTTTGGAGAGAAATTTGATGCCCAGAAGTGGTGGTATTGGAAGCAAAGGGGATGCTCTGGCTTGTACCAGCCAGAATTCAGGGAACAGGGATGTGCTGCTGGGCTGTAGCACTCCAGTCTTCCTCTCAGTTCAAGTCAGTGCTGGTGGCAGCAACCCTCAGGAAGAGAAAACTGGTTCTTCCCATCTTCTCATTTCATTATCTCCTTGCTAAGATCATGCACAGAAAAAAAAAAAAAAAAAAAAAAATTCAGTCTGCAGTTTGAATAATAGGGTTTGCAATCCTTGTTCCAGAGTACATTTCCCAAGGCATTAAGGAAATGCCCTCCACCTCCCACAGATTGATCATGCTGAATGGGAAAATGCTCTGCATCAATGAAAGAAGGGAAGATTATGGCAAGGTGCCATGACAGGTTAGGAGGAAGACAGAAACCTGATCTAAAGGCAGATGGAGGCTTATGGATAGAAGAAGGATAGAAGATGTCTGAATAAGGCTGGATGAGTAAACTAATGCTGACACATTCCTTTTATGAAGGAAGAAAGGAAACAAAGACATGCCTCTTTGAAGTATCATGAAGTGAATCTTTGGAGCAATAGAAAAGGGAAACCTTGTCCTCAGTGAGGCCTGAACTAAAACTCCAATCTGTGCTAAACATTTCTGTAGGGACACAGATGGAAAAGCCGTAATATCAGAGCACATGTCTTTGCTCAGGATCCAGCTGTGATGGGGGAAGAGATCAGCATCATTTCCTTTGCTGCTGGCTGTCATTCCTTTAGTTCTGCTTTTGTGAAATAATTGCCTGTAAGCAAAATTATCTGGATCATAATAAATAATGTTATATCCATAATCTAAAGAGTGCTGCTGTGAATTAAATTGAAAAATGCCATGTAAACCTCTCAAGTGGTGGATGGAGAGAACATCCAGCTGGTGTGTGGTGCCAGGCACCCAAGGTAGCATCATCCATAAGGGATCTTGTCTGCTCTTGGCTTTGAGAGTCAATGAAATTAAAAGATCACCCACAATATACTTACTCTATGGTGGAAAGTGTGGTAGAGGGGACAGCTGGCTAAAACCATGAAAGATTTGTGTTGTTTGGTCTCAGTCTCTTCTCCTGTGTTATTTTTATGCACCCTTCCTGGTCCTTTTTTCTGATATAACCTCTCCTCTTCCTGCCTATCAGGAAATGTCCTTATTGTTTGAAATCTTTAAATTAATTTTCTTTTTCCCCTTCATTTCTCTGAGCTTTTTTTGTAAAAAAGGTAATCTCTTGTGTCTTCCCAAGAAACCTAAAATTCCTCTGTTAAAAAGAGCTATTATAAACAAGACCTTTGCTTTTTGATTTTTTCTAATTTGTTTTTCAGATCTAGGATATGGCTTGTAAGGCCTCTATAAACAATAGCAGAATACAAAGGCAATCCCTGATACCTATTGGCTGTATTCAAAACTGACCTGACTGGAGAATCCAGGTATATCATTTGGGGAAGAAAACGAGGGAAATCTGGTTTTGTCTAAATAGGTCATTTAATTTGCTGTAGGTATTTGGTAGACAGCATCTAAAATGTTTAAGCAAGTTCTGTATGTAGAAACTGAGTACCTCTAGATTTTTGAAAATCTGGTACTTGAGTTGTATTTGACCACGGAATTTTTACTCGCTGAATTTCTTGGTTGCACCAATAGATGGCAATCCATCTTCACATTCCTTCACTTCTTCAAAAGTGAACTAAAAGGTGAGGAGGAAAGCGAGAAAACAGTTTTCCTCAAATGCTTTTTTCCCCTTTTATGTGTCAGACTTTCAAAGCTAAATGTTCAAATGCCCTGGAAATGAGAAATTATCTGAAAACTAGTACACTGCATGCTACCACAGCACAAATTACCCATGCTGTCCTGTCAGATTTAATCTGCCTGAATCCTTTTTGGAAGTGATGATATGGGATTTAGTTTCCACGTGAGCTAGTAAACTGAGATTAACACTGTTCTTGATACAGTTGCATATTTTAATCTAAGATTTGATTTATTACTCAAATTCTACATTGTGAAATCTTCAATAGATATCAAAAAGACAGGGAAAAAAAAGATAAATCTCAAGTCATATGGAATATACTTGATCTTCCCGTCTGATTGTGCTTTGTGCTACAGCACTGTAATTCAGAAATAACTGGAAATGAAATATCTCAGTGTCACAATAGCAAATATGATGGTAAAATTAAAACTGAGTCTGGTTTGCTCTGCTGCCATTGTGGGAGCACTTGTGAACTTTAGAGATAGCTTTTTGAGAAAAATTGGCCTCCAATTTGATTAGAGAATCTGATTGTTGAATTAATTCAACCTTTTTACTCCCTTTATTTACTCATATACTACCATTACTGCCACAGAGCTCATGGGCATATGAGATGGTTTTTAGGAGATATTTCCTACAAAAACTAATTTACTTGATGCCAATTTGTTTAAAAATGGATGCCTTTGCCCTGGCTGTGATGTTCTCTGCACCCAGGGGTGGTCTCAGACCAGCAAGTTAAGTTCATTTGGCAAATAATATTTATTTCAGCTGCATTGTCTTGTTGATCCAGGCTGTACCTGGATAAGGCTTTATGTGGAAAGTGGCTAAACAGTTGGTCCCTCCAGCCTGATAACTGGGACAAAGCTCCCTGGATCCCAGGAGGCACTGGTATCAATAATATCCCACTGGATAAGCAGAACAGCGTCACAGGGAGCCATGCAGCCCTGCTGCAGCCACAGAGGCCTGGGGCTGCAGTGGCAGAGCTGAATGCAGCTCCATGCCCTGCACCAGAGGTGCCCTGAGCTCTGCACCCATCACTCTCTGCTGTACCCCAGCCCTTCTGCTGGCCCCCCGTGGCACTGCCTGACCTGCTTCCCTCCTGCAGTGCTTGCACTGGGCTTTGGAAGATGTCTGTGCAGGTCTGTCACTCTGCCTGGCACCATTGGAAAGCCTCACGCAGTTTGGGAAGAAGCAGCATGCTTCTGCAGTACATACTTCTCCCTGAATTCTTGGCATCCTGTAATTTATTCTGTCCTTTCCTGCACTAGCAAGAGAACACTGCAAGTCAGTAAACAGGCCTTAATCTAGAGTTATTGTTAACTAAAGAATGCAGGTAGTGCTGAAAATAAATTGCATCTACTAACAGTGCACATTATGAAACCAGGCATTTCTTATAGAATCCTCCACTTTACCAAAATTAGTGCCTTGTGTATAAAGAATAGCTCTCTTATTTTTGTTGGGGGTGCTCATAGCTGATGAATAGAGCTGAGCCTCAAGAAGTTATTTTGGATGATAACAGCAATAGGGCATCTAGAGCAGCAAGCTAAAAGAAAAGGAAGTTTCACTCATTAATTACCCATTCTTCTGGTTTCTAAGTATAAACATGCTGCGCTTCCACAAGCCTACAGGTACAGAAAAGGGCATAAAGTGCCTTGAACCATAAAATTTCTGCCCTGATCATATGCTCACATTTTATGTAGGCATTTTATGTATTTTATGTGCTTCAGAGGTTAGGTTTTTTTTGTAATAAGACATCATTTTACTTCCAGAGGGAGCATTATTTTACTTCTGTGTATTTTATGAAGCTTTTCCTTTAACAAAAAGAAAAAAAATGCCCCAGCCACTGTCTGGGATTATGTGAAATGGGAAGAGAATACACAAAACCCAGCCTTCAGCCTCAAGGATGAACCTCCATAATCTGGAGCCAACACCAGATGAACTGCTAAAGGGCTGCTGTTTAAGCCTTGATACCATTACCTTTCCTCTTTGACCTGAAGGGATTGATTGTCTGCTCCTGGAGTATTAATGAGTTTTCTGAGCTTCTTTGCAGCAAACCTGTGGGCATGAACTTTCTCTTGCCTAAAGGAATGGAGGATAAATCTCTGAGCTTGTTTTCATGGCTGCAGTTTAATTGCTGATACGGGGGATTTTGTCATTTTTTCAATGAACAACATCAGAATTGATGAATTTTATATTTCCTCAAAAAAAACCCAAAAAACCCAAACAAAAAACAACAAATATGCAGGGGAGTCAGATAAATGTAAGAAAGGAATGGGAAAAAGGGGAAGACCCACTAGCATTATTTTTCAGGTCTCAGAAATGTATTTACTAATGCAGTGAATAAATTTTAACATGGCACAAGTCTCTGTGCAGCCCCAGCCAGTTCCCCAGTAGATCCATAGCACTCTCATCCTAGTGAAAGGGTGTCAGCTTCATTAATGGCAGCATTCTCCAGATACACACAAATTAATCAAGCATGTATGAGAAGTTAATGAGTAAAAAATTAGTGGGGTATTTTTGATGCCTTTTGTAGATATTTCTAATTAAACGGGGATGCTTATTTCTGGAGCTAGAGAGCAAAGTTGGAAAACCACTACGTCAGTAGGTTTTTTATTAATTTTCAATGAGCTTCTGAGCAGGATCTGATAGTATAAGCACAGCAGAAAGATGGGGCCCTGGGTACAGCACCAGGCTAAAAGTTGCAACACTCAGCTTTACAGTGTTAATCTACTTCAACTTTATAGGTCACTTTACCCTCCATGCCTCAGTTTCCCTCCAAAAGCTGTTGTTTTTCTTCAGGGTGGAATTTCCTTTTCTTTATGGGGATTTGCTGAACCCCGGTTGTGAGAAGGGCATGGACCTTATGGGAGACCATTGTGGTAGTGTAATGTAGAATATCTGACCTGTAATCGCAGGACAGGAAATTCCTGGGCATCAGTAGGAGACCAGGGTGCACTGCTGACATCCACATGCTCTGTTCTGTGTCACTGCAGAACTTTGGCGTTTCCTCTGTTTGGGTTCTGGATCCTTTCTGAGCATGGATTGTCGATTTCACCAAACAAGGGCAAAAGGACTAAATACAAGCAATTTTCAAAATAAATGCTGAACATATCAGTTCACGCAACATTAAGTTCACTATTATGTGGATGTTCTTTCAGCCACTCTGTGTGTCCTGTTTATTTCACAGCATGATTGAACATTTAATGAATAAGTTTGAAAGGGAGAAGGAATTTAACTTCACCTGTCACCTGGGGAAAGTTACCTTGTTAATTTTCTACTGTTTGGCATTCTGAGCTCTTGAAAAAAAGCATCAGGAGGTTTGTCCCTGCCAAAGGATATGACCTTTAGTGAACTGAGAAGCACAGCATGCAGTCTCTGTCTTAAACCAACTGTTGCACTGCTTTTCATATTTATTTAAATGTCCTCTGGCATAGCACGAGAAACCAGGAGGGATCACATGAAAACTCACCAGGATTATGTTGGTTCATAAAAGCACAGCTTTTCTCATAATGGAAAAATAGGAGGAACCCTTGTATGCTATTGGAATGATTGTTAAATGAAAGCTTCATCTTCCACTGACAGGAGCAATGGGGCCATGTTTGGCCCCACAAATAGAAACTTGGTTTATTCTGAGCCATCACTCCTTTTGAAACATTTCTGTTTAGCCAAGGACCTGTATATGGGAAGAGGAATGATAGATAGTCATATTAATTCTATCTTTAGTCTAAGCTGAGACCACCAACATTAAAATGCCACAGCATTTTTTTTCTGTAGCATTTCCCTAGGCTAAGTTTCTGCACAAGTCCTAAATGTAGATTTCCATAATATAGTATTTTGTGATGTTTTTAGCATGTTGCCTTGGCACTGATCACTAAATTTTCTGAGTTTATTGTATTGCTAGGCTTAGGGAAAAAGTCCCCTTAAGAAAGAAAACTCTGTAAAGAAAAAGTAAAATAATGATTCCTTAAGAACCAAAAGGGCAATGCAGGCTAGATTACAATCCCTAGAAAGAGATTATGCAAATCAAGGGAAGGAGAAAGGGAGCATTGCAAGAGAGTTGGCAAAATAACTTATGAGAAATGAAAATTAATTCTGTCATGCCAGGACCAAGCACTTTTCCTTCATACTATCCCCTCAATGCTTTTTCCAGCTTCTTTCCTGATATCTCTTCTGTCATCAATAGGTCAAAATGTATGGAGGATTTGGATACAGTGAGTGTCCCTTCATTTTCCTTAGTGTTTTCATGGCTCAGTATAGTACATTCTTCCCCTTCAGCCTTTAAATTCTGTTCCCCTTCAGGAAAACCTCCGTTGCTGTCAGAGAATCTCTGGAGGGTTTCTCCAGTCTTCTTTGGCTGTTTTTCTCAAAAAAAAAAACAAACCAACCTGTCTCTTGCATTAATATCCCTGTCCCCAAGCTCCAGTGAGCAAACTTAAGATGGCACTTTATGTCCAAATAATTTTGCTCATAGGTCTTATTTATTTGAACTTCTTCTGCCTAAGCATCAGGACTTTAAAGCATCCAGCAAGGGTGGGAATATTTCAGTAATGGGGATGGGACCCACAATTTGTTGCTGTTGCATGTTTTTATTTTGCCAAGAATATCTTATACTTTCATTAATAAGACTTTGCCTGGCTGTTTGGGGACAGTGTGCAAAGAGTACCAGGCATGAAAATAGTGAGTCCCTTCTGAACTCGCTCTGATGGCCTTGTACCTTAGCTGCTCTCAGCAGAGCCGGTTACTGATATGGAGAGGGAAGATATGTGAAGTGGTATGGGAGGACAATTCCTGAGCCTGGGCAAAGAAACTACAGAGAATGAGTGAAAACATGACCTGAATGGTATGGATTGGAATTAGGGCAAGGAGCAGGTCTTTGGTGCACTGAAGGTGAGATGGGGGTGTCTTAGGCAAGGATCCAAGTTGGAAGGGAACTGGGAAAGGAGCCTGGTGCAGAAGAAGGAGCAGGGAGTTGAGAAGTTAATGTGCTTGATGTCTGATGGCTGGGATTGGGGAAGCTTGGATGGAAACCAGTGTGGCAAGGATTAGGAGAAGAAATTATGATGAGCCACACGGAGTGGGAGAGCAAGAGGAGAGCAGGGTAATGTTGGAGTGAATCCAGCTGGGGCAGATGAAGGGAAGGACAGGCACTTAATTCACTCACCGCCTGCCTTCCCACGCTGGGCTGGGGTTTCCATACCATGTTTCCTTGCTCTCTGCACATGTGAAAGCTTCCATCTCCCCTGTGAGAGAAACATATTCCCCACCCTCCATGCTGATTCACATCAAAGATGACAATCAGCACTTGCTTTCAATTACTTCATTAGTTTGAATTAGTTGAAAGCTATTTTTGCATCCTTCAGGGATCCAGCCTGGCCTGAGCTCTATGTCTGACACCACATGACAGAAAAGCTTCTGCCTTTTTCAATTTTGCAGTTTGTCTGCATATTGCAGCAAGAAATGCTTTCTCCAAATTCTACTTTTTCACATTTCAAATTAATCTCCTGGCCATTCTTACAAGCGGAGTCTGGTCTGTTTATTTAGCTGGATAAATATCTGATATAAAATCTCATTAGCCCAACAATTACCTTTGACACCATAGATGAATAAAATGCCTTTGCCATGTAAATTAGGAAATCATAGTAAGTCCCTTCCAGCTCTGAGAAGGCACACTTTTGAAATACATTCAAATAGCAGAAAATCAGTTAGAGTCATTAATATTTCGCTGGTGGGTGCAGTTCATATCAGACATCCCAGATACCACCAGACACAGGATTTAATTATTACTCCTCATGATAAAGCTGTCCCTCTACATCATATGCAGACCAAAAGCCTAGTTGCTACATTAATCATACCACTGGATGATTCTGTCAGTTCTTCCTGTATGGCATTTCTTTGGAAAATTGCAAAAAGAATGAGACAAAAACTGGTCTACAAAGGAAAGAAAATTAGAAGGTGAGTCCATTCCTTGCAGTGCTTCTATTATCAATCCGCTTTAATAACTGGTATTAAGCACTATTAATGCAAAAAATTATTAACAGTATTAATGCAAAAAATATTTAAAGTGCAGGAAATTTGGATTTTGGTCTGATTTCCTCCTCCATTTCTCAGGTATTCTCTCTGATGTGGTGAAAACACTCTCTTAGTGAATGTGGAAGAAGCTCAATGAGAAGAGGTGAGGGAGCTGGCAGAAGTGCTCACTGAGCCACTTCCATCATTAGATTCAATATTAGGAAAAATTTCTCCATGGGAAGGATTGTCAAGCATTGAAAAAAGCTACTCAAGGAAGTGGTTCGGTCACCTCCTTTGGAAGGATTTAAAAGAAGTGTAGATGTGGCACAAGGGGGAATTGTTTGGTGGTAACTTGGCAGTACTTGGTTAATTGGTGGACTCGATGTTAAAAATATTTTCCAACCTATATTTGATTCTAGGATTCTGTGTTTTCAAAGCAGCCCAAATCCCATTCAAAGCCAATGCCATTCAAGTGACTGTGAGACTTTCAAAAATTTAGTTGAAATTCTTCTCAAGTGACATGCAATAGAAACTTCAGTGTTTGGCTTCCCAGTCCCTCAGGTCCTTTTACAAATTTTATCCAAGCAGAGTGCTACTTGGAAATGGGAGCTTATAATGGGCTATATTTGTTCAGAGAATCTGTAAAAACAAACATGAAAGTGTGTGTGCACAGAACAAAAAAGATCTTTGTATTAAGTTTTCCATTCATGCAGCTGTGTTGTGTCATTCTTTCATAATAAATGGAGCTATGTAGGTTTTCCTACATGGTGGAAAAATAATTAGATTTCAAGTAGACATGCTAGAGCCTTGTTTACTCAGATGTCATTCTTTTATGGTACAGCACCTCTAATTCTAGGGCTGTTCTGGCCATGCAGGTCACCAGCAGCCTCATTATTTTGTACAGGTATGGTATGCCCAGAGTGAAAACTGACTGGCAAAAAAACACATTGTAATTTACCCTAACATTGTAATTAACCCTAGCACGGTTCTCAACCTAGGATGATGGTTTTTAATATTGAAATTCATTTTACCACTCCAGTAGAGATGAGCAGAAAGCAGGAGATGTAGAAATAAGCAAAATAATGAAGTGATTAATATTCACACTATAAAGAATTCACTCTTTCCATCTGTTAGACATCACTAGGCATTCCACTTATCTGTCTATAAATCAGAAGCAACTGATGATTTATAAAAAAATAGTATTTTTTTCAGAGAACTGCACCTCTCTTGATGTTTTAGCTGGTTGCCTGTTATCTGGATTTTACAAATGTGGTTAATTGTCCATAACTTTACTGAATTTTTTTGCAAATAAATTTTCATGTTTGGTCAGAAAGTGTTGTGCAAGATTATCCTAATAATTATAGTAGAGCTTGACTGTTAAGTGCACCTCTGATTTCTGCTGAAGGCAGTGGGATTTAAAGCAATGAGCTTTAAAGATGGTTCTCCTGCTAGGCCTGAATCACTTGTAGAGCTTAAGCTCTACAAATTATATGGTATTTACTAGAGAAATTTCTTTGCTCACTAACCCCTGGCCCAAGCCATTAGTATTTGGGGACAGGCCAGGTTTCCATTAAGCGGAGAAATTGATGACAGAAATTGGACTTTTTTTTTCTGTACTGTCCTGTTTATTTACAACGAATATTCACAAAGTTATGCTTCCCTGAACCTGGGCGAAACCCCTAGAGGCAGATCTTGAACACAGTTTAAAAATCTAATGCCCCAAATGCCTTTGACTTTTTCCCTTTTTAGGTCTGTCATTGCAAAAATGTTTTTCTTTGATTCACTGCTTTCTTTTTTCTCGCTCGTCCATGTTTCATGTTCCGCCTGAGCATGAGGTACTGTGCAGGTGACTGAACACTGGAACAGGCTGCCCAGGGAGACTGTGGAGTCTCCTTTCCTGGAGGTATTCAAAAGCCATGTGGACACAAATCTGAGTAACCTGCTCTAGGGGATCCTGCTTGAGCAGGGAGGTTGGGCTACATGATCTCCAGGGGTCCCTTCCAACCTTACCCATTCTGTGATTCCATGATTCTGTCCTTGCAAACACTGCCTTGCTGCCTCTGGGGCCAGACTCTCAGCCTTCATATGCCAGTTGAGCCAAGGTCCACTCTGACTCATCTTGACCATCAGCTACCATGGCTACCTGGTACCATCTTCCCTAAAACAATGTAATTTCTTCCTCTGTGGGTGAAAGATCAGTACTTAACCAATGATGTAGTAAATGGCAGCTGCCGAGACCTTTTTTTTCACATAATACAAATTTTCTATCACTAACACAATGTTATTACATGTATAAAAACTGGTGGAAAAGGAAAACAAAGCTTTGAATCAAGACTGATGTTCTTGTAGAATTTTCAGGTAAAGGTGATTGCAATTATTTTTAGATGAAAAATGCTGTTTATATAATGTCAAAATGTTATAAAAGCATAACAAAATAATGTTATGCTTTTTCTTTTTGAAATCCATTTAAACTCTCTTTCCTTAGCAACAGTCTAGTAGGATTGCGTTAGTTTGTGTTGGTTCAGCACAGGTAAAAATGTTTTATTCTGTTGAGTGGCCTCAGAAATTTTAGCTTTCTCTCTTTAGTAAATTTTTATACTGTATTTCCACTTCATGCATGAGATGGAAGTTTGAGATGTTATCACTCTCGATGGTCTGGAGGCCTCCAAAGAATGGTTTCCTTCTTTCTCAAGACAAAATGGATTTCTTTCCAAGTGTGCTCTATGTTTCAAGGTAGAAATCATCTGACTCCAGTGCATGATAATAGCTGCCAAAATAATCCAAATTGTGAAAGGAAGTATGGTCATCACTCTCCTGAGGTAGAAGGCCTGTGCAGTGACGTGGTATAATGAAAAAGACCTATGGGTGTATTAAGCTATCCCCAACCAGATAATGTGAGACCATGTGAGTAAGTCAACAGTGAAACTGTTCAACTGAACTTTGTCAAAGTATTTTATTCCAGATAACAATGTCCAAAATTCCACCTGATTTTTATTAAAATATTCTCTATTTTTTTGGTCAGGCTGCAGCACAGAAAACCACTGGCATGCCTGTTTTTTCTTCAAGATGAATTTCAAACTTTATTAACATCTGAGTGTAATCCCTTGTTTGCAGATATAACCCCAGTGACTGTCTATATTTTAGTTTATTTTCATAATAAATGTTGACATGAGGTGCCAGTACAATATAGATTTCAGATGAATCTCTGTGCTGTTACCTTTTCTTTCCTCTTAGCCTTTGAGCTGTTCCTTGTGGGTCCCGTTCAGCTCAGGGTATTCTGTGATTCTATGATTGTCAGATTGGAAGTCATCTTTCCGAAAGTGTGTATTTACATTATTTTTTCTCTAAGGCTTTTGGATATTAAAAATTTTATAACTTACATTATCAGCCATTCTGTCTCTCTTTCAAATGTCTTTTCACTCCTGTGGCTTTCAACTTCTTTCAGTTTCAAACTCTTACAAGTTTTTCTGTGGAAGTAGACCTCTGTATACCATATTCTAGCCTACTGACAAAAGCCTTTTATTTCTTAGTTACCTGTTGGAACCCAGGGCAAGGGGAATATCCCCCTGTCTTCCCTGGGGTGCTCTGACTCCCAGGGAAACACTGACTTTGAGCCTCATGCATGGAGAAGGCCTCCAAAGCTTCAAAGTAAACTAGAAACCACAGTTTCTAGTTGTGAGTGTGAAATAGATGGTAGAGATTGTAGAGAGTAGCGTAGCATGTCACATGGGTGAGAAATTTAAGTTTTAGGATTTTTACTATGTTATAGATGGACACAAGATGGAGGGTACAGGGTGTTGTCTTGAGTTCCTTTCTTCTTTCTTCTTCCTCTTTCTTCTTGGGTTTAGGTGGTATCTTGTAATTGGGTAGAAAAATCCACATTGCAGGTTTTTAGGGTTCACTTATTGGGTTGAAAGGGAAATAATCTAGGTGTCACTTCTTAAGTGGATAGTTTAGTTTTTGATTAGACTTAACAAGACCTTGCAGCACGAGGTTGTTGGCCATTTTTGTACTGTTTTCATGCATGCAAGGTCTGGGCGCAGACAGTGTGCTGAAGTTTTGATAAGATAACAATAAACAGAAGCTGAAGACTGAAAAAGTCCCATGCGTCTCTCGCTCCTGACACAGAACTGCTCCAGGAGGATCTCCCCTGCCAGGGGAGCCCCCAGGGAGTTGCTGAACTTCGGGCCTGCAAACTCACAGTTCCCCTTTGCACATTCCTTAGAAATTTTCTGTGGGCTCCCAGACTGAAAAACCACAGATCTGCTGTCAACCCACATCAGCTGGACTGTCTTTCTCCTTTTCCCTGCTGCATATGCATTCTTTTGCTTGGAGTGTATGTATTCTTGGCAAATGCACAGTTTGTCTCTGGCCAAGGGATTCCAAAAGAAAAGCCTTTACAACGATTACCCTTTACAGCTTGTATTGATTTTGAGTCTTGAGAGATTTCCTGCTGAAGACTACTGAGGTCCCATGTTCACTAGAAAAAAGAAAGGAAAAAAAGCTTTTTTTATTTTTTTTTAAATCAAAAGAAAAGCCAAACTTGAAACAGTCAAACATCAGTATTTTAAACACAGTCTTGGCACCAGGAGACTTGACATTGCTCAAAATCAGTAGCTTCAGTTCTCAATTCTTCTTTACACTATAGTCTTCAGCCCAAATACTGCTCTGCTACCACAGTTGTTTTCTACATAACTGCAAGGTCTTGTATGCTTTCATAAATATTAACACAGATTCTCAGATTCTGAAAACTTGTGTCTTACTCTGAGCACCCTGCCTAGACACCTGTCTGAACCAAGACTACACTGAAAAAATATTGACATCTCTTTTGTGTCCAGTTCAGGTGTGGCATCAGTAATATTGACATCTCTTTTGTGTCCACATCAGGAGTGTCATCCGTAGAACTTCAAAGCTCTTGTGAGACCTCTAATGGTGCACATGGAGCTATATATATTACAGCAATAACCAGAAATAAGACAAGAGAGATTGAAGGTATATTGCTAGGAGTGGCACGTTTGTGTATTTGTTGTAAAAAGTTATGAGCTATGACTATGCCCTTGAGTCTCCTTTGCCTTGATTCTTTACTGTGCAAACAGCAAAGGAACACAAATAACCTGCCTTTTGTGCACCTGTTTTATGGAGAATCCTTAAAAATGATGCAGTATATGGTGTGTGGGGTGGTTTTGTGGGGTTGTAGGGACTTCTGTTCTCTCCTTTGGGTCTCTCCTTACAAAAGGGTACTGCCATATTGGCTAACAAGGAAAGTGCTTGAAACAAACTGCATATACCCACTCCTCCTATTTTAGTGTAACAGAGGGAATACTCCTAGCTGCAGTTCCAGGCTCTGCCTGAACCCTCTTTATCCAGCATTAAGTCTTTTGAAGTCCTCCACAGCATGAGCTTATTGGTGATTTCAAAGCTCTTTATTTCTGAATATAAGAAAGTTAATAACTATAAACTGGCTTCTCAAACAAGATCAGAAAACTTCAAAGCAATGTGTGCAATTCACTATAGCTATTGGGAGTCACCAAACAGGTCCAAAGAGGAATTTGGAAAAGTATGCTCTCCCAGTATGCTGAGAGTGTCTCAGAAGGCACTGCAGAAGCTCTGCTGATTATTCACCCTGTCCAAACTTAGAGGGGCAATTTGAGACAAGATGGTGTTTGGAGCTTTTTAACAAGCTGGAGGAATTGTGGTTCAGACATACATGATTATGGTGACTCTGAATCCTTGACACAGATCTTTGAATAGGGCAAGTTGCATAGAGCACTCATTGGATCTCACTGACAGTGGCTAGGAGGCAGATTCCAGTCAAGGAGACTACAGACTCAGGGATCTTCAATTTTGCAAAATAAGAAATATGAAAAACTGAATGGGAAGAAATCCAGTTTTGAAGTTCTGAGAAGGGAATTTCAAAAGAATGGATCTGTTTTTAAAATCCTTAAATCCCCTGAAGCTTCTGATTAATTTATTGAAAAAATGTTCATAAAAGATGTAACCAAACCCAAATCTTTGCTTCAGTACAGAACACATTCAGGCTGAAAAGCCCAGGGCTTTGCCCTACCACCACAGAGAGAGCATTTCAGTTACCATCCAAGTAGGCACCTGTCACTCCCATCACAGCAGGAGCAGCATGATTTCTGGCCTAATTTCTAGAACATCACTGGTGTTGAATGGAGATCTCAGACACCCTGCAAAACAGGACCCAAAACTGCAAACGCTGCTTTTTTTATTTTTTCTTTTTTTTTTCTTCTTTATTTTTCTTTTTCTCTTCCCCTATGAAAGCCTCAAGGAATATGAAGTCATTCTTAAGTCTGTTTCTGTTCCCTAGGCTTTTCTTTCCACAGTGGTGGGCTGATCCTCATGTATTTGTATTTGCATGATGGTGTGACCCACTTTGAGCGAAGCTTTTTGTGGATCAGTGAAAAACAGAATATGGTTTCCTGGCTTTTGGATTATTATTCAAAAGGAAAGGAGACCCAGAGCAGCATGCCATGTTCACTGTTGCATTACAACACATCTGAGTTGCCAAGCTTTAGTAAAAGAGACCCATGGAGGAACAGGAGTCTGCCCTAATAGTACAAAAACTTTCTGCAGGCATCCAGCTTAGTACCAACCGGAACAACTCTGGCAAGATCTGTGGGGTGTGAGTTCTGCGTAGGAAAATGAAGTTTGCTCTTTGGTTATAACTGTGGTTTAGCCGTGTATCAGCACTGTGAAATCACAATGTACACATTAATTCCAGGGGTAGTCCAGCAGCTCATCCTGATTTGTCACCTTCACAGACAGGAGAGTTGACAGTATTACTCTGCACAAAAATCCCTTTCTAGTGATCTTGTCCGTACCTGCTGCTTGTACTGTCAAGTCATGCTGTCATGTAGTGTTGTTCATCCATACTTAGAATTGTCTTGGAATTTATTTATCTATTTTCTCTATCGAATCTGTACGAATTAAAGGAGGATTTAACTGCTAAGAAGCATTTTGCCATATCCTAAATTTGATTTAACTGCAACGCAAATACATTTTTAAATGTTTTTGGTTTGGTTTTTTCCCCCCTAAACAGTGATTAATATGTATTTAAAAGCAATATTCATAAATTACTCAGCTCTTTTATGTTTCATGCCAATGATTTTGTGTTATGTTTATATCACTGCTCTTGTGGCTGTATTAATTGCAGGGATTATACAACATCAGGGGCTGAACAAATATGCCTGTCATGGATCTGCAGTTCACCAGATCCAGTGGAAAGGCTGGAAGCCTTCCTTTTGGTTGCTCTTATTTTAAAGCAGAAGTAGAGGTGCTGTGTGCAATGTATAAAAAAAGGACATGATTAGCTCCATCTGGAAGGTCCAGTTTTTCAAGAATTTGCCTCCCAAGGACTTTCTGTGTTGAAGGTTCCACATTTCCTAACATTCCTAATAGAGATCTTTGCAGAAACACATTTAATTGTTGCCTTTATGAGGCCAAGTTATAAAAATAATAATAAAAGCACGGGTTTATGACAATTGTAATGTGACAAACATTTGGCAGATCTCTTGGAAAACTGTCTCTATTTGTGCCTTATATAGACCAGCACTCCAAGTAATAGCAGAAAACCCCAGCAGAAATGCCTAAAAATAAAATTTTAGAAATTTTCCTAAGCTAGTTTGACTTGCTACAGGTATCTGAGTACTTTTGAGGCAATCCTATGTATGTTATAGCTTCTGTAAATGAAAAATATAATGAAGGATTACCAGGACCAGATGAAGTATTTCTTCCAGTTATGCAACATAAATGCATTAGGGTCAATCCCACATGCCCTAATATAGCAAACCCCTTAAACATCTGCATATATTTAAGTCCAAGGCTTTTTTGCAACTGTTATTTGGTACAGAGTGAATAATTGAAAAATTACTCACAGATAAAATGCATTTGGCAAATTACAGATGGGTATACATAACCAAGCTACTGGATTTGTGTTTTGGATCATGAGGTTCAATATCTCTTAACAGATTTTTTTAGTCTGCTGCATACCTCATCCATAATTTAGATAATAAGGAGAGTTAAGAAAGACTTCCTCTTATATTTACATTTATCCTGCATCAAATTTTTGATGAGAAATGGACTTGTGGCAGTTGTGTTACAATCCTGAGTGAACACAAAATATTGGACCCAGACAGTGAAGCAGGCAAGAGGCACAAGAAGCCTCCTTGTGCCTTTCTCTACAATGATGAGTACAATCTCAGTATAGCTCTAACTCTTACTGGGTGTGCATTTTGAACCTAAACTTGACAGGTTTTTAAGATGCCACAAGCTCAATAGTTTGAAATGGCACTTAATCTTCTGGCTGTGTTTTTGAGGTCAAGTATGATGGTTGCCATGCTTCATGATGAAGTCAGGGCTGCCAGCAAATGTGCATGTGATCTCAGCACACCTGCCAGATTAGACCTCTCAGGTAACTTTACACAAAAAGGCACCCAGATTTTGAATCCCAAATAGCCTGAAGCAGGAGATTTTCTTGAACCTGAGCTGGGATTCTGGAGTCCAAGGTGTGCAGCGTCACAGCTTCAGGCACTTCTTGCCTGTAGGAGGGAAAGGCAGGGCTGTGGGTGCTCAGATGAAATAAGATGTCAATAGCCAGCCCAGCTGGTTCTTGGACAGCTGCTCCACATGCCTTCCTGCTTCTGCGCCTCAGAAATGAGGAGTTCTTGGTGTTTTTGCAAGGTGACCTTTAACTTTGTGCCTGGCCTCCTCTGGCAATGTTTCCTGGCCAAGCAGCAGTGACAACAGCTTCTTGTCACGGGTATTCAAGTAATGCCTTGAGTGTTAAGGATGTCATCTTGTACATCCTGATGTACATCCTGATGTCACTTTGCACATATTTTATATTTTCTAGTTAAACATATCAAAATTAACCCCTTCTCCAGGAATGATCACTGAAGAGAATCACTAAAAGTAGAAGTGAAAATAACTAAGCAATGTTTATGTTAGTCATTTATTCATACAAATGGCATAAATAAATAAATAACATGGCACAAACAAAGAGGGTATTAATAAATTGATTCTTGCTGTAGTTTGTACAAAGAGTAAATACTCATTTAATATCAGCACTACAGCTGTGACACAGGCAACTATTTATAGCCTCATTTATTATGTTCAATATATAGCACAGAGATGATGAGTTCTTTACCAAGGTAAAGGGCAGGAAGCTGCATGTAGGGCCAGACATCTTGACACCTGTAGGTGAGCACCCGTGACTTCCCTATGATTTGGTCAGCGTCTCTGTTAAGTGAATTAAGAGTGAGATTTTTCAAGTCTCCATAAGACATTAGTTGGAATTAAAACTACGTCTTAGAGTTCCTTTTGTCTACTTAGGAAATCCAAGGATTTTTTTTTTTATTGGCTTTGCAGTATCTCTAGCTATAGACTGAGGGCAACTAGTGACAAAACAAAATGCAAAACAAACTAGCAAAGCCAAAGCAAACAGAAAAAAAAAGAACAATTCCTGCTTCCAACAGCAGCACAGAGCTAATCCCTGCAGTGGACACTTGTAACAGCCAAAGCAATAAAGGCTTCCACATTTTTTAAGACTATTTCACAACCTTTACTGATTTCTAATGAAGCGGAATTAGCAGCTTCTTTATTTTCTAGGGGCTGCAAGGTTGTTGGAGAGGTGAGTATGAAATCGTGTAGCTGTGCACAGAGAAAGAGCAGCCTCTGAAACTGCTCATGCTTGGCTGGAGTTCACAAAGCATAAGCCAGTTTTTGCACCCACAGAGCAGCTCATTTCTTGGCAGCTGAATCGGAATAAAGCTCCAAGGCTACAGCGGCCCACAGCCTGCTGTGACTCGGTGACCACAGAGCCTAATTTGTGCTGGATAAAGCCCTAAAGAGATTAACTGACTCATAACATATGCTACTTCACCTTCTACAAATGAACCTCAAATGCAGTGCCATGTTTCTGATCCCTCTCTAAATTTTGCAAATACCCCACCACTTAGTCACAGATGTAGGGGAACCTGAAGAAAAAAAGAAAATTTATCATTCATACATTTTTTTTACAAACAATTGAAAATGCTATATGCTTTTGCTGCCGGGAGTGTGACATTTTACATTAAGGAATCTATAAAAAATGCATACATTCATTTTAGGAAACCTCTGAGTAGCGGCAGTTCAGGTGTCTTACCTGAGGCAAAGCCTCAGGTAGGAGAGGCAGCTACATCCAGTGTTGACTTTAGCAAAGGATAGCCACATCTAAGTCTGTAAAAGTCACTGAATCTCTTCAGTCTCCTGAGACCCACAAAGTGCTCCTTGGAGATGGTCAGCAGCTTAAAAGACAGACTAGCAGGAGCAGGAGTGCAGTCAGCAGAGTCAGGGTGTTTGTAACCCAGACTGGTGAGTGCTTGCACTGAAGGTGCTTTTAACCCAGACTTTTGAGGGTGCTTTTAACCCTTTTTAGAGGGTGTTTTTAACCCAGACTTGTGAATACTTGTCCTGTGAAGCAGATGCACTCTGTGGTGCAGCAGTTTCTGACTCCACACTGTGGAGCTGGCTGGGATGAATTACTCTCCCCTGAGAAGAAAATAACTCACACACAACAATATTACACTGGGGACAAGGACGCTGTTATTCACCCAGATGTCATTCCAACATGGACTTTGAATGTGGGTCTGGGAACAAGCAGTACATATAAGCGTAAGTACAGGACAAGCATATAAGACTGTGAGGCTCAATTCATTTCCGTGTCATGAAGCCCTGTCTTTCCAAAAGATTCAGATGAGGGCAGCTGGGATGGTCACATGTACAGGTAATCTTCCACAGAAGCAGTGGTCTGACATTTCATAAATTCTTTTGAAAACTCAATCCCACTGCAGAAAAAAGCATTTATTATCAGTGATTTCAAATGCAGCTAACTTCATTAAATTCAAAGCATTCCATCCTATTGAAATAACAATAAATATCAGTTCAAACAGCCATTTTAAATGAGTTAATAAATGCTGGATCAAATAAATGATGTTGCTGATTAACAGCTCTACATTTTTAGCCTGCTTTATTATCATATTTTAAAGCCTAACATATCTGCAGACTTTAGGAACAGCATCCAGAGGAGGGTTATATGGGAATGAATCTGTATTAAATGGCATCTTAGAAAGGTTTTGGCTCTTGTAAGATAGTTCAGATGTCCTACACTAAAAGCTCTGTGTGTCTCCTCAAAACTGGAAATGTCATGGTTTCGAAGTTAACAGTTAAGATTCTTCCTGGTGTCTTTTTTTCCTGAGATTATCTGGGTGCCTTTAAAAATCACATCATCCAAATCCAAGTGAGAACTGAAAACACCACCTTTAGTGCCTTTTTAGAAGCCTAGTCTTACACTGCTGTTCTCAGCAGATATAAGTCAAGAAGTTGAATTATCGTCTTTTACCTCCTAGGCGTTTGCTCCAAAGACTGAGCAAACGTGTCAGCTTCCATGATGCAATTGCACTTGCTTTGGGGTTGTGATCATGGTCAGTGGCTGTGGGTGAGCGGATGAGCAGGAACTCATCAAGTAGAGCAGTTGCCAGTTATTGTGTGAAAACAGTCTAAATATAGTGATGTTCCCAGTAGTGAAGTAGTAAGTAAAAATACTAGACCTCATGGAGGGAAGCAGTGGTTCATAGAAAAAAAGTGGTCTACCTGAAATATTTTCATATCCTAATAGTTCTGAAGTGTTATCAAGCCTACCACAAGGTTTCACAGCACCTAAATAGCTGCAAGTTGTCTCCCTCAAGCACAAAGCTGTTTAGCTTAAAACAAAGTCATACTTTTCAGATCAGCTTCAAGAAAATGCCAACCAATTCCTATTGAATTCATCTCAGTGGATGAAACTCTTCATGAATTGCTGTTCCTCCCTTTCCATGCACTGGCTCTGTGCTGACTTTGATAGCAACAAGCAGATTTTACTGTTCTTCTCTCATCTCGGATCATTAGTGGCAGTTGTTGTGATTATTTATATTGCACTGTGAAATCCACTGGAAATAACCTTAGAACTGCAGGTAGTTAGTGGTTTCTCCAGGTCAGTGTTGAATCTACCTAGGAAAACCCAATTACAGTTTTAAAAGTTCACCTCCTGTGTTCATAGAGTGTGTGAACATATTGTGAAATACCCCAAAAAACCATAACCCCCCCGCTCCTTCCCCACATCAGAACCATCATGGCCATCATCAGTAGTTTGGTGTAGTTGTGTAGTAATCCCTTTTTTAAAGACTGGTTTATGTATCTGAAAAAAGATGTTTCAGGTCACCACTCTGAGACACCTATTTTTTTGGTTCTTACATGTGCTTGTCTAAGTCACACTGGAGACAAATGCATAAAGAAAGCCAAAGATGGTTGTGATCATGTTCAACGATGTGTACATAATTAAAAAAAAAAGCTAAAATAAATCTTAAGAAAAGGTAGTCATAAGCCATGCACTCAGCTTCCATTGTGTGTTTTCAGCTCTTTCTCTTTTTTTCTCAAAACAGTGAGTGCAGGTTTGTCTCACCTCACAGACTGATCTTGGCAATAAATGTATTAAGATGTAAGATGTAGATGAAGTAGCACAACAGAAAGCACTTCATACTTGCTTATAGGAATTCTTGCATACTTACAGATTGTAGACAAACCTAAAATAACAAGTCCAAAATATTTACTCTTTAAAGTGACTCCTTTTATTATTATTTTTTTAATACCAATTTCATAGTTTTCTGAAGCCTAGGTCATGAGATTTAGAAGTGATTGCTCTGTGGTTTGTAGCAATCTTCAGATATTCCTCACCAGTTCTTTACACCAGACAAACCTCCAGTGGAATCTTACCTCTGAACTTTCAAAGGATATTAAAATCTGCTTTTGTGTTCTCTCTCTTTTTTTGTAAACAATTTTGTGTTAGCATTTGCCATTTGTACATTTGTGATTCTGAAAAGGCCTATTTGGTACCTTCTCCTTAGAAGCTGTGGGTTTTTTTGCCCTTCATAGATGCTATTTGCAAAGCTTCTATTTGTCACTCTAACAAAGCAGAGCTGAAGGACCTATTTAGCCATATAATAAATGAATGAACCAAGAGGACCAATTGAATTGGTGCTATTATTTCAACAAAATCCTTTCAGCAATTGTCTTTGTCTTCATAGAGACCTTCATGGCATTATTTCACTAAATGACACCATGAATATAATTACTTTGATTCACAGAGTTGGAATCACACAGGTAACAAATTACACTGCCCCCTGACGAGTAATAATTCAATTATTCAGTGGCCTTATAACAGCTTGAAATAGCCCATTCTCATTTCACAAACATCACATTTACTGCTGGAAATAAACCATTTCTCCAAAATGAAATATTAGATCTATATATCTTAGCACATGTAAGCTCCCAAATGCATCTCCACATAGCTGCATATCTTTGGCGTTGTTAAAATTAAAGGGTCTGCAGAGAAGCTGAGCCTCTTGGGTTACTCTGCCTCAGTAGATGTGTACATATATTTTGTCTATTTACTACCTGGTGAATCAAGAGTTGATTATATAGATATTGAGCAGCAATTGTGCACAGAGTGAGGTTTGAGAACTCTCAGTGACACCAGCACTGTTGGCATTCATCCCAAACAGAAAGCAGAAGACAAATGTGCATCCAAAAAGATGGGCATGATTCTTCTCTTCTGTGCTCCAGCACAAAATGAAGCAAACAACACTGCTAACAACAGTATAAAACAGCAGTGAAGAGGGGATGCAACAATCCTGCGTGCTGAAAGGTCAGTTAAAAGCAGGACTTTTGGGGCAAAATGTGTAAAGCCCAGTGAGATTTTCAAATACACTAAGTGCAAAGCTCCTAGTTATGCAGTCTCCAAATCATATTTAGATATATAGGGACCTGTGAAGATTCCACATACATGTCTCTATCTTCACCTTTATGTGCCCAGATATTTTTAAAAACTGTAGGTGTTTTCATCTACTGTGATGTGATTTATACAACTCGTATTAAGCTCAGCAGAGGCAGCATTCCCTCAGGCTGTCTGCAGGAGGCATCAGTAAGGAATTTCCAAACCATAATTGCTGGGTTTGGTCCTAAAAAAAGCAACAGCAGATGTGCAGCCCCTTTTTCATCTGATACTTGGCAGCTTGGGTTTTTCTACAGGATATGGCAGATCCATATTCAATTTCTGAATTTTCTTGGATACGTCCTCCAAACTTTTGCTTCCTTAGGGACTGCCTTGACACCCAGCCTATCAGCAAATTGGTGGGATAGCTTTCAGTCTTTCCCATGGAATCTGTGCCGTTATAGATGAAATATTTAGAGATGTGTTAATATTTAAGAGCAAGATGTGCTCCACAAGTTCTCAGCTGAGAGATAGCATACACCACTGAGTGTGGAGGGAGCAGAGGGCTGTCTGCCAGTCACTTCTATTAAATTACTTTTACAAGAAGGAAGTGATTTTCCTCTCAGGTGAGGACTTAGTCTTAGACAATAGAATCATTCTGTCTCTGTCAAACAATTTTCTCAACCAGAACTAAAGTCTGGTATTGTAGTGTATTTTTTTTCCAGCTTAGTTTCAAATCAATGGTCATTTAGATGGCTTTGTAAAAGTCAGTGTCACAATGTGGGTGTAAAAACATCAGTTTACATCTTGCAATGACTGAATTATACTAAGGAAATCTACAAAAACTTTGCAATAAATTGCCACAAAGTTATAATAAGCTGAAAGATGAATCCCTCAAGCAAAACTGGGAAAATGAAAAGAGATGAAGAAGAAAATTAAGCTGATATTCTACCAAGACTCAGTGCTGCTCACCAGTGCTCAAAAGTCTTAAAATCTTCAAGATTGTGAACATGCATAAGCAATACATCTGACTGTCTACATATAGAAATGCAAATATATGTGCAAGGAAGGGTCATCAAAGACCTAAACTTTTTAATGTATTTTTCAGACAAAGATAATTTCTGGTGGCCTCATGTTTCCAGTGCTAATGCCAATCATCTCTAAATGTCTGGTCATGTACTTTAATATTTAAAACTCTGATTTTCTTATATGATGATTTGCAAGCCAAGATCTCAGTACAGGTTTATCCTGAAATAAAATGTAGTTACCCTGATAACACAGCTATGAAATTCACAAATTCAGTTCACACTTTAAAAAGAGCAATCTTAATAATGAAGCTTTCAAGACACCAGATTATTGCAATTAGCAGCATGGAAGAGAGTGGAAAACTCAGTCCAAAGTGAGCAGCACCTCTGTAATGCTTTACATTCTTATATTTAAGCATATTATATGTCTTTGTAGGATTAGAAACTAAAATTCAGCTATGATCTACCATGCCAAGAGCTCTGTTTAGCATAGAGATTCTTAAGTAGAACCCCTCTTAGAGAGGTAGAAACAAAGTCACTTCTCTAAAAGTTGGAAGGGCACCTACAACTTCCTGAACTGGAAGGGCACCTGCATCAAAATCCAGCTCCTGGCCCTGCACAGGACCATCCCCAAGAGTCACATCACATGCCTGAGAGAATTATTCAAACACTTCTTGAACTCTGTCAGGCTTGGTGCAGTGAGTACTTCCCCGGGGAGCCTGTTCCAGTGCCCAGCCAGCCTCTGGTGAAGAAAATTTTCTGGATGTCCAACCTAAGCCTGCACAGCTCCAGGCCATTCCCTTGGGTCCTGTCACTGGTCACAGGAGATCTGTACCTGCCCCTCCTCTTCCTCCCATAAAGAAGTTGCAGACTGCAGTGAGGTCTGCCCTCAGTGGCCTCTTCTCCAGGCTGAACAGACCAAGTGCCCTCAACCACTCCTCATGTGGCTTCTCCTCGAGTCCCCTCACCATCCTCATTGCCCTCCTTTGGATGCTCTCTAACACTTTAATGTCTTTATTCTGTTGTAGCACCCAAAACTGCCCCCAGCCCTCAAGATGAGGCTGCCCCAGTGCAGAGCAGAGCAGAGCAGAGCAGGACAATCCCCTCCCTTGTCTGGCTGGCCATGCTGTGCCTGATGCCCCACAGGACAGGGCTGGTTGTCCTAGCCTGGGCACTGCTGGTTACTGTTCACTTTGCCATCAGCCAGGACCCCCCAGTCCCTTTCTGCGGATTACTTTCCAACCTCTTGCTCCCCAGTTTGTACAGACATCTATGGTTGCCCTATCCCAGGTGCAGATTTGGGCATTTCCTCTTGGTAAACATAGTATGGTTGGTGATTGCCCAGTCATCTAATTTATCAAGGTCCCTTTGCAGGGCCTCCCTGCCTTCATGGGAGTGAACAACTCCTTTTGTGTCATCTGCAAACTTGATCCCTTCAAATCCTGCATCCAAGTCATTAATGAAGATGAAGAGAACTGGTCTCATCTACACCCACAACACAGTGTAGACTTTTCCCAAACATGTAACATCTAGAACAGTTATTTCAGCTTTCAAAAGTATAAACTGACTCCTATAAGAAACATATTTCAGTTGACCAGAAGCCAGAAAAATCAAGATTATGTGTATGCTGTTATCTGTCTTGTCATGATTACAGGTTAAGGATCTGCGTCCACTCCTGAAATATAACCCCAAAAACTACTACTGTTGCCATCCAGGTCTTAATGTGAACAACCCCAGCAGCTGTCTCGGTTTTTTAACTTTCATGTACCTCAGACAGTAGCAGGGCAGCTTGACCTCTCTGTCATTTTTAAGCTTGACTGTGATCCCGAGACCAGAAACTCCCTCACATGAGGGATTTTCTCAGGAACAGAGTCTGACACACTTCTGTGAGAATAGTTCTCGTTCATGGAGGAATAATGTTTGTCCTCTAAAAGTCAGTTGAAAAGGAGTGTTTGATTACTTTTAAACAAGAGAAAATTTGAAGCCAAATCTTCCTACTTGCCATCAGTCTTTGCCTGTGCAAGTATGTGTAGGAGTTGTAGAGAAATCGTGAGGATTCAGTCATTCCATTGGTTTGCTGAAAAATTCAAGACTTATTGCCTTGGTGAAGCAAACGATACTGAATGTCTATGTAGTTTATTAAGTAGGGCAGGTTTTCAGGGTAGGACAAATTTGGAAACTCTCCAATAATTATTCTAACATTTTCCCAAGTTTTTGTGTAGTGTTAAATTCCACTCTAGAGCCAAGCATATAAAATTGAGATACCTGAACAGTCATTGACTAAGTTTATTTTGAGAGCTAGCACTAAACAACATGTGTTTGAAACCTTGTTTTAGCTAATTTAAGACATTTATGTATAATGGTACATTTGAAAACACAGAGTTTTGTGGGAAGGAATTGCCCCACTGAATACCTTTTCCTGCTAGGTGAGACAGCCTGCCACTAATACTGCTCAGGTTGCCGGGATGCATTTGACAGTCTTCCTTATCAGCTTTTCCTCCTGATCAAATAAATCACCCCCTGACTGAAATGGCACTGGTGACCTAAATCCCAGTTCTAGTGAGAGCTGTTGAAACTGAGGGAAATGGACTGGGGAATGAATTCTAGGTGTTTGCAAAGAGACATGGCCTAGCAGCTCAATGTGCATTTTAAATATTTACCATTTTTCTTTATGGGGAATCATTTGAGGTTTGCTCATCCATATTCCAAGTATAAAATAAAATGACAATAAACAGGACTGTTATATAACAAAATAAAATCAGTCTTGCTAGACTTTTTCAAAACAGAAATCTCAGTTTTTTCTCATGCATTATGCACTTTTAGTATCTTTTAGATCAATATTTTATACATAGTGTAACAGCCCTCCTTTTTTCTTTAAACAGAGTTGATTGGAGAAATGCAGAAAGGTTTCACTGCTGTCTAACTGGTATCGATTTTGTAACTGCTGAATTTAGAGCAAAAGAGGCTCCAGTAAAGAAATGCATTTTTATTTCATGTGACATATATTCCCTGAGGAGAGCACAGCAAAACAAGGGCAAAGAAGGATTTGGGAAGCTAATTAACACAGATCATAAAAATCAAAGAAATCAAAGGGAGAGAATGTAGGAAGGCCGGCATGGCCACTCCAGAGGAAGGATCAGCCATATCTCTCTTTCCTGACAGATGATTCTCTGAGCTGTTTTTGAAAATTTCCAGTGACAGAGAGACTAAAATCTCCCTAGGTGATCTGTCCTCATAAGGTTTACATAACCTTATAGTAAGAAAAATATTTTAGAATCATAGAATATTCTTAGTTGTGCTTGAGATGATTGTCCAAACGCTTCTTGAACTCTGTCAGGCTGGTGCTGTGACCATTTCCCTGAGGAGCCTGTTCCAGTTCCCAAGCATCCTTTGGGTGAAGAACCTTTTCCTGATATCCAATCTAAACCTCCCCTGACACAGCTTTGGCTCATTCCCTTGGGTCCTGCCACTGGTCACCAGAGAGGAGATCAGTGCCTGCACCTCTTCCCCTCTTGAGGAAGTTTTGGAGTGTGACGAGAATTTACATCAGTCTCCTCTAGGCTGAACAGACCAAATGACCTCAGCTTCTCTTCATATGGCTTCTCCTCAAGTTCCCTCACCATCCTTGTTTCCCTCCTTTGGCTATTCTCTAATGTCTTCTCCTGTGGCACCCAAAACTGCCCTAGAGCAGAGCAGGACAATCCCCTCCCTTGCCTGGCTGGCAATGCTGGGCCTGATGCACTCCAGGACACCATCAGCTCTCAATGGCACCTAACTTAAATATCTGTGGCTTCAGTTCTTCAGCTGTAGACTCTGACATACTTTCCACAGTTATGAATTGAGTTTGCTATTTTCTTGAGGTCTATTGTCTCTATTCTTCTTCATTTATTTCCTGAGACAAGAATGCCATTGTTCAATGGTCCGTGCCACCTTCCCCTTCCTCCAACTTTCACATCATCAATTCTCTGGTTTTGTTGTACACTGTAGAAGACTATTCCCTCAACTTCCCATCTCCAGTTTATTTCAAGAACTAGACAGTCTATGTTGTGCTGTATTAGCTGACATCTCCATTACTCCCAGCTTCTGATAATTGTTCTGTTTGCTCTAAGTAAACCGTTTTTCTTGATCTTTCTGCCTTGGTAGTCTAAAGTATATCAAAAGACTAAGACACTATGGGAAACATTCATATAAATAAATTTCTCATCATTAGTCAGACCCTTTCAGACAGTTTATTCTCTTTATCTGCCGAACACAGAACAAGTATAAATATCTTTTATAAAGAAAAACTCTTCAGATTTTTTGTGGTTTATTCCTCTTGAGAGGTAATTTTCCATATTAGTATTTTAGCTATGTCAGTAATTCCACTGTTTATAGCAGTTAAGTTGTAATTTTTATGATGCTTTATGCTTTTATTCCATGTGGCTTATTCTCAATACATCTTCCACTGCAAGGTAGGTAGGCATAAAAAATATGGTCATCAAATATGTCATTTTGAGACCTTATTTTGCTATTGACAGTGGACTCGGACCTCAGTTCTTGGGTCAAATGTGTATGTGTGTCTCTGTGTAGGTATTTGGCAGGATAATGAAAGGCGCATATCACCTGCTTCAGTTTCTGTCAAAAATCACCTTTTTAAAATGCAAATAGTGCTGTTAGACCGTACTCAAATATCATAATGGCAATAGCAGCTATAATAATTTCCAATTTAATAAAATTCATAATTTGTGGTTTAAAACAAGCAAGTAGAATGTACTTTTACTTGCTTACAGCTTAGGCTCTCTTAGAGATTTTTCATTTGAAAGTGTGTATAGTCAGCTCTGAGCCAATTTCCCATAAAACTACAAGATGTCTAAACCCTTACATCGATGAATCCTAATTCTGATTCAGAGACTGAATGCCTCCCTATAGTGTAGGGAAGTACTTGAAAATAGATACTTGGAATCTATAGGCCCTTTTGATTTCAGTGGGATTAAGGCAAGTGAGTTACCTTTGAAAATCTCATTCTTAGTACATAAACAGTACCATTGTCAATTTTCAGTACAAGATACCTTCTAAAAAATGATACTGTGATCACAATGCATACAAGATCCAGAATGATCTTTGTCTCAGTATGCAGTACCAGAAATAGTTTTTCTTGTTAGAAGACCAACCTTTTTATTTAAAAACTTTTGATAAATATTGTTTTATTTACAAATAGATGAGAAAAACCTAGAGAAACTTTCTTATTCCATAGATTCCACTGACAGTTTAGAAGTTCACTATGAACCAAGCCAAGATAATGAACAGATCTAACAGAGAAGTTAATGTCATATCTAAACAAAAATGTTTCACATCCCTTATTCGGAGAGTTTCTTGTTGTTGGTTTTAGTCAGTCCCTGAAAAACTGCCAATCTATCTTTTCAAATTAATATTGGCTGAGAAAAATTGAAATGTCTTTGGAGGCTGAGTTAATAACTGGAGAAGGAGTTTCATCTTTATGAAAGAATAATTATTCTTTCAAGGATATAAAGTATCTGGGGAAAGTGGTATACTTTGAGACCAATACTAATATCATTATGAGAACATTTTGATTTACTTTACCTATTCCAGCTGTCCAAGATTCAGACATTATTTGATAAACCAATGGAATGCTTAGTATGAGCTTGAAAATAAAAATTCTGTCCCACAGTAATTTATGTGACTTTTATGATTTTATTTTATCTCAAATTAAGACCTGTTGTTTTGGTGGTGTTTTTTTGTTCCTTACAGATCACTTCAGAAGATATTTCATTGATACTCATCTACATTGTTTTAACTTCCATCATATGTTCTGTAATAAATCTTCAATGTCAGAATAATACCACTCAAAACTTTTTAATTATATCAAAGTGTGAAAATGAGGAAAATTATTATATGATCTTTAAATGTTTTTATTGCATGAAGCCAGCATTTTCAGATGGAAAATCATGTCTTTGCAGGGTGTTTTGATCATATGTTATTATTTTGACATGCTATTATGGGGAAACCTTTACTCTTATGGTGTTATAAAAATAATTTTGTGATCAGAATGATAATTAGAGAGCCTGATATACACACCAATATTCTGAAACTGCTTATTCTCCTTCTGAAGAGATATATCTTTTATATTATTTAAACAATATTCACAGGGAACAGCAATCTGCAAATTAAAAAAAAAAACACATTACCTGTTTCTGGAGTTTTTTGGTTGCCTGCTTGGTTGGATTTGGTGTTGTGGGTTTTTTTTTTTGTTTGTTTTCTGGTTTATTTTGGTTTTTTGTTGGTGGTTTTTTTTTTCTTTTTTTTTTTTTTTGAGGGGTAGCTTTTACAGATCACCTTTGATCCTAACAGTTGAGGTTCACAAAGAAAAAAAAAATCTATCCATGATCATGTTAAGAAATTTTATATTGCTTTTTTATCAGTTAATTTCAGAGCATGTTGCAGCACTTCTCCAGGAAGGCAGAATTAAGTCCTTTGGTATAATGCCACTGAGCTTTGTGGAGCTGTGTGTCCTCATACAGACCAGTACTCTTTTGTACTCTTTATGCACGCTGACATAATCACACAATGAAATTTTGCACTGTCATAGGAGGACATTTTGATTTTCTTGTGTTATCTATTGAAATGCCATTCAACCATAATGGAAAAACACCAGAAAATGCAGGTGTTACCTCTCATTATTCTATAGCAAATGTATCAGGATCAAGACAGATTTAGCCCAGACAGACCGGACAGATGCAGCGTGTTATTTCTCAAAATGCATCTCATTATAGCATAATCTGTGTACAGATGAGAATGGATGTTTTTTTAGGACTGTATTTCAAACCTATGTATAATTATGTGTGAATATGTATGATATTTAAAAGTATTAGAGCTGAAATGTCAGAAGCATCCATTACTAGCACCTTGTAGATAAAGAGGTAGATAGAGATATCTTGCCCTAGTATAAAGTCCAGAGGGGACCTTCTGCAGCTCTGAACCTGATGTGCTTTCACCTCCGGAGCACAGGCATCCTCTTCCAGGTGTAGCTCTGTATTGCACCATTGCTGCTTGGAGACACAGGCTTCCTGCAGAGTTTTCAAGTTCTCAGAGGGAGGTTTGTCAGGCTTCCTCTATGTGAACTTTGACCTGCCTGCATCTTTGACTTCATTTAGCCTTGACATCAATGCCTTTTAACAGCCACATGTAAATGCCTAAATTGTGTCACTTCCTTATCTTTCTACGATAACCCCTGTCTTTTAGGTAGATAGCAGAAAAAAAATGTAAATAAATATTTCATGTAAAGTGAAATACTTATGGCCTTAACACAAGGATGTTTTGTAGAGAAACACGAGCCTTGAGAAGTGGAGACTGTGTGTGATGCAGAGAAGTACAGGCATTATTACAGATGGGAACAGGCTGACCCTATAAACAGCTCAGTAATGGTAGTTAATGAAACTCAGACCTACAGCTGAAAAAAGCAGGCTTTAGGGATAAGAAAAAGTATAAAGAAATAACACCTAACATGTAAAATTGCAAAATTATGTAAATTAAAGAATCACAGGAGAACAGAATTATTTAAATTGGAAAAGATCTCTGAGATCAAGTACAACCTTTGACTAATCACCACCTTATCAGATAGAACCTGGCACTGAGTGCCATGTCTAGTCATTTCTTGAAGACCTCCAGGAATGGTGACTCTACCACCTCCCTGAGCAGTCCACTCCACTGTCTGAGAATTCTTTCATGAATAAGTTTTTTTCTGATGTCCAACTTGAACCTTCCCTGGTGCAACTTCAGGCTGTGTCCTCTTTTCCTGTTACTAGCTTCCTGGGAGAGGAGGTATCTTTCTGTCTTCATGGGGAAAAAAATTAAGAGTGTTCACTACAGTTTAAATAGTGATATTGTCATTACTGAGGTTTCTAATTCAATTACTATGTGTTTGTTTATCTGTATAAATTGTATCCAGAGTTATAATGATTCTTGAATTAGACTGTAAAGGCTTCATTTATATACAGAATAAAATTTTGCCTTTAGATGTGTATCTCTTTGCCCATGAACAAGGTTTTGAGCATAGCAGAAGGAGATGTCTTTGGGGTCAGCATGTGTATTAGAGCATAATTTTTGCCATAGATTTCCAGGCTGTTTGCTTCTGATAGTGCATAAATCTCAGTTTACTGACACCCTGCAGCTGTGACTTGGTTTTTAGCTGTGATTTATCCCACTAATATACTGGCAGAAATACTCCTTTATTTTATTTTATTTTTATAGACATTTTTATAACCAATCCCTTTAATAATTCAGATCAATTAAATTCAATGATGACAGTTTTGTTCCTTCATGCTTACAAGAAGAAATGGTAAGAAGTCTGAATTATAAAGAGGCAGGTTTAGGCTTTTCAGTAGTAGAAAAGTGTTCTTATCTTGAAGAGACTGAGAGTAGTGTCAGTCTTACAGGATATTAGTGGAAGGAGATCTGGATGGTCTCTTCCACAGTGGAAAACCAGCAACAGTTATGAGCAGAAAAAGTAGCAATGCATTTCTCATCGGTACCTTGGATTTAAACACTGGAAATAAAACTTAGCAGCCCTTCATTTCTGTTTTAGTCTGTATAACAGAAATAAGGAATCATGGCAGCATTGATGATAGGGTACTGTGAGAACTGGCGATCGAGGACTTGGGTTGCCTAAAGCTTAATTTCTTGTAACTGATGGCCACGTCTTTTTGATGGATATCATGAAGACATATGCTAACATGGGATTTGTCAAAATGTTAGAGAGCTGTTTGGACTTCAGTAAATATATGGATTGCCAATTGTTAGAAGAAAAGTAGCAAAAGCACTTAGTTTGGCTGTGGAATTCTCTATGCCAGAAGCTGAGTGAGCCAAAGCTTAGAACTGGCTGTGGGAAGCAGAGGAGTGGATTTATGGATGGTTGTAACATTTGTGTCCATGCTAAATACCCAGCAGCAAGTACATAAAAAGGTGGAGCATCAAAAACCAACTTGCCTGAGTTCTAAAAGCTTGCTAAGGGAGGCCATGCAAGGGTAAGTTATGGAGGCTGTTCTTTCACATCATCTTCAGGAGCTATGCCAGCTTCTCCAAGGCAAAGTTCATACTATTTTTAAATGCCATCTAACTTTCATGTGGTCTGTGAAGAGGAAGAAATACATTTGAAGTGTTAGATCGTAGAGGGGTTTCTATTAGTATTCTCTCTGGATAGGGGCAACAATGATCTTTAACAATGGGGGAATATAAAACTCAGCAAGACTGAACTGTTAAGTTAGAAACCCTGAAGGCAGACAGTGTGAGAGCCTGACATTCCAGCTCCTAGGAAATACATCATTACCTTTTGATTGCCATTTCTATTGACTGCTAGTGTGATATATATATAGCTTCTGTAATGTTAACAATAAGAGAGAAGTAGCAGAAATAAACTATATATTTCACAGACATAAATCTCTGGCTCCTGGAATCTGTCATGCCCTGCTGTGTCAGGGCTTTGTCTGAAAACCTTTGGAGCCATGGACACACTCACACTGTCTCCAACAGGCTTCAGTCAGTCATTGTGAAATCCAGCACACCTTAGTATCCGTAAAAATAATTACCTGTTAAAAAGAGTAGCAATAAAGAAGCAGTTCTGCAGGAATCAGAGCTAATGAAGCTTGATTGCCTTTGAATTTGCTGTTTGTGAGTTGTGTATGAAGCAACTCATAATTGTATGAGTTGATACCAAATGGTATTTGGTAATGTTTCCCCTGTGTGTATCTTCTTGTGTTTTGCAAAGATGTGAAGCTTCCTTTCATCTGAACACTTAAAAATAAAAAAAATACATCAATTTAGGTTTTTTAAACACTCTCTGCTACATTTAAATAATACATTGGAGTGTGATGAGAGAAGGACACAGCAATCAAAGAAAATAGTACTGTGATCATGAGAGCCTCTTTTCTTAAAGAAACTGAGCTAAAGTTTTCTGTCTCCCTTCCTTGCCATGACACATGCAATGTACTGGGTAAGAGCTGGGGCAGTAGAAGGTATCCAAATCAGCATGGATGTTTTTAATAGCCTGCAAATATGAGGGAAGAAACATGCTGAGTGAAATCCCTCATGGTGGGTCTGATTTATACTTTTTTTCTTACCCAGCCATGCCAGTGTTCTGCTAAACAATGTTTAAAACTAACTACAGATCTCAAAACACTTTCTGCTGTTGTTGTTTTGATTCCCTTTATAGGTATACCAATCTTAATATCTCTCAGTCTTTATGTTCTCTATGCTTTTTCTAGATGAAGACTCTTCCCTCATGGTTGCTGCAGACTTGCAATAGTTCAGAGTTTTGAATTCACTAGGTTAGTATAGCTCAAAACCTTCGCAGGTGCCAACAATGACTGTTTAGATTTAAACAATAAAATACCCCAGCAAAAATCTCTAAGCTTCAATTCAACTTAAAATGAGGCATTGATGACAATCCCATAGCAATAAATATTCATTTGCAGGTAATGTGTTAACTCAGCTATCCAGCAATGTGCAATAATCACATAAACATAACACATTAGTTACCCAGGCATTAATTTCAGCCTGTTGTCCATTTGTAGTCTCCCTTCAGACCAGGTCAAATGAGTGGCTGGCCATCCAGGAGAGTGGTCATGAAATGATATTTTATCCCAAGGAGAAAAACAAGTTTGAGTAACTGGAATTCCTCTGTCCCCATAACTGCTCCCCTGTCTCTCCCGACCTGCCCCCAGCCCTTTCTTTTCCTGAGAAGCTTCAACTTAAGCACATCCTAAAAAATTCTTTTGGCTTATAGCCACATGAATGTAATGAGTGTTAAAAAATACCTTTCTTAATTAAAAAAAAAAGACAAACATAAAGCAGGAAATTCTATTCTGTACTGGAGGTGAATATCTAAGCATCATTACACTGGCATGATCTAGATGTTACCTAAGATTATTTCAGATATTTTCATGTTAGTTCATCTCCCCACCCCTAAAACATGAATGATACATCAGGATCAGAAAGGACTGACCAAGATCTTCTAGGAGAGAAAAAACCTTCCTTGGATGATATTTGATCAGGATCTGAAGACGCATTTTTGGGGTGCATAAGTCTTTTCTAAACAGTAAATGTGAAATTTTTGTGGTTCCAAGTCTTCTTCTTCAACCTCCCCCAGAATCAGAAGGGAAAATCCCTTTGCCTCCTCTGAAAAGGGAAAACATCAAGAGATTTCTCCTCTCAAAAGATGTTATGTAAGTTGAAGAAGGTCTTGGTGCTAAATATAACTTCAAATTCAGAGATATGGAAGCTGATCCAATTTCTCTTATGAGTAATTTTGATTTTTTTCTCTTTTCTAGGTGTTTACCAAATGTTACCTTGTGTAAATTTGCTTGAGATACATTCGGTTTGGAGCTGAGCTTCAAAGCCAGTAGACGCCTGCCTTTTGTGGCAACAAATCAGCTGTGTTCTCCTAATGTCTTCAAGTATTATATAAGGAAAAGTTTGGAATACCTTTGATATCCTGAATAAACGCTAGCAGAAACCCTCTTGTACCTTGACTTGCCTCTTCCCTTAAATGTTTTTATACTTTCATCTGCCACTACCAGAAACACCCTCAAGCCTTCTGCTTCTACCTATCTAGTATCTATAGGTAAATTTCATCATCTTTTATGACATAAAGTCATAAAATACATAATACATAATTTTTATTATGTAAAGTCATAAAAAGAGGTAAAAAAGAATCTCTTAATGGGATTACTTTGTGTGGTGCAAACGTCTATAAAGCAGTTAGATCCAGCAGCTGGATAAAATTATACATAGAAAAATAATGCATCATTATTCTTTTCCAGTAATAATAAAAAATTAATGCTTGAAACCAGAAAGGACTTCTCATGGTGTGTTTTTAGAAGATGGTGATGCAGAACCATAAGCCATATATTCTAGTGACAAGGATGCCCTCAAGGTTTACACTGAGTTTATCAAAGAGGCAGCAGTTTACACCATGATTAAAATAGCCTCTTTGCCTGAAACATCCATTTAAGCAGGGAAATATCTATTTCTGTCTCTGAAAGTGATTTCTAGCATAAGCCTTTTGTAATTTCTATTAATATGACAGAATGGAGAAGATTGATGCTGATTCACTCACTAGCTCAGTTAATTTTTCTTCAAGTATGGATTCCTATTAGGAATATACCCATGTAATGTAATAAAACTTGTTCATTCCATTTGCAATCAGGTCTCAGTGCATATATATTTTCCAGTGTCTCCCCTTTAATAATGGTTGTTGGAAAAAATGGAGGACATAAATGAATAGTGGTTGGTTCACTGGCTCCCAGATTATTCTATCCATTGTGAATACAGAAAACACTGAAAGTTCAAGAATAATATTTACTGTAAGCGTGGACTGCACTCATTCCAGTTTTGCTTTCTAATATGTAGAAAAGTGTAAGTAAGAAAGAAAAAGCTAAAAAAGGCTCTTTTATTGCCTTATAATTTTACTCCTGTTAGCTCGGTCTACTTCTCTTGCTTGTTATACTGAATTCCATATGTGTCCTCCAGTTGTTTAGATCCTTTAATCTGATATTTTCTGTGATAAATAATACATATTATCAGTAGTTACATACACATATATGCTATGTACATATGCATATGTGATATATATACGTGTTATTATTTAAGATAATCCCTCCAAAATATACTGCTTTTCTATTATGATGTCTCCCCTCTTCTGAAAATCATTGTTTCTGTGCTCTTCTCTGTTATTTGTGGCAAAGACCAATGTAAAGTCAGTGTCTATAGACAACTCCGTGGAGCAAAATGAAAACAGGGTCATAGCGGCTCCTTTGTTATTGACATGGCAACCATTGAGCTGTTGCCACTGTATCATTTTGCCCCTTTGCATTTGTTTTAATAACCACCTTATCTCTACTGGAAGATTCATTCCAACGTGTTTACAGCTACAGAAGCCAAATTTTCTGGTCTATTACTCTCATCTCTTCATACTTTAACATTGGCACCACACTTAGATTTCCTCTGGTCTTTTGGTGGCATCTCTGATTTTAATGAGTTTTTGATCTCTGCCAAGGAATATGTTGACTCCCAGTTTTGCGTCCCATGGTGAATCCCATCAGGCCTGGCAGATGCTGATTTGATGTTTGCTTGTTCCACTAATAAGTCTTGTAGTTTGGATGTGATCCTGGCCTTCTATTCCCAAAGCAGTAGTTGCCTTCTGCTCTGTCTGATCTGTTATGCTAATGTAGCTTGTGAGTAGCACAAACCAAAAGAGCAGTGATTTCCCCTTCAGGGGATGTAATAGATTCATCAAGACATTGCTCTGTGCTCAGCAGTGTTTGATACAGATACATCTGCTCAATAAATCATATATCCAGGACTGCCAGTAGGACAGAGACATTTTTTTCCTGTAAGCATAAGATTTAATTACCTTAACATGTGTCATTCCAGTTTGTATTACCAGCATTAAAAAATTGATCACCTTAAAAACTGAATCTCAGTGCTTGACTCTCTGACCACTGAAAAAATCAGACTTTTTCCTTGGATGTGTTCTAACATGATTTTGTTGAATACAGGAAAAAGGCAAGAGCATAATCAAATTAACAAAAGAATAGTTTGAGAGGACACCCTTCCCCAGCTGAAATGTGATAATCAGTCATGGGTGTGCAGCTGACCTGCCACAATGTGCACCAGAGAGAGATTAACTGAAACCAGTGAATGTGGAAGGCTTATTTGCTGCTGGTAGAGGCATCTGTGAGAGCCCCAGGAGGTTTTCCTTCACTGCTGTGCATCCCATGGCCTTTCCAGGTCAATAGAAAGCCCTGGTGGATATTCTGTCTGTAAATGAATTAGCTCATAATGGTATCTGCAGAGCCATGATGGCATCCCAGGAACTTTCATATCCTTGTCTAATAGCTTAAACAAGTTTTATTTTCTTGCTGGGAAGAGTAGAGATTCCCTTCCTGCATCCTTGCAAATACTGCTGTTATCTCCATTGTAACCTTTGGCTGCTATGGGCCTCAGGACAGGGATGAAACAACTGATGGAAAAATAATGTTACTTTTTAAAATTTTCAAATAGTAGTAGATGTATGGTGTGTGTTAGTCACTGGGAATTGGCCATTCCACCATGTGGAGTAAATGCAGTCTATGAAATGTGGGGACCTGGGAGCAGCTGCCCTTGTGCAACAGTTCCTCTCCCACAGGAACTTAGTGCAATGAAAAGCCATGGGACCATTCTTCCCAGAGACTGTGTCCCATGGGAATAATTGGCTGAACAGCCCACTAGTGTTTCCCTTGTTTGTTCCACACTGACAAATTCTGCCCTTTATTCTTGACTCCTCTCTAGCACTTCTTCTCTTGGCTAAATCATTCAAATGATTTAACTTTTCAGTTATGGCCTTCTAGGAGGTACAAAAAAAAATCTTGTCTTTCCTTGTGATGTATTAGTCTTAAAAAAATTATTCATAAAAATTACTAGTAAAATAGGATGAAAGACATCTATTTTTCACAGACTGTTCCTCACTGTAGGCTGGATTGTAACAAAAATTGTCTTGAATCATGAGAAGTAATATTCTCCCTTCTGTTCCTGCATGATCTATCTAGTCTTCAGTCAGATGGTGGGGAAATAAACTACACTAATAATCCATTTTCTCAACCTCTAGCACACACAGTGACTGTATGCCTTTTGTATTCATTGGTCAGTGTAGTTTTGCTGTGCTCAGTGCAGTGTCAGGTATTTCTGCTCAAATGGGGCAAGTAATCATCTACTGATTGTAATAGTAACATGGCTGCTCTTTTGTTTATCAAAATCTCTGCCAAGGTAATACACAGGGGTCAGTATAAGGTATCCTCTTACACAGTTTCCACATTTAATGATATAACTTTTATTTTAAGCATGTTTCTAAGAAAAGATCTTGTTGAAATTGAGCTTTCAGAGATTTTCTGCAAAGCATTGACCTGCTTTTAGAATGGCCTATGGAGATGCTGCCTTACAATGACCAAGGAATTAATGCTTTCGCAGTCTTCAAATAAATGCTTTAATAACTATAGCAGGAAGCTTGTACAAAGGCTCATATTCTAATCTGGAGTTCTGAAGCTCTCAGTTCTAGATTTTTGTTCCTCTTGCCTTTATCCTAGTTTGTTATAGCATATAATTTATATAATTGATACATTTATATTATGTTTTCATTTTAAATGCATACAAGTACATTATTTTAAGAGAAACAGTGTTCTAAAGTGGTGGTGAGGACAATTGCTGATCAAATGGAGATATGAGTGTAATCCAAGTGTTTTCACTTCTGAACTGCAACATCATGACCTTGATCAACAGCTTTGACATGCTGCTTGGAAAGAATTGCCTGAGTGTTGGTGTGGAATTTCCCTTACAGCTCCAAAGAGATTCAGCAGCAATATTTACAAATACAAAATTACAAGTGACCACGTGGATTTAATTAATTAAATATAATGTTTGCCATGGAAAGCAAATACAAGTATTTTGCTTTGCTAAATATTAAATGTCCTGTAAAAAGAAATAATTTGGGAGGAAAATTTATTACACAGTTTCAGGGCTTCTCTGGTAAACTGAATTGTCCAATAGGTCTGAGTTGTTACTAATAGATGTCATATTAATTAATTTGAGTACGGGATTTGAGGAGTTTGTAAGGGAGGTCTTGTTATAACCTGACTCTGAACTTGGACTGGTGTTGTAAATGTGAATGGACTCAGTCTAATTGATTTCTGTTGCTTTTAAAACTTCATTAATTTGGGTTGTGTCTGCCCATTTTTTGCACACTTTGCTAATTAGCTTGCAAGACATGCTAGGTCACGTTATGCAAAAGAACTATAACTTTTGAACTAGAGCTGAATTATATCTGACTGACTCAGAAAGTGAACCACAGGATGGTGAGGTTCATCTGTCATTGCCTGGGATAAATCAGGCAGACATTGCATGAATATCATGTATAAAATGGAAGAACAAAAAATAGCTTGCAAAAATTATGAGAATGAGCATGGGGTTGTTTAAGTAAATTTAAGATCTGTTTCTCTGACTTTCTCAAATATTTGAATAAGAGGGCATCTAACAGAATTAAAATGGAGATCAGTCAAAACTGATAAAATACAAAATTATCTACAATTATAATTATCTACAAATTGTACAATTAGCCTGAAGAACTCATTGCCATAGGAAATTACACATCTCCACTAGAGAAGAAGGGGTGTATTAGGGTTGCAATAACAGAGTTATTCTAATTAACAGTACAGCTAAAATAATTAACATTCCAGGCTACAAGGCTAAAGCCAGTTTACTAATACAAGGGGAATATGCTATCTAACGTGAAGCATTCTTTATTCTACCATTGCCTTAAAAGTTTAATTTTTTCTCATGTATCTGCTGCTGATATAGAAGACAAGATATTAGACAAATCTTACACCTGATTAAAAGGGCAAACCCCATGTTCATGTAATAAAATCTCTGAAAAGCAATAAAAAACCCACCCAAGCTAATTTAGTTCTTGATGCCTCATTCTCTACTTGCAGGTAAACATCAAGAACAAGCACATGTATTTTTTACAATCAGTTGTCAAACTTGTTTCTCTTTTGGACATTTACTTGGACCTTTTTGGTCTTTTCCTATCCTTTTATAATTTATTTTTAAAGCACACAAATACAACTTTATAAAACCACCTTTCACTTGTCATCAAAGGAGTTACTGAATCACAGGTTTGTTTGGTGGGTTTTTTTTAATAGTATTTGTAAGCAGTTTAGTAAATAAACTGCCAGATCTGCTTATTTCTCTACTTTTCAAAACAGTTATTGAAATACAGTTTAAGTATAGACCTGGAATAGGACAGCTTTCATTTCTACCAGTGTTAATTTCTGTTAAACTGCACTTGCCTTCTCTCTACTTAGTTTTCAAAAGGATTACATGGTATGTGTCACCAGTCCTAAATTTAAGTATGGAATCAGTACCCAAGCAAAGAAGGTAGCTGCTGTAAACTTGAGATTTTTATCAAAGTATCACAGAATATTTTAGGTTGGAAGGGAAGCTCTGGACTACATCTAGTCTAGTCTCCTGTCCAAAGGAGGTCTAATTAGATGAAGGTGTCAGGAACTGTGTCCCATTGAGCTGGATTGCCTCCAAGGATTCTGGTATTTGACCATTCTTATGAAAACTATTTTTCCTAGTATGCAACTGGACTTCATAATGATTTCCTGAGCTGCCTTCTCTCCAGGCTGAGCAAGCACATCCTTTAGCTTGTCCCTCTATGTTCTGTTCTCCAGACTCCTCCCCAGCTCAGTGGTTGGGAGTGATGGCTGCTCTTGCTCCAGTATTTCCACAGTTTTTATTGTACTGGGAAGTACAGAACTGAGCACACTGCTTCAGATGCCCACTTGATGAAAAGATGTTGGAGTCCAGATCATCCCTTTGGCTGCCCCAGAGGCCTCAGGACCCTGGCAAGGAGCTCAGGGACGTTAGCAAGAAGTCAAAAACACCTGTGGCTTTGATTTTAGCTTGTGGGAGAGGCTGCCAACCTTATATGAGGAATTACAAGCCAAAAGGGTTCAAGTAGTGTGATAGGGGAATTGACACAGGGTGGAAAAGTAGAATTTTGGGGTTTTTTAGAATGTAATTCAGGGGTACATGATGGAGGAATCTGGGTGTGCCCTGGCCTTTTCTTCCTTCTTCTTGTCCTTCATGTCTTGGTGTGACAGTGACACTTTTATAGTCGTCTAGGGTAGGGATATACTGTCCAATGTAGATTTTAGGTATTGATATGGGAACTATAACCATGGTACACGTAATTTTGTGTATATAATGTGGGAGACACCCAGAGCTCAGAGGAGATTGCTATGGCTTCTGTACTTGCTGGACCTTGGCAGGTCAGAGAGAAACTCTTATATATAAGAAAAAATAAACAACCTTGAAAACTCGGCATCACGCATTCCAGATCTTTTCTTTGGCAGCCGGGCTAGGGAAAAAAGGACTTTCACTCTTTTGGGGTCTTGCCAGCAGACCCTGACAAATAGAGGATCACTCACATGGATTGCTTAGTGGCTATTGGCTTGCTCTGCACAATGGTGCATTGCTGACCCACATTCAGCTTGGTATCCACCGGGACCCCTACAGGGATAAGCTCTGTGGAGTTCCTTCGTAGAAGGCTGGACCCCAGCCTATAATATTGCACCACTATATTCCTTCCTGGATGCAAGACCCTTCACTTTTGTCTGTTTGAATGACATAAGGTTCCCTCTATTCCATTTCTCCAGGCTGTCCAGGTCCTTAGCAGTAGCAGCCCAGTCCTGTTGCTCTCCCCAGTTTGGTATCAAACACAAATTTAGTAAGAGTACATAAACTCTCTCCCATCATCCAGGTCATTAATGAAGGCAGTGCACAGTGATGATTCCAGTACTGATCCCTAAAGAATACTGCTAGCTGCTCACCGACAGGTGAATGCAAAATGTAGTACAAATCACAAAATACTATAAATATAACTTTGTTAATATTTATCATAAAATGGCCAAATGTAATGCTTTGATTTGAGATGCTCCATTTAAATTTTCTTTGAAAAATAGAGGGAACATTATTGTCCTCCACAAGAAAATGGTATTCTTGTAAGTCTTTTGCTGCTGTTAGTAATTTGCAGGGTTTTATTGGAGCATGAGCATTTCAGGTGATCATGGGAAGAGGAAGAGGTTGAGTCACAAGTTGCATCCAGATCTCTGAAAACTTAGAAATTGGTGCAGAAGGATGAATAAGCAGTGTACTTGTACCTGGCGTAGCTAAACACTACAACTGCTCACTCCCTCCCCCCAGGTGGAGTAGGGGAGAAAAGTGGAAGGAAAAAAGAAGAGTAAAAATCATTTGTTGAGATAAAGGCAGATAAAGGCAGAAAAGGAAAAAAATAAAGTAAATAACAATAATATTAATAACAATAATATTAAAAATATACTAAATAAGTGATGTACAATGCAGTTGCTCACCACCTGCTGACCAATAATTAACCAGCTCTTGAGCAGCTGCCCACAGAAAGGGTTAGACCTGGTTTACAAACTAAGCATGACACTATATATTATGGAATATCCCTTTGGCCAGTTGGGGTCAGCTGTTCTGGCTGTGTCCCTTCACAGCTTCTTGTGCCTCTCCAGCCTCCTCACTGGTAGGTTGGGGTGAGAAGCTGAAAGGTCCTTGAGTTAGAATAAGCACTTCTCAGAAACAAGATTGGTGAGTTGTCAACATTATTCTCATCCTAAATCTGAAACACAGCACTGTACCAGCTGCTAGGAAGAAAATTAACTGTATCCCAATTGAAACCAGGACAGTGTTTTATTCCAAACTGATTGCTATGAGAAAGAACTGTGGTTTAAACTAATAGGAAATTTTGATGGTAGGTGATTTTGTCTTGTAATATTATGAACTGAAATAATGCAGACTGCAGGTCATAGTTGTGATGTGTATGTGTAATAGAATGGGCCTAATATTTGATCAGGTGGCATAAGAGTGAGTCTATTCAACCACTACAGCAGAATTACTTTTCTGTTGGCATGCTTTAGGAATGTGGGATAGAGATTATTCTGTACTCTTCAATTTTCTTTGAAGTGATTTGGAGTGCTTGATTACAAGATAAAAACAAATTCACTTACAGTACATTTTAAATTAATTTTAAAAAACAGAACAAAAATATTGTATATAAACTTGGTAATATAGTTGAGATGTTTAAGTTGAATTTTGTATTTAATTGTCAAAGGTGAGATGAGTAGCCTGATAGGTTTTTTTTAAATTCTTCCCCACACATGTCCAAATAGCATCCTGAGAGCAATTTGCATGCCATACCAGGAGCCATGGAATGGACAAAATAGACTCAAAAGAACAATAATGTTTCCTGTTAATAGCTATGTATTACTCAAAACAACACAAAATGAGGATTTCAGGAATGGGTTCACAGTACAGCTTCTGCCTCAGAGATTTTTCTGCTGCAGTCCAGCTTAAACCAGCAAATGTCATCACTGAAAAAAAAACTCTTGTCAAACTTCTTGTTCCTCTTTCCTACCCAGAATACACTGAGTATACATTCCATCCTTTTATATCTTTACAATACTTCTGTGAGCAGTGATACTGATCATATACATTCAAGTACTAATTCAGCAAAGCACTTTAAATCATGAAGACATGATTTACTTTGTTTAGTGTGATGGTCAAACCATATCCTTTCTTCTTTTCCTGACTCAAAGTCTTCCCCACATGAGAAAAGCAGAGCTCCTCAGTAAATTGCTACAATTCTAATGGGGTAACAACTGCATTTAATCATAATCTGTGGATTTCTATAACATAGCCTTGCTTGTAAAAGCAAGCAAAAGTAAAGTGCTGAAAACTTCTCCTTGAAAGGCTTGGTCCTCCAGTGCTGGTTGTGTTTAAACTAAAGCTGGTGTTGATGTTAAATGAGTGTCCTCTGAGCTGATGACCTCTGAGTTAAGTGTCTTGGAGAGTCCTATTGCAATTTAGTGGAAAATTTGCTAAATTCCCAAAGTTTTGCTACAATGAGACTCCTGTTCAACTCCTTGTATGTAGATTTTGTATCTGAATACAAGAAATTTTTGGGGAGGCTCACTTTGGCTGCCGCAAACTGTAAGTTTTGCCATTTTCAAAATGGGTAACTTTTGGAGGGAGCCTGCCTCTCCTTGTCTTTATTTTCTCCTTGCCTACACTGACAAAACAGCTAACCATTGAAATATTCTTGGCTGTGAACTCTGATCTCAGAAAACACATTTGATGTTCATAGATGGTCTCTTGGCTGCCTATACTCAAGCCCATCTGCTAGGATGGCACGATGCCATCCTACACACAGGGGCACGCCAGATTTTGGGGCAAGGAAACGCCAACCAAGAACGGCTACACACAGGCAAGATGCTGAATGCTTCAAGCACTGTTTCTTTTGGAAGAATCCTTTTAATTTTTGTTGTAGGATTTCCACACTGTTGCTATAGGACTCTTTAAATTGCTGATAGCTTTTTGCAGCTATCAATGTACAATATATGACTATCATGGAGGAGCAAGGCTGATGAAAATCAAGTATCTCTTGAAATGTTATCTGATGCGTATGAAACAGAGATTACTTGAAATAACATCTATGGATAAGTTAAACAGGAGCACTGAGTGGTTCTAGTTCCTTTTATCATCTTTTTAAATGATGAAAACAGAAATCCTGGTCTTGTGTGGCACAAGAGAACTTGCCAATATGGGATACATGGTGTGATCAATTAATCACAAAGCTTCAGAGTTTCCACAACAGTCAATAACCAATTAAGTAATTCTGAGAGCAAAGTTGTCTCAATAAAAGGGCAGGACATATCAGGACACGAATGAGAGGTCAGATCATAAAGAGAAAGGAAATTTAAAACAGGATTTACATTTGAAAAGGAACCAGTGACCTGGGGAAAAATAGCATGACTTTCTAAGAAGTGCAGCTTGAGACAAAATGAGAGGCTTGCTGCAATGATGATCACATACTGATGGATTGAGAATGTGATGATAGGGGTGTGAAGAGAAGAAAACAAAAAGAATAATACAGTTTGGGTTTAAATAATTTTATCACTTCAATTGCAAAGAAAAGCTTACTGGGGTTTGAGAAAGGGTCCATTTTACATATATTTTCCATGACTTCTAACTGGAGAAGTGGAGTTTCCTCTCTGTTTCAGAAATTATTTGAAATATCAAAACATACCTTGCTCTGTACTGGAAGAGTTTCTCAAACCCTAAGGCTAACTTCTTATCAGGACTGGTAGAGCTGCCTTTAGCATTATCAGCAGAAATTTCTTCCATGTTAGTGTATTTATTCTTGAAGAAAATTTCCTGGTTTTTGAATAAGAAGCTCTCCTTCAAAAACTGTACTGACAGAGAAAACTTGAAATTGATAAATTGGCCAACGATGTCACAATCAGAAGAGTGATGAAGTCCTAGCAATGCAGCAATCTTGTATTCTTCCTCACCAAATATCTCACAGACTTTAGGAGTTTCTGATACATTGGGAACTTTTTTCTGCACTTAGTTCTCAAACCAAATGATTTCCTTCCCTCTGACTCCCATTATAGCTCAGTGACCCAGTGGTTTGTTCACTCTGCTGTGGTGTGGAAGATGTCATGTTCTTCTTTATGTCCTCTGCTCTGCACACATAGACAATTCACAGTAGCTTTAGCAAGAACTATCTAGAGACAGCTACTAGACAACCTGTTATTTCTTGACAAAAAAAAAAAAAAACAGTAAGGTTTTGAGTTCTTCTTCCAAATAGTCACTTGTTAGACTTACATAAATGTAGAGACCTCAAGGATTATGTTGGACTTTTGATCTAACTTTGTATTTAAGTACATCTGACTCAAAATAATTTAGCCATCTAATACCCAGCAACTACATTGAGAGATGGGTACCAAATAGCCTTTGTGGATTTGGGACATAAAATCGTAGCTAGTTCCCCCTCCTCATTCTAAATCTCCTTGCTTACAGGTCCTACCAATACCTAACCCCTATTGGCCACAACAAAACTAGTTAAGATGCAGCTCTAGGGGGAATAATGATGCTTATTATAGCTCAGAGTGTGTAATAGTTTCTTTTGCAAAACTTTCTGAAGCTGAGTTTGCTGAGGCTTTGTCCAAGAGCAGCCTTATTGCTGAAAATATACTCAATAATGGGTCAGCAATTTTACAATATTAGAAGAAAAACTACTTTGCTATTATAAAAAATTAGATCTCATATCTTTTTAACAGTTATGCAGCCAAACTGTCCTGTATTAAAAGTTGAAGGTTGGCATGGAAACCACCCTCTGAGAAGGTCACTCAGATTAGTTTTTCTGGCCTTGGTAAGTTCTGCACCAATTTTCCATGTCTGCAATGCAGAAAAAAACACAGGTATTCAAATAGTTTTAAGACACAACCTGAAGTAAGAGTTAAATATATTCCCTCATTAGTTTCATCAGTATTGGAATTATAGTTATTTAATTGGAAAAACCATAAAATGAGAAGCTGCTTCTTGTGCATCAAGATGAAGCATCAAACAAAATTTTTCCAAATAGAATTAACTTATTCAAGTGAACTGAGAACTTAATGACTTAACATGATGAGGGGAAAATGAGAAATTAAATCATTAATGCTCTGGCAATAATTACTGTAAAAAATGCATTTTCAATACTGATTGTTGATTTGCTTCATCACAATGATCCCTTTAACGTGCTCAGTTATACTTGCAGCCTCCAAGACATATAAAAGATGGTGAGGCTTTTGTGCTAAAATGAAATATATTTGCTTTCTACTGTTAGACTAACATAATTGCATCAAAGGTGATAGAAGTATATTGAATTAAACTGGGAAATTGTTCTAACTGTGCAGCTATGCCATCAGCATATGTTCACACCTATTGCAGAACATTACTGATTTCCCAAAATCTTACACCGGGCACCCTTCTTGCCTACATTTACAGCGATATTCATAGGAAAAGTCCCATGCATCAGACTAGGCTCTCTGACAGACTCTCTGAGCTATTTCTGAAATGTGGAATGGCTGTTGGGTGGACAAAATTGTGGGAGGATGGATTGTAGGAGACTAGAGATAGTACTGAAGGCAATCTCACCCCTGAGGAATTGCAGCTGTGCTAATTACCAAAGAGTAGGAACAGCCCTACCCTTAATAGGTCACAGCTGTGTCCAATAAGGATGGTCCAATAAGGATGGGTGCTATAAAAGACTGGATGGTCAGGAGGGGTGTTGGAGTCAATTGGCTATGTTGCTGTGAGGGTCAGGTGTTTGTGCTAGGGACAGGAAGAAGTCAGCTGGCTGTGCAGAAGGAAGAGAAAATGAGTCAGTGCTGTGATGAGCTGCCCGTGAGAGCTCACAGAGAAAAGGTATGAAAGTTTTACAGTAGGATGATGAACTGATGGTGGCAGTCAGTTCCCATCCGCCATTGACTAGTGCCAAGCACTGATGCTGACACAAAATGAGAACAAAATGTTTGCAGTGTGTTGGTACACGTTACAGCTCCTGTAGCAAAACACTACGTGCAGAAAAATTGCATTGTTGGGAAGATTGAGGATGGTCACAACAAGCTGCCAAAACTTTCCATCAGATAGTCTGAGAACTCTAGCACTAGGTCACTTTAATATGGGAGCTCCTGTAATTATAGAAATTATATCAAGCTGATTTTTGTTGTCTCAAGACAGCAACTCCTCAGGTAGATGTTGGCAAGCCTGCTGTCCAGTTATTGGTGTGGGGCATTTGCAATGTAACCCTTAAAGATGATGTTCAGTTATTTGCAGAAAAGGTCCTGAAATAGTGACTGACTTCTGTTGAGCACACTGAATGCCACAATCTTGAAAAAGATTGAACATGCAGTAATTACACAGAAAAATCTTTGCTTTCTTTTCAAGGCACAGCAGAGATAGGCTTCTGAACATGACTATATGTCATACAGGGAAAGGTATGTCTCCTACAAAACTGTTTGTATGTCTATGTTTCAAGTGTCTTCATCATTACTGTGGATCACTGTTCTTTGAACAGCTTCCTATTTCCCAGGTGTTAGCTCAAATTTAGAGAGGACAAAAGGAAGTGATAGTTTCTGAAACAAGTACAGTCAGAGACCATAAAGCAGTGTCAAACTTCCCCTGCCCTGACTCATTTTAAATACAGATCAGAGAGGTTTCCTATTCCTTCAAGAGGCCATTCCATTGATGAAAGAATGACTTGGACCAAAGCCCAGGGTGCCTTTGAATGCTTAATTTGTTCATTTAGCAATTTTTAATATTTATTAATTCTTTAACTTCATTCTCCTTTAAGGATGGATGTATCCACTGTACTAGGCTGAGGAATGTTGGAAATGTATTCCAGGATTCCAGGGGTATTTTGAGTAGTACATTTCAATTCAAACTCATTACTTTACATCCCTTCTTGGCTTGTAAATGCATGAAAAAAATTAAATTAATTTGGTAAATCACCCTCTGAGTTGGTATTTCTAACTTGGTGAAAGGCGTGGGGTCCAAGTATTGCACAATGACATAAAGCAAGTCAGAGAAACAAAAGAGAGATGACAAAACTTTGTGGGAGGAAAAGGTAATCTGTAACAACATTTTTACAATGCAAACGTAATATGCTTTTCTAGATATTTAGGTAATAATTACCTAATTATCTTTCAACAATCTATCCCTTATTCCTGCTCCTTTTGGTACCTGACATTAAATTTTTTAACTGCAATGCTGTGGAAGTTATGTACACACATTACTACAGTTTGAAACTCTTTAATTAGTTGCCTGGAAAAGAAAGATAATGTCTTATTGTTTATCTGGGGTTAGTCAACTCATTCTGTGTTTGGAGATAATCACCTTCACTCTGGAGGGAGAAGATATCCTGCAATTAGCACAGAGCTAAAACTAGTCCTTTGATCCAGGGGAGGTGGTGATTCCTGAAGGCAGTAACACATTCCAAGTCTCAGCTATCATTAGAGCCTGTTAGACACTGCAAGACTCCATTTTATGAGGTTATTCTTTAGTGTATTTTTAGAACTGCCTTCTCCATTAATTGTTTCATATTGCAGTCTTAAAATTCCTCCTGTCTGCAGGATTCATTAGCAGTGTCATTTTCCTGCACACATGTACGCAGGCTTTGCATGTGGTCTCCTAGGATGCACAGACCTTCCTCCTATCTAAGGATCTGGCATTCTCAGCCCATTAACTCAGCTTCCATACTACCCTGCGAAAATCTAGCACAATGTTGCACAGTGTTGCACTGGGAAAGGCTGAGCCCATATCTTCTTATCTTTAAACTTAAGTATGAGGTGAAAATGTCACCATTCCTCTTCATCATCATCACCTGTTCCCACATTGATAGCTAGGATCCAAAGAGCTGGCTCTTGACTGAAAGAAATGTTTCCAAGTGTAGGTCCGGACAAGTCACTTAATCTTAGTGTATTTTATTCAACCCTGTAGAGGCTGCAGAGCACTGTCTATATCTTAGTAATCCTGTATTGGCATCTACTTCTGTAGAAGAGATGCATTTATTTTTAATAAAAATGCATTTGACTAAACATTTTTTCTGAGAATGCTTGAGTCTGATTTTTCAATACCTTTTGTGTCTGTACATGGTTGTACTTTGGAAAGATCACCTACTTCAAATGGGCTGTGCCATCTTTTTCCATCCTGTTGCTGGAATACAGCACCAAGTTGCATGGTGACATTTCTCTTTGCAGTATGGTTTAGTGGACATGGTTGTATTTGGTCAATGGTTGGATCTTAGAAGCCTTTTCCAACCTTCAGGATTCCATGCTTCTATAATAAGTGAGGTGCTGCTTACAGTGAGCATTTGAGGGCCTGTTTTATCTCATGTCATGTCCTGACTCTGTCCAAACAAAGCCCTTTACAATGCACCAGTTTCATCTTTAATACAGGTACCATGTACAAAAGTTCAGTGTTCTTTTGATCCAGGCCAGATTTCTTTGGTAACTGTGGGAAAACTAAAGTGCTTGCAGGTAGAGTGGATGAGGTACAACAGACACAAGTTATAATAAGACGAATATAATGTCTCACTGGACATTAAAAAAAACACCACAATCACTTGAAAGAGGTTGGCTAACACACTCTTGGATTCTCCCTCTTTAGAGACTGTCAAAGATCAATGGGACAAGGTTCTGAGCAATGCAATCACTGATGGCCCTGGTTAGAGCAGGGGTTATACTGTCAGACCTTCACAGGACCATTCTGTTCTAAGTCATTCCATGATTCAATGAATTAGCAATTGTGAGTGGAGTGCAGCTCTCACATGAAATCCTGAGTTCTACATTTAGAAAGTTTAGGCGCACCTAGGTGGACTAAGGAGGAAGAATGTATCATGTCAGCAGAGCATTTTCTCATCAACACTCACCAGGTACTGACTTTAGCCCTCATTACTAGCCAAAAGAGCTGCAAGGTCTGCTTTCAAAGTTTGTGGTTGACGAGTAAATACTCCTTAGGAAGATATTTAATTTCTCCATACATCAAGACAAAATGTCATTGGAGAGATAGAAAAACCTATGTATGAATCCTTATAAAACCATCTGCACAACTAAAGAAGTATTTTGAAGCAAAATAAAATGAAATATTGTTCTGCCAAGCTCTGTTCCACTCCATGAAAATAGACAGGAGAATGATTTTTTTTCTGTAAGTGGAAAGTATTACCCTTTTACTTTGGTATGTGTATATGCAGTGCTAGATAAACAGATTACAGTTAGGGATATACTGACTCCAATTTCCAAAGTTAATATGCATGTAACTTGGATAGATCTGGCAGTTCACCACATCTTTTTTCCTGTATATAAAAGCCTTGAAAATGATAAAGGCATACAAAATTCAAAGTATTTGCTGTTTCTGACTAGAGGTCTTAATAATTGCAGTCCAGTTTTACTGGCAGAATATTAGTGGTAAATGACATTCATCTGAGATCTTGACCAGTAGTAGGTCATTCCACTGATTTTATTTAAGCACTCTTCATGTGGAAGAGGTTGAACACCTTAACTGGAAAATTAATGATGTTTTTGAATTTCAACTATCAATAGATGCCTGAAAACAGTATTGCTGCTCTAGTAAGAAAAATATTTATAGCTTCTGGAAATGGGGCTTGGTGGGATACACTGCTACTTTACAGTTAAAGATAAGCAACCATATTTTAGTTAATAATCCTGGGAGTCAGCCAGCCTGATCCTTTTTTATTCATAAACTTGATTCTCTGTAAGCCATATATGTTGTTATCTCAGGACAGTTGGAGGGATTTTGGTTGTATATATAGCAAAAATTATTCAGTCTTGGGAGCAAAGACTTCTACATTCTAAGAATATTTATATATAGTGTTTTGGGGCTCTGGCCAAAAGGAAAGACATCTTTGTGTTAAAATCAGCTCAAGGAATTGTGGTATAATTCCTCACTTTAACAATTGAGATAAAATGTAAAGTGAAAAATTTTAACACCTCAAGAATTCATGGGGGAATTCTGATTGTTGCTGTGAGCAGTCATTTTACAAGAAATGTCTCTATGCAGCTATGTCTGTGTTGAAAAGGCTTCCAGCATGTGCCTACTTGATTTAAAGGATTTATATATGCCAGGATTGCATGTAGCTTACTGTTCTCTCTCTGCATTGGAATCATCCCGAGTATGTTTGTGCAGGAGTCCTTCTCATCTAATTGCCTTGAAGGGATATCTAGAGTGATTAATCATAATGATTGTATTTTGATATGGGCATCTGAGATGCATTTTAATGTGGCTTTTGAAAACTGTGTAGAGCCAGTGTGTTCCAAATGCCTGCAGAAGGCAAGGGTCTGTTGCATAGCAAATTCCTGAGTATAATGATTCTAGCTATTGAGGCAGAGGTTTAGAAAGGAGGGGAGGCTCCCAAAGATATACAGAAAGCCAGATTACAAAGGATGTTCCTTTTGGATGTGAGATGGGAAGAGTGTTTATGGTAATAGTGTGCTAGCTGGACTTCAAAGAAACCTCTGAAAGGCAGAAGAAGGAAAATCCAGATGACCTTGACCTGAGCCCAAAAGTTGAAATTGATAGCAATTGTAAGTTTGACTGGTTTTGGCTTGTTCCTCAGGTTTACTCTATTAAATAAAAATAAAATAGTATTTCAAAAAGCTTTGTTGAGTCATATCATGTTTGTCTTAAGATATAGACAGTAATGTTATGGCAAATTCTACTAATATAGTTGGATATATTGCTGTCTCAAGCTGTCTATCCTATCTCTCTGCTGCTGCTTCTCATCCTTGTAGTTCCAAAGGTCAGCATAATCTGATGTATGCCTATATCCTTGTTGGTCCATCTTACCACCCCTGTAGCTGTCCCAGATCTCAAGCGAGCAATCAAAAAGAATGTTTCTAGATTTGGAAACTGGCCTCTGTCAAGAAATCATCATCTCCTGGTATACACAGCCTTAAAAGGCACACTGTCACCGGTGCATGCTTTGAGGAGGAAGAACACTGCTGATGCCAGAGCTGTGTGTACCATAAACTCACCCATTGTCTACGCAGCTTTTTGTTATTTGCCTCTTCCTCTAAGCGTCCTGCATTGGCCAGTGTCAGAGTCAGGATATTGGATAAGAAGGAAGCGGAAAGGTGAGTCAATATCAGACATGGCCTGACTATGGCTGTACTCAAACGTACTCTGATCAAAACAGTCAGCTGAGTTAAAGGTCTTACTAGTTAAGGTTAATAATAGCCCCTATTTAAACCAATAATTCCTCCATGCATGTGGTTTGCCTGAGGGATTAGCCATATAAATGCTATTCCCAAGTTAGACTTAATCATTTGCTTAATATACACTTTTCTTTGTACTTTCATCAGCTTCCAACTCAACACTGAAGAACTGTGAAACTGTTGAGACCAAATCCAAATAATTTTGTTGAGGTCAATCATTCCAGTGGTTAAAAAAAAAAAAAAAAGAGTGTTCTTAAGCAGGCACTTTTTGGTTCCCTGTGTAACATTGTTGTGGTTTAGAGCAAATCTGGGCGAAAACCTCTGGAAGGAGCCCCCCGAAAGCAAACCCCCACGGCCCCTCCCCCCACCTGGTTTGGGAAGAATTTCCTTGGAGAGAAATGGAAAAAAACCTGTTTATTTAACAGGCAAAGCACTCCCCAGCACAAAAAATAATGAACAACACCAGATGACAAAACTCTTCCACCACTCTGAAGAGATGACAAATGCAGAAAGTCTCTCCTGGGAGTGGTCGCTCTGTTATTGGTCCCTCCGGCACTGGGAATGGCTGCTGCAGGCCACAAAGTGTGAACTCTCGGTGCTTCCCAGGTCCCAGTCTGGAGTAGATTAGAATGGTTCCAAGAAAAGGGAAAGAAAGACAGTCTAGGGAAAATTCAGACTGCCTAGCTAAACTAACAAGGAAAAAAAAAAAAAAAAAAAAAGCAGCAGGAGCAAGGGCAAAAGCAGCACTATGTACCCCAGTCTGTGTCCAGCAGACTGTGGGGGAGTGAGCAGGCTGATAACAAAACAAAACTTTGCTTTTCAGAGCCAGTCTTGAAGGCACAGAACATAATATCCAGCATAAACAGAACAGACAACTGGGGGTACAAGCATCATAATGTCACCCTAGGACAAATATTTACTTTTTTCAAGAGTCACAGATTTTTTTTCAGGATGAGTATCTGTCTCTTTGCCTCTTTCCTCTGATCCCTTATGTGGTGCTTATCACGGGGTTATACAGATTTAAACCATTCCTTGATTAATTTAGAGTTAATGTCTTAACAATTTAAAACACCTACATATCAATCATGTACTAAAAACTGTTTGCCAGAAATATTAGAGGAACTATGGGTATTTTTGCAAACATGTTTTATGTTTCATGGTTTGCACTTAAATGACAGTAGACAAAGCAGTGCATATGTTTTGATGGATCCTCTGTTAAAGTTACTTCTTCTATGGAGCAGACAACAGTACTACCTTTTTTGGAGATGGTTTTAGTCAAGTTCATTGCATCCTAAGAAGGCTCAGGTAACAGTCTGAAAATTATTGTCCTGAGGAGTCTATTGTGTCAGGCCAAGAAGGAACCATATTCCAATGTAATAATCCATTGTATATAAAGGTCACCACAGCTACACTTAAACTGGGGGAGTTGGGAAAGGGCTTTGATATTATTCAGCAGTTACCCTCTCCTTAAAGAGGAATCAGCAGCTATCTGCCCCCTTTATTAAATTCACTTCTGTAAAAGTAAGCTTTTAAATACGCACAAGGTTTATGGTATGAAGGGCAGCACAACTCTATAAGGAGATAGGTATCTCAGGAATCACACAAGTAATCACACAACTGATGAGGTTGTGTCAGCTGTCACTCTGCTGGATCCAATCATGGTTAACCCCCCAGCCTAATTTCAGGGATAGCTTGGACATTCAGCAGTAGCCAATGTTGAATGCATCATTCTGGCCAGCACTGATGGTCTCTCTTTTTCCTTATCAGCCCCACTAGCTCCATATTTGATGAAAGCAGACTATTTAATATTTTTGCATATTGGATTCACTATTTCTATATATTATTTTTAATTCTTGGTTTTATTTAAGTGAAAAAAAATTTTGTCAACTTGGAGTGGAAACAAGTTTACTACTATTTGAGGGAACATTGTTATCTGTACAATGTGATTCAAGGCAAAATTCATTGAAAAAATAAATTGTGTGCAGATATGTCTGAAAGTGTCCTGAGGTTACACACTCTAATGTGAGGGTCTCATGAAATGTGTGAGAGGTCAGTTTTATCAAAAGCCCTGAGGGTATAATTGGAGTTCCTCCTCTGGTACCTCAGGCCATCTGCTATGGCGTCTAATAACCTTGAGAGAGCAATGAACAGCTCTGACTGTGATTTAGGGCTGTGGTCTGGCTGCCTATTCTGGCTTCTATATGAAATGAAACTCCAATTACAGTGTCTAAATTCAGAAGAGAAATAAGCAATTCAAACCTCTGGCTATTAAGGACTGGCATCCCTTACTGCCTGTGGAGCAAAGTAGGAGCAATATTTAGACCACCAGCAAGTGCTGCATTAGTTAACCATTGTGACTTTGTTTCCTGTAATGCTACAGGGAATTAAAGCCTGAGAGTCCCAGCACAGCAAAAAATCTGAATTGCTCATTTTAAACTTAGGCACTGTGACCATCCTTAGTCCATCTTGAGTGTTGTAACATGCTGGCTGCATACAGCCTTCCTCCTACTCCTCTGCTGGAATTGTGTGAGGGGGAGGCAGGGAGTGAAAGGAAAAGCCATCTGTGCTTCACATCAAGTGGTGAAACAGGGGAGAAAGATCCTGCTGCTTTCAGCTCTGTTTCCATGAGTACAGAAGTGATGACAGAGGTAAGACTGAGAAAGAGTGATGGAGAGTGAAATTGGAAAGGAGAGAGTGAGATCCACGGACATGTTGCCATTAAGAATAATGGTATTATGATTTAGGCCTGTCTGTGGAGACTTTAATGAGTCAAATGAAGACAGCTAAGTAGTTTAAGCAAGCTATGTGCAGACTCCTTTTTCAGTATCCAGCATGCTACATAAGCATACAAAATCACATTCAGTGTCTATTGTCCAAATGATATCATTATCCCCCAAGGAACACTTCTCTCCTGGCAGGGCTATGTGATAGGTTGATGCCCAAAGCACTCTGTAGTTCATGGCAGAGTGGAGATTGTCATGAGACTGAAATACAGGAACTCTTGCAATCCACTTGAAAATTTGTATTAATATGTATGCAGATGTATTTGAACATTACAAAAATCCCACTGTACTTTTCCAGTTTTGCTACGTAACCCTAGGTTTCCTTTTCCTTCCTCAGTGACTTGGTATTTGAGAGTTGTGCAAGCTGGGAATTCAGGCTCTTCGGTTTATCATTTCACAGTCCTCCCTGTGCTCATTCTTGAGCACCAAACTGTTAAGTAAGTTTGTTCACATGGGCCAATGTATTTGATGAAACAGTGATCTGTGACTTGAAGCAATACAGTCAAGTGCTGTATCCCAGCACAGATCCTCTGAGGAGGACTGTATACTGATCTCACCACCTGTCACACTGTTGGGTGGTATCACCTGTGTTACATAAGTCAGAAAGTGAAAAGAAACTGCTGGTCAGTGAAGTCTTCAGTCCTAGGTTTTAGAATTCTTCAGTCCTCCTGACATGTTTCAAAGATCCTGCTACAGCAACCTCTCAGTTCTAGCCACAGGTAGAGGTTTGTCTCAGTCATTCTTGTCCCTTCCTTATCTGTATTATAAGGCATGCTCTCAAATTCCCAGAGAATGCAGAAAGATCAAGGAAAAATAGGCATTTTTAAGGCAGCCTTATAAAGAACACAAAGGACTCAATAGTGTGAATAAGCATTACTGATCCCTAACATAGGGGACATTATGCAAAGATACTCAAATAGTTAGTCTTGCATGTTGGAGCTTATCACTCTAGCTTTAAATTCAGTGATCAGAAGTAGACAATTTCAGAGTATGATTGTTTTCTTCCTAAAATAAGTTTCAAATTTAATACAGATTTTCTCCTGGAGCTGCCTATTTCTCCACCTTGACTATTAAGAGAACCCAGGACACCGATCTTATCAGCAAACATCTGACTTCAAAGTGACTTAATTAGGTGAGACAAGATGGGTCTATGACCTTGGCAGTCTCCTTTCAGGAGGACTGCTCAAACTGGAGGCATCATCTCCCAAAACTGATTGTTTCTGAAAACAGGAGCCACATGGGATTTTGTATGTGAGAAAAAATAATAAAGAGGAATAAGAGAACAAAAATTAATCTACTTGCCAATGAAGTTTAACATTCCACATTCTGTATTTATTTTGCAAAAACGGACATCACAGTCCCAGAATTGACAGTCTATTCTTTACCTTGCTGTAGATAATTAGGAAGTGGGGAAAATTGATACATGATGTCAGACAACTCCTACGGGCAAGGGGTTGGGAAGTATTCTCCCTTATCTACCACAGTGGCATTACACAGTCCTCAACTATACCCAGTATCCAGTTCTGCACAACTACTGCAGGACTCTTTTCCTCGCTCAAAATCTGTTCAAGTCTAGGAAACAGAGACTTGTGTGGGACATAAAGCCTGTGCTTACACCATGCGTTGGTGGAGATCCTTCTCCCATAATTTTATGACCTTTTCTTACCTTCATCTTAGCAAGACCAGGGAGATGGTACACAGTATCCCACAACAGGATTCATCCCAGTCATATATATGTTTTTAATAATATGGTTTAAAATGAAAAGAGCAGAACAACATCAGGCTTATGAATACAACTAAAATATCTGACACAGCACTTGGACAAGGAGAACACAAGAGCCAGGAGAGTTGTTTTCTCCTTGATACTTTGAGGAAGAGGAGTTTCTCTTGCCAGTTTTTATTTTGTTTTTTTTTTTCTCTTGCAAGAGGAAAAAAAACTGAAAGGAGCCCCTGAAGAGCAGTTGACATCAAATATATTCACAGTGCTGACCCTGGGTGTTGTCAACAGCACTGGATGGGAAGGGAGATTGCTAACAGGTATGCTCATATTCTGGCTCTTTGAGGAGGTTTTGTTTTTTTAAGTATGTACTTAGGCTTCTGATGATCCTAAAATGAAATCTATATCTGTCAGAAAGAGAAAATTTAAAGAAAAGTTTGTTTGGCAGTCTTTGTCCATTTTCTCTTTTGATATATGTTGTGCACATATTTACTAGTTATCCCTTAAAACTCATTTTCCTCTTTCAACAGTTAAACATCTACTACAAAAGCAGTAGTCACAGTGGGTGGAATTTGATTTCCCTTTCCTTTTAAGAGGAAAGACAGTGTGGTAAAAAATAAATAATGTTAATTAGTTGAATATAATTGCAAATTCCTTGGAGTTAAACTGTGTTGCATACTAGCAGAAAATGCTATTTGCCATATGGTATCAGAACACTCTGGAACGATGTCTTTTCCTCTACTATTTTCTGCAGACTGAGCATGGACTTGGATTATTTGTAGCTTCCCAAGTATTTATGTTATGCCAGCCAGTTCACCAAGTATCCCAATACAGCAGAGAACCATACTTATTCAGTCCATCTGTACTAAAAACACAAACAAAAAAATCTTGGTTTTGTATAGCTTTTGATGAAAGACTAAAGCTTTATTTTTTAGTGGTTTGGGTAAACTATCAGAAACCCTTTTCTTAAAACGGCCAAGATCTTCTAAGTCACTACTGAACAGTGTAATTAAGAGCAGTGAAAGAATCTTTTAGGAAGCTATCAAATACATGGACAGTTAAATCTTTATTTAGCATGGTTTTAGAATTTAAAAAAAAATATCAAAAAATAGGAGTTTACTATATAATTATGCACATTTATTTAGGTAAACTTTATGATCAAAAGTACAAGTCTGCCAAAGTCCTTAGGAGTGGATTAGAGATTTTCCACTCTTCATTTTTAATATACACAACAACACTCACGCCCTCCCCACCAAAAAAGACACCAAAACTTGCTGAGAAATAGACATTCTGTTCACATAGAGGTATACATCTGAGAAATTGCTATCTGAGCTCTCTTATTGTGATAGATTCATGGGGATTTATACAAGTCCATAGAAACTCTGACTTGGAAGTGACATGAAAGTTCATTTTCAAGCTGTAAAGTATACTTGGATGTTATAACAGCAACATTGCCTTAATTACACTTGTAGCTCAGTTTTTGGATCCTTTCTTCAGTTTTATGTCCATGTTAGTGCTATCAGGTTGATAAAGCTGGCAGCTTTAACTGAAAAATTGGCAGCAAATGTTTTCAAGCCTCATTGCTCAAATCAGATAGTTTTGGTAATGTATATATTTTTCTCCTGAAAGTAAACACTGATATCACATGAAAAAGTAGGCCATTGTTTGAGTTGCTAGACTTATCAAATGGACAAGTTTGATTTTTTTCTTACAGTCTGTAAACAGAAGATGAATTACATGTGTGAGGAAATCCAGGATTAGGAGTCCTAAATTTCTCAAAACCCGCCCCCCAAACCAAGACATAGAGGAATTAATGGAAGTACTTCTAGTGTCTTCAAAGAATCACAGAATCATAGAACAACTTGGTTTGGAATGACCTTTAAAGGTCATCTAGTCCATCTGCCCCCTTGCAGTGAGCAGGGGCATCTTCATCTACATCAGGTGGCTCTGGGCCATTTCCAACCTGACCTTGAATGTTTCCAGGGATGGGCCATCCACCACATCCCTGGGCAACTTGTGCCAGTGTTTCACCTCTCTTGCTATGGTGAAGAAATTTTTTAATTTCTTCTTTGTAGCTATCCTAAATTTACCCTCTTTCAGTTTACAGCCATTACCCCTTATCCTTTGGCAACACGCCCTTGTTAGAAGTCCCTTTCTTTCTACAGGCCCCCTTTAACTATTGAAAGGCCATAAGGTTTCCCCTGAGCCTTCTCTTCTCCAGGCTGTTCAACCACAACTTTCTCAGCCTTTTCTCATTTATTTAGAATGAAAGTTCTGTCTTATTGAAAAAGGGGAATTATTTTTAGAACTTCTCTAAAGTCTTAGAGGAGTGAGAAATTATTGGAAGTTAGAAGCTGTCAGAGAAGCTTTCCAGGCTTTAAAAATATTATCCTTGCTTTCCATTTTCCATTAAAAAAAATTATAGATGATCTCTTTCTGGCTTCCCTTTCAAGTCAGCAACCTAAAGATTAAGCTGTTAGTTCTTGCTAAAGCAGGCTTTTTCAGGAATCCTTAAAAATGTTTGCATTTATTCCAAATAGGATGAAATTAAACCACAGACAACACTCAGCACTGTACACGGGATAGAAAGTTCCTGCTGGATTCATAGCTTAACTAGAATTTTGCTGTATTCCTTACAAATTATGTAAGAAAGCATCTTTTGATGTCTCCATGCTTTTTGCTGCAACACCACAGAAAGGGATGTGCATTGTACCACAAAAATCTCAGTTTCTAGAAACACTAGCCAGGGACTGGGCTTAATACAATTGTGTCTGCTTCTTGACTTTGCTAACGAGGCAATGTGCAGCCAAAATGTGTTTGCTGGGAGCTGGTGTCTGGGGCAGTTCCTTGGGGATCTTCTCATCTATCCATTGTGCAAAGTGCAGACATGCTCTTTGATTCTTTCCAGTCACACTCTGCTCACAAGTCAGCCACACTAGAGACCAACCTGCTGAAATGTTTTAATACCATCAGCTTGGTTCTTTGTTGCTTTGCACAAAAGTTGTAGTTGCCTTGTCAGAAGTTGTTCTGACCTGCACAAAATGGGGGTAATTTACTATAAAACAGAGTAGTTAGTTGTCATGTCCAGCAATTTCTGTGTGAGGATCCAAACTGGATGCAAATGTATATTGAACTTATCTAAGACCCTTATCATAGCACAGTACTGTATTAGGTGTATGCCATACTGCTCTTTGAACTATCTCAGCTAAGGATATGTATTTTTTTTTTCTTTTTACTCCCAAGTTCAATGAAGCTCTGAGAAACCTGGTCTACTGAAGGGCGTCCTTATCCATGGCATGGAGTTTGGAGCTAGATGGTCCTATAAGGTCCCTTCCAACCTAAACCATTCCATAATTCTATGATTCTGTGATGACACTCCAGTTATATGTGCATGAGAGAATTCTATAACACTTTCAGAAGAAGGAAAAAATTCTTTCTGTGCCTCCTTAAGAAATGAAAATCCTATGTGCTTGTTTACTGGATCTGCTAAAAGACCCTGTTCAAGCATTGCAAATTCAGGAATTCACCAGTGCCACTTATGCCAATGGAATCTGGTTATTTGCTATTACTATTGTTATTATTACCTGACACTAAGATATTATAGAATTTCCCATCCCTGCCCACAGGATACACAGGAATTAATTCAATCACCATCATCCTGTGATTAATTTAGTTTCCTGAAGCCCCAGTTCGGACTGCTGAATTGTCACTGAACAAAGAGAGAGTAAAAGACAAGTTTCTGAAAAGCACCTAATGTAGTTTAAGGTGAAGGCAGGTAAAGGGAGATGAGCATCAGTTTGCATTATGCAGAATTTATCCTCTTGTCTCAGATAACCTTGAATACAAAACAGGAGATTTTACTTGATTATAGCCTTATGAACCCAAAAAGTTGGGAGAAAAGTGTTTATCATATTTTACCAGATGGTGAATAGTGGCACAAAACATCTGGATCAGATTTTAAAAGCTATTTGGAAGCCCAAGGAGGCAGATGAAGATGAAATGTTATTTTTGAGGTTAAATTTAGTGTCTGTGTGTGTGTCATGAAGTGTCTATACACTTAAAAATACATACTCAAGAAATTTACACAAGGTCACTGAATACATCTGTCTCAGGGTTTGTGGTAGGATTAGTTTGCATACATGACCTGTGTGTACAACAACGTCTTTCCTGCTTTGAAAATTAAAATACCTCTTCATTCTTCATAAGTTCAGTAGTGGCTTTCCATGCTCACTGCAGTATTGCAGAAAGGCCTGACTTGCTACTGTCTCCTTGTCCTGGGGAGTTTCTTCCATTGTGCACATACAGCAAGGAGATGGGTTGCCACAGATACGATATGCTTTAGAAGACCCCATTATTGTTTAATAAACATTTTAAAAATAAAATACTATTTGATTATGATGTCTATCCACCAGCAGTGGCAATGAAATTTCTCCTTAAGTTTTGTTTCAGCAATTAAAAGTGATAAAATATGCAAAATCCACAGGTAATTAGACCGTTAGGGGAAAAAAACCTCAGTATTGTTTAAGCACTTTCAACACCTACAACTCCTGTTGTAATGGGATCATGAAAGGAGACAAGCTAGACAATAATTTCACTAATATTGTGTGTATTTCTGCTCATAAAGACACCAGAAACATTTTCAAAGAGGCTTAAATATACCTGAGACTCTAGACCATCATCCATGTGATTGCAATAGTAGCCAGATAACCCAGGCATCACAAGCAAGGGGGGATCATTTGCCTTAGGTTTTCTTCAGTGAAAACTGAGTCAGATAAAAGAATATGAGAAGACTTTAGGGTTGGGACTAGTGTTCCAGCTTAGATAGCTCTGCACAGGTGAAGCATCTCTTCCAGCTTTACTCTGTCCTTCATTAGCAGATTCCTCTGTTGCTGTGTCAGACCAGTGCACCAGAACAGGCACATCCAGCCCCGTTGCTCCCACAACAGAATAGCCCTTTCAGCAGTCCCAAGATGCTGTGGTTCAGATCAACAACATAAACTAGCTCTGCAGAGCCCTGTCACACTCCTGGCAGCTGGAAAATGGTCTCACTATCAAGGCAGGCAGCCCCCTCTCCTAGAGAGAGGGGCTGCTGGGCTGACCTTGGCTGGCTCCCATACCTCAACTCAGCCAGTCTTTCACTCCTCCTCCACAACAGAGCAGAAGCAAGAAATAAGATGGAAAAGCTCATGGGTCGATGAGATAAAGACAGGAATATCCCTTGGCAATTGCCATCAAAGGCAAAGCAGACTAGACTTAAAGAAAAATAATTTAATTTATTGCAAACTTAAATAGTCTAGGGTAGTGCGAAACAAAGACAAACATGAAAACATCTTTTGCCACATTGCACCCTATGTTTCCAGCTTAACTTCTCTCAGTTCCTCTATACCATAAAGCTGCCATATGCAACACAGGAGCACGCTTGGAATCAGGAAAGACACTCTAAATTGTGCTGTACAACTAACTTTAGGCACTTGAATTATTCTGCACTGAGACTGTTCATTTTTTAACAGAAACAGAGCCAATGCCATTTGGGAGCTTGTGCAATGTCCAAGACTTCTAGACAGAGAAAACCAGTACAGGGCAGTATTGTATAAGTCCTGTCCTGCTCTGAGGTAGAAGCTACAAGGCAGGTGAGACTTCTCACAGCACATAAAATGACACAAATTGTTGTATTCCAATTGCACCATTGAATAAAGACCTCCTGAAACCTCTGCTTGTCATAAATTGGAATTTTTAGTTTCTTTCCAGTTCCTAAATTCTTGAAACATGTATTCTTCTCTCCCAGCTGAAGGGAGAGGGATTATTTGCTTCTTCTTTATCAAAGTGGTGATGGTCCAGGGATGCCACTAACACAGTAGGGGGAAAAATGGCTCATCTGTTGCCATTGATAAATTCCTAAATTAAAGGCTCTGTGTTACATGCTGAGTCTTTTTTAAGTCATGATCTCAAACCCTCCTAAGTCAATCTACAAATACTCTGAAGCTCAACAACACAGTTTGGTTTGTTTTTTTTTTTTTTACTTTATATTCACTTAAAAATTAACAGTAACGTAAATCTCCATACTTCAAACAATATGTTCTATATGTACAGAGTCTTAAATAGTGTCTCAGCAAATTTAAACACTTTCTAAATGATCAATGTTATTCTGTGATTAATGGCAGAGACTGACATTTACATTTACTTATCAATATTTCAGCTGGCAGCTCAAGGAAATAATGAGGTACCTTAGACTGTATTCTTGAAGCTGTCTCAGAAACTTAGCTAGGTAATGGAGGAAATCCAATTCCTGCATCCAAACCAGGCAGTGCCAGCTTTCTCAGAGATGGCTGAAGAGGGAAAATTTAATTGTCCAAGACAGAGAATACCACTGCATTAAGTTCTTCCTACAGCTGGCAATCCTTACTTTGAGTTTAATGCTTGTTAGATGATGAGCTTTTGACTAGAAATTCAATGAATTTCTCCCATGAAAGCTTTTAAAATTTCACTCACTCACATACTGACCTCCCTGTTCTACTTTTCATGTAGGGTCACAGCAGAAAGTTCTTTGTATATCCCCAACTTTTGCTCAGAGGCAAAGCTGAGAGCCTTACAACTTTTTTTGCGCAGGTTAGCAAAGTTAGAAAATCTGAGACAGTAATTACAATCTGGTTCAAAATATTCCAACTCACTTGTAACCTCCCGCCTGGGGTTTTTTTTGCTTTTGTTTTGCTTTGCTTTATTTTGTTTTGTTTTTCCCCTTCCTCTAGTATTAGTTGATACAACATTGTGAAAACATGTGAATGATTACAGGGAGCAAAAGAAAAAGTGATTTATATGTTAAAAGCTGAAGAAACTGCCATATGGGGTCAGTCTGCCATCAGCTCTGCTGGGTTTGAATTAAGGTATTGACGTATCAATGAGGGAAGTGAGTAGAAGTGAGTGAGGGAAGCCCAGACACTCCTGTGTTTCTGTGTACAGGAAATGCTTTTGGTTTAACTTGTTCTTTTCAAGCTTCTAATTTCACAGGCATCAAATCACAGATTTGTTTGATAACTTCTGAACTTCACTTGATCGTACTGACTTTTGATTTACAAAGCTCAGTTTCATTTGTGTCCTAGATAATAAGAATTGAGGCATGAAAGTTAAATGAAATTTCAAAAAGAAATCAATTTGTTGTTTAAATGAGCAACAGAATAACAAATTCTGCCTGAATTGGAATAAGCTTTAGATCAAGTGAAGATGAGCATCTTTCCAGAGATGCAGTATACCAAGAGGTATTTTGATGGAGTTCAGTAATAGAAAGACCAAAGGTTCAGTAGACTTAGTGAGCTCAATCATGCATAGACACATCAGATTATAAATAGGGACAAAGTGGCAGTAATCTTCTATTTAAGAGCTTTATGTTTGAATCCAGACACTGAGATAAAGCAAGTACAATGAGGGAAAATTGCGAAAGTCCAAGGCATTCCTCTTTCCAAGGTTTTTAGAAAAGGTATGTTGAAAAATATCTATGCTGCTAAGAAATTCAAAATGGTGGCTTGGTTACACAATTTTGTCAGAAATCTAAAATCAAAAATTACATGTTCTCGAGTCATTTGAAAACACCATACCAGTTCTATATCTGATGGAAATCATTGGAATAATACTGGAAAATATGAATTTGTCTTATAATCTAGATACGACAATATTCAAAATGACTGTATCACCCACATTTTTATTGTTCTGAAATAAAATTAAAATCATGCTATGATCCCAAGGTATTTAAACTATCTTGTTCAAGTTAAGCTCAATTTCGGAGTGTAATACCAAAAAAATTCCACTGGGAGTGATTTAATTTTTTTATACAGGTTCAACATATATGAGAACACTTATACAGCCATTTAAAATCAATCAAGTGAATACAGTGCTCATCAGAGGTGAGCAATTTGCATTCCACATCTGAGCTTTCACTTAGCTTCATGGTTTTACACAACTGACTTTGTGGTTATATTTCGGGTGTACACTGGGATACATCACTGCTTTATTTGAGTGAGTAGTTCATCACTTCCATCAGGGGCATTCAAACCTCTTGTGAAAAGTTGCATATCCCATTTGAGAGTTTAACATAACCCCTGGTAGTGGAAGTTCTATATCTTAGTGATCCTCAGTCCTTTCTCACGTGAGACCCAAACATCACATTTGTTTCTGCATCTTGACTGTTTCATTTCCATGAGGCGGGATCTGGGATAGAGGCTGTGGCTGGAAATCTGGCATGATAAAAAAACTGGCAAGAGAGATTAATATCTTTACAGGTCAGATACTGAGTGAAGTGCATACTTGCTGGAGAGTGGGAAAGTAGAATTAGGCTTTGCTTTAGCATTGCTCATAAGTAAATGGGCTGTAGAGTTGCTAAGCAAGTGCTGTTTGTCATTCTGTGTGCTTCAAGTACTATCAGCTCAACTCTGCTGTCAGTTCCAACAACAGGTTCTAGGGATGTTACTGTAATGGTGAGGCAGTGCAATTATATTTCCCAGTCACAGATGGATTTCATCTCCCCACCCCAAACTAAAATATTTGCTTTATTCCTTTCCAGACTATGAAAATATAGAGCAATTCAAAATGTGAAAATTGAGCTTCTAAAAACTCTGTTCCCAGTATTTGGGTTATGACTTTGAAATTAAAAATATAAATGACAGATGTCTTCACTTTGCACATGAGTTTACTCATATATTAGTTTGCACATTTGAATAATTACAGTAGTTAAGGGGATTATATGCATATTGTTAAATCTGTTAATTCCTGCATGAGAGGATTGTCATGCTAGATACCATGTGTTTGTATCAACAGTAAAAGAGGATAAGCTTTCTTAGGTTAAAGCATCAAGTACATATTCAGAGTGTCTGGTATACCCACAAGGGTCAAAACCAAATGATGTATTGGGTTCTGCAGAAAATCTCTCACTTCAACTTTTACATTACCGTGGAAGCTGCATATATGGGAATGTGAAGAGATGACTCCTAATGCAGGATGCAGTAATTGAAAAACAATTATTTATTCAGTCAAACCGCTGAAAATATTTTCTGACCAGAAAGTTAACTTCTGAGTAGCTCTCATTACTTCTTTATGTGCAAAATATGTTTGTTTATATGGCTAATTGCTTGGACTATTTTTAGGTTACTGCAAGTGGAGTGTAGGTGCCTTTAAGGTTTTATTGCTCTTTACCTTATGGAGAATGCTCAAACAATTTTAACATCAAACTATAAATTCACAATTCACCCCCGGTGAGTTTTTGCCTTTTGTCTTCATTTTGTATTCTGTCCATTGCACTATATTTTGATGATGGCTGTTGCATCCATTTAATTCCCATATGTAAAACCCAGAGATTTTTTTTTTCCCTGTAATATTGTAGTTCCCAAGGTGAGATCATAAATGATGTAGTTTGCACATATTGGTTTTACACTTAACTTCCACTTGAATCTCAGGGCTTGTCCTCCCTGTCTTTTGAGATCTGTCATTGCTTCTATGGCAGCTTTGTCCATGGTGTAGAGTAAAAGGTAGGAAAAAGCAAGAAAATTGAGACAAAAAGTATTGTCTGTGTGAAATGATCTCTGCCTTTCACTGCAGGTCACAAAGAGAACAAAATGGTGCAGATAGCTCAAGTCTGTTTTGCAAGCCATTGGAACATTGTGTGTTGTGCTTTTCCTATTTATTCCAAAAGGGAATAGGGAAGAGCTGAGAAAAAAGATAACAAGGGTTAAAAGATATTGAAGCCTTTTCTACAGGAAGCAGCTGAGTAGGTGAAGATTTTTTTTTTTCCTCAAAGTGAAAAATTTCAGAGGAGATATGATAAATGTCTACAAAATTACGAGTGGCATGAAAGGCATAGGTAAGACTCAATTATTCATCATTCTTTTTAAGACAAGAACTATTGACTGCCAAATAATGAGAGTAAAAGTCATTTTCATACAAACAACAAAAGCAGTGGTTTTACACAGAACATGTGCTATCATTGTGGGCTTTCCTGTAAAAGAATGCTGTGTACAGCCAAATTTGACATTGGCTGAAGATCTCACTAGACAATCACATGACACTGAAATTCTCAAAAGATTCTAAATTATGCAGGATAACAGCCAGTTCAGAAACTCCCCTTAGCTGAAAATAGTTGGAAGATAAAATAGTGTTAGAGAAGCAATTGACTACACACTGTTTTCTTGCAGATCTCTATGCACTGATTTAGGGTCATGGCTCCATCTGCTTAATTTCTTCTGAAAAGGCAACAGCTCCTGCCTGAAAAAAAACAGAAAGAAAGAATCTACTTAAAAGAATCTGGGCAAAACAAAATAATTTTGAGAATCAGTGAGTGATGGTGGTAAAGATCATAGGCTCAAAAGTGTAAAAAACACCCCTTAGTTTGTGAAGACAAAATTACCAGGTGACAGACAACCTGACATCATCTCTGTGTTTTCAAAGGCATCCAAGAAGCTGGTAGAAGGTCCCTGGTCATGTTCTGCCTGGCAATATGTCAAGACACAAGAACAGAAATGTACCACACGCCTGTCTTCTTTTTCCTGCTGCAATAGGTGTCTGGCTTGAGTCAGGTCAAGAAGGGTGGGCTGAGAAGTGCCCGTGGTTAAACAGAGCTTTGTATTGAAGGTGAAGGGAAAAATACAAGGTATTTTGAAGAAGCATTAAAATGGACAGTCACCCAAAAAATCTCCCTGTATATGTGTGTAAAACAGAAGTAAGGCAATCCCATTGCAATCCCGTGTCCCATTCCACTATCACTTGTCTACACACTGATCTATGGAGATAGTGATCCTTTATGGGCACTGTTGATGAACTCTTAATATGAGCCAGTACACCTGCCTTTACAGTGTAAATTGGAAAATATTCAATAAGTGAGATAATATTCAGAAATGCACAGGCAGGAATTTAAAAATTAGTAAGTGGTTTTTTAAGTTATCTTTGCATGTCTTTATTTTGAATTTTTAGCCCCTTTCAGAACTGAATTTTCTATAATGATGCCACACAAATGATCTTTGAATATATGAAGCCTTACCGTGGCAGGCGACTGGATATACAAAATTTCTTCTGTCAGAGATCTGAATATAAATTCAGGATATACACTCAGGCTGCAGCAGAGTACATCAACATTTCAGTTAGTCAATGGAAATGAGCTTGAGACATGCCACCTTCAGTTCTTCCACAAGAGGTTTTTCTTTGAATCCAGCTGAAATAATGTGGTGTGAGATGCAATAAATGTTAGAATTTTTGTAACAACCAATACATGACCATGTCAGATTACTTTTACTTTCTTAACATATCAGTTTCTTGTTTTCTCCTTGTCTCCACTGTGATTAGTGGTGCTGGTATGCTTTGTGTTTTTTCTTTGCAACATATTTCAGCTTGGAGATATAGAAAATGGATAGGAGAATTAAAGTATCCCTGGAAGTAAAAGAAATTCTTGCTGTGGCTTAAAAAATAGAACCAGCAGCTACTGCAATGTAAACAATGTACTGATAATTTTGCAGGACCTGATATATTTAACCTTGACAATACACTGAGCATGATCTAGGTTTCAGACTGAGAGGAACCACCCTGATTTCAGGAGATTTCTTCAAAAAATATTCTAAGCAGCCAATATTGCAGCCAATTCTGCTCAGCAGTAATTCTCATTGTGCTGGACATTTTGCATTCAGGTGTCCCAGACTGAAAGGCAAGATGTATTCCATTTGTCACCTGTATAGCAGTTGTCTTCTGTTAAGTGGGCAGTTTTCTTTATCTCTTTCACAACCAATTCTGCCTCAGGGGAGACATCTGATAATGGGTTATTGAATGTCACTGCATGACTGATAAGATCTGTAACATCCCATTGTGAGATGCTCTGCCCAGAGGGAGGAGCCAAGCATTCCTAACTGGATATAATCTGGGTTTTTGAGACACCAGACTCAGGCTTTTCCACTGGATTTCCAGGAAGACTGAAGCCATTCCAATTTGGACGGCTACCAACACCCTGACCAAAAAAGGTGTCATGTCGTATTCTGACTCTGTCAGTGGTTTTTCTTTTGTATTATTGCATGTATTTTGTTTTCTTTTTTCACTTTTCCTAATAAATTGTATTTCTGACTTAGAGTCTCTCAGTAGTTTTGTTTTCAAACCAGAACATCAGGACACTGCAATTAGCTCAAAATATGAACAGGTTCCCTGTGGCAATTCAAAATACAACTTTCAAAGAAAGGAATGTTTGCCTTTTGTGGATAAAGCTTTACCACCATGCCAATTTCCCCATTCACCATATAGCTGTAGCTTAAAACTTCAGTGAAGCAATGCTCCTAGCATTAGACTGTTTCAGAATCTGTTGGACCTCAGCATATTATATTTCTGATCTATCTGATAATGTCAGAGCCTGTGAAATTAGTTTTACCTATGCAAATACACTCATCTTCAATCTTTGTTCCCAAATCCTAAGAAAAAAAGTCCTTATTCCAGGTTTATTTTTGGCTTGGGTATGGGTATTTTTAACCTAGATTTTAAATGCAATAGAGTCAACCCTTCATTATTTCTTCTTTAAAGTCTTAAACACTGACCATTAAAAGTTCTAACTACAGCTACTTTTGCAAGGCCTGCACTTTCATGAAACAAAGCTCACTCTGTTCTCTGCTGGAAATATCGGATTTAGGCCTAAATTGGCAACCCAGTTCCTTTTCTTATAAGATTTAACTCTACTATTAACCAGAGACAGGTGTCCAATACCTATTAAAACAGCTTGTATAAATTATGGACCTCAGCAGAAATCAATCTGCAGTCTCGTCTGGTGGGCTGCACAGTAGCCAAGAAAAATAACAAACCCAGAACATGTTGGTGAGTAAATTCTTCTTCATGTTTAATACCATTAACAGGTGACTATAAAATCAGTACCAAAAATTTTGTGTTGTTATGAGCTGGACTTATAATGGCACTTCATAATCAGTACCAGAAAATTGTACTGATTTTACTATCTCTAATTCTAAATCTCAAAGTTGTTGATTGTCAAAGGAATATTATGCAGACACAGATTGTGGACTCTGGAAAACACAGTCCCCATGCTTCTGAGTTATAAAAAAGAGCTATATGTGGGAGACGGTCCTGAGGAAAGTTATCCAAATATGCCTTGGGAGCTACAACTCTATAAAAGTGTCATCTTGAGATTCCCGTCTTCCCCATGTAAATGAAGATATGCCCATCATATGTTGTATCCTCCCCAGTTTATGCTCATCACTGTTTGTACCATCCTTTAGTTCTAGAAAGTTCTACGTTCTCTGTTTCCCCATTGGTTCTCTCAAGTTAACCACTCCTTCCCCTTGTTCTCATTTGTCCAGTTTATGCCACTCTATCCCTACTTCCCCCCTTATATCCCTTCCATTGGACTGTTTGTACCCCAGCCCCCCCTTACCTTTCCCAGTTATATACTCTGGCCCTCCTTCCCCGCTCACTCTTGTAGCCCGCTTCTCCTGTGTGTGGGTGTTCCCCCGCTTCCGCTCCCATCTCCTTCATCCTCATTCTATCCTCAATAAACCCACGTGGATTGCAGCTGCTCAAGAGTCCTTCTGTCTTTTGGTGGAGACTTTATTACGCTATCCGGGCACCTGTGCTCTAGCCTGCAGCAGGCTGCCCTGCCAGACGAGGCTCAGGTCGCCCGCAGCTATACATTGAGTTTCTTAATAAACTAACTTTCCCACCCTTGGATAGTAATTTTTCAAGAACTGACAGCTATCCTACCTGTCCCACTGCCCACATACGTTCAGTGGAATTTTGTCTGTGCTGGTCCTGTACTTCAGTTCTGCCATGTAAAGCTATAACCCTTAGCTGTTATTCAAACCATTCCATCAGATGTGGAGTTAGAGGAAATAGCATTACTTCACAGGAATATGTGATTACAACAGGGCAGAAGGGAAAAAAATCCCTGAAGTCTTGCAAGGGTAGTATGGACATCCAGGTTTCTGCCACTCCCACCTTATACTCAGAAAAACACATCACGTTTTCATCTGATCTCTATCCTGTGCTAAACTGTGCTAAACTGTGCTAAACAGGTTGGCTTTGCCAATCCCTCCAAACTATGCACAAACTTAGCCATGGTTAACCATTATCCTTGAGGCAGTAACACCATTAATTATCCAGTTGGGTTGTGTCTGCACCATAATATCTGTAAGCAACTGCCTGCAATCTAGATAATCCTAGAAAGAGGTAACTGGCAATTCATTGTGTGTTGTGTCTTTCACCATCTACTTCTCTGGCTGTGAAGGAATCACAGAGGCATTCCAGGATCAGAATGGGTAAGTTTACAAAAATATGTGGTCTTCATTCCATAATTATCCTCTAAATGACATAGTTCCTTTCCCAATGCTTATTCCTCTCACAATATCCAAACATTATGCTCCAGACTGCTAAGTATATGTAAAGGCATTCATTTTTTAAGTAGAGTTATGTTTGGCTTCTATTTACTTTTATGGAAGTCCTAAGAGTTATTATGTCACTGTATTAGGAAAAAAAAAAAAAAGAAAAAGGAGGATTTAGAATAGTTTACCTCAGTGAGAGGCTGAAATCAATATTGTTTATATGGACATGAATGTTATTGACTGTGTATTTACAATAACCTCCAGAAAGTAACTCTTCAGCTATTAAACCTCCTTGCAAAGTATACAATTTCATAAATCTGACTAAACATTTTGCAATAATAATTAAATTAATTACTAGGAGAAAGCAACATATTTGATGGTTTTTATCCTTAGGAAAAAATAAGACATTCCACCACTGAGTTGATTCAAACAGCCTGTTTTCTCAAGCCAGGTATTTGCAACTAGAGAAACACCTTTTTATTTCTGGAATAAAATACTCCACAATGAAATGTAACCCAAACAGGATTAATCTGAAGACACAGATTTAACTTGCACAGAATATGGTTTACAACATTTTTGATAGAGGCCAGCTCAGAAAAATGTACCCAGATGTCATTGTTTGGCTATCGAATATTTATAATTTATAACTAAGTAATTAATTCCTCTATCCCCCTTAATCCAAGATTTACAGAGAAATCTGGACTGAAAATGAGTGTTCAAGAACTCCCAGAAACAAGATATCTGAGGAACACTTTTCATTATTTCATTATGGTACACAGACGTGCCCACTAGAGAATATTGTCTACATGCATAAGGCATTTTCAGTAGGTCACTGTTACAAACAGCCTTCACACAGTATATAGAGAAGACAAACTAATAAAAATGAAAAAGAGTTTCAGTGATATGAGGTGATGAAGATTCATGGTTTAATAGTGACAGAATTAGGGACTAGGGCTCAGGTCTGATGAGTTGTTCCATGTCTTAAAGAGGAGAATATGTGATTTAGCATTAAATTTTGTGTGAAAGATATTTCAGGAGAAAATTGTAATTGGGAAAGATCTAAATCTGTAAGACGTGTCTATTGAGTTCTTTTGAGTTTGGGTTATACATGAAATATTAAAGACTTCAGTGATTTCATGGCTATCTAAGAATTGAGAAGATTCATTAAGAGCCACTTTGCAACTGAAGTCCATTCTCATTCAACCACATGATTCCCATAATTTTCCTGGATGTGACCCTGGCCAGGCCCATCTGGTGTAATTCAAAGAACCTATGGATTTGCATGAGCCAAGATCTCTGAAAACTAAAGGAGATAATGGAGTATCTCTTGGGAAACCAACTTAGTTGATGAATAGCTTTCTTCCTCTTCCATTTCTTTTTACCCCAACCATTTCTACGACCATCAATAAAAAAAAATTATCTGTAATATTTTGGACCTAATAGCAGTAAACCTTTGGTTTAAACCTAAGGCAGAAGCAGAATTTTGGTATGAACAGTAGAGAAAATAATCAAACTTTTGGGAAATATAAAATAGATTATTGCAGACAGATTTATCTTGGGTTAGCAGGGCATGAGAGAGAGAGAGACAAATTAAAGGTTATTCCAAAAGTAAGGTTGTGGCTGAACCCTGATCTCATTCAGTACTTAATCCATAGAAATTTTCTTTCCTTGTATCTTACCGGTCTTTCTCCTTTTTTTCTTCCTAGGTAGGCTATTCTTATTTCCCAGCAGAGCCATCACCTGCAGCTGTAGCTTTACCCTTCCTCTTTCATCTCTTGAACTTTTTTTGCTTGGCCTAAAAATGGGGAAAGGATATAATTCAGATTCATAAATGAAAACTTTTAGGAAGAGCAGAGCATAACTTAAGGCAGTACAAAGTTCATGGCATCCATGTTCTCTAAAAACACAGACATCTAGATTTCTTGTCTGCTGTTCCATGAGAGGGAACAAAAGTAGTCCATAGTGTTAAGCATTAAGAAGGAGTGACTCAGTTGCAGGATTCCTAGATTTAAGACTAGATGAATATCAACAAAACAAAATACAAACATGACAGAGAAGCACTATCTTGAAAAAATATCATTTGACTAGTGGCAAACAGAAAATTATTCAATTTCCAAGTAATGTCAGAGACCAGGTTTTCATTAGCAAGACTATGAATAGATGAGAAATAAATAATTGATCCATAGGTTCATCTGATGCACAGTTTTAATCCCAAGAGTTCTTGTTGTTTAAAGACCTACTCTTGCACTTTCAAAGATCTCTGCATCCTCTACACGTTCTATTATGAATTTTATTGTCTCGCTAAATCCCAGTGTCCACCTTCATATTCTTTGCAGGCTTTTATGTGTTTGCTTACATTATAATTAAATGTTCTGTATCCATTACTTTCCAGCTCTGACTTACAATTACTCTCTTCAGTCTAATTACTCCACCACGCACATTATTCTGTGCATGTCCAAATTTTATTAAACAAGGGTAGAATTTTGGTCAATTACACTTCTACTCATACAATTGTATCTGTTCTTAAAAGAAGCTCTTGAGCCTCTAGTGGGCTTTCAGTGGCATGAATTACAGACATATAAATCCCCTTTCATACTCTTTTATATGAGTTCTTGTAGTCTGTCTGTTATTAGCAGCGAATTAATTGAATATAGGGAAAACAAGCAAGTGTACAAACAAACAAGCTTTGGGTTAAGTCAATTATTTCAGATGATTATAAAGTTAATAGACAGAGAATTCCTAGTCTTTCTGAAGCTCCTAGATGCCAATGTTAATTATCCAACAGAACCTCACTTTCTTATTATTCTTTTTTTCAGTATTACAGCAAAACAAAACAAAAGAGAAAGTTTGGGTGAATCCCCCAGTGTCTAGCTATTGGAAGCTGTTAACCTGTACATACCACATTGTAATGCTATTGAAAATCCTCTCTTGATTCAGAGAGCAAAACCAAATTAACTGTAACACTAACTTAGACAACTTGAGAGTCTTTTAAAAGACCCTTCAATTTGATTTCTAGTGTCTGGTCCTTGCAATCACATGCATGTCACTTAAAGTAGATTTAATCTTGTTTTTTCTTTCATATGAATTTTATGTTTCCGATGTGATCTCCAACTTCTGCATAGTGGAAGTTCAAGAAAAAAAAATACTTACAGTCGGATTAATCTCATTTTAGTTCTCTCTAAGTCAGCTATATAGGCAAACAGTAGAGAGAAATAGACACTTCTACAAGGCAATACAGCCCCTGCTAAAAAACCCAACACATTTATGGCAAGAGTAGCCAGCACCTCTAGGAATACCTGTCCCTCTCCCTCTGTTAAAGGAAGGGACTCTAAACCTTAGCTGTATAGAAGTTACAGTCCTGGGCTAAAGCTGGATACAATGCATATAACCTGCAAACAAGCTTATTCAAAGATGGAGTGATTTAATACAAGATATTATGTTGAATAGATTGGAATAATTTTGCATTTAACACTGTATTCTCAGAGAATGGAGGATAATTTATTCCACTTCTTGCTTTTTCTTAAACTTTGCAGATAATCCTTTGCCAGAGTGCAACAGTATACAGACATGACCTTAGTTTTTAGAGTAGCTGTTCATATTAAAGACAAATTTTCTAAAATAAGCAATAAAACACGAAGAGGTAAAATCTAATTTCTATATAGTCCATATCAAGTTGAAATAACATGTAATGAATTTCATCCTGAAGTAAATTTGTATCGTCAGGTTTAACAGCCTTTCATAAACTGGATTTATGCTCAGTGGGCTAAATTCTCATTTCAATTAATTTTCATGAATAGTGTTTGCTGCAATGTAAATGAGAAGAGAATCTGTCTCCAAATGCCTAGAGGCCTTTATTGAGAGTTTGCTGATGATGCATACAAGGATACTAAAACAATGTTATCTCCATCTAAGCATAGCCTTAAAATTAGATAGCACTTAAGATATGTCCTCTTTTATTCTGCTGATTTAGAAAGTGGAATACATTTATTGGAAGAAAGACTGCAGATTAAAAGTCAATGAGATTTTATTGCATCATGGATAATTATTTTCCATTGTTTGAGCATTTTTTTTTCATTTAAGAAAATAAAATTATTCAAATAATTTGATCAGCTCAGTGGCTTTATGTTCCATATATAAGGCAAGAAATTCAAGTAAATACAAAATTTTCAATCATGAACCTTTTACTTCCAAGTTAATTTTCTTTATAAAATAACACTATGTACATACACAGTATAGTATGTACTTTTATATATAGGATTAGTGCATATATGTATTTCAAAAAAAATATGCCATTAGTAGACGTAATCATTGATATCTTGGCAGTAGATGAAAGCTGTTTGAAAGCTATGTAGCTTGAAAGTTGTTGAACATTTTGAAAATGTCTCCCATTTTTTTTAGCATCCGAGAAGGAATATATGTTATATAGACTATAAGAGTAATAAAGTAATAACCAAGACAAGATTAGTTACAAAGATCTAATGAAATCTAATAAGTCATGTAAATCCATAAGGTTTCTCTGGTAATTGTGGAATAAATGTGTAAAGTGATATGATTTTAAAATTATGGCTACCAGTAATTACTTTGGGGTTAGGAAGAAACTTCCCATATATGGGTCTAATTTATCTTCATAGTCAGGGTACATGAACTAGACATTGGCTCAAAATAAAATATGGGAAATAAGTGTTAATGTTAGTCACAATGTCATTTTCTGTGTAGTAGGAAGACCCCAAATTTCATTCCACCCAGAGGCTATTAGTCATCTAGAACAGATTATGAAAAGCTTTAATGATATTAATAAATGTTTCCTTATACCATCCCAAGCTCTCTTAAGCTTCTGACTAGAAAAAAATCCAATCTATATTTCTCTAATTAAGCTACATCCATTATGACTTATATTAGAATTGTTCTTCTCCAGAGGTGCAAGCAATACTTTATAATATACAAATCAGTGCACATCAGTCTGAAAGAAAATCCATGTCTTGTGGCTGCCCCAGTTTTCCACACTCATTTATTTCAAAAGATTTTTCTCATCATAAACTTTCTTGCCCTCTCCAGCTTCATATTCATGTCTGTAGCAAGTGACCATCCATGCCTATATAAATTTCTTTTTGTAGTGCCAGAAGGAAGCCTTTAAATAAAATGAAACTGCTAAAGAAGCTCTATTTTGCACTATTTATCTCTTCTGTAGAAGAAAAAAGTCTTCCAATAACTTAGTAAGTCAGTTAAGCATTATCCATTTTGAAAAAAAGAATGTAGAAAATATTATAATTATCTTTCATTTTCACAGTATTATATAACTTGTAATGTTCTTCAGTTCAAAATAACACTTTTGGAGTAGGAGAACATAATACCACAGCTACAATGATAATGAAAATTATGTATGAATTGAAGAGGAAAGTATCTTCATTTTTTTTCTGGGTTTCTGTTAAATGCATTAGTTTTTAAGAGTTTTGTTGAAGCTTCAACATGGAGCATGACTTACAAAAATGCTTACAGGCATTTTGTTCCAAATAGCCTTGCAAATGAGACTACTTTTCTTAAGCAACAATTTCCAGTTAAAAGATCAAAATGTGCACAATCCGTTTCATCTTAGCAGCACAGCCCAAATAACATGGCATTTCATACCATTTGATTTCCTTGCTTCACAACTCGAGTGTTTCCTTCCTGAGAATAACTTTTCAGTATTACAGTTTTGGGCACAAAATACTCAAGATACAGGAAAATTATTTCTGTAGTGACAACATATGCGGGGTCAGGAACTGTATCTACCAGATCCTGTTCTAGAGTGTCCGATTAACATTTCCTCTCAGCCTTTTTGTTTCCCAACATAATGTGCATGTGAAAAACTGATAAGAACTCAGTGAAATGCAAAAAAAACCCCCCATGATTCTGTTGCTTTGGAACCATGCAACTACTAGTATGCATGACTACTACTGTCATGTGCTAGTGAAATACTGGGGGATTTGGCTAACCTCAATGCAGCTTTCTTGGTGTTAGCAATGACTCAGGTTAAGTTGGATTCAGAGCCTGTGGAGAGTGGCAAATCCTTCCAGTGGATAATTCATCCTGGCTAAGATAAGTACTTAAGGACATTGGCTTCACAGTGAGTTGAACCTGTCTTAACAGCTAATCTCATTTCCACCCCAGGCAAAACATCTCAGTAGCAGATCCACTACTTGCCATTCATTTCCAATTTGGTGAAAAAAAAAAATCCTTTTAAGTACAAAAACACTGAAAGGAAAAAGGCACAAATACATTCCTGGAATGGGAATGAAAAGAAATGGGAACATTGCCTCCCATGAAAAAAGGCTGAGAGAGTTGTGGCTGTTCACCTTGGAGAAGAGAAGGCTAGAGGAGACCTTGTAACACCTTTAGTTGTTGCAAGGGGATTACGAGAGAGCTGGAGAGGACTTTTCAGAAGGAAATGTGGTGATCAGAGAAGAGGGAATGGCTTTAAACTGAAAGAGGGCAGGTTTATATTGGATATTAGGAAGAAACTCTTCACTGTAAGGGTGGTGAGGCACTGGAATTGGTTGCCAAGAGAAGTTGTGGATGCTCTATCCATGGAAGTGTTAAAAACCAGGCAGGATGGGGCTTTGAGCAACCTGGTGTAGTGGAAGGTGTCCCTGCCCATGTCAGGGGTTTGGAACTAGTTTTTCTTTTGAGTCCCTTCCAACCCAAACTGTTATATGATTTTTCAGTGATGTTCTGTACTTTCTGCAGAAATGGGCTGCTCATTGCATCTCATGTAATCATACTCTTAAATGTAAGGCCCTAAAATATCAAAATGTACCTCTCACTTCTCAGTTAATGAAGCTTAAGTGTGTAGTTCAGGACATCACACCTGGAGGATTGGAATTAGCAGAAATTATTGCTGTCACAGATTTTTACTTCACAGTACAGCACTCATCAGCTGTACCACTGAATGGGGCTTGATGCTAACATCATGCCAGACAAGTTAAATAAATGTCCATTCATCAGAGCAGTAAGAGGAGCTTCTCATAAGTGCATTCCAGTAAGTTCACAGAGAACAGTGAGCTGAGCAGGAATGTTGATCTGCTGGAGGGCTGGAAGGCTCTGCAGGGGGATCTGCACAGGCTGGATTGATGGGCTGAGGCCAATTGTAAAATGTTCAAGGCCATGTACTGGGTCCTGCACTTGTGTCACAACACCCCATGTATCACTACAGGCTTTGGGCAGAGTGGCTGGAAAGCTGCCCAGTAGAAAAGGACCTGGGGCTGCTGGTCAACAGCAGCTGAGCCTGAACCAGGGTGTCCAGGTGGCTGAGAAGGCCAATGGCATCCTGGCCTGTATCAGCAATGGTGTGGCCACCAGGACCAGGGTAGTGACTGTCCCCTTGTACTCAGCACTGGTGAGGCCACACCTCAAATCCTGTGTCCAGTTCTGGGCCCCTCACTACAAGTAGGACATTGCTATATATGAGAAAGACATAATCAGGATGAGCCTTTGAGCCGTGAAAGTCTTGTCAGGGAAGAGCTTTAACATGCTGGACAAGTTCTTGTTCATACAATTATGGCATATCTTGAATGGGGAGGCCTGAATATCCTACAGCTTTGCTTACAAACATGAAATCAAAATTTAAGAGAATCGCTTGAGATAATAAACTCATCAGGAACTGGGTAAGCCAAATCTACAGGAGGATATCAACTCTTATCTCAAGTGTTGCTAATGCTACAAATTCTAGAGCTTGCAGGAAATAAAGGATTCTGTCAATACAGTCAGCTTTAATATTCTCTTTAAAATATGTTTTGATGTGCAGGTGTTCTAGGCTGATGTTATCATGCTTGTATCCCCAGTCATCTGTTTTTTGGGTTTTTTTTTTTCCTTGTTAGTTTAGCTAGGCAGTCTGAATTTCCCTAGACTGTCTTTCTTTCTCTTTTCTTGGAACCATTCTAACCTACTCCAGACTGGGACCTGGGAAGCACCGAGAGTTCACACTTTGTGGCCTGCAGCAGCCATTCCCAGTGCCGGAGGGACCGATAACAGAGCGACCACTCCCAGGAGAGACTTTCTGCATTTGTCATCTCTTCAGAGCAGGGAAAGAGTTTTGTCATCTGGTGTTGTTCATTATTTTTTTATGCTGCTGAGTGCTTTGCCTGTTAAATAAACAGTTTTTTTTCCATTTCTCTCCAAGGAAATTCTTCCCAAACCAGGTGGGGGGAGGGGCCATGGGGGTTTGCTTTCGGGGGGGCTCCTTCCAGAGGTTTTCTCCCAAATTTGCCCTGAACCAAGACAGCAGGGAACTGCAGGATAGCCTTAAATTATTCTACTATACAACTTAGAAGTTGTGCTCTGAAAGATGGCCTGGAGCCACTAGAGCTTTCTCACCTGTGAGATTTGTGCTATACCTCTTAGACATATCAATTGTGATATTTAAGAAAAAGCTAATAGAAAAGGAAAATGTTTTTTTCATGTTAGACCTTTTCTGCAATAAACCAGGCAATAATACAGAGCCAATGTGTCATCACTCATCAACCTCAGTTTGGTCCACAAATCACTCACACGTATCGTGTCATATGCTAGGGGTGCCCTGGCTCAGATATGCATTGCATTATATGAAAAATCAATCACTTTTTTTCCCCCCAAAACCCATTGCAGATAATACTGAGTTTCTTTGCATTCCAGCACCCAGACTATTTTTATCACATCATTATTCATGAAAAATGTGAAATAAATAACTACTCCTGTTCCCTGTTTCACAGAACTGGTGTGTTGTGCCTGTCTGTGATTTAATTCAGATAATTTGAACCAGAGGTGAGTATTGGGAAGGCCATGGTGTTTAAAGCTACATTTACCAAAGTGTAGGTTACAAACCAAGGTATAATTCTGTTGAGTCAGGTTTGTAAGTTGATCTCAAGTGGACAATTCTGTGTAAAATTATGTCCTCTTTAGGCCTTACATATTATGTCCCACCTGCTCACCTACACACTTCATTTTCTTCTCTCCTTTTGGAGCTCTTTGCACTGTGGAGGTCTTACAGTGCAAAGGGACTGAACTGCAATTGCTCTGTCCATACTACACTACTAGTACTACTACTACTAAAAAGGGTGGAAGTGAGATGAAAGTCCAGGTGCATAAGAGGGCAAAGGGATTTATGCATACTAACACAGTAGCCCTGTTTCTGACGTCATGCATACTAGGTCAGAACTGAGGCAACTTCATTGTTTTAGAGGAGTTATTCTAGTTTTTCATTTGAATGAGTATGTAGATCAGTGGCTGTGGTAAATCAGTCTGACTCATTCTAATCCAGGAGATACTGGTTTTTAATCATGTGCTGAAGCCTACCAGTATATACCAACTCATCGTCCAGCTTAAAAAAAAAAAAATCAAAAGAAGCAGCATTAAGATTTTTGAAAAGTCTGATATCCAAATATAGATACTGCTATTTATTTTTAGAATATAAAAAAATGCTAGTTCACACTTCTGTACAAAAAATGGTCTAAAAGTTAAGCTGCTTTTAAATAAACTACATGAATAACTGATGCATAAATATCAGCAGATATTTGCACTACAGTGTCTCAAAGCATAGCTTCAGATGGTTTAATAGTTCAGCTGTATTTATCAACAACTACTTAGTTGTGCAAGTCTGCATTTTAAGCCCCAGTAATCAGGGATATCATCATAAGAAAACAGCTTATGTCTGTCTTACTATCATAAGATGAACTGTGGATAGCTAATAGAGATTGCACAGTATGTTTTGCCATCAGCGTTTATGCTGGGTCATCCTTCTCATTCTAAAGAGATATCACAATGGAAAATGCAGCATTATATCAACAGGAAAGAATGCAAATCTCAGTTGATCAATGGATGACTTTAGTTGTTTGGAGATTGATGTCAGCTCCAGAAATTCAGAAGCTTCACAAGTATATCCATAAGGTCAAAATACAATTTAGGACTTGTTTTCTTGAAGTGGTGCTAGTGGAAAATGCCATTTCTACCACTCTGATTTACTTCTTTAGTGAGTATGTCTTAATACAAAAAATTTGTTGCTGTTGTTGCTGAAGCTTCTGCTAAAGCTTCTATATAAAAATTCACTTAAATCTGAAAGCTGCAGTATTTCATCTGCTTTCAGCCTTTAATAGAGTGGAAGAATTCATTAAGTCATCTGAAAGCAATTTTCAATTATGAAAATACAATTTAAATAAGGGGAAAAGGAGTCTTTGAAGATGACAAAAATGGGAAGTGATTGACACACTCTGTTGTCAGCTGGAATCAATTTCACACTTGGGGAAAAATACCTTCTCTAGGGTCGCTAGGGAAAGATCCTCCATTAGCAGGGGGGAAGCTGCAGGAAAGGAGAGAGAAAGTAAATCCCTTCTTAAGCAAAATATTCAGCAGGCTGAACTTCCTTCACCTTGACAAAATGAAGCATCTTTAATATAAGTACTGAACCTCATAGCGTGGGTCACTCAAGACAAAAATGGAGGAATTATAGGAATATAAGTATCTGTCCAAATTTGGGTCTTATTCAGACACAATGCCATTTGGCTTCACAAGGAGCTTTCTCTCAGCAAGCACAGCAAGGTATCTCCAAAGGTGGTTACAGCTACTGAATAACACAAGAAGAACATAAGTAGTGTTAGTGCTTAAACATGCAGAATCTCAAGCTAAGCTTTGCAGCCTGGTGTGGGTCTGAAAGCCAGCTGTTCTTCCCCCACAGAGTCAGGGGTTCCTACCTTACCAGTTCTTCCTATGTCCTAGTCAAGATAAAAACACGATTAAAAACACTCTGACTCCCTGGTATGCCATGCATCCTTTGCACAGTTGCCAAACTGCTATTGGGCCACTACTAGGAAGGAAATATCTCTTATGAGAACACTTAGGAGAAGCTGTGATGATAAGTTCATGCTACAACAAATAAGGTGCTAGTTTCTAGCAGAAAACATAAGTCTGAAATCTCAAAAAAAAAAAAAAATGTTTGCAGGGGAGCACTGACTGACAGCAACAGGGTCAAAAAGCAGGATTTCATTCCAAGTAAATACTGTGGAGTGGTGCATAGGAAAAATGACTGATAGCTAGAGCAAGCAGATTACACACATAGGTACACACATTCCCCTGATAGCACTGCTAATAAATTGTTCCCTCCTCTGTGCTGCCTCTTTCAAGCAGAGGCTGTTGTAAGTGGCAAACCTGCTCACACACATGTTCATGCACCAAGGCAGGATAATAATTTTGAAGAATCCTTTCAGTGATTTTTACTACCTTAATGTAGTGAAACCAGAACTGTTAAAATCACAATTGTACTGATTATAGCCACTATTTAAGAGCCCTGAGACATGCATGAGTGCTCGCGGAAACTCAGATACTAGGAAGAATTAATACATGGAAAGCCACGTACCTTTGAAAGTATATAAATGCCATAGAGAGAACTTAACCGTGGAGTTAATAATGGGAAATCATGATAGTTGGAACAATCTTTCTCTTCTCTCTACTATCTCTTCTCAAAACAACCCAGGCTGCATCTCTGGTGCCTGGTGCTTGTCTTATTGTGTGACTCTGATTGTTTTCATTGTAGGCCAGGAATGTGAGTTGGTTCTTGCCTAAGTCTTCCTGTTTATTTATCTCAGTCAGCATGAATGAAAGTTGTACTTAAACCCTGTGATACGAAGTTGTCCTGCCAGTGAAGAATTTAGCCTGAGGGAAACAATTACAAGAACTGGATTTTCCTCTGGTCCCCACAGGTCATTTTTGGGCCACATGCAATTCTGCAATTCAAGTTTCTTTTGAAGGCTGGTGTTTTTGTATTTGCCCAGATACTGAGAATGCTGCCTAAAAAAACACTTCCTTAAGTTTTTTCCTGTGACGACATTATGGATACACGCCACATACAGAAGGCCTAAAATAAGTGAGTTACAGCCTGTCCTGCTTCTGTTGCCCACTGCTGTGGTCTCCAACCAACCAAAAAACTCCTGGTTTTTCTGGGAAGATTCTCATTTTCTTGGTGCAGAAAGAAAAGACTATGACCTACAACAGGAAACTCTTGGCTCCTATGAAATCAGGGTCATTTAGGTCCTCAAATAAGTTTTAAAAACTCTCACCTAAATTGCCCTCAAAAAAGAATTTAGATGTTTTTGAAGAAGTATCATCAGGAGCTTAACATCTCATTTCAGTTTCTGTAGCAGTTAGGAAGTGATTTATATGAGAAATGTCACTGCTGTAGGGAGTATTTTTAAGTAAAGAGGCTGCCTACAATAATAGACTTTTGCAACGATAAACTTCAAATATAAATCCTTATAATAGAGGAGATAAGTATTTATATAAATTCTTTCTCAGACACCTAGGTGGTTAATAAATCTAACTCTGGGGTATTAACATCAGAGGGTATTGATCCTTCTACTTTGGAGGCTGTACATTTGCATTGATTTCCCTTTTTGCCCTTTTTCTTTGTACACTTGTGACTATTGCTAGGTAGGTCTGTTTGACTATCATTTAACAGTTTTCAAATAAAAATTTGAATCCAGGGTCTGTTCAAGACTTGTAGAGTGTTCATTTTAGAGTATTAATTATATCCTATGATATTTTTTTTCTTGCATTTAAGGGGATTACCTGGCATAAATTTATTAGCAAATTGTATTTTTTTTTTTTACTTCTCTGTAGTACATAACTGTGAAAAATTGCAGTATAGATCTGGTCTACTAAAAGGCAGGAAAATGGTAACCTAATCAGTATATCATACCTTTCAGTCCTCTTTAACATTTAGATAATCATGTGCTGCATAATGATAAGACATTTTGGGAAATAATTGCTCAATTAGACCTTTCTCCTCCCCTCCCCCCCAGTTGAAACATGTTTATATGTATGATATAGGCTCTGGGAATGATTATCTCAGCAGTGAAAGTTATGCCATTTATGCAGATGATGTACTGCTGCAATCCTAAGCATTGCCATTGTGTCATGTAGCTCCAGGCTCTTATAAATTACTTTGAAATGATAAAATCACTGTTCTGGTGTCTTACAGGAACTAAAATGAGACCCCAGCGGTTTCCATGCAAATCAGCTCTTGTGAGAAATTTGTCAGTGTCAAAGTTAAATCTGTTGAATTCAATGTCCTCCAAATGAAAGTTTCATTAAATGCTTTTTATTGCACATAATGGCCTATTTTACATGTGTCTAATCTAAAGATATAAGGAGCACTAAGGTATAAGAAAATATTTTTGGTCATAAACAGCCTGCTGATAACCGCGTTTTCTAATATATTAATTTATAAGGAAATCTAGAATAAAAGTTCTGTTCCTTGCTACACAATGGATTGCACTTCTAATAGTCTGTCATTTTTACAAGCAGACACCTGCCATTGCCTCAAGAGGAATTCTTTTCACCCTGTACACGCAAGGAGGATTTAGAAGATTCAACAGGCAGACAGAGATAAAAATTTACATTGAGACAGATCTTTTGTTAAGAAGTGTGGTTAAGAGTGCTCCAGGTTAGGAAAGTGAGATTTATGGACTGATATTACAGATGTTTCTTCCCATCTCTACTGGCAATCAGATGTACCCTATTCTGAAGCATATTTAACATCATCCTGTAGAAATTGGCTAATTTATGCTGGGTTCATGCAAGTGGATTACAGTTAACTACAGGTAACATGATTTGTGACTGACATTTATGGTATATAATTAAGGAACATCGAAGAATTACCTTGTGTTGTTAAGAGGTTGTGTGTTGCCTCACTCAACCTTCACTCTCACATTGAGCAACGAATACCTGCATTGTTTCTCTGTGCTATTTCCCTTTGGAGTGTGATTAACTTCCACAGGATATTATTCAAAATCTTCTGACTATATGTCATCTTCAGACAGTCCTTTTGGCTAAAAGGCATTACATGTCCACATAAATTTTCATCTAGTCTCAAAGATTTCCCAGGCTTTTTTAGGGCTCCTCCACCCTGTTAGCTGTCACCCAGATTCAGTATACCTTAATTGTCACTCTGTATGAAGTTTCTTATCTTTTTTCCATATCTTTCAGTTCAGGGAAGCCCTCAGCATACACCTTTTCTTCTTGTTTCCTAGAGTCTGCTCTGAGTGACTCTGTAAGAGAAAATTGCTGATCTTGTGGCAGAGAGAGGGAATGTAAAAGAGAAGATCAATAAAAATACATCAACACAAATTTTAAGACCACTGCTAAGAGTTTCAAATGCTATTGATATTGGCTGGATATCTTTTGGACTGATATGCAGAATTAACTTATTTGATCCAGTAAAGGAGAACAGATTGAAATGATGTGTCTTTTGATATTCTGAAGGCCAAAGAGATGATCTAATGATTCACTAAGGTCTTAAAATATATGTAAGGAGATATTTGACTTGATAAAAGTCTGTAGTCTCTGTATGATATACACACACACACACACACACACACACACACACACACACATACACACACACACACATATATTTATATATATAATCATATATCTGTACCACCATTCATTTTATTTGCATTTTATATATTATAACCCCAAGTTTCACCTCAAAGAAAAAGCTGAAAGTAATACACGTACCCACTTGTTCTCCTGGTTGCTGTAGTTTATATTGCAGCTCTTCACTTGTGTCCACATCAGTAATTGAGATGATAAAAGATATCTTAGTTCCATGTGACACAGAGGGCTCATTAGCCAAGGCACCACTTTTATGTCTGGTGACATCCATTTATTTTAAAAGCTTTACCTATTGCTCACTGGAATGAAGTAAATGACTTTAAAAAACCCAAAACGACAAATCAGTGGCAATTCCTGCCTCAGCTGGATTTTTTAAAGAATGTGAACATGATAGTACATGAACATATAAGAACACGATAGGAATCACTTGTGTAGCTCAGTATCTGGCCCCAACACAGTTCAAAACCAAGAACCTCTCTCTGATTTCCAACCGTGTACAGTGCAGCTATTCCCTTGCTCCATAAATTCTGGAGGAGTACTAATGTAAAACTTTACTGTGACCATAATTAATTGCCCTTCATGTTTCACCATCTCATTCAATCAATTATTTTATTATAGTAATGTGAGCAGTATCTTTTATGAGTGGTATTTATTAAATACAAATTAAAGTGGCAGAGTAAATCTTATCTGCTCACCTTTCCTATGCTTACTTTTACAGTAATGTGTGAAAATGCTGAAAGCTGTTTTATATCAGCATTTTGTCTTTTGAAACTCTAATGAGAAAATAACTTTTTTGAAGCCATATTTTTAAGAGGGAACACATGCACAAAACCAGATTGTTGTAGAGAAATCAGACACTACAGACAAACCCACCTGGCAGGCAGAAAGAAGCTGGCTGAACAAACATATTGGATCATGTGAGTTTGCAGAGCAGTTAACATGCACCAAGTACTTTCTGGAATCTGTACATATACACAGTGTCATCCTGCCACTGGCTGCTACACAGATGAGCCTTAAGCCCATTGTGTTTTCTAAATTCCATCTTCTAATTCACCCTTTTGTGTCCCTATACCTACTAATGAGATAACACCAGGTCTGCCTGACTTGTGGTCTGGAGGGAGTGTGCAACCACCCAAACTCCTTTCCTTAAGTTAACACATGAGGACAGCAGTATTTAAAATATTTAAAACCTTTTTATTCAGCTTGGCATTACATGCTGCTCAGCTCTTAAAATGTAACTGCAAAAATGGTGACATGGGATTCCACATTTATCATCTCTTGATGGCTTCTGTGTCTAATGAGGTCAGATGGTCATCATAAATGTCAATTCTGCAAACTCCACCTGAGAACCAAAAGTCAAGCACCTTTTTCTCTGGCCCATGCATTATGATGTAAAATATGGATTAGGACAGTTTTCTTAGCAATTCTCTCAAAGGTAAGAACAAAGACCTTGAAGGGGTGCCCACAACTGCTGAGCCTGTTCTCTGGTGTTGACTGGATAGGGTATCATGTGATGCTTTCCAAAAATGGATTTTCCAGAATCCCACTGCTATGATGAGAAGTATTTCAGAAAGAATTCCAGCCAAAATATATTTATGACCAGGTTAAAGCAATTTGTTCTTGTGTTAACCTTTTCCTCTGTTTCATATAAGCATTTCATTTTCCAGGTGCTGAGCAGAGCATGACTTCCCTGTATCATAGGCCAAGATCCAAACCAAGGCTTTGGCTCTTTGGCCCTTATTACCAATGCTTTTTGGGTCCAATTAGCACACAGTCAAGCACAGGCCCAGTTGGGAGGCAACAGCTAACAGATGAGAAACAATAAGGAACAGATTTTTAAATTACCACATGGAAATCATTTACCTCCTCCCTGCTGAGATCAGCATCTGAGTCAATGAGCAGTTCTCTCTTACTGTTATAGCCTAAATTAACTCTTGTGACTTTGTCCTGAAACAAAAAATAAAATGCCCATGTTATCAGTTAGTATTAACCAGGAGGAAGCAAAGCACATCTCCACCCATCATACAGAATCCCACTGTAACAGCATTCATAGTAAACAAATGAGAGATAAGGACATTGCCATGTATGTAGTGAAACAAAGGAAAAAATCATCCCAGAAGAAAGGTTCTGCAGTGCTCATATTGTCATCTGCAGCCTTCTGTGCTCACCTTTCTTGTCCCTGTGAATGTGGTTTAGCATAGGGAACTCCCATCCCGTCAGACTCACCTCAATCCCTGGCAAGGTGATGATCACCAGCTCTATCCACATCTAGAGTGATGTGTCCCATTCTGGGCTCCTCAGGACAAGAGAGACATGGAATTCCTGGAGCAGGTCCAGCAGAGAGCAGCAAAGATGATTAAGGGTCTGGAGCATCTGCCATACAAGGACAGGATGAGGGAGCTGGGACTGTTCAGCCTCAAGGAAAGATGACTGAGGGAGTACCTCATCAATGCCCACCAGTATCTGAAGGGAGGGTGCCAAGAGGATGAAGCCAGGCCCTGCTCAGTGGTGCCAAGCAATAGGACAAGAGACAATGAGGATAAACTGATGCCCAAGGAGTTCCACTTGAGTATCAGGAAGAGCTTTGCTGTGCAAGCACTGGAATAGGTTGCCCAGAGAGGCTGTTGAGTCTCCCTCCTGGAGATAAAGCAAAACCATCTGGACGCAATCCTGTGCCATGTGCTCTAGAATGACCCTGCCTGCGCAGGGAGGTTGGACCAGATGACCCACTGTGGTCCCTTCCCACCTAATTCATTCTGTGATTCTGCTAAAATATAAAAAGTAGTCTTACTGCAGCATTCCACAATAACATAGCTGTGTTTGAAATTAGGAGGGTCTTTTCCTCAGTTTGCGGATCACTTTCATCCTGGAATTAGATAATGTACCTAGCTTTTCCTATTTCGTATTTCTTCCTGATAACAATGAACTTCTGGCAAAATTTTATTTTTCTAGACCTCGGGTTCCTTGTGCCCTGCCTTGTTTACTCTTATTTACAGGTCTTCTTCCTCTTTATGTCCTGCATCTTTGTTATTCTTTTGGGGTATGAAAACATAACTGTTTGTGGACTTGATCTAACCACAGCCTAACCCAACAATGGGAGCTAGATCCTTTGCAAATGCCTTGGGGTTCTGCTTATATATGAGAGTCTCTCCTTTCCTTATTTAGTATATCAAGCCTAAAGATATTAGCTTATCTGGAAGAGCTATCATACTAGTCATGCACAGACAATGTTTGCTAAACTATCCCATTTTCCTTATTTATCACTTTTCTTCATTTAACTGCTTTTTGTTTGCCAGTATTAAAGAGGATTGCAGCCTTTAGCTCAACACTTTAGCATTTATCCACATGCTGTATGAGCTATACCTGTTTCGTTCCAGTCATAAAACTATTCCTTAGATTTCACAAGTCTAGTTAAATCTCCCTGCTGCTCGACTTGTAATGCTGGGCCAGATGTGGTCTATCTGGTCCTTCAAGATTGTGATAGCATTGCAGTTTTTAAGTGTTTCTTCTACACAGTTATTATTTCCATAGCATCACTGGTCATCCTGCCTTTGTTCTCTGCATTCAAGACCATTATTGTTCCATTATCTTTATTGAAAATTGAAACAATTCGGTTTCGGTGCCATCACAAAATTGTCTGAATCTCTACCAATACAGATTGCAGACGGCTGCAACCTTTTAGGGCTGCTGTCCTTTTATTCATGTGGCGATAGAAAATTTTTCCCTGTTTGTTCCAGTTTCATTACAGATAAGTGAATCCAGATCTGCAAAGCAAGCAGGAGTTCACAGGGCTGAGGATGATATTCTTGTGAGTTAAAAAAATCCAAAACCTTGATAACTGCAGGGTGAAGACTCCTCACAGAAATTGTGCTGCTTTTGCTGTCACATCTCATTGTTATGTTTAAGCTGATGTCTTTGAGCTGCAAACAGATACAGAGTCAGCTATATATCAGAGACAGATACAGTCAGCAGCAGAGTGGTGTTGATTAGAACATGATAAAACATCAGGGAAAAGGCATTGGAGAGAAAAGCAGTAAGCAAAATTTGGATAAGAAACTACTGATTTAATTCTATATATGACATAAAGCTTGTCCATGGAAGAACCATCAACAGAGGTTGGGCTGCCAATACAATTTCATGTTCACCCCTTCCCAGAACTGCTTCCTTTGTACCTCAGTCTTAGTTAAAACTTATAATATATATATATAACAGGAGAGCAGAATATGTATAAAGGGGGGACTGTCAGAGCAGCTCTCCTGATTTGTACACCTTGCAATGACATGTCCTGAGGGCTTTGTACAAGTCTGTGTCAGTGGTCACAGTGGCAAGAGGGGATGATACTTCCCTGGACAGAGCAGAACAGCATAAAAAGCTTTCCCTCCTTAGTCATTGACACTCACCCTACTGCCCCCACGCTCTTCTCTTCTGGTGCCCAGACCACAAAGCCATGATTATTTGGTTTATGCATAACTTATGTTCAGACCTTCCTAGTTTCTCTGTGCCCTTATCAAAGCTAACTGAAAGCAACACCCTAAGCTTCAGGCTTTTGTTGTGGCCTTTGGATATAATTTGAAGATGTGAAGGGTTTTGTTTGTTCCCTATAAAGCTAATTCTGCCTGTGCTGTTGCTGCTGACCCGACCCCCTCCGTACTGCGGGAATCCCTAAGTGGCACAGCACTCTCTGATCTTTCTCACAGGGCTTGTATTTCTCCCATGGAATGATGCTCTTACTAATAAACATGAGACTTAATTTGAACTTCAAATACTAGGAAAAGAAACCATTCCCAGACTGTAAAAGCAAGAGAGGATTAAACAGGACAGTATCCTAACGGAGCAGAGGCAGGCCTCTCTAATTAGAGAGATGCAAGGCCTCGGGTGTCACAACACAACAGAACAGCATCTCCAGAGGTTGCTTCCCCATACAAAATAGGATGAAATGTTAATAAAAAATGTGAGGCTTAATTAGGATCACAAACACTGGGAGAAGAAATTAACTCCCAGGCTGTATAATTATAAAAAAACATTAGAAGCTCAAATACTTAAAAAGTAACAGAAATTGTGTGGTGTTCTTTTCTGGACTTGCATGGACACAACATAATGTCCTTAAGCGCAGGAGTCCAAATTACTTTTGGCTTATTTGACAGGGTCTTGGCTGGGGCTAAATGAAGAGCTTTCAATTATGGTCATGTTTCTCTTCAGCTCAAAGGACAGATCCAGGCTCCTGTAGCCCACTCACCAGCATGTGTGTGTCACTGGGGAGCACTATCTTTACAGCAAAGTCAGTCTTTCTGAAAAGTGGAAAATAAGGTGTCTAAAAACCAAACCCTGCCTAAGTCTCGGGTTTCTATTGTAAAATATCTTCTCATGTTTTCACCAATTTCTGGCAGTCTGAGAGAAAATCAAAACAAATTTGCATAGATTTTTGTTAGCCTGAAAAACTTCAAAGAGAAGTCTACATAGGAATTCTAGAAGAGAAGAGTCTATGAGGTCAAATTCAAGGCTGAAACTTGCAGTGAGGAAATGAACATTATAATAATGCAGGCATTGATCTACGTGTCACTAACAGTTAAGCTTGTTCCTCAAAAAGGATTTATGTTTTACCTCACAAGTGTATTCAAAGCAGTTTTAAAGAAAATTTGTTGCTTTTCTCCATCTCTGTCTGAGAAGCCATGGGATATTAAGGAGCCTTTTGTAAGAAGTAGCAAAAGCTTCATGTTTGACTCATACAAAGAAGTCATATTGAGTCAGAACAAAGACTCATCTGGATTGTATATTTTTTTCTGATAAGAGGTCCATTGAGATTGTCTCAATGTGGATACAACAGGGAAAAATACAAAAATATAGCAGGTAGGGGATGATCCTACTCCAATATAGTCTACCAGTTCTGATAAGGACTCATTATTTATCTTTTAAAAACACCGCGCTTGAAATTCTTTTATGAGAAATTGTCAATTCATTTTGTTTTGGCTTTCACAATATCCATGGCAGTGATATTGACATTTTAATTGCACTTCATGAAGAAAAAAAAATCACATTTTGTTTAAACATTTTCTCTCACCACTTCTTTGGATGGTTCTCTTCTTGTACTCAAGGAAATAAACAATAACCACTTCCTAGTTACCTTCACAATTCTATTCTAATTAAAGACTATAATTTAATAATTTATCTTTTAACTTTTTGTTTTAATTTGTAGCATATTTATCCTGTCCTGGTATGAGATGAACAAAACTGCATTGTGTGATACCAACATAGCAAAATCTCTTTGAGGTGACCAGATAAACAGTAAATTCTGCTTAGGATCTGACAATAGCCAAGGTTGGAAACTGAGTGCTGGTCAAAAGCTGGGATTTTAAAACTTGCTTAGTATGGCTTGTTCATGACTCCTTCCTCCCTTTTGTGTTAGCAGAGAGGAAATACTGAGCCATAATACTTGAAAATGCAACTCTTCCCCTAAGGTTCTTATGGGAAGCCACTGAGATAAAATGAATCACTGTAAATGTACTCATAATTTTAATTTCCCATGACACAGTTATTGAGCTTGAATACACAGTTCATTGCTCATTCTAGTGCTAACTTCACAGAGTATTTGCAAAATTTCACAAAAGGGTTAAATTTATTGCCTGGAGAGTTAAAAAAGTTCTTGAACCAAAACTGTTTACCAAACAAGAGGAATACACTGAGAACTTGGGAGAATTATGTGAGAAATCTCTGCAGGATACCTAATGCAATGCTATCACACCAGTATTTTTCAGAGCTGCCATCACAATGGCCTATAAATACTGGTTGTTGCCTACTGTAGGGCTTTGGCAACCTGAGGCACAGTAGTGTTCTTCCTGAGGGTTATTTTAGGCCAATCTCAAATTGTGGGTATTTCAAGAGTGACCAAAACTTTTGGCCATGACGACACAGATTATTTTGTCTCTCTGGTTATTCCACTGAGATTAATTCATGGTGAATTCATCAGCCCCAGGACATCCAAAACCATAGCAACGTTGGCTATGTATTGCAAGCCAGCAGCCCACTGTTTCAAATATGATGAAAGAAATGTTCCTCAGACTATCTCTGTTTTTGTAATTGTAGTTGCAAAGACATCTGAATTGATGAGAGCAAATTCTCATCATTCCAGTCTTGTCTTAAAGCATTACTGTTATAGGATCTTCACAGAGAAAAGCAAGTCAAAGTGATGGGACCCTGCCATATTTAGAAGTAACAAATAAACTTTTTTTTTTTTTTTTTCCTGTTTTCTGTAGTGGACATTTTTTCTCAAAATTGATGGAAATGAGATCACTAAGTGAATCTATTTGCAGTTAAGTTTGTAAGAGAGCATATATCACAAAAGATAGGGTAAGTGCCATATTAGAGGCATTAGCTGAAAATAAACATTGGCCAGCATTAGTTTTAAAGTGCCAATAGAATCAGTGTTTGTATTACAGATTTTTCTTCAGGCAAAAGTTCCAAAAGTGAGACATTTCAAAATTGTTAAGGCACCCAGCAGACAGGAACATGCTGGAAGTAGACTGGACTTTTTGAAAGATTAATTATGAAATAAATATGCTTAAATTTTTAGTTTTATTTTAATTTTAGTTTTCTTTTTCTTTTTCTTTTTTTTTTAATTTTTATTTTAAAAATTATCTTAATTAAAATAAATTATTCTGCTTCTTACATACCCTCCATGCCCTGCCCTCCCTGTGGAAGTGGGGGAGGAGGGGTCCTGCCTTGTCTGAGCTCCATGTATCTATTTATGCAAAATATGGCCTTAATGAGAACAAGGCATGTGTGAAGTTTAAATGTAGTTCATCAGGTGAGGTAACCCCCTTTAGGAATTTTCTCACTATTTAATACACATGAAAACTGCAGTCTGTTTTGTGTTCCCTGAACCATTACCTCAGATTTGTGCTAATTTTTCTGCTGATAAAAGTTATCAAAAATTTTTCCCTTAGTGAAAATACAGAGACTTGCCTATGAAAGACAGAGATCCAAAAAGAATTTGATGCTTGAGGACCCTGATAAGCATCTAAAACCTTAAAAACTCTATTGAAAGTGCTGAAATCTAGACAATACCAAGAGTGGTGTCTGCCTGCATGGCTTGCCTCCAGGTGCAGTATCTTGTGTGTGTCCTCTGCTGAGCCTCCCACTTGTCAAAGGCCCTTACCAACATCTTCGTGACTCACAGGGTGCTCAAGTCTCTCTTCTGCTTTCAAAGATTTGTAAAGATTCTGCATCAGCAAAGAGTCACTTAAGAAATGTCTGAAGTTCCCTAGTGAGAGAGTGCCTACATCCTTAGACAAACCAAATCTCCTGAGAGAAGGCAGTATATTTCTTAATGTCTACATGTTGTCAGGGTTGGTTTAACTCCCTTAGCTGATTTTGCTCAGGGAAGGTGAGTTTTGTCACTTCTAGGTAAAGCTGCTCTGAAGGTGGCAGGTCTTGCACCATGACTGCATTGGCTGACTGTAGTTGCTGGGTCCAGCAGTCTAATGGATGAATCCAGAGAGTAATGGATGATTCCCTACACAGAACAAAGCTAAAAATGCCTTTGAAGTACTACCACCAACCTCAGGATGGTTGGTCTCCTTGGAGTCAAAAGGCTGTGTTTCGCTAGGATGATTTGAGACACCTACATTTAAACTTTTGAGAGAAGTGACCCCTGCATAGCACTCCATATTTGGAAAGGGATTCCAAAGTCATGATTGTTCTTATATTCAAGCTAATCTTCGTATTTAGGTGCATGTTACGTTTCTTCACCAGAAATTTCAAACCCCTTGACACAAAGTGTGCTGTGCTTCTCTGTCAGGAGAGCATACAAGTCTAGCAATTCAGAGTAGAGAGAATCCAGTTTTTCTTTATTTCTATTTTTTTAATAGTTCTATTTTAAAACATAGTGAAATGTAACTAAATGTGAATAATTGTGTCCTTTTCACTTGAAAAGGATATAAATCTAAAAGCCATTGAACTATTAAAGAATCTGTGCATAATTGATGTCAATTATATCAAGGGCAAATTACTGAATTTACTTTTTATGACCCAGATATCACATGTACAGGCAAAGATTAACAGCTGAAGCAAAATATTTCTAGATGTAAATAAAGTAATGAATAAAATCACAAGTTTTCACCTTTTTGACTGCTGTCATGAATATTCTAGTGTCAGTGTTCCAAATGGAACATGGTGTATTCTGGTACATTATTTGTAATGTTTCTGGGGGCAAAAACTATGAAATTTTGTTTCTTTCTCCAGTAGATGAAAAATGAAAATAGAGTCATTTTAACCAGGTGCTCTACAGCATGAAAAACTGTGTGAAACACTTGGAAGAAGCAATGGGATAGAAACAGGGAGGACCAGTTTAATAAGATTGTCTGCTGGAGATGTATAATTGCTATAATGCAGAGAATTTTGGGGAAAATGGAGGCCAAAACCAGAGCTGTACAGTCATATTATGAAGCAGTTAAAAATAACAGCATGACCACCTCTAAATATAGAAAGAAAAATTCTGTTTGCTTGGGATGTAGCTGTGCTTTTGGCCTTTGTATTGAAAAATGATTTTGAAAAAGCCATGAACCTGGGAGACTGTCTGTACTGTGGATTAGCTGTAACTGTCTTATCACAAAGAAAGCCAATGATGGTGTTTTTTAACCATGCATTGTTGAAGTCAGCAGGAGTTTTACCACTCATTTCTGTAGAACTGAAAATGTTTTAGGCCAAAACTGAGCACTTTGAAAGTCTCCCTCCTCTTATTGTTTATGTTTTGAATGAAATGAATAATTTTTCAGATATGTTTCTGTTGTATCATTCCCTTCATATACAGACTCTAATCTGGGAGCAGGAAGAATAAAAACTGACACTGTTTAAGTTTAGCCACCAAAAAATGGAGTTTTTTAGTATTCTATAGCCATAAAAATCTGGATACATTGAGGACATGTTAAATTGTTTATGCACTGTAGAGATGTGAACTTAGCATTTAAGAAGGAGGGTTAATTGAAATGAATATAAGAAAATTAAAGCCTCCAGATTCTTCCTTAGCAATCAATAAATGAAAGTCAATTGACATGTTAATTAGTAGAAAAATGACACAGGCAATAGGCATCAGCCACCTCAGATTAAAAAAAAAGAAAAGACAAAATACATTTAAATTCTGTTTCTTCTTTGGAAATGTTGTACTGATGGTTTAGACTGCTTTTCTGATGCTGACATGAAGACAAAGATTAAATCCATGAACCAGAGACTGTACTTATTCAATTGTAAAATACCATAGAGAAGAAATGACATAGATTTGCAGAAATTCCTATGCACACTAAATACAGTGGGGCTTTATTGCATTTGAAACTGTGCATACATATTCTAAATGCTCTGAATGTTTTGTACTAGAAGAGCTGTCCTATTTAAACACACAACAATATGGTTAGGTAAACGGGATTGTCTCATTTAAGACAATGACTTTCAATCTGTGCAACCTGACACTTATGGAAACCAATGATTTCTAAAGTGACTTCAGAGAACAGCAAAGAAATGTGAGACCACAGATGCTCTTTGTATTTGTCTCAGAGGTGGTATTTCTAAAAACCACTACAAGTGACAAAGACTGGAAATCACCGAGTTAAGAACTTGTGTAAAGATTTCCTGTGATGGAATCAATTTGCTTAGCATCTTAATGAGTTAACCCTCACTTGCCAAAAATTGATACAGTAACACTTGTTTATTTGCATTGTTTCTATAAACATATGTGTGTTTATAGCCCACTAAGACATGGGCTAGTCATGTTCATTTCTGTGTGAAAAACCCAAGTACTGGTAGTAGCAAGCTGTTACAGAAGATTTGCATTTACCTGGAGTACAAGACAAAATGTACATTTATAGGGCAAGAAAGAATATTCACATTTTTTAGAGCTAATTAACAAGCTTTTGAATCTGGAAGAAGCTTCAATTTCAAGGTGAAAATAAGTCAAAGAGTGATTAGGAAATTATTTATTCATCTTTTGCAGTTGTCAGCTTCTTGATTGTTTTGTTTGTCTCCCTGAAGCACCTGGCTAGTGCTGAAGTCAGAGAACTGTCCTAATCCTAAAGGACTCCAATTCTCAAGTAGAACTGCTGTGTTTCAGTAAACAGCTTCAAGTGGCTGGGCAGAGGGATCAGAGCCACCATTTACCCATTTTTTATATACTGGTGCAAAGCAAACATATATATATAGTAGAAAACTTCATTGTCCAAGGAAATGAGATTCCTCTGAGCAAATTTAGATAGTTAGAGTGCAAGGATCTACATCTTCACTTATTAGCTAAAGTAATTTTCATCAATGTGGAAAAAGAAAATTCTGCAGAACAATTTGCCATACCCTGGTCTATGTGCTTAAAGAGGAGCAGAACCATTTTACCCTAATAAGCCTGTTACTCACTTTGAGGTTAAAAGGGTGACAGGATGATTCTCAAATACATCTCACCATCACTGTAATATGGCTTACACCGGAAGCAGAGAGGGGATGGAAATTTATATGCAAGTATATAAATAATTCTAATTGTATTTAATTGCAATATCCAACAAGATATCCAATAAAAAGAACTGTAAGGGCAGATCTCAGTATCTCATCAGTCTTCAGTGACTAAGAGAACCTGTACCAGGTTCTCCCTCACTTCATCTCAGTATGATTTTGTGCATTTCTAAAAACATTTCCCCTTGAGGCAGCAGGCACTGTAAGTAAACAGGTCTTGGGTATGACTTGCTGTATTACTGGGTGTGTGAAGACAAATGACCTCTGGTTTGTCATTACCTAACTCCCACCAAGGAAAGTACAAACCATGACAGAAGAAACATATAGAAACCAAACCCGCCATAACAACCTTGTTCACGCAAGGCAGCTGCAAACGGACAGTTCCCATCAGTTTGCAAATTCTTTAATTTGTTTAGGGTTTTGAATTGTATTCTGCTAATTTCCAGAGTTTTTATTATTCATATTTGTACTCTTGCAAAATCTAGTCTTTTATCCTCCAAGTAATTATCTAAATTCCTAGCATTTGATCAATTCTAGAAACAACGAGAAAAAACAAGCTGATGAATCTTTGGAACTCTGGGGGTGTAAGGGAAGAAATTAATATGTTTAGAATAATTCTGCTCAGCTAGTACCCTGGTATATCTGTATTTTGTTGAAATGGGAGAGTGAGGAAAGCATGTGAAATTATTGCTCATTAATACCCTGAGGAAAAGAGTACCTTTGTCACATATTATGTCAAGACATATTTTTTTCCTATGACAATATCCCCCACTGTTGTAACCAGTCTGAAGTATTCCCATTCAGATATGAATGGTATTTCACTCAAACCCTTTCCATTTACTGTGCCAGATATATTTTCCCAGCATAATTGCCTGCAGAGATGCCCCTTGATTTCAAGCACTGCTCACAAACACAGCTGGATGTCAAAAGAAATCAGCTCAAAACAATATCTAACATATATTTGAAACCCCTACATATTTTGACTTGCACTTTGACACCAGTCTCCGCATTTCAAGACCCAACATTTCAAGAAAACAACAGGACTGAATGATGGAATCATATTTCACTCACAGTAGGTTTTCCTGGACCTTTTTTGCCTTGAAATATATTCTGTAACCTTTTGCATGTAGGATCTGCTACACCACTAAAAATGTTTTCCAAGGGATTATACACCTGTTTATTTCAAGTTCTGAACAATCCAGTTTCTCTGAATTTATTTATTTGGGTAATTATTTCTGCAAAGTCATTGAGCTAACTTGGTTTTGGGTTTGGTTTTTTTTTTTTTTTTTTTTTGCTTATTTGTTTGTTTGGTTGTTTTTTTTCAGTTCCAATAGAAAATTTCGTACTGATTTTTCTATATTTTAAATCAGTACCTGAATTCTAACCTAAGCCCTTTCAAGCCAGAAGCTAAAAGATAAGACTGCATACTGAGTTAGACTGAATGGGTATCTCTTCAGAGAGAAAACTTATAATCTTTAAGGTCACAAAAGCCTTGGTCCCAGAGAAGCCTATATTAAATTTTGGAATTGTGCTTGGCAATGAGAACAAAATACAAGAATAAGCAGGTATAAATTCCATTGTCCACGATGCGTGTTCAACTCTTCTGCCTTATTCCCAAGAGTAAACGAAGAAAACCCTTAGATTTGTTTGTTTGTTTGTTTGTTTGTTTGTTTTACTGAGTGAATAAATTATCCCCTTCCAATTTACCTCCTACGACTGTAGTTCCTTGATGTCTGACATTGTATCCTGGCGGGCCTTTCCTCGGCTATTTTTGTAGCTAAGAATGTACAAAAAGTTCTCCTGAATCATCTACACCACCTCCATGACACAGAATATGATCTCTGGGCAGGAACCCTATTTGCATTAGTGACATCCTATGTCCCCATTGCTCTGCAAAAGACTCTCACAGAACATGATGCTGAGCACCATCCCGTTTTCAGGCACAAACATGGCCTGTTTATGCCTGCTTTCTCATGAACTGATGAGTCTCTGAGTCTCTGTCTTCACTGATATCTGCACCCTGGCCAGTTTTTTGTCTTCTAAGGTGAAGAAAATGAGCTTCTTTAATCTCCTGTCATGATAAGGAAGTCTCACTACTTCCAATGAATTTATTAGTCATGATCCCACTTGGTTAAAAGTAATTGCATTTCTTGGATGCTGGGTGAGCTTTCAGCAAGCACATTTACAATGATATAAACATACTTTCTCTAGAGGCACTTCTCCAGGTGATTCACCCCTGGATGCCCTCTCTGCTTGAGTGGTAACATCATGCCAGAAATTCACTGTCCCTGCTGTGTTGTTTGCCTTATGTGATGACCCTTCAGCTCACAGCAAAAGCTGTGATTAGTTCACTTCTTTGAAGCATCCAGGTTTTCTTACTTTCTGTGAGATATTATGCATTTTCTCTGAACAAAAGCTATCTTCCAACTCTGAGCTATTATTGCATCCACACTTTTGTATTTTGCTCAATGATGATAATTTGAAGGAGGGCTCGAATCCAAACCGTGATGAACTCTTCTGATAATATTTGTCTAGGTGAACAGCTCCTCTTTCATGGAAAACCAATTTACATTTACATAACAAATTGTTATTTGCACTTTCACCTCTTCTCTACTAATATAGCAGCACAATCTTCTTTAAGCAATGTTTAGTCTTCCATGTTACCTCAGTGCCTTATTTCTGTTCTTCGTCCAATACTTGATCAATATCTTCTGTATTTTGTAGTAAAGAAATCACCTGACCAACTTCTTCTTTATTTGCAACTCTGCCACAGTAATATGGAAAGGGATCAATAAGCAAGAGAAGGCTCTGAAGTTTTAATCCCCTCTATGTGTCCTTCATTTGTATCCTAATCAGATTCAAAGGAGTGCTGGTAAGAGGAAGACTATGGCAGCACAATATCTTCAAGATTTTTCCTCCTTCAAGAGCATGTTGTTTTTTTTATCTGTAAGCCACCAGCAAATGTTAAAATTCATTCTGAAATAAAGAAAGTTTTAAGCAGGTATTTAAGATTGGTACTTTCAAAATAAATCCTTACATGTTAAAATAAATAGGATTGACAATTTTCCAAGCAGATTCAATTCTCAGCTTTTATCATGAATTATGAACCAGATCCATGTTCAGGTAAATGTGAAGTTCTTGCTACATCTGAATTCTTCATTATAGATTTTGAAGTTTTAAATTTCTTATTTTATACTTATTTTTATTTTGATTTTAATCCTTATTTATATGGTATGAAAAGATCAGGAACAAGCATTTTATTGAGGAAGCAGGCTACGTTTTAGGTAAACAGATAGTAAAATATTAATAGTTGACAAATATTCACCATGCCAGAGTGAACATCTTTATTGATCACAAACATTACAATGAGACTTGGCATATACAACACATCAAAGTGTGTGATTGTGCCTTTCAAACCTTAAATTATAGTAAATTTTTTCAGGAACCCTATGGCTCTTTAGTGAAAGTAATACAATATGACTAAGTATCAAAATGAACAGCTTAGCATTTTATAGCTTTCAGTTTGTATAAAATGCATGCATTGCAAAAAGAGATGTTTTTTGTAAAAGCATACATTAAAAATAAGGTTAGAAAACCAGGGATAGTGTTTTATCTGTGATACACCATGCTATTGAGAGATTCTAATTTCAATAACCACATCTCAGTGTATGAAAAAGGGGCTCTACTTTATTTTTTTACTACCCTAAGAAGGCCTCACTGAATTTCTTGTCTTCATCTGTGTTCCAGACACATACTTTCAGAATTCAGAGATGTCTGAACGTTGTTTGATTTGCATCCAACTTGCTGGCACAGCCCCAGTTTTGTTGCAGATCAAATAATCTATCTTTTTGGAGGCAAGTGATTAAGAATTTTTATTGATGATTTATACAGTCCTGAATAAACTAATTTTATTTGTCTTGTTATAACCAGCTTTAATTTTCTGTTCTGCTAGTAAAAAGTTTAGTGCTTGTTTATTGTACTGCTGTAATGTCAACAACCTAATCTACTTTAAAGAGTAAAGTCAATATTGTATTTTATTAAAATAAATGTGAAGTTTAATTATATGTTTCAGTTAACCTTGGATTTGTGTTAGCTTTTGTTATTTTCCGTAAGTGAATCTTTATTCAAGGCCTCTATGTCCTTCTTCTGTCCGTATTCAAGAAGCGTCTCTTGCAGGGATGGTTGCAAGGGGCATATCCACTTTTCCACTCTGGTACTATGGGCTTTCTGGATTTAGCAGCTGTCCTAGGACTAATAACCATTTAAATTAATAAAAAACTGTACAGGGCATTGAGCCTTTACTCTCTGCATTTGGTCTCTGGAGGGATTTGGGAATCTGTGGACTCCCCTTGGCAGTGCCATTGGGTTGACTGGGGTAGCACAGGACCTACAGGGACATCTGTATGATAGCTGATAGGTTGAGCTGGCTGTGCTGGACATAGGCAAACAAATAAAATTCCCCCTGCAAAATGGAGCTACGTTAAATGTTCAAATAATTATTTGAATATTCATCTCAAGATGAAATAATCACAAACGAAATGAGTCCTACCAAATGTTGGCCTCCAGGCTACTGAGACTACCTGTAATATGATGAGAGATAAGTTATATATGTTCCAGGTTCTGCTTAGTTATCATTTGAACCTGGAGTTGATTTTAATCCTTCAACAGATGCATAACAGAAATGTCTGAAGCAAGACCTGTGCAGAGAGTTTTCACTGCTTCAACTATGAAATATTCAGTGGACTAGAGAAAAGTTTACTTTTTATTGAAGGAAAACATGAATAACTATAGTTAGACTTATTTCTTGTTCTTTAAAAAAATTAATTTAAATTAGTTTCTGTCATCATAAATACATTTAACAAGAGAATGGTAAAGTAGTATTTGTTCTTATAAATTCATCTTAATCTATATTTTTAGATCTAAGCACTTGAAAAATTTGAATTTTTGGAAAGCAATTACTCCCTTTTCAAATTAAAAAACCTTCAGAAATAAATACTTTAATTTATAAATAGAAAAAGCTTCCAGAAAATTTAAAAATTTTTCCAAGTTTCATATTCCTTTCTTTTCAAGGAGTTCTGACGTCAGAATTTTCAGGTTACACTGGTAAGCACAGATTACATTGATTCAGCAGGGATAAAGCAAGGTCTTGAAATGAAACTTCATGTATTGTAAAGTGGGAAAGGTTCAGAAAGGGTAGTAAAGCATTTAACAGCACCTCTTCCTTTATTTCCATGCTTTTACTTCTTCACAGATTTTGCGGTACTGCTATCAAGCATACTATCAAATATAATCTCTTAAATTTTGTCAGTTCAAATTATCTTTCCACCATCAAACTGTTATTGCCAACAAGATATTGATTCAAGACAAATTTCTCCTGCCCAATTAAGATCATTCTCCTGGAGGAACATGAACTGATCAATATTGTCTATGAATAGACCCCCTCCAGCCTCATTCAGACCCCAAGAGCCATTTAATCTAGTAAATGAATGCATACAGACAAGGTATTAGCTATTAATTAATTTTGATGACAGTCCCGTATTCATCTTTTTGTTTTGCAGCAAAAGAAATTCCTTCACCTCCAAAAGGAGAGTTTTCAGCTTAGCAGGATAAAAATAACACCTGCACAGCCTATATAAGGTTTCCTTGAAGCAGCAAGAAATGACCTGTGTGTGTTGGAGGATACTTCACTGAACTGACTAGCAAAGGTGAACAAGAAAAATCTAAATAGGCACCTACTAGGTATGGAAATAAAATCCCACGTCCCACTGGTGATAATTTTATACTCTATAGCATGAGAGTTGATTATCCTTATCATAATGGCAACATACATAATGACAAATATTATTAGTGATCATAAAATTATCCACCCCTTTAGAATTTCTGCAACAGTATTTAAATCAAATACCTCCTTCAATGATAAAACCCAAATTGCTGAATACAGATTGCATACAGATGTGTACCTCTTTTTTTCATTCTAAACTCACTTCCAATTTAATTTAACCATGATTTTTTCTATGCACCATATCTTGCATAATTTCCACAGTAAATCCTCTAATTTTTCTTTATGCAGCTAAGTGAGTCCAACCTTTGGGACACCTCTATTTATGCTCTCTGTATTGCCACTTATTTTGCCCAATTATGATTTTGTAATTTCAGATATGTTTTTCCTAGTGTTGAGTTGCTTCATTTGGGTTAAGGGCTATGGAAGTATACTATTCCTCAATGCCTTTAAGTGCAGCTGACTTTTTTTGGCTTTAGAAATTTTATTCTGTTTCAGCACACTTGCTAAGTAATTCACAGTAATTTTCTTCAGAAAATCCCATATGAATAAAATATCCATATGAAAAACTTTGTCTATTTTGTCTGTTATTACAATTCAAAATATTTTGGTGTTTCTACACTGTAATAAAAAATTAATAGTTTGCTGTCAGGAGGTTGAATTTGTTTCTACTACTATTTTTCCTTCTCTGATGTTTTAAAAGAATGAAGTGATCCCACATTCTTTTCTTTTTTTTTTTTTTTTTTTTTTTTTTTTTTTTTTACATTTGAAGATGACTGCTTTAGATTTTATTTTGTGCTACTTTTGATTGTTCTGTGATGGTTAAAGCTGATGACAATAATATAGGTCATGCTATGAAATGAAATGAAGATCATTACTTCATATGTAATGTGCTCACACGTGGAAAGAAATTTTTCCTTCACTTTGAGTAATCAAATTTTCCACAGACAGTAAGCCAAAATTTTGATTATGTGACCCAGTGCAGGTCCTCCAAGGTCAGTGTTGCTCTACTCTTAAGTTCAATAGGGAATAGGTCATGGTGTTTTCTCCAACTAATGTGAAGAAAAAGGTGGATAGAATTCAAAGCATTACATTTCATGAATAAGATGTCACAGGACAATATGCTTGTTGTTCTGTCCTCTCTTGGGGAAATCACGGTCATATACTTTCTGGAATAACTTTACATCTTTCACAAATGTATGCAGACTGGAAAGCTTGAGAAATCCCAAATATTGGATAAAATCACACAATGGAGTGAGTCAGCAGGTGGAACACATTCTATCTTGTGACATCACATTCAGATAAAACTATGCCCCATTTAATTTCTGTGTTTGAGTTTTCCTCCCTGTCTTCTGGAGGAGTTTTGAATTTTTTCCAGTTATTCAGGTCAAGTGTTAGCTGTTGAAACCATCTTATTTGGTCTGAGGACCCAGGAGGTTGGGAAGTTATTCAAACATCAATACTACAACTTTTTGAATTTTAAGATAAGTGTTTAAATGTAATTCAATGAAACTAAAACAATTCTATACAGATTTTCATTACTATGATTCTAATTTCCTGCATTTACTTGGAAAATACAAAGCACTGTTTGTAGTTTGAGATGCTACAGCTGATGTGTATGAACAAAACAGCAAGGCATTTCTAAAATGCGTGTGCTGAAAAGTGAGTCTGCAGAGAAAAGAACAGCACTGCAGGGTGCCCTGCTTACTTTGTCTTATTGACGTTATGTCAGATATGGTCAAAAGACAAGCAAAATGATCATTTTTCTAACCACTGCCACTGTGGAAGCTAAAAGCCAAAATATCATTTTCCTGGCTCATGAATCAATAACAGCAGTTACAGGTCATACTCTTCCCCCAGCTGCACCTGTATCATTTAATTGTGAAAAAATTTCAGCCTTCGTTTAGATGTGAGGTAGACAGCTGGTCTGCTGCTACTGTTTCACTGAAATAACTGGAATTCAAGGGCATTATACTAATTTACCTTGGGGAGTACAAATCCCTTGCCTTTCATGGGAAGGCTCAAAGCCTGAGTTGCACACATTCTCCCAGTAGACTCGTGTGGGATTCGGAAGGATAACCTACTCTTTTTAAACCACGTTGCAAACAGTTGTGTGATGTTGCACTGTTCTTTCATGTTCAGCACTATGTCCCAGCATGTGCTTACACTTTGAGAAGGATCTTCTATGTAAATCCCTCCCTGATCTCACAGGCCTGGTCAGAGACAGCTGGTGCTTTGAAGTTATTGAAGAAAAGGTGCTGGAGAAGTGCATGGCATTACTACGTGGTACCACAAGGCTACATCAGACCCTATGGTGAAGATATGTCTAGTAGCTATTTTACTGTAATTTCAGACACGTGGAGCGGAAGCAGCAGCTAAAAGGTTTTATTCACACAAGTCTAGAATGAAAATTAATGGTAACAAGTCTGTCATTTCAAAAGACCCCATTTTATTATAGTGTTCACAGTAGATGAAACTCAGTCTTAGAGAAATTTCAGGAAATCCTCAAATCAATACACACAGCAGAGCTACCTTCCATTCCTAACCATCAAGGGAAAATGGATTTGCTGAATATATGTTCCCCTTTCATTGGGTCTATAAGAACTCTATTCTCTGAAAATGGGACAAAGAGAATTTCAGGGTTATAATTAGATTTTGATTCAGTAGAAGTTGAACTTTAGCATATGGATTGCAATTAACTCCTCCTGACAGAACAAGTACAGAGATGAATGATGTCATTCCTGTTAAACAAAAGGTCAGATTCAAAACACAATTTAAGTGCCAGAAATAGGGCTTCCAATAAATTTTCAGCTGTTTATGCTCCAAATTTCAATTTTGGAAAGCCCTTTCAACTACCTACTGACACTAGCAACTGAATTCTGGAGATCTCCACTTGTAATGTCCTTCTGTGTACCCTGACTCACACCAAAGGATCTCAGGTGGGTAAATGACTCCCTAACCCTTGGATAAGGCACTCATGGGATAGACACTGGACTTTTGGCTCGAGTTTGTCCCTGTGCTAAGTGTTACTGACCGAATCACCAAAAGAGTCTTCAGAGCGGCAACCTGGCCAGTAGATCAAGATTCCTGGTGCTCTCCTGGGTGGTGACTTCAAGAATCTCAGGCCTAAATTTTCTGTCTTCAGAAGAAGTTCTCTGACTGTTGGCTACTACATTAAAAGGGGGTGCTCTGGTCACCCCTGACTCTTGTGTTTTAAAACAGAACAGAGCCATTCTCTGCACTGGGAAAAACAGAAGAAAAATTTCTCTCTCAGGAGTGACTCATACGTCTGTTGCAAGAAGCACAGTCCTATCTACCTGAGACAAAGGTGCTACAATAAATCCTTGTCTTCTGCAATCCTTTTTGGGCTTGTTTGGACAGTCCTGAGACCAGGGTGTGACCCTGTCTGGGGAGTACTATAACACATCAGGACACTGGGGACTTAAATCCTAACAATTCAACAAATTTGATAAATTGCTTTCCCCAGGCTGTCTTCTGTTTTGCTACGTGGAAAAAGGGTTAAATTATGTTGCTTCACTATTGCACTATTTAAATGCAAGGAGGACGATTATTGGCAGCTTTGTCAAGTGATGGGCGATATATGTACATGTACATATATATATATATATATATACACATGTACCATATATACATATACATTATATATATAAGATACAATATATACAATATATTACCAAACACTTCATAGTGAAGTTCTGTTGTAGGTGGATTCTAGTATTTTCTAGTATTTTTCTATGTATTTCTTTTTATTAGTAGCATATGTGTGACTGGACAAAGCATTGGAATGCATTGTCTTACTGGTTTTCATGTAAAATACACTAATTGTACAGAAGAAAAGTAAAAGACATCTGTACTTGATTGTTGGGTTGTCAGGCAGGCAATTTCTCCCAAATTATGTTTTTCTTTCCCTCCTCTGCAGCCTTAGTTGAATTCAAATTGTCAATCTGATAAAAACCCCTCCACCTTTCTCCATATTTGTTCCTGATCACACTGAAAGTGAAAGGAAGCATTAAAAAGTTCATGAGAAAGCTTATTATGATGCTCCAAGCTGGCTTGTTTGAAAAAAAAAATCCAAAGACAGTAGTAATGTTTTAAATAAAAATTCAATATTTTCTTTGCTAATTAAAACCAAACCATGGGATGATTTCTTGTCTGATACATGTGACATTCACATTCTCTGGACAGAGAGACATAATTCTGTCTCTCAGGATTTCTTGGAGAAGCAGAGAAAAAAGAGAAAACAATGTTTATCTGTGCGCTTTTGTTTTCCCCATGTGGAATGTGGTATGGAGATTGTTTACCTGAAGTTACTCCTTGATTGGATTCTGGTAAGGTTGTTTGAGTTCAATGACCAATTGGATCCAGCCGTGTTTTGGACTCTCAGCAGACAGCCACATGTTTTTTGTTAGGTAAGTAAGAAGTATGTATGTAGAATAAGATAGTCTCTCTTTAAATAGTATATTAACGTAATATATTATAGTTTTAATAAAGCTATCCTTCAGCCTTCTGATCTGGAGCCAGACATCATCATTTCTTCTCTGCACCCAGGGTCACCACATTTTTACTATAGGTACAAACTGTGATTATTCTGCATAGCAATTTATACCAGGGTAATACCTTACTCTGTGATTCTTCTGTTGATTTGTACATGCAAGGGAGACATTTAAAACAAATGTGTTCCTCCATAGTAACAATGAATTAAAATAGACATTTTATTTTAAAAAATTGGTTTTGACTGTCTTCAGCTTATCTCAAAGGAATTTATTTTCAAAATCTAAAAACTTTTTATGCACCTTTAGGGTTACAAAATGGTGTTTAACTATACATAATAAGTGTACAGGTTATTTTGGTATAGCAATTAACAAAAAAAAATTTATGTTCTCTCACATTTTTCTGCACATTGACAATTTCAGCTGTTTTTCCTTTGAATTTACTCTTTTGTATACATAAGTAGAATAATACTCAACAGGTAATAATATTATCACTGCTACTTACACATTTCTTCTTATTATTATTAATTGTTATTTCTGTTTATCAGCAGGCCTTGCACTAAACAAGAAGAGTTTGTTTCAGGAAAAGCATGTGTATGGAAAATATAATTGTTTTTTAATTGGTAGACTGATTTCTCTGTCACTTCTAGTTTTGAGGCTAGATTGTTAGGACTTCTGTTGTCTCCCCTCTCTCTCCTCACATTTCCTTTTTAACTATAAATATTACTCTTCTGCTATGCTTTCTTTTCTTGTGCTCTCTTTCTCTATTTGTATTTTTGTTTCTCATCTGCTCAGCTAGAAAACATAAAGAAATCACAATATGGTGCGTTCTGACTACAGCCCTTTTAAAATACACTTTCCTCTACAGAACCAAGAGGACAAATCTAATCAAATTTCTACACCTGTCCATAATCGAGAATATCACACAGATGTAATAGCAATTCTTGAGCCTCTGACTGACAGAAAATTTTATTTTCACAGACAAGCAGCTCATCATTTAATCATATGATTGAGCAAAACTCTCGCTACCTCATTTTCTGTGTTAGTGTGACAGGGGTAAGCTTCAGACCATCCTCGGAAGGTATCAGCCAGCACCAATAGATACCTGTATCCCTCTTTATGTGGCAATTCAGCAAAATCTATTTACTAGTAATCTCCAGGAAGATCTCCTGACTTTCTTCCCCAGTACTACTCTTCTGCTTGTATCAGGATTGTTTCGATGGCAGATTTCACATATGATTAATATAGATTGCACAATTTTGGCCATTCCTCTTCCTATTGCTACCTTTTTCAGATGTTTCAAAAAGTTTTCTGTTTCCTAGTTGGTGCCTTCATGTTCCTGCTGAGCTGTCTCCCAAAGTCAGCTGACTTGTTAGCCTTTTTGTTTTGAAGGGGAAGCAATTTGTTGTGCTGGTGATAATGAAAGGCAGGTGATAATGGACAGTAAATTGTGTTCAGAGACTTTTGTGTGTTTTGGAGTCCTGTGGTTCAACATTTCTATCTATTGAAATTAACTTTTTATATCATGTTAATCATTGCACAACTTGTGAACACCTGCCAAACTGTCCTGTGAAGGAGCTGCAGATGGCAAGTGATAAAACCATAAGGCTCCCCCTCACTGCAGTTTAGCATGCTTTTTCCTTAATTTGAAAGGTGCACAGTGATGTTAGTAAAGCAGTCCACTTGGGCTGCTTCCCTGAGATTTCAGATTAATTGATTGAAGTGGACTGTCTTGGCTGTTCTTTTCCCACTCAGCCTACTGCCTTTGCATGGAGTTGGTCCAGGCATATTGTTCAGAGCTGGCTCATCTACACATAGCACAAAAGTGTGCTGTGGCTCCTTAATATTCCTGGAGTGATTTTCTCTATATCATGTAAAAAAATCCTCTGCCTGGGATAGGAACTGAGCTCACAGTCTGTGGCTCCCACCAAGTACTGCAAGCAAGAATTTATCTGTTCTATATTTTTAGCTGCTAAGTATGATAAAGGATCAAATATATCTGGAGGTTCTATATAATTGATAATTTTTTATTCTGATCTCTACCGAACACCAACAAATGAACTTTCTGTCATTAAAGCAAGTGAGCGTGTCTGATGTTCTGGCTGATGGCCTCTGAGAAAAGACAGATATGCAATCAATAAAATGTTTCTTCTAAGTGAGGCTAGGATAAAGTGTCACCCAATGCACAAATCTTCACAACATTTTCATCTCAGACATGCCTCATTAATAGTAAAACAAAAGCAAATAGAATTGAAGCATCTACTGTCTTGAAAGATCACCAAGATGTTTATTTAATAATTTAGACACTTCACCTGAGAAAATACAGGAATCATTTATCTGTCAGTAAATTAGAGTTAAAAGTATTGGTAATGATAAATTTATTTCAATGTAAATCCTGGATGTCCCTGAAGAGGATTTTTTTAGTTTTTTATCCTATTTTTTTTATTTAGCTTTCTCTGAATTTTCAACTTTAAGGCTTTAGATCAAAACAATTCAAGTTCCTTCCCTATGGAGTAGCAACAGTCACAGTTTTATATTTACTGTTATTGAGAAGAAACTATTCCCTTTTTCATTATGCAAATAGAACCAGAAATAATTAGGAAGTATGATAATAATATATGCAAATCCCAGCACTGACAATTTGTGAGATGTTCCTATTTTATGTGATGGCTTTTGACTTGCAAAGCACAAAAATATAACATGTTTTGTATAACCAGGAGGAAACAACTCCAGATGATACATTCAATTACTTTCCTAAAAAAAAAAAAAAATAATAAAAGCTAAGAAAGGTGTGTTAAAATTCTCTTAAATTTAGTGACAGAAAAGAGCATATCTTGGATCAACTTGTCTCATTTCCTGATAGCAGGCTGGTGCTGTGTCACATATTCCTTTTCTGCAAACTGGTGGAGAGTGAGCTTTTGCTTTCATGTCTTCTTCTGAAAGTTTCTCATAAATTATTCATATTACACATCTTCACAATTTTGGCAAAAATTGGTTCCAGTCGTGTGGACAATTTCATTTAGCATAAAAAATCCTCTTTTTCTTTCATGACTTATTTATGGGAGGAAAGCAATCAAAATGCTCTAAGCTTCTATTTTTCTGTACTGACCAAGGTAAGCTGACTTCATCTTGCAGTTCAGTTCTTTCTGAATGTTCTTTCTGAATGTCTTCTCTTTCAGTCCATATTGAACTTGGAGGGATGAAAATTTTGTCCAGCATCCCAGCAGGAATTTTTTTAGAGCCTCATTAATTTGCTGTAGCAGTTCCTGAAAATAGTGATCTAATTTAATTGCCACTCCCTACCAACCTGTGTGGTTGAGCCTCACCTTTAACAACAAGAAGTTCATTTCTATAACTGATAGGAGCCTTAACCCAGAGTGACAAACCCTGAAAGTCAGGCTCTGGATGAAGAATATCTGTCAAACACAGCTGAAGAGAGATGTCCAGAGGATGGGATTCCAGCATGGGGGTCTGACTGGGTCCATGACAATGTGGGGGCCCTGTATTACCTTGGTGCTTGGAATACACAGTTGTGTCCCAAAGACCAGAAACTCGGTAAGAGGCATTGAAGAATCAGAAGATGTTTATTGAAATGATGGCTGTATACATGCTGCTTCCATGTGAATCTCTCAGTATGTAGGCTTGAAAGGTAAGGAGCGAAAAAAGTGGTCTAGAGTCACCCTCTCCAGTTCTCTAGCCATCCTTGTGTGGATTGGAGTGAGAGAATAAATAAAAATCAGGCTCACTCAGTTCACACATTTGAGAACTATCAGGATTTAGCTCCTTATCAGCAATGCTCTCTCTGAGCATACATCATTCACATAATTCTTTTGTCAAATCCCGAGTCTCTGAAGTATTAGTGCTTACTTTTTTAAAAAAGTTATGTGAATTCAAATTTGCATTTCCCATTTCACTCTTCTAAGAACAATGTAATTCAGACCCATTTAACTGATATAAATTACATTTTAGAAACTAGCTAGTTAATTATGCTAGAGATAGATATCTCAAAAAAGAAAAAAGAGGAAGGAAAAGAAACAGATTGGATTCAATACAATGTAGTGTCTATATTTAAAAGAACCTGCAATTTTAAAGCAATCTTTAATAATAAAGTCAGCCCTTCTGGTGTAACTTAGTTTTATGTCAAATGAAGCAGAGGGACATAACATTTTTCAGGTTTGGTGAAATGAAAAATTGAAGTGTGTAAATACTATGTGTGTACAGAGGAGTAAAAAAAAAACTCAGAATGTTCAGCAACAGTGCTAAACAAAAACAAATAAAAAATACATTGTGCTCTTAGGTGAATCTGACATGCTCTGCTTTATGTGGAATTTTGAACCTCTTCATCTAACCTCAATTTTCTTTTGATTTCAGGCACTGTTTGCATGAGACCTATTTTTCTGCATTAAGGTCTAGAAAATTCACATGGCCACCAAGGAGTGCCTCCCCTTTATCTCTTTTTGAGGTGAGAAGCAGATCACAGCATCCAAATGGGGTTCACCTCAGCCTTGTCAAAGAACTTTCTGCGTCTCCTGAGGGACATGAGTGTCCAAGCAGCATATGTAACCTGGCTGCCATGCTTGCAGCTAGACAGAAGCCTTCCAAGCTAACAGTGCCCCTTAGTGAATCTGCAGTCCTGGGGCATTTCCTTAGCTGCAATTTGTTTCTAAAAGGATGTGTGCTAGTTACCATCACAGGTTGCAAATGAGATTTCTACACTCCCACAAAGAATTTAAATGTTTACTCTGGCTGATTTCAAGGGGAGCCCAGAATTTAACTTCTTTAGACAGTTCTGAAAATTCTGTTCTGCTTAATTGATGTCTGTTCAGTGCTTGTTAAAAATGTGTATAAATGTGAAGACTTACTGCTGTTCATAAACCAACTATGCAGCAGGTTGAAAGGAATTAATGAGAACCATATAGCAAAGATTTATGAAGAAGTGATGAGATGCTTGGATGTGATTAATTTTTTGCAAACAATTTACACAATGCAATAGAAATCACAAAATATGTGCGTGAGACAAATAGTTCAAGTGGCAACAGTTGGACTCAAAAGCAGTGAATATTTCACTGATATAGAAGGGAAAAGCTGTCGTTTGGACCTAGTGAAATTCAGTTTCAGATTATGTAAAAAAAAAAACAACACAGGAAAAAAAAAGTGAATTCCTAATTTACTCAGCAGGCCAATAAATGGTTTAGGACTTAAGAATTTTTCTCATAAGTGATGTATCACCCAATTTCCCAAGTGTATCAGGAGAAGGTGTTGAGTGCTCAGCACTGTTGAAAAATCAGATCACCTTTGTAAAAGATTATGGGATGGAATTCTAAAAGAGCTCGACATAAAGTTGTGAATGCATATAGAGGGTGGAAGCATACACAGGGTGGAAGCAAGGACAGGTAGCCTGGAAGGATACAGAAACATTATCTGGTCATTCAGAGACAAAATTAGGCAAGCTAAAGCCCATTTGTGTGTAGCCAGGGATGTCAAATATGAGAAGACCTTCTACAAATGCATAGCTGGCAAAAGGAAGAATAAGAAAACTGTGAGCCCATTGCTCAAGAAAAGGAGTGACCTGTTAGACAGGACATGGCTGAATACCTCCTTTGTCTTGGGTTTCACAAGCAATGGCACACTCCAGGACCTTCAGGTCCCAAAGGCCAGGTGTAAAGGATGGAGTGAAGAAATTGCTCTGTGGAAAAGAATAAGGTCATAGAATGCTTAAGCAATTTGGACATACATAAATTCATAGACCCTGATAGGACATGCCCATGAGTGTTGAGAGAGCTGTCAGATGTCACTGCAAAGTCACTCAACAACCTTTGATCAATCATGACTGAGAGACATGCTTGAAGTCTAGAGAAAAGTATCACTCTTATCTTTAAAAAAGGTAAGAAGGGCCCAGAGAACTATAGGATAGTCAGCATCACCTCTACCCTTGGGAAGGTGAAGGCTGGAAAACCATTTCCATGTGCGAGAGTTAAAAAAAACCATCAGGAATAATCAGCATACATTCATCAAGGGGAAGGCATGCTTGACCAACTCAATAAACTTATGTGGTAATTTGTCTGGCCTGGTAGATGAAAGAAGGGCAGTGGATTTTGTCTACCTGGACTTCAGTAAGGCCTCTGAGACTGTCTGCCATAAGATCCTCAAAGACAAGGTGTTCACATATGGGCTGGTCAAGCAGACACTGAGGTGGACCGAAAACTGCCCGGAAACCACCCAGAAAGTAGTGATAAGCAGCACAAAGCCTAATTGGAGACCAGGAGCTAGCAGAGTACACCAGGAGTCCATACTAGATCCAGCCCCTTATAACATTTTCATAGTGATCTGGGTGATGGTGCGAACTCTTCTTCAAGTTTGCTGATGACAAAAGACTAGGAGGAGTGGTCATCCAGAGGGACCACAAGAAGCTGTAGGAATTGGCTGTCAGGAACCTCATGAAATCCAGCAAGGAGAAGTGAAATGTCTTACACCTGGGGAGGAACAATCCTAGTCACCAATGTGTGCTAGAGGTCACCCATCTGGAAAGCGGCTTGTCCTGGTGGACACCAAGTCCAACATGAGCCAGCAGTGGATCCTTTTCACAAAGAAGGTAAATAGAAACTGGGGCTTCTTTAGGTGAAGTGTTGTCAGCTGGTTGAAGGAGGTGATCCTCCCTCTCTATTCAGCACAGCTGAAGCCACCATGTCTGTGGTGTTTCCCAGTAGGAAAGAGACTAGGATGTACTAGAGACATTGCAGCGCAGAGCCATTAAGATGACTGAGGGACTAGAGCAACCTTCCTATGAGAAAAGGCTGAGAGAGCTGAGACTGTTCAGCCTAATAAAGGGTTGACAGTTACAATATTTATTGTATTATCCTTATTTATTTATTCATTTAAGTTAGAAAGATTTTTTAAAAGAGCTTAATGGATTTAACCATTGTTTAGCTTTGTTGGTTTTGGGGTTTTTCACCCGTTTGCTTATCAGGGTCTTTGTTTAGCCTTATTTTGAAATCTGAATCTAGGTAAGAAGTCCACAGTTCCTCTTAGTTTTGGAATACTCAACTCTTTCTGAAAACTTTAAGAAAGAAAAGTATCAACTAAGAGACCCCTTTTGAAATGATAGAATAATATTTAATTAGGATTATTCCTGCTGTTAGATGTCAGTATTGTTTCATGAAAGTCCATTAGGAAGTAGATTTCTCCAGCTGTAAGCAAGAGAGCTCTTCAATTGTGAAGTTTGGAAGAGCTAGCTGTTGGTGTTCAGCACCTCATCTATTAACAAGAGACTTTAAATTACATACTCAATGGAGCAGTAATCATTAGAGCAGACTCAAGATGCACAATAGAGATTTAATTTCACTGGAACAGTTCCTAATGTAATTCTGTGTGGCACAGATTATTTGAATTAGAATTTTGGGTGGGCCAAAAAAAGGGATATGGAAAAAAAAGTGGTGCTGTCTAAAAAAGAATCATTAGGATGCATTTCAAAAATTAAAATCACATATGATATGTGGTTGGGGAGCCTGATTTTTTTTTAGCACGTAATATATTTTACCTTTATGTTTTGTTCATGTATTTGATTTTCTCCTGTCTGTATAATGAAATGTCTTTTTCTCCGGAGCTTTGAACACTGCTGCATAATACCCTGGGGAGTTCTCCAAGGTTATTAGATCCATTGCTTAGCTGCAAGCTACTAGAGGCTACACTAACACTCTCCTCTGTTTGGAAAGCTGCTATAATATTTCTGGTCTTGAGCAATGAATAATATGATTAGTACCTGAGGGAATGCAAACAAAAACATTAGCAAAGTACATTTTCCAATATTTAAGAAGGAAGCCAATCCTCAAAACAGAAGTTGCATGTTCTTGAACACTGTCTAATAACATTAACCTGAAATCACTTGATTTAATTGCCCTGTTAAGCAGTTTATTGCATTACTTAGGGATAATAGAATGAGTTCAAAGTGGGTTCATTGCATTATCTTATAAACAATGTGCCACATCATTAAACAAGATGATAGAAATCAATGTATTTTATACGAAACAATTATGAAGGCTCATGTAAAGTCTCTAATGTGAATAGTAGAAAGACCTCACTGTGACAAGGGAAAAAAAGGGTCTTTCTGAGGATGAAAAGACAAAGCAATTTCAAACTGTAATTCCCCAGGATCAGATTAGAAGCACAATTCTCCAAAATTGTTGCTTTCCCTGTAGTCTTATACACTGCCCTAAGCCTTCACTGAGAACTATACGGAAATCTCTTCCTTGGCTCACGGATAATTATTTCTAACAGGTATCTTGTCAGTTCTGTTCTTAGGGAATTTAGCACAGATGTGTGACAATCTTCCCAGCATCTAGCTTTCAAATTTGTGATGATCTATTTTGACTTGTATGTCCAGAAGGAATGCAAATAGAGATGTTTAGAAGAGCCCAAAGAGAGAGGACAGCTGATCCAATCTATTCTGGAAGAAGTAATTTTCTGTTGTCTGAGGGAACTGACAATGCAGAGAGAAATACTGGCTCAATATCACCTTAGTGACCCTCTGCCTGGTGTCTCTGCCCTTGTTTGTCATGACATCTTCACACTTGTTTTGCTACAGCCTTTGGAATTTATGGATATGTGTATGAATGAGGGGTCCAGTTCTGTTCTACATTCCCTGAGAAATGAGAACAGAACAACATGCTGGAATAACCTTCCAGGGAGCAGAGACAAAGTGAGAGTGGTGTAGTGATCCTAAATGATCTGCAAAGAGTTTTGCTGCTGAGCTCCAGAGTTCAAAGGTGATGGGGGAAGAGAGTCCAGGAGATGTCAGAACGCCTGGCCAAATTCCATTCCTACATTAGGAACATTTCATCCTCCATCTTTCAATGGCTGCTGCAATGCTTCCCATCTTACTCACACAGAGTGCACAGGCTTTTCTACTTGAGGGAGTTTCAAGTGATCAAACCAATTTTCAGAGTGGGTAACTACTGGAGAAGGCATTAGCATCATATATCTGGCTATTTCCTGGCTTGCAATGCAACTGAGCAATGCAGAGAGTGCTGAATTTAATTTTAGCAAAGAATGTTTTTTTCAGGAAAAAGTGAAGTTCTGGCTGTAAAAAATAGTAGCAGCGTATCACAGTAACTTGACTTACAGTTAAAACATAAATTAGGTTCCTTCCAGTAACCTATACTTTTATTCTCTTAGAATTTTTTTATGTATTTCAATAAATGAAAACAACTTCCCCTCTAATGCAAGGGTGCATTTTTTTGTCCAAAATTCTAAGATGTGTGGAAGAAGTTTTAATCAAAAAAGATTTGGCCAGAAATACTGCCAGTGGCCTTTGTGTGAAGGTTTGGTATGATATCAGAAACAAAATCTCCGCACATCATAGATGTTTTCCAGAAAAGATGATCTCATGTGATGAAAGCTGCACCGTCTTGTTCACCAAAGCCATGGCTCATTGGCCATAAATGTTTATGAGAGTTTTCAGCTGCGGAAACCAATTGGTTTCACATACACCACCAGGCCCATCAGATAACAGCTTTTATTTACTACTTCAATAACGTAACGCTAAACAAAATGTTCTGATCTCCTGTGACTAATCTCCCTTGCTTTGTATCATTCTCTGAGATTCATCCTCTGACCAGATTTATAGTTTTTAGTTAACCTCAGATTCAAGCATCATCAATCCTGATCCTGCAGTGGAGGTAAATGGGATCTTTTCCCTTCCCTTGCAATGGACGCTGGAAGCACTCCCTGACCTATCTATGTGATCCTGTTGGGGTTCAAATAGAGTCATGCCACTATCTGGAAATTAACAGTGCAACAAAGATAAATGATGCTGCTATTATTCTCATTTCTTCACTGAAAGGGTTTTCAAGCACTGAAACAGGCTGCACAGGGAAGCAGTTGAGCCACTGTTCCTGGATGTATTTAAAAGGTATGTCAATGTAGCACTTAAGAAAATGTTTAATGGTCAACTTGGCTGTGTTAGGTTAACTTAGCAGAGTTGATGATCTTAAAAGTTCTGTCCAGCACAGATGATCCTGTGATTTTTTTTGCTGGTAAATATAAAGAGTGCTGAGGTCAGTAGATGAAAGGTTTGGGTTTATACCATGTCCTGAAGAATAAAATATCAGGGAAAATGGCTACTTTGCACAAAACATACACATGTAGGTGTTCCATGTATGCATGGCAAATCCAATGCTTTTGAGATTGTTCATATTCCCTGTGCCTGTAAAACATTCAGGACTCAGGTATAGAAGGCAGTCTATAGACTGTATGATATATAGTCAGGATAAACCAAGGGGGGCTTTTTTCAGATTTATTCATATTGGAAATCTTGATATTATGGTAACAAAATGTCAAATTCTCAGTTCATGATTAAGCTCTGAACAGATCTTATTCTGGTCATTAAAATTCTTATAATATTAAGAGTCGATGTTAATGCAGTCTCTGAAGAGGCAGAAATTTACTGCTCCCATTTCTATGAGCTTTCCCTTTAGAAGGAATCCTTTTGGGAACCAGGAGGCTTTGCCTTCTCGTCCTCACCTTTTCTTCCCCAACAAATGACTGCCTGCAGCAAGTCACTGAAATTAGGAGCCCCTCACGTATTTGCTTTTAAAGCGTTTACAGCTTTAGCTTTAGTAGAAAATCTCTCATGGAAAGTTCTTTTGTGTGGGTGATATTAAAATGACAGGGTGCCCTTTACTAGAGTGGGGCAAAGATTTTGTTGTCTGTACAGATACTTAAAACCTCTGTGTTTGCACCTCTACAAGTCAAAGAGATAGAGGCTATTACTGTACTGCATTTTACAACATATTTAGAATCAGATAATAATTGCATGGAAAAAAAATAACATTATTCTTAGTTTGTTGCTTTGAAATCAGTGATCTGACTTCAATTTCACCAATGACGAATGCTCAGGAAAAGCCTGACAGGCTCCCAGAATTCTAGTAGCAGCAGGCTAAAGTGTAACAGCCACATGAGCCTGAGCAATCTACATTGGCTTTGAAATTGCTCTTCTCTTCTGCTGTCTGGAAGAAAATAATCAAAGAAATTAAATATATTCCCTTTTTATGGATTTATTTTTAGTTTTAGAACACAATTGCATTACTTCAATTAGGCTTCAGTTGTCTGATTTTAGCCCTCATACTTGGCAGGATATATTAAATAAAGTTTCCAGCATATAATGCCAGCACAATAGTATGGTTGTTAGGGCATCTAAAATTTAAACAACTTTAAATAGACAAAATTTGCATCAGATTATACTGGTCATTTTTCATGGAAAACTGTTGAAAGATTTCAGATCAACTTTTCATGAGATCAGATTATTCAGAGCTTTCATACTGGGTTAAGAAAATTTTCTAACTGTATCTTGTCTCAGACAGTGGTGAGCAATGGATGCTTAGGAGAATAGTATAAGGATAATAATTAATTAAATTGGAATTTCTGAGGCTGTCTTATCAATGTGTCATGGAGTAAATCTATGGAGCTTCTCCTGAGCAGGTTTGTGTACAGCTTGGAACAGCAATATAAAGTACTGAGTGATTTCATTTTGCCATAACGGAGTTGCAGTGCTCTGGAGGAGTTCAGTGCAAATCTTTCATGTGCAGCTCCAGGAGGGCAGGGCAGCAAACACCTCAGCCCTCTATACCTGCCTTTTCAGTACCTAAAACCTGGGCAAAAGTGTAGTGGTCCTTCCCTGACAGATGCCCTGCCAGCTCCTGGGAGCCACAGCCACCCTGGATTGGGGACTATAGATGGAGCTGCAATCCATCAATTCAAGCTCTTATCAACACAAAATCCCTGTTTAGTCATCACAGAAGGATTCAAAGGGAATACTGGCTTACGGTCCACCTGAAAACACTGAGAACTGAATGACACAGTTTATCTTTAGAACAGATATAGCTGTATTGGCCCCAGGGAGGCTGAGGCAAAGGGAAAAACTAATTGGAGTAAGCTTTTGCCAGTAGTTTTCTCATTATTCTTTGTGAGCAGGAATTATATAACATGTGTTAAAATACAAAGAATAGTTTTTCCAAAGAACATTTTTCATTCAAACTCCACCTTTGCAAATTTTACTGGAGATAAATTTACTGCCTTTCTATAATTTGTGCCAGCCAGAAACATTAAAACCCCTTACAAGCCTTAATGAATTTAGCTTTTTGCATTTCAACATGAAGAGGAGAATGACAGAAGAAAATTAGCATAGTTACATAAATGAAGCACCTTGGTGAATGGTGCACTCAGAATTTTAACAGGTAGCAGAGGTGAAGAATGACATTTTTCAGCATTTATAGTACTGATAGCCTGGATTTTATGGGCAAAAGAAATAATTATAAAAGTTGAGCTCATCTCAAGGGCAGCAAATAGAGAAATCTGTCGTCTGGTGTGTGCTAGATGTTATAGTAGAAAAACTGCGCTCAAAGTCCAAACAGCAGATTGGAAAATTGCTTGATATCCTGACGAAAAAAAAAAAAATCACTTGGAGGGTAAAACTCAGCCTTCCACAGAACAATCAATTTCTTTATCCAGTTCAGTGGCTTATGAAAAACTGATACATAAGCTTCATAATAGACTAATATTTTTGAGGTTGCCAGATCTCACATGGTTTGTGCAGAAAGACATCACTGTTGGGCTAATAGTGCCCTAAACTGCTCTCATTCATAAAGCACAAGTGAAAAGGATTTGCATGGAAGCAGTAGGCAGGTTAAGAGCAAGGATGAACCTTCCTTTTAATTTGCAAGTAGGGAATGAGGTAATTTGCAGTTTCTAACCATAATCTATGAAATGCTCTGCAACAGCCTTGCTAATACACGCAGGTATTCTGTGAGAGTATGGGGTTAGCTCACTCTAGCATCATGAGCAAGAAATTCTTGTGGGTAGAGCATATTTCCCATATTCCCTAGCCCAGATGGGCTTCTCAAATGATCCATTATTCCTGCATTTGCTTCCTGCTCCCCCTGGTCACACAGAGAGCTGCAAGAGCTGGGTAACAGACGTTGAGAGTGCCAGCTGTGAAACAGAGGAGAGAGAACAGGAATTACTTCATTCTATCTGTTTCCTCTACTTTTTTTTCTATTTTTTTTTAAGTGATTGCTTTGACACTCTGACTGTCAACATCTGAAGAGTGATATATTTGATCACCTCGACCTCTCACAAGCTTTTATACAAAGAATATTTACATATGCACAAAGATACAAGAATATACACAAGGATATGTATGGGAATGCAGTTAAATACATGTATGCAAATCCATGTATTCATTGACCTAGAAAGCCACCTAAAAGGGAGATGGAAAATAACTGTCTTGTTCCATGGAACCAGCCTCTCCAGTCACTGACGCAGATATAAACACATATGGGTGGGCCCTCCTCAGTGTTCAGGTCCTAATTAAGTCCCTGTCTGGGGGACTGCCTAATTCATGTGCATAAAACAAAGAAGAAACATAAACATTTTTTGCATAAAACAAAGAATTGGCATAGAAAAGCACCAAATCCATTGTATGTCCAGGGTGCTAGCAGTCTTTTCTTGTCTTTTGTCACCATAGATCCAGAACCTCTGGAGGACAGCAAAGTTTTGTGTGTGAAAAGGGCTGTTCTGCTATATATTCACACAAGCTTATCCCATGAGCATTTGAAATGCTGCTTAGTTTTATCAGCAGTAACTTGTGCAGCTGTATAAACCTACACTAGAAAGTTTCTTGTTAGACTGCAACTGCCTCAGTTTTAAATGATCCCCACTTCCTCAGGAAGTGCATTTGAACCTAACATACTTAAGATTTACTTCAAATGAGAAAAAAAGATGTTTCAGTGGTAAAACAACAGTGCAAACAGAGACTCTGTCTTCACAGTTTTGCACACACTGGAAAGATTAGGGCTGGATTCTATTAGATGATCAACTGGGAGCTGATGCAGCCTAATATTTCTCATCAGTTTGGCTCCCTTGGCTCCTCAGACATCTGCTCCCTAGAGCTTCAGGTAGAGAGTTAGCAGATTCAGACAGACAGGATACACTGGAAAATTACCTCTTAATTCCCAGAAAACGGAAATCCTGTGAATACTTGCTTTCAGGAAAGATTTGTGCCTGATTTTCAGAAGCTCATTTTGTTTCTTGAAAACTCCCCATGTGACCCAAGTAATAAATAAATTTTCAGGAAGAAAATTTCATTTTCCAGTCATCTTAAGTCCTCTGCCATTCCCTAGAGTTTCTATGTGACATCAAGAAACAGAAGCATTCAAAGAGACTGGAACATTTGAAAAGCCTTGGTGACCTGTTCTAGGGGAAAAGTCTGGTGGGGACTAATTCAGAGTACTTCCCATTTCTACACACACCTGCTCTGTGAATCTCAGGGGATCTTGAAACATATAGAATTTCTTCAATAACATTTTTCAATTCTTGCTCATTGCTATTCTGCTCACTATAACATAAAAATGACACACTGTTTTTTAAATTGGTGAGAACAGCATTGCAGGTATCAGTATGATTTTAGATCTTGGTCTATAACAGAGGAAAGAGACATCTTTTCTTAGAGAAAATGAATATACAAACAGGGGGGTTGGGCAAAGAATTATGCGCAAGTTTGGATTTTTTTTTGGTTTTTTTTTTGGTTTTTTTTTTGTGAAACAGAAAGGGACAGGTTAGAGGTGGGAAGTGGGGCAGAAATTTGTAAGGCAAGCTGTCACACTAATGGCTTTGGAGTGTAACTTTCTTACATCTGGCCATGTCCATGGGGGCAGAAAAGATCTGCCCGTCCTGCCCATGTGGAAATGCTCTGATACATCAAAGTCACTTTTGGGAGACCCTCCAAAATCCTTTATCATTATGCCCAGCCCATAAACTTTCCCATATTCATAATTTGCCCAGTTTTTTTCCTTGGTTTAGCAGTTTACACGCTTAAAATAAATACAGAGCTCTTTCCAAATAACCGCAAGGCACTTAGAAGAACTGTGTCAGGAGGAATGACCAGTTCAACGGGGACTTTAAATTCCATATCTCTGACTAACATAGGCTAGGATGTGCTCTGTTTGAGCTGTGAGCCTGTAGTAGCTCTACCATGAGCAGTAAATGAGATAATACATAAAGAACTACTTTAACACTCTTCTGAAGCTCATTTGTTTTCAATCAGTTCAGGCCATTTAAAAAAAGCAGCAAGTTCCTTGGAGTCAGAGGGCTGCCCTGACAGCAGGTCCATGAAAAATGCTGATTAGGATGGAAAATGGCTCAGAATTAACCCGAGTTTTGAGTGGACATGTGTATTGCAGTTCCAGTAGTGACTAACCTCTTTGATTTAATTAATTAGAAGAATGTGTACAACAGTAAGTTAAAAGTGCTACGGTCTTCCTGGAATGCTTGCTATCCAAGGAATATTTTTTAATCAGTGGCAGAGAAAGACTTATTTCTTGCAATGATGCCATTTTAAAAAGAGGAAGTGAAACATTTTTGTCTCAGATTAATCATAAAGCAAGCAAGATAAGAATCCTTAAATTACTTAAAATAGGTGCTAAAATTTAGTTTTTAGAATAAAAGAGAAAGTGGACTGTGTTAATCCCACTGTTTGTCCTTTGTCTTTAAAAAATCAATGCAGATTGTGCCCTTCCTTTGGCCAGAAAAGATGCAGCTGCTGCTCTACATTTGATTCAGCCAGCAGTAACCCTGCCCTCAGTAGAGGATAGGTGATACCCACTCAACTAGCATCAACAAAACCAGTAGGGTGATCATTTGATGTTCACAGAATTTCCTGGAAACCATACCCTGCAAATCATTAATAGACATGCTCCTTGTTCAGGTCCATACAACTGTAATATTGATTTTCAACAGAACATGTCCAGATGAACCTTCTTGCTAAATGTGACTTTCTTTCATCTTTCATTTTTTTTTTCCTTCTTAAATGTTGTAAAAATAATTTGAGAAAAAGAGGTTAAGAGGTAACTTGACCATTAAAAAATATCTGCACAGAGAGACAACTTCTAACAGTGCAAGGCTCTTTAATCTGCCAGGCAAGTAGACGGTACAATGCAGTGACTGAAAGTGGAAGCTCAACAAAGTTAAACTAGAAATGCACTGTACAAGTTTAGTGACAGAGGTCAGGACAACATGCCTAGAATGTATTTTCCATCACTTGAAACCTCTGACCCAAGTAAAGCATTGGAGTCTTTCTAAGACATATGTTTCAGGTCAAGCAGAAATTGCCTGGACTAGTACAGGAATTAGTGGATATAATTTCATAGCATGAGTTCAGGAGAAGATTCATGCAGATACTTAGATTGGACTCAAAAGCAGTGATTCTGTCGTGAGGCAATTGAATCTGCCCTTCTACTGTGGCCTTGTGAGACTCCACCTGGATACTGCATCCAGCTCTGGGGTCCCCAGCACAGGAAGGATGTGGCCTTGGAGTGGGTCTGCAGGAGGGGCACCAAGATGACTGGATGGATGAAGAACCTCTTGACTGAGGAAAGACTGAGAGAATTGGGGTTGTTCTGCCTGGAAAGAAAAGGCTTCATGGTAACCTGACTGTGTGGCCTTCCCATATCTGACGGAAGCCTAGAAGAAAGATAAACCTTCTGCAACAGTTTATACTGACAAGGGACAAGGGAGAATGGCTTCAGACTGAAGGAGATTTAGATTTGATGGCCGATCAGAGAATCTGTGGATGCCCCATCTCTGATTTAAGACCTGGCTGGATGGGCCTTGGTGGAAGGTGTCTCTGCTCATGGCAGTGGGATGAGAACTAGAGGATCATTAAGGTCCCTTCCAATGTGAGCCATTCTATGATTCTATGATCTTCTCTATTAAGCAAGATATTTAGCAAGTTTTCAATGACCTGAGACACAAAGGAAGTATTTGTGTTATCTGAAAGTTTGGATATGAGTCTTAACATCTTTAAGAATTACATTCTTAGGCTGAAAGGGATGTTGTAGAGTATCCTAATTTTATTTCCTTCAGAATATTGATCCCATTCTCCTAAAATCATATGTTATGTTGAATAGAATCATAGGTATCTCCATCTTCAGGAGGCCCTTTAGGTTTTCTTTATAAATCAGTGAAAAGAAAGAAATATATTGAGGGCGTGATTCACCTATTTCTAGCATCTCTGTGTGATTGTATGCTAAACATGCTTCTGTATTCCCAGTGATTATATGATTATAAAAGGATGAGCAGATTTAGATGTCTAAATTCAGATTATGTGTTTCAGTTTTACAGTACAAAATACATGGACACTGGAGTGTAGATTCATTCTGGTTTTCACAATGGGGATCAGGTCTCTCCTCATTTAATTTAATTCACCTTTACTCTCTGTTTCAGAACTTTGGTCTTATTGAGAATCAAAGGAGAAGATACAGATTCTCCTAAACTTAATAAAACTTTCTGATATCACCAGCTGCAAAATGCAAGAACACTGTAGCAGAAAAGGTTATTTGAGCATGAATGAAGATACTAACAGAACTTTTTAGAATAGCTATATGTATGCTCTGGGCCTAGTACAAAGTTCCCCAAAGCCAAAGGGAAATTTCAAAGTTTGATCTATAATTTCTGTTATCATCTCCTGAAACTATTGGGAAAAAAAAAAAAAAAAACCCAAAAAAACAAAACAAAACCACAAAAAAAAAAAAAACCAAACCAAAAAAACCCCAATGATTATTATTAAGCTGTAAAAGAGTCAGAAGTAAATTAAAATTCTTGAATTTTTTAGTGTTTTAAACTGGGTAGTTTTCATTGTTCAGTTCCTTAATTTTCTTCTTCTAGTTTCTGCCCAATAAAAAAAAAAATCAGTAATGTGATTGTTTAGAAAGAGTAAGGAAATTCTTGAGTTCTCGCTGATTGGATTGCTTTGCTAAAGAGGATAAATGGGCCATAAGGTGGTAACCTAGTTAAAATTATTATATATGGAAGCTTCTGTTCCAGTCAAATTAGCTTGTCAGAAAGGTGCAGAAGCAGTGCTCACCACTGCAAGGTGCTATATATAGAAACCAAAAGTTGCAGGAAAAGCAGAAGGATAAGGTATTGTCTTTGTGTGAAAGAGTAGATGAATGTGTCACTAGTTGTGACTTTATAATGAACATTGTGGTATGCATTCAGTTGCAGTTTCATATGGACATACAGCCTTGGCACCATTTTTGGGGTTTGACCATTTAATTTTGCTATTTAGTGCACTTTTAACATAACATTCCTGCAATAATATATACTCACCACTGATGGTCTGCTCTGAAGCATCAGTCCTGCTGGATTAATGAGCAATGTTTAGAAATGTTGTCTGAAATTCAGACTTGCGTGCAAGCTGATACGTGGCAAAAGTTTTGACCAGTGGGTCTTCTGGAGAAGATCCTTCCTCCCTCTGCCTCAGCTAAACATGCATGCTGGCAAGCTGAAGATCCATAGCCAGATTCCCATCAATTCCTTTCTCTTACATAGCTCCCATTCAATAGAAGGGTAGAAATCAATTATCTTACTTTCCTAGAAATGCTGGTAGCCCTTGTATGGGCCGAAGTGGAAAAATCCTTGTTGGGCAAAAATTAGAAGTGATCACTCCTAATGACTTTTGCACCCCTCTGCATTAAGACTGTGCTTACCAGTAAGCCATTCAAAGGAGCAGCCAGAATTCATTGAGAAAAAGCAATTTCAGAAAGATTTCTAAACATATTCTGTAAATTTGCAAAACTTTGTAATATGGAGATGCTTAGATGTTCTAAGATATTTCCAAATTGGAATAATAATTCTAAACTGGGAAAAACTGAAGCAGGGCCATTTATATATAATTTGGACTTCATAGTTTGATACATCCCAATGATCCTGGACCTTGAATGCTGACAGGGAAATCAGAGGTGGCAGAGAGCAGAAATTTCTTTCCAGCTGACCTGCATGAAAATGGAAAAAAATAGTCTGGGGTTCATGCAGATCATATGTATGGTTCAGATTTCCCTTCTTATAGAAGCATTTTTAAAAAGAAAAATTATTCATCCTTCCTTCAGATGCCATTCATTGAACTCCACACTGCCTATAAATAATGTTGAAAGGCGCATCTTCAGCAGAATCTCCTTCTCATGTAAGCTAACCTTGCAAACAGGAGCACATTTATTCACAGAACCAAGGAATGGCTTGGGTTGGAAGAGACCTTAATAATAATAATTTCATTGCAACCTTCCTGCCATGGGCAAGAATGCCAAACAGTAGATCAGGTTGTTCAGAGCCCCATCCATCATGAACACTTCCAGGGAAAGAGCATCTAAAACTTCTCTGAGTAACCTGATCCAGTTCTTCACTACCCTCACAGTAAAGAATTTAATCCTAACATCTAATCTAAACCTCTACTCTTTTAGTTTAAAACCATTCCCCATCGTCCTGTCACTATCGGCTCATTTAAAGAGTCATGCTACCTCTTTTTTATAAGGCTGCTTTAAGTAGTGCAAGATCTCAATAGGTTCTGCCCAGGCCCTTCTCTTTTCCTGTCCTAACAACCCCAAGTGGCTCATCCTCTCTTGACAGGAGAGGTGCTTTAGAGCTCTGATCATCTTCTGGACACACTTCAACAGGTCCATATTTTCCTTTTGCTGAGGACCCCAGAACTGGGACAACACTGCAGGTGGGGTCTCACAAGGGCAGAGCAGAGGAGCAGAATCCCCTCCTTTGCCCTGCTGCCCACGCTGCTTCTGGTGCCACCCAAGATGAGGCTGGCTGGCTGGGCTGTGAGCACACACTATTGGCTCATGTTCAGCTTTTCCTCCGTGACTGCCTCCAAGACCTTCACCACAGGGCTTTCAATATATTCTTCTCCCAGTCTTTACTCATATCTCAGATTGCCCTGACCCAGGTGCAACACCTTCCATCTGGCTTGTTGAAATTTATGAGATTCTCAAGGACCTATTTCTTGAGCTTTTCCCTGGATGGCATTTCTTTCTTTTCTTGTGTTACCTCCATTGCTGTATTGTCAAAGAAATGCTCTTTACATCTTTGTGCTTCTTCTGAAGCCAAAATAGTGAAATAATGTTTTTCTGCTTATGGAACTTTTGGCAGAATTTAGATTTCCCAGAATGCTCTACAAGGACAAATCAATGTTATAATTAGACTGCAAAAAGCACAGTCAACAACATGGGCTAGACCCAGGGCATTTTACCTGTGAAAGTACATGTGCTTTATACAAGTATAGCAGCCATACCAAGATGCATATTCCTTGTGAAAAAGAAGTGGAGAGCTAGGAGAACTGTAGTCACCCTTAATATCAGTGTCCAGTGAAACAGATTTCTGTGCAGCTGACATCAAAGTGATGACACCATTGCATAGTTTCCTGTCTGAGGTGGAGGCTTTATCCTGCCTTTTGCACAAGAGGTGTGCAGAAGGTTGACTTTAGCTGAGTGAGACTAATCTCTTGCAAGTTTCTGCTGCAGTCGATGGAGAGAACAATTTAGAGCAGGCACCTAAATCAACCTCTTGGTAATATTCTCTGGAGGATCCTACTTAATTCCATTGACTAAAGATGTGATGCTGGATTTAGCTTTTGTGACTGTCTCTCTCCAACCTGAAAACACAGTGTGACTGAAAACATTAAATGTCTTAAGATTCTCATATTAATTATTTCTTGCCTTCTTTGTGACACTGAGAGAACATATTTAATATTAGTTCCTATTCATAAGCATCTGTCATGCACTTTCCAGTTGTATCACTTCTCTTGCCTCCACTGGGAGAGTAGATGACCTAAATTATTCACCACTGTTTTGATAGTAAACTCCATCATAGATTTTATAGCTTAATTAGGCACATAATATTTTGATTAAAATATGGCCCATTTATCTGCATTTATTTTGTGTGGGACTTACCAAATTTTAATTATAAAAATGTTTGCAATCTAGTCAAAGGGATTCTCTGCAAAGTTGACAGAGAAGATCAAGCATCTCCAGAGTGCAACAAATGGAGTTTTTTAATAGATGAATGTTTGTAGTATATGGGATGAATTGCTTTTGGGAGGTTTTGAAGATTAGATAAATATTTATTAGACATCTTTAAAGCATTTGTCATGAGAAGACCTAGTTCCACTCCTGGAATTTTGGAATCCACTTGGATATGTTATAAAGCAACAATAATGAGAATTAATAATTTATCAGACTGCAGTGGATACCTTATAATTAAAGAAGGGGTTTTTTTTGCATCTGTCTGTGCTACTGTTTTGTGGTTCCTGCTGTGCTGTTCTGCAGCAGTGTTGTGCCCTAATTCCTGTTGCCTATATTTGAAAAAGCTTTAGGTACCACAGTTCTGCCTGACAATGAAGAAAGAACCTCAGGTAATAAATAAAGCATTTGCAGAAATTGTAAGATTTAAACACTGAGGTTCTTTTACAAGGATTTCTATCACAAGCAACAGTTTCAGTTCAATCAAAGCATCTTTTTCTCTGGGGAAACTGTTTCAAGTCAATCACAGCCCCATGAATAGGAAGGTAATTGGAGCAGATGCCTTCTTTTTTTTTTTTTTTAAATAATGCATTCCAACAGTAGAGGAAGTGTTTATATTCTAGTTAAAAATTTAAAATCAAAGGGGGGATAACAAGTGTAGGGGGATGGGAAAAGATCTCAGAATAGCTATAAAAATATTGAGGAAATTTTTTGGAAAAAAGGTTACTGCTGCATGGAAAGCAAAGTAAGGGAAAAAAAACATAGCAAAGTAATCAAATACATGGGTTTTTATTGTATTGAATAATCAACTTCCTATATGAGCTATTTCAAGATCAATACAGATATAAAGACCTCATTTGGTGAAGTTGTGCTGCATTACAGCAAAAAGGAAATAACAAAAAGGAAGAGAATTTCACACACTGGTTTGTAGCCTGAAACCCCCTCAGTCTGCATTGCAAAGCAGCTCAAAAATGTGTTCATAAACTTCTTTTTGAAGCACCTGCTGCCAACAGAAGGCATATGGACCCTTGAAAATTCAGATATTACCTGGAAGAATAGCACCAAAGACATGCTTTATCTATCAAAAATTTATACAAAGCCAATTTGACCTACAATTGGCTTTGCCATCAATGAGATAGGAACAGAGTAAGGCAAAAATATATCCCTGATTATTCCTTAGGATTTTACAGTTTAAAGTGTCTTCATATAGCAACAAAAACTCTTAACACATATAAACAGGGGTTTTCACATAATCCTCTTTCTTTTGCATTTTGACACAATCATTTCCTGGAAGTAAAATAATCTGTTAGCATCTGGCATTGAAGGAGCTGCAGTTTTTGCTGTTATTTTTGGTTGCTTTTTTGTTTTGTTAAACACAGAACAAGTTTAATAAAATCTGTCTCAGTTATAGAATTGCCTGCTGGTATAAATATGAAAAAATTATGGCAGCAGTTTGAAACCTCATTAAAAATTAAAATCCAGTATCATCTAGAAAATCATTTTGGCTGCTGCTTAGGCAAGATCAGCTGATGACTGCATATTGCTTTAAAAAAGGAAAGGTCTTGGCCTTTAATGGTAACATTGATGGAAGAACTAAAGGACTCTTCATCTAGAATTACAACTTGGTTTTTTACCTTTTTCTCTGTTATATTTCTTTGGGCAGTATTATGAAAGAAGAACAAATTTAAGATGCTCTAAAAATATTCTGCTGCAATTAGTGAGCAATATATGATGCTGTTCTAAAAATGCCAAAGGTAGTGTTTTTACACTGCATTATCGTTAACTCCTACCCTCTGCAGGTTTCTACAAGGAGGAAAAAGAAAAATGTCACAGTTTTTAATTAAAAGTACTTTTAAGAGATAAGATAAAACGTATTAAACATTTAAGCCCTCAGTGCATCAGGATTGATTTCCTTTTTAGGTTACTGCATATAGAACTGGTACACACTCAGTAGTTATTGTCAAAGACCTTGGTGACATGCAGATGGTGAGAGCCTCAGCAAAAAACTTTCAAAGTTCTCAGATGTGTTTTGGGTGACTCCAAACCCTGTAGAACAGAACAGGAGTTCTTGCTGAGGCAAATGAAGCTTTTCTCTCAGTGTACAGCAACAGAAAGGAACACAGCGGAGAAATCAAATCTTGCAGTCAAGATCTCTGTTTATACAAGGTACAAGGATTCAGACATACCATGTGAAACTGAAAACAAATTTAAAAACAGAGCTGATCTTTCTGTAGGTGTGCCTGAAGGATATCTGAACCCAGTAGGAATGCAAAGATCAACATACAAGGCCCAGAACTACTTTACGTGTTCAGCAACTGTAAAAGCTGCAATTAACTGTCAGACCTTGTTTCAGCAGTTTAAGTTAACTTGAATAAAACTCTCAGGGAACAAATTATTTGAGATGAGTTTCCATTGCCTTTTCAGGGAAGACTTCAATGTTTTCTCCTCTTCTGCACTAAAGAAAGAACTGGTAATGCCATGTAGAGGCTATAGTTAGTATGGACCTGTAGGAAACAGAAATATAAATAAGAAAAACCAATCTCTGATTAAACAGTTTGGTTTCCTTTTAGTTATTGGATAAAATATCTTTATTTTGACTCTCACAAAAACGTGAAAATTTCTGTGAAAAAAATGAGATTCTTGTTTTAAGTAAAATTTAAAAAAAAAAAAAAAAAAGCAAAGGGTGAAAACTGCGTAGACAACACCTTCTGTCATGTCATCCTAAACTTAAAAACCATTCTACTTTGATCTACTTGGATGTGTTCATGGCACAGGGTTTTTCTTCAAATTCAGATACACACACACACACAAACACACACATATACACATCCATACATCTTGAGTTCTTTTCAGAACCCAAAAAATTCTCTTCAGAACCCAAAGACAGAAATGAGTGTTTTAGGATGTGAGTAGTCTTATCCTATGGTCAATGTCTAAAATTGACAGATGAGTTGACATGCTCCCTGAAGGTGCCCACCCTAGGCGCTGGCTGGCTCAGATTCAGATGTCAGGATTGTGGTGAGATGGCTTCTGTTCATGGCTTCCAAGAATAATTCAATTGAAAAAAAGACAAACACACAAAAGCCATGCTAGCAAGGAAGTTCACAAAAAGCATTTTAAAAATAATATTCCTTTTGCCTTCTCTTTCTTCTTAAGAAAAGTCAGAGGAACAGGAAGTAATTTTCTAGCTGAGACAGCAAAAATAAGATAGATGGCACATAGGGAAAGATGAGTGGTGATAATGTGCAGATAGCTGAAAATCTGAGCTGAAAAATTGATGGAATTTGGGACATGGTGGTCATGGACAGATATTGTTAGGGACTTGGTCCTATGAGTTGCACAATTCGTCTCCTGCCTGTTGACAGAGAGACAGCACCAGTTCTGTGTGTTCTTATGTCAATGCTAGAATTTTACATTTTAAAAGGCAATATTATCATCAGCTTCACAGACTAGTTCAATCTCTTTCAGATGATGCAATGACTGTTGAGTTAATCCCTCTGCTTTTAGCAGTTTCCCTGAGCTTTCCTTAGCTTTACTGGGTGAAGAGGTGCAACATGCAAGACGCCTCTGAAAAAAATACTATTTCCTCTAAAATATGGCATTTCTGATTCACTGTTAAATTTTCCTTTAGGCCAGCCTGACTTCTTCTCTTTACCAAGTTGCAATAGATGCAACTTGGTAAATAAATAACTTGCAATGTTATATTCACAGCATTTCCTTATTCAAAACAGAGAGAAAAAAACCACAAAACCCATTTATTTGATGAATTGTGAGGCATTAGATATTGATAAAATTATGCAATAATATTTGTTCTTTGATAGGATTCACACTCCCTTCTAAATAGTCAGGATTTTTGTCATTAAAATTCTAAGTTTGAATGAAAAGGTCAAAAGCTAAAAGTGGATATTGACTTTAATGCATAACTATGGTGACAACCACTTACCTGAAAAACACATTAGCTCATGGCACTGCTTAGTCTTTTTCTGGCAAAGAAGAAAAAAAGGTCCTGTAATCCCAGTGTCATCTATCACAATTGGCCTCTAAGAAAAGTGATGTTTCCTTTTGGAAAAAGACAACTAGATGGAGTATCTTGTGAATAGGTTGTGTCATCACATCAGCTTGCCAAGCCAGTAGTACACAATGGGGATGGCAAATTTCCATGCCATGAATGAGTTTAGGGAGCCCTCTGTATTCTCAACCAGTGGGAGTCACTGGTTCAGGTCCAGGAAACCATGGGCCAAAAAGAAGGGAGTCAGAAAGAAATATAGTGAATCAGCTCACAAAACAAAATAAAAACCATAGCATTTCTTAGGGCAATTTGGCTAACTCTTGAGCAGATTAGAGGCACCTCCCTTTTCAATGTGACCTTAACAAGACTTCTGGATTTGCAGATTCTAAGATTGCTAGCACAAGTATTATCAGAGCCAGTTCATTCCAGTAGCTTTATTGTTGCACTGATATCCGTAAGGTTTGGCAGTGTCCAAAATTCCAAATAATGTATGTTTCAAGTTCAGACGATTGCCGTGAGAATGTTATTTTTGTCAGTGAAAAGTTTTAAAAAAATATCAGTAAACTTAAATGAACTAGTTTGTAAGAATTACAAAGCAAGCAGCATAGTAACAAAGATTCTTTGCATAAGTACTTGATAGATGTAAAAATTTATTTAGTATTTTGATAAAAGGCTATGACTTTTCATGGACAAGCAAGACTTGTCTTATGTATCTAAGGTAAACATTGGGCTAGAAATGTAAGCCCAGACACTGAAAAAACACAACATTTGTGGCTATGTTTGAGAATGCACAAAGTTTCAAAGAAATAAGTAGAACCTTTTTTATGGATAATGGACTTTTGACTTATGGAAAACATCCAGCAGGGAAAAAAAAAAAAAAAAGAAAATGGTAGGTATAAGAAATAAAAAGATAAAAAGTAGCCCAATTTTCTTGCTTTCAGCAAGAGTTACAGTCAGAGGTACATATTTCATTTCTGGAACTGCAAATCAAACCCACAAGTTTAGAGCTGTTTCAAAAGTTTATTCTAGCCTAAACTTTGCCTTTTATTTCTTTTTCACTTTGAAGAAAATACTCAACAATAAGTCCTTAAATATGTGAAGATAGCCTAGATTTTGAAAAATTAGAAAGAAACAGGATTTATTGTGTTATTTTATTCTGAGAATTGCCATTCGTGTTGCTTATCATGTCAAATATGACAGCAGCAAAGGGTCATCAGTTCAAAGAACACTATGATTTACCTCTACATTTATATGGCAGCTCTTATCCCACAGGATTTGCAAGCACTAGGCACAACTGCACAAACATGCAGTCCATAGACTTTACTGCATCATCTTTTGTTGTCAGGATTGTCAGAGAGAAGACAAGACAATATTTTACACAAGCACGGGGAGGAACTCAGAGGAAAGCAGACATTTCTGAAAAATAGTAAATACCTCAGTATTCAAAACAACCCATTCAGTTACATTTGACTGTTTACATATTAGTAAACAGTTAAAACAGTAAAATATCTGCATAACTCTTGAAAACCCATGCTTATGAAACTGCCTTGTTTATTTCTTTCAGCCAGAGTTTTGTGTTTTCTTTTCATTTGCTTTGATCTAAGACAAGAAGATAAAAAGGGAAAATTTTTGGGTTCACATGGACCAGGTCAGCTTTTCATCTAGAACTGTCACTGACTGAATTGGGAGTTTGCATCAAAATGTATCTTAGCGTAGTTTAGTGATGAATTATTTATACTTTTTTAATCCAGAATGCAGCAGCTAAGAGAGATACTGTAAAAGCCACAAATCTTTGTAGACTAAGGACATGATCATCTTATATGCTTATCATACAACTGCAACTCATGACACCAGCTTTATCTAGACAGGCGTCAAATGCAACTGAAAAACTCCTGGTCTGAGATCTGAGGGAGAAATGTAGCACATGCCAACCACACATAAATACCTTTTTTTTCAGACTGAAACAGCTTAGTTGAAAGACACACAGCACAATGAAAACAGCTCTGATATGAGAGAAGAGACTAGTATTTAGCTGATATTCAAATTGCCAAAAAAAAAAAAAAACTTCAGTCAAGATCTCCTCATCTCCTCACCAGCAGATTGATTGCATGGCCTAGTTGCTTTGGAAATGCAGCTCAAACTTCAGAGAACCTTTGGGAAGAAAATGACAAGAAAATATATTACTGTGAGACAAATTAAAACTCCCACTCATCAGCACTGACCACTTAACCAGACACTAGAGAGCATTAAATTTTTACACATCCGCCACATTCCCTTTTGGATTCCAAGGTTAAAATGATGTGACTTTTTTTATTACCTTAGTTTATAGATAATATAAAACTTAGTATTGCAGCACACTAATTCATAAAAAAGCATCTCTTTTCTTTAGCAAAAAGAGAAAAATAAATGCTATGTGTGCTATGTCAGCTGAAAAAACTTTTGCTCAGGCAGTTGCAGTTTTTGCTAATGCAGATACAGTAAACATAATAAATCCTTATAAAAATTCAAATTCCCATGCTCTCTGAGCCACTGCAGCCCATTTTTTATTTCTCTTCTAATCTATAATTTATTCTACTCCAATCTCTTTTTTCCCCCTCAAATCAAAAGACTTCCTGGTGCAATGGATCTATAATTTTATGGCAACCCAGTATACAGTAATATAGAACTATAATGTTATATATATATAACTGCATTTCTTAAATCACACATTAATATATAATGGCAGTTGCACTAGAATAGGCCAGATTTGGTTAGATTAGATTTTACTTGTTATCAATGGCAACCATTTGATTTACGTGTCATTCTCTTTCTGAAAGCCCTGGGGTGCCATAGGAGTGACACAGGCAGATGAAGGGAGAGCAACTCCTTGGGTGCACCCTCTTACCAGGGATAAGGACAGCATAAGGTAAGTGTTAACATCTGTCTCAGATTCTGTAGAAGCTATCTGTCCTTGTGCAGATGTGAGAGGTATAAACAGCTCTGGGCAGAAAAGGGATGAACTGTGCTGGGTAGATGTAGTCTTGGGCAAAACACTGTACAGTGAAAGTAAGAGTAGAGGAGCAAGAGGGATGCTGTTGAATTCTGCTTTGAGAAACTGGTGCAGAACCTCCTTGTATCCAAGCAAAGCATCAATAAGAGCAAAATCACAGTTGCTTGGCCAGGAATATGAATTTTTCTTGGTCAGGGCAGGAGGTATATCAGAGAAGACAGCTGCTTGCTCAGCACAGCATGCCAGTGCCCTGGTAACACCTGCCAGGTAAGTACAGGCAGGGCATGGCCTGACACTCAGCTCAGAGAGCCCCTTGCAGGGATCTCATTTGGGAATTCTGCTTTGCACTGCCACAGCAGGCAGAGCCACAGTGTGGGCAGCACCAGGCCCACACAGTCTTAGGTTTTTTCACTGTGCAGTGGATTCTCACTTCAGTCAAATCATAGGGACAGATTTAAATTCTTCCTCATGGATTTCTAATAAGGCACCATTCTGCACTAACCCCATTTCTCCTTAGCCCACCATCTCTAGATGTAAATCCTTATTATTTCCAGTAGTTCCTAGATTATAAAACATGACTCTTCAAATGTAATATTTTGTATAAATTTTATATTTTTTACAAACGTGGCAATTTTTAAAACATGCGTGAACTTTATCTTTGAATTAATGACTGTCTGAAATATTATTGTACTGTTTAAAATAGCATCCCTTTTTGATTAGGAAAGTCCCTAGCATGCAAGGAGTTTTTCTCCAGTTAAATAGTATTGGAAATAACTTTCTGGACACTATTTCTAAGTCTAAATTTGTTTATTGTTTTGTTTTGTTTTGTTTTGTTTTGTTTTGTTTTGTTTTGTTTTGTTTTGTTTTGTTTTGTTTTGTTTAAGTACTGCAGTGTTACATCTCTTCCTGCTAAGCTGAAGAGGTCCCTATTGCCACACTTCTCCACGCAGAGTCTAAGAGACATTAGTTGCTCACCACCTTCTCTTTGCTGAGCTGAAGAGACTGAAGTCACTGAATATAGCACTGTGTTCCAGGACTGTCTTTCTCATTGTCACTGAGGGCTTAAGAAGGTTTGAAGGTGGAGATGGATGGGCCAAAAAACCACAACAACCCCAATGATAGCAGTAGAATTGTGTTTACCAAACAACATATTATCTTTCCCTGTGTGGAAGGAGATTTACTGTATGAATATAATAGAACAGTTTTATAATCATAGGAGGATCCACAACAGGAGTGTCTTGCAATATGTAATGCCAAGGTGCCTCACTTGATAGCACTGGGAAACTTGTGACCCAAGGAAAGGGTGTGTTCTGTGGCCATGAGTCATGGTCTCTCTAGCATCAACATTTTCCTTCAGAATGACCTTGAATAATGCATTTCATCCCCTTTTTAGCTTTGAGCAAAAAAATTTTCTTTAAGAGTTCACTGAATACATGGCTTTGCTTTAGGCAATACCCTTATTCTCTGTGAAACTTTAAGGACTTGATACTCCTGACTGTAACTGACAAATGGTCACACCCACTGTGGAATACAGCAACTTGAAAGGAGTTTTGAGGTATCTGCATCACTGTGCAGAAATCACCCCTATCTTACATCTCTAAGTAAAGAGTGAGTGTGATTGATTTTGGCTCCTTGATAGCAGTCAGACTACACTAATGCCATAACACACTCCACCTGCTCTAAGATGATGTGGATAATTAAGGGGTGTTAAACTGGTGGAAATGGTGCTTGCAGATAACTTTTAGTTTTCTAAATGCAAGATCTCTCCAAATACTAGTTTCTCACAACTGATTTGTAAGTGTGTACAAGAAGTTCAACTTTCCACTGTGTTTGTTTTTTTCAAAAGAAGATAGCCCACTAACTTTTCCAAGGAGAATTCTGTGGAAGTTGAGTTCATGGAAATGCTTCCAAATGCACTCAAGTCTCTCTGACCTTTAAGATTTTCACAATTGGTCATCATTCATGGACAATTCTGTGAGTGGTTTTCTGTTTCTTTCACTGAATTTAAGAGGTAAAAAAAGCAGACAGAGACTGTCCTTCTGGTAAGAGATGTCTTTAAGCCAAACTGCAAGTTTAGACAAGCTTTAAAACAGTTACTGATTGTCTTGTCCATCCTTTTAACTCTAGGTTTCTGCTATCACGAGGTTGGCATAAATCACATGCAATGCTAAAGGCTTTAAAATGTAGAGTTAGTGTGTAGGGTGGTGGAAGTCTATAGACAAAGTTGGGTTACTAAATCTGTCTGTGCACTGTTGCTATAATATGCATGTATTCCATACTTCCTTAGCAAAATAGCTGAACAGTAATTTTAATTGAAGAAACGTGAAATACGATAAAGACACAGAAGGCTTTATGAGCATAGTCTGAGCATTGAAAGAGTGGAATGTCTTCTTACACATACTCTATATGTTATTTTTTTTTTAACTCCAGCTATAGGGTAGGTAGAATAAAAAAAAACAACCAAAAAACCAAATCATCAACCCCCCCCAATAAAAAAACAGAACCAAATCAAAAATAAAAATTTAAAACCAAACAAAACCAAATCAAAACAAACAAAACCCTGTCGCTGTCGAGGCAGGACAGGAATGAGAAGACTCACTCAGAAGGCTGCTGAGAGTAAAACTCCGATTTATTCAAAATACACTGCTCTTTTATACAGAGCTTCGCAAAGGCCAGATCCATTGGTTCTGAAGTGAAAACAACCTAAACCATTGGTGCAGAGTGCTTGATGCACAGTGATAGAACTTAACTATAAACAATGTGAGAACAAGAGAGATAAAGAATTATTTACATTCTCTCCAGCTCTTTCCCAGGCATCTGCCTGGCTAGAAACTCTCAGTTTCTTTTCTTTAACTGGATCTGAGTCCCACAAAACCCCAAAACCCAAATAAACAAACAAAAGACCACACCAAACCACTATAAGACATCCAGTAGAAGTGCAATGTTTGAGAAATGTTTCCACCCGCAATCACATGATTCAGTATTTGATTTGCCTAAAAATAAGAGACAAACCCAGGTGATGTAATTGAGTCTAGTGCTAAAATGAATGTAGAAACCTGTGGAAGCTTGAAAGCAGAATACTTCTGCAGCTGCATAATGAATTCATAATAAAAACTTAGGGATTCAAAGGTAATAAAGTCTAATAAAAACTAAGCAAGTGGAAAAATATTCAACTGCAAAATTTACTTGAAGATGGCAGTTACATTCTATTGATTGTAATGTTTGCAGTTTTGCAGGTAACAATCTGACCGTGAATCGTGCTTATTAATGCCAGTTCATTTTATTACTGATCTGGTCTCCTTCAGGTCTGAAGGTGAGTAGGGATGAGGATGAAAATGAGCAAACTCTGTCATTTCAGGGAATTAATCTGGCTAACAGAAGGACTAATGCCTATCCTACAGTGCCCTAAAGCCTGAGATATGTTGGTGTGAACTTCCCTCTACCTAGTGAAGGCTAAGGCACCTCTTCCTAAAGGAGCAGGCAGAAAACCAGCCCAACCAACCAAAAACTATTCCCTGTTCTTTATAGACCTCCATGGGGTTCAAACATTCAAACTCAAATAGTCTTCAAAACTGGGGCCAGATTGCCATCCATATGCCTGTAGTTGCATACAAACACTGTCGTTTTCTCGAAGAGGAAAATGAAGCAAGGAAACACATTTAAATGCACAGTACAGCCATGTGTACAATGGCTGGCACACACCCAGGAGCAAGTGGCTGAGAACTGAATTACATTAGCACCTGGGTCTGCTTGCAGTTGATGCTAAGACTTGAGTAAGCTAGGCTCATGAGCCCTGGCTTTAAATGAAGCGATGTTGCTGTCACCCAACGTTCCTTAAGGCCCACAGGTGGTGTAAGAAAGATGTGCAAGGAAAGGACAAAAGGAAGGCAAGAGAGTAGTTAAACAGAGTTTCTGTCAAACAGGAGTACAATAAAATAATACAGAACCATACCCCTGCCCAAATAATAATAAAAAAAAAAGATCCGTAACCTTCCTCATCCACAGAGGTTGCACACTTGAAGACCTCTTCCTTGTTTCCCTAACCTACAGGCACAACCAATTGTCCCCCAATCAGAGTTACTAGTTTTCTTCCCCAAAGATTAAATATCAGCTCCCTCTACCTATATGAGGATATGCCACTATTTAAGACAACATGTTATGTAGCATAATATTGTGGATATATTGTTAGTGAACCAAAAAACTAAGAAAAGGTGATTTCCCTAATAGAAAAGACTAATTGCCTGAGTCGTCTTTAAAGACACATTTATAAAGTCTACCTTATTTACTTTCATTTCCTGGAATTCTGGGTTCATTAAATATCAGAGGTGACACATACTGCACTTTACTGTGACTATAAAAGTAAGAAGCTATTCATAGGTACTGCAAAACATAACATACTGTATCAATGTCTACGATGAGCAACTCCTGGGTCTTTTCCAAGACTGATTTTTTCTTTTGTTGCTGATCATACTGCTTCATGAGCTCTAAAATAAAAATTAGCCCAAACTTATATTCTTTTTAAGTTTGAGTTACAGCTCAGGTACTGCATCAGATTCAACATGCAAATAGCCTAATATGGATCAGAGAGTAATGGATTAGTAAGAAATACTTTAAAATGGATAATGAATTTTTTTGAGGTTTGCTGACTCTCTGAGCTGAAGCCTTCTTCTGGACCATCTTATTTAATTGTCCCTGCTAGATTCATCCTTCAGAAAGATTCCTGTGCTTTTTAAGGCCTCTTTATAGCTTCTTATAGCATCCTGTGGCAATGAGTTTCACATTTAATTTTGTGATTGTGGGGTGAGGAAGGGATTTCTGATTTGGTTTTAGCATTTTCTAACAATTTTTCAGGGACTTTCCTAGTTCTTGTATTACAAGAACCAGCAATAAAGCCTTTTTATTGCTTAAGGGTACCAGGGCAGTTACTTTTTCTACAGAAGGAGTTACTTAATTCATATCTATAGATAGACAGAGATATAGGGAGTATATTTGCTGTGGAGAACTCATTTTTTTTTAATGTCCTGAAAATAGTACTTCATTCTTAATGTCTAATTTGCCTCTTATTATGCTCAAGGTCTTATTATGCTACTACTATTGCTATTATTGCTATTTCTTTTATCATTAGGAATTTTCAGATACCCATTAGTGTTCTCACCTGGGCAAGGAGAAACCTTTATCATGCAGGACAATTTGAGGGTCTTTATAAAAAGGTTGATATACAGCCCCTCAGCTAGCACAGCCTGTATGAAATGCAGAGTTAGAAAAAACTTGCAGTTTCCTATTCAGCAAAAAAGACCAGCTGTCATTTCGGTCAAATCTTTTCACTCTGAACTCCAGATAAAGAGTTCCAGGCCGTAAGAGTCTTATCCTCATATAGGTCTTTCAGACACTTGGCTTTTCCATTTCACTATTCTTATGATATTCATCTTTCTTAATGTAAGTAGATTTCCTGGGAGGCCTTTGAAATCCCTCTATGAAACTTTTAAAATATCTGTGGACATCTTGAAGTCTTTTCTACTTGGGATCATCTACTTCTTTTTTGGTATGCACTTATTATTCCTTTCAGTTTCTCTTTTCCAGACAACTTGCTCTGCTTTGGCAAACCTTGCTCCTGGCTGAGGCCCATTGAATGCATTCTATTGTGCTGCAAAATCTCTGGAGAGTCCGAGAGCAGATAAATGCTGTGCCCTTCTCCTCAACACATTTCAAAACACTTAACAAAGAAGGTCAGTATAATTTTTTCCCTTTCTGTAGATAAGGATAGTGAAATAGAGAGAGAGCAAATGGCTAATCTCACTTACCAAGGAAATCAATGACATAGCTAATGCCAGATGGCTTAGACCCAGAGACTAGTTCTAGGTGCTGAGCCTGTGCTGGCTGAGGAAATGTGATCCTGAGTAGCAGCACAGATTTCAGACAATGCCTTCGAATTTTCCAAAAAATTGTAGGATTTTGATACTTGGCGTTCTTCTGAACAAGAACATATTTGAAAGTTCTCCAAGGGAAAACAAACAAACAAACAAACAAACAAACAAAAAAAGGACTCTTTTCCTTTTGTTTTGAAATATTTCATGTCAACAGACTTGAAGGTTTTTTATGTTGAGAGGAACTCTGAAAAGTTACTTTTTACTGCAATACATGATCACCTCAAATAATAAAACAAAGACAAGCCAAGGCAGTAATTTCAAAATGAAAGACCCAAATGAACACTTAATTTGGATGTCTTGACTGTTCTGCCTCCATGAAAATCTCCATTGACAGATTTGAAAAAAAAAAAGATTGAGAAAAATGAGCTGACATCATGTTTCTAGGAATTCAATGGCACCACACATTTCTAAGCATATGATTCCACTATGATTTATCACTTGATCTTTAGCTATTATATTTAGATATGGAAAAATGCAGTGAAATTACACAGTGGACATATGTAATTACAGGTTTTCCTTCCTTTTTTCCTAGAAATCATTTTGCCATGACCAAGAGCAACAGAACATTGCTTAATAGTACTGAAGGAACAGGGATTTCTCATGGCAGGCTCTATGAAATGGGAAGACAAGTTTCCAGGGTGCAACACGCCAGTAGCTGGCAATGCAAGTTGCAGTAACAACTTTCTAATCTGCTTTCAGCAAGCAGGGAACACTGCTAATTTTCCAAATTCATGTGCTGTTCATCTAAAACCTCAGCTCTGCAGTCCAGTGACTTTTCTCAGTTAGGCTGCTTTGCTTTTTGTTCATTACAATTCCAAGCTGCTTTGATAGCCACGTGCTAGCAAACCAGTCTTTTCACAATTCCTCTCTGAAATAAAATTGAACTGAAGGAACGTGCTTTATTTGGTTAATTTAGCTAGAAAGATATTACATTTTATAATGAAGAATCCCTCAGGACATGAGATTTGGTTTAATTTTCACCTGGTATTTACCACTGTGTATACTCCAAAGTCTGTTAGTGTCTATAAACATAACAGCAAGTACTTGGATCTTACAAAGATTTCTGGAGCCAGATATAGAGAGAGATGTAGAGTAATGGAATCGCAGAAATTCAGCTTCTAAAATAAATGTAATCTATCCACTGCTAATGAGAAACAAAAGAACAACTTCAAACTCCTCCAGAGGATGAAACCACCTCTTGAATGCTTGATTGCATGCGGAGTTTATGTCCCCACAATTGCATTTGGTATAAAGAACAACATTTCTGAATGACCTGTATTGAAATGAAGGCACTTACAGTCTGGTCACATAACTTTATTTGTATTACACTAGCAGTCAGGAAACCCAGAAAAATAACATGAGAGGGGGAAAATGATGAAGCACATGTATTTGATGATGAAACAACTTAAAAGTTACTGGCAAGACAGGCTGTAACATGAGGACTCCTGGCTTTCTGAATAGTAGAGGCAGCTAATTCCTTCATCATGGTAAAATATTTACACTGAAAATCAGCCTATATTTGGATACCTTGTAAATAGGCTCTTGCCCTCTGTCCCAGTGGGAACGATGAGAAAAGGGTAAAAAAACCCAAGAATTAAGTTGTTTCTGTTTTGAGAAGTGCTTCTGGAAGATTTCACTCATTTACTTTTGAGGCAGAAAATTATTAATGCAGCCTAGGTTTGCTTTGGAAAAAATTGAAAGAACAGCATTCCAGGAGCAAATAAACCTCACAGGATAAAGACAACCTGACAGGTCATTTTGTGTGTGGAAAGTATCAGCCTTACTGTGATGCTGAGTAACAAGGAGAGAATCTCACAAAAGAGCCTTAAAAGGGAAATACAATGTGTTTAAGAAGTATCAGTTTGACTGAACTGGGAAGAAATGTTTGTGAAATTGATGTTAATTCCAGTGAGAAGAACCATGTATGAGGCTTTTATACTTAACATTCAGGCTACAGAAGAATGTATCTGCAATCTATAGAAGGTGCTAGAGTACAAAGGAAAGCTCCACAAAGCAGGGAGAAGATAAAGCAGCATCTGGTATGGATGTTATTATCAAAAGAGCTGTTAATAGGAAAATTGCATTATTGTAATTATAAATTAACGTAATCAGGGAGCAATAATGAAGGGGGAGCCTTCTGAAAAGCATGGTACTTAACATTCCAGAAATAAGTGCACTTTCTAAAGGAAAATAAAACTTCCCTCGCAATTCTGTATGTCAGATCTGAATTTGCTGAATTAAAGATTAAATAATTTTAAAGTATTTATGATGCTTGCATCCTTGACTAGATTTATGCTGCTTCTGTTCAGGTGCTGAACAGAATTCCCTGATTTAGGACCTCATCTCTTAGTCAGTGGAAGATGTTATGAATTTTTAGCGATTTCGTCATCCATAAAGATCTCAGCTATCCTAGGGAATTTCCTACTTCCTGGACAAACAATCTCTTGATGAAATCAGAAAGACAAGAAAGCACCCACAACTCTAACTCATTTTAGTCTCTGAAGTTAGGAGAGGTGGATTCTCTTCACCTACTAGTGATTGTCAGAAATGGTTCCTCCAGACAGTTTGAACTTTCTTAATGTGTCTCACACTCAATCTCACTGGGGATTTCAGATCCCTGGGTGAGAAGTCCAGTCTTATACAGGAAAAGCTCAGAAGTTTAGGTAATTTTATTCTTTTACTTTAATTGTATGAAAAATGTAGCTTTAAAAAGAAAATATTCTGGCACAGAGAATTTTTAAGGTAAGTAAAATGTTGCCATGGTAGACAAAAGCTTAACACCAAGACTTTGCTGAAATATTGTTACTACTTAGACTAAGTATACGGAATACAGAAAAAAGATATTGCAGGGTAAATCCAGGGCAACATGTCACTTCAGGTGCTCTGACTCAGACTGTACATTATGAAACAAGGCATCCTAGGTCATTATAATTCAGTCACAGAGATTAATCTGGTAGATACTAAAGGGTAGTGACACCTATAGAAATCCAGGATAAGAAAGCCAATTATAAGACTTCCTGTGAGAGATTGACTGCACTGGCTGACCCTGAAACTCAGAGTTAATTTCAAGTGAGCGTCTGTTGCTGTGTACCATAGTTGATTGCAACTTTAATTGATTACAAAACATACATTCTTGGCTTATAAACCCTGAAGGGTTTTATTTGTAGTAAATACAACTGTAGCCCGAGTGACTTCACTGGATGCAGATGTCTCCACAGCAGTGCTTGTCTAGATAAATCTCATGCAGTCATAGCTGCAAAATACTTTTTCAAGTGCTGTGCAAACTTAAACAAAATCCTCTTCGAAAAATAAGGGCAAAGATTGGACTAGATAAGATATGGAGATAAGAGAAGGTACTCAGGAAAAGGAAATTCCAACAAGACCACTGTCATAAATAATACAGCTTGGTGCACCTGAGGACCAATTTTTGTCCTCTTTGGAGATATTTTGTAGGTTACCCAACAAAGAACAAAATAAGGAAGGACTTGAAACTCAGTAATGAAGCACCTGTGCTGATTCTTCAAATATTCTTCCCAAACATGTTAAGCATGATATGGGAAGAAGTTGTGAGTTTCTAACCTGAGAAATTGTAAATAATGAACCTTTTCATTCATGGCTCAGTGAAGGAGTTTACAGAGTATAAAAATGGGGTCTGGTAGGTTCTGAAGGTAAACATTCAAATTGTTTTGATGACAATGCAAAACCAATATATCTTAGCCTCTAATCAATTTTTCTAATTTTCTAATCGAATTTTTCAATTTATTGAAGAAAAATCTGTGATAAGTAGGAAGGAAGAGGAAATTTCTCCCTTCATTTTTGTTCTATAATTTTCCTTCTTTTAATATGACTGTGTTTTATTAGCTGAAAAATGGGTCTGTGGAGAGAGAACAACACTGTAATTTGGCCTACACTGGCTTTTCTTGAAGTTTAATTCATTGTGCATGACACTGCAACAGATTAAAATAATGAACTATGACAAAGAAGTAACTGACCACAAAAGTACCTCATTATGCACTGATTGAATGCTGTTTGCATACATAATAACAAAGTTGTGACCATTAGCACGAGGTGAAGTTTAGTGTGCACATGTTAACAGAGGTTTTGGATGTCTTCATTATTTTTCCCCGTCCTTTATGATTTTTACACAAAACAGCTTGTACAATTTAAATTAAAGAAATTTTAGCAGATGGCTAAACAAACCCCACATTTCTTTATGATTTAATGAAAAATATAGATACAGAAATGTTGTCTGCAGACATGTCTACTTCAAATTGAGACAAGCTCAGCAAAATTCGTTCTTCTAAGCTAGTCAGATTTTTGCAATAAGCCAATGTAATGAAAACAATTTTAAGTGCTGAACTGATACTACCTACTACCTGGATCTTGAAATGCTGTACTCTGTCCTTCAGGAGGCAGACACAGCATGCAGAAAGGTAAAGAAAATTGAGTTTAGGTAATTTAGATTTCTGATTTGAATTAAAAGATAACCAGATGTGTATTATAGAATCATAGAATATTTTAGGGTATTTGGGAAAATCTCTAAGGTAATTGAATCCAGCCATTAAACCAGCACTGCAAAGTCCACTGGAGAGGAGAGGAGAGGAGAGGAGAGGAGAGGAGAGGAGAGGAGAGGAGAGGAGAGGAGAGGAGAGGAGAGGAGAGGAGAGGAGAGGAGAGGAGAGGAGAGGAGAGGAGAGGAGAGGAGAGGAGAGGAGAGGAGAGGAGAGGAGAGGAGAGGAGAGGAGAGGAGAGGAGAGAGGAGAGGAGAGGAGAGGAGAGGAGAGGAGAGGAGAGGAGAGGAGAGGAGAGGAGAGGAGAGGAGAGGAGAGGAGAGGAGAGGAGAGGAGAGGAGAGGAGAGGAGAGGAGAGGAGAGGAGAGGAGAGGAGAGGAGAGGAGAGGAGAGGAGAGGAGAGGAGAGGAGAGGAGAGGAGAGGAGAGGAGAGGAGAGGAGAGGAGAGGAGAGGAGAGGAGAGGAGAGGAGAGGAGAGGAGAGGAGAGGAGAGGAGAGGAGAGGAGAGGAGAGGAGAGGAGAGGAGAGGAGAGGAGAGGAGAGGAGAGGAGAGGAGAGGAGAGGAGAGGAGAGGAGAGGAGAGGAGAGGAGAGGAGAGGAGAGGAGAGGAGAGGAGAGGAGAGGAGAGGAGAGGAGAGGAGAGGAGAGGAGAGGAGAGGAGAGGAGAGGAGAGGAGAGGAGAGGAGAGGAGAGGAGAGGAATATAAAAGAAAGCTGTTTCATTTGTCTAGAATCTTTGCCACTAGTCTGCCTGGTCTTTTAATCAGAAGTTAGTCCCCAAATGCCAAAGAAGTGCTTCAAGATCTGGAAGGAAAGAGATTTAAAAAAAACCCTCAATAAACAAAAAACAACAGAAAATAAATTTAGGTAACTATAATAAACTCAGTTATAACCTTGATTCTAAACCTTGGCCTTGAGTTCAGGATTTGATCCATCTATGTCATCAAAACAACCAAACTACTTTGCTTTTCCCCTCCTCCATCTGCCATTTTCCACATGATGTCTCCATGGACCAACTTTTTAAATCTTTGGTAGGCTGGTGAAAAAGCAGAACATTTTTTAAATATAAATAAGCAGGTGTCATTTTTCCTCCCACACCAAAGTTCACCACTCTGTAAGATACAGGCTGATTTGCAAATTCTATTGTTGGGGCTCAGTCAGCTCAGTGATTATTGCAAATTGAAAGCATATAAAAATAATTCCCATTTCTTCATGAAGTTACCTTTAAAAGAATAAAGCAAACACTAAATAAATTGAGCATAAAAAATGTAAAATGAATCAAAACTTTTTTTTTTTTTTTTTTGGTCTGTGAAATAAGTAAATTACAGATTCTTAGCATTCTTTAAAGCAGAAAATCCAACCATTTCTGCTGAGTGTATGCCATGGCTCCCTGGTTGAGCTGCAAGGGATACAGTGGCCTTCCTGCATGAACTGCCATGTTTGCCCATCCTGCTGGCTACGCTCCAGGTTACCTCTGCTCCCCAGGAGCTGCTTTTATAGGACCAGGAGCCTTGGCTGCCATCGATTCTGTCCACGTCCCATCGGTCTCGGCCATGTGAGCTACAGGCTCCTGGCAGCTCTTGGCTCTCTGTGAGATCCTCCTGGTTTGGGACCTGCCCTGTACACAACGCTAGAGCACTCTAGAACACCTGTGCTAGCACCAGAGCGTCTCACCTTAGTGACTGACACTGTATGTCTTTAATTATTCCTTTTGTGTTTAATTCTTGTTCATATGTGGCTTTCCCCAGCTTCTGTTTAGACTGAAAACTATTTTGATTAGAGAAAATCCCCTTCAGTCAGAGGGAAACATACATTTACAGAATATCTTCTGAATGGACTTGGTCTCATAAATATCCTAGAATATCTTATTGTCCATTAGTAATGCAGCACAGTCCTGTAAGCCACTATTATCTTGAAACTCAAAACTTGTCTCCAGTCTTGTGCTACTGAGTTTAAGTTCAACTTTCCTCAAAGTATTCAGAAATAAGGAATGTTTAAAATCTATTCTTATGTGAGGACTACTTGACCTGATATGGATGCAGTGGAGTTTCCTAGGTCTCTCGCTCCCTGTTCTCCAATGTTGCCAATTGTGGGATTTGCTCCATCCTAGAAAGTGAAGAGAAGCAGTTTTCCTGTCCTCTCATTGAGAAAGTAGAACAAAAATGGGGCCAAGAAATAACTAATTTCACTGCTGCATAAAAAATACACCCAGAAAATACCACTGCACAGCATCAGACAATCTAAATCAGAAAGAGCAGATCCATCAGTAGCTATTAAACTCCCAATGGTCTGATCATGTATTGCAGCTTAGGAAGTCTCTAATCAGGCCTTTGGCCTACCTACAGCTTTTATCTTGGGTTGTTGTCTACCTTCAGATATGGGGAATTTACATCACAGTCACAATTACCCCACAGTCATGGAACGTGGCACCCTGTCCTGTAGAAGAAGGAAGGGGACAGAGGCAGGTGTGTGCAGAGCACACGGATAAGGAGCCAGACAGTATCCACAGTGATTAGTTTTGATTATTCAGTTGTCTTCAAGCTCTCCTGAAAACAGACCATGTCTTAGTGGCTGGCAAGCTCCCTTTGAGATAGCACTGCTGCCCAGCTGCTGTTTGGGACAAAAGCAGTCCTAGTGCTATCCCGTTTCCCCTGCAGGGCAGCCTGGGGCAAGGATGGCAGCATCTCTCAGTTAAGAGACTATATCTCTCTGTAAGCTCTTCTAAGCAAAGTGTGTCATACACAGTATTCTGAAAGCCTCATTCTGCTTTCTTTAGATGCTGAAAATAAAACAGGAGAAACAAGACAGAAAGACAGCAAGAGAGAGTTGGAAAATGCATTACTGGACCCTGATGACTCATCAAACATTTCCATACTGCCAGGATTATGGCTTCCCATAATACTAGAATGCCATTGCATGTTAGGGGACAAAAGGGATCATCAGCTATCTCACTACAGCACAATCAGAGTAATAATATCCATATATACACAGTAAAGGTTCCCAGAACACTAAGAAGGATTCAGTTCCTCATTCTTTAAGGGAAATAGAATAGTAATCAGCCTTCAGTAAAAGAGGTATCTTCCTAAAACAGTTAAGGTATCAGCCTCAGGTAGTAAAGTTCAGGTTGCATTCTCAATCTTCACCACTGTACTGGCAGTGGCTTGAGCTGTGAAGAGAAAAAATGCTGCTTCTTCAATTTAGAGCTAGAGGTCCCTAGACATAAATTTTATCTACCTTAGCCCCATGTGCCACGAGCTTTAAGAGTTTTCATGATTTATGTAGACAATCCCGGAGGGGTCTCCTCCTCTCAGAGGGAACTTGATGGGATCTAGTGTAGTAAAGCACTTCTAAGAGGAGTAAGAGAAACTGGGATGGCTGAGGATTTGAATAACAGGGATCATCTCATGCAGTGACTAAAAAAGCAAGCCACTACACTACATGGAACTTCATTCCAATCCCAGACCATTATCATAAATAAACTAATAATAATAAAAAATACATTATTGAACCTACATTATTTTTATTCTTCTGTTCAACAAGAAAATTCACAAAACTTTTTTCACTTTTGTCTGTTTAAAAAACTTCTTATCTGCCTCTTTTTCATGACATTTTGATTTTGGAAAAGTCAAAGCAGTGTGTTTTCATTTCATAATGGAACTGTGATTTTTAAATCTCAATTAGTAAAAAAAATAAAATTCTAGCTCCCCTTATGGTCCATTCTGAGCTGCAGACTCAGCTTTGTCCCATGCTACATTTGAAATGCAGTGGTATCCTATGAGAGACTGAAATTGTTAATGGCTTAGACATTTCTAAAATCATGGGAGGACTTTTGCCCACTCTTTGCAAACTGGAAAGAAACTGTTCATTTGTGACCAGGGAAGTCCACCACTCCCCAAACTGGAATTTGGACTGTGACAGGAACTTGAAACAAGATAAATGGGATGCTATTTTCTAATTGTCCCAGGTCTGGAGAGAATAATGCATCCACAGGCCATACTGGAAGAGAGACTGGGATGCTGATGGCTCAAACTTTTGAGGGACAAGGTGCAGAGGATGAGCACACCCCACCTCAGGCTACAGCTGGGTATTGGAAAAGATAAGGGAAGAGGAAAATCCTGTGAGGCAGGTATTGACTCTTGGTTGCAACAACCAAGTCTCACTGCAAGGCCTATGGGTGGTGAAATCTTTCTACTCTTATTCTTTCCTTCCCTTTCTCATATGTTTTCTTAAGTGATATTTTCATGCTTTCATATTGTTATGCTACTATGGATAGCAACAATACCCGTTTGACTGTGCAACCAGTTCATTCTACAATAAACCCTACGTAACATGTACAAACATGGATCATTTAGTGTTGTTTCACTCTAATCCACCTCAAAGGATTTATTAACAAAATCCTGGATTACCCTCACCTTTTGCCATGGGTCATAACACATCCACAGTGTATAATGTAAGTTTCTTAGGAAAGAGTCCATCTGGAAGCACAGGGATAAGTAAGTAATTCAGGAATCAGACCTGCACCAGTAGGTTCAGTCTGTGGCTAAGATGACTGCAAACTACATATTTTGATATAATATTTGGATTGCAGTAACACCAGTTTTTTTTTGACAATCATCATAGGAAATTTTTATTTGTTAGGTTTTCTTTTATAATGGTGCTTCAGCGCCAAAATGTGAATTATTTAATGATGGATTATGGAAACTATTTAAGATTGAAGACTTTGACAAATTTGGCTTTAATTTTTTTTTTTTTTTTTGCTGTTGTTATTCTTTTAAAATATTGTTATTTAATTTTACACCTTGTTTAGCATTGCCTTTTGATCAAAGCCAGATACAATTACTGGGGAAATTTTTCATAGCATTCTGCTGAGATCTCCTGACGCTCGGTGACTGCTCAGCAGCCACTATGAAGTGCCAGGCTGCTCTCAGGCCTTTTCTCAAAGCTTTTATTGTTTCTCAGGCAGCTGTAGTTGCTTGATAGCAGAGGATGACAGAAGCACAGCTAGACAGAAAAATTTCATCAAAACTCTCAATAATTTTTTTATTATGCCTGCTTGTTTTAGGGCTGTTTCTTATAAATGTCGACAAGTTGTTAATAAAGTGAGAATAAAACATTGATTATGAAAATAAAAAACATTTTTTTCATTTTATTAATATGGAATTTTGTATTTTAATCTAAAAATCAGCTTTAAACAACTTTAGGTATAAACTGTTTTGTTTCCATTGTGGAAAAAAAACACAAGAATTCGCTTTTTATCCCTTTTCTCCCCCCCCAAAACTGAATTTTCTTTTTTTTTTTTTTTAATTTTATAGCAAAAGAGAATGAGAAATTTCTGAATTTCTTGCAAGTCTACTTATCCTTATGCACACCAACACACACAAAGGTCACACCTCAAAATCTAGCTAAAACCCTATTCCCAACAGTAACCTGAGATATAATTAGAAAACATTGTTTTTGAAATGCATTTCTCCTATTCATTAATGGGCAAATGTAGTAGAACCACACACATTAGTTATTCAAATGATGAGTGTGTGTGGTGAGTCTTGCAGAACCAAGATATTTGGTATTGCAGTCTGTGCTGCATGTAGTGCCGCGGTTTCTTTCCTCGCGGGGCGTATTCCTGATAACCACCATCAGCACTGCGCAGCGGATGCAGCAAGGGACCTGCTTCAGGCTCTGTGAGTAATGTGTGTGGGGATCAAAACAGAAAAGGTGAATGAGAGGATGATTGATAGAAGACCTGGGATGTTTTCTAATTAGGATTGCTCTATAATACTTAAAGCACCACCATCAATTATATATGTCCTGATGATCATCCTCTTCATCCTTGTTTAGGCCTTAATGAACACTATACGCAGCTCCAATTACTGTCACATGCAACTACTTTATAACAACTTCTCCCCCAAATGAAGGAGCATTAAAAATGGAGTAAGAAGAAGCATTTAAAATGGCAGGTCCTGAGCAATTATTCTGTGTTGCCTCTCCTTGAGTCAACATACATTTTCTTTGGCTTTAATAAGTCTCCTTTGAATGATTTCCCCTCAAGGGTGAGAAGAGTAAGATGGATGACACAGCCTGGCAATCAGTGATCGATAGTACAGAGATTAATCCAATAGCACCTGGGAGCCACCCAGTGTGTCTGTCCTGATTCCCCTCTCATGCCCCCTGATACCCATCAGAGTGCCTGCACACCTTGGTTTTGGTCCTGTGGGATGGTGAATTGACTCAGCCTGGATGTGGCCAAGGACCAGGCAAACAGCTGGTGTTGTGTGCACTCACCCAGTGACACTCCTGGTGCCTTGTAGGGAAGAAAAATAGAGCTGGCAAAACAAATAGAATGGGGTTTTAATGGCAGCATCCTGCTCCCACTGATGTTTATCCTGATATACTGAATCCTGTACTGAGGAAGAAAACAGAAACTGAAAAACAACCCTTGAATACCTTGAATGCAAGATAGTACTTATGATGTGAGATGGAGAATTGGGACCATGGGGAGGAAATTCCTTCCTACAAATCTCAGCTCCACCCTCAGAAAAAAAAAAGACAGAGCTTCCTATCTTTTGCATTGTGCTGCTGCTAAAGAAAAATTAATTAAAGAATTTTGTCATCTGCTACGACCTCATCAAAATGTTTGTGGAAAACAAACAACAATGAAAGGCTTTATCAGTTTCTGAAGATTAGGAAAAGGGGAAAAAAAGGGAAAGCACCAATTGTTGAGCCAAGTAACTGATAATTACAATCTTGTGAGCATTCTGTCTCCAAATTTTAAATTATAATTGTTCTGGACAAGCAATATCCAGACAGGGAGCGAAACACACCATTTTAGAGTTCTGCATTTTGCAGGAAGACAAAAATATTTTTGCCTTTTTTTCTATTCCAGAGAAATAGAAGATCAATTCAGGGTTATTTGTTTGTCGTGTGTCATGCCCCTAACTCCAGAAACTGCTTTACAGGAATGGCAAACAAAAATCTGTAGCTACATTTGGAAATTTCACTGAATGAATAATAGGTTTTTTTGCCAAACTTAGGCTCATTCATTTATTCATGTAATCATAGAATGATAGAATAGTTTGAGTTGGAAGGGATCTTAAAAATCATCCAGTTCCAATCACTCTGCCATGGGCAGGGACAGTTTGCACTAGACCAGGTTGCTCTGAGCCCCATCCAACTTGGCTTTGAACACTTCCAGAGATGGGGTTTTCAATGGGGCTTTCATAGCTTCTCTGGGCAACCTGTTGCAGTGCCTCACCACCATCCCAGTAAAAAATTCTTCCTTACATGTAGTCTAAATCTCGGGTTTTTTAGTTTAAGTCTGTTCCTCCTTGTCCCATCACTATGCATCAAGCTTCTGAATATTGGGGCATATACACTAAAAGGTTTTTCCTAGTTTGGTGATGTCAGAAAGAAATGGAATGGAAAGGAGAAAAGCCCCTGATATCTTTGGTAAATACATGCATCCTCAACTGGCTGTGTTTACCTGCAGGAGGGGAATCTATCTCTGCCAAGACACCTGTGCCACCTGAGGCAGAGCCTGATGTCTAGTAGAGACTTACAGTGTCATGGAGAGAAATAGTCTGGTACCTGAGATTCTGGAAATGCATATCTCTCCTTGCTGAGGTTTGCATAAGTGATCCCACCTGTTGATAGATTTGGACAGCCTCCTGCCTCAACTGATGCTCAGTTGATGTGCAGTAGCTCCTCGAAGAGCAGAACTCTATTATGTGTCTCTTTTTGTTAATTGTCACTTTTTCCTTCATTCAGACTTGAAATTGCACTGCCACAGATTGGATTTCTTGAATATGTTTTAATTGGCACATCAAAAAGTTTAACAAAGCGCAAAACCTTCATTTGTGGAAATCATGATTTTCATTTAAGTTCCATACTGAAACAAAATAAAGTGCATTTTTACCAGAGATTAAATAAGACTATTTTTAGGTAGAGGTAAATTGCACTAACGCAGTCTCTGATTATCCTTTTCTATTGGGATTTTAATGCTGCTCAGAGAAAATCGCAGGGTTATGAAGGGTTATGATAACTGCCAAAAATAAAATATATTTAGAGGAAATAATATGAAAGAGTGGGTGAAAATAACTAAGGTGGTTAAACTAGGAGTAATTATCTAAAATGAGGAAAAGAAATAAGTTAAAAATTAAAATTCAAAAAATGTTTTAACATCTATGCCAATTAGGGATGGTTAAGTGAGGTCAGTGAAGCACTGGTGAAAATGTTGAAAGAGAAGGTGGATGTTCATAGGACTCACATAGTCCCTATACATGGCAAAAAGGACTAGCACACCCCTGTTTTCTCCCTCCAGTTAATCAAGTAGAATTCCTAGAATAAGTAGAATTCCTCCTCACTAACCTTGAAAAACAGTGAGGTAGAGAGAAAAATGGATATGGCAACATCTATATATTATTGCCTTCACTTGAGGACTTTACTTGAATGAAATGTGCACTTTCAAGGCTTTAGGACAATTGAAGGAACTCCAGCAGAAACGACCGTACGATGACTGTCACCTATGGGGACAGCTGTAGGACAGGGAATGATAGCCAGCCTTTCCTGCCTCCATCTGTTCCACTGACCCTTGCAGCAGGTCTCAGCTTTGTCCTGAGCAGATGAGGACGGGATTTAAGGTCAGCCTTTAAGGGGACAGCAGGTAATTCAGTCATTGGCTACTCAAGAGACAGACAATGGTCTGGAAATGCAGGGATGTATGAGAGAGGGCTCTGGATTTAGGCTTTTTTCTGACCCAATGCCTTAAGGGAATAATAAATATAACTTTAATTATATGGTTATCCAGCAAAGGGGTATTATTTGAGGGGAAATAGACAATATCTTACCAAAGAATAAAAAAATATACTAAACTATCCCCAATATGATCAATTTGTGTTTTCCCTTTCCAAAATGCTGGATAAATTTCTGCTTTTGTCTGAAACATATTGTTAGAGAAATAATTAAAAGTGTGACACATTAAAGGTATTTTTGCTTCTAGGAATTATTCCTCAAAAAGACAACCAAGACATACTATCAATCCCACCAGCCTTTTTTAGGGTGGGATTCTTTAGATAACAAGATAAAAATAATAAAACAGCTTTAATCCATAATGAATCCTAAAAGCCTTTCCTCCAAAATGGAAGAGTTCCTTTATATAAAGGAAATATCCTGTGGGAAGACAATTGTGTGCTAATTCATTTTTCAATTTCTCCATAGGTATTTCTCATTTCAAGCTCTTTAATCTTGTCTCACTATTTTATTATCATCAAAGAAGTTGGCAATGAAAAAAAAAGTATTTCTTTTTCTTTAAATATTTGCTGTAGCTTGTGTAATTACTGTGCTTGTCAAGAGACATGAAGCACTATTGAATTTTCCAACATATTTTTTTTAAGAATAAAACACTTTTGCCTTCCTCTTAAGAAACCTCCAGAGGAAGGCAGAAATAAATATTGCTTAAAAAACAAACCAAAAAAAGGAGAGCGTGTAAATGAGAAAATGTGGCTGACTTTTGAGAATGCAGATTTCTTAAGTCATTTGCACAAACAAGCTACTTTAAGGATCACAGCATCTCAGCTGACCCAGATTCCACTGGTTTCCGAGCCCATTTGTTTGGAAAATGTGCACAGCAAACACAACCTGTATAAAAGCCTCGGTGTTGCTGGAAGTACTTTTGCTCTTGAGGAACAAGAGAAAGGTTATTGAAAATCTCTCTCTGGCTTTCCCTTCTCTGCTTAAATTACAAATAGATGACTATAGTAATAAGATGGAGCCTTCTGTTTAATTCAGAGCTTGATTAAGATGTAGTCGAGTCTGTAGCAGCTTGTCCTTGTTCTGTCTATCATAATACGTAAGACTTTATTCTAGACTAAAGCTTTGGATCTCTCCTGATGTTTTCAGCTAAGGGTGAATTAGTGCTATGAACACACTGTTTGACTAATCAGTATGAGAACCACATGGCAGCTATAGATCAGCTGTCTACTTGCATTGCTCTGTGCTGGAATATAGATTTTTACTGTGTTTTTTCCCCCCTGCATTGATAATGCTAAGTACTGGTCACACTTGCCCTCATTTTGCTGAATTTCTCTGTTCATGTAACTAACACATCTTGGAAAAAAAATGTCAGTGCAGAGCTGAATAGCACCAGGGCAGCTGCTGCACATCCAAGGATCAGCTCAAAAGGAGAGAGAGGTCAGCCTGCTTCCATGCTGTCTCAGGGCTTCACAGCTGCATTGGTACAAAGGCTGCTCGGTTCTTGCTGGTGCATTGATTTCAAACATTTATCAGAAATCCTTTGTATTTAAGCAGGCAAATGCACAAAAATCAATCAGATGCTTCTCTTACATAGGCTGGTTTTTAGCTCGATTGAAATCCATTCCCTCTACTGGGAGATGTGGGTATGCAGGTTAAAATGTTCAAATGTGCCCATATGAGTTAAGTACACATTCCAGATACTTCCTCTGAAAATTGGTGGTCTTGTCCCTCTCTCAAAAGAGATTGATTCCCCCTCTGTCCTTACTGTCTCTGTTAAGGCAGGGATGGGAATGAAAATGATTCCGAGTTCAGAAGGCGAAGAATGATCCATCTATTAACACGTATGTCTCTCTTTTATATAGAACATTGTGAAGACTAATTTCATTAATCTTAGAGTAAAAACATTTCACACCATTGGTGCACTATGAATAGCACATGGTGGCAGAACATATCTGTAAACACTAAGAACAGAAAGAGAGATAATAATTATTTACATTCCTCTAGGACTTTTTCCCAGGCTTAGCCTGGTAGAAATCTCTTTTTTCTCCGACTGAACTGAGAATATCTATACCTTACAATAGAGGAAGTCCAACTGTTTCATGCCGCAACTGCTTAATCATCATAATTCACAGAACTGATTGAGAGTTTTCTGTGCATGCTGTGCTGCAAACCATGCAGTAGCTCAGCAGCTTCTGCAGGAACAGCTGAGGCACAAGCTGGAGGAGAGATCCTGTGGGCAACCTCGGGGGTGGGTGGGAAGATCCTTTAGTCTTTCCCTGCCAAGATCCACTGCCCAATCCATCAGCACCTGCATGGCCACCATAGAGAGGTCTAACAACAAAGCCAGGAAGCCATATCAGTGAGAGGTATAGAAGAAGCCCTGCAGCCTAAAGCCCTTTTAGTTATTCTGGCAAAACTGTGGATGCATGTTGACAGACACCTGCTTTTGCTGGCTCATGCTGTTTCCAACTGCGTTATGAGGGTACCGATGAAAAAATTTGGCTGAATCACACAGCTTCTACAGAAAAGGGCTCTGCCAAGGTTGTGCCATGCTGAGTAGATGCCCTTCAGAGGCTAAATCCGGTGAAAAAAGAGAAATTGAAAGTGATTTTGAAGATTATCCCCCAAACATGCAGTATGCCTCAGAGAGATACCGTCCTCTGTGTGTGTCTGAGCAGTCAGAAAGTTGTGCTCAGATAGCTTGGTTAAAGACAGGCTTTACAAAAATCCTCATTAGCCTCTTTCAACCACAGTTTTGGTTGATCTCAAACAGAGATCAGTGGAAGTTGCCAGAGCTGACTCAGCTGATGATTTTTCCACAGTGTGCGTGCTCCAAGGAGAAGCTGCCACATGTGACAGGTGGGTGATAATGGTATGGTCCTGTGCCACAGACTGCTGTGCAAGAGGGTGCTTCCCTGTCAAGCCAACTCATTGTCCATTTTTTCAATCAATTTAAGCTTGAAATGCATACACTGGGACACAACACAAGTAACTGCCATCTGTAGACGAAAACTGCTGCCTTAAGAGTTCCCACTTTGATCCCCAGGGATGCAATCTTTGTACCAGAAAAACAAAATAAGAACACTCACCTGAGATATAGTTAAAAAGATGCATGAATTATTGATATTCATCCAAATATAAAAGCATACAAATATATAATGTGTCAGCCTGAAAGATAATTATAAGAAGAAAATAACTTCCTCCTGATTCTGCTCTATAAGTGCCAGTCAGACCTCCAAGGAACTGCAATTTCAGGCCTAATTCACTGATTCTGTCATTAAAATTTGTGTTTGGGTCTAGAGCTGGAGCTTTCTCAGCAAATTTTCAGTGTTCATTTGGATTTTTTTAAGAAATCATTGAAACTACATATGCTCATGGGAAAGACTGATTTGGGAAAAATATTTCAACAGTTTGAACGTGTTAAGAAGTCCTGTTTCAATAGTTTCTTATAAAAGTATAGTCTGAATAATTTTCTTCCTTTTGATTAACTCCTCATGCAGAAATTGATAATATATAGATAATATATAGATAATAGAGAATTGTATCAAATTGTTGATAATAGCAGTAACACAGAAGGGGGTAAGGGTGACAAACCCAGTGCTCAGGCTGTGTGGGTGACAAACACAGGGCTCAGGCTGTGTGGCTGCACAGTGGCTGTGTGTGTTCCATGACAGACAAGGAGAGGTTTTAGACAAAAGTATTTCCCCACTGGAATTATGAAATACCTGGAGGGAAGAAATTCCCTGATTAAAGCCTGCCTGCACCCAGCCATGCATCAAATATTAACAGTGAATCTGCTGCATGTAGGACTAATGTAGAGCAGCCCTGCAGGGAAATATTGAAAATGGTGAGGTTTCATTTCAGTGCTAAGCAAAAATGTGCTAAAGATGTGTTGTGTGAGTAATGTGACACTTTGAAGCACTGCCAAACAGTTAATAGTAATTTTATGATAAAATTCCTAATGATGTGGGTAGGATCCTTTTAGGAGAAACAACAGCCATGGTGCCTTATTGAGACTGAAATGTATGAATATTTCAGCAATGTCCTAACTGTCCAAAATATTTTATGAAGGCATACTGATTTTAACAATAGTTGTGACAAGAATAATTGCTGAATTTTACAGTTCCAGAAAGAAAAAAAAAAAAAAAACAAAACAAAAAAAAACCCAAACAAAAACCCAAACAAACCAAGGTTGATAAAGGGAGAGAGAAGGACACGTGACTAAAAAGAAAGTAAAATAAATTTTAAAATATTATCATTCCAATTGAGTCTTCTACAATCAATACATCATATTTCACTTTAGAGTGAGGTAGAAGACAAGTTTCCAATTCAGACATGATTTAGGTATTTCAGATACATAAACCCCTTTGAGTGGGGTTTGATATCAAACCCCTTTATTTATATGCTCAAATGTATAGGACGGAGGGGAATTAGTATTTTTTTTTCCCAAAATCTTCTGGACTTATTTAATGAAGGAATCATGAGCTACAGCACTAAGAAACTTTAAACCAAAACTTTATTCAGATGAGAAACAGAATTTTGAACTAGTTCCTGCTAATGGATTTTGTATAACTCTTCATGTGATCACGACCCAAATGATCCAAATACACACATATCTTTCCTAGAATGTCTGGACACCTACCACCTACTTCAGAAAGCCATGGTGAAAGTGGCATTTGGGAAAAAAAGAAAAGGATGCAAAGGGAAGAAAAGAAAATCGTATCGATTCCTAGGTTATACAAGATTCCACATTGAGTTCAGGTGGTTTCCCCCACATGCCACACAGCACATGGGGCAATAGCTGACTCCTGCAACCCTCTTGCATGGGTCACCATCACTTAGACAAGGAGCAGGCTGCTCAAATTGCTGATGCACACATCCATCAAGTTGGTGGCTTTGAAGCTGCCAGATTGCTTGCCTGTTGCTCCAGTCTGTTTCTTCTCTGCATGTTTCCTGCAGATTATTTAATTAGCAAGAGTGCTCAGTGTTTCCTGCAAAGCAGGAGGGGGAAGAGAAAGATGTGCTAGCATTGCTTCAAAATAAGGGAGCTAAGGAAGGGATGTTTTATATTAAGCAGGGCTGGTTCAATTCTCCTTAGAACTGGTTGTCCCACAGAAGGTGGAAAGTAGAGAAAAAGGACTGAGAGAGTTACAGGTCTCTGAGGGTAGGTAGCCTTGCTGTTCATTTTGCTACCTGAACAAATTGTCATGAAAAGACAACTGATCTTAGATGAAAGATGCCTTCTTTTCTTTCCTCATCTCTTCTTCCTCAGGAGTAAATATACAGGTGCCCATCTCTCAGCAGCAGAAATTCACCCCATGTTTCAGGGCTCTGAAACAAGCAAAGCACATGGTGCCATTTTACCATACATTAATATCAAACACCAAGTTTGACTGAAGAGATTGTCAGATGATGACTTGAAGAGGACATTTTAAAGACATTGTGTTCTTCCCTTCCATGGATACTGCCACTCTAAAAGCTTTGGGATATCCCCTCTACGCCTGAAAATGTCCAAACAGCCCAATTGCTCAGAAAGTGGCTGTGATCTCCTTCTATGCATTTGTGCTCAAACCACAATCAAATCAAAATTGAAATCAAAACTGCTTCTCTAGGTGTGTCTTCACTGCTCTTCCTGTGAAAGTCCAGATTATTGCAGATTCTTTCCCTACAATTGCAGGGTGGTTTTCTAACCCCAGCAGTACACCTGATCTACTCAGTGTCCTCTTTTATTCCCTGTTATGTGCCTCCAAGTAGCTAAATCAATGCCTTCATCTCACTCTTCCAGTGCTTTCTCACACTATGCGAGTCTTCTGACTATTTAATCTATAACCAACATTTCTGTTCTCTTTCTTTCATTCCATGGGACTTTGTGATGTGTTTTGTTTAAACAATACCTCATAAACAGTAAATGGTTTGATCAATTTTCAACATAGAGACAAAAGATCCAGAAGGTGACAGGGGAAGCCTTGGCCCCATATCTGAATTGCAAGGTGCTGTCTTCAGTATTGTTGCGTGTCCACTACATGGAAAGAATAAACTTGATTCACTGGTTGCTAGCTCTGACACCCGGATAGTATCATTAAACAATCTTTTCTGACTGTACTTTTAAAATACTTCCAACTTAGGGTCCTGTTTCAAATATTCTTTACTAAACATAAATTTTATTTGAAGTTGAGTGTCAGTAAAAATACCGTATAGGGTTATGTTTGATCTGGAAGTAAAGGGTATTTCTTTTTCTTTATTATACAAATAAGTGCTTTGACAGAGAAAATACAAAAACCTATTTTCAAGAGGAAAAATTTTTTTCAACAGTAAAATTCACTCTCATTATTAGTCTAATTTTCTATCAGTCAAGTCATTGGCTATTAGCTGCTTTTGCTCTGAAGAGGTATTATAGGAGATTTAAAATAGCTGCCGGTAACACAGAGTGGATGTTCTTCCCTCCAACCTCAGCAAAAAGCTACAGATGAACGCAAAAATGCTGTCTAATATCCTTCCATGAAAATCAAGGTTTTTTGTTTTTTTTTTTTAAGTTATGAAATTATATTAGACAATGGATTAAATAAATTAAATCAAACCCAAGCAAGTAGTTTTTGGACAGTATGAGTATCCTAGATGGGATAGGAGTATCTATTCTGCTGTATCTTCTCTGCTGATAGATGATTATCTTAACCAAACATGTGGTCTTTGATGGCAAAAGAAATGTAACTAATCCATCACTCCTATGGGATCTTTATAAAATCTCTTTACTAGATACACTGAACAAAACTAGGAAACTGCAAGGTGTTTCTGCTAAGCAGCTCATATGCTAAGAGCAGAGGAGTTCATTTAATCAGTATATCAGTTCATTTAACCATTAAATCTGATGCCTTTTTCTGGAGATACTTCATCCCCTGTTTTAGTGACATTACTGTTTTAGTGACAGTACATCCACACATTAACTACCTTCTGCATCAACCTGTCACAAAACTGACTTGAATATACCTGTGGTGGTTTACCTGTTCTGTGGGTAAGGCAACCTCTAAATGCTGTGTACTGCTGATGTGTGAGCTAGACTTACCTCCAGCCCTGCAATCCTTTTGTGTGAGCAGAAATTATCTGTGCATTGGGGCAGTGCCACAGCTCTGTCATGTCTGGTCATGCTGCAGAGCTCAGTTTAGCTTCAGCTGTGTCTTTGAGAACTTGTGAGATAACAAAACCCAAGTCTCATGTTTGAAAACTTTGGGCATGAACAAAATGTGTTAAAGATACTTGAGAAATGGACAGAGGAATAAAAAGAATACAATAATGGTATTTTGAAAGGCTTACTCTGGGACTGTTTCCCTTTGTATCCTTCTGGAAGAGAAATAAATGTTCTTAGGCCTCATTGTTTCTTTTCTACTCAGTCCTAGTGTAACAGATTCTGGTGATAACTGTTCAGAGAGTTTTCAGCACCATTCAGATACAGAGGAAAAATTTATTCTCAGACAACACGCATACATGGAACTTAAATTTCATGACATCTCTGTTACTGTGTGAATTATACCATTCCATTCCGAGGATCAGTTTCATGCCAAACAAACAAAAAAGTATAGAAAGACAAAAAAAATTAAGAGGAAAAGAGAGACTTTCAGCTAATATTCTCTATAAATAGAATATTCTCTAGAAACTATATTCTATAGAAATAGAAAAGAAGAAAACAAATATTACTCCTAACTGCTGCTAAAAGCCCTGTCGATTTTTCTGCTATTATTACTAAACAAGGTCATAAACCTAACATGGATGGCAGTTTAGAAAGAAGCATGTGAACTTAAGATGATATAAAAGAGGGTTCACACAGTCAGACCAAGAATTCAGAGCCAACATGCCAATATGTCAGACCCCAATTTATTTCTTTTCTGTCTTGCTTGTTAGGATAACTACAGTTTGGACTATTCAGTTCCCCAGGCAGCACACAGCATGCATCTCTCAGAGAGCCAAGAATAGAATTGGGATTCTTTATGATCAGCTCCCTACTGAGTACTAACAAGCAGCCATGTAATATATTGAGAAGGTGTGAGCATGTCAAGCTCCTCGCCCAGCTGGATATAAAAATAGGAAATAAGCGCCAAGACAAAAGCCTAAAAAAGATATCAGTAACAGTGGCATAGAATGGTTTGTCAAATGTGTTTGATTCATGATACCTGAAGGACTGCTCTGCTTTTAGGTAGTTGTGGAAGCTCTTGAAGAAAATCTACTACCTTGTATGCAAGGTATTGGAAATGGAGTGATGGGCTCATGGAGAGATTGAACTTCTCACCTATTACTCTTCCAATATTAAAAAGGCAATAAATATTTTTCCTCGTTCCTTATTTCAATTCTTTTAGGCAAGAGAAAGTTGACACATATTCCACATTATCTGCAGCCATAAATTATAATTTCTGTTTGCTAATTGTACCTTCTTGCAGGATCCTTGGATCTGTTTGCATTTATCAAAATGCTCCAAGGAGCAAGATTTTAGTTCTGACATTGATTCGTGGGTTTTGAAGTTTTTCCACCTGCATTAATTTTTTGAAGTATGGAATCTGCTTTGTGATCTTTGAGACCTTGAAATAAAGATTTTATATTAATCAGATGTATTTTTTAGAGAGCTTTCATGAGCATTTTAACCACATTTGTTAAATGTTCTTTGTGGCATTTAGCTGGGTAGACATACTGGGCACAGGACTCATCTTTGGTCCTTGACAGAAAAAAGGTAAAACTTCCACTTCTATCTGCCATGAATGCTCATGATTCAGCATTTGAATTGTGTGTTTTGAACATCCTATAAGTCATCTCTCTGTACCTCAAATAAAATACAGAATATAATGGCTTTCAATATCATAGAATTGTACAATCACAGAATTATTTGGCTTGGAAGGGACTTTATAGATGGTCTTGTTACACCATCCATGAGAGATCAGGTTGTTCAAAGACCCATCCAACCTGACCTTGAACACTTCCAGGGATGGGGCACATACAACCTCTCTGGGAAACTGTCACTATCCACTAGGACAAGTGGGGTGTCGTGATGGTTTGTTAACTGATCCCAAAAGTGCAAAAAGGCAAACAGCAGAGGACTATCAGTTTAATCACAAAATGCACCTTTTTTGAGTGCCAACAGCAAATGCAATATAGGGGACAGAAAGGAAATAAAGGATAGAAAGAAAAAGAGGGGAAGGGGATTATAGCTACCACTGTAGAGATGAGATCCTCAATGGTCCAACCACATAGATTTGCCATCATCCATGGGGGTTCACCAAAGTCTTGGTTAACTTAGGGATCTTTTATAGTCCTCTGCCGAGTGGAGGGAACAGGTAATGGAGAAATAAGACTATTGAAAAATGGGTACAGACAGTCCATGTCCTGCAGCAGGGCAAGTCAATTTCAGCAGTGAGCAGGACCCATTGTTTTCTTGGTGTAGCGAACACACCTGCAGACACCACTTGAAAAACATTCTGCTTCAGTCAGGCCAGCGTCTCTGTGTTAGGACTATGGGGGTCTCAGTCTCAGTCCTTGGGAGGAAGCTTCAATCTCTGTCCATCATGGTGGTCATGAGGCAGATGGGGGATCTTCCATAGGAGATCACCAAAGTTACCCCAGAAATTTCATTTGAAACTTCATTTCACCTCAGCTAGGGCAGAACTCCAATCGAGGTCTTCAGGATCTTAATCTCTGCCATTGTGACGATTGTGAGGCAAAAATGAAGGGAATTTTGGACCGTCTCTTACAGCAACCTGTGACAGTGCCTTACCACACTCACGATAAAGAATTTACTTCTAATATCTAATCTGAAACTGCCCTCTTTCAGTTTAAAGTCATTCCCTTTTGTCTTATCACTACATGACTTTGTCAAAAGTCCCTCTCCTGCCCTCATGCAGCCCCTTTAGGTACTGAAAGGCTGCCATAAGTTCACTGCCATAAGAGCCTTTTTCTCTCCAGGTTGAAATGTCTCAGCCTGTCTTCATAGGAGAGGTGTTCCTGCCCTCTGATCATTTTTGTGTTCCTCTTCTTGACTCTCTCCACCAGGTCCTTGTCCTTCCTGTCCTGGGGATAGCAGGGCTAGACACAGCACTGCAGGTGGGGTCTCATGAGAGCAGAGCAGGGGAACAAAATCCCCTCCCTAACCCTTTGTGCAACAATGCTCTGGATGCAGCCCAGGACACAGCTGACTTTATGGACAGCAAGTGCACATCGCTCAGTCACATTCAGTATTTAATTCACCAGTACCCTCAAGTCCTTTTCCACAGAGTTGCTTTCAATCCACTCATTGACCATTACGTATTTGTGTTTGTTATTGTTCCAGGCCAGGTGCAGGACCTTGATCATGGCCTTGTTGCACTTCATGAGGTTTACATGGGCCTCCCTCTCAAGTCTATTCTGGTCTTTCTGCATGGCATCCCTTCCCTCCAGCCTGTTGGATGCACCACAGAGCTGCGTATCACCCACAAGCTCTCTAAAAGTGTGCTCTATCCCTCAGTCCATGTCACTGACAAAGATATTAAACAGCACCTGTCCAAATACCAACCCCTGAGAAACGCCACTTGTCACTGCTCTCCACTCAGGTCACTGACCACAGCCCTTTGAGTGAAACCTTCAGCCAATTCCTTACCCATCGAGTGGTCTTTCTGTCAGATCCATGTTTCTCCAGCTTAGAAATGAAGAGGTTATGTTGAACAGTGTGAAATGCTTTGCACAAGTACAGGCATATAATGTAAGTTGCTCTTCCCTCGTCCACGATGCTGCAACTCCTTTATAGAAAGCCACCAAATTTGTCAGGCACAATTTGCTCTTTGTGAAGCCATATTAGCTGTAACAAATGACCTCCTTAATTTCCATGTGTCTTAGCATGCTTTCCATTAGGAACTGCTCCATGATCTTGCTGAGCATGGAGAAAAAAAAAAATTTAATAGGAAAAGATGTATTTAGCATGGTTACTTTGTTATATCACTTAGCTTTGGGAAATTAATGGAAGTTGTACAGTACAGCAGTGGGAATAAACCGTTAGTGCTCCGGGTTGGGTTGCAACCACTCATTTTGAGATAAAACCACACTATTTTTCTTTAAAGCATTATTTAGTTAACCCATAATCTCTGAAGAGTGGAATTCCTCCATCAGTTTTGCACAGACTCTTTCATGACATTCATGGAAGAGCTGTATAGAATAAATTAAGTTCTGAAAAGAAAACCCCAGGTTATTTTCACTGAATAGTTTTTATCGTAGATATTGTGAACATTATTGAAAGATCTGACCTCTAATTCTCCTTAAAGAAAGAAATACCATCTCCTTGGGACACCATTGTTATCTCATATCTCTGTAATGAAAAAGATAAAAAACATCAGAAAAACCTATGCCACTACAGAAGCAGAAATTTTCCTGCTGAATTTCAAGCTATTTTTCAGCATCCAAGGAGCTGAAAGCACATTTCACAACTCTTGTGTCCCTGTGACCTTGGGGTACTATAAAGACTTGGATGTCAGACTTTCAGCTGTGGAATGTAAAACTAAGCTGTTTGACAAACCACATCAGTCAGTGCCTCTGAACAGTGGCTCAAGAACCAGGACTTACCCTTTCTCTATTGAATGATTTATCAGAGTGGTAGAAAATATTGAGCTACTGCTTAAGAAATGCCAGAGGACACTGGACCCAGGAGGGATACATGCATAATTCATGACGCTGATCAACAATATTCATAGGGAACAGTAACTACTTTTCCCACTTTTTTAGTAGACTTACATTTTATAAAAGGAAATTGCAGAGGCACTCATCTTTATTCATAAAATCTTAGGGCAGATATTTTCCCAAAACCATTGGAAAAACTATACATGCAAAAGTATATTGTGCATGTATTATTTTCCAAAACCATGTGTATCCTGAGCTATGGGGAATAACTGGAAGATGGGAAACAAAGAGAGGAATCTGTCAGTTCACCCAGGCACTTTGGATCTATAAAATCTACTGTCTACCACCATGAATCAGTAGGTTTCTTTCTGCTTTCAGCTGACAGGTTTGAAATACAAAAATTAAAGCTTTTTGTCACTTAAAATAAAAAGAAAGCTCTAATTGAGCTGAACTAAATGATGGAATGTTCGTTCTCTGCCATAAGCTAGCGTTTGCCATTGTCATCAGAAGCCATTTGGGTTTTTTTGGCAGGATGGAAGCATATATCAGTTTTAGGGGGAAGAGTTTTGTTTGGTTAAATCTGAAGTTCTACTGTTATTAACTTCTCTGTGTCACTACCTTCAAAGGGGGAGCACATCCTGGCTCATGCAGATTCCATGAAGATTGGCTTCTCCCATTAGTTAAGGTGAAATACCTTCCCCTGCTGCAAGGGGAGAGCCCTCAGGCACACAAGGTCACTGTGTCAGCTGGTATAAATATGGCCATTTGACTATGAGGGAACAAGAAACAAGTTTAAACACTGGTATATTATACAAATTCAGAGATTATACTATACCTCACCTACTTGCAGAAAGATGTGTCTCTCCTGTAGATCCTGTGTCATGATAGCTGGTGTGTTGATACTTTGGACAGATGAAGATGTTTGGGAAGGTATTAGACTTCTAAATATATGTACTTGAATTACTCTTTTTCATTTAGTATATATTTTTATCTTTATTTTTATTTTTGAATCAATTCCTTGCATATAATTGGAATAAAAGTTGTGCCTCAAGGGCACAAAATACTGAAATATCAAATTACTGAAACAAATGTTTGTGCCTTAGATCATGTCACGTGGGACTCTTAGAAAATCATCTCTGCACTTAGAAACAACACACTTTGAAAAAAGAAAAAAAAAAGAATAATGTTAAGGCTTCAATAATTCATCAAAATTCAGTTTAAATAAATAATAAATCATATAACTAAACACCTAATCATCCAGATCCTGATTATTTTGACTCATTGTTTATTAGCTTCTCAGTAAATTAATTTGCGTGACTTACAAAGCTAAATGCTTAAGAATAAAAAGGTTAATTGAAGGTTGGAGTAAGATGCATTATTGAGCAGTTGACATATTGCCTTGATGTTATGAATAATCTGGAAATAGTTCAATAGAGTTGCAGTCGCTTCTCCCAAGTCTGAACTTGACCTGCAGTCTTTCTTGCGGAGGCATTGTCACTTCTTTTTGTCTAACAGAGCTGTGAGTAATTTGGTTTTTTACCTCTCTTCTCAAGAATATGAATTATTAATAACATGAAGAATACATTGAGGGAAGAAAAAAAAAAAAAACCCCAGAGTATATCGCGTCTCTCCAAACCTATAAAAATTTGAAAAAAGGGAGAACAAAAAAAGTTAAACATCCATACCTGAGGTTGCTCGTTTGCATGCCAACAAAAGATAGTGAAGGAACTACAAAGATGCTTTGAAATGAGAGGATTATTAGAACAAGAAGAATTTTGAATTAATCAGGGCACGCTTGTATAAGCAGATCCAAGATGCCAGAGGGTTTGGAAACTCTTTTTCTGTAAATCACTTCCTATCACAGATACTCTTTATGAAAGGAAGATGGGGAGGTGAGTATAGGGGGCAGATGGGGAAGAGGTGGTCTGGCATGCTCTGAATTAATGCCCATGTCAGGCAGCAACCTAGTGTGAGGAAATAGAACTCCATATCAAAACAAAGTTTTTTTAACTACTGTGCTAATGATGAAGGGCAAATCTGCAGCAGGTTTTATTTGTCAGAGATCCAATGGAAGTAATGCAAATCACACTGAGTATCTATCCCTCCATTTTGTGCCACTTCTCCTCTTTTCCCAGCCTCAAGTCCTCTCATTTTTATGATAAACAGGACTTGAACTCTGCTGAGCCTCACAATTCTGCATCTCGTTGATGACTCATTAAGATTTTATCATTCCAGTGACATGTTATTGAACCCAGTTTCCTTAGGGGGCTGGTCTGGTGATTACAGGAGTAACCAGTGACTGCTTAATCACCCACTTCATTATATTCATATTAATAATAAATACCAGGAGGTAGACAGTTATAATTGCATTGCTAGTTTAGGAAGACATGAGCCTATAAAAGTTGACAACACTGAAATACAAGTTTGGATATTTACATCATGTGAATAGATGTGACTTGAAACGTGCAGAGAAAGGTAGGAACATAAACATGGTCATTTTAAAGAGAGTTATTGTCACAGCAATCATGGTGCTGCTTAATTAAGCAGAAAAAAAATACTTCCTTGAGCATGAGCAGCTTAGAAGAGATCAGGCAGGATGATATTCACATGTCTGGTTCAGAAATATTTTCTAACAGGGAAAGAGATCCCAAAGAACATTCTAGCAGCCTTGCTCTAATGCTCTTTGGAGTAAGAGGCTGCAAAGATCCATGTCCATAATGTCCTTAAAGTATGTCAAATATCTCCAGGATTGAATTCTTCCACCTTCGATGAGCAGATACTTTGCAGAGCAGGATTTTTCAGCATTGTGTAAGTCTCACAGCACAGCAGTTCCCCAGACATACCAGCAATGCTGAGCAGACAGCCCCTTCTAGCTCTAATGAACTGTGGCAAGCACACTGAAAGGTTTGACACAATATGATTCATCACAAAGTGGCAAAGTGCTGAGCTGGATGCACACTGCACCAAAAACTCAGACAGGAGAGGGCTGGTTTCTGGTCTACTATTATGCCTATTTAAAGATTAGATGAACTGTCATCCAGAGGAGCTTGCTTGCTACAGAAGGAAAGGGTGACTACTTTTAAAGGGTGCCTAAGTTAAAGAAGAAGTTGAGTGAGGGCAGGACACGGAACAGATTGGACCAAAGAGTCATGAACAACAACAGTATTTCTCTCAAAGAAAGACAATGTTTTCATGGCTGAGAATTTCTGAAAACTACAGGTTTACAATAAAATCTGATTTTTCTAAAAATCCAGAAGGATCTGCACCCCACTACATCTAAAAAGAGGCCTGGCTTTCTTTTATTTTGAATATATCAATTTTTTGTTCCAGAAGTTTGTTTTCTCATAACTAAAAATATTATTTCTACAGTGCAGTTAAGTAGATGCCAAAAGAAACAAAATAGCAGGTTGCATCCTGAAGAGGACTATGAAAAGTCTAGCCTAAATTCAGAAGGTGGTTGCTTAGGCAGTTCATGACTTAATTAATTTTCTAGAGCTTCACATATTTATGTAGGACTTTAAAAATCAGAGAGCTCAAATGAGCAGAAGCTGGAATGGTTCAAGTTTCTTCAGGTAAGGGATTTAGTGCTCCCAGCTGCTAGCTACTCTGTAAAAAGGGATGTTCATAATTGTGCCATCTCTTGTAGACAATTTCACATGGTTTGGCCTGTAAGAAAAATAAGCAGAAAAATAATCCTGAAAGGCTTAGACTAACAATCCCTGCCAATAAAACAGTGATTATTTATATGAAATGTCATCTCTGGGATCTAAACATGGACTGTTTACATGTAAGGCTAGTTTGATAGGCTTGAAGAAAGTGGCCGACCGTGCCATCAGTCGCAGCATACTTGGTGTCTTGAGTCATCTTAATATTTCAAATCTCCTTGCCAAGCTATACATCCAAGTATGAGCATCCAGCTTCTAGCTGGTGTGATATATCAGTTTTTAGGAAATTCATTATTATTTGCCACAGTCATATTTCTTCCAGGGAAGAAACTTTTGGTGAAGCTGTTAAGCTTCAGTAGTGGGGAGAGATCTGGGGGCGTGGATCCAGCTGAAATAAAACAATAGCTAAGAAAAATAGAATCAATGATTTGTGGACAAAGGTCATGCACATGTTTTACTCCTTGAAAGATGGTGCATTAAAACGGAAAACCACTGAAAAGTTGAAGAACCAAGACTGGGGAATAAAGGAATATTTCTGCAGTTGAGCACACATTCTTTAGATAGACAGAAGCACGTAAGGATGATTCTGAGCAACCTGATTCATTTGTGCACATGTCCATAAATGCATACATGAAGAAAAGAACAGTCAACTCTTTGTCTGCCAAAAAAAAAAAAAAGAGATACAGAAGAGTACAGGAAAACTAGGACACAAAGATTCATTTTTATTGAAATGGAACAGCTGAAGGTTCTTGCACCAGAATATGTATTAAGCAGATCAAGGAAAGAATAACTACTATAATCCAGCCATTTAAAATTTACAATACTTTTATAAAAATAGATTCAGACTTTGCTAATATGCATTTTGATTGACTATACATTTTCATCTCATTTCCATTGCTCCTTCAGGCTCCACATCCCTAGTTAGGCAAATAGCTGGCCTTTACCAGATGACACTAAATGGAATTCACCATCTGAGTTAGAATTAGATAAAGCATTCAGTTTTGATCCTTTATTCTTCTGAGCTACTGGAAAGAAAAGATAATACCCCTACAGTCTTGGCCTCTAAGGCTTCCCACACAAAAGCATATTGCTTTACCACAGTGAAACATAATTGGTTAGACCCTTCTCTAAAGATACAATTAGTAACTTGAATTCTAAGCTCCTCTACTGGGAACAGAAATCGGTATTCCAAAATCATGCCTCACTGTTTCCCGTCTTAGTTGCAGCAGTTTTGGCTTGAACAGAAGGAGTGTAAGAAATGCCCACTTATAAAAGAGGGCAAAGCAGAAAGAACACATGAAAGTGCCAGGAATTTTGTAGCACATAGCTGAACTCTGTACTGAAGATGTGCTGGGGGAGTGATTTCCAAGAGCTGAGAGATGAAATAAAACATACTTCAGAAATCAGTATCTTGAAAAAGCAGAATAATAATCCTAATCTCAACAAAGGTTAAATCTGATTCACACCCTTGTTAGCCCTCTTTGTGATAACTTCTACCTTGTTTATGGATGAGCATCTATTCTGGCTTCTAGTTCAACCAAAGGCAGAAAGAGGATTTTATTCTCTCTCTTTGCTGCATCTGCTGCAGAGAACTCAAAAATAGGCACAATGGTGAAATAGTTAAAAATTACCAGTAAATATCTCTGAACTAGAGTGTGATATTTACTGATAGTTTTTGCTCTGAGGAGATTAACCACAGAATATAAGTACTCTGCTACAAAACTCGGCTCTTCAAGGAGATAATTTTATAGGATGTTATTTCTTATTAATGCCCCAAGCAAGCAATTACAGGAAAGTTCCAATCCAAGCAGTATTGTGCCACTTCCCACATACCTATGTACTGTTCGTACACGTACCTGTATCTTATATGATTAAATGACCTCTATAACCCCCAGAAAGTCCAGGTTGCTTGTCCATTAGCAGACTTTGGGCACTGAGCTGCCAAAGCAGAACAGAGAAGGAGTTTTTCAGTTCAGAGGGAGTCACTTGTACAAAATCCAGCAGACAGGTTTAGCAGATAGACCTCTTATCACCACAGGAATGATAATGGGTAGAAATGTTGGAGGATTTGATGATCAAATTAAAGTTGTCATTATACAATAAATTCCTGTTTCAACAGTCCCTCTTATTTGCAGAAGTTGTAATCACTGCCTTTCAAGAAGTGCAGAAGCAGAGGCGCTTTGCTGGTGAGGAGCAGTATCAGAAATGTACAATGTTCTCCTATTGTCAAATTCAAGTCTGCTCTTTCAGTGTTTTGCTTGCATTCATCCTTTTTAAACAGGGCTTTCTACACATCTTAACAAACAGTCTTTTTTTTTTTTTCCTGCAGTTTTGGCACTGCCACAGGGAATTATAGTAAAGTCCACAGAAATATTTTATATGTTGTTGATCAGTCATTGGTACAAAGATCTGTAGGTTCACAGAAATAAGGCTACACCAAGATATACACTGATATACAACTGGGAATCTGTCAATTTTCAAGTGACTTTTCTAGACAATATGATATTTCCAGGTGCAGCACAGTGATGGATTTCATGGGAGCTATACCAGAATAAATCTCTGATGTGAATCTGCTCTGTCAAAACTTCCACAGAATTTGATTTATTCTAGACTTCATATTTTTTCGAGTCTGGTTTTATTAAAGTACAGTATATCTGCACTGGAGATTTGCCTTGGGCCACTATTAGAAAAAACAGTAAAATGAAGAACCCCCCCAAATTTATTCAATCAGCTGGTAATGTTTTCACCTATTTTCTTTGAGTTATTAATCTCAGAAGGTTTTGAAGATATGAATTCCTTGCTCTTGATTCTGTGCATTTTGAAGGGTTCTCATGACCTTTAGTAAATATGCTGAGTATAGTACAACAATGTTGTAGGGAATAGGGGGTGACGTGCATTTGAAGTGTGCATTGCATGCAAAAATTTCTTTGCCCCATGGTACATAATTCCACTAGGATTCTAGTAACAAATGTGGGTGCTTGGTCATGTTCTGTATAGTCGTTCAATTAATTTGCTCTAATTAACTTATTCAGATTCAGATTACACATTAAAGATTTGGAATATAATCACTCACTTCATGCTTATGCCCTCCTCAGCCCTCCTTTCAAGTATGCTTTTAGCATCTACCTTTAAAAATCCGCCGCCATGACACTTTTAGAAGATATTATTGAACAAAACATGAAAAAGAACAAATCCCTGGGACTGCCTTTATCCTTATGCATCTGTATAATATTGACCAAACAAAAGACAGTTTTGAACTTTGGTTTGGATCCACCCTCCAGTTCAGAGGGAA